>NC_089271.1:141757673-144157673 GCF_963930625.1 Muntiacus reevesi | reverse complement strand
AGACCTTGGAAATCACCTACATCAACGGTTGTCAAATGTACAATGGCTATTATGACTCTCAACTGTAGTTGGTATAGATATGTCTTGCACTTGAACAATATTATTATTCCACTTCTTGCCTAACCAAGAATTCTTTTGATCAGTTACAAATTTTGAAATAAGAGCTATTACTGCAAAAGTTTTTCTGACTTTAATTCCTCACTTTTCCTGTGGTTTCATACTGTCTCCACATTACATGGTTAGCCTCCAGGATTAAAGGATAAACTGGTCAAAAGTGATGAGTATGTGTTTATGCAGGGTTATGCCCATATGGTTGGATAATGATTTGTTTTAGTCCAAATGGTCATTATCAGCAGGCAGTTGAAAATAGAATCTCAGGAGAAAAGTCTGAGATGCTGAGAAGGATAAATTTATTTTGGCTGACACATAGTAGGCAACCAGTAAATATTTGTTAAGTGAATAAATAAATGAAATGTAAATTTGTGAGTCTCTAGCAAATTCAACTGAGGGTATATCCTTCCTATATTTTTTATACCTGTACATTTTAAAAGCAGAATTAGGAATTCATTTAATAATGTTCTTTGAAAGTTTGGTTTATTGCCGTTTTTGAAAAATTAAGATCATTTTAACAGGAGAATATTTAGAAAGCATCAATAATTATGAAATGCCACCTGTGACCAAAGATAGAAATACAGCATAAATTTAGCTAACAAGATAGAATGGCAAGGAGGTAGCATAGAGAGGGGAAGCTTCTCAGCCAGGATCCACAGAGTTCTGACACTTATACCAGGTACTTCTCAGAAGTAAGAGGGAACAGAAAGCAAATGAGGAACTTCAAGATCCAATAGCCCCTATTTCAACTAAAATGAAAGGAAAAACATAATTTTACTATTTTCACCTTCATGAATTTTTTTCTAATTATAAAAACTGCACATGCACATTGGAAAAGTTAAAATTGGAAACACAGAGAAGGATAAAGATGAAGTTGAAATTTCCAATATTAACGTCATCTAGAAATATTCACTTCAAATATCTTGATATTTATCTTTAACCTATGCGTGTTTTGCAGCTGTCTTTTTCATAAAACACCATTGCAACAAAAAGAATAAAATACTTAGGAGTATATCTACCTAAAGAAACAAAAGACCTATACACAGAAAACTATAAAACACTGATGAAAGAAATCAAAGAAGACACAAACAGATGGAGAAACATACTGTGTTCATGTATTGGAAGAATCAATATTGTCAAAATGGCTATACTACCCAAAGCAATCTATAGATTCAATGCAATCCCTATCAAGCTACCAACGGTATTTTTCACAGAACTAGAACAAATAATTTCACAATTTGTATGGAAATACAAAAAACCTCGAATAGCCAAAGTAATCTTGAGAAAGAAGAATGGAACTGGAGGAATCAACCTGCCTGACTTCAGACTCTACTACAAAGCCACAGTCATCGAGACAGTATGGTACTGGCACAAAGACAGAAATATAGATCAATGGAACAGAATAGAAAGCCCAGAGATAAATCCACGAACCTATGGACACCTTATCTTTGACAAAGGAGGCAAAGATATACAATGGAAAAAAGACAATCTCTTTAACAAGTGGTGCTGGGAAAACTGGTCAACCACTTGTAAAAGAATGAAACTAGAACACTTTCTAACATCATACACAAAAATAAACTCAAAATGGATTAAAGATCTAAATGTAAGACCAGAAACTATAAAACTCCTAGAGGAGAACATAGGCAAAACACTCTCCGACATAAATCACAGCAAGATCTTCTATGACCCACCTCCCAGAATATTGGAAATAAAAGCAAAAATAAACAAATGGGGCCTAATGAAAATTAAAAGCTTTTGCACAACAAAGGAAACTATAAGTAAGGTGAAAAGACAGCCCTCAGATTGGGAGAAAATAATAGCAAATGAGGAAACAAAGGATTAATCTCAAAAATATACAAGCAACTCCTGAAGCTCAATTCCAGAAAAATAAATGACCCAATCAAAAAATGGGCCAAAGAACTAAACACACATTTCTCCAAAGAAGACATACAGATGGCTAACAAACACATGAAAAGATGCTCAACATCACTCATTATCAGAGAAATGCAAATTAAAACCACAATGAGGTACCATTACATGCCAGTCAGGATGGCTGCTATCCAAAAGTCTACAAGCAATAAATGCTGGAGAGAGTGCGGAGAAAAGGGAACCCTCTTACACTGTTGGTGGGAATGCAAACTAGTACAGCCACTATGGAGAACAGTGAGGAGATTTCTTAAAAAACTGGAAATAGAACTACCATATGACCCAGCAATACCACTTCTGGGCATACACACTGAGGAATCCAGATCTGAAAGAGACACATGCACCCCAATGTTCATCGCAGCACTGTTTATAATAGCCAGGACATGGAATCAACCTAGATGCCCATCAGCAGATGAATGGATAAGGAAGCCGTGGTACATATAAACCATGGAATATTACTCAGCCATTAAAAAGAATTCATTTGAATCAGTTCTAATGAGATGGATGAAACTGGAGCCCATTATACAGAGTGAAGTAAGCCAGAAAGATAAAGAACATTACAGTATACTAACACATATATACGGAATTTAGAAAGATGGTAACGATGGCCCTATATGCAGGGCAGAAGAAGAGACGCAGAAGTACAAAATAGACTTTTGAACTCTGTGGGAGAAGGTGAGGGTGGGATGTTTCGAAAGAACAGCATGTATATTATCTGTGGTGAAACAGTCCACCAGCCCAGGTGGGATGCATGAGTCAAGTGCTCGGGCCTGGTGGGCTGGGAGGACCCAGAGGAATCGGGTGGAGAGGGAGGTGGGAGGGGGGACAGGGATGGGGAATACGTGTAACTCTATGGCTGATTCATATCAATGTATGACAAAACCCACTGAAAAAAAAAAAAAAAAAAAAAACCAATATGTAAGGAACAGCTTTTCATGCCAATGATGCATTTCTAGATTATATTTTGTAATTCATGACATTAAGATTTTCCTCATGATTTCACATGTTATGGCACATAACTAAACACAATGGAAGTGTGGAGGGAATTTTTTCTCATCGTACAATAGGGAAATGGCACCAGAGTCCGTAAATGATTTATTTCTTTTATAACTCCAAATGAATGGCACTTATTGCATTTAGTTTATGTACTATTTGTTTCTATTAGGCAAGGGAGAAGGTTGGATGAGAGGAACAAGCACAGACTTTTGCTTTAGAAACATGTTGTGGAGTCAAAGAAGCACAGATGTTTTGGGTTCTAATTTGAGTATTACTCGACATCACCTGTGATCACTCACCTAGAACCAGACAACCTGGAATGTGAAGCCAAGTGGGCCTTAGGAATCATCACTATGAACAAAGCTAGTGGAGGTGATGGAATTCCAGCTAAGCTATTTCAAATCCTAAAAGATGATGCTGTCAAAGTGCTGCACTCAATATGTCAGCAAATTTAGAAAACTCAGCAGTGGCCACAGGACTGGAAAAGATCAGTTTTCATTCCAATCCAAAGAAAGGCAATTCCAAAGAATGCTCAAACTACTGCACAATTGCACTCATCTCACACGCTAGTAAAGTAATGCTCAAAATTCTCCAAACCAGTCTTCAGCAATATGTGAACTGTGAACTTCCAGATGTTCACGCTGGTTTTAGAAAAGGCAGAGGAACCAGAGATCAAATTGCGAACATCTGTTGGATCATTGAAAAAGCAAGAGAGTTCCAGAAAAACATCTATTTCTGCTTTATTGACTATGCCAAAGCCTTTGACTGTGTGGATCACAATAAACTGTGGAAAATGCTTAAAGTGACGGGAATACCAGACCACCCAACCTGCCTCTTGAGAAACCTGTATGCAGGTCAGGAAGCAACGGTTAGAACTGGACATTGAACAACAGGCCGGTTCTAAATAGGAAAAGGAGTATGTCAAGGTTGTATATTGTCACCCTGCTTATTTAACTTGTATGCAGAGTACATCATGAGAAACGCTGGGCTGGAAGAAGCACAAGCTGGAATCAAGATTGCCGGGAGAAATATCAACAATCTCAGATATGCAGATGACACCACCCTTATGGCATAAAGTGAAGAGGAACTAAAAAGCCTCTTGATGAAAGTGAAAGAGGAGAGTGAAAAAGTTGGCTTAAAGCTCAACATTCAGAAAACTAAGATCATGGCATCCGGTCCCACCACTTCATGGCAAATAGATGGGGAAACAGTGGAAACAGTGGCTGACTTTATTTTTTTGGGCTCCAGAATCACTGCAGATGGTGATTGCAGCCATGAAATTAAAAGACACTTACTCCTTGGAAGGAAAGTTATGACCAATCTAGATAGCATATTAAAAAGCAGAGACATTACTTTGTCAACAGAGGTTTATCTAGTCAAGGCTGTGGTTTTTCCAGTAGTCATGTATGGATGTGAGAGTTGGACTGTGAAGGAAGCTGAGCGCCAAAGAATTGATGCTTTTGAACTGTGGTGTTGGAGAAGACTCTTGAGAGTCCCTTGGGCTGCAAGGAGATCCAACCAGTCCATCCTAAAGGAGATCAGTCCTGGGTGTTTATTGGAAGGACTGATGCTGAAGCTGAAACTCCAGTACTTTGGCCACCTCATGCGAAGAGTTGACTCATTGGAAAAGACCCCGATGCTGGGAGGGATTGACGGCAGGAGGAGAAGGGGATGACAGAGGATGAGATGGCTGGATGGCATCACTGACTCGATGGGCATGAGTTTGAGTAAACTCCAGGAGTTGGTGATGGATAGGGAGGCCTGCCGTGCTGCGGTTCATGGGGTTGCAAAGAGTCAGACACGACTGAGTGACTGAACTGAACTGAACTGAACATCATCTGATGATAATGATGATGACAATGATAATGACAACACATGATAACGATGATCAAACATCTAACATTGTCTGAAAGCCTATTATATGCCGGTAATGTCATAGTTTTCTGCATTTGCTTCCCATAACAATCTTGTGGGTTATACTCATTCTGCAGATGAATGAACCAATCTGTCTTCACACTTCTTATTAGTGGAGGATTCAAAACTAGCCAGTAGTTTTGGACTATACTGTGTCCACCCATTCAGAGGATTTATTTCCAAGGCTTGGCCACTGATTGTTACAAGCCTTCACAGTATGAGATATGTGCCCAACAGGAATCCACTGGGTATTCACTCAGTACTATCCCTTTATCATGATGGTGATGATGATGATAATTATGATAAAAGCAATGATGGTAATGGAGAGGAAATTTTATCTTTGATCCAAAATTTTATCTTTGATCCTTTTATCCAAGGACCCTACGGGTCTCCAAGAAAGGATTTATGTAAGGTCACATACTGTAAGAAGAGTCCAGATTGGAACCTGCGGTGGTGCTAGTGGTAAAGAATGCACCTGCCAATGCAGGAGACAGAGACAAGAGTTGGTTTCCTGGGTCGGGAAGATTCCCTGGAGGAGGGCATGGCAACCCACTCTAATATTCTTGCCTAGATAATCCCATGGACAGAGGAGCCTGGCGGGCTACAGTCCATAGGGTTGCAAAGAGTCAGACATGACTGAAACAACTTAGCGGAGCACAGTACAGCAAGGTCATGTACTTACCCATGTTGCATTCCTAAAATCAATTTCAACTTCACCTTATTGCCCAACCAGGAAAAGCAGTATTGATTTCTCAGATGACAGACCTAAAGAACAATGGTCACAATGGCATTGCTTTCTCCACCATCAATGCCTGCAAAAGTATCTTCATGCCGGTTCATAATTTGACTACCCTGGTTCCCAAGTTGTGGGCTAGGACTATAGTGCACGTGGTTGTTTAAACAGGAGGCAACAATCATTTTCTCCTGAGCAGTAGGGCCATGTGCCTTTGCAAGCTTCCTCCACCTGGGCTCTCCTCTGTCTCTGGATCTGGACCCATGCAGACATCAGAAGCACCGCATCAGCCACACACAGAACTAAAGGCAGTACAACTCAGAGCTGCATGTGCTCAGTTCTGTCTGACTCTTTGTGACCCATGGACTGTAGCTTGCCAGGCTCCTCTGTCCATGGAGTAGGTTGCCATTCCCTTCTCCAAGGGATCTTCCAAACCCAAGGATTGAACCCGGGTCTCCTCCATTTCAGGCAGATTCTTTACCACTGAGCCACCAGGGAAGCCCCAAACAGGCGGACACAACAGAGGCCCTTCTGGAAGTCTGAGCAAGGTGGGTGGGAGAGGCATGAGGCAGATCTTTTTAAGACCTATCCCCCTTAGCCAAAGATTATCAAAACCAATGTTTTCACTTACTTAATTTTGAAGTTTTTTTCCCTTTAAAAGTTCCCATCCTTAAGTAGATATATTCCTATGTATCTTATTCTTTTTGCTGTGATGGTAAATGGGATTGATTCCTTAATTTCTCTTTCTGATCTTTTGTTGTTCGTGTATAGGAATTCAAGAGATTTCTGTTATTAAGTATGTATCCTGAAACTTTACCAGACTCATTGATGAGTTCTAGTCATTTCCTGGTAGCATCTTTAGGACTTTCTACGTGTGTATGTCATCTGCAAACAGTGACAGTTTTACTTCTTCTTTTCCAATTTGGATTATTTTTATTTCTTTTCCTTGTCTGATTGCCATGGCTAGGACTTCCAAAACTATATTGAATAAAAGTGGAGAGAGTAGACATCCTTGTCTTATTCCTGATCTTAGAGAAAATGCTTTCAGCTTTTCACCATTGAGTACGATGTAGGTTTGTTGTATACGGCCTTTATTATGCTGAGGTTTGTACAATGGAATATTACTCCATTAAAAAGAATGCAATAATGCCATGCCATTTGCAGCAACATGAATGGATTTGGAGATTATCATATTAATGAAGTCAGACAGAGAAAAGCAAATATATGATATGGCTTATATGTGGAGTCTTTTTAAAAAATGATACAAATGAACTTATTTACACACACACACACAAAAACCCAGATTCACAGACTTAGAGAACAGACTTGTTATCAGAGGGAAGAGTTGGGGGAAGGGATAGATTAGGAGTTTGGGATTGACATGTACACACAGCTATATTTAAAATAAAATGCTTTTCCATTAAAAAAATGAAGTTTTTCAAACAGTAAAAAAAAAAAAAAAAAAAAAAAAAGCTCCCATCAAGCCTCCTTGTGAAGGAAAAAGGGAAGAAAGGAAGTCTAGTGCTCTGACCTGCAATGGGGACAGTGATCCTCCAGGTACTCATGTCCAGGACAGCCTGGCCATCAGTCTGGAAAAGTCTGGTACCTGCTGCAGACTGGAGCAGAGAAACCAATGTCAGACCATCCTGAAGAGGGATGTGCCTTGCTGGAGCCCTTCTACATCCTGCTCCAGCGCCACCCCTCAGTGCCAGGGGGCTGGATTCAACCAGTCTTATAATGTTTGCAAGTGAGTTCCTGGACCTTCATCTCACTCCAGCCAGAATCCAGCCTGACCAACAAGTTGTTAACTGAAACTTCCACAGCCCACCTCCAGATAGTGACTCTTAGGTGGGGCCCAGAAATCAGTATTTTAAAGATGCTCCCCAGGTGATTCTGATGCAGGTAATTATCCAAGGCTTTGATAAAACATTTGAAGTGCAATCCATTCCATTAACTGTTTCTTCTTGGAATTGCTTGTCATAATACTAGAACGATAAAAGGACTTGTGGAAGATTATTGAGTCAATGACAGAATTTGGACAAACCTAGTGGCTCAGCAGTAAATAATCCACCTGCAATGCAAGTTCAATCCCTGGTTTGGGAAGATCCCCTGGAGAAGGAAATGGCAACCCACTCCAATATTCTTGCCTGAAAAATCCCATGGACAGAGGAGCCTGGTGGGCTACAGTCCATGGGGTCGCAAAACAGCTGGACGCAATTTAGTAACTAAACAACAACTGGCTCCTTAGCAAAAATCAATCAGAAAACCAATTAAATTAAAAAATCAATTAAATATTGAAACATGATGTGTCACAAGTATGTGTGGCTATCAGAAGGAAAAGATAGTCTTTATTCTGTAGGGAAAATATAATTTCTAATATTTACATAGTAGCCATTCTACTTTAAGTGTATTTATAAAGTTTTTACCTTTCAAGGTTTTTTTTTCCACATATCAAATGGGGATGGGATGGAGTGAAGGTAACTGTTCCCTTAGATCTGTTTCCTGTATTACTTTTTGCAATTTACACATATTCTGAGTCTTCTGAACCAGTAGGACAGACCTGCCAGGAGCCTTCAGGGAGAGATCGCCCCATGAAAGAAGACAAAACTTCAGTTTTTAGACTTAAGGCAGCAACTCTGACTATAGAGTGGCATCTTTTACTCAAATTTGAACTCTAGTCCAATTCCCAAAATGGATTCATCATGTCTGACTCCTATGGATGAGGTATCCAGTGGTTGAAATTGGATGGGACTATTGCTAAGAATTCTGCATCACACTGTGGTCCATGCAATCCTGGAACAGCCCCCCCAGTTTTTGTTGTTTAGTCACTGTCATGTCTGACCCTTTGTGACTCCCTGGACTACAACCCACCAGGCTCCTCTGTCCATAGGATTTTTCAGGCAAGAATACTAGAGTGGGTTGCCATTTCCTTCTCCAGGGGATCTTCCCGACTCAGGGACCCAGGGATTGAACCTGCGTCTCCTGCACTGGAAGCAGATTCTACCACTCAGCCACCTGGGAAGTCCTCCCACTGTGTTAAGCATCATTATGAAGCAGAGAGATTTAGAAGAGTGGGGGTTCAACCCACTGGGGACACCAGGAAACTCAGTGGGGTTTTGGCACTGGAGGACTCCAGTGCCAAGCAGGGATGGCAGGACCCAGGGGTGGGGCTTGACAGCAGAGGCCTGGCATGGAAGCCCCCATCTCCCTGCCTATTAGACTTGTTCCTGAGCACGGGTTGAGTCACACCAGGACCCTCCCTCAAAACTGATGTTCTGCAATGGGTTGGGGTTCTATATGCATAGGTGGGGAACAAGAGCCCACCAAGCACAGCTCAGTCACCTCATTTCTTCCCCACACCAGCCCTGTGAGACAGGTGTTTTCCCATGAAAAGATCAAGTCTTAAGCAAGTGTATCTGTAATAATTGCCAGTTTTATTCCTCTGGCTAAGAGATCCAGAGGTATTTCGAGGTTTACATTTTTTACACTTGATCTTAGCCAAAAGGCCGAGAAGCGATAGAGGTTTACATTTTTTTAATAGTTCTTTCATCAAGAGTTTAGGTGCCCCCATTGCCCTTATAAGCTGGTTGCAAATTATCTGATTGACTCTTAATTAATAAAAAAAATTTAATTCTCTTTGTGTGTGTGATGTGTTCATTAAAAAATACATATAAGCAAAAAGAAAAAAGCACACAGAAACAAGCACAGTTAGATTTCTGATATATGCATGTATGTATACACACGCACGCACACACACAATTTGAGACTTTCTCCTACATATGTGAGCTGGTACTAAATATACTGCTTTGTAACCTGTTATGTTTTACTTTACAATATGGAATGAACATATTTTCATGCATATGTGTGAAATTTCCCAATCAAAAAATAGACCTAGAGAATGTGTCAAAATACAAAATGCAGATGCTGAAAACAAGGAAACTACCTAAAACAAAACTTCACCAGATGATTAAAAATAAAGCAAAAGTCACAGATTCATCAGAAAATGCTAACAGAAAGCTGGGGCAAGATTTTAATATCGGACAAAAAAAGAATTCAAGGCCTAAAGCACACGGGATAAGGACGGCTGCGTGAATGTCTTTGCTTCCAATGCATCATCACAAACTTGTTTCTTACTCTTCTTATCTCTTCCCTAAGCCTTTCCAACTCATCTGCTCCTCTTATCATTTCTTCAGGGTCCAAATGCCTAACGGGAGTGTCCTCTTTATATCCCTGACCAGGCTGAGTCAGCCCTCCTCTAAGGTTTCCTTCTGCTTCCTGGCTTACACCTTCTTCAGAAGGCTGAGGATTTCTTTCTGCCTCCTGTGGTACAGCTTCCAAAGGGCGGTCTTCCTCAGCCTTTGGCATGTTCTGTGGTTTTCTTTCATTTTCTCCACAAGACTTTTGCATGTTGAGTATTTTTCAATTTCTTTTGAATAAATTAACCCTGGAAAACAAGGAAACAAAACAACCAGATACAAGGCAAATGAACCAGCAGCTAGAGTATGGGTTTCCATAGATATTGGCTTCTTCTCACTTAGGTCTCTGTCAAAGTTTTCCAACTAGAAAAGGCTAGATCTTCAGGCTCTGAACTCCCCTGGCTCCGCCCCTCTCTCCCCCTCCCCCTCCCGCTCCAGCTCCATCTTCTCTCCTCCCGCTCCAGCCCACCATTTCCCAGCAGGCCCTGCTACAGGCCTCTCCTAGCACCGAAACAGGAGCAGGGAGCAGCGCGGAAGCAATTAACCCCTCCCTCGCCTCCTGTCTCCAATACTCCCGCCCTTTTAGGCTTTCCCAAGCCATTCCAACCTCCTACCTCTCACCTGAGACCGGCTGGTCCAGTCTCTGGCCTCCCCTCCCCCTTCCACGTCTCTCCAGTCTCCCCCATCCCCCGCCCCATTTCCGCTGCAGGCTCTGAACAGGCCTCTGGCGCTTCATCCGGATGGGGAGAGGCTACAGTGACCCCAGGATGGACTTCGGTGTCATCCGCACTCACACCCCCACCCCCACCCCCAGGAACAGGAGGCAACTGCACCTTTACACTGACCTGCAGGGATCCAGGGAATTTTCCTCCCTCTTCCCTCAGTCGATTTGGGTCGCTCCCCAAAGACCAAGAGTCCTGCAGACCGACAAGAGTGCTTGGTAAGGAGGTCAGTACCTGAATCACGGGTCCCTTTAACGATTCTAGGCCTTATTTGTCTAAAGTTTCCCCACGTCCTCATCCTCGCGATCTTTTTAAGGCAACCCCGCCCTCCGTCCCCGGTGCCCACCCGTTCCCTTCAGACAGGGAGTGAGCGACTCAAGTTGTTTCTAAATTGTTTCTGTGTCTCTCTTGGGATCCTCAATTAGCTACCCTTCTCCCTCTCCACCCCCAAACTGCCCAAAATTTCCTGCACAAAAATGGAAGTTTAGCGGAACCGTGGTGTTAGGAAAGTAGTACCGGCTATGCTTGGTTTCTGCTATCTGACTCCTAGACCCCAGGGTCCCGAAGGCAGCGCCCAGTTTTATACTGACCTGAAAGGATCCGGGGCACTTTTCTCCTCCTCCAGCTCTAGGGAGCTGCTCCTGGGAAACAGGCCCTGGACTATAAGGACTTCTGCACACGTCGACTCCTGGTCACGTGAGGGTCGCGTCATCAATGAGCTCGAGTCCTCGGTTACTCCTCCCATTTAACACTGCAGCCCGCCCCCTGCGTTCCCTCCATTTGATACTGTCAATCTTTTTTTTTTTTTTTTTTTCATATTTGCCAATCAGAGACAATAAAACTGATATCTTCCTCCTGCAGTTTCTCTTCGTCTTTCTCGGGTTACCAGGGAGAATCAGCCTCTCGGGGTGAATAGACAATTTCTCCTTCTTTGGGGAATCATCTCTTTCTCCTGCTTCCAATTTCACCTCCTCTCCTCCCCCCAAGATCCTACAGTCCACCATTTCCCTTGGAGTCCTGTCTAGCATTAAAATGGGTGAAGGTGGTAGATCGGGGCAGAAGGGCGGCTAGAAAAGAACCTGGGAGTGAGAGTGTGGGATTTTTTTTTTTTTACTAGTTCTCTTAAATAGTTTTCTGCTTTAATGTTTTAAACAATAAACTTACTCCTTAAAAATGATGTTTAAAAAAGAAATGCCACATAAGCAATACTTCACACAATATGGAAGACAGATTAGTTACATCAATTTTTAAAACTTCGGAAAAATTTTCTGATAGCTGCAAATGAAATGACAGTTTTCACAACATATTGATGTGTTACAAAAGGTTTTTTTAAATCTTATTAAAACAGCGCCTTTTAAAACTGACGCCAAATTAATCGGTGGGAAGAGGCCCAGTTTTCTCTTGTTAGCAGTTTTATGTAAGTAATCCACTAGTTCTTCTCTTTCTGGTTAAACTCATGTTGTAAAGTGTTAGATGTCTGACCGTTTGTGAGGACTGCTGCTTCTGTGACTTCTGGTTGAGTTTTAAGTAGAGGCTTCAGACTTCCTCTTCTTATGACCTCTGTAGGATTCAGTGTCTTGCTAATCAGATGAATCTATAGGAAAGCCTCCTTTCCATGGAGTCTACTTTAATTTGGAACTCAAAAAAAAATGTATTGGAAAATAACTCTCACACACACTTAGAATACAGAAAGGAGAGAGTTCCTGGTGAGTTCTGATAGTTTGGTGTGAGGCTTTTTAGCAGTGGAATTTTCATTCATGCAGGCCACTCTCGAGGTATTCTGGTATCAGTTTGTCCCATGAGCAACATATGTAATTGTTATAATCAGAAAGCAGAGAGAACATCATTGCTGTAAAAATATTGGTTAAAAGAGGAAACTAATATTCCTGCAACCCAGCATCCACTGGTACTTGGAGGTATGTTGGTACTGGGAATGGCAGTCTGACCAGTGGAGCCAGCTGGAGAGTCAGGGAAAGAGGCAAAGAGGGGTCTCTTATCTAGGATGGTCACGGTGAGATGTGGTAGCCAAAGACAGAGCCCACCACAGAGAAAGCAGGGTTGGAAGAAGTATTTTGTTGTTTTTATGTTTCACAATTTATATTTAAGCATGAATTATTTATTCCACAGTTGAGAGATACATTTCCTATTATTCAAGGGAGAGTATTTAATATAAATATAGCTATTGAATTATAAAGAGGTAACCATTACCACAAAATATTTCCCTTATATTTAATGGGGGAAATTGACATTTTAAAAAAATTATTATCATATAGTGAAATTAACCTTGTTTTGGGTGTATAGTTCTATGAAATTTAAGAAATGTATATATTTGTGGAACTACCACCGTAGTCAGGATACAGTTCATTCACCCCCCAAAAAAAACTTCCTAGTGCAGTCATACCTTACCCCCTTCCATGAACTCTGGCAACCTCTCATCTATCATTTTCTCTTTTTCAGAATGTTATGTAAATGAAATCTACAATATGTCACATTTAGAAACAGGCTTCATTCACTCAGCATAATGCCTTAGAGATTCATCATTTAAGTTGTTTCATGCATTAATAACCCATTTTTTTCTTTTTACTGATTAGTATTTTGTATAAATATGTTCCAGTTTATTTGTCCATTTACCCTCGGTAGGACATTTTTGTTCTTCCCAGTTTTGAGTAATAATGAAAAGAGTTGCTGTAAACATTTGTGTACAGGGTTAGGACCTGATTGCTTCAAACCAGACTGTTAGGGTAACCTTTTATCTGATCTGTCTACCTTCACACCTCCTTGTCCCTTCTCAATTTACTTTGCACATTTCTGTCAAATTAAACTTCACTCTTCCTTATTTTCAACTTGTCTTTCTCCTGCTCAAAGGCTCTGGATGGCAACCCATCTGTGAGGTCTATCCTGCTTTTCTCATCCTGACCTTCACTGTTGATCAGAATTGAGCCACACTTGTCATCTACTTTTCTGCCCCATCCAAAAGCAACTCTCATTCACTGTGCCCAAGTGTGCTTTCTTCTCTCTCTTTGTCCTTGCACCCCATTTTCTTCCTCCTGATTGCACTCCTTTCCTTCCTAGATCCTGGTTCTGCTCATTCTTAGGGACCTAGCTCCATCACCCAGCCTCTAAGCCTCCCCAGCTGGAAGTGAGCTCCCCCTCCCCTGTCAATGCTGCACATAAGGGTCTGCACCCCTCATATTGCCCTCAGCAAAGGTTGCCTTGTACCTTTCCCCTTTCCTGTGTATTTGTGTGTATGTTGGGTGGGGTTATCTAACCAGGCAGATATTCAGATGTGGGTTGCTAATGGGGAGTGGGGGCAGGCTCCAGCTCTCAAGCTGCTTGACTGGCTATTGGGATTTTAAACAGTGCATCTCCCAGAAATTTCAGAGATTCAGAAGGAGCTGTATGCCAGTTGGCTCACAGATGAACCTTCCCTGCTTGCACAAAACTGGAGCAGAAATGTCATTGTCTCCTCCTCTGTTTATTCTGCTTATGGGTAGTCAGAACAACCCTAACACCATTTTTATGGAGCTACTGACAGAGGATATTGCCCTGTTTTCCTAAAAGTCATATGAGAGAGATCAGTCAGCTAACTGGTGCACACCTGACCAAGATCCAGATGGTACATGCCTTCACCTTCATCTTTGTCCCTGAGCAATTTCAGTACATCAATAGAGCACTCAGCTACTTCTTTTTTAATTTTAATTAATTTATTTTAATTGGAGGCTACTTACTTTACAATATTGTGGTGGGTTTTGCCATACATTGGCATAAATCAGCCACAGGTGTACATGTGTCCCCCAACCTTGTCCTGAACCCCCCTCCCACCTCCCTCCCCATCCCATCCCTCTGGGTTGTCCCAGTGCACCAGCTTTGAGTGCCTTGTGTCCAAAAATCTGTTTCTTTACATCTGTGTCTCTTTTGCTGTCTTGCATATAGGGTCATCGTTACCATCTTTCTAAATTCCATATAGATGCATTAATATACTGTATTGGTGTTTTTCTTTCTGACTTACTTAACTCTGAATCTGGCTCCAGATTCATCCATCTCATTAGAACTGACTCAAATGTGTTCTTTTTTATAGCTGAGTAATATTCCATTGTGTATATTACCAACACTTTCTTACCCAGTCGTCTGCTGATGGACATCCAGGTTGCTTCCATTTCCTAGCTGTTGTAAATGGTGCTGCGATAAACATGGGGTACACATGTCTCTTTCAATTCTGATTTCCTCGGTGTGTATGCCCAGCAGTGGAATTGCTGGGTTGTATGACAGTTCTATTTCCAGTTTTTTAAGGAATCTGCACAGTTCTCCATAGTGGCTGTACTAGTTTGCCTTCCCACCAACAGTGTAAGAGGGTTCCCTTTTCTTCACACCCTCTCCAGCATTTATTGTTTGTAGACTTTTTGATAGCAGCTATTCTGACCAGTGTGAGATGGTACCTCAGTGTGGTTTTGATTTGCATTTCTCTGATAATGAGTGATGTTGAGTATCTTTTCATGTGTTGGTTAGCCATCTGTATGTCTTCTTTGGAGAAATGTCTGTTTAGTTCTTGGGCCCATTTTTTGATTGGGTCATTTATTTCTCTGGTTTGAGCTGCATGAGCTGCTTGTGTATTTTGGAGATAATTCTTTGTCCATTGCTTAGATTGCTATTATTTTCTCCCATTCTGAAGGCTGCCTTTTTACCTTGCTTATAGTCTCCTTCATTGTGCAAAAGCTTTTAAGTTTAATTAGGTTCCATTTGTTTATTTTTGCTTTTATTTCCATTTTTCTGGGAGGTGGGTCATAGAGGATCTTGCTGTGATTTATGTCAGAGAGTGTTTTGCCTATGTTTTCCTCTGAGAGTTTTATAGTTTCTGGTCTTACATTTATATCTTTAATCCATTTTGAGTTTGTGCGTGTATGTGTGTGTATGGTGTTAGAAAGTGTTTAGTTTCATTCTTTTACAGGTGGTTGACCAGTTTTCCCAGCATCACTTGTTAAATAGATTGTCTTTTCTCCATTGTATATTTTTGCCTCAGCTACTTTTAAATTAAGTTAATCACAGTAGCTTTTAAATGTAAGATTTTTGGAAACAAAGAGCATTATAGTCAATTAAAAACTATTTTTAAAAAGGAAAGGAAAGAGGGTACACATTGATTTAAATAATGAAGACGTGAGTTCTGGAGAGTAGTCACCCTGCCCCTCTGACCCAATCAATATTCTGTTTTTGTGCACCAGGAGAGCCCTAGGGATAGCTCCAAAGTCCACAGCCTTTCCAGTGGTGTGAGGGGAGGAGAAAGGAGCTCTTATACAAGCTTATGACATCTAGAATATTGTTTTCTATGCTTCCTTTAGAAGTTATTTTCTGAAACTCTGAATTCAACAACTCCTTCTGCATATTTCTTATTGTTCTTTCAAAGCTTATCCCATAGAAGAGCTTGAGATGGCTGTTTCTCTCCCTCATTTCTCTAGTATGCTGTCTATGGCTTGAAAACATCCCTCCCGGCATGGCTAAATCTGCTGCAGATCCAAAGGTTTGGCTACAGAGCATGGACTGAAGCAGCTGCCGTCTGAGATGATAAACCCCTCTGGAGTGCAAGTAGACCCAACATATTTCATCACTTTGCTCAACTGAGCATGAATTGACTCATGTTCAAATGTGAGTGGTGCACACAGTGCCCAAGCAGATTTCTACATAGATTGTATGTCTCTGCTTCAGAAAGTAAACTCAAAAAAAAAAAAAAAAAGAACAACACAACAACAACAACAAAAACCCAGAAAGTAAAGTCATCTACCATCCCTCCTGTCACTGTGTTCCTTCACTTTTGGGAATTTGGCATGCGTAAGTTTCACAAGATCCAAAACCTCTTCAAAATAGACATTTGCTGCATCCAAGCAAATGAACATAATTTGAAGCGCAACTTTTCATCTCTTCCAGATAATTCTGTCCACTTTCCTGAACTCTCAGCTAAATGCTACAAACATTGTAGATTATTGTAGCCAAGAGTTTCTAGTTATCAAGGGCATAATGCTTTTGAATTATTGTGAACCTGAAATGCTGTGTCATAACCACTGCCATTTCATATGACCCATGGTATCTGTGTTGATCACAGTCATAGGAGTCCTTGAGTTGGTCTGCTTAGACTTTCTTACTATGTGACAGAATGCCCAAGACCCACCTCAACTAGATTCTGGAGATTGCTTTACTTAAGCCTTTAGGTTCACATCTATGTGGAGCATGTTGCTGGGTTGCAGGGAGGCACATTTCAGTTATACTACAGCTTAGACCAGGCAACTTTTTCCTGTGGCAAAAAACAGAGTTGTTGGGGAGAGTGCTATTGCTTTTCTCTGGGTGCTTTTAAAAATTAAGTTTACAGTGGAAAGAAAGTCTCTTTGCTGACCTCTTGATTCTACCTTAGTTGCCTGTGCTACCTTATCCTTGAGGCATTCTATTTACCTATCCTAAGACTTTCCCCCTGTTTTTTTGACTTTTTACTTTGTATCCCTTATTTATCTGTAAGACCATTAGAACAAAAAACCTTACCTGGTTCAACTTTGTAACCACTCCAGTGATGAAAGTTCAAGGTGGCAGAAATGATTTAAATTTTCACTCAGAAGACAACGGTTAAATTAATTATCCATACTGTGGAAGTTGTGCAGAAATAAAAAGTAATGAAATAATGCACATGCAGTGACAGCAAATTATACTGAAGTCATATTTTTGAGTGAAGAAAGTGGCAGAACACAGTCAGGATGGCTGCTATCCAAAAGTCTACAAGCAATAAATGCTGGAGAGGGTGTGGAGAAAAGGGAACCCTCTTACACTGTTGGTGGGAATGCAAACTAGTACAGCCACTACGGAAAGCAGTGTGGAGATTTCTTAAAAAACTGGAAATAGAACTGCCATATGACCCAGCAATCCCACTTCTGGGCATACACACTGAGGAATCCAGATCTGAAAGAGACACGTGCACCCCAATGTTCATCGCAGCACTGTTTATAATAGCCAGGACATGGAAGCAACCTAGATGCCCATCAGCAGATGAACAGATAAGGAAGCTGTGGTATATATACACCATGGAATATTACTCAGCCATTAAAAAGAATTCATTTGAATCAGTTCTAATGAGATGGATAAAACTGGAGCCGATTATACAGAGTGAAGTAAGCCAGAAAGATAAAGAACATTACAGCATACTAACACATATATATAGAATTTAGAAAGATGGTAATGATAACCCTATATGCAAAACAGAAAAAGAGACACAGAAGTACAGAACAGACTTTTGAACTCTGTGGGAGAAGGTGAGGGTGGGATGTTTCAAAGGAACAGCATGTATATTATCTATGGTGAAACAGATCACCAGCCCAGGTTGGATGCATGAGACAAGTGCTCGGCCCTGGTGCACTGGGAAGACCCAGAGGAATCAGGTGGAGAGGGAGGTGGGAGGGGGGATCGGGATGGGGAATACGTGTAACTCTATGGCTGATTCATGTCAATGTATGACAAAACCCACTGAAATGCTATGAAGTAATTAACCTCCAACTAATAAAAAAAAAAAAAAAAAGATAAAAAAGAAGAAAGTGGCAGAACAGTATTTAAAGAGTACTGTTCCACACACAAACACATAATGTGTACATATATGTATATGCATGTAATGAATTTATTAAGTAGTTCTAATTTTCTGGTATAATCGTAGAATAATTTTATTTTTTCCAGTAATTGCTGTCAGCTGTGGTCTGTCAAATCTTCCTTTTCTCACTGAATAATGAATTTGTTCAATTATGTTTCAGTTTGTTTTCTCAACTCTTCAATTGCTTTCATTCATTAAGAGAGTTTTGCTTTGGGTTCTTGAAACTCAGTCTGGTTTATTTTTTAAACTTTTTGTTTTGAAATAATTTTAGTTCTAAAGAAGTGTTTGAAAGATAGTACAAAGCATTTCTGTAGCCCTACATCCTGCTTTGCCTAATAATTGTGGTACATTTATTTTAAAAAAATGAATATTTGTGCAGTACTGTTAACTAAATTATAGAATTATTCCGATTTCTCCAGATTTTTCACTGCTATCCTTTTCTTGTCCCAGAATTCAATCCAGGACACAATGTTGCATTTGGTCAATATGTCTCTTTATTCTATGACAGTTTCTCAGTCTTTCCTTGTTTTTCATAACCTTGACACTTCTAAAGAGTGAGGTATTTTGAAAATGGTCCTCAATTTGGGTTTATCTTATGTTTCCTTATAATCACAATGGCTGTTATTAATTTGGAGAAAGTGTCCTTTTTATCACAATGCCAGGGTTACATGACATCAGCATGACTGATCACTGGTGAGGTTAACTTTGTTTTTTTTTTTTTTTCATTTATTTTTATTAGTTGGAGGCTAATTACTTTGCAATATTGTAGTGGTTTTTGCCATACGTTGACGTGAATCAGTCATGGTTTTACATGTGTTCCCCATCCTGACCCCCCCCCACCTCCCTCCCCATCCCATCCCTCTGGATCTTCCCAGTGCACCAGCCCTGAGCACTTGTCGCATGCATCCAACCTGGGCTGGTGATCTGTTTCACACTTGATAGTATACATGTTTCAGTGCTATTCTCTCAGATCATCCCACCCTCGCCTTCTCCCACAGAGTCCAAAAGTCTGTTCTATACATCTGTGTCACTTTTTCTGTCCTGCATATAGGGTTATCGTTACCATCTTTTAAAATTCCATATATATGCATTAGTATACTGTATTGGTGTTTATCTTTCTGACTTCACTCTGTATAATGGGCTCCAGTTTCATCCATCTCATTAGAACTGATTCAAATGTATACTTTTTTGATGGCTGAGTAATATTCTATTATGTGTATGTACCATAGCTTTCTTATCCATTCATCTGCTGATAGGTATCTAGGTTGCGTCCATATCCTGGCTATTATAAACAGTGCTGCGATAAACGTTGGGGTACACGTGTCTCTTTCAGAAAAATATGAAACGCTTCACAAATTTGCATGTCATCCTTGTGCAGGGGCCATGCTAATCTTCTCTGTATCGTTCCACTTTTAGTATATGTGCTGCCGAAGCGAGCACTGGTGAGGTTAACTTTGATCGTTTGATTAAGATGAATGCTGGGTTTCTCCACTTGTAAAATTACTATTTTTCTCTTTTCATATTCTATTTGTTTGGAAGCAACTTACTAAGTCTAGCCCATATTAGAGAGGAAAGGAATTAAACTCTACCTCCTGGAGGGAGGAACATCAAAGAATTTGTGGATATGTCTGAAAACAACTACAGTAAGTGATAAATATATGGGGTCAGATAACTTGAGACTGTGCAAACATTCTGTGGATTTACCTGCAAAAATTATTACTGTCATGTTCTGAGGGTAACTTTTCATATCCCTCATTTCCTTCTACATTTAATATTTGAAATTATTATGTAAGAAAGATCCTTCCCCCATTTACTTATTCATATGATTATTTGTTCCTATCAGTGTGACACATGGATTTTTAAGTCTTCAGGGTTATAACACAATACAATCATTTGGGGGGGTTTTGTCCAAATTTTCTAGCCTTGGCAATTGGGCGCTCTTTCAGGTTGGCATACCTTTATCCTTTTTCTGCTTCCTTGCTTTCTGGTACTATAATATCTTCCAGGTTCATCTGGTTTTATCCTTTTCCCAGTCCAGTAATCAGCCATTTCTCTGAGGAGTCTTGGTTAATTTTATTGGATAATCATATTTAGTAATTAAGATCTGAGTGCAGGATATTCTGGTTGCTACTTGGGTGTCATTGCTTCTCAAATTTCTTAGCTGATAGAGCAAGGAGATGCATGTTTATAATATCAAACTGTATATATACAATCTCTGCATTTATTTATCATGTATATCTATAGCTATTTGTATCTCTATAGATGCAAATGATATAAAGACACACACAAGTTCATACTAATACATGTGACTATAATCCATTACTACACATATCCATTTAGCTTTCTCTCCTCTTATTTTTTATTTTTAATTTCTATCTCTGACAGTGAGAAACCTGGTTCTCCTTTATGTGTAATTTATTCACTTATTTAATTAACTCTAGTATATGGTTAAATTAGTTTCAGAATTTCTATCATGTACCCCTGTGAGAAACAAATTTCCCCACCAGAACATAGCCTCCCCACCAAAATCCAGAGAGACTATTTTAGATAGTTTTTAAAACATAATTATTCTTATAGAGTTTACCTAAAAGCTCTTATTTTGTTTATATTTACTTTAAAGTTTCAAAATATCAAGTTATTTTTCTTGCTGACAAATTTGCAACAAATATAACAAGAATTCTTTTTGTCAGCCATAGAAGTTTTGTTGGAGTCCTGGTTACACACTGGGTATTGAGAGAAACAACAATCTGATAAAATAGACAGGATGTAAGTAATGCAGCTAATAACATTGACAAGGACATAGTACAGCACAGAGACACAAAGCAGAAAAAATTTGGAAACAAAGAGCAAATTAAAACAATGATTAGTGTAACTAGCTGTAATTCAGTTGTTATAAGTGACCAAAGGAACCATAGCTCATTTAATGAGCCATCCACAGTACCAGCCCTGTGTACTTAGACATGCATGGCTTAATCTTTGATACAAGCATATGCTACTGGCAGGATCAACCAGGTAGACAGAAAAAGATACATGTTTCAATTCTGTTTACAATGGTAATAACTTACCAAATTACAAGTCATAATTAGTGTAAGGAAAACCTTCCCCTTGGAAAGACACAGAATTAAGCCAGTAATTTTTCAGACAGAAACCATAAATATTATAAGCATATTCACCAGTTCACACAGTTCTGTGTAACTAATCCCTTCTGTTGACAGGTTATAAAGCCATTAGATCTCCCATTAGAATTCTTCAGTTTCTTACTCAGTTCAGGATTATGGTCTGAATATCAGAGACTTGTATTTATCCAAAAGTCCTTTTTATAAATCTTGCAAAGGAAGCATTTTTGCAATGGCATCATAGTGAAACCGTAACGGTCTATAATGACAAAAGACTTAAGAAGGCACATTTAAATTTGATTATAATGCAACTGACAAAGTAACTTGGTTATAACACTTTCAGATAATAGCTAGAATTATGCTTGATAATTTTACCAGGATGTATCAGAATTTTAGGAACTCCGTATAATCTCTAGAATACCTATAGCATTTACCATACAATATAACCTAAGAAGATTTACTCTTTTGACAACACTTCACATGTAATCTAACATACCAAATGAACTGAACTAATTTAGTATCTCTCTCTGGGGTGTTTCAGGGGGCCCTTTGAAGCATCCCAAAGTTAGCTAGAGGTCAAAGGAGCTTCCTTATAATTTGACTTGGGAAGTTTTGTCAAAAAATACCAAACAGCTTTTAAACACAACAGGATCATAGGTCACTGTGAAACAATACTTATTCATTTAACTAAAGTCACAAAATGATTAAAAGAAAACAAACATGGGTCACCTGAGGGCACAGAAGCTCATATAATCTGTTATCAAAAAGGAGCACTTCTAACAGAGAGATCAAATTCTAGTCTCATGTTAACTTACTTATCAAAATCCATTTACTTAGTTAACTTCAATCTAAATTTCTTTAATCCTGACCATGTATAAAACTTTCTCAGTAAAATGTAGTTCTGTTCCTTATACCTTCCTAACAAAAAACACATACTGAAATATTATTTTCAGTAGCTCTAATTATATATTTAATTTAAAATCCCTGACTCTTGAAAACCTTAATTTCTAGTGAAAACCAAAAGGCAAGTAATAGTTACCAAAATCTAGAGAGACTATTTTAGGTGATTTTTAAAACATAATTATTCTTATAGAGTTTACCTAAAAGCTCTTATTTTGTTTATATTTACTTTAAAGTTTCAACATATCAAGTTATTTTTCTTGCTGACAAATTTGCAACAGATACAACAAGATTTCATTTAACTTGTACTAAATCTAAATGCAGTTAAAGTAATTATACTTAATGTTAATGACTTTGAAGACAGATCTACATTAATTGGATCAATAAATTTAAATGTTAATGCCAGGTATTAATTCAATATTGAACATTTCCCAGTTCAAGTGAAACTGAAACTCATTTAGCTCTTAATTTTTCTTATACTTAGAATTGTTTGGTTTGTAAGCTCATCCACAAATCAACCTTGGCAATGTTATCCAAAGACAGAGACACATGCAAACACAGAAGCAAACGGGGAGGCCTCATAGCTCTCATTTCACAGTTTCAGCCTTGAGGTACAGAAATGTAAAACCCATCAGTTTACAAAAGTGGTTGGATTAAAGTTAGGTTTCTGGAAGATGGAACAAGTCAAGCTCACTTGTCTGAATGACCAAATATTTATAGAAACACAGTTGGAATTTCTATTTACCCTTAACAAATTAGTTTCTAAATTACTTTACCATCTTCAAATTTTGCATCTTAAAAGTGTGTTGTAAAGTGATTGGCCTCCAACTAATAAAATAATATTAAAAAAAAAAAAAAAAAAAAAAAAAAGTGTGGCAAAGATGAGGGCTCCTGAGAAGATCAGATAAAACATTTGCATCTCCATTGTATAGGGAATTTTCTCCTAGGATAACTTTGTTTCCTCTATGTTTAATACTTACAAGCCTCTTAAAATAAATAGGGAAGGTTTGGGGAGTGATATCTATTAGAAATTCAATCAACTTGTTCCCCACTGTCAAAGTTACCCAGGATGCCTGTGGGGAAATTAGAATTGGACACCTCAAGTCCATCCAAGGCCTTAGATAGTGATGCTAAGCCAGGGCCCTGTGCTCTGGGGGTGAACATAGAAACTTCTACTTGATTTTCATGGGTAGGGGAAACAGGAGGTGGTGAAAGGAGTGAATATGTTGGTGGCATAGCGAGGGGCAGTTGGAAAAACTGCCAGTGCAGCCTGTTCAGCCAGTGGAAAAGCTGGATAGACTGGAGGGGGTTTTAAGTTTTGAAATAATATGTCTCCATTCTCATTTCCTCTCTCTTCTCCTTGTAGAACAGGTTCTCCCTTGGGTTTCCTATCAGACTGCTATACCATAAGGGGGCAACCCTCTGATTTCTTCTCCTCCTAATGAAATAGCATAAAAGTGTCTACCTGTAGAATCTCATATCTTTTGCCTGCTCTTTTGCAAAGCAATTCTAACTGCAAGATCATATAATACTTGGGTGACCCATTCAGGGACCATCACTCTTTTGATCTTAACATATCTCATATATGTCCCATATATTTGGGATAGATTCAATATTTCCCATTTTTATAAATTTGATAATAACCAAAACACAAAAAAATGCAAATTCCAACACAAAAGTCTCAAACAAATTCTAGCATCAATGCACACAAAACTAAAACAAAACCAATGAACGAGTTCCCAATGAACTGGTTCTAAATCAGGTAGAGTCCAACAATAATTTCCCTCTCCAACAAGGTACCCCAATCAAGCAAACTGACTTGTCCCATAAAGGAAAAGCCCAAATTGAGGGGGGGGAAACTGTGGAAAACTGTTCAAGAGATGGGAATACCAGACCACCTGACCTACCTCTTGAGAAACCTGTATGCAAGTCAAGAAGCAACAGTTAGAACCCGACATGGAACAATGGACTGGTTCCAAATTGAGGAAAGAGTAAGTCAAGGCTGTATATTGTCACCCTGCTTATCTATCTTATATGCAGAGTACATCATGAGAAATGCCAGGCTGGATGAAGCACAAGCTGGATTCAAGATTGCTGGGAGAAATGTCAATAACTTCAGATATGCGGATGACACCACCATTATGGCAGAAAGTAAAGAGAAACTAAAGAGCCTCTTGATGAAAGTGAAAGAGGAGAGTGAAAAAGCTGGCTTAAAACTCAACATTCAAAAAACAAAGATCATGGCATCTGGTCCCATCACTCCATGGCAAATAGATGGGGAAACAATGGAAACCATGACAGACTTTATTTTCTTGGCCTCCAAAAATCACTGCAGATGGCGATTGCAGCCATGAAATTAAAAGGCACTAGATCCTTGGAAGAAAAGCTATGACCAACCTAGACAGCATATTAAAAAGCAGAGACATTACTTTGCCAACAAAGATCCTTATAGTCAAAGCTATGGTTTTTCCAGTAGTCATGTATGGATGAGAGAGCTGGACCATAAAGAAGGCTGAGTGCTGAAGAATTGATGCTTCTTCTGTTTTGAACTGTGTTGTTGGACAAGACTCTTGAGAGTCCCTTGGACTGCAGGGAGATCAAACCAGTCAATCTTAAAGCAAATCAGTCTTAAATATTCATTGGAAGGACTGATGCTGAAGCTGAAGCTCTGATATTTTGGCCACCTGAGGCAAAGAACTGACTCATTAGAAAAGACCCTGATGCTGGGAAAGATTGAAGGCTTTAGGAGAAGGGGATGACAGAGAATGAAATGATTTGATGGCATCACCGACTTGATAGACATGAGTTTGAGCAAGCTCTGGGAGTTGGTGCTGGACAGGGAAGCCTGGTGTGCTTCAGTCCATGGGGTTGCAAAATCGGACACGACTGAGTGAATGAACTGAACTGAATGTGAGAAGAGGGACTTTCTCCATAGTTCTGTAAGGAACATGAGCATGTGTACATGCTTAGTTGCTTCAGTTGTGTCTGACTCATTGCAACCCTATGGACTTTAGCCCATCAGGCTCCTTTATCCATGTGGATTCTCTAGGCGAGAATACTGGAGTGGGTTGTCATGCCCTTGTCCAGGGGATCTTCCCAACCCAGGGATCAAACCCATGTCTCGTATGTCTTCTGCACTTGCAGGTGGATTATTTACCACTAGCACCATCTGGGAAGCCAGTAGGGAACATAGTGGGGTGTAACTCACTAGGGACTCTCGAGAAATCAAAGGAGCTGTGTTATCTTGAGGAGTTCACTGCACAAGCAGCAGTGGGGCACTTAAGAGAATACAGGACCCATGAGAAGAGGTAGAGTGTGCTTCAGGCACAGCATTAACCAGTGGAGAGTGGCACCCACCTATCAGCTGTCTGAATTTACTTATGGACACACTTGAGACCTCACCCAGCCCCCTCCTAAACATCTGATAGAGTTCCGGTCTTGTTAGTGCAGGGGAGAGCATAGGAGCCAGCACAACACAGCTTACACAGTCAGTGTATCATCTGATCATTTCCATAGCCCTGGAAGGCAAGTTTTATCCCCAATTCACAAATCACAAGACTGTTTTCTATAGCAGTGAATCTATAATAACTGCCAAGTTGATTCTTCCAGCTTCAAGCCCCAGAGATAATGTGTTTCACACATCATTTCACATCCTGACAACAGGAATTTTAAGTGTATCCCCTACCTTCATAAACTCACTTTGTATGTACCTTCCTATTTTTTAAATCTTTTATTAATTATTTTATGACAAAAAGTCATCTGTATTCTTTAGTGGGGAAAGTACAGATGGAAAGATAATCTCCTCTACTGCCGCAACCCAGAGAATCTGCAGTCTGTGGGGGAATCCTCTGTCCTCCTGTCCGTTTTTCTTTTTGCCTTCCGGGGCACATAATCTTCAGCAGGGCACTTTTCAGCAGTGTGAAATTGGCTCTCTGGCTTTGCCTGGGATTCCGACTTGCCCTCTCTGAGTGGGTTTCCCTCAAATTCAGGCTTGCCTGCTTTTCTTGCTTTCCCTCATCTGCTGGTTGTCTCTCATTGTCTGGTTTCCTCTCATTCTGGACCTCTGGTTACTGTTCTGACTTCCTCTCCACTTCCAGCTTTTCTTTCTCGTTTGACTCTCCTTCATTTTCAGGCTGTACTTCATCTTCTGGCCTTCCCTCATTGTCTAAGTTTCCTTCATTTTCTGGCTTTCCTTCATTTTCTCTGTAGACCTTCTCCATGTTGAGATTTGCCCTCCTTTGCCTGTCCTAGGAGACAAAATGGAGACAAAGTAGACAGGATTTAGGTGGTGAAATATAGGTCCTGATAAATAGTTGCCTCTATGATTTAAGATCTTTATAAGCCTATCCCAACTTTCAGGTGCACTCCCGCCCATATATTTTCTCCTTTCTTTCCCTGTGTCTGCAAGGTTGGCACACATATTTACATGAGCCCGCCTTGCAGACACTTCCATAAGTATTTCTCCCTACATTTAAGTGGGCTATGCTGATAAATCCATAAGAGCAGATTTGTCCCTGAACTTTGCTCTGGTCTTGACTATGCCCATAACAGTTTTAACCTGGTGGTCCCCAACTTAGACTGACCTGCAAGAATTCTGTCCAGTTTCTTTTTCCTCTTGTCTACAGTTGTAAGACTTCTAGAACTGCAGATACAACTGAACAATGGCCAGTTCTCAGATTTCAGAGATACTCTGATATCTTCAAGGGCTTCATAGATAACAAGCCTACCAACTCTCACTTCCTTGTTCTCCCCTCTGTCCTCACCAATGATAAAACACCATGCTCCCTTAGGGTCCTGACAAAGGCCATGTATTCTGAGACTGGAATAGGGAGTCTTGGAGGAGGGGTGGCAGATAATTGCCTCCCCAACTTCACTCAGGCTTTAGGAACTCCTACTTCCAGGGGTTCTGGGCAGTTGCCCTCTCCCACTGACCTGCACTGGTACTTCAGGTCTTTCCTTTCCTTGTCTGGGTTGGTGCCTACAGCCACAGACCTGAAGATCTATAGAGACAGGAGACAGATGATGAATGAGGGGTTGAGAAGTGAATGACTGGCAAGGGGATACTGATTCTTTTCCCTTGTATACATGCTCAGTTGCTTCAGTCATGTCCAACTCTTTGTGACCTTATGGACTGTAGCCCACCAGGCTCTTCTGTCCATGGGATTTCTCAGACAAGAGTACTGGAGTGGGTTATCATGTCCTCTTCCAGAGGATCTTCCCAACCAAGCATTGCAGGTAGATTCTTTACCACTGAGCCACTGGGGAAACTGATTCTTTTCCCACTGCTTGTCAAAACTTTCCAGCTCCCGCCATCCCCTTGCCCTTTCCCTTGCTTCACTGTTCCCCCTCTACAGTCCCTCCCTAACGGCCTCTGTTTTTCTTTTTGCCATGAGAAATGGCAGAGAGAGATTGTTTCCAAAGTATTTCTATGTTTCCCAATCTTCCTTCCAAATTTCTATCTCACTTTTTCTTGTGAGGTCCAGGGCATTAATGTTCAGAAGACAGAGCAAGCTGTGCTCAGGTCTCTGCCCTCCAAACCCCCACCCCTGGACGCCCAGATAGAATGAACCCATCACTAATTCTGAAAATTGGTGATGGTAGAGTCATGGAGCTGGGAAGAAATGTCCAGAGCCTTCCTGCCATGCCCTCCCTCTCCGCATACACAGAAAGACCACATTTTCCTGCAATGCAAGAGATAAATTATTTCCAAACTCAGTTAAAATTTTGGTCCATGTTACCTCCTCTTGACCCTCACTAGTTCAGAAGCCTCTCCTGCCCTATAGGGAGCTGCTTTCCAGACTGAATCTCTGTCCCCCTCCTCTTTAGAACCTCTCTTCCTCCCCTCACCCTTATTCCCCTCTCCCTCCTTTCCAAAATGGATCAAATATGAAGAAGAACAGTCTCGGCCCCATTTTGGGTTCCCAGGCTTTGTCCTCTTCCCTCCATCCTGGAGGGATCAGACCATTT
Source organism: Muntiacus reevesi (assembly GCF_963930625.1). NCBI lineage: Eukaryota > Metazoa > Chordata > Mammalia > Artiodactyla > Cervidae > Muntiacus > Muntiacus reevesi. The sequence goes on along the minus strand of NC_089271.1, from coordinate 144,129,480 downwards.
CCTCTCCATCCCCCTCCCTCCCTCCTCCCTCCTCAAATGTCCCTGATAAACTGCCTCCTAGGAGATCCCAACTGGTACCCATTCTCATCTTCTGGTCCTTCTCTATCTCCTCCCACCAAGTCCTCTGTCTCTTGCACCAAATGTATGAACATCAGGGAAGGGGTAGAGAGAATCCAGTCCTGAACCTGCTCTGGTCTTTGCCTTTTGCCACCCCCACCCCCAGGGGTCCACAAATGGCAGTGATTTTGTGACTGCCACAAATGGCAGTGATTTTGTAATTTCAGGGAGATACTTCCTTCTCAAATTTCTTGCCCCCATAAAGTGAAAGTCACTCAGTCATGTCTGACTCTTTGTGACCCCAAGGACTGTAGCCCACCAGGCTCCTCTCTATGGGCTTCTCCAGGCAAGAATATTGGAGTGTGTAGCCATTCCCTTCTCCAGGGGATCTTCTCAACCCATGTCTCCTGCATTACAGGCAGAATCTTTACCGTCTGAACCACCAGGGAACCCTAAGAATACTGGAGTGGGTAGCCTGTCCCTTCTCCAGAGGAGCTTCCTGACCCAGGAATTGAACCGGGGTCTCCTGCATTGCAGGCAGATTCTTTACCAGCTGAGCTACCAGGGAAGCCTTGCTGCCATAAGCCAGTCCTTAACTAGGGAAATAAGTGATACCTGGACCTCTCCCCCAACACTCACACAGTTTTCTGCACAAAAATGAATAGGGGTAGGAGAATGAACAGGGGTGCATCTGGAAAGCAGAGTGGATCCTGTGTAGCCTCTATTTCTGTTACTATCCCTACCTCAAGTCTCCCCCCAACCCTGGCTCTGGCTGGTACCAACCTGTGACCTGTGGGGCTATTGGGCAATTGTCCCCTCTGACCCCCAATCTGAAATCTATCTTCCTCCACGAAATAGGGAGCTGATACCTGGAGGAGAGGGACTTCTGCAGGTGTCAGCTCTGGATCACAAGAAGGAGTGTCACCAGTGGGCTCGAATCCCTAGTTCTCCTTCCTCCTGCAATAAGTGCGTCAGAAGTCAGCCCACTTCCTCCCTTCACTTGCCCCCTCCCAGCTCACCCTCCTTCAGTCCCCTTCCCTCACTGCCTGAGGCCCTGTCCTCATTTTGATCATGACTAATCCCAGAGGTCACATGGGGCCCCTGCTCCCTATGGTATGTATTTGTGCTGCCTTATCAGTGGCCATATCTTCTCCCAGGGCTACTGGCCCCACTGGTACATTTCTGAAAAATTTCTTTCTCAATTTCTTTGATTTCAAAGCGCCTGTCCCCTCCTACTTCTCTACTCTGACCCTGGTTGTCACTCCTTCTGTCTTCACATAATAAGTACAGGGTGGATTGGCAGGTAGGGAAGCAGGTAGTTGAAACAGTGATTTTATTTTCTTCTAAATAATTGTTTTTTCAGTTTTACTTAATGTATTCCTCAGAGCATGAGTTATTCTTATAAGTTAAATAAAGCTCTTTTCATTTGGGAAAAGAACATGTTTAACATAGAAGAAAAAAACAAGATCCCCAAATTCTGAGAGCAAGTTAAATTTCTAATATTAATTTTTATTATATAGAAAGTAGATTTGATTGGTTACATATAAGATAATTTTTTTTTAGTTTTCATAAATGTCATGTTCTACTGAAAAATCCATGTATTTAATGTTCCCAAACAATAGCTGAGTGCTAAGTGCACTTGCTGGTACGTGATGCCTAACACAATATCAGTCTTGAAAATCTGGCCTATGGCTATTTCATTCAGAGGTTTAACCATGCACAAAGGCAGTTGAGCATTTGAGGGGTGCTGAACATGGTCTGATCTTCCCTGCCCTACCTGACTGTTGCTTACTCCAAAAATATACATGGAGAAGTGACCAAGATGGTGACTTCAATAAATGCTTTTGGCTCCTCCCCTCCCTCCCCCAAATTCCCACAGAGATTACTCAATTCCAGCAGAGATGGGAATGCTGTTCTGACAATTTGAGACCAAAACAGATCCCTTCTAGATCCCTGCAGCAGAGAGTTTCCATAAGGCCTGTAGAAGTGATTGTTGTGGGGAAAGCCTCCATACTTGCTTGTTGTCTGCCATTATTCCCAGTGCCCAAGTGGAAATTTCCTTGATTCTGTCTATCTGCTGCCTACCACCTAACTAGGGAGATGCAGCATGCTGGGTCTTTCAACTCTATTATCTTTACTTCCAGGGCATTTTGCAGGAGCCTAGCCAATCAGCAGGGTTGCTGCCTGCCAGTCCACACCCACCCTGGCATCCTCTCAGCCAGATTTAGACCAGTGTCAGAATTCTGATAAGCCAACCATACTGATTGGCTGGACCAGGTGTTTTCAACTGAGGGAGTCTGTGAACCACCTGAAGTAATAGGCAAGGTTGCATATATTTAAAAGGTAGTAAAATGTGTAGACTTATGAAAAGAAGATCTGTATCCTAGCAACCTCAGAAATCCTGAGACATGAACTGGTTGACATCATGAAGAAGCAGGAGCTATGAGGTTGAGAAAAGACAGAGGAGAAGAGACAAATAGCAGCAGAGCTATGTTAAAGGAGAGCACTTACTCCTTGGGTTCAGGCATTCTTAACTAAAGAACTCCCTGGAGAAGAAATAGAAGATCTTAACAGACCCATCACAAGCAAGGAAATCGAAACTGTAATCAAAAATCTTCCAGCAAACAAAAGCCCAGGACCAGATGGCTTCACAGCTGAATTCTACCAAAAATTTAGAGAAGAGCTAACACCTATCTTACTCAAACTCTTCCAGAAAATTGCAGAAGAAGGTAAACTTCCAAACTCATTCTATGAGGCCACCATCACCCTAATTCCAAAACCAGACAAAGATGCCACAAAAAAAGAAAATTGCAGGCCAATATCACTGATGAACATAGATGCAAAAATCCTTAACAAAATTCTAGCAAACAGAATCCAACAACATATTAAAAAAATCATACACCATGACCAAGTGGGCTTTATCCCAGGAATGCAAGGATTCTTTAATATCTGCAAATCAATCAATGTAATACACCACATTAACAAATTGAAAGATAAAAACCATATGATTATCTCAATAGATGCAGAGAAAGCCTTTGACAAAATTCAACACTCATTTATGATTAAAACTCTCCAGAAAGCAGGCATAGAAGGAACATACCTCAACATAATAAAAGCTATATATGACAAACCCACAGCAAGCATCACCCTCAATGGTGAAAAATTGAAAGCATTTCCCCTGAAATCAGGAGCAAGACAAGGGTGCCCACTCTCAGCACTACTATTCAACATAGTGTTGGAAGTTTTGACCACAGCAATCAGAGCAGAAAAAGACGTAAAAGGAACCCAGATAGGAAAAGAAGAAGGGAAACTCTCGCTGTTTGCAGATGACATGATCCTCTACATAGAAAACCCTTAAGACTCTTCTAGAAAATTACTAGAGCTAATCAATGAATATAGTAAAGTTGCAGGATATAAAATTAACACACAGAAATCCCTTGCATTCTTATATACTAACAATGAAAAAGCAGAAAGAGAAATTAAGGAAACAATACCATTCACCATTGCAACAAAAAGAATAAAATACTTAGGAGTATATCTACCTAAAGAAACAAAAGACCTATACATAGAAAACTATAAAACACTGATGAAAGAAATCAAAGAGGACACAAACAGATGGAGAAACATACTGTGTTCATGGGTTGGAAGAATCAATATTGTCAAAATGGCTATTCTACCCAAAGCAATCTATAGATTCAATGCAATCCCTATCAAGCTACCAACGGTATTTTTCACAGAACTAGAACAAATAATTTCACAATTTGTATGGAAATACAAAAAACCTCGAATAGCCAAAGTAATCTTGAGAAAGAAGAATGGAACTGGAGGAATCAACCTGCCTGACTTCAGACTCTACTACAAAGCCACAGTCATCAAGACAGTATGGTACTGGCACAAAGACAGAAATATAGAACAGAATAGAAAGCCCAGAGATAAATCCACAAACCTATGGACACCTTATCTTCAACAAAGGAGGCAAGGATAAAGACAACCTCTTTAACAAGTGGTGCTTGGAAACTGGTCAACCACTTGTAAAAGAATGAAACTAGAACACTTTCTAACACCATACACAAAAATAAACTCAAAACGGATTAAAGATCTAAATGTAAGACCAGAAACTATAAAACTCCTAGAGGAGAACATAGGCAAAACACTCTCCGACATAAATCACAGCAAGATCCTCTATGACCCACCTCCCAGAATAATGGAAATAAAAGCAAAAATAAACAAATGAGACCTAATGAAACTTAAAAGCTTTTGCACAACAAAGGAAACTATAAGCAAGGTGAAAAGACAGCCCTCAGATTGGGAGAAAATAATAGCAAACAAAGCAACAGACAAAGGATTAATCTCAAAAATATACAAGCAACTCCTGCAGCTCAATTCCAGAAAAATAAATGACCCAATCAAAAAATGGGCCAAAGAACTAAACAGACATTTCTCCAGAGAAGACATACAGATGGCTAACAAACACATGAAAAGATGCTCAACATCACTCATTATCAGAGAAATGCAAACCAAAACCACAATGAGGTACCATTACACGCCAGTCAGGATGGCTGCTATCCAAGAGTCTACGAGCAATAAATGCTGGAGAGGGTGTGGAGAAAAGGGAACTCTCTTACACTGTTGGTGGGAATGCAAACTAGTACAGCCACTGTGGAGAACAGTGTGGAGATTTCTTAAAAAACTGGAAATAGAACTGCCATATGACCCAGCAATCCCACTTCTGGGCATACACACCAAGGAAACCAGATCTGAAAGAGACACGTGCACCCCAATGTTCATCACAGCACTGTTTATAATAGCCAGGACATGGAAGCAACCTAGATGTCCATCAGCAGACGAATGGATAAGGAAGCTGTGGTGCATATACACCATGGAATACTACTGCAGCCATTAAAAAGAATTCATTTGAATCAGTTCTAATGAGATGGATGAAATTGGAGCCCATTATACAGAGTGAAGTAAGCCAGAAAGATAAAGAACATTACAGCATACTGACACATATATATGGAATTTAAAAAGATGGTAATGATAACCCTATGTGCAAAACAGAAAAAGAGACACAGAAGTACAGAACAGACTTTTGAACTCTGTGGGAGAAGGTGAGGGTGGGATGTTTCGAAAGAACAGCATGTATATTATCTATGGTGAAACAGATCACCAGCCCAGGTGGGATGCATGAGAGAAGTGCTCGGCCCTGGTGCACTGGGAAGACCCAGAGGAATCGGGTGGAGAGGGAGGTGGGAGGGGGGATCGGGATGGGGAATACGTGTAACTCTATGACTGATTCATATCAATGTATGACAAAACCCACTGAAATGTTGTGAAGTAATTAGCCTCCAACTAATAAAAAAAAAAAGAAAAGAAAAAAAAAAAAAAAGAACTCCCTGGAATAATGTTCAAAATGATGTGCATGTTTGTGTGTGGGGGGGAGGGTAGGATATTACTGGGTGTGTACATTTGACTATGATAGTATCTATTACTTTCTTCAAATGCTCAAATGGGGTAATGTAAAAAATGAAGGAAGGTCAATTGACCTAGAAAATATATTTTCATATACATCTTTTTTCAAATAGGACTATTTCTCAGGAGAAATTAATGGTTAACCATTTTAATGTGTACAACTCAGTGGCATAGAGTACACTCATAATGTTGTGAATCTATCACCTCTATCTAATTCCAAAACATTGTCGTCAATTCCATACCCATTAAACAATCACTCCCAATTCTCCCTTTTCCCTAGTCTTTAGCAACAACTAATCTACCTCCTGATTCTATGGAATATTTTATATAAATGGAATCATGCCATGTGTGACCTCTTATGTCTGACTTCTTTCACTTAGCATAATTTTTTCAAGGTTCATCCACATTGCAGCCTGTACAGTATTTCATTTCTTTTTATAGCTGAAAATACTTCATTTTATGTCTATATCATATTTTGTTTATCCATTCAAACATTGATGGATATCTAGGTTGTTTCCACCTTTTGAAAATTGTGACTAGTGCTGCCTTAAACATTTAGGTATATTTTTTATGTGGATATTTGTTTTTATTTCTTTTGAGTATATGCCTAGGAATGGAGTTGCTAGGTCATATGGTAATTCTATGTTTCTATGTCTATTTGAGGAACTGCCAAACTGTTTTCCATAGTGGCTGCAATATTCTGCATTCCTACCAGCAATGTATGAGGGTTACAGTTTCTCCACATTCTCCAAAACAATTGTTAATTTCCATTTTTTATTCCTATAATCCTAGCTGGTGAGAAGTAGCTTTGATTTGCATTTTCCTAATGACTGATGAAATTGAGTGTCCTTTCATGTGCTCATTGGATATTTACATACCTTCTCTAGAGACATATCTATTTAAGTCCTTTGCTTATTTTTAATTGGGCTGTCTTTTTGTTGAATTGCAGAAATTTTTCATATATTCTAGATTGTCTGCACTTTTAGTTAATGTCCTTTGATTCACTGAAGTTTTAAATTTTTATGAAGTCCAATTTATCTGTTTTTCTTTTGTTGTTCATGCTTTTAATGTCATATCTAAGAATTTATTGCCAACTCCAAGGACATGAAGATTTATCACATTGTTTTCTTCTAAGAGTTTTAAAGTTTTGGCTCATGTATTTAGGTCTTTGGTTCATTTTGAGTTAATTTTTTATGGTTTGAGTTAATTTTTATATATGAATTTATAAGATTCAAAGATTCTTTTGATGGCAGGGAATTATACACTGTCACTTGAATGGATCAAAAGGCATTTTTACAAAAAAATGCAATTTACTCTTTGATGTCTTGACTTCTGTTTTAAGCTTGATTATTTGGGGTGTTTGAGTGGCCCACGTAGTAGAGGATATTTGCAGAGAGTAGGAAATACTTTGCCCTAAATAGCATAGAAAACATTTTATTGTGAGAATTAAAAGAAGGAAAACAAATAGAAGAATAAAGAGTCTTTGTAGACCAACCATAACCAAATTCCTTATTTATATGGCATTAGCCAAGAAAACAAATCTGAAGTTTTCAAGGTCTCTAACAATATCTTTGGTAGACTTGAAGAGTGTTATAAGTATAATTATATATTTTTATGACAAAAATATCTTGGTGACAAATCCAGTAGTTATATTGTTGGAGGGTATAAACTGATAGATTAGTGAAATATATAGAACAAGTTAGTAGTATTCATAGCTAAAGAGAAGAGGTAGTTGTGTCCATGGTCAGAGACATAAAACAGGAGATAGTGATAGAAAGTTGGAGTTGGGGAGTAGGATAAGGTGCTAAGAAGTGGGAAGTCCTCTTTCTAGGTACTTGAGGAGTGTTCTAGGAGGTAGTTTCTTCCTGAGGAAAGCAATAATCTCCATTAATTTTTATAGTGGCATTAATAGTAATAACCTCTATAAGATTTCCCTTCAGACATAAGAGTAGAGATGTGTATATGTTTTGGCAGCGAGCAAAACATATACCAGGGTCATGTGCTAAATAAACGATGAACTCAAGACAAAATAAAATCACTAGAATCAAAGGAAGAAAAGTAATAAATGTATTGTGTCCAATTTGTCAATATCTTAAGAAAGGTAGCACACAAGCATTGCTGGGACTCTGATCTTAGTGGCTGGTGGGAAGTCTTTCCCCACTGAATGATCTTGGCACTCTTGTCAAAATTCATTTGACTTACATATGAGAATTATTTTGTATTCTAGCCCATTGATCTGTCTTTTTTTTTTCATTTATTTTTATTAGTTGGAGGCTAATTACTTTACAATATTGTAGTGGTTTTTGTCATACATTGACATGAATCAGCCATGGATTTACATGTATTCCCCATCCCGATCTGTCTTTGTAACAGAATGACACTGTTTGATTATATAACTTTACAGTGAGTCCTCCAAATATGTTCTTCAGTTTCAGGGTTGTTTTGGCTATTTAGGGTCACTTGAGTTTCCATATGAATTTTAAGACAGGTTTTTCTGTACCTGAGTAAAACATCGTTGAAATTTTGATAAGGATTGCACTGAATCTATAAATTATTTTGGCTAGTACTGACATCTTAACAATACTGTCTTCCATTCCATGAATGTAAAATTTACTCCTATTTTATATTTTTTTTCAGTGTAAAAGTGTTTTTCACACTTGCTTAATTTTATACCAAAATATTTTATTCTTTTAATGCTATCAAAAAGAGTATTAATTTGCTTTTCAGATTGTTCATAGTTGGTGTATAGAGACACAACCCATTTTTATGCATTGATTTTGTACCTGCAACTTTGCTAAATTTATTTATTAATTCTAACAGTTTTATTGAGGACTCTTTAGGGTTTTCAATCTATAAGATCATGTCATCTGAGTACAGAGATATTTTCTTCTTCCTTTCCAGTATGGATTTTTTTCTCACCTCATGGTGCTTGAACTATGCCTTCCATCACTGTGTTGAGTAGAAGTGATGAAGGTGACATCCTTCTCTCATTTCTGATCTTAAAGGAAAGGTTTTCAATCTTTCACCAACTGGGTATGGTATTAATTGTGAGCTTTTCATAGAAGGCACCTATTATGTTGAGGTAGTTTCCTTCTATTCTTAGTTTGCTGAGTGTTTTTATCATGAAAGGGCAGAGTGTTGAATTTTGTCAAATGTCTTTCCTGAATCCATTGAGATAATTTTTTTTCTTCCCTTTCTTAATGTGGTTTATTACATTAATGTTTTTTTATATGTTCAACAGGGCTTTTCTGGTGGCTCAGCGAGTAAAAAATCTGCCTGCAATGCAGAAGACCTGGGTTCTATCCCTGGGTTGGGAAGATCCCCTGGAGGAGGGCATGGCAACTCACTCCAGTGTTCTTGCCTGGAGAATCCCTATGGACAGTCCTTGGGGTCACAAACAGTCGGACACAACTGAGTGACTTTCACTATTTTGAGCAGTACTTATATCCAGGAATAAAGTCCACTTGGTCATGGTGTATAATCCTAATGTACTGTTGAATTCCATTTTCTAGTATTTTTGAATAAATATCTGTATGAGTTATTGGTCTGTAGTTTTCATTTCTTTCAGTGTCTTTTTCTGGCTTTAGTATTAAGATATAGCTGGCCTGGTAGAATGAGTTATAGAGTCTTTCCTGCTCTTCAGTTTTCTGGAAGCATTTCAAAAAGATTGGTTTTTTTTTTTTTTAATATTTGGTATAATTTACCAGAGACACCACCCTATCCTGCTCATTTTTTGTTGAGAGTTTTTGATTATTGATTCAGTCTCCTTACTCATTATTGTTCTGCTCATATTTTATATTTCTTCAATATTCAGTCCTGGTAAGTTATGAGCTTCTAGGAATTTGTCTATTTCATCCAGGTTATTCAATTTGTTGACATACAATTGTTCATAGTCCTCTCTTACAATCCTTTTTATATCTGTAAAATTAGTCATAATATCTCCTCTGTAATTTAATTTTAAGCCTATAGATATTCTCTTTTTTTCTCTATTCAACCTAGCTAGAGATTTTTAAATTTTGGAGATTTTTTTTCTTTTTTTATTGATTCTTTGGAGAACTAACTTTTGTTTTTTCTCTATTGCTTTTCTAGTCTCTATTATATTTGTCTCTACTCTCATGTTTATTATTTCATTCCTTTTAATAACTTTGGGTTTAATTTACTCTTCTTTTTATACTTGATGTATGAAGTCAGCTTTTCATGTGAGATCTTTTTTCTTTTTTAATGTGTTTACAGCTGTAATTTCCCTCTAAACTCTATATTCACTGTCACCCATAAATTGTGGTATAATGTGTCTTCATTTTCATTTATCTTGAATTTTCTAAATTCTCTTATGGTTTCTTCCTTGACACATTAGTCAAGGTTTAATATACTTTTCTTGAATTCCTTGAGAACCCAAGATCTCCAGTCAGTCCACCTTTGTATCTCTATCTTCCAGTGTTATCATGTGCTTTTTGTTAGGATATGTCTATGATTTTTATGAAGAGATTTCTAATTTTCCCATTCTTTTGTTTTCCTCTATTTCTTTGCGATGATCACTGAAGAAGGCTTTCTTATCTCTACTTGCTATTCTTTAGAATGCTGCATTCAGATGGGTATATCTTTCCTTTTCTCCTTTGCCTTTTGTTTCTCTTCTTTTCTCAGCTATCGGCAAGGCCTCCTCAGACAATCATTTTGCCCTTTTGCATTTCATTTTCTTAGGGATTGTTTTGATCACAGCCTCCTGTACAATGTTATGAACCTCCATCTATAGTTCTTTAGGCATTCTATTAGATCTAATCCCTTGAATCTATTTGTCATCTTCACTGTATAATCATAAGAGTCTTGATTTAGATAATACCTGAATGGTCTAGTGGTTTTCCCTACTTTCTTCAATTTAATCCTGAATTTTGCAATAAGGAGTTCATGATCTGAGCCACAGTCAGCTCCCAGTCTTGTTTTCACTGACTATATAGAGCTTATCCACCTTTGGCTGCAAAGAATATTGGCAAAGAATATTGGCTGCAAAGTTTGATTTTGGTATTGACCATCTGGTGATGTCCATGTGTAGAGTCATCTCTTGTGTTTTTGGAAGAGGGTGTTTGCTATGACCAGTGCATTCTCTTGGCAAAACTCTGTTAGCTTTTGCCCTGCTTCGTTTTGTAGTCCAAGAGGAGTACTTGCCTGTTACTCCGGGTATCTCTTGACTTCCTACTTTTACAGCCCAGTCTCCTATGATGAAAAGGACATCTTTTTTTGGTGTTAGTTCTAGAAGGTCTTGTAGGTCTTCATAGAACTGTTCGCCTTCAGCTTCTTCGGCATTAGTGGTTAGGGCATAGATTTGGATTACTGTGATATTGAATGGTTTGCCTTGGAAACACACTGAGATCATTCTCTCATTTTTGAGATTGCACCCAGTACTGCATTTTGGACTCTTTTGTTAACTATGAGGGCTACTCCTTCTTCTAAGGGATTCTTGCCCACAGTAGTAAATGTATGACTGTATGAATTAAATTCACCCATTCCAGTCTATTTTAGTTCATTGAGTCCTAAAACGTCGATATTCACTCGCCATCTACTGTTTGACCACTTCCAATTTACCTTGATTCATGGACCAAGTTCCTATGCAATATTGTTCTTCACAGCATTGGACTTAACTTCCATCACAAGTCACATCCACAACTGGGCATTGTTTTTGCTTTGGCTCAGCCTCTTCATCCTTTCTGGAGCTATTTCTTCACTCTTCTCCAGTAGCATGTTGGACACCTACCACCTTGGGGAGTTCATCTTTTGCTGTCATATATTTTTGCCTTTTCATACTATTCATGGAGTTCTCAGGGCAAGAATGCTGAAGCGGTTTACCATTCCCTTCTCCAGTGGACCATGTTTTGTTAAAAAAAAAAAATTAGAGATACCAAGAGAATATTTCATGCAAAGATGGGCACAATAAAAGACAGAAATGGTATGGACCTAACAGAAGCAGAAGGTATTTTTTAAAAAGGTGGCAAGAATACACAGAACAACTATACAAAAAAGATCTTCATGACCCAGATAACCACAGTGGTGTGATCACTCACCTAGAGCCAGACATCCTGGAGTCTGAAGACAAGTGGGCCTTGGGAAGCATCACTACAAGCAAAGCTAGTGGAGGTGATGTAATTCCAGCTGAGCTATTTTAAATCCTGAAAGATGATGCTGTGAAAGTGCTGCACTCAATGTGCCAGCAAATTTGGGAAACTCAGCTGTGGATGCAGGACTGGAAAAGATCAGTTTTCATTGTAATCCCAAAGAAAGGCAATGTCAAAGAATGCTCAAACTACTGCACAATTGCATTCATGTCACACGCTGGCAAAGTACTGCTCAAAATTCTCCAAGCAAGGCTTCAACAGTAAATGACCCAAGAACTTCCAGATGTTCAAGCTGGATTTAGAAAAGGCAGAGGAACCAGAGATCAAATTGCCAACATCCGTTGGATCGTAGAAAAAGCAAGAGAATTCCAGAAAATCATCTACCTCTGCTTCAGTAACTACGCTAAAGCCTTTGACTGTGTGGATCACAAAAATTGTGGAGAATTCTAAAAATAAGGGTTAGACCACCTTACCTGCCTCCTGAGAAATCTGTATGCAGGTCAAGAAGCAACAGTTAGAACTGGACATGGAACAACAGACTGGTCTCAAATTGGGAAAGGAGAACAGCAAGGCTATATATATACATATATATATATATATATATATATACACATACATACATACACACACACACACCCTGCTTATTTAACTTATATGCAGAGTACATCATGAGAAATGCTAGGCTGGATGAAGCACAAGCTGGAATCAAGATTGCTTGGAGAAATATCAATAACCTCAGATATGCAGATGACACCACCCTTATGGCAGAAAGTGAAGAGGAACTAAAAAGCTTCTTGATGAAAGTGAAAGAGGAGAGTGAAAAAGTTGGCTTAAAACTCAACATTCAAAAAATGAAGATCATGGGATCTGGTCCCATCACTTCATGGCAAATAGATGGGGAAACAATGGAAACCATGACCGACTTTATTTTCTTGGGCTCCAAAATCACTGCAGATGGTGATTGCAGCCATGAAATTAAAAGGCACTAGATCCTTGGAAGAAAAGTTATGACCAACCTAGACAGCATATTAAAAAACAGAGACATTATTTTGCCAGCAAAGGTCCTTATAGTCAAGGCTATATTTTTTTCCAGTAGTCATTTATGGATGAGAGAGCTGGACCATAAAGAAAGCTGAGCACCAAAGAATTGATGCTTCTGAACTATGGTTTTGGAGAAGACTCTTGAGAGTCCCTTGGACTGCAAGGAGGTCAAACCAGTCAATCCTAAAGCAAATCAGTCCTGAATATTCTTTGGAAGGACTGATGCTGATGCTGAAGCTCCAATACTTTGACCACCTGATGTGAAGAGCTGACTCATTGGAAAAGACCCTGATGCTGAGAAAGATTGCGGGCAGGAGGAGAAGGGGACGACAGAGGATGAGATGATTGGATGGCATCACTGACTCAATAGACATAAATTTGAGTGAACTCCTGGAGATGGTGAAGGACAGGGAAACCTGGCATGCTGCAGTCCATGGGGTCAAGGAGAGTTGGACATGAATGAGCGACTGAACTAACTGACTGTCTATTTTGGTTTTTCAGGTGTAAGATTAAAGGTGTGGAAGGGATGGGACAGCTCTATTTATCCAGAACTGCAGGTCAGTTTTTTGCTGTCAGTAAAACTGAAATCCAGCTCAAGTTTAATTATGGTCCTGCAGCTTCTCAGATATATGGCAAGACACTTGTACTCTCTTAGCATGTGTCCTTATTTATTGTTATAGAGAGAAATCTTAGGATTTCTAACAGTTTGTCTCTACCCATCTCTGAGAATCAAAATGTCTTTTGATGAGAAATGTTACATTTTGATGAAGTCCAATATATTGATTTGTTTTCTATTAGAGATTTTTTTTAATTCTAATTTAAATTTTTTTACATACTGAAAGTGTTAGAGTTTCTCCTGTGTTTTCTTCTGTAAATTTTATGTTTTACCTTGTATTTCGGTCTTTGACAAGTTTGACTCAACTTTTTATATGATGTGAGATAAAGTTTTTCTAATGATGATAATGTGGTGGTGATCGTGATCATGATCATTAATAAAATGTCAATTGAAACTAGTTCCAACACCAGTTATGGAAAAGAGTGCCTATTCTACCATCAAACTGCCTCAGAATCTTTGTCAAAAGCATATATATATGAGTCTGTTTCTTGACTTTTTTTTAATTGATCAATTTGTCTATATTTATGCTGATACAACACTGTTCTATTACAGTACCTTTATAATACTCTTGTAAGAAGGTAGTCTAAGGTCTCAAAAATGTTCCTTTTCTCAAAATCATCTGGACTATTCTCAGTTCTTTGGATTTTTTAATATAAATTTTAGAATCAGATTGTCAATTTGTATTAAAAATTGCTGGGGTTTAATTTGTCATGAATGTTTTGTAGTTTTCAATGTGCAGATCCTGAAAATCTTTTGTGAAATTTAACCCTAAATAATTCGTATTTGTGATATTACTGTAAATGACATTGTTTTAAATTTTATTCTGGCTACTCATTACTTGTAGAGAGCTGAATATTTTTCCTTAAAATTCATGTTCACTCAGCACTTTGGAATGTGACCTTATTTGAAAATAGGGTCTCTGCAGATATAATTAAGAATTGAGTGATATCACACTGAATCATGATGGGCCCTAAATCCAAAGAACATGTCCTCAGAAGAGACAGAAAGGACACACAGAGGAGAAGCAGAAATTGTAGTTGCTGCCACAAGCCAAAGAATGTCTAGGGTCACTGGAACTGGAAGAGGTAAGGAAGGATTTTGTTCCCTAGAACCTTCAGAGAGAACTTAGTACTAGTGATATTTTGATATGAACTCTGGCGTACTGACCTGTGAGAGAATAAATCTCAGTTTTTTTAAGTCACCAAGTTTATGGTAATTTGTCATGGCAGTCTCAGGAAACTAGAAATATATTTGTATATTGATCTTGTATTCTGAAACTTTTCTAAACTCACTTATTAGCTCTAGTAGTTTCTAGTATATTACATAGCATTTTCTACATGGACAATTTTGTCTTCTATGAATAAAGATATTTCTTTTTTTCCTCTGCAATTTGTATTACTTTTCTTTTTCTTACTGTACTGGCTAGAACTTCTAGTACAGTGTTGATTCTAATTAGTAAAAATGTCCATTTTTGCCTTGTTTCTTGTCTTAGGGGGGAAACATTTAGCCTGTAGGCACATATCATTTTGTAAGTTTTTCATAGATGTATCAGGTTGAGGAAGGTCTCTTCTAGACCTCATTGCTGAGTATTTTAACACATTATTGATGGGGGGATTTTTGCAAAAGTTAATGCCTGTGGCCAGCAATTTGTTATGTAAGTGAATATCGAAACATCTCCAGTCAATAACATTCAGGTAACGAAAGACATATTAGTGTATCTCTGGTCCTTAATGTATTCATCAGTAATCAGTTTCTAAATTTTAGCAGTTTTTTTCATTCTCACTTAAGATGATCATATGTTTATTCTGTCTTTTTTATGTCAATATGGTGAATTATGATTTTCAAATACTAACCCTGCATTTAATCCTCAGGATAAACCTTACTTGGTGATGTTGTATTGTAATTTTTATATATAATTGAACTCATTTCAGTTCAGTTCAGTCGCTCAGTCATGTCCGACTCTTTGCTACCCGATGGACTGCAGCACGCCAGGCTTCCCTGTCTATCACCAACTCCCGGAGCCTACTAAACTCATGTCCGTCGTGTCGGTGATGCCATCCAACCATCTCTCGTCCCCTTCTCCTCCCACCTTCAGTCTTTCCCAGCATCAGGGTATTTTCCAATGAGTCAGTTCGCATCAGGTGGCCAAAGTATTGGAACTTCAGCTTTAGCATCAGTCCTTCCAATGAATATTCAGGACTGATTTCCTTTAGGATTGGCCGGTTGGGTCTCCTTGCAGTCCAAGGGACTCTCAAGAGTCTTCTCCAACACCACAGTTCAAAAGCACCAATTCTTCGGGGCTCAGCTTTCTTTATAGTCCAACTCTAACATCCATACATGACAACTGGAAAACTAGACGGACCTTTGTTGGTAAAGTAATGTCTATGCTTTTTAATATGCTGTCTAGGTTGGTCATAGGTTTTCTTCCAAGTCCAATAATTTAACTAGATTTTGCTAAAGTTTTGTTAAGAATTTTTACATATGTGTCCATGAAGGATATTGGTTTTAGTTATCTTTCCTTGTAATATAATTGTCTGATTAGTTATCTGGATAATTCTAGCCTTGTAGAATGAGTTGGAAGTATTCTCTCTGCTTCAATTTTCTAAGGATTTGGCATAGACTTGGTGTTCTGTCATCTTTAAATGGGGCCTCCCAGGGGGCTCAATGGTAAAGAATCTGCCTGCAGTGCAGGAGATGCGGGAGACAAGGGTTTGGTCCCTGGGTCAGGAAGATCCTCTGAATAAGGGCATGGCAACTCACTCCAGTAGTCTTGTGAGGAGAATCCCGTGGACACAGGAGCCTGGTGGGCTACTGTTCATAGGGTTGCAAAGAGTCAGACATGATTGAAGCTACTGACCATGCATGCATGCATCTTTAAATGATAGGTAGAATTACCACTAAAGCCATCTTGACCTATAGTTTCCATCAGAGGAAGTGTTTTAAATAAAATTTCCATTTATTGAACAACTGTAGGGCTTTCTTCTATTCCAGTACAAGTGTTTATACTATAAAATTTTCCAAGTACTACTTTTGCTGTATCACAAATTATTATATGATTAGTTTTCATTTTCACTCAATTCGAAGTATCTTATAATTCCCCTTTTTAACTTCTTCTTTGAGCTATTTAGATCTGTATTGTTTCACATTAATTTAAATATTAGGGGAATTTTCAGAGATCTGTCATTAGTTTCTTGTTTAATTCTATTGTGTTCAGTATATATTTTATGATTTGAATCCTGTTAACATTATTGAGGCGTATTTTATGGTCCTGTATATGGATTCTCTTGGTCAATATTCCACGTGCATGTGAAACAAATGTACTGTTGTTGGTGGCAAGTTCTACAATTGTCAACTAGGTAAATTGGTTCACAGTGTTGTTCAAGTCATATGTACTTGCTGTTTTTCTGTCTACTTGTTTTATCAGTATTTTAGAGAAGGTGTTGAAATCTATGATTGTAATTGGGATTTTTCTTTCTATCCTTGCATTTTTATCAATTTAAAAATGATAAAATTTTATCATTTTACCAATTTACATGAAGCACTGTAATATGTGAATATTTATTATTTTTATGTCCTCTTGGCAAACTTACCACTTAAAATTATGTAATGACATTCTATGATCATGATGTATTAGTGTTAATCACTCAGTCGTGTCCAACTCTGTGGCCCCATGGACTGTAACCTGTCAGAGTATTATTCTTTTCTCTGAAATATATCATAACTGATATCATTATAGCCACTCAAGCCCTGTTCTGATTGGTGTTAAGCGTGTTCATCTTTTTCCATTTTTTTTCTTATAATCAATTTGTATCTTTAAATTTAAAATAAGGGCCTTATAGGCAACATATATTTATGTCTTCTTTTTCTATACAGTCTGATAATATCTGCTTTATAATTGAGGTCTTTAGACCATTTACATTAAAGTGATTATTGGTATTGACATGTTTGAATTTTAATCAAGTATCTTGCCATTTGTTTCCATTTGTCACATCTGCTCTTTTTTTTCTCTTTTCCCTCCAACATTTTCTTGTGTAATTCTGAAGATTCCATTTTATCTATTTTGGTAATATACATTTTTAACATTTCAGAATCTACCTTCAAGTGATATTAAGGTATAGAATAAGAACTTTAAAATTGTGTATGCCTATTCCCCACCTCCTGGCCTTTGTACTACAATTGACATATATTTCACTCCTACATGTGTTGTAAATCCTATAAAACATAGTAAGTTGGGGGCAATTTGAAAGCTCATATTGTTACCCCGCTCTCAAAGAACTTTTCCCTCCACTGTCTAATGTTCAATAACTGACAATTATTATTTTATATATTTTGTCCACATTTTTGTTTTTTTCAGTTATAGGGAAGTAAATCCAGTCCCTGTTACTCTATTTTCATTTGAAGCATAAATGTGGCTTGATGTTTCAAATGATGGTTAATTTTTCAGGACTTGTTTTCACTTCTAACCAAAGTGCATTTCATGTGTATCTGGACTTGCTGAAAGAGTCCAGTGTTTGTACACTATTCTTGCTCTGCCTCTGGCTAGAAAATTCAAACTGAGTAGCTTTCTTTGGTCACAAGGTGGCCCTTAAGTTTATTGTCCGAATTTCCTTCAATAGATTTTATTTTTTTAAGAAAAAAAATCCAGCAATTATTTGTATTCAAATGTTATATTATCAACATTATTATTTAAATTTTATTGAAATGCATAAGGATTCAAACATGTATCCTTGTTGGTCATTTGCTGACAAACACTAAATCTATACTTACTTAGTTTTTCATTCATCAGATATCTACTAGATATACATGGTATACTAAAATTTCAATGACCCAATCCATAGCTACCTCTCAAAACTTTTTTGAACACCCTTTTCTTTGATAACAAAGGGCACACTCTCTAATCTCACTGTCTCCTCTTTGCTAGATTTTTTAGGTATCTATGAGAAGAATTTGTCTATCCCTTTTGTGATTTTAGAAAAGGCAGAGGAAACAGAGATCAAATTGCCAATATCCGATGGATCATCGAAAAAGCAAGAGAGTTCCAGAAAAGCATCTACTTCTGTTTTATTGACTATGCCAAAGCCTTTGACTGTGTGGATCACAATAAACTGTGGAAAATCCTGAAGGAGACGGGAATACCAGACCACCTGACCTGGCTCTTGAGAAACCTGTATGCAAGATCAGGAAGCAACAGTTAGAACTGGACATGGAAAAGCAGACTGGTTCTAAATAGGAAAAGGAGTATGTCAAGGCTGTATATTGTCACCCTGCTTATTTAACTTGTATGCAGAGTACATCATGAGAAACGCTGGTCTGGAAGAAGCACAAACTGGAATCAAGATTGCCGGGAGAAATATCAATAACCTCAGATATGCAGATGACACCACCATTATGGCTTAATGAAAGTGAAAGAGGAGAGTGAAAAAGTTGGCTTAAAGCTCAACATTCAGAAAACTTAAGATCATGGCATCTGGTCCCATCACCTCATGAGAAATAGATGGGGAGACAGTGGAAAAAGTGTCAGACTTTATTTTGGGGGGTTCCAAAATCACTACGGATGGTGATTGCAACTATGAAATTAAAAGACGCTTACTCCTTGGAAGGAAAGTTATGACCAACCTAGATAGTATATTAAAAATCAGAGACATTACTTTGCCAACAAATGTCCGTCTGGTCAAGGCTCTGGTTTTTCCAGTGGTCATGTATGGATGTGAGAGTTGGACTATAAAGAAAGCTGAGCGCCGAAAAATTGATGGTTTTGAACTGTGGTGTTGGAGAAGACTCTTGAGAGTCCCTTGGACTGCAAGGAGATCCAACCAGTCCACCCTGAAGGAGATAAGTCCTGGGTGTTCATTGGAAGGACTGATGCTGAAGCTGAAACTTCAATACTTTGGCCACCTCATGTGAAGAGTTGACTCATTGGAAAAGACCCTGATACTGGGAGGGATTTGGGGCAGGAGGAGAAGGGGACGACAGAGGATGAGATGGCTGGATGGCATCACCGACTCGATGGGCATGAGTTTGAGTAAACTCTGGGAGTTAGTGATGGACAGGGAGGCCTGGCGTGCTGTGATTCATGGGGTTGCAAAGGGTCGGACATGACTAAACAACTGAACTGAACTGAACTTTGTGAAGAATGGCCACTGAGGGAGAAAAGGAAGCTTGCCACATAGAAATGATGTCAATAGGTAAATACAGCCAGGTCTTAGATATGGCAGTTTCCTTCAAGGGAACTCCATGCCCAGTTTCCTTATTGTCTTTTGGTCACTTTCTGCTGGTTGTTTGTCGCCTGAGCATCTTACATGGAGCCTGACCACTCACATACTACACCATTAGATGCCCTTTCAGATCCAAACACTCTGTTAAGAGCTAAGAGAAGGTGGTTAACAGAAAGCATTCTGTCAAGAGACTAGAATCCTAAACTCATCCTTCTCTGAGGCTGAGAGAGCACCTTGGATCTACCTGTATATAAAGAGACGTACAGTTTTGGGGGTATATGCATGTCTAACCTTCTATCAAATATATACTATAAATTCACTCACACATGAGCTTCCAATTTCTCTTCATGAAGGAAATGCTGAACATCCTTAGGCCGAGAAAATGCTTCTGTTTTCCATAGAAGTTGGTGCAAACATTGGCAGTCAAGACTGATAAGTCTAAAAGACTTCCCTGACAATTCAGTGGTTAATACTCCGTGCTTCCACTGCAGGGGATGTGGGTTCAATTCCTGGTTAGGGAAACTAAGACCCTGAATGTGGCATGGTGTGGCCAAAAATATACAGTTTAAAAAAAAGAAGAAAAAGAGTGAGAAGTCTGATGGGCCTAAGCCTCTCTGTTCATTTGTTTTCCTGTCTTTTCAACTTTAGTCTTTCTCTTTATACATTTCTGTCTCATATGAGTATACCTTGTGTCTCAAGCACCTAAAGGAGGAAGGGCTTTGAAATTGATTAGGCATCCAATTCATGATGTCTGGGGTTTGCTGTGTTACATGCCATTTTCACCTGCCTAGCCACTTTCCCCTTTGGATTTGTAAGTTCTATTGTGATGCTATATTCTAGAGCAGGGGGTATAGGTGTACAGGTGTACATCTCTTTGTGTATAGGTAGATCCAAGGTGCCCTGTCAGCCTCAGAGAAGTATGAGTTTAGGATTCTAGTCTCTGGACAGAATGCTGTAAACCACCTTCCCTTTGCTCTTAACAGAGTGTTTGGATATGAAAGGGTATCTAATGGTGTAGTATGTGAGTGGTTAGGCTCCATGTAAGAAGCTCCGGCAACAACCAACCAAACTTCCTCTATTAGGGCCAAATAAGTATGCAGGCTTTACAAAGAGATGGGCCATACCATCTCTTCACAGCTACTCATTTCTGCCACTGTAAGCCAAAAGCAACCATAGATAATATATAAATTAATAAATATGTCTGTATTCCAATAAAGCTTTATGGATATCAACATTTGAATTTCATATAACTTTTACATGTCACAAAATATTTTTCAACCACTAAAAAATGTAAAATTTATTCTTAGCTCATTGGCCAAAAAAAATAAGCAGGAGGCTAGATTTGGCTCATGGGCTATGGTTTGCCAAGCATTCTAGAATCCTAACTTCTAAGTTTATTTCCACAGAAGACTCTCTTCATACATATGTATTTCACCTACTTAGCACACTGCATGGCAATTTCATTTTCTTTGGGGACACTAACCCAATAGTCCTCCAATCAATCTTCTCATAAAGATCTCCACATTTGGTTATCTCCTGAATTCACTCACATGATCTCCTGGAGTCTAACTCAATATTGTTGTTCAATCTCTTAGTCATGTCCAATTCCTTGCGACCCTGTGGACTCAATATAGGATAATTTTTTACTTTCATAGGTTTCACTAGGGTGATGTGAGGAGGGACTTTCTCAAATTAAGTGAGCTGTTCCCTCACACATCTTGCATAGTATCATAAACAGGGAAATTTCTTGGGAAGGCACTTGGGAAAGACAGGGTCTTTCCAGGAAGCATAACAGAGAGAAGGGATTTATGCACAGTTTATGGAACAGAGTGAGGATTCAATTCATTTGGAATTCCAGAGACATAGTAGGACTTTCTCACCTTAAGGACCCCTTGTACATCAACAACCTGGGAAGAAGGTGGAAATGGGGCACAACAGTAGAGGAATGGAAGTACCTACTTACCCTTTAGCCTATTGAACTTGTTTGTGAGTATAGGGATAACTCGGATTTGGGAACTTCCCTCAAATAAGTGAAGGTAGTATCTAAAGTGTTGGGTCATGCATCTCCCAGCGGCAGTTAAGAGCTTAAAGAAAGCTTACAGACTTATTGCCTCATCAAGTGCACACAAAAGGTTTGGGAGGTGATTATTATATTCATCTTGCTGAGAAACATTATGATTTTTAAAGAGGTATGTCTCATCATTATTAGGTTTATACTTCTAAATAAGAGATTGAGGTAACCTAAAAACAAGATTTTGTCATAAGTACTTAGAAGTGCTCACATTACTTTCATCAGGTGGTCAACAAGCTCTTTCCTTAATGTTTTGAAAACTGAGAAAATGGAGGGAGTTCCCTGGCAGTCCAGTGGTTAGGACTTGGCACTTTCACTGCTGCAGCCCCAGTTCAATCTATGGTCAGGGAACTAAGATCCCACAAGCTGCAAAACATGGCCAAAAAGAAAAAAAAAATAGTACATGGAGGGTGTAACATGTGAGTCACCAAGACCTCAAATCTTTAAAATGAGGATGCCCTCTGACAGTTCTAAATTGATAAATCTGATAGACAATGAACATGGCTTTCCATTTCTGTGAAAAACACAAGAAATTATCTGTGAATGTGATACTGAAAAGGTAAGATCTAGTACTCCAATCAGCATAATTTGGGAATTTTCCAATGCAGACAAACAAAGAGGGAGATAAGATAAGAAAATTAAAATTATTCATAGTTCTACCATAGATACTTTTATATATTCTTAGATGGTGTGTTCATATACAGAACATATACGATTTTACGGGAAAAAAATGCTTTTTTAAACTTTTATTAATTCACAATATATAATGAACATTTCTCCATGCAACAGTTAAAACTTTCCTGCTGACAGAAACTTAGAGACTGGGTCAAAAACACAACAATTAGAAGCTGGTAATAGGAAACACGCAAGAAACAAGTTTAACACCAAAACGTTTACAACAAAGGTAAGTCAAGAACATGTAAGTTTAGGAAGTAAGTGTCTCCTAACTTCACGGAAAACATCAGGATTCAAGGCATAAGGCAAAACTCATCATGATGCTCATGGTAAGGGGGGTCAGTGCTAACTGCCCGCAGACTATGACTCAACTGCTTTTCCCTCAGCTTTTCCATCAGCTGCCTCACCTCCTCCCCAATCCTTTCCATATTATCTTCTCTCATCCTCGCCTGTGGCTCTCCAAGCCTCTGATTCACGTCCCATCTATAATGTATTATGGGCTGCCTAACACGGAACCGCCTACGAATTCCTCTAGGTACAGAATATTCACTAGCACCCAAAAGGAGGGCCATAGGTTCTCTTTTATTAGCATCTTGATCCTTTCCATCTTTTTTTTCATTCTCCTGGTTGGCATCTTCCATGTTGCGATTTTTTACCGCTTGTTCCTCTTTGGACGCCATTGCTCCTAGGAGACAAAAGATGCAACAAGGGACTATTTTCTGGATGGAATGATCAGCACCGAGGACAGAGGCCCTACTACGCACCTCTCAGTATTCCCAGCTCTGGTGGTCAAAGGCTTTTCAAATTTTCCTTTTCCCACCTGAGAGACCTCCTACGCCCTCTAGGGGGCCCCCAGTCCGAGCACTCCCCCCGTCCCGCACCCCAAACCCACCATTTTCCCTGCCGATCCAGGCCCAGGTCTCTGCAGGCATCAAAATGGAGGACGGGGTTGCAGGGAGCATTTGGAGTCTTAGGGTTTTCCCCCACGTTCCCCCCACCGCCCAACTGTCCCTCGCACCGACCTGGGCCTATCCTTGCTTTCTCCTGCTCCTCCCGATTCTTGCTGCAAGTGTGCCGCCGAAACACTTCCGACTCGCAGACCTGCAGAGGGTCGGGGTGGGGGCAGGAGGCTGCTGCAGCCGGGCGCTCGGCTCCCTCCCGGCCCCGGATCCCCTACCCGCAGCTACCCCCACCCAGTGTGCCCCGCTCCCACGCTCAGCCTCCCCCTTCCCAGCCCCAACACCCGGCACCGACCACCATTTTTTCTACCCCGAGAAGATCGGGGGTGGGGCGGGGCTGTGGGGAAAGCTTGCTACGGTGCGAGAGGCAGGTGTTCGCAAGGGGCTATTGCCCCAAGGTCTCCCGGCCCATCCCCAACCTCAGCTCCCGGAAAGGCCTGCCGCTTTCAGCGGCCAAATGCTGGGCCGCGGGGGGCGGGGGGGTGGAAGCTGCAGTCTCCACTCCGGGGCAACAGGCCCCCCGAGAAAGGGTCCACAGGCCGCGTCCGCTCGCCCACGCCACCTTTGCAGACCACACTCCGGGTCCCTTACCTGCTCCCCTCGTGCCTGCCACTCTTGGGGGCCGCTCCGGCCCGCACTCCCCTCAGGGCCAGGCGGAGCAGGTACCGAGAAGCGAGCGGGGGACCGTCGGGTCTGACGCAAGAGCTGGGCGTGCAAGACGGCGCCTCCCGGTCACGCGGGGCCTTCGTCACCGCAGAAGGCCACGCCCTCACCCCATCCCTCCTGCCCCGAGCGGGGGTCTCTCAGAGCCGGAGCCCACAGGGACACCTCCCCTTGCACCCACTCTTACCTCCACCCCGCCGCCCACCACCCGGCCCCGTGACACTTGTCCAAGAGCCGGCGTCAGAGCTCTCCTTTCTTCATTTGTTCCTGGGCCTTTCTCTTCTGGCCTCGGAAGGACAGTACCTTCCCAGGGGGCCGATGGCCAGGCCCACTTCTCTGCTGAAGACTTGAGTTTTCCCTCTTGTTCCCAGGACACTCCTTCCACCTGCTGTCTTCGCTTCCAGTCTCTTTTCCTCCACTAAAACGGATAGAAGAATTAGGTCCGGAAAAGAGCCTAGGAGTCTGGATTTTGAAAAATTCTTAATATCTCTGTGTTTTGCTCCCTTCCCTTTATTTTAAACAAGAGACAATGTACTTTTTAAAAAGGAAATACATCGTGGTTTTTATTTGAAAAGGGGTTAAAGTTTGGTGAAAAGAAACCAACCACCTGTTTCTTCTGCTAAGTCGTTATATAAATATAGACTCTACAGGCAGCTACATTTTTAGAACTTAGAAAAGGACAGGGCAGCTGATGGTTTCTCTTCTGAGGGTCCCCTAAATTCATGAGGCCCTTCCATGAAGTGAGCCAATAAGTGTGCAGCACAGCAGAGCCTTGTTTGTTTTTCAGAGCTAAAAGAACAGCAGAAACTCCGTCACAAATTTTGATTCAAAAGGCAGTAAGTATGTCTGTTTGCAAACCACATGATCATATGTTGATAAATTCCTGAGGCATCTACAATAAACCTACTGTAGAACTAAGAATTTAATTTAGCACACTTGTAGTTATACAGAAACTCAGTTGTGATCCTGTATGCTAGCAATGAACAATTGGAATCGAGATAAATTTAAGAAAACATGAAGAAAACTCATACACTGAAAACTACAAAACACCACTGAAAAAAGCTAAAATCAAAATAAATGTGAAGATAAACCATGGTCCTTGATCAAGAAATTCAGTACTGTTAAGATATTAATTCTCTTTAAGTTGATCTATAAATTCAGTGCCTCCCTTGTAGCTCAGGTGGTAAAGAATCTGCCTGCAATGTGGGAGACCCGGCTTCCATTCTTGGATGGGGAAGATCCCTTGGAGAAGGAAATGGCAACCCACTCCAGTAGTCTTACCTGGAGAATCCCATGAAGAGAGGATCCTGGTGGGCTACAGTCCATGGGGTGGCAAGAGTCAGGACACGACTTAGCAACTAAAGCACCATAAATTTAGTGCTGTCAAAATCCTACTTGCAGCAGGCAACTTCATATAAATTGATAAACTTTGTTGTTGTTTAGTTGCTAAGTCATGTCCGACTCTTTGCGACCCCGTGGACTATAACCCACCAGGAACCTCTGTCCACGATGTTTCCCAGGCAAGAATGCTTGAATGGGTTGCCATTTCATTCTCCAAAATTGACGAACTTACCCTCCCCCCAAATTTATATGGAAACACAAAGAGCCTAGAACAGGCAAAATAATTTTGAAAAGAAAAACACAAATCTGGAAAATTGTGTTATCTAAGTTCTAGACTTACAATGTAATTGTACAGATAGTGGAGTATACAGACACTGGACTTACCAAAATTAAAAACTTCTACTTTTTGAAAGATACGGTTAAAAGATGAAATGGGAAGCTGGGAGAAAATATTTATAATATGTGTAACCAGCAAAAGGTTTGTATCCAGAAGATGTATAAAGGACTCAGATTTAAAAAGAAGAAGGTAGCAATGCAATTAAAAATGATCAAAATAAATAATATATGAAAATTAAAAAAAAAAAGATGATCAGAATGAACAAAAATCTCACAAAAGTACATATATCAGTTACCAATGAGCTCATAGAAAGATGCTCAACCTCAATCATCAAGAAAATATGCCCGGAGAAATATCAATAACCTTAGATATGCAGATGACACCACCCTTCTGACATCAAGCAAAGAAAAACTAAGAGCTTCTTGATGAAAGTGAAAGAGGAGAGTGAAAAAGCAGGCTTAAAACTCAACATTCAGGAAATGAAGGTCATGGCATCTGGTCCCATCACTTCATGGCAAATAGATGGGGAAACAATGAAAACAGTGACAGACTTTATTTCCTTGGGCTCCAAGATCACTGCAGATAGTGATTGCAGCCATGAAATTAAAAGACGCTTGCTCCTTGGAAGAAAAGCTATGACCAACCTAGACAGTATATTAAAGAGCAGAGACATTACTTTACCAACAAAGGTCAGTCTAGTCAAAGCTATGGTTTTTCCAGTAGTCATGTATGGATGTGAGGGTTGGATCATAAAGAAGACTGAGCACTGAAGAATTGATACTTTCAAACTGTGGTGTTGGAGAAGACTCTTGAGAGTCCCTTGGACTGCAAGGAGATCCAACTAGTCCATCCTAAAGGAAATCAGTCCTGAATATTCATTGGAAGGACTGATGCTGAAGCTGAAGCTCCAATACTTTGGCCACCTGATACGAAGAACTGAGTCCTTGGAAAATACC
Organism: Muntiacus reevesi; assembly: GCF_963930625.1. NCBI lineage: Eukaryota > Metazoa > Chordata > Mammalia > Artiodactyla > Cervidae > Muntiacus > Muntiacus reevesi. Next base: position 144,102,976 of record NC_089271.1, on the reverse strand, counting down.
CTGATGCTGGGAAAGATTGAAGGCAGGAGGAGAAGGGGACGACAGAGGATGAGATGGTTGAATGGCATCACCAACTCAATGGACATGATCTTGTGCATGTTCCAGGAGTTGGTGATGGACAGGGAAGCCTGGCGTGCTGCAGTCCATAGGGTCACAAAGAGTCGGACATGACTGAGTGACTGAACTGAACTGAGAACAGGCAAAACTAAATTATATTGATGTAAATTTAATTAAAACAATGTTTGCCTGACTTGAAACTTGTGATTTTTCTGACTGTAAAAGGGGCATAACAAAAAAAAAAAAAAAGGGGGCATAACAGAGCTTCCTCAGCTGAGGGAAATGTTCTCTATCTTGATGGGGTAGTGACTCCACTGGCAATGTTTGTTGAAATCATTGAACTGTATAATTAAAATACCTATGTATCTTATTGTATGTAAATTATACTGAATAAAGGTGACTAAAAGTCAAATAGGAAAAGCCTAATTAAATACTTGCAAGACCTCTACACTGAAAATTATAATATAATTTTGAAAAACATTAAAGAAGACCTAAATAAGGGTAGAAATATGGATTGGAAGACAATATTTTAAAGTTGTCAATTATTACTCAATGGCTGATTCGTGTCAATGTATGACAAAACCCACTGAAATGTTGTGAAGTAATTGGCCTCCAACTAATAAAATAAAATTAAAAAAAAAAAGTTGTCAATTATTGCAAAATTGATCCATAAATTCAATGCAATCCATATAAAATCTCAGCAGATTATTTTTCTGTTGACAAGCAGAATCCCAGCTTTGTATATGAAAATGTAAATAAAGAACCAAACATAACCAAGACAACTTTGAAGACGAGCACTCCAAGATTTCCATACAAGATATCAAGCTTAATACAATGCTATAGTGAAGAAATAGTATGATATTGTCTCAAATATTAACATATATATATTCATTCATGCACACACACACACATGTGAAACTTACTTACACATACTATCCTTGATTTATGGCAAAGATGACAGTGAAGTAGATAAGGATTTTTTTTAAGTCATAGCAGATCAGTTGAATATCCATGTGTGAAAAATGTTTGTTACTCTACCTTAAGTAATACACAAAAATAAACTCCCAATGGATAGAAGATCTAAATGAGAAAGGTAGAAATACTGTTCTAACGCAAAGTACACAGGAAGTCATCTTTGTGACTTTGGAGTAGGCAGTGTTCTTGAAAAGGACACAAAAAAGACTAATTACAAGGATTCAAAAATATTACAAATTGTATTTTTTAATATCAGAAACTTCTATTCGTCAAAAGATATCATCCAAAGAATAAAGAAGCAAGTCCCAAACTAGGAAAATGTTTTTGTAACTTATATCTGAGAAGTGATTTGTATCTATAGAGTATAAATAACTTTTACAAATGAATAAGAAAAAGCCAATCCAATAGAAAAATGAGTGAACACCTTAAAATAACAGCTCAAAAATCAGAATATCCAAATGTCTAATACATTTGTGAAAATGTGCTCAATTTCATTAGTGTGCAGAGAAATGCAAATTAAAACCAAAGTGTGATACTGCTACATACCACCCAGAATGTCTAAGCCAATAAAGACAAAAAAGCAAGTGTACAAGTGTTTTACAAGTACAATTAAAGCTGGTATTAACACTTTGGAAAACTGTTTGAAAAATACATAAAGGTAAGCATATGTACACTCTAAGACCCAGTACTCTCATTCTAGATATACCCATAATAAAAAGTGTGCATTGTTTTACCAAACAACATTTACACACATGTTCATAATCTGTGTTAGTTGCTTAGTCATGTTCGACTCTTTGCGAGCCCATGGACTGTAGTCCACCAGGCTCCTCTGTCTGTGGGATTTTTCCAGGCAAGAACCGGAGTGGGTTGCCATTCCCTTCTCCAGGGTACCTTCCTGACCCAGGGATCGAACCCAGGTCTCCTGCATTGCCGACAGATTCTTTACTGTCTGAGCTACCAAAGAAGCCCATAATAGCACTTTTTAAATTGCCAAAATTAGCAAGTATCCAAATGTTCTTCATTAGGAAAATGTATTGCTTAACTGTGTATTTAAACAGTGGGATATTATTCAGCAATAAAAAATGTGCAAATTACAACTACACATAATATGTATGGATCTCACAAACATAATATTGAAATATTTAAACAAAGCCAGAGTGAAAAAGAGGAATGTATTTGAGTTTGTATGGATTTTGACACAGGCATTGCTATCTATGACGCTGGGCACTTTTGGGTAATGATGGGAATGGAATTTCTACAGTGTTGTTAATGTTCTGGCTTTTTTGTTTTGTTTTGATGTTTGTTAAATGGTTTTAGTTTGTAAAATTTTACTGAGCTACATATTTATAATTTGGACATTTTACATATGTATTTTTTACTCTATTAAGAAATTCCTTAAATGCCAAACAAACCTACATCATTCTTCTCATAGTAAACTGTTAAAAAAAATTGCACACTATTGGTGGATATGTAACTTTGTACATTCTTTTTAAAAATTTATTTTATTGATGTAATGTTGATTTACAGTGTTGTATTAATTTATACTGTATAGTAAAGTTATTCCATTATACATACATATATATATTTACATATACATTCTTTTTCACATACTTTTCCATTTTGTTTTATCACAATGTATTGAATGTAGCTCCCTGTGCTATACAATAGGAACTTATAGTTTATCTATGATTTGGTAATTCTTCCTGGAGAACTATTTGACAGTAATTATTATAAGAAACGTCCATATTGTCTGATACAGTCACTTAATTTTTTACATTCTATTCTACAGAAAAAAATAAACATGTGTAGAAAGAGTTGCACATAAAGATGTTCTTTTTTATTGAAAAAACAAAATATACAAATGTAGATTATTAAACTTAAACAAGTCATTGCCTATCTACATAACTGAGTTCTAATAAATAATAAAAATACACTGTAAAAGTATATTTGATGATAAAGAAGGCTTTTCGTGATTTACACTTTAAATAATAGAAAAGTAGATTATAAATAACATAATGGGATTGTAATATTAATCTATATGCATATACATATAAACATTAACTGTAATGAATAAAATATAATCAATCCTTATTTCTGAATATTCTTATATAGTCAATATTAAAACAAGCAATTTCTATACATAAAACCACCAGAAACAAACATAGCAAATAACAAACTAGGAAACAAGCACAACATATATTATTAATTCATTTTAGCCACATTTTTTCATGCTTCAGAAAAAAGTGATATGGAAAAATTCTTCCTTTCCACACGGAAAATCTATCACCCTCTTCACAAGTTTAAGATACAAGATAAAGCACTGTAATAGAGACCCCCAAAATACAATAGTTCAAATAAGAGGGAAGTGTATTTCTCTCATACAAAATAGTCTAGAGATAGAAAGGAACTTTTGGGCAGGTGAATTTGTCTACTATATGAAGTCAGGTGCCTTCTATCCTGTTGCTCTGCTTTCTCTAAGGGTGTTGTCTTTATTCTTTTTTTTTTTTTTAACATGATTGCTTCTTTTTTTTCCCCTTCAAAATCTTTTTATTTTTTATTTTATTTATTTATTTTTTGTCTTTTTTTTTTTTTTTTTTGCCTTTATTCTTCATCTGAGTTCTAGAACACAGGAAGGAGGAAAGACAAAATAGTAGACAAACAATTCCCTTTTAATTTTTTTAAAGTGTTTTTTTTTAATGTGGACTTTTTTTTTTCCATTTATTTTTATTAGTTGGAGGCTAATTACTTTACAATATTGTAGTGGTTTTTCCCATACATTGACATGAATCAGCCATGGATTTACATGTATTCCCCATCCCGATCCCCCCTCCCACCTCCCTCTCTACCCGATCCCTCTGGGTCTTCCCAGTGCACCAGCCCTGAGCACTTGTCTCATGCATCCAACCTGGGCTGGTGATCTGTTTCACCCTTGATAGTATACTTGTTTCAATGCTATTCTCTCATAACATCCCACCCTTGCCTTCTCCCACAGAGTCTAAAAGTCTGTTCTGTACATCTGTGTCTCTTTTTCTGTCCTGCATATAGGGTTATCGTTACCACCTTTTTAAATTCCATATATGCGTTAGTATACTATATTGGTCTTTATCTTTCTGGCTTACTTCACTCTGTATAATCGGCTCCAGTTTCATCCATCTCATTAGAACTGATTCAAATGAATTCTTTTTAATGGCTGAGTAATATTCCATGGTGTATATGTACCACAGCTTCCTTATCCATTCATCTGCTGATGGGCATCTAGGTTGCTTCCATGTCCTGGCTATTATAAACAGTGCTGCGATGAACATTGGGGTGCACGTGTCTCTTTCAGATCTGGTTTCCTCGGTATGTATGCCCAAAAGTGGGATTGCTGGGTCATATGGCAGTTCTATTTCCAGTTTTTTAAGAAATCTCCACACTGTTTTCCATAGCGGCTGTACTAGTTTGCATTCCCACCAACAGTGTAAGAGGGTTCCCTTTTCTCCACACCCTCTCTAGCATTTATTGCTTGTAGACTTTTGGATAGCAGTTATCCTGACTGGTGTGTAATGGTACCTCATTGAGGTTTTGATTTGCATTTCTCTGATAATGAGTGATGTTGAGCATCTTTTCATGTGTTTGTTAGCCATCTGTATGTCTTCTTTGGAAAAATGTCTGTTTAGTTCTTTGGCCCATTTTTTGATTGGGTCATTTATTTTTCTGGAATTGAGCTGCAGGAGTTGCTTGTATATTTTTGAGATTAATCCTTTGTCTGTTGCTTCGTTTGCTATTATTTTCTCCCGATCTGAGGTCTTTTCACCTTGCTTATCGTTTCCTTTGTTGTGCAAAAGCTTTTAAGTTTCATTAGGCTCCATTTGTTTATTTTTGCTTTTATTTGCAATATTCTGGGAGGTGGGTCATAGAGGATCTTGCTGTGATTTATGTCAGAGAGTGTTTTGCCTATGTTCTCCTCTAGGAGTTTATAGTTTCTGGTCTTACATTTAGATCTTTAATCCGTTTTGAGTTTATTTTTGTGTATGGTGTTAGAAAGTGTTCTAGTTTCATTCTTTTACAAGTGGTTGACCAGTTTTCCCAGCACCACTTGTTAAAGAGCTTGTCTCTTGTCCATTGTATATCCTTGCCTCCTTTGTCAAAGATAAGGTGTCCATAGGTTCATGGATTTATCTCTGGACTTTCTATTCTGTTCCATTGATCTATATTTCTGTCTTTGTGCCAGTAGCACACTGTCTTGATTACTGTGGCTTTGTAGTATAGTCTGAAGTCAGGCAGGTTGATTCCTCCAGTTCCATTCTTCTTTCTCAAGATTACTTTGGCTATTCGAGGGTTTTTGCATTTCCATACAAATTGTGAAATTATTTGTTCTAGTTCTGTGAAAAATACCATCTCTACCAGCTTGATAGAGATTGCATTGAATCTATAGATTACTTTGGGTAGTAAAGTCATTTTGACAATATTGATTCTTCCAATCCATGAACACGGTATATTTCTCCCTCTGTTTGTGTCCTCTTTGATTTCTTTCATCAGTGTTTTATAATTTTCTATAAAAAAGCTTTTAAGTTTAATAGGTCCCACTTGTTTACTTTTGCTTTTATTTCCAATATTCTGGGATGTGGGTCATAGAGGATCTTGCTGTGATTTATGAGATTTTGATAGGGATTGCATCGAATCTGTAGATTGCCTTGGGAAGTATGGTAATTTCAACAATATTAATTCTTCTAATACATGAACATGGGATATCTTTCCATTTGTGTCATCTTGAATTTCTTTCATCAACATCTTGTCATTTTCTAAGTACATGTCTTTAACATGTTTGGTTAGATATAGTCCTAGGCATTTTATTCTTTTTGATGCAATTGTAAACAGAATTTTTTAAATTTCTCTCTGATAGTTCATTGTTAGTATATAGAAATACAGCTGTTTTCTGTATATTTATTTTGCACCTTGCAAGTTTATTGATTTTATTTATAGTTCTAATAATTTTTCATGGCATCTTTAGTATTTTCTACATATAGTATCAAGTCACCTGCAAAGAGTGACAGCTTTATTTCTTCCTTTCCAATGTTAATTCCTTTATTGTCTAATAGCTGTAGCTGGGGCTTCCAACACTATATCAAATAAAAGTGGTGAGAGTGGGCATCGTTGTCTTGTTCTTGATCTTAGAGGAAATGCTTTCAGCTTTTCACCGTTGAGAATGATGTTGGCTGCAAAGTTAGTCATATGTAGTTCTTATTATGTTAAAGAATGTTCCCTATATGCCTACTTTGTTAAGATTTTTTTTATTATAAATGCATATTGAATTTTGTCAAAAGCTTTTTCTGCATCTATTGATGTGTGTAGTTGTTCAGTCATGTCTGACTCTTTGCAACCCTATAACCCTATAACCCATCAGGCTCCTCTGTCAATAGAATTTTTCAGGCAAGAATACTGCTGTGGGTTGCCATATATGATTTTTATTCTTCAGTTTTTAATGTGGAGTATCATCTTGATTGATTTACAGACAGTGAACCATCCTTTCATCCCTGGGATAAATCTCACTTGATCATGGTGCATGAACCTTTTAATTATTATCGAATTCAGTTTGCTAATATTTTGTTGAGAATTTTTCCATTTATGTTTGTCAGTGATATTTGTCTGTAATATAGTTTTTTATGGTTTCTGTCTAATTTTTGTATCAGGGTGATGCTGGACTCATAGACTGAGTTCAGAAGTACTCTTTCCTCTAATTTTTCCAAATAGTTTGAGAAAGATAGGTTTTAACTCTCCTTTAAATATTTGTTAGACTTAAACTATGAAGTCATCTGGCCCTACACTTTAGTTTGTTGGGGTTTTTGGTTTTGTTTTTTTACTGATTCAGTTTCATTACTGGTAATTGATCCCTTCATATTTTCTATTTCTTTCTGATTCAACCTTCAGAGATTGGATAGTTCTAAGAATTTATCTATTTCTTCTAAGCTGTACATTTTATTGGCATGTAATTATTCACAGCAATCTCTTATAATCCTTTGTATTTATTTCTACAGCATTGGTTGTAACTTCTCTTTCATTTTTTTATTTTATTTAGGCCTTCTTTCTTGATACATCTGGCTATAGACTTATTAATTTTGTTTGTCTTTTCAAAGTCCCAACTTTTAGTTTTATTGATCTTTTCTTGGGTTTTTTAGTCTCTATTTCATTTATTTCTACTCTGATCTGTTTTATTTATTTCTTTCTAGTAACTTTGGGCTTTGTTTTTCTTTTTCTAGTTGCTTTACATATAAGGTTAGAGTGTTTCCTTGAGGGTTTCTTTTGTTTGTTTGCTTTCTGAGGTAAGCTTGTACTGCTATAAACTGCCCTCTTAGATTGACTTTTGCAGTGTCCCATTCGGTTTGAAATCATTGTATTTCCATTTTCACTTGTCTCCAGCTATTTTTTTAATTTACTTATTTGACTGTTTGATAGCATGTTGTCTAGCCTTGATGTATTTGTGGGTTTTGCAGTTTTTTTTTTCTTGGGCTTGATTTCTACCTTTATATAGTTGAGGTCAGAAAAGATGTTAGATATGTTTTCAATCTTTTTTAATTTATTGACTTGTTTTTTGGCCTAGCCTGTGATCTATCTTGGAGAATGTTTCATGTGCATTTGAAAAGAATGTGTATTTCATTGCTTTTGGATGGAATGCTCTACATATATCCATCAAATTCACATGGTCTAATGTGACATTTAAGGCCAGTGTTTCCTTATAGATTTTCTGTCTGAATGATCTGTGCCATGATATAATTAGGGTGTTAAAATCCCCCAATATTACTGTGTTACTGTCAATTTTCTGTTTGTGCTTGTTAATATTTGTTTTATGTATTTGTATAAAGATATTATTATCCTTGATTTTGTACTCAAACTATCCTTATTTTATAAAAAAAAAAAATTCCTTTTTTCCATTCAGCTTAGGTGATTTCCACTGCTCTGTCTTTCAGTTCTCTGATCCATTCTTGTGTATAGTCTAACCTTCTGTTGATTCCTTCTATTCTATTTTTTATTTCAGTTATTGCAGTGTTCAGTTCTGTTTGATTCTTTGTGTTTTTAAACTCTTTTTTGAAATTCTTACTGTGCTCATCCATTCTCCTGAATTCAGAGATCATCTTTATGATCATTAACTTGAACTCTTTATTGGGTAGATAGATTATCTCCATTTTGTTCATTTCTTCTCTTGGGGTTTTGTCTTGTTTCTTCATTTGAAATATATTCCTTTAACTCCTCATTTGGCCTAATTCTCTGTTTTCATTTCTATATATTGGGCGGTTGGTTATATTGCCTCATCTTGGAAAAGTAGTCTTATGTAGGAGATGTCCTATTTGGCCCAATACCATACTCCCTTTTGGTCACCAGAGCTATATGCTCCAGAGATGCCCACTGTGTGGGCTACATGGGCTCTTCTATTGTGGTGGAGAGGACTACTGTGGGCACAGTGGTAGATGGGGTTCCCTAGCCCAGTTGGTTGCCAGGCTCTGCCTTCTATCATGATTGCCAATCTACTTGGTGGTGCGGCTGGGTCTTGGGGCAGCAGGCTATGGAGCTGGAGGTCCTGAAACTGATGCCAACTTGCTGGTGGGGAGATAAGCTCCTATTTCTATAGGCTAGAAAGAGGACTCCAAAATGGCACTTGCCAATATCAGTGTCCTTGTGGTAGAAGAAGCTCCCCAAAATGGCTACCACCAGCATCTATGACCCAGAGGGAGTCTCAGTTTCCTCCTGCTTCTCTGGGAGGCCCTCTAAGATCAGCAAGTGAGTCCAAACCAAGCACCTTTCAAATTATTGCCTCTGCACTATGACTTGGAGCATGTTAGATTTTGTGTGCACCCTTTAAGAACAGAGTTTCTGTTTCTTACAGCCCTCTAGTTCTCCTGCACACAAGTTCCAATGGCTTTCAAAGATTTTCTAGGGACTTGCTTTCATAGTGCAGCAACTCTGGATTACAGAATCTGATATGGAGCTTGGGCTTTTTACTCCCTGGGGAGACCCTTTGCAATTGTGATTATCTTTTCATTTGTGAGTTACCCACCCAGGGGTGTGGGTCTTTACTATTTATGTGTACATGTTCCCACCCCTCCTACCTGTCTCACTGTGGTTCCTGCTTTATATCTTTGCTGCTGCTGTGGCTAAGTCACTTCAGTCATGTCCGACTCTATGTGACCCCATAGACGGCAGCCTACCAGGCTCCTCTGTCCCTGGGATTCTCCATGCAAGAACACTGGAGTGGGTTGCCATTTCCTTCTCCAATGCATGAAAGTGAAAAGTGAAAATGAAGTCGCTCAGTCGTGTCCAACTCTTCGAGACCCCATGGACTGCAGCCTACCAGTCTCCTCTGTCCATGGGATTTTCCAGGCAAGAGTACTGGAGTGGGTCACCATTGCCTTCTCTGCTTTATATCTTTAGTTGTGGAAAATCTTTTCTGTTAGTCTTCAGGTTCTTGTCATAGATAGTTGCTCTGTAAATAGTTGTGATTTGGTTGTGCCTGTGGGAGGAGGGGAGTTCAGGGTCTCTCTACTCCACTTCTAACCACTGGTCACACCTTTAAACATTTTTAACTGTAGAACTCAATGTATTTTAGTACACTTATAAGTGTACAGTTATCAACACCATCTAGCTACAGAATGTTTTCTTCATCCCAAAAGGAAATCCTAGACCTCTTAAGCACTCTGATCTCCATTCTTCCCTTAGCCCCTGGAAAACATTCATTTGCTTTATGTCTCTATTCATTTGCATATTATGGATATTTAATATAAATATGATCATACAATATGTGGCCTTTTATGTCTGGTTTGTAACTCACTTGTCATTCTTTGCCCAGCTTCGTGAAGTTTCACTTTATGTATGTGCAGCTTAATATATAGCAATGGACTCGAGGGAAGCTTTTTAAAGACTTTTGGAGAATGCCTTTGTGTACTAATCCCTCATCTTTGGTATTCTTCCTCACAAGCTTCAGCCACCTCTACCTCCAATATCTTTCTTGTAACTCAGGAAGGCAAACACTCCTCTTCTTTATACCACCCACCATCCATAGGATGCCTTTAGTCAAAATCCAAAGCAATCATAGGGCTTACCTTGATTGCTTCTCTTTTCTCAGGAACCACACCTTTGTGTGGCCAATTGTATAGAGTCTGAAAACATTGTAGTTATTTGATGTATTCGTTCATTATCTAGTTCTTCAAGTCAGAAGATATGCCTGATTCCAGTTTGCCTATCATTTCTGTCATTTGTTTTATTTCAGCATGCGTGTGTGCATGTTAAGTTGCTTCAGTTGTGTCTGACACTTTGCGACACGAAGAGTGGACTGTAGCTATGCCAGGGTCTGTAGCTGGCATAGACCTATGGACTGTAGCTTGCCAGGGTCCTTTGTCCATGGGATTCTCCAGGCAAGATTACTGGAGTGGGTTGCCATGCCCTCCTCCAGGGGGTCTTCCCCACCCAGGGATTGAACCTGTGTCTCTTACGTCTCTTGCATCAGCAGGTGGGTTCTTTACCACTAGCACCACCTAGGAAGCCCTTATTTTAGCATATTTTGCACAATTCTGGACAATTTACTTACAGAGTCCCCTCACCCTGTGTGAAGCCATATTGAAAAAGGAACCAGCAAGTCAGCTTGGTGTCTACCTAACACACAGAAATATTCACCCATCCTTGCCATAACAAAGGTGAGTGTACATTATGTCTCTGTCTTCACCCTGCTATCTCTTTTAGATCAACAGAATAAGTAGTAACAAGTTATGTTTTTTTTTCCAGTAGTCATGTATGGATGTGAGAGTTGGACCATAAAGAAAGCTGAGCGCCAAAGAGTTGATGCTTTTGAACTGTGGTACTGGAGAAGACTCTTGAGAGTCCCTTGGACTGCAAGGAGATCAAACTAGTCAGTTCTAAAGCAAATTGATTCTGAACACTCACTGGAAGGACTTATGTTGAAGCTGAAGCTCTAATACTTTGGCCATGTGATGTGAAAAGCTGACTCATTGGAAAAGACCCTGATGCTGGGAAAGATTGAAAGCAAAAGGAGGAGGTGGCAGAGGATGAGATAGTTAGATGGTATCACCAACTCAACAGACATGAATTTGAGCAAACTCCAGGAGGTAGTGGAGGACATGGTAGTCTGGCATGCTGCAGTCCATGGGCTCACAGAGTCAGACACAATTAGTGACTAAGCAACAAGAACAACTAAGAACTGTACACCAGTTCTGTACCTTCTTCTTGCAGATCTTTCTCTGCATGTAATCCTCTTAGAGCCTCCACCTCCACTCAGTTTAAAAGAGGATAGAACTATGCTCTTCCTTTCATCTATGAAAAAGGGATAGAATTGACTTTCATCACGTGCCACCCCTGGAGTTTGAATGTGCATGCATACTAATTTGCTTCAGTCATGTCTGACTCTTTGTGACCCTATGGACCATAGCCTGCCAGCTCCTCTGTCCATGGGATTCTCCAGGCAAGAACACTGGGGGGGGGGGGGGGCTGCTGTGCCATTCTCCAGAGGATCTTCCTGACCCAGGGATTGAACCCATGTCTCTTATGCATCCTGCATTGGCAGGCAAGTTCTCAACCACTAGCTCCACCTGGGAAGCCTGGAGTCTGAATACCTTAGTTAAAATTCTATGTGCACTATTTACTGTGGGCTTCCCAGGTGGCGCTACTGGTAAAGAACCCACCTGCCAATGCAGGGGACATAAGAGACATGCGTTTGACCTCTGAGTCACATGGACAGAGGACCCTGGTGGGGCTACAGGCCATTGGGTCACAAAGAGTCAGACATGACTGAGTGACTTGGCACACATGCATTTTATAGAAGGTAGAGATACTAATGATAGAGAATACCAGAAAAACAGGCTTATTAGAAGGATGAACTATGGTGCTGTGTGTGCTAAGTCACTTCAGTTGTGTCTGACTCTATGCAACCCTATGGATCACAGCCTGCCAGGTTCCTCTGTCCATGGGATTCTCCAGGCAAGAATACTGGAGTGGGTTTCCATGCCCTCCTCCAGGGGATCTTCCTGACCCAGGGATCAAATCTGTGCTTCTTAAATCACCTGCATTAGCAGGTGGGTTCTTCACCACTAGCACCTCCTGGGAAGCCCTGAACTATGGTATTTGCTTTCATTTTTGTAATCTGGTCAGTTAACAAAGAGAAACTGCTTTCAAACTGGAAAAAAGAACCCCACAAATTCAATGATCTGCATGAAAAAGCTGTTTATAGAGGCTTCAGGACTTCTCCACCCCACCAAAAGATCACAACTAACCATTCCTTAATAACCGTAACAACAATTTTTAGGATCTTTTTTTTAAGATCTTTTTAAGATCTCTTTTCTTTCTCCTCTTAAATAGTTTTTGGAACTATTTACCTCAAAATGGTTGGTGGCAACTTTGCATTTATGATGAGCCACTGTTTTCCTAAAAACAAATATTAAGAACACATCTCTAGGAATTCCCTGGTGTTCCAGTGGTTAGGACTCCATGCTCTCACTGCCTGGGAGGACCCAGGTTCAATCCCTGGTCAGGGAACTAAAATCCTACAAGCTGCACAGCATGGCCAAAAATAAATAAATAAGTAAATAAACATTAAAAAAAATCCCTCTTTCCGTTGCATATATATCAAGCTAACCAATCAACAACAGATTCACTGATTAGTACCAAGAGTCTTAGCAACAAAAACTTTTGTGTGATAATTGACTAAATGGGACCAGTTTCTCTTAGTGCTTCTAATTCCCCAATGTGACTGAGTGAGGTCTTTGTTGTTTTTGTTTAGTCATTAAGTCATGTCCGACTGTTTTGTGTCCCATGGACTATAGCCTGTCAGGCTCTTCTGTCTATGGGATTTTCCAGGCAAAAATACTGGAGTGGGTTGCCATTTTTTTCTCCAGAGTAAGGTCCAAAGAAACATAAATAAGATAGAGATATATGGGAGAAATGAAAATCTATTGGGTCCTAAATAAGAGTTCTGAGAAAAGGTGGGATCTTTTAAATACAGTATTAAGGGAGATAAAAGGGCATGGTACAAACTGGGAGAGAGAAGGCATGATACTGAGGTCAAAGTAGTAAAATTTTATGACTGACTTTTGAGATCTGAAAATTATGGAATCAGGAGCTCGCCTAATGAAAAGGTTTCCACATACTCAGGAGTGCCTCAACAGTGTAGCCTCTAGTAGTCCTGTACATTTTAAGCTTCCAAAAATGTGTCTGCTTGGAGATTCTACATTTCTTAAGACAAAGCAACAGAAACAGATGGCTGGGTTTTTTTATTCCTTATCGTGAATCTTTTTTCTAAATGCATGTATTGTTACTGTATCTCTTTTTTTTTTTTTTTTTTTTTTTTTTTGATGGGTAAGAAGTGGATTTATTCAGATACACAGAGAAACACACTCCACAGAGAAAGTGTGGGCTATCACACAGGGCGAGTGTCTGTATTTCTGATTATTAAAGGAGTACAATATGTTTATTGGGGGAAGAATAGGAAATTATCAGAACAAAACTACAAACCACGATCCCACTCATTACTTCCTTCCTTAATTTACCCCATCCCCTCCAATTTGGTTGCAAGAATTGAAGTGAAAGGAAAATGGTAGCTGTTAGTGACTGAGGAGAGGGCGGGTGAAAGGAAGACTGCTACCTTTCTGTTCTTGTAGTTTAGAAGAGGATGAATAATCTTCTCTCTCCAACACAATCATTTAAAAAGTAACAATTGTTAATATGACTATGGTAATCAGAGAGAGGCAAATTACAACTACAGGGAGAAGGGGCCCCTTTTGACCTCTGGAATTAGCAGTGACAAAAATGAATGACAGGGCCTGGTGGGAGTAGGGGGTGTTGGTAAGCTGCTCTACTTCTCCAGCACAGCTGGTGGGAGGGGAAATGGGGACCAGAGTTGGAGGATGACATAATCCTCACGTGATCAGGAGCTGGCATGAAGTCCCTATATTTCTGGGCTTCTTTCTCCTCTGGTTACCAGCTCCTTACTGCCCTGCAGGCTTTCCTGCTTGTGACCAAGAGAAAGAGGACATAAAATCTTTAAATCCCAGCAGGTTGGTGTGAGTGAACCACTGGAACTCTTGGGGTGGTAGTGGCTGAATCTAGTACTGGAGAAGGTCTAGGACTGTTTTCCCCAACCCCCCGAGGAGATAATTGTATTTTTGAAGGAGGGTGGGGCTGGAGTAGGTAGAAGTCTCTTGAGAGACACCCAGAAGTTTAGTGGTAGTTTAGAAGTAATCAGCTTCCCTCACACTGGTAAGATTTCCCTGTTTTCTTCTTTTCTTTACCCAACTCCGTTGAAGGAAATGAGGCGTGGGCTGTTGTGTGGAGAAAGGCTGGAATCCTGAGGTGGAGACAGAGAAATTTAGAGATAATTCGAAAATAGTTCGTCTCATTGACTGCTAGTGAGGGATGCAGTGAAGTGGGGAGTGAGGGGACAGTGGCCCTCGTAGGACTAGGCCTGAGGGTGAGGGATGCGAGGTGGGGGTGGCACAGAGATACAGTAGGAAAGGATAGGAACAGGAGGGGAAACAGGAGGTAGGAAATTTGGGGCAACAACAGTGATGAGGATCCTGGATTCAAGATAATAATATGTTGTCTCTGGGGCTGGTTGATTCACAGAGAACCAACTCCCCACTCCTTCCGTTCTGCCAGCAGGTCTGAGGGTCTGTGTTCACAGATCTCTCGAGGCAAGAAAAAGAGAAGGAAACTATCCCAAACCGTCTCTGGTCAGTATGAGAGAGGCACTCAGACGGCGGTCTCTGAGGGTGGGAGTTGGAAAGGTCAAGAGCTGGGTTAAATTTGTGGCCTCACAGCTCACCTCCCTGTCCGCTCCCCTTCTCCCGCCCATCAGAGAGGCCATTAGCCTTGCCTGCTGGATGGTGGGTTGCTGAAGGAGGAGAAAGGAGGCTGAAGGGGTGGGAGAGGAAGGGGCAGCATCTCGACTTTCAGGAGGGCTGGACCAGTGTAGTAGGGGTAGGCTATCAGGCAAGTAACCAGCTTCAAAGAGAAACTGACCAGGTTGAATCAAAAGAAGTGAAGCAATCTTACTTACATCTTCTCCCTGGACTTAAGCAGGAAATCACTACATCATGAAAAAATCCTGCAAAGAAAATGAAGGAAAGCCCAAGTGCAATGTGCCAAAGAGACAGGAAGAGTGCTCGATGGAGAGTTCCAATGACAGCAAACAGAAGGAAATTTTAGGCAAAGGCTGCTTCAGTCTCTCGAGGAATTTAAAGAGGACATAGACTTTAGCATTTTAAGGATGAAGAAATGACAAGAGAGGGAGATGAGATGGAAAGGCATTTGGAAGAGATGAGGGGTCTGAGAAAGAAATTTAGGGCTCTGCTTTCTAACCATAGACATTCTCAGGACCGTCCATATCCCATTTAATGCACTTCTCCCCTGAATTCAACTATTTTCTGCTACTAATATTGCAGCATTGGTTCCTTTTGTCTGCGTTTTCTTGCGAAATATTTGCTACTGTTTTATTACAATCCTTCAATGTTTTACGTGTGACTCTTGTTACCAACATTTCACCTTTTGACCTGATCTCCCTCATTTAATAGAGTTGTTTCATTTGTTTGCATGGGAAGATGCTCATTGTGTAAAGTGAAAATAATATTGCAAAAATGATATATAGATATACCTATCTATGTATATCTTATATGTACATTTATATATGTCATAATACCCAAAAAGTCTGAATTATTATTTTTTTTTAGTCTGAATTATTATATAACAAAAGGTTAGCAGTGAATTGCTGTGTTATCTGTATTTTATTTTATTTTTTTGCCTATCTGCATCTTCTCATTTTCCAAAAATGAATTATATATATATATATGTGTGTGTGTGTGTGTATTACTTGTGTCACAAAAATCTAAAATAAACAGACACGATAAAAGAAATTGTCAATCACCTTTGAAGACAAATGAAAATGAATAAAATAAAAACAAGTTGCTATCTCTATTAAACAGACAAATGTTTACTTACAATACTCAGATTTATTGAATATGTAGGCATTTTCATACTCACTGAGAGAGTAAATTGCTATATCCATATTTTTTGCTTCCATTCACAGTAAGTACCAAAAGCTCTATACTTTGCATGCTCCATGTCTCACAAATTCTACTGCTTAGACTTTGTCCTAAAGAAATAATAAAAAAAAAAGAAAGAAAGAAAGAATCAGAGCAGTGAGCAAATTTTTAGCTATGAGCATTTTTATTTAAAGATTTCATACATTTTCAGGGAGCTTTTTTAACCTAAGTATCAACCACCTGGACTATCCAATCAGAAGAAAATGAATATAGATTCCTACTAGCCACATACATAAAAATACATCCCAGGTAGATTTAAAGATGAAAATGTGAAAAATACAAATAAAATATTGCAATGAAAATTAAGAAAAACTTATATTGTCTTGTGTTGTGATTATCTTCTTAAGCACAAAAGTAAATCCAGAGGTTGTTAAGGAGAAAAAATATAAATATCTAAAAACAAGAAATAGCCTGGAAGAAGAATATTTGCAATAGCATGACAGATTAACGGGAAAATATCTCTAATGCCCCAATAGCTTTTGCAAATGGAAAGGAAAAAATAAACAAATCTGTAAAAATATGTACATACCATATTACATAAAATTCCACTGCTTTGTATTATATTAGAGATACATGATATATATCTGACATATATGATATATCCACAGAATACTTGGATGGATGTTTATTATGACATTGTAAAAACCAAGATAGTAGAAATAGCTAACTCTTCAAAAGGAAAAGGTCAAATAAACTGTGGTCTAGCTATATACCAAGAAAAGTACATGGCAGTTAAAAAGAATGAGATTCCTTTTTTTTTTTTAATTTTAATTGGAGGCTAATTACTTTACAATATTGTAGTGGTTTTGCCATTCATTGACATGAATCAGCCAAGAATGAGATTCTTGCAGTGAATATTGCTGAGTAAAGACATTATATATCTTTATATTGCTATTGTCACAAGTAATGAATTACCTAGTTCACCTTAATATAAGTTGCTTTAACCACACATTCAATTTCAATTTCCTTCCCACAATTAAACACTTGTCAGTTTTATGGATATGCATTTAAAGTTTATATATTTCTGTTTTGTATTTTAACTAAATATTATAATGTTACATTATGATTTTCAGAAGCTCTTAATTATGAATTATAAACTAATAGGCTCTCTGATTATAAGAAGACTCCTGTACAGCTCACCTGAAATAGAGTCTATGGTTATGTATGAATACTAACTTCACAGTTGTTGTTTTGTGCATTTGTCTTTTAAGTCATATAGAAGAAAAAGAGAAGTTATAAACCAAATATGCAAAACTATTTGTTTTTGTATTTAGCTGTATAGCTATCTCTACCATTGTTGTTTATGTCTTCATATGACTTTAAGTTATGCATTTACTTTGTGTCCCCTCATTTCAGCTTAGAAGTCTTATAGGATGTTCCAAAGGTCAGTGAATACAAATGCAATTAATCTATTTTCTATAGTGTGAATATAATTTGTGTTATTCAAACTATTCTCCTGTTAATTAGCATTCAAGCTATTTCTATATTTTGCCCACTAAAAGAATTGCTACCTGCCATGAGCATGCTTGTACATATATTCAAACTGCTGGTGCTTTTATTTCTGTAGAATAGATTCTGGAAAGTAAAAACTGCTTGATCAGAAAGTACATGTTCTGGGAATTCTCTGGTGGTCCAGTGGTTAGGACTCTGCATGTTTCCTGTGAGGAATTGGGGTTCAGTCCCAGGTAGGGGAACTAAGACCCAGCAAGGTGAGTAGCAAGGCCAAAACGAAAAAAAAAATTGTGTTCTTTTACTTTTTCCAGATTTCCTTGCACATATGTTGGGGCCATCAAATGTAATTTAAGATAAACCTAAGGCTTATAAACAATGCAGGGTGGCCTCTCCACACTCCTTTCAGTAACCTTGGAAACAATGTTTGCTATCTGGAACACATAAAACTGTGAGATGAATGCAGGTTAGATACCCAAACAATCAATGGAGGAGAGCCAAGCTGGAGAGCCAATAACTCTCATGAACTGACATGAAGGAATAATAAACCATTTTAAAGTCAGTGAGTCAGGAAGATCCCCTGGAGGAGAAAATGGCAACCTATTCCAGTATTCTTGCATAATCCCATGGACAGACGAGCCTGGTGAGCAACAGTCCATGCTGTCACAGAGTCACACATGACTGAGCAGCCACATCTTAACATCTTGACTAAGTCAGTGAGATAACCTTGTTAATCTTAATATACTCCTTTAACTACACCTTAATCCAATTTCAATCCCTTCTCCACAAACACTCATCAGTTTGACAGCTATCCACCTAAAAATTTATATATTTTAGTATGCATTTTAACTAAATGTTATAAAATTACACTTACTGCCCTACTGTTTTTTGTTTGTTTGTTTGTTTGTTTTTCATTTATTTTTATTAGTTGGAGGCTAATTACTTTACAATATTGTAGTGGGTTTTGTCACACATTGACATGAATCAGCCATGGTTTTACATGTATTCCCCATCCCGATCGCCCCTCCCACCTCCCTCTCTACCTGCTCCCTCTGGGTCTTCCCAGTGCACCAGGCCCGAGCACTTGTCTCATGCATCCCACCTGGGCTGGTGATCTGTTTCACTATAGATAATATACATGCTGTTCTCTCGAAACATCCCACCCTCGCCTTCTCCCACAGAGTCCAAAAGTCTGTTCTGTACATCTGTGTCTCTTTTTCTGTTTTGCATATAGGGTTATCGTTACCATCTTTCTAAATTCCATATATATGTGTTAGTATGCTGTAATGATCTTTATCTTTCTGGCTTACTTCACTCTGTATAATCGGCTCCAGTTTCATCCATCTCATTAGAACTGATTCAAATGAATTCTTTTTAATGGCTGAGTAATATTCCGTGGTGTATATGTACCACAGCTTCCTTATCCATTTGTCTGCTGATGGGCATCTAGGTTGCTTCCATGTCCTGGCTATTATAAACAGTGCTGTGATGAACATTGGGGTGCATGTGTCTCTTTCAGATCTGGTTTCCTCAGTGTGTATGCCCAGAAGTGATATTGCTGGGTCATATGGCAGTTCTATTTCCAGTTTTTTAAGAAATCTGCCCTACTCTTTTTACTTTAAAATTTTCCTAGAGATGCTTCAAAAAAGAATCTCATTCTTTTTAATGACTATGTAGTTTTGTTAGACAGAGGATAGTTTATTTGATCTTTACCTCCTGATGACTTGGGCTATTTCCAATATTTTGACTCTTACAAAAAATTCCACAGTAAAAATCCATCTATGCATTTTTGATCATGCATGTACATGTATCTCTATAGTAATACAAAGCAGTGGAAGTGCCAGGTCATATAGCATGTACATAATTTTACTTGTTTGTTTATTTACCAGTGTACACCAGAAACACGTAATCATCTTGAAAGTCCTGTTTAATACTGATGCAAAAATTCTCAACAAAATGCTACCAAAATAAGCTAGCAGCATATTGAAAGGATTTTACATCATGATGAATCAGGATTTATCCACAAAATGAAACAGTGATTCAATATATGAAAATCAAGTAATGTAATATATATTACATTATATATATTAATACATACACTATGTTACATTAATATAAGAAAGGAAAAGACATGGTCTCGATACAAAAGAAAGCATTTTACAAATTCCAACATTGTTTTATAATACAAACACTCAACAAACTAAGAATATAAGAGGGTTTCTTACATGATAAAGGGCATTTATAAGAAACTCAATACTAAATTATACTCAACAGTGAAAGATTGAAATCTTTCCATGTAATATCAGAAACAAGACAAGGTTGCCTGCTTTCATCAATATTTTACTGTAAGTTCTAGCCAGGGAAATTAAGCAAGAAAAAGACATTAATCAAATCCAAATTGGAAAAGAAGTATCTTTATTTGCATATGATGTGACATTATATGGGCTTCTCTGGTGGCTCAGATGGTAAAGAATCTGCCTGCAATGCGGGAGACCTGAGTTCAATCCCTGGGTTTGGGAAATCTCTTGGAGTAGGGCATGGCAACCCACTCCAGCATTCTTGCCTGGAGAATCCCCAGGGACAGAGGAGCCTGGTGGGCTACAGTCCATAGGATCACAAAGAGTTGGACACAACTGAGCGACTAAGCACATCATATATAATAAATCCCAAAGAGTATGCAAGAAGGCTACTAGAGCTAATAGATGAACTAACTTGGCAAACTGCAAGACACAAGATAGTCATCCAAATTCTGTTGTATTTTTATATACTGGCAATGAGGAATCCAAAAATGAAATTAAGAAAACTATTCTATGCACAAAAGCATGATAAAGAGCAGAATACTTAGGACTAAAGTTAACTAAGGAAGTTTAATATTCATACACTGAAAATTACAAGATTATTGAAAGTAATGAAATAAGACCTAAATAAATGGAAAGATACCCCATGCTCATGAATTAGAAGATCTATATTCTTAAAGTGGCAATAATTTCCAAAGCAATCTACAGATTCAATGTGATTCCTTTCAAAACAAGAACAATCCATTTTCCCGAAATGGATAAGCTAACAAAAATTCTTATGGAATTGCAAGAAATCAAATAGGTTAAAAAAATCTTGAAGGGAAAACAAAGTAAAAAAAAAATACTCACATTTTCTTATTTCAAAATCCTATAAATTTATAGTAATCAAAACAGTGTACTACTGACATAAGATAGATATGTAGATAAATGGAATAGAACTGAGAATCCAGAAATACGTCTATGGTCAATTGATTTTTTTATGGCCAATTAATTTTTGACAAGGGTGACAAGTTCATTCAATGGGAGAAAGTATAGGCTGCTCCTTAAGTGGTAATGAGACAACTGGATATCCACATGTACAAGAGTGAAGTTAGACCTCAATTCATATTATATCCAAAAACAAACTAAAGTGGATTAAAGATATAAATGTAAAAGCTAAAACCATAAAACTTCTGAAACAAAACAGAGGCAAATCATTATAAAAAAAAAAAAAAAGATGAATTGGACTTCATCAAAATTAAAAACATTTGTCCATCAAAGGATACTATCAGAGACTTCTCTAGAGGTCCAGTGGTTAAGACTCTGTGCTTCCAGTGCAGGGGACCCATGTTTAATCCTTGGCCAGGGAACTAAGATCCCACATGCCATGCCATGTGGCATGGCCAAATCAAAACAAACAAATAAGTAAATAAAAAAATCTTTTTAAAAAAGTGACACTATCAAAAGAGTGAAAAGACAACCTACAAAATAGAAGAACTATTTCTAAATAATATATCTGATAAGGGTCTAGTGTTAGAATATATGGGCTTCTCCAATGGCTCAGCTGGTAAAGAATCTGCCCGCAGTGCAGGAGACCTGCATTCAATCCATGGGTTGGGAAGATACCCTGGAGAAGGGAAAGGCTACCCATTCCAGTATTCTGGTATGGAGAATTCCATGGAATACTTCATGGGGTCACAAAGAGTCAGACATGATTGAGCAACTTTCACATTAGAATATATAAAGAATCTCTGCAATTCAACAACTAAAAGACAAACAACCCAATTTAAAAATTTGCAAAGGACTTTAATATAGACTTTTCTCCAGAAAAGATACAATTGGTCATAAGTAACATTAAAATATGTTCAGCATTATTAGTCATTAGAGAAATAGAAATCAAAACCACAATGAGATACCATTTACACCCATTATGATGGCTCTAATTCATAAAACTGTAAATAACATAAATTGGTAAGGACATGAAAAAATTGTAATCCTGGGCTTCCCTAGTGGAGAATTCACCTTCAGTACATGAGAAAGGAGTTTGATCCTTGGTCCTGGAAGATCCCACATGCCACGTAGCAACTAAGCCCATGCGCCACAACTACTGAGCCCATGCACCCTAGAGCCTGTGTTCCACAACAGAAGCCACTGCAATGAGAAGCCTGTGCACTGCAACTAGAGAGTAGCCACCGCTTGCTGCAACTAGAGAAAAGGCTTCATGCAGCAATGAAGACCCAACACAGTTCAGGTCAGTTCAGTTCAGTCGCTCAGTCGTGTCCGACTTTTTGCGACCCCATGAATTGCAGCACGCCAGGCCTTCCTGTCCATCACCAATTCCTGGAGTTTACTCAAACACATGCCCATTGAGTCGGTGATGCCATCCAGCCATCTCATCCTCTGTCGTCCCCTTCTCCTCCTGCCCCCAATCCCTCCCAGTATCAGGGTCTTTTTCAATGAGTCAACTCCTCGCATGAGGTGGTCAAAGTATTGGAGTTTCAGCTTCAGCATCAGTCCTTCCAATGAACACCCAGGACTTATCTCCTTCAGGATGGACTGGTTGGAACTCCTTGCAGCCCAAGGGACTCTCAAGAGTCTTCTCCAACACTACAGTTCAAAAGCATCAATTCTTCAGCACTCAGCTTTCTTCACAGTCCAACTCTCACATCCTTACATGACCACTGGAAAAACCATAGCCTTGACTAGACAGACTTTTGTTGGCCAAGTAATGTCTCTGCTTTTTAATATGCTATCTAGGTTGGTCATAACTTCCCTTCCAAGGAGTAAGCGTCTTTTAATTTCATGGCTGCAATCACCATCTGCAGTGATTTTGGAGCCCCCAAAATAAAGTCTGACAGTTTCCACTGTTTGCCCATCTATTTGCCATGAAGTGGTGGGACCGATGCCATGATCTTATTTTTCTGAATGTTGGGCTTTAAGCCAACTTTTTCACTCTCCTCTTTCACTTTCATCAAGAGGCTTTTTAGTTCCTCTTCACTTTCTGCCATAAGGGTGGTGTCATCTGCATATCTGAGATTGTTGATATTTCTCCCGGCAATCTTGATTCCAGCTTGTGCTTCTTCCAGACCAGCGTTTCTCATGATGTACTCTGCATACAAGTTAAATAAGCAGGGTGACAATACACAGCCTTGACATACTCCTTTTTCTATTTGGAACCAGTCTGTTGTTCCATGTCCAGTTCTAACTGTTGCTTCCTGACCTGCATATAGGTTTCTCAAGAGGCAGGTCAGATGATCTGGTATGCCCATCTCTTTCAGAATTTTCCACAGTTTTTGTGATCCACACAGTCAAAGACTTTGGCATAGTCAATAAAGCCGAAGTATATGTTTTTCTGGAACTCTCTTGCTTTTTCGATGATCCAGTGAATGTTGGCAATTTGATCTCTGGTTCCTCTGCCTTTTCAGCAAGGAGAGATAAGAAAGCCTTCCTCGGCGATCAATGCAAAGAAATAGAGGAAAGCAACAGAATGGGGAAGACTAGAGATCTCTTCAAGAAAATTAGAGATACCAAGGGAACATTTCATGCAAAGATGGGTTCAATAAAGGACAGAAATGTTATGGATGTAACAGAAGCAGAAGATATTAAGAAGAGGTGGCAAGAATACACAGAAGAACTGTACAAAAAAGATCTTCATGATCCAGATAATCATGATGGTGTGAGCACTCACCTAGAGCCAGACATCCTGGAATGTGGTCAAGTGGGCCTTAGAAAGCATCAGTATGAACAAAGCTAGTGGAGGTGATTGAGCTATTTCAAATCCTAAAGGATGATGCTGTGAAAGTGCTGCACACAATATGCCAGCAAATTTGGAAAGCTCAGCAGTGGCCACAGGACTGGGAAAGGTCAGTTTTCATTCCAATCCCAAAGAAAGGCAATCTCAAAGAATGCTCAAACTACTGCACAATTGCACTCATCTCACACGCTAGTAAAGTAATGCTCAAAATTATCCAAGACCCAGCACAGCTGGGGGAAAAAATGTAATCCTTACAGATTGCGCATGTGAATGTAAAATGGTACAGCCCCTGTAGAAAAAGTGAGTTCTTCAAAAGGTTCAACATAGAATTATTGTATGATCCAAAAATTCTACTCCTAGAAATGAACTCCTTTTCAGAATTTAAAATAGGTATTCAAACAGTTGTACAGAAATTTTCATAGCAACACTACTCACAACAGCCTAAAGATGGAAACAACCCAGATACCTATCAAATTATGAGCTGACAAACAAAATGGGATATACCCATGCAATAGACTACCATTCAGTCCTAAAAATGAATGAAGTACTGATACATTCTACAATGTGGATGAACCTTGATAAAACATTATGCCAAGTGAAGGAAGCCAAACATGAAAGGTCACATATTGTATGATGCCATTTGTATGAAATCTCAAAATATGTAAATGCATAAAGACAAAAAGCAAATTAGTGGTTCCCAGGGCTGGGGACAGAGCAGAAAGGGGAGTGACTGTTTAATGGGTACAAGATATCCTTTGGGAAAAGTCTACAAGCAATAAATGCTGGAGAGGGTGTGGAGAAAAGGGAACCCTCTTACACTGTTGGTGGGAATGCAAACTAGTACAGCCACTATGGAAAACAGTGTGGAGATTTCTTAAAAAACTGGAAATAGAACTACCATATGACCCGGCAATACCACTTCTGGGCATACACACTGAGGAAACCAGATCTGAAAGAACACGTGCACCCCAATGTTCATCGCAGCACTGTTTATAATAGCCAGGACATGGAAGCAACCTAGATGCCCATCAGCAGACGAATGGATAAGGAAGCTGTGGTACATATACACCATGGAATATTACTCAACTGTTAAAAAGAATTCATTTGAATCAGTTCTAATGAGATGGATAAAACTGGAGCCGATTATACAGAGTGAAGTAAGCCAGAAAGATAAAGATCATTACAGCATACTAACACATATATATGGAATTTAGAAAGATGGTAATGATAACCCTATATGCAAAACAGAAAAAGAGACACAGATGTACAGAACAGACTTTTGGACTCTGTGGGAGAAGGCGAGGGTGGGATGTTTCGAGAGAACAGCATGTATATTATCTATAGTGAAACAGATCACCAGCCCAGGTGGGATGCATGAGACAAGTGCTCGGGCTTGGTGCACTGGGAAGACCCAGAGGGATCAGGTAGAGAGGGAGGTGGGAGGGGGGACCGGGATGGGGAACACATGTAACTCCGTGGCTGATTCATGTCAATGTATGACAAAACCCACTGCAATGTTGTGAAGTAATTAGCCTCCAACTAATAAAAATAAATGAAAAAAAAAAATGGATAACCAACAAGGATCTACTGTATAGCACAGGGATCTCTGCTCAATGTTATGTAGTAGCCCGGACGGGAGGGGAGTTTGGGGGAGAGTGGATACATGTGTATGTGTGGCTGAGTCCCTTTGCTGTCTACCTGAAGCTATCACAACATTGTTAATTGCCTATGTCCAGTAAACATTCACTCCTGCTTAAAAAAAAAAAAGAAAGATATCCTTTGGGAGTAAGGAAAATGTTTTGGAGCTGGATAGAAGTGACATTTGTGCAGTTTTGTGAGCATACTAAATGCCACTGAATTGCACACTTAAAATAATTTTATTTTATGTGAATTTCACCTCAATACAAAATTATATGCATTTTCATTATTAGAAATATTTCCAAATTTTTCTCCTAAGAGTTTGTACCAATTTACAGTGGCATCAGCAATGCATGAGACTATTCCCTTCACATCACCAAGACTATATTAAAAACCTTTTTGATCTCTAGTCTTTTCAGACTACCTCAGCTCATGAAGACTGCCACTTTCTCTAAACTACTTTTGACCTTCACCTTTTAGTCCAAAATCATTCTCTAAATATGCTCGTGTCAATGGGTTTTACCTACTTAACAGAAAATCATTGCCAACAGGTCAGTTGCGTCCTCTTAAATCTGTCTCAGTGATAGAAACAAAGTGCTTTGCCTTCGTGTTTTCTACATTTAGATCCCCAGATTTATACCTATGTTACAGATATTGTTCTAATTTTACAGATAAAAAACAGGTTCAAAGTTTTTAGGTAATACTTTTTTAAATTAATTAATTTATTTATTGACCCTATTATACAGAGTGAAGTAAGCCAGAAAGAAAAATATCAATACAGTATACTAACACATATATATGGAATTTAGGTAATACTTTTGAACCCTGGAGTGTATCAAGGCTGGGATTCTAGCTTCCCAATCGACCTATCATTCCATGTGTCCTTCTTATGGACTGATGAGACTTGTTTATCAGCTCCTGCACATTTATATTTTAATGGCCATACTATGTAATGCATATGTGTATTCATTTAATGACAACCCCTGATGAGGATGAGGATAGCAGTGAACTTATGTTCTTTAGGCTGAAAAGTCTGGGACTGAGGACCATATGGATTGACTGGTGTCCAAGTCAAAATGGTATAAAGAAATATGCAATTTTTAAAATTACCAGCTTTTCTTTGCTGAATTTGAAAGGTTATCTTTGTTATATTCTAAAAGTCAAGTTGTTTCTCAGTCTGTATCAACCTTCCAGTGGTATTCCTTGGCTTTTTCTCTATTCTTGGGCAGTCACTTAAAAAAAATATTCTTAATCTATCTGGCAGTGGAGTTTGCTTTTACTGTTTGTTTTCATCAATTTGTGTATTTGTATATGTATGTGTATTTATAATTCAGAGGAATTTTCAAGCAACATTTTCAAGTTCCAAAACAGATTCCTTGTGATTTGAATTGAAACTGAGATGAATTTAAATAAATGAATTTATGCATAATTTTCATCTTTTACAGTAGCTGTCCCACATAAGCTCTTGGGCCCCCAAGTGTACCCAAAGATTGCACTTACTGTCTATCCTCTCAGTATTTCATGGTAACAAGGCTGTGTAAGCTGCTAAAAGCTTATATATAAATAAATAACTCAAAGTTCCTTTTTACCTTGGTGAAGGTGGTGGTTTCTGCCCCACTACATCAACCTCTTAAAAAAATATTCTTCCAAAAGTACCTATTTCATATGGTTACGGGAGAAAGTAGAAATAAGATATTAAATAACAGTGATTTTTATAAGATTTCATATTTGAAAAATAAATCAATTAAACAGGAACAATATATAATGTAGGAATGTCAGCAAATAACATTCCATAGTATTCCAGGAAAAATATAATTGAGTATCTTGAAAGTGAACTGTGGCAGTATAACAGGTAGTAGGTTTGGAAAAAAAGTAGGCAGAGGTGAAAGATAATTAGAAGGGTGAATTCTCAGGAATTGGTTATTGATGAGATTGAGGGAAGTGAGGGAATAAAAGTAAAGGATAACACCCAGGTTTCTGATTTGGCATGTAAAAGTATATTGGCATTATTTATTTAGATGGGAAACAGTGGTAGCTTAAATGTGTGTAACTGTAGGAGAGTTAGGTAGAAAAACTAGTTCTAGAGGCATATTAAAAAGTTATATCCCAATCAACATTCCAGCAAGTTATTCCGTGGAGATTACAAAATAGTCAAAGGTTTATAAGGAGAGGTAAAAGACCCAAAATAGCCACCACAATATTGAAGAATAATGAAATTGGAAGACCGGCTTCAATGACTACAACAGAAGTGCAACTCTTACCATAAATCTAAAGTAATCATGATAGTGTGGCATTTGCAAATGAGAGAAGACTAGATGAATGGAACAGAAAAGAGAGCTCAGAAATAGACCCATATAAATGTAGTCAATTGACATTTGAGAAAGGAGCAAAGACAATACAATGCAGCAAAGAGAATCTCTTCAAAAAGTAGTGCTGTAACAGCTGCACATCTACATGCAAAAGAATGAATGTAGACACAGATCTTACACCCTTCATAAAAATTAACTCAAAATGCATCACAGTCGTAAATGTAAAATATAAAATTATCAAACTACTAGAAGGTAACATAGGAGAAAATCTAGATGACATTGGATATTGGGCATGGCAATGACTTCTTAGATATTACACCAAAACCATGATACATGAAATACTTGACAAGATGGACTTCATTAAAATGAAAAACTGCTCTGCAAAAACAGTATAAAGAGAATTAGAAGACAAGCCACAGACTGGGAGAAAACATTTGCAGAAAACACAACTGAGAAAGGACCATTATCCAAACTATACAAAGAATTCTTAAAATTCAATAATAAGAAAACAAAAAACATGATTTTTAAATGGGCCAAAGCCCATAACAGACACCTTGCCAAGGAAGAGCTAAAGATAAGTATATGAAAAAATGCTACACATTTTAAGTCATCATCAAAATGCAAATTAAAACAAGATATACTGCACACTTAATAAAAAGATCAAAATCTACAACATTGACAACACCAATTGCTGGCAAGGATGTGGAACAATAAGAACTCTCATTCATTGCTGATGGGGTTGAAAAATGTTTTAACCACTTTGGAATACTGGCAGTTTCTTTAAAAGTAAACATTCTTTTACCATATGATCCAGCAATCATGCTCCGTGGTATGTACACCAAGGAGCTGAAAACGTATGTCTATATAAAAATCTGCACACAGGTGTTTGTAGAAGTTTTCTTCATACCTGGAAGCAACCAAGATGATTTTCTAGGTGAATGGATAAATAAACAGTGGTACTTTCAGACAGTGGAATCTTATTCAGAACTAAAAACGAATGAGCCATCAAACCATGAAGACATGGAGGAGTCTTAAATGCATATTACTAAGTGAAGGAAAGCCAGTCTGAAAATGCTACAAACTGTATGATTCCAACTACATGACATTTGGGTAAGATGCATGGGTCATGGTGGAGAGTTCTGACAAAACGTGGTCCACTGGAGAAGGGAATGACAAACCACTTCAGTATTCTTGCCTCGAGAACCTCATGAACAGTATGAAAAGGATGAAAATGCAAAATGATATGACACTGAGAGATGAGCCCCCAGGTTGGTAGGAGTCCAATATGCCACTGGAGAAAATGGAGAAATAGCTACAGAAAGAATGAAGAGGTGGGCCAAAGTGGAAACCACACTCAGTTATGGATGTGCCTGGTGGTGAAAGGCTGATGCTGTAAAGAACAATATTGCATAGGAACATGGAATGTTAGGTCCATGAACCAAGGTAAATTGCACGTGGTCAAGCAGGAGATGGCAAGAGTGAACATCGACATTTTAGGAATCAGTAAACTACAATGGACAGGAATTGGTGAATATAATTCAGATGACCATTATATCTACTACTGTGGGCAAGAATCCCTTAGAAGAAATGGAATAGCCCTCAAAGTCAACAAGAGTCCAAAATGCAGTACTTGGGTGCAATCTCAAAAACTACAAAATGATCTCTTTTCATTTCCAAGGCAAACCATTCAATATCACAGTAATCCAAGTCTATGCCCCGACCACTAATGCCGGAGAAGCTGGACTTGAATGGTTCTGTGAAGACCTACAAGACCTTCTAGAACTGACACCAAAAAAGGTGTCCTTTTCATCACAGGGGACTGGAATGCAATGGTAGGAAGTCAACAGATACCTGGAGAAACAGGCAAGTTTAGTCTTGGACTACAAAATGAAGCAGGGCAAAGGCTAACAGTTTTGCCAAGAGAACACACTGGTCATAGCAAATACCCTCTTTCAACAATACAAGAGATAACATGGACATCACCAGATGGTCAATACTAAAATCAGACTGATTATACTCTTTGCAGCCAAAGATGGAGAAGCTCTATACAGTCAGCAAAAACAAGACCTGGAGCTGTGGCTCAGATCATGAGCTTCTTATTGCAAAATTCAGGATTAAATTGAAGAAAGTAGGGAAAACTACTAGACCATTTAGGTATGACCTAAATCAAATCCCTTATGGTTATACAGTGGAAGAGACTAGATTCAAGGGAATCTATACAGTGAATAGATTCAAAGGGATTAGATCTGATAGACAGAGTGCCTGAAGAACTATGGACGGAGGTTTGTGACATTGTATAGGAGGCAGTGATCAAGACCATCCCTAAGAAAAAGAAATGCAAAAAGGCAAAACGCTTGTCTGATGAAGAGGTCTTACAAATAGCTGTGAAAAGAAGAGAAACAAAAGGCAAAGGAGAAAAGGAAAGATATACCCATTTGAATGCAGAGTTCCAAAGAATAGCAAGGAGAGATAAGAAAGACTTCCTCAGTGATCAATGTGAAGAAATAGAGGAAAACAATAGAATGGGAAAGACTAGAGATCTCTTAAAAAATTAGAGATACCAAGGGAACATTTCATTCAAAGCTGGACACAATAAAGGACAGAAATACTATGGAGCTAACACAGGCAGAAGATATTAAGAAGAGGTGGCAAGAATACACAGAACAACTATACAGAAAGGATCTTAATGACCCAGATAACCACGATGGTGTGATCACTCATCTAGAGCCAGATATCCTGGAATGCAAAGTTAAGTGGGCCTTAGGAAGCATCACTATGAACAAAGCTAGTGGAGATGATGCTGTGAAAGTGCTTCACTCAATATGCCAGCAAATTTGGAAAACTCAGCAGTGGTCACAGGACTGGAAAAGGTCAATTTTCATTCCAATCCCAAAGAAAGGCAATGCCAAAGAATGCTCAAACTACCACACAATTACACTCATCTCAAATGCTAGCAAAGTAGTGCTCAAAATTCTCCAAGTCAGTATGTGAACTGTGAAATTCCAGATGTTCAAGCTGGGTTTAGAAAAGGCAGAGGAACCAGAGATCAAATTGCCAACATCCGTTGGACCACAGAAAAAGCGAGAGTTCCAGAAAAACATCTACTTCTGTTTTATTGACAATGCCAAAGTCTTTGACTGTGTGGATCACAACAAACTGTGGGAAATTCTTAAAGAGATGGGAATACCAGACCACCTGACCTGCCTCTTGAGAACTCTGTATAGAGGTCAAGAAGCAACAGTTAGAACTGGACATGGAACAATGGACTGGTTCCAAATTGGGAAAGTAGTACGTCAAGGCTGTATATTGTCACCCTACTTATTTAACTTATATGTAGAGTACATCATGCGAAATGCTGGACTAGATGAAGCACAAGCTGGAATCAAGATTGCCAGGAGAAATATCAATAACCTCAGATATGTAGATGACACCACACCTAAGCAGATATGCATATGACACCACACTTATGGTAGAAATCGAAGAACTAAAGAGTCTTGTGATGAAAGTGAAAGAGGATAGTGAAAAGCTGGCTTAAAACTCAACATTCAGAAAACTACGATCATGGCATCTGGTCCCATCACTTCATGGTAAATGGATGGGGAAACAGTGGAAACAGTGACAGACTTTATTTTGAGGGGCTCCAAAATCACTGCAGATGGTGACTGCAGCCATGAAATTAAAAGATGCTTGCTCCTTGGAAGAAAAGTTATGACCAACATAGACAGCATATTAAAAAGCAGATAAATTACTTTGTCAACAAAGGCCCATCTAGTCAAAGCTATGGTTTTTCCAGTAGTCATGTATGGATGTGAGAGTTGGACCATAAAAAAAGCTGACCGCCAAAGAATTGTTGCTTTTGAACTGTGGTGCTGGAGAAGACTCTTGAGAGTCCCTTGGACAACAAAGAGATCCAACCAGTCCATCCTAAAGGAAATCAACCCTGAATATTCATTGGAGGGACTGATGCTGAAGCTGAAACTCCAATACTTTGGCCCCCTGATGTGAATAACTGACTAATTTGAAAAGACCCTGATGGTGGGAAAGATTGAAGGTGGGAGGAGAAGGGAACGACAGAGGATGAGATGGTTGGATGGCATCACTGACGCAATGAACATGAGTTTGAGTAGGCTCTGGGAGTTGGTAATGGACAGGGAAGCCTGGCGTGCTACAGTCCATCGGGTCACAATGAGTCAGACACGACTGAGCAACTGAACTGAACTGATGAGTGTGGAGGAGGATGTACTAATTCTTCAAGATGTATCTGTGATTGAGAGGAGACTCTGTAGTTCACATAGTTTAAGGGAGTTTATGATATAAAAAAGCAAGTCACAAAGCTAGTAAGAGATAGAGTGTGGATTTGGTTCCAATGCCTGGAATCTTAGCAACTGAGCTATCCTGGGGCTATTATGGGTAGAATTTTGATATTTTCACTAATGTTTTTCTGATTATACTATTAGTTAATAAGAAACTTACATTATACTTTCTTATTGCAATCATGTATTTTTCTTTGTGCTGTTATTCTGATCTTTATTTTTTGCTTTATGTCTTTAGGTGCATATAAATAAATAGTATACCTAGTAAATGTCCTTTTTTATCTGTATGTATGTCCATTACCTTGAATACTACCTTGTTTAATATTTAAACAGCAGTATCAGTGTTCTTATAGATAATTTGCATAATATACCTTTCAGTATTCTCTTAGGTTCACCCATTCTTTGTTCTTATATTCAATGTGAATCTTATAGAACCATCTCATAAATCTTTTTACTGGAACACTGAGGGGCAGAGTGGAGATTTAAACCCAACTAGAAGTGACAAGTTTTAACACTTGGACTCTTAGAGCCTGAGCTATATTACTTCCCTGAATACTGCAAGTCCTCTCTCTTCTGTCTCCATGCTCTCCTTGGCAGATCCCATTTACTACAATTTCACATGTCTAGCCGAAACTACTCTGTGGCCCTACAGACTTTTGTCCAATCTTAAGTGGAACTCTCCTCCTGAATGTCCCAAACTTACCTCAGTCTCAACAGGTCCAAAATTGTTTCACTAATTGAGATTAACTCTGTCCATGAGGTTGCAAAGAGTCGGACAGGACTGAGCAACTAAGTTCACACTGTTTCTCTGTTTCAGGTTTCCTGCTCAGTTATTTTCGAATTGCAATGTTAGTTCTGGTCACAAGGTGACCCTGTACTCTACTTTTTAAGTTTCCTCAATAGACATTCAAATTTTGTTAAAAGAGAAAAATAAATCTGCCATTATTTAGAAAAAAAAACAAGTTAGGGGATATTCTTTACCTCACAATACCTATTCACTTCTGAAAATGTGTATGAATCACAAACACAGACAAAATCTACTTGGCACATTTCTTTCCCACGAAATATGCATTCATGCAACTAATGCCTCTTTTTACCCATTGCTGACAGCTGTCTTAAATTTCTACTTAATAGCTTTTCTCTGTGTCCTAGTTTATACTTCTGCATAGTTTCTGTTCTCCCTAATTTCATCTTCCTCACAAGTTGTACTTACTATGATTACCTCTCAAGTCCTCAATATTAGGGACTCCATTTTTTTTCCCTTTTGCTTTGTTTCCTTTTTGGTTCCCAGCATCAACAGCCTGATTATCTCCCCCATCCCCAGTTTTATCCAATGAGAGGGAAACATGACTCCCTTTAGAAGAAACAATAGGATTGGAATTTGCCAGTACTAAAATATCTAAAAAATATATAATTTTGAAATTATGTTTAAGAAAATAGGCAGCAGTTCCAATCATTGCTTTAATGGATTTATTATTTGTTTTATTGAAAAACTGAGAGCACTGATTCTGGGCTATATCCTGGGTTTACAACTTACTAGCTGCACAATTTTAGGTAATTTGCTTAATGTCTATATGCTTCAATTTCCTCCTATGTAAAATGGGTACATTGATAGTACAGCCCTCACAGATTCCTTATGAGAAACGGATTGATTAGTACCTGTAAATAGCTGATAACACTGTCTTGAATATGGTGTACATTAAAAGTATGTTATGAATATTTTTATTATTACCATCATTTTCTGTGTAGTCTAAATTAACATAATGACATATATATACACATATATATATTTAGAATTGCTTGAATGGTAATAATATTATAACTGTACAAAAAATTAACATCTAAAATTTTGATGTTGAAGTAAATAACAATAGAAAAATTACCTTTTATCACACATTCATTCCCAAATGTCTTTTGTGGTGAATTTCTTTATGATCTTTTCTATTGTGTATGTTATGTACATTCCTATATATATTTATGCACCTTACTTTCTTGATTATTAGATTACAACATTAGCAACATACACTATTGATTCAGTAACACCTTTTTTTAAGAAAAAATAACATTATCACATAAAATCTACACATGTATTTTATGATATATTCCAATGTGAGAAATGTTGAAAGATTCTAAGAACATTGGTCCTAAAATAGAGTAAAACAATTTAGGTCATGTGATATATGCATTGCTATAATCCTTTATATTTTGATGTACTTGTAGTCTTTTTCTACAAGTCTTTTTGTGTCCCCTTGAAACTCATATGTTGAAATATATCCCCGCTGTGATGTTAAATGGAGGTTGATGGAGATTTTATGAATGGGATTACTGCTATTATAAAAAAAAAAAAAACACTCCAGAAATCTCCCTTGCTTTTTCCAAAATATGAGAACACACAAAAGATATTGCAGTCTATCAATCAGGAAGTTCACCCTTTCCAAAAACCAAACCTGCCAGTGTCTTGACCCAGGACTTCTTGCCCCTGAACAGGGAAAAATTAATTTCTGTTATTTAATCCATCCATTCTGTGGTATTGTTATTGTAGCCCAAATGAACTAAGGCAGTGCTTAATATAATTGTTTCCACTATACTACCAATGGTTCTCTTGTGAGGCGAGAGTAGGCCTTCCTATTTGGTAAGATTATCAGGCCACCTGGATGCAACCAATTAGCTTTCGCTTAACGCTGACCGCTGCTTGCCAATTAGGACCAATTAGCTTTCACTTAATAATGACCGCTGTTTGCCAATTGGGAAATTAGGAATGGGGCAGAAACCCCCAGGAAAGTCCCGCGCGCGTGAAAGTATTGACCAAGGAAATTGCTTTGCAAACGTGTAACCAATCCGCTTCTCACCCTATAAATTTGTGTAACAGCTTGGGCTCAGGGCTCTCTGACCCACACCACTGAGTTGGTTACGGCAGAGAGTCCTGGCTTGAGTCAGTAATAAACTTCCCTTTCTGCGAGTTGCATTGTCTTGGAGGCCTTCTCTATTCCCGCTCGGGGACTCGGATATCGGGCATAACACTCCAGTGTTAGTACATGATCAAAATCATGTTAATAATACATGTTCTGGGGCCCAGCTGAAATATGTGTTTGATTCATGTAATCCAGGGGAGGGTGCCAAAATTTACATTATTAGCAAGACAGAGTGTTATCAAGTCCAAGCTCTCACTGCTTGCCGCAGACCAGGTCAATAAATTAAGAGACAAGTTATTGGGGCAAAGAATAGCGACCTTATTTGGAAAGCCAGCAGACCAATAAGACGGTCGACTAGTGTCCCAAAGAACCCTCTTACCAGAGTTAGAATTCAGACTTCCTTTATACAAAGAGGAGAGAGGTTGTAGTTGTTTGTTTCTAACTTATTGGTGCCCACCAGACCCCAGAGGGGATGTAATAATACTTTGTTCTTGCAGCTATCCAGGTAGGTCTGGTCACAATATTCCTGTAAACCTCCAACAAGACAAATGTTATTCTCTGTTCTACAACTTTTATCTCTATATGAATAGAAAGTGTTAGGCCTTTAAAGGTCAAGCCTGGGAGGCAGAGACTTGAGAAAGAACTGTAATGTATATTTCAGGTTACAGGCAACATTCCTTTACAAAGGTTCAGAGCAAGCATGACTAAGCACAGGCAACAGAGAACAAAGTTAGAGGTAAAGGAACAGATCCAATATTGAGTCAGGTTTGTTCTTCTCTGTTAAAATAGGAAATTTTATTTTTTATTTATTTATTTTTTGATGGGGAAAATATCTTTATTGTGTTTGGGGCAGTGGGCAGAGGTCCAGTCTCGGAACTTCTGGAACTGCTTCTTGGTGCCGGCAGCCTTGGTGACCTTGAGGACGTTGAAACGCACGGTCTTGCTCAGGGGCCGGCACTCGCCCACCGTGACGATGTCACCGATCTGGACATCCCTGAAGCTGGGAGAGAGGTGCACGGACATGTTCCTGTGGCGCTTCTCGAAGCGGTTGTACTTTCGGATGTAGTGAAGGTAATCTCGGCGGATGACGATGGTCCTCTGCATCTTCATTTTGGTCACCACGCCAGACAGGATCTGCCCTCGAATAGAGACGTTACCCGTAAAAGGGCATTTCTTGTCAATGTAGGTGCCCTCGATGGCCTTCTTTGGAGTCTTAAATCCCAGACCAATGTTCTTGTAGTATCGAGGGAGCTTTTCTTTGCCAGTTTCTCCAAGCAGGACCCTCTTCTTATTTTGAAAGATGGTTGGTTGCTTTTGGTACGCACGTTCTATCTGAATGTCTGCCATCTTCCCGGCTGCCTTAAAATAGGAAATTTTAAAGCATGTAGTCTGTGTGAGAAATTATTTGTGTTTTGATTTAGCATGTCATCTGGTCTCTACTGGGCTTCCTGGTGATTCAGTGGGTAAAGAATCTGCCTGCAATGCAGGCAGATGTGGGTTTAATCCCTGGGTTGGGAAGATCCCCTGGAGGAGGGCATGGCAAACCACTTCAGTATTGTTACCTGAAGAATCCTATGGACAGAGAAGCCTAATGGGCTACAGCCCCACAGTGTTGCAAAGAGTCAGACACTGAGCATGCATCATGTCGGTCTCTACTAGGCTCCTTAAGAAATACATGTCTTTGCCTCTAGAGAAATGAAATAACTTACTTGACTTCTTTAGTCAAGAACAGCAAGTTCTTTACCTTTAGGTAAAGGACTTGAGGATCCCCACAGAGTCAAAATGGCTATATTAAACATTTATTCAACATTTACAATATGGCAAACATTGTAATAGACATTCAGAATATAAGAGTGATAAAGAAACTGTATGTGCTAAGAGAATGGCACAGTTCTGCAGAGGAGTTATTGCTAACACTTTTAGGATTCTTTTTTAATCTTACAAAATATTTTAAACTCTTTTCATGTAGTGATAATATCAGCTTTGGGGAATGTTACACAGTTTTGATCAAAAAAGTGAATATCTCTGTAATTTATATATCTGTTGCCCTAGTGAATAGGTCTGCCAGACTTTTTTCTGTGAGAGACTGTAGAGCATCCTGAGAGAGAAGTCACCTCTGGAAATAATGTGGCAGGCAGAAAAAGTCAATGTTGTCACCATCTGGAGGTTATTCTTACAAAATTTCACTAGTAGAAAAGAAATACAGTCCTTATTATAATTAAGATAATAAGTGGCTGACTAAGTGTTCAATTCATCATTTTATTTCATTCATCATTTATGTTATTAATGAAATCTCATATTCATGTTTTAACTCAGAGCTCTCCACCAAAATAGAATCATGTCTGAGTCCCTAGAGAGCAGAAGACCTATAAATAAAATAGGAAAGCCTGTTTTTACTAAAACCTCAGTTAAGATTTTATCTGCTGAGGCACATTTGTGTAGTATCCACCTTCATAAGTGTAACAATGATCTCCTAGAAACCAGGAAGGCTTTGTCATCTTGAGGACTCCAACACTTCAACCACTGTCAGCAGAAGGGAGAAAAAAAAGGAGAAATGACAGTAGGGTCTAGAAGACATGGCAGTATCCAGAGGAGGGTGGAACCTACTTCTCAGTTGCCTTAAATTGTTCTTGGGCATAGGTAAGATATCCCTCAGCCCTCCCTAAATATCACTGGAATTTGGGGTTTGGAAAGAGCAAGGGAGTTGGGTAGGGCCCAAACCAACAAAGATCACACATACAGTACCTCATCTGATCCACTCAGAGGCCTTGGGATGCAAAGAGTATTCCCTTTTCAAAGATTATACCCTTTAAGGGAATGTCAGGGTAATAAATACCAGGGTTTTACTGCTAAAAAATAAATTCTAAAAAAAATACACCCTTGAAATGTATTTTATTTTGTTCTTTTAACAAGTTTAAAAAGCTAATTGACACATTACTTTAATTACTTTTATTACACTTAAGGGCACAAGTGATAAATACAAATTTGGGGAAAATACAGT
Source organism: Muntiacus reevesi (assembly GCF_963930625.1). Lineage (NCBI taxonomy): Eukaryota > Metazoa > Chordata > Mammalia > Artiodactyla > Cervidae > Muntiacus > Muntiacus reevesi. The sequence goes on along the minus strand of NC_089271.1, from coordinate 144,065,215 downwards.
TATCACAGAGAAAGAAATTAAATCATTCACAATTATGCCATCTAAAGATAAACATTCATATTTTAGTATATATATTTGTCTCATTGTTAATATATGTAATACATAAATATATAAGCATTAAAATGAAAGTGATAAATTTACTCACTGCTTTCTAACTTTTTTTCACTTTTGAAACAAACAATGAACATATTTCTATTCAAATGAGTGAAAACACCTCTGCTCACAAGGAAAAGCTTGTTGATTTGGTTTGATTCAAATAGAATTCAAATAGATGCTGATAGTATTCAAAGTTTTTTTTTACCATCTATTCTTTTTTTTTCCATTTATTTTTATTAGTTGGAGGCTAATTACTTTACAATATTGTAGTGGTTTTTGAAGCAACTGAATAAGTAAAATTACACCAAGAAAAGGCAAATAAACAGAAAACAAGATTGAAAAGTATTAACCTCAGAGAAAACCTCAGTATTCAAGGCATAAGGAAAAATTCATCATGATGATGAGGGTGGTCCTGCACCCATGCTAAGTAGCTTCAGTCACATCCGACTCTTTATGACCCTATGGACCATAGCCCTCCAGGCTCCTCTGCTCATGGGATTCTCCAGGCAAGAATACTGGAGTGGGTTACCACTTTCTTCTCCAGGAGATCTTCCCAACTTAGGGATCGAACCTGCATCTCTTATCTCCCACATTGGCAGGTGGGTTCTTTACTACTAGCACCACCTGAGAAGCCCTCCAGGGTGGTCCTACTAAAGTTAGATGGACTGTACTTAAACTTCAGGGCCCTGAGTTAAACTCTCTCATCACTTCCGTGAACATTTCCGTATCATCTGCATCCCTATCACGTTATTTACAAGTCTAAAATCCTGGGAAAGCAGAGCCCAAGCCCCTCTAATATTGCCTTCAGGCTTCTGGCTTTCATTCCCTCCCAGAGCTTCCTCTCCATTCAGCACAGGGGCAGGATCCCTTCCTTTTGTGTCTTTTTCCCCCCAAGGGATCATTATCCGTGTTGAGATCCCACCCCACCCCACCCCCGCCCTTATTCCTCTTTGGACTCCGTTACTTGTAGAAGACAAAAGGCAAAAGAAAGAACTGAATGCTTGAGACAAAGATCAGCACCGAGGACAGAGGTCCTACTATAGGCCTTTCAAGGTTTAGATTTCTGTGGTTTCTGAAATTCTGTTTTTCCCACACGTGAGTACTAGTGCGCCCTCCAGGAGGCCTCCAGATGGAGCTCCGTCTTCCCGCTCGGTTCTCTTCGCTACGCCCTTTTAAACTCACCGATTTTTTCCTTTACGTAGATCCCTCCCCAGGCTTCTGAAGGCACAAAAAGGGAAGCTCCGTAGGGGAGCCTCAGATTGGGCTCTGTTCCCGCACCTCCCCCCACTGTCCCCCGCATAGATTGAGCCTATCTTTGCTGTCTCTGCCGTCTCCGCATTCTCGCCGCCAGGCGCGCGAGGTGCTTGGTCCTGACCCGAGGACCCTCACACCTGATGGTTGGGGTCGGGGAAGCGGTAGGTGCCATAGAAAAACTCAGTGCGGATCTGCCCCTGCGGGCCCTTCCCGGCCTCTCCCAGCACTGTATTTCCCAACTTTGTCCCTCCTTATCCATAGCCATCCTCAATTCTGGTACACCTCCTCTTAAATACTCCCAATGGTGGAAGAGGGGTGACTATTTAAAATAAAACTCACTCTCCGTGTGCCTTTGTTTCCTCCTCCTGTGATTCATTTCCGCACTCCAAAATGGGCATGGGACACGGGGAGCAAGGGTTGAGTGGAACCCTTTCCAGCATATTCCCATACTTATGTACTCATAAGAAGAAAAGCTATGACCAACTTAGCATACAAAAAGCAGAGACATTACTTTGCCAACAAAGGTCCATCTAGTCAAGGCTATGGTTTTTCCAGTAGTCATGTATGGATGTGAGAGTTGGACTATAAATAAAGCTGAGCATGGAAGAATTGATGCTTTTGAACTGCTGTGTTGGAGAAGATTCTTGAGAGTCCCTTGGACTGCAAGGAGATCCAGTCCATCCAAAAGGAGATCAGTCCTGAGTGTTCACTGGAAGGACTGATGCTGAAGCTGAAACTCCAATACTTTGGCCACCTGATGCAAAGAACTGACTCCTCAGGAAAAAAAACCCTGATGCTGAGAAAGATTGAAGGCTGGAGGAGAAGGGGATGACAGAGGATAAGTTGGTTGGATGGCATCACTGACTCAATGGGCATGAGTTTGAGGAAGCTCTGGAGTTGGTGATGGACAGGGAGGCCTGGCGTGCTGCAGTCCATGGGGTCGCAAAGAGTCAGACACAACTAGTTATTGAACTGAACTGAAACTACTTGCCCCCAGTATCACCCAAAATAGACTTTGGGTAAGGAAGTTGTGACCAGAAAGCAGACTCTGATCCATTTGAGGATTCGGCCCTCAGTCCCCAGCCATCCTGGTGCCAGAGTTACCCCAGGCAGCTTCAGTCGGAACACAAACTTACAGTGTTCCTGGACCATTGCTTCCCCCACGCCCTCGTCCCTCCCCTTCCCTGCCCCGCATTCCTTGACCAGAAGCTTTTCCTCCTCTACCAAGAGGAATCTCAACTCAGAGGATACAAGAGACAGGAAAAAAGAGATTTGGGCCCAGGTAGACTCCCTCTAGTGACACTGTTGCAGGAAAGGGCACTCCTTCCAGGGCCTGAAAGTGGGCTCTGGTCTAACACTTGGAAATGAATTGAGCAGCCCTTCCAGGGCCTGAAAGTGGGCTCTGGTTCTAACACTCAGAAATGAGTTGTCCGAGGAGACACACTTGCTGACAAAGCAAGAGGTTTTATTGGAAAGGGCGCTGGGGTGGAGAGCAGTAGGGTAAGGGAACCCAGGAGAACTGCTCTGCCAGTTCTGGCTGGCAGTCTCAGGTTTTATGGTGATGGGATTAGTTTCCGGGTTGTCTTTAACCAGTCATTCTGACTGAGAGTCCTTCCTGGTGGTGCAAGCCTTGTTCAGCCAAGATGGATGCCAGAGAGGATTCTGGGAGGTGGTTGGACATGTGGTGTCTCCTTTTGATCTTTCCCAAACTCTTTCAGTTGTTGGTGGCTTATTAGTTCCATGTTCCTTACCAGGACCTCCTGTCCTAAAACAACAAGCAAATGGTTACTATGGTGCCTGGCCAGGATGGGCGGTTTCAGTCAGTGTCCTTCCCATAAAACACCAAAAGAGTTCAGGTTCCTGATCCTCCTTCCCATTCAAACTGCGCAGCAGGAACCCTCGTCCCCTGATCCTCCTGTCACCATGGATCTGGAATGTCTGTTTTTCCACCTCAGCATTTCAAGAAGCCAGGTGTACTATTTGGCTTTCTCCAGTAATGGGCGAGGGGGCACTTCCCAGGTGGCGCTAGCAGTAAAGAACCCACCTACCAATGTAAGCTGACATGGGTGGCTTAAGAGAAGAGGGTTCGATCCCTCAGTAGGGAAGATTCCCTGCATGAAGGCATGGCAACCCACTCCAGTATTCTTGACTGGAGAATCCCAGAGGAGCTTGGCGAACTATAGTCTATAGGGATGCAAAGAATCAGACATGACTGAAGTAACTTAGCATACAATCATAAGGGAGAGGCCACTTAAAATTCCTGTCAGATTAGTCCTTTCCTTGTTCTAACCTCTCCTCAACCTGCTCCTTCTCAGAACCTCCTCTCCTGGTATTCTTTTCCCCTGAATCCCTTTCTTGCACCTAAATGGCCAGAAAGCTAGGTATCAGGAAAGAGTGCTGGAAGTTGAAAGTGGAACATTATCTTTCTTCTGTGTATGTTCACATTACAATTTTTTAATTTTAAATGCTTTGTTTTTGCATTTCAGAAATACAGTACTTACATTTGTAGGGGAGGAAGAATATGGGTATTTATCCTCAGATTTCTCTTTTCGTTGTAGTGCTTTATTATTTGGCTAAATTAACATGTATCAAATAGAAAATATTTTCCATCAGCTACAAAAGAAAGAGCAGTTTTTAAAAACATGTTAATTATTCACAATCTTTAAGACATACTCTTTGGAGAGTAAAGTAACACAATAAAAATAAGATTTTCTACTAAATAGGAAATTCTTCATAACTTGGTCATGTTTATCATTTAAAGAATGCTTCTGGTGATACTTCTCAAATAGTTTTTAAAAATCAGGTGAATTAGTTTGAAATTTTTAAACCTAAATTTTTTTAAAAGAAATCCACATTTTAGAGGTTCAGCAAATTAATCCATGTAGAGCCTAGTAAATGTCTTATTTTTGTTTGTTTTAGAAAAATGATCTCTCTCTTCCACTTTGAGGAGTTTTAATCTTTATAAATGTGAGTTAGTTCAGTTGTGTCCGGTCAGAGGGATGCAGCCTGCTAGGCCTCTCACCTCTGGTCTCTTTACCTCCAGGAAACTCAGGAGAAGTCTAGCCTTGCAGAAGGGTTGCTGCCTGCCAATTCATCCCCACCTAGGTGGCTCTTCAGCCAGACTTCCAAAGAACTCTCACCCGCTAACCATATTAATTAACTTAGATCAGGTGCTCTCAACAAGGGAAGTCTGTGGACTACCTGAAATTTTATGCAAATTTGTACAAGTTTGGGCTAGTGGGGTACATGCACTTTTGTGGGAAGATGGTTTGTACCTTAGGAACCTGAGAAAGCCTATACATTAGCAGGGCAACATGATGGGGAAACTGAAGCTATGAAGTAGAGACAAGACAAAGGAGAAGGAGATATGAGGGGAAGGGAGAGGAGACTGAGTCCAAAGCTGAGCCAAGTTAATAGTAAAACACTATAGTGCTCAGGTCCTGGCTCCCAGAGTTCCATTCAAAACTGGCTGTCAATTCTCAGATCCCCTTAGGATCCTAGTCTTTTCTCACTTCAGTTCAGTCACTCAATCATGTCCAATTCTTTGCGACCCCATGGAACTGCAGCACACCAGGCTTCCCTGTCCATCACCAACTCCCAGAGCTTCCTCAAACTCATGTCCATCAAGTCGGTGATGCCACCGAACCATCTTATCCTCTGTCATCCCCTTCTCTTCCTGCCTTCAATCTTTCCCAGCATCAGGGTCTTTGCCAATGAGTCAGTTCTTTGCATCAGGTGGCCAAAGTATTGGAGTTTCAGCTTCAGCACCAGTCCTTCCAGTGAACATTCAGGGTTGATTTCCTTTAGGATTGATTGGTTTGATCTTGCAAGTCCAAGGGGCTCCCAAGAGTCTTCTCCAACACCAGAGTTCAAAACCATCAATTTTTCAGCACTCAGCTTTCTTTACAGTCCAACTCTCACATCCATACAAGACTACTGGGGGAAAAAAAAGTAGCCTTGACTAGATGGATCTTTGTTGGCAGAGTAATGTCTCTACTTTTTGTAATATGTCTAGGTTGGTCATAGTTTATCTTCCAAGGAGCATCTTTTAATTTCATGGCTGCAGTCACCATCTGCAGTCATTCTGGAGCCCAAGAAAATAAAGTCTGTCAGTGTTTCCATTGTTTTCCCATATATTTGCCATGAAGTGATGGGACCGGATACCATGATTTTTATTTTTTGAATGTTGAGTTTTAAGACAACTTTTTCACTCTCGTCTTTCACTTTCATCAAGAGGCTCTTTAGTTCCTCTTTACTTTCTGCCATGAGGGTGGTGTCATCTGCATATTTAAGGTTATTGATATTTCTCCTGGAAATCTTGATTCCAGCTTGTCCTTCATCCAGCCCAGCATTTTGTATGATGTACCCTGCATATAAGTTAAATAATCAGGATGACAATATAAACCTTGATGTACTCCTTTCCCAATTTGGAACCAGTATGTTGTTCCATGCCCAGTTCTAACTGTTGCTTCTTGACCTCTGTACTTCTCAGGAGGCAGATCAGGTGGTCTGGTATTCCCATCTCTTTAAGAATGTTCCACAGTTTGTTGTGATCCACATAGTCAAAGGTTTTGGCAGAGTCAATAAAGCAGAAGTAGATGTTTTTCTGGAACTCTCTTGCTTTTTCAGTAATCCAGTTCAGTTCAGTTCAGTCACTCAGTCATGTCCGACCCTTTGCAACCCCATGAACCACAGTACACCAGGCCTCCCTGTCCATCACCAACTCCCGGAGTCCACCCAAACCCATGTCTATCGAGTCAGTGATACCATGTCATCCTCTGTCATCCCCTTCTCCTTCTGCCCTCTATCTTTCCCAGCATCAGGGTCTTCTCAAATGAGTCAGCTCTTCACATCAGGTGGCCAAAGTATTGGAGTTTCAGCTTCAACATCAAGTCCTTCCAATGAACACCCAGGACTGATCTCCTTTCGGATGGACTGGTTGGATCTCCTTGCAGTGCAAGGGACTCTCTCAAGAATCTTCTCCAACACCACAGTTCAAAAGAATCAATTCTTCGGTGCTCAGCTTTCTTTATAGTCCAGCTCTCACATCCATACATGACCACTGGAAAAAACATAGCCTTGACTAGACGGACCTTTGTTGGCAAAGTAATGTCTCTGCTTTTTAATATACTGCCTAGGTTGGTCATAACTTTCCTTCCAAGGCTTAAGTATCTTTTAATTTCGTGGCTGCAATCACCATCTGGAGTGATTTTGGAGCCCAGAAAAATAAAGTCAGCCACTGTTTCCATGTTTCCCCATCTATTTGCCAAGAAGTGATGGGACCAGATGCCATGATCTTAATTTTCTAAATGTTGAGCTTTAAGTTAACTTTTTCACTCTCCTCTTTCACTTCCATCTGAATATCACATTCACGATAATCCAGTGGATGTTGGCAATTTGATCTCTGGTTCCTCTGCCTTTTCTAAATCCAGCTTGAACATCTGGAAGTTCATAGTTCACATACTTTTGAAGCCTGGCTTGGAGAATTTTGAGCATTACTTTGCTAGCATGTAAGATGAGTGCAATTGTGTGGTAGTTTGAGCATTCTTTGGCATTGCCTTTCTTAGGAATTGGAATGAAAACTGACCTTTTCCAGTCCTGTGGCCACTGCTGAGTTTTCCAAATTTGCTGGCATATTGAGTGAAGCACTTTCACAGCATCGTCTTTTAGGATTGCAAGCAGCTGTACAAGACTGAAGCAACTGAGCACAACTGAGCACATAAATGACATATAACACTATATTAGTTTCAGGTGTAAAACATGGTGATTCAATATTTATATATATGGCAAAATGATCACCATGATAAATCTAGTTCACATTCATACACTATTCTATAGTTTCAAAAACACTTGTGAATAGATGATATGGCTGGAAAAGCAGAATCCCCATCATATGAGACCTTCAGAGAAAGCGCTTATGGAAAGGGTGGACTGTCAGGTCAATAGGAGCTCAGAGAAGGCAAAGGCCAGTTAGCCCAAAATAGTCAGAGGAAGCCTCATGGAAGTAAAAGACCTTGACCTAGGCCTCACAGGGTTGGCAGGACCTAGACGGAGGGTGGGAAGGAAAGAGACCAGTTTGATTGTATCCTGACCCCATGTCCTTACTGTTACCCTGGCCTGTTTTAAGCTTCCTTGTTGGGTCAGGTTCATTGTTCATAAATACTCTTTCTGGGTATTTATGTCCATTGACAGTCGCTATTGTCTGAAAGCAGGTTCAGTGAAAGCACTTTTTGACAAGCTCTGCACTACCCCCAAGGACTTTCTCACTTATTTCCAGGTTATAGAATCTGAATTGGTCAACCTTTCTGGATAATTCTTGAAGGTGAAAGTGTTAGTTGCTCGGTCGAGTCCAACTCTTTGTGATCCCATGAACAGTAGTCTACCAGGCTCTTTTGTCCGTGGAATCCTCCAGGCAAGAATACTGAAATGTGTAGTCATTTCATTCTCCAGGGAACCTTCCCAGCCCAGGAATCAACCCAGGTCTCAAGCACTGCAGACAGATTCTTTATGGTCTGAGCCTCCAGGGAAGCCCTTTAGTTCCTAGGCAATTGCTAAGTACTTAAATATGCATTCCCTTTGAGCCTGTAAATCCATTCTTGGGTATTCACCCTAGGGTGAACCCACAGGGAATAGGGCTCACTCTCAAGAAGATAGACCTGAAGAAGAGGCATAAGCAAGTCTTGCATTTCCGCTCCAGGTCCTTTGGGCAGGATACTCTAGGGTCCTAGGTATCTAGAACATAGTCTAGAAGGATAGAAGTGAAGGTTCCAGGTTGGTATATCTTCTTGCTCATTGGCTCTTCGCTACCTGGGGAAGACAGCATCCAGAGGACCAAACTGACTACTTCCTGGCAAATACCACCACCAAGACTCTGGAGTCAAACATGATTTTTTTTTCATTTTGAATCCTTTTCCCCAAATGAAATCCTAATATAATTATTTTTTAAAATATAAATATAATAATAGTTTGCACTTCTAAAGCACTTATCATATGCCAGCCACTATTCTCAGGACTGTACACATACTAACTCGTTTAACTGAAGTAATTCTGTCTTTGCTTTTTCCAACTATAAAAAGACATGAATTTGTTAAAAAACAAAACAAAACCACAGACCCCAAACTTCATCTCTTGTGCTAAAGCCAATGATACCAAACCTAGACTTAATATCTCACCTAATTGCAGTTTCAGCCTCTTCCCAGAAATGCAATCTTAAATCAACCAGCCTGGAATTTTCTGGTCAAGCAACAGTAAGGTAATGTCACATATGCCCTCTCCATTCCCCTAAAAAAGAAGTAATCTGCTTCATAAAACCTTCGCTGCTCCCTTCCTCTGCTCATGCCAGACTCTATACAAATCCATGGACTGTAGCCCACTAGGGTCCTCTGTCCATGGGATTTTCTAGGCAAGAATACTATAGTGGGTTGTCATTTCCAACTGAGGGATCGAACCCACCTCTCTTGCATCTCCTGCATTAGCAGGAAGATTCTTTTTTATTTTATTTTATTATTGAAGGATAATTGTTGGTCCTTTAATGGACCGGAACCTGGTGGTCCGGAGTCGACGATAAGAAAGTAAGAGAGAGAAAGAGGCTGATATCCCCTGATTTATGCGGAAAGCCCTATTCTTAGGGCTCGCGCTGCTGCACATAGGCATCGGGAGCCCACTCGAGTGGGTGGAGGCGCAGTGCGGCTTCTCCAGAGGGTCTTAGAAGCCCGGGCAAGAAAGTGAGCTCAGCGGGCCTCCGCGCTCCAAGGAATTAGCCTGAAAGAGAGAGAGAAGGAAAGAAAGAAAGAATAGAAAGAAAGACACGGGGACCCAAGCTCTGATAGAGCAAAGTTGTTTTAATCAACATGGTGTGTACATATTTACTGTTTTACAAGGTGATTATTCTCAGCAAAGATAAAGATTAAAATTCCAGACTAAAAATTTAATTCCAGATTAAAATTCCAGAAAACGCAAGAGGATCCCTATCAAAGAGAGAGTTGCAAACAATCACCTTTTACCATATGACTCATAAAAAGGAAGAGGGTACTTATCACCGTAATGAGAAATGCCTGGCTTCCTCAACCCTGGGAAAGGCGTGCCTCTCCTCTTAATTCCTGAATATTCAGGAATTGATAAGGGCCAGAGGGTTCCTGACAGATCCAAAACAGCACACAGGAAGCCTCTTGTTAAATGCTTCCTGACAGATAATTGCTGTACAGAATTTTGTTACTTTCTGTCAAACCTCAACGCGAATCAGCCTAGGGTATGCATATGTCCCCTCCCTCTTGAAGCTCCCTCCCATCTCCCTCCCCATCCCATCTCTTTAGGTTGATACAGAGCCCATTTGAGTTTCCTGAACCATACGGCAAATTCACATTGGCTATCTATTTTACGTATGGTAATGTAAGTTTCCATGTTACTCCTTCCATACATCTCACCCTCTCCTCCCCTCTCCCCATGTCCATAAGTCTATTCTCTATGTCTGTTTCTCCATTGCTGCCCTATAAATAAATTCTTCAGTACCATTTTTCTAGATTCCATATATATAGCAGGCAAATTCTTGACCACTGGGCCACCTGGGAAGCTCATCCCTTCCTCTCCCCTCCCAAAAAATTATCCTTATCTAAAAATAATCCTTTTTTTTATTTATTTAAAAATTTATCTTTACTTTTTTAACACCAAAACCTTTTAGCAATATTTTTAATGTAGTTTTTCACTTTACTTAATACTGTTCTATATTTTTAAAAAAGCAACTGGAAAAACAAAATTCGGCTGAATAAATGTGAAGAACTAATTGGCTTTATACAACAATTCATGAATAGGGCAGCAAACCGTCTAGCAGCTACCAGGGCACTGTCAGGGGTTATATAAAATGGAAGGTTTCTATAGGCTGGCAAGTAGGGCAAGGGAGCTATTAGCATAATAAAAGAAAGGATTTGGGGCTATACCCCAACAGAAAAGTACTAAAAGTAAAGTTTAAAACTACATTAAAAATAATACTTCTGTCCCAGGCCTCCCCCACTCAGCTCTTTTTTTTTTTTTTCTTTTAGGAAACAACCCACTGCCAAATCAAGCCTATTCCACAACAGTCAAGGACCAGATTGCAGATGAAATGGAGACTTGGGCAGGGGCAATGGATGTAGGTTAGTGTTCTTAATCCTGGGAGCAGAAGGCAAGAAAAAAGAATTCTTGGAAAAGTAGAAAAGTTTAGTAGCTCCAGAAAAAAATGCAACCCCTCCCTAGTAATCAGAGAAAGGCAAATAACATTTTCCCCCTCTGGGATAGGCAAAAAAGATGGACAGGGCCAAATGTACAAGCGGGGAGGGAGCAGAGGACTGGCCCACATCTGCCCCGCTTTTGGTGGGAGTGGAAATTGAGGGCCAGAGATCACTGGTGACGTAGTCCTCATGTGACCACGAGTCGACGTGTGCAGAAGTCCTGCTAGTCTGGTTCTTGTTCCCGTTTGGGTACCAGCTTCCTTCAGCAGCGGTAGCCGGTGGGGCCAACGGTGGGGAAGGAGAAGGAGTCTACTGGCTGAAATTTTTCAGGTTGGTGGCAAAATAGATGCTGCCTGGGGATTTCGAGGGTGGGGATGGCCTAGAAGCAGAGATTTAAGGAAGCCCTGGAAAAGTCCATCTCTCCACCTCCCACCTCCAGGTCTGCAGGAAATGATGACCCTTGGGAAAGGGACTAGGGGTCCCCGGAGAAGGACAAGGAGACCTGTGATAGTTTAAAAATAATCATCCTCTGCCACCTAAGACCGCTTTCCCAACACCTCCCCTCCTCCCACCCCCAACCCGATTTTTAACGATAGTTTGGAAATCTGCTTTTCCGACTCCCTGTCTGATGGAAAATTCGAGCTAACTGGCACTATGGAGAGGGAGAGAAATGAAGGAAACAGAGGATGGAAAAGTTTCCATAACCGAGAACCTTAACAGGAAAAGTGCGCGGTATTGATCAGTCCACGGAGCGCTCGCCCCACCCCCACTCTTATCCCCTCCCCCTCCCGTTTCCCGTTGGTCTGCAGGTCTGCTGTTCTGAAAAGGCCAGGAAGAAAAGTGATCCGATGAGAAGATGAGGGAAATATTATGAAGACCCCTGGAGTGGAGGTGGGCAAAGGAGGGACTGAGGTCGCGGGCCCCTATGTTCTTCCCCCACGCCCCTCTTCTCCCAGCTTACTGTGTTCTAGGAAGGTCTTGCGTTCTGCCTTGTGTGGAAGAAATGGTTGAGAAGAACCTTGGAAAAGGCTGGAGGGAGGGACAAGGGAGGTGAAGAGGTAGAAAATGGAGGTGAGAATGGCAGGCTCAGGGAAACCCTGATGGCTGACGTATCCTTCTTGCTTCCTAGAAGTAGTTGTTTTCAAATAAGAATAAGTAGAAGAAAAGAAAGGAAGAGGGAAAGAAAGGGAGACACAAGATGAAACCCTGTCAAAAAATTGAAGAAAAAACAGAAAATGAGAATGAACCAAAACTTGAAGAAGTACCAAAGCCTGAGGAAAAGCAAGAGGAGGAGGAAAAAACAGAAGAAACTTTTAGAGAAAGACTGATTCAGTCTCTCCAGGAATTTAAAGAAGATATACACAACAGGCATTTAAGCAAGGAAGATGTGTTTAGAAATGTGAATGAAATTGATGAGATAAGGAGAGTCAGAAACAAACTTACAGTGATGCGTTGGAAGGTTAATCGAAACCATCCTTACCCTTATTTAATGTAGTTTACCTTGATTTCTATTTTTTCTGTTGTTGACATTACTTTCTTTTTTTGTTGTCCTTTATATCTCTGTCCATCTTTCTGCTTTTAACTTGTTGCTATTAGTGGTTTTAGATGCATCTCATTGTTTATTTCAAACCAATCTACAAGTCTTTGCCTTTTAATAGGAGAGCTTTACTCATTTGTACAAAAAGAGATTCCTGACAGGATATAAAATGTAAAAAAGTTACTAAGTCATATGTGAATATCATATTTTTGAAAGGGAAAGGTACATTTGTATATTCCATATATACACAGAAGAATATGTGAAGGATGAAAGACAAAAAATATAGTCAGTGGTAGGATTATGAGTGATTTTTTAAATTCAGCTTATTCGTATTTTTCCTTATTCCTAGAATGTACACACGTTATTGTTAAAAATAATAAAAGTTTTATAACAAAAAAAGGAGTAACCAACAGTAGTTAGTACATTTCTAAAGGCATTGAGACATAATATTTATTAGCAGAATTTTAGAAGTAATTGTGAACTCCATATTACCACCAGACTTCTTAGCTAGAAAAATAAATTTTATATCTTTTCTCACTTGCAGTATAGAGATAATAATGATCTTTCTGGGATTTCATGAGGACCAAATAAGGTACTGACTGTGAGCTATATTTGACAAGCTTTTATTCCCATATGCCCATGTAGGATGCCAAATCCTAAGAGATTTGTTTTAGGTATTTTGGAGGGAGAAGGTTAGTCCTCACCTGTGCTTAAGAAAAAATCCAGACAGCTGTTAGGTGGGTACCACCTTTGTTTTTCTCTCCTCCTGTGCCTGCCCAACCTTCTATGCCCCTCCCCTTGATACTACCACGTGTACTGGATATTTCTGCCCTTTCATTCAGATTCTGTACCTCTCAGCCCCCTAACACTGCTAATGTGCTAGAAATCTCAAATAGTGAAGCCCAACATATTTCTTTGGAACCCGCTTGATTCTCCAGTCTGAGCTCTACAGAAGTGGGGAGAATGCCCATCTCTTCAGTTTAGATAGATGTTTATGCAGGGCCACTTGGGCTGTGATATCTTACTGATACCTTGGCAACTTTGGGATTTGAATCAAAGAACCCCTCTTCCCTATAGGACTCAGACACAAAGGGTCTGTTTAGGGGTGGGACCAGAAAATAATTCTGAATAAGAGACATTATGCTTTAGTCAGGGTTGCTTCTGAGTCTAAAGATTGGTTTATCTTCCTGAGTTTCATTTCCTTAGGGTGAGTGATCTCTCCCAAAAAACTGGTGGCAGGCCTCCTCACCAAATCAAAAGATACCCTTAGACTTGTGTAAGTTTTAAAGGAGGCTCAAGTCAGATTTTGCGATATTCCCATTCTTTATTGGAAATGTATGAAAGTGCTGTGTAAGACTTACTGTGTATTTATATCTGCATCCAGATTTTCATAACTATATGTGTATCTGTGGATCACAGTTGTACCAACAGTATATTATTTTTCCTCTGTGGTGCTCATTTTGGGGGCAGTTAATCACTTCAGACCATTCTTCAAGGTTACGGCAGCTTGATAGATGAAGGTGAAGGTCCAGGAACTCACTTGCCAGCATTATAAGACTGGTTGAATCCAGCCACTTGGCACTGAGGAGTGGCACTGTGGCAGGACATGCAAGGACTCCCCCAAGGCACACACCTCTCCAAGATGATCTGACATTGGTTTCTCTGCTCCAGCCTGCAGCAGGCACCAACTCTCCAGGCTGTCCTGGACATGCATACCTGGAGGACAACTGTCCCATTGCAGGTCAGAGCACTAGACTTCCTTTATTCCTTTTTTTTCCCTCACAAAAGGGCTTGATGGGAACTTTTTAAAGGGAAAATGTAAAATTTCAAAAGTCACTAACTAAAAACATTGGTTGTGATAGTCTTTGTCCCAGCAATGACTACTCTGGAGGTAATCAGATAACTTGGGATTAAGGTAGAAGGGCCTACTGGAGATGATTTCAGATAATAACACAATTATTTTAAGTTGTAATATCCATGTATTTGGGGCTTCCCAGGTGGCGTTAGTGATAAAGAACCTGCTTGCCAATGCAGGAGACATGAGAGATGTGGGTTCAATTTCTGGGTTGGGAAGATCCTGGAGGAGAGAATGGCAACCCAGTCCAGTATTCTTGCCTGGAGAATGCCATGGACAGAGGAGCCTGGTGGGCTGGAGTCCATGGGGTCACAAAGAGTCAGACACTACTGAAGCAACTTAGCATGCACACACATATTCATGTATTTATTTGAGTGTATATTAATAAATCTTTAAAGCAAATGATGATAGTTTAGATTAAGGCAGTGCTATAAAATTTCCTTTTCAAAAAAGTACCAAATTTCCTTTGCAAAAAATATTCAAATTAAATAAGTGAGTCAGTTTGAAGACAAACATGAAGTAGAATACTATGTTAATAGCAAAGATGGTACATAGATATGGCAAAAGTTATCCTAGTGGGTAATGCTGTTGTCACTCTTTTACAACCCCATGGAATGTAGCCTGCCAGGTTCCTCTGTCCATGGAATTCTCCAGGCAAGAATACTGGAGTGGATAGCCATTCCCTTCTCCAGGAGATCTTCCCAACCCAGGGATTGAACCCAGGTCTCCTGCATTGGCAGGTGGATTCTTTACCACTGAGCCACCTGAGAAGACTGGAAATATTGCCCCAGTATAATTGATTTAGAGAATAATATCTGGAAACACCTGTCAAGAGGGGTACAAGCTGAGATTTTACCTTATCTACAAATTAACAAGTTAATATTAACCTGCTGCTGTTTAACCTGCTTTTGCTATGGCAAGTGGCACTAGAATCCCAGTCCTAAGGACATTATTACCCATGGTAAAAGCAGTAGCCTTGGCTTCATTTTGGTTTGTATTAGTTCCCCATGATCCTCAAGTCCCACGAGCTGACACAGCCCATCATGGATGATGGCACATGCAATGCACCGTGTTCTAGGAAAGATGCCCACAGTTTGGAGAATTCACTGCTTTCATAGTAAGCAAAAGCAAGCCTGCTGGGTCCACAGAAAGGGAAACACATTACTTCATGCCTCAAATTGCTTGCTGGAAATAAACTCTGAGAAACAGCCTGCCTGCATAAAGAGTGGTCAGGGCCTTGAGAACGTACAAGGATGCTCCAGACTCAAGGCAGATTGCCTCTCCCAGTAACACTTTTCTCTGTGCAACAAATCTTAATGTGAATGGTAAGCCTTTCCTAACATCACAAATTTTGATTAATAATTCCAAGTTAAAGCAGATAATGCATTATAATACTATATACTATAAACAGGAAATTTGTAATTCTAATTTTTACTTAAATACATAGGACTTTGAATGAATCCTAATTAACTGAATGAAAAGAACATCACCTAAGAAACCACAAGTAAATAATCTATGAGGAACTTTAAAGTTACAGTAAGACATAGCTACTGTGACACACAAAATTAAAGAAATAGAGGAGCAAAAACCATGGATTTATCAAGATGCTAATGACAGGAACTGCAAAATTTTTCACTGAGAAATTGACAGGAGTGTGTGTGTGTGTTTGTAAGTCAGCCCCAGGTCCTTTACATATATAATCGTTACTGTCTCTATAAAAGGAAAAGCCAAAAGCTAGGAGAAAAGCTGGTCTGTTCCTTCTATAGGGAAAGTTTTGAGGGAGAGGGAAATTTTTGCACATAATGGTATCCCAAATCAATCATTTGATATTTTGACACCAGTGTTTTGCAAGAGCTTCAGAAAAAAACAGCTGCATCATTTGCTAGATAATTTACTTGAGTATGGAACATCTTTTCATGTTCTATTGGTCATTTAAACATCTTACTTTGAGAAATGTCCATTCAAATATTTTGCTTAAACACCCGTTAATATTTTCAGTACACTATAGGTAAAGAATCCATTTGCAAGGATGAGGTAGCTCCATATGTACTACATGTTCACCATGCATTATTAAAAGAAAAATGAAGGATAGGAGGTTAAGTATAATATATACAGGTGGCGCTAGTGTCAAAGAACCTGCCTGCCAGTGCAGGAGACGTAAGAGACACAGGTTCGATCCCTGGGTCAGGAAGATCCCCTGGAGAAGGAAATGGCAGCCCATTCCAGTATTCTTGCCTGGAGAATCCCTTGGACAGAGGAGCCTGATAGGCTACAGCCGATGGTATCGCAAAGAGTCAGACACGACTGGAGCAACTTAGCACAACACACACATACATACACATACTCACAAATACCAACATAAAGCCCTTCAGCTCACTAAAGGGAGAGATTGTGTCTTTCAAAGTGATATCTTGATATCTCATCAGGCCTCTTGCTACCTGATTGTTTAAGGGACTTTTAAAAAATTTCTCCTAATAGACCATTCTATTATCCTTGCATTGTAACATGTATCCTTGCATGTATCCTTGCATGTCAAAATATTTTCTTGTACTTACACAAAGTCCTTCCCTTCCATGAATTCTGAGTCCTTTTCCAGATGTTATGCTATTAACCTACTATTTAACAGAAAAGGAAGCAAGGCTTAGAGAGGTTATGTGTCTCGGCCAAGGTCACCCAGCTATTAAATGGAACACCTGCCTAAGGTCAAAGCCCTCACTCCTAATCTCTACTCTGCAACAGTTGGTATTTAATAAATACTAACAACAACTACAGCAACACTGCTAAATGGATTCCCATCATTTCCTTAAAGCTCCTACTCATTATCCCAGAATAGATGTTACTTCTTTTAAAACAGTTTTATTGAGATATAATTCACACACCATACAATTAAGTGTACAAGTCAATAGTTTTTAGTGTACATTTTCATATCAAAGAGAAATACCATACCTTAGCAATGATCCTGCCCCCATGCCTCTATCCCTTCAGCCCTAAGTGAAAGTAAGAGAAAGTGAAAGTCACTCAGTTGTGTCCAACTCTTTGTGACACCATGGACTATACAATCCCTGGAATTCTCCAGACCAGAATACTGGAGTGGGTAGTCATTCCCTTCTCCAGGGGATCTTCCCAACCCAGGGATTGAACCCAGGTCTCCCAAATTGCAGGCAAAT
This sequence comes from Muntiacus reevesi, assembly GCF_963930625.1. NCBI lineage: Eukaryota > Metazoa > Chordata > Mammalia > Artiodactyla > Cervidae > Muntiacus > Muntiacus reevesi. Next base: position 144,048,103 of record NC_089271.1, on the reverse strand, counting down.
TCTTTACTAGCTGAGCCACAAGGGAAGTAAACATTAACCTATTCTCTGTCCCTATAGATTTCTTTTTCCTGGACATTTCCTAAGAATGGACTCATAAAATGTGGTCTTTTGTTATTGGCTTTTCTCACTTAGCATATTTTCAAGGTTAGTCCATTGTGCACCATGTATTAATTTCTTTTTATGCCTGAACAATATTCTGTTGTATGGATATGAACATTTTGTTTATCCATTAGTCCATTGATAGATATTTGGGCTGTTTTCATCTTTTGCTTGTTACGGATAATGTTACTATATAGATTTATGTACAAGTTTTGAGCGGACATAATGTACTTATTTCTCTAGGGTAGATATCTAGCAATTGAATTGCTGTGTCATACAGTAACTCTATGCTTAATTGTTTCAGGAACTGCCATATTGTTTTCTAAACTGGCTGACCATTTTACCTTCATTGTGTATACTGCTGGATACTTACCAGCAGTGTGTAAGGGTTCCAATTTTCCCATATCCTTGACAACACTTTATTTTCTGACTTTTTGACTGTAGTCATTTTAGCAGAGGTGAGTGATATCTTATTGTGGTTTGGATTTACATTTCACTGATGGTTGATGATATTGAGCATCTCTCCATGTGCTTATTGGCAACTAGTATATATTACTAGGAGAAATGTCTATTCAAATCCTTTGCCCATTTTTAATTGTGATATTTGCCTTTTTATTATTGAGTTGTAAGAGTTTTATTTGCTTTTTTTACCAATTGATTTTTTAAATTAATTAATTAATTAATTTTACTTTACAATATTGTATTGGTTTTACCATACATTGACTTGAATCTGCCATGAGTGTACATGTATTCCCCATCCTGAACGCCCCTCCCACCTCCCTCCCTATCCCATCCCTCTGGGTCATCCCATTGCACCAGCCCTGAGCACCCTGTATCATGCATCAAACCTAGACTTGTGATTCGTTTCACATATGATATTTTACATGTTTCAATGCCATTTTCCCATATCATCCCATCCTCGCCCTCTCCCACAGAGTCCAAAAGACTGTTCAATACATCTGTGTCTCTCTTGCTGTCTCGCATACAGGGTTATCGTTACCTTCTTTCTAAATTCCATATATATGCGTTAGTACACTGTATTGGTGTTTTTCTTTCTGGCTTACTTCACTCTGTATAATAGGCTCCAGTTTCATCCACCTCATTAGAACTGATTCAAATGTATTCTTTTTAATGGTTGAGTAATAGTCCATTGTGTATATGTATCACAGCTTTCTTATCCATTCATCTGCTGGTGGACATCTAGGTTGCTTCCATGTCCTGGCTATTATAAACAGTGCTGCGATGAACATTGGGGTACACGTGTCTCTTTCGATTCTGGTTTCCTCAGTGTGTATGCCCAGCAGCAGGATTAGGTCATATGGCAGTTCTATGTCCAGTTTTTTAAGGAATCTCCACACAGTTCTCCACAGTGGCTGTACTAGTTCGCATTCCTACCAGCAGTGTAAGAGGGTTCCCTTTTCTCCACACCCTCTCCAGCATTTATTGCTCGTAGACTTTTGGATAGCAGCCATTCTGACTGGCGTGTAATGGTACCTCATTGAGGTTTTGATTTGCATTTCTCTGATAATGAGTGATGTTGAGCATTTTTTCATGTGTTTGTTAGCCATCTGTATGTCTTCTTTAGATAAATGTCTGTTTAGTTCTTTGGCCCGCTTTTTGAATGGGTCTTTTATTTTTCTGGAATTGAGCTGCAGAAGTTGCTTGTATATTTTTGAGATTAATTCTTTGTCCATTGTTTCATTTGCTATTATTTTCTCCCATTGTGAAGGTTCTCTTTTCACCTTGCCTATAGTTTCCTTTGTTCTGCAAAAGCTTTTAATTTTATTTATTTATTTATTTATTTATTTTTAAGTTTTTAATTTTAATTAGGTCCCATTTGTTTATTTTTGCTTTTATTTCCAATATTCCAGGAGGTGGGTCATAGAGGATCCTGCTGTGGTTTATGTAGGAGAGTGTTTTGCCTATGTTTTCGTCTAGGAGTTTAGTAGTTTCTGGTCTTACATTTAGATCTGTAATCCATTTTGAGTTTATTTTTGTGTATGATGTTAGAAAGTGTTCGAGTTTCATTCTTTTACAAGTGGTTGACCAGTTTTCCCAGCACCACTTGTTAAAGAGATTGTCTTTTCTCCATTGTATAGTCTTGCTTCCTTTGTCAAAGACAAGTTGTCCATAGGTTTGTGGATTTATCTCTGGGCTTTCTATTTTGTTCCATTGATCTATATTTCTGTCTTTGTGCCAGTAGCACACTGTCTTGATGACTGTGGCTTTGTAGTAGAGACTGAAGTCAGGCAGGTTGATTCCTCCAGTTCCATTCTTCTTTCTCAAGATTGCTTTGGCTATTCGAGGTTTTTTGTATTTCCATACAAATTGTGAAATTATTTGTTCTAGTTCTGTGAAAAATACCGTTGGTAGCTTGATAGGGATTGCACTGAATCTATAGATTGCTTTGGGAAGTATACTCATTTTCACTTTATTGATTCTTTTGGTCCATGAACATGGTATATTTCTCCATCTATTTGTGTCCTCTTTGATTTCTTTCACGAGTGTTCTATAGTTTTCTATAGGTAGGTCTTTTGTTTCTTTAGGTAGATAAATTCCTAAGTATTTCATTCTTTTCGTTGCAATGGTGAATGGAATTGTTTCCTTAATTTCTCTGTTTTCTCATTGTTAGTGTATAGGAATGTAAGGGTTTTCTGTGTGTTAATTTTATATCCTGCAACTTTACTATATTCATTGATTAGCTCTAATAATTTCCTGGTGGAGTCTTTAGGATTTTCTATGTTGAGGATCATGTCATCTGCAAACAGTGAGAATTTTACTTCTTCTTTTCCAATCTAGATTCCTTTTATTTCTTTTTCTGCTCTGATTGCTGTGGCCAAAACTTCCAAAACTATTTTGAATAGTAGTGGTGAGAGTGGTCACCCTTGCCTTGTTCCTGACTTTAGGGGAAATGCTTTCAATTTTTGACTATTGAGGATGTTTGCTGAGGGTTTGTCATATATTGCTTTTATTATGTTGAGATATGTTCCTTCTGCTGCTTTCTGGAGGGTTTTTATCATAAATTGATGTTGAATTTTGTCAAAGGCTTTCTCTGCATCTATTGACATAATCATATGGTTTTTATTTTTCAATTTGTTAATGTGGTGTATTACATTGATTGATTTGCAGATATTGAAGAATCCTTGCATCCCTGGGATAAAGTCCACTTGGTCATGATGTACGATCTTTTTAATATGTTGTTGGATTCTGTTTGCTAGAATTCTGTTACGGGTATTTGCATCTATGTTCATCAGTGATATTGGCCTGTGGTTTTCTTTTTTTGTGGCAACTTTGTCAGGTTTTGGTATTAGGGTGATGGTGGCCTCATAGAATGAGTTTGGAAGTTTACCTTCCTCTGCAATTTTCTGGAAGAGTTTGAGTAGGATAGGTGTTAGTTCACTAAATTTTTGGTAGAATTCAGCTGTGAAGCCATCTTGTCCTGGGCTTTTGTTTGTTCGAAGGTTTCTGATTACAGTTTCAATTTCCGTGCTTGTGATGGGTCTGTTAAGGTTTTCTATTTCTTCCTGGTTCATTTTTGGAAAGTTGTAGTTATCTAAAAATTTATCCATTTCTTCCAAGTTGTCCATTTTATTTGCATATAGTGCTGATATATATATATATATATATATATGATATAGTTTCTTATGATCCTTTGTATTTCTGTGTTGTCTTTTGTGATCTCTCTATTTTCATTTCTAATTTTGTTGATTTGATTTTTCTCCCTTTGTTTCTTGATGAGTCTGGCTGTAAGAGTTTTTATATACTCTGAATACAAATCCCATGGATACATGATTTGTACATATTTTTTCCCATTCTGTGGGTTATCTTTTTACTTTCCTGATGGTATACGTTTAGAAAATTATTTATTTTATGTATTTAGTTTTGGCTGAGCTGGGTCTTTGTTGCTTTGGGTGGACTTTATCTAGTTGTAGTGAGTGGGGGCCACTCTCGGTTGCAGTGCACAGGCTTCTCACTGCAATGGTTTCTTTTATTGTGGAGCACAGGCTCTATGTGCACAGGCTTAAGTAGTTGCAGGAAGCAGGCTCAGAAGGTGTAGCTTGCAGGCTCTAGAGCATGGGCTCAGTAGTCCTGGCGCCAGGCCTAGTTGCTCTGCGGCATGTAGAATCTTCCCAGAGGAGGTATTGAACCTGTGTCCCCTGATTGGCAGGCAGATTCTTATCCACTGTGCCACCAGGGAAGTCCTGATGGTATACTTTGATGCCCTGCAAATTTTATTTTAGATGAAGTTTAATATATATTTTTTATTTTTCTGCTCATTCTTTTGGTGTCAAGATCGTGAAGATTTGTCCCTATATATTTTTCCCCTAAGAGTTGTATCATTTTAAATCTTACATTTAAGTCTCTATTTCTAGTTGATTTTTTGTATATGGTATGAGATAAAGGTCTCATTTCATTAGTTTGCAAATGGCTGTCTAGTTGGTCCAGGACTATTTGTGAAAGGACTATTTTTTCCCATTGAATAGTCTTGGCATCCTTGTCAAAAATCAGCTGAAACATAATTTTATTTCTGGACTCTCAATTCAGTCCTATTGACCTATATGTCTATCATGTGACAGGATGACACTGCTTTGATTACCATTGCTTTGAAGCAATTCGGCAACCAGGAAACATGAGTCCTCCTATTTTATTCATTTCCAAGGTTGTTTTGGCTATTTAGGGTCCCTTGCAATGCATATGAATTTTAGAATAAGCTTGTCAATTTCTACAAAGAAATCAGCTGGGATTATGAAAGGGATTGCATTGAATCTATAGATCAATTTGGGAAGCATTACCATTTTAACACTATTAAAATTTTCAATTCATGAACATGGAATTTTTTTCCCATTTAATTGCATCTTCTTTAATTTCTTTTTTTTTTTAGTTACTATATTATTTTTATTTTTTTTAATTTTTTTATTAATTGGAGGCTAATTATGGACACCTTATCTTTGACAAAGGAGGCAAGGATATACAATGGAAAAAAGACAATCTCTTTAACAAGTGGTGCTGGGAAAACTGGTCAACCACTTGGAAAAGAATGAAACTCGAACACTTTCTAACACCATACACAAAAATAAACTCAAAATGGATTAAAGATCTAAATGTAAGACCAGAAACTATAAAACTCCTAGAGGAGAACATAGGCAAAACACTCTCCAACATAAATCTCAGCAAGATCCTCTATCACCCACCTCCCAGAATATTGGAAATAAAAGCAAAACTAAACAAATGGGACCTAATGAAACTTAAAAGCTTCTTTAATTTCTTAATGGCATCATTTAATTTTCTTCTTTAATTTCAATAGTAGTTTGCAGTTTTCAGAGTATCGATTTTGTGCTTCCCTTATTAAATGTATTTCTAAATATCTCAGTCTTTTTGATACTTTTATAAGTAGAATTGTTTTCTTAATTATCTTGTTCCATTGTTCATTATATTTCTAAGTGTATAGAAATATGGTTGTATTGAAATATCTTTGTATATTCATCTTACATCTTGCAACCTTGCTGAACTTGTTTGTTTTGTTAGTTTATCAGTGGATTCCATAAGACTTCTATACATCAGATTATGTCATCTGGAAATATAGTTCTAATTCTTATTTTTCGATCTGGATGCCTTTTATTTCTTTTTCTTGCCTAATTCTCTTGGCTAGAACCTCCAGTTGTAATGTTGGATAGAAATGGTGACAGCACATATCTTTGTTTTTGCTCCTAATAATAGGGAAAAGATATTCATTGTTTTAGCATTAAGTGTAATGTCAGTGGGGGGCTTCCCTGGTAGCTCAGCTGGTAAAGAATCTACCTGCAATGCAGGAGACCCTGGTTCGATACCTGGGTCAGAAAGATCCCCTGGAGAAGGGATAGGCTGCCCACTTCAGTATTCTTGGACTTCCCTGGTGGCTTAGATGGTAAAGAATCTGCCTGCAGTGTGGGAGACCTGAGTTTGATCCCTGGGTTAGGAAGATACCCTGGAGGAAGGCATGGCAACCTACTCCAGTATTCTTGCCTGGAGAATCCCCACGGACAGAGGAGCCTGGCAGGCTACATACACTCCACGCAGTTGCAAAGAGTCAGACATGCCTGAGAGGCTAAGCACAGCACAGCACATAATGTCCATGTAGGGTTTTTGTAATAACTTTCATTATGCTTAGGGAATTCCTGGTTTGGGGATGTTAAATCATGCTTGCATTTTAGGATAAATCTCTTTTGGTCATAATGTATAATTGTTTTTATATGTTTCTAGATTTGTTTTCCTAGTATCTTGTTGGGGGATTTTTGCATCCATATTCATAAGCAATACTGGTTTGTAGTTTTTTCTTGTCGTATCTTTGTCTGGATTTTGTATCAGGGTAATACTGGTCTCACAAAATAAGAGGATAAGTGTTTCCTTTTCTGTTTTGTTTGTTTGTTTGTTTGTTTTTGTTTGTTTTGAAGAATTTGTGAAGGATTCTTCCTTAAATATTTGATAGAATTCAGCAGTGAAGCCATGTGGCCTAGAATTTTATTCGTGGGTAGTTTTAAAAAATGTATTACTAATTCAATCTCTTCATTTGTTATAGGTCTATTCAGATGGTTTATTTATTCTTGAGATAGTTTTGGTAGTTTGTGTTTTTCTAGGAATTTGTCCATTTCTTCTGTTATCTAATATAAGGGCATGTAATATTTCATATTATTCATTTATAATCTTTTTTCGTATCTATAAGGTCAGTAATACCATCCCCTCTTTCATTTCCAATTCTAGTAACTTGACACACATTTCTCTCTTTCCCTGTCACCCTCTGTCTCATCAATCTAGCTGATGATTTGTCAACATTGTTGATCTTTTCAAAGAATCTGCTTTGGTTTCATTAGTTTTCTCTATTCTCCATTTTCCATTACATTAATTTCTGCTCTAATTATTATTATTTCCTTCCTTCTGCTTGCTTTATACTTAGTTTGCTCTTCTTTCCCAGTATCTTAAGGTGGAAAGTTAGGATGCTGATTTGAGATCTTTCTTCTTTTTTAAATACAGGCATTTAAAGCTATATATTTCCCTTTATACAAGTTTAGCTTTATCCCATCATTTTGAGTACATTGTGTTTCTAAATACCAAAGTTCCACACCATAAGTTCTGGTATGCTGTATTCTATGTTTCATTTTTCTTTAATTTCAAAGCATTTTCTGATATCCAAAGAACAAATGTTCTTTGATGCATTGGCTATTTAGGAGTGTTTTGCTTAATTTCCAGATATTTGTGAATTTCCTAAATTTTTTTTCTGTTGTTGATATGAAATTTTATTTCAGTGTGGTCAGAGAACATATCTTCTATAACTAACTTCTAATCATTTAAATTTATTGAGGGTTGTTTTATGGCTTATTACATGGTCTACCATGAAGAATGTTCAATGTACACTTGAGAAAAATATGTATTTTGCTGTTGTTGGGTGGCATATTCTATATGTCTATTAGGTCTAGTTGGTGCATGGTGTTCTAACATCTTCTATTTCCTGGTTGATCTTCTGCCCAATTGATCTATTTATTATGAAAAAGTGGGTTATTAAAGTCTCCAACTATTACTATTGAATTATCTATTTCTCCCTTTTTTATTGTCAGTTTCTGCTTCATACATTTTGGTCCTCTGTTATTAGGGGCATATATATTTATAATTGTCATATATTACTTATATGTTAACTCTTTTATCATTAAATTCCCTCTTGCTTCCAGTTTTTTGTTTGGCATGGAAAAAACTTAGAAGTAGCTACTCTATTGTAACAATAAGTAAAAAGTTGAATAAACTGAAAATCAAGAACTCTTCTTAGATCCATTAAATGATTGAAGTCACAAAGCAAATACCTGCTCCAGACAGGTGACAGACAGGCAGATACAGAGAATCACAATTTGCTAGAGTAAAATCTATAAACATAAACTTCCCCAGGAACCAGTACTGATATAGGAAAACCTAAACTATAGTTTACGAATTACTAGAAGCTCAATGTGGACAAGTCTGAGATTTAAAACTCCAGAGAGGCCCAATTTAAGGGGTGCGCTCACACTTTTAGAGACCTATGAGGTTTTCACAGTGAATATTAGAGAAAATCTCTTTGTCCTTCTGGAAGGGGAAGGGAAAAGTAGGCATTTTTAAGTGTACCCAGAGTGTTCTATTCTTCTTAATAGTCAAGAAGAACTATTTTTTACCAGAGCCTAATTAGAATTTTCTCCTTCGCCTTTCACTTCTTTTCTTTTCACAGCTATTTGTAAGGCTTCCTCAGACAACCATTTTGCCTTTTTGCATTTCTTTTCCATGGGGATGGTCTTGATCCCTGTCTCCTGTACAATGTCACGAACCTCCGTTCATCGTTCATCAGGCACTCTGCCTATTAGATCTAGTCCCTTATATCTATTTCTCACTTCCACTGTATAGTCATAAGGAATTTGATTTAGGTCATACCTGAATGATCTAGTGGTTTTCCCTACTTTCTTCAATTTAAGTCTGAATTTGGCAATAAGGAGTTCATGATCTGAGCCACAGTCAGCTCCGGGTCAAAATTCTCCAAACCAGGCTTCAGCAATATATGAACTGTGAACTTCCAGATGTTCAAGGTGGTTTTAGAAAAGGCAGAGGAACCAGAGATCAAATTGCCAACATCTGCTGGATCATCGAAAAAGCAAGAGAGTTCCAGAAAAACGTCTATTTCTGCTTTATTGACTATATCAAAGTCTTTGTGTGGATCACAATAAGCTGTGGAAAATTCTGAAAGAGATGGGAATACCAGACCACCTGACCTGCCTCTTGAGGAACCTAAATGCAGGTCAGGAAGCAACAGTTAGAACTGGACATGGAACAACAGACTGGTTCTAAATAGGAAAAGGAGTATGTCAAGGCTGTATATTGTCACCCTGCTTGTTTAACTTCTATGCAGAGTACATCATGAGAAACGCTGGGCTGGAAGAAGCACAAGCTGGAATCAAGATTGTGGGGAGAAATATCAATAACCTCAGATATGCAGATGACACAACCCTTATGGCAGAAAGTGAAGAGGAACTAAAAAGCCTCTTGATGAAAGTGAAAGAGGAGAGTGAAAAAGTTGGCTTAAAGCTCAACATTCAGAAAAATAAGATCATGGCATCCGGTCTCATCACTTCATGGCAAATAGATGGGGAAACAGTGGAAACAGTGTCAGACTTTATTTTTGGGGGCTCCAAAATCACTGCAGATGGTGATTGCAGCCATGAAATTAAAAGACGCTTACTCCTTGGAAGGAAAGTTATGACCAACCTAGAAAGCATATTAAAAAGCAAAGACATTACATTGCCAACAAAGGTCCATCTAGTCAAGGCTATGGTTTTTCCAGTGGTCATGTATGGATGTGAGAGCTGGACTGTGAAGAAAGCTGAGTGCCAAAAAATTGATGTTTTTGAACTGTGGTGTTGGAGAAGACTCTTGAGAGTCCCTTGGACTGCAAGGAGATTCAACCAGTCCATCCTGAAGAAGATAAGTCCTGGGTGTTCATTGGAAGGACTGATGCTGAAGCTGAAACTCCAATACTTTGGCCACCTCATGCGAAGAGTTGACTCATTGAAAAAGACCCTGATGCTGGGAGGGATTGGGGGCAGGAGGAGAAGGGGATGACAGAGGATGAGATGGCTGGATGGCATCACCAACTCGATGGACATGAGTTTGAGTAAACTCCAGGAGTTGGTGATGGACAGGGAGGCCTGGCGTGCTGCGATTCATGGGGTTGAAAAGAGTCGGACACGACTGAGTGACCGAATTGAACTGAATTAGAGTTTTATCAGAGCCTAACTGACCTGGAGGAAGGACAATATCTAATCCCAACACCTCTCTCATCATCCTGTCCCAACTAAATGAGAAGGAGGTGAGGGACTGAAAAGCACTTGTCCTGTCCATATGCAGTTGTTAGGCTCCTATTATTGCCAGTTGATTAATCTACTATTTTTTAACTGTGTTCTTGGGCATCGATTGTTCTGCAACCTAATTCAATCAAATTTGGGCTCCCTTGTAGAAAAAGTTCCTAAGGTCAGTGTTTTAATATTTGTTCCAAACAAAGAAGGAGAACTCCCCACAGCCATCTTCTTACCTGATTTTTTAAAAAATATATTTATTAAAAAAATAAAAATAAATAAAATAGTATCAGCCATGAAAAAAAAATTTTTTAATATATTTATTTATTTATTTGTCTGTATCAGGTCTTAGTTGCGGCACTTGGGATCTTCATTGTGTCATGTGAGATCTTTCATTGAGATACATGGACTCTTTAGTTGCAGCACACTGGCTTAGTTCCTCCAAGGCATGTGGAATCTTAGTTCCCCAACCAGAAATCAAACCCACGTTCCCCGTATTGCAAGGGGAATTCTTAATCCCTGGACCACCAGGGAAGTCCCCTTACCAGACTTTTTTTTTTTTTCAAAAAAAATCTTTTATTAATAATAATAGCACATTTGAATTGAATGTTGATTGGGCATCAATGTCAGAAATACTATATTTTCATTAATCTTCAAACCAATAGCAATTCTTAGAAGTAGAGATAAAGAGACTTCGTGTATAAAAGTACTTCATGGTATTTATTTGCCTAAGCCTGGAAGTGGAAAAGACAGGCTTTGAGCCCTCACTCTCCAAATGCAAACTATTACCCAGTGAAATGAACAACTGCAAACTTTTTAATTTGTCTTCTGCTAGGGAAGATGTTTTTCCTCCTATTTCTCTGAAGGGTACTGCCTTTCCCTTTAAAAGAACGTTACCTGACTTTTTAAAACAATCTAGCCAGCTTACGGCTACCTGGTATCTTCACCAAACCCCTGAATCACTTCCCAATTGCCTCCACAACAACCATTCTGTTTTTAGAGCAACTTTGGCTTGAATGCCTCCATGCTTTGTTGCAAATAAAGTAAGTTCCACTGGGGAAACTTTAGCACCTATATGATTCATGACTTTCTTCTCTCCCCAGGCAAAATCTCTGAGCCAGGGCTCTGGATCTGGGGGTGGAGACAACAGCACTTTTATCTTTGAATGACACTTGTGCTTTAGTACCTGATGTGTTAAAGTAGGCAGAAAGGAAACAACAGCCTGATGTTCTCTCACCTTGCTTCTCATAGTGTGGAACCACACCTTACAGCCAAACCAAGAGTGATAAGGACCCCAGTATTCTCAGTGGTACCATACCCACAGGACAATTTCCATTCTATTAGTGAGGGCTGGTTGGAAGGAAAGAGCCCCCACGTCTCAATTGCACTCACCTGGAGCCTAACCTCGCAATCTCAGTAGTTGAAACAGGATAAGAAATACTGATATACTCCTCTTCTGAGAAAGAAATCACCATGGCTGTGAGCTGCAGGAAGAGGATATCCTGTGTTCTTGGCTGATAGTTAGGAGTGCAATTTTGCTTCCTGTATTTACATTTACATTACATTACAAATGTAATGTAAAGGAAAAAGGGAGAGGTCTAGGTTCAAATACCACAGACTCATATTTCTTGTGAAGTTTTTATAGATTTTCTTGAATAGTTTTCCACTTAATGGTTTCCCTTAAAACCTTTCTAAAGCCTTTAAATTGTTTTGCTTGGTTTTTTTTTTTTTTTTTTATGAATTTCACTAGTTTCACAGGAAAGCAGATCCACAGAGATCCTCACATTGTCATAGCAGAAATTGACCTCCTAGACATTCCTTCTTCCTGGAAGACTTCACTGGCAACTGAGTTAGGTCCTCTTACTCAGTGCTGTAATCTCCCCTTCAGTACTTATCGCACTCTCCTTGTTTCCTCTCACTAAACTATGTGCTACATAGCAATATGAAGGTTGTATCTGTCTTATTGCTTTTTATATCTCCAGGGCCTGGAGCATAGTAGATGCTTATTAAATTATGATTGAATGAAAAGTATATTTCTGATATTTTAATTAAATGGAAAGAACTGTGTCGTAGCAATCAGAAATGTAAATACAGTACTGAGATTGAGATGTGAAATGGGCAGGCAGTGCCTGCCACAGAAAAGGCCTCAAATAATAGATGGATAAAAGAAAGAATGAGAAATAGATTTGGGACTTTTAAAAATTAATTTATTTAATTTATTATGTTTTGGCTGCATTGGGTCTTTGTTGCTGCACATGGACTTTCTCTAGCTACATAGAGCAGGGGCTACTCTTCATTGTGGTGCATGGGCTTCTCATTACAGTGGCTTCTCTTACTGCAGAGCACAAGCTCTAGGTGCATGAGCCTCAGTAGTTGCAGCATGCAGGTTCAGTAGTTGTGGTACATGGGCTTAACTGCTTCATGGTATGTGAGATCTTCCTGGATCAGGGATCAAACCTCTGTCCCTGGCACTGGCTGGCAGATTCTCAACTACTAGACCACCAGAGAAGTCTGGGACTTATTAATAAATGAAACTGAGTAGAGGGCAAGAACATGGACTCTAAGAGCTAAACTGTATGTGTTTGAATTCCTGTTCTACCACTTCTTATCTGTTGCATAGCCTTGCTGTCCTACAATACTATTATTTGTAAAATAGGGGATGATATTAGCACCTACCTCATAGAATTTGGGGGAGAATAAAATGCAATAATGAAATACATATACAACACTTTTTGATATATACCAGCATTTATGTAAGTGCTGTTTTATTTCATTTTCATCACTATGTATTTTTAAGGAAACTAGGATAATTCTGTATATACTATTTCATAACCTGAATTTAAAAGAAAAATAATTAATGATTTTTCCCTTTTACTTACAAAAAGAATAACTTGTCCTCTGAGATAATTTAGAAGATAGAGGTAATCACCACTTGATGTCCAGCATTAGAAAAACATTTTTAATCTCAAATATGAGGACAAGTACAATAAATGGGAAGGGATGAGGGAGGAGTGGGAGTGCAGGAAGGGGTCATCAAGTCACCAGACGTAAGTCTCTCAGTGTAAAATATGGCTCAAGATACCATCATGCTACAATGCCTAAGTCTTAGATTCATGGTGGGAAAAGTAGCCCCTGACTCAGGAACTGGGGCAGGGGTGTAACACGGAGAGGAGGAATGGAGGAAGGGAGGAGTGTGTGAGTGTGTGTGTGTGAGAAAGACAGAGTATGTGTTAGCTTACTGTTTAGTTATAGATAAACTTGGGGTTTCCCTCATGGTTCAGTGGTAAAGAAACCACCTGCCAAGCAGGAGATGTGGGTTTGATCCCTGGATCAGGGAGATGCCCTAGAGAAGGAAACAGCAACCTACTCTAGTATTCTTGCCTGGGAAATCCTGTGGATCTCTAATAGATAGTGAGGTCCTGAATATTTGTTGATTTCACACTCAGATGTCTTAGCCTTATGGCTTTGTAATTATATAATACAAGATCTCTTGAATGAAATATTGAATACATTATCTTTCAAATGTTCCAAATTCTTAAAGTAACATCTTTAAAATTTTATCACGTCTGTTCTCAGTTCTTCAAAGTTCTTGGCATCAAAATTATAATGGCCATAGCTTATTGGGAAGCTAAAGTAGGCATAATTTCCTAGATTTTTAATATCTGGCTTCAATTTGTTAATATGTGCTTACATTTGGGAAAAAAGAGAGAAGCACAATAACACTGAAGCACTGAAGCATTGGAATGACCCATAGAGAGCCATTCTAGGCAGGAACAGAGATATCCACACCCACAGAGCCCACCATGTGCCAGACTATCTGCTTTCAATCCTTGCACTCACCCATGAGAGTATAATGAGAGGAAAACAGGACAATAACTACAATCCAACTGGGTACCTTTCCAGCCAAATACGTGTGGGCTATATATCATGGCAATATGCAAAAAGGTCTCAGCAAAAATGAGTTGCCTCTGATAGAATATTAACCTGGTATCACCACAGTTTGATTGAAGGGTAGCTAGTTGAGGCAAAATCACAAAAGAGTCTTATTTTTCCAAAGCTCCTCAACAGTGCTCTATCATCCCCACCCTCCACTTTCTACTGGATAATAAGCTTCTTTAATTGTATCTCAGTCCTGTTCCCCAACTTTTCAGTTACTTTTGCTTATTAAAATATTTCAGTTAAACTGTTAAAGGTTTGGTTCTATGTCCTTTTAAAATTTATTTTTTCTTGAAATATAGTTGATTTACAATGTTGTGTTAATTACTGATGTGAAACAAAGTGGCTCAGTTATACATATATATTACATACATTCTTTTTCATATTCTTTCCCATTGTGGTTTATCACAAGGTATTGAATATAGTTCCCTGTGCTGTACAGCAAGGCCTTATTGCTTATCCATTCTATATATACCAATTTGCATCTTGGTTCTATGTATTTTAAAACACTGATATCACTTTTGATTCAGAATCCTCCTCATCCCTCTAGGAGATCTAATTTTCTATCTAGAGTCTATCTATCTATCAGTTACCAATTATAAGGTCTATAGACTGACTGTAAGTCTATAAGCTTACATGATTATGTAGCCTGGAAAGTTCCATGATGTGCTGTCTACAAGCTGGAGAGCCAAGAAAGCCAGTGGTGTACTTTAAAAGCCTGAGTTTTGGAGAGCTAACATGTAGGTGCCAGTCTGAATTAGAAGTCCTGAGAACCAGGAACACCAAAGGCAGGAGAAGATCAAAGTACCGGCTCAAGCAATCAGACAGAGAGTGAATTCGACCTTCTGCTTTTCTGTTTTATTTAGGCCCTCAGTGGTATTAGTTGATGTCTACCTGCATTGGGGAAGGCCATCTGCTTTACTCAGTTTACCAATTCAAATGCTAAACTTTTCTAGAAACATCCTCACAGACACACTCAGAAATATTATTCAGTCAGATATATGGGCATCCAATGGCCTGTTGGATACATAAAATTAACAATCACACCCTTTACCGTGGTTTACGCAAATGACTTGACAGTTTGAAGAAGAGGGATATAAAGACAACTCTTTATGTGAATACCAAGGGTAAGATTGCTATCCCACATGATTAATCATCACTGAAGCTCAAGCTTGATTTCTAGAGAATCTGCTGCTAAGGACTCACATCCAAGCATCTCCCTTTCAAGTGTTTCCTTGGAAGACTGGGCCATATCTTGTATGTGACTCTTACCTCATAACCCTCACATGGAATTCCTATAATTCATAGGTCTCTTTGTCCTAGTCTGTATCAGTTTCTGGTAAATCTGTATCTCAATAACTCCCCTCTTCCCAACTCTAGAACTTGTAAGCATGGTAGGATTTATTTTTCATGCTTATCCAGAATTGGGAACTTTGGTAGGGGATTAATCTTAGCCCTTTCTCTACCTGGCCACACCACAACATCATCTTTCAAAAATGTTCTTTCCAGGCTCCCATAGAATCTAGGTAGCTCAAAATCCCAATGGTAATGCAGATATCTGGCAGAGGAATAAGTGAACCTTAACAAGTGATGGGAAGAATTGACTCATTGGAAAAGACGCTGATGCTAGGAAAGATTGAAGGCAGGAGAAGGGGACAACAGAGGAGGAGATGGTTGGATGGCATCACTGACTCCATGGACATGAGTTTGAGCAACCTCTGGGAATTGGTGATGGACAGGGAAGCCTGGTGTGCCACAGTCCATGGAGTTGCAAAGAGTTGGACATGACTGAGGGACTGAACTGAACTGAACATCTTGTAGATATCCCTAAACTTTATGTACTATTCTTTTGGGGTCCTTGGCTTTGGTGAGGGAAACTGATCAAGTGGCTGGTTCCACTATAATTATAGGAGATAAGGAAAGGAAATAGGTTCCTTTCACAAATACTGCACTTCCCCAAACATGAACACAGGTTCCTCCTTCCCAGTACTACACTACTCTTCAGTCTCTCTGTCCTTCAGGGCACATGAGTCCAAAACTAAGACTCTTACATCCTTCCAACTCAGCCTTAGAAATTTAAAAAAATTTTGTTCTCAACAGGTTGTTATCTACTTTCAACTCCTCAGAAAACACCAAGGACAAGAAAAGATTTCAATCAACACCTCAACACTTTAGTGAAGACATCATTACAAGGACAAATTTCACCTATCTTTATTATTTTTAACTAACTTATTTTTAATTGAAGGATAATTGTTTTACAGAATTTTTTTTTCCTTCTGTCAAACATCAACATGAATCAGTCATAGTTCACCTATCTGTAAAACATCACTTCATTACAACCAACGTCCCATGTAGCATAAACTCTAATCTTGGAAAAATACACAAAAGCATGTTTTCATCCAAGAAAATTTGGTGGTTTCAAGCAAAAGACTAATCCAAGATGGATCAAAAAGATAATAGCAAAGAATTGAACCACTGAGAGAACCAAAAATCTACTTTTCAAATTTTGTATTCAATGGTTGCATGTGTGCTCAGTCTCTCAGTCATGTCTGACTCTTTGCTACCCCATAAACTGCAGCCCACCAGGATCCTCTGTCCATGGGATTCTCCAGGCAAGGATACTGGATTGGGTTGCCATGCCCTCCTCCAGGGATCCTCACAACCCGGGGATTGAACCTGCATCTCTTACATCTCCTGCATTGGCAGGCGGGTTCTTTACCACAAGCATCATCTGGGGAGGCCATTCAATGGTTATATCATAGCAATTTACCTACTTTCAGGGGATTCTTTCTAGGTAATTTCTAATTTTCATAAAAGTTTTTCTATATTGCTCTAAATATAGTCCCCTGAATGAAAAGCAACCTATTAGCCTCAGTATGCATGCTGCATGCTAAGTCGTTTCAGTTGTGTTGGACTCCTTGTGACCCTATGGACTGTAACCCGCCAAGCTCCTCTGTCCATGGGATTCCTCTGTCCATGGGAGTGGGTTGCCATTTCCTTCTCCAGGGGATCTTCCTGACCCAGGGATTGTCTCATGTTTCCTGCACTGGCTGGCGGATTCTTTACCACTAGTGCCACCTGGGAAGCCCCATTAACTCAATAGTGGATATATCAGTCAACAAATATTCACCTACCGGGGTCCAGCCCCAGCAGGATCCAGGGGAACCCTCAGGATGAACGGCATCGGCGAGAGACAGACATGTAGGACCGGCCTTGATAGGGCTAAGTCTGTGAGAGGGAGAGAGAGAGAGAGAAAGAAAGAGACCAGACCAGGAATATGCAGCAGAGTCTGGCAGTTGCTTTATTTTTCACCGTAGGCTTTATACCCTAAGTTGGTACATTTCTAAGGGGCAGATAAGCATACAGACTTAGTTTAACATTACATCAGCTTGTCCTTCACGAAACCAGGTGTTCTCTGTATATTTTTTATTTACGAGAGTCTTTTCCCATAGATTCTTTGTACATTATCTTCTGGCCTTGAGTTTAGCAGAAAACAGAAAAGTGGCAGTCTCATGGCACAGCAGGTTGCAACATAATAGAAATACAATCTTGTTAACATAAAAGTCTTTTTGCAGAAATTCTTAGCTAAATTTATCTAAAAAGTTTAGCACACAAAGACTGCAGCTCTGGTGAGGCAGCCCCTGTTTAGCACTCCTGGTTAAAATTAACAATTATCTTATTGTTTTTACACTAGGGCTAAACTCTTATTTTACTATATCTTTAACTATATTAACAATAGTTTCCACTGCACAACCTCAGCATATTAACATCAATCAAACGTTGATCTAATAACCACTTTTAAAACAATAGTTTTTGTATTTTCTAATAGGGCTTCCTCACCCCCCAAAGGGCTCTGTGCCTATTAGGGCCTTTTTTAAGGTTAATCTCTATGTATAATATCTTTTGGCTTTCAGGCCTGTTGACAATTTATGGTTTGCACCTGGTGCAACTTTAAGCAACTTCAGTAGCCGACTCTGTCTTTTTTGTGGTTAATCTATTTTCTTTCTATTAGGTGTCATCTCCAAGGGAACTAGATAGGATTACATTTTCATGGAACAGAAATGCAAAGGATTGCAAAAACAGCAGATATGGCACAAAACAGGCTCTTAGTCTAAAAGTTAATTACCTGCAAGAAGTCACCAGTTGATCTCTATCTAAGCTATTTTCTATTAGGCATATATGTGGCTATAATATTTGTGGGGCTTTTCTCACCCCTCAGAGGGACCTATGCTTAATAGTTTCTTTTGTTAACGTACTGCACTTAGGATGTTTAGAACAATCATGAACATTTTGTGCAATGAGAGCACACATTTATCAAATAAGCCAGAATGCCAGCAAAAGGGTTTGAATTGAAGCATTTCCTTCATCCCTGGCTCCTTCATAGGGTACCAGCATCCAGGAGATTTATTAATTAGGGTTTTAAGTTGATCTTCATTCAGTGAAAGAGGAGGAGGAGAGCTCTCGGCAGGCAACACAAGAATCCGCAGCAGGGCAAACAAGAAGAACAGCAGAAAAGGGGGGAGGATATAGGGTAGGGTAGAGGCCGAGGCCAACCTGGAGGGTCCCTTATCCTAGACGGCCTTGCCTGTCAGGTATTTTCCTCGTGACCTCATCATGGATGGGGTCCTGGATGGCCTTGCCTGCCCGGTATTTTCTTCATGACCTCGTCATGGGCGGGACCTCCCATAATGGCTCCCGACATTCACCAATCACCTACTTGGTACAAAGAATTCTGTAAGTCACTGACTTTGCAAAGTAGAAGACAGCAGATGTGTTTGGGACCCTCACAGATTTTAAAGACAAGTGTATCTAGCTAAGAACAGAACTATGCTTTGCCCACTCTTTAAACCTTGCTAGAAACCATCTAATAATAGTAAAAAAAAAAAAAAAAAAAAGTAATGAATCAACTTTCACTGATGATTCTTTAGGCTCTATGGTACTTACTTGAAATATGTGATTTACTTCTAATAATCCCTGTTTCACAGAGGAAGCACAGAGACCCTGATAAGTAACTGACCCAAAGTCATACATCAGTACAAGTAGCAGAAACATGATTTAAACCCAGACATGTCTGATACCACAACTCATGCCTCTAATCAGCATGATTCCAATGGGTATCATTAATAGAGCTACCTATATGAAGAGTTGTTAATTGTGAGAGAGAATTCAGGAATCACTAGCATTCCTTTAAAAGACAATTATTTTTTAATTTGAGCTTTTGGAGCAATATATCAATATTTCTTTATATCTCTAAAATTAATATATATATATGTGAAATATATGTGTGTATATATATATATACACACACATATATGTCAGATAGATAGATAGATAGATACATGGGCTTCCCCAGTGGCTCAGCAGTAAAGAATCCACCTGTAATGCAGGAGATATGGGTTCTATCCCTGGGTCAAGAAGATCCCCTGGAGGAAGGAGGGCAAGGCAACCCACTCCAGTATTCTTGCCTGGAAAACCCCATGGACTGAGGAGCCTGGCAGGCTCCATGAGGAGTCCATGAGTTTGTCATTGTTTCGACATGTCCATGAGGTCAAAAAGAGTCAGACATGACTGAGCATGCATGCATATATACATAATTTTATATATTTCAAACTACATATGCAGTAGGCATATACTCTTCCTTTATTCAGTGTCCCAGCTAGTTTAGCAGGGTGGGAGATTACATAGGCTTTTGGAGCCAAAGGGCTTCCCAGATGGCACAGTGGTAAAGAATCCACTTGCCAATGTAGGTGACGCAAGAGAGACAGGTTCAGTCCCTGGGTTGAGAAGATTCCCTGGAGGAGGAAATAGCAACACACTCCAGTATTCTGGCCCTGATAATCCCATGGACAGAGGAGCCTGGCAGGCTACAGTTCAGGAGGTCTCAAAGAGTCAGACACAACTGAAGCCCCTGAGCAAAACTAGAGGCAGTTAGCATTTGCCTGGCCCGTCTGGCCTCAGTACATATAACTTTTTTGGTTCCTTGGACACAACCAACACTTACTATTTTAAAATAATAATGCCATTTTCCTAAAGGCATCTCTATTTTGTAACCATGATTTTTTAAAAAGTTTTCAGTTATTTCAAGTTGAAAAAATGAACAGTTATACTCAAAATGAGTTTCAAGTTTAATTGCTTCACATACCCCATGCCTATTTCTAATATTTTTTGGAAACATTCACATTACAAAAAACATGTCTTTGGAACTAACTTTTACCAGTTGTATACTTAATTTCTGAGATCACTCTAAGGAAGTATGTGTAGGAGTGCCTTCCCAAGTTTGGAAAGGAAAGCAGAAAATAAACAGGCTCCTTTTTTTTTAAAGGCTTCTTTCCTCCAAAGACTATGGTATCAAAAACACCACATAAATTTACATAAAATGGTCAAGGTCTGACAACTGGACTTCAACCTCAAGATTTACTTTACAGATCATTTTGAAAAACCAACTGTATTCAGGAAGATAACTTGTATTTTTTCAAAAGAAGATTTCAAAATAAAATGTTTCCAAAATGTTGTTGATGTTGTGTGGTGGAGTCCAAAGAAAATATTTCTGAGTGGTACCGGTGAACAAACAAAATCAAACAATTAGGCTTTTTCTTTCCGCAGGATCCAGCATTTCTTTAAAAAATGAAACCTTGTAATTTTTAATTTTTTGATGGCATGCTGACTTTTTTAAAAAAAAGAAAGAGAAATTATTAGGAAGGATATATACAACCCACTCTACTTTCTCGCCTCTCTGTCTGACAAGTTTCTTGCTCCCTCCCCACCCTAACCTTCAACCTAAATGTCCTAGAAGAGTATGAATTCTGGGCACTTGGTGGGCAATGGCGGGGCGGGGTGGGGAAAGACTTTGGTCAGTGAGAAGAGGAAAGAGAGCAAAAAAACCAACGCCAAGGACTAGGGGCGGAGAGCGGGTAGAAGGTGTTGTAGACCCTCCCTTATAACCAGAGAAATGCAAACTCCAACACCAGGGAAGTGATGCCACTCGTGGGCAGTCAGATTGGAGAAGAACGAGATGATTGATTGACAGGGAGGTGCGCGCTGTGACCCAGCGCACAAACCGGCGGAGGTGGTTGTCCGTGCCGGTGCACGAGGCGGAAGTGGGGCGCTCCAGCTGCACTGGCCGCCGGAGTTGGGGGCGAGCTCGGCGGTGACGTGCGGGTGCTCACGTGATCTAGAGCTGCAGAGCGACGCAGCCTTCGGTGCAGTCGTCGCTTCTGTCTGGGTACCAGCTTCCCGCTCCCCCGCGCACGGCGGGTTGGCATCGGGCCCGCGGCAAGCGGAGCAGGTAAGGGCCCCGGGGCCGCACGCTGACGCCAGGGAGGCAGCTGCCAGCCAACCCCAGAGGCCAGCACAGGGGTTCAGCGCGACGAGTCCGGGCAAGCCTTCTACACACCCCGGCTTTCCTGGGAACAGAAATAGTGGCCCCCTGGGGTGGGGGGTGCAGGGGGGCAGGGTTCCAGGGAAGGCAGGAAAGCAACTCAGAGCGATGGGAAATCATCCCTGAGTTCCTGCAAGGCAATAGTGAACCTGGGAGCGGGGCGGGGGTGGGGGCACCTGAGGGTGGGGGCGGGGGGCTCGGGGCGGCCAGGCGCGGAAAGGGGGGTTGGTGGGAGTGGGGGACGCGGGGTCGGGAAGGTGCCAAGCGCCCGGCTGCAGCAGCCTCCTGCCCCCACCCTGGCCCTTTGCAGGTCTGCCGAACTAAGTGTGGCGGCTGCGCACTCGTGGCGAGGATTGGAAGGAGCAGGAGACAGCGAGGATAGGCCCAGGTCAGTGCCGGGAACTGTGCAGGGGAGGAAGGGGACTGGTGCATAGCCCAGTCTGAGATCCCTTGCTAATTCCCCCAGACCCCATGCCCCGTCCTCCATTTTGGTGCCTGCTGCGCTCTGGGAAAGAATCCTGGGTAAAGAAAAATGGTGGGCTTTGGGTGTGAGGGAGGGAGGAAAAAGGAGAGAGCTGGGAAAGAGGTCAAATTGAAGGCTCCCCAGAAGGCGCACGAAGCGCCTGTGGTGGGAAAAATTTTTTTTTTTAATCTTTGCTATCAGGACTCTGAATCCTGCTGGTCAGTGCACCAAGCATTCAGTCTCTCACCTTGCCTTTGTCTTACTTGTTGTTCAAAGAAAAATAACAGGGGGGAAAAAATCTCATCATGGCTAATATCCACCAGGAAAACGAAGAAATGGAGCAACCCGTGCAGAACGGAGAGGAAGACCGCCCTTTGGGAGGGGGTGAAGGCCACCAGCCAGAAAGAAATCATAGACGGGGACAGGCTCGCCGACTTGCCCCTAATTTCCGATGGGTCATACCCAATAGGCAGGTCAATGATGGGATGGGTGGAGAGGGAGACGATATGGAAATATTCATGGAGGAGATGAGAGAAATCAGGAGAAAACTTAGGGAGCTGCAGTTGAGGAATTGTCTGCGTATCCTTATGGGGGAGCTCTCTAATCACCATGACCATCATGACGAATTTTGCCTTATGCCTTGACTCCTGCCATTTCTATGAGATTAATACTGTGATTTCCACTGTTGTTCTCTTTTTCCTTGCATTTTCCTGATAATGCTTTTACTGATCCATTTGCTGTGAACCTTATGTAATTTCAGTGTGTCAGGTGGGTTCTGTGTTACCAGCTTCTAATTGCAGATTGCCTTGGCACCCAATCTAAGTTTCTGTCAACAGTAAAGTTTCACCCATTTGCATGGAAAAATGTAAAGTTAATAAAGTAATTAAAAAGCAATTTACACATTTATCATTGTCTCATTAAAGAAAAAAAAATGCATGAACCCTTCAAAAATCTGAAATCACATATCCCAGGATGGTAATTGGAGCACATTTCTCTGGGTTGGATAATACATGACTTCTTTTCATTTATTATCTGGGATTTTTAGAAGCATTGAGAACAGTTTTTCAATGAATCTGTGAATGAACATAATTACTGGTTCAGCAAACTTAAAGAAAAGTGAACTTTAAATATCTTCCAGTCTTAATTGAAAGTAAACCCTCCCTTTATTACAGATACATTCCTGTAAAGAGTCAGTCTTCTCTTCTGTGAAATGGGATAAATAATGTCTGCCTTAGAGGGCTGCCAAATGAAATACATGAGGTGTGGAACTGTTGGCCTGCCTCCTATGCAACTCCTCAGCATTTAACAGGACTCTGACTCTCATCAGATCCTTGGGCACTACTAAGGGGAGTTTTCACCCAGGCTCACAAGAGGAAAAATAGGTGGGTTCCACTCTGTCATTCCAGTCATATTTGCAGTACCCCTACCTCCCTGATTACTGGCATGTCAGTTGGGCATTTTTCCCCTTCTGCTGGCTCCTATTTCAATATCCTGTGATAAACCATAATGGAAAAAGAATATGAAAAAAGAATGTAAAAAAAGGTACTGATTTAAATACAGACATACATTGTTTGATGCAATTCCAAATTTGGAAAGATTAAAATTTGGAAAGGTACATTCCTTGTGAAATTAAATAAGCAAATCAGATCACAATGTTTGTAAAATTGTGTCATCACTGTCACTGTTCAGTTCATGTTGCCGATGTGCTGGAGTCCACAAGCTAACAAAAGCCCACTGATCTCTCTGTAGTCCCTGGTGAGATAAATCCCCCCTTTGACTTCTATAAAAGTTGTGGGAGAAGGCTCCCACACTTTGGAGTTACATTTACCAGTGAGTACCATTCCCATGGTTCTTGTTCTTAATGTTGGTTCTGAACAAGACCCTTTTGGTTTTACTCTGTCCATGGGTTTCTCCAGGCAAGAATACTGGAGTGGGTTGCCATGCCCTTCTTCAGGGAATCTTCCTGACCCAGGGATCGAACCCAAAACTCTTACGTCTTTTGCATTGGCAAGCAGGTTCTTACCACTAGCGCCACATGGAAAGCTCCAACAGATATTTAATTATTTTAACTGATTCATTAATAGAGTTCAGAAACTGGCTCAACACTGTTCCTAAGTGACTGTCCTTAATTAAGTGGCCTAGTGAAAAGTGAAAGTGGTTCAGTCATGTCCAACTCTCTGTGACCCCATGGACTACACAGTCCATGGAATTCTCCAGGCCAGAATACTGGAGTGGGTAGCCTTTTCCTTCAGTGGATCTTCCAAGCCCAGGGATCGAACCCTGGTCTCCCAATTGCAGGCAGATTCTTTACCAGCTGAGCCACAAGGGAAGCCCAAGAATACTGGAGTGGGTAGCCTATCCCTTCTCCAGTAGATCTTCCCAACCCAGGAATCGAACCAGGGTCTCTTGCATTGCAGGCGGATTCTTTATCAACTGAGCTATCAGGGAAGCTCAGTCACCTGAAGGAAATGTTAAAAAATGCTTTCACTTGGGTGCCTTTCCACTCCCAACCCCTTGTCGTTCCTTGAATCACCTGATCATTAACTACTGTTTTGACAGTTCCTCAGGCGATTCTGCTTCCCTGGTGGCTCAACAGTAGAAGAACCCGTCTGCTAATGGAGGAGCTGTGGGATTGATCCCTGGGTTGGGCATATTCCCTGGAGAAGGAAATGGCAACCAACCCACTCCAGTATTCTTGCCTGGAGAATTCCATGGACAGAGGAGCATGGTGGGCTATAGTCCATGGGGTCGCAAAAAGTTGGACACGATTGAGCACACATGCAGGTGATTCTGATGCATCTGAGTTTTGCCAGCATAGGCATGGAGAAACACTGATAGTGATGACACCATTTTACAAACATTGTGATCTGATTTGCTTATTTAATTTCACAAGGAATGTACCTTTCCAAATTTTAATCTTTCCAAAATTGGAATTGCATCAAATAATGTATGTCTGTATTTAAACCAGTATCTTTTTTTACATTCTTTTTTCATATTCTTTTTCCATTATGGTTTATCACAGGATATTGAATATAGTTCCCTGTGCTGTTCAGAAGGACCTTGTTGCTAAACTAGTACTGTTTTTTTACCTTTCCAAATATCCTGTTAAGTTCATGCACTATTATAATTTATTATTAATAATAATTATATAACTATTAAATAAATTAGGCATTATCTTTTCTGTGCAAGCCTGTGCCCTTTTGTAACAATGCTTTTGTCTTAATTACCCTGGAGCTCAATTTCCAGCAGTTTCTGATGTAGATATTTAATAACATAATAATGCACTTTATTATTAAAGCTTTTAGCAATTTTTTTATAACAGCAATTAACATTGGCTCTTTGTGAGTTGTTTATCTCTTTACACTCACTTTAAAAGTTTCTATGAGAAACATTTGAAGATGAAATACTTTATAATTATTTGTGTAATACAAGGTGATTAGACATATTTGGATTATGCAGAAATATAAAGAAAAATATAAACAAAACCATAATCCAACTATCCAAAGAAAGTACAATTTACAAAAATTGTAAAATTTTTTATTATCATCCTATACTAGTCATGATTAAACCAGGTTTAGTCATAATTAAACCACTCATGATTAAACTTAATCACAATTAGATCTCTTAAGAGAAATATTGCCTCTTTCACAGCCCCTGCCAAGGAGACACGTTTAACTTGTTATGTTTATTTTTTATGTCTTCTCACCACTCTTCAAAGCTAATTGGATCATATATGACTTACTTTCAGTTGTTGTTCAGTCACTCAGTCATGTCTGACTCTGCAAAATCATGGACTGCAACACTCCAGCATGCTAGGCTTCCCTGTCCTTCACTAATCTCCCAGAGTTTGCCCAAACTCATGTCCTTAAATTGATGATGCCATCCAACCACCTCATGCCTGTCACTCCCTTTTCCTCCTGCCTTCAATCTTTCCCAGCATCACTGTCTTTTCCAATAAGTCCGCTCTTTGCATTAGGTGGCCAAAGTATTGGAACTTCAGCATCAGTCCTTCCAATGAATATTCAGGCTTGATTTCCTTTAGGATTGAGTGGTTTGATCTCCTTGCTGTCCTAGGGACTCTAAAGGGTCTTCTTCAGAACCACAGTTTGAAAGCATCAATTCTTTGGTGCTCAGCCTTCTTTATGGTCCAACTCCGACATCTGTACATGACTACTGGAAAAATTATACCTTTGATTATATGGACCTTTGCCAGCAGAGTGATATCTCCACTTTTTAATACACTGTCTAGGTTTATCATGCTTTTCTTCCAAGGAGCAAGCATCTTTTAATTTCATGGCTGCAGTCACCATCTGCAGTGATTTTGGAGCCCAAGAAAATAAAAACTTTCAATTAGCTCCTGTTTTTCAAAACTGAAAATAACAGTCATGTTTCAGCAGGTCCACTCTCAGTGGGCAAATTTGGGAGCATTACATGAATACATTTAGTTAATAGAACTAATTTATTTCTATATGAAATTTAAAAGTTGTCTTGTGAGTAGAAAAAGGACTGATTACAGGAATGAAATGGACAAAATCCTGTGTCTATTCCCTGTCTCCTTCCCTAATATCATGTATTTCATATAATAAATGTGCTGATTTTGTTTAGAATGATCTCATTTTAAAATTTTCATGCAGATAGCATGAAATGTAGTTGCTGTCTTGTGTAACCAGTCAAAATGCTTTCTAAGTAATATAAACATACATAACTAAATAAATAAGGCATCTCTATAAATTTGAAAATCTTAACATTTATTTGTATTTTTAATTTTTGCTCAAACATTGTTTTAAAAGTTATGATTAGCCTGTTTAGAAATTTACTCTTTCCCACGTAGCCAATGGAAAATATTTTCCATTTAGTTCCCACAAATGGAATGAGCATTATGTTTCTGATTGTAAAATATGCCTCCTAAAGTGGTTTTGTTGTTGTTGCTTTGGAACAGAAGATAAACTATATTAAGAAGACAAATTTTAAATCTTGCTTTCAACACCATGTTTCCTTTACTGCAATTACATGTGTAAAGTTTTTATCTAGTTTTCCTAAATTAGCAAGTATTACTTAATCTCTGATTAAAGTTTGATTTTTAAAAGAGGAAGCAGGAATTCCTGGGTTGTCTAATGGTTAAGATTCTGCACTTCCACCACAGAGGGCACAGGTTTGATCTCTGGTCTGGAACTAAGATCTCACATGCTGCATGGCCAAAAAAAAAAAAAAAAAGAGGAAGCAAACTAAATGTATCAGTCAACTTAAAGACAGTGAAAAACTTGATGAAAACTTATTGAAAAAGCATCAACAAACAAGAATAATGAATTTCAAAATACTTTTGAATCATTTAGCTAGCAATATGTTGTTTAGTCACTAAGTTGTGCCAGCTCTTTTGGGACCCCATGGATTGTAGCCTGCCAGGCATCTCTGTCCATGGGATTTCCCAGGCAAGAAATCTGGAGTGGGTTGCCATTTGCTTCTCAAGGGATCTTCCTGAGCCAGGGATTGAACCTGTGTATCATGTGCAAGAGACATCTCCTGCATTGCAGGCAGATTCTTTACCCCTGAGCCACGTGGGAAGAAGCTAGCAATATAAACAGTGGTTTTTACTATGACAATGCCTCAGTTATTTCACTCTATTTATTAGTAAAATGGAGATAATAATTTCCATGGCTGCTGTCAGAACCAAAATAGGTAAAGAGCATGTGAGCTGACACAGGCAGAATCCAAGTCCCTCAGATTCCGCTCCATTGCTGGAAGTAGCATCCAAACTGAGTGTCACAAAGCCCACTCCATTCCTCTGCTGTGGTGAGCCACCTCCACCCTCCATCATTACAGATTTCTCTGGACACCTCAGTGTCCCAATTTGTCTCTTACAGAGTTGTGCATAAAGATCCTCTACCTGACTTAGAATTGTACTAGCTTAGGTGAGTACTATCTTAATGATGCTTGGACCATGGTATGTTGTATATTTTTAGAAAAAAAAAAGTTCTTTTTCTCAGTATGTGTCTATGGTTTGTTGTGTATGCAACAAGCCCTCTCTTCTCCATAACATTCAGATATTAAGGGCTCAGTCTTGCTTTTTATTCACTCTGACGATCTCTATCATGTCATTAGAGAGCTTAGACAATTTTCATTTAAAGTGATTATCAATATAGTTGTCCCACAACTCAGTAATGCTTGTTCATTTCTTAAATTGAAGTACAATTTGTGCCTCAGCTGGTAAAGAATCTGCCTGCAATGTGGGGGACCTGGGTTCAATCCCTGGGTTGGGAAGATCCCCTGGAGAAGGGAACGGCTACCCATTCCAGTATTCTGGCCTAGAGAATTACATGGACTGTATAGTCCCTGGGGTTGCAAAGAGTCAGACACGACTGAGCAACTTTCATTTCACAGCTGATTTACAATATTATGTTAGCTTCAGGTGCACAGCATAGTGATTCAGTATTTTTACAGAATATATTCCATTCAAAGTTATTATAAGGTAATGGCTATAATTCTTTGTGCTGTAAAAATAGGGGTATGGAATTGAGATCTATTCATTTTTAAAGTCTTTTCTCTCTGCATTTCATTTTGAATTGTTTTTATTCCTATGTCTTCAAACTCACTAATCTTTTCTTCTGTAACATCTAATCTGCCATTAACCCCATCTAACATATTTTTCATTTCAAACATTGTAGCTTTTATCTCTAGATGTTCAATTTGGGTCTTTTTTTTAATATTTTTTGTATTCCATGTCTCTACTAAACATCTTCAGTCTTTCCTCCAGCTTCTTGAACATAGATAGTGCAGTTATATCTATTTTAATGTCTTTGTCTATTGTACCATCTTTATCTTTTCTTGGTCAGTTTTGATCGATTGATTTCTTTTCTCCTCATGATGGGTTAGAGTTTCCTGACTCTTTGCTGACCTGGCAATTGTTGACTGAATACCAGGAATTGTGAGTTTTACCTCTTGAGTGCTACATAGTTTTGTATCCCTGTAAATATGACGGTTTTTACTCTGGAACACAGCTAAGTTACTTGTAAACAGTTTGATCTTTCTAGGTTTTTATTTTAACCTTTGTAAGATGAGACAAAGTAGTGTTTAGTTTAGGATTAATTGTACCCCATTAATGAGGAAAAACTCTTCCAAACACTCTTTATGATGTCCTGTGAATTATGAGATCTTCAAATCTGACTGGTAGGAGCAGGCACTATGTCCAAACTTGTGTGTACTTAAGAAATTATTCTCTTTAATCCTTTTGGGTGATTCTTTTCCTGATCTGGAATCATTTGCTCACAGGTGTGTAATTAGTACTCAGATAAGTAGTCAAGGGCTGCTGCTGCTGCTAAGTTGCTTCAGTCGTGTCTGACTCTGTGCGACCCCATAGATGGCAGCCCACCAGGCTCCCCTGTCCCTGGGATTCTCCAGGCAAGAACAGTAGTGTGGATTGCCATTTCCTTCTCCAATGCACGAAAGTGAAAAGTGAAAGTGAAGTCACTCAGCCGTGTCCAACTCTTAGCGACCCCATGGATTGCAGCCCACCAGGCTCCTCCTTCCATGGGATTTTCCCGGCAAGAGTACTGGAGTGGGGTGCCGTTGCCTTCTCTGTAGTCAAGGGAGACTCTCTGTAAATCTCCAAAACTTTTTCTCTGTGGGCTCTTTCCTTTTTGGTACTCTGTCTTGCAATCTCTAGCCACCTTGGCCTCCCCAGATTCCCTTCTTATCCTAATCTGTAGGATACCACCAGGCTCTCCATGGATTCTCACTTTCTACACTGTGGCCTGAAAACTTTCTTCAGGAAGTAGGCTGGGGCAATCATAAGAATTATCTCATTTGTACCCAGTCTTCTAGGGATCACTAACTTCTGTTGCTTAAAGTCCTGTGTCTTGAACAGGACAGTTTTTAGAATATCTTTAACAGTTCGTTCATAGAATGAAAGGCAATTTGTTTGTTTCATAATGAATCACTCTAAGTTACTTTATCCTGGTCAGGAGCAGAAATTCTGATATATCTTGAATAAATGTTTAAAGTAGCCATTATGACTGTGTGGATTCTTAAGTCCTTAGCCTAATTCTACCCATGACTAAAGAATAACAGGCAAGTCACTTCATTTCTCTAGAGTCAAAGACTTGACTTTCCCAAGGAGCCTAGCAGGGGTAGTATGACACAGCAAATTAAAACATGAACAAAAATTTTCTGTTATATTGTAAAAGAAAACTTCCTTTTACCTATTAAAAACAGCAAGAAATACTTTACTCAAGATTATAGCAATAAGGATCAAGACTATTGCAATAGGGGAGAGAAATTAAACTCAGCTGTAAATATGACAGGGACAGGTAGGGATTTATGGTCAATGGGAAAGGTGCAGGAAAGGATGAAAAATTATGAAAAGGAACTTGGTTATGTATCAAGCTTGATTAGATATCAAGGTTGGGAGAATTCTTGATAAATTGCCTAACCAGAATTTCTTGCTAAAACTGGACTTAGCAGGCCAAAACCAGAACCAAGGACAAGGCCTCATTGAAGACAAAGCCAGAGAAGCCAGTAAAATTTTGGCCCAAGAGGGAGTCCTTGTCAGTATGTATCAGTGATTTTTTGAAGCATTTCCCAAAGACTACTTGCTTCAGAATCTTGCTAATAATGCAGACTTTGGTACTCCTCTCCAGATTTCATGAGTCAAATCCACTTCCAACTGGGCCCCAAAACATACATTATTATCATGCTCCTCTGAGAGATTTTAATGCACACTAACACCTGAGAACCACCAGAAGTATGGTGGAAATACAATTATATTGAATACAAACGTGCCTAGAGAAAGGCTACAAGGAAATACATCAAAATGCCAGAGATCCTAACTGCATATATCATATGACCTAAATTGTCTTATTCTATGTTAGGATCAATTTTTTTTAAAATTTCAACATTTCTCACATTGGGATACATAATAAAATATATGTTATGTGATCAGTTTATTTTTCTCAAAAAAGTATTTCTGAATAAATGGTGTATGTTGCAGATACTCTAATAATAAAAAAAAATAAGGTATAAAATTTATACGGGAATGTGCATATAAAAGTAGAAAAAGTCATAAAGGAATTCACCACTAATGACATATGTTACATTTCCAGAAAAATGTAATTTTTCTGTTATTTATTTCAGTGTCAGGCTTTTAGATTTTAATTTTCTTGTACAGTTATGATATTATTGCCATTAAAGCAATTCTGAATATGTCATCAGGTTAATTTGGACTACACAGAAGATTATGATACTAATCCAATATTCATAACATAGCACTACTTTTAGTGTGTATCATATTTGAGACAGTGTCTTCAGCTATTTACAGGTACTAATCAATCCATTCCTCAGAAGAAATCTGTGAGGGCTGTACTATCAATGTACCCATTTTACATAGGAAGAAGTTGAGACACATAGTGATTAAGCAAATTACCTAAAATTGTACAACTAGTAAGTTGTAAAGCCAAGATATAGCTCAAAATGTTGGGTCCAGAACCA
Source organism: Muntiacus reevesi (assembly GCF_963930625.1). Classification (NCBI taxonomy): domain Eukaryota; kingdom Metazoa; phylum Chordata; class Mammalia; order Artiodactyla; family Cervidae; genus Muntiacus; species Muntiacus reevesi. Next base: position 144,016,908 of record NC_089271.1, on the reverse strand, counting down.
GTGCTCTCAGCGTCTCATAAAACAAATAATAAATCCATTAAAGCAGTGATTGAAACGGCCACCTATTTTCTTAAATAAAATTTTAAAATAATGTAGTTTTTAAAGATATTTTAATAGTGGTGAATTCCAATCCAATTGGTTCTTCTAAAGAGAGACATGTTTTCCCTCACACTGAATGAAATTGGGTATGAGGTGAAGTGAAGTGAAGGTGAAAGTGGCTCAGTCGTGTCTGACTCTTTGAAACCCCATGGGCTATACAGTCCATGGAATTCTCCAGGTCAGAATACTGGAGTGGATAGCCTTTCCCTTCTTCAGGGGATTTTTCCCAACCCAGGGATCAAACCCAGGTCTCCAACATTGCAGGCGGATTCTTTACCAGCTGAGCCACAAGGGAAGCCCAAGAATACTGGAGTGGGTAGCTTATCCCTTCTCTAGAGGATCTACCTGACCCAGGAATGGAACCTGGAACTCCTGTATTGCAGGCGGATTCCTTACCAACTGAGCTATTAGGGAAGCCCAAGGGTAGGTATAGTGGAGATAATCGGGCTATTGATGTTGGGAACCAAAAAGGAAAATAAGCAAAAGGGAAAAATCAAAGTCCTTAATGTTGAGGACTTGAGAGGTAATCATGGTAAGTCCAACTTGTGAGGAAGATGATATTAGGGGGAACAGAAACTATGCAGAAGTAAAAACTCTCCAGAAAGCAGGAATAGAAGGAACATACCTCAACATAATAAAAGCTATATATGACAAACCCACAGCAAGCACTACCCTCAATGGTGAAAAATTGAAAGCATTTCCCCTGAAATCAGGAAAAAGACAAGGGTGCCCACACTCACCACTACTATTCAACATAGTTTTGGAAGTTTTGGCCACAGCAATCAGAGCAGAAAAAGAAGCAAAAGGACTCCAGATAGGAAAAGAAGAAGTGAAACTCTCACTGTTTACAGATAACATGATCCTCTACATAGAAAACCCTAAAGATTCTACCAGAAAATTACTAGAGCTAATCAACAAATATAGTAAAGTTGCAGGATATAAAATTGACACACAGAAATCCCTTGCATTCCTATACACTAACAATGAGAAAACAGAAAGAGAAATTAAGGAAACAATACCATTCACCATTGCAACAAAAAGAATAAAATACTTAGGAGTATATCTACCTAAAGAAACAAAAGACCTATACATAGAAAACTATAAAACACTGATGAAAGAACTCAAAGAGGACACAAACAGAGGGAGAAATATACCGTGTTCATGGATTGGAAGAATCAATATTGTCAAAATGGTTATACTACACAAAGCGATCTATAGATTCAATGCAATCCCTATCAAACTACCAACGGTATTTTTCACAGATCTAGAACAAATAATTTCACAATTTGTATGGAAATACAAAATCCCTCGAATAGCCAAAGTAATCTTGAGAAAGAAGAATGGAACTGGAGGAATCAACCTGCCTGACTTCAAACTATACTACAAAGCCACAGTCATCAAGACAGTATGATACTGGCACAAAGACAGAAATATAGATCAATGGAACAGAATAGAAAGCCCAGAGATAAATCCACAAACCTATGGACACCTTATCTTTGACAAAGGAGGCAAGGATAAAGACAACCTCTTTAACAAGTGGTGCTTGGAAACTGGTCAACCACTTGTAAAAGAATGAAACTAGAACACTTTCTAACACCATACACAAAAATAAACTCAAAATGGATTAAAGATCTAAATGTAAGACCAGAGACTATAAAACTCCTAGAGGAGAACATAGGCAAAACACTCTCTGACATAAATCACAGCAAGATCCTCTATGACCCACCTCTCAGAATAATGGAAATAAAAGCAAAAATAAACAAATGAGACCTAATGAAACTTAAAAGCTTTTGCATAACAAAGAAACTATAAGCAAGGTGAAAAGACAGCCCTTATATTGGGAGAAAATAATAGCAAACAAAGCAACAGACAAAGGATTAATCTCAAAAATATACAAGCAACTCCTACAGCTCAATTCCAGAAAAATAAATGATCCAATCAAAAAATGGGCCAAAGAACTAAAAAGACATTTCTCCAAAGAAGACATACAGATGGCTAACAAACACATGGAAAGATGCTCAACATCATTCATTATCAGAGAAATGCAAATCAAAACCACAATGAGGTACCATTACACGCCAGTCAGGATGGCTGCTATCCAAAAGTCTACAAGCAATAAATGCTGGAGAGGGTGTGGAGAAAAGGGAACCCTCTTACACTGTTGGTGGGAATGCAAACTAGTACAGCCACTGTGGAGAACAGTGTGGAAATTTCTTAAAAAACTAGAAATAGAACTGCCATATGACCCAGCAATCCCACTTCTGGGCATACACACTGAGGAAACCAGATATGAAAGAGACATGTGCATCCCAATGTTCATCGCAGCACTGTTTATAATAGCCAGGACATGGAAGCAACCTAGATGTCCATCAGCAGACGAATGGATAAGGAAGCTGTGGTACATATACACCGTGGAATATTACTCAAAAGAATTCATTTGAATTGGTTCTAATGAGATGGATGAAACTGGAGCCCATTATACAGAGTGAAGTAAGCCAGAAAGATAAACACCAATACAGTATACTAACGCATATATATGGAATTTAGAAAGATGGTAACGATAACCCTATATGCAAAACAGAAAAAGAGACACAGATGTACAGAACAGAATTTTGGACTCTGTGGGAGAAGGCGAGGGTGGGATGTTTTGAGAGAACAGCATCGAAACATGTTATTATCTAGGGTGAAACAGATCACCAGCCCAGACTGGATGCATGAGACAAGTGCTCGGGCCTGGTGCACTGTGAAGACCCAGAGGAATCAGATGGAGAGGGAGGTGGGAGGGGGGATCGGGATGGGGAATACATGTAAATCCATGGCTGATTCATGTCAATGTATGACAAAAACCACTACAATATTGTAAAGTAATTAGCCTCCAACTAATAAAAATAAATGGAAAAAATTTAAAAAATAAAATGTATCTTATAATTGAAAAAAAAAGAAAGAAACTATGTAGAAGTATAAACTAGGACCCAGAGAAAAGCTATTGAGTAGAAAAATTGAAACACCTGTCAGCAATTGAAGAAAAGCATTAGTTGTATGAACGTATATTTCATGGGAAATAAATGTGCCAAGTAGATTTTGTCAATGTTTGTGATTCATACACATTTTCAAAAGTGAATAGGTATGATAAAGAATATTCCCTAACTTGTTTTTTAAAATAATGACAGATTTCTTCTTCTCTTTTAGCAAATTTGGCTGTCTACTGAAGAAACTTAAAAGGGTCACCTTTGTGACCAGAGCCAGCACTGCGCTTTGAACACCACTGAGCAGGAAACCTGAGACTGAGAAATAGGGTTAATCTTAATGGTGGAACATATTTTGACCTGCTGAGATTGAGGTAAGTTTGAGACATTCAGGAGAGTTCCATTAAAGTTCGCATAAAAATCTACAGGACCAAAGAGTAGTTTGGGCTTGACATATGGAATTGTAGTGACAAATGCAGAAATGAATAGGATCTGCCAAAGAGAACATAGAAACTGGAAAGAGAGAGGACTTGTAATATTCAGGGAAGTGATATAGCTCAGGTTCTAAGAGTCCAAGTGTTAGAACTTCTCACTTCTACTTGGGTCTAAGTCTCCACTCAGCCCTTCAGTATTCCAGTAAAATACAACTATGAGATGGTTATGTAAGATTCACATTGAATATAAGAACAAAGAATGGGTGAACCTAAGAGAATGCTAAAAGGTATATTTTGCAAATTGTATCTATAAGAATGCTGATACTGATTTTTAAATATCAAACAAGGTTTAATTCAAGGCAATTGATAATATATAGATAAAAAGAGACATTTAATAAAGAAAAAAGTTCAATCCACTAGATGGAATTCTAATTATTTATATGTGCCTAAAGACATAAAGGAAAAAATCAGAATAACAGAACAAGTATAAAATGCATAATTATAGTGAGAAGGAATAATACAAAGCATTTTTGGTAAATAATAGTATTATCAAAAAATATCAGTAAGGACCTCAAAGATTCTACAAAATTCTTAACATATTTGACCTTATAATATATATAGAATACAATGAATAACAACTATTGAATAACTGGGGAACTGAAGTTTGAAACATTTCCAGAGCTTGCACAGGTGGGGAATAATTCAGTTCTCATTAGCCAAATTGCAGTCTTTCCGAATACTGGCTTTCCCAAGTGGTGCTACTGGTAAAGAATTTGTCTGCCAATGCAGGAGATGCCAGAGACACAGGTTCGATCCCCGGGTTGGGAAGATCCTCTGGAGGAGGAAATGGCAACCCACTCCGGTATTGTTGTCTGGAAAATTCTATGGACAGATGAGCCTGAAGGGCTACAATCCATGGGGCAGCAAAGAGTCGGACACAACTGAGCACACTCACAAAAGTAAATACCAGGAGCATTCAGTACAGTCCTCAGAAGAAAAATATTTTCATAGTAGTAATAAATTAACACTAGAGTAAAACCTGCTGTAAACATGCCTGATAAAGTTTAAAGAAAATCCACAAGAGTTAAGACAATCTGCCTCCCCGAACAAAATCCTGCATTCTTTAAAAGAAGAAAACATAATCCCAATATTTAACCACATAAAATTCACAATGTTCGCATTTAATAAAAAGTTACTAGTAATACAAAAGCAGTAGGAAATTATGACCAATAATTAAGAGAGACAAATATTCAATATAAACAAAACAGAAATTACAGCAGCATCCAAGGTGAGGTTAACATCCAAAGACTTAAAACAGCTATTATAAATATGCCCAAGGATTAAAGGAAAATATTATTATAATGAGGAGTTAAATGGCAGATATAAAGGCTCCCAAGTGAAGCTTTGAATGAAAATAGTATTTGTTGAGATTAATGGTAGACCTGACACTCATTGAAAGCTCATTGAGTTGACAGCCCTAGGAACAGAAACTATCAAGAGCTTCCTCAGTGATCTGTGGGACAATACCAAGATGTCTAATATATCTATAATTAGGGAACAATAAAAAATATTTGATAAAAATAATGGCAGAATGTTTTCCAAATTTAAGGAAAACTGAAAACTCAAAGATTCAAGAATCTCAATGAAGCCAAGCCAGAAAAAAATAAGGCCACGCCAAAGCATATAATGACAAAATATCTGAAAACTAGTAATAAAAAGAAAATCTTAAAAGCAGCTGGAGATACATGACAAACAGAAAGAAAAACAAATGTAAAAATCACCATCAAGGTTTACTTATCAGAAATTGTGTAAGCCAGAATATGACTGAGTCATGTTTGAAGTACTAAAAAAATTAAAACTGTCAAACTAATTTGCTGTTCTCTGTAAATATCCTTGCAAATAATAATAAAATACTTTCAGTCAGTTCAGTTGTTCAGTCAAGTCAGACTCATTGCGACCCCATGGACTGCAGCACGCCAGGCTTCCTTGTCCATCACCAACTCCTGAAGCTTGCTCAAACTCATGTCCATCGAGTCGGTGATGCCATCCGACCATCTCATCCTCTGTCGTACCCTTCTCCTCCTGCCTTCAATCTTGCTCAGCAGCAGGGTCTTTTCAAATGAGTCAGTTCTTCCCATCAGGTGGCCAAAGTATTGGAGCTTTGGCTTCAACATCAGTCCTTTCAATGAATAGTCAGGACTGATTTCCTTTAGGATAGACTGGTTGGATCTCCTTGCAGTCCAAGGGACTCTCAAGAGTCTTCTCCAACACCACAGTTCAAAAGCATCAATTCTTCAACACTCAGCCTTCTTTATGGTCCAACTCTCATATCCAGACATGACTACTGAAAAAACTGTAACTTTGACTAGATGAACCTTTGTTGGCAAAGTAATGTCTCTGCTTTTTAATATGGTATCTATGCTGGTCATAACTTTTCTTCCAAGGATTTCATGGCTGCTGTCACCATCTGCAGTCCTTTTGGAGCCCAAGAAAATAAAGTTTGTCATTGTTTCCATTGTTTCTCCATCTATTTGCCATGAAATGATGGGACCAGATGCCATGGTCTTAGTTTTTTGAATGTTGAGTTTTAAGCCAACTTTTTCACTCTCCTTTTTCACTTTGATCAAGAGACTCTTTAGTTCCTCTTAGCTTTCTGCCATAAGGGTGGTGTCATCTGCTTATCTGAGGTTATTCATATTTCTTTAAATATTTCTTTGAATGCTAACAAAGTCTGACAGAGTTTGTTACCAGTTGACTAGCAATATAAGAAGTATTTTTAAAAATGTACTTCAGACTGAGGGGAAGAATGCCAGATGGATCATTGAATCTGGGCAAAGGAGAAAGAACACCGAGTATGGTAAATAGGTAAGTAAATATAATTTTTCTCAGTTTTAAATATTTTTTAAAAAACTAAAATAAGATAGCATGTTAAAAAAGCAGAGACATTACTTTGTCAACAAAGGTCCGTCTAGTCAAGGCTATGGTTTTTCCAGTGGTCATAAATGGATGTGAGAGTTGGACTATAAAGAAAGCTGAGCACTGAAGAATTGATGCTTTTGAACTGTGGTGTTGGAGAAGACTCTTGAGAGTCCCTTGCACTGCAAGGAGATCCAACCAGTCCATCCTAAAGGAGATCAGTCCTGGGTGTTCTTGGGAAGAACTGATGTTGAAGCTGAAATTCCAATACTTTGGCCACCTGATGCGAAGAGCTGACTCATTTGAAAAGACCCTGATGCTGGGAAAGATTGAGGGCAGGAGGAGAAGGGGACGACAGAGGATGAGATGGTTGGATGACATCACCAACTCAATGGACATGGGTTTGGGTGGACTTCGGGAGTTGGTGATGGACAGGGAGGCCTGGTGTGCTGTGGTTCATGAGGTTGCAAAGAGTCGGACATGACTGAGCTACTGAACTTACTGAAAATAAGATAAATGCATTATGGAATTTATATGATATGTACCAGTAAAATACATTACAAAAATACCACAATAAGGGAGAATAAAATAAAATATGATCACTGTAAGATTCTTGCATTTATATATGAAGTGCTAAAATCAGTGTTTAAAAGTAGATAGAAATTAAAAATACAGTGTGCAAATTCCACCAAAACTAGTAAAAATAAAACAATGTGTACTAATAAATCAACAGAAGAAATAACATAAATTGCTATAAATGGTCAAGTAATTCAAATGAAGGCAGAAAAAGAGAAATTCAAAAAGAGACACAAATAGAAAACAGCAAAATATCAAATTTGAACCAAATTGTTTTGAAAATTACATTAAACATAACCATTGTGAACATTCCAATTACAATGTTAGCTTGTCTGATTGGATGAAAAAGCAGGACCCAAACATATGCTGTATAAGAAATAGACTTTATTTTTTAAAAATTATTTATTTATTTGGCTGCATCAGGTCTTAGTTGCTGCTTTCAAGTTTAGTTGCTGCACAGTATATGGGATCTTAGTTCCCTGCCCAGAGATTAAACCCACATCCCCCACATTGCAGGGTGGATTCTTAACCACTGGACCACCTGGGAAGTCCCAGAAACAGACTTTAAATATAAAGACAGATATAGGCTAAATTCAATGGGTAGAAATGTATATTAAGAAAAATGCTAAGGCTTGTCATTATATTAACATTATACAAAGTATATTTCAGAACAAGGAATATTACTTCAGAAAAACAAAGATGTTTTTTATAATGCTAGATTAATGCATCAAAAGGTCATAGAAATTCTAAATATGCTGTACCCAATAATGTGCTTCAGAATGCTTACAGCAAATCCTAATACTGAAAATATACATAGACAAATCTGAAATTATAGTTGTAGATGTCAGTGCTTCTTGCTCAATAATTAATAGAGCAAGTAGACAAAAAAATTAAGGGTATAAAAACCCGAATATTAACACAAAAAAAGCTTCACACCAATATTTATAGCAGTTTATAATTGCCAAAATGTGGAAGCAACCAAGATGTCCTTCAATAGATAAATGGATAAACAAACTAGGGTTCATCCATAAATGGAATATTATTCAACAATAAAAATACATGAACTCTCAAGTCATGAAAAGATTTAGAGGAAACTTAAATGTGTATTTCTGAGTGACAGAAGCCAAACTGTAAAGGCTCCATACTGTATGATTCCAACTATATGACATTCTGGAAAAGGCAAAATTATGAAGACAGTAAAAAGATTGAAATGATTTCAATGATTATATGTACATACTAATTGAAATTTGTAGAACAATCCAACTAACAACAGCAGAATAATTATTTTTGAGTAAACATGGAATATTCAAAAGCATTCAAACAAATGCTTGAATGCATTTGTGCTACAGACAAACTCCTTCAGGCTCCACTTCCTTTTTGGTAAAACAGGTATAAAAGGTATAAAAGCTGGTATAAAACCTACCTTGTAGACTTGTGCTGAGGAATAGATGATGCAAGAGAGACATAAGAGACACAGGTTCGATCTCTGGGTTGGGAAGATCCCCTGGAGAAGGAAATGGCAACCTACTCCAGTATTCCTGCCCAGAGAATCCCATGGATATAGGAGCCTGGCAGGCTACAGTCCATGGAGTCGGACACAACTGAAGGACTTAGCACACATGTACAGTAAAGCTCACTTACAAAACCTGTACAAGATGAGAAATTTCAGGCGATAATGACAAAAAAATGCAGACACATAGACAAGGAAATTTGCTGATTTTTATATTTTTTGTTCTTTTTTCATATGGCATGGAAATCCGTGGTCCTTTGAGACAAGGGAGAGCCAGTTATTCAATACCAAAAGGTGATGGTAATGGACTATATGACCTTCTCTTTATGCCTGTTCTTTGTTCTTTTCTTCTGAGAGTTGAAGATACCAATGGAGTTTGAGAATTTTTCATCATAGAGAAGCTGCACCTCCTGCAGTTAAGTTGCCCAAAGTTGTTTCCAGATTTGAAAGGCCATGTGGGATGCTAATGTAATGAGGAGTAGAAGACAGAGAATCAGCTGCAACATGAAACAGTGATAAGGAATCATGTCTGACCAATTGCCCATTGTAATGGATAGGTTTTCACTGAGAAGATCCTCTCTTCACTTTTCCAACAGTAAGAAGTTCATAATTTTTAGGTGTCAGAAGAGGAGTCATCCCACAGTTACAAATTCTCTGAGTTGTTATTGCCTCTTTCATCCAGTCTAAGTTCACAGATAGATGATTTGGGCAAGAGGCTTAAAGGGAGTATGACCAGAGGAGTTCAATGGCTGTTGACCTGGTAATGGGGTGGCTTCATTATTACCCATCTCTTTTGCCCCCTCTGAAACTTTCATTATTACCCTAGCACTCAGAGCTTGGTTTCCACTTCAGCCTTGGGTGGAAGAACTACTGCTAGTTTCCCTAGAAACTTTATTCACTGACTAAGTTATTTGGTGTTTCCCATGTCATATTGAAAAAATGACTTGTGATTCTTTTCTGCCAGTATTATCAGATGGGAAAAGAAATGTTGCAGCATTCATCAAAAGTGTCCAGTCACTGCGTTGTCACATGTAGTTGTCTCCTTCTGGGATCCACCATAAATCCTTACTCTTGTTTTGGGTGTATTATGCTAGACAAGGGATTATTTGTCCCCCAGGGCCTTCAAGGGGAGAACTCATCCAGGGGTCCTCTTTCCTCCCTCCTCTCCAATTAGTCTCTGGGAGAGAAGGTCATTTCTCAGAAACCCTTTGTCTGGCCCTCATCAGAGGCAGCTCCCTTCACTTTGCCAGAAGACCTAAATTGATTCCGTTAAGAGAATATACCACATGAACAACCTTACTCTGTGACTAAGTCTCTGTATGTCTAAAACTGTTGGAACCGAACAGAAGCTATGAGTTCTAACTCTTGCCTAGAAACAGCCTTCTCCCAAAGGAGGATCCTGCCACCACCCTGCTCTCCTGGAGTGATGGCTCCACCAGGATCAGAAAGATGCTCATCAGGAGACATCAAGTGCCCTGGGAATGTGAGGACAGAGCAGTCACTATCTGACTTGGGGCCTTGGTCTCATTCCCTTCCAGCCTCAATCGGCCTGTGAAGATAGCACAGAAGCTTCTGTGAAGACAGAAGCTGAGTCATGTGTTCAAAGGGAAAAGGAAGAGGGACTCACAATTTTTGAGGACGGATCTGCTGAGAGTCAGGAATCTGGTGGAGCTTTACCCTCCTAGAAGTGGAAGGGGCAAGAGAATGTGAACTACAGATGTGACTGGTATTTGAAGGGCAGCATGATCTGGAGAGCAGGTGGAGAGAAGGAAAATATTCACATATTTCTATTTTGACTGTGACTCAATGCCATTTTGGGCTTCCCAGGAGGTGCAGTGGTAAAGAATCTACCTACCAATGCAGAAGACGCAAGAGACATGGGTTCGATCCCTGGGTCTGGAAGATCCCTTGGAGGAGGGAATAGCTATCCACTCCAGCATTCTTGTCTGGAGAATCCCATAGACAGAGGAGACTGGCAAGCTACAGTCAATAGGGTCACAAAGAGTCAGACATGACTGAACTTAGCACGCATGCATGCAATGCTCTTTTATGTTGTGGAATAAGTACCCTGATGGGGCTGGGGAAGAAAAGAAGGTGTCTATACCATTTCCATTCAATTGAGTCATGTACCCCATGAATGCAGACTGGAGTAATGGAATGAAGTCACCACCTACCCTGTTCCCCATGTTTTCCTTTCCCCTTAGCTTACCCTCTTGTTTTACATAGGAAACTAGTATTTTCTTTGAGGTCCTGAAAAGTAAGATCAAAGTCTAATACTATATCTGCCAGACAGGACACAAGACACTGGAACAAGAGAGACAGGAGACTTCCCTGGAGTAACTGTTTGTGTCTGTAAGTCACCTCACCCCTCTTAGTCTCACTTGGAAAATATATATTTGTGTTATGTATGGGCTTCCATTGTGGCTCAGCTGGTAAAGAATCCACCTGAAATGTGGGAGACCTGGGTTTGGTCCTTGGGTTGGGAAGACCCCCTGGATAAAGGAAAGACTACCCACTCCAGTATTCTGGCCTGGACAATTCCATGGACTGTACAGTCCATGGGTTCACAAAGAGTTGGACATGACTAATCGACTTTCACTTTCATTGCTGTGGGGTAGAGTGATGGCACTGCAAACATAAACAGGTAGAAACTGAGAGCTTGCTGGATGAGCCAACAATCAGGGCATGCGCTTTGGTATCTGTGTTTCCTGTTGTACCATTCTGGTTGTCAGGCATCTCCCATCTTTCTGTCCTTCTCTCAAGGCACCCCAGATTTACTAACCCTAACTTCTGTCTAAATTCCTCTAATGTCACAAAGGGCTGGGCTGGAGCAAAGGATTTCAAGAATGGGAGCAAAGAGGGATCTCCTGGAAAACCTGCTGTTTTCTACTCTCCTCCCCTGGAGAAGTTGGAAAGGAAGAAAATCATCATTCTGTTTGTTCTTGTTTCATGTGCTATTATGTTCCCTTACTTCTCCATGAAGATAACTTCAGGGAAATACTTCTCCACTGAACCTTTGAAAGGTAAGGTGCTACATAGGATCAAAGGCTATTTGTGTATTTTGTACAAGATCACACAGTACCAGTCAAGAGCTTGCCCTGGGCCCCAGTGACAGATCTCACCTCATAACTCTAGGATGACATTGGATAAACACTGCCCAAAGAAGAGGTGGTCTCTCCTGTCAAAGAGGATCACACCAGCCTCTTTGCCCAGCCAGCTAGGTCTGGGCCAGAGACTAAAGTCATTTCCATCCAGCAAAACACTTTGAGTTTCTAGAAGGAAGATATTTTTCAATGTAAGTCCAAGGAATTATTTTAAGACTCATGCTGTAGGCTCTACATCTACATTCAGTCTCTATATCTGATTTCAATTCAGTTAAAAATTCACTGAGTTCCAGACTCTGGGTGAGATTCTAGAGATATTTGTTGTTTCATGGTAAGGTACTTTTATGGTTAGTATCAGTGGGATTTATTTAATACCACATAGACCTGGGAAGGGCCATCCCTCTGTTTCCTGCTATGTGAGTTAGACAACTTTTTTAACTCCTGTGCCTTAACTTCTGATTCATAAATGGTGATAAAACCTTAAAAGGATATTTTGAAGATCAAATATGTTAGTATCATCAAAGTACTTAATATGGTGTCTGGCATAGAAATGTAGGCTACACTGGACCTTCACTCTTTTGTTTGGCCATCTTAATGTTGAGTTCTTGCTCTGGCTTTACCTGGTGGTAGCATAACTCATTTCAACATGTTCTACCATTTCAAATACATTCCTTTCACAAAGAGGAAAAAAACTAATAAGTGTTGGGTTGGAAATGCAGATTTTGATAAAGCTTGTGAGAATGATCCTACTTTAGTTTGTAGAACTGGTATAAGGATAGAAAGAATTGACGACTCAATTTTATAAGCCATTTGCATTCTTAACAAATATTTTGGGGGTATCTGTTATATGCCAGGCTCAGTAAGCCTACAAATCATGTCTTCATCTCAGAACTTTCTTCTACGCTCCAGAGCCATGTATCCAACTACCTGCCAGAAATTTTACATCTAGAGCAATAGTTCTCAAATGGTGTTGATTTCATTCCCCAGCTCCAGGAGACATGTGGAAATGTCTGAAAACACTTTCAGTAGTCACAACTTGGAGTGCTACTGAAATTTTGTGGGTAGAGGCTAAACATCACACAATGCATACAACAGCCTTTCACAAGAAAGAGCTCTCTGAACCAAAGTGTCAACAGTTTTGAGGAAAAGCTCTCTAGAGCAAGGTAAATGTTATTACCCACCTTGTGTGCACAGATACAGGGTAGAACCCAACTTTGGAATCTAACAACCCTGAATTAGAATAACTATGGTGCCTATTCCTTGGCATGCCCTTGGAAAATGTATGTAACCTCTCTGAGCCTTTGTAGAGTGTGCCATGGCAAAAACCACTACAATATTGTAAAGTAATTAGCCTCCAATTAAAATAAATAAATTTTTAAAAAGAGGAAAGAGTTATAACGGGGAATACTGATACTTAACTTACTGAACAGTTGTAAGAAGTTGTAAAACAGTATGTGGAGTTCCTAACACAGTGTCTGGCCAGTAATAGGCCATTGATTTGTTAGTTTCCTTCCCACCCCACTTCCTAACTTCTGCTTCCAAGATTACTTTAACCTAAATTATGTAGCCCTACACAGCATAACTATGTCCTGAAGAGCTTCTGGAACTATAACAACAAGAAGGAAAATAAGCTTATAGAGACCCAACTTGTGTATAAGAGTTGATGCCACTTTTGTGTTGTATGTATAATGGAAGTGGGCTATGGGGAAAAATTGTCCCCCCATTTCCAGGAAATCAGTGTACCTTTATGGGGCCATCTTGGAAAGTTAACACAGGAATGCCCACTAACTGGGTATGTGGTTCATCTTGTGGCTCAATAAACATAAACACCCAGAGAAGCACAAAGGCCAGACATTTTGGAGCAAGGCCATAGGAATAATTGGGAGACAGCCAGACACAGAAAGAGGAGAACTTTGGGCCAGGTGTGAGACCACCTTACAACTGGGCAGGGCAGAATGTGAGCTCCATAAGGGCAACTCACCAAGAGTTTTGAAGGAAGCGGACCTGAGCTGTGCAATTAGTTCTCCTTCCGATCTCACTAATTAGGTAAGTTGTTCCTGTGATAGAGAAGAAATGAGTGTATAGAAAGGCTAGAAGTGCTTTGCTCATGGATGTCCCATCATATGGAAGAAAATAATGAGAATGGAGGGTCAGAATTCCCCAGGACAAACCAATGTATGGCCCAATAGACTAAGTTTCTGCCTTATGCATCATGCTAAGTCACTTGTGTCATGTCTGACTCTTTGCAACCCTATGGACTGTAGCCCACCAGGCTATTCAGTTCTTGGAATTCTCCTGGGATTGAATCTATGTCTCTTACATCTCCCGCATTGGCAGGCATGTTCTTTACCACTAGGGTCACCTGGGAAACCCAAGTTTCTGCCTACTAAATAACTAATATTCTAGGCCTGCTTTCTTGAAATAATTCCTAAATTGCCTAATGACATTTATTTTGTGTGTTCCTCGATAATTCAGTCACATGATTACAGTCAGTCTCTTAGTTTTCTGCCACAGATGGCTAACTGCTTAGCATGGCCTGTGATTTTACACATTCACCCTGCAAGGGCTAGTTCACCTCCAAGAACCCTCCATGGGATATTGATGATACTTTCACCGTGTCTCATTTTAAAGAATGCAAAATTCCTGATGACAGGCATTTGCTTTGTTAGAATAGCTTGGGCAGAGTTCCACCACCACTCGGCTCCCAGTCTATATTGCCTTTATTTCTCTGGTGACAACATAAAGAGCAAAAGTGCTCTGCTTTTGGGCTTCCCTTGTGGCTCAGCTTGTAAAGAATCTGCCCACAATGAGGGAAACCTGGGTTTGATCCCTGGGTTGGGAAGACCCCCTGGAGAAGGGAAATGTTACCCACTCCAGTATTCTGTCCTGGAGAATTCCATGGACTGTATAGTCCACGGGGTCGCAAAGAGTTGGACACGACTGAGTGACTTTCACTTTCACAAGCCAATGGCCCTGTAGTTATTGTGGGATCATGAACGTCTGTATGAATTCAGGCACTTTTTATTCCTTTTCCTCTTTGTTGCTAAGAGATAGACGAGAAAAGGAGAAGAAAAAGGCCGTGATGGGAAGTTCATTGTAACATCTGGTTGTTATGATCACTACCCAGTTGTTTCAATGTCATCGTCATTAACCCAGTGCCTAGCATGGTGCAGGGCACACAGTTACACCAGTAAACTGTGGTAATTGCTGGATGTGCCTCTCCCTGTGCAGCCCTCATGCTGGTGGCCTTGCTCATATCAGGTGTCTGAAGAAGACAGGTTCTGAGAATCAGTGTCCTGATGGCTGATGGAATTTCTACTCCAGGTTCAAGGGCAGCGGTCCTCGGGAGACCCCAAAATTTCACATCTTCAGTTAGATATGATACCTGACAAGTGAGTTCATAGGTACAATAAAAGTATGTTGTGGGATGGCTCTGTAAGGCTCACAAACTGGCCTAAAAGTAAAGAAGCTACTTTGATCTCATGATGGAAGAAAAAGGTTAGCAGGTGGCATTTAATTTCTTCTGCAGCTAATGCTTTATAGTAGCCCTTGAAGTCTATTAACGGTGTCTTCTTTTGTTTGAAAGCAATTATTTACCCAACCTGAGGGAGGAACTTGATCTTTAGCATGCGTTTGGAATAAATATACCTAAATTGTTTTCGCTGGGTAAATATTATTCAGTGATCACCATGTTACTCTCAGGTGGTTGTTGAAATATGCATTTGGTTAGAAACTCTTCCTAGTGATTTGGGATTGTAATATAGTTTATTCCCTGGAAGCTGCATTCTTTATCTATTCTATAATGAAAAGCCTTAAGAAGCCAGAAAATTTCCAAATGTTAGTTAAAAATATCTTTTACTGGCAGGCTACAGTTCATGGGATCGAAAGAGTTGGACACAACTTAGCACTATCCTCAGCTTTCAGCTCAGCTTTAAGAATTTATATATTTAAACAATTACTTTAGAGTGTCTTATTGATCTGATAAAATAACCATGTAATCTTAAATGTAGGTATGTTTACCTTCCCAGTACATAATAATTTCAGTTCTTTATTACCTGGCCTCCCTCCTCCTCCCCCTGCAGTGTACCCAGGCAACCACTGATCTCTCACTATAGATTACTTTTCATATCCTGGAATTTTATTCAAATGGAATCATAAAGGATTTTCTTTTTCTTTCTTTTTTTTTTTGGTCAGTTGGTTTTGGTTGGTCTGGCTTCTTTCATTCAACCTGTTTGTTTTAGATGTATCCATTTTGTTGCATGTATCAATAGTTCATTCTTCTTATTGATGAGTAGTGTCCTAGTATGAGCTTCCTCCATGACTCAGTGGTAAAGAATCTGCCTGTAATGCAGGAGCCGTGGGTTCGATCCCTGGGTCAGGAAAATTCCCTGGAGAAGGGAATGGCAACCCTCTCCAGTATTCTTACCTGGAGAATCCCATGGACAGAGGAGCCTGGCAAGTTGTAAAGAGTCAGACGTGACTGAAGTGACAGCATGCACACATGCACACATCCCAGTATACGCATATACTGTGATTTGTTTGAAATTTGCTGTTGTTTTCTAAATTAAATGTTCAGTGAATATTTGTGTATAAGTTTTTGCATGGACATATGTTTACTTTCTTTCAGGTACATACTTAAAGAGTGCAGTGTCTGGATCATATGGTAGATTTAAGATTAGCATTGTTAAGAAACTGCCAAACTGGTTATACCATTTTTCATTCCCTCAAACACTTTGTGAGAGTTCCATTCTCCTCAACCTTGCCATTGCTTGGGATGGTCAGTCTTTTTAATTTCAGCCATTCTCATGTGAATGTAGTGGTATCAGATTGTAGTTTTAATTTACAATTCTCTAATGATATTGAGCACATTTTCATGTGCTTATTTGCTGTTTCTGTATCTTCTTTGGTGAAATTTTTATTCAAAAATTTTCCCCGTTTATTTTTTGTAGTGTCTTTTCTGCTTCTTAAATGACTTTTTTCTGTATTCTGGATACAGATGCTTTGTCAGATATATAATTTGCACATATTTTCTCCCAGTCAATGCCTTGACTTTTCATTCTCTGAATAGTATCTTAGAAAGGGCAGGGGTTTTTTTGTTGGGTTTTTTTTTTCAATTATTTTTATTAGTTGGAGGCTAATTACTTCGCAACATTGCAGTGGGTTTTGTCATACATTGACATGAATCAGCCATGGAGTTACATGTATTCCCCATCCCGATCCCCCCTCCCACCTCCCCCCCCCACCCAATTCCCCTGGGTCCTCCCAGTGCACCTGGTCCGAGCACCTGTCTCATGCATCCCACCTGGACCAGTGATCTGTTTCACCATAGATAATATACATGCTGTTCTCTCGAAACATCCCACCCTCGCCTTCTCCCACAGAGTCCAGAAGTCTGTTCTGTACATCTGTGTCTCTTTTTCTGTTTTGCATATAGAGTTATCATTACCATCTTTCTAAATTCCATATATATGTGTTAGTATGCTGTAAGGTTCTTTATCTTTCTGGCTTACTTCACTCTGTATAGTGGGCTCCAGTTTCATCCATCTCATTAGAACTGATTCAAATGAATTCTTTTTAACGGCTGAGTAATATTCCATGGTGTATATGTACCACAACTTCCTTATCCATTTGTCTGCTGATGGGCATCTAGGGTGCTTCCATGTCCTGGCTATTATAAACAGTGCTGTGATGAACATTGGGGTGCACGTGTCTCTTTCAGATCTGGTTTCCTCAGTGTGTATGCCCAAGAGTGGTATTGCTGGGTCATATGGCAGTTCTATTTCCAGTTTTCTAAGAAATCTCCACACTGTTTTCCATAGTGGCTGTACTAGTTTGCATTCCCACCAACAGTGTAAGAGGGTTCAGAAAGGGCAGTTTTTAACTTGAAGTCCAGTTTTATGTATTGGTTTGCTTATGGATTATAGTTTCGGTGTCTGTGAAATCTTCACCTAACCCAAGGTCACAAGGATTTTCTCCTATGTTTCCTCTAGAAGGTTGAAAACTTTAGGTTATATTTGGGTCTCTGATGCATTTTGAGTGAACATTCGTGTATTATGTGATATGTGAATCACTCTTTATATTTGTATATATGATATCCACTTGTCCCAGCACCTTTTGTTGATAAGACTATCATTTCTCCACTGGATTGCCTTTGCTTGTTTTCAAAAATCAGTTCTCCATATATGTTTGCATCTATTTCTGAATACTTTATTATTTTCCTTCAATCTGTTTGTCTACATCAATTCTAATACCACACTTCCTTGATTACTGTAGGTTTATAGTGAGTCTTCAGAAATCTTGGAGTCTTCATCCTTCAACTTTATTCTTCTTTTCTCAAAGTTGTTTTTCATAGTTCATGACCTCTGTATTTCCAAATTAACTTCAGAATTTGCCCATAAATTTCTTTTATAAAATATTTTCTAGGATTTTTATTGGGATTACACTGAATATATAGACCAATTTGGGAGAAGTACCATCCTAACAATACTACATCTTTTGATCCATAAAGACAGTTGTCTCTCCATTTATTTAAATTGCAGCCACTATGGAAAACAGTGTGGAGATTTCTTAAAAAACTGGAAATAGAACTGCCATATGACCCAGCAATACCACTTCTGGGCATACACACTGAGGAATCTAGATCTGAAAGAGACACGTGCACCCCAATGTTCATCGCAGCACTGTTTATAATAGCCAGGACATGGAAACAACCTAGATGCCCATCAGCAGATGAATGGATAAGGAAGCTATGGTACATATACACCATGGAATATTATTCAGCCGTTAAAAAGAATTCATTTGAATCAGTTCTAATGAGATGGATGAAACTGGAGCCCATTATACAGAGTGAGGTGAGCCAGAAAGATAAAGAACATTACAGTATACTAACACATATATACGGAATTTAGAAAGATGGTAACAATGGCCCTATATGCAGGGCAGAAGAAGAGACGCAGAAGTACAGAACAGACTTTTGAACTCTGTGGGAGAAGGGGAGGGTGGGAAGTTTCGAAAGAACAGCATGTATCAAGTGCTCGGGCCTGTTGGGCTGGGAAGATCCAGAGGAATCGGGTGGAGAGGGGGGTGGGATGGGAGACCGGGATGGGGAATTCGTGTAACTCTATGGCTGATTCACATCAATGTATAACAAAACCCACTGAAAAATAAAAAAATTAAAAAAAAAAAATAATAAAAATAAATAAATAAATAAATTTTCTTTAATTTTTCTGAGCAATGTTTTATAGTGTTCAGTGAACAGATCTTGCATATTTTTGAACAAGTTATTCATAAGTATTTCAGACTTTTTGATGCTATTGTAAAGAACACCACTTTGTAAATAAAATTTCCAGTTATTGTATTTTCACTGAACTGTCAGCAGCCAAATGTTTCATAATAGCAATTGCAGGAACTTTTTGGTTGAAAGAACAGGCTACTCTAGGATATAAAAACTACCTGATGTGTAACATGCTTTTGAGTGTGTTTCTTTATCAGCTTTTAGATGTTATTGGCAATGTGCTGAAACTAAGGAAGATGTCAGAGATAATTCTACAGGACATCTCCAGAAAAATCGGCGACTGAAATAAAATAATTATGGCAGTTTTCAATTTTCATGCATGTGGTTAAAATTGAACCAGTCTATTTGTGGGTTTTTTCTTTTTTGTGACCCAGCAAGTCTTCCTCAGTGAATTCCTAGGTTCTCCAGTAGTGAAACAGACAGAAGGAGAAAGCACATATGTATATGAGCATGTTTGTTTGTATGTATATGTATATTGGAGAAGCTGCGAGGAATTTTTATTGGAAGGAAAACTCGAGGTTAATGCTGTGGTCATGTCAGTCCTTTTAACTTCCTGTCACATATTTGGAACCAAATTGGTTGCTGTTTGTTTGCTGGCTTCACTTGGCGAGCATTGTTACCATGGTGACTTAGTGACTGCTGTGGGATTTGATGCAGATTGAGCATCATTTTATAATTCTAACCTGAATTATTTATTACTATTATAGTTGTCAAGTGTTGCTTTTCTGATTACCTCATTCCTTTCAGATTTGTTCACTGAAATTTGACTGGAGGTAGAGCTTTCTCTTTTCTCTATTTTTTATTTATATAAGTATGACTCATAGATTAACCTATTTTGCTCAAAGGTCTACTATTTGGTGCTGTAATTATTTATTTTGATGCTCAAATTGTCCCAGAATTGGCCAGCAGAGGCCCCTTTAAGTTGGCTTCTGTGTCCATTTGATGCCTCCTTAGAATTCTTTGAACATGTACTTTTCTCTCTGAGCCTGAGTATCTCCTAATCTGTAGAAAGAAAATTATGATTCTCCACCTCAGAGCATCCCTTTGTAGAACTGAGAAGTCTGATAATTACAACCTTCAGCATGTGGCATCTATTAGGCCCTCACCAAATTGTATTTCTCCACTCCAACATTACCTCCTTCATTCTGTTTAGTGTGATGCCTTTGACATTTCCATAATAGCACGACTACTGGAGAGAATACTTGGACATGTAACATAAACAGGGATAAGGGTACATGTCCATGATGTGAGAGCTTCAGTGTCACTGCTGTGTGTGGAGGAAAAGCATCACTGCACAGCTTCCAGGGGAATGAGAGGGGTCAGCATGCAAACACATCCTGAGCTCCTTCCCCTGCATTTCATGTGCTTTCCCTTCTTCTCACTTTCCTCTCTATTCCATGCACTGTCTTATCTCCTTATTCTTCCTTAAAGTAGGACATCACAGAAGGATGTGAACACTGAGCCCCAGAAACAAGATCCAGTAGAAAGAACCAGTTGTGATGTTGAGTTTGCTAGACAGGTTCCTGGAGCAAGAGTGAAGAGATTGGATCCCATCATTGGGACACTTTAGGTAAGTCACCAGTCTTTCCTCCATTGTCTCCTATACAACAGGATAACAGTACCAAATGCTTCTGACCACCCAGGAGTATTGTGGAGTTTAGGTATGAACCCATGTGGGAAAGCAATCTGTGATTGTAGGTGGGAGGGAAGGACCAGTGTACTATATTAACAGATACACCCCATATATATTAGAATTTTGCATGGTAGACATTAAATTATCTTTTTTAAGCCATACAGCACGTGGGATCTTAGTTCCTCAACTGGATATTGAACCCACATCCCCTGCATTGGGAGCACCGAGGCTTTACTGCTGGACTGCCATGGAAGCCCCATGTTGGGCATTAAATTAATGCTACACAGATGTTAGTTGTTTGGGTCAGGAATTATCCAAATGGGATCCTCAAAACACTTCATTAAACTCACTTGGGGGTACTTATTAAAATTCCAGATTCCTGTACCCCACCCTAGGTCTACTGAATTAAAACCAGGGAGGTAGAATGAGAGGTACCTACATTTTGAAGAATATCTCCAGTGTGTCTGTATTCATCCGATTTTAAACAGCTCTGCTGCAGATTTCCAACAAACACTTTTTAAAATTCTGCATCATTTAATGTCTTATGCCCTTGCCAACTTGTCCTGTACTTCAGTCTTAAATATCTGCCCCTGCTCCTATATCTCAAATAGGTAACAATTCCTTCATGCAAGTAATATTTATGCAGAGATTTATATGTGAAGCACTGAAATAGGCACTGGGGACACAGCAAAAAGAATAAGACAGGCAAGGTCCCTAGAGTTTTATTCTAGTTTGGGGAAACTGGCAGTAAGCAGGTAAACCAGTAATTGGGATAATTCTATATGGGGATGAGTGCTTTGAGGAAAATAAACACATAAATAGAGGGAAAAATGAGTGACACGGGGATTATAATGGAGGGGTTGTCAGTGAATCTCTTTCTCAGGAAGTGACATTTGAGTTAAGTCCTGAACAACAAGAGAAAACCAGGCCTGAGCAGGCCTTTGGGTCACTCATCCCATCGAGTGCGTGGCACTGCTGGTTCCAGGAGCAGAGGACAAGGTCCAATGGGTGGAGCCTGGCAGACAAATGCAGATGGTAGATGAGGTCAAGGGCAGACAGCAGCCACATGGTGTGGAACATGTAAGGAGTTTGGAGTTCATCCTGAGGGTGAAGGGCTAGAGGGAGGGAGTGACAAACTGTGATTCATGTACTCACAAGGTGACTCTGGCTGCTGTGTGGGGAATGGACTGGACAGGTATGGGAGAGCTGAAGGGAATAACCACTAGGAGAATATTGCAGGGTCCAGGGCAGAGACGAGGGTGGATTGGCCCTGAGCTGCAGTAGTATGCAGAGGACAGGTGACCTGGACAGGGTGTGCTGGAGGTAGGGTAGGAGGGACCTGTAGTGGCTGTGTGTTGGGGTGGTGGGATATGTGAGGATAACACAGGATCCTGAATGAGACCTCGGATTTATGTTTAGTCATGTACAGAAATGGTAATGGTGTTTCCTGAGATCAGTTATTCCAAGTAATTGAAGGTATTCTTATGATAATTAGGTATCCACCATTGGTGACAGTGAAAATTAATGATATACAAAATCTCTTTTGATGGATAGAATTCAGTTGTAAGACTATTAAACTTTACTAAATATACACATAAATGATAAAACTATAAAAAAATCTGTATTGTATTTGTTTAAATAAGCTTGCATTTATTGAGCTGTTACTATGTGCCTAGCATTGTTTTAAGGATTTTTATATATTAATTCAGTTCTCAAAGCAGCAACCTTTGATGTAGGGATGACTGTTTTACCCATTTTATAGAATGAGGAAAACAACTGAAGTGCTAAGTGGTTCTTTCAATCTACTAAGATCACAGAAAGTCAGATATCCCAATATCTCTGCAGTAGAATTTTTGCTGTTGTTCTTGTTGTTTAGTTGCTAAGTCATGTCCGACTCTTTTGCAACCCCACAGACTGTAGCCCACCAGGCTCCTCTGTCCATGGGATTTCACAGGCAAGAATACTGGAGTGGGCTGCCATTTCCTTCTCCAGGGGATCTTCCTGACCCTGGGATTGAACCCGCATCTCCTGCACCGGCAGGCAGATTCTTTACTGCTGAGCCATCTGGGAAGCCCAGTAGAATTTTTTTAAATATTGATATTAGGGACCATTTATGCTTGTAAAAACCAAAACACAAAGCAATATTGTTTAGAAACATTTTGTCTTCTACAGTAAGTACTGCACAATCCCAGTTTTTACACATGAGGCAATTGAGTGACTATAAGGTGAAGTAAAAGTATTCAAACTCCCACAGTCTGTAAGTGGCAGAATAGCAGTTTGGACCTAGCTTGTCTCCAAAGCCCATAGTCCTAGCTAATACTCTTAGGGAGAAGAAAAATATTTGTTGAACCATGTCAGCCCACAATGGATGATGTTAGGTTAGAGCCATCCATATCTCTTTGGGTAGAAACTATGCTTCATTAGGCATTTTGCCATGTACCAGATGGTATTTATTTAACGAAAAGGTAATGACTATACGAAAAAAAGCATGCAAAGATAAACAAAACCAGACCCTAGTTAAAGTGGTAAGGACATATTTTAATCAGTAATATATTATTATGACAGGGAAAAGAGTCCAGTGTGAGCTGACTCCAACTTCAATTTGTACAGAGGTGACTAGGATTTTCAAAGGGAATATGAGGGAAAAGGGAGAGGGATGAATAGGGACCAGTATAGCCAGGGAACTAAAAATTTACAGAAAAGCAGGAAGGGAGATATTCATGTGAAACCCATCTGGGTTTCTAAGGCATACTTATTCAAGTTAGATTTCTACCCTCCCACAAAGGCTGGGAGACAAGGTCCTCTCCTCAGGCATTGGCTGGAACAAACAGTAAATTGTTCTGAAAGACTTGAGTGTTCTTAGGCAATCACTTTAAGGGAATTTAAGGTCATCTTAGGAATGCAGCCTTTAGTTAGAAACTATGTCAGTTTTTTGTTTGCAAGTATTGTCCAGGTTCAGGCCTGGTTCAGAAGAGAGCTCAGAGGAATCTGACTAGAGTTTGGTCAAGGAGAGAATGTTCTACAGGAACCATCATTATTTATTTATATTTTTATTGAAGTATAGTTGATTTACAATGTTGTGCTAGTTTCTGAGGTACAGCAAAGTGATTGTGTGTGTGCGTGTATATATATATATACACCCACACACACATATATGTATATTTTTTCACATTCTTTTCCATTATGGTTTATTATAAGATATTGAATATGGTTCCCTGTGCTATATAATAGGATCTTATTGCTTATCTGTTTTATATACAGTAGTTTGTATCTGCTAATCACAAAGTCTTAATTTATTTTTCTCTCCCCCATCCCCTTTGGTAGCTATAAGTTTGTTTTCTGTGTTTGTGAGTCTGTTTCTGTTTTGTAAATCAGTTCATTTATATCATATTTTAGATTCCACATATAAGTGATATCATATGGCATTTGTCTTTCTCTGTTTGACTTACTTCATTTAGTTTGATAATCTCTAGGTTCATCCATGTTGCTGCAAATGGCATTATTTCATTCTTTTTTAAGGCTGAGTAGTATTCCATTGTAATACGTACCACATCCTCTTTATTTATACATTTGTCTATGGACATTTAAGTTGCTTCTATGACTTGGCTATTGTAAATGGTGCTACAATGAACATTGGGGTGCCTGTATCTTTTTGACTTATGGTTTTCTCTGGATATATGCCCAGGAATGGGATAGAAAGATCAGATAGTAGCTTTTTTTTTTAGTTTCTTAAGGAACCTCCAAATTGGCTGTACCAATTTACATTTCCCCCAACAGTGTAGGAGGATTCCCTTTCCTCCATACCTTTTGCAGCGTTTATTGTTTACTTTTTGATGATGGCCATTCTGACCAGAATGAGGTGATACCTCATTGTAGTTTTGATTCGAGTGAGTGAGTGAAGTTGCTCAGCCATGTCCAACTCTTTGTGACACGGTGGACTGTAGCCCACCAGACTCCTCTGTCCATGATGGATTCTCCAGGCAAGAATACTGGAGTGGGTTGCCATTTCCTTCTCCAGGGGATCTTCCCGACCCAGGGATCAAACCCAGGTCTCCCGCATTGCAGGCAGACGCTTTAACCTCTAAGCCACCTTTCTCTAATAATTAACAATGTTGAACATCTTTTCATGTGCTTTTTGACCCTCTCTATGTCTTTGGAGAAATGCATATTTATGTCTTCTGTCAAGGGCAATAATTATAACAGCAAGTTAAAAGGGAATAATCACTGTAGTTCTTATGCACTAGATAGCTTGAATGTTAAAATAATTACTTGAACATCCAAGATAAATTATTTCCCCTTTTATGAACTCAAGGTGCTTTTTAGATGAGAATCACATTGCTCTGTGCTCTGGGTTTTACTGGTTAGGAAGCAGGGATGGTCTGATAGGTGAGACCAGAGAAAAAATTTTTGGAAACCTGCAGCATGTACTCTTGAGTATGGCTCCTTTTAATCAACATAATATACATGTATGTGATTTACATTATTGTTGTCTACAGTTCTAGATCATTCATTCTCATTACTTTATAGTATTATATAATGTGGATATTTTATAATATATGTATCTAGGGGATTTACATTTTTTAAATTATTATGAATAATAGTACTATGAATGTTCATTTATACATCTTTTTATTGACATTTATTAATATTTTCACTTCTGAACATATACCAAAGAGTGGCATTTTTAAGTCATAGAGTAAGAATACTTTGAGTTCAGTAGAACTCAAGCAGTTTTTCAAAGTGGTTGTTCAGATCTATACAGTGAGGGAATTCTACTTACTGCAAATCCTTGTTGACACATGGTATTTTTCATCTTTTTCAGTTTTGTTGTCCTGAAGGGCACTTAGTGGTATCTTTTTGTGGTTTTAATTTTAATTTCTCTGTTTTAATTTCTCTTTAACTCTCTTTGAAGTATTAAGTTTTTTAATCTAAAGAAAGTCCATCCTCATTTTTTCAACCTTCTAATTTATGTGCTGAATAAACTGTATCTTTTGTCCTATAGAGTGTGGATTTTGGATTTTGCTAATTATATCTTTATGGTATTGCTTATTTTGTTCCTCTGACCTCTGTTGTCCTTAAGTTGATAATTAGGTTTAGAGGCTTGTTCAGAGTAGGCTTTTTGGCAAAAGTTCCTTAGATGTGCTATTGTTTATTCCTATAGTATTCCACCATGAGATTCATTGTGTCTGGTCATCTCGCCTCTTGTGACATTAAAATTGATCACTGTGAATTGGAGTACTGTCAGCCTGATTGATCCATTATAAAATTTCCCATGTGCTCTTCACCTCATGTTTTATGCAGTCTCTGAACATCATTGCCTAATTCTGCATTTCAGTAAAGGTTGAAAAATTGTCATTCAGTCACTAAGTCATTTCTTCAGAAAAGTCTGGTTTCTTTGAGTGGGAAATGATATTAGATTCAGTCATGAACTCAGGATTCAATCATGGTAGTAGAGGTACATACTGATACTAGGTTGGTCACTGTTTCTTGATCTTTTCAATGCATGGAACCAGCAAAAATGTATTATATTTTTAAAATTTATTGTTTTCAATAGAGTTTATTTCATAGAGTGGTTTTAAGTACATAGCAAAAACTGACAGAGAAGTACAGAGAATTCTCATATACCCAGTGCCCCTACACATTTGTAGCCCCATTATCAACATCACTCACCAGAGTGGTTCATTTGTTATAATTGATGAACCTATATTTAACATATCATTATTACACAAAGCCCATAGTTTACATCAGAGTTCATTCTTGTATATTTTATGGATTTGGAGAAATGTGTAATGACATGTCTCCACTATTGTAGTATCATGCAGAGTAGTAGCCCCTAAAATTACTCTGAAAAGTGAAAGTGTTAGTTGCTCAGTGGTTTCCAACTCTTTGCGACCCCATGGACTGTAGCCTGCGAGACTCCTCTGTCCATTGAATTCTCCAGGCAAGAATACTGGAGTGGGTAGTCATTCCTTTCTCCAGGGGATCTTCCCAACCCAGAGATCAAACCTGGGACTCCTGCATTGCAGTCAGATTCTTTACCATCTGAGCCACCACATAAGTGCCCCCCCAGATTCTCCACCAGTTATTCCCTCTCCCTATTCTAGCCCCTGGCAACCAGTGATCTTTTTATTGTCTCCATAGTTTTACTGTTTCTAAGATGTCATATAGTTAGAATCACACAGTATGTAGCCTTTTCATATTGGCTTTTTTCACTTAGTGGTATGCCTTTAAGTTTCTTCCATGTTTTTATAGCTTGATAGCTCATTCCTTTTTAGTTACAAATAATATTCCATTGTCTGGATGTGCCACAGTTTATTTATCCATTCACCTAGTAAAGGTCATCTTAGTTGCTTACAGGTTTTGGCCATTATGAATAAAGCTGCAGTATGTGCAGGTTTTTGTGTGAAAGTAAGTTTTCGACTCCCATGAGTACATACCAAGGAGCAAGATTGCTGGATCATATGGTAAGAGGAGGTTTCGTTTTTTAAGAAACCACCAAACTGTCTTCTAAAGTGGTTCCATTTTTCAGTCCCACCAGCAATGAATGAGTTCCTGTTGCTTCACATCCTTGTGAGTATTTGATATTGTCAGAGTTCTGGTGTTTGGTCATTCTAATAGATGTGTAGTGGCATCTCATTGTTTTAATTTGCACTTCCTTGATGACATATGATGGAGAGTATCTTTTCATTTGGAGTCCACCCTGACTGGAGTGAAGAATGGAGGCTCAGAGGTAACTGATGGGGCACTGCAGGGATCTGAGGCCATCCGGCTGTAGGACTGATTGGGGAAGGACCATATTTGCTTCCATGGGACACTACACACCCCCTTTTTACACTGATATGGTGTACAACATTGGTAAGGAGCAAAGTGCCCCATGCTTCTGTCACTGGCCTACAGGGCAGAGAAGGACCAGGTCCACTGAGAGTAGGGAAGCTGAGCTGATACTCAGTTCCCTAAACCTCCTTTAAAGTAGGAAGCAGACATAAAGGAGAAGGATTCATGACTAAGGTGTTCCCCCACACTTTCTGGAGACCATACACCCTCTTTAGTTTCTCTGACCCCAGGTCCCATGGACTTCATCTGCCAGTGAGGTCCTACCTGCCTCCTGGTGTCACATTCCTAACCAGAACACTCTGTCCACCTGTTAGCTCTCCCCACACTCTGGTTTTTTCCATCTCTACATCATCTCTGAGATCACTCAGGCTTTTCTCATCCTTTGTTGTCTCAATGCCTTTCATCAGCTCAGTGAGGTGTATCACAGCATTGCCATGACAGGCTAACCCAAAATTTAGCATTCACCTACACTATCTTTTATGTATTGCTTTTGTACACTTTCCATTTCTGCAGAGCTAAAATCTGATGCAGCCACAACCTGGTCAAAAAAGGCAGTGATACAGAGAGAGAGTTTTCCTGTGTCCAGACTAACACCCAAACCTTTTGGTGACTTTATGGATGTCTCATATCATGAATGTGATCTAATTTTGTATTACAAGTGTTGGGCATGTGTATATTTTCCTTTCCTTTTGTTATTTTTAGTTGCCCAAGGAAGGTACTTCAAAGGTGTTTTCATTTACCTGTGTGGACTGTGTCTGGGGACTTTGTCTGAATGATCCTGGACTAAAATTTCCCCTGAAACCTGCCCTTTGAACATTTTCCCCTCTGGATGCTGTGGAGCTGGGCGATTTCATGGAGACTCTCAATCTTTCCTTTCTCCATGGTGGTAGCTGCTTGGCTAACTGGGTGGTTAAACCCATGAGTTTACCTTCATTTCAAGAGTTTATTTGGAAAGGACGGAGAGATGCATGTTGTGAAACTACTTTCAACTCAAGATCTTAGTTAAAATCCTGGAAAGTGGAGACACTTCCTACCTGTTGAATGGAACATTTGTTTAGAGACAGATTCCCTTCTTTTACCCATGTGATTTCCCTGAAGCTGCTCAATTGGGATGGTCATATGGTGGATTCATAAATGACTCCTGGGTCCACCCTATTACCTAAGTCCCTTAGGTTAGAGGTGTCCCTATTCTGATGCTGAGTCACTTTACTATGGAAAGGACTGGGGATGTATATTTATTCATTAGAGTGATTTTCACTTACAAATCTAAAACACACTCATTGTAGAAAAATTGAAAAATGCATTTAGGAAAACATCATTAAAAACCCATAAAGCCCATTACTTATGGAGAAGGGTTCTTAACAGTTCAGTATCTATAATATTTATTTTTGAGCTGTTTTACTATATAAACATAACTGTTTATACATAAGAATAGCAATGAAGTAATAGCCTATTTATAGCTTCATAAAACTTCTTTCTATGAAGAAATATCAATATATGCCAACTTATTAATAAAAATGAGAGTAGAAACACTAATGGCCAACTTTAAGTACCTCATGCTCCAGAGTCTGTCAGTCAGTTAGTTCATCCAGTTGGGCATTTCCCATCATGTACTCTGCATATAAGTTAAATAAGAAAGGTGACAATATACAGCCTCGATGTACTCCATTCCCAATTTGGAACCAGTGTGTTGTTCCATGTCCAGTTCTAACTGTTTCTTCTTGACCTGCATACAGATTTCTCAAGAGGCAGTTAAGGTGTTATGGTATTCCCAACTCTTGAAGAATTTTCCAGTTCGTTGTGATCCACACAGTCAAAGGCTATAGTGTAGTACATGAAGCAGAAGTATATGTTTTTCTGGAATTCTCTTGCTTTTTCTATGATCCAATGAATGTTGGCAATTTGATCTCTGGTTCCTCTGCCTTTTCTAGATCCAGCTTGAACATCTGGAAATCCTCAGTTCATGTAGTGTTAAAGCCTAGTGTGGAGAATTTTCAGCTTTACTTTGGTAGCATGTGAGATGAGTGCAATTGTGTGGTAGTTTGAACATTCCATGGCATTGCCTTTCTTAGGGATTGGAATGAAAACTGACCTTTTCCAGTCCTGTGGCCACTGCTATTTTCCAAACTTGCTGGCATATTTAGTGCAGCACTTTCACAGCATCATCTTTTAAGATTTGAAATAACTCAGCTGGAATTCCATCACTTCCACAAGTTTTGTTCTTAGTGGTGCTTCCTAAGGCCCACTAGACTTCGCATTCCAGGATGTCTGGCTCTAGGTGAGTGATCACACCATCATGGTTATCTGGGTCATGAAGATCTTTTTTGTAGAGTTCTTCTGTGTATTCTTGCCACCTCTTCTTAATATCTTCTGCTTCTATTAGGTCCAGGCTGTTTCTGTCCTTTATTGTGCACATCTTTGCAAGAAATATTCCCTTGGTATCTCTAATTTTTCTTGAAGAGATCTCTAATCTTTCCCATTCTATTGTTTTCCTCTATTTCTTCACACTGATCACTTAGGAAGGCTTTCTTATCTCTTCTTGCTATTCTTTGGAAATCTGCATTCAGAGTTCTTTCCTTTTCTCCTTTGCCTTTTGCTTCCAGAGTCTGGGAAACTGCCAAAGATTAGCTGTTAATTGACAGGAGTAGTCTGCTCAAACATGCTTATGTCAGGTGGTCTTTAAAAGTAATATTACGGACAGGGAGAACAAGATGGCAGAGGAGTAGGCGGATGTGGAGTACATCTCTCTCCATCAGGAATACACCTTCAGACACAGAAGTGCATGCAGAACACCAGCTGAGAGCAGACAGGAGTACCTAAGCAATGGAAAAGAATATATAGAAACATGCAAAATTCGGTAGGATGAAGGAACTAGGGGAAAAAACAGGAGTGTTAGTTGGACTGGACCTACCCTTGGCGGGTGGGGGAACTGAAGCACAATGGGACAATTGTCTGAGTCAGAAGAGAAAGATTTAAGGCTGAGAGTGAAATGGCTAGTCTGTAGCAGCCTAAATGGAATAAGAATCAGACAGTCCAAGCTCCAACCATACATACTCTGGGCAGGAATGCTGGTCTCCTGGAAGGGGCAATGGCTGGGAGCTGGATCTAAGGGATTGTGGAGCAATCCCAGGGCGAGGGCTGCTGTTGACTGCAGAGAGATGGATTGAGGGGATGTGAGGGAGGAGATCGTGGTGGGAAATGCCGGTGGAGGAAAGCCAGGCAGCCGTGGAAGCAAGGCAATACTGCTGAGTCAGTGTAGTGGGTGGAGCCATCACCATAGCCTCTCTCTCCCCACAAGCCAGCACTGGCAGAAGAACAGTAGAGAGGCTGGCCCATCAAATGCTTGACGCACTGAAATACAGAGTAGGACCCCACCCAGGGTGTCCCTTTAAGTGCCTGATGTGCCAATCTATAGAGCAGTACCCCAGTCAGAGGGACCCCTCTATGTGCCTGACACACCGAACAACAGAGAAGGATCCCAGGCAAGGGACCCCTCTAAGTGCCTGGATGGGCAGAGCTACAGAGAAAGACTGGCCAAAGAGGCCTTCTGATTGCCAACTACAACAGGCTTGAAAAAAGACTCTGATAGGGCCATAACTCCTGCAGCAGAGGCAGTCTGTGTCCCTGCACACTTGGCGCCACCAGGGTTCCTGCAAGCCAAGCAGCTGCACCACCTTCACGCTCATCTCTCGCTGGGGCAGAGCTGCCACAGGCAAAAAAAAAAAAAAAAGTCTTGTGTTTATGCGTGCGGGTTCACTTCAGTTGTGTCCGACTCTTTGGGACCCTGTAAACTGTGGCCTGCAGGGCTTCTCTGTCAGAGAGGGGTCTCTCCAGGCAAGAATACTGGAGTGTATTGGCCAATACTGGTTGCCATACCCTTCTAGAGCACTATATTTCCTGCTGCCCTAGCCGTCAACCCCCCTGAGTACCTGGTGCTGCCAGAACCCCTGTGACCCAAGCAACTGCACCACCTCCACACCTGGCCATCACAAGGGCAGACCCAAGCCCTCCAGGGAAGCCTCAGGAGCTAAACCCCAGTGAACAACCCACATGTAGAGGTGGAAATAAAACCACAATTGAAACCCAGAGGCAGGGTGGCTAAGCAAGACGATCCAAAACCTTCCCACCAGCTGTACAAGCTGCAGATTCAATTCACATGATCAACTAAGCAGACTCTGTGTCTATGGAATATATAAAAGGCCACTGAGAGTGCCAACAAAAGAAAACGCACTAGCTCTGCTAACTGTGGACATTGGAGGCAAGAACACACAGGAGTAGGACCAGATTAGAATCTGAGCAGCCCCCACAGCAGGTCCAGAGATCAGCACAGGGTTGGAGGGCATCCTAGGGAGATAAGGTGGACTGTGATTCCCAGCGAGGGAAAGGACAGTAGTGACTCAAGAAAAACATTTGTTATTCTTATTTTTTGACTTGTTCTATAGATTCTTTTGGATTTTTTTCTTTTTTCTTTTTCCCTTCCCTCCCCGCCTGTTGTAGCTGTCAATTTTATTGGCACTAAGAAACCCAATTAAGCTTTTGAGCTTTTTTTTTTCCCCCAGTCACATTTTTTATTATTGTCATAAACCTCTGCCTCTACTTTGGGCTTCTGCAGTTCTGTGGAGTTTTCCTCATTTTTTTTCTTTTCTTCTTAGTTTTAAATTTTAATTTTTTAAACCTATTATTATTTTTCTACATTTACTCCTTTGTTTTTCTTACTGTTCTTTTCCTCTTGCTGTTAATCTTTAATGTAAATAAATCTTTATCTACATCTATTTAACTTTGCATATCTATTCTTTCTTTCTTTTCTTTCTCTCCTTTCCTCTCAACGTATTTGTTAGTTTTATTTTCTTTGCTTTATTCCCCAATTGGCACCTTGCCTTAGTTTTGTTTTCCAGTTTGTGCTTTAATTAGTTTTGTTCTGGTAGATATAATTTTTGGTTTTCTTTGTTCGCTGGGTCAATCTATTATACTCTATTTTTGTTGAACTGTTTTGATTTTGCTTATGGAGGTATATGTATATGTGTATATGCAGTCACATTTTCTGTTGTTGTTATAAACCTCTGCCTCTACATTGGGCTTTTGCAGTTCTGTGGAGTTTTCCTTTTGTCCCCCCCCCTTTTTTCTTTCTTCTTCTGGTGTTACTCTTTTCTCTTTTTTATAACTTTAATTTTTAATTTTTTTAAACCTGTTATATTTTTCTGCATTTATTCCTTTGTTTGCCTTTCATACTGTTCTTTTCCCCTTGCAGTTAATCTTTAATGTATATAAATCTCTTCATTTACTTCTACTTAACTTCGTATATCTATTCTTTCTTTCTTTCAACATATTTGTTAGTTTTGTTCTCGTTGCTTTATTCCCCACTTGCCACTTTGCTTTAGTTTTGTTTTCCAGTTTGTGCTTAAGTTAGTTTTGTTCTTAACTGGTAAATATAGTTTTTGATTTCCTATATTCTCCAGATCAATCTGCTGTACTTTATTTTTGCTGGGCTGTTTTCACTTTGCCCATGGGTGTATATGTATATGTGTATATTCCATTATTTTAATTATTATTTGCCTGATTTTGTAACTGCCATTTTTCTGGGGTTCATCTTTGGTTTCTCATTTTTGAATATTTGTTTTAAACTCACTTAATGCTGTAACAAACCACTTATGGAATCTTCATTCCTGACTAGAGATCAAACCTTGAGCCTTTGGAGTGGGAGCACTGACTCCAAGACTCTAGACTACCAGAGGAATAACCATAGGGAGTATCAAATAGTGAGAACTCACACAAAGGAAACCACTTGAATACAAGACCCAGCATCACCCAACCACCAGTTGCACCCTGTGCAGGACACCTCATCTAAATAACAAAAATACAACAACACAAAAAAATACAAACCCAATCATCAGCAGACAGGATTACCACCTCACTCAGCCTTGCCCATCAGAGGAAAAACAAACAAACAAAAACTCAGCATAAATCCCACCCTATACAAAGCTCACACAAACCACTGGACCAACCTTAGGAGGGCAGAAACTAAAAGGAATAAAGAATTCAACCTTCTTCAAGGAAAGAGCTCAACTTTCCTTGAAGCCTGGGAAAAGGAGACCTCAAACAGAATAACTTTTAAAAAAGAAAGAAAAGGCAGAGAAATACTGCACAAATGAAGGAACAAACCAGAAACACAGAAGTTCAAATAAATGAAGAGGAAATAGGCAAACTACCTGAAAAAGAATTTAGAATAATGATAGTAAAGATGATCAAAAATCTTGAAAACAAAATGGAGAAAATGCAAGAATCAATTACAAAGACCTAGAAGAATTAAAGAATAAACATACAAAGACAAATAACACAATTACTGAAATTAAAAATACTCTGGAAGGAATTAATAGCAGAATATCTGAAGTAGAAGAACGAATCAGTGAGCTGGAAGATAAAATGGTGTAAATAACTTCTGAAGAGCAGAGTAAAGTAAAAAGAATGAAAACTGAGGACAGTCTGAGAGTCATCTGGGATCATACCAAATGCACCAACATTCAAATTATAGGGGTCTAAGAGGAAGAAGAGAAAAAGAAAGGCTATGAGAAAATTTTTGAAGAGATTATAGTTGAAAATTTCCCCAATATGAAAAAGGAAATAGTCAATCAAGTCCAAGAGGCACAAAGAGTCCCATACAGGATAAACCCAAGGAGAAACATGCCAAGACACATACTAACAAAGACTAAACACAAAGAAAGAATGTTAAAAGCAGCAAGAGAGAAGCAACAAGTAATATACAAGGGAAACCTCATATGCTTAACAGCTGACCTTTCAGCAGAAACTCTGCAGGCCAGAAGGGAATGGCAGAATATATTTATGGTATTGAAAGGGAAAAATCTACAACCAAGATTACTGTACCCAGCAAGGATCTCATTCAAAATTGGTGGAGAAATAAAAAGCTTTTCACACAAGCAAACGTTAAGAGAATTCAGCACCACCAAACCAGCTTTACAACAAATGTTAAACAGACTTATACAGTCAAGAAATACAACAGAAGAAAGAAAGATCTACAAAATCAACCCAAAACAATAAAAAATGGCAATAAGAACATATATATCAATAATTACTTTAAATGTAAATGGATTAAATGCTCCAACCAAAAGATAAAGACTGGCTGAATGGATACAAAAACAAGACCCATATAAATTCTGTCTACAAGAAACCCACTTCAGACCTCAAGAAATGTATAGACTGAAAGTGAGAGGATGGAAAAATATATTCCATGTAAATGGGAAGCAAAAGAAAGCTGAAGTAGCAATCCTCACATCACACAAAATAGACCTTAAGATAAAGAATATTGCAAGCGATAAGGAAAGACACTACATAATGATCAAGGGATCAATCCAAGAGGAAGACATAGCAATTGTAAATAGCTATGCACCCAACATAGGAACACCTCAATACATAAGATAAACACTAACAGACATAAAAGGAGCAATTGACAGTAACACAATAATAGTAGGAGACTTTAACACCCCACTCACACCAATGGAGAGACCATCAAAACAGAAAATTAATAAGGAAACACAAGTCTTAAATAATACATTGGGTGAGATGGATCTCATTGATATTTTCAGGACATTCCATCCAAATGCAGAAGAATGCACCTTCTTCCCAAATGCACACGGAACATTCTCCAGGATAGACCATATCTTGGGTCACAAATCAAACCTCAGTAAATTTAAGAAAATTTAAATCATATAAAAATCGTATCAAGCATCTTCTTTGACTACAGTGCTATGAGACTAGATATCAGTTGTAAGAAAAAACTGCAAGAAACACAAACACATGGAGATTAAACAATACGTTTCTAAATAACCAATATGTTATTGAAGAAATCAAAAGGGAAATCAAAAAAATTCTAGAAACAAATGACAAAAACATCACAAGCCAAATCCTATGGGATGCAGCAAAAGCAGTCCTAAGAGGGAAGTTTATAGCGATGCAATCCTACCTCAAGAAACAAGATAAGAATCAAATAGACAGCCTAACGTTACACCTAAAACAATTGGAAAAAGAAGAACAAAAGAACCCAAAAAATTAGAAGGGAAGAAATCATAAAGATCTGAGCAGAGATAGATGAAAAAGAAATGAAAGAAACAATAGTAAAAGTCAATAAAACTAGAAGTTGGTTCTGTGAGAAGATAAACAAAATCGACAAACCCTTAGCCAGACTCATCAAGAAAAAAAGACAGAAGAATCAAATCAACAAAATTAGAAATGAAAAAGAAGAGGTTACAGCAAACAATGCAGAAATATGAAGGATTATAAGAGACTATTATGAACAACTATATGGCAATAAAATAGATAACCTGGAAGAAATGGACAGAGTCTTGAAGAGTTCAATCTTCCAAGACTGAACCAGGAAGAAATAGAAATTATGAACAACCCAATTACAAGCACTGAAATTGAAGCTGTGATCAAAAATATCTCAAAAAAATCAAAAGCCCAGGACCAGATGGCTTCATAGGAAAATTGTATTAGAGAAAAGCTAAAGCCTAGCCTTCTAAAACTCTTTCAAAAAATTGCAGAGGAAGGAATACTTCCAAAGACATTCTAGTAGGCCACCATCACCCTGATACCAAACCAGATAAAGACAACACAAAAAAGAAAACTACTGGCCAATATCATTGATGAACATAGATGCAAAAATTCTCAACAGGATTTTAGCAAACAGAATTCAGCAACACATCAACAAGCTCATACAACATGATCAAGCTGAGTTTATTCCAGGGATGCAAAGATTCTTCACTATATGCAAATCAATCAATGTGATACACCATATTAAGAAACTGAAAGATAAAAACCATATGATTATCTCAATAGATGCAGAAAAAGCCTTTGACAAAATTCAGCACCCATTTATGATTAAAACTCTTCAAAAAATGGGCATAGAAGGAACCTACCTCAACATAGTAAAGCCCATATATGATAAGCCTACAGCAAACATTGTTCTCAATGGTGAAAAACTGAAAGTACTCTCCCTAAGATCAGGAACAAGACAAGGGTGTCCACTTTTGCCACTGTTATTCAACATAGTTCTGGAAGTCCTAGTTACAGCAATCAGAGAAAAAAAATAAATTAAAGGAATCAAGATTGGAAACGAAGTAAAGCTCTCACTATTTGCAGATAACATGATACTGTACATAGAAATGCCTAAAGATAGTATCAGAAAATTACTAGAGCTAATCGGGGAATTTAGCAAAGTTGCAGGATACAAAATCAATACACAGAAATCACTTACATTTCTATATACTAACAATGAAAAATCAGAAAGGAAAATTAAGGAATTAATCCCATTCACCATTGCAACAAAAAGAAGTAAATATCTAGGAATAAACTTACCTAAGGAGACAAAAGAACTGTATACAGAAAATTATAAGATACTAATGAAAGAAATCAAAGATGATATAAACAGACGGAGAGATCGTCCATGTTCCTGGGTAGGAAGAATCAATATTGTGAAAATGACTATACTACCAAAGGCAATCTACAGGTTTAACACGATCCCTATCAAATTACCAATGGCATTTTTCACAGAACTAAAACAAAAAAATTTCACAGTTCATATGGAAACACAAAAGATCCCGAATAGCCAAAGCAGTCTTGAGAAAGAAGAATGGAGCTGGAGGAATCAACCTTCCTGACTTCAGATTATACTACAAAGCTACAGTCATCAAGACAGTATGGGACTGGCACTAAAACAGAAATACAGACCAATGGAACAAGATAGAAAGCCCAGAAATAAACCCATACACCTATGGGTAACTTATTTTTTACAAAGGAGGCAAGAATATACAACAGGGCAGAGACAGCCTCTTCAATAAATGTTGCTGGGAAAACTGGACAGCTATATGTATAAAAATGAAATTAGAACACTTCCTAACACCATACACAAAGATAAACTCAAAATAGATCAAAGACCTAAATGTAAGACCAAAAACTATAAAACTCTTAGAGGAAAACATAAGCAGAACATTGTATGACATAAATCAAAGCAAGATCCTCTAGGACCCATCTCCTAGAATAATGGAAATAAAAACAAAGTAAAGAAGTGGGACCTGATTAAACTTAAAAACTTTTGCACAGCAAAGGAAACTCTAAGGAACGTGAAAAGGCAACCCTCAGAATGGGTGAAAATAATAGCAAATGAAACAACTGACAAAGGATTAATTTCCAAAATATACAAGTGGCTCATAAAACTCAATACCAGAAAAACAAACAACCCAATCAAAAAGTGGGGAAAAGACCTAAACAGACATTTCTCCAAAGAAGACATATAGATGGCTAACAAACACACGAAAAGATGCTCAACACCACTCATTATTAAAGAAACGCAAATCAAAACTACAATGAGATCATCTCACACTGGTCAGAATGACCCTCATCAAAAATTCTACAAACAATAAATTCTGGAGAGGGTGTGGAGAAAAGGGAACCCTCTTGCACTGTTGGTGGGAATGTAAATTGATACAGCCACTATGGAAGACGGTATGGAGATTCCTTAAAAAGCTAGGAATAAAACCACCATATGACCCAGCAATCCCACCCCTAGGCATATACCCTGAGGAAACCAAAATTGAAAGAGACACATGTATCCCATTGTTAATTGCAGCACTATTTACAATAGCTAGAACATGGAAGCAACCTAGATGCCCATTGACAGATGAATGGATAAAGAAGTTGTGACACATATACACAATGGAATATTACTCAGTCATAAAAAGAACACATTTGAGTCAGTTCTCATTAGTTGGATGAACCTAGAACCTATTATACAGAGTGAAGTGATTCAGAAAGAGAAAGATAAATACCATCTTCTAACACATATATATGGAATCTAGAAAAAAATGGTATTGAAGAATTTATTTACAGGGCAACAATGGAGAAACAGACATAGAGAGTAACCTTAGGAACATGGGGAGAGGGAAGGAGAGGTTGAGATGTATGGAAAGAGTAACAAGGAAACTTACACTACCATATGTAAAATTGATAGCCAACGGGAATTTGATGTAAGGCTCAGGAAACTGAAACAGGGGCTTTGGAAGGGTGGGATGGGGAGGATGATGGGAGGGAGGTTCAAAAGGGATGGAAAATATGTATACCTATGGCTGATTCATGTTGCGGTTTGACAGAAAACAGCAAAATTCTGTAAAGCAAGTATCCTTCAGTAAAAAAATTAATAAATTTTTAAAAGTAATAATATGTAAATACTTCTACAAAATATCTGGACCTATGGACAAATGGGTGGCTTGTGACCTTGGTGAGAGCAATTTCTTTGAAATCACGGGAGTATAACTGACAGTGCAGTGAGATAAGGGGTTGGTGAGAATGAGGAATGTTTACCGGGAATGCTGAAAACTTTCTGATGTTAATAGGGCATGTAGAAAACTCTCTGGGGAAGTTATATTTTGAAGGCAAAGAGGGAGAGAGAGGAAAGGAGAGAGAGCCCCCTGTGCCTGCATAAGTATTAGAAGCCCTGAGAGGGTTTTTTTTTTAATCTTCAATTCCAAAACTTCTCAGATGGCCCAGTGACTAAGACTCAATGCTGGAGGCCCGGGTTTGAACCCTGGTCTGAGAAATAGATCCCTTGTGCCATAGCTAAGACTTTGTGTGCCACAACTAAGAGTTCACATGCCCCATCTATGACCCAGCAGAGCCAAATAGATAAATAAATATTTCTAAAAATCCTCAATGCCATGAAGTTTGAACAAGTTTAAAAATTAATATGAAGGAAGTCAAAAATTGGTAAAGGAGTATGTCAAGGCTGTATTTTGTCACCCTGCTTATTTACCTTAAATGCATAGTACATCATGCAAAATGCCAGGCTGGATGAATCACAAACTGGAATCAAGATTGCTGGGAGAAATATCAATAACCTCAGATATGCAGATGATACCACTCTAATGGCAGAAAGCAAAGAGGAACTAAAGAGCCTTTACATGAGGTTGAAAAAGAAGAGTGAAAAAGCCGGTTTAAAACTCAACATTAAAAAAAAAAAAAAAACAAAGATCATGACATCCCATCCCATCACTTCATGGCAAATAGTTGGGGGAAAAGTGGAAAAAGTAACAGATTTTATTTTCTTCAGCTCCAAAATCACTGCATGTGGTGACTGCAACCATGAAATTAAAAGGTGCTTGCTCCTTGGAAGAAAAGCTATGACAAACCTAGAAGGTGCATTAAAAAAGCAGAGACATCATTTTGCTGACAAAGTTTTATATAGTCAAAATGATGATGTTTTCAGTAGTCGTGCACAGATGTGGAAGTTGGACCATAAAAAAGGCTGAGTGACAAAAAAAATTGATGCTTTTTAACTGTGGTGCTAGAGAAGACTCTTGAGAGTTCCTTGGACAGCAAGGAGATAAAAGCAATCAATCCTAAAGGAAATCAACCCTGAATATTCATTGGAAGGACTGATGCTGAAGCTGAGCTCTAGGACTCTGGCCATTTGATTTTAAGACCTGACTCATTGGAAATAACTCTTATGCTGGGAAAGATTGAGGGCAAGAGTAGAAGGGCATAGCAGAGATTGAGATGTTTAGATACCGTCACTGACTCAATGGACATAAGTATGAATAAACTCAGGGAGATAGTGAGGGACAGAGAAACCTGGCCTGCTGCAGTTCATGGAGTAGCAAAGAGTCAGAGGCCACTTAACAATTGAGTGTCAAAATGGCTTATAAATACCACCTTAACAAATCTAGCTTTCTCTTCAGGTCTGACTAGAGATTGATTCCGATCTCAGATTTAGATATGCCAAAAAATGGAAGATACGGAGAAACTGCTCCCAGTAAGTGAAAAATTCTGGAAAACCCTGGCTAAAACCATTTACCCACATCTCTAACTTCCTCCTCACTCTCCTTTGCGAGACCCCTGTTCTGAGTCACAGAACTGCAATTATGTCTCTGACCACAAGGTGGCTCCCATCTCCATTTTTCTTTTACAAAGAAAATGAGCACCATGTGCTAAGCAGATGATCCTGAAATGTTTTATTTACTAAGGGACTAATTATGTTTGTAAAGTTTATATATATACATATTAGTAAAGCAATCCCACCTGCTGTTTTCCCGAAAAGAACATCGAAGTCATTGAAGTATCACCTTCCTTCGTTAAGTGTAGGTTGAAGTGTCCACACTTCAAGATGGGGGTCACTCCCAGACAGCAGGGTGTTCACCCTCCATCACCACCCACCCCGTGGTCTTCCCAGACCTTCTCCCACTCTGTATGTCATACCCTGCCCATGACACTGGACAGAGCCAGCAAGACCCCACTCTGGATCCCCTTCTCTCTTACACCTCCCACCAGTCTTACCAAGCCCTTCAACAGCTGGCCACAGCCACCAAGCTATTGCGACCTGGTGTTTTGTCTTCATGTGCAAGTGCTGAGTATTTTCTTTTACACTCTTCTCTTACCTCTAACAAGTTTTTAGACAAAATTAGAGTCATTATGTACATAGGTATATAGGCTGGATTTTGAAGAAGTGAAAGTGAAGTCATGAAGTCGTGTCTGACTCTTTGCCACCCCATGGACTGTAGCCTACCAGGCTCCTCTATCCATTTGAAGAAGAGGATGGTATTTTTGAACTGAAGTCTTTATAGAGAAATGTGACTGTGGCGGTAGGATGGTGCCACCTTGTGACAGTACACTGAACTGCAGCTTGAACATCACTGAGCTAGAAAGTGGGAGGGAAGGGCTGTGGCCTAAACCCAGAGAACTTTCAGAAAGTCTGTGTAGAAAAGGGACGCAGACTTGATGCAGGTATACTGAAGTATCTAGACAGAAAGTGCAGCCTCTTTCTATGTTGAGTGGAAAGCT
This sequence comes from Muntiacus reevesi, assembly GCF_963930625.1. Lineage (NCBI taxonomy): Eukaryota > Metazoa > Chordata > Mammalia > Artiodactyla > Cervidae > Muntiacus > Muntiacus reevesi. The sequence goes on along the minus strand of NC_089271.1, from coordinate 143,975,703 downwards.
CTATGTAATTTCAACAACAGGACCATTTTTATGTTTTAACAAAAAGTGTTTGTTTTTTTTTTTAAGCTCTCTGGATAAAGAGGTATACCCCTCTATAAGCAAAAATAGATTCTTGTCATTTATAAATATAATCCACTCTAATGGTAGAAAGTGAAGAGGAACTAAGAAGTCTCTTGATGAGGGTGAAGAAGAGTGAAACAGTCAGCTTAAGACTATTAAAAAAAAAAAAAAAACTAAGATCATGGCATCTGGCCCCATTACTGCGTGGCAAATAGAAGGGGAAAGGCTGGAAGCAGTGACAGATTTCCTCTTCTTGGGCTCTAAAATCACTGCGGACGGTGACTGCAGCCATGAAATGAGGAGATTTTGCTTCTTGCCACGAAAGCGATGACAAACCTAGACAGTGTGTTGAAAAGCAGAGACATTACTCTGCCAACAAAGGTCTGTTAGTCAAGGCTATGGTCTTCCCAGTGGTCACGTATGGTTGTGAGAGCTGGACCGTTAAGAAGGCTGAATGCCAAAGAATTGATGCCTTCGAACTGTGGTGCTGGAGAAGACTCCTGAAAGTCCCTTGAACAGCAAAGAGATCAAACCAGTCAGTCTCAAGGGAAATCAACCCTGAATATTCATTGGAAGGGCTGATGCTGAAGCTGAAACTCCAGTATTTTGGTCATCTGATGCAAGCAGCTGACTCATTGGAAAAGCCCCTGATGCTGGGAAAGATTTAGGGCAGAAGGAGAAGGGAGCGTAAGAGGATAAGATTGCTGGATGGGATCACCAATGCAATGAACATGAACTTGGGCAAACTCCAGGAGATGGTGAGGGACAGGGAGGCCTGGCATGCTGCAATCCATGGAGTCACAAAGAGTTGGACATGACTGGGCAACTGAACAGCAACAGCAATAAATATTTTAACCTGCTTTATCACTTATTGTGAACATATTTCCATGGGAATTAATATCTACAATAATATTTTAGTTTCTTGAAAACTAAATGTCACTTTTTCTTTTATATCAACAAACTGTTGCATCACATTGTTATTGACCAGGATTCTAGGCCTTCCCCAATCAATAAAGTTGACTAGACACCAGATATGAAATACAGGCATGGCTTTATTAGGGCCCCTACGGCTGCAGCAGGAAGTGAGAACAAACAACAGATTCCCTTGCTTGCTGCTCCCCACTCCCAGAGGTGTGACCAGCTCATTCTTTATTTGGGAGGAGGGTAGGGATGTGTTCAGGGGTCAAGCCAGAGGGATTGCTTTGATGTTTTGGCCTCCCCTTAGGTGGTGTTCTGCTTCATGGATCACAGCCTTGTCGTGGTGAAGGGGCTTTAGTAACTCAATGAAGCTATGAGACATGCTGTCCAATGGCACCCAAGATGGACAGGTCATACTGAAATTATGGTATGCTGTCCACAAGCATGTAGACCCCAGACCAGTTAAACCTCAAGACTGATGATGTTGATGCTTATTGATTTCACCACCAACCCATCAGAACAGTGTCCAGGAACTGATCACGCCCTCTTTTACTATAAAACTTGTCACGATCTACCCAATTTGAGAACACTTGGTTTTGAGGGCATTAGCCTGCTGTGTCCCCCTTTGCCTAGCAGAGGAATAAAGCTCTCCTTTTCTACTTCACCCAAAACTCTGTCTCTGAAATTTGTTTTGACACCAGTGAACAGAGAAGCTGAGCTTTTTGTATCAGTTACTTGGTCTATTTGGATCTTTTGTCCAGAATTTGTCGCAACTGCACATGCACCCAGTTATTTTTAGTCCTATCCATTTTCTCTGTATTTTCTTGTTCAAAGCAAGGTATGCCAGGTGCAAGTTAAAGCACTGAAGCACAGGTCCCAGATCCCAGCCTGTGTCAATTTGGATGCTCCAAAATTCACTTTTCCAGTACTGATGTGCATATAATTCCTTTACCATGTTTTCTATTACAAATAATAGCATACTTAACATTCTTGTTCATATACCTGCAGATATCTTAGTAAGCATTTTCGTAAGTTCCTCAAGTGTTTTTTCAAACTAAGAAAACTATTTTTTATGAATACAACATTGAAAAAATATTATTTTGTATTTCTAACAGTGCTATATGAAAATTTCTGTTTCTACACGTTTTAGAAATAATGTGAATCATTGCTAATCTGAAAAGCAGCAAATACTCTCTCTTTTTTGTTTTCATTATAACAATTTTGCTACATGACTAGAATTCCATCCTATGGATGTGATAGAATCGATTCTCACAACTTCACGTTATTTGGAATTCAATGTTTCCTATATTCCCTATTGTCAATGTTTTGTGGATGAGATTGAACAGTGCAGAAAGGAACAGATAAGGATTCATGTGACTATTTGCACTGGTAGCTGTATGTGTCCTCTTTGAGCACAGCAACTGTCTTGTGAGAGTCTTAGAATCTACCCAACCTGGTAGATGTAGGAATATGTATGGCGTGAGTGTCAGTGTATCTATGCATGCATGTGTGTGCCTGCACTCACTGACAACCACACTTTCTTCTGTTTCTTTCAACCTCTTCGTGACCTTGCTACTCCTTTGCCCTCCCTTCCTAAACCCAGGCTGAGATGATAGGAAGGAAATTATCAGAATGGCAATCCTTATAACCAACTCCTATCACTATCCTAAACTATATCCTGAATGAAATTTGCTTCTCCATTAAGTTCAGTTCAGTCACTCAGTTGTGTTCGACTTGTTGCAATCCTATGAACTGCAGCACATCAGGCTTCCCTGTCCACTCCCGGAGCTTACTCGAACTCGTGTCCATTGAAACAATGATGACATCCAACCATCTCATCCTCTGTCATCCCCTTCTCCCAGCATCAATCTTTTCCAGCATCAGAGTCATTTCAAATGAGTTAGTTCTCCCCACCAGATGGCCAAATATTGGAGTTTCAGCTTCAGCATCAATCCTTCCAATGGAATATTCAGGACTGATTTCCTTTAGGATTGACTGGCTTGACCGCCTTGCAGTCCAAGGGATTCTCAAGACTCTTCTCCAACACTTCTGAAGCATCAGTTCTTCAGTGCTCAGCTTTCTTTATGGTCCAACTCTCACATCCATACATGACTGCTAGAAAAAACATAGCCTTGACTAGACGGACCTTTGTTGGCAAAGTAATGTCTCTGCTTTTTAATATGCTGTCTAGGTTGGTGATAGCTTTTCTTCCAAGGAGCAATTGTCTTTTAATTTCATGGCTGCAGTCACCATCTGCAGTAATTTTGGAGTGCAAGAAAATAAAGTCTATCACTGTTTTCATTGTTTCCCACTACTTGCCATGAAGTGATGGAACCAGATGCCATGATCTTAGTTTTCTGAATGTTGAGTTTTAAGCCAAAATTTCACTCTCCTCTTTCACTTTCATTAAGAGGATCTTTAGCTCCTCTTCTTTTTCTGTCATAAGGGTGGTATCATCTGCACATCTGAGGTTATTGGTATTTCTCCCGGCAAGTTTGATTCCAGCTTGTGCTTCATCCAGCCTGGCATTTCACATGATGTACTCGGCATACAAATTAAATAAGCTGGGTGACAATATACAACCTTGATGTACTCTTTTCTCAATTTGGAACTGGACTGTTTTTCCATGTCCAGTTCTAACAGTTGCTTCTTGACCTGCATACAGATTTCTCAGGAGGCAGGTAAGGTAGTCTGGTATTCCCACCTCTTAAAGAATTTTTCACAGTTCGTTGTGATCCACATAGTCAAAGGCTTTGGCATAATCAATAAACCAGAAGTAGATGTTTTTCTGGAACTCTCTTGCTTTTTCTATGATGTTGGCAATTTGATCTCTAATTCCTCTGCCTTTGCTAAATCCAGCTTGAACAGTTGGAAGCTCACAGTTCATGTACTGTTGAAGCCTAGCTTGGCGAATTTTGAGCATTACTTTGCTAGCATGTGAGATGAGTGCAATTGTGTGGTAGTTTGAACATTCTTTGGCATTGCCTTTCTTTGGGATTGGAATGAAAAATGACATTTTCATGGCCACTGCTGAGTTTTGCAAATTTGCCAGCATACTGAGTGCAGCACTTTCACAGCATCATCTTTTAGGACTTGAAATAGCTCAGGTGGAATCCCATCACCTCCACTAGCTTTGTTCATAGTGATGCTTCCCAAGGCCCACCTGACCTCGCACTCCAGGATGTCTGGCTCCAGGTGAGTGATCACACCACCGTGCCTATCTGGGTCATGAAGATCTTTTTCGTACAGTTCTTCTGTGTATTCTTGCCACCTCTTCTTAATATCTTCTGCTTCTGTTAGGCCCATACCATTTCTGTCCTTTATTGTGCACATCTTTGCATGAAATGTTCCCTTGGTGTCTCTAATTTTCTTGAAGAGATCTCTAGTCTATCCCATTCTGTTGTTTTCCTCTATTTCTTTGCATTGATCACTGAGGATGGCTTTCTTATCTCTCCTTGCTATTCTTTGGAACTCTGCATTCAAATGGTTATAACTTTCCTCTTCTCCTTTGCCTTTCACTTCTCTTCTTTTCTCAGCTATTTGTAAGGCCTCCTCAGACAACCATTTTGCCTTTCTTTTTCTTAGAGATGGTCTTGATCACTGCCTCCTGTTCAATGTCACAAACCTCTGTCCATAGTTCTTCAGGCACTCTGTCTATCAGATCCAATCCCTTGAATCTATTTGTCACTTCCACTGTAAAATCATAAGGGATTTGAATTTAGGTCATACCTGCATGGTCTAGTGGTTTCCCCTACTTTCTTCAATTTAAGTCTGAATTTGGCAATAAGGAGTTCATGATCTGAGTCACAGTCAGCTCCTGGTCTTGTTTTTACTGACTGTATAGTGCTTCTCCATCTTCGGCTGCAAAGAATATAGTCAATCTGATTTCGGTATTGACCATCTGGTGATATCCATGTGTAGCATCTTCTCTTGTGTTGTTGGAAGAAGGTGTTTGCTATCACCAGTGACTAAACTCTGTTAGCCTTTGCCCTGCTTCAATCTGTACTCCAAGGCCAAATTTGCCTATTACTCCAGGTATCTCTTGACATCCTACTTTTGCATTCCAGTCCCCTATAATGAAAAGGGCATCTTTTTTGGTTGTTTATTCTAGAAGGTCTTGTAGTTCTTCATAGAACTGTTTGACTTCAGCTTCTTCAGCACTACTGGTTGGAGCATAGACTTGGACTACTGTGATATTGAATGGTTTGCCTTGGAAATGAACAGAGAACATTCTGTCGTTTTTTGAGTTTACATCCAAGTATGGCATTTTGGACTCTTTTGTTGACTATGATGGCTATTCCATTTCTTCTAAGGGATTCTTGCCCACGTTAGTAGATATAATGGACATTTGAGTTAAATTCACCCATTTTAGTTCGCTGATTCCTAAAATGTCAATGTTCACTCTTGCCATCTCCTGTTTGACCACTTCCAACTTGCCTTGATTCATGGACCTAACATTCCAGGTTCCTATGTAACACTGCTCTTTATAGCACCAGACTTTGCTTCCATCACCAGTCGCATCCACAACTGGGTGTTGATTTTCTTTGGCTCCATCTCTTCATTCTTTCTGGAGTTATTTCTCCACTGACCTCCAGTAGCATATTAGACACCTACCAACCTGTGGAGTTCATCTTTCGGTGTTCTATCTTTTTGCCTTTTCATAGTATTCATGGAGTCCTCAAGGCAAGAATACTGAAGTGGTTTTCCATTCCCTTCTCCAGTGGACAACATTTTGTCAGAGCTCTCCACCATGACCATCTGTCTTGGGTAGCCCTACTGTAGCATGGCTCACAGTTTCATTGAGTAAGACAAGGCTGTGGTCCATGTAATCAGTTTGGTTAGTTTTTGGTGATTGTGGTTTTCATTCTGTCCACTCTCTGATGGATAAGGATAAGAGAGGGGGAAACTGGGTCTTTTCTGATGGTCAGAGCCAAGCTCAGTAAATCTTTAATCCAATTTTTTGTTGATGGGCGGGGCTGTGTTCCCTCCCTGTTGTTTCACCTGAAGCAAAACTATGGTGGAAGTAATGAAGACAATGGCGACATCCTTTTAAAATTCCCATGCATGCACTGTTGCACTCAGTGCCCCTGACCCTTCAGCTGGCCACCACTGACCCACATCTCTGCTGGAGACTCCTGGACACTCATGGCCAAGTCTAGGTCAGTCTCTTGTGGGGTCACTGCTCCTTTCTCCTGGGTCCTGGTGTGCACAAGGTTTTGTTTGTGCCCTCCAAGAGTCTGTTTCCCCAGTCCTGTGTAAGTTCTGGCAGCTCTATGGTGGGGTTAATGGCAACCTCCTCCAAAAAGGCTTAGGTCATACCCAGGTCTGCTGCACCCAGAGCCCCTGCCCCTCAGCAGGCCACAGCTGACTCGTACCTCTGCAGGAGATATTCATACAAAGTTCTGGTTCAGTCTCTGTGGAGTCTCTTTGTCCTGGTGCACACAAGGTTTGTTTGAGCCATCTGAGTGTCTCTGGTGGGTATGATGTTTGATTCTAAATGTGATTTCACCCCTCCTACCATCTTGCTGGGATTTCTCCTTTGCCCTTGGATGTGGAGTATCTTTTTTTTGGTGGGATCCAACATTATCCTGTTGACGGTTGTTCAGCAGCGAGTTGTAGTTTTGGAGATCTCGCAGAAGAAGATGAGCACACATCCTTCTACTCCACCATCTTAATAATTTACTAAAATCTAATAAATTTGCTTCTTACTCTGGTACAAAAGAAGATGTTGTGCAATATACAATTTCATATTTTGAACAGTTTTCCTTGGCTAAAATTTCAAGCAATGAAGTTCACCCATTTTAAGAGTACTGTGTGATGATTTTTAGTAAATGCATGCAACCATCACCATAACTGAATTTAAGGTTTCTCCGTAGTTCCCCAAATTCCCATAATCCTTAAAAAGAGTAAATTCATATACCCATACTTTGTCACAGGTGAACACTGATTTGTTTTCTGTCTCTATGGATTGCCTATTCTGAACATTTCCTATACATTGAACCCTATGCTGTTTGGTCTTTTTATGTATGAGTTTGTCCACTTTGCATAAGGGCTTCAAGGATCATATATGCTATCCAGGGACCAGTGTTTCATTGGTTTCATGGCTAAATCATAATTTGCTGTATGGCTATGCCAAATTTTACTTGTTAATAAACATTTGATTTGTTTCCACTTTTTGGCTATTTGAAAAATGGTCTTATGAAGAGTTTCTATAAGCTTTTATGTTGACATGTATTTATTTCTCTTGGAAAGGAACTACAAGTGTAATTGCAGGACCTCAGCATATGAGACATTGTAATTTCAGATGATTTCATTCCATAATTGGAAATACCTTGAGGGAAAGAAAAAGAGACAGGTAAGACAGAATCTAGTGAGGTGACCCTAAAAAAGATTTTCATCCTGTTGTAGACCTATTTGTAAAATCCCTTTCAATGATGCAAAAGTGTGAGACATGTTGGGGACAATCTGCACTTCATTTGAAAGACTATTGTCTGTAGCTCACACTTCCCCATTGTCTGACTTGATCTCCACGGAAGATGTTTTATAATTCTAAATTTTAGGTAACTGATAGCATCAGTTTCAATGTAATCCTTGTCAATAGACAAGCAAATTAATTGTATCTTGGGTAGGAAAACCTCTGCTTCCATTTGAACAAGCCTTTCATAACTCATGATGTATAATGTGACAGAAAGATGGCTGTTGATTTTGGCAAGATAAATTTCAGTGGAAGAGTGGAGAGATTTCCTCATTAGTTTAGATATGAAGACTGAGTTGGAGGGGAGGCTAGGGGATGTGAATTGAGTATCAAGTGTTCATTGCAGATCTTTGGCTTCATAGTGCAGAATATATACGAAAAAAGGTCAGGAACTAGAGATGTGGACAGAGGCTCACAGCATTAAATAATGTTGTAAAAATCACCATTTATAGGACACTTGAGCAGGTTGAGATCTTAATAAGAAGGATTCATTTTTTCTTAGATTAACATCTCAATGTACCACACCAGGCTTCCCACATCTTACTTCTTTGTTTCTATTCTGGATAAGCCTAAGAGTTACCCAAAGAGTGATGGAGTTTCTTCCTAATGCCTGTCAAATATATGAATGGAAGAATAGATGGATTCTTCCAATGTATCAAAGATGTGATAAGAATTTAAGGATTTTTATGCATGAGTGTGGAACTCCTCAGGGAGATGACTGAACCTGTGTGGTGGGTGGTTGAGAGGATATAGCTCCTCAAGACTCTGCAACTGAGGCTGCAAGATGGGAGCCTTCAATTTCAGAGCTCAGCAGCAGATTTAGTCAGACTACCACACCTTACGTCCTGGAGGGATCCATCCCTGACCTGAGCAGGTGAGTGCAGACAGGCTTGCCTTCCATCTGGGGAAAGAGACTACTGTCTGCTCAGAAGCACATTGTGGTCTAGCTGTGTGCCATTTAGAAAGACTTGAGAATGAGCAGATTCAACTCCACTCTATTACTGAACTCAACATATATCACAGAGAGATATTCTCAACCTCCTTCCAGGGATACACACTGTCATTGGGAGCCCCCATATCCATACACACACACACAACCTGGAGCCTACATACAGCCATCAGCCCTAGGAAACCTGCCACCTGATGTGGCCATCACTTGTTGTTTGTTAGGCTGCATGTATCGCTAGAGACTTTTGCATTAATCACCAATGAAAATGGTGATTAGCAGGTATTTGGCATACTAAGGATTCTTTTAGCTAACATTACTGCCCAATTAAATACGATAATAATAACAGAATTTCTATCTTCATGCTTTTCAAATGTAATATCTCAATTATAGTGAGAATTCCCAATGTGGGTGTGCATATGGGAAATCCTACAAAGTCTAATATTGCTGGTGGAGATTTCAATTAGCACAATCTTCTCACAGGTTGATTTGTCAATATGTATTAATGAATCCAGGCACATTTGATTTTCATGCATTTGGAGTCTGTTCCTTCAATTACTCATCCTTAGTATAACACATATCCCTCTGTTTTATTAATCACATTCCCTTTTGTCTACAGAATAGGAAATCAAAGTAAATGATGTTCACTGACTTGCAGGCAGGATTCTCAGTCTGGCATCGGAAGTGAAGATAGATTTCAGAACTGTCACAGATCAGCAAGAAAGTTAGACTTACTTGAACGTGGTGTGATGTCTACCTGAGCATCATGCAATCTGTGCTTGGAAATATAGGGTGTCAGTCTCTGCTTTCCCTCTTAATAAAAGGATGACCCCTACGCAAGTTGCTTAACCTCTGTACATTATTGTTTTCCAAAATATTGTGAAGATCTATTATTCTACCTTTTAAGAATGTTGTAGAAAATGCATGTAGAAAAATGTATGCATTCACAACAGACAAATCCCTGTGGTTTTCTGGGTCAGAGGTCCTACCTAATATATAAATTTTCAGTTCCAGCCATCTTAAGACTATTCACAAATGGCACTTCAAGTGCAAAGTAATGTAAGTACTTATGTATACTAAATTTATTCAACACAGACTATGATAATATTCAAAGTGCATATTGGAAAGTATGTAGAAATGACAGGTTCTTGTATTCCACCTAAGGTCTCAAAAGTGCTTTCCTAGACAGTATTTCATTAATTTCTACATTTGAGGAGTTTTATCCAAAAAACTGGCCTTGGGTCCAACTCTTTGTGACCCTGTGGACTATAGCCTGCTAGGTTCTTCCGTCCATGGAACTTTCCAGACAAGAATACTGGAGTGGGTTGCCATTTCCTTCTCCATGGGCTCTTCCCCACCCAGGGATCTAACCCCAGTCTCCTGCATCTCCTGCATTGCAGGTGAATGCTTTACTGCTGAGCCAACAGGGAAGCCCCCCCAAAATTGGCCAGCATGGTGTAAATGACTTACCCAAGAACCTATGATAAGCCTGGCACCTCATGATTTATTGCAGTGTTCTTCTGCAAAGCCGTTCTTGCTGGATTACAGTACATATTATTCTTCTATTAATATTAATATTTTCTGAGCATGGCCCACCCATCAGAGCAAGACCTAGATTTCCCTACAACCAGTCCCTCCCATCAGGAAGCTTCCACAAGCCTCTTCTCCTCATCCATCACAGGACAGACAGAATGATAGCCACAATGACAGAAAACTAACCAAACTGATCACATGGATCACAGCCTTGTATAACAATGAAACTATGAGCCCTGTCGTGTAGGGCCACCCAAGATGGACAGGTCATGGTGGAGAGTTCTGACAAAATATGGTCCAATGGAGAAGGGAACTGCAAACCACTTCAGTGTTCTTGCCTTGAGAATCCCATGAACAGTATGAAAAGGCAAAAAAGACATGACACTGAAAGACGAACTCCCCAGGTTGGTAGGTGCCCAGTATGCTACTGGAGATCAGTGGAGAAATAACTCCAGAAGCAATGAAGAGACAGAGCCAAAGGGAAAACAATGCCCAGTTGTGGATGTGATTGGTGATGGAAGTAAAGTCAGGTGCTGTAAAGAGCAATATTGCATAGGAACCTGGAATGTTAGGTTCATGAAACAAGGTAAGTTGGAAGTAGTCAAACAGATGACAAGAGTGAACATCTACATTTTAGGAATCAGTAAATTGAAATGGACTGGAATGGGTGAATTTAATTCAGATGACTATTATATCTACTACTGTGGGCAAGAATCCCTTAGAAGAAACGGAGTAGCCCTGATAGTCAAAAAAGAGTTCGAAAGGTAGTACTTGGGTGCAGTCTCAAAAACGACATCTCTGTTCATTTCCAAGGCAAATCATTTAATATCACAGTAATGCAAGTCTATGCTCCAACCACTAATGTCAAAGAAGCTGAAGTTGAATGGTTCTATGATGACCTACAAGACCTTCTAGAACTAACACCCAAAAATATGTCCTTTTCATCACAAGGGACTGGAATGCAAAAGTAGGAAGTCAAGAGATACCTGGAGTAACAGGCAAGTCTGGCTTTGAAGTACAAAATGAAACAGGGCAAAGGTTTAAAGAGTTTTGTCAAGAGAACACACTGGTCACAACAAACATCCTCTTCCAACAACACAAGCGAAGACACTACACATGGATATCACCAGATGGTCAATACTGAAATCAGATTGACTATATTCTTTGCAGCCGAAGATGGAGAAGCACTACTATACAGTCAGTAAAAACAAGACCAGGAGCTGACTGTGACTCAGATCATGAACTCCTTATTGCCAAATTCAGACTTAAATTGAAGAAAGTAGGGGAAACCACTAGACCATGCAGGTATGACCTAAATTCAAATCCCTTATGATTTTACAGTGGAAGTGACAAATAGATTCAAGGGATTGGATCTGATAGACAGAGTGCCTGAAGAACTATGGACAGAGGTTTGTGACATTGAACAGGAGGCAGTGATCAAGACCATCTCTAAGAAAAAGAAAGGCAAAATGGTTGTCTGAGGAGGCCTTACAAATAGCTGAGAAAAGAAGAGAAGTGAAAGGCAAAGGAGAAGAGGAAAGTTATAACCATTTGAATGCAGAGTTCCAAAGAATAGCAAGGAGAGATAAGAAAGCCATCCTCAGTGATCAATGCAAAGAAATAGAGGAAAACAACAGAATGGGATAGACTAGAGATCTCTTCAAGAAAATTAGAGACACCAAGGGAACATTTCATGCAAAGATGTGCACAATAAAGGACAGAAATGGTATGGGCCTAACAGAAGCAGAAGATATTAAGAAGAGGTGGCAAGAATACACAGAAGAACTGTACGAAAAAGATCTTCATGACCCAGATAGGCACGGTGGTGTGATCACTCACCTGGAGCCAGACATCCTGGAGTGCGAGGTCAGGTGGGCCTTGGGAAGCATCACTATGAACAAAGCTAGTGGAGGTGATGGGATTCCACCTGAGCTATTTCAAGTCCTAAAAGATGATGCTGTGAAAGTGCTGCACTCAGTATGCTGGCAAATTTGCAAAACTCAGCAGTGGCCATGAAAATGTCATTTTTCATTCCAATCCCAAAGAAAGGCAATGCCAAAGAATGTTCAAACTACCACACAATTGCACTCATCTCACATGCTAGCAAAGTAATGTTCAAAATTCCCCAAGCCAGGCTTTAACAGTAGACAAATTGGAACTTCCAGATGTTCAAGCTGGATTTAGAAAAGGCAGAGAAACCAGAGATCAAATTGCCAACATCCGTTGGATCACAGAAAAAGCGAGAGTTCCAGAAAAACATCCACTTCCACTTTATTGACAATGCCAAAGTCTTTTACTGTGTGGATCACAACAAACTGTGGAAAATTCTTTAAGAGGTGGGAATACCAGACTACCTTACCTGCCTCCTGAGAAATCTGTATCCAGGTCAAGAAGCAACAGTTAGAACAGGACATGGAACAATGGACTGGTTCCAAATTGGGAAAGGATGCATGTTGTAATCCAGCTTATTTAACTTATATGCTGAGTACATCATGGGAAATGCTGGACTGGATGAAGCACAAGCTGAAAAAAAATCGCCAGGTAAAATATCAATAACCTCAGATATGCATATAATACCACCCTTACAGCAGAAAGCAAAGAGTAACTAAAGATCCTCCTGATGAAACTGAAAGAGAGGAGAGTGAAAAAGCTGGCTTAAAATTCAACATTCAGAAAATGAGGATCATGGCATCCAGTCCTATCACTTCATGGCAAATAGATGGAGAAACAATGGAATCAGTGATAGACTTTATTTTGGGGGGCACCAAAATCACTGCAGGTGGTGACTGCAGCCATGAAATTAAAAGGCGCCTGCTCTTTGGAAGAAAAGCTGTAACAAACACACAGCATATTGATTCGTGTCAATGTATGACAAAACCCACTGAAATGTTGTGAAGTAATTGGCCTCCAACTAATAAAATAAAATTTAATAAAAATAAATAAATAAAAAATAAAAAGCAGAGACATTACTTTGCCAACAAAGGTCCATCTAGTCAGGTTCTTCCAGTAGTCATGTATGGATGTGAGAGTTGGACCATAAAGAAAGTTGAGAGCTGAAGAATTGATGCTTTTGAACTGTGGTGTTGGAGAAGACTCTTGACAGTCCCTTGGAGTGCAAGGCGATCCAACCAGTCCATCCTAAAGGAGATCAGTCCTGAATATTCATTGGAAGGACTGATACTGAAGTTGGAACTCCGATACTTTGGCTACCTGATGCGAAGAACTGACTCATTGGATAAGACCCTGATACTGGGAAAGATTAAAGGCAGGAGGAGAAGGGGATGACAGAGGATAAGATGGTTGGATGGCATCACCGACTCAATGGACATGAGTTTGAGCACAGTCTAGGAGTTTGTGATGGACAGAGAAGCCTGAGGTGCTGCAGTCCATGGGGTCGCAAAGAGTTGGACACGACTGAGTGACTGAACTGAATATTATTGAAGTCTAGTTGACTTACAATGTTATGTTAATTTCTGCTGTACAGCAAAGTGATTCAGTTATACATCTATATTATTTTTATCTTATTTTCCATTATGATTTGCCACAGAATATTGAATTTAGTTACCTGGGCTATACAGTAGGTCCTGTTGCTTATCCATTCTATATATAATAGTTTGCATCTGCTACTCCCAAACTCCCAATTCATCCCTCCCCACACCACACCTTGGAAACCACAAGTCTGCTCTCTGTCTGTCAGATTGTTTCTGTTTCACAGATAAGTTCATCTGAGTACACACATTATTTTTATGAAATTGACACAGACCATTAAAAGTGGTATGGGAAAGTATATGAAATAATGTGAAATGGACCAATGGTTTTCCTTTACAGACCTAATACAAATGCTACAGTCAGTTTTCCATTTTTTTTTTAAATTATCTGAAAAATGACTCTAGCACAGAAAAATGACACTAAAGTGAATACATAGTGAAAATATATGCATTTCTCTTCCATGTAATATTTTCACATTATTGTCTCCTGATACTATTTGGATCATACAAGGGAATCTCCTTTGAAGGAAGGTCAGGTATGAAATAAGACTATTAATACTTATTTAGCACTATATGTATCCTTTAGCAGGTACACTTGAGATATTTGCTCCTTACAATAATTGTCTAATATGGATATAATTATTTCCATTTTGCAAGTGAGGAAAGGCAAATTATGAGATACTGTGATGCAGTCATTATAAAATTTCCCATCTAATTTTCACATCATTTTTGCAGCCTCTAAAGATCATTGCTTAGAATTACATTTCATAAAAGGTTGAAAAACATGATGTACAAATTCTTCAATTTCTTCTGCATGTATTAACTATAATTCTTTCATAAAAGAATCCATCCCTTGTCAACTATGCATAGGTGTAATATGCACAGGAAAGGCCAGGTGAATATACAATTCATTGACAATATTTCCACTTTCAAAAATGAGTTTTTTCCCTACAACTCTCAAAGGTGAGCAGTGTGTTGGTTTTTCTGGATTTTTTAAAGAGTGTGATACATGTTAGAGCTCATAGATATTCCTATATTTAAAGTGTTTTAGTGCATTACAATTATTAATGTTTTTGATGTTCAAATTTTTCTATCTTTGGCCAATGGGAGCCCCACAGTTATGATTCTTTTTGATATAATTTCTGTTATGAGAGTTCAGTCCACACTCACCTTGTAAAATCCTTACCTAGACCAGAAATCAGGCATTGCTCCAATAAGCCTGGTTCCTTTTAGTGGGAAATGTGTTTAGAGAATTCAGTGCAGAGACTACCATTGCTGATTGCTACTGGATTGGTCAGTGTTTCTTGCCCTTTTCAGTGAATAGAGCCAGTAAACTTACGTCTCATATTTAGAGACTCTACATCATTGTCATGCATCCTGAGCTGCTCTTCTGTCCTCTTATAGGTACACATTTTTATCATCATTTGTATAACTGTACAGTTCAGAGAATATAAGAAAATATAACACACATTTGTTTTCACCCCCTTTTGTATGTAAAAGTTGTTATATTTTACTTCAGAGCTATTCAATAGAGATTTCTGTGGATATGGGAACATTCTGTATTCTGCTCTTCAACACAGCAACCGTTAACTAACAGAGGCTTATTCAGGAATTGAACATTTAGCTACTAAAACGTGGCAATTGTGACTGATTCTTAATGTCATGTAATTTTAATTTAATTTACTGTAAGTAGTTACTTGAGGCTAGTGGCCACCCTATTGGACAGCAGCAGCTCTGCACACTTTTTTGCACCTGTTTTTTATATCACTGAACATTATATCCTGGCGATGACTCCATAGCAATACAGAAAGAGAGTCTTACTGGGTTTTATAGCTATATAGGTCTTTTGGATGTAGATGGACCACAGTTTATTCAACCAGCTCCCTGTTGGTGTATATATCTTGTTTCTTATCTTAAAATCTTATGAATTGTTCTGGAAGGAAAGACTTTGAGCTTGTGTCTTTTTTTCTTTTTACATTGTTACTTTAGGGTAGATTCTTATAAAAGACACTGCTGATTCCAAGGGTAAGTACTCTGGTAATTTCCTTACATCATAACAAATACCCTGGTTAGGAATTTTATCATGTCACATTACCACCAGCAAAAATGTACTTGTCTCCCTATTTCTTCACAGACTACGTAAATGATTAGAAGAGGTATCCTGATTTTTTTCTCTTTGCATCTCTTAAGAGTTAGGTTGAACAGTTTTTAACATGTTTAAGGAGCATTTTTTCGGGAAGTACTTCTTTGTATCTAGTGTGCTTTCTCCTTCAGAATGTTCTAATTTGCCTTTTCTTTTTCATATCTTTCTACTACAAGTAGATAAACTTTGTTAGTTACATAAGTTGTATATTTTCCCCAATGTGTAACTTTTCACTTTACTTTGCTTATGAGATTTTTCACCATGCAATTTTTAATGGAATCAAGTGTTACCAGGGTTTTCTCTTACTGCCTCTGGATTTGAAGTCAACTTTGGAAAATTTTTCCCGAGTATTAGCTTATAGAGGAATTTACTCTGGGTGTACATTTGTGGCCAGGAGAGAGAGAAAGAGACCATATTAGAGTGTCAGGTGTAAGAGGAACTCAGAAAACAAGTGACCATCATGTGAGAAATCTGGGAACACCACTTCACTAAGTCAAGAGAGTTGGGTATTTGGACCAGAGTCTTCATCCTGTGTTTGTCTTCATAGCTCAGTCTCTACTCTTTTCCATCCCTTGTGGGTACATACCAGGCTCCCCCTGACTGGCAGAGAACATCTTCATGAAGCAGGAATTCCGTGTCATCTCAAATGGACTTGTCAGATGACTAAATGGATAGAACCACCCTCTTATCTCCTTAGAGATAATAAATTCAAAACCAATTCCAAAGTGTACCATTTTGACAGAACAAAAGAAAGGGAAACCTCCAGCTGGATCTGGTGAGAAGAAGCAAAACTGAAACCAACACTGATCACCTCATCCTTGACTCTCTAAGCAATGCCCAGTCAGAAAAGGTAATTCCTACAGGCATTTCCAGTTATGCAGGTCTGCGGATGAAGAGAGAGAGGCTGAGATGCAGATAAAGAATTTGACTGACAGTTCCTGGCACATAGTACACACACACTACATATAATACCTCAGTGAGAAGCAGGATAGAAACTACACACATATCCTTTTAGTCTTTTTATGCACATCTGAATTTTCAAGGAAAGCTAAGGTCCCCTTATACCTACTTCTGTTTTTTAGGAAACTTTTTACTTTGAAAAAAAATGATGTCTTTTCATTGAGGGAGAGAGAGAAAAATGTGTAGAAAATGGAGAGTGCTGCCTCCTGGTGAACAGAGTCAGAACTGCAGGTATGAGTGTCTGAACTGGGGGGTTGGCAAAGGATGGGGGATGGAAAGAGCTGTGAAATTGAACGGATTTCCTCCTACAGACCAAGATTTCTAAACTTCACACTGGCAGCAATCCTTCTGTGTTTATGCCCAAGCTGGGATCTTCAAGCCCTGGGACTGGAAATCCAGCCTCTTAGTGAACTGAGTAGAAAGCTGCATGAGCTAGTGTATGAATAATTGGTATAAACAGTTTGAGACAAGAAACGGATATAAATACACACACAAACAGAAAACTGTCAAATACATTGTTTTCATCTCCTTCTGAAACAATGAATATATGAACATTATATCTGCTATCAGGGTGCAATTTTTTGTATTTTCAACATTTTATTCAGTAAATTACATATTGAAAACACCCTAGAAATGCATCATTATAAAATAAAAACATCCTCTATCTTTGACAATGCATATTCACTGAATAATCATTAAAGAGATCTGTTTAATCCTTAAGTCAGTGAATGTATTTCTACACTATTATTTTGTGACTCAGCTGTTGATAAACCTGTTTTACAAAACTTTCTCTTAATATGTTGATAAGTCACCAATTAATACTTCTCTTTGTTTAACACATTTGAAAAAAATAGAGACACGAGTTTCTCTTAACTTCTTGGTGCCTACTTTCCAGATTTTTCTCTGCATGTAATACAGTAACATATTTAATCACACTCATACAGCCATGCTGATATATATTCTTTGCAAAAAAAAAGCATCATACTTTTGGTACATCATGACAATCCTGTTCACTTAATATGATTTAGTTCTTACTTATTTACATAGTTTTTTTTCTTTTCAAGTGTTTTTATGTGCTTTTGATATCTTTGACCTACTCTATAGGTCCTACTCTACTATAGGACTTACTCTACTGTAGGACCTCCTTTAGGTCCTACATTGACCTACTCTATTTAAGAAATAAACCTATATGTGAATATAATATCTTCCAGGTGTTTACACATCTTTTAATGTTGTTATGCAGAGGATATCTAATCCTTTGTAATGAGTTTTAGTGTTTTGCATGTACTTCACATTGTTTTGAAAAGAACAACTGGATAATGATGCTTCCTGGGATGTCGAATGTCAGTTAAAGTACAAAATGGGGAATGCTGAATCATTTCTGTAACTCCAGTTTATGAATCCTGAAGTAGTAGTTAATAATGCTGTTTCCTAGGTCATGTTACTTAACTTTTACATTCTGTTCCCTGAAATGAACTGAGCAAGATAGCCGGATAGAAGATTATTATATAGGAATCTATTGCATTCTATTACACTAGTAAAGAATTATCAGAAAGAGAATGCAAAAAAAAAAAAACAACAATTCCATTTAAAATGCCATCAAAAATACCTAAGAATAAACTTAACCAAGACATAAAAACTCTAAACCTTGATAAAATAAATGGAAGAAAATCCAAAGAATTTAAAAGATATCCCATGATCTTAGATCAGAACACTTAATATTATAAACATGTCTATACCTCCCAAAGATATCAACAGATTTAATGCAATCCTTATCAAAAAACCTGTTACATTTTCACAGAACTAGAACAAATATTTCAAAAATTTATATAGGACTACAAAAAGACAGAATTACCAAAGCAATTCTGAGTTAAGGGACAAAGCTTGAGACATAACCCAGAATTCAGGCTATACTAGGAAACTACAGTCATCAAAGCCACTCGATACTGGAACAGAAGCAGACATATGTATCAATGGACAGAAATAATACCACGTGTGTGTGCCTGTGTGCGAAGTTGCTTTAATCATGTCCGACTCTTTGCAACCCCATGGACTGTAGCCCACCAGGCTCCTCTGCCCATGGATTCTCGAGGCAAGAATACTGGAGTGGGTTGCCATGCCCTCTTCCAGGGCATCTTCCTGACCCAGGGATTGAACCCACGGATTCTTCACCTCTAGCGCCACCTGGGAAGCCCAAACCCATGCACCTATGGCCAATTAATCTTCAACAAAGGAGGCAAGAATATACAATGGAGAAAAGACAGTCTCTCCAACAAGTGGTGCTGGAAAAACTGGACAGCTACATGTAAATCAGTGAAATTAGAACACCCCCTCACACCATATACAAACATAAACTCAAAATGGTTTAAAGACACCATAAACTCTTAGAATTCTGAGAACAGAAGCCAAACACTCTGACAAAAATCATAGCAATATCTTCTTAGATCAGTCCCCCAAGGCAAAATAAATTAAAACAAACATAAACAAATGGAACCTAACTAAACTTAAAATGGTTTGCACAGCAAAGGAAGCCATCAACAAAATGAAATGACAACTTATGGGATGAGAGAAAAATATTTGAAATGTCATGACTGTCAAGGATTTAATATCCAAAATACACAACTCTATAACAAAAGGTAAACAACAAAATGAAAAAATGGGGAGAAGATCTAAATATTTTTCCAAAGAGTTGCAGAGGTCCAAGAGGAACTGGAAAAGAGGTTCAACATAAGTAAATATTAAGTAAGTAAGTAAGTGTTAGTCACTCAGTCCTGCCCGACTCTTTGCGACCCCCTAGACTGCAGTCCACCAGGCTCCTCTGTCCATGAGATTTTCCAGGCAAGGATACTGGAGCGGGTTGCCATTTCCTTCTCCAGGGGATCTTCCCAACTGAGGGATTGAACCTGGATCTCCTGCACTGCAGGCAGATTCTTTACCAACTGAGCTACAAGGGAATCCCAAGTATCGTGCCCAACTCTCTGCAACCCCGTGGACCCACCAGGCTCCTCTGTCCATGGGATTCTCCAGGCAAGAATACTGGGATGTGTTGCCATTTCCTTCTCCAGGGGATCTTCCTGACCCAGGGATCGAACCCAGGTCTCCCACATTGCAGGCAGACACTTTAACCTCTGAGCCATCAGGGAAGCCCAAGTAAATATTAGGGAAATGCAAATCAAAACCACAATGGGGTTATGCCTCACATGGGTCAGACTGGCTATCATAAAAAGTCTACAAATAATAAATTCTGGAGAAGGTGTGGAGAAAAGGGGCCTTGATACACTGTGGGTGGGAATTAAATTGGTGCAGCCACTATGGAGAATGGTATGGAAGTACCTGAAAAAGCTACAAATATAGCTACCATAGGATCCAGAATTTTCACTTCTGGGTACATAACCAGAAAAAAAGAAAACTGTCATTCATAGCAGCACCATTTACAGTAACCAAGACACTCAAACAATACAAGTACCCATCAACAGAGGACTAGCTTAAGAAGATGTGATATGATACACACACACACACACACAAACAGTGGACCATCACTCAGCCATAAAAGAATGAAATATTACCATTTGCAGCAGCATAGACAGACCTAGAGAATACTATAGTCAAGTAAGTCAGAAAGAGAAAGTAAATATTATATGATATTATTTATATGTTGAATCTTAAAAATAATACAAATGAATCTATATTCAATACAGAAACAGACTCACAGACAGACAAACTGAGCTTATGATTACCAAAGGGGATAGGGAGTGGAGAGGGACAGGAATTAATTAATAGGAATTTGGGGTTAACAGATACAAACTTTTATACACAAAAGCGATAACAAATAAGGAGTTGCAGTAAGGTACAGACATTATATTGATTAATTTATAATAATATATGGACAATAATCTAAAATGCATATATATATATATCCAAATTGCTTTACTGTACACCTGAAAATAATGCTTTACATCAGCTGTATCTCAATTTAAAAAACTCACACACAAAAAAACTCTTTCTCACTGTTTGCTAAGTGCATATTGGCTTTGAAAAGAGATTAAGGCTGAATGAGATAAAATGTAAAACAGATTTCATATACTAGTTGTGAACATGTTACTATCCTACAATTCAGGTCCTCTTTACAAAGAGTAACAGCTTGTGCTGCCTCCTGGGTTCAGTTCAGCACCTCAGGAATCAGTTTATCATTGTGGCCACCACAGCCATTCCTCCTGGCCCAGGGAGTAGGACTTCGTCCCTGTTATCATCTTCATGTCCAGTGGGGAGCATGATACAACCTAGATTCTACATCAGGTGAGTTTTCCACTATCAGTCTTTAAGCCCTGGAAATCCATCATCTAAAATGGAGCTACTGGTTGGCCTGTGCAGAGGGCAAAGGGTAGATATCTGACCCTGGAAATTTTACATTCTCCATCAGTCTGAGGTTGACCATCTGTACAACAGGACTACAGCTGCCTACTTCTAGACTTGTTAGAAGAAAAGGAGAAAATCTCAAAGAACAGCTCATACACAACAGGACTTTGAGATGTATTACTTCTGGCCCACCTTGCATCTTGTGTGTGCATGCTAAGTCGCTTCAGTTGTGTCTATCTCTGTGCAACCCTAAGGACTGCAGCCCACCAGGCTCCTTTGTCCATGGGATTCTCCAGGCAAGAATACTGGGTGGGTTGCATTTCCTTCTCCAGGGGATCTTCCTGACCCAGGGATCGAACCCAGTCTCTTATGTCTATCTGCATTGGGAAGTAGGGTTTTTTACCACTAGCACCACCTCAGAACGTTTCTGCCTGTGTCCTCTTAAATAGAATATTTGAAAAAGTGTCTGGAAATGTAGCATCAAGTAAACGTTGGTTTCATCCCATCAATTCCTATTTCCTCACACTTTCTGGTGTCCTTTTTCAAATTCTAATTTGACCAGAAGTAACTTCTTATTGAACCCCCAAGGAAGGATTAGTACAGGAGAGCAGAGAATAGGCACAGGTCAGCTAGACAGAAGTCATCAAGCAAATGTCCAGTTCCAGAGTCATCAACTGACCACAGGACCTGGACTGAGTCCCTTACCTGTGTTGGCCTCAGTCCTAACACAGAAGTACACTCACCTTAGAAACAGAGGTGATGGGCAAAGCCAGGCAGAACCTGGTCAGAAGACCAGAATTTGATGTTGGGAACCATTATGTGCTGATTGATTTACCTTGATAAATTAGTAATTTATCTAATATGTGTGCTTGGTATCTTTTATCATTTTTGTAGGTTTTTTTCAGTTTTATGTGTATTTATGTGTATTTTTCTTACTACTCAGCCAAGATATGAATGATGGCAGTGGTAATTAGCAAGAAGTTAGGGATGAACCCAACTGAGAGTGGAGTATCTAGGAAGTGAACACAGTGTGGAGGTGAGGGATGCAGACAAGCTTTGGGCTCTCCCTGGGTACCTGGCCCTGTGCCCTTCCTCTAATGACCCAAGGAAGATTTTTACCCAATAGCATTCCTGGTTCTCAGCTGCAGACAGTGGTGATGTGCGGGCTACCAGGGAGGTGCCTAGCTGAAGCACTCTGCCCTCATCAGCTGCTGCTCCACTGAAGGCCACCATAGCTGCCCTTCCATTGCTATCTCCCAGCTCTTTGCTTCTGGGTATCAGAAAAGTTCCCCCTGTGGAACCTTCCAGACTTGATTCTTAAGGGGCTTCCACATGCAAATGATACTCTATTATCCCCAGTCCTCAAAAGTTGTCCTGCACACTAGGGAAGGGGGACTCCGAGGTAAAGAAGGAAATGTCTTTCTCTCAGAGGTATGTCATCTCCACATATTTACCCAACATACTGTGTTTTTGTAAGCAATGACCTTATACATTTCCTATACAGAGTCCAATGATACACACACATGCACACACACACGTAGATACGCTGGCAATTCAGTTTAATTCTAATTCATCTCCTCATGAAACTGAACATAATGAATTCTTTTCTTAGGTAATGAATGCATGTGCACATGTATGTGCAGTATCATATTCATCAATAGGAGCTTTTGAGGGAGTACCCCTTGAGCCTGTTATATCATGGGAGAGCAAAGTGACCGTTGCTCCAGCCCGCAGTCTAAAAGGGAGGCTGTTCTATTGTCCTCCAGAAAAGGCAAGGAACAGAACCTCACCCCAAGTTCCTGCTTATCTGGACAGGTGATAGAAGCTATAAGAGCTATAAGAAGCTATAAGAGCTCTGTCTGTGAAATGGGACTCATCTCTAACACAGAGCTGTCCTGAGGAGTGAGTGAGAAAGCCTGGGGCTAAGGCAGGCACTGTCATTTCTCATGGTTCTCCTAATGAGAAAGTAGATATCATTAGAAAGGAAGCAAAGTCTCTCTGATGTGGCTGGAGTTCAAAGTTCTAAAGAGAGAAGGAACTCTAGTCTCTTGGGAGACTCAGAAGCTCCTAAGAGGCACCCAACATCATACCTGTGAGCAAACTCTGATCCAGTCCCTACGCTGGGAAGACAGGCTTGCCTTTGACTCACCTGGTGATTTCAGTGAGAGATGGCAACAGGGCAGCAAGCTGTGGTGTTGCCTAAGTGCCGCTCCTGGACTGCTGCTTATGTTATTACACTGATAGGAAAATTCTGAACCTGTCTCTCATTTAACACTGCAGAGGGGGGAATCAGATCATGCAACATCCAGCCATGACACACCAGAATTTCCAATATCTGCTGCCTCCATGTGGGACAAAAAACTAAAAGTACTACCATTTCATTGAAATACAATGGTCCATTCTTTCATTCACTAATAACTCAATATATATTGGGCTTAAAATTTACACTATTCCATTTGAAATAGCTCTTTACTCCGCAGTAGAAATAAGAGGTTAAGAAAGAAAATGTGTACATGGGCAAATTTAAGGGTAAAAAATGAGATAGGATGGCTCCTTCACATTAACTTTTAATCTTGCTCAAGTTTCAAGGCACTGAAGATTAAGTAATCAATCCTTGGACTTCACTTCCCCATTCAACCACATGCCTCTCTTTCTCTTCATTTCTGTCTCTGGTTTCCTTTTCTCTCTCAGAATGAGATCTCATTTTCTGTAGATAAATACACAAATATATATATGTATATATATACACACACACACACACAAATATGTATATACCTACATAAGCAAACTTCAAGGAAGACATAATGAAGATGAAAACATTAAAGGGGTATCTTTGGGTGGTATGTTGTGTAACAATGATTTTCCCTGCTCCCCACTGGACATCTACTGTGACATAAAGCGTGGAATGAACCTCAGGCACAGTGCATCAAGATAAAAGTGCCTGAAAACCCAATTGTCTATACAGACAGGTGCAGGATTCACCAAACTCACAAAAATGATTCAAGCCTGCTCAAAACAACTAGAAGCTTACTATGTACTAAGAATGAAATGTTCTGGGTTAAAATAACTGAAATAAACAAGGAAAACAATTTACCTTCAAGTTCCCATTAATTTTTCGTCCACTCCTCTCAGTTCCCTCCCAACTCCATGCAAACCCAGCAGTCACTTCTGAGACTATTAGAGGTGATTCCACACTGGGAGGAGAAAGTCCACACCATTTCACGCTACTCAGGGGAGAGGTGGAACATGAAAGTGGTCGACAGTGCAGGCACTGTGATGGAGAATGCAGACGCTGAGCTTCACTGGGACTGGCTTCCCTCACAAACAGCTCGTCATTCACTATACAAAGACTGGAGGAAAAGTGCACATGTGGACAATTTATGGATGGACCACCTGCACCCTAATCCTGACTGCTCCCACTAACACTCAGCAACCAGATCCCTTCCATACCCTCCTGTGTCTGTAGCCAGGCTCCTTGGCTGGTTCCTCTGCCCCTCACACAGAGCTCACCTTCAGAGAGATTTTCTACCAGCTTCACTCAATGAACAGGCTGATCCCCAACCCAGGGACAACTTCACATTTACCATGAAGAGTAACCCAGTACACAGCAGTACAGGGGTGTACAGTCTGATCCCCATTTTCAGAAGAAGACACTGAGTCACAGACAGATCATGTGACTTGACCAAGGTCACACAGAGAGTGAGCATTGGCTCAAGGAGAGAACCCATGTGCTGATTCCAGAGCCCATGCTACTCCTAACCACTAGGCTAGACTGGTCCTTGGATCTCCCTGCTGGCTTTCCACACTACTGAGTCAGCCTAAGATCTGCATCACCACATGCCCAGGGCCCTGAGCCCAGGCTGGATGGGCCATCCTGCCCACAACATGACTCTCACCTGGAAGAGCTGATGGGAGTAGTGATGAAGGTCCTGGTGAAGGCATGCACACAGCCCTGAGAACTTCCTTCCACTTCAACAACAAACAACAAACAATAAGCAAGAGTACCCCTTAGAGCCCCACGTGTTTACAGGCTCCCACATCATTCCGAGTCGGCGTCTGACTTGACACTCATGCTGAGGGGACAGCTGTTCACTTGGGGAGCCTGGGTGTCAAGAATGGGGAGGGCAACTGTAGGAGATGTCTGCTCCCAGTGACATGTCCCCATGACAACCACTTCACAAGTTCATGGGATGCATTTTTCTCCGTTGCCAAAGAGATGGATATTATGAGGAAACTGTGAGGTTAAGTAGTAGCCCAGGTTCTCAGTGTAAGGATCTGGTATGGCAGCCACCAAACTCCACAGCCTGTGTCCCTAATGCCCAGGGTGGACAGGGCAGACATGGACGCAGTTAAGACCTGGGTTGTCTGTGGGAAGACTGAGGGCTGGCGGGGGTGGGGGGAGGTGAGGGCGGGGAGGGGAAGGGGAGAATCTGGAAGGAAGAGTTCTGGTGGGAGGGAGCCTGACCAGGTGAGAGAGCAATGCGGCATCTAGGGGGAGCGGGCTGCACATACTCACCTTCCTTGAACACCCCACTGACAGAGAAACAGAGCATGGTTTCCTAATAGGCAAGAGACCAAGTACTCAGTCACCCATCAACCTCTTCCCCGCCAGTGGCTTCCTGCCTCCCACTACCAAGGGAGGAGCAGGTACTCACCGTCTGGAAACACATGTCCACCATGAAGGAGCTGAAGTCATGCTGAGTTTTGGGCAATACACAGAGGGCATGCACAATGTCATGTTTTGTGTGTTTCAGCATTTGGACACGCAGGTCTGTGGGGGAGGGGAAGAAAGGGAAGGTCAGGGCAGCCACACCATGGATGCTATGATTGGCCCCCTCACAGCACTTCCCACCTAGCTTTCCCACCACACACTCACTTGGTTCCTTGAGCTCCTCTGTATTCCTGTTGTCCTTGAAGTACAGGTGCATGCTGCTTCTAGGAGACACAGAGGAAGCTTGGGTGGTAGTCTAGCCATCATAGGTGTCAGCAGGAGCTGGCCTGCATCTGCTGGGGAACCACACAGTCTGGGGGAGGAGTCTAGGCTGTGATACTCACAATCCTGAGTCCTTGGGGTGGAATGGAATCGTCAGGAAGAAGCAGGCCTCCTCGTGATAAAAATCCAGGAGTCCCTGGCGATCTCCATAGTCATGAATCAAGTAATACCTGAGGGAAGCAGTGAGTACAATCTGTCTCTCTGGTCTGGAGTTTGGGTGGTCACCCTTTCCTAGACCTCCCCTTGTTCAGATTCCCAGGGGTACTTACTCCTGCAGGAATTGCAAGATTTGACTGTTCACCTGATCAAATCCAAAGAAACTTCCCTGGAATCAAAACAGTCTTCAGGACAAGGGCTGACACACCCTCATGTACCACCTAGGACCCTGCTGGATCCAATGTGCTCACCTTGCACGTTGATAAGAACTTGGGAACTTCAATAGCACACTTAGAACCTGAGAGTGTCTCCTGGCCATCCTGAAGGAGGGAAGAAGAAGTCAGCAGTGCAGTCCAGGTTGTGGTGTTGGATGATCAGGGAAAAGGATGGGCCCAGGGTGGGGTGGGGGTCTGAGGTCAGAGGAGAAAGGGTCCTGGAAATGCCAGTGGCAGGACTACATTTTCAATTATCTTCATGGTTTCCCCAAAGCCTGTGGCGTACAAGGCTGAAGAAGATCCAGAGCTTTTTCAGACTTTCACAGAGAATGGTACACCTCCCTCCCACAGGACATTTAAGGGCCAGGTTCAAAAATAGAATGTGGACAGTTCCTAACATGTTTCAGAGTAGTTTGAGGGCACTGTCGATGCTATTTAGTGGAGTCTGTGATCAAGGAATGCACTTACCAAGCTTAGTAAACTAGGGAACAATTCCAGGATGGCGTTGCCAAAATCAAGACAAAAGAGAAAAGTCAGTGAAACTGTGGAGATGACCCTCCTCATTGGAGCAAGTCACTCACAGCAATCACAGCCCTGTGTGCCCCCCACAGAACCCAGTATCTTAGCATTCCAGGGCCCTGGTCACCACTCCATGGACTGACCTAGAGGGAGACTGTTCCCTCCACTCCTTCCTACCACTCCCTCCTCCATCTCCTTTCTCCTGGATAGCTCCCAGCCAGACTGTCCTGACTCCCTTCTCCAGTGCCACAAGGACCAGCACTTCAAATTCAGTCTGCCAGGCCTGCCTTCTCTCCCTTCCTTCCTTCCTCACGGGCCCACTGAAGGCTATGCAGAGAACAGGGAATGGGGGAAGAGCCCAGTGCTTTGCTATATCACAGGCTGTCTGACACTCTGTCAAGTCAGAACAAACCTCAGGGATGACCAGGTGTTATGTTAGGGAGGTGAGCAAGGTGGGGCTCAGGAGGTAGGGAGAGGGAGTGGAGGGAGGAGGGGAGAGATGAGAGAGAAATAGGGATGCAGAGACAAGGCAGAGAGTGACCTTATGTTGGTTGACTTATCAGGGAAGTTAGTGCACACGGCATTTCTGTCTGCACATATCCCTTCTGGTTCCAGCTGCTGACCCTTGTCCATCTGCCCTTCAGCCTTCACCTGGAATTATGAGTAAAACCCACATCTACCAGATATCCCTTCATTCTTATCCTCCCTTTCCCTACAAATCCACTTC
This sequence comes from Muntiacus reevesi, assembly GCF_963930625.1. Taxonomy (NCBI): domain Eukaryota; kingdom Metazoa; phylum Chordata; class Mammalia; order Artiodactyla; family Cervidae; genus Muntiacus; species Muntiacus reevesi. The sequence continues at coordinate 143,948,214 of NC_089271.1, read as the reverse complement.
CCCTCATCTGTTACCACCCCATGAACCCTCCTACCTTCCTTTCAAGGGAGGATCTGGGTGCCCCACCTCACCTCAGTGTTGGAGATGTTCAAGTTCTGGGCGTTGGAAGCATTCCTCATAATTGTGGACAGGCCATCCAGCAGGTAGGGTTTCTTGTTGCTCAGGTCCAAGGACAAAAACTATGATGAGGAAAGGGAGTGAGGACCCCAAAGGGAATACCTGAGACATAACTGCCTCTTCTACCTAATCTCTCCCTCCCTCACCATCGGTCCCAACATTGGGCCTAGGTCCTCACCATGGGCCTGATCCCTAGAAGGATGTGCAGGGAAACAACCATGCCATTTCTACAGTTCTGTGTCATTCCAATATCACAGGTCATCAAGTCTCCAGGAAGCCAGGACAAGGGATACAGAGGCTGAGAGGGTCCCAGATGGTATACCTCCAGCACCAACGCCTCCCCATGATATCATCTCTGAGTGCTCTACCCAGACAGACCCTCTACCCTCACCTGCCCTACAATTACTGCTGTAGCCATACAGGGCCAAAGCGGAGTCTCTGGTTGTCAAGAGATTGCTGGCAGGCATCCTATGGTTTGTTCATGGTCAGCTGCAGAGTTAGGGATGGGGTTCAGTGGCTCTGAGTCTGAGGGTAAGCGGAGGGGAGCAGTGGGTCTGGCTGTGAGTGCACAGTTTATGCTTAGTCTGCATTACCTTTATCTGCTCCACCTTTTCAGACGTCAGCACCTTCTGCACAAACTGGGGTGACTCACAGGGTTCAACCAAGATAAATATCTGTAGAGAACACAGGAGGGGCTGGTTAAACTCTAGGAAATCTGTGCATGGGATCAAGCAAGACCATGTCCCTCCCCTGCCCTCTTGTCCCTAGTCAGGCCTGATCACGCCCTTGACACACACCTTTTCATTAACCTCATTGAAAATCTTGCCATTGATATTCTTCAATGCACAGGCAATGTTGGCATTCTCTACAAAGAACTGGGCCTGCATTTTCTCATAGTGAAACTGTAGGGAGAGTGACAGAAGAAACAGAATATGAGACCAGTCCCATTTCCTTTCTGGGCCTGCCACTTACCCCATTTCATCTCATCATCTCCATGTCCTGTATTACTTTGAATGCAATGAAGGGGACACTGCTTTGCTTCTTAATCAAATTCAGCAGCCTCTTCTCATCATATTTTATACCAAAGGGAATCTAGGAACCAGAGAACAAATGGGAAAGAGAATGAATACAAAGAAATCTACGGTTAACGTAAGACCCAACTGTGTCTTGATTTAGGACCTTTTTTTCAGGCTTTAAATCATTTTTAAAGTTAGGACAATATCTGTTATCTTAACTTTTTTTTTTTTTTTTACTAGACATGGATTATCTATATAACTTTCTTTTCATTCAAACACTCTTCCTGACTAAGTCGACTTAATATGTTTCACATGTACTTCCTTTTATTAATTTCCAAGAGATCCATATGAGGTTGACTTGGCCTGTCACTCTGACACGGACCCGAGAGACTCAACCTCTTGCCACACTCAGCTTGAGCCAAACACGTGATCTGGTGTGAAGTGTTCCATCTCCTTGGCAGTAGGTTTCCTCTTTTGCTTTTAGTCAACCTCTCCCATGCTCCTCCTTGCAGGCAATCTATTTCCTTTCTATTGCTTCTCTGAACTCACCCTTAGATGATCTAGGAAGATAGTTCCTAGTAAGAACAAGACAGATTACCAACACCACTGCCCCAGAAAAATTCCCAGCATCTCTACACAAATCCAACCTGACTCTCTCTATCATCTTCTACATATTAGGCCCATTTAGCCAAGATACTCACTGTGATCTTGAACCAGCTCCCCAAGGTCTCATCCTGTCTGTTTGTCCCCATTCTTTTTTCTGGAGGCTTTTGTTTTGTCTCCATGTAAATATGCATTTGGTCTTGTTTCTGAAAACTACTTCTCCAATGATGGGATGGAAGTTCACAGCGAGCACTGTGGGGAAGTGGAGAGAAGAAAGTGGTCCATATAGGCTTGGAAAGTCTTCTCTACATTTTCCCACATGATATCAGAGCTAAAATGATTATTGCTCAAGCATTAACCTCATCAAGTATTCCTCAATCTTCCAGGTTGGATAGAAAAATGACTGGTTTAACTACGAGATTTTGTTGTTCACTGGTTGGTACATGTCAGCCATGGTGACTGGTCACTTACGATCTTGCTTGGTTGTCCGTACAAGCATCACTTTCTTCTGAATCTCTATCTTGCTGCTGCTGGGAAATGACCTGTTCAGACCAATAGGTGTATCTCCTTCGGTAAACACCCCAGCTTGGTGCTCTTCTTTGTAAATGGTTCACTTTATTGGTGTGCTCTAAAATTGACAACAGCATATCAGTGGTCCCAGTACCAGAAGTCCTCAGTAAATATCATGGCCAAAGAAAAATTATCACTGACTTTGTGATAAACAGAAATGCATCTCATGCTAAAAAAAAAAAAAAAAAAAAAAAAAAAAAAAAGGTAGAAGACTTCACTCTGGCTTCACTTTTCAGGAAATGAGAGGTAGGGAGCAGTCACAGCCAAGAGGAAAACAGGCACTGAGGTCTGGATCTAGAGTACAGTCTGTGATGTCAGACTTTGATCTACTTGGTTCAGGCTAAGTGACCTGGGACAAGTGGCATTTCATCCCCAAGTCTCAGTTCTCTGCTCTGCTCTGGGGGGACATTAAAACATACCCTTAAATCTACCATAGTGTGATAGTTCAAAGGTCAAAGGTGATCTGCATCCCTGAAGGAAAAATTAGAGAAATGAATGATAAGTCTGATGAAAAGATCCAGAATGGAGTCTGGAGAGATATAATATGGAGAATATCAAAAGAGAAGTGTAGAGAATTACAGGTGATGCAAGGAGTATACATAATACACAGTTAATGTGAGTGCCAGAGAGGAGGAGAGGAAGACAGTGGAGAAATGGTAGCTGATGAGAACTTGGTCGAAAAGTTTCCAAAAGTAGCAAGATATCAACAGAAGATAACAATATTAATCGGATTAAAAGTATTTTTTAAGGAAAATTTTTTAAAAGAAACTGCATTCATTTCATCATCATGCAACAGTAACTCAGAAAATTTGTAGTCAAAAGATTCATACTAAAAGAAAATTTATGTTATTTTTCAGGCAGAAGAAATAACTTCCCAGGTGGAGTCACATAGATACGGGAAAGAAAGCCTAATGCCGTCTGTGAATGTGTGAGCAACTTGAAATGAGTACTGACTATATAACACAATGATTCTAATTTCTTCTGGGAATTTAAATATAGGGAGAATGAAAACGTGTGACAATATGTTTGGAGGCAGTATACAGAATCAAAGTGTCTCAAGGTCCCATAATTCTCCCAGCAGTTTTAAAGAACTAATTAGCTAATATTAGACTATGAAATAGCAAAAATATCCATTGTAATCTGATGGATAACTACTACAAGAATGGCAAAAGAATGTTTAACAATCTAGCCACATGTGGTAATAATTTCATAGTTATAAAATATTAATCATTTCAAAGGAATTTAGAAGAGGAAAATACATATGTATATATACATTAATATGACATATGTAAACCAAATTACATCTTTTTTTACATTAAAAGATTCAGACTAAATATTACTTAAAAAAAAAAAAAAAAAACCAAAGCAACAAACAGACAAAAGGCTCTTATCAGATGGGAGAAGAAACCTTCCATCAAATACTCTTGAAGAGAGACACATGCAAAATTTAATCATCTAGAAAATTTGAAAATTAAAAATGGCAAAATGTATACCTTTTCCACATGAACCTACAGAAAGCTGGTGTAACCATATTATACCAAAAGAAAATGTAGACTTTAAGAAAAAAAAATTACAAGAGAAAGAGATTTTCTTATGCTAACAGAGGCAATGCTGTAAGAAGATATTAACACAAAATTCTAAATGCATGCCTTAATTCAAAACCAAAATATTGAAAACTAGTACTGACAGAAATAGAGAATGGACAAAACAAAAGTCACAGTGGGAAACTGTAACACAGCTCACCTAGTGACAAATGAAGTGGCAAATTAAAAAAAAAACTAAGCTAGATGGTGAAGATTTTTAAATATGACAAATATACTAACAAATTAATTTAATTAATATAGAACCACCCATATACATAGGAACTCAGATGGAATGTTGCAGAATCAATCATATACTGGAAAAGAAAGCAAGCATCAAGAAGTGTCTATGGACTAATACAATTTACCCTTGCTAGTTAATAGAAGATTCTATTAGAAGATTTCCACCTCTATTATTAATCCAAAGAATGGTAGTTTCTACGAACCCCACCCCTCACCTAGGTTGCCATCCCCCTTCTCCAAGCCCTAAGCTACATGACTCAGTTTTTTTCCTTAAATAGGGGAAAAAATCCATACGATGGGATATTTTCTGTGTGAGATGAAGATGGATGTCCGAGCCCACGTGGCCCATTTCCTCAGAGTACAAATTAATCAGCCTTGGCGCTCTCCCTGTTTTCTCTTTAGGAGGGTCAGCTGGTTGGGGTCCTGTGGGTTGGAATGGGGTAAGGAACCCAGAACTCTTCCTGCTCTGTGACAATCTGAAGAGAAGGTCTCACACAGACTAACTCACCCATGGGATGGCCTGAAAGCAGAGATCTGTCACCACTGTCCTCACAGGCTGCTCTAGAAGGGACTGTGTGGGTCTGGAGCTGGAGGTTTGGAGAATATCAAGGAACGCTGGCAAGCAAGGAGGCAGCAGGCCCCAAACTCTCAGGGTCACGAAAGATGGAGTCCTTACAGGAAGTCCCTTCCCCAAGGGCATAAAGGAGGAGAGCCCTGGGAGTCAGAGGAGACTAAACTTCCTGTAATTACTGCCCTCTGAGTTTGCTACCAGCCTAACATCCAGGGAACTCTTTCCAACAGTACCTCCCCTGCAGAGGAGGCCAACTAGAATCTGGAGGCTTAGGGGATCTTGATACTTACAGCTACAAACACAGAGAACTCTCTATGCCAGATTCTGCATTAGCTACATTACATTGTGTTCCTTCATTCTGCAGACCCAGAGAACTGGGAGGGCCGGCAGTAGGAAACTCTCTGTCCTTGCTAAATTGCATCTGTTCTTTCATGTATTCCTCACAAGGGGACTCTGATACCAGGATCATCGGCTTTCCCAGATTGCTGAGGCTTACTGAGGTGCTGCACTTGTCTAGGGTCATTCAGATGTTACTGGGAGAAACAGGCTGAAACTGAACTCCACGGAATGAAAGATAATTTGTTGAAGCATAGCTTTACTAAATATTTAGTGCAATATAGGGGGTTTTCTGAAGTTTATGCAAAGTACCCAACCATTCTAAAAATAATCAAGTGGCTAAAATTAAATCTAACACATTCCAGAGGATCATATGAAAACAACAATAACAACAAACAAAAAACCTTTAAAGTATAAAGAAAATACCAAACAGAGTTTGATGGGTCAATGTAATGACAGTGGGGGGGGGGGGAGCTAAAACATCCTTTCCTTTAAAAATATATAATCAATGTTGGCAGATATCCCCTAGTGCAGTCATCCCCAACTCCTGGGCCACGGAAAAATACCAGTCCCAGGCCTGCTAAGAACAGGATCTCACAGTAGGAGGTGAGCATAGGACTGTCAAGCAAGCAAGAAAAGGTTCATCTGGACCTCCCCGACACTAGATTTACTGTCTGAACCATCTCCCCCTCTCTTAGAGCCAGAACTATAGCTCTGAAAGCTTCAAGTCAGATGGATTTCTAAAGAGAGAAGGAGGGAGAAGCCTGGGCTCCAATTCATGAACCAGAACTTTCTGGAATTTGTAATATCTTCTGGAATTTTCCAATATTTTCTATTGGAAAATATGGATCTCTATGCCCTTAAAGAGGAAGTCCAGGACTGAGAGAGGTGATGAAAACCCGAACAAGAGGGTGTGAACATCTGAGGTGAAGGAAAATGTAAGGCAGAAATGCATATGAGTACACAGATACAATGTCAAGTCAAAAGATGAAAATTTTGACTTTTTATGAAGCATTATCATATGAATATTTTTATAACATGTAAATATATGAACTTTTCTGTCAGTTAGTTACTAGTTATTTTCAAGTGTTCCTCTCAACAAATTAGCCTAGTTATACAATTTGAAACATTAAAAATATATTCTTAGAAACTCACATGATTCTGTACTTTACATCTACATAATCATTTCACCATGACTCACAGATACCCTAGACATCCAATGTAAAAGGATTGATGCATGTTTTCCTGAAGTGTTTCTCTTCTGGTAAGGTGTGTTTTGTGTATGTGTGTTTTCAGAAGGTGGGGTGGGGTGGGGTGGGGGTGTGATATTTTGTCGTTCATATTGTCGTAATCTTCTAAGTTACTTTTCATTCCAACCCCAAAGAAAGGCAATGCCAAAGAATGCTCAAACTACTGCACAATTGCCCTCATCTCACATGCTAGTAAAGGATGCTTAAAATTCTCCAAGTCAGGCTTCAGCAATACGTGAACCGTGAACTTCCAGATGTTCTGGAACTTCAAGCTGGTTTTAGAAAAGGCAGAGGAACCAGAGATCAAATTGCCAACATTCACTGGATCATCGAAAAAGCAAGAGAGTTCCAGAAAAACGTATACTTCAGCTTTATTGACTATGCCAAAGCCTTTGACTGTGTGGATCACAATAAACTGTGGAAAATTCTGAAAGAGATGGGAATACCAGACCACCTGACCTGCCTCTTGAAAAACCTGTATGCAGGTCAGGAAGAAACAGTTAGAACTGAATATGGAACAACAGACTGGTTCCAAATAGGAAAAGGAGTATGACAAGGTTGTATATCGTCACCCTGCTTATTTAACTTCTATGCAGAGTACATCATGAGAAACACTGGACTGGAGGAAGCACAGGCTGGAATCAAGATTAACAGGAAAAATATCAGTAAACTCAGATATGCAGATGATACCACCCTTATGGCAGAAAGTGAAGAAGAACTAAAGAGCCTCTTGAGGAGAGTGAAAAAGTTGGCTTAAAGCTCAACATTCAGATAACTAAGATCATGGCATCTGGTCCCATCACTTCAAGGGAAATAGATGGGGAAACAGTGGCTGACTTTATTTTTCTGGGCTCCAAAATCACTGCAGATGGCGATTGCAGCCATGAAATTAAAAGACACTTACTCCTTGAAAGGAAAGTTATGACCAACCTAGACAGCATCTTAAAAAGCAGAGATATTACTTTGCCAACAAAGGTCCATCTAGTCAAAGGCTATGGTTTTTCCAGTGGTCATATATGGATGTGAGAGTTGGACTATAAAGAAAGCTGAGCACCAAAGAATTGATTCTTTTGAACTGTGGTGTTGGAGAAGACTCTTGAGAGTCCCTTGGACTGCAAGGAGATCCAACCAGTCCCTCCTAAAGGAGATCAGTCCTGGGTGTTCATTGGAAAGACTGATGCTGAAGCTGAAACTCCAATACTTTGGCCACCTGATGTGAAGAGTCGACTCATTTGAAAAGACTCTGATGCTGGGAAAGATTGAGGGCAGGAGGAGAAGGGGACGACAGAGGATGAGATGGTTGGATGGCATCACTGACTCAATGGATATGGGTTTGTGTGGACTCCGGGAGTTGGTGATGGACAGGGAGGCCTGGCATGCTGTGGTTCATGGGGTCGCAAGGAGTCGGACACAACTGAGCGACTGAACTGAACTGAACTGAAGGTGCAAAAAATAAATTAAAATAAAATTTTCATTTATATAAATATTTATATGCAAATTCATTTTTTTGTTTATTATGACATCTTCAGATTTTCATTTCCTCAGTTAAGGGTTTGGTATCTTTCCAGATCTAGATTGAAAAGCACTTGTTTTTTAGCTGAGTTGAATTAGTTGTAGTCATCTTTTGTCCTTTTCTCTGCTGATTAACAGAAATCCTATTTGTTCTTGCATGTAAGCACAAAATCTGTAATATAATTTGAAATGTAGTCTTCCATCTTTTTAATGTTTAAATTATTTTCTCCTGTGCCACCAAAGAAATTGCTGTAATTTTCATGGATTTTCTAAATTTAAATGTAGTACAGCTATGACTGAAAAAATAAGTAATACATAGAGTTGCAGCAAATACAGGTCCACTGGGAATTCTAGATTCAAACTTTGAAGGCCTCAGAGTAAAATGGAAAAGAACTTTAGATCACATAATATTTGAACACGTGTTTGCTTTTAGGAGAAACCATGTAAAGTGCTTCTGGCACTTAATCTATAAATGATCATTTCCTTCCCTCTCTGGAAGTTAATTTCCTCTGCTTCAACCTAAGCCCCACATAAATCCCTCAGGACACTTCAGTGTCTGGGGCCCTGTATCCAGGGAGTGGATTTCATCTCCATCATCTTCAAGACCAAGACATGGGAGAGAGGGTTATTTGAGTACCCTATCAGCATATCATTGGCACCAGGACAACCAAAACTAGATATGTGACACAAGAAAAGCTTTGAACTCTGTTACAAACTTTATTAGAGCTATTGAAGAGAAGTTAGGAAAAAAGGCTGAAACTCTTCCAAATGAAAATGTCACATATAAAGAAAATCGAATTATTGGCAAATTACTTACAATATATTTTATGCCAGATATTTTATATTATATAATATAAATAAATCTCATTAGTAAAAGTGGGTCACTCATAGTTATGAAAAAAAATTGGATGAGAACCATGAACCACAAATATATAAAGATTAAACAAAACAAGATTACAAAAACAAGTCTATATACAAGTACATATGAGTGCACATATATAAGCATATGTATATATACATAAACATACATCTATAAATATATATGAAAAATACTATATATATATACACTGTGAGCAAAAATTGGAAGAGAAGATATGTAAAAAATATTTGTATAATATTGTACACAGAGAAATATATTTGGGGAACATAAGCTAAATTATCAATAATAAACTTCTTGTGATGAAAAACATTAAAAATATATAAAAATATTTTCTCTGACATATACACATTTCTGCATTTCATTAGTTTTGAAAAGAAATATGTTCATTTTAAATCAGAAAAATAAAAATATATATATATTGTTGTTGTTGTTTAATTGTTCAGTTGTATTCAACGCTTTGTGACCCCATGGACTGCAGCATGCCAGGTTTCTCTGTCCTTCACCATCTCCTGGAGTTTGCTCAAACTCATGTCCATTGAGTCAGTGATGCCATCCAACCATCTCGTTCTTTGTCATCCCCTTTTCCTCCTGCATTCAGTCTTTCCCAGCATCAGGGTCTTTTCCAATGAGTCCACTTTTCCCATCAGGTGGCCAAAGTATTGCAGCTTCAGCTTCAGCATCAGTCCTTCCAATGAACATGTAAGGTTGATTTCCTTTAGCATTGACTGGTTTGATCTCCTTCCTGCGCAAGGGACTCTCAAGAGTCTTCTTCAACACCACAGTTCAAAAGCATCGATTCTTCGTGCTCAGTCTTCTTTACAGTCCAATTTTCACATCCATTCGTGTCTACTGAGAAAACCATAGCTTTGACTAGATGGACCTTTATTGGCAAATAATATCTCTGCTTTTTCATATGCTCTCTAGGTTTGTCATAGCTTTTCCTGCAAGGAACAAGTGTCTTTTACTTCCATGGCTGTAGTCAATGTCTGCAGTGATTTTCCAGCCCAAGAAAATAAAGTTTGTCACTGATGGAGACCCTCCACTTTTTCCTTCTCTGTGGTGTTCACTGCTTGGCTAATTGGGTGGTTAAACACATGATCTTGCCTTCATTTCAAGAGAGTTTATTTAGGAGGAACAGAGCAATGCATGTTCTGAAACTACTTTCAACTCAAGACCTTGGTTAAAGTTCTGGGAATAGGAGTTGCTTCCCAACTGCTGAATACGAGGTTTGTTTAGAGATAGATTCCCTTCTCCTATACATATGTGATTTCCCTGAAGCTGCTCAATTGGGATGGTCATACGGTAGATTCATAAATGACTTCTGAGTCCAACCTATTACCAAAGTCTCTTGGCTAAAAGGTGTCCCCATTCTGATGCTGAGTCACTTTTCTAGGGAAAGGACTGGGGATTTGTATTTATACATATTGTTGTGCAATTGCCAAGTCGTGTACAACTCTGCGACCTCATGGACTGCTGCTGCTGCTAAGTAACTTTGTCGTGTCTGACTCTGTGCGACCCCATAGACAGAAGCCCACCAGGCTCCTCTGTCCCTGGGATTCTCCAGGCAAGAATACTGAAGTGGGTTGCCATGTCCTTCTCCAGCATGCCAAAATTCCCTGTTCTTCACTATCTCCTGGAGTTTGCTCAAACTCCCATCCATTGAGTCAGTGGTGCCATTCAACCATCTCATGCTCTATCACCCCTTACTCCTCCTGTCCTCAGTCATTCCCAGCATCAGGGTCTTTTCCAATGAGTCTGCTTTTCCCATCAGGTGGCCAAAGTATTGAAGCTCCAGCTTCAGCATCAGTCCTTCCAATGAATATGCAGGGTTGATTTCCTTTAGGATGGACTAGTTGGATCTCCTTTCTGTTCAAGGGACTCAAGATTCTCTCCAGCACCACAATTCAAAAGCATCAATTCTTCAGTGCTCAGCTTTCTTTCTTTATTTTTTTCAGCTTTATTTATGATCCAACTCTAACACCCATACATGACTACTGGAAGAACCATAGCTTTGGCTACTCAGGCCTTTGTCTGCAAAATAATGTCTCTGCTTTTTAATACACTGTCTAGGTTTCTCATAGCCTTTCTTCCAAGGAGCATCTTTTAATTTCATGGCTGCAGTCACTGTCTGCAATAATTTTGGAGCCAAAGGGGAAAAAAATCACCACTGTTTCTTCATTTCCTCATCTATGTGCCTTGAAGTGATGGAACTGGATGCCATGATCTTAGGTTTTTGAATGATGAGTTTAAACCAGCATTTTCACTCTCTTCTTTCACCTTCATCAAGAGGTTCTTTAGTTCCTCTTGACTTTCTGCCATTAATGATGCCATCTTCATATCTGAGGTTGTTGATATTTCTCCCATCAGTCTTAATTCCAGTTTGTGATTCATCCAGCCTGGCATTTCACATATGTACTCTGTGTATAAATTAAACAAGCAGTGTGATGATTACAGCCTTGATGTGCTTCTTCCCCAATTTTGAACCAGTAAGTTGTTCCATGTTCAGTTATAACTGTTGCTCTTTATGTGAATACAGATTTCTCAGGAGACAAGTAAGGTGGTCTGGTTTTCTTGTTTCTTTAAGAATTTTCCATATTTTGTTGTGATCCATAAAGTCAAAGACTTTAGTGTAATCAATAAAGTAGAAGTAGGGTGTTTCCTGGTGGCACTAGTGGTAAAGAACCCACCTACCAATGCAGGAGACATAAGAGATGTGGATTTGATTCCTAGGGTGGGAAGATCCCCTGGAGGAAGAAATGTCAACTCACTCCAGTATTCTTGCCTGGAGAATCCCTATGGACAGAGGAGCCTGGCTGGGTACAGTTCACAGGGTTACAAAGAGTCAGACACAACTGAAGGGACTTAGTACAGGTGCTTTTCTGGAATTCCCTTGTTTTTTCTGTGACCCAACAGATGTTGGTAATTTGATCTCTGGTTCCTCTGTCTTTCCTATATCCACTTGTACATCTGAAAGTTCTCAGTTCAGATACTACTGAACCCTAGCTTGATAGATTTGGGGCATGACTTTGCTAGCATGTAAAATGATCTCAATTGTACAGTAGTTTGAACATTCTTTGGCATTGCTCTTCTTTGGGATTGAAATGAGAACTTTTCCAGTCCTGTGGCCACTACTGAGTTTTCCAAACTTGCTGACATATTGATTGCAACACTTTAACAGCATCATCTTTTAGGATTTTAAATAACTCAGCTGGAATCCCATCACTTTCACTAGCTTTTCATAATAATGTTTCCTAAGGCACACTTCACTTCACACTCCAGGATGTCTGGCTCTAGGTCAGTAACCACACCACCATGGCTATCTGATTCATTAAGATCTTTTTTGTATAGTTCTTCTGTGTATTCTTACCACCTCTCCTTAATCGTTTCTGCTTTTGTTAAGTCCTTGCTATTTCCATCTTTTATTGTGCCCATCGTTGCATAAAATGTTCGCTTGGTATCTTCATTTTCCTTAAGACATCTCTAGTCTTTCCCATTCTATTGTTTTCCTGTACTTCTTTGCATTATTCACTTAAGGAGACTTATACAAGACAATTTATTTGTAGAAAAAATGAAACATGCCTTTAGAAAAAAATCATTAAATACCCTTAAAACCCTATTATTCATGGAGAAGGATTCTTAACAGTTGAGAATATATTTGTTTTTGAGACATTTTACTATATACATATAACTGTTCATCTTAGAGCATGGTAATCAGGTAATAGCCTACTTATCATACTATAAAACCATTTTCTCAAAACAGAAAAAGAGACACAAAAGTATGGGACAGACTTCTGGACTCTGTGGGAGAAGGTGAGGGTGGGATGTTCTGAGAGAATAATATTGAAACAAGTATACTATCAAGGGTGAAACGGATTACCAGCCCAGGTTGGATGCATGAGACAGGTGCTGGGGCTGGTGCACTGGGACGACCCAGAGGGATGGGATGGAGAGGGAGGCGGGAGGGGGGATCGGGATGGGGAACTCATGTAAATCCATGGCTGATTCATGTCAATGTATGGCAAAAACCACTACAATATTGTAAAGTAATTAGCCTCCAACTAATAAAAATTAAAAAAAATAAAATAAAATAAAGCCACTTTCTTGAAACAATATCAATCTGGGCTTCCCAGGTGGTACTAGTGGTGAAAGAACCCATCTGACAATGCAGGAGACATAAGAGACAGGGGTTTGATCCCTGGGTTAGGAAAATGCCTTTGAGGAGGTCATGACAACTCACTTCAGTACTCCCTCCTGGAGACTCCCATGGACAGAAGAGCCTGGCGGGCTACAGTTCATAGCATTACAAAGAGTCAGACATGATATGCACCCATGTAATCATAAAAATGGGATTAGAAACACTAATGGCAAATTTAGGTGTGATAATTCTAAGCATTGTTAATTATTATTGCTGACTCCCTCAGTTCCCCACACTGTTGTAAGTGCTAAACCTGTACTTGTTCATTAATCCCTCACTGCAGTCTATGAAGAGGAGCTACTGTTACCTGACTTTAAACAACAGGGAAATCAAGCACATTAAGGGCATGACTGCAGCCATGAAATTAAAAGACGCTCCTTGGAGGAAAAGCGATGACCAACCTAGACAGTGTATTAAAAAGCAGAGACATTACTTTGCTGACAAAGGCCCATCTTGTCAAAGCCATGGTTTTTCCAGTAGTCATGTTCGGATGTGAGAGTTGGACCATAAAGAAAGCTGAGCACCGAAGAACTGATGCTTTCGAATTGTGCTGGAGAGAATCTTGAGAGTCCCTTGAACAGAAAAGATCCAACCAGTCCATCCTAATGGAAATCAACCCTGAATATTCTTTGGAAAGACTGATACTGAAACTGGAGCTCCAATACTTTGGCCACCTGATGGGAAGAGCAGACTCATTGGAAAAGACCCTGATGCTGGGAATGACTGAGGACAGGAAGAGTAGGCCGTGACAGAGGATGAGATGGTTGAATGGCACCACTGACTCAATGGATGTGAGTTTGACCAAACTCCAGGAGATAGTGGAGAACAGGGAATTTTAGCATGCTGCAGTTCATGAGGTCCCAGAGTCATATATGACTTGACAATTACACAACAGCATGTATAAATACCACAGAGAAGGAAATGGCAACCCACTCCAATATTCTTGCCTGGAGAATCCCATGGACAGAGGAGGAACCTGGCAGGATTTTCATAGGGTTACGAGTCAGAGCTGACTTAGTGACTAAACCACCACCATGTATAAATACACATCCCAGCCTTCTATAGAAAAGTGACTTAGCATCAGAATGGGAATACCTTTTAGCCAAGAGACTTAGGTAACAGGGTGGACTCATTCAGGGAAATGAGGTGCATTGAGGACAGGGCTATACAGTCACAGGACTAAACTGTGAACAGATTCTAGGTGGTTGCTGAACCCAACATCTAACTAGTGCACAGTGCTGCTTCTCACATGATAAGACTCATTGTCATCAGGGCACACAACTCTTCAGAAAACCATACACAAATATAAACTCAAAATGGGTTATTGAAGACTTAAACATAAGGCCAGAAAATATAAAAGTCTTAGAAGAACACATAGGCAAAACACTCTGACATATTGCAGTAAGATCCTCTTTGATCCACCTCCTAGAGTAATGGAAATAAAAACAAAAATAAACAAATGAGATCTAACAAAACTTAAAACCTAACCTTTTGCATAGCAAAGCAAACTCTGAATGAGATGAAAAGACAACCCTCAGAATGGGAGATAATAATTTCAAATGAAACAACTGACAATGGATTAATCTCCAAAAATACAAGCAGCACATGCAGCTCAATATCAGACAAGCAAACAACCCAATCAAAAAATAGACAGAAGGCCTAAACAGACACTTCTCCAGATAAGACATACAGATGGGCAATAAACACATGAAAAGATATTCAACATCATTCACTATAGGAGAAATGGAAGTCAATACTACAGTGAGGTATCATCTCACACCAATCAGAATGACCATCATCAAACTGTCTACAAACAATAAAAGCTGGAAAAGGTGTGGAGAAAAGGAAACCCTCTTGTTATGTTGGTGGAAATGAAAATTGATACAGCCATCATGGAAAACAGTGTGGACATTCCTTAAAATACTAGGAATAAAACTACCATTTTTTTTTTTTTTTTTTTTTGTTTAGCAGCTCGGTCATGTCTGACTCTTTGCAACCCCGTGGATAGCAACAAGCCAGGCTTCCCTGTCCTTATGACACAGAAATCCCACTACTGGGCATATAAGCTGTGGAAACAATAAATGAAACAGATAAATCGACCCCAATGTTCAACGCAGAACTATTTACAATAGCTAGGACATGGAAGCAACCTAGATGTCTATTCACAGATGAATGGATAAATAAGTTGTGGTGCATATATGCAATGAAATATTACTCAGCTATAAAAGGAAATGCGTTTGAGTTGGTTCTAATCAGGTGGATGAACCTGGAGCCTATTATGCATTGTGAAGTAAAGCAGGAGGGGAAAGACAAATACTATATATTAATGCATATATATATGAAATCTAGTGGAGAAGGAAATGGCAACACAATCCAGTATTCTTGCCTGGAGAATTGCAGAGACAGAGGAGCCTGGTGGGCTGCCATCTATGGGGTCACACAGAGTTGGATATGACTGAAGCAACTTAGCAGCAGCAGCAGCATGAAATCTAGAAAGATGGTACAGATGAACCTATCCACAGGGCAGATATGGAGATACAGACATAGGGAATAGACTTTCGGACATTGTGGAGGAGGGAAAAAGTGGGAAAATTTGAGAGAGTAACACTGAAACAGATACATTGTCATAAAAAATACATAGCCAGTGGGAATATGCTGTATGACACAGGGAACCAGAACCCCGTGCTCTGTGACAACCCTAGAGGGGTGGGCTGGGGAGGGAGTAGAGAGGGAAGTTTAAGAGGGAGGGTCCATGTATATATATATATATATACACACCTATAAGTGATTCATGCTGATGGATGGCAGAAATCATCACAATATTATAACTATCCTTCAATTAAAAACAAATTTTAAAAAAGAACCCATTTTATTCTTTCTTATGCAGGCATTTATATATTTATTCTTTCTTATGCAGGCATTATATAATCTTACAAACAAAAGGTAAGATTTTATTTTACTTTTTAAACCCTCCTATCATTATAGAGCTTCTCTAGTAGCTTAAAGGGAAAAACATTTGCCTGAAATGCAGGAGACCTGGTTTCAATCCCTCGGTTGGGAAGATCCCCTGGAGAAGGAAATGGCAACTCACTCCAGTATTCTTACCTGGAGAATTCCATGGACAGAGGAGCCTGGCAGCCAAAGTTCATGGGGTCGCAAAGAGTCAGACATGACTAAGCAACACACACAGACACACATACACACATCACTATAGTGGGTTGACTTATGTCCAGAAAAAGACATGTCCAAACCTCACACCCCCAACCTGTGATGAGACCTTATTTGGCAGTATGGTCTGTGGACATGAAACTAAGGATCTTGATTTGAAATCATCCTGGATGTATGGTGGAATCTAAATCCAATGACTAGTGTTCTTATAAGAAAAAGGAGAGAGAGAGAAACCTGTGACCTCACAAGCCCTTTTAGGATTGCTACCTAACTGCCTCCAAGATTAGCCTTTTCCCACAGACCTCAGAGAGGGGAAGGAGGGCTCAGCGCCCTGAAAAGTGCACACCCATGACCCCATAGCAAAGGTCAAACAGAAGTCCCTCTGCTGAGGAGCCTGGCATCCCTGAGGAAGCATTGGTCTTCATGGAGTGGTGCCCTGGGGTCTGCGCACCTCAGCAACCTCAGCCTTAGTGGCCTTAGAGGCTTAGCTGCCCAGAACTAAGGGAGCATCCTTACCTGGTAAGAGGGAGGAATGGAACTTTGCAAGTGCCTTCTGTCCCACTAGAGAGCCTGGTGCCCACCATCTGCTCTACCACAATGGTTGTCAGTGTCTGGTAGCAGTCAAGGTTCATTTGCTTCCTTTCTGGATACTTGTCTTTAACATGGACAAATTCACTGCCTTCTGGAGTCATGCTGTATAACTGGCCCACAGAACCTTTTTACTTAAAAACATTTGATGCTCCCAATCTCAGATGGTGAATACAACTTATTAGCATATTAAAATAGCTGTACCCAAAGACACCATCTCTTCCTTGTTGGAATGCCAGTGCCGGATCTGTGGGGAAATCCTCATTGAGCCTGTGACACTGCCTTGTAACCACATACTCTGTAAAACATGCTTCAAATTGACTGTTGAAAAGACAAATTTGTGCTGTCTGTTCTGTCAACGCTGGATTGCTTTCTGGACTTGGTATCATACCCAAAGAAATTCTCTTGTTAATATGGAACTGTTGGAGATAATTCAAAAACACTATCCAGAGGAATGCAGGCCTAGAGTCTTTGGGCAACAATCAGGGGAAATCATTGATGACTATCAGCCAGTTCGCCTACTAAGTCAACCTGGGGAATTAAGAAGAGAATATGAAGAGGAGAGAAGCAAGGTGGAGTCAGAGTGATGAACCAGTCAGGAAGAAGAAAACAAAGCCAGTGAAGAATACATACAGAGATTCAAAGGGATAGGAGGAAAAGTGACAGGCAGAACAAAAGGCACAGAGAGATGGAGGAACAGTTGAAAAGTGATGAAGAGCTGACAAGAAGGCAAAGCTTTAATACTAGAAATTTCTGTGAGGGAAGAGTCTTGTCTTCCCCCTTGAATTACAAGAAGTCTGATCCCGCCACAACCAAGTAACAAAATAAAGTGAAGAACAAAGAAGCAAACACTAGTACTATTCAGAAGTATTTGTCATCAAAATCTCAACTTGGGTCAACATCACAGTCTGAAGTTGTTCAAGAAGACAGGCAAATTTCCATGTCCAAGGAAACTGACAGCAGTGAAGTGAAGAACCCTACATGGCAAGACACAGAAATTGAGGTATATATGCCAACACTTTCACCTCAAGAAGAAGATGCAGAATCTCCAGTGGAGTCATCTAGGCCTCAGTTATGTGCCAGTGGTGGAGAATGGTACCTTGAAGGAAAAGTCAAAACAAAACAAAGCATTCATGAAAAAGAGTTATGTGTCATAAGTCATGAAGAACCTAAAGCCATAGTTCCCTCTTCTGGAGATGCTATAGTAAAGCCTTTTGGCAATATAGAGTGTGGGTGCACTGTATCAGATATGACACATATACTTAGAAATAACACAGTTGTGATAGAAAATGAAGAGTCTCACTGACTGACCAATAAAGAGATCACCAACACAAAAAACAGGAATCTTTATCTGAAGCAGTTGAGATCCAAGCTGTTCTGTAAAAAGAGGAAAAATATTCCCCAAATTTTCCACAGACCAAGAGTAAACAAGTCAGCTTTACCCAGAAACTGATAGATTTGGAACATCTACTTTTTGAGAGACATGAGCAAGAACAGGATAGGTTGTTCGCATTGCAGCTTCAGAAAGAGGTGGATCAAGAACAAATGAGGCCAACCTGGCAAAAAGGATCCTCAGATGAATATCAGTTATGGACTACTTCTTCAACTCCAGACAAATTACTAAATGGACAGAGGAAGATTGCCAAAGACAGAAACTTCAAAAGACAAACTGATCTAGAGCATCCAAATCATCAGAGAGCCTCAAAAAAGGAAAATTGGCAATTATCTTTTACAAAGTACCAGTTGTAATGTTCAGTTAATGGAAGAAAGATACCAAGTTCTACTACAGATAATTGTACATATAACTCATTCCCTACAGCCTAGTAAGTCAGAGGAGCATTTTTCCAGATATTTCAGAGATACACAAAGTTTTGCTTGAGTAAGGAGTGTGTTTACAATCTAGGAAAGCTGGATTGTGAAGCTCTCTATCATAGATAGAGATATAAATTTTCCAGATATAAATTTTTCATTAGTGCTGCTCTGTGGGCACAATCATTGTCCCTAATTAAAGGACTGTGTGATTACAGGCACAGAGTATACAAATGTGCTTCTGCCAAACCCAGTTGTAAGCTAGAGTGCCACCCTATTACTTTTTTAATAACCATGATGAACTACATTTAAGCTGACAGTCCTTATGGATACAAAAATGCCTTGGCCAACTCCCAAGAAATCTTCATTTCCATGCATTTCCCACCAAAAAGCATATTTTATCACCTTTGAGCACTTTTTTGTCCTGACTAATAATCAAAGCAACAGATGAATGTCCCGAGTAGCTAAGGAATTCAGGCAGCATTTAAAGTCTGTGTTCTTGTACCTTTCTCACTACATTTGCAGAGCACTTCAAATGCATCTTCCACAACACTCATCTAATTTCCATCTCTAGTTTAATTACTTTCAAAATAACATCATTTTCTTTGACTTCAAGTGTTTTAAGATCAACATGAAGTGAGAAAAATCAATATTTTCTGTAAAATTTTAATGTAGTTGACAGAAAGGTAACTAGACCCTTGATGCAAAAAGAGTTAATCTTGGCTTGAGGGTCAGTGGGGTAGATTGAGAATTCGGAAACACTGGAACTGAGGGGATGATCAGACAACTGGGTCTAGGATGGAGTAGCAGGTGCAGTTTGGCAATGTATTCTTTCTTGTCCTTTCTTTGTTAAATGACACATAAAACATTTGGATTTTACTGCTATTCACACCATACTATGTAATCTGTTATTCCAAAACACAAAATGGGAATTTACTGTAGCAGAGTTATGTTGCAGTATCCTATGCTGTAGAACCTGACTAAGTGTTTGTTTATTTCCTTATGTTATCATTTGTATTGATACTGACTTCTATTTCTTTCTATGGACAAAAATAGAAAATATGATACTTGGATTTTTGTTTTGTCTTACCCCATAAGTTAAATCAGAAGGGAGAAATTTCGTTTTGTGAAATTTAACTTAGAGACTATTAATCTTTTGTTTCATTAGTATGAAGCACTTTGAGCAAACAACAGTTTTAACAGAATTTCTGCTGATATCTAGTTTCCCAAACTTCTTACATAATAACACAAGTAAAACGTCTGAGAGTTAATAATTCTAGCTTAAGTTTCTCAAAGCTTTTGTACATTATTAATATTTTTGCCTCCAAATTTTGTAACTGAAATTTTGCAATCTTTGCATACTTGATGATGTCTAGTTCATTATTGGAGAAGGCAATGGCACCCCACTCCACTACTCTTGCCTGGAAAATCCCATGGACGGAGGAGCCTGGTAGGCTGCAGTCCATGGGGTCGCTAAGAGTCGGACACGACTGAGGGACTTCACTTTCACTTTTC
This sequence comes from Muntiacus reevesi, assembly GCF_963930625.1. NCBI lineage: Eukaryota > Metazoa > Chordata > Mammalia > Artiodactyla > Cervidae > Muntiacus > Muntiacus reevesi. The sequence continues at coordinate 143,928,261 of NC_089271.1, read as the reverse complement.
ACTTTCATGCATTGGAGAAGGAAATGGCAACCCACTCCAGTGTTCTTGCCTGGAGAATCCCAGGGACAGCAGAGCCTGGTGGGCTGCCATCTATGGGGTCGCACAGAGTTGGACACGACTGAAACAACTTAGCAGCAGCAACAGCAGCAGCAATTCATTATTAATTGGGTAATTATGGATAGAATTCTGATGCTAATATAACATTTACTTTCCCTTTTCATAAATGATTGTCCCCTTAGTGAGGTGCTGAAATGAAGCGTTGTTGAAAATTAACCAAATTTGTATAAAGGAAACTAAAATCTATGTTTCATCAAACCAATATTTTTTAATTTATTTAATTTATTTTTTATTCAAGGATAAATGCTTTACAGAACTTTGTTGTTTTCTGTCAAACCTCAACATGAATCAACATGAATCCTTCCCGATTTTGAACCTCCCTCCCATCTCCCCTCCCATTCTACCCCTCTAGGTTGATTCGGAGCCCCTGTTTGAATTTCCTGAGCCATACTGCAAATTCCTGTTGGCTATCTATTTTGCATATGGTAATGTAAGTTTCCATGCTACTCTTTCCAATCATCTCACCCTCTCCTCCCCTCTCTCCATTTCCATAAGTCTATTCTCTATGTCTGTTTCTCGATTGCTGCCCTGTCAATAAATTCTTCAGAACCATTTTTCTAGACTCCATATCTGTGCATTAGAATATAATATTTATCTTTCTCTTTCTGACTCACTTCACTCTGTGTAATAGGTTCTAAGTTCATCCAACTAAAGAGAACTGACTCAAATGTGTTCCTTTTTATGGCTGGGTAATATTCCATTGTGTATATATACCACACCTTCTTTATCCACTCATCTGTCAATGGACATCTAGGTTGCTTCCATGTTCTAGCTATTGCAAATAGTGCTGCAAAGAATGATGGGATACATGTGTCTCTTTCAACTTTTGATTTCCTCAGAGTATATGCCTAGGGGTGGGATTGCTGCGTCAGCTATTTATTCCTAACTTTTTAAGGAATCTCCATACCATCTTCCATAGTGGCTGTATCAATTTACATTCCACCAACAGTGCAAGGGTTCCCTTTTCTCCACACCCTCTCCAGGATTTATTGTTTGTAGAATTTTTGAGGAGGGTCAGTCTGACTGGTGTGAGGTGAAATCTCATTGTAGTTTTGATTTGCATTTCTCTAATAATGAGCGATGTTGAGCATCTTTTCATGTGTTTGTTAGCTATCTATACATCTTCTTTGGAGAAATGTCTGTTTAGGTCTTTTCCCCACTTCTTGATTGGGTTGTTTGTTTTTCTGGTATTGAGTTGTATGAGCCGCTTGTATATTTTGGAAATTACTCCTTTGTAAGTTGTTTCATTTGCTATTATTTTCACCCATTCTGAGGGTTGTCTTTTCACCTTGCTTATAGTTTCCTTTGCTGTGCAAAAGCTTTTAAGTTTTATCAGGTCCCACTTGTTTACTTTTGTTTTTATTTCTGTTTTTCTAGGAGATGGGTCTTAGAGGATCTTGCTTTGATTTATGTCATCAAGTGTTCTGCCTATGTTTTCCTCTAAGAGTTTTATAGTTTATTGTCTCACGTTTAGGTCTTTCATCCATTTTGAGTTTATCTTTGTGTATGGTGTTAGGAAATGTTCTAATTTCATTCTTATACATGTAGCTGTCCAGTTTTCCCAGCAACATTTATTGAAGAGGCTGTCTTTGCCCCATTGTATATTCTTGCCTCCTTTGTCAAAAGTAAGGTATCCATAAGTGCAGGGGTTTATTTCTGGGCTTTCTATCTTGTTCCATTGGTTTGTATTTCTGTTTTAGTGCCAGTACCATACTGTCTTGATGACTGTAGCTTTGTAGTATAATCTGAATTCAGGAAGGTTGATTCCTTCAGCTCCATTCTTCTTTCTCAAGATTGCTTCAGCTATTCAGGATCTTTTGAGTTTCCATATGTATTGTGAAATTTTTTGTTCTAGCTCTGTGAAAAATGCCATTGGTAATTTGATAGGGATCACATTGAATCTGTAGATTACTCTTGGTAGTATAGTCATTTTCACAATATTGATTCTCCTTACCCAGAAACATGGAATATCTCTCCGTCTGTTTATGTCCTCTGATTTCTTTCATCAGTGTCTTATAATTTTCTGTATACAGTTCTTTTGCCCCCTTAGGTAAGTTTATCACTAGATATTTACTTCTTTTTGTTGCAATGGTGAATGGGATTTGTTCTTTAATTTCCCTTTCTGAATTTTTATTGTTAGTATATAGAAATGCAAGTGATTTCTGTGTATTTATTTTGTATCCTGCAACTTTGCTAAATTCACTGATTAGCTCTAGTAATTTTCTGATTCTATCTTTAGGGTTTTCTATGTACAGTATCATGTCATCTGCAAACAGTGAGAGTTTTACTTCGTTTCCAATCTGGATTCCTTTTATTTCTTTTTCTTCTCTGATTGCTGTAGCTAGGACTTCCACAACTATATTGAATAATAGTGATGAAAATGGACATCCTTGCCTTGTTCCTGATCTTAGGGGCAATGCTTTCAGTTTCTCACCATTGAGAATAATGTTTGCCATAGGCTTATCATATATGGCCTTTACTATGTTGAGGTAGATTCCTTCTATGCCCATTTTTTGAAGGGTTTTAATCATAAATGGGTGCTGAATTTTGTCAAAGGCTTTTGCTACACCTATTGAGGTTATCATATGGCTTTTATCTTTCAGTTTGTTAATATAGTGTATCACATTGAGTGATTTGTGTATATTGAAGAATCCTTGCATCCTTGGAATAAACCCAACTAGATCATGGTGTATGAGCTTGTTGATGTGTTGTTGAATTCTGTTTGATAAAAATTTTTTGAGGATTTTGCATCTATGTTCATCAGTGATATTGCCCTGTAGTTTTCATTTTTTGTGTTATCTTTGTCTAGTTTGGGTATCCGGGTGATGGTGGCCTTGTAGAATGAGTTTGGAAGTATTCCTTCCTCTGCGATTTTTTGAAAGAGTTTTAGAAAGATAGGCATTAACTCATCTCTAAATGTTTGATGTTTGAGAGAATTCTCCTGTGAAGTCATCTGGTCCTGGGCTTTTGTTTTTTGGGAGATGTTTGATCACAGCTTCAATTTCAGTGGGGTTGTTCATAATTTCTATTTCTTTCTTGTTCAGTCTTGGAAGACTGAACTTTTCTAAGAATCTGTCCATTTTTTCCAGGTTATCTATTTTATTGCCATATAGTTGATCATAATCGTCTCTTATAGTCCTTTGTATTTCTGCATTGTCTGTTGTAACCTCTCCTTTTTCATTTCTAATTTTGTTGATTTGATTCTTCTCTCTTTATTTCTTGATGAATCTGGCTAAAAGTTTGTCAATTTTTTTTATCTTCTCAAAGAACTAGCTTTTAGCTTTATTAATCTTTACTATTGATACTTTCATTTCTTTTCATTTATTTCTGCTCAGATCTTTATGATTTTTTTCCTTCTACTAACTTTGGGGTTTTGTTGTTGTTGTTCTTCTTCTTCTTTCTCCAGTTGTTTTAGGTGTAAAGTTAGACTGTCTATTTGATGTTTTTCTTGTTTCTTGAGGCAGGATTGTATTGCTATAAACTTCCCTCTTAGGACTGATTTTGCTGCATCCCATAAGTTTTGAGTTATCGTGTTTTATTGTCATTTGTTTCTAGACATTTTTTTATTTCCCTTTTGATTTCTTCAGTAACCTTTTGGTTATTTAGAAATGTGTTGTTAAATCTCCATGTGTTTGTGTTTCTTGCAGTTTTTTTTCTTATAATTGATATCTAGTATCATAGCACTGTGGTCAGAGCAGATGCTTGATATGATCTTGATATGATTTCAATTTCCTTAAATTTACTGAGGTTTGATTTGTGACCCAAGATGTGGTCTATCCTGGAGAATGTTCCATGTGCACTTGAGAAGAAGATGTATTCTTCTGCATTTGGATGGAATGTCCTAAAGATATCAATGAGATCCATCTCCTCTAATGTGTCATTTAAGACTTGTGTTTCCTGGGGGGTAGTCCTAAGATGGTGGAGGAATAGGACAGGTAGACCACTTTCTCCCTGACAAATTCATTGAAAGATCACTTGAACGCTGAGCAAATTTCACAAAACAGCTTCTGAACACTGGCAGAGGACACCAGGCACCCAGAAAGGCAGCCCATTCTCTATGAAAGGAGGTAGGACAAAGTAGAAAAGATAAACAGAGAGACAAAAGAGTTGGGGACAGAGACCCGTCCTGGGGAGGGAGTCGTGAAGGAGGAGAAGTTTCCAAACATCAGGAAACCCTCTCACCAGCAGGTCTGTGGGGAGTTTTGGAATCACAGAGGGCAACATAACCTGGAGGGGAAAAAAACCCACAAATTACACACCTAACTGCAATCCCAGCAGAGAAGTAGCCCAGACGCTCATGACCACCAGCAGCGAGCAGGGGCTGAATAGGGAGGCACAGGCTACACCTGAATGCCCTGAGGACAATCTGAGAGACCTAAGGTGAGAGAGCAACACAAACTGTGGGATAGCCAGAGAGAGAGAGAGTGAAAGAACTTTCCTGTGAAAAGCTCTAACCTAAGGCACTGCAAGGCCCACTTATAAAGCAGAGAAAAGCTAGCAGGCTGTGGACCAGCCCATGCCTCCCGCTGACAGCCAGAGCCAAAAGGCAAGGGGCAATCTTGGTCCCAGAGATGGCATCCTCCACCAAACTGTGAGAAGGCTCGCAGTTACTAATTAAGTCTTCTGGGGATCCTGGATGGTTGACATCCGCCAGGATTGTTGCAGCCAGAGATCCACCCCCCAGAGGAGACACACAGCACACCTGAGACAGTACTCTCTCTGCACACCCAGGAAACCGAGGGACTCGGACAGGGGAGGGAATAAGACACACCACCCAGCTGCAAGAGCGCACTCATCAAGCACCTGGTTGCCTGAGAGACTCGGACCTGGGAAGGGCACAAAACGCAGGCCCAACCGAGTCTGTGCCTTTGTGGAATACCTGAGAACGTGCACTTGAGCAGCTTAGACCTGGGAAGCGCACGCAACCCAGGGCCCACTTTAGACCGTTCCCCTGCAGAGCAACCTGGAGCCTGAGCAGTGTAGACCGTGAAAGTTCACACACGATGAGCGGGGTCAAACCCAGTGTGGCCCAGACACTGGGAGCACTCCCCACACATGCCAGTGATACTTGCTTGCAGTGTTCCTCCCTCCCCACAACACAACTGAACAAGTTAGCCTAAATAAGAGACCATCTTTGCCCGTTGTGTCAGGGCTGAAATCAGACACTGAAGAGACTTGCAAATAGATTAAGCCAAAATAAACAAAGAGGAGGGAACCGCTTTGGAAGTGACAGGTGCAACAGATTAAAACCCTGTAGTTAGCACTGACTACTTTGGAAGGGGCCTATAGACCTTGAGAAGAAGTATAAGTTGGAACAAGGAACTATCTGGAACTGAATTGACCCCACACTGCCCTCAAAAGCTCCAGAGAAATTCCTAGATATATTTTACTGTTATCATTTTCAAGCTTTAAATTTTTTTTTATTTTTAAGATCTTTAGTGCTCCTTTAATTCTCATTTTTATAACCTACTATTACCGTGCCAAAAAAAGACCTTGTTTTTAAAGCAAATTTCATATATATATATATACTTTAATAATTTTTGTGATTTTGTTTTGCTTCTTTAATATAGCATTTTTGAGAGTCTAACTTCTACTCTAGATTTTTAATCTTTGCTTTTTGGTATTTGTTATCAATTTTGTACCTTTAAGAATCCAATCTTCAGTACCCATTTTTACTTGGGAGTGTGATTACTGACTTGATTGCTCTCTCCCCTTTTCAACTCTCCTTTCTCTCCCCCAGGTCAGCTCTATCTCCTCCCTCCCTGTTCTCTTCTCTACCCAACTCTGTGAATCTCTTTGAGTGTTCCACGCTGTGGAGAACACTTAGTGAACTGATTACTGGCTAGATTTGTATCTCTCCTTTTGACTCCCCCTCTTCTCCTCCTGGTCACCTCTATCTCCTTCCTCCCTCTTCTCTTCTCTTCTCTGTATAACTTCGTGAACCTCTCTGGGTGTTCCAGACTGTGGAGAGCACATAGGGTATCGATTACTGGCTAGATTGCTCTCTCCTCTTTTGATTCCCCCTCTTCTCTTCTCCATGTAACTCAGTGAACTTCTCTGCGTGTCCTTCACTGTGGAGAATCTTTTCATGATTAACCTAGATGTTTTATCATCTGTGCTGTATGGATGGAGAAGTCTTGAGGCTACTGTAAGAATAAGACTGAAAGCCAGAGGCAGGAGGCTAAAATGCCAAACTTGAGAACACCAGAAAACTCCTGACTCCAGGGAACATTAATCGACAAGAGCTCATCCAAAAACCTCCATACCTACACTGAAACCAAGCTCTACCCAAGAGCCAACAAGTTCCAGAGCAAGACATACCATGCTAATTCTCCAACAACACAGGAACATAGCTTTGAGCATTAAAAGACAGGCTGCCCAAAGTCACACCAAACCCATAGACACTTCAAAACTCACTACTGGACAATTCATCACACTCCAGAGAGAAGAGATCCCACTTCACCCACCAGAACACCAATACAAGCTCCCCTAACCAGGAAACCTTGGCAAGCCCCTTGTCTAACCCAACCCACAGTGAGCAAGCTCCACAATAAGGATGAACCACAAACTTCCAGCCTAAAGAAAGGCCACCCCAAACACAGAAATCTAAATAAAATGAAAAGGCAGAGAAAGATTCAGCAGGAAAAGGAACATGAAAAATGCCTACCAAACCAAACAAAAGAGGAGGAGATAGGGAATCTACCTGAAAAAGAATTCAGAACAATGATAGTAAAGATGATCCAAAATCTTGAAAATAAATGGAGTTACAGATAAACAGACTAGAGACAAGGATTGAGAAGATGCAAGAAATGTTTAACAAGGACCTAGAAGAAATAAAAAAGAGTCAATCAATAGTGAATAATGCAATAACTGAGATCAAGAACACTCTGGAGAGAACCAACAGTAGAATAACTGAGGCAGAAGATAGGATAAGTGAGTTGGAAGACAGAATGCTGGAAATAAATGAAGCAGAGAAGAAAAAAAGAATTAAGAGAAATGAGGACAACCTCAGATACCTCTGATACAATGTCATATGCCCCATCTTTCAAATCATAGGCATCCCAGAAGAAGAAGACAAAAAGAAAGGCCTTGAGAAAACACTTAAGGAGGTAATACATGTAAATGTCCCTAAAATGGGGAGAAAATAGTCACCCAAGTCCAAGAAACCCAGAGAGTCCCAAACAGGATAAATCCAAGGAGAAACACCCCATGACACATATTAATCAAAATAATGAAGATCAAACACAAAGGGCAAATATTAAAAGCAGCAAGGGAAAAGCAACAAATAACACACAAGGGGATTCCCATAAGGATAACAGCTGATCCTTCGATAGAAACTCTTCAGGCCAGAAAGGAATGGCAGGACATACTTAAAGTGATGAAAGAGAAAAATCTACAGCCAAGATTACTGTACCCAGCAAGGATTTCATTCAAATATGAAGGAGAAATCAAAAGCTTTACAGACAAGCAAAAACTGAGAGAATTCAGCACCATCAAACCAGCTCTTCAACAAATGCTAAAGGATATTCTCTAGACAGGAAACACAAAGGGGTGTATAAATGCGAAACCAAAACAACAAAGTAAATGGCAACAGGACCACACCTATTAATAATTACCTTAAATGTAAATGGGTCGAATGCCCCAACCAAAAGACAAAGACTGACTGAATGGATAGAAAAACAAGACCCCTATATATGCTGTCTACAGGAGACCCACCTCAAAACAAACGACACAGACAGATTGAAAGTGAACGGCCAGAAAAAGATATTTCACGCAAATGGAGACCAAAAGAAAGCAGGAATATCAATACTCATATCAGATAAAATAGAGGCCATGAAAAGAGACAAAGAAGGACACTACATAATGATCAAAGGATCAATCCAAGAAGATATAACAATTATAAATATATATGCACCCAATATAGGAGAACCACAATATATAAGGCAAATGCTAACAAGTATGAAAGGGGAAGTTAACAGTAACACAATAAGAGTGGGAGACATTAATACCCCACTCACACCTATGGATAGATCAACCAAGCAGAAAATTAGCAAGGAAACACAAGCCTTAAATGATACAGTGGACCAGCTAGACCTAATTGATATCTATAGAATATTTCACCCAAAAACAATGAATTTCACCTTTTTTTCAAGTGCACACGGAACATTCTCCAGGATAGATCACATCCTGGGCCATAAATCTAGCCTTGGTACATTCAAAAAAATTGAAATCATTTCAAGCATCTTATCTGATCACAGTGTGGTAAGATTAGATGTCAACTACAGGAAAAAAAAAAACGATTAAAAATACAAACATATGGAAGTTAAACAACACACTTCTGAATAACCAGCAAATCACAAAAGAAATCAAAATATGCATAGAAACGAATGAAAATGAAAACACGACAACCCAAAACCTATGTAATTCAATAAAAGCAGTGCTAAGGGACATAGCAAAACAAGCTTACCTCAGGAAACAACAGAAAAACCAAATGAATAACCTAACTCTACACCTAAAGCAACTAGAAAAAGAAATGAAGAACCCCGGGGTTAGTAGAAGGAAAGAAATCTTAAAAATTAGGGCAGAAATAAATGCAAAAGAAGCAAAGAGACCATAGCAAAAATCAACAAAGCTAAAAGCTTGTTCTTTGAGAAGATAAATAAAATTGACAAACCATTAGCCAGACTCATCAACAGAAAGAGGGAGAAGAATCAAATCAACAAAATTAGAAATGAAAATGGAGAAATCGCAACAGACAGCACAGAAATACAAAGGATCATAAGAGACTACTATCAGCAACCATATGCAAATAAAATGGACAACTTGGAAGAAATGGACAAATTCTTAGAAAAGTATAACTTTCTAAGACTGAACCAGGAAGAAATAGAAAATCTCAACAGACCCATCACCAGCACAGAAATCGAAACTGTAATCAGAAATCTTCCAACAAACAGAAGCCCAGGACCAGACGGCTTCACAGCTGAATTCTACCAAAAATTTAGAGAAAAGCTAACACCAGTCCTACTCAAACTCTTCCAGAAAACTGCAGAGGAAGGAAAACGTCCAAACTCATTCTATGAGGCCACCATCATGCTAATACCAAAACCAGACAAAGACGCCATTAAAAAAAAAAAAACTATAGGCCAATAAGGATGCAAAAATCCTTAACAAAATTCTGGAAAACCGAATTCAACATATTTAAAAGATCATACATCATGACCAAGTGGGCTATTTCAGGGATGCAAGGATTCTTCAACATTTGCAAATCAATCAATGTGATACACCACATTAACAAATTGAAAGATAAAAACCTTATGATCATCTGAATAGATTCAGAGAAAGCCTTTGACAAAATTCAACATTTATGATTAAAAAAAAAAAAAGCTCCAGAAAGCAGAAATAGAAGCAACATACCTCAACATAATAAAATTCATATATGACAAACCCACAGCAAACATTATCCTCAATGGTGAAAAATTGAAAGCATTTCCCCTAAAGTCAGGAACAAGACAAGGGTGCCCACTGTCACCACTACTATTCAGTATAGTTTTGGAACTTTTAGCAACAGAAATGAGAGAAGAAAAAGAAATAAAATAAATCCAGATTGGAAAAGAACAAGTAAAACTCTCACTGTTTGCAGATGACATGATCCTCTACATAAAAAACCCTAAGGGCACCATCAGAAAATTACTAGAGCTAATCAATGAATATAGTAAAATTGCAGGGTATAAAATTAAGACACAGAAATCCCTTGCATTCCTCTACACTAAGAATGAAGAAACAGAAAGAGAAATTAAGAAAACAATAGCATTCACCGTTGCAACAAAAAAAATAAAATACTTAGGAATAAATCTACCTAAAGAAATGAAAGACTTATATATAGAAAACTATAAAACACTGATGAGAGAAATCAAAGATGACACAAATAGATGGAGAAATATACTTGTTCATGGATGGGAAGAATCAATATAGTGAAAACGAGTATACTACCCAAAGCAATCTGTAGATTCAATGCAATCCCTGTCAAGCTACCAACGGTATTTTTCACAGAACTAGAACAAATAACTTCACAATTTGCATGGAAATACAAAAAACCTCGAATAGCCAAAGTAATCTTGAGAAAGAAGAATGGAACTGGAAGAATCAACCTGCCTGGCTTCAGACTATACTACAAAGCTACAGTCATCAAGACAGTATGGTACTGGCACAAAGACAGAAATATAGATCAATGGAACAAAATAAAAAGCTCAGCGATAAATCCATGCATCTGTGGACATCTTACCTTTGACAAAAGAGGCAAGAATATACAATGGAGAAAAAAACAATCTCTTTAACAAGTGGTGCTGGGAAAACTGGTCAACCATATGGAAAAGAATGAAACTAGAAAACTTTCTAACACCATACAAAAAATACACTCACTGTGGATTAAATATTTAAATTTAAGAACAGAAACTATAAAACTCCTAGAGGAAAACATAGGCAAAACACTCTCTGACATATATCTCAGCAAGATCCTCTATGACCCACCTCCCAGAATATTGGAAATAAAAGCAAAACTAAACAAATGGGATCTAATGAAACTTAAAAGCTTTTGCACAACAAAGGAAACAATAAGCAAGGTGAAAAGACAGCCCTCAGATTGGGAGAAAATAATAGCAAATGAGGAAACAGACAAAGGATTAATCTCAAAAATATACAAGCAACTCCTACAGCTCAATTCCAGAAAAATAAATGACCCAATCAAAAAATGGGCCAAAGAACTAAACAGACATTTCTCCAAAGAAGACATACAGATGGCTAACAAACACATGATAAGATGCTCAATATCACTCATTATCAGAGAAATGCAAATCAAAACCACAATGAGGTACCATCTCATGGGGATCAGAATGGCCACTATCCAAAAGTCTACAAACAACAAATGCTGGAGAGGGTGTGGAGAAAAGGGAACCCTCTTACACTGTTGGTGGGAATGCAAACTAGTACAGCCACTATGGAGAACAGTGTGGAGATTCCTTAAAAAACTGAAAATAGAACTTCCATACGACCCAGCAAAACCACTGCTGGGCATACACACCAAAGAAAACAGAATTGAAAGAGACATGTGTACACCAGTGTTCACTGAAGCACTGTTTACAATAGCTAGGACATCGAAGCAACCTATATGTCCATTGGCAGATGAATGGATAAGAAAGCAGTCATACATATACACAATGAAATATTAAAAAGAATGCATCTGAATCAGTTCTAATGAGGTGGATGAAACTGGAGCCTATCATACAGAGTGAAGTAAGTCAGAAAGAAAAACACCAATACAGTGTATTAACACACACATATATATATGGAATTTAGAAAGATGGTAACAATGACCCTATATGCGAGGCAGCAAAAGAGACATAGGTGTAAAGAACAGACTGTTGGACTCTGTGGGAGAAGGCGAGGGTGGGATGATTTGAGAGAATAGCATTGAAACGTGTATTTTATCATATGTGAAATAGATCGCCAGTCCAGGTTCAATGCATGAGACAGGGAGCTCAGTACTGCTGCACTGGGATGACCCTGAGGGATGGGATGGGGAGGGATGTGGGAGGAGTTTCAGGATGGGGGACACATGTACACCCATGGCTGATTCATGTCAATGTATGGCAAAAACCACTACAGTATTGTAAAGTAATTAGCCTCCAACTAATAAAAGTAATTGGGAAAAAAATAATTGATTCTCACAACCTCATGCTATTTGGAAATTTAGGGTTTCTTATATCACCCATTGTGAATGTGTGGATGAGATTTAACAGTGCAGAAACGCACAGTTCAGGATTCATGTGACTATTTGCACTGGTATCTGAATGTCCTTTTTGAGTACAGCAACTGTCTTCTGAGAGTCCTAGAATCTACCCAGCCTGGTTGACATACGAAAATCTACGGTGAGAGTGTCAGTGTATGTGTGCATGTGCTTGTGTCTGCATGCACTTACAACCACATTTCCTTCTGTTTCTTTCAACCACTCCACGACCTTGCTACTCCTTTGTCTTCCCTCCCTAAACCCAGGCTGAGAGATGAAGGTAGGGAATTATCAGAATGGCAATACTTATAACCAAATCTTATCATTATCCTTAACTATGTCCTGAATATAATTTGCTTGTTACTGTGGTACAAAAGATGAGGTCAACACATGTTAAACAGCTTTCCTTGGGTAAAATTTTCAGGCAATAAAGTTCACACATTTTAAGAGTACAGTGTGATGATTTTTAGTAAATGCAAGCAAGCATCACTATAAGTGAATTTTAGACATTTCCATTGTCCCCAAAATCCCATAATCTTTGAAAAGAGTAAATTCCCATAACCATATTTTGTCCCAGGCAAGCACTGAATTTTTTCTGTCACTGAATTGCCTGTTTTGAATACTCCCTACAAATTGAGCCATATACTATTTGATCTTTTATGTTTGAATTGTTCACCATGCATAATGGTTTCACGGATAATATATGCTGTCCATGTATTACTGCTTTATTTTCTTGTTGTTGTTCAGGTGCTCAGATATGTCTGACTCTTTGTGACCCCACAGACTGCAGCACACCAGGCTTACCTACCTTCACCATCTCCCATCACTTGCTCAAACTCATGTCTGTTGAATCAGTTATACCATCCAACCATCTTGTCCTCTGTCATCCCCTGCTCCTCTTGCCTTCAATCTTTCCCAGCATCAGGGCCTTTTCTAATTAGTCAACCCTTCACATCAGGTTGCAAAGTGTTGGAGCTTCAGCCTCAGCATCAATACCTCCAATGAATAATCAGGATTGATTTCCTTTAGGATTCACTGATTTGATCTCCTTGCAGTGCAAGGAACTCTCAAAGGTCTTTTCCAAAGTTCAAAAGCATCAATTCTTTGGCACTCAGCCTTCATTATGGTCTAACTCTCACATCCATACATGACTACTGGAAGAACCATACCTCTGACAAGATGAACCTTTGTCAGCAATGTTTCTGCTTTTTAATATGCTGTGTAGGTTTGTCATAACTTCTCTTCCAAGGAGCAGTCATCTTTTAATTTCATGGCTGCAGTCTCCACCTGCAGTAATTTTGGAGCCCAAGACTATAAAATCTATCACTGTTTCCATTTTTTCCCCATCTATTTGCCATAAAGTGATGGGACCAGATGCCATTATCTTCATTTTTTGAATGTTGAATTTTAAGCCATTTTTTTAACTCTCCTCTTTCACCTTCACCAAGAAGCTCTTTAGTTTTTCTTTGCTTTCTGCCATTAGTGTGGTGTCATCTGCATATCTGAGGTTATTGATATTTCTCCCAGCAATCTAATTCCAGTTTGTGATCCATCCAGCCCAGCATTTCACATGATATACTCTGCAGATAAGTTAAATAAACAGAGTGATAGTAAGCAGTCTTGATGTACTCCTTTCCCAATTTGGAACCAGTCCATTGTTCCATGTCTGATTCTAACTGTTGCTTCTTGACCTGCATACAGGTTTCCCAAGTGGCAAGTAAGATGGTCTGGTATTCCTATCTCTTTTAAAATTTTCCACAGACTTGTGATCCATACAGTCAAAGGCTTTAGAGTAATCAAGGAAGCATAAGTAGTGTTTTTCTGGAATTCCCTTGCTTTTACTTTCTTTTTTTTTCTAATTTTTTTATTAGTTGGAGGCTAATTACTTCACAATATTTCAGTGGATTTTGTCATACATTGACATGAATCAGCCATAGAGTTACACGTATTCCCCATCCCGATCCCCCCTCCCCCATCCCTCTCTACCTGACTCCTGTGGGTCCTCCCAGTGCACCAGGCCCGAGCATTTGTCTCATGCATCCCACCTGGGCTGGTGATCTGTTTCATCATAGATAATATACATGCTGTTCTTTCAAAACATCCCACCCTCACCTTCTCCCACAGAGTTCAAAAGTCTGTTCTGTACCTCTGTGTCTCTTTTTCTGTTTTGCATATAGGGTTATCATTACCATCTTTCTAAATTACATATATATGTGTTAGTATGCTGTAATGTTCTTTATCTTTCTGGCTTACTTCACTTTGTATAATGAGCTCCAGTTTAATCCATCTCATTAGAACTGATTCAAATGAATTCTTTTTAATGGCTGAGTAATATTCCATGGTGTATATGTACCACAGCTTCCTTATCCATTCATCTGCTGATGGGCATCTAGGTTGCTTCCATGTCCTGGCTATTATAAACAGTGCTGCAATGAACATTGGGATGCACGTGTCTCTTTCAGATCTGGTTTCCTCAGTGTGTATGCCCAGAAGTGGTATTGCTGGGTCATATGGCAGTTCTATTTCCAGTTTTTTAAGAAATCTCCACACTGTTCTCCATAGTGGCTGTACTAGTTTGCATTCCCACCAACAGTGTAAGAGGGTTCCCTTTTCTCCACACCCTCTCCAACATTTATTGCTTGTAGACTTTTGGATAGCAGCCATCCCGACTGGTGTGTAATGGTACCTCATTGTGGTTTTGATTTGCATTTCTCTGATAATGAGTGATGTTGAGCATCTTTTCATGTGTTTGTTAGCCATCTGTATGTCTTCTTTGGAGAAATGTCTGTTTAGTTCTTTGGCCCATTTTTTGATTGGGTCATTTACTTTTCTGGAATTGAGCTGTAGGAGTTGCTTGTATATTTTTGAGATTAATCCTTTGTCTGTTGCTTCATTTGCTATTATTTTCTCCCAATCTGAGGGCTGTCTTTTCACCTTACTTATAGTTTCCTTTGTAGTGCAGAAGCTTTTAAGTTTCATTAGGTCCCATTTGTTTAGTTTTGCTTTTATTTCCAATATTCTGGGAGGTGGGTCATAGAGGATCTTGCTGAGATTTATGTCAGAGAGTGTTTTGCCTATGTTCTCCTCTAGGAGTTTTATAGTTTCTGGTCTTACATTTAGATCTTTAATCCATTTTGAGTTTATTTTTGTGTATGGTGTTAGAAAGTTTTCTAGTTTCATTCTTTTCCATATGGTGGACCAGTTTTCCCAGCACCACTTGTTAAAGAGGTTGTCTTTTTTCCCTTGTATATCCTTGCCTCCTTTGTCAAAGATAAGGTGTCCATAGGATTTATCTCTGGGCTTTCTATTCTGTTCCATTGATCTATATTTCTGTCTTTGTGCCAGTACCATACTGTCTTGATGACTGTGGCTTTGTAGTAGAGTCTGAAGTCAGGGAGGGTGATTCCTCCAGTTCCATTCTTCTTTCTCAAGATTACTTTGGCTATTCGAGGGTTTTTGTATTTCCATACAAATTGTGAAATTATTTGTTCTAGTTCTGTGAAAAATACCGTTGGTAGCTTGATAGGGATTGCATTGAATCTATAGATTGCTTTGGGTAGAATAGTCATTTTGACAATATTGATTCTTCCAATCCATGAACACGGTATGTTTCTCCATCTGTTTGTGTCCTCTTTGATTTCTTTCATCAGTGTTTTATAGTTTTCTATGTATAGGTCTTTTGTTTCTTTAGGTAGATATACTCCTAAGTATTTTATTCTTTTTGTTGCAGTGGTGAATGGTATTATTTTCTTAATTTCTCTTTCTGTTTTTTCATTGCTAGTATATAGGAATGCAAGGGATTTCTGTGTGTCAATTTTATATCCTGCAACTTTACTATATTCATTGATTAGCTCTAGCAATTTTCTGGAAAAGTCTTTAGGGTTTTCTATGTAGAGGATCATGTCATCTGCAAACAGCGAGAGTTTCACTTCTTCTTTTCCTATCTAGGAATTCCCTTGTTTTTTCTATGATCCAACAGATGTTTGCCAAGTTGATCTCTGGTTCCTCTGCCAAACCAGACTGTACATCTGGAAGTTCTTGGTTCTCATACTGTTGAAGCCCAGCTTGAAGGATTTTGAGCATTACCTTGCTAGCATGTGAAATGAGTGCAGTTGTGCAGTAGTTGGAATATTCTTTGGCATTGCCTTTCTTCGGAAACTAACCTTTTCCAGTCCTGTGGTCATATTTGATGGCATATTGAGGACAGCACTTTAACGGCATCATCTTTTAGGACATTAAATAGCTCAGCTGAAATTCCATCACCTCCACTTGCTTTGTAGTAATGCTTTCTATGGTCCACTTGACTTCACACTTCAAGATGTCTGGCTCTGGGTGAGGGACTACATTATTGTTGTTTTCCCAATCATTAAGATCTTTTTTGTACAGCAAGCACCTTCTTTGTGCAACCCAAAATAATCTATACACATGGCCAACACTAGTAATACAAAATTAGACCACATTCAAAACTGAGGCATCCATAAAATGAAAAAAAGTCTTGTGTGTTAGTGTGGATACAGGAAAACACACTCCTTGCAGTCACTGTCTTTTTTGACCAGGTTGTGGCTGTCAGATTTTAGTTCTGCAGAAATGGGAAGTGCAAAAAAGCAATATGTAAATGATAGTGTAGATGAATATTAAATTTGGGGTTAGCTTGTCTTAGCAGTGATGTGTTGTGATACACCTCACTGAGCTGATGAAAGGAGTTGAGGCAACAAAGGAGAAGAAAAGCCTGAGTGCTGTCACCGAAGATGCAGAGATGGAACAAACCAGAGTGTGGGGAGAGCTAACAGGTGGACAGAGTGCTCTGGTTAGGAATGCGACTCCAGGAGGCCGGTAGGACCTCACTGGTAGATGGAGTCCACTTTCATTCGTTTCTATCTGACTCGATGGAGTCCCATGGAGTCAGATAGAAACTAATGAGGGTGTATGGTTTCCAGATGGTGTGCGGGATCCCTTAGTCATGAATCCTCCCCCTTTATGTCTGCTTCCTACTTTAAGGAGGTTCAGGGAACTGAATATCAGCACAACTTCCCTACCGTCAATGGACTTGGTCCTTCTCTGCCCCATGGACCAGTGACAGACATGTGGGGCACTTTACTCGTTACCATTGTTGTGCCATTTCAGTGTATAAAGGGGCTGTGTAGTGTCCATGGAGGCAAATATGGTCCTTCCCCAGTCAGTCCTACACCCATATGGCCTCAGTCCCCTGGAGTGCCCTATCAGTTACCTCTGAGCCTTATCTGCTCACCTGGGAGCCCCCACTTTTCACTCCAATCAGAGTGGACTCCCCATCTCCTCCCTCCTAATCCACCCCCTCATAAATCTTGCCCACTGTCCCAGGCCCAGCTCTTCTTTCAGGAGTCTCTGATGACTCCAGTGACCATCAAAACTGTTTTGTCTATTCAGGTTCTTTTCTTGTTCAAATTTTAGAATTGTTTGATTTGGTTCTATGATAAATGTCATTGTCATTTTGAAAGAGGATGATTTGAATCTGTAGATAGTTTTGGTATTATGGTCATTTTAACAAAATTAAGATTTTCAATCCATAAGATGGAATATCTTTCCATTTGTGGTTTTTTTTTTTTTTTCATTTTCTTTCACTAATGTCTTACTGTTTGCACTATAGAGGTGTTTCACCTCATGTGTTAAATCTGTTTCTAGGTATTTTATTCTTCTTTATGCAATCGTAATTATATTGGGCACCTTTTCATATACATGTTGACCATTTGTATATAATCTTTGGGAAAATGTCTCTTTAGTTCATTTGCCAACTTTCAATCAGATTTTTCTACATTGAGTTGTATGATTTCCTTATATATTTTGAAAATTAATTCCATATTATATATACAGTTTACAAAGATTTTCTCCAATTCCATAGGTTACTTTTTTATTTGGTTGACTGTTTCTTTTGTTGTGCAAGATGTTTCATTTCATGGTCCATTTATTGATTTCTGCTCTTGTTACTTGTACTTTTATAATATATCCAAAAATTATTGCCACGACCAATGCCAAGGAGTTTTTTCTTATATTTTCATCTGGGAGTTTTATGGTCTCAGGAAATAGCAAAAGAACTAGAAACAGAAAAGGGGCTTGAATATGTGAATGCATTTTTTGAAATCTCATGATAAAACTTTAACCCCGAGGAGCTGTTTCTTATGAGAGTGAAGAAAGTGGTTTCTTAAAAGGAATCTGCCCCTGGTGGAGATGCTGTAAAGATTGCTGAAATGACAATAAGGGATTTAGAATATTCCATAAACTTAGTTGATGAAACAGTGGCAGGCTTTGAGAGAATAGACTCCAGTTTTGAAAGAAATTCTGCAGTGAGTAAAATGCTATCAAACAACATAGCATGCTATGGAGAAATCATTTCTGAGAAAGAAGAGTCAATTGGTACAGCAAACTTTATTGTTGTTTCATTTAAAGAAATTACCACAGCCACCCCAACCTTCAACAACCACCACCCTAATCAGTCAGCAGCCATCAAAAACCACACATGACCTTCCACCAGCCAAAAGATCATGGCTCGCTGAACTTTCAGATATTTGTTAGCAAGTTTCAGCAATCAAGTATTTTTAATTAAGATATATACTTTGTTTTTTAGACAATGCATTGTACACTTAACAGTCTACAGTACAATATAAGACATGGAGAACCAAAAAATTTATGTTATTCACTTTGTTGCAATATGGGCTTTCTTGCAGTGGTATGCAATCAACTCACAATATTTCCAACATATATTTGTATCTATAATTGAGGCAAGGCTGAGTTAATTGGTAGGACGAGTAAAGTTTAGGTTCAGAAGACATGGGTCCCAGTCTGGAACCAGCCAATGAATAGGAACATGATGTGAGGCAGTGTGGGCCATTAAAGTAGGTCCCAAACCTCAGGTTTCCCCATCCAGGAAGTGAGCACTCTCTCCCTCCTATGGTCTTTGTCAGGATTTATTGAAATCACAAGACAGTAAAGGTCACCCAGAGGCTTTAGTCTCAGTCAGGTCTGGCTGAGGCTCAGCTTCATCACCTATAAGGAATCAATCACAACGTGGAGTTTGTAGTTATGTCAAAAGGATTAAATGTTATACATAGATTAAAAGATAAGCCAGTGTCATTTTATGCACATAATTAATGAGAATATAAAAATGGTGATAGCTCATCAGAGGTTAATGGAATATTTTTCTTCTTCTTTATTTGTTTTATTATTTTCATTTAAAGTTAAAGTTTCATTTAAGTTCATTTAAATATTTTGAAACATATTTAAGAGTATTCCACAAAGCAAATTATTCAAAAATTTTAAGACTTGCAATTCTACCTCTGGAAGATTCATTTGGTCTTTGTCATGCAAGACCACATCTCCTAAAAATGAAGACTGTCATTACTGTGCTCACATGGGCTCTTTTAGAGAAGGAGCAATAATCCCCAGCTGCCACAGGTTCTCATAAATACAGACTCTGGTTGTTGTCGGAGGACTACACTTTGCTGAAGTGTCCGGTGTCCCCGGCATCTGCCTTCAAAGTGGAAGAGTGAATTTTATGTGAATCTTCAGAGAAGATACTTGAAAACTTCAGCATCTGAAGTCCACTGTATGATGCTACAGCCTATGAAAACTTGTGAGCTCACAGCCTTTGGTCCCCTTTCACATGCAAAGTGTGTCTGGAGATGGCAAATGTGGTGGAGTCACTATATAACTGAAAAAAATGAAAAAGTGAAAGTTAGTTGCACAGTCTTGTCCGACTCTGCGATTCCATGGACTGCAGCCTGCCCCACTCCTCTGTCCATGAAATTCTCCAGGCAAGAGTACTGGAGTGGGTTGCCATTGCCTTCTCCAGAGGATCTTCCCAACCCAGGGATCAAACCCAAGTCTCCCACATTGCAGGCAGATTCTTTACCACCTGAACCACAAGAGAAGCCCACTATATGCCTAGTGGTAATCACACCAGTAGGGTGTGTCTGGGACTTCTCACATGAAGTGACCTTTAAGCTGAGATCTGAGGCTAAGGAGGTTTTAGCCAGCAGAAGAAGAAAGGATGGAGATGAGCCAAATATAACAGGAAGGAAATACTCTGTAACCTGGTTCATCCCTTTGGAAAATCCAGAGTGGAAATCTCTTACCCAGCAGTCTATCACTCAGGGAAATACCTTGTGAACCTTAACAGGATAGCTGTAGAGAGATGTACATGAACCCCTTCTGACTTCCTTGCTCCCACCTCAGGCATATACTAAGCAGCAGTCCTCTAAGAAGAGTTATGTTATTACTGTGATTTCTATCTGGGAAACCACAAGGAAGAAGAAAATCGTTAGGTAAAGCAATTTCAACATGAATTTATTTTATATGTTCTTCCACCACTCACAATTCAAAGCAACTTTTAAAACATTTTTCATTCCTTTTCCCAAATAACATTTTTCACTGGATAAAATTCAAAAACTGGAGGTCTGTGCCACCTTGTGAACACATCTGGAATAAAAGCCTTAGAAGGAGGAAAAGAGGAAGGTGCCCATCACCAGAAAATATCTGATAGGGTTTGTGGTAAATGAAGCAGTAAGGGTGAGTCAGAGTCCATGTACATTAAATCTAGCAGCATAACTTTTCTAAAGCCCCTCCCTCCCAACTGTGACTGAAAACCAATAAATGTGATATTGAAAGACAAGGGTAATGTGAAAGAATATACAGATTCATATATAAATACAGTTAAGTCACATATATTATTTTTTGCAATGAAATTCACAACTAGCTGTATACTGTAATGTTATAAAATTTTAATTATTTACTTTTCTGATTTCAAATTAATATCTTTGTTTTCAAAACTAATGAAATGCAGGAATGTGTATATGATAGAAAAAATATTTTTTTAATTTTTTTATCTTTTTCCATAACAAGAAGTATATTCTTGACCATTTAGTTTATGTTCCCCAGATACATTTCTCTGTGTACCATATTATATAAGTAAATTGACATGAACATCTTTTCTTCCAAATTTTGCTCACAGTATGTATATATAGTATGTTCCACATGTATATATGCATGTTTATGTATATATGCATATATAAATATATGTACACGCATATCAGTTCAGTTCAGTTGTGTTCAACTCTTTGTGACCCCATGGACTGCAGTACGCCAGGCTTCCCTGTCTGTCACCAACTCCTGGAGCTTACTCAAACTCATGGCCATCAAGTTGGTGATGTCATCCAACCATCTCGTCCTCTGTCATCCCCTTCTTCTCCTGCCTTCACACTTTCCCAGCATTGTACATGCATATATACTTGCATATATAATTGTTTTTGTATTTGTTTGATCTTTATATGTTGTGAATCACAGTTCTCATTCAAAAGTTTTGAGAGACTTTAAATGACCCTCTTTACTTATCAGATTTATTTATATTATATAATGCTAAACTTTTGGTCTAAAATATGTTCTAAATATTTTACAAATAATTCGATTTCTTTTATATGTGATATTTTGGGGGGGAGAGACTTGGACTTTTTCCTAACTTCCCTTCAATTGCTCTAATTAAATTTGTAACAGAGCTCTAAGCTTTTCCTGTGTCACATATCTAGTTTTGGTTTTCCTGGTGTCAATGCCATGTTGATAGGGTCCTAAGACAACCCTCTCCCCCATGTCTTGGTCTTGAAGATGATGCAGGTGAAATGCACTCCCTGGATATAGGGCCCCAGGGATTGAAATGTCCTGAGGGATTTGTGTGGGGCTCAGGTTGAAGCAGAGGAAATTAGACTCCACAGCGGGAAGGAAATGATCATTTATGGAGTTAATTATATTAGGCCAGATGCACTTTACGTAGTTTCTTCTATAAGAAAAAACATATTCAAGTATTTTCCCCATTATTCAACAATGGAGATTGTGGTCTAAAGTTCTTTTCCATTTTGCCCTGAGGTGCTCAAGTCTTTGAACCTAGAATTCCCAGTGGATTAGTATTTTATGCAACCCTATGCATTACTCATTTTTTCAGTCATGCATGCTAAGTTGCTTCAGTCATGTCCAACTCTTTGTGACCCCATGAACTGTAGCCCTCCAGGCTCCTCTGTCCATGGGACTCTCCAGGCAAGAATACTGGAGTGGGTTGCCATGCCCTCCTCCAAGGGATCTTTCCAACCTGTGTCTCTTATGTCTCCTGTACTGGCAAGCAGGTACTTTACCACTTGTGTCACCTGGGAAGCCCTTTTTAATCATAGCTATGCTATTTTTACATTTAAAAAATCCACAAAAATTAAAGTAATTTCTTTGCTGTCAAAAAAAAAACTTAAAATATTGAAAAGTTGGGAGACAACATTTCAAACAAAATTACAGATTTTCTGCTCATATGCAAGAGCAAACAGGATTTCTGATAATCAATAGAGAAAAGACAAAAAATAACCACAAACAATTCAATTTATCTAAAACACTAGATGCTTCTTCAGTAATCATTTGGAAAGATGCCATATCATTAACTGAAGAAATGAAAATCTAAAGATGTCATAATAAATGAAAAGCTACTTTGCATACATTTACTTATGTAACTTAATTTTTTATTTTATTTATTTATTTTTGTACCTTGCTGCATGTCTGATCTTAGTTCCCCAACCAGGGATCAAACCAGTGCCCACTGCATTGGGAGTGCAGTCTTAACCACTGGACCATCAGGGAAGTCCCTGTAATTGAAAATTAAAAACAATATTATATCTAGAACTACAAACCTACACAAATGCTTTAACATAGGTATACACATTACCAAAAGAGAAACACATCTGGAAAATGTGCACTAATCATTTTACATTGGATATCTTGGGTATGTGTGAGTCATGATAAGGTGATTGTATAAATGGAAATTTAAGAATAATTTTATTTTCTTAGTATATATTTTTAATGTTTGAGATTTTGTGATTAGGTTAAATTTGCTCATAGGAATAATTGAAAATAACTGACATGTTATAAAAATGTTCACATGATATTTCATAAAAAGTCAAAATTTTCAACTTTTGACTTGACAATGTATCTGTGTATTCATATGCATTTGCGTCTTACATTTCCCTCACCTCAGATGTTCACACAGTCATATGAAGATTTGCTTCACCTCTCAGGGGTTGGACTTCTTTCAGAGCCCAGAGAACTGGAAAGGGAAGAAGATAATAAAAATTCCAGAAAATTCTGGCTCATGGACTGGAACCCAGGCTTCTCCCTCCTTCCATCTTTAGAAAACCTCTGATTTGAGACTTTCAGATCTATAGTTCTGGCTCTAAGGGAGGGGATGTTTGAGAGTAAAACGAGCAATGGGGAGCTGTGGGGAGCAGCAGATGAACCTTCCCTTACTCACTCCCCCCTCAACTCACCCTCTGCTGTACAGTCCAGTTCCCAATAGGAGTTAGGGACCCCTGCACTAGGGGATATCTGGCTACATTGACTACATTTTTTTTTAAGTAAAGACTACTTTTTTTTTTCTACTGTCATTGCAGTAACCTACCAAGCTCTATTTGTATTTACTTTATATTTTCAAGGTTTTTTGTTGCTATTGTTTTGGTTTGATCTCTCTGGAATAGGTTAGAGTTAATTCTAGACATTTGATTATTTTTAGAATGGTCGGGTACTTTGCATAAACTTCAGAAAAACTCCTATACTGCACCAAATATTTAGTAAAGCTATGCTTCAAGAAGTTATCTTCCATTCCATGGAGCTCAATTCCGGCCTGTTTCTCCCAGTAGCATCTGAATGACCCTAGACAAGTGTAGCACCTCAGTAAGCCTCGGCAACCTTGGAAAGTTGATGATTTTGGTATCAAAGTCCCCTTGTGAGGAACACAGGGAAGAACAGATGCAATGTAGCAAGGACAAAGCGTTTCCTACTGCTGGTCCTCCAAGTTCTCTGGGTCTGCAGAATGAAGGAACACAGTGTAATGTAGCTGATGCAGAGTCTGGCACAGAGAGTTCTATGTGTTTGTAGCCAGAAGTATCAAGATTCCTAAGCCTCCTGATTCTAACTGGCCTCCTCTGCAGGGGAGGCACTGTTGGAAAGAGTTCCCTGGATGTTAGGCTGGTAGCAAACTCAGAGGGCAGTAATTACAGGAAGTTTAGTCTCCTCTAGCCCCCAAGACTCTCCTCCTCTATGCCTTTGGGGAAAGGACTTCCTGTTAGGACGCCATCTTGTTTATGTGGCTGTGACGAAGTGGTGTGGGGCTTGCATTCTTCTACCTCAGCAGCCTTCCTTAATATTCTACAAACTTCCAGCTCCAGACCCACAGATTCTCTTCCAGGGCAGCCTGTGAGGACAGTGGTGACAGATCTCTGCCTTCAGGCCACCCTATGGGTGAGTGGTCTGCACGAGACCCCCAAAGCACAGATCCCCCCAAAGCAGGAAGGGTTCTGGGTTCCCTCCCCCACCCCAAACCACAGGACCCCCAACCAGTTGACTGTCCTTTAGGGAAAGGGGGGAGAGAGCCCAGACTGACTATTTTCCAGTCTCTTGAGGAAATGGGCCAAGTGGGCTCTGACACACCCATCTCAATTCCACGTGGTAAACCTCCCCTCTAATGAAAATGGCCGTTGCTGACTTGAGATTTTCCCTGGCTAAGGAAAAGGCGTGAGTCATGTTATCTTCTCAGGTCTAGGGTTTGGGGAGTGGCGCGGGTCACCTAGGTGGAGGGTAGGGTTATATAAACTATTATTCTTTGGATTTATACTAGAGGTGGAGGAGGGGCAGAAAACCAACCATTACTAATGGATTTTACATTAACTAGTCAGGGTAAATCGTATTAGTCCATAGAAGATTCTTGAGGCTTTATTGCTTGTCATGTGATCTCTTCTGGAATGTTCCATGAGCATTTATGTGCATTGTTAAATAAATTTAAGTCATATTTTAAAATCCTCTCCCCTCTAGCTGAGATTTTGTCTGCCATTTTATGTGTGACTCAGTGATATGTGTTAAAATTTCCCACTGTGACTGTGGATTTGTCCATTATTTATTTCTGTCAGTTTTTGCTTTGTATACTGGCTTTAAGATGCATACAAATTTAGAATTTGTATTACTATCTTCTTATTGCATTGAACCTGTTATTGTAAAGAAATTTCCCTTTAAAGTGTAGCTTTTACTGATATAGTTTTAGCAGTTTTCTGAGGTTAATGTGGAAAAGGTGTACATTTTGCCATTTTTTATATTCTAATTTTCCTGATAATTAAATTTTGCATGTGTCTCTTGCATGTATTTGATGAGAGGTTTCTTGTCCAGTCTGATAAAATGTCTATTTGGAGTATTTACCCTGAATCTTTTAATATAAATAGATATAATTTGGTTTATGTATATCCTATTACTCTATATTTATTTTTACCTCTTCTAAGTTCCTTTCCCTTTCCTTTCCTTTGATATGGTTGATGTTTTATAACTGTTAAATAATTACTTCACATAGCTATCTAGTTAAACTTTCTTTTGCTATTCTTGTAGTGTTCACTCTTCAGATTACAATGGACATGTTTGCATTTTCACAGTCTAATATTAGTTAATTAGTTCTTTAAAACTGCTCAGAGAATTATGGGGACCATGAGACAACTTTGATTCTCTAAACTGTCTCCAAATTTATTGTCACACATTATCATTATCTGTATATTTAAATCCCCAGAGGAAATGTCAATTGTGTTCTATAGCTAATACTCATTTAAATTTGCCTATATATTAACAATGCCATTAGTCTTTCTTTATAGTGTTTGATCCTTTGAACTTTGATTCTTGAACCATCACACCATGGTAGATTTAAGAGCATGTTTTATTGTCCTCCTAGAGCAGAACAGAGAAGTGAGACTTGGGGATGAAAAGCCTCTTGTCCAAGGTCACCTAGCCTGAATCAAGTACAGCAGGGTCTAACATCACAATACTACACTCTATATCCAGACCCTTTCCTCAGTGTCTGTTTTCTTCTTGGCTGTGACTGCTCCCTACCTCTCATTTCCTGAAAACTGGAGCCGCAGTGAGGTCTCTTAATTTATTTTTAGCATTGTGATACGTTTCTGTTCAGATTATAAAGTCAATGATATTTCTTCAGTAGCCATGATATTTACTGAGGACTTCTTCTTGTACTGTGACCATTGACCTGTTGTTGTCAATTTTAGAGCACACTGATAAAGTGAACCTTTTACAAAGAAGAGCATGAAGCTGGGATATTTACCAAAGGCAATACAAATATTGGTCTGAACAGGTCACTTCCCAGCAGCACCAAGGTAGACATTCAGAAGCAGGTGATGTTCATATGGACAACCAAGCAAGACAGTAAGTGACCAGTCAGCATGACTGACATGTACCAACCAGTGAAAACCAAAACCTTGTAGTTAAACATGTCATTCTTTTCTCCAACCTGGCAGAGTGAAAAATGATGGGATGAGGTTAATGTTTGAGTATTCTTCACTGTAGCTCTGATATCATTTGGGAAAATGTAGAGAAGACTTTCCAAGCCTATATGGACCACTTTCTTCTCTCCACTTCCCCACAGTGCTCCATATGCCATTCCACTCCATCGTCAGAGAAGTAGTTTTCAGAAACAAGACCAAATGCATGTTAACTTGGAGACAAAGCAAAAGCCTCCAGAGAGAAGAATGGAGAGAAACAGACAGGAGCAAACCTTTGGGAGCTGGTTCAAGATCATAGTGAGTATCCTGGCTAAATGGACCTAATGTGTAGAAATGACTGAGAGTCATGTTGGACTTGTGTAGAGATGCTGAGAACTTTTCTGGGACAGTGGAGTTTGTAATCCATCTTGTTTTTACTAGGAGGTATCTTCTTAGATCATCTAAGGATGAGTTCAGAGAAGCAACAGAAAAGAAACAGACTGGCTGCAAGGAGGAACATGGGAGAGCTTGTCTAAAAGCAAAGGGGGAAACTACTGCCAGGGAGATGGAGCACTTCACACCAGATCACGTGTTTGGTTCTAGCTGGGTGTAGGAGGAGGTTGAGTCTCTGGCGTCCATGTCAGAGGGACAGGCGAGGAGTATCTCATGTGGAACTTTATTAAAGGAAGTACCTGTGAAACATACTAACTTGATTTTTTCAGGAAAAGTATTTGAACGAAAAAGAAACAAGGGGTACCTAGAAAATCCATGTCTGGTGCCAAAGTCAGTGATAACAGATATTGTCCTATTTTCAAAAATGATTTAAAGCCTGATAAAAGGTCCTAAAGCAAGACACAATTGGGTCTTACCTTAACCTTGGATTCTATTGTATCAGGTTTGTTTCCCATTTGTTCTTTGGCTCATAGATTCCCTTTGGTATAAAATATGATGAGAAGTGACTGCTTAATTTGATTCTGAGGCAGTGCAGTGTGCCCTTCATTCCTGTCAAATTAAGAGAGGGCATGGAGGCGATGAAAGGAAAAGGGGTAGGTGGCAGGCACAGAGAATTCGCTCTGGTCTCATATTCTGTTTCTCTTGTCACTCTCCCTACAGTTTCACTATGAGAAAATTCAAGCCCAGTTCTTTGTAGAGAATGTCAGTATTGCCTATGCATTGAAGAATGTCAATGGCAAGATTTTCAGTGAGGATAATGGAAGAGTGTGTGTCAGGGGCTGACTAGGGACAAGAGGGCAGGGGAGGGGCATGGTCTTGCTTGATCCCATGCACAGATTTCCTGGAGCTTACCCAGCCCCTCTTGTGTTCTCTACAGATACCTATCTTTGTTGAACCCTGTGACACACCCCAGTCTGTGCAGAAGGCGCTGAAGTCTGAAAAGGTGGGGCAGATAAAGGTAATGCAGACTCAGCACAAGCTGTGCACTCATACCCAGATAGTCCTCTTCCCCCACTCACCCTTAGACTCAGAGCCACTGAACCACATCCCTAACTCTGCAGCTGACCATGAACAAACCATAGGATGCCTGCCAGCAATCTCTTGACAACCAGAGACTCCGCTTTGACTCTGGTATGGCTACAGCAGTAATTGTAGGGGAGGTGAGGGTAGAGGGTCTGTCTGGGTAGAGCACTCAGAGATATCATGGGGAGGGGTTGGTGCTGAAAGTACACCAGCTGGGACCCTCTCAGCCTGTCTCCCTCATCCTGGCTCCCTGGAGACTTGATGACCTGTCATACTGGAATGACATGGAACTGTAGAAATGGCATCACTGCTTCCCTGCACATCCATCTAGTCATCATGCCCAACTTGAGGACCTAGACCCAATGTTGGGGCTAATGGTGAGGGTGGTCAGGTAGATCAGGTAGAAAAAGCAGATTTGTCTCAGTTATCCCCTTTGGGATCCTCACTCTCTTTCTCATCATAGCTTTTGTCCTTGAACCTGAGCAACAAGAAGTCCTACCTGGTGCATGGCCTGTCCACCATTATGGAGAATACTTCCACCAAAAACTTGAACCTCTCCAACACTGAGGTGAGGTGGGACACCCAGATCCTCCTTTGAAAGAAACATGGGAGGGCTCATGGGGTGACAGATGAGCGGAAGTGGATTCGTAGGGAAATGAAGGGTGTGGGTGCAGAGCCATCTGGTCCATGTGGGTATTCTCCATAATTCCAGGTGAAGGCTGCAGGGGAGATGGACAGTGGTCAGCAGCTGGAACCAGAAGGGATGTGTGCAGATAGAAATACTGTGTACACCACCTTCCGTGATAAGTCAAACAGCATGAGGTCTTCCTCTGCCTTGTCTCTACACCCTATGTCTCACCTCACCTCTCCTCTCACTCCATCTTCATCTCCTTCCATCTCCCTCCCTACCTCCTAAGCCCCACCTCAATCACCTCCCTGTCACAGCATCCTGGGCCTGAGGACATCCTTGAGGTGTGTCCTGACTTTTTGAAAAAGTACTGAACCCCCAGTGAGGCAGCAAAGTACCAGGCTCTCCCCCCACATCCTCTTCTCTCCACAGCCTTCACTGGGCCCTGGAGGAATGAAGGAAGGGAGAGAAGTGGGGGGAAGACGGCCTGCAGACTGGATATGAAGTGCTGGCCCTTGTGGAACCGAAAAAGGGAGTCAGAACAGTCTGGCTGGGAGCTACCCAGGGAAGGAGATGGAAGAGGGAGTGGTAGGAAGGAATGGAATAAACAGTCTTCCTCTGAGTCAGTCCATGGATTTGTGACCTGGGTGAGATGACCTCAGAGCCCTGGAATGCTAGGATACTGGGCTCTGTGGGGGGCACACAGGGCTGTGATGCTGTAAGTTACTTGCTCCAATGAGGAAGGTCATGTCTACAGTTTCACTGACTTCTCTTTTGTCTTGATTTTGACAGCACCATCCTGGAATTGATCCCCAGGTTACTAAGCTTGGTAAGTGCATTCCTTGATCACAGACTCCTCTAAATAGCATTGACAGTGCCCACAAACTACTCTGAAACCTATTAGGACCTGTTCAAGTTCCATTTTTGAACCTGACCATTAAATGTCCTGGAGGAGGTGGGTGTACCATTCTCTGTGGGAATCTGAAAAGGCTCTGGATCTTCTTCAGCCATGTTTGCCACAGGCTTCAGGTAAACCATGGAGATGACTGAAAATGTAGTCCTAACACTGGCATTTCCAGGACTCTTTTTCCCCTGACCTCTGGCCCCACCCAACCCTGGGCCCATCCTTTTCCCTGATCATCCAGCACCACATCCTGGACTGCACTGCTGACTTCCTCTTCCCTCCCCCAGGATGGCCAGGAGATACCCTCAGGGTCTAAGTGTGCTATTGAAGCCCCCAAGTGCTTACCAATGTGCAAGGTAAGCACAGAGGATCCAGCAGGGTTCTAGGTGGTATGTGAGGAGGTGTCAACCCTGTCCTGAGGACTGTTTTAATTCTAGGGAAGCTTATTTGGATCTGAAGAGTTGAAGAGTCTAATTCTGCAATTCCTGCAGCAGTAAGTACTCCTGACAATCTGAGCAAGGGGAGGGCTAGGACAGGGGAGGCCACCAAAGCTCCAGACCACACAGATAGACTGTCTTCACTGCTTCCCCTCAGGTATTACTTGATCCATGACTATGGGGACCTCCAGGGACTCCTGGGTGCTTATCATGAGGAGGCCTGCTTCTCCCTGACCATTCCATTCCAACCTAAGGACCCAGTCCTGTGATTATCACAGCCCAGACTCCTTTCTCAGGCTGTGTGGTTCCCCAGCAGATGCAGGCCAGCTCCTTCTGACAACTATACTGGCCGGACCACCACCCACTGTTCCTCTGTGTCTCCTAGAAGCAGCATGTGTGCATACTTCTTGGACAACAGGAATATGAAGATGCTCAAGGACCCAAATAAGTGTGTGGTGGGAAGACTGGGCTGGAAAAGGTGGTAAGGGGGCCAGTCATAGGGTCCATGGCATGGCAGACCTGACCTTTGCTTTCTTCTCCTCCACAGACCTGCATATCCAACATGGCATTGTGCATGCCCTCTGTGCATTGCCCAAAACTTAGCATGACTTCAGTCCCTTCGTGGTGGACATGTGTTTCCAGACGGTGAGCACCTGCTCCTCCCTTGGTGGTGGGGGGTGGGCAGGAAGCCACATCGTAGGGAAGATGTTTAGGGGTGGCTGAGTAACTGGGTTCTTCTCTCTCAGGAAAAGATGCTCTGCTTCTCTGTCAACGGGGTGTTCAAGGAAGGTATGTGTAGATCCCTCCCCCCATCATGGATCCCCTCCACCAGAACCCTTCCAGTTTCCTTCCAGTCCACTCCTCTCCACTCCCCTTTCCTCTCCTCCCCTCCCCTCCAGCCCTCAAGTCTTCCCTCAGTCTTCCCACAGTTCAGGTTTGAACTGCGTCTGTGTCTGTGCTTTCCAGCCTGGGCATTGGTGACATAGGATGTCAAGTTTGGTGGCTCCCGTCCCAGATCCTTACATTGAGAACTTGGGCCATTATAGCTTCCTCATTTGCAAAATGGAGTCATAATGTCCACCTCTTGGGCAGGTTTGAAAAATGCATCACATGAACTTGTGAAGCTGTTGTCATGGGGACATGTCATTGGGAGCAGATGGCCCCTACAGTTGCCCTCCCCATTCCCAACACCCTGGCTTCCCAAGTGAACAACTGTCCCCTCAGCCTAAATGTCAAGTCAGACCCTGACTGGGGAATGACATGGGAGCCTGTAAATTATGTAGGGGCTGTAAGGGGTACTCTTACTGTTTGTTGTTGAAGTGGAAGGAAGGTCTCCTGGCTGTGTGTGCGCCTTCACCAGGACCTTCATTGCTACCCCTACCAGCTCTTCCAGGTAAGAGCCGTGTTGTGAGCAGAAATCCCCATCCAGCCTGGGCTCAGGGTCCTGGGCATGTGGATGCAGACCTTAGGCTTACTCAATATTGTGGAAAGCCAGCAGGGAGAGCCAAGGAGCAGTCTAACCTAGTGGTTAGGAGGAGCATGGACTCTGGAATTGGCATATAGGCTCTCTCCTTGACTCAGGACTCACTCTCTGTGTGACCCTGGTCAAGTCACATGATCTGTCTGTGACTCAGTGTCGTCTTCTGAAAATGGGGATCAGGCTGCACACTCTTCTGCTGTAGTGTACTGGGCTATTGTTCAGGGTAATTATAAAGCTGTCCCTGGGTTGGGGATCAGCCTATCCACTGAGTGAAGCTGGTAGACAATCTCTCCAAAGGTGGGCTCTATGCAAGGGGCAGAGGAACCAGTCAAGAAGCCTGGGGACAGACACAGGAGTGGGATGGAAGGAATCTGGCTGCTGATTGGCAGTGGGAGCAGTCAAGACTGGGGGTGTGGGTGGTCCATCCATCAGTTGTCTAAATATGCATTTTCCCCCCAGTCTTTGTATAGTGAATGACAAGCTGTTTGTGAGTGAAGCCAGTCCCAGTGAGGCTCAGCATCTCCATTCTCCATCCCAGTACCTACACTCACCTCCAGTTCCACACAGACCCTCTCCCAGGAGTAGCAGGAAATGGTGCAGGCTTTCTTCATCCCATCTGGGATGAAACTGGAGTAGCCTCAGAAGTAAGTGCTATGTGTGCATGGGGAACAGAAAGGAGCTGGCAGGAGTAGAGTTAATAAGTGGATCTTGCAAGATAACAGTTTTTGCTTGTTTACTCATTAATACCCTGCACATGTTATTCTCAATACATATTAATTTACCTAGTTGTTTTGAACAGGTGTGCGTTACTTTTCTGAACTCCATGAACCTTATTCCTTTATTGACAGACATTTAGTTTTCAGGAAATTTTCCCATTACACACTGAGCTCACTCTGCTGCATATGTCACAGTAAACATGGAAGCTGCTTCTGACCCATAGTTTAGGAAATGACACTGTATAGTCAGTGTATCCACTTTGTTCCTAATAGATATTACCTGTTCTTCCTCCATCTCAGGTGCCATTCTGGCAACCACTGAGATTAATACAGGTGCCATTCAGGTTCTCCCATGGTGAGGTCTGGGAATTCAGGCCAAGAGGCCAGGTGGTCAGCAAATGAGACTCAGGCCTCCTGGTTCTGTTCATTTTCCAACTCTCTCCCTTCATTTCCCCCAGGCCTAGCACAAGATCCTAGAGCAAGCCATCACACAAACTGATCTAGGATCCTGAGAACAGTCTTGACAAGAAACCCTTGCGTTTCATCATCTTCATCCTCATGATCTTTGTTGTATTTTACATCCCATCTGAGTATATCCCTGTGACTGAGCCGTAGGTCTGCTTGGAGCTGGGAAGTCAACACTTAACTGACAATCATCCACCCAAAAGGCTAGTTTTTCTGTGTATTTGTCCCAATCAGGTGATCTTCCTAACCCAGGGATCGAACCAACATCTTTTGTATCTCCTGCACTGGTAGGCATTCTTTACCATTGAGCCATCAGAGAAGCCTTCTAAATGGATTATAATCTGCTTATCTGGAATATTTTGGGTTGACCAAAATGCTCATTTGGGTTTTACCATAAGATGTTAGGGAAAAGTCCAAACAAACTGTTTGGGCAAGCCAGTATTTAAAGCAACTGAATGTGTGAAAATTGAGTTTGGTGCTGGCTGGCTTTTTGGCTGATGTGTTCCAGCTTGTTGTGAAGACATAAAGAGAGACCATCTTTGGCCCCATCATATAACAATGTCTGTGTTGGAAAATAAATGGGTGTGTCTTTTCCAAGTATGAGTGTGTTCATAGGAATATGCTTGTGTGATTAAATGTTTGTGCAAGTTCATGTATATAAGTGAACAGGTGATAATGCACAGGGATATTAGCATGCTTGTATGTGTAAGTGAAAATGTAAGCATGCTTATTTGTCTCATATATTTTCTGCCCATGCCATGTGCCTCATGGCACTTAGTTTCTGGACCCAGGGCCACAGCAGTGAACGTGTGGCGTATTAACTACCGGACTGCCAGGGAATTTCTATATGATATTTTAAAAGCACATCTAACCCTAAAACAACAAATCTTTGAACAGTTCAGATCCACATAAATGCAGATTTGTTCAATACCAAGTACTACACAATATGTATTAGTTGTGAGGTAAAATCCTGGATTCACAGGAACCTGATATTCAAAGAGTAAACCATATCTTACATATATTTAAGTGCACATAGAGGGTCAGTACCCCTAACCCCTGCATCACACAAAGGTCAATGACATTAGTATATTTGAATGAATGAATTTGTGAGAGTGTATATGCCGGGGTCCAGCCCCAGCAGGATCCAGGGGTACCCTCAGGATGAACGGTGTTGGCGAGTGAGAGAGAGAGAAAGAGAGAGACCAGACTGGGGTGTGTGCAGCACTGTCTGGCCTGCGCTTTATTTTTCACCGTAGCTTTTATACCCTAAGTTAGTACATTTCTAAGAGGAAGATAAGCACACAGAGTTAATTTAACATTACATCAGCTTGTCCTTCACGAAACCAGGTGTTCTCTGCATACTTTTTTGTTTATGAGAGTCTTTTTCCACAGATTTTTTGTACATTATATTCTGACCTTGAGCTTAGCAGAAAACAGAAAAGTGGCAGCCTCATGGAACAGCAGGTTGCAACATAGTAGAAATACAATCCTGTTAACACAAAGGTCAGTCTTTTTGCAGAAGTTCTCAGCTAAATTTATCTAAAAAGTTTTACCACACAAAGACTCTGCGGCTCTGGTGAGGCAGCCTCTGTTTAGCACTCCTGGTTAAAATTAACAATTATCTTATTGTTTTTTTTTTCATTTATTTTTATTAGTTGGAGGCTAAATACTTCACAACATTGCAGTGGGATTTGTCATGCATTGACATGAATCAGTCATGGAGTTACATGTATTACTCATCCCAATCCCCCCTCCCACCTCCCTCTCCACCCGATTCCTCTGGGTCTTCCCAGTGCACCAGGCCCGAGCACTTGTCTCATGCATCCCACCTGGGTTGGTGATCTGTTTCACTATAGATAATATTCATGCTGTTCTCTCAAAACATCCTACCCTCGCCTTCTCCCACAGAGTCCAAAAGTCTGTTCTGTACATCTGTGTCTCTTTTTCTGTTTTGCATATAGGGTTAGCATTACCATCTTTCTAAATCCCATATATATGTGTTAGTATGCTGTAATGATCTTTATCTTTCTGGCTTACTTCACTCTGTATAATGGGATCCAGTTTCATCCATCTCATTAGAACTGACTCAAATGAATTCTTTTTAATGGCTGAGTAATATTCCATGGTGTATATGTACCACAGCTTCCTTATCCATTCATCTGCTGATGGGCATCTAGGTTGCTTCCATGTCCTGACTATTATAAACAGTGCTGCAATGAACATTGGGGTGCACGTGTCTCTTTCAGATCTGGTTTCCTCAGTGTTTATGCCCAGAAGTGGGATTGCTGGGTCATATGGCAGTTCTATTTCCAGTTTTTTAAGAAATCTCCACACTGTTCTCCATAGTGGCTGTACTAGTTTGCATTCCCACCAACAGTGTAAGAGGGTTCCCTTTTCTCCACACCCTCTCCAGCATTTATTGCTTGTAGACTTTTGGATAGCAGCCGTTCTGACTGGCGTGTATGGTACCTCATTGTGGTTTTGATTTGCATTTCTCTGATAATGAGTGATGTTGAGCATCTTTTCATGTGTTTGTTAGCCATCTGTATGTCTTCTTTGGAGAAATGTCTGTTTAGTTCTTTGGCCCATTTTTTGATTGGGTCATTTATTTTTCTGGAATTGAACTGTAGGAGTTGCTTGTATATTTTTGAGATTAATCCTTTGTCTGTTGCTTCATTTGCTATTATTTTCTCCCAATCTGAGGGCTGTGTTTTCACCTTGCTTATCGTTTCCTTTGTTATGCAAAAGCTTTTAAGTTTCATTAGGTCCCATTTGTTTATTTTTCCTTTTATTTCCAATATTCTGGGAGGTGGGTCATAGAGGATCCTGCTGTGATTCATGTCGGAGAGTGTTTTGCCTATGTTCTCCTCTAGGAGTTTTATAGTTTCTGGTCTTACATTTAGATCTTTAATCCATTTTGAGTTTATTTTTGTGTATGATGTTAGAAAGTGTTCTAGTTTCATTCTTTTCCAAGTGGTTGACCAGTTTTCCCAGCACCACTTGTTAAAGAGGTTGTCTTTTTTCCATGGTATATCCTTGCCTCCTTTGTCTTCAACAATTATCTTATTGTTTTTATACTAGGGCTAAACTCTTATTTTTCTAAATCCTTAACTATAACCACTTTTAGAATAATATTTTTGTGTTCTGTAATAGGGCTTGCTCACCCCCCGAAGGGCTCTGTGCCTATTAAGGCCTTTTTTATGGTTAATCTCTATGTATAATATCTTTTGGCCTTCAGACCTGTTGACATTTTATGGCTTGCACCTGTTATAACTTTAAGCCACTTCAGTAGCCGACCCTGTCTTTCTTGTAGTTAATCTATTTTCTTTCTATTAGGCATCATCTCTATGGGAACTAGATAGGATTGCATTTTTACAGAACAGAAACGCAAATAATTGCAGAAACAGCAGATATAGCACAAAACAGGCTCTTAGTCTAAAAGTCAACTACCTGCAAGAAGTCACCAGCTAATCTCTATCTGAAGTATTTTCTATCATGCACATTTGTGGCTATTTTATTTGTGGAGCCTTTCTCACCCCGCAGAGGGACCTATGCTTAATGGTTTCTTTTGTTAGCGTACTGTGCTTAGGATGCTTAGAACAATCATGAGCATTCTTTGCAATAGGAGCACAGATATGCCAAACAAGCCAGAGTGCCAGCAAAAGGGTTTGAATTGAAGCATTTCCTTCATCTTTGGCCCCTTCATAGGGTACCAGCATCTAGGAGATTTATTAATTAGGGTTTTAAGTTGGTCCTCATTCAGTGAAAGAGGAGCAGGAGAGCTCTCGGCAGGCAACACAAGAATCTGCAGCAGGGCGAACAAGAACAACAGCAGAAAAGGGGGGAGGATACAGGGTGGGGTAGAGGCCGGGGTCAACCTGGAGGGTCCCTTGTGTCCTGAACGGCCTTGCGTGTCAGGTCTTCTCCTCATGACCTTGTCATGGGTGGGATCTCCCACAGTGGCTCCTGGTATGCATATGAGTAAATGTGTGAGCTTCTTTGTGCATGTGAACACATTCCTACTTCTGAGCATGTTAATGTATATGTGAGTGAGTATGAATTTAGAACGTAAGCATGACAATGATTGAATTTCCCAGCACATTCACGTGAATGTATTGGTAGTTACTGTGAGTGAATAAGGGTATGAGCATGTCTGTGCAAGTGAATGTGATCTTGTACATGTATATAAGCACATGTGAGAGTGACCATGGGTGCCTATTCAAATAAGAGTTTGCATATGTAAAGTGAATGGGACTTTTCCTATGGATGACTGAATTTGTGACCATGGACATGAATGTTAGCATATTCGTGTGTATGTGAATGAATATGTGTGTGAGCGTGTGAAAGAGTATATTTCTGTGAGCTAATGTGCAAGTGTGTGCATGTGAGTATATTAGAGCATCTTTATGTGTGTGTGTGTGTGTGTAAATGTGTGAACTTCATGTTAAGTATGACCATATTCATCTGTAAGCGTATGAGTATGATGTTCTTTGTGAATATGTTGGACCTGGGGAAATGTATGAATATGTGATCAGGAACATATAGAAGTGTGTGTGTGTGTGTGTGTGTGTGTGAATGTGAGCAGGTTTGAGGGAATGCACGTATAAGCATGCATTTTATTGAGTGAGTGTGTTCAGTTCAGTTGCTCAGTTGTGTCTGACTATTTGTGACCCCATGGACTGCAGCACACTAGGCCTCCCGATCCATCACCAACTCCTGGAGTTTACTCAAACTCATGTCCATTGAGTTGGTGATGCCATCCAACCGTCTCACCCTCTGTCGTCCCCTTATCCTCCAGCCTTTAGTCGTTTGCAGCATCAGGGTCATTTCAAGTGAGTCAGTTCTTAAGCATGTCAGTAGGCATATGAGGTCAGAGGGAGGGAGCATGGACCAAGGTCAAAGTCTGGGGATTGTCACATGTAGATAATACACATTATCTCTGAGGCACTTCACCAGTGTCTTTCAGATTCTGATCTGTTTACACCTGATACCTTAGTTGGGAGAGGGTGGGATACATTATCCGTTTTTTGTCATGCAGATCTGGGACATATGAGAAAAAGGTAGTCTCTGGATTGATTTGGCTGAGCCTTCACCTAAGGCTTGGCCACCCTGCTTATGTTGTCAGCCTGCTTATTTAACTTACGTACAGAGTATAAGCCTTTAAGCAGCTGCTGTTCACAACACTGGCTTCCAGGTCTCTGGCCCAGAGGGAAGAAGCTGTGCAAGCTTCACCGTGCCACCTCCTCCTCTTCTCACTGCCCCTTCCTTCTCAAAGAACATTAAAGGTGCTAACTGAACCTGAATGGGACAAAGTTGTTAAGGAATCTGCTTGTGAACTTGTTGGGGAAGAGGAAAAATGGGTTAGTCTGAGATACTACTTCACCTTTGACACAAAGACTCAATTCAGTCTGGTGTGAACATGCACAGGGAGACCTAGGAGTCCCCAAACTCTGAGGCCATTGAACCAAATTTCCCAAAGTCCTGCATGAAGAGAGAGAGAGGTAGGAGGAGAGGTGACTCTCACGGGCAAAGTGCCACTGCCTGGATCCTTCTTGCCACTGATTACCTCACAGACCAGGGGATGGGCTTGGGCTCAACTTGCCTGTGGAGTATGCACTGGTTTGAATGGGTTTCAAGGACTGTTGACATGAAACTACCACTTATCTTGGCAGTGCTTTCTTTCCCATTCTCACTGTTCTTCTTTATCCTCATCCCTCATCCTCTCTCTCCTGATGACTATACTCATCTGTGTCCAGTGTCAGCTCTCATTCTCCTGCTGCCTCTCTCTTCCGTTAAATGCAGTTCACAATGTAACTCAGTAATGCTCACTCCTTGAATCCTAGAGTCTCACTCTTTCACATTCAAGTTGCAAATATCTTCTCAGGTCCTCTTTTATCCCAGCGTGACACCTCAGCAACTTTAACCTTGCCCCTGCAGTACTTACAGGTCCCTGGCAGATGCCACCATCCTCTTCTCCTGCTCTCTGGGGCTGAGCGCCCTTCCTCTCCAGATGATGCTGCAGTTGTAGGCCAGGCAGAGAACCTACGCCCTAGGATACCTGTACCAGAGTGTTCATGTTTGTTCTCTGCTTTCCCAAACCCTGATACACACTCCATTCATATGTACTGCCCCACCTACTGGCCTCCCCCTCCCCACCACACACACACACGACAGCCTGAGACTTAGTGCCAGCTGTGCTCTGTTCTGTCTAAACAAAGTCTAAAGTTGTTCTTGCATTCCCTTCTTCATCCAGTTAAGTTCAGTTGCTCAGTCATGTCCAACTCTTTGTGACCCTATGAACTGCAGCACACCAGGCCTCCCTGTCCATCACCAACTCCTGGAGTTTACTCAAACTCATGTCCATTGAGTCAGTGATGCCATCCAACCATCTCATCCTCTGTCGTCCCCTTCTCCTCCTACATTCAATCTTTCCCAGCATCAGGGTCTTTTCAAATGTGTCAGCTCTTTGCATCAGGTGGACAAAGTATTGGAGTTTCAGCTTCAGCATCAGTCCTTCCAGTGAACATCCAGGACTAATCTCCTTTAGGATGGACTGGTTGGATCTCCTTGCAGTCCAAGGGACTCTCAAGAGTCTTTTCCAACACCACCGTTCAAAAGCATCAGTTCTTCGGTGCTCAGCTTTCTTTATAGTCCAACTCTCACATCCATACATGACTACTGGAAAAACCATAGCTTTGACTAGATGGACCTTTGTTGGCAAAGTAATGCCTCTGCTTTTTAATAAGCTGTGTAGGTTTGTCATAGTTTTTCTTCCAAGGAGCAAGCGTCTTTTAATTTCATGGCTGCAGTCACCATATGCAGTGATTTTGGAACCCCCAAAAATAAAGTCTCTCACTGTTTCCACTGTTTCCCCATCTATTTGCCATGAAGTGATGGGCCAGATGCCATGATCTTAGTTTTCT
This sequence comes from Muntiacus reevesi, assembly GCF_963930625.1. Classification (NCBI taxonomy): domain Eukaryota; kingdom Metazoa; phylum Chordata; class Mammalia; order Artiodactyla; family Cervidae; genus Muntiacus; species Muntiacus reevesi. The sequence goes on along the minus strand of NC_089271.1, from coordinate 143,889,036 downwards.
GAATGTTGAGTTTTAAGCCAACTTTTTCACTCTCCTTTTTCACTTTCATCAAGAGACTCTTTAGTTCTTCGCTTTTTGCCATAAGGGTGGTGTCATCTGCATATCTGAGGTTATTGATATTTCTCCCGGCAACCTTGTGCTTCTTCCAGCCCAGTGTTCCTCATGATGTAATCTGCATATAAGTTAAATAATCAGGGTGACAATATAAGCAGGGTGGCCAAGCCTTGGGTGAAGGCTTGGCCAAATCAATCCAGGGACCACCTTTTTCTCATATGTCCCAGATCTGCATGACAAAAAAAGGATAATGTATCCCACCCTCTCCCAACTAAGGTATCAGGTGTAAACAGATCAGAATCTGAAAGACACTGGTGAAGTGCCTCAGAGATAATGTGTATTATCTACATGTGACAATCCCCAGACTTTGACCTTGGTCCATGCTCCCTCCCTCTGACCCTAGATGCCTACTGACATGCTATCTTGCTTAAAACAATGAGAAAATGTGCTTACTGTTTTTAAATTGCTGCTGTTAGCTTTTGCTGAAATACAGGAGAACATGAGGTAGCAAATCATGAGGTAGCAACTCCCATGACATCTAAGACTCCCATGAGGGAGCAAATCTCCTGACACCCACTAGTGCTTGGCCCAACTGACCCAAAAGTTATCATGCAAGGGGAGTTGTCTGTCCTCCAACACCTGAATTCTCGTACACCCAGTCCTCTGGCCCTCAGTCTCCTCCCTAGGGGCCCCACCTAGAAGCACTGTCCTTATAAGGTAAGGTATAGGAAGGATCTTGCTCTCTGCCTTCTCCATGTCAGCATCCCAGCCCCTAGGTACACACTCACCCTGGAACTTGTGCCCCACACCTTATCCCCTCACATTCTGGAGGGAACAATGGAACAAAAGGAAAGCAACAGTCACCTGATTCACCTCCAAAACTCAGGGCCCATGGCAGTGACCTTGGTTTTCAAGGAAGCTCCCAGGGCAAACATGTTACCCTCACTGGTTTAAACATAGGTACCAAATCCTCACAGTTGTGTGCTCTTTAGGGTAGAGTCCCTGGAAATTCAGAAGACCTCTATTCCACCTCCACAGATGTAGAGTATTAGCATTCATTAACATTATAGATTTCATATGTAGTTCAACGTGTGTGTGTGTGTGGGGGGGGTGTATGCTAAGTTCCTTCAGTCATGTCTGAGTCTGCAACTCCATGGACTGTAGCCCACCAGGTTGGTCTGTTTATGCGATTCTCCAAGCAAAAAACTGGAGTGGGTTGCCATGCCCTCCTCAAGGGAATTCTCCCAATCCAGGATTGAACCTGCCTCTCTTATATCTCTTGCATTGGTAGGAGGGTTCTTTACCACCAGCACCATCTGGGAATCCTTTGTTCAACCTTCTATGCAACCTCTATTCAATATACCCTTTCTTTGCCATTGATTTATGGTTCCGGGTGGGCCCTGGGCAAGAGAATACTACTCCTATTCTGTGGAGTCAAGGTGGGTTTCCTGTCACATCGAGCTGTGTGGTCTAGCTACCTGCCCTTTCCAAGGGGAAGACTCAGAGTGAATACAGATATAAACAGACTCATTAGCATCATGGTGGCTTGTGTTTATGTTTCTTCATCATTTTTCATGTCTGATCTAGAAATCTCAATGCTAGGCTAGTTTGGATTTTATTTGACAGCTAATGTGATTACAAGTTCTTGACATAATCAGGCTTGACTTGTAAAGATCATGCTGACTGCAGTGTGTTGAACAGACTAGAGGGACCAACAGTAATATCCGGGAGTAAAGAAGTTGGGTCATTGTTGCAGTAATTTAGGAGGAAGATGTTCAAGGACTGCCCTGGAGGTGGCTTATGATCAATGCAAAGGTGAATATAGAGATGGGATGTTTTCTGGAGGTTGAACCAACAGGCAAGCAGCTGGGTCTGGGTAGATGAAGTAGACAAGACAGAGATCATGTGCTCAGTTTCTAACAAACTCAATAGAGTAAGAAGCCAGGATACAAGAGCCCTCCCCACAGAGCCTGACTAATGGAGCAGAAAATTTTATCTTGAGCAGCATAGCGCCCTTGGCCTGCATGTGGGTAGTGCTCCTGCAGTCACACCAGTGTGTGTGCTTCAGGTGTAGCTCCTTCTTGAGGGAGTGTAGAGAGAGCAGAAGGCCTCTGGCATGTGAAGCCAGCGAAGTGGGAGAAATTCCAGGATCAGAACAAAAAGCCTGATGGTTAGAAGCCTGGAAGTAACCCACTGCTCATCTCTGCAAGTCAGGAAGTTGGGATCTCAAGAGGAAAAAGTGTAGAGCCTGAGGGAGTACCACTGGTAAGTTTACATGGTGGGGCTGGTTTGCTGTGTTTCAGCTCTATTCAAGTTAACACAAAAGTGTCAAGTGTCATGACTTCCCTGGTGGTCCACTAGTTGAGTCTGTACTCCCTATATAGGGTGCCTAGGTTTGACCCCTGGTCAGGCAACTAGATTCCAAATGCCACAACTAAGAGTTCGCATGCCTCAATTAAAGGTCCCACATGCCCCAAATAAAGATCCCACATGCCACAACCAAATAAAAAAATCTCACATGCTGCAACTAAACAACTAAAGACCCGCATGCTAAAACTAAAAGATCCCACCTACCACAATGAAAAAAACCCTTGTGCTCTAGCTAAAGTTCTTGCATGTGGCAATGAAGATCCCACATGCCACAACTAAGCCCAACATAGCCAAATAAACTAAACAAATACTTAAATATACAAAGATTCATTTAAAAACCTTCATCTGGCTACAAATGAACATATCTATGAAACAAAAACAGATTACAGGCACAGAGAACAAACTTTGGTTACTGAGGCTGAGTTGGTGGGAGGTTGTAGGAGAGGAATGGATTAGGTGTTTGGGACTAGCAGATACAAACTGTTATACACAGAATGGATAAACAAGGTCCTACTGTATAGCACAGGGAACTATATTCACTATCCTGTGGTAAACCATGTGGTATGACAAAAACCACTACAATATTGTAAAGTAATTAGCCTCCAACTAATAAAAATAAATGGAAAAAAAGAGTTGTCACCATTCAAAAAAAAAAGAGAGAGAATGTCTAAATATGTAAAACTGAGTCACTATGCTGTGCACCTGAAACTAACACTCTATCATCTATACTTCATTTAAAAAAAAAAAAAAAACCTCAAGTGTGTAAAAGCGCCTTACCTCCAATACATGGACTCAGATGTACACTATGTGATGTCAGCACCCTGTCTGAAACCTTCAAAACCATTCTCATAGTTTTTGCTGAAACAGACAAGTCACTGGTCATCAGTGTCACATTATTTCCCATACAACAAACAACAGAGAAGACCCCAGCTGTCACCTTTCCGAGGCTGTGCCTTCTCCAGCACACATGTAGACACACAGTAGTAAGTGTACACATTCTTTCCCCAGCTCCCTTCTCTCCCTATGGTGAGTGAGCCAGAAGAATGTGGTGAGGAAGCCTCCTCTTCTTCTTCCCCAGCTTTTATCCAGACAATGGGGTACAAACACTGGGTCCATGCCGTCAAGCAGGATGAGGGGTTGGGGTAGAGGGGGCAGGCATTCTGGCAAGTGGAGAGGAGGGGAGGTAGGCAGCGGGCAGCCCACAGAAAAAAAGGATTAGTTCAATCCCCTAAAGAGCCCCATCTTGGAATCAGCATGGACACAGCTCTCCATGTTGGTGGGGATCCAAACAGGGGCAGCTGATTGCCCCGGAAAAAGCAATCTTCCACTTTCAGTGCCCTCCTGAGCTGAGCTACCCAGTCTACATTCTCCAGCACTAAGTCACATTTTCCCACTTAAGCTGGGACTGTCATTTTGTCATTACATCTACATCAACCTTGATCTGGTATACAACTCTTTTTAGGGCTAGCAAATGACTTGACACTGAGAGAGTCATCTGGCCATCGAGCAACAAAATCATTTCAGATTCTTAGACCTCAAGAGTGTCATCTCAAAGACATTCATCTGGAAGCAAGCATATCTCTTGTTAATCACATGCTTTCAGACTGGAGGCATCCTGGATGAGGACAGGCAAGTACCCAGTCTGAGCCCTGCAGAGAGTTGGCCTTTCCAAAGCTTTCTGACATGCTCACCCAAGATACCTGAGACCTTCAGCAGGGATAATTCCTCCCAAAGGGCATGCAAATAGGAACAGTCCTGAGCATCACTGTGATCCTATAGTACTTTCAGACGATGGCAAAGCCCTCCAATGTGCTTGTGTCTGTTCACACTATATTCTATAAGGTCAATACAAGTAATGAATTAGTGACTACTAAAACATTGCTCCCAAAGGAAATAAAGGGTTAGGTTCCTGTGAGCCTCTGGTCACAACATTTTCATCAATCAATCAATCAATTTATTAACTTGTTTTATAGCTGTTTCTATCTAAAGATACAATTTAATCCAATTAGAAACCCAGAATTTGTAAAATCATTTATATTAACAAAGTGATAAAACCTTCCAACGAATGACTCTAGAATCTGTCCAAGTCTAAATCAATGGACACTTCCATTAGTGTCTCCAGAGGTTCCTTCATTGTTGAGGAATTAGTAACCTCTGCTATGCCCCAGTGGCATCTCTGACCACCCAATGACATTTAAAAGTTACTCACAGGCCACTGATGCAAGAAACTACCCTTCTTGGCCCTGTACTACATACGTATATAGTGGCAACTGTCAGCTACATATTGGGCCATCCTCAAAATAGAGGTACTCAGAGACCCTGAGCCAGTGAATCCTATTCTCTCAAAATGGGTATGTTGAAACCCTAACCCCCAATGTGACTGTATTTGGAGATACTGCCTTTAAGGTGTAACTAAGATTAAATGAAGTCATAAGTATGCAGCTGTAATCCAACTGGAGGGCATTCTTTTTTTTTTTTTTTTTTTTTTTTTTTTTTTTTTTTTTTAAATATTATTTTATTAGTTGGAGGCCAATCACTTTACAACATTTCAGTGGGTTTTGTCATACATTGACATGAATCAGCCATATAGTTACACGTATTCCCCATCCCGATCCCCCCTCCCTATATGCAAAACAGAAAAAGAGACACAGAAGTACAGAACAGACTTTTGAACTCTGGGGGAGAACGTGAGGGTGGGATGTTTTGAAAGAACAGCATGTATACTATCTATGGTGAAACGGACCACCAGCCCAGGTGGGATACATGAGTCAGGTGCTCGGGCCTGGTGCACTGGAGGGCATTCTTATAAGAAGAGGAAGAGATCCCACAGAGCTCTCGCTCTCTCCCCACACTAAACAAAGTAAATACTATGTGAGGACACAGTAATAAGACAGCTGTCGGCCAAAGACAAAGGTCTTACCAGAGTATAAATTATTTTACCAAATTCTAGATTTCCAATTGGATTAAACTGTGGGCCTTTGTAACAACTTAAATTCTTTCCTCCCTCTGTATTCAAATTTTCTGACTTCTTTCTCTTGGATCCTTTTTGCTTCTTTGTCACTGGATATACCTTGTGTGTTTGTAATAGGGGAGGTGTCACTGCTGGAGACCTGGTGGAATACAGAGCAGAGAGCAGGGGGTGAGCAGGCTAACCACGAGGTGGGACGGGGAGCTTGTTCTTCCACAAAGACTCACCTCTCAGGTGAGAACACCTTGGAAAGGGAAGCCGGGAAAGTGGGAATTGATCAGGGGCACCAAGCCTGAGAGTGGCGAGAAGAGAACCAGCCCAGCAGCTCAACTCCACGAAGCACGCTGTGAACCAATCCCTTGGCTTCTAAGAGCAACGGGTCTGACGCACATCCAGCTGCCAGATAAGGAGGAGGAAGCCTGGTGCACAACTGGCTACGTCCACCCTGATGCCATAGCGAGGTTAGCAAATCCTGCAGATGCCAAGATTCATTCAAAAAGATGCTGGATCCTTCCTCTTATCATGGCTTAGGCACCACCAAGCTCATTCTGGTCCTTGCAGTCATTGCTGGCTCAGCTTCAACTCGAGCTCCCTGGAAGCTGGAGAGAGGGGTCAGGGGGTTGGGGGCCTGGGGCACCTCGCCCTGCACCTACCTTCTGTAAGAACACAAAACCTGCTTTATGCTTAAAACAGCTTATGCCCAAGAATTGTCTTTGTGTGGTGAAAGGAGTCATTTGACTGCCCAAGTTGAATTATGAAAGATCTGGACACCTTTGAGAGATCAGGAGATAGCTGACTGGAGGTCACATCCAGACCCTTGGGCTTCCAGTAAACCACAGTGCTTCTCCTCTGGAAGGGGTGGAAGAGGGTCAGTCAGTGCATGTTATGATAGGACTCTGGTGCCTCATCAGGAAAGAAACTGGGCTCTCAGACTGCCCCCCTCCCTTAGCTAAGGGAGGCAAAGGTGAAGTGAGGGTTCTTGGCTGCCATCATAGAACGGGAAAAGAAGGCAAAGGTCAGTGCATCAGATCTTCAGGGCAATTGGCCCCTGGAGATGAGGCCACTCTAATGCTCCAGCGTTTTGGCCCCGACATGTAGAGGAAAAAGCCTGACATTTTTGTTTCTGTTCTTGTTTAGTCACTAAGTCATGTCAACTGGGTTTGGGAATGTGAGGTAGACAAGACTCAGTTTTTAGCAAACTCAATAGAGTGAGAAGCCAGGGTGTAGTGAATGTGTGCTCAAGAGCCTTCACCACAGAGTGTGCAAGATAGAGCAGAAAAGTCTATCTTGAGCAGCATAGTGCCCTCTGGCCTGCACACCTATTTCTGTGGGTAGTTCTCCTTCAGTCACACCAGGAAGTGTACTTCAGGTGTTGGTCCTTCTCAAGGGAGTATAGAAAGAGCAGAGGCCTCTGGCCTGGGAGGCCAGAGAAGTATGAGAAATTGCAGGATCAGAGTGAAAAGTCTAGAGGTTGGGAACCTGGGAGTACCCAATTGCAGGTCTCTGCAAGTCAGGAAATTGCAATCTCGGGAGGCAAAATGTAGAGCTTGGGGAATGCCACTGGTAAGTATACATGGTAGGGCTTGTTTACTGTGTTTCAGCTCTGTTCAACTTAATACAAAAGTCTCAACAAAAAAGATCTCATATGCTGCAACAAAAATATCCTGCATGCCTCAACTAAACAGAACTCGCATGACCCAATTTAAAGACCCCCCATGCCACAATTAAGATCTCACATACATCAAGATCCCACATGCCACAACAAAAATCCTGCATTCCATAACTAAAAGATGCCCCATTCCATTATCTAAACAACTGAAGATCCCACACAGTGCAACAAAGATTCCTCATACTGCAGCAAATACTCTGCATACCACAAATAATGGATCCTGTATGTCACAACAAAATGATCCCACAAGCTGCAACAATGATCCCACGTCACAACTAAAGATCCCACATGCCCCAACTGAAAGATCCTGCATGCTGTGAGTAAACAACTAAAGATCCCACATGCTACAACAAAAGATCCTACACACCACTACAAAGATCCCACGTACCACAACTAGAGGATCTTGCATGCTGAAACTAAAGATCATACATGCTGCAAAACAGATCACCATGCCACAACTATAGATCCCACATGGTGCATCAAACATCCCCCGTGCTGCAACTGAAGACCCATATGCTGAACAAAGGTCCTGCATACCACAACTAAAAGATCCCTTGTGCTTTAACTAAAGTTCTTGCATGTGTCAATGAAGATCCCACGTGCCACAATGAAGACCAACATAACCAAATAAATTAAACAAATATTTAACAATTCAATATAAAAAAAGATTCATTTATAAACCTTCACCTGGCTACAAATGAACATATCTATGAAACAAAAACAGATTACAGATCACAGAGAACAGACTTCTTGATACCAAGGTGGAGGTAGGGGAAGGTTGTAAGAAAGGAATGGATTGGGATTTGGGGACTAGCAGATGCAAACTATGATACACAGAATGGATAAACAACAAGGTCCTATTGTATAGCACAGGGAACTATATTCAATATCCTGTGGTAAACCATAATGGAAAAGAATATAAAAAGAAGATGTCTAAATATGTATAACCGAGTCACTATGTTGTGTACCTGAAACTAATATAACACTGCTATACTTCAATAAAAAGAAAAACCCTCGAGTGTGTAGAAGCGGCTTACCTCCAACATATGGATTCAGATGGACACAATGTGCTGTCAGCACCCTGTCCAAAACCTTCACAACCGTTTTCATTTGCATAGTTGCTGAAACAAAGAAGTCCCTGGTCATCAGTAAATGTCACATTATTTCCCAGAGAACAAACAACAGAGAACACCCCAGCTGTCACCTTTCCAAGGTCATGCCTTCTATGGCACACATGTAGATGTATCTAGTCATATCTGTACATATTCTTTACCCCATCCCATTCTATCCCCACGGTGAGCCCGCCAGAAGCATATGGTGAGGAAGCCTCCTCATCCTTCTCCCCAGCTTTTATCCAGAGGACTGGGTCCATGTAAACAGGCAGAATGAGGGGATAGGCTACAGGGAGCAGGCATTCAGGCAAGTGGAGAAGAGAGGAAGCATGCAGGGGGCAGTCCACAGAAAAAAAGCATTAAGTCAGTCCCCTAAAGAGTCTCATCTTGGAATCAGCATGGCCACAGCTTTCCATGATGGTGGGGATTCATCCAGGGGCAGCTGATTGCCATAGGAAAAGTAATCTTCCACCCTCAGTGTCCTCCTGAGCTGAGGTAACCAGTCTACATTCTCCAGCACAAAGTTACATTATTTGAGCTGGGACTAACATTTTGTTGTCACACCCATATCAACCTGTTCTTACATACCTGTTTTTAGGGCCAGGAAATGACTGGACACTGAGAAAGAACTTTGTGGCCCTTACCAGCAAAGTCATTTCAGATTCTGAGGCCTCAATGGTGTCTTCTCAAAGACATTCATTCTGGGAGTAAGCAAACAAGCATTTCTCTTGTTACTCATGTGCTTTGAGACTGGCAATGTCTTCAATGAATAAACACAAGTACCCAGCCTAAGCCCTGCAGCTTTCCAAAGCTTTCCAAAGCTTTCTGACCTGCTCACCCAAGATATCTGACCTTAAGCAGGGATGTTTTTTCCCAAAGGGCATAGGAACAGGAAGAGTTGCTGGGCAGCACTGTGATCCTATGGTACTTTCAAACGATGACCAAAGAATATCAGTCCCTGCAATGTGTTTGTGTCTTTTCACTCTATATTCTATATATTCTTAAAGTCAATACAAGTAATGAATTAGTGACTACTAAAACATTAATCCCAGGGGAAATAATGGGTTAGGTTCCTATGAGCCTCTGGTCACAACATTTTCATCAATCAATCAATATATAAACTTGTTTTCTATTACTGTCTATAAAGTTACAATTTAATCCAATTAGAAAACCAGAATTTACTACACCGATTTATATTAACAAATCTTACAACAAAAGACTCTAGAATCTGTCCAGATCTAAATCAATGGACACTTCCATTAGTGTCTCCAGAGATTCCTTCATTGTTGAGGCTCTATAATCTCTGTTATGCACCTCCTGGCATCTGTGGACCACCCATGACACCTATAAGTTGCCCATAGGGCACTAGTGCAAAAAACTACACTTCTTGGCCCTGTAATACAAATGATTATAGAGTGGCAACCATCACCCATATATATGGCCCATCAGCCATCCTCAAAACAAAGGTACTCAGAGACCCTGAGCCAATGAATCCTATTCTCTCAAAATGGGTATGCTGAAACTATATGTGACTATAATGTGACTATATTTGGAGATATGGCCTTTAATGGCTAAGTAAGATTAAATGACATCATAAGCATGGATGTGTAATCCAACAGGAGGGCATCCTTATAAGAGGAGGAAGAGATCCCACAGAGCTCTCGCTCACTACCAATACTAAAAAAAATAAAAGCCAAGTGAGGACACAGTAATAGACACCTGTCTGCCAAGGATAAAGATCTTACCTGGGTAGAAATTCTTTTAGCAAATTCTAAATTTCCAATTGTACTAAACTGGGGGCCTTTGTATCAGTTTAAATTCTTTCTTCCTTCTGTATTCAAGTTTTATGATTTCTTTCTCTCTCATCCCTTTTGCTTGTTTGTCGCTGGATATACTTTGTGTGTATGTGATGGAGAAGGGATCCTCTCTACACAGCTCATATTTATACATTTCTTCCTTCAGAGAGCCTCAACTCAGGTTCATTAGGGATAGGGGCCTCCCTTATGACAATGGTTGTGTAACAAGTTTTAAGCACTCTGGCTTAAATTGGGTTTGAATTGATTTCATCACAAAAGTGCAGTGATCCTTTTTCACTATACCTAGAATCATCAGGATTTTTACTTCAAAAGAGACATAGGTAACAGAGTGGCACAGCAGAAGATTGCTGGGTCCCCAAGCCAGAGAGGGGTTGACTGAAACCATATTCTGATATGGTGCTGCCACTAAGGTTGCATTGAAATAATTTTTTTTTGTGGTTTTTTCTGTCTGTACAAAATCGCTCACAATATTTTAGATGTTAAGCAGTACGAATTTACACCTTTGAATTTTATCTCCATTTAATCACAAATGGTCCAGACCTTCTGGGTGGTTATGGGGAAAGATTCAGAGATCCAGTGACTCCCCTATTGGGTAGCCCAGGAAAGGCGGATATTGCAGGACAATGTAGGACATGTGGGGGTTCCATTCTGGAACAGGATGAATCAGAAGGGTCTGTGGGAAGAGGGTTTTGCAGTATTAAGTGGGTGAGGTAGCCCCTGATTCCTGAGCAAGATGTGATTGGGTTCTCTGAATAATTCTGCTGGCTGACGAGGAAACACTATTCAGGGAGAATATGCAGGAATGCATCTGGTGCATTCAATAAGGAGGGTCTGAAAAGGACACTATCTGGTGGAGCAGAGTGAAGAAAGAAGGTTGGGATTAGGCCAATTAAGGTCCTCTCAATTATACCAGATATCAACTCAGCAAAATATATTAATATTTTGCTCACCCCAACACTGGCCACTCCCTGTAACAAGTGCCCACTGGCATGTGCATTAAGTACACACACAGGAAACATTACACAAGACTGAGGATGAGGAGAACTTAGTCCCTGGATGTGGATACGTGGACCCGTTGGCAACAGTTCTCCAACCCCTGTGATTTGGTCGCTGTTAGCTAACACAGTAACATAGGCACTGAAACAAGGGGGCTCCGTCTCAAGTGGACGTCCCCATCCCTACCACCAATTCCTCTAGGACTGGCAGCCAGGCAGGGTGCATGGGCAAGGGTTTAAAAGCCCAGGCCGACATCTTCCCCAGCCGTCTCCTTCTAAAAGGTTGTCTACTCACCCACAGCCCTCCAAGCCCCTGGCAGCCTGGCAACTCCTGATAGCTTACAGTGAATGATGTCGGATTCGTGATCTCCGAAGAAGATTCAGCTTCGGGACCAGGGACCAGGCTTGATTACTCAAGAGCTTTTGTGTAGCAGAGTTTTATTAAAGTAAGAAAAGGGACAGAGAAAGCTTTTGACATAGACATCAGAAGGGGGACGGAGAATATCTCCCTTGCTAGTCTTTAGCAAGGGAATTATATACTTTTTAACAAGTTATTATAATAATTCAAAAGAATGTCTCAAGTTTGTGAAAATCTTACCAGACCCACTCCCACAATTTACATTTTATGATAACAGGATTAGAACTTAACAAGAGAAAGATCCTACCAGACCTACTCCCATTATATACATTTTAAGATATCAGGATTAGTCAGAAGGTTTTCAGGAAGGAGAAACTGTTGTCAAGCAGGATGCATTACTGTTATATAATCCTTAGTACAGAGTTTGAACTGAGTTGTTTGTTGTGTAATCATCAGTTCTGGGCTTAAAGAAAAAAACTTACAGTCTAAGGAATGCAGAGGAAAAAAAGATATTTGTCCTTTCCTCCTCCTTGAGAATTCCAGACCCCTCTCTCCCCGGGGACCCCCAGACTTCTTATCAATCTGCCTAGGAATTGACTCCCTCACTCCTGCTTACCAATTAAAGAAGTGCAGAACGAAGTCAGGAACATCAGAGGCGAGGTTAGATGTCAAAGTGGAATTTCAGGTGGGATTGTGGTCGTCACCCTTCAAGAGCTGGATCCTGGTGAGCCACAGATGCACAGCGACTTGCTGCTCATCTGGACTCCATTGCTCTGAGTTGGAGAACACTGGAGACTGCTACAGACCTGGAAGAAGACAGAGGAGGGGGTGAGTGGGCTAACCACGAGGTGGAGCAGGGAGTTTGTTCTGCAAAGATATGGCAGTAAGCTGAGACCATCTTGGCAAGGGAGGCGGGGCAGGTGGGAATCAATCAGGGTCCCTGAGCCTGGGTGCGGTGAGTAGAGTACTCCACAAAGCATGCTGCGATGGAATCCCTGGATTCTAAGAGCGCTAGGTAGGATGCACTTCCAGCTGCCAGCTAGGAATCAAAAACCCTGTGCACAACTGGCCCCACCCACCCCGATGGAATCACGAGGTAAGCAAATTCCACAAATGCCAGGAACCAGTCAAAAATATGCACGGTCCTGCCTATTATGGTTTGGGTACTGCCAAACTCTCTGCCCATTCTGGCCTCTGCTGTCATTCCTGGCTCAGCCCCAGCTCCAGGTCTGTGGCAGCTTGAGAACTTGGAGAGGGGTTGGCGGTGTGGGGCACCTCACCCTGCACCTACCCTCTGTAAAAAATGCAAAATTTACTTTTTCCTTTAAAGAACTTATGCCCAAGAGCTTACTTTGTGGGTTGAAATGAGTAAATTTACTGCCAAGGTAATCGTGGAAGATCTGGACACCTTTGAGGTATCAGGATATAGTTGACTGGGAGTGACTTCCAGACCCTTGGGCTTCCAGTAAATCAGTACGCCTCTCCTCTCAAAGTGGTGGAAAAGGGTCAGCCAATGCATTTTATGATAGGGCTCTGGAGTCTCATCAGGATGGAAAACTGGGCTCCCAGTCTGCCCCCCTCCCTTAGCTAAGGGAGGCAAAGGTGAAGTGAGGGTTCTTGGCTGACATCATAGAAGGGGAAAAGAAGGCACAGTTCAGTGCATCAAATCTTCAGGGCAATTAGCCCCTGGAGAGCAGCACACTCTAATGCTCCAGTGTTCTGGCCCCAACTCGTAGAGAAAAAAGCCTCACTTTTTCATTGTTGTTCTTCATCGCTAAGTTGTGTCACTCTCTTTTGCAACCCCATGGACTGTAGCCCAGCGTCTCTGTCTGTGGGATTTCCCAGGCAGACTACTGAAGTGGTTTCTCATTTCCCTCTGGGGATCTTTCTGATTCAGTGATCCAACCTGAGTCTCTTGCAGCTCCTGCACTGGCAGGCGGAGTCTTTACCACTGAACCACCGTGGAAGTACTCTAAATGGATTAAAATCTGCTTGTTTGGAATACACTGGACTGGCCAAAAAGTTTGTTCGGATTTTTCTGCAAGATGTTATGGAAAATTTGAACGAATTCTTTGACCCAGCCCAATGTTTAAACCAATTGGTATGTAAAAACTGAGTTTGGTGCTCACTGGCTTTTCAGCTAATGGGTTACAGCCTGCTGTAAAAGAAGTAAAATGAGGCCATCTTTGGTTCCTTTATATAGAAGTGTCTGTGTGGGAAAATGAATGGGTGAGCCTCTTCAAGTATGAGTGTGTTAATAGGATTATATTTGTGTGATTAAGGAAATGTTTGTGCATGCATGAGTGAACAACTGACAAAGCCATGGATATTACCATGTTTGTTTGTGTGTGAGTGTAAAAATTTAAGCCTGTTTATTTGTCTGATATTTGGGGGGGGGCATGTTGGGCTTCCCTGGTGGCTCCAATGTTAAAGAGTCTGCCTGCAATGCGCAACACTCGGGTTTGATCCCTGGGTTTGGAAGATCTCCTAGAGAAGGAAATGGCAACCCACTCCAGTATTCCTGCCTGGAAAATTCATTGGACAGAGGAGCCTGAAGGGCTACAGTTCATGGGATCACAAAGAATTAGACTCAACTGAGCAACTTTCACACATATGTTGTGCAGGTTGCAGGATCTTAGTTCACCAGCCAGGTAATGAACATGGGGCCACAGCAGTGATACTGCTGAGTACTAACCACTGGACTACCAAAGAATTCCCCTGTATGATATTTTAAAAGTACATCTGACTCTTAAACAATAGGGTTTGAACAGTGCAGGTCCACTTACATGCAGATTTCTTCAATAGCAAATACTACAGTACTACACAATATATGATCAGTTGAATCCATGCATACAAAACCCTGGATTCACAGAAACATTATATTGTGATGGCAGATTATATGTTAAATATATTCATATTCACCTGGTCAGAACCCCTAACCCTTGCATCACTCAAAACTCAACTACATTAGTATACTTGAATTAATTTTGTGTGATTGTGAGTGAATGTGAGAGTGTCTTGGTGAGTGTGAGCACATTCCTACTTCTGAGCATGTTAATGTGTATGTGAGTGACTATGAGTGTATGGATGTAAGTATAACTGTGATTTAATTTGTCATCACATTCAAGTGAATGTGCGAGCAGTTATTATGAGTGAACAAGTGTGAGAGCATGTTTGTGCCTGTCAATGTAACCTTGTGCATGTATATAACCACATGTGTGAGAATGAGCATAGAAGCCTATTCAAATGAGTTTGTGTGTTGAAGTAAATGGAACTTTTCATATGAATGAGTGAATGTATGACCGTTTGCATGAATATTAGCATATTCATGTATGTGAGATGATGCCTGTTTTTGATCATGTGAAAATGGAGTGCATTTCTGTGAGTTAATTTCCAAGTATGTGCATATGAGTACACTTGAATACTTCTATGTGTGTAAATGTGGAACTTCATGGTAAGTGTGAGCATATTCACCTGTGAGAATATAAGTATGATGCTGTTTGTATCTTCTACATGGGGAATTGTATATGACTAGGATCATATTTGAATGTGTGTAAGTGAATGTGTGAGCTAGTTTGAGGGAATGTATATGTAAGGAATTTGCATGAGTGAGTATGTAACTGTTCATTTGTGTAAGCTTATTAATGTGTGAGTATTTTTGTGGAAATTATATGAGTATGTGTTTGTGTTTTTATGTGAGTCATCTGTGTGTGTAGGTATAAGCTTTGTGATGCCTGTGAGAAAATTTGTATTCATATAAATACATGAAAATGCTCCTCTTTCTTAATATATTAATATGCACATATAAGGGCATCTGAGTGTATTGTTGTGAGCATATATGTGTTTGTCTGTGAATGCATTTGTAAGCATGTTCATGTCTTAGTGGACATGTGAGCATTTTGTATAAGGGAATGTGTATGGCTACATTAGTATATCTATGAAAGTAAATGATGGAACACGTTACGAAAGTGAATGTGTTAGTTGCTCAGATGCATCTGACTCTTTCTGGCCCCATGGACTGTGGCCCACAAGGCTCCATTGTCCATGGAATTCTCCAGGTTAGAATACTGGAGTGGGTAGGCATTCTCTTGTCCAGGGGATATTCCCAAGCCAGGGATTGAACCCAGGTCTCCTGCATTGCAGGCACATTCTTTACCATTTGAACCATGAGGGAAGACCAAATGTGTCTATATATATGAATAAATTGGTGAATATGTTTTCAGTCTGTGAATATGCTCCAGTATTAGAGAATTTAAGTCTGGTGTGCATGTATATGAGCGCTTCTTGTATCTTAGTGAATCTGTGAATGTGTAAATATGAAGAATATGCTGTTGATTTGAGTGACTAGTCATCACAAAGTATCTGTGAGCATGTCTATGTGAAATTTATTAGATGTCAGGGTGTCTATGTGTATGAAGGAATTTGTAACCATACTTGTATGTGTCACAGTGTCTGTACACATGACTGTGTGAACAACTTTAGGATGAGTATGCTCATGCATGTAAGTAAATGTATGAGTGACACAGTGTACGTGAGGTATATTCGAGTATGTGAGTGAATGTATAACCATGTCAACTTGAGTATATCTGTATTTGAATATGTCCATGTGTCAGTGTGTTTATGTGTGTGTGCTCACTCCTCAGTCCTGTCTGACTATTTGTAACTCCATGCAGCCTACCAGGCTCCTCTGATCCATGGAATTTTCCAGGTAAGAGTACTGGAGTGAGTTCCCATTTCCTTCTCCAGGGAATCTTCCCAACCCAGGGATCAAATCAGTGTCTTTTGCATCTTCTTCACTGGCAGGTAGGTCCTTTACCACTGCAACACCTGGGAACCACAGAGTGTCTATGAATAGAAATAAATCTGTGAGCATGTTCATTTGAGTGAATGTGTAACCTGTGGAAGTATGTGAGCATCTCTTTGTGTACGAGTGAATCAAGCCTGTTCATACGTCAGTGTGTTAATGTGTTTTTGTGTGTTTGTATGTTCATACATATGAGTGAATTTGTAAGCATGTTCATGCTGGTAGCATGTTCACCTGTGAGTGTGTAACCATGTTCATTTGTGTCAGATTCTTAATGTGTACATCTGCTTTTGAGTCATTGCATGAGTGTATGTGTATGTGTAAATGTTGATAATATGCATGTACATAACTGTTAATGAGTGTACTTGTGAGTTTGTGATCAGGTTCACTGTATGTATATGTGCACTTGTTCATCTCTGTGTGCAAATTACTGTGTGAGTATATATATCTGATCATGTTTCTGTGTTTGAATGAAAATGTAAGCATATCATGTATGTTCATGACTATGAGTGAATGTATGCTTTATATTTCTGTTTTTCTACATTTTTTCTTGAGCTAATGTGTAAACAAGTTTGTCAGTAAATGTATGAGTATACACACACACATACACACATCTGTGTGTGCATATTGAAATGCAGTGTTAAGTGAATATAGCAACATGTGTGTGTTAATGAGTATATAAGCATGCTTGTATGTAGGGGCATGGTAATATATGTGTTCTTTTCTGTGAGCAAATGTGATGATGCTGTGTATGACTAAATGTGTGTTCCTTGTGTGGAAGTGATGATGACATTTGTGTTGTGAGCATGTGAACATGCAAATGTTAAAGCTTGTATTTGTGAAAACATGAATTTGTGTGTTCATTTATATGTGAGTGTGTATTTGTATATATGTGAGCATGTTCACGTGTGTAAATTAAGGCATGAGTAAGTTGGTGTGCATGAAGGTATTAATGTATTTTTCATTAGTGCAACTGAATGTATAAGCAAGGTTATATACATGAGCATGATGTACAATTTTAAGTGAAGTTGTAAGTGTATGTGGGTGTGCCTGTGCACATGAATTCATTTGTGAGCAAGTTCATGAGTGAATATATCAATATGTTTATTTCTGTTTGTCTATGTATTTAGGTCTTCATCTGTTCATGAGTATCTAAGTGAGTATATGTTTGTGACTGAACATGATTATGTACACATATGTCAAATTTTCCTTTGTGTAAATAAACTTGAGAGGTTTTTGTGTCTTTGGACATATTAAAATATGAATATGTTCATTAGGCACATGTTTGAATATGGTTTATGTCTGAATGAATATGTAAGTATTTGTGTGAATATACTGAAATGTGTGGTAATGTGTGTGTATGGTCATGTATGTGATGACAGTCATGTATGGATTAACATATGGACACTTTCATGTTAAGGAATATAGAATCAGTTTCATGTGAGCATGTTCATGTCATTTAATGTCAATGTCTTAGCTTACATGACTGTGTGAACATCCTGTGATTGAATGTGAGTGTATCTAGGTGTGACTGAATGTGTGTGCATGTTTGCACATCTAAGCATGTTAATGTGAGTATGTTCACTTGTGTGAATGAATGTAAGAATGTTCTCCTATGTGTGACTGAATGCATGAGTGTGTTCATGTGGGAGTGATTGTCTGTAGTTGTACATTCATGTGCAAGTGGGAATGAATGTATGACTGATACTTTCAGAGTGTTCATGTATGTGAGTAGATGTGTTGGTATGAATGTATGTGAGCCTATCTGTGTGCAAGTGACTGAGTGTGGGTCACTGTGTCTGACGGCATGTGAGCATGTTTTTGTATGTGACTGAGTTGATATACATGTACATGTGTCTATGACCATTCATGTTAACATGTGAACTTGACATCTGGGTAAATTGTAACTATATGTGTGAGCACATTTGTTTCAATGAATATGCAAGTATGTCTGTGTGTGAGCTCATTCATGTGTGAGTGAATGTGAGTATATCAGTCTCTCTGTGTGAAAGTACCAGCATGTTCATGTGTGGAAATGTGTGAGTGTGTCCACATGTGTGAGTGTGTTGAAAGAAAAGGTAAAATCATGGGTTAGTGTGTTCACAAGTGAATTTGTAAGGATGTGTGTGTTCATGTGAGATACTGAGTGTGTCTTACATGTGAATAAATTTGTGAACATATTCACGTGAATGAGAGAATGTGTGCATTTGTGGTAGCATCCATGTATCTACTTGTGTGTAAGAATTTAGGATGTATCTGTTAGTGAATGTGTTATGTCTGCATATCAGCATGAATTTGTTTTAGGAAATTTGTAAGTATATGCATTAGTGACAGCAGGTATGTGTGTGTGAGAGAACACACAGATGTTTGTGCACAAGTATGTAAATATAGAATTTAGACTGGACATGTGATTTGTATAAACCATTATATGTAAGAGTATATATGTGAATGAGTTTTTAAATACATGTGTGTGATTCAATGTGTTAGCACTAGAGTGTATAATCATGTTGAGATGGGGATTCACATGTGTGACTGAATACATGTCTTTGTTTGTATGTGTGTTTATATACATTAATGACAGAATGTATCAGTGAGTGAACATGAGCATGTATGTGTGTTCTATGTGTGTGAATGAATCTGTGGGTATGTTTATGTAAGCAAATTAATGTGTGAGTAAGTCTGTGGGATTGAACATGTGAACATGTGGATGTAAGTGTGTCCATGTGTGTTAGTAAATTTGTAAGCATTCAGTGAGTGAATGGGGCTCATCTTATAAGCATGTTCACGTGTGAGTGTATTTATGTAGTGATTGTATAAGCATTTGTAAGTATGAGCAGTTTAATGTACAAGTGAACACATGAGCATGCTCCATTTATGATCACGTTATTTTTTGGAAGTTGAAGTGTGAGTCTTAACTTACACTCACTGTAAATACAAACGACTCTGTCTAGTGTGTCAGTGATTTTGTGAGTGTGTTCATGTGAGTGAATGAATGCATTATCATGCTCATGTGAGTGACTTTTCAAGCATGTCTGTGTAAGAGAGAGAATATATGAGACTATGTATGTGCCTATGAGTTAATCTGTTATATGCCCTTTTCAGTGAGTGAATTGTGAGAATGTTATCATTAGTGACACTGCATGTGCATTTATATTATCAATTTTGTGTTTGAGTAAATTTCTAAGTTTACTTGTATGTTTGAATACACATACATGTATGAGTGAATGGTAATCAAGTTATATACGCAGTATGTTGATATGCATTGGGGACAGGGTATGTGAATATGTGTAAATGAGTGTGTTCAAGTGAATTTTAAACCATGTTTGTTTCTAAGTGAATATGTGAATGTGTGTGAGCATAAACTAAAGAACACACATGAGTATATATATGAGTGTCGATATATATGAGTGAGTATGTGGTTATATGAGCATATTTTGGTGTGTAAATGTATGAGCATTTCATGTGTGTAAATGGTGGTTGGAGTATATTTGTTTGAATGAGAGAATGAACATGTATATGTGAGTATATAAGTGTATCCATTAGTGAGTAACCTAAGAGAATGATCATGTCAGTGAATAAATGTGTGTGCATGTCTGAAATTGATGAGTGAGCTACATTCATGGTTAAGTGTGTTGTTAGTATATTTGAGCACTTTATACATATTTATACCTATTCATGTGTATGACTAAATTTTTAAATTTGTACATGGATGTTTGCTTGTGTGGATGAGTTAATGTGTAAGCATACTAGTCTGCATGGGGTTGCTAATGAGAGAGTCAATTCCTTGGTAGGTTGATAAGAAGTCCGGGGGTCCCCAAGGAGAGAGGGGTCTGGAATTCTCAAGGAAGAGAAGAGGACAAATGTTTTTTTTTTTCCCCTCTACATTCCTTAGTCTTAGTCACATAAAACGTTTTTATCTTTAAGCCTGGAACTGATGATTACACAACAAACAACTAGGTTTGGACCATGTACTAAGGATTATATAGCAACAATGTATCCTGCTTGGGGACAGTTTCTCCTTCCTGAGGGCCTTCTGGCTAATCCTGTTATCTTGAAATGTGGATTGTGGGAGTAGGTCTAGTAAGATCTTTTCAACCTCCAGATATTCTTTTGATTCACTGTAATAGCTAATTGGAGAGTATATAACTCCCTTGCTAACACTGGCAGGGGGGAGGGGGGGCACTCTTTCTGCCCCTTTCTGATGTCTCTGTCAGAAGCTTTCTCTATCTCTTTTATACTTTAATAAAACTTTATTACACAAAAGCTCTGAGCCATCAAGCGTCCTCTCTGGCTCCAGATTGAATTCTTCTCCTCCGGAGGCCAAGAATCCCAGCATCTTTTGTGGTTCAGCAGCAACCTTTCACTAATGTATGAGTAAACATTTGAGCAAATCCTTCTATGTGTGTGTATGAATGTGTGAGCTTCATGAGTGTGAAAATGTTTATTTGTAATGAAAATGGGTATGTTTCTGTTTGTGTTCATTTGCATGTGTGAAGGATTTGAGAGTATATACATGTGCAGGATCTGTAAAAGTGAGCGTATGTCTTTATCTTGGGATAAATTTGTGATCACGTTTTTTCAAGTGAATAGATGTTGCATCATCTTTATGTCTGTGAGTGATTGTTGCAAGTGTGTTTATTAATTTGAGCTTCTTAATGGAAGAATGTATTTCTTTCAGTGAATATATGTGTGTTTGGAAGCATGTTCATTCACAAGTGAATGTGTAAGCATGTTTCTATTTGCATGTGCAGGCATATATAAAAGCATGTGTGTATACCTGTGACATATGAATGTCTTATGTATGAGTGGTATTATAACTATGCCCCTGTAAATTAATGTGTGAGCCAGTTTGAGTGAATACATGTGTAAACAAATTTTATGAGTGTCAGAGTATACAAGTATCTTTGTTCATGCCTTTGAGTCAATATATGAGTATTATTTATCTGTCAGATAACTGTTGTATGGGTGTGTTTGACTGTGTCAGTGAACTTGTATGCAAGTGAATGTGTGAGTATGTAATATGTGAGCAGAATAATTTCTGTAGAGAACATGTATGCTCATATGTGGAACCAGGCAGTCTGGGGAATTAACATATGAATAAATTTACATATTTACTGTGACTATATATGTGATTAAGATCATATGTGTGACTGTTGAGCATTAGCATGTGTTTCTGAGTATATGTGTCTATGTGTGAGGGGAAATTTGTTTCAGATGCCTTTGTAAAAATGCCTCCTCTTTAAGAAGATTTATAAAAAGAACTACAGGTTTCTGAATTTCAAAACATAATAGTAAACTGAGTAAAAAAATCGAAGAATTCTATTGAGAAACATTATGACTTCGTAAAGTTGTTAACAAAAAGGATTCAGTTCAGTTCAGTTCAGTTCAGTCGCTCAGTCGTGTCCGACTCTTTGTGACCCCATGAATCACAGCACACCAGGCCTCCCTGTCCATCACAAACTCCTGGAGTTTACTCAAACTCATGCCCATCGAGTTGGTGATGCCATCCAGCCATCTCATCCTCTGTTGTCCCCTTCTCCTCCTGCCCCCAATCCCTCCCAGCATCAGGGTCTTTTCCAATGAGTCAACTCTTCGCATAAGGTGGCCAAAGTATTGGAGTTTCAGCGTCAGCATCAGTCCTTCCAATGAACACCCAGGACTTACATAAAACTAAATAAACTGGTAAATATGGTTGCAATTTTTATGGTTTCTATCCAAAAGCACTATTGGTTGAAATCTGTTTTCCAGGTGTAAGAAAAACCTTCTCTTTCAATTAAATATGACTTGTAATAATTTGGTAGATTATGCTATTTGGAATATTTATCTTTTTCTCTCTACCTGGTCGATCCTGAGAGTAACATATGTTTGTCTCAAAGATTAAGCCATGCATGAGTGTGCATGGCCAGTAAAACAAAACTGCAGATAGCTCATTAAATCACTTATGGCTCCTTTAGTCACTTTATTATTGCAACTGGATTATAACTAGTTATATTAATCACTGTTTAAATTTGTTCTTTGTTTTCCAATTGTGCCTTGGGTCTCCCTGCTCTACTATGTCATTGTCTGCATTACTTATATCCTGTTTAATTTATAAGATTATTGTATCATGCAGTAACCAATGTGTAATTAGGTCTACAACAAAACTTATATGGCTAAATGTTTTGAGGAAATCACATTTGTAACATAAAATAATTGCAGTAGTATGATTCTAGGGAAAAGGCAACAAGGGAAATGTCTCCTATATTACAATTAAAATTCAGAGAATTTTTAATTATTGATGGGGCCTGGTCCAAAACTTAACACCTGGAGTGGCATATCAAGAATGTTTGCCTGAACTAGGATGAGCCTCCCAGCACTGCAAGACAAAGGTTGATCACATAATGCTTCCCAGATAATGGTCATTCATGACTGTCAGGCAAGCGTATGCTCCTCGGTTCTTTGTCTCGTCACAACAAAGATTTGGAGTGACAGACATTAAAGCCCCCTCAGCGGGTCACAACTCTCGGGTCGTAGACAGACCGTGTTATAGCTCTTAAATAAATCAGTGTTACAGCTCAGTGTTACAGCTCTATTTATTTAGATAATAGCAGGAAAATCCATCTTCCAGGTGTGAGGGCACGTGGATCTAAAGACACACAGAGAAAAGTACCCCATCGTGCATGCCGGGGGGAGAGAGAGAGTGTGAGAGAGGGAGAGGGAGAGAGAGAGAGAGAAAGCGTATGCACGTGTAGGAGAGAGAGAAAGAGAGCGAGACCCCTTTGGCTCCTCTTTTTATATGTTTTTTCTTCCCCCTGGGCCTGTCCTATGCAAATTGGGCTTAGGCAGGAGCGCTGTTCTACCTGAAGTCCTCACTCCGGTCCTCGGACCTTCCTTTGACCTTCCTCTGTTCTATTTTTGCAGGTTTTTCCCTTCCTTGTTTTTTAGCCACCACCATTTTGGACTCCTTTTCCCTATTCTAACTACCTAACAATGACCAAGAAGGGAAGACCTGAGGAATGGAATCCGTGTCCTTCAATGTGACCCAGTGAGCCCCAGTGAGTGGGAATGCCTGCCATCTGGCAGTCATCACACTACAACCACTCCCTATGGTGAACCCTGAGGAAACTGAGAATGCAGGATTACAGGCCCCAGATGACTGAGGTACACACCAAGGAAATAATTTTAGTGAGCCCTGACTTTTGCATCTTCCCACATAGAAAAGTGCTAAATTTCCTAACTTGAGATGCTGTCTCATGGATCTGAAGTTCAGTATTTCTAAGTCTACAGGTGTGAAATAAGACACTCCAAAAGAGGAACAAAAAGAAGACAAATCTCAACGTTTAAAACACTGGCAAAGATGGCGGACACTCCCAGAAAGATCCATCTGACTAAGCAGAATGGTCAGCACCCCTTTTTTCCACAAGATTGTGGGAGAGACTGTGACACTGTTGCAGGGAGGAAGTCAATTCTCAATCCATATTGGAAACTGTTTCTTTGACTTGCTTTTCGTTGCTTTTGTTATTATAATCATACTTAATAGCTTGTCTCAGAGGACCCTGTCCCTCTGCTTGACTGTAAACTAAACTGCTTTTGTTCAGCTCATAGAAAGGTAATTTGTCCCTTCCCATCTGTAAACAGAGATTCACATACCCCTTCCAAAGACTGGCCATTCCCTTGGAGACGTTTTGCATGACTGAAGACCCTTTCACTTTACTTCCCCACTCCCTCTCACTCTCTATTCTGCCTTTTGTCTTTAGTTCCTCACTGCTTCTTTCTCTCTGATCCATAAAAGAACCTAGCATCCAGACACCCACAAGATGGTTATTTTGAGGTGCTAGCCTGCCATCTTCTCCATCAGCTGCTTTCTGAATAAAGTCGCTTTCCTTGCCTCAAAAAAAAGAGTGAATAACTGTATAAGCATGTCCTCACTTGAGGGTGTAAATATGTAAATGTGTGATATTTGTTTGTATGGGGTAGAGTGTGTTTGTGTGTGTATATATGTGTAAAGATATTCATGGTTGATTGTATGAGTAGCATGATAAGGTGAGAATATATTTGTAAGTAACAGTGTATGTATTTATTGTATGTTAATACACATGTATAATTGAATATGTGGGTGTGTACATGAAAGAAAATACACATCTGCCAGTGTGTAAGTGATTTTCTGAGCAAACTCATACAGTTGAATGATGTGTGAACATGTGTATATATGTGAGTTTGTGTTTGTATGAATTCTTGAGTATCTTAGTGAATGAACGGTGGGTATTCACATATGTGAGCATGTTAATGGGAGAGTGAGAATGGACATGTGTAAAAACAATTTTATGTGAGAGCAGCTATATATGTGAATAAATCTGTAGCATGTTTGTGTGTGTAAGATTATTGAGTGTGTGAGCACATTAACATCAAGTATATAGTGTGTGTGTGTGAGTGAATGTCTCAATGTGTGTGACCATGTAAAACTATATTTGTGATGGAGGATGATAGTGTGTCAATGTATGACAGAATGTGTGAATGACTTTGTGTATGTGATTATATTTGGCAGATGAATGAATGATCACTGTCATATATGTAAACATGAAGCTTTGAGTACATATGTTTAAGTGTGTCCATGAATTTATGAACATGTGTGTGATAGATATGTGTGTTCATAAATGCCAGCATGTTGCTGTGAGACAGGGAATATGTGAACATCCCCCTGTATGAATAAATATGCATGCAAATTTATGTGTGATTTTGTTAATGTGAGTCCATGGGGTCGCAAAGAGTCAGATACGACAGGGCGACTAACACTTCACTTCAGCCGTCATTTTGAATGGAAAAATTCCCACATGACTGTGGTTAGATTTCTCCATGGAATCAAATATGTTTTCATGAGAACTGTCTTTGCTGTCACACCCAAAAGCTATGATTGTTTCCTGTGGGCAGTAAGTGCTGCAGCTGTTGAAGAGCCACCTCCCACTGAATGTGATATAAATCTGGAAGTTTGTATTGGAAAAGAGTTAGGTTAGGAAAGAATTCCCAAACTGGATGAAGCTCCTGACTCTTTAGACATCCCTTTTCCTGAGTATTATGTTGCATACATTCCTTTATATGTATATAAAGTGTGGGTATATATATTTAAAATATAAGTTCCCAAACAGGAAGGAAATTCATGATAAGTTATGCTCGGTCACTTAGTGCAATTTTTTCCAGTGCAAGCGTCAATAAATGGGACTTGCACTACATAAAGAAAAAATCATTATAACAAATAAAAAAGAAACCAATTAGTTGTAAAGGTATATGTTTTGACAGGGTTTATATTCATCATTATGCCAGGGATTACTAAGAGCTATAATTTTATCTAATTGTAACCCCATAGACTTTGTTAGCATGGCTCTGCGTTACTGCACTTTTAATATGACTGCACTGACCACAAGCATTCTGGCTGTAATACTGGGTGCATGCTATCTCTGGGCATTCCTCAAATAAGACTCAAGAGACAGTGGCTCGATGTGATTAAAGACACTACTTAATAACAGTGTGTCTCATTTGATCCTAGGTCAAAACTGGCTCTGAGGGTTTACAAGGCATCTTTGAGTTATAAGCTGTATCCAAAGAGTCTGGTTTAGCCAGAATGTGTGTTGCTCTAGTAGAAGAGACAGGAAAAGGTCTAGCCTCAGTGGTGGTCATGGTAGTAGGACTGACCAGCCTGAACAGACAACAGCCTGGTTCCCATTGTCTCCAATCTGACTTGTGTTATAAGACTCCCTGTTATATGTGTGTGGTACAGTGTCCAGACAGACCTTGTAAACAGTAGTGTACATTACTAGGCCTGGGTGAACCACCAATATACATGGAGTCAACACTGGCAAGTGTAGGAAATTCTAAGGTGAGACAGGGCATAATAGGGTATGGCTTAAACTTGGAGGTCACCTGTACCCAGCTGTAGGGGACCTGACTTGTCCTCGGGTATTCATATGGTGTTACCTGTTCAGGGAGTGGTTTAGGTCCACCTCTTGGCTTCCATGGTGTCTTCAGTGGACCAAAGTACATGGATGGCATATAAGGTCACCTCCTTCTGCAGAAAGCGGTGGATACTTTGCTTGGCTTATGCTAGATGATGATGAACACAGACTAAGGATGGTTTCAGAATCATTGATCCACATTAGGTTCTTATCAGGATCAAGAAGGAGGTGCCTAAGCTCTGGATTTTCTATGAGGAAGAAAGAAAAGATAAAAGTACCAGGTGAATGTTTCTTTTCTATGCATAGCAGTGCCTGTGTTTCCATGTTAGTGAAAACAATAATTGGGTTGTGTCTGGTGTGGATACATACACAAGCAGAGATAGAAATGTCTCTGTGGTTGAGCTCCTTATTTGTTGTAAATTTAAATATTGTTGAGTTATGCCATAAAGACATGAATTTAATATAATCTAAACCATGGGCAGTATTTTTGACCACTTGAAGGACCACTGCCCTCCACGTTCTCTCACTAGCCCTTAAAAGTCCATCATGTTTTTCATGATACCTGCCACTGGAGGATGACAGGAAAGCTAAAAATCCAAGCAATGTTTTCTTGTAATGCCCATACTTACATCACTTTACACTGCTGTGGCAACTTTGGGTTGACTGTATCACTTGTACGGCAGTCCCAATGGCTGTAAAAGCTATTTTGTTCGGCCTTCAATAGCACTAGAAGTTAGTGCCTTGCATTCATAAATTATTGGAAGAACTTGTGCAGAAGGCCAGTAGCACTGAGTTGAGCTCCCCATGCTATACAGCAGCTTCCCACTAGCTATCTACTTTACATATATGCTAGTGTATATACGTCAATTCTACTCTTCCAATCATCTCAGCCTTCCCTTCCCCCTCTGTGTCCATAAGTCCATTCTCTATGTCTATGTCTCTATTCCTGCCCTGCAAATAGATTCATCAGTAGATTCCATATACGTGTGTTAATATATTTGCTTTTCTCTTTCTTACTTACTTTACTCTGTATAACAAGTTCTAGGTTCATCCACATCAGCCTGATGCTCTTTAACAACCTAGAGTGGTGGGATGTGGTGAGGGTAGGAGGGATGCTCAAGAGAGAGGGGATATATGTATACTTATGGCTGATTCTCCTTGTTTTATGGCAGAAATCAGTACAACATTATAAAGTAATTATGCTCCATTTAAAAATATATTTAACAAAAGAAACAAAGGTGGAATTTAAAACAATGAGTTCTAAAATTTTAAATAAAAAGCAGTTTTGGATTAAACTATGCACTCTACTATATATAAATAGACAATCAACAAAGACCTACCGTATAGTACAGGGAACTATACTCAACATTTTAATAATAATCTTTAAGGAACAAGAATCTGAAAAGGAATATATATACTTATATGTAGTTGACTATATACATATACACATATATATAGCTGAATCACTTTGCTGTATACCTGAAGCTAATGCAACATTTTAAATCAATGGTACTTCAATAAAAATATAAATAAGGGGGCAGTCCCAAGATGGCGGAGGAATAGGACGGGAAGACCATTTTCTTCCCCACAAATTCATCAAAAGATCATCTGAATGCTGAGCAACTTCCACAAAACAACTTCTGAATGCTGGCGGAGGACACCAGGCACCCAGAAAGGCAGCCCATTCTCTTCAAAAGGAGGTAGGACAAAATATAAAAGACAAAAAGAGAGACAAAAGAGTTAGGGATGGAGACCCATCCTGGGGAGGGAGTTGTGAAGGAAGAAAAGTTTCCACACAGCAGGAAACCCTCTCAAGGGCAGGTCTGTGGGAAGTTTTGGAGTCTCAGAGAGCAACACAACCGGGAGGGGAAAAAAAAAAAAAAAAACAGAATACGCGCCTAACCGCAACTCCCAGCAAAGAAGTAGCCCAGATGCTCACGTCCACCACCAGCAAGCAGGGGCTGGACAAGGAGGTGCAGGCTCCATGCTTTAGGATAAGGACCTGGCCTGAATGCCCTGAGGACAATCTGAGGGAGCTAACGTGAGAGAGCAACAAAACTGTGGGATAGCCAGAGAGAGAAAATAAAAAAAAGAACTTTCCCGTGAAAGGCTCTAACCTAATGTGCAGCCTGCTGTGCTCACAGAACAAAGGATTGAGTGAATACCAAAGGAGAGCCAGCCGGTTGCATACAGGCCCATCCCCACCAATGAAGGCAGAGAAGCAGGCGTGCAACAGCCAGAGCTGGAAGAAAAGAGGCAATCTAGGCTCCAGAGACCAGCATCCTCAACCAAACTGTGAGTAGGCTCCCAGTTCTAACCACATCTTCCTGGGATCCTGGACGGTTAACATCTGGCAGGAGGGTCACAGCCAGAGATCAGCTCCCCAGAAGAGATACACGGCACACCTGAGATGGTGCTCTCGTGGTGCACCCAGGAAAGTGAGTGACCAGGACTGGGGAGGTGATTAAGATGCATGGCCCAATCCGAGAGACTCATCTTTGGTGAAGAGAACTATGTAATCCTGAGATTTTGTTGACTTGTTAGTACTGCCTACTTGAGTAGAATTTTATTTATGAACTCCTGTGTCTTGCAGTGATATGAATCTGCTCATGTGAAGACTGGCTATAAACTGAAAATTGTATTCTGTATTCCAGAACAAATCACACATTTAATCCAAATAATAAATGGCTATTTCTAAAAAACAAAAACAAAAAAAAGATGCATGGCCCACCTGGAACAGTGTGCTCACCAAGAACCTGGTCTCCTGAGCTGCTCAGACCTGAGAAGGGCACAAAACGGACGCCCAATCAAGTCTGTGCCCTTACGGAGTCCAAGAACCTGAATCTGAGCAGCTTAGACTTGGGAAGTGCACAAAACGCAGCATCTGCTTTGAACAGCACCCCTGCAGAGCAACGTGGACCCTAAGCAGTGTAGACCTGGAAAGAATATGCTGCCTTGAGCTAGGGCAAACCCAGTGTGATCCATACACTGCAAGCACTCCCCACACAAGTCAGTGATATTTGTTTGCAGTGTTCCTCCCTCCCAAGAACACACCTGAACAAGTGAGCCTAAATAAGTGACTATCTTCACCCCTTGTATCAGGTTGGAAATTAGATACTGAACAGACTTGCAAACAGAAGAAACCAAAATAAACAAAGAATAGGGAACCTCTCCAGAAATGACAGGTGGGACAGATTTAAAACCCTGTAGTTAACATTGACTAAGCATTGGAAGGGGCCTATAGACCTTGAGAAGAAGTATAAGCTGAAACAAGGAACTATCTGAAATTGAACTGACTCCACACTGCCCACAAAAGCTCCAGAGAAATTCCTAGATATATTTTTACTATTATCATTTTTAATTTTTTTTATATTTAAGTTCTCTATTACTCCTTTAATTTTCATTTTTATAACCTACTATTACCTTGCAAAAAAAGACCCTATTTTTAAAGCAAAATTCATATATATTTTTTTTATACTTTTTGTGGTTGCTTTTGTTTTGTACTTTTAATATTGTATTTTTGAGACACTAACCTCAAGATTGCCAGGAGAAATATCAATAACCTCAGATATGCAGATGATACCACCCTTATGGCAAAAAGTGAAGAGGAGGAGAGGGAGCTAAGATGGCAGAGGAATAGGATGGGGAGACCACTTTCTCCCCCACAAATTCATCGAAAGATTATTTGAACGCTGAGCAAACTCCACAAAACAACTTCTGATAGCTAGCAGAGGACATCAGACACCCAGAAAAGCAGCCCATTGTCTTAGAAAGGAGGTAGGACAAAATATAAAAGATAAAAAGAGAGACAATAGAGTTAGGGACGGAGATCCATCCTGGGAAGGGAGTCTTAACAGAGAAAGTTTCCAAACACCAGGAAACCCTGTCACTGGCGGATCTGGGGGAAGTTTTCGAATCTCGGAGGGCAACCTAAATGGGAGGAAAAATAAATAAAACCCACAGATTACATGCCTAAAAACAACTCCCAGCAGAAAAGTACCCCAGACGCTCACATCCACCACCAGCAAGTGGGGGCTGAACGGAGAGGAGTGGGCGATATTGCTTAGGGTAAGGACCGGGTCTGAAAGCCCTGAGGGCAATCTGAGGGAGCTAACGATAGCAATTTAAACTGTGGGATAGCAAGAGAAAGAGAATTAACCTGGGAAAAGCCCTAAATTTAGGCACTACCCACCCATTCCCAAAACAAAGAACTGAGCGAATACCACAGAAGACCTAGCCGGCTGTGGACTGGCCCATCCCCCGCTGGAGGCAGGAGGCGGGGGGGAGGGAAAAGGGGCAAACTCGGCCCCAGAGATGGCATCCCCTACCAAACTGCAAACAGGCTTCCAGTCTCTAACCAAAGACTTCTTGAGATTATGGATGGTTGACATTCGCCGGGAGGGTCGCAGCCAGAAATCAGCTTCCCAGAAGAGACACAGGCGCACCCGACCCGCACGCCTGGAAACTGAGGTTGGGACCTCGGAGGGGATAAGGCACACTGCACCTGGGGAGAGTGTGCTTGTCAAGCTCCTGGTTGCCTGAGCTGCTCCGACTGGGGAAGGCACAAAACGCAGGTCCAACCGAGTCTGCATCTTTGTGGAGTACCCAAAATTCTGAACCTGAGCAGCTTAGGACTAGGAAGTGCATGCAATTCAGGGCCTGCTCCCTGTAGAGCAGCCTGGAGCCTGAGCAGTGTAGATGGGGAAAGCATACACGCCGTGAGCGGGGGCAAACCCAATGTGACTGGAACACTGCTAGTTCTCCCCACACACGCCAGTGATATTTGTCTGCAGTGCCCCTCCCTCCCCACAGCATGACTGAACAAGCGAACCTAAACAAGAGACCACCTCCGCCCACTTATGTCAGGGCAGAAATTAGACACTGAAGAGACCTGCAAACAGAAGCCAAATAAACAAAGGGAACCGCTTCAGAAGTGACAGGTGCAACAGATTAAAATTCCTGTAGTTAACACTGATTACAGTGGAAGGGGCCTATAGATATTGAGAAGTGTAAGCTGGAACAAGGAGCTATCTGAAACTGAAAAGAACCCACACTGCCTGCAAGAGCTCCAGAGAAATTCCTAGATGTATTTTTACTACTTTTTTTAATTAAAATTTTTTTTCTCTTTCATTTTTTTAAGTCCTCTATTACTCCTCTATTAGCCCTTAATTTCATTTTTATAACCCACTATAACCTTGGGGGGAAGAGGACCCTGTTTTTAAAGCAAACTTCATATATATTTCTTAAATTTTTTGTTTTTCTTGTTTTTTAATATTGTGCTTTTAAGAGTCTAACCTCTACTCTAGATTTTTAATCCTTGTTTTTAAGTATTTGATATTAATTTTGGACATTTAAGAATCCAACCTTCAGTACCCATTTTTACTCAGGAGTGTGATTACTGGTTTATTCACTCTCTCCCCCTTTTGACTCTCCTTTTTCTCCCCCAGATCACCTCTATTTCCTCCCTCCCCCTTCTCTTCTCAATCCAATTCTGTGAATCTCTGTGGGTGTTCTGGGCTGTGGAGAACACTTAGAGAACAGAGTACTGCCTAGATCTATCTCTCTTCTCTTGAATCTCCCTTTTTCTCCTCCTGCTCACCTGTATCTCCTTCCTCCCTCTCCTCTTCTTCATGGAACTCTGTGAACCTCTCTGGGTGTCCCTCACTGTAGAGAATCCTTTCACCATTAACCTAGAAGTTTTATTATCAGTGCTGAATAGTTGGAGAAGTCTTGAGGCTACTGGAAGAATAAGACTGAAAGCCAGAGGCAAGATGCTTAAGCCCAAAACCTGAGAACACCAGAGAACTCCTGACCACAGGGAACATTAATTAATAAGAGATCATCCAAAAGCCTCCATACCTACACTGAAACCGACCACCACCCAAGAGTCAATAAGTTCCAGAGCAAGACATACCACGCAAATTCTCCAGCAATGCAGGAACATAGCCCTGAGTGTCAATATACAGGCTGCCCAAAGTCACACCACACCCATAGACCCATCTCAAAACTCACTACTGGACACTCCATAGCATTCCAGAGAGAAGAAATCCAGCTCCACCCACCAGAACACCTACGAAAGCTTCCCTAACCAGGAAACCTTGACAAGCCAAACATCCAGCCCCACCCACTGGGAGAAACCTTCACAATAAAAAGGAGCCACAGACTACCAGAATACAGAAAGGCCACCCAAAACACAGCAATCTAAATAAGATGAAAAGGCAGGGAAATACCCAGCAGGTAAAGGAACATGATAAATGCCCACCAAGCCAAACAAAAGAGGAGGAGATAGGGAATCTACATGAAAAAGAATTTAGAATAATGATAATAAAAGTGATCCAAAATATTGAAAACAAACTAGAGTTACAGATAAATAGCCTGGAGACAAGGATTGAGAAGATGCAAGAAATGTTTAACAAGGACTTAGAAGAAATAAAAAAAGAGTCAATTAAAAATGAATAATGCGAGAGAGCAAGATGGTGGAGGCACTTTCTCTCCTACAAATTCATCAAAAGAATAACTGAACGCAGAGCAAACTTCACAAAACAATTTCTGATCGCTAGCTGAGGTCATCAGGCGCCCAGAAAAGCAGCCCATTGTCTTCGAAAGGAGGTAGGACAAAATATAAAAGATAAAAAGTGAGACAAAAGAGCTAAGGACGGAGATCCCTCCTGGGAAGGAAGTCTTAATAGAGGATGTTCCCAGACACCGGGAAACCCTCACACTGGCGGGCCTGGGGGAAGTGTTTGAATCTCAGAAGGCAACATGACTGGGAGAGAAACAATAAATAAAACCCACAGATTATGAGCCTAAAAGCAACTCCCAGCAGAAAAGTACCCCAGATACCCGCATCCACCACCAGCAAGTGGGGGCGGAACAGAGAGGAGCGGGCGGCATTGCTTGGGGTAAGGTCTGGACCTGAGTGTCCTGAGGACAATCAGAGGGAGCTTTTGTGAGTTCCCAGCTTGAACTGTGGGAGAGCAAGAGAGAGAGAAAATTAACAGGCCCGAACACACTGCCGACCTTTCGCAGAACAAAGGGACCGAGATTCTGGATGGTCGACATCCGCCGGGAGGGTCGCGGCAAGACACAGGGCGCGGGCACCCGACCGGCGTGGGCGGGGACTGGGACTGGGGACGCGGAGGGCAGCAGGCGCACGCACCGGACTGGCGCCGGTGGAAACTGAGACTGGGACGGCAGAAGGGAGTGGGCACGCCACACCCGGGGAAAGTGCGCCCGTCAAGCGTCAAGCCCCTAGTTGCCTGGACCGCTCTGACGGTGAAGGCACAAAGAGCAGGCGCAGCTTTTTGTTCCGAGCTTTTTTTTTTTTTTTTTTTTTTTATTTTATTAGTTGGAGGCTAATTACTTCACAACATTTCAGTGGGTTTTGTCATACATTGACATGAATCAGCCAGAGAGTTACACGTATTCCCCATCCCGATCCCCCCTCCCACCTCCCTCTCCACCCGACTCCTCTGGGTCCTCCCAGTGCACCAGGCCCGAGCACTCGTCTCATGCATCTCACCTGTTCCGAGCTTTTGTGGAACACCCGAGGGCTGGAACCGCGCGCAGCGCTGGGCGCACTCTATATAGAGTAGCCGGGAGCCTGAGCAGCGCCAGTCCCTCCCCCCAGCGCGACGGAACTAGCTACCTGATAAGAGTCCACCTCCACCCGCCTGTGTCAGGGCGGAAATGAGGCCCTGAAGAGACCGGCAAACAGAAGCCAAATAAACAAAGGGAACCGCTTCAGAAGGGACTGGTGCAACAGATTAAAATCCCTGTAGAAAACACTGACTACACCGGAAGGGGCCTGTAGATATCGAGAAGTGTAAGCTGGAATGAGGAGCTATCTAAAACTGAGCCAAACCCACACTGACCACAGCAGCTCCAGAGAAATTCCTAGATATATTTTTACTTTTTTTCTCTCTTTTATTTTCCTTTAAAATTCCCTATTACTCCCCCATTACTCCTTAACTTTCATTTTCATAAATTTTTACAATTTTTTTAATTAGGGAAAATTTTTTTTTCTCTTTTTTTCTCTCTTCTTTTTTTTTTCCTTCTTCTCTTCTATTTTCTATTTTTCTTTTTCTCTTATTTCTTTTAAAGTCCTCTAGTACTCCTCTACTACTCCTTAATCTTCATTTTCAATACACTATAACCTTACAAAAAAAAAGAAAAGGAAAATAAAGAAGAGAAGCCCTATTTTTAAACCAAACCTCATATACATTTCTAAAATTTTTTGGGGGGTGTTTTGGATTTTGTCTTTAATATAGTATTTTTAAGAGTCTAACCTCTACTCTAGATTTTTAATTTTTGTTTTTCAGTATATGATATAAACTGTGAACATTTAAGAATCCAATATTCAGTTCCCATTTTTATTCAGGAGTGTGTTGATTATTCTCTCCCAATCTTGACTCTCTGTTTTCTACCTCAGAACACCTCTATTTCCTCCTCTCCCCTTCTCTTCCCAATCCAATTCTGTGAATCTTTGTGGGTGTCTGGGCTACAGAGAACATTCTAGGAACAGACAACTGCGTAGATCTGTCTCTCTCCTCTTGAGTCCCCCTTTTTCTCCTCCTGCTCATCTCTATCTCCCTCCTCCCTCTCCTCTTCTTCATGTAACTCTGTGAACCTCTCTGGGAGTCCCTAATGGGGGAGAATCTTTTCGCCATTAACCTAGAAGTTTTATTATCAGTGCTGTATAGTTGGAGAAGTCCTGAGACTGCAGGAAGAATAAAACTGAAATCCAGAGGCAGGAGACTTAAGCCCAAAACCTGAGAACACCAGAAAACTCCTGACTACATGGAACTTTAAGTAATAAGTGACCGTCCAAAAGCCTCCATACCTACACTGAAACCAACCACCACCCAAGAGCCAATAAGTTTTAGAGCAAGACACACCACGCAAATTCCCCAGCAACACAGGAACATAGCCCTGAACGTCAACATACAGACTGCCCAAAGTCACACCTAACACATAGGCCCATCTCAAAACTCATTACTGGGCACTCCATTGCTCTCCAAAGAGAAGAAATCAAGTTCCATGCTCCAGAACACCGACACAAGCTTCCCTAACCAGGAAACCTTGACAAGCCAATCGTCTAACCCCACCCACTGGGTAAAAACTCCACAATAAAAAGGAACCACAGACCTCCAGAATAGAGAAAACCCATTCCAGACACAGCAATCTATAACAAGATGAAAAGGCAGAGAAATACCCAACAGGTAAAGAAACATGACAAGTGTCCACCAAGTCAAACAAAAGAGGAGGAGATAGGGAATCTACCTGAAAAAGAATTTAGAATAATGATAATAAAAATGATCCAAAATCTTGAAAACAAAATGGAGTTACACATAAATAGCCTGGAGACAAAGATTGAAAAGATGCAAGAAATGTTTAATAAAGACCTAGAAGAAATAAAAAAGAGTCAATTAAAAATGAATAATGCAATGAATGAGATCAAAAACACTCTGGAGGGAACCAAGAGTAGAATAACGGAGACAGAAGATAGGATAAGTGAGGTAGAAGATAGAATGGTGGAAATAAATGAAGCAGAGAGGAAAAAAGAAAAAACGATCAAAAGAAATAAGGACAACCTCAGGGACCTCTGGGACAATGTGAAACGCCCCAACATTCGAATCATAGGAGTCCCAGAAGAAGAAGACAAAAAGAAAGGCCATGAGAAAATACTCGAGGAGATAATAGCTGAAAACTTCCCTAAAATGGGGAAGGA
The DNA here is from genome assembly GCF_963930625.1 of Muntiacus reevesi. Lineage (NCBI taxonomy): Eukaryota > Metazoa > Chordata > Mammalia > Artiodactyla > Cervidae > Muntiacus > Muntiacus reevesi. Next base: position 143,853,233 of record NC_089271.1, on the reverse strand, counting down.
AATAGCCACCCAAGTCCAAGAAACCCAGAGAGTCCCAAACAAGATAAACCCAAGGTGAAACACCCCAAGACACATATTAATCAAATTAACAAAGATCAAACACAAAGAACAAATACTAAAAGCAGCAAGGGAGAAACAACAAATAACACACAAAGAGATTCCCATAGGGATAACAGCTGATCTATCAATAGAAACCCTCCAGGCCAGAAGGGAATGGCAGGACATACTGAAAGTAATGAAAGAGAATAACCTACAACCTAGATTACTGTACCCAGCAAGGATCTCATTCAGATAAGAAGGAGAATTCAAAAGCTTTACAGACGAGCAAAAGCTGAGAGAATTCAGCACCACCAAACCAGCTCTTCAACAAATGCTAAAGGATCTTCTCTAGACAGGAAATGCAGAAAGGTTGTATAAACGTGAACCCAAAACAACAAAGTAAATGGCAACGGGACCACACCTATCAATAATTACCTTAAATGTAAATGGGTTGAATGCCCCAACCAAAAGACAAAGATTGGCTGAATGGATACAAAAACAAGACCCCTATATATGCTGTCTACAAGAGACCTACCTCAAAACAAGAGACACATACAGACTAAAAGTGAAGGACTGGAAAAAAATACTTCATGCAAATGGAGACCAAAAGAAAGCAGGAGTCGCAATACTCATATCAGATAAAATAGACTTTCAAATAAAGGCTGGGTAAAGAGACAAAGAAGGACACTACATAATGATAAAAGGATCAATCCAGGAAGAAGATATAACAATTATAAATATATATGCACCCAACATAGGAGCACCACAATATGTAAGGCAAACACTAACGAGTATGAAAGAGCACATTAATAGTAACACAATAATAGTGGGAGACTTTAATACCCCACTCACAACTATGGATAGAACAACTAAACAGAAAATCAACAAGGAAACACAAACCTTAAATGATACAATGGACCAGCTAGACCTAAGTGATATCTATAGGACATTTCACCCCAAAACAATCAACTTCACCTTTTTCTCAAGTGCACACGGAAACTTCTCCAGAATAGATCACATCCTGGGCCATAAATCTGGTCTTGGAAAATTCAAAAAAATTGAAATCATTCCAGTCATCTTTTCTGACCACAGTGCAGTAAGATTAGATCATTAGATCTCAATTACAGGAAAAAAATTGTTAAAAATTCCAACATATGGAGGCTAAATAACACGCTTCTGAATAACCAACAAATCATAGAAGAAATCAAGAAAGAAATCAAAATATGCATAGAAATGAATGAAAATGAAAACACAACAACCCAAAACCTATGGGACACTGTAAAAGCAGTGCTAAGGGGAAGGTTCATAGCATTACAGGCTTACATCAAGAAACAAGAAAAAAGCCAAATAAATAACCTAACCCTACACCTAAAGCAATTAGAGAAGGAAGAAATGAAGAACCCCAGGGTTAGCAGAAGGAAAGAAATCTTAAAAATTAGCACAGAAATAAATGCAAAAGAAACTAAAGAGACCATAGCAAAAATCAACAAAGCTAAAAGCTGGTTTTTTGAAAAAATAAACAAATTGACAAACCATTAGCAAGACTCATTAAGAAACAAAGAGAGAAGAATCAAATTAACAAAATAAGAAATGAAAAGGGTGAGATCACAACAGACAACACTGAAATACAAAGGATCATAAGAGACTACTACCAGCAGCTCTATGCCAATAAAATGGACAACTTGGATGAAATGGACAAATTCTTAGAAAAGTATAACTTTCCAAAACTGAACCAGGAAGAAATAGAAGATCTTAACAGACCCATCACAAGCAAGGAAATCGAAACTGTAATCAAAAATCTTCCAGCAAACAAAAGCCCAGGACCAGATGGCTTCACAGCTGAATTCTACTAAAAATTTAGAGAAGAGCTAACACCTATCTTACTCAAACTCTTCCAGAAAATTGCAGAAGGTAAACTTCCAAACTCATTCTATGAGGCCACCATCACCCTAATTCCAAAACCAGACAAAGATGCCACAAAAAAAGAAAACTACAAGCCAATATCATTGATGAACATAGATGCAAAAATCCTTAACAAAATTCTAGCAAACAGAATCCAACAACGTATTAAAAAAATCAGACACTGTGACCAAGTGGGCTTTATCCCAGGAATGCAAGGATTCTTTAATATCCGCAAATCAATCAATGTAATACACCACATTAACAAATTGGAAGATAAAAACCATATGATTATCTCAGTAGATGCAGAGAAAGCCTTTGACAAAATTCAACACTCATTTATGATTAAAACTCTCCAGAAAGCAGGAATAGAAGGAACATACCTCAACATAATAAAAGCTATATATGACAAACCCACAGCAAGCATCACCCTCAATGGTGAAAAATTGAAAGCATTTCCCCTGAAATCAGGAGCAAGACAAGGGTGCCCACTCTCACCACTACTATTCAACATAGTCTTGGAAGTTTTGGCCACAGCAACCAGAGCAGAAAAAGAAGTAAAAGGAATCCAGATAGGAAAAGAAGAAGTGAAACTCTCGCTGTTTGCAGATGACATGATCCTCTACATAGAAAACCCTAAAGACACTTCCAGAAAATTACTAGAGCTAATCAATGAATATAGTAAAGTTGCAGGATATAAAATTAACACACAGAAATCCCTTGCATTCCTATATACTAACAATGAAAAAACAGAAAGAGAAATTAAGGAAACAATACCATTCACCATTGCAGCAAAAAGAATAAAATACTTAGGAGTATATGTACCTAAAGAAACAAAAGACCTATACATAGAAAACTATAAAACACTGATGAAAGAAGTCAAAGAGGACACAAACAGATGGAGAAACATACCGTGTTCATGGATTGGAAGAATCAATATTGTCAAAATGACTATTCTACCCAAAGCAATCTGTAGATTCAATGCAATCCCTGTCAAGCTACCAACGGTATTTTTCACAGAAGTAGAACAAATATTTCACAATTTGTATGGAAATGCAAAAAACCTCGAATAGCCAAAGCAATCTTGAGAAAGAAGAATGGAACTGGAGGAATCAACCTGCCTGACTTCAGACTCTACTACAAAGCCACAGTCATCGAGACAGTATGGTACTGGCACAAAGACAGAAATATAGATCAATGGAACAGAATAGAAAGCCCAGAGATAAAGCCACGAACCTATGGACACCTTATCTTTGACAAAGGAGGCAAGGATATACAATGGAAAAAAGACAACCTCTTTAACAAGTGGTGCTGGGAAAACTGGTCAACCACTTGGAAAAGAATGAAACTAGAACACTTTCTAACACCATACACAAAAATAAACTCAAAATGGATTAAAGATCTAAGTGTAAGACCAGAAACTATAAAACTCCTAGAGGAAAACATAGGCAAAACACTCTCCGACATAAATCTCATCAGGATCCTCTATGACCCACCTCCCAGAATATTGGAAATAAAAGGAAAAATAAACAAATGGGACCTAATGAAACTTAAAAGCTTCTGCACTACAAAGGGAACTATAAGTAAGGTGAAAAGACAGCCCTCAGATTGGGAGAAAATAATAGCAAACAAAGGATTAATCTCAAAAATATACAAGCAACTCCTACAGCTCAATTCCAGAAAAATAAATGACCCAATCAAAAAATGGGCCAAAGATCTAAACAGACATTTCTCCAAAGAAGACATACAGATGGCTAACAAACACATGAAAAGATGCTCAACATCACTCATTATCAGAGAAATGCAAATCAAAACCACAATGAGGTACCATTACATGCCAGTCACGATGGCTGCTATCCAAAAGTCTACAAGCAATAAATGCTAGAGAGGGTGTGGAGAAAAGGGAACCCTCTTACACTGTTGGTGGGAATGCAAACTAGTACAGCCACTATGGAGAACAGTGTGGAGATTTCTTAAAAAACTGGAAATAGAACTGCCATATGACCCAGCAATCCCACTTCTGGGCATACACACCGAGGAAACCAGATCTGAAAGAGACACGTGCACCCCAATGTTCATTGCAGCACTGTTTATAATAGCCAGGACATGGAAGCAACCTAGATGCCCATCAGCAGATGAATGGATAAGGAAGCTGTGGTACATATACACCATGGAATATTACTCAGCCATTAAAAAAATTTCATTTGAATCAGTTCTAATGAGATGGATGAAACTGGAGCCCATTATACAGAGTGAAGTAAGCCAGAAAGATAAAGAACATTACAGTATACTAACACATATATATGGAATTTAGAAAGATGGTAACCATCTGTGCAATTTTATAAACTCTTGGGCCACTGCATAAAAGTTGTTCCCACTGAGGTAAAGAAATCTGAAAAAAAAAATAGAAATCTGGGAATCACTTCCCTCACAAACATGCAAAATATAAATCAAGATGTTATGGACTGAATCCTATTCTCTTGAAATGTTTTTGTTGAAGCCTCAACCCCCAGTATGACTGTGTTTGATGATATGGCCTTTATATAAGTAACTAAGTTTAAATGAGGTTATAAACATGGAGCTATAAGTCAAAAGGAGGGTATCCTTATAAGGAAAGAAACAGACACCATGTAGGTCTATCTCTTTCTCCACACACTAAACAAAGAAAAGGCCATGTGAAGACACAGTGAGAAGACAGCCATCTGCCAAGGACAAAGGTCTTACCAAGGTATAAATTCTTTTAATAAATTCTAGATTTGCAACTGAATTAAATTGTGGATTTTTGTGTCAATTTAAATTCTTTCCTCCCTCTGTATTCAAGGTTTCTGATTTCTTTCTATCATATCATTTTTGCTTCTTTGTCACTGGATATACTTCGTATGTGTGATGGGAGAGGTGGCCTCGCTATTCTGCTCACATTTATACATTTCTTCCTTCAGAGAGCCTCAAATCAGTTTCATTACTGCTAGGGTCCTCCCCTATGAAAATGGTTGCTTAATAAGTTTTAAGCACTATGACTTAAGTTGGGGTTGAATTCATCTCGTCACTGTGTCACAAGAGTGCCATGATCCTTCTTCCCTATACCTAGGATGATCAGGATTTTTACTGCAACAGAAACACAGGTAACAGAGTGGCACAACAGAAGACTGCTGGGCCCCCAAGCCAGAGAGGCAGAGAGGAGTGGACTAAAACCATCTTCTGCTATGGAGCTGCCACTTTGGATTGCATGGGAATCTTTTTTTGGGGGGGAGGGGAGGTCTCCTCTCTGTACAGATTCCCTCAGAATATTTTAGATTTTGAGCACTGCAAGTTTACAGCTTTGGATTTTATCTCCATTTAAGCATGAGTGGTCCAGAATTTCTGGGTGGTTATGGGGAAAGGTTCAGAGACCCAGTGACTCACCTCTTGGGTAGCCCAGAAAAGGAAGACATTGCAAGACAATGTAGGATACATGGGGGCTGCATTCTGGAACAGAGTAAATCAGAAGGGTCTGTGAGAAGAGGGTTGTGCAGTATTAAGTGGCTGAGGTAGCCCCTAATTCCTGAGCAAGATGTGATTGGTTTCTCTGAATAATTCTGCTGGCTGACAAGGAAACACTATTCAGGGGGAATATGCAGGAATGCATCTGGTGCATTCAATAGGGAGAGTCTGAAGAGGACACTATCTGGTGGAGCAGAGCGAGGAAAGAAACTTGGGATTGGGCCATTCAAGGTCCTCTCAATTTTACCAAATGTTAACTCATCACAACTACTAATTTTAGCCCTCACCCCACAAGCAGCCCCTCCCTGTACAAGCACCCACTTGCACATGCACGTGCACGCACACACACACACAGAGAACAGTGCACACGACTGAGGAGAACTCAGTCTCTGGACATGAACTGGTGGACCCTGGGGCAGCAGTTCCCCAATCCTCATGATTTGGGCGCTGTTAGCTACATTAACACAGGTGCTGAAACAAGGAGGTCCATGTCAACCCAAAGTACCCATCCCTACCACCAATTCCTCTAAGGACTGGCCAGTAGGCAGGCTACATAGGCAGGGGTTTAAAAGCCCAGGACCACGTCTCCCCCAGCTGTCTCCTTCTAAAAGGTTGTCCACTCACCCGCTGGCATTCCAACTCCTGGCAGCCTGAAGCTTACCAATTAAAGAATTCCGGAAGTACATCAGGAACATCAGAGGAGAGGTTAGTTGTCAAAGTGGAATTTCCAGGTGGGATTGTGGTTGTCATCCTTCAAGAGCTGGATTCTGGTGGGCAGTAGGGGCACAGGGACTTGCCCCTCGTTGGACACCATAGCTCCAAGGTGGAGAACACTGGACACCACTGGAGACCTGGTGGAAGACAGAGGAGGGGATGAGCGGACTAACCACAAAGTGGGACACGAAGCTTGTTCTTCTGCAAACAGCTGCCTCTCGGGTGAGACCATCTTGGCAAGGGGGGCGGGGAAGATATAAATCGATCATGAGCCCTGAGCCTGGGAGCGGTGAGAAGTAGCCGTGTGTCTCAACTCCGTGACGCTGGGTCTGACGCACTTCCGGCTGCCAGCAACAGAGCCGGAAGCCTGATGCACAACTGGCTCTGCCCAGCTGGATGGCATCACGAGGTTAACAAATTCCACAGATGCCAGGAACCAATCAAAAATATGTGTGGTCCTGCTTCCCATCATGGCGTGGACCTATGCAGCCCTCAGGGTATTCTGGCTTCTTCAGTCATTGCTGGCTCAACTCCAGCTCCAGCTCCCTGGCAGCTGAAGAACTGGGCTGGGTGTTGGCGGCGTGGGCCAACCCACCCTGCACCTACCCTCTGTAAGAATGCAAAGTCTGCTTTTTGCTTGAAAACTCCTATGCCCAAGAGTTTGATTCATGTGGTGAAAGGAGTAATTTGAGTACGCATGTTGAATTCTGAAAGATCCAGACACCTTTGAGGGATCAGGAGATGGTTGACTTGGGGTAGTTTCCAGACCCTTGGGTTTCCAGTGACCCTGAGTGCTTCTCTTCTGGAAGGGGTGAAAGAGAGTCAGCTAATGCATTTTTTGATAGGGCTCTGGTGCCTCATCAGGACAGAAGCTGGGCTCCTGGAGTGCCCCCCTCCCATAGCAAAGGGATGCAAAGGTGAAGTGAGGTTTCTTGGCTGACATCATAGAAAAAGGCAAAGGTCAGAATCAGATCTTCAAGGCAGTTAGCCCCTGGAGAGCAGGCCACTCTAATGCTCCAGCATTCTGGTCCCAACATGTAGAGAAAAAAGCCTCACATTTTTATTGTTTAGTCACTAAGTCGTGTCATACTCTTGCAATCACATGGACATAATCCACGAGGCTCCTCTGTCCATGGGATTTTCCAGGCAAGACTCCTGGAGTGGCTTGTCATTTCCTTGCCCAGAGGATCTTCCCCACCCAGGGATCAAACCTGTATCTCCTGCATTTGCAGGTGGGTTCTTTACCACTGAGCCACCAGGGAACTCCCCATTGTGACTTTGGAAGTTGCCAAAAACTTGATGGCAAAAATTAATTCATTTCCCGAGTTTTCATCCCAGACTCACATGACAAAGATCTCAAAAGGCAGCAAGGAATATGAAAAAGCTGGTACAATTTGTATTTGTTGAATTTTTGTCTAGGTCATTTATTAGAATGTACACAAGTATCCAGACTGAATGGACTTGAACATGAATATGGGATTATGAGGTACAGGAAATAGCACTTACCTAGGAGTTAGCTCATCTGTAATCTGACCCAGCTCTGCCACATGACAATGAGCATTCCAGTTTCACTTGAGTATAAAGTGGATTGGGAGGTAAGACAAAAGGTAAAAGAGGTAAGAAGTAAAAGAATAGGTAGCACCTAGCTTACTGAGGGCCACACATTCAGAGCACAGAAAATACTTATTAAGTGAATAAGTGAAGCTAAGAAAGAGTTTTTGTTTTATTTTTGCTTATAAACAGCAAACACTCATTTTTCACAGTCCTAGAAGGTGGTTAATCCAAGATCAAGGCACCAGCAGATCTGGTGTCTCCTGAAGTCTACTTCCTGAATCGTAACTGGCAAATTTTGACTATGCCTTCACGTGGTGGAAGAGGCAAAGTATCTCTCTGGACCCTGTTAAATAATACACTAATCTCATTCATGAAGACTCCACCCTTATGACCTAGGCAACTTCCAAAGAGGCCGCCTTCTAATACCATACTTGGGGATTAGGATTTCAACATATAGATTTCAAGGGTGATGCAAACCTTTTTTATGACTCTTAAACAATTTCCATAGTGCCATGTCTAAACTCAAATAAAATCACATCATTTTCTTACTTTAAAAATGTCACTGGTCTTTCCCTGAGCAAGGCTCTCTTGCAGATACTCAGTTTTCCTTTCTTGCTAATATCTCATCCTTTTTAAAAAGTCAATACCATGTATACCTCTCCTCACAGCAAACCATGAGGGCTTTACCTGCATGTGCTGTATGGTTCTCTTTATGTCCTGATCACATTGTACCTTTTATGAGAGTCTTTGTGTGTGTCTTTATGTGTGTGTGTGTATCTTATTTCCCATGAAAGTCTGTAAGTTCACTTTCTCACATCAGTAACTGCATCCTCCCTGTATTTCTTCTCATTAAAAAAAATTCTTGGGGCTTTCCTGGTGGCTCAGTGGTAAAGAATCTGCCTGCCAATGCAGGAAACATGGGATCTATCCCTGATCTGGGAAGATCCCACATGTCACAGAGCAACTAAGCCTGTGTGCCACCACTACTGAGCCTGTGCTCTAGAGCCCAGGAGTCGCAACTACTGAGCCCATGTGATGCAACTACTGAAGCCTGTGCACTCTAGAGCCCATGCTCTGCAACAAGAGAAGCCACCACAATGAGAAGCCCGCACACCACAACTATACGGGAGACCCCGCTTGCCACAACTAGAGAAAAAGCCCATGCAGCAATGATGACCCAGCACAGTCAAAAATAAATAAAATTATTTATAAAAATAGAATAAAAGCAAACTCTTTTTGCCATGTACCTCATAATTTTTCCTGTACCTCATAATCCCACATTCAGATTTAGTCTCTGAATCCCTACCCTCCTTTAACAAATAAACATAATCAGGGTTTGTGTAAGTTATACTAAAAAGCAGTTTTAACATCTTACGTCCAAGAAGATAAATTAGAGAAGTCATTTTAGGTAATTGGCATTGTACAAGTCTGAGTGGGAAAAAAATCAGATTACAGTTGATCAATTCCACTAAATGTTGTCTAGGTGTTCTTAATCAGCAGGAAGCCACTTTAGCTTCCTTGGTGCACCTTTCTCTTTTTTAGAAATTTCAAACCCAAGAGAGAATGTTGTTTGAACTATTTATTTCTTAGCTTGTGAACCTGACTAACTTGAGCCACTGGTTTGTTTTGAGGTATTATGGAATTTTAAAGAAATGAGCCATTCTCTAGTTCACTCTTCAGGATGTGGACGTATTACATCCATTTAAAATCTCTTGACTTTAAAATAAATAAATAAATAAATAATAAAATAAAATCTCTTGACTTTATAGACTGAGCTAGCATGGAAACAAGAGATGAATATAGCCTTTACTGGGGCAGCATCAGTTTCCACAAAACAAGATAAGAACCCACCTCAGCTCTTCTGTCAGCATCCATGTTCCTGATGTTGTTTGTGAGAACATTGCCCATTACAGTGAATTGATTCCCCTAGTCTTTGTGTCTTCCACATGAAGTATACTGAGTTGAGGTGGAACAAAATGGGTCAACATGCTTTAGTAGATAAACACCACCAAGGCTGCTTGTCAATACTGACATGACTGAAGTAAGACAAAGGGCATTTGGAACAGGGTGCAAATGTATTCAAGTGCATAAACCAATTCCAGGCACTATTAGGTCTGGAAAAGTTTCTCTGTGGACCTGAACATCCAATTTAGGAGTCAGCTATGGAAATGAAGTCAGAGTGACCCTACTTGTGTTCCATTTGATGCAAACGTATTCAGAGAGCTTTTCTCCCCACTGAAATGCACTAATATGGCAGCTTGCTTATGCAAAACTTCACTTTAAGATTATTAAAATTAAATGAAAATGCTCATTTTGGTTTGAGGATTATGTGTGGATCTTAATTTACAAAATATACTCTCTGTTCCAGCCTACTGATGAGAAAATGGCCATCCTCCTCAACAGAACTAATAATAATCATTTCATTCTCACTTCAAGTCTTTAATGTAGGTTTTATACTTCCTATTTTCCAGCCAGGACGGGGGAGACAATGTAGTAGACATCAGAGCTTAGACTGAAGCCAGACTGGCTGGGTTTGAATTTCACCTGTGCCACTCACTAGCAGTAGAATCTTAAGTAAATTACATAGCTTCACTGTGCCTCAGTTTCCTCATTTCTAGAATAAGATAATAAAAGAAATTTCTTATAAGATACAATGAGTTAATTCACGGAAAGCACCTAAGTTATTATTGCCAAACATACAGTCAATGTTCAGAAAATGGAAGATCTTCTTCTGGATTTAGGTGGCCATTTGTTTCTGGCCAGTTAATCATACACATGAGAAGGAAAAATATGAATCACTGAAGCAAACTAGAAGAGAAAGCATAGGTCATGGGGGCAAACTGGCCTTACCCATAGTTCCTGAGATGAGCTGTGTAACTTGGACTGGGGGCAGGGGCAGGTGTACAGAAGGGTTGGAAAATGCAGTCCAGGGGGATTTAGTCCCTAGGATATTCCCACATGTGTCTGCCTCAGTCAGAATATCCTGGAATCTGGGAAATGAAAAAAAAGGCCCCTTCCTACACAGGCTCCAGGAAAAGTTTAGAACCCCAAGTAAATTCCCTACATATGAACATTCAAGTTGCTAAGTTTCAAAGATGCAAACGTGTGTTCCATTGATGTCTGGCATGAGTGAAATTTCAGCTTGCCCTACATCTCCTATGGCTGAGGGTCCTCCAGCGCTACTGTCTCACACCTCCTCTTCCTCCTCCACTCAGTAACTCTTTTTGCCTGTTCACTCCATGCCAGCCCCTGTATACCCTGTGTTGTACTGTGCTACTGTACCTCTCAAGGTACTGTAAGATTAAAAATGTTTTCTTTATTTTCTGTGCTTGATTTTTTATGTATTATTCATGTGAAAAGTATTATAAACCTATTACAGTAAATACTATATAGCCAATTGTGTTAGTTGGGTACCTAGGTTAACTTTGTTGGACTTTAGCAAATTGGACTTATGAAAGTGCTCTCAGAAAAGAACTCATTCATATGTAGGGGCTTACTCTATACAAATTACTAAGCTCAATGAATTGCAATAACTTCATTTTAAATGTCCTACTTTACCCTCTTGATTTAGAAGAGGCAATGTATGAAGCAACTAATTGTTCATCATAGTTTTTCTTTGGAAGACCTGAAGCACAGTTTCTGGCTTACCCAGTACAGGTGTCAAGCCCCTAAGTTACATGGAACCACCTTATCACCTTACTTTATAATTTTGAATGACCGGACTTAGTGTTTTATTGTCATCACAGAATTTAAATTCTTGAGGATTTGCAAAGAAAACTGGATGTCTGGGGCAGGAGTGAAAGTATTAATCTTCACACTTTAAGAGCTTTCCCTCAACCCTGCCATAATGTATAGGCCAGTCCTGTTTTCTGAGTAAAATGTAAATCCAACCACTTTCTAACACCTTTATTTTTGTCACTCTGATCCATGCCACCATCATCTCTCAGGTAGACTACTACAATAGCCTCCTAACTGGCATCTCCACCTTCAGTTTTACATCCTGTAGCAAATGCCATAGATTAGTGTACATGACTCCATTCCAATCTCAGTTACAGCAAGTAAAGTTTGACAGAAGTTGGAAACGAAGTCTACATTTCCTGAACTCCTGCCTCGATGGCCTGGATTCCACTAATACCTTCACCTCTGCCAAGCAGATAATAAACACCCATGATACTTGGAAGGAGAAGTGAGATGTAGTCCGTGCTTCTTCTGTGGATTCTGGTTTCTGTTAGTGAGCATGGGCTCAGAAAATTTCACTTCTTCTGTAGCAGTAATAATAGAGGTCCCAGGATATAGTTCCTAGTTTTGTGGGTATCAAAAGGCAAGGCATGAGACATCTACTTTGACTGTAGATGGAGAAGGAGACAGTGTGGTCTCAAAGCAAGTATCTGTGATGGTCTCAGCAGAAACAGAGTAGTCCAGTGGCTTCCTCACTTTCCACCCTCTTGATTATACCAGTTCTGCAGTACTATTCAGGAAAATAGTTCTGTAAATTTTAATACCTGAGTTAAATAAAAATGGCCACCCCAAAAGTCCCTCATGCTTTTTCCTCATACCCCCAGTTATTTTGTATACTCTTATTATCTATTTATGCATGCCTGTTTTTGAACTTTGTAAGTTCTCCAGGCAAGAATACTGCAGTGGGGTTGCCTTTCCCTTCTCCAGGTGTTCTTCTTGACCCAGGGATCAAACCCAGGTCTTCCACATTGCAAGCAGATTCTTCACCATATGGGCCATCAGAGAAGCCCCAAGAATACTGGAATGGGTAGCCATTCCCTCGTCCCGAGGATCTTCCTGACCCAGAGATAGAACCCGGGTCTCCTGCATTGCAAGCATATTTTCAACATCTGAGACACCTGGAAAGCCCTTAAAAATGGCCTCATATAGTATATATTCTTGGGACTTACCTGGTAGTCAATGATTAAGAATCTGCCTTGCAAGGCAGGGGACACAGGTTTGGTCCCTGGTCAGGGAACTAAGAGGCCTCCCAGACAGCTTAGAGGGTAACCAATATTCCTGCAATGCAGGAGACACAGGAGACATCGGTTCAATTCCTGGGTCAGAAAGATCCCCTGGAAGAGGGCATGGCAACCCACTCCAGTATTATTGCCTGGAAAATCCTGAGGAGCCTGGTGGGCTATAGTCCAAAGAGTCACAAAGAGTCAGACACGACTGAGCAACTAAACACACACACACAGGGGACTAATATCCCACATACTGCCTAGCAGCTAAGCACACGTCCCACAACTAGAGAGCCCAAGTGGCCCAACTACTGAGCCCATGTGCCACAATGTGCACTGAAACAAAGATCTCACATGCTGCAACTAATACCCAACACAACTAAATAAATATTAAAAACAAAACAAAAAACTTAAGATTAAAAAAAGTATAATGACAGTAATGATGCTGCAAGTTGGCAAGAATGTAGAGCAACTAGAAAGTTCGTTCTTTGTTATTGGGAATATACACTGGTACAACCATTTTGAAACATAATTTTATTATTACTTAGTAAAGTTGAGAGACTTCTCTGGTAGCTCAGCAGTAAAGAATCTACCTGCCAATTCAGGAGGCTTGGGTTTGATCCCCAGGTCAGGAAGATCCCCTGGAGAAGGAAACAGCAACCCATTCCAGTATTCTTGCCTAGGAAACCCCATGGACAGAGGAGTCAGGCAGGTTGCAGTTCATGGGGTCATAAAAAAAAAAGAGCAGGAAGTGACTTAGCGACTAAACAACAAGTAAAGTTGAAATGTTTTCAAATCCAAACTTGCTCTGCTCCCTGCACGATGGGCCAGTGAATTGGAGACAAAGGGTTGAGGCAAGGAATACAACTTTATTCAAAAAGCTGTTTGACCTATCAGATGGCAAAACTAATATCTCACAGGATCTGGATGCCAGGTTCTTTTATAGATCATAGATGAGGGGAGGTGAGGAAACAAAGTAAAAAGCCCATTAATCTTGTAAATATCTCCTAGAATGGCAAGCCTCAGGCAGGGGATGTGTAATTTATTCCTTCCTGTCATCCACAGGTGAACAGGGTCATTCCCTGAGGCAGCCATTATGTATGATTACAATAACAAAAGCAATGAAAAGCAAGGCAAAGAAACAGTTCCAACATGGGGTCAGAATTGGCTTTTCCCTGCAACAGAACTTGGGCACACTTTATGACCCAATTTCATCTAGGTATGTACTCTAGATCAGGGCTTCTCAACTGTTGACATTTTGGAACAGATAATTCTGCATTGTGGAGGGCTGTCCTGTGCATTGTAGGATGTTTAGCAGCATCCCTGGCCTCCACCTGCTAGATGCCAGGAACACATCCTCAGTTATGACAACCAAAAATGTTTCCAGACATCAAATGTCACCCTGGTTGGGGGGGGGGGGGTGTATAAAATCACCCTCAAGTGAGAAACTAGAGAAACTATCATGTATGGGCATTGGGGGATATGAATGAGAAAGTTCATTGAATAATAATTTGCAAAAGCATAAAACCAAAAGAATCCTATATGTCCAGCAACAAGAAATACACACATTGTGGGATTTTCATATGGTGGATAACTATACAGCAATGAAAACTGATTACTACAGTTGAACACATCAATATGAATAAATCTCACAAACACAAAATTGAGGGAGGGGAAGAGGAAGACAAGTAATACATCTAGTATAATTACATTTACATAAAGTCCAAAATGGATAAGATATAACATTATTTAAAGGAATATTGTGTGCTAATAAGTGAATTATTAACAAAGTTCAGGATAGTTGTTACCTCTGCAAAGGAATACGTGGCTGAATCAGGGAGGGCATGGGCAAGGCCTCAAAGGCATTGGCTGTGTTCTAATTCTCAAGCTTGGTGATGGATATACAAGTTTTTATATTATTGTTATATACCTTACATATATGCTGTATTATCTTCTGTATATATGAAATAGTTCATAATTTATAAGGAACTGATGGAGTCTAAAATAAGGTGGGAGAATGGAAAGAAAGGCACAAGTGTAAATAACAAATTGGATGAAAGAGAGAAAAAGAGAAGAGGCAACTTTTAGGTGCCTCTTAGTTTTAAACTCATTTTCTTCATGGATTTGGAGATGAAATCAACTCCTCATCTCTAAACACACATAAACCATTGCTTAGATTTCTAAGAAATGTAAATTTCATGCCTCACAATCTATTCTTCTATATGATGTGATCCACAGTACTTGATAATTTCACATTTCAGAAAACTCCCTTGTCTGAGCATCCTGCCATGTTAGAATTGTAAACATGTACTCATTTGCATTCCTTGGAGTTATAAGCATCTGAGAATAGGGGACTTAGAGTATAAGTGATTCTTCATCACTAACTTTACTATCATTAGAATATCCTTAACTGGTACAGAAAACTGTTTCCAACTCTGGCACCCACGCTACTCCTCTGACTTTTTCCCAATGGTCACCTCCCAGGTAGTGGAATAAAAGGAGAGTTTTGGATCATATCCTTTCAGAAGACAGAGACATAAGCCATGAAAATACCAAAACATCCTAACCTTCCCTGGGTTGAGACAGAGAGGTACAAGACAGATGTTTTCCTAGAAGAAGCACAAAGTTTTCAAGGTTGAAGGACTCAATGAGAACATATTTGATATATGTGGAAATATAAAAACCTACAAATATCCAGAGAAACAGGAAATGCAGGGTTTGTCCCTGACCTGAGTTAGGGACCGTCTCTCAGAGACCCAGAGAAGCCTGATATGTTAGAGTTAAAGCAACCCTCAGAGCAGCAACCCTGAGCTCCCTTCCTCACCATGAAAGGCTTCACATGCATCTATGTGGATAATGTGGCCCACTTGTCCTCTTGAAAGTGAAAGTCACTCAGTCGTGTCCAACTCTTTGCAACCCTATGGACTATACAGTTCATGGACTTCTCCAGGCCAGAATACTGGAGAAAGTAGCCATTCCCTTCCCCAGATCTTCCCAACCCAGGGATTGAACCCAGGTCTCCTACATTGCAGGTGGCGGATTCTTTACAAGCTAAGCTACCAGGGAAGCCCAAGAATACTGGAGTGGGTAGCCTGTCCCTTCTCCAGGGAACTTCCCAACCCAGGAATCTAACTGGGGTCTCCTGCATTGCAGGTGGATTCTGTACCAGCTGAGCTACCAGGGAATCCCACTTGTCCTGTATAAAAGCAACCACCTCTTAGATACCTCTTAGTCTTGAGAGTATAGCACTCAAAAAAGGTGTGTGGGGTTTTTGGGGTTTTTTAATTAATTTATTACTATAATTGAAGGCTAATTACTTTACAAATATTGTCGTGGTTTTTGCTAGACATTGACATGAATCAGCCACGAGTGTACATGTGAGGTGTGTGTTTTTTGTCTAAAGTGAACCTCCAAAAATCTCAAGCCCACATAAGGGCTTTTAATGTCAACTACAGTTAATATATGGGTGGCTCCATGGTAAAGAATCCACCTGCAATGCAGGAAACGTGGGAGACGTGGGTTTGATCCCTGTGTCAGGAAGATCCCTTGGAGGAGGAAATGACAACCCACTCCAGTATTCCCACTGGGATAATCTGATAGACAGAGGAGCCTTGTGGGCTGCAGTCCCCAGGGTTGCATAGAGTCGGACATGAGTGAATTCCATTACATTAACTATATTAACACAGAAATACACACACATACACATAATACACATACACACATACACATAGCACATACTACACACACGCACACACACACACACACACACACACCCTCCTAGCATGGCATGA
Source organism: Muntiacus reevesi (assembly GCF_963930625.1). NCBI lineage: Eukaryota > Metazoa > Chordata > Mammalia > Artiodactyla > Cervidae > Muntiacus > Muntiacus reevesi. Next base: position 143,836,795 of record NC_089271.1, on the reverse strand, counting down.
ACCTAACAACCAATTTGAAGCCTTTAAGTGACACTGCATGGACAAAATTTTACTTGGACTCTTCTTTCATTAAACAATGGTGACAAAAGGCCTTGTGCCTTTTTTTCTTTGTTCTAGCCATAAGGAATTCTCTGTTAGTACGTGATAATACATTTTTAAATGTCAAAACCAGTGACAGAGAAAAGGGTTATGGATACCTTATACTAACTTCACTTAGCAGACCTTTATCAAGTCCCTATGAAGAAAACACAGGGCTTTAAGAGAGACAAATAAATAAAGCCTTTATATTCCCAACTATTCAGAAGCTCACACTTTAGTAAGTTGGGGAGATATGCACAATAATAAATAATGTGAATATACTCAAGGATATGGGATGATCGAGCACAAAAAATAGAAAAAGGTATTGCTAGCTAGTGAGCACTCAAGTGGCCTTAATTAAATGTAGAAATAAGGCCTTCTACCCTCAAACCCCTGGCCCTCCCCTTTTCTAATACTCTACTCTGCTTAAGTACTTTACTTTTTTCTTTCAGTAAGTTCCAGATATTAGGCCCATTTCCTCTTCTATTTTTCTTTAAATTAGGACATATTTCAGACCTAGACAAAGGTACAGAGAATGCTACATCCATGCAACCATTGTCCATCTTAAAAATCATAAGATTATAAATAAAACTGGAACCCAGTATACCTCTCCCCAGTTGAATTCTCCCTCTTCTGTAAGATTTAACCACTGTCCTAAATAAGTTTATTGTTCTCATAGACACCATTATGCATGCTACATATATATTGATCACTCTGATGTATACCTTTTACTACATATATACGTACCTATAATCAGTGTAAAAATTTTTGAATGTTTTTAAACTCCATATATGCATGGTATCATAATGCCTTTATCCTTTTGGAACTAGGATTTACATATTTGTCACTTTCACCCCTGAATCTATGCCCCTTGTTATAAGTTGAATTTAGTCCCTCCCAAAAGATATGTTGAAATCTTAACTCCCCAAATCTATAAATGTGATCTTATTTGGAAATAGGGTATTTGCAGGTGTAATAAAGATGAGGTCATACTGGATTAGGGTGGACCCTTAATCCAATATGACTGGCTTCCTTATAAGAAAAGAACAGAAACAAGGGAACACTATGTGAAGATGAAGGAGATTGGAATCATGCATTTATTAATACCAGCTGAGTGATGCCAAGGCCTGACAGCAACCACCAGAAACTAGGAGAGAGGCACGGAACAGACTCTCCCTCAGAGCCTCTGGAAAGGACCAGCCCTGCCGATGGATACCTTGACTTCAGTCTTCTGGCCTCCAGAACAGAGAGGGAATGAATTTTTGGTGTTTTAAGCCACCTGGTTTGTGGCAATTTGTTAGGGTAACTCTAGGACAAAATTAGTATTTTAGGCCTTCTGGGATGCATCACCTTCTGGAGCACCCCCTGGCTCCCAGGGAGGAGTGCCCTCTGCCTGGTACTCACCCCCTCAGACCTTGCCTTCCAGGCATCTTGTCCCCTCCTGGCTCCTGAGGCTAGCAAGAGCAGCGTCTGACCACCACATGGCCTGTGAAGGAGTGAACCAGGACATGGTGGTTATTATGGATACAGTGTAGAAAGATTTGGGCCAAACTCAAGAACAGAGACCAAAACCATGCGGTAGGGACTCACAGATACTCGTGATGACTTCTGCGCCCTCCTTACCATCCTCCTCTTCCTCTTTGTCCACATAATTCTCATCATCGTCCTCCTAGCTGTCTTCCTCCTCCTCTGCTTCGTCCTCCTTATCGTTGTTGTATTCCTCATTCTCATCTCTCTCATCCTCTCCCTTCTCTTCTCCCTCCTCTTCATCCCTCTCCTTGTCACCTTCATCATCCCCCTCCTCATCATCATCTATCTCCTCAACTTCCTCCTCCTCTTCTTCTGCTTCTTCCTCCTCTTCCACCGGCTGTTCATTCCAGTACTCCTTGACTACGGACTGGGTGCCATCCGCCCCACCCTCTTCCTCCCAAAGGACTTGCACTACAGCCTGGAAATCCCTAGGCACCGCATCCCTGCCGACTCTGACATGCCATTCTGCAGGAATCGCTCCTCTGACTAATCCAGGGTCGCGGCCCATCCTGCTACCTGCTCTGTTCTAACCACCAGTGGCTGCACAGTGCTTTCCTGGGGCAGACATGGCAAGAAAGATGCACCAGTCAGTACCTCAACCAGAAAAGCGATCCGGCTGCTAGACTGAGCTGGCAAAGATGGTGATCACCGGCTGCTGACAGTGGGGCCTGACGGGAGTTGGCAAAGAAGATGGCAGCACACAAGTCTGAGATGGCGACTGTGGAGGCCTCGTGACAGGAAGGTTGGGGTTGGGGCGGCCCAAGGTGTGGCCAACCAGAACTTGCCTGAGCTGGCCATTGGACTTGCCGGGAAAGGATATGATGGGCAAGTGGCAGGAGGCAGAGCTTGAAAAGGTCAACAGGGAACTGCTTCCCTCATTAGAAGTTCTAAGCTCATTGGCTGAAAGATGAGGATTGACGTGCCTGGGTTTCAACAAATTTTCAAGACTATCAGCTTCTACAGTTTGAGTCCTTCCTCCCTTTCCTTCCAGGCCCTTGGAGTCGTGGATTACCCTTTAAGCCCAGGTATGTCCTATTCTTATACTTTTACCATTACCAGAAAAACTAAAGTATTCCAAAATAGAGGCACTTTGCTGCACAGGCTGAAATGTTCCCTGATTTCCACCTGGAGATGGCTCACGACAATAGGGACAGAGCTGGAAAGTGCTTAATGAACTCTGCTAAATTTGAAAGGAAGAGGACCCCGCAGTTACAGACACCCTCCCACTCACCTCCCTCCCCCCATTCCCACTCCCCCCTTACCCGTCCACCTTCCTCCCCCTTCCACTCCACCTGCCCCCTCATCCTCCTCCCCTCCACTTCCCCTCCCACCTCCCCTTCCCATTCCTTCACCCTCCTCCCCACATCCACCCTCCCCCCAACCTCTCCTTTGTAGAAAAGCCTCCTAGGCCTTCCCTGAGTTTCAAAGAGCAAATTTAATCAGAGAAGTGAGAAAATGCAGAAACAAAGGAAAACAGCCAAGCAAGAGAAAATAATCATAGTTTAGCCATAAATCAGAGTCATGGACCTTTATTTCCTCTTCCAAGGCTATATCTGAGCTATATCCTTGAATTGCTTTGCAGATACTAAAACCTCCACTAGGTGGAAGAATTTAACTGTATGCTGACCATGAACAAGTAGATTCCAGACAGGGAGAATTCATTTGAGTCAGTTCTAATGAGATGGATGAAACTGGAGCCCATTATATAGAGTGAAGTAAGCCAGAAAGATAAAGAACATTACAGCATACTAACACATATATATGGAATTTAGAAAGATGGTAATGATAACCCTATATGCAAAACAGAAAAAGAGACACAGATGTACAGAACAGACTTTTGGACTCTGTGGGAGAAGGCGAGGGTGGGATGTTTCGAGAGAACAGCATGTATATTATCTATGGTGAAACAGATCACCAGCCCAGGTGGGATGCATGAGACAAGTGCTCGGGCCTGGTGCACTGGGAAGACCCAGAGGGATTGGGTAGAGAGGGAGGTGGGAGGGGGGATCGGGATGGGGAATACATGTAAATCCATGGCTGATTCATGTCAATGTATGACAAGACCCACTGCGGTATTGTAAAGTGATTAGCTTCCAACTAATAAAAATAAATGAAAAAATCAAAAGATTGATGATGTTAACTCCCAAAATACCACCCTGTTACCTCACCACCAGCCAACCAGAAGAATATCCACAAGCTGATCATGTATGCAACTACCACCTCCCTCACCTTACCTTTACAACCCTTCCCTGAAAACCACTCAGGAGTCTGGGTCTTTTGAGCATGAGCTCCTTTACTACTTGCTTGACACCTTGCAGAAAATGCTATACTTTCCTTCACCACAACTGGCTATCAGTAGATTAGCTTTGCTGCACACTGGGTGAATGGACCCAAGATTGATTCAGTAACATATTCATTTCAAGCCTTCAAAGAATGAGTAAAGAAAGGGAGATAATTCTTTTAAAGGATCAAGTTAAGCATAATAGATATTAAAAGGCAGACTTCCTAGAATGATTTCTGAGTCAACAGTCCCAGGTTTTTTGTTGCATTCAGCCTCATTAAGCTAAGATTTCAAGGATAAATGAATCTTAAAATTGTGACGAAATCACTAGCTCTTTTATACTGATTCCATTTACTATTGTTACTGGGCAAAAAGCACCACAAGAATTCCTGATGAATCCTCTCAGTTCAGAAATACTCTTCCCTATCCTCATTATGTAGCACCCACTCATATCTCTGCATGGTAATGAGGGTCAACTTGCCCCCCATCCCCCAATATATAAAACTCCTTTCTTTGTGTGCTGATCCACTGCCGTGAGGAGACTGAAGTGACCAAATAGTAGCTTTAGCTTCAAGTTCAGTAGAATCTATCTGCCTGCAAGGTGGGAGACCTGGGTTAGATCCCTGGGTTGGGAAGATCCCCTGAAGAAGGGAAAGGCTACCCACTTCAGTATTCTGGCCTAGAGAATTCCATTGGCTGTATAGTCCATGGGGTCGCAAAGAGTGGGACCCAACTGAGCAATTTTCACTTTCACTTTTCAAGTTCAGTTGAATCCAATGTGTAAGACATCTAGTCTCTAGCAAGAAAGGATGGACCCCATTCTCCCAACTAAAATTTGTTGTAGACGTCAAGACTGTTGACATCAAACATACACATACTAAGAAGGTGTGACAAGGTTTATTCCTTACATAATAAGGCTTTCAGGGAAGAGAAAGGAAGCTTTCCCAAACTGCTCTGAAAATAGCTTGAAAGATTGGGAATGGACACTGATTTCAGCTTTTTGTTTTTTTTAGGAGGTGGGGCCAGAGTGAGAGTTTTGATGCAGAGATAGGACCTCCATGGTTTAAACCTCCTCCTGGCTTCCAAGAAGAGACTACTTGAGATTTCTTGCTAGCTTGTCCAGTTGTGGGTTGGAGGGAAAGAGGGAAGGTTGAGTCCCTAAAAGTCCTCAGTTCAGTTCAGTCGCTCAGTTGTGTCCAACTCTGCGACCCCATGAATCGCAGCACGCCAGGCCTCCCTGTCCATCACCAACTCCCAGAGTTTACTCAAACTCATGCCCATCAAGTCAGTGATGCTATCCAGCCATCTCATCCTCTCTTGTCCCCTTCTCCTCCTGCCCCCAATCCCTCCAAGCATCAGGGTCTTTTTCAATGAGTCAACTCTTCACATGAGGTGGCCAAAGTATTGGAGTTTCAGCTTCAGCATCAGTCCTTCCAATGAACACCCAGGGCTGATCTTCTTTAGGATGGACTGGTTGGATCTCCTTGCAGTCCAAGGGACTCTCAAGAGTCTGCTCCAACACCACAGCTCAAAAGCATCAATTTTTCGGCACTCAGCTTTCTTCACAGTCCAATTCTCATGTCCATACGTGACCACTGGAAAAACCATAGCCTTGACAACATGGACCTTTGTTGGCAAAGTAATGTCTCTGCTTTTTAATATGCTGTCTAGGTTGATCATAACTTTCCTTCCAAGGAGCAAACGTCTTTTAATTTCATGGCTGCAACCACCTTCTGCAGTGATTTAAGGGCCCAGAAAAATAAAGTCAGCCACTGTTTCCCCATCTATTTACCATGAAGTGATGGGACCAGATGCCATGATCTTAGTTTTCTGAATGTTGAGCTTTAAGCCAACTTTTTCACTCTCCTCTTTCACTTTCATCAAGCGGCTCTTTAGTTCTTCTTCACTTTCTGCCATAACAGTGGTGTCATCTGCATATCTGAGGTTATTGATATTTCTCCTGGCAATCTTGATTCCCATTTGTACTTGTTCCAGCCCAGCGTTTCTCATGAAGTACTCTGCATATATATTAGATGGAATCAGACTCATTTTTACATGAGTCAATCTGATTTTCACTCCTTAGTTCCCAGATTCATATACACTGGATTTGGGAACATAGCATCAAATGTTAGTCTTTGATTCACTGCATATATCCAGATCCTGGAGGAATGTGCCTGAACTATTAGAGTGTTGTACCCAAAATGAGTATAACTGAGTTGCTCCATCTTATGGGATTGAGTTGACCACAAAGAAGATGTTGATCAGATATACTCTTTCTTGAGCCCAAATGTACCTAAGGCCAGTCTGTCATCCATTACACTATTACAAGGAAGTTTAGAGAGATTTTCTTATCTTCCAGAGCTTGTGCCATCTCACTGGCTATGATAGCTAAAGTTAAAGTTTATGGCCATTGTCTCTAGGGCACGGACACTGATGCCAGGGGTATGGAACCAGGAGTCAACATATCCTCAGGTAGAACAGCCCTCTTTGCCTGGTGTCCCAATGAGTGGTCCAAGGGGTGGCATCACTTCTAATAACTACAGGGGACAGTACACAAATTAGAACATTACCCCTATTCCTAATGGAAAAATGTTCTGTGGCCCACTCTGTACCATAGACAAGCATATAACAAAAGGGGCTTCTCACACTCGATTTGGATCATTTTTATACTGATTTGGAAAAGCCACATGGGCACTGTTGCTGAATAAATGCATCTTCAATGTCCATACATGCCTACAGGAGAATCATGTGAATTTGTATCAGTAATACTGAAACAAGTTTGCCCTGGTTAGAGTGTTTCTATGAGGGGAGTTCAAATTTGTTAGCCATGGCCATGGAAGATTTTCTCTCCCCATATGGGCTTTCCAGGTGGCACAGTGGTAAAGAATCTGCCTGCCAATACAGAAGATGCCAGAGATGTGGGTTCGATTCCTCGGTGGGGAAGATCCCCTGGAATAGGGAATGACAACCCACTCCAGTATTTTTGCCTGTGAAATTCCATGGACAGAGGAGCCTGGAGGGCTACAGTCCATGGGGTTTCAAAGAGTCAGACACAATTGAGCTATTGAGCATGAGCACAGCATATGTGGATGAAATGACAAGCCTCAGGCAATTCATTCAGTTGCTGCTGCCACTTGACTCAAGCAGGCCATGGGGATATTTGCCAAGATGTGGTGCTGGATTCAGAGGTCATAAAGCTCATCCCCACCCCTGCACCTGTCAAGGTACAAGGAGTTCCACCCCAGATACCAAGATTCTTGCTTTCCTTCTATGGCCACATCATCTGCCTATTTTAATTCAGTAGTCAGTACCTTTTTCATTGACCACCTGCACCCAGACATATCTGGATGTTCCAGGAGGTCCATGGGCTGTGACACATGGTAAAACTTTCAATGGTCCATGATATCACCTACTTCTGTCTGAATAGGCAAACACAAGTGTAATCTAAATTTCACAAAGTCTACCAATGGATCATTATCCTTGTGATCTATGACCCACAATGTCCAATGACTGAAGTCAAGAGATAGTAGAAGCAATAAGCTGGAGTCACTTTCACCTTGCTGTATGACTAAGGTCAATGAAGGGGAAAAAAAGAGGAATGATTGGGGATTGTCAACGTGGAATCACTGATACAGTGAATTGACATCTGTGTCCTGACTTTCCCCAAGAAATCATTAGAAAGGGAATATTCCCACAGAATTCCCTGGTGGTTCAGTGCTTAGGGCTTGGCTCTTTCACTCCTGGGCCTGGGTTCAATCCCTGGTCAGGGAACTAATATCCTGCCAGACAAGAGGTACCCACCCTGCCCCCCTCCCAAAATAAAAGAAAGGAAATATCCCCTTGCTGGGAACAGCCTTGTATAGTGACCATATAGTCTGATTGTGATGGCTAGTCTGGCAATATTCTAGCAACGTAGCCAGTCCAGCAATGTTTTACAGTTAAAACTTTGATAATCCACTCCTTGATAATGCCAGCAGCTAGACCCTGAAAATGGCCGTAGAATACCCATTAATTGTCACGCCCATCAGTGCATTGTTGAGACTCCTTCACCATGAATGGCTTGCATTGAAAGTGGCCAAAAACCGGGCAGAACTTAGATTCAAGTGTTACTAGGGGCTTGCCAGAATCTGCTACTTATAAAAGAGTGACGATTTCATAGACAGAACAGGTTTCAATGGCTATTAGATGCTAGTTCAGTTCAGTTCACTTCAGTTGCTCAGTCATGTCTGACTCTTTGCGACCCCATCGACTGCAGCACGCCAGGCCTCCTTGTCCATCACCAACTCCCGGTGTTTACTCAAACTCATGTCCGTTGAGTCAGTGATGCCATCCAACCATCTTATCCTCTGTTGGCCCCTTCTCCTCCTGCCTTCAATCTTTCCCAGCATCAAGGTCTTTTCAAATAAGTCAGTTCTTCCCATCAGGTGGCCAAATGATTGGAGTTTCAGCTTCAGCATCAGTCCTTCCAATAAATATTCAGGACTGATTTCCTTTACGATGGACTGGTTAGATCTCCCTGCAGTCTAAGGGACTCTCAAGAGAATTCTCCAACTCCACAGTTCAAATGCATCAATTCTTTGGTGCTCAGCTTTCTTTATAGTCCAACTCTCACATCCATACATGACTACTGGAAAAATCATAGCTTTGACTAGATGGACCTTTGTTGGCAAAGTAATGTCTTTGCTTTTTAATATACTGTCTAGGTTGGTCATAACTTTTCTTCCAAAGAGCAAGCATCTTTTAATTTCATGGCTGCAGTCACCATCTGCAGTGATTTTGGAGCCCCCAAAAATAAAGTCAGCCACTGTTTCCACTGTTTCCCCATCTATTTGCCATGAAGTGATGGGACCAGATACCATGATCTTAGTTTTCTGAATGTTGAGCTTTAAGCCAACTTTTTCACTCTCTTCTTTCACTTTCATCAAGAGGCTCTTTAGGTCATCTTCACTTTCTGCCATAAGGTTGGTGTCATCTGCATATCTGAGCTTATTTATATTTCTCCCAGCAATCTTGATTCCAGCTTTGGTCTCATCCAGCCCAGGGTTTCTCATGATGTACTCTGCATATAAGTTAAATAAGCAGGGTAACAATATACAGCCTTGACACACACATTTCCTGATTTAGAACCAGTCTGTTGTTCCATGTCCAGTTCTAACTGTTGCTCCCTGACCTGCATACAGGTTTCTCAAGAGGCAGGTCAGGTAGTCTGATATTCCCATCTCTTTCAGAATTTTCCAAAGTTTATTGTGATCCACAAGGCTTTGGCATAGTCAATAAAGCAGAAGTAGATGATTTTCTGGCACTCTTTTGCTTTTCTGATGATCCAATGGATGTTGACAATTTGATCTCTAGTTCCTCTGCCTTTTCTAAATCCAGTTTGAACATTTGGAAGTTCATGGTTCATGTACTGTTGAAGCTTGACTTGGAGAATTTTAAGCATCACTTTACTAGCATGTGAGATGAGTGCAATTGTGCGATAGTTTGAGCATTCTTTGACATTGCCTTTCTTTGGGATTGGAATGAAAACTGACCTTTTCCAGTCCTTTGGCCACTGCTATGTTTTCCAAATTTGCTGGCATATTGAGGGCAGCACTTTCACAGCATCATCTTTGAGGATTTGAAATAGCTCAACTGGAATTCCATCACCTCCACTAGCTTTGACAAAACGTGGTCCACTGGAGAAGGGAATGGCAAATCACTTCAGTGCTTTTGTCTTGAGAAACCCATGAACAGGATGAAAAGGCAAAAAGATAGGACACTGAAAGATGAACTCCCTGTATCAGTAGGTGCCCAATATGTAACTGGAGATCAGTGGAGAAATAACTCCTGGAAGAATGAAGAGATGGAGCCAAAGCAAAAACAACACTCAGTTGTGGATGTGACTGGTGATAGAAGTAAAGTCTGATGCTGTAAAGAGCAATATTGCATAGGAACCTAGAATGTAAGGTCCATGAATCAAGGCAAATTGGAAGTGGCCAAACAGGAGTGGCAAGACTGAACATAGACATTTTAGGAATCAGCAAACTAAAATGGACTGGAATGGGTGAATTTAACTCAGATGACCATTATATCTACTACTGAGGACAAGAATCCCTTAGAAGAAATGGAGTAGCCATCACAGTCAACAAAAGAGTCTGAAATGCAGTACTTGGGTGCAATCTCAAAAATGACAGAATGACCTCTGTTCATTTCCAAGGCAAACCATTCAATATCATGGTAATCCAAGTCTATGCCCTGACCAGTAATGCTGAAGAAGCTGAAGTTGAACTGTTCTATGAAGACCTATAAGACCTTCTAGAACTAAAACCCAAAAAAGGTGTCCTTTTCATTGTAGGGGCTGCTGCTGCTGCTGCTGCTGCTAAGTCGCTTCAGTTGTGTCTGACTCTGTGCGACCCCATAGACGGAAGCCCACCAGGCTCTCCTGTCCCTGGGATTCTCCAGGCAAGAACGCTGGAGTGGGTTGCCATTTCCTTCTCCAATGCATGAAAGTGAAAAGTGAAAGTGAAGTCACTCAGTCATGTTCGACTCTTAGCGACCCCATGGACTGCAGCCCACCAGGCTCTTCCGTCCATGGTATTTTCCAGGCAAGAATACTGGAGTGGAGTGTCATTGCCTTCTCTGCATTATAGGGGACTGGGATGCAAAAGTGGGAAGTCAAGAAATACCTGGATTAACAGGCAAATTTGGCCTTGAAATACAGAATGAAGCAGGGCAAAGGCTAATCGAGTTTTGCCAAGAGAACACACTGGTCATAGTGAACACCCTCTTCCAACAACACAAGAGAAGACTCTACACGTGGACATCACCAGATGATCAATACCAAAATCAAATTGATTATATTCTTTATAGCCTAAGTTGGAGAAGCTGTATACAGTCAGCAAAAACAAGACCAGGACCTGACTGTGTCTCAGATCATGAACTCCTTATTGCCAAATTCAGACTTAAATTGAAGAAAGTAAGGAAAACCACTAGACCTTTCAGGTGTGACCTAAATCAAATCCTTTATGATTATACAGTGGAAGTGACAAATAGATTCAAGGGATTAGATCTGATAGAGTGCCTGAAGAACTATGGATGGAGGTTCATGACATTGTACAGGAGGCAGGGATTAAGACTATCCCCAAGAAAAAAAACTGCAAAAAGGCAAAATGGTTGTCTGAAGAGACCTTACAAATAACTATGAAAAGAAGAGACGTGAAAGACAAAGGAGGAAAGGAAAGATATAACCATTTGAATGCAGAGGTCCAAAGAATAGCAAGGAGAGATAAGAAAGTCTTCCTCAGTGATAAAAGCAAAGAAGTAGAGGAAAACAATAGAATGGGAAAGACTAGAGATCTCTTCAAGAAAATTAGAGATACCAAGGGAACATTTCATGCAAAGATGGACACAATAAAGGACAGAAATGGTATGGACCTAACAGAATCAGAAGATATTAAGAACAGGTGGCAAGAATACACAGAAGAACTGTACAAAAAAGATCTTCATGACCCAGATAATCACGATGGAGTGATCATTCACCTGGAGCCAGACATCCTGGAATGTGAAGTCCAGTGGGCCTTAGGAGCATCACTATGAACAAAGCTAGTGAAGGTGATGGAATTCCAGTTGAGCTATTTCAAATTCTAAAAGATGATGCTGTTAGGCGTTAGAAGTAGCCACCAGATGGCAGCAGAGAATGGAAGTAGTCTGTACCAGCAGTGGGCAGAACTCAGCAAATCGCTTGCTGGCAGGTAACCCAGATGGAGGCCTTTTGAGTTCATTCAATTCTGGTGGCAGGGCCACTTGCCCAGTTTGATAATAAATCACCCTCCATGAATTCAAATAGACAACTAGGCTATTAGCCATAGCCCAAGTTCCAGTGAAAATACAGCATACCTGCTCTTCAGGAGCATTGTCTAGGGCAAAGATCCCAGCTTTTAATTTAGCCCATGGTACTAACTGGTGCTCCCTTCAGTGACTTCTTTATGACTGGCTTTGAGGCTGAATGACTGCTGATGCCCAGAGTCACTGTTACCTTTTATTTTGGCCAAGATGCCAGTAAGCCAAGGCCAAACATCCTTGGGGGTTTCTTAGAAGTGTGGTCACCAGGTAGCTAAAGACTTCCCTTGTGGTTGAATAAACATAAGTGAAATGGCCCTTAAAGAGGTAACCACAACCTTTCCATATTAACATGCCATAGCTATAGGACCAGACTTGCCTCTCAAATACATTTTCATTTAATAAAAAAAAGACTGTTGTACTTTCTCAAACTTGTTAGGATCAGAGTGGAACAAAACTCAAGGTAGAGATATCTTGACGTGCTGTTACCTGGTAGTCCTTTCTTCAGGACTGCTCACTGCTCTCCTTTTGAGATCAAAATTGTGCTGGTCTTCTTTTGGGGCTTCTTTAGTGGCTCAGTGGTAAAGAATCCACTTGCCAATGCAGAAGACGCAAGAGATACAGGTTTTGTCCCTGGGTCAGGAAGCTCCCCTGGAGTAGGAAATGGTAACCCACTCCAGTATTCTTGCCTAAAAAATTCCATGGACAGAGAAGTCTGCTGGGCTACAGTTCATAGGGTCAATCTTTTTAGGTAGTAGCGAGCCATAAGGTGAATGACTCTAACTTTACTATTTTGGAGATTGGTCAACCCACATGGATCCCTAGAATTTGATTTGAGTGGTTGGTCTCTAAATCTTATCAGGATGAATAAGCCATGCCTTGGTGTTCATGCATGTTAGCAACAACAGTTTTCACTCTGGCACCAACTGAATCTTTAACACTCCCACCTTTTGGCAGATGTGTTCTCAGATTACCCTCCTTTGCTTCATGGCTGCATCTTATAGATGTGCATCTTTTTTTTTTTTTGGATGTGCATCTTATAGATGTGCATCTTACTACTATGTATGGCATTGTGTAAGTACAGGTAGCAGTTGTGCTGCAGTGAAAAGCCAGTTCTGACTCCACGTTGAAACTGTTTTCTTTGACTTGCTTTTCATTGCCTTTGTTATTATAATCATGCACAATGGCCTGCCTTTAGAGAGTCCTGCACCACCAGACCAAAGTGTCTTTGTTCAGAACCCTGTCCACCTATAGATGGCAGAAAGGAAGAAATTAACACATTCCTTACATTCCCCACCAGAGGCTTGCCATTCTAGAAGATAACTTGCAATTGGTTCCAAATAGGAAAAGGAGTATGTCAAGGCTGTATGTTGTCACCCTGCTTATTTAACTTATATGCAGAGCACATCATGAGAAACACTGAGCTGGATGAAGCACAAGCTGAAATTAAGATTGCTGAGAGAAATATCAATAACCTCATATATGCAGATAACACCACCCTTATGGCAGAAAGTGAAGAAGAATGAATGAGCCTCTTGATGATGGCTTAAAGCTCAACATTCAGAAAACTAAGATCATGGCATCTGGTCCCATCACTTCATGGCAAATAGATGGGGAAACAGTGGCTGACTTTATTTTGGGGAGGGGCTCCAAAATCACTGCAGATGGTGACTGCAGCTATGAAATTAAAAGACACTTGCTCCTTGGAAGAAAAGCTATGACAAACCTACACAGCGTATTAAAAATGCAGAGACATTACTTTACCAACAAAGATCCATCTAGTCAAAGCTATGGTTTTTCCAGTAGTCATGTATGGATGTGAGAGTTGGACTATAAAGAAAGCTGAGAACCAAAGAATTGAAGCTTTTGAACCATGGTGTTGGAAAAGACTCTTGACAGTCCCTTGGACTGCTAGGAGATCAAACTGAAGAAGGAATTCATAGGGCCTGGACTCCATCTCAGGCCTGTCCGTGCTGATCATGCTAGGCCGCCTCTCCAATGGACTCTGAACTCTGTGCTTAGCGCCTGTGGGAATGACAATGGAAGGATAAGATCCCCTCTGGGCAGGGGGATCTTGAAGATCACATCCAGGTTACTCATTGCCTAAGAGAAAACAGACACTAATCACCCCTGCCTGCGGACAGTATCTATCGGAAGGTAACCACAGGCTTATTGATTATTAACTGTTTGAACACATAACACGTGAATGATGGGGTTATTGTGATTGTATTTACCCTTCCTTTGTAAGCCTCAAGGGATTTGGGCTGGTGGGTTTGGACACGTACACATGGGGTATAAAAGATTTTCACAAATGCTGGCCAGGGCCCTTGGCTAAGAGGAGACTTTGCCTTGGGCCCGCCGGTGTAATAAACTGCACTCCACTATCTGCATTGTCCTTCTGAGTGAGTTTGTTTCCCAGAAAGCATGGTTATAACAAAACTAGTCAATCCTAAAGGAAATCAGTCCTAAATATTCATTGGAAGGACTGATGCTGAAGCTGAAACTCCAATACTTTGGCCACCTAATGTGAAGAACTGACTCATTGGAAAAGACCCTGATGCTGGGAAAGATTGAAGGCAGGAGGAGAAGGGGACAACAGAGGATGAGATGGTTGGATGGCATCACTGACTTGATGGACATGAGTTTGAGCAAATTCTGGGAATTGGTGAAGGACAGGGAGGCCTGGTGTGCTGCAGTCCATGAGATCACAAAGCGTCAGACACGACTGAATGACTGAACTGGGCTTCCCTGGTGACTTAGATATTAAAGAACCTGCCTGCAATGCAGGAGACCTGGGTTCAACTCCTGGGTCAAGAAGATCCCCTGGAGAAAGGAATCAGAGCAAAGAAGTTTATTAATCACAACAATCAGCAGTAGTATCAGCCTGGTAGCATCAATTTCCCTGCCCCTATGTTCCACAGTGTGACACTCTGGGAGTACATGGTGGCTAGAAACACTGGTTTGCACAACAGTTGAGAAACCAGGGCCAAGGGCCAAGTGACTTTCTATAGCAAGTAATTAACTGGCCAGTCACTATTCTCCAGAGAGTGAGTGGTTGTATAGCCTATCATATGATGAGATCATGTCAATAATGTGCCTTTATTCTCCTTAGTTTCAATTCAGAGCCTCAAGATCCACTCCCAAATATGTCCCTGGTTTGTGCCAGTATATTTGAGCCTAGTTTTCTACTTCCTTTGATTGTAAACTCTCCTCCTAGAACAGGACCTTCACCTCCCTGCTCTGCCTATCGTGAGAACCAGCCTCACTTAATGGGCTTGGAGCCAATGAAAGTATGGAAGTTCTATGTGTAGTTTGGCAAGTCTCTTGTGCTGCGTCTGCAGGGCCTCCAAACATGAGGAGGCTGCTCTGCTCTAGTTAAGTCAGAGGGATGGTTATGGGAGAACTGTTTCTAGAATGATAAGGAAATCTGGTAGATTAAGTTTCTCAGGTTCTTGCTGTAAGAAATAAAACTTAAAGTGATCTATTTTCAAGGACTACTAAACTTTGAGTGATAGCTTGCTGATGTAATAGTAAGGGATAATAGTGTGGGAAAGTCTGGGCAAACAAAAGGAGAGCAAAATGCCTAGGATTTTCACAGGGGTTCATTCTATTGGTGAATCAAAAAATAAGAATGGGAATAAGTGTGCAGGATAGGTAATAAATCTAGGGCAAAGATTGTTAACCTTGTCGTTGACTATGGGAAGATTGTTAACCCATAGTGCTCAGCAAGTGATGAACTGGGGGAAGGACTTGTGTGCCGAGAAGATAAATTGCTCCTTATAATGACTCTGGATGTGCCTGCCCGTCAGACACCCAATCTTGCAAGACTGTTAGTAAAGCCTCGCCTCCCACTGCACCTCGTGTCTCTAAGTTCATTCCTTGGGTTTGGGCCAGTGGGCTTTATTTTCCACACTTGCATGCAAATCTCCCTATCAAAGGTCTTAAGGTCTTACTATTTTTCATGAAGGCCCTGATTTGGACATAGAAGATCTGTTCAAGTTACGCACCCCATGCCATTTGACAGCTCTACTTCTCTTACTGGTAGCTGCTGACCCTGGTTTTCAGTACAGCCTGCCCCGCTGCAGCCAGATAAGGATCTCTTTAAGCCTGGCCACAGAAGCCTTTTAGATTTGACAAGGATTTAGGGTTCATAATTGGCTGACTCCAGTCTGTGGTTTTTTTCTTTTCATTTCTAGTTTTAGTGATTTTTTTAAATTATGTATTTATTTAGATTGTGCTGGGTCATCATTGCTGCAAGCAGGCTTTTTGTAGTTACAGTGAGAGGGGACTACTCTCTAGTTGTGGTGCATGGGCTTCTCCTTGTGGTGGCTTCTCTTGTTGCAGAACACAGACTTTTGGACACTCGAGCTCAGTAGTTGCAGCTCTCTAGCTCCAGAGCACAACCTCAGTAGTTGTGGCACATGGGCTTGGTTGCTTCAAGATATGTGGGATCTTTCCAGACCAGGGATCTTCCCAGACCAGAACCAGTGTTCTCTGCATTGCAAGGTGAATTCTTAAACACTGAACCAGTAAGGAAGTCATATTTGTAGTAATTTTTATTGAAGTATAACCTACAGAAAAACAGTGAACAAACCACAAGTGCATATGTAGCTCAATGGTTTTTCACAATGTGACCACATCAGTATAGCAGTACTCAGAAAAAGAAACAGCGCATTGTCACATCCTAGAGTTACTTCTCATGTCTACTTCAAGTTACTAAACCTTCCAAGAGCAAACACTAATCTGACTTCTATCTTCATGGATTAGTTTTCCCTATTTTTGAGCTTTAAGAGGATTTTGCTATACACTCTTTTGTGACTGATCTATGCTGCTTTTGTAAGAGTCATCTAATTTTTTGTGTGAGTAGTTGTAGCTTATTCATTTTCATTGCTCCATGTTATTCTCTGATGTGAATATACCACAATTTATCTAGAAATTCTATTTTTCATATGCATTTGGAGAGTTAAAATTTTTTTGCCTACTGTGAATAGTGTTGATGTGAACACTCATATGTGTGTTTTGGTGCATATATGCATATAATTCTGTTGGATAAATAGGAGTGAAACTGTTGCATCATAGGTTATGTATAAATTCACATATATTGATGCTGCCAAATAAATTTCCAAAGTGGTTGTATCAACTTTCATTTGCATCACTTGCTCCACATTCTCACAAAAACATGATATTTCTATTATTTTTCATTTTACCTATTCAAGTGTGAAAGTAAAAGCGTCACAGTATGCTTTAATATTCATTTCCCTGGTCTTCATGAATAATGAGGTTGACATCCCTTTCATTTGTTTATTAGTCATTTGTATTAGCCATTTTTTCTGAAGTACCTGTTTGTCTTTTCTTATTTTTTCTAAAGGATGGTTTGCCTTTACTTATCAATTTGTAGGAATTTTTAATGTATTCTGGATATAACTCCTTTGCTGGACACATGTAGCACAAATAAGCAGTCCCATTCTCCTATTTAATAATGTGCTGGGGGTTTAAGGTCAATTAGCCAAGAAAAAGAAATAAAAGGCATGCATATCGAAAAGGAAGAAATAAAACTATTTCTATTTGCAGAAGACATAGTCATATATATATATATATTATATATATATATAATTAAGTGTGTGCGTGTGCATATACATACATGTTAAGTTACCTGATTTCTGAAAAATGTGACACTTAAGTATAGTGAGGAAACAGTGGTCTTTTTTTTTTTTTTTTTGGTCCGTGGCTTTTCTCTTTCTTAGTGATGCCTTTTGCTGAACAAATGTTAAGTTTTATACAGTCTTTTTTTCTTTATTGCTAGCATTTTATTTCTGCTGTGACTTGTTACAGAAAATGTTGCCTACTTCAAATGAAGATATTCCCTATGTTTTCTTTAATTTTTTTTTTACCTTTCGCATTTATATATGCAAACATATCCAGCTGACTTTCATTCATAGTTTGAAAAAAAGCCTATTAATTTTTTGAAGCGGATATCCAACTGACCAAAAAAAGACCACTGTTCCCTCACGGTACTTAAGTGTCACATTTGTCGGAAATTGGGTAACTTAGCATGTATACATACGCACACACACTCAATCATATATATGTAAGACCTTGTCTTCTGAAAGTAGAAATAGTTTTATTTCTTCCTTTTCAATATGCATGCCTTTTATTTCTTTTTCTTGGCTAATTGACCTAACACCCTCAGCACATTACTAAATAGAAGTGAAAAGAGCAAGGATCCTCATCTGCTTTTGATTTTTAAGAGGAAAGTTTTTAGTCTTTCACTAGTGAGTATGATGCTAGCTTTGATTTGTTTCCAGTCTCTTATTTTGTTGCTTTTTGTTCAGTGTGCTGAAAACCATAATTTCATATTTTTTTCTGATATTTTGGTTGTTTCATAGGAACTTGTGGTAGGTTGAATTATAGACACCCAAAGAGTTCTACATCCTAACCCCCAGAATCTGTGAATATATTACCTTGTACTGCAAAAAGGACTTCAAACATGTAATTAAGTTAAGGATCTTGAGTGGGGAGATTTTTCAGGATATTGCAGATATCTTGCAATACTGGAGTTGGCCCAGGGTCTTTGTAAGGAAATGTCCTTGTAAGAGACAAGGTGATGTGACAATGGAAATAGAGGTTTGAAGATACTTTCTGGATGGCTTTAAAGATAGAAAAAGAGGCCATCAAAAAAAAGGAAAGGAAAATACGCAGCTCTAGGAACTGGAAAAGACAAGGAAACAGATTCTTTCTAGAGTGTGGTCACCACTGACTGATACCTTAGAGGAGCATGGCCACCACTGATACCTTGGTTTCGTCCCAGACAAACCCATTTCAGACTTCTGACCTCCAGAACTGTTAGATAATAAATGTGTGTTGTTTTAAACCACTAAAATTGTGGTAAATTTTTTTATAGCAGTTAACAGGACACTAATAGGTCCCTGTTTCTCCATCATATGTAGAAACAGAAGGAAATTAACAGTTTTTCTATGTAAACTGTTCCTGAGGAAAAATAAGACGTGGGAACAATCCTCAATTTTTTTCCCCACTCTGCACAACTTGTGGGATCTTAGATTCCCAACCAAGGATTGAACCAGGGCTCTCAGCAGTGAAATTGCTGAGTCCTTACCACTGGGCAGCCAGGGATTTCCCAGGTCTCAACTCATTAAATGAGGCCAGTATTACCATGAAATCAGCTAACAAAAGTCATGACATGAAACGAAAATTGCAGTCTGATATGACTCATTAATTTAAACATATTTTATGGAGGAGAATGGATATATGTATATGTATGGCTGAGTCCTTTTGCTGTCCACCTGAAACCATCACAATATTGTTAATCAGCTATATGCCAATATGGGGCTTCCCCAAGCGGTTCAGTAGTAAAGAATCTTCCTACAATGCAGAAGACCAGGGTTCAATCCCTGGGTCAGGAAGATCCCCTGGAGAAAGGAATGGCTACCCACTCCAGTATTCTTGCCTGGAGAAGTCCATGGACAGAGAAGCCTGGAGGGTTACAGTCCATGGGGTTGCAAAGAGCTGGACACAACGAAGCACACACACACACATATTCCAATGTAAAATAAAAAGTTTTTTTTTAAAAACATACTCCAGCAGATTAAGCCTACAATATATAACAAGAATAACATGCTATGATCAAGTACAGTTCATTCCAGGAACAGAAGTGTAGCTTACTTGCTTCCCTTCCTCCAGATACAAGTCATCATGTGGCTCTCTCTACCATGAGCACAGGCTGACAGTGAAAAAGGTAGAAAACCAGAAACAGGGTTAGCAGTGACATGCCTCAGTGTCACAGAGCAGAATCAGAAATGTGAAGCTAAGAGATTTAAATATACTTTATTCCAACTGTTTACTAAAGCATATTTCATTCAAAGGAAACAACAAGTACTTCAACTAATCTTCCTTTCTTTTGAAACATAATTAATGAATGTGGAAAAAAGCTGCAGCATCAAAACAAATCACAATCAGAATTCAACCAGAGACCAGAAGTTTTATTAAGGAGTTTGTCCCTTATGCATGTAGCAATGGGGAGCCATTTATAGGGTTTAACTAGTGATGTAATAAGTTAAGGGGCTTCCCTAGTGGCTCAGAGGTAAAGATTCTACCTATAATGCAGGAGCCGCAGTAGACGTGGGTTTGATTCCTGGGTTGGGAATATCCCCTGAAGGAGGGCACAGCAACTCACTCCAGTATTCTTGCCTGGAGAATCCCACGGACAGAGGAGCCTGGTGGGCTACAGTCCATAGAGCCGCAGAGTCAGACCTGACTGAAGCAATTTAGCACTGCACGGCAATAAGTTAAAAGCTTTCCTTTAGCATAGTAATTTCCGAAGTGGTGTTCAGATACCTAGGATATATGTAAATGATCCATTGGAGACCAGGAAAAAATGTATTAGTATTTCCATTATATTCATTGTATCTCACAGTTCATTTGCTTCAAACTTGTGCATTTATAATTTACCTTCCCCAAATTTCCTCAGTATATGTAGACATATTATACATATTTTAGCAATACTGCAAAAATATTTATTGGAGAGGGGTGCATAATCAAAAAGGTTTACAAATTTTGGCTCTACAGAATCCAAGATCACAGAGCCCTCACACTATGGTGTGCCATCTGAGGACACAGAAACAAGGAAGGGGATGGATTAACTGGTGACTCAGCCTCTCAGCAGAGGCTGCCAGAGGCTCTGACAACGTCTTTGATCAGACCTTACATTTGCAATCATATATTCAACTCCAATACCTCACATACACACATGCTCACAGTGATGGTAGACAACCAAATTATTCTTATGCAAGTATCACACACTTCTTGCCTGTAAACGTCCAAGTTGAATGTTTCCCCTCCCAGGGTAAGCTGGTATAGTTCGGTTGTCATAGAAACCAAAAGTACCTCAAGTCTTTATGGTTGACAGCAGTTTTCTACACCAACTAGATACTGCAAATTCATGCTCAGAGGCAAAATTTTAATCTCCACCTCAGACACCTGAACCCTTCAATCCAATAAATTAATGAATAAACATTAGAGAAAGCACTAGAAACTTACCAGGGTACATGCATTAATTAGAGGAAAAATATTTCTATATAAAAATTTAAGGAAATCACTTTAGATAAAGAGCTTGAAACATTTGGCTTTCCTGTCAGACATACATCTGCGTTCTAGTCCCAGTTCAGCATATGTTTGCAAGATGTCCATAACATATGCCGGGCCTGAAGGAGATGTTAGAAGTCATTCAATCTGAATTCCATTCTCGTTTCTACCAGGTATCTATCTAATGATGCCAGTTTTCTAAGAGAAGGATAGTAAAAGCAATATCTGAGATTTTCCAACTCCCTATGTTAACGCAAGTTTGTGTGGCCAAAGTACAGTGAGGCCAAACAAACTGAAACATTGGAGTTTGGAGCAGAGTAAGGTTTATTGCAAGGTCCTGCAAGGAGACTCATGCAAGGAGACTTTCAGAGTTCCTGATCTGAAAGCCCCAGAACTTCCAGAATGGTTTCATCAAAACACTTTTAAAAGCCAGGTGAGGGAGGAGAGTCGCAGGATCTGTGATCAGCTAGTGAACAATTCTCTGATTGGCTTGATGCTGAGGTAATAGGGTGTCATCACAGGGGTTAATAGTACCAGTCCTTAGGCTAAGGAGGCCTAGGGGTATGTGTTCCTGGTTAACATCTTCCATTTGTTGGAAAACAAAGGGGAGTGGGGGATTGGGTGGATGGGAGATAGAGGAAGGGGAAGGGTGGGATGGGAGATGGAGCGGGATTGTTTACGTTTGCAAAGCATCTTCCATTAGTTGGAACACAAGGGGGCATAGAGGGTAGGCCATAGTGGGGTGGGGTAGGGTGGAGGGGGGTTGGGGTGGAGAGGGGATGAGGATGGGGATGTGGAGGGGGATATAGGGAGTGGGATGGGGGGATGGGAGTGGAGGATGGAGGGGAGTTGTTTACAGTTGAAAAGCAACTCAAGAAATGTGCAACAAATGTTACTATCTAGGTACTTCAGAGAGGAGCTAAAGCAGAGGATATGGAGGAAGACCTGTCCTGGGAAGTTCACATAAAGTCTTCCTGGATCGCACCTGCAGTAAGTGCCTCAGGTGTGTATCACATGGCAGAAGAGGTCAGAACCCTTCTGTCTACCTGCAACCAGCGCTTTCACTCCCAAACATAGAGAAGAAGGTCACTTGAAATTCCAAATACCAGAAGTTGGTTTTCAGATGTTCCTGAAAACATGCCTCTGCCAAAGACCTTTGTTTCTGTGGAACATGTAGTGCATATCAGTCATGATAGAAGTCATAAGACTAATGTCTCCAACCTATGATACCCTGAAATTTACCTTTACAGCCAGAACCAGAGTCCAGTTACCAGCAGTTTTCATAGTCTTATTGGGCAATCACTTTTTCTTCCTCTGAACACTGGTTTTTCAAATTTTTGCCAATTTTCCTCTCTCAGGTTGTATGTCATTTTCTTATTACTTTTGTAGGCATTTATTATATTGCTGTGCCTGATTCATTTATTCATTTATTTCAAAAATCTTATTCTTTTTTTTAAATTTTTTTTATTAGTTGGAGGCTAATTACTTCACATAAAAATCTTATTCTTATCTATGATCTTATTTTCACTTTAAGATGTATTTTGTCAAGCATGTGGTTTTTATTCTTGAGGTCAAATTTTCCAATATATTCTTGCATGTGTTTTCCTTTTTGTTATTATCTTTAAAACCTTTTCCCCATCTACTATGCTCTCAACAGAGAAATGCAAATCAAAAACACCACGTAAGGAGGTGGTTCCAGATGGAAATGTAGGAAGGTCCTAAACTCACCTTCTTCAAGAGACACACCAAATCTACAGCTACATGAAACCGAATCCCCCTAAAACTGACTTCTGCCCAGTTTATGATTAATCTCTCTATTCAAAACTTTATTCCCTTTCTTGTCCCCCTCTGACTTCAATCCTAATGCTAACTAAGACTAATCAACCAGAGTCAAAGGACTAAAATTGCTGTTGTAGACGTCATCATTAACATAAAAAGTCAAGTTGTTTCTCCAGGGCAAGATAAGCTATCAGGCTCCTGAGCAATGAACCACTTGGCCAGAGAATTGTAAAGATCACTGCAAAGACATCCTGACTCCTGAAACTACCAATAAGAGTTTAGAGAATAGCATGGAAATATATTCACTACTATATGTAAAATAGATAGCCAGTGGGAATTTGCTGTATGCAGGGAGCTCAAATTGAGATAGAAGATAGACGGGCAGGTTGGACATTTACAATCAATCACCCTTCTGTTTGCATTTCCTGAATAAGAGATAGGTGGGCTCCAGTTCAGAAATTCACAATCAGCCAGTCTCCTCTTTGCATTTCTTGAGGCAAGAGATAGATGGGTTCCAGCTGAGGAATTTAAAACCAGCCCCCATTTGCTCTCTGAAATGGAAGTAACAACAGAAACAGGGTGAATAGCCAGTCTTTGTCTCTTGTAAACAACTCAAGGGAATAATCATGGCAAAGACTAAGAGAGGCAAAAACTTTGTCTGAGTCAAGGATAAGGGAGACACTACACTGGCTCAGAAAGACTCTTTGGAGTGAAAAGTCAGAGGATAATTCCCGGCCTTAATGAGTCTTGCTCCTCCCAGAAGCCTTCGAGATCCATCTTTTCTAAAGTGTGCATACACAACCCAGGGGAGGGTCCTGAAACAAATTAATGGGGATGGGGGGTACAAAACAAGATGTTTGGCCTGAGGGAAGACAAAGACCTGGAAAACTGTCCCCTTTGTAAATGATTTAAACTTCCCAAAGGCGTGACTCTGAGCTTACCTTTGTGCCTTTCAGCCTGTACTCTTCTTTTCAATAAACTTTTTACTTTACTCTACCTTCTGCCTCTTCACCTGAATTCATTCTTGACTAGGCAGACAAAAGACTAGGGACCTTAGCCCTAACTGCTAGCTCCTGTGGTCCAGTGGTTAGGACTCCCAATCTGGGAGACTAAGACCTTGCTTTCAGCTACTGCTTGCTGCTGCTAGCTGCAAGCTGCCACTTACTGCTTCAAGTGTCTGATATCAAAACCTGTGCTCTGTGCCAACCTATAGGGGTGGGATGGGGTTAAGAGTGGGAGGGAGGTTCAAGAGAGAGGAGGCATATTGCTGATTCATGTTGATGTATGACAAAAAGCAACACAATATTGTAAAGCAATTATTCTCCAATTGAACATAAATAAATTTTAAAAAAGAAATGTCACAGCACTGTCACTGACAATGATTAAACCCAGCTTCATTGTTCTTTGCCTTTAAAAACAAAAACCTTAAAGGCCAAGCTGGAGTGGACCTGAGACTTGTCTCCCCCTCCCTGCAAAAAATAAAAATGCTTACTTTGTTGCAAATACTTGCTGTCAGAGTTTGGCTTTCTGCATCCTGAGCACAAAAACAGCATAGGAGCCCTTGCTTGATAACATATATATAGAACAATTTCTTCTGAAAAAGACTGAAAAACTGAGCAACTCCTTCACATCAGCAAAGGAGAAAGGGCCACATCAAAGTGGGTAAGAGAGGCTGAGATGATGTTGTCATAAATCCCACCCCAGGCCTGGTGACCTACAGTCAGGAGGGAACTCACAAACTGGGAGCTTCTCCCTGACCAACAAAAGACTCCAACCTCACATCAGGTATTCTAATGTTTAAGAGCCGTTGAGAGCTCTCCTCTCTTCTTTTGCCCTGGTTTTTACATCTTGTGGCCTGACTTCTGATCCCAACCTTAACAACCCGAGTGTTAACCAGCAACAGAACACAGAGTGTCTGCTCTGCCAGTATAGAGAAAAAATTTAGTGTTGTTAGGACAAAATGGGAAGAAGAGAGGTGAGGAGCTGAGATGGGAAAGTAACAGGGAGAGTGACACGGAGCAAGTCTGTGTGGATGAGTGATGACGTGACTCTGCCCACATACATGCTGGAAAAACTCTACTGAGATCATGGGTGGTTTTGCAGGAAGACTCGGAGCCTGATGGGGAGAGAGGCAGAGTCTATGATTCATGTGCTGTGTGCTTAGTCTCTCAGTCATGTCGGAATCTATACGACCCCATGGACTATAGCCTGCCAGGCTCCTCTGTCCATGAGGATTCTCCAGGCAAGAACACTGTAATGGGGTGCCATGCCCTCCTCCAGAGATCGAACCCAGGTCTCCTGCCTTGCAGGCGGATTCTTTACCAACTGAGCCACCAGGGAAGCCCAGAACTACCATATGATCCAGCAATTCAACTTCTGGTTATCTATTCAAAGAAGTGAAAACATTCACTTAAAAAGATATCTGCACCCCATGTTCACTGCAGCATTATTTACAATAGACAATACTTGGAAGCAAACTAAGCCTCCATCAATAGAAGAAGATAAAATAAATAACATGTAAGATAGATAGAGACAGATAGATAGGTATAGATAATAAACCCAACAATAAATAAGACTCTTAAAGAAGATAGAAGTTTATTTCTACTCACCTAAACATTTGAGATAAACATTTTAGGTCAATGGAAGCTCTACTCCATGCGAGCATTTAGATATGAAGCTACTTTGTTCTCATTTCTCTGCCAAAGCAGATTGCAGAGTTTTTAACATGCAGCCCATTGACCCTTCAAAAATACCCAAGGGTAAATTTCAAAGAATCTATAAATTTGAAAACTAAAAATTTTTATTTTTTACTTCAACAACCTCAAGCTGAGATTTAGCATTTTCTTAGTTAATGAATATGGGCTAAGAACCACAGTAGTGGTAGCCGTACCTATGATTTTTGTCACAAAAATCACAATACATATTACAGAATCATACATAACCTCAAGACATATTATAGTTGTTGTAGAGATTTCAAAATACCACTTATACTTCCTGTTACTTTGGAAGTAGTGTATTTGTTATATTTGCTGAAAGACATTGTTGGTATAAAAGCACATGTTACTAAAAAAAAAAACAGAAAAGCACATGTTACTCTATGCAGTGTAAGTACCTGACATTAACCTTTTGATTGCCAAGACATCCAGTTCAAAGACATCCATTTCAAGTAAACACATTGCCAGCTGCATGACAGCTACTAGCTACACAACTAGATAAGTACCCAGACCAGCCCCACCCATGATACCTATTAAGTTCTTTTAGAAAGCTCTGGGTAACCCAGAAAACTGACCAGGTGAGTGACTCCATTTTTCTCTTCCTATGCCCAAATCACCTCTTATGTTTTAAATACACCCATAAAGAGTGAACTTAGCCACCCTGCCCTTGGATCCTAATAAATGCAAACCTCAAGTTCATTTCTCTTTGTCTCTGTCTCTGTCTCTATGTCTCTCTGTTTCTCTCTCTCCATGACCTTGCTATGTGGCCCTCAAGTGTGCTGTATACCCTCTAGGACCTGTGAGTAATTAACTTTGTTTTTTCAAAGTTTCCTGATGGTTGTTGCTGAGGTACATGTTACAGTCATAATAAGAACCACAAGGGCCAGTCCAGCTACAAATTGACTCTGGTTGGGTAAATGTCCATGGGGGTCTCATCACAGGTAGTACCAGTGGGCGAGTGCTTTAGGCATTCCTAGCTGATAGGACCAGAGAAGGCAATGACACCCCTACTCCAGTACTCTTGCCTGGAAAATCCCATGGATGGAGGAGCCTGGTAGGCTGCAGTCCATGGGGTCGCAGAGTCAGACACGACTGAAGCGACTTAGCAGCAGCAGCGGCGGCAGCAGCAGCAGCTGATAGAACTACTATTGACAGGATGAGACCAACCCACACTATATCACTAATTTGTCATTGTAGTATTTTTATAGTTATATTTCAACATTATCGGTGCCCTTTGTAATCCTAAATAACTTTTTTGCATTTAAAAGTTTATTCTGAAAAGAAATGTGTAGTTTTCACCAGACTGCCAAAGAATTCTTCACTTACTTGGCAGTCAAAGCTGGATCCATGATGTAAGTCCATTATCTAGCTCAAAGGAGGCAGAAAGAGAATGGAGGGACTCAACTGTTGTTATATCCTGACCAGTAAATGTCACACATCACTTTCACTCATATTTTGTTGATGAGAACTTAGTCTCATGGGCACCCTTAACTATAAGAAAGGCTAATAAATGCAGTGTATCAGGAAAGCCATGTGGCTATTACAATGGAGAGAGGAAAACGGAGTTGATGAATTCCATGCAATCCACACCACTACTGTTTTTAGAAAAACTGAAATATAGCTGATTTACAATATTATATTAGTTTCAGGTGTACAGCAAAGTGACTCTATATTTTTGCAGATTATACTCCATTACAGGTTACTACAAGATGAGTATAAATTCCTGTGCTATATACTATATTCTTGTTGCTTATCTATTTTATATATACCACAACTCTTTCTATCCTCTTCCCCTTTGTTCTACAAGTTTATCCATAGATTTTTCTTGGTTTTTCTGTGTAAACAGATTTGTTTTCTCATTCCCACAACATCTTTTATAATGTTTACTTTTTTTCTTATCTAGCTGCATTGACTAAGACCTCCAGTATAATGGTTAATAGAAACAATGATAGAGAAAATACTTGTTTTTTCCCCCAATTTAGTAGAAATTCTGCTGTAAACTTTCATTATTGAGATATTAGTAGAGATATTTTATAAATTAACCCTTATGAAGCTAAGGAAGTTATTTTCTATTCCTAGTTTGCTAGGATGAATGAGATTTACAAGGTGAATAACGGTCCTTTATGATTTGACCACAGGAATAAATGGCTTGAATGAGGTTTAGCCTCTAACAAGATGCATAAATTATTTAAGGGACATTGTCTCCCTCTGACTTTCCTCTTGAGATACT
This sequence comes from Muntiacus reevesi, assembly GCF_963930625.1. Taxonomy (NCBI): domain Eukaryota; kingdom Metazoa; phylum Chordata; class Mammalia; order Artiodactyla; family Cervidae; genus Muntiacus; species Muntiacus reevesi. Next base: position 143,809,266 of record NC_089271.1, on the reverse strand, counting down.
GAAAATTCTCCCAGAACAACTTCTGTTCTTACTGGCCTCTGGATGTAGAGTCTGTGCTAAAAAACAAAAGTCTGCAAGTCAGGGAACTCACCCTACAACCCTGGATCTGATACTGGCCCACTGTGTGATGTCAACCAACAATAGTAAAACAATATTTATAAGGGCTGTTATCAGGCATCAGGGTCAGCAATAAGCAAATTATATCCTTTGCAGCATTAGATGTTCACAAAAGTCTGATTACAGGAATGTTATTAATGTTCCCATTTTACAGATGAGAAAAATAAGATGTGCAAGGTTAGAGTACCTTGTCCAAGGTCACAGAACACTGTTAATAGCAGAATCAGGATTGTAATCTAATTCCAGTACAACCAAATTCTATGTTATCAATGAATTTTCTATGCCATAAGTCACTTTTCCTCTTTGGGTTTCCAATTTCTTATCCATAAAACCAAAATGTGAACTATACCAGGAGTTAGCAAACCTACATGCAAATGGCACTGATGAGAAAAAAATTCTAGAAATCCTTAGGGACTACATATTTTTCTAAACAGTATATATTTATTTCAAATGGAAAGCATAACATCTGCAACAGCATTTACACATTTGTTGTTATTTCTCTTTCTCTAAAGGGTTTCATCATAAGGCTAGAATTTCAGACAGTACATCACTAACAGTCACTGTATTATTCCTGTGTACTAAATTCTAATACTGGGACTTTGAATATGCATTGTCTCAGACGAAGTCTGGTATGGTGAGTAAGGATAGGATGGCATGACAGGCAAGGGGAAGTTGTGGAATGATCTAGTGATGGGAAGGTATCAAATTTTGGTGAGAGTGGAGACAAAAGACAGATTAAGTAGGACATTCATCACTGAGCAAATGGAGCAGGGGTGCAGCATTTGAAAAGGAGTCTGATTGAGATGCAGAAAGAAGATATTAGATATGATGTGAATGAATAGCTTTCCTTCTCCACTCCCAGTTTATAAATTAGCAATAGGGGACCTTAAGGAGGGAAAGGGGGTTTATATAGGGATGTTCACCTTGTCTCTCTTGTTCTTTTGTCCCATGCTTGTTAGGTCACAAAGACCACATTCTTAGCAGTGGCTCTCTGTCGGTGACTCAATCCTGTAGTGGAAACATCTTTTTAAATCCCACCAATGACAGATGTGCAAATACACAAGGAAGCATTTTGATAGGATGGTCAGAAGGAGATTGAGAAGTTCAAGTATAAGCCATTGTATTCTTACTGATTGGTTGACTTATTTTATTGATTTTTCATTGATCTTGTTAATGACATGTTGGGGTATGAGAACATGATCTGCATTTTTACTTCTGCAGAGGTCAGAGAAGGAGCATTTGCCCAGTTTCCTTGGAGCTGCCTAACTGGAGGATTTTCTGACAAACAGAAATAATATATGCCTTCCTATGCTTTGGGTAATGAGACACTTGTTGACTACCTGAATATTTGGTCACAGGAATGGCCTCTTCCACACCCAAGGCAGTTTGGCTAGGATCCAATCTCCACCTTTGCATAAAGGAAGCCACATCCAAGCTCATGTTGACTGCATCATATTGTACTATTTATTTCACATTGCAATAAGCACATGCAATTAGCCAACAACCTCTTTCCCAACTACACTTCCATTGGGTCCACAAATTTCCCTAGAAAGTTTCCCGGTGCTTTTCTCCACAATCAACAACAATAAGGATCTATCAAATTGCATGGTAAAGTGAAAGGCAGTCATGTCAGATAGGCACAGAAAACTGACTTCAAGGATAGATTATAGCTTTTGTCCCTTTTTCACCAATATCTGCCACAACACTCATTTCTCTTAAAGTCTCCACTGCCTTGAAATCTCCTGGGTTCATCCAAAGAGCTTTGTGAACCCACTCCTCTGTGGGAGAGCCAGCTTGACATCAAAAGCACCGGCAATGATAATAACAAAATTAATTGGACTACATCAAAATTAAAACCTTTCTGCATGGTATGTGTGCTAAGGCCATTTGTTACTCCAGGAGATCTTTCTGACCTAGAGATTGAACCTGAGTCTATTGCATCTCCTGCTCTGGCAGGTGGATTCTTTATAACTAGCACCACCTGGGAAGCCCTAAGGCATAAGGGAGGTATCCTAATTCAGTAGGATCAGTAACCTTATAAGAAGAGGAAGAGAGAAATGTCTCTCTCCACATGTGTGCACTTGAAGAAAGAACATATGAGGACATAGAGAGAAGCCAGAAAGCCACATCTGCAAGTCAGGAAGAAAACCCTCACTAGAAACTGAATTAACTGTATCTTGATCTTGAAGCCTCTAGAACTGTGAGAGATGAAGTTGTGTTGTTTAAGACACCCAGTCAATGGTATTTTGTTATGGCAGCCAGAGCTGAGTTATACAATATGATAAAAATATTTATGTCATAAGCTGAAGAATGCAGAGAGTGTGTTCACCAAATCTTTTGGGATCTGTGAGGATTTATCCAGATGTGAGCAGGATATTCATGCCACTGTTACCCACCTTTTTGAAACTTCCTTCTCCCTTGAGCTCTCTTGGGTTCAACTAAAGAGTTGTATGAAAACCACCAACCACCCCCACACACATCCATGAGAGAGCAAGCAACATGTACAGCTATGTTCAGCAGAGGAGGTCACTGTGTTATGAGGGTTATGAGGATACCTGTTAGTGCCAAGTGAGAAGACACCATGAGCTTCTTCCTCTACCTTCAAATTACCTGAACACTGAATTTGAAATTGACATCTTAGAGTCATATCATTAAAACATGCTTAATTCACCAAGTTTGAGGTTTGAGTATTGTGATAAGGTCCAGCACCTTCTTTTTAAATTGCATCTCTGTTTGACGTTCTTGGATGCAGAATTGGAGAGGTAGGATTTGGACATGTTTTGGAGTAATCCAATAACTTTACCATTGATTTCAACCATTTCCCTATGAAGAGAGTGTTTCCCACTGGCAATTCCAGCTCCTATTTCAGAAAATTCAGTGACCGGATCAGTTGCTGAAAGATGCATCTCTATCACTGGAGTATCTGTGAGGTTGAACCCCAAGCCCTCCAGGATCTCAGTTTGGGTGCCAGAACATGCCCTAACAGATAGCATGGCCAAAGCTACAGAAATGCTCACAGAGGAGAAGATGATCCAATCTGGGAATGCCACAGTGAACTTGCAGTAAGGTTGAATGCAATGCCAACCTTGTAGACTGGCATCTTACAGAGATTAGTACATTGTTGAGCGAAATGGCAGGTGGCTATTTTAACTTCAGAGCTGTTGAGTGGTACACAATGGAATGTATTTAGGAGTCCAGGTATCAAGAGAATCCAAAAGAGGGAAAGATAGAGGCAAAAACTGAGAGAATTCATCTCTTCAACAAATACTAAAGGATCTTCTCTAGACAGGAAACACAGAACAGGTTTATAAACTCGAACCCAAAACAGCAAAGTAAATGGCAATGTGATCGTACTTACCAATAATTACCTTAAATGTAAATGGGTTGAATGCCCCAACCAAAAGACAAAGACTGACTGGATGGATACAAAAACAAGACCCTTATGTATGCTGTCTACAAGAGACCCACATCAAACCAAGGAACACAGACAGATTGAAAGTGAAGGGCTGGAAAAAGATATTACATGCAAATGGACACCAGAAGAAAGCAGGAGTAGCAACACTCATATCAGATAAAATAGACTTTGAAATAAAGGCCATGATAAGAGACAAAGAAGGACACTACATAATGATCAAAGGATCAATCCAAGAAGAAGATATAACAATTATAAATATATATGCACCCAACATAAGAGTACCACAATATGTAAGGCAAATGCTAACAAGTATGAAAGGGGAAATTAACAATAACACAATAATAGTGGAGACTTGAACACCCCACTCACACCTATGGACAGATCAACTAAACAGAAAATTAGCGAGGAAACACAAACTTTAAATGTTCCAAAGACCAGTTAGACCAAATTGATATCTATAGGACATTTCACCCCAAAACAATCAATTTCACCTTTTTCTCAAGTGCACACGGAACATTCTCCAGGATAGATCACACCCTGGGCCATAAATCTAGCCTTGGTAAATTCAAAAAAAATGAAATCATTTCAAGCATCTTTTCTGATCACAATGCGGTAAGATTAGATGTCAACTACAGAAAAAAAAAACTATTAAACATACAAACATATGGAGGCTAAACAACACACTTCTGAATAACCAGGAAATCATAGAAGAAATAAAAAAAGAAATAAAAATATGAATAGAAATGAATGAAAATGAAAACACGGCAACTCAACACCTATGGGATTCAGTAAAAGCAGTGCTAAGGGGAAGGTTCAAAGCAATACAAGCTTACCTCAGGAAACAAGAGAAAAATCAAATAAATAACCTAACTCTACACCTAAAGCAAATAGAGAAGGAAGAAATGAAGAACCCCAGGGTCAGTAGAAGGAAAGAAATCTTAAAAATTAGGGCAGAAATAAATGCAAAAGAAACTAAAGAGACCATAGCAAAAATCAACAAAGCTAAAATCTATTTCTTTGAGAAGATAAATAAAATTGACAAACCACTAGCCAGACGCATCAAGAAACAAAGGGAGAAGAATCAAATCAACAAAATTAGAAATGAAAATGGAGAAATCACAACAGACAACACAGAAATACAAAGGATCAAAAGAGACTACTACCAGCAGCTATATGCCAATAAAATGGACAACTTGGATGAAATGGACAAATTCTTAGAAAAGTATAAATTTCCAAAACTGAACCAGGAAGAAATAGAAAATCTCAACAGACCCATCACAGGCACGGAAATCGAAACTGTAATCAGAAATCTTCCAGCAAACAAAAGCCCAGGACCAGACGGCTTCACAGCTGAATTCTACCAAAAATTTAGAGAAGAGCTAACACCTATCCTACTCAAACTCTTCCAGAAAACTGCAGAGGAAGGTAAACTTCCAAACTCATTCTATGAGGCCACCATCACCCTAATACCAAAACCAGACAAAGATGCCACAAAAAAGAAAACTATAGGCCAATATCACTGATGAACATAGATGAAAAAACCTCAACAAAATTATAGCAAATAGAATCCAACAACATATTAAAAAGATCATACATCATGACCAAGTGGGCTTTATCCCAGGAATGCAAGGATTCTTCAACATTCACAAATTAATCAATGTGATATATCATATTAACAAATTGAAAGATAAAAACCATATGATTATCTCAATAGGTGCAGAGAAATCCTTTCACAAAATTCAACATCAATTTATGATAAAAAAAAAAACCCTCCAGAAAGCAGAAATAGAAGGAACATACCTCACCATAATAAAAGCCATATATGATAAACCCACAGCAAACATTATCCTTAATGGTGAAAAATTGAAAGCATTTCCCCTAAAGTCAGGAACAAGACAAGGGTGCCCACACTCACCACTACAATTCAACACAGGTTGGAAGTTTTGGCCACAGCAATCAGAACAGAAAAAGAAATAAAAGGAATCCAGATTGGAAAAGAAGAAGTAAAACTCTCACTGTTTTCAGGTGACATGATCCTCTACATAGAAAACCCTAAAGACATCACCAGAAAATTACTAGAGCTAATCAATGAATAGAATAAAGTTGCAGTATATAAAATCAACGCACAGAAATCCCTTGCATTCCTTTTTTTAAAATTGTTTTATTTTTTATTTTAATTGGAGGCTAATTACTTTACAATATTGTAGTGGTTTTCCCATACATTGACATGAATCAGTGATGGATGTACATGTGTTCCCCATCCTGTAACCCCCTCCTACATCCCTCCCCATCCCATCCCTCTGGGTCATCTCAGTGCACCAGCTCTGAGCACCCTGTCTCATGCATCGAACCTAGACTGGTGATCTGTTTCACATATGATAATACACATATTTCAATCCTATTCTCTCAAATTATCCCACTCTCACCTTCTCCCACAGAGTAAAAATGATGATTTTATACATCTGTGTCTCTTTTGCTCTCTCGCATGTAGGGTTATCATTACCATCTTTCTAAATTCCATATATATGCGTTGGTATACTGTATTGTTGTTTTTCTTTCTGGATTACTTCACACTGCATAATAGGCTCCAGTTTCATCCACCTCATTAGATGTGATTCAAATGTATTCTTTTAATGGCTGAGTAATATTCCACTGTGATATGTACCACAGCTTTCTTATCCATTTGTCTGCTGATAGGCATCTAGGTTGCTTCCATGTCCTGGCTATTATAAACAGTGCTGCAATGACCATTGGGGTACACGTGTCTCTTTCAGATCTGGTTTCCTCGGTGTGTATGCCCAGCAGTGGGATTGCTGGGTCATACAGCAGTTCTATTTCCAGTTTTTTAAGAAATATCCACTCTGTTCTCCATAGTGGCTGTACACCCTCTCCAGCATTTACTGTTTGTAGACTTTTGGATAGCAGCCATTCTGACCCCCATTTCTCCAAAGAAGACATACAGATGGCTAACAAAGACATGAAAAGATGCTCAACATCACTCATTATCAGAGAATTGCAAATAAAAACCACAATAAGGTACCATCTCACAGGGGTCAGAATGGCTGCTATCCAAAAGTCTACAAGCAATAAATGTTTGAGAAGGTAAGGAGAAAAGGGAACCTTCTTACACTGTTGGCAGGAATGTAAGCTAGTACAGCCACCATGGGGAAGAGTGTGCAGATTCCTTAAAAACCTGGAAATAGAACTGCCATATGATTCCGTAGTCCCACTGCTTGGCATACACACCAAGGAAACCAGGACTGAAAGAGACACGTGTACCCCAATGTTCATCACAGCACTGTTTACAATAGCCAGGACATGGCAGCAACCTAGATGTCCATTGGCAGACGAATGGATAAGAAAGCTGTGGTACATATACACAATGGAATATTACTCAGCTATTAAAAAGAATGCATTTTAATCAGTTCTAATGAGGTGGATGAAACTGGAGACTATTATAAGGAGTGAAGTAAGTCAGAAAGAAAAACACCAATACTGTATATTAGCACATATATGTGGAATTTAGAGAGATGGTAAATGATGACCCTATATGCGAGACAGCCAAAGAAACACAGATATAAAGAACAGTCTTTTGGACTCTGTGGGAGAAGGCGAGGGTGGGACGATTTGATAGAATAGCATTGAAACATGTATATTACCATATATGAAATAGATTGCCAGTCCAGGTTTGATGCATGAGACAGAGTGCTCAGGACTGGTGTACTAGGATAACCCTGAGGGAGGGGATGGGGGGGGGAGGTGGGAGAGGAGTTCAGGATGGGGGACACATGTACAGCCATGGCTGAATTCATGTCAATGTAGGGCAAAAACCACTACAGTATTGTAAAGTAATTATCCTCCAATTAAAATTAATTAATGAATGAAAAATAAAGAAATAGTTAGACATGACTGAGAGACTAAGCAAAGCAGAGCTCAGTGGGGAGTCCTATCCCAAGGTCACAGGTGGGAGGCATCAGAAATGGAGCTCAGAATGAAGGTCATCTCCAGAACTGACTGAGCCCCTTTGTAACTGTTCCCAAAGCCCCCCTGATCATCACCAGCAAGCTTCCTGACTCCAAATTAGGCAAAAATGCTCACCGAGGTACTCATCCTATAGCACCCTAACCAATCAACTAATGATATTCTTCCAGCAGGAATTTTCTTTGTCTTCAACCTATAAAAATTGGCTACTAACCCATGAAAATCACTGGCTCTCCCTTGAGCCAGTCCACAGTTCTAACAGCATCTGGTCAGCTCTTCCTGGATTGTCAGGAGATTGGCCTGCTGTGCTTGCAGCATTATCTCTGCTCTTAGTTCTTAATAAACTCATTCCTTTCTGCAATACTCTGTGTCTGGAAATTCTTTCCCAACACATGTTCATACTGCCATGACACTTAGACCTCTGGAGTTAGGAATTTGGAGCTCATGGTTATTTGAGATTCTGACTTGCTGATAGAGATGCTCAAAGTTTGAAAGGAGAAAAAAAAAATATTTACAATATATACCCAAGAAGCCACTTGCATCTAACAACATCCAAAATCTTCCCATTTTTGGAATTTGCCATGTATTGCAAAAGTAGAGTGTTCTTAGTTACTCATCACCACCAGCATTAGCTCTGGGGTGATAGTTTCAAAGCCAATGTACAAAACCAAGGCCAAAAAGAACAAAGTGAAAAATGGTAAGGATGGAACTTTGAATGATTGCTTTGCTGCCACATTTTCCAGCTATAACAAGAGAGGAAGAGGATGGTCTGAGCTGGCAGGGTCTGGGTTCATGCTAGGATATGTGTCTTTTAAGCAGGCAGAATGAGGGCCAGGGGCAAAAATGCCAAGAGGCAGCAGGACGAAAACTGTTTTCCCATCGCAGCCGAACAGTGTTGGGATCAGCAACCTTTTAAGGGAAAGGTACACACAGGAAGAAACTGGGTAAGCTTCTGTAATAGGTGCTGTAGAAATTATTTATGCATTGGCTTGGAGAAGATGGTGTCAAAAGCAGCTTCCAACTCCAGACTTCCAATGCTGCACACATCTATGTCTGCTCAGGGGGCAACCAGTCCTGTCCTCTGCTTACTAAAATCCCCTGCTCTATCCCTTGGGCCCAGGACCCTAAGAAAGAATGCAGAAGGAGCCAAGAAGAGTGGAATCAAAAATTTCATTGTTAGATGTTCACTATGTACTGAAATGTGTGCTGCAAAGAAGCAGAGGGAGCCAAGAGCACTGGACTTGGTCAGGAGACCTGAGTTCAACCTTGCTTCTGCCAATTTCTAGTCCTAGTGGTAGAAGCAGTAGTAGCAGTAGTAGTGAGACAGGCCTGGGACCTGGGACCCTTTGCTGCAGAGCTGCAATACTTGCACCTGGACACACCTCTCCTTGAGCAACAAAACACAAAGAAACTATATGGGACTAAAAATAACTGTGTGAACCCGCAGTTGGGGCAAATTTTGGACCCAAAAGATACAAAGAGATCAAAATACCAATTGCCAGTTTTGAGGGGCCTAGAGCAAATGCTAGGGGTTGGGTGCAAAAGCAGGGTACTGCACATGTCCCCTGCACTCAACTCCACCTAAGGGATGGGCAAAACACCAAAGTCACCCTTCTGGGCCATCACTGGACACTCCATATAAGGAACAAGTTTGTCCTTCCCCTATTGGGGAGATAGTGAGCAACAGAACCTGTTGTTTGTTCTTACTCCCTTCTACTGCAGCAGAGGCCCTAGTAAAGCCTTGTCTGAATTTCTTGTCTCTATTCTAGTCAATTTCTATTAATTGAGGAAAGCCAAGAACCCTGGTCTGTAACATACTTTGTGGTGCCCAACTTGGGGCAATTGTCCCCTTCCAGGGAAAGGATCTGGACACTTCCAGGAGCACCGAATGCAGTTTCCCCGTGGGTGATAAGTGGCCACCCGAACCTCATGTTTCAGTGTCACCACATTTGGTAAGTCTGCCTTCCTGGCCCGTGGGGACCTCAGTACCCTCATTTAGGCAATACTTTCCTCAGCTTTGCCCTTTCTCACCATTTTTCCTTTCTCTGTTGGTCCTTTCCTTTCTCTTTTCCTCTCCTGAAATCTCTCTACTTCTCTGTCCTCCCCTCCCCCTGTCCTCTTCTGACAGAGTGGACATCTGGCAGCTATAGCATCACTCCTCTCAGTTTGTGAGAGCATGGTGCCTGTGACTGGCAACAGCTCACCTAGACGGGTGACAAGCGGAAGTGGGAGAGGCTTGCCTCACATTGTGCAGACAGTGGTCCAGCAGGTTCTCCCTGACCAGAGATTTATGAGACTGATAGAGATTCAAACCTGTTGTCATGTAGTGCCTGGAAGTCTGATGGTCCCAACAGTCTCACCTTCATTTCCCCGCCTCCAAGAGATGTCCGGTTGGAAATGGGCTAAAGCAGCAGATATCTTTACACAAGTGTATTCATGGGTGAGTATTCCACCTGCAGTTTGGGAACCCACAGGCCCATGGGTGAGAGTCTCATCAGTGGTTTGGGGACCCACAGATGACATACAAATTGTATACATGGGTGAGAGTCCCACTCATGGGATGCATTCCCACAGACAATGTACAACTGGCCAGTTTCCAAGCTTGATCACTCTGGTGGGCAATGGACAGGGCACTCCCTCCTTCATTCAACAGGGTGTTCCCTCCACTGAACAGGGCACTCCCTCCATCTTTGGACAGGGCACTCCCTCCTTCATTCGACAGGACTCTCCCTACTTCACTGGACAAGGCACTTCCTCCTTTACTATACAGGACACTCCCTCCTTTACTGGACAGAGTGCTCCCTCCTTTACTCAACAGGGTGCTTTCTCCTTTACTGGACAGGATGCTCCCTTCATCACTGGACAGGGCACTTCCTCCTTCACTGGACAGGGTGCTCCCTCCTTCACTGGCTCTTTCTGGAAGGGGCCCAAGTTCATGCCTGAATAGACATCTGCAGCAGACAGGCTGAAATGGCAATATCTCTGTTTCTTTTTCAGGCTTTTCTGTCCCTCCTCCCTATACTTCTCCCTTGGTCCTCACCCCTGCATTCCCGCCCCCTCCTGCCCCCTTTATCCTGAAAATTTGTTTGTGTCTTTTAGGTTTTGTGATTTGTGATATAGCTTTGCCTGTATAACTGCTCCTGCATGTTTCTGCTGATACAAATAGCCCTCATTGCCTGAAATTCCAGCCTTAGGATATTTAGTGGGATTTTAAAGAACAAAAAGAAAAGACAGGAGCTTGCATTTTTCCCTCTTCTGCTCTTGCAATGTAACTATTCTTGCCTGAGTTCCAAGGCTTGCATCTCTCCCCTCTACCTTTGCAACAATGTAACTAATGTTGCCTGAGCTCTCAGAACTGTCTGATTCATCTGTAGTACCCCAGACTGAAAGAAAAAAATGACCATTTTAAATTCAAGCAGGAAAACTATGTTCTGGTTCTACAGAAACTGGCTTATCTGGCTTCAGCTTGTGGGTTTAATTAATATAGATCTGTCTTTAGAGTTCTCAGCCTGAAGTATAATACTTTCATTGTACCTAGGGTTACTGAAAGTCAATATGTGCATACTGTTTTTGTTGTGCAATTTGCCAACATGGAAAACAACCTGGTAAGTTAAAATTTTAAAGTAAATATAATGGATAAGAACTTTTTGGTAAACTCTATAGGATTAATTATGTTTTGGAAACATCCATCTAAAACAGTCTCTCCAAAGTTTGGTATTTGAAACTAAATTAAGTTAAATGAAAGGAATTCACTGAATATCCATGTCATTTCAAATAAGATAAAATTTTGGAACTTTAAATGCTAAATATATCTAAATTTGCTTACTTTCTATGAGAGAGAAACTAAGGATGTTTGAGATTTTTTTTTTTAGTGAACTTTAGAATGCTAATGTAGAAGACAGTTCATGGTTGCTTAAGGAAAGTACAAGGAGTGCTTTCAGAAAAGAAGATATGAGGAATGGAAATATATTTTGCTAAAAGGAAAAAGGGTGATTTTCCCCTAGAGATGGTTGTTTCTGAATGGAAAGAATAGAGGACAAATAGGGCTGTGGGACTGGATTTGGTTTTTCTCTTTCATAAGAGAATGACGTTTTCTTGGAACACTCCTTTTGATACCATATTGTGTGAGTTTATGTGCCTTTAAGTGATCTGCATTTACTTTCGATATCTTTTTTCCACCTTAGCTCAAGAAATAATAGTTTCACAGTGACCTATGATCCTATCTGACCAGATGTTTAATTTTTTTTTAATTTTTTGACAGAATTCCCAAATATCAAATTCTAATTAAAATTCTCTTGACTTCCAATTAAATTTGGGGTGCTTCAAGGGCCTCCTGGAATATCCCAAAGAGATATCCTAAACTAATTACTTTCATTTGGTATATTAAATTATATGGGAAAAAATTCTTCAAATACACTATTGCCTGTGTCAGATGGAATCTTCAGGCTCTCCCCTATCATGGCTGCCAAACAGATAGGGGAAAAGGTTTCAGATTTTTCTGCTGTCTAGTCTCTCACCTTATTTTATGTCCAAAAATTTCCTGTGGGAATACTCTCACCTCTAGGCCCTCAGGTCCTGATCTTGTGGCATTTTACATTGTGCCCAACTCCAACTGAACTTAGAAATCTGTAAGGAGAGATTTGGCAGATTCTCAGAGAACCCTGACAAGTTTAGGGGTGAATTTATCAGGCTGAGGTTGACATCTCTCACCTGGCAGGACATCACAGTCTATAATGACTGAGACTTAACATAGGAAGCCAATAAGGATAAGAGGTTAATAAAAGATAGTTCAGCTTTTGGTTGCTCTGATTCACCCTCAAGGGGTCCCTGGAGGGCCAATATGCATGGACAGTGCTTCCACAAGGTTTCTTGGACAGCCCCCACCTTTTTGCAAATGCATTAGCAAGGGAATTGAGTCTTGAGAATGGAACTCTGCTACATGTCAATGATTTATTGATAAACAGTGACCAAACAAGACTCAGTTCAAAATACTGTTATGGTCCTAAGTTTTCTGGCAAATGGGATATAAAGCCTTTCCAACTGGATCAGAGACCAGTGGCTTATTTTTTCAAAACAACTGAACTCAATGGCCCTGGGATGGCCAAGCTGCCTGCAGGCAGTAGCAGCCACAGCCCTGTTGGTTAATGAGGCTTCCAAGTTCACCCTGGGGCAACATTTAGATGAGTTAACCCCTCATCAGGTACAATCTGTGCTGGAAGTCAAAGGACATCATTGGTTGACTGGAGGGAAGTTAAGATATCAGGCCTTTCTAATGGACATCCTCAACATTGCCTTAAAGGTGTGTCAAACTCAGTAACTCTGCTTCTAAATATTGAGAATGGAAACTTAGTACCTCAGTGTATAGAGACCATAGAACAGACCTACTCCAGCAGGTCTAATCTTCTAGATGAGCCTATTGGCAGTCCTGAGGCAAATGATTTACTACTGATGGGAGTAGTTTTGTAGAGATGAGAACCTGAAAGGCAGGGTATCCCACAGTTGGTCTAGATGAAATCATAGAAACCAAGGCCCTGTCACCCTAGACATCAGCCCAAAAGCCTAAACTAATCACATTAATGAGAGCTTTGCAATATTTTTATAACTCTAAATATGGGTTCCATGTGCTACATGCTCATGCTGCCATTTGGAAAGAAAGATGAATGTTAACTGGTAAAAATTCCTTCATAAAACATAAAGATTTGATTCTGGCTTTTTTAGAAGCATTGCAGCTTCCCAGTCAGGTAGCAGTAACCCACTGCAGGGGCCATCAGAGCAATGGGTCTTTTCTGAGCCAAGGGAACAGCAGAGCTGATAAAATTGAAAAACAGGCAGCTCGACTGCAAGAACCTGAACAAGGTATGGCTCCAGTGATTGACCTCCTTGAGCTTCCTAGCCTCCCCCAGTATTCCCCACAGGAACAGGAACATGCTGAGAAATTGGGCTATGGGAAGGGAAGCACAGTGTGGTATAAAAAGGAGGATAAGGTTCTAATCCCTGAAGCCCAACAATAGAAATTCACTGAGAGCTTACATGATGCCACACACTATGGGACTTGAACTATGGGAGGCCTTTTCTTGCTTCTGACATTCTACTGGATGATGACATGAGCCAGGCCCTGAGATATTAATCTAGGGCAAGTTCAGAAGGCAATCCAGGACTATGCCCACAGGCCCTGCGAGCTCCCACTAAAACTACAGAGGAAGGAGCAATTCCTTCACAAACACACACTGAGAACCAAGTTCTTAAAACCTAGAAAGAGGAGTTCCCCTAAGACCAACTGTTGCCAAAATGGAAGGGCCCCTATAAAGTACTTTTAAGCACTCCCATTGCTGTCAAACTGCAAGGGATAGCTAGTTGGGTACATTTGTCCAGACTAAAGCTTGTACCTCCAGAAACCCCGCAGGTCATAGCAGAAGAACAGTACACCTGTGAGCCCGTGGAAGATCTAAGATGCTTATTCAAATGATAGGCAGCATCGACAGATAAGTAAAATGATGGTGTGGGTGGGCTCCTATTTGAAACCTTAATGGGACTTGGGACCTCTCTTGTTTCCTTGGTTAATGTTCTTCTTAACAATTATCTGGCCCTTGATTGCCTTCTGGCAGAACAAGGCAGAGTGGTTTCATAATTTTGGCAGGATTGATATCACCTCTTTTGTCTGGTCAACAGTTAAGGAAGCTCAAAGTGATTCCTTCCTTTATCAGGCCTTTTATTAATGGCTATTTTTATTTTCCTTTTTAGCCCTTGTTTGTTTAAACCTTTGGTTAGGTTTGTGTCTTTCAGGCTCCAACAGTTTAAAGTAAGGCTCATTCATCATGGCTCAAGAAATTCAGCCCATTCTAGCAGAAAGTGGCCCAGGTCCCTACAGGTTCTTGGAACAATCAGCAAGGGACTTCTACACCTCTAGGACAGGTTAGGGTCTGCAGTCCCTGTCCAGCAAGAAGTTTCAGAAGAAGAGACCTTTGGCCCCTTACCCCTTAAAAATAAAGGTGTAGAGTCTCTCAGGGGAATGAGATAGGCCTGGGACCTGGGACTTTTGCTATAGTGCTGCAGTGGTTATACCTGGATGCACCTCTCCTTCAGCAACATAACACAGAGAACTTGGGATGAAAAATAATGCATGTGCAGTTGGGGCAAATTCTGGACCCAAAAGATACAAAGAGACCAAAATAACCCAACTTCTACTTTTGAGGAGCCTGAAGCAAAAACAGGGTGTTGGGAGCAAAAGCAGGATACTGTGCATGCCTCCTGCATATAACACCACCTAATCCACCCCTCCAACCTGACCCCTGGACACACCCCTACCCTCATCCCATATAAGGAACAAGTTTGCTCCCCCCACCCCAAAAGATAGTGAACAAGGGAAACTGTTGTTTGTTCTCACTCCCCAATAAAGCCTTATTCAAATTACTTGTCTGGCATTTAGTCAATTTCTGTTGATTGGGGAAGGCCAAGAACCCTGGTCAGTCACTGCAGTAGCAGCAGCAACTCCAGAGTATTTACCATGTGCAGGGTGTGATGTGAAGCATCTAATTTCAGACACTCACTGCTTCAGGACTACATTAAAGATGTGTGCATGTTAAGAGTGGGGGAAAGGGAGCTAGTCTGAGATAAACCTAAGCCACGGTCTATAGTGGGATGTGGAAATCAGTTTGAATAGTGTACACTTTACCTAGAGAGCATTAGGAAGCCATTGGAGGATTTTGACAAGGTAGTGATTAGATAGAGGGTGATTGTACCATGACATTGTTTCTTCTCAAGCAAATAGAGCTAGTGGAAATGACCACACTTAACACTAGGGTTTCAAAGTGAAGTCGTTTAGTCGTGTCCGACTCTTTGCGACCCCAGGGACTATAGCCTACCAGGCTCCTCCGTCTATGGAATTTTCCAGACAAGAGTACTGGAGTAGGTTGCCATTTCCTTCTCCAGGGAATCTTCCCTACCCAGGGATCGAACCTGGGTCTCCCGCATTACAGGCAGACAGTTTACCGTCTGAGCCACCAGGGAAGCCCAGGGGTTTAAAAGCTGTATACTAAATATCAGTCGTGAATCTGATGGGTCTTTCTAACTATCTGACACTCACTGTCCAAACTGAAAAGGACAGGGCACACCTCATATACGGAGTGGTCATGGGTGCATGTGTCTTACAGCAAGGCAGTGGAAAGCTCAGGTCTGTGATGCCATGGCAGGTTCATGTCCGCTCCTGGTATACAAAACAGCCTACTCTCTTAGTTACAGCCAGTAACTACAGAAGAAAAAAAAACTTGTCTAGAAAGAAAATTTCCAAGTATATGCCCTCTGGTGGCAGTTAAAAAATGGTACAGCTTGTTTTCTGCTCCATCTTAATTCAGCTAAGATTTGCTAGCGGGTGATACCTTCAGAGTCTGTCGACATATGAGAAAGGCACATCTCCACCCATCCCCCATCCGCAGGAACCCCTGTTTTGTGCTTTGGAGTCAGAGGCACTGGACCTGTACAAAGACTTGGGATCCATTCTCTTCCTGGTCATAAGACCCTAAAAAACCCTAGCTTAGAAGTTTGATGACCTTTCATCATGAGTGTCGCTGCTAGGTGCAGACTTACTGAGAATTCTACTTTGCTTCTTATATACCAGTTTCATTTTCTAGGTCTCTGTTTTGCTCCTCTCATGGTATCAACTCTAGTAAATATCTAGTAAGAAGATAGTATAGATGAAAAGGCATAGGACTGCTATCAGGAAGATACATTGGTACCTTCCTATTTCTTTGCAAAGCATCTCCTTCAAGATCTCCAATTGCTAAATTGTGTCTACCTGCAAAATGACATTGCCACATGATACTCTGTTTTGGACCTTCCTAATATTTCTTACCAGACAAGATTTTTCATATCTCTTTCTCCTTTTAGATGCCTTAATTTGTCAAGAGTTCCCATATGGGTATTTTTACTAACAGGAATTCTTGGATGAGAATCACAGGGACAACTTTATATTAGGGACTTCTGGAAGGGAAATTAAGTAAACTAATTATAAATTAAATCCTGATAATAGGTACTGGGCTAGATACTCCTTTGGGATAATAACTTGAGGCAGGCATTAATTTACCCATTTCATACATGAGAAAATAGAGGCTTAGAGAGAGGATAAATGATCTGCAAAATGCTACACAGTTGTTTTTTTTTTTTTTTTTTACACAGTTGTTAAGTGTAAAAGCCAGAGTACAAATTATTCTCTGGTTGTATTTATATTGGTGCAGCTTAGGGAGTGAAGAATGAGCAAAATTTCCAGAAAGTAGAAAGTAGAGTTGCTAGTATCCTTGCAACTCTAGGACCCTCTGACTGAGAGATTTTATTGCAAACAGCAGAAATAACGCCTCAAGGACACAGGATTCCATCTAATTGAAAGGTGATACTGCCACTTGATCACTGTGGGCTTCTCACAGGTGAACAGGCGAAAGAGAGAGCTTTGAGTAGAGTGAATTATAGTGTCATGAATTCCTGCCACACAATGGAGGCTAGAATAAATGTGGATGGAGCTCAGGTTATTTCTTAGGATACTTTTTAACACCACTATGACCAGTGTTAAAAGTATGATCTATATGGTTCATTTAACTCAAGCACATTGGAGATTTATCCTGGGGATATTACTACTATGATTGTGCCTGTAGATGGGATATGAGAACCTTAAGCTGGACTTCAATATATTTAATTTCTAACCATCAAATTCTGCATGCACTTGTAATTATACCAAGTTTTCTTTGATTCCTGGACCTAATAATTTTTTCCTTAAAAATAGTTAATGAAAAAATTATGTCAAATGGCAAGTAGGGAGTCCCAAGAATCTGTTCCTGCATGGAAGCAATTATTAAGATGCCAAAACTGTCAGAGTCAAATTTTTTGAACTCTCGTTGTTGTTCAGTCACTAAGTCCTGTCTGACTCTGCAACCCCATGAACTGCAGCACACCAGGCTTCCCTGTCCTTCACTATCTCCCGGAGTTTGCTCAAACTCGTGTCCATTGAGTTGGTGATGCCATCCAACCATTTCATCGTTTGTCACCCCCTTATCCTACCCTCAATCTTTCCCAGCATCGGGGTCTTTTCAGTGAGTTGGCTCTTCGCATCAGGTGGCCAAAGTATTGGAATTTCAACTTCAGCGTCAATCCTTCCAATGAATATTCAAGGTTGATTTCCTTTAGGGTTGACTGGTTTGATCTTCTTGCTGTCCAAGTGACTCTCAAGAGTCTTCTCCAGCACCATAATTCAAAAGCATCAACTCTTTGATGTTCAGCCTTCTTTATGGTACAACTCTCACATCCATACATGATTACTGGAAAAACCATAGCATTGACTATTTGGGGCTTTGTCAGCAAAGTGATGTCTCTGCTTTTAATATGCTGTCTAGGTTTGTCATAGGGCTTCCCTGGTAGCTCAAATGGCAAAGAATCTGCCTTCATTGCAGGAGACCCAGGTTCAATCCCTGCCTCAGGTAGATCCCCTGGAGAAGGGAATGGCAACCAACTCCAGTATTCTTACCTGAAGAATTCCATGGACAGAGGAGCCTGGCGGGCTACAGTCCACGGGGTCACAAAGAGTCAAACTAATACTGAGCAACTAATACAAACACACAGGTTTGTCATAGCTTTTCTTCCAAGGAGCAAATTTTTTTAATTTCATGGCTGCAGTCACCGTCTGCAGGGATGTTGGAGCCCATGAAAATAAAATCTGTCACTGTTTCCAGTTTTGAACTCTGGATTCTGAAAAAAATAACATAACAAGCAGAAGGCTGCTTAATATGGAAAGAGGTTTCAAATTTCAGGAAAAGAATGTTGTTGTGTCACCGACATTCCACCACATTCCATAGTGGATATGGGAATGGCAGACTGTGTTCCTGGTGCAAGTTGTTGGTACAGAGGGGAAATATGGACCTTTTTCTCATAGAATAATTGTTGTGCATTTTGACCTTTCTGATGGTTTTCTGAGATGTCAGCTCATAGGCTTGCCTTTGTTTTGCTCCCCACTTAGAACTCTCTTTAGGCTGGGACAGTTGGTCAAAAGCATTTAAAGGCATTTAATACCCACATTCACCTGAGGCAAGGGACCGGACATTTGTTTTTGTTGTTGCTGTTATTGAGTTGTAAGAGTTCTTTATATATTTTAGCTATTAACACCTTATCCAGTATATTTTTTGCAAATACATTCTCCCACTTCATAGGTTGCCATTTCATTTTGCTGATTTTCTCTTTCTTTTGCAGAAGCTTTTTAGTTTGATGTAGTTTCACGTGTTGATCTTTGGCTTTGTTGCTTGCGCTTTAATGTCATGACTGAAAAAAAGACATAATCATACTATTTTGATTACTATAGCTGTGTAGAAGAGTTTGAAACCAAGAAATGTGATGCCTCTGGCTATGTTTTTCTTTCTCAGGATTGCTTTGGTTATTTAGGATCTTCTGTGCTTCCAATCAAATTTTAAGATTTTTTTTTTGCTATATCTGTGGGAAAATAACATTAGAATTTTGACAGCTTTGGGTAGTATGGACATTTTGACCATATCAGTTCTTCCAATCCACGATCACAGGATATCTTCTAATTTATTTGTCTTTCCTTCAATTTCTTTCATCAAAGTTCTATGATTTTCAGTGTACTGATCTTCCACTCTCTTGGTTAAGTTTATTCTTAAGTATTTTGTTTCTTTTATGCTATTGTAAATGGAATTGCTTTCTTTATATCCCTTTCAGATATTTTGCTGTTATTGTATAGAAATGCAACTGACTTCTATATGTTGATTTTATATCCTGAAGCTTTATTGAATTCATTGATTAGTCCAACATTTTTTTTTTTTTGGTGAAGTATGTAGGATTTTCTCATATCATCTACAAATATTAACAATTTTACTTCTTTCTTTCCTATTTGGATGCCTCTTATTTTCTCATCTTGCCTGATTGCTCTGGCTAGAACTTCCAGTACTAGTAATATGTTGAATAAGAGTAGAGAATGGAGCACTTTATATGGTTATGGATAATGTTCCATATGCACTTGAGAAGAATGTGTATTCTGCTGCTGTTGAATAGAATGTTCTTTATATACCTGTTTCTTCCACTTGATCTAAAATATGGTTCAAGTCTAATGTTTCCTTGTTTAATTTCTGATAATGATCTGTGCATTGTTGAAAGCAAGTTATTGACACCGTCTAGTATTATTGTGTTGTTGTCTATTTCTCCCTAATATCTCTTAGCATATTCTTAATATATTTAGGGATTCTGATGTTGGGTGAATGTATATTTACATTTGTTAAATCTTCTTGATGAGTCAATCTCTTAGTCATTATATAATGAACTTATTTGTCTTCTGTTTATAATTTTTGGTATAAAGTCTATTTAGTTTGGTGTCTTATAGCTTCCCACACATCCTTTTGGTTTCCACTTACGTGGAACATCATTTTCCATCCCTTTTCTTTTAGTCTAAGATTGCCCATAGAGCTGAAGTGAGGCAGTATATAGTCGGGTCTTGTTTTTTAATCCATCATGCCACTCTGTACCTTTTGACTGAAGAATTAAATCTATTTATGTTTAAAGTAATTATTGATATGTAAGGACTTATTAATGCTACATTGTTGAGGTCCTTTAATGGACCAGAACCTGGTGTTCCAGAGTCAACGATAAGAAAGTGAAAAAAGGAAAGAGGCTGGTATTCCCTGGGTTATGCAGCCGGCCTTCGCGCTCCAGGGAATCAGCCAGAAATAGAGAGAGAGAGAAAGACACGGTGACCTAAGCTCTGATGGAACAAGAGTGTTTTATTCAACATAGTGTGGGTATATATACAATCTTACAAGGTAGCTTCTTCACATAAAGATCAAGAGACCAGACTTTACAAGTTACCAAGGAAGCAAGGAGCAATAGAGGCCATAAGGCCAAAAGGCAATCCAAATCAAAAGAGGGTCATAAATAATCCCTTTCACCAAATGGAAAAACTAATTAAGGAAATCCTATGCAAGCATCCCATCTCTTTGATCTCCATCTTGGAAGCGGCTTGCCTGCTCCTCTCACCCTTGACAGGGACTAATAAGGGACACAGGGCTCAAGAGAGATAAGAAACAGCACACAGGAATCCTACTGTTAAACATTCCCTGACAACACGTTATTGTTTTCTAGCTGTACTGTGTTTCCATTGTTCCTTTTCCCCCCACTTTCTGTCTACTTTTGTGAGTTGGTGCATTTCATGGCAGCTTATTTCTCTGATTCACTTCTCTTTATCTTTATCTTTTCTGAAGGGTTTTTGCTTTGTGGTTTTTAAGGCCTACATAAAACTTCTTATATTTTTCTTAAAAATTTATTTATTTACTTTTGGCTGTGCTTTGTTGTTGCACAGGCTTTTTTCTAGTTTTGGAGAGTGGGAGCTACTTTCTAGATATAGCATGTGGGCTTCTCATTGTGGTGGCTTCTCTTGTTGTGAAGTTCAAGCTCCAGGTGTGCAAGCTCCAGTAGTTGTGGCATGGGGGCTTAGGAGCTGAGGTCCCCAGGCTCTAGAGCACAAGCTCAGTAGTTGTGGTACATGGACGTAGTTGCTCCATGGCATGTGGGATCTTCTGGGATCTGGAATCCATGTCTCTTCCATGGGCAGGCTGAGTTCTTACCACTGAGTCACCAGGGAATCCAAAAACCTCTTATATTTTAACAGTCTACTTTAAGCTGATAGTTACTCACTTTGATCACATACAAAAGCTCTCCCCTTTTATGTTTTTGATGTCACAATTTACCTCTTTTATATGGTGCATTCATTAACAAATTAGAGTCACTATAATTATACCTTATATTATTTTCCTTTAAATCTTATACTATAGTTAAGTGGTTAATACATCATCATATCATTGAATTAGAATTTTCAAAATTTGACTATATATTAACTTTACCACTGTGTTGTATATATTCACATGTTTTCATGCTAACCATTAGTGTTTTTTCATTTCAACTTGAAGGCAGGCCTCATGGTGATGAATTCCCTCAGCTTTGTCTGGGAAAGTCTTCATTTCTCTTTCATTCCTGAAGGACAACATTGACAGATAGTCTTGAATGGCATTTTATTCCTTTCAACAATTTGAAGATATAATTCCACTCTCTACTGGCCTATACAGTTTCTTTTAAGAACTATAGTGATTCTTTAATGGATATACCTGTGTAGGTTACAATCTTTTTACTTCCTGTTTTTAGAATTCTCTGTCTCTAACTTTTGACAGTTTTATGTGTCTTAGAGAAGGTCATTTTTGACTGAGATAATGGGGTGATCTATTAGCTTCATGAACTTGGACATCCAAGTCTTGCCCCAGGTTTGGAATGTTCTGAGCTATTATTTCTTTAAATAAACTTTCTTCCCCCTCTCCTTTTCTTCTACTTCTGTAATTTCAATTTTGCAGTGTTCCTTAGATCGCATAGGCTTTCTTCACTCTTTCATTCTTTTTTCTTTGTTCTCCTCTGACTAAGTCATTTTGAAGTTCCTGTTACCAATTCTATCTTTCGTTTGGTCTAATATACTGATGTCCTCTATTGCATTTTTTGTTTCATTCAATGAATTCTTCAGCTCCAATATTTCTGCTTGGTTCTTTTTTGTGTTTCTTTATCTTTGTTAAATTTCATTTTGTTTATGTATTATTTTCCTGATTTCATTGAGTTGTCTCTAAGTGCTTTTTGTAGCTCATTTCATTTCCTCAAGATAACTATTTTGAATTTTTATCAGGTAAATCACAAATCTCCACATCTTTGAACCTGGTTACTAGAAGATTATTGTGATCTTTTCATGATGTCATGTTTCCTTGATTTGTCATGTTCTTTGGAGTTTTCTATTGCTGTTTTTTGAATTTGAAATAGGAGTCACCTATTCTAATCTTTAATAACTGTCTTTAAGGGAAAAAAATCTTCATCAATCCTGCTATAAATTCTGAAGCTTTCTTAAAACTTATATGGATATATCTCCTCTCCATGCCTTTTGTTCTCTCTTGTGGCATAATTTTTAATCTTGTATGTCTTCATTCTGTCTTACAACAAACCAGTCTGGCTGCTGATAGCCTGTTTTGTTTTGGTTTTTGTTTTTGTCCGTGTGGCATGTGGGATCTTAGTTCCCTGACCAAGGTTTGAACCTGTATCCCCTGCATTGTAAGTGCAGCATCTTAACCACTGGACCACCAGGGAAGTCCCTGATAGCCTCTTTTTTGTTTTCTCATAAGTGGTGCTACAATTCACATTTGTGTTTTTTTTCCCTTGCCATAGTCCATCTTCTGAGCATACTCCCTGTCTACCAGGACTTGCTTTTGCTTCTACCCTTGAGAATATGAACAAGCAGCTGGTTTCAGACTGAGATAGATGACAACTGGGCACTCAGGACATTGGGAGGGCTCACAGGCCAGGTGGGGGATCTTCGAGTGAGGTTTTCCCAGCAGAAAAAAATCCTGTGTGTTTTTAGTTGATCGATTTTCAAACAGAATATCAAGAATGCCAATATTATCACCAAATGTGCTTCATTCTGAGGCCTCTTCTCTTAGTTGCTCTCTTACTGTGTGCTCACATGACTTCTTCACTGTGCACACACAGTGAAGGAGGAAAAGAACAAGTTCTCTGGTCTGTTTCTTATAAGAACACTAATCCTATCAGACTAGGGAACTGTCCTCCTGAGCTCATCTAACAGTAGCTATTTCCCAAAGGCCCCATCTTCAAGTACCATCACACTGAGAGTGAGGGCTTCACCATATGAATTTAGAAGGGAAGACAACATTCAGGTAAGTGTCACATGATTTCTTTACATAATGACAACTTCCTAGATATACCACTAAAAGGAGCTTACTAAGGTGTATTGGCAGCACCAGGCACCAAATTATATAATGAGTCTGTTGTACATACTTTTAAAAAAATATGGCTTTGGTTGAAGAAATGATGGAACAAAATGGACAGGTAAGTTTGAGTCTCAAATTAAACAGTGAAAATTCCAAATAACAAGTTAACTCTTACTACAAGTCATTACTTATAGTGCTCAGAAGTAAAATTTAAAACCAACTGCCTATATCTATATTGTTACTTATCTGTCTAGTGATATATACATCTTGGCATGGATGCCTTATAGAGTTTTGTGAAAAGTAAACTAGTTGCATGATCATGGATTGGAATGGTTTAACTATTTTTAAAAAGCAAATGTTGATACCTAAAAAAATTAATGTTAAACCTCAGTTGCAGCTAAGTCTATGAGCCCCACCTAGAGTAACCTTCAAAAAAAAGAAACTTCTAAGGAGTACTAATAACATAAGTAAATAAAACATTGATCAATAGACAATGAAATCACTTTAATGGTGCCATGAATAGTCCAATGGAGAAAAGGAGTAAGTAAAATTTTGCTATGTAAAGTGAAGTCAAATTTTAAAAAATTAAGGAAGAGGGATTTCCCTGGTGGTCCAGTGGCTAAGACTCCATGCTCCCAATGCAGGGCCCTGGGTTCAGTCCCTGGTCAGGGACCTAGATCTCACATGCCACAGCTAATGAACATGTGGGCTGCAACCAAGACTTGGTACAGCCGAATAAATAAATAATTTTTTTAATTGGAGGTTTACATTGTTGTGTTGTTTTCTGTCATAAAATAACATGAATCAGCCGTGTGTGTGTGTGTGTGTGTGTATATATATATATATATATATATACATACACATACATATACCCCCTTCCTCTTGAGCCTCCCTCCCATTCCCACCTCCCCATCCTACCCCTCTAGGTCATCATAGAGCATTGGGCACCAGGCTGGGCTCCCTGTATTATATAGCAGCTTCCCACTAGCTATCTATAGTGTATATATATCAGTGCTACTCTCTCAGTTCGTCCTACCCTCTCCTTCCCCTGCTGTGTCCACAAGTCCATTCTCTACATCCACATCTCTATTCCTGCCCTGCAAATAAGTTCATCAGCACCATCTTTCTAGAGTCCAAATATATACATTAATATACAATATTTGTTTTTCTGTCTTACTTCAGAAAGTAAGTATAACAAGCTCTAGGTTCATCCACCTCAGTTCAGCTCACTCACATTCATTCCTTTTATGGCTGAGTAATATTCCATTGTGTGTGTATATATATATATATATATATATCTTAACTTTTTTATCTCTTCATCTGTTGATGGGCATCTAGGTTGCTTCCATGTCCTGGCTATTGTAAATAATGCTGCAATGAACACTGAGGTACTGGTATCTTTTTGAATTGTGTTTTTCTCAGGGTATATGTCCAGTAGTGGGATTTCTGGGTCATATGGTAGCTTATTCCTAGTTTTTTTAAGAATCTTCATATAACACATATTCTTTAAAAGGGACGACTCAAATGCACAGCAATTTACCCTTTGCACAACATATGTGTATCTGCCTCAGTTCTCCCTTTGTACTAATTAGATACACTATTACCCTATGTTAAGTATACTCTGATATCAAATTTTTTAAGGAGATGCAGGCCATAGTCTCTAAAATTAAGTAATTCAGGAGAGTTAATTAACAAGCTGAAGCCCTCCTGCTTTGATTAATCTTGACTGAAGACCAATTGATCAACATATTCTCTTCTATCATTTATTCTTTATTACCCTTACTCTTGACCAACATTGCAGCTGGTTTAAGTTATTTCCTTTTGGGACAATCCAACATTTTATCTTTGAACCCTTTGTTGCCTTGCCATTATGAGTCACTGTTACTGTAACTGTTGTCCATTCACTGCTATCATCAGACATGGAATAACTAAAAGACATCCCAGTGGATCATCTGAGTGACAAATATATTCTATCCTGCCTCCATTATGAAGCAGAAGCTCTAACTTCTCATGATAATCAGAGATAGTTATGCCCACTAGTAGAGTAACTCCTTTCTTTGCTTTTTCCTCTATCAAAATGAGAAGCCTAAAGTTACCACTGGTAGTTGTAGTTTCAGGTTAGGTAGAACCTTTAATGTGTTTCCTGGTGGAAGTATTCCCCTTGAATATGAGAACCACTGAGCCATCAAGGAAGCCCCATAAAGACCTCTTTTAGGTCTCAATAATCAAGAAACAACTCCATTTAAAAATAGGTGTGTGTGCTAAGTCACTTAAGTCATGTCTGACTCTTTTGTGACCCTCTGGACTATAGCCCACCAGACTCCTCTGTCCATGGGATTCTACCAGCAAGAATACTGGAGTGGGTTGCCATGCCTTGTTAGGTTGCCTGCATTGGCATACGGATTCTTTACCTCTAGTGCCACCAGGGAAGCCTTAAAAATAGGCAAAGGAGGGCTTTCTAGGTGGCTCCGTGGTAAAGAATCCACCTACCAAACAAGAGATGGCGGTTTGATCCCTGGATTGGGAAGATCTCCTGCAGAGGGAAATGATAAAAATAAACAAAGGAAAAATTAAGTAAATAATAAATAAAAACAGGCAAAAGATTTAAATTGAAATTACTCCAAAGAAAATATAAAAGTGGCCAAACAAGCACAATGAAAAGAAGCTAAAAATCATTAGTCATTACAGAAATACAAATCCAACCACAATGAGATATCCACTTCTATTAGGATAAGACAGCCACGTCTATTAAGATAAACAAAGACAGACAATAGCAAATGTTGGCAAAGTTCCAGAAAAATCAAAACTCAAGTAAACTGCTGGTGGGAATCAAAATGGCACAACACTTTAGAATACAGTTTGACAGCTCCTCAAAAAGTTAAACATAGAACTATTATATGAGACAACAATTTCAGCCCCACGTATCTATACCAGAGATTTGAAAATATATGTCCCCACAAAAGCTCATATACTAATACCATAGATGTCTTATTCATAGTATCAAAAGGTGAACACAACTCAAATGTCCATTAGCTGATGAACTGATAAACATAATGTGGTGTATCCATAAAGTGAAATATTATTTAGCAAACAAAAAAATGAAATATGCTACAACATGGATGAAACTTGAAACCATTACGCTAAATGAAAGTATTCAGTCACAATACATGTTTCTATTTATATGAAATATCTAGAATGAGCAAATCCATAGTGACAGAAAGTAGATTACTGGTTGCTGGTAGCTGGGGCAAGGAGTTGGAATTGAGAATAGCTGCTAATGTGTATAGTTCCTCTATGGTATGATAAAATGTTCTAAAATTAGACTGTGGAAATAGCAGTATAACTCTTTGAGTATACTGAAAGCAATCAAGTTCTCTACTTTCAGTTCAGTTCAGTCACTCAGTCCTGTCTGACTCTTTGCAACCCCATGAACTGCAGCACACCAGGCCTCCCTGTCCATCACCAACTCCCGGAGTTCACCCAAACCCATGTCCATTGTGTTGGTGATGCCATCCAACCATCTCATCCTCCATCGTCCCCTTCTCCTCCTGCCCTCAATCTTTCCCAGCATCAGGGTCTTTCCAAATGAGCCAGCTCTCTGCATCAGGTGGTCAAAGTATTGGAGTTTCAGCTTCAAAATCAGTCCATCCAATGAACACCCAGGACTGATCTCCTTTAGGATGGACTGGTTGGATCTCCTTGCAGTCCAAGGGACTCTCAAGAGTCTTCTCCAACACCACAGTTCAAAAGCATCAATTCTTCGGCACTCAGCTTTCTTTATAGTCCAACTCTCACATCCACACATGACTACTGGGAAAACCATAGCCTTGACTAGACGGATCTTTGTTGACAAAGTAATGTCTCTGCTTTTTAACATGCTGTCTAGGTTGGTCATAACTTTCCTTCCAAGGAGCAAGCGTCTTTTACTTTCATGACTGCAATCACCATCTGCAGTGATTTTGGAGCCCCGAAAAATAAAGTCAGCCACTGTTTCCACTGTTTCCCCATCTATTTGCCATGAAGTGATGGGACCAGATGCCATGATCTTAGTTTTCTGAATGTTGAGCTTTAAGCCAACTTTTTCACTCTCCTCTTTCACTTTCATCAAGAGGCTCTTTAGTTCTTCTTCACTTTTTGCCATAAGGGTGGTGTCATCTGCATATCTGAGGTTATTGATATTTCTCCCGGCAATCTTGATTCCAACTTGTGCTTCTTCCAGCCCAGCGTTTCTCATGATGTACTCTGCATATAAGTTAAAAAAGCAGGGTGACAATATGCAGCCTTGATGTTTTCCTTGTCCTATTTGGAACCAGTCTGTTGTTCCATGTCCGGTTCTAACTGTTGCTTCCTGACCTGCATACAGGTTTCTCAAGAGGCAGGTTGGGTGGTCTGGTATTCCCATCTCTTTCAGAATTTTCCACAGCTTATTGTGATCCACACAGTCAAAGGCTTTGGCATAGTCAATAAAGCAGAAATAGATGTTTTTCTGGAACTCTCTTGCTTTTTTGATGATTCATCAGATGTTGGCAATTTGATCTCTGGTTCCTCTGCCTTTTCATCTCTACTTTAGATGAGTGACTTGTGTGTTTTGTGAATTATATTTCAATAAAACTGCTATTTTAATAATAAACTAACACGAACATCTTTAGATAAATAGACTACTGAGAACCAACTTTCTGACCCAGCTCTATTTCATGAAGACAATCCAACAAACACACTGGTGTTCGGATTTCAAAAATGTCATCAAATTTTAGCCACACATTTCAACAAACAGAAATTCCTGAGAGGAGAAATGCAAACATTGAAGCATGCTAGATACATGATGTTAGGATGACCAGTGAAGATAAATGAGGATAAAGTAACCTGTAGAATACTGAGAGTTTACAGACAGTCTCCCTTTATCTAATAATCAGGGAAACAGAGACTTAATAAACTGAAAACTATCAAATCTATATTCTAAACTCCAAGTCTCTTGTAGATATATAATACTGAGACTCAGAAGAAAAACTAACACACTGAGATATTTATGAAAAATAATAGAATTTGAAAGAAGAGAAGGGAAGACAGCAGCAATTGTTTATTGTGCATCTAATTTATGCTCAGGATAAGCAAAGGAATGCAGACAAATATGAAAATTTGTTTGAGATTCTGAGGGGCAAAAGGAGTCTGGAACGACTGTTATGGTAAGCCTGTGTTAGAGACTTTTGTTTAGGTGCCTTTAACAAATAAATGAAAACACATTTGTTATCTGATGGAAAGGTAACATAGGAAGTTCATTGATTCCAATGAGGTAAGGATTACTATGGGCTTCCCTGGTGGTTCAGATGGTAAAGAATCTACCTACAATGCAGGATATCTGGGTTTGGTCCCTGGGTCGGTAAGATCTCCTGGAGAGGGCATCGCTACCCACTCCAGTATTCTGGCCTGGAGAATTCCATGGACAGAGGAGCCTGGCGGGCTACAGTCAATGGGGTTGCAAACAGTTGGACTCGACGGAGCAATTAACACTTTCTTTCTTTTCAAAGATTGTTAGAAACTGTGCGTATACGTCTTTGTATATAGAGGCAATTTATTTAATAAAATCATCAAAAGTAGCCTTAAAAGGGAAGGCTGTTGGAAAAGGGCAGCATTGAGCTGGAGGCTGTAGTGCATTGGTTGCCTGGCAGCCACTCTGAGGCCTTCTTTTGTTACTGTGGTGATGTTTGGAGAGCTTGCCTAAATACTCTTTGAGATACCATTTGAACTTCATATCCTTTTAGCACCAACTAGTCATGACATTTGTTATTCCTTCTCCCTCACATCTCTACCCATACTCTCATAATCTTATGAATTTGATGAACCTACAAGTGTATCTCCAATGCCCAATGCACACGGCCAGAGAATGATGCTGATATGCTTACCCAATGCAAAAAAATGAAAGAATAGTTAAATGAATGAGATCAAACAAGATAATTCAAGTAAAAATAACTAAAATAACCAAAACAAGATCATTCAATAAAAAAATTGATAGACTGATGTGTGTGGGGGGGGGGATAATCCAGGATCTGTGAAACTTTATGTCATGGAAAGGACATCACTTTCATAAGCAGTTGTCCAGTGTTAGTCACTCAGCAGTGTCTGACTCTTTGTGACCCCATGGACAGTAGCCCACCAGGCTCCTCTGTCCATGAAATTCCCTCCAGGTTGCCATTCCCTTCTCCAGGGGATCATCCTGACCCAGGTATTGAACCCCGGTCTCCTGCATTGCAGGTAGAATCTTTACCATCTGAGCCACCAGGGAAGCCCATGAGTACTGGAGCGCATAGCCTATCCCTTTTCCAGGGGATTTTCCTGAACCAGGAATCTAACTGGAGTCTCCTGCATAGCAGGTGGATTCTTTACCAGCTGAGCTACCAGGGAGTTTTGGCTAATAGTTCTGATGCTCTATCACCACTGTGTGATCTTGGTCACATGAGTCCTGTTTTCTGGGCCTCAGTTTCTTCAATTGTCATAAAAGAAGGATGAACTACAGTAGTCATTTTTTTTTAATTTTCTGATCACAATCTATAGTAAGAAAAACACTTTACATCATGATCCAGTATATATATATATACCAACATATTTGAAACAAAAATTTTACAAAGCAATCATTACTGTTACTATGTGTGAGGCACTCACATTTTCTGTTCTAAACTTTTTCATATTTTTAGTTGCTTATTGTGACTCGATAACTTGATTTTATGATTTGATTAATGCTTCACAAACCACAGTTTAAGGAACACTGAACTAGTCAGTAGGTATCCACTGGCTCCCTGTAGTTTTAGCATTCTATGCTTGTATCTTCTTTTTAGAATAATAACAATTGCTAGCATTTATGGAACTCTTAGTATGTGCCAAACACAGTTTTAAGCACTGTCTATATGAAGTAGCTTAAATTTTCAACAACTCCGAATATTTTCACTCCTCTCATTTTAAAGATGAGGAAAATCAATGTGGCAAATATCCACACCAAATTTAGTGAACTACCAATATAAACCTCACGTTGTACTTAAAGTGTTTTGAATATCTCAGAACATCAACATTTCATGAAATAAAAGTAGTATAACACCTGATTTTACTAAGTTAAGCTCTGGAGGGCACTATGCAAATTGTCCAGATCTGAGGGGAGAGAAAAATTCAATAACCTGAATGATATATTATTGGCTCTAAAAGTCATTTCTCTTACTTATTCTATTATCATGTAATTAATCCTAAAACAGGTGCTGATAATGCTTTCAGAGAACACTCACACATACACCTTGATTCTTGATTCTTGCACTTTCAGCAGATTTTCAGTATATAAATACAAAAGACTTCCACTGTGTTCTCATAGTTGGTGTATACCTTTATTGTATCTAGTTTTGTAAAAACACATATGGGTGCTATTTCCTCCCAATTCCAATAATTATGCAACTACTGAGTACCACTGCCAATGTATTTTTTATGAATTAGATAAAAAGACCCAGAACATAATTATGTCATACTGTTATGTATAAATTCCACTGAGTGTACAGTTTAGGGTCGGGAAGATCCCCTGGAGAAAGGATAGGCTACCACCTCCAGTATTCTTGGGCTTTCCTGGTGGCTCAGATGGTAAAGAATCTGCCTGCAATGCAGAAGACCTGGGTTCAATCTCTGGGCTGGGAAGATCCCCTGGAGAAGGTAATGGCTACCCACTCCAGTATTCTTTTTTTTTTTTTGTAACTTAAAAAAATTTTATTGAGGTCTAGCACCCAGACAAAACTGAGATCTTGTGTTCTGAATAAGAAACTGTATTGTCTTTTTCTAATCTAATCAGGTGTCTTCATAATGATTAAACTCTGGGTATATACATAGGGAAAAAAAGTTACTCAAAAGATAATTGTTCATGGACTCATGAAATTTAGGATCAAGGTAAGCAATGCTTTAACGGCACCAGGTAAAATGTATACTCCAGTCTAGAGTATCACTTGTATTTCAACTATAAACCAGGAAGTTTCACTTTCTTTTAGCAGCAAGAGGTAATATTCATTACCTTAAGGTTTTTAGTTTTTCTTTAGTCTTAACAAATTTTTTCCCCAAATAGATCTGAGTTACAGATCATCGCTTTATAGCCTCTTCTCTATTATTGCTTACATTCTGTAAAAACTATACTAACTGCTTTCAATATGACATTTTGCAATGTCTAAAAATATTTTGGAATAAGGACAATATATCACTGTCGCATGGTATTTTGTAAACAATCTTAGTTGGGTTAAGAACATAGCCTTAACAGAGAATTCTTTATTTTGTCCAAACAGCAGAATGAAAACATCCTCAATAATACACAAACCTATATATAAAATATAGAACATCTCCAGTATATTTCCTTTTTATGGGATCATGCCAAGTATAGGCAAAAGAAAGTACTGTTGACAGGGTAAGACAAAAACTGACTTAGGCAATGACCTCATTAGCCAGGCATTAACATTCAAAGACCAGGTAAACAATGATTTTAACCAGAAAAGCAGTATGAAAGAGTTCCTATGAAGCTGAGATTCACACACTATATTCCCCATTCCTGGTCACTTCATGCACAGGTTGACTCTTCTCAACCGTGGCTCTCTGCTGTCTTTCACAGAAGAAAGATAATTTGGAGAGTATTATCATAAAGGTACAGGGAATACGTATCCCAATACCAAATTTTCACCATAAAAAATTATAATGACAAAGCTTAAAAAAAAATACGTGGAATTTCAGAAGTACACAACCTAGTAATTTTTAAGAAAGCTCACCATAAATATTTCCAGAAACAACAGGCTTTACAGAAGATTGTACAATGTCCTGTGTACAGGAGTAAACATCTATTCAGGTCATTTGCCAAATTTGTTTAGTAGTATATTTCTGGTGTATCCTTTCATTTCAGGAAGGTCAATAATCATCTGATTTCTTCTCGACCTAATGATATGTTGTTAGCCTACTCCTGATGATGGAAGAGGAAACTGATATAAGTGTGAAGTCAATTGCTTCTCTCTCCTTAAGTTTCAGGGTTTCTACTGTATTTCAACACCATGTTACTGTGCACTTACAGAAGCAATTTCTCAGTCATGAAAAAGAAAACATCAGTTGCAGGACTTACAAAGTAAAAAGGGAAATTTTTCCAAACCCTTTTCTTTGCTTAAAAAATTAAATTCAAATGTACAAGACCAAGCACAGGCACTTTCCAAAAATTAAAAATGAAGCCAAACTATGAAATTACTCAATAGTTATAGAAGACAGCTCTGATTTTGGGGGGTCATCTCTGGTTGCCTCGGCAGAAGCACTGGTCTTTGGCTGCTCTGGCATTTCTTCCTCTTTTTCTGTCAGCCCAAGAGACCCCAAGGGAAAAGTGCTTTCACAATTCTGGGTCGAAGAGACCTGTGAAATTACAGGCATTTGAACAGAGGAGTTGCTTTCAAAACTGTGTTCTCCAAGATCATATTGAACAAGGGTCTCTTCTTGCTCCTGGTTTAAGTAGTCCGGTACTAGGAAATCACTTCATGCTTTAGGCGATGCATCTTTAGCGAGTAAGCCCTGGTGAACTTTTTCCCACAGCGGTCACACTGAAATGGTTTAATTCCTGAGTGGATCAGCATGTGCTGCTTCAGGTTCTGAATACGGGTGAATCGCACCCCACACGTTGGACACTGAAAAGGTCTATCTGAACCATTGGGACTTGGCCGTTCTGTGCTGCTGGTGGAAGGAGCAATGTAGAGTTGGTAGGGATACTGAACATTTTCCAATCTGAGGGCGGCGGTGCCGGGGGCCGGAGGCCTGCTGCTCCTCCTCCTCCTGCCCGCCAGGCTGAGGCTGCGAGGTGGCGGCGGCGGCGGCGGCCCGGGGGGAGGGGGCGGAGCGCGCGGCCCGCTGCTTCTCTCCTCCCCCGGGAGGCGGAGGGGACCCTATCTCGGGCCGCCGCGCCTAGGCCCGTGGACAGCCTGCGGCAGGGGCATGGCAGCTCCCTACGGCGGCGAGCCTGCGAGCTGCGAGAGTGCCAGGCGGAGGGAGGGGAGCGCTCCGGGGGCCTGAGGGGAGGAGCGAGGGGGCCTGGCGAGCCACGCGCGGGCGGCCCTTGGGTGCGGTTGGCCGAGGGCAGGCGGCGGTTTAGGGAGCGCGGCGACGGCTCGCGTTTTCCCGGCGGGGCGGGGTGGGGAAGGGGAAGGGGAGTGAGGGGGAGTGAGGGGGAGGTTGGGAGGGGGCCGGCGCCGCCGCCGTTGCCGCTCGGGTCACTCCAACCTGTTTTTCACCACTCCAGTATTCTTGCCTGGAAGATTCTATGGACAGAGAAGCCTGGCGGGCTACAGTCCAAGAGGTCATAAAGAGTCAGACACGATTGAGCAACTTTCACACTTCACTTCACATACAGTTTAGGGGGTGCTGATGGAACAGATTTGAAAGATTTAAAACCAGTTCTTCTTGGATAAATAGAGATAGTTGATTTTTAATGACTCTTGCAGTAAATCCAATAAAAACCCACCATTTCATTTATTCATTAAACAATTACTATTGAGCACCTACTATATGCTAGAATATATATATATATTCCCTGTAGTGGAGAGTCAGTGGGAATTACATGTTTCACTTATTTAAGTGCCTTTTACATATAACAGTTATGAAAAAACTGTATAGGAAACAATAAAGAAAAATAAATTTCTACTCTCAAAAGGCTTATAGTCTAGCCACTAATTTAAGTGGCTCCTAACAAGAAATAACTTTGACTCCCAGGGAACATTTGTCAATGTCTAGAGATATTTTTGGTTGTTATAACTGGGAGGGCATCTAGTTGATAAAGGCCAGGAATGTTTCTAAACATCCTCCAGTACACAAGACATTCTCATAACAAACAATTTTCCAGTCGCAAATGTCAGGACTCTTCAGGCTGAGAAACCCTGAGTTAGGGAGATGAGCTACATACATTAGAAGTTTTGATTTTAGTGGGATGAATTGAGAGAGTAGCATTAACATATATACATTGCCATGTACAAAATACATAGCTAGTGTGAAG
The DNA here is from genome assembly GCF_963930625.1 of Muntiacus reevesi. NCBI lineage: Eukaryota > Metazoa > Chordata > Mammalia > Artiodactyla > Cervidae > Muntiacus > Muntiacus reevesi. Next base: position 143,774,942 of record NC_089271.1, on the reverse strand, counting down.
CTTCTGTAAAGCACAGGGAGCTCATCTCAATGCTCTGTGATGACCTAGAGGGGTAGGATGGGTTGAGGGGTTGGAGGAAGGCTCAAGAGGGAGGAGATATATGTATACACATAGCTGATGTGCATTGTTGTAAAGCAGAAGCTAAGACAACATTGTAAAGCAATGATACTCCAATTAAAAATTTTTAAAACTGCAAAGCAAAACAAGATGAAAATATTAAAATAAGTTTTGTTTTTGATTCCAAAGTCTTAGATAATATAATTTAAATGAGTGACACATACAAGGTGATACAGATAAGAAAAAGATCATCCTAGAGTAAATTGATTATCGGAGGCTTCATGAAGGAAGTGGGGTCAAGATGAAGTGTTAGGTCACTCTTCTGCTCAACAGAGAGGAAAGTGTAAGGGCTCTGCTACCTCTCTTGACTTTCTCTCCTACAATTCTTCTTCTCATCCCTACACCCCAGTCAACTGGGTTTTTGCATTTCCTTTAAGATATCAAGAAGGCTCTAGGTTCCTCCACCTCATTAGCCCTGATGGGCTGCAGTCCATGGGGTTACAAAGAGTTGGACACGACTGAGCAATTAATTATGCATGCACACATAGCAGTTTTCCTAGTTTTTAAAGGAATCTCCATACTGTTCTCCACAGCGGTTGTATCAGTTTGCATTCCCACCAACAATGTAAGAGGGTTCCCTTTTCTCCACACCCTCTCCAGGATTTATTGTTTGTAGACTTTTTTATGATGGCCATTCTGACCTGTGTGAAATAATACCTCATTGTGGTATTGATTTGCATTTCTCTAATAAAGAGCAACGTTGAGCATTTCTTCATGTGTTTATTAGCCATCTATATGTCTTCTTTGGGGAAATGTCTGTTTAGGTCTTCTGCCCTATTATACAGAGTGAAGTAAGTCAGAATGAGAAAGACAAATATAGGACATTTATATATAAATATATATATATATATATATGGTACCTAGAAAGATGGTATCAATGATCCGACATACAGGGCAGCAAAGGAGACACAGATGTAAACAACAGACTTTTGGACTCAGTGGGATAAGGAAAGGGTGGGATGATTTGAAAGAATAGCATTGAAACATAGACATTGCCATATGTAAAATAGATAGCCAGTGGGAGTTTGATGTATAACACAGGACACCCAAAGTGGGGAGGAAGGTGGGAGGTGGTTCAGGATGGAGGGACACACGTACACCTATGGCCAATTCATGTTGATATATGACAAAAACCATCACAATATTGTAATTATCCTCTAATCAAAATAAATAAATAAATTTTTAAAAAAGATATCAAGAATGCTTCTCTCTCACAGAATCTATTTTTGCTGTTCCCTCCAATTTCAGTGTCTCTTCCCAAGAAGTCCACACACTCACTCCCTCACTTCTTACAGGTCTCTGCTCTGTTCAATTTCTGAATAGAAAACCCTCCCTTAATCATATTGTATTAATACACATTAACTCCTGGCCCCTCTCCTCACTTTCCCCTTAATACGTTTTTTGGTCTCAAAGGCAAGGCTGCAACTGGTCTAGAGCAGACACTCAATAAATACATGTAGAATTGGTGAATTGGTTAAATATTAATCATGGTAGGGTTCTTCAGCCCAAGCAGTGAGAAGCTTGAGTAAAGGAGCCTGACTACTGTTATCTCCAATGGTCTAGAACAGTGCCTGCCTTTTAGTAGGGACTTCATATATAGTGAATTAAGAATGATGAAAATAGAGAGCCAAGGGAAATTAATATAATCAAGGCATGCTTATTTCTATCTTTGAAAATATTCTTGGACAATCACTACATTCTGTGTATACTGGCACATCTGGAGATATATAAATATATATAAATTCTGACTATTCTTCTCAGTGTTTTCACATTACATTCATGCCCTGTACATTCCTTGTAGTTTAGAAATGCAGCTTGTGAAATTCTATATCCCGCCTGTATTTTAAGCCAGATATTGTATAAAGCATAAGTATATTTTAAGAATTGTAAACTAAAGGCAGCCCTTCACAAGCCAGTTCTATAGGTTTCTGTCTCCATTTGCACTTAATCATAAATTCACCCAACCTGCACTCAGTGAGCCACTACAACTATGTGAACGCTAATAGCAAGAGCAGCTAATGTTTACAGAGGATTTTCTGCACCAGGAACTGTCCTAAAGGCTGTGCATACTTTACCCAGTTTTGTTCATACTACCAAAAGCCCGGGGTTCTCAAGTGGCACTAGTGGTAGAGAACCTGCCTGCCAATGCAGGAACCGTTAGAGACATGGGTTCAATCCCTGGGTCAGGAAGATCCCCTGGAGGAGGGTATGGCAACCCACTCCAGTATTCTTGCCTGAGAAGCCCAAGGGCAGAGGAGTCTGGCGGGCTACAGCCCACACGCTGGCATAGAGTAGGACACGACTAAAGTAACTTAACACTCATGCAAGCAATATACGTGAACGTGATAACATGGGTCTCCTGTGTACATGCGTGCTAAGTCGCTTCAGTCCTGTCCGACTCTTTGTGACCCTATAGGCAAGAATACCGGAGAAGGCAATGGCACCCCACTCCACTACTCTTGCCTGGAAAATCCCATGGACCGAGGAGGCTGGTGGGCTGCAGTCCATGGGGTTGCCAAGAGTCGGACACGACTGAGCGACTTCACTTTCACTTTTCACTTTCATGCATTGGAGAAGAAAATGGCGACCCACTCCAGTGTTCTTGCCCGGAGAATCCCAGTGACGGCAGAGCCTGGTGGGCTGCCATCTATGGAGTCGCACAGAGTCGGACACGACTAAAGCGACTTAGCAGCAGCAGCAGCAGCAGGCAAGAATACTGGAGTGGGTTACCATGCCCTCCTCCAGGGGATCTTCCCGAGCCAGGGGTCGAACCCGTGTCTCTTACGTCTCCTGCATTGGCAGGCGGGTTCTTTACCACTAGCGCCACCTGGGAAGCCCCCATTTACTGTCTGTCGCTGGCCCAAGGGGACTTCCCTGGTGGCTCAGACGGTAAAGATTCTGCCACAGGCCCGGCTCCCCAAACCCTGAGCTTTGACTACTTGCTTCTGGCTTCCAGCCAGGTTCTCTTCACCGTAGCGTCTCGGCACCCTCCCTACTAGAAAAGTCGCGAGGGCTCCCCACCCCCCACCCCGCCCCGGGTACTTTGCTTTGGAAACCATGGCGACCAGCGCTTTTCCCGCTTCTCCAATCCGGGCATCCCAGCCGGCTCTAAGTTAGAGAACCCGCCGCGCAACCAAGTGTGTTACTGCCTAGTAATAGTTCCTGGGATACAGAAGCCCGCCTGGCGAGGGGCAGGGCCAGAGAGCCGCAGCACACACGCGTAAAGTCTTTGTAGCTTCGCGACGGGGCGGAGCCTTACCAGCCCCCTGGGGTCGAGTAGTATTTAAGGCTCGCGCGCGCAGTTTTTATTCTTTTAGCTTCGGACCCGGCAAGCTGACTTTTTAAGGCGAAGAGGGTACGCAGTCACCCTGCAATGTCTGGTGAATCGGGTCAGCCTCAGGCTGGCCCATCCCAGGCTGGGGTCGATATGCCGCACCCTGAGAGAAATCAGACTGGGGTCCCGGGAGGTGTGATCCGAGAGGTCGGTGCCTTAGAGCGCCAGTCCTGGATCCAAAAGGTTCTTGAGCAAGTAACAGACTCACCTCGCCGGTGGGTCACCCCATCGGAGGTGGTTCCTGTCGCAGTTTTGGCCGTCCAGAGATACCTGTTAGAGGATGAGCCACGCGACGTGGAACCTAAACCTCCGCTTTACTGCTTTGATGTGACAATCTCGGACGGGGTGTACCAGGAGAAGTGCTACCTGGACCCCAGCCGGAATTCTCTCGTATATAAAAATATTCTCAAAGTTGGCATAGAAATGAGAATTTCCAGAGTCTCGTGCATTTACAACGAGAAAAGAGTAGGTCAGGGAATCTTGTGCATAGATGAGGTTCTCTGTGGGGAGTTGCTGGAATCTGTTTCTCTAGAAACTCCCTTCAGAAATAGTGCGCACCGAGAGGTCCCCGAGAGACCTTTAAGAGGTGGAAAAAGTCATTACTTGCCCCTGTGGAATAACGAAGATCCGTATGGAGATATCTGGCTAAACAATAAGCAACCGGAGGAGCACGATTTTAACAGTAAGTAATAGAAGGGAACGCCGGAGGGGTTAAAAAATAGTTTTTAGGAATTCGCTTTAATGAAAAAGGAAACGAAGGTGTTTGGTTCTTGTTAATTATAAGCCAGGAGTGTAAAGAGACAAGCTTTGCAGGATGACGGAGAGACGGTCGCTTAATGAAATTTGCACAGCTTGTGTCTTGGGTTGATTGTAAAAAAGGGTCATTTCGGCAAGTGTCTCGAATGCGGTTTAAATTTAATCTGACGGACGTAGTCTCGCTGCAGTCAGTGTTCCTCATATGTTTGTTATATGTTTGACGGAGTGAAATTCATTTTAGTTCTATTCCCATTCCAGTCGTGGAAGTAGTACTTTCTGTGTTAGTTGGAAAGATTTGAATTCGGGATAAAAGTTGTAAAAATTTGGGGTTTGCCTTTTTTTTTTATTCAAAAAAGGATGTTCCGTGATTTATTCCTTAGTTTACATTTAATGAAATGCCATTTTTATACCGTTAACTGTAGCAGTTATGTAAATACTGGTTTTGGAATGTGTGATTTTTGTGGAAAAGCTTGAAATTCTCATTTTTGTGTTTATTACTTACCACGAACAAAACTAAATCTAAGTTCAGTTTCATAAGAAAGAAGTTAACCTGATAATGCTGGCTCCTTAGTCATCAGCCACTGCTCTAAAATACATTTTTATCTATAAGTGATGGAAATGAGCAGAATTATAGGTATGTAGGTATATGGAAAGGGGAAGAAATAAAGTGCAAAAAATAAAGGCGAAAGTACTGGAGCGAAAAAGATAATTTTCTGCATTTAACTGCTTTTGAGGTTTTTTCCCTAAACACTGCAGTAGTAATGCTATGATGTGTAACAGCAACAGACTTGAAAGTGAAAAGATAATTGGGACGAAAATATGCAATTAAAGTAATATCCAGTTATAAGAAAGAGAAGATGGCTGTAGAAATGTGCAGCTAAGGATGATTTAAAAAACTTAAACTTTAAAAACAAGATACTCATTTCAGGGATGAAATAATGGAATGACTTTTTTTTAATCTCAAGCATGGAATAAGGCAGTAGTACATTACTACTTGGTTGAACTGGAGCGAAAAAGATAATTTTCTGCATTTAACTGCTTTTGAGGTTTTTTCCCTAAACACTGCAGTAGTAATGCTATGATGTGTAACAGCAACAGACTTGAAAGTGAAAAGATAATTGGGACGAAAATATGCAATTAAAGTAATATCCAGTTATAAGAAAGAGAAGATGGCTGTAGAAATGTGCAGCTAAGGATGATTTAAAAAACTTAAACTTTAAAAACAAGATACTCATTTCAGGGATGAAATAATGGAATGACTTTTTTTTAATCTCAAGCATGGAATAAGGCAGTAGTACATTACTACTTGGTTGAATGTTATTTTTAGAATTGAATGTACAAATGAAAAATTGGTGCTCTAGAAGAACTGAGAATAATAATTTACAAAAAGTTATTTCTCTGATTATGAAAGTAATATCTATTCATTATTTAAACCATATTTTTATTGCAAAAGTCAAGGTCCATGTGCTAAAAAATGCAAACTTTAAAAGTGCTCAGGGCTGGTGCACTGGAATGACCCAGAGGGATGGGATGGGGAGAGAGGTGGGAGGGGGGTTCAGGATGGGGAACACATGTAAATCCATGGCTGATTCATGACAATGTATGGCAAAAACCACTACAATACTGTAAAGTAATTAGCCTCCAACTAATAAAAATAAAGGGAAAAAAATTTTAAATTAAAAAAATAAAAAATGTCGAGAAAGTTAAAAAAAAAAGTATATTGTATTAAAAGTGTAAGACCCAAGTACAGTAAAGTGCTAATGACAAATCTAGAAGTATTGGTGTTCTTTCAGGTTTGTTTTATGTTTGAAGTTCTTAATAATAAAATGTTTGGATGGAGTAAAAGACCCTTCTTACCTCCTCTTATGGCTTCAACTTTCCACTCAAAATGGGGAAAAATGATTATATTACATTTTATGATTTGTTATTTCTACTTCTCTCAAGTGTCTTTAACATACATGTTTTTATACACTTTTCTATAGTGGGGGTGTACCACTATACACCCATTATATAATCATGCCCATTTTAATGGGTAATTTATAGTTTTAGGCAGTTATTAGTTTTTCAGTTATAGATCCAGTGCTGAACCTCATTAGGATATGCCTGTGTTTGTTTACTATGTTCAAGTATTTCTGTTAAATGGATGGCTTCCTAGCCATGATATTACTGGGTTAAAGAGTATTTGAATTTTTAAATGAATATTGACAAAGTGGTTTCTGAAAAGGTGGGTTCTTGCCTGGAGAATCCCAGGGACGGGGGAGCCTGGTGGGCTGCCATCTATGGTGTCGCACAGAGTCGGACATGACTGAAATGACTTAGCAGCAGCAGCAGCAACATAGTAGAGTGCCCATTTCCCCATTTTATACTATTGTTTTTAATTGCAAGTTTTTTAAATTAATTTATAGGATTTCTTTGCTAAGGGCAGTAAGTTTTTACCTGCTGTATATTGCAAGTTATTTTCTCCCACTCTGTCCCTCTTAGATTTTGTTGTGTGATTTTGTGCTTTTTAAACTTTTCTATTCAGTATACTGTGTACATAGTAAAATAGAAAAGGACAGAGGATATACATGCTGTTCTTTCGAAACAGCCCACCCTCCCCTTCTCCCACAGAGTTCAAAAGTCTGTGGGATGGGGAATTCGTATAACTCTATGGCTGATTCACATCAATGTATGACAAAACCCACTGAAAAATAAAAAAATAAAAATTAAAAAATTAAAAATAAAATTAAAAAAAAAGAAAAGGACAGAGGAGCCTGGTGGGCTACACTCCATGGGGTCGCAAAGAGTCTGACACAACTGAGCGACTAACACAATCTTTAAACATCCAAGCTTTATCCTGCTGCAGGGACTTTGTCCCTGCTTTTTTCCTCTTTTTGGAAAGCTCCTGCTCATCCTCAGGTTTCAACTCAAAACATTTAAAAAGGGTTATTTAAATATGTATTCCCCCCCAAAAAATATGTATTCCCTCCCCTTTTATTGTTATTATGTGTGTGAGCCGCTCAGTCTTGTCCAACTCTTTTGCAACCCCGTGGGGTATAGCCTGCCAGTCTCTTGTCCATGGGATTCTCCAGGCAAGAATACTGGGATCGGTAGCCATTTCCTTCTCCAGGGGATCTTCCTGACCCAAGGATCGAACCCTGGTATTCTGCAATGCAGGCGGACTCTTTACCGCCTGAGCCACCAGGGAAAGTAAAGAGTCCACCTGCAACGCGGGAGATGCAAGAGATCTGGATTCAATGTCTGGTTCGGGAAGATCCCCTGGAGAAGGAAATGGTTACTGACTCCAATAGTCTTGCTTGGAGAATCCCATAGACAGAGGAACCTGGAGGGCTACAGTCCACGGCATCACAAAGAGTGGGACAGGAGTGAGCAACTAACACCTTATTGTTATTACATCACTGTAACAGAATTGATAACACTCAGAAATTATTTTGTTTTCTTTCTCCTCCCTCTAATTTATAAGATCCTTGGGGGTAAGCACTCGTGTTTTTGTTTTGTTTTGTTTTTTTCTCACTGCTGTGGTCTATTTTTCTTATAGCCAGGAAAATGTGTGGCACATAGTAGGCAGTTGAGAAGTGTTCACTGAATAAAGGAATGAATGAAATAGATTACATTCATAGGTTTTCTGATGTTGAACCACTACTGTTTCTACTTGGTCATGCTTGTTATTGTTATATCTTTATATATTCAAGTGAATTTGATCCATAAGTTTTGTTATATTTTAGGAAAGTACTATTTCAGATCAATTTTGATATATAATTAATATTAGTCTAAAAGAATGAGTTAGGAAGCTTGCCTGTTTTTCTGTGCTTAGAGAAATAGCGTGTTCATTGAAGGTTTGGTGGAATTTAACCCTAAAACTACTTGAACCTGGGACCTTGGGTGAGCATTGGGAGTTGGGAAAATGATTCCTTTTCAATTTTTGAGAAAGTAGTAAAACCAGTAACGCTTCTTTTGAGTGCATTTTTGAGAGTTGATATTTCACTAGAATCTCATTTCACCTAAATCTCAAAGTTGTACGTAATCTACATGTTTTAATCTCTATCTTGTCAGTTATATCCCCTGATATGTTCCTAATGTTCAAGTCTTCACCCTTTTTTGTGATCAGCCTTGCCAGAGGTTTGTCTACTTTCTTGTTATTCAAAAATAAGACTTTTAGCTTTACTAATTAAAAGTCTGCATCAGGGAGATATTTCTACTTTATTTGTACTGTCCTCTTTAATTATTTTTACATCCTTTGTTCATTTTTTATTTTTATTTTTGGTACTTCCTTCTAGAGTTAAATGCTTGGTTTATTTATTCCCTTCTTTATTTCTTCCAAAAGCTTTAACAGTTCTGAAGTTTCACACAGTTACTGTTTTGGCTGTATACCCCAGGTTTTGAAGTATAGAGCTTTTATTATTACTCGTTACTCATATTTTCTGATTTTAAATTTGAGTTTCTGTTTACCCTGAAAAGTTTGTAAAAAGTTTACTTATTAGCTATGCAGTTCCTTGTTATACCAGGTTTTAAAATTTTTAATTAAAACATTCCATATCCTTATTTTAAAATTTATTTTATTTGCCCATTTCTTTGAGAAGAATATTACTTCTCTTTATGAAGGTGATTTTGTTCCTTTCTGCTTATATTTCTAAAAGTTATAGGTTTAGATGTTTCCATAATACGTAAAGTTTCATAACTTGAGTATATCTTGGTGGATTTTACTCTTTAACAGTATAGGATTTCTCTTAGTCCCTTTTTGCCTCAAATCATATTTTTTTTTCCTCAAATCATATTTTGTCTAATAGTACTGTTTACCACTTCCATGGTCTTTTAGTTAGCATTTAGAGCCATGATTCTCAAACCTAAGTGGGCATCCACATCACCTCACAGTGAAAGTGAAAGTTGCTCAGTCGTATCTGACTCTTTGCAACCCTATGGACTATACAGTCCATGGAATTCTTCAGGCCAGAATACTGGAGTGAGTAGCTTTTCCCGTCTCCAGGGGATGTTCTCAACCCAGGGATCGAACCCAGGTCTCCCGCTTTACAAGAGGATCCTTTACCAGCTGAACCACAAGGGAAGGCCAAGAATACTGGAGTGGGTAGCCTATCCCTTCTCCAGCAGATCTTCCCACTGCAGAACCCGGGTCTCCTGCATTGCAGGCGGATTCTTTACCAATGAGTTATGAGGGAAGCCATGTGACCTCAGAAATTCAGATTACTGGATCCTGCCACCAGTTATGATTCTCAGTACATCTGCCCTAGAATTTACATTTCTAACACATTGATTCTGCTGGTGCAAAGGCCACACTTTGATAACCTCTGGCTTAGTGTATATTTCTTTGCTCATCACTTTATTTCCATTTTTTAAAAAATGGTTTTTGCTATACATTCACATGAATCAGCCATGGGTGTACATGTGTTCCCGATCCTGACCCTCCCTACCACCTCCCTCCCATCCCATCTCAGGGTCATCCCCCTGCACCATCCCTGAGCACCCTGCCTCATGCATCAAACCTGGACTGGTGATCTATTTCACATATGATAATATACATGTTTCAATGTTATTCTCTCAAATCATCCTTGTTTTAGGTTTCTCTGTATAGCTAAGATTTTTCTTTTTTACCCAAATTCTTTTTCTTTCAAGAGATGAAGTTAATCAAGTTAAATTTTATGTAATTAATGATGGTTGTACCTATTCTTGCAGTCCTACTTTATTATATGCCATGCATTATTTTTTTAACTATTTGAAAACTTTTTTATCCTAGTGATTTAGGAGTAATGTATTTTTATTCTCTTCAATGTTTTAGCATAATTATTTGAACTTGCATTTTATGTCAATCTCCAGAATTATTTAGAGTTTATAATATTCTCCTGAACAAGATGTTTAGGACTCTACTTAGTCATGATGCATTTTGGCATACTGCTACATTGGATTTAAAAGTATTTGATTAAAAAAATAAATAAATAAATAAATAAAAGTATTTGATTTAGTATTTTTGCCATCGTAAATGTTTTGGAATTTTAGTTCTCTTTATTACATTTGTTATAATTTTTAAGATTTATCTAAGTTTATCAAATGAATTGGTACAATTTTTATATTTACTGTGCTCTAAAACAACTGAAGAAGAAAGCTGTTCTTTAAAAATTGTTAACCATGTGAATCTGGTGCAGTTTGGAAGGTCATTATTAGGAACTTTTTCATTTTCTTCCATGGTTATTGATCTGTTCCAGTGTTCTTCTGTTCTTTAGGGCAACGATACTGGTAATTCATATGTTCTAGAAGATTGTCAATTTCACTGCTGTTTTCATGTTTAGTGCTATATAATCATATAATCTTTAAAATGATTTTCTCTATGTTTATAGGTGATCACATTCTGGGTGTTATCTTTTTGTTTGCTTTCTTCCTGATTGCACTTATAAGGTTTTACCTTTTTATTAATTTTTCCAGGGAATTGGACTTACATATCATACTGTTTTCTAATTCATTATTTTCGGTTTTTATCATTATTCCTCTCTATATTCCTTAGATTTATTCTTTTGAAGCAGTTTTCAATGTAATAATAATAATAATATTAAGGTTTTATTTTCTTTTTTTAAACTCTCCTTCTGAAGTATAGAGTGGAGTTTTCCAGAGGCTGCATGTCAAGGACATTGAAACAGACTGAATAAATGCCGAAGAAAATATGATTTATCCAGCTGTATTCTTTTAAGCTAGATACTGAAGAGATCTGCAAAAATGTAAAACAATACCACTCTTCCCACTACATTTTTGGTTTTGAACAATGTAGTCATTTTTCAAAAATACATCTTTCTACTATGTATAACAGATTTATTGTTTTTGTTTTAAAGGAATTGATAAATATTTTTATTTCTTAGTTTTACTACATAATATGGTAAGTATTGGTAAATATTACCCACATAAACAGAAGCTTATTGAGGTCTTCAGTAATTTTTTAAGACTATAAGGGGGTCCTGCGACCACCAAGTTTGAGAAACACTATTGCATTGTTTGCTAATTTTTATATTGAATATGTAGTTTATTATTTTCATTCTTTCCTTTGATAAAGAATCCACTTATTTCTATGAATTTACATGGATTCCCCATTGTCTTTGTATAACCTGTAATTTCTTTTTAGATTTGAGAGATATGTATATTCTATGAAGTTAATGAAGTTTTTTTGTTGTTGTTGTTATTTTTATTATCTGGGAAAACATTCTCCAGGCAGATGTCTGATCATGGCTGTCTGGACTCAACTGTAGCAGAAATAGTAGCTCTTACAACTGTGGTTTTATAAAAGTGTGTAGCTTTTGAATTTATTCCACTTGTAAAGGAGGAGTATGTGCCTTCATTGGTCAAAAGTGTTCCACATACACTCTAGGTAATTCAGAGGTGAGCTACAATTTGTTTCACCATATTAAAAAGGAAATTACTTAATTATGTCAGATCAAATACTAGTCTCTGTGATCCTGGACTAGTAATGTTTTGGGAGAATCTGGAGGGAAATTTATACAAGATACCTAATACTGAAAATGGGGATGGGTATTAATGATAGTCTCGTAATTATAAAAGGCCATTTAAACTCTTACTGAAAACAAATTACAAGAATACTTTTAATACCAAAGTTGAGTTGGTGATACATTATATAAATAAAAATGGAAGTGGAGGATGCCTTAGAGAAATGAATGAAATGTTTGAACAAATACAAGTTCAGGTTTTAAAAGCTGGGACTGTAGGCTATGAGAGCAAAATGTGGGAAAAAAATGCAGATGGAATCCCTCTTAGCCCAAGGAAGAATAAAATTAGAAATACAAATTAATCTTTTAAAGATGATGAATAGCTTTTAAACAGTTTTGGCACTTACCAACAGGCTTGGAGATTAAAACATTTCCAAATAAATTATATGCCATATAAAAATGTAATAAGTGCCATTGGTATGTAGAAAAATAAAATAGGATGGAGATAAGTAAGGGGATCAGTTTTCTACAGGGGGGTTAGAGCTAGCATCACTAAGAAAGTGACCTTTGAGCAAAACTTGAAGGAGAAAATGTCATTCAGATGTCTAAGAGAAAGACATTCCAGACCCAGGGAACAGCAAGTGCAAAGGTACAGACAGAACCATGTCTGGAATGTTTGGGAAAAATTGAACTTACACGTATGAGACTAAGGTGACGGCAATAAAGAAATATATCATGAAAATTCTATAAATTAAATGTGTAAGTGCTTAGTAGTGGGAAAATATTCCATGGTGTTGAGTTTTTTCTTAAGGAAGGTAAGTTTTGATCCAAGTCTTCCAGGAAGTAATGACACAGTTTGACAAGATAGAGAGTATTATAGATGGACAATTCCAACTAAATGTGTTAGTTAACATAGGTATTTACCTATATTCCAGTCACATAGTAAATCATGGGTATGTGTATGTGTGTGTGTGTATTTAACCATTATTATTAAGGATACTGTTTATTGCTAAGTTTTGTATGTGAGAAGTATATAGACTGGCTTAGCTGGTGAGGAGTTGATTTGGGTCTGATCTGGCTACCATTTTTAACTAATAAAATTGAATTTTGAAATCACTATGACATATTTTTTCTTTTTTGTATTCTAGATACCAAAATAATTTCCCTTTCTCACCTTGAGACGACCTGGTCTAATAGAAAGAGTTTTCCTGCATTGCTTGTGAGAATCTTGCATAAATCAAAGCTGCGATACTATGGAAAACCCAATAAAAAGATGATTGAGCCATACCAGGTATGAATAGTGATAAGATGTTATATGTTAATTTGTCAATCATAAATTATAACTTGCAGACCTGATATATTCATTAGGATAATTTATGTTTAAATAAAAAGTTAAAAGTTCAACTTAGTAATGTAAATAATGAACATAAGTATATATTTCAGGGTATTTTTCTGTGTAGTTTCTTATACAAAAAGGAATTATTTCTGTATTAGTGCTCTTTAGTTCCCTTGATCTAGCTAGTCTCCTTCACACCTTTTTCTGTATCTTCAACATTTTCCTTTTTTACTGAGATTTCTATACCAGCATATAAATATTAGTAATAGTAATATATAGTCTGTGTGGGCATGCTCAGTTGCTTCAGTTGTATCCGACTCTTTGCAACCCCATGGACTGTAGTCCTCTGTCCATGAAATTTTCCCGGTAAGAATACTGGAATGGGTTGTCATGCCTTCCTCCAGGAGATCTTCTTGACCCAGGGATCAAACCCGTGTCGCCTGTATCTCCTACACTGCAGGCAGATTCTTTACCACTGAGCCATCATGGAAGCCCAGATATATAGTCTAGTCTTTCATTTTAAAAAAGGGAAAAAAAAATCGTTGACATCAGGACGCCTGTATTCTCTCTCTCCTTCAGGCAAGCTCCTTGAAGAAGTAGTCTACACTAGTTCTTTTCACTGTCTTTCCTCCTGTTTACTTTTCAACACAATTAATTGGGCTCTTTTCTTCAGCTGGTCACTCACTATAGAGACCTTAATTGTCAAATCTGACACTTTTCTGTTATCCTGACTCTGTGCCTATGATGCTGATTTCTGTCCCATTTTTTTTAAACTTAACATTTTACTGTATTTCCACATTATCAAAAATTATTTTGAGTGCTTTGCTAAGCTTTTGTAATAAAAGTTATACATACTTCTAGGGAATTTGCGAAGTGTATAAAGATATACAAAGCTGATAAATTATATCAACCCAAATCCTACCACTCAGTGAGAATCACTGTTAATATTAGTGTGTTTTATTTCCCTGTTTTGTATGTATAGATCATATATATACATACATGTATGTATCTCTCATATATGCACATATCTGTGATAGCATATGTATGTCACATATACCACATCTATGTGTATATGTATTCCTATCATGTATCTGTTGTCATTTAGTTACCAAATCATGTCCAAATCTTTGCGATCCCATGAACTATGGCCTGCCAGGCTCCTCTGTCCATGGGATTTCCTAGGCAAGAATACTGCAGTGTGTTGCCATTTCCTTCACCAGGGGATATTCACGACCCAGGGATCAAACCCGTGTCTCCTGTATTAGCAGGTAGATTCTTTACTGCTGAGCCACTAGGGAAGTCCCCTATCATATATTGCGTATAACTATGTCATATATCATAGTAAATTTTCTTACAAAATGGGAATCACAGTATAAATAATATTTTGTATCATTTAACATTTTCTTAAGTATTTTCTCACATTACTAAAAGTTCTTCATTCATAACTTTTCATCATTACAGAGTCTCTCATATTACATCATAAATTATTTAGTGGATCTCCTATAATTTTGCTTCCTCATTCTTTTTTTTTTCTCATTCTTAAAAAATAAAATTTGAACACCATGTAGGTAAAAGTAACAAATATGCATTTATTAAGTAAAATATGCTTTTACTCTTTTTTTTTCCTAGACCTTTTTGGAAGTTGCTGACAGCTCAGGCACAGTGTCCGTGATTATGTGGAATACCCTGTGTCCTGAGTGGTACAAAAGTCTGCATGTTGGTTTAGTTCTTCTGCTTCAAGATTATTCTGTTAAAAAGAGTTATCCATTCAGGATGCAGCCTCTTCCTGTGGATCCAAAGATCAAACTAATTTCTACAATGGGTTAAGTATTCAGTGACTTTGTTATTTTATCAGTATTTTGTTTGTATAAATTTGCAAAGTACATAAAAAAAAGAAAACAACAAAAAAAAAAATTTGCAAAGTACCATATCAAAAGTCAAAAGACCTTAAAAGCTACTGAAGCTGTTAGAATCTGACAAACCTTTAAATTCTTTTATCCATAAAAAAATTTGAGCAATCACTTAATAAGTATATTTATTCATTTGTTAAGGAGAAGCATCTGAGATATTTATTACTGATTAATGAATGAGTGCCACTTTGGATTTATTTATTTTTCTTTTCTTTCATTTTTTTGTATTAAAATATTAAATTAGTGACTTGAATATAGGTTTCGTTACTTCAGGGTGCCATTTCAAAGGGCTTTTGTCAACATTCTATTTTGAAATAATTTCAAATTGAAAGAATAGTATAAAGAACTCCTGTATACCCTTCACACAGATTCAGCACTTGGCAACATTTACTTTATCATTTCTCCACTATAGATAGATAGATCTCACCTCTGAACCATTTGAGAGTAAGTGGCAGCCATCATATATACATATCCCTTTACCTCTAAACACTTTGGTGATGTTTTACTCTCTATTTCCTCAGAACAAGAACATTCTATTACACAGTCACCATATAGCTGTCAAAACTAGGAAATTTAAAGTTGATATAATAATGTTATATAACTTATGATCAGTATTCAAATGTTGCCAATTATTGTAATCTTGAAAGGACTCTTCCTAATTAGTATTGAAATCACAGTATTGATATCTTGGCATCATCCTTACTATTTGGGGAACATTAGAATTAATATATTAAGTGATTGCTTAAGGTGTAGATATGACTTCTTTGAATTTCCATTTTTCAAAATTGTAGAACACATCAGTCAACAGTTTTAAGCATAAGTTTGTCATAGTTTTATACTGGACTTGCATTTCTATGTATTCTGAACTCCCTAGCTGACCTATTAAGATTAATGACATAGCGAATGTTCAGATAATGTAGCCTTTGTTCACTGTTTACTGAAACATATATTTAGGACAATTTTATACGATTCTGTATTAGTGTCTACCAGCTATTGATGGTAGACATCAATCTGGCTGGGTGAACAAGGTATTAATTAATTTGGTATGACTAGTCCATTATCACATTACTCTTTATCATAGGAGAAGATAAACTGATTGCTGTTGAGATTTAATTAAGAAAATATAGTGAAAGTTGGCAAGAGGAAGCTAATTCTAAACGTGTATTATTGTGTCTGCCAATTCATAAATTCTTTCCCACAACCATGCATCTCCAGGTGACAAAATTGCTTTTGAGTAAAAATTGAGACTTTCTTTGTTAATAGCACATAAGGTAAGTGACTTTGTTGATGTCATATAATGGATCACTGGCATAGTGAAAATTGAAACCTAGTTCTCCTCATACTTAACCTAATGTTCTTTTTACTAAATACAGTGTTTTCTGATATAAAGAAAATTAACTTCAACCACAGTTTCTATATATCTGTGGACAAATCTAGAAATGAGTCTGTACTAATAGCTGCTTCTAAACCTTATAAACATATGGAAAGTGGGACAATAGACAGCATGTGGTCAGTAGATAAATAGTTGTTAAAACATAGCAGTGAAAGTGAATTGAGCTATATGCTACCTCTGCTACATAGAATTATAGGGCCAGATTTTCATAACATAAACTCTCTTTTTAAGATATGCTGCTGCTCCCAAGTCACTTCAGTCGTGTCCAACTCTGTGTGACCCCATAGACGGCAGCCCACCAGGCGAAGCTATTTATATTTTTAAGTGAATAATTACAAATACAGAAATCATTTTTAAAATGAGAGCCTTAATGATAATATGTTTAAAATGCACCTTTTAGTCTTTAGAACAGTTTTACTTATCAGTGTTAGCATCAGTCTCTTATCCCACACCTTTTTAATAAGTAATAGGACTTTTTCCCTCTTCATCAAGTGTCAGTGAGCTATTTCTATAAATAGCTGAATAGGAAATATTATAGGATGTATAAACAGTATAGTCTCTTTCACAACAACTCAACTCTGTCTTTATTGAGTGAAAGCAACCAAAGATAATATGTCAATGGATGGGCATAGCTGTGTTACAGTAAAACTTTTATTTGCAAAACACAGGCAGCCGTCTACAAGCCATAGTTTGCCTAGTGTTCGTGTATAAGTGGACCTCAATACTACTGATACAGTAGTATCATTTGGGGAGCTTTAAAGAACCATGACCACCACACTCAGAGATTTTGAATTATTAATAATTATTCTGAGGAGGGGACCACACATTGATGTGTCTCTGAAACTCCTCAGGTGGATTCTAATGTACAGTCAGGGTTGAAAACTATTGATCTATGATCTTTAAAAATCTCAGTGTGATTAATCATCTTTTAAAGGGAAAAAAAAGCTCTGTAAACTGTGGACACAAAGATAAGTAATATAGAATTCTACCCTTAGAATTAATCTAACCATAAATAGCCTGTGGACACAGCAGGGGAAGGAGAGGGTAGGACGAATTAAGAGAGTAGCATTGAAACATACACATTACTCTGTGTAAAAAAGATAGCTAGTGGGAAGCTGCTGTATAGTACAGGGAGCTCAACCAGGTCCTCTGTGATGACCTATGACCTAAGGAGTGGGGAGGAGGCTTGGGAAGGAGGGGATATATGTATACTTATAGCTGATTCATGTTGTACAGCAGAAACCAACACAACAATTATCCTCCAATTTAAAAAATAATTAGTCTAACAGGGTAACAGATATGTAGGATGAACAAATTACATTAACATGAAAGACTGCTGACAGTAAACGGTAAGAAAAAAAGGATGAATGGAAGGGGAGAGGAAATGAACAGAAATGTAGTTGAGGAAAGAATGAATGGTCTGGAGAGTAAGAATGGGTTGAATTGGAGAAAACGTAAGTAAGGATTAGGAATAAGAACAGGGTAGTTTAAATGTTATGAGATAATACATGAATACGCAATGAAGGCCAGTTTGGTCCATACAGAAATAAGGATCTGTGGTAACTATCACTGCCTTCTAGGTGTTGATGTTGGAACACAAACTGTTGGGGTAATTTAGCTTGGTTTATTTTTTTATGCTTACACATATAGTTATAAGTTATAGAAACTAATGTAATTTTAAAGAAACTAAATAAATGGAAGCTTATGAAGATGAAAATTCTGTTGTAAAAAAAAGGACATATTATTTGCTGGCAGTGTATGATTTTTGTATATTGCCTTTTTGTTTATTGTTCTGTCCTGTCTTATACAAAATAGTGTTCAGTTGACATACACAAATAATAAACCTTTTAAAGTCTTGAGATTTTCAGACTGTATTACATAATACATATTGAGGTAATAACGTTAAGTGTTTTTGGTTTGGGGTGAAGGAGATTTTTAATTCATTTGAAATCCTAGCATTTTAGAGCTGGGAGGGACCTTGAATATAACTGAGTAACTATGGCTATGAAAGTGCTTTGTAAAATGCAAACTATTTTCTAGGTGCAAGGTAATACCATGTAATACAAACTTTCTTCACTCATATATGAAAAAGTAAAAGAGAATTTTGTAGTCACATGTTTAGTAATAGGCAAAATGAGAAAGCAGTCATCTTCATCCTGGTTTAATCTTTGTTTGCTACATAGCAAATCCTTAGAAAAATATTGACATTAAAGAAATAAGAAACCCAGATAGTTCTATAACTACTAAAGTGAATTAGAGGTTTAAAATAATCACACACACACCCACCACCCACCCACCAGGCAGGTATCATTTTATAGGCAAATTATAGCAAACATTCAAGGAATGGATCATTCCAAATTTTCCAGAGAATAAAGTAAGAAGGTATACTCTCTGACTTATTCTTTGCTAGCAATATAACCTTGATAATCAAAACCAAGTAAGAATTTTATGAATGAGGAAAACTAAAGGCTACCTTCAGCTATGAGCATATATACAGATATACAAAATTGAAGGTTAGCAAACTGAATTCAGCTATATGTAAAAAAAAAATAATTACACATTGTGACTAAATTGTATTGTTTTCCAGCAATGCAAAGTTGATTTTACTTACAAAAATAGACAAGTGTCACTACCACATTAATAGATTAAAGAAGGTTGTCCTAGTAGAGTCATAAAAGTCATTTGCTAAAATTTTACACACATTCATAAATTTTAAAAAGAAAATAGCAAGAAAAGGAACTTTCCATAACTGATAAAGGATGTTTGCAAAACCAAATGAAAACAAACACAACTCTTAAGGGGAAAATTTAGAAACACTCCAAAATTTTTTGGGGGGGCCATGCCTTGTGTCATACCAGATCTTAGTTCCCCAACCAGGGATTGAACCCGAGCCCTCTGTAGCAGAAGGGCAGAGTCTTAATGACTGGACTACTAGGGAAGTCCTGAAACACTCCTTTTTAAAATGAGGACCACTTAACATTACACGCGAGTCAGGATGGCTGCTACCCAAAAGTCTACAAGCAATAAATGCTGGAGAGGGTGTGGAGAAAAGGGAACCCTCTTACACTGTTGGTGGGAATGCAAACTAGTACAGCTGCTATGGAGAACAGTGTGGAGATTTGTTAAAAAACTGGAAATAGAACTGCCATATGACCCAGCAATCCCACTCCTGGGCATACACACCGAGGAAACCAGATCTGAAAGAGACACGTGCACCCCAATGTTCATCGCAGCACTGTTTATAATAGCCAGGACATGGAAGCAACCTAGATGTCCATCAGCAGACGAATGGATAAGGAAGCTGTGGTACATATACACCATGGGATATTACTCAGCTGTTAAAAAGAATTCATTTGAATCAGTTCTTATGAGATGGATGAAACTGGAGCCCATTATACAGAGTGAAGTAAGCCAGAAAGACAAAGACCAATACAGTATACTAATGCATATATATATATAGGGGCTGCATCAATTTACAATCCCAACAGTGCACAAAGGTACCTTTTCCTTTACATACCTGCCAACATCTATTATTTGTTGTCTTTTTTGATGATAGCCATTCTAACAGGTGTGTGGTGGTATCTCATGGTTTTGATTTGTAGTTTCCTAATGATTAGTGACGGAGAAGGCAATGGCACCCCACTCCAGTACTCTTGCCTGGAAAATCCCATGGACGGAGGGGCCTAGTAGGCTGCAGTCCATGGGGTTGCTAAGAGTCAGACACGACTGAGCAACTTCATTTTCACTTTTCACTTTCTTGCATTGGAGAAGGAAATGGCAACCCACTCCAGTGTTCTTGCCTGGAGAATCCCAGGGATGGGGGAGCCTGGTGGGCTGCCGTCTATGGGGTTGCATAGAGTCAGACATGACTGAAGCGACTTAGCAGCAACAGCAGCAGCAATGATTAGTGATGTTGTGCATCTTTTCATGTCCATTGGTCATTTTTGTGTTGTCTGAGAAAAATAAATGTCTATTCAGGTCCTCTTCCCAGCTTTTAATTTAGTTTTTTTTCTTTGATATTTGTATAAGTTCTTTGTCTATTTTGGATATTAACCCCTTATTGAATTATCATTTGTAAATACCTTCTCACATTCAATGGGCTCTCTTTTCACTTTGTTGATAGTTTCCTTTGCTTTGCAAAAGTTTGACATGGTCACATTTGTTTATTTTTGTTTTCATTTCCCTTGCCTGAAGAGACAGATCCAAAAATATATGCTAAGACCAATGTCAGAGAGCATACTGCCTCTGTTTTCTTTTTAGAAGTTTTAGGGTTTCAGGTCTTACATTTAAGTCTTTAATCCATTTTGAGTTTTATTTTTGTATGTGGTGTGAGAAAGTAGTCCAGTTTGATTCTTTTGCATATAGCTATCCAGTATTCCCAATGTCATTTATTGAAGAGGCTGTTTTTCCCCATTGTATATTCTTGCTTCCTTTGTCATGGATTAATTGACCATATAAGCATGGATCACCAGGACTATATGCTTAGGGGTGCCTCCTATGTGGGTTGTGTGAGCCCTCCTATTGTGAATGACTACTATGGGTGTGCTGGTAGGCAGGGCAGCTCCTGGCCTGGTTGGCTGCCAGACCCTATCTTGTGTGGAGGCTGCTGCCCACTGGAAGGTGGGAGCCAGTCCCTGGGCAAGGGATGGGATTGTTGACTGGGTCCATGGCTAGTGCCAGCCTGCTGGTGGGTGGGCCTGGGTTGCTGCAGGATTAGCTACTTGGTATGGAGGTGTTCCAGGACTGCTGCTGACCAGCTGGTGGGTGGGTAAGCCAGAGACTTCTGCCACAGGGCAAAGCCCCAGTCACACCTGACCCACAGACTCAGCTGTGGAACTTCAAGGATGCAGCAGAGAATGGGGGAGAGGCTGCCCTGGCAAGGCTTCTTTCACCTAAAGGACACTTTCACTTCTCTTGTCTGTGTCATCCCTAACTTTCACTCTTGAGAAAACACTAAATATTGGAGGATCAGAAAGAGGATATCTGGTGTATTGAGACACCCATTAGCATTTTGATAAGTCCCCCAAGGTGCACCTCAAGGTCTCTTGATGTTTTCCATTTGAGGAACTGATGCAGTTCCAGTTCAGGGGTTTCTCCCTGTAGACAGGGCACCCAGTTTGTAAGGCACTGTTTTGCATAAACATCACAGGCTTAGTGGGACTTGGAAGTCACATTTGGGGCATTCTTGCCATTTGTTTTTTTTAATTTCTGGGCATCTCTTTGCCATTTGCTTTTTTTGGGTAACTTCCTGCTGGCGTGATTTGGTTTGGTTTGTTTGCTTTGAGTGCACAGATATTTTGTACTAATTGCTTCCTCTAAGGTTCCACCTCTAAGTCCCCTAGGAAAAATCCTAAGTGATTGGTAGACCCATCCTTATGATCCGATGAGGAGAAAACAAAAACTTGACAAAACTTTAACAAAGTTTTCTAGGGGGAAACTTGCATTTCTGTCTTGGAGATGTAAATGTTCTATCTGATCTTCCTAGGACAATCTGTGTTTGTGTGTTTGTTATGTATGTGTTTTGAAAACTCTGACATTTTGGACAAAGGTCACAGGTCTAATGGAACTGGGAAGCCATGTTAATGTGACTCTCTGACTGGCTAGGTTTTGGTTTATTCTGGTTACTTTGGTAACGCACAGACATCTGATACTAACTGCTTCCTCTAAGGCTTCCTCTACATTTCCTTGTTTCTTTCTCCTCAAACCCTCTGCGAACAGGCAAGTGGCTATGGAAGCAACTGAGGAACTCTGGCCAGGGTTACTCTGGTGTGTTCCAAAGGCCCCGCAGCCCACTGTACCACAGTATCTGCCACCCAAGCTAGTGAAGGCTCTCGTTTCTTTCTGCCTTAAGTTGAGAACCAGACCAATTAAAATTGTACAAGCACAGGTCAGGCACTTTTAAAAGCAATTAGGGTGCCTGCTGCTTGAAGACTCCCTTGACAGGATAAGGTGGATCACGGAATGGACCAGGCTACTAGGGTATCCACTCCCAACAAGACAACTTCCGTGCAATGCCAGACACATCTGGTTCAAGCCTAACACTGAGCCCACTTTTCCCTGGCCACTGCCTTCCTGGCAAGACTATGAGGTGGATACCTCAGCCTATCTTTCCTGTTACCTTCACCTCTTTCCCCCTTGGTCCAGATTGATTTACAGGAGGCTAAGCGTTGCCTCTGAGCCTCCCCAAGAGACCTTCTTCCCTAAGCTAGAAAAGGAAAAGTAAAAGGAAAAGTAAAACTTTCCAACATAGGTAAATTGGTATGTCAGTCCTTCAGTTTCACTGAGGTAGCCACACAATTCTTTTTTAAAAAAAAAGAAATACAAAACTATCCTTGTTTTACAAATGTAATCTTTATAGGACCATAAGGGTGGCTCCAAAATTAATCCAAAACCCACCAATCCTTTTACCACTTCCCAAATCTTCCATGTTTATCTTAAGAGGCTTGTAAATATTTTCAAAAAGGGGAAACAAAGTCATCCTAGGAAGACTTGCCTGTATCTTTGAGATGCAAGTGTCCTATCTGGTCTTCTCAGGACCATTCATCTCTGCTGTCTTTTAAAATGCAAATTTTAGAGGGGATAAACTAGAAGTTGGCTTGTCCAAGATAAATAAAAATCCTAAATGCTTTTTCTGCAAATATTTAGCCATCTAGTCAAGTGAATTTAACTTGTTTCATCTGTCAGAAACCCAATTTTAATGCAACTTCTTTTGTACACTGATGGGTTTTACATTGCTGAACCTGACTCAGGACTGAAATCTTGAAATAAGAACTGAGGTCTCTGTGTGTGTGTATGTGTCTTTGACTTTGGATAACATTGCCTTGGTTGATTTGTAAAAGAGCTCTATTTAATTGACTTAAATTAAAGTAAGTGTTTACAAACCAAACAATTGAAAATACAAAAGAAATTAAGCTAAGTGAGTTTCAGGCTCACATGAGCTGGGAAATATTTAGAATCAAATTAATATCTGAAATTAATGCTTGTTATTACAAATTTGTCAGCAAGAAAAGGAACTTGGTATGAGGAAACTTTTAAGGACAGAAAATGTAAATGAAATAAGAGCTTTAGGTAAATTCTATTAAGGATAACAGTGGCATAGTGGTAAAGAATCTGCCTGCCAATGTAGGAGATACAGGTTTCATTCCTGGCTTGGGAAGATCCCCTGGAGGAGGAAATGTCAACCCACTCCAGTACTCTTACCTGGAAAACCCCATGGACAGAGGAACTTGGTGGACTACAGTCCATGGGGTCACAGAGTTGGACACAACTGAGCATTCAATATTAAGAGAAAAAAATGACATTATATTCCTATATCATACCTATAAAAATCAATGCCAGACATATCAAATGCTTAAATCTGAAAGGCAAAACTTTTTAGAAAGTATCTGTTTGCCTTTGGGATAAGGAAGCATCTTTTGGATAGCACACAGAAATGGTAACCATAAAAGAAAGATTAATAAGCTTAACTAGATTAAAATTAAGAACTTCTGGGACTTCCCTGATGGTCCAGTGGCTGACTCTGTGCTCCCAGTGTAGAGGGCCCAGGTGCTATTCCTGATCGGTAAACTAGATCCCACATGCCACAGCTAAGAGTTTACATGCCACAGGTAAAAGATCCTGCATGCTGCAACTAAGACCCAGCACAGCCAAATAAATAAATAAAATATTTTTAAAAGGATAAAACAAAAATTATGAACTTTTGTCCATCAAAAGACACCCCCATGGTGGATTCAAGTCAATGAATGGCAAAACCAGTACATGTTGTAAAGTAAAATAAATAATTTTAAAAAAGACACCCCCCAAAAATTCAAAAACTGGGTGAAGATGTTTGCAATAGTATAATCAACAAAGGCATTCACTATATATAAAGAACTAATACAAACAAGAAAAAGACAATCCAGTAGAAAAAAAATTCAAAAATATTAGGAGGTATTTCATGAAAGAGGATGTGTAGATGACTATAGGTATATGAAATGTTGAACATAATTAGTAGTAAGAGAAGTACAAAATAAGACCACGACAGATTGTCATTTTGTATCGTTAGATTGACAAAAAATAAGAAATTTAGGAATTTCCCTGGCTATCCAGAGATTAAGACTGTGCTTCCACTGCAGGGGACACTAAGATTCCATATGCTGTGTGGTACAGCCAAAATAAATAAATTTAACAGAGCCAAAATTTGGAGAGGATGTGGCTCAATGGAATTCTTGCACATTGCTGCTGAAACTGTTAATAGTTTAAATTAATATTTAATATTTAGTAAATAATAATGAATATTTATAGTATTAATAAACTAAGTGAAGAGTTAATAAATACTGCTTGAGAACAGTTTGAAATTATCCTATAGAGTGACTTCCCTGGTGGTTCAGACAGCAAAGCATCTGCCTACAATGCGGGAGACCCGGATTTGATCACTGGGTTGGAAAGATCCTCTGGAGAAGGAAACGGCAACCCACTCCAGTACTCTTGCCTGGAAAATCCCATGGACAGACGAGCATGGTAGGCTCCTGCAGTCCATGGAGTCGCAAAGAGTTGGACACGACTGAAGACTTCTTCATCCTATAGAGTGGAACATTTGCATATTTTATAATCCAGGGTTCCCCTTCTGGATATAATACCTTAGAAAACGTTTGCCTGTGTGTACAAGGAGATATGTAGAAAAAAATTCATAGTGACTGTTTGTTATGACAAAAGCTGGAAATAATCCAGATGTCCAGCAATATGATGAGGAGTAAATAGAATTGTAGTATATCAACACCCTGGAACATTATTCGCAGTAGAAATGAGGAAAAAATGCTGCATGCAGCTGCATGGATGAATTTTAAAACCATAATGTTAAGTGGGAAAAAATGTAGCCCTAAAATACCACATTATGGTATTACTCCATTCATTTAAAGTTCAAAAACAAATCCAAATAGTGTACTATTTCGGCAAAAACACTTAAGTGATTTTTTTTTAAAAAAAAACTTTTTAAAAATTTAAGTATATGGTAAAACGCAAAGATAAGTGGATGTGATAATGTCAGAGTAGATAGAAGAAAGCTATTGATAATCTAGTTCTCAGGTTTAGTGGTGGACTCAAAGCAGTCAATCTATTTTTTGCTGTGTGATATATACATGTGTATATTATTTCATATGTTTTCATATTAAAGTAATATATTTCTTTTTCAGAAATCTGCCTGAATGTTCGAGATCCTCCAACTAATATAGTTATCATCCCAGAAAAGCAGGTGAAACCAGAATGGAGATTGCCAAAATTAAATCACCGTTTTGTTACGAGGTAAAATAGATTCTTGTAAAATATCTCAAATATTTATTTTCACTGTTAGTCACTGAAACAAGGTATTATAATTTGCTCAAAATCTACCCCAAATTATGCTGTAGCAGTTAAAGAGATATGATTTTCATTCATATTTGTAGAATGCTCTTTTGCTGTTTAAAAATAAGATATCTATTTAATAATTTTCCTTCTTTTAGATCAGAACTGGATAAGATGCCAAATAATTCTATCTGTGATGTTATTGGCGTCTTGGTTTTTGTAGGAAGGGTCCAGCGGTCAAAAAAGAAGGGTAAGCTTTTGATATTGAAAGTCATAAAATGTATTTCAGTGAATAATTCTGTGTTCATATGTGCATAATCCATTGTCTTCATTTATTCTAATGTTCTATCCCTATAGATAGCCGTGAAGATTTTTGGTCATATCGCTGGATTCACATTGCTGACGGGACTTCAGAACAACCATTTATAGTGGAGCTGTTTTCAACATCTCAGCCAGAAATCTTTGAACATATTTACCCAAGTACTCAGTTCAAATATTATTATTGTTTTATATTTGGAAATGGGAGCATTAACTGAAAAAAATAGTAGAGTATACTAACTTAAAATGCCATGATATTGAGCTAGCAAATTCAAGCAGTCTGATAGCACATATACATTTTTTCTATATTAATATTATAAATGGTATTATAGATACTAGCTGTCTTCTGGTTTTCTATTCAGAATTAATTTGGGATTGAAACTAGTTTTTTTCAATTCTCACTTTTAGCATTTTAGACATAAAAGCTTAAAATTCAGTGAAACTAAAGCATAGACCGTTTCCTTTGTATCCATTTGGAAATTGAATTAATAGACCCCATTTAAGACAATGAAAACTTTACTAATGTAGAATTAACTGGGAGAGGATTGGGAAACTATGTAATTAAATAATGACAGTGGTAAGTATGATGTCCTTTGAGTATGAAATTAATATTAGGTTAATGGTGTTAAACTACCTGGTCAATATTTTACTTACTTTGGTGTTGATTTTTCCCCTTATTATTCATATACATAGGTATTTTTTCCACTTCTTTTATTTATTTCAAGACATTTAAAGTATGTCCTACATTTAAAGTATGTCCTACTATGTATTTTATGTAACAACTTAGTCTACAAATCTATTTTGATGAGGAAAAATATATTTAATACTTTCTTATAACAACTTCAGTGAAATTTTTCGTTGTTTGAATTTGTAACATAAAGCTAGTTTAGATATGGTGAGCTATTTTCCAAATGACTATATGAATGAAATACTGATTGTTAAATGCTTGCCAAAATTGGGAAAATTCTCAATCTTGACTACATGTATTTTTTTTGATCAGCAACAACATAGAGATGGTAGAACATCGGGATACCGAGAGACTATATATGGGGCTGTTCTGCTACCCCTTTATTCTCTATTGTAAAATAGTATTACCCACTATTCAGATATTACCTCATTAGAATCCATCTTATGCCTGTGAGATTAAATTTTATATATATATATATATATGAATAGAACTAAATATTTCCCCAACTATGATTGAAGGGGAGAGCAGAAGGGGAGTTTTGACCAAAACCAAGGTATGGGTTTCCAAGGTAAGTGGGGCTTTGACCTTTCATATAGCTTCTCTCAGGGCATAGATGGTTGATAGTGATGATAGCTCATGACAATTTAGATGGGTTTTATGGCCAGGTCCCTCTCTCTTTATAGCCGCTGTAGCTGTTTTAATAGCTAACAGACACAGGTTTTGGCAAGTGATTTTTCACAGAAATGTTGCCATGTAGTCACATTCTATATCTTATGGAAACATGAAATATATCTTTTAAGAAAAGTTTATATGGAGCTTAATGAGATTTACTCTAGTACAAGAGTTGACAACAATCACTGTTCATTTTCATCTTTTGACTAAGAGTGAAGGAAAAAATTGTGAAATAGATGGTGAATATTAAGGAACTTCAGGCCTATGAAGGAGAACATGACTAAGGATCTTCTGGAACAGTACCAGAATCCTTTGGTAGTAGAGCATCTGTTTTACTTTGTACGTGTGTGTGCTCAGAATCACAGGCTTTGGCGATTCATGGTGCTGTGGAAGGCCCATGGTGTGTGCGTGCTGGGCACTGCTGGCCCAGGGCCACCTTTTTTACTTTTCATTAAGGAAAGTGAAGAACTAAGGGGAAATTTTTTTCACTGCTTACTATATATTAGTTGCTCATAAATGTTAATTAATTTTGTACTTGCAGTTACCTTTTAAAGAAGTGATGTTTTTACAAATTTATGGGTGAGGAAATAAAGGTCAAGAGAGATTTTAAACAGCTAGAAGGTGTTAGGTTCAAATGTCTTATTTTTAGCAATCATGAAATTAAAATGAGAGATTTCTTTAGTATTCTTATGTCAGCATCTTCAATCATGAATACTCACATCTTTGTACAGTTTTTGAAATAAATGAAAAACAATATAAATCAAGAGAATTATTCTCAGTCATTTGAACGGATTTTATTTCTTTGCATTGCTCCAAATTAAAGAACTAGTAAATGAGAGATACGAAATAAATTTATAGATATTATCATGCTCTAGGGAAATATTTATTCTCAAATGAGAGCTTACTGTTGATAGGAAATTGCAAGTATTTGTTTTATTTCTTCATTTCCTAATTTGTTAGACAACTGTTTTGGCACATGGTAAGTTAAAATTTTAAAGATATTGTTGGATAAGTAAACTCTTCCTAAATAACCTGATAGTTAAAGAACAGTTGATAGCTTTTGAAAGTGGTTGAAATCTGAAGACACGATAATCTTATTTTCAAGGATTCTTTTTAGTCTATCTAGTTGGTGAGGAAAGCCAACAGA
The DNA here is from genome assembly GCF_963930625.1 of Muntiacus reevesi. Classification (NCBI taxonomy): domain Eukaryota; kingdom Metazoa; phylum Chordata; class Mammalia; order Artiodactyla; family Cervidae; genus Muntiacus; species Muntiacus reevesi. The sequence goes on along the minus strand of NC_089271.1, from coordinate 143,746,514 downwards.
AAAGAATACGTGGTAGAAGCCCTGTCTTTGAGATTTAAAGTCTAATTGAGAGAAACACAATTAAAACACTTGCATAAACAAGTTCACATTAATAGTGTGTAGCTCTATCTGATAGAAAGAGAGAGTAATTTCGGGGATCAAGGTTAGATTGGGTTAATCAGTGAAAACATCATGGAGAAGCTCAGTTTTTTTTCTCTGTAGGAAATAATGGTTCACACTCTGTTGTGTGGCCAATTATAAGACTTTTGCTCTTCAACTGTCCAGCAAGCAGGGCCTTCAGTTATGTGCAGCTGCTATATTAATACTTCCTAAAGGAGAAGTGTTAGATCCTTGTTGCTCCAAGTGTGGTCAAAGGGCTAACAGCACTAGTATCACCTAAGATCTCACTAGCAAAGAATTTCAAGCCCCACACTAAAACTACTGAATCTGAATTTACATTTTAACAATTTTCCCAAGTGATTCCCAAGTTCAATAAAACTTGAGAAGCACTCTGTTAGATCGTGATCTAGGTATTTCCCTTTGAAATGCAAAAATAATTTCATAAGTGTTTTCTTTTCCTGCAGTGACACATTTCATGTGTACACAGCTGAAAGTTGTCAAAAATGATGCTCAAGTACCTAAACTGCTTTACCTGACCACTACAAACGAGAGTCATATATTTCTTACTGGTAAGCAATTTCTTTGTATATACTTAATTGGAAATCTAATATATTTTCTCTTCATTAAATTGAATTTTCTTTTATAACATTCAAACACAAGATAGCCTTATTTTGATCTCCTTCACTATAAGATTGGTTTAACAAAGAATATGTGTGTGTGTGCACGCGTGTGCACAGTAGTTGCTCAGTCGTGTCTGACTCTTTGCAACCCCGTGGACTGTATAGCCCATCAGGCTCCTCTGTCCATGGAATTCTCCAGGCATGAATACTGGAGTGGGTTGCCATTCCCTTCGCTAGGGGATCTTCCCAACCCAGGGATCGAACCTGGGTCTTCTGCATTGCAGGCAGATTCTTTACCATCTGAGCACCAGGAAGCCCCAACAAAGAATATACAGCCTATGAAATCTATTGCTTCAAGATGATTTACAGTTCAAGCAACGATTTTCTGACTTCTGAAGAATTTTATGTCCTTTGGTTAACTTTAATTCCTTCTTAATGTTAAATTAGATAATCATAAATGGCTTCATAGATTGAAGACTGTTTGGCCCTGTATCACAATAAGGATTCAACTAACAGTAGTTTTAAAATATTAAAATGAAAATGTATGTTAAATTTTGGTCCCCAGACTTGCATTTTACTTACATAACAAGCAAAGTGTCACTGCTTATCTACAAGTTTATTATTTTTTTCCATTCCCTCTGATAGTGTGGGCAAGAAAATCAGATGAGTGAGAGTACTGTGGAATGTTGTACTTACTAGAATGCTACCATCTTGGTAATTAGGAAATTTGTCAAAGAAGAGTCCTAGGAAGGATGTAATACACATCTTTGTTTATACCTCATTTTATAAATATGAATAATATCAGATCTAATATATACCAATAATATCAGATGTAGATGACACTTAAGTACATTTCAAAAGCATGAATTTAAATGCTGAGCTATATTCACAGAAAATTTAGTTCATATGTGCTATCATACCTTCAGGTTAATACATAAAAATTGGTTAAGAAGATGCTAACCAGTTGGATAGTTAGAAAAGTCCAGGCTATCAGTTTTCTTTCTCTTCTGGCTTTTTTTGGTATCCTACAGACAGCTACAGTGTAGTCCACTGAAACTGTAATATGTTTGATTTCCTTCTAGATTTAGGATTTATTAACCATCTTTGATAATTTTTGTATGCATATTTAGTATAATTATGTGCTACATAGTGAATAAATTGACTTCTTTTCTTGGTGACATAAGATTGATCTTCTATTAAAATGTTTTTATACACAAAAATGTCCAGGCAGTTTACTACAGTGATTTGTTTTTTTTTTCCCCTTATTTTTTACCCTTCATGCAATGAGGTCATAAAGGCCAGCCGTGTACCAATGATGCCAAGGTAAAAAACTTTATTCAGTGGATTAAAGCGAAGAACGATTCTGGTGAAGTGAAGAATACTGTTATGGGTGGATATTACCCCTATCCACCAGTGCCAGAGACATTTTTGAAGTATAGTAGTTCTCTTAAAGGTAATGATGAAATTACTAGTCGTTTTTGATTATATGCTATATGTATGGTATATGCTTGTCATTTAGTCATCTTTATTCTTTAGTTTGAGTAGGCCAAAATGTAGCAACACTCACTGTTAATAATTTTATCTTTATCAAGATATAAAAACATATGTCATGTCCCATAAAGGTGGATATTTTGATTTTATTAGACTGTAAGAAAAAAGGAATATAGACTGACTAAATGGAGATAATATCTTGATTTAAGGTCTTTGAGATAAAATCTGAGTTGGTAGATCCCAACTCCTATAACATTATTTAGATTAAACATATGAAAGGAAACATTGGACAATTTGATATCAAGATACAGAAAACTGTATTAGGCCACTTTTATGGAATGATACATAGATATCCCTTGGTATCCATAGAGGATTGGTTCAAGGAGCCCCATGGATACCTAAATCTACAGATGCTCAAATGCCTTACATAAGGGATATATAGTGATTACAGTTGGCTCTTTGTATCCGCAGGTTTGCAAAACTTATGGATGACTGTGTATTGGATATAACACAGTTGAGGCTCCACCTTTAAATAAAAATGATATCAAAATTAGTGAAATTCAGAATAAGTACTGATGAGAGACAACGTTAATTTATTTTAGTAGAATTAAAATGTGATAGTTGAAAGGTTTAGCATATATTCTTTTTGACAAGCTATGGGATAATTGCACAGCTTTAGAAAAAAAGAAACTTTGAAATACTGATCTATCATCAGCTAAATATTGGCATCCTTCTATACTTCATAATGCCAGCAATATGTAGTATATGCTATATATAACATATAGAATATAGAATATATTAACATGTGCTTCTATGCAATGGCTAAGAACCACTTTATAGTTTGAAGTATGATATATAAATTACATTTAATATGTAAAATTTCTGTTTCAAATTAAGACACCAGACTAGAAGACTGTATCACAATTTAACTGAAATATGTTTTGTTAGTTTTACCGACATTACATAAGGGGATGCCAAATATAAGCACAAAGTCTCACATATTTAAGTTATGTAGCAAGTTTATAATTTTCATGTTGTGAAATTACATTGCAAATCTAATTCTTATTTTTGTCATTTCAGTTCTTTAAAACTTAAAATTTCCTTGGAATTACTCTTTTGCAGTTGAATCACTCTTGACAGCTCTAAGTGAAGTAAAGGTGGAGATTGAAGACTTGCAGTATAGGGAACAAAAGCGCATTGCAATTCAGGGAATAATTACCGTTATAAAGTATGTCCCGCGTAACAGTGCAACTGAAAGTGCCTCAGCATCTGAAACACTACGGGTATGGTGCCAGAGGATTAACAGTATATCTCTGAAAGCACTGTGTTTGTAATCACAACTGGTATTACATCTTGTATAATTCATTCAGAACTCACATATATTAACTCTTAATGATGTAAACCTAAAAGGAAAAGCTTCATTTTTAGTTTGTTTTCTTTTTATGTCATTTATTTTGGAGCAATCTGGACTGAAAGTCACAGCCTCTGATATTTCCCTAGGCCCTCCAAACTTGGTATCTTGTTTTTGCTTTCTATGTAATATGAGCCTGTCATGATAACCTTTATTTAGATTTCCAGGTGGTATTTATGATTACATTCATTTCTTACCTTTTGTCCAGGCCGAAAGTATAGGTACATTCCTACTGAAAATTTTTAGCTCTATTGTCAGACTTGGCAGTTCTACCCAGATTTTATTAAGAGGTAGCAGTGACTCTTGGAGGATAAATGCTATAGAAGAGGCCACTTCTGGACTCTAGGCAAAATCAAGACAAGTTAATTTTTTTCATGAGTTTATGTTTTTAAAAGTTATTTCTAAGATTACTATTCTTATGGAAAGAAGCATCTAATCCAACTTTACAGTTATATAAGAAAGACTTTTGTTTTTCTTTTTGAAATATGTTACTAGCAGTTAGATTAAGATAAATCAACTTTATAAAAGCATTGTTATGATTACAAAGTTTTGTCACAACTCAAGTTATGAAAAATGAATACACTAAAAGTGTAGAGTCTTTTAAGAGAGAAATAATTTTTGTGAATTAGTTTAAAATGTTTTCTTCAAATTTTTGGTTTTAGAATGCTAACCGACCCTCAACATCCGAAGCAGCTAGAAAAGAAAGTCAAAGTCAGGAAAAAGATGGTAAACGTCATCACGATGATGGTTCTGGGAGTTCTCAATGTTGTCGTTCTGCACATGCAAGTTCAAGCCCTGTCACGAAGAAAAAAATTATGCAAACCCCAAGTGGCAAACAGTAAGTCATTTGTATTAAGTATATACATAGCATATGCTTTTTCATTTGTTTCTATCCCATAGAATGAGCAGTGCTACTAGAAGTTGTATAGTTTTCTACGGCTGCCAAAGTCCAAAATCAAGGTATAGGCAGGGTGGGTTCCCTCTGAAGGCTATGAGGAAGACTCTGTTCCATGCATCTTCCTTAGCTTCTAGTGGTTTAGTGGCAATCTGTAGCATTCCTTGGCTTATGGAAGTTATCACTTGAATCTCTGCCTTGGTCTTCACATGGTATTCTCCCTGTGGGTATATATGTGTCCAAGTTTTCCTTTAAGGACACCAACCATATTGGATTAGGGACTCACTCTGGAGTACCAGTCTACTTTAGTATGAACTCATTTTAACTGATTACATCTTCAATGACCCTACTTCCAAATAAGGTCATATTCTTATGGTCCTTGAACATGTAATTGGTTACATATTGGTAGTCAGGGTGGTGTTTGGCAGGAACATAATTCAGTCCTTAACAGTCTGCCCTCTAAAAACTCATGTCCTTCTCACATATAACATACATTCACTCTATCAGAACATCCCCCAAAGTCTTACTCTATACCAGTATTAACTCTCATTCCTAAATATCATATAAATCTCATATGGATAAGATGCAGGGTGTTTCACCCTGGAACAAAATTCTTTTCCATCTGTGAGCCTATGAAACTAGACATATTACCTTCCAAAATACAATGGTGGGACAGACATAGGATAAGTATTCCCATTTCAAGAGGGAGAAATTGGGAAGAAAAAGGAGGTTATGGGTCACAGGCAAATTTGAAACCTAGCAAGGCAAATACCATTTGACCTTAAGGCCCCAGAATTATCCTCTCTGGCAGAGTACTGTGTCCTTTGGGCCCACTGAGATGGCAGCCCCACCCCCATGGCACTGAGTGGTGGTACTGCACTCTGGAACTGAGAAAGTGGCCCTGGCTTCTGGAATTCAGGAGGTGTCCCTGCCTTCTAGAATGGAGGAAATCAGGGTCATTTTTCCCTTTTCTTGAAGGATAGTACTTGATCACAGCTAGATATCTCTGTCAGCTCATTTCCTGACTGTAGAATCCCAGAAGTCCAATGGCATTGCATTCCTGCATTTCTTCCCACCTATGTCCCTTTCAGTTGAAGCTAATAGCATGCCCACTGAGTTGGTTGACTGGATCCACAAGTTGTAATCTCTTGGGCAAATAGTTATCTAGCAATGCTCTTAGTATGCTTCCCAAAGCAAGCTTTCATATGTTTTCCAATATTGAGAGGCTGATAATTTTTCAAGTATTGATGGTTCTTTTTTTGTTTTTATTTCATTTTTTTGGCCATGCTGCACAGCTTGTGGGATCTTAGTTCCCCACCCAGGGATTGAACCCAGGCCCTTGACAGTGAAAGTGTGGAGTCCTAACCACTGGACCTCCAGGGAATTCCTTGATTCTTTTTTTCTTAACAATTCCTTTTCAACTCTTCTCCCTTCTTGTATTTTACTATAAGCATCAAGAAGAAACCAGACTGTGTCTTCAACACTTTGCTTAGATATCTCTTCATCTAACTTTACAAGTTCATCTTATACATGTTTCACTTTCCATCCAACAGAATACAGTTTGGCCACGTATTCTGCCAGTTTGTATTAAGGATTATCTTTCACTCAGTTTCCAATAACATTTCTGTCTGAAACCTTACCAGAAGCAAAATTTGCATTAACATTTCTAGTTCTGTTCATGACACTGAATGTATTCTCTTAGACAGCAGAAACTTTCTCTACCACTCCTTTTCTTTCAGAGTTCTCAAGAAATTGTCCTTCAAAATCCATATTTCTACCAACATTCTCTTGAGGGCTATCTAGGCTTTTTATGTTATGCATCTCAAAAACCTTCCCAACCCAGGGAATGAACTCATATCTCTTGGCATCTCCTGCATTGCAGGTGGATTGTTTACTGCTGAGCCACCGGGAAAGCCCCCTTCACTTAATACCCAATTCCAAAGCCACTTCTATGTTTTTATGTATTTGTTATAGCAGCACACCACTTAGTGATACCAAAATCTGTATTAATTTTCTAGGGCTGCTATAACAAAGTACCACAAACTGACTTATACAACAGAAATTTATTGTTTCACAGCTTTGTAAGTCCAAAATCAAGGTATCAGTAGAATGGATTCCTTTTGAGGGCTGTGAGAAAGTCTGCCCCACGCCTTACCCCTAGCATCTGGTGATTTGCTAGCCATCTCTGGCTTTCCTTGGCTTGTATAAATATCACTCCAATCTCTGTGTCCAAATTTCCCCATGTGATAAGGGCATCAGTCATTGGATTAGGGGCCCACCCTACTCTAATATGACCACATCTTAACTAAATTACATCTTCAGTGACCCTATATCTAAGTAAGGTCAAATTCCAAAGTAATGGGGGTTAGGACTTCAGTGTGAATATTGAGGGGGCACAGTTCAACACATAACATAAGATCTTATCTGCCATGTTCAGCATGGACTAATTGAATGTAAGTTTAAAGTAGGGAATTACAAAAAGAAAATAACCATTTTTGTCTTTTTTTAATTCTACATATAAGGGAGATCATACAGTATTTGTCTTTCCTAGTCTGACTTATTTCACTTAGTATGATAATCTCCGGGTCCATCCATGTTGTTACAAATGATAAGATTTCATCTTTTTATGGCTGAGTAGTATTCCACTGTATATACAACATCTTTATCCATCTGTGATGAGCACTTAGATTATTTGCATTATCTTGGCTGTTACCAATATTGCTGTTGTGAACATAGGAGTGCATGTATCTTTTCTATTTTGTAAATTTTTTGACCATGCCATGAAGCTTGCAGGATCTTAGTTCCACAAACAGGTATCAATCCCATGCCCCCTGCAGTGGAATCACAGAGTCTTAACCACTGGACCGCCAAGGAAGTCCCAGCTGTCTTTTTGATAACAGACATTCTGACAGGTGTGAAGGTTTGAGATGATAATCTCATTGTGGTGTTCATTTGCATTTCCTTGATAATTAGTAATGTTGAACATCTTTTCCTGTCGCTGTTGACTATCTGTATGACTTCTTTGGAAAAAAGTCTATTCAGGTCCTCTGCTTATTTTTTATTTAGATTGTTTATTTTTTTGAAGCTGAGTTGTGTGAATTTTTTGTATATTATGTATCTTAACTCCTGATGGGATATGTGATTTGCAAATACCTTCTCTGATTTGGTAAGTTGTCTTTTCATTTTGTTGCTGGTTTTCTTTGCCATGCAAAAACTTTTTAGTTTAATGTAGTCCCATTTGTGTTTATTTTTGGTTTTGTTTCCCTTGCCTGAGGAGACCTATCTATACAGATAATTCTAAAACCAAAGTCAAAGATCATACTGCCTATGTTTTCTTCTATGAGTTTTATGATCTCAAGACCTACATTCAAGTCTTGTCTTTATTTTGAGTTAATTTTTTGTGTGGTGGAAGATAGTGGTCCAGTTTCATTTTTTTGCATGTGACTGTCCAGTTTTCCCAATACCATTTATTGAAGAGACTTCTTCCACCATTGTATGTTCTTTGTTCCCTTGTTATAAATAAATTGTTCATATATGTATGAGTTTATTTCTGAGATCTCAGTTTTGTTTCATTGATTGATGTGTCAATTTTTCTGCCAATATCATATTGTTTTGATTATTATAGCTGTGTATATAGTGTGAAATCAGGAAGTATGATACCTCCAGTTTTGTTCTCATGATTGCTTTGATTATTTGGGGTCTACTGTGGCTCCAAATAAATTTTTGAATTTTTTGTTCTATTTCTGGGAAAAATGTCTTTGGGATTTTGATAGGAATTATAGTGAATCTGTAGATTGCTTTAGGTGATATGGACATTTTAAATTAGGAAGCATTCCCTTCAATTTTTTGGAAGAATTTTATAAGATAGGTATTAAATCATCTTTGAATGTTTGGTAGAATTCACTTATGAAGCTGTCTGTCCTGGAGTTTTGGTTTGGGGGTGGTTTTCTATTGTTTGATCATTTTACTGATCAGTCTATTCAGATTTTCTGTTTCTTCATGATTCAGTCTTAGAAGCTTGTATGATTCTAAAATCTATCCATTTCTTCTAACTTGTTCAATTTTAGGCTTGAAGTCTATTTTGTCTGATATGAATATGGCTACACCTGCTTTCTTTTGTCTCCCCTTTGCTTGAAGCATCATCTTGCATGCCTTCATTTTGACCTTATGTTTCTCTTTATAGAGTTGAGATGAGTCTCCTGGAGGCAACATATAATTGTGTCTTGCTTTTTAATCCATCCAGCCACTGTATCTTTTGATTGGTGAATTCAATCCATTTACATATAGGGTGGTTACTGATAGATGAGGATTTAGTTACTGCCATCTTATCATCTGTTTTCTGGTTGCTCTCCTGTTGTTGTTCAGTCGCTCAGTCCTGTCTGACTCTTTGTGGCCCAATGGACTGCAGCATGCCAAGTTTCCGTGTCCTTCACTACCTCCTGGAGTTTGCTCAAACTCATGTCCATTGCTGCTGCTGCTGCTAAGTTGCTTCAGTTGTGTCTGACTCTGTGCGACCCCTCAGACAGCAGCCCACCAGGCTCTCCTATCCCTGGGATTCTCCGGGCAAGAATAGTGGAGTGGGTTGTCATTTCCTTCTCCAATGCATGCACGCATGCTGAGTTGCTTCAGTCATGTCCGACTCTATGTGACCCTATGAACAGCAGCCCACCAGGCTCCTCTCTCTGTCCACAGGATTCTCCAGGCAAGAATACTGGAGTGGGTTGCCAGTTCCTTCTCTCCATGTCCATTGAGTGCCATCCAACCATCTCACCCTCTGTCATCCCCTTCTCCTGCCCTCAATCTTTCCCAGCATCAGGGTCTTTTTCAAATGAGTCAGCTCTTCGCATCAGGTGACCAAAGTATTGGAAGTTCAGCTTCAGCATCAGTCCTTCCAGTGAATATTCAGGGTTGATTTCCTTTAGGAGTGATTGATTTGATCTCCAAGGGACTCTCAAGAGTCTTCTCCAGCACCTAAGCTTGAAAGCATCAATTCTTTGGCACCTAGCCTTCTTTATAGTCCAACTCTCACATCTATACATGACTACTGGAAAACCGTACATAGCTTTGACTAGATGGATCTTTGTTGGCAAAGTGATGTCTCTGCTTTTTAATATGCTGTCTAGGTTTGTCATAGCTTTTCTTCCAAGGAGCAAGCATCTTTTAATTTCATGGCTACAGTGACCATCTGCAGTGATTTTGGAGCCCAAGAAGATAGTCTGTCACTGTTTCCATTTTTCCCAAATCTATTTGCCATGAAGTGATGGGACCAGATGCCATGATCTTAGTTTTTTGCATGTTGAGTTTTAAGCCATCTTTTTCACTCTCCTCTTTCTCTTTCATTAAGTATCTTTAGTTCTTCTTCACTTTCTGTCATAAGGGTGGTGTCATCTGCATATCTGAGTTTATTCATATTTCTTCCAGCTATCTTGATTCCAGCTTGAGCTTCATCCAGCTCCTCTTTTTACATGATGTACTCTGCAAATAAGCTAAATACGCAGGATGACAATATATAGCCTTGACGTACTCCTTTCCCAATTTTGAACCAGTCCTTTGTTCCACGTCCAGTTCTAACTGGTTGCTCTGTATCTCCATTATTTCTTTTTCATTCTTTTTTGATCTACCATTTGATTTCGTGGTTTTCTCTGACGTTTTTCTCAGTTTCTTCCTCTTGTTTTTGGCTTTGGTGGGTCTTCATTGCTGAACTTGGGCTTTCCCTAGTTCGGCTAGTGGTGGCCACTCCTTGTTGTGATGTGTGGGCTCTCATTTTGGCGGTCTTTCATGTTGCAAGGCACAGACGATAAGTGTGCTGGCTTCAGTAGTTGCAGCATATGGGCTCAGTAGCTTTGGCTCACAGGCTCTTGAGTGCAGCCTCAGTAGTTGTTGGGCATAAGCTCAGTTGCTCCATGGCATGTGAGATCCTCCTACCCCAGGGATTGAACCAGTGTCCACTGCATTGCAGGACAGATTCTTAACCACCAGACCACCAGGGAAGCCCTCCTGCTTTTTTTTTTCCTTTTCTTTGGTGTTTCTGCTTGTTGTTAAGTTGCTAACTCATGTCTGACTCTTGGCATCCCCACCAACTGTAGCCCACCAGGCTCCTCTGTCCATGGGATTTCCCATACAAGAATACTGGAGTGGGTTGCCATTTCCTTCTCCAGAGTATCTTCTCAACCCAGGGATCAAACTCATGTCTCCTTCTTGGCAGACAAATTATTTGCCACTGAGCCACCAGAAAAATTTCTGCTTTAGATTTATGTTTTATGGTTACCATAAGGTTTGTATACAACATCTCACAGATGAAATAGTCCTTTTTCTGCTGATAGCATCTTATGTTCATTTGCCTATATAGCTTATGTCCTTTTCCCCATTCCTGTTCATGTTTTTGTTTCTCAAATTATCTTTCTTTATGTTGTGAATTTGTTACCAAATTGAAGTAGATATGGTTATGTTTTCCTCTTTAACCTTTATGCTATAATAAAATGTTAAAAGCCTATTTTGATGTAGTTACAGTTTCATGATTCTGTCTGTTTATTACCTTACTCAAACTTTCATGTACTTTTTTGCCTTTTTGTTTCTGGTAGAACTCTTCTCAGCATTTTTTGTAAGGCACAGCTTTTGTTTGTCTGAGAAACTATTTCCCATTCATATCTGAATGATAACTTTGCTGGATAGAGTATTCTTGGGTGACAGTTTTTAATCTTTCAGTATTTTGAGAATGTCATTCCACTCCCTCCTGACCTGTAGAGTTTCTGCTAAGAAATCTGTTGATAGCCTAATGTAGGTTCCTTTGTAGGTTACCATCCTTTTCCCCCTGCCTTTGAAATTCTTTCTGTGTCACTGACTTATGAAGACAACTTTGGTACAATGCATCTTGCAGAAGATCTTTTTGCATTGAGGCAACAGTTGTTCTCCTAGCTTCATGGACTTGTATATACAGTTCCTTCCCCAGACTTGGGAAATTCTCACCTATTATTTCTTTCTTCTCCTTGCTCCTGTCTCCCTCTCTTTTCCTTTTGGGATACCCATTACCGTAATACTGCCTTTCTTAAAAGAGTCAGCTAGCTTTCTTTACATTTACTCATTTTAAAAAAATTTCAATTCTCTTTTCTCTTCTCCTTGTATCATCTCTCTGTTTCTATCTTCAAGCTTGCTAATTCTCTCTTCCATATGGTCTGCTCTATTTCCAGTATTTGGTAATGCATTCTTCAATCATTTATTAAGTTCTTCAGCTCCAGGATTTCTGATTGGTTCATTTTACTTTCAGTGTCTTTGGTAAAGTATTCCTTGTATCTTTGGTAAATTCCAGTGTCTTTGGTAAAGTATTAATTTTATACCTGAACTCATTGGTATCCTGATTTATCTTGTAGCTCATTGAATTTTATGATAGCTATTTTGAATTCTCTTATCAGTTAGATCACAATATTCTGTGATTTTTAAGTTTGGTTTCTGGAGAATTGTCATTTTCTTTTTGTGGTGAAATGTTACTGCGGTGTTTTTTTATTTTTTTATTTTTTTATTTTTATATGGTGCTTAATGAGGTGTTACTCTGCTGGCCCATTTCAAGTGGCAAACTTTACCTTTCTTCTTGTTTGTTGTTGTTTTAGTCGCTAAATTGTGTCCGGCTCTTTTGAGACCCTTTGGACTGTAGCCCGCCAGGTTCCTCTGTCCATGGGATTTCCCAGGCAAGAATACTGGAATAGGTTGCCGTTTCCTTCTCCAGGGAATCTTCCTGACCCAGGGAAGATACAAACCTGTATCCCCTGCACTGCAGGCAGATTCTTTACCACTGAGTGACTAGGGAAGCCCCTTTAATTTCTAGGTAAAACTTTTTGTCTCTAATAATTCAACAGATTTTATCTTCCAGCAGGTGGTGCTATAGCACAAGTTTTTTTGTTTCTCTTACCTGCACTGCCTCTGGTTTATTTGACAGTCAACACTTTCCACTCTTAACCACCTCCATCAGAGGTATCTCCCAGTGCCTTCGTTGTTACTGCTTACGCTTCCAGAGTCGTTGGTGCTATGCTGCTGGTGGTGTGGCTGGTGTCACTGCCTGGGGCACCAGGATGCTGGGTAGTTCTGCCATGTCTAGGATTTCCTGAGTTGCAGATTTTCCCACTGCAGTTTGGGGGGTAACCCAGGTGGCACAGGAACCTCGGCCATGTTCAGTGTTGGCAGATTTGAAGACTCTGCGGCAGTAAGTGAGAGGAGGGGTCAGAATCATGGGTGCCTCCACGGGTAGACAGGCAGGGTCCCAGACCCTACTACCACTGCCATCCAGTTAATCTGTGGCTGTGGGCACCGCTGTAGCCAGGAGGCCAGAGTTGTATCCCCTGCTTACCTTGTTGCCACCGAGTTCTCTGGGACTGCAAGTTCAACTGCCATGACTTGGGGGACCGGGATTATAGGCACCAACTCCACTGTTCCCCAATTTCCACATACTCTGTAAGTTCTAGTCCACCCACCTTTAGATATACAGCTATGTTGAAATCTCCAGTGCTCTGGTATGTTGGGCAGAAGCACTTTTGTTGAGTTGTGGATGTTTTACTGGCTGTAGATAGGAGAGAGACAGAGAGAGCATCTTCCTTTGCCTTGATGCTGATATCACTCTGTTCAATTTTAATGAAACTGATACAGTCCCCAATTTATGTTTCAGTTTACTATTTTTAAACTTTATGATGGTGTGAAAGCAATAGAAATTCAGTAGAAAACATACTTTAAATTCTGAATTTTGATCTTTTATTAGGCTAGTAGTATGCAGTACTATACTCTCTTGTGATGCAAGGCAATGGCAGTGAGTCACACCTCTCAATCAATTATGCAGTCAAAAGGATAAACAACTGATACACTATAATCATTCTGTACCCAGAAAGCCATTCTGATTTTCACTTTTAGCGTGGTATTCAATAAATCACATGAGATATACTTTATTATAAATTTGATTTTGTGTTAGGTGATTTTGCCAAACTGTAGGGTATTGTAAGTGTTCTGAGCATGTTTAAGGTGGATTAGGCTAAGCTATGATGTTAGATAGGTTAAGTGTATTACATTCATTTTCAAGTTACTATATTTTCAACTTACAGTGGATTTATCAGGACTTAACCCCATCATAAGTTGATGGAGATCTGTATTTTAAGCTTATATCAATTTTTATACTATGTGTTTAATCAAATAGTTTTCATTATTCAAATTCCCCTCTTTTAATTTGATACATGTTCTTTAGTAGTTACTCTATAAATTACAACCTGAACACTTGACTTATTGTAGATAAATATAAATTATTTAGAGCTTCCCTAGTGGCTTAGTGGTAAAAAAAAAAAAATCTGACAGTGCAGGAGACACGGGTTTGATCCCTGGTCCGGGAAGATCCCACATGCCATGGAGCAACTAAGCCTGTACCACAACAATTAAGCCTGTGCTCTAGAGCCCACGAGCCACAACTACTGAAGCCCATGTGCCCTAGACCCTGTGCTCTATAACTAGAGAAGCCACCACAATGAGAAGCCCACGCTCCACAACTAGAGAGTAGTCCCCACTTGCCGCCACTAGAGAAAAGCCCCCACAGCAATGAAGACCCAGCACAGCCAAAGATGAATAAAATAAGTAAATAAATGCAGATTATTTTACCATTTCCTGATAATGCTAGATCTTTAGGATAATTCCATTTATCTCCATTTTCATTATTTTTGCTTTATATTTTAATTCTACATATATTTTAAATTCTAAGAGACATTTTTAATATTGTTTTTCTTACATGGTTAGCATTTTTTTTCATTTATTATTATTAGTTGGAGGCTAATTACTTTACAATATTGTAGTGGTTTTTGCCATACATTGACATGAATCAGCCATGGATTTACATGTGTTCCCCATCCCGATCTCCCCTCCCGCCTCCCTCTCCATCCCATCCCTCTGGGTCTTCCCAGTGCACCAGCCCTGAGCACTTGTCTCATGCATCCAACCTGGGCTGGTGATCTGTTTCACCCTTGAGAGTATACTTGTTTCATTCTGTTCCCACAGAACATCCCACCCTGGCCTTCTCCCAGAGTCCAGAAGTCTGTTCTGTACATCTGTGTCTCTTTTTCTGTTTTGCATATAGGATTATTGTTACCATCTTTTTAAATTCCATATATATGTGTTAGTATACTGTATTGGTGTTTATCTTTCTGGCTTACTTCACTCTGTGTAATGGGCTCCAGTTTCATCCATCTCATTAGAACTGATTCAAATGAAATTTTTTTAATGGCTGAGTAATATTCCATGGTGTATATGTACCACAGCTTCCTTATCCATTTGTCTGCTGATGGGCATCTAGGTTGCTTCCATGTCCTGGCTATTATAAACAGTGCTGCGATGAACATTGGGGTGCATGTGTCTCTTTCAGATCTGGTTTCCTCGGTGTGTATGCCCAGAAGTGGGATTGCTGGGTCATATGGCAGTTCTATTTCCAGTTTTTAAAGAAATCTCCACACTGTTCTCCATAGTGGCTGTACTAGTTTGCATTCTCACCAGTAGTGTAAGAGGGTTCCCTTTTCTCCACACCCTCTCCAACATTTGTTGCTTGTAGACTTTTGGATAGCAGCCATTCTGACTGGCGTGTAACGGTACCTCATTGACGTTTTGATTTGCATTTCCCTGATAATGAGTGATGTTGAGCATCTTTTCATGTGTTTGTTAGCCATCTGTATGTCTTCTTTGGAGAAATATCTGTTTAGATCTTTGGCCCATTTTTTGATTGGGTCATTTATTTTTCTGGAATTGAGCTGTAGGAGTTGCTTGTATATTTTTGAGATTAATCCTTTGTCTGTTTCTTCATTTGCTATTATTTTCTCCCAATCTGAGGGCTGTCTTTTCACCTTGCTTATAGTTTCCTTTGTTGTGCAAAAGCTTTTAAGTTTCATTAGGTCCCATTTGTTTATTTTTGCTTTTATTTCCAGTATTCTGGGAGGTGGGTCATAGAGGATCTTGCTGTGATTTATGTCGGAGAGTGTTTTGCCTATGTTCTCCTCTAGGAGTTTTATAGTTTCTGTTCTTACATTTAGATCTTTAATCCATTTTCAGTTTATTTTTGTGTATGGTGTTAGAAAGTGTTCTAGTTTCATTCTTTTACAAGTGGTTGACCAATTTTCCAGCACCACTTGTTAAAGAGGTTGTCTTTTTTCCATTGTATATTCTTGCCTCCTTTGTCGAAGATAAGGTGTCCATAGGTACGTGGATTTATCTCTGGGCTTTCTATTCTGTTCCATTGATCTATATTTCTGTCTTTGTGCCAGTACCATACTGTCTTGATGACTGTGACTTTGTAGTAGAGCCTGAAGTCAGGCAGGTTGATTCCTCCAATTCCATTCTTCTTTCTCAAGATTGCTTTGGCTATTCAAGGTTTTTTGTATTTCCATAAAAATTGTGAAATTATTTGTTCTAGTTCTGTGAAGAATACCGTTGGTAGCTTGATAAGGATTGCATTGAATCTATAGATTGCTTTGGGTAGTATACTCATTTTCACAATATTGATTCTTCCAATCCAACCACATTTTTTTTAATTCTCTTCATTCCTACTTATATTTCCATGCTTCTCTTTGGAATCATTTTCCTTCTGACTGAAGAATTCCTCTCAGCATTTATTTAAATACAGCTTGCTGGTGATATATTCTGTATTTTTATTTGTGTAAAAACATCTTTATTTCACTTTTACTTTTAAAAGTATATTTTCAGTTGGTTGCAGGTTTATTTTTTTAAAGTCTGAAACTACTGTTTTATTGCTTTCATTGTTTCTAGTAAGAATCAGACTAATGTCTTCTGATTGTTCATTCAAAGATACTGTATCTTTTTACTGTGAGTGCTTTTAATATTTTCATTTTGATTTTCAACTGTTTGCATGTGATGTGCCAAGGAGTGGTTCTCTTTGTTTTATACTGCCTTGAGGTTACAAAGCTTCTTGAGTCTGTTTATTGATATCTTTCATCAGTTTTGGAAAACCATCTGCCATATTTCTTCAAATATATTTTCTTCCTCATTATTTCCTTTTTTCCATGATTCTTACTTCATATATATTGGCATTTCTGACTGTGACCAACAAGTTTCTTATACTGCATTTTTTTACTCATATACATATTTATTTTTGATTCTGTGTTTCAGTTTGGACCTGTAACTCCATTTACTCTTTTACTATGTCTTCTGTGCTATTAAACCTATCAGTTAGGTTCATTGAGCTCTTGTGGGGTTTCCAACCCAACTAGCCATACTGTGATTCAGTTCTAATGCTAATAATCAGACTTAACATCAGATTCTTAAGGGCTTAGTCCTCCTCAAGATTGACCTTACCTCAGATGTTAATGGCCACAGTTCAGCTGGTCCCCAGGTCCCCCTCATTTCCAATCAGCTGGCTACAAATTCAGGAATTTCCATGACCCCCTCAGAGTCAGTAGCTCACTAGAATGAAAAATACTATACTTAAAATCACAGTTTTATTGTAAAGGTTACAGATCAGGAAGAGCCAAATGAAGAGACACATAAAGAAAGGTCTGAGAAGAAACATGGAGCTTCTGTGTGCTCTCCTTGTAGAATCTGGGCATGCCACTCTTCTGGCACATTGTTGTATTTTAAATCCTGGCTTGCTGACTCCAGTGTCTGTGTTACCCATTGGTCTGTTTCCATTGGTACAATTTATGGTAGTAATAAATATGACCATTTAAGAGGTTGTATCAATGAACATTTTAATCTGAAAGGGAGATAGTGACCCATGGTGCTCTCTACTAGATAGTAAAATGTAGTCAAAGTATATCAACTCATTCAAAATTTAGTACTGAGAAATAAAATATAATAAATGGGACATTAAAACTTATTTGTATTCTCTTGGTGGTATTTACTTCATAAAACAAGAAAGTACACCATATCAGGGTTATATGAATCCTTAAAAATCATTATCAGTGTCTCCTAAGAAAGGAGAAGGCACAATTGGAATGACTTTTGCTGTGCATGCATGCTCAGTCGTGTCCAACTCTTTGCCACCCTCCTCTGTCCATGAGATTTTCCAGGCAAGGATACTGCAGTGGATTGCCATTTCCTCCTCCAGGGAATCTTCCTGACCCATGGGTTGAACCCATGTCTCCTGCATTGGCAGGCGATTCTTTATTACTAAGCCACTGGAGAAGACCATAGGAAAGACTACAATATTAATTATAATACTGTTATATCGATGAGGGCATGGCATGCTATACAATCTATATGACTTTTATCTAAGGTCAATAAATTGATGAAGAGTACAGCTTATTGCCTCTGACATAATTTTTATAATATTCAGCTATTATCCACCGTATTTAATATTATCTTACCATCTGTTCCCTTTCTTTCCTCAGGCATCCTTTTATATTTCTTATGTTTTAATTTTTCATCTCTTTTTTTTTTTTCAGTTTCCTCAGTTGATACCCATAGACATTGATACCTCTACTTCTGTCATTTAGGCCCTCACCTTTAAGACACTTAAGGCATACAAATGAATGATTGTATGTTCCAGTAAAAATTTCCTAAGCCACTTAAAAAAATTCTATACAATATAATGATGCTGTCAGAATTTGGAAAACTAGTTCTAATTTGTTTCAGATGAAAAAAGTCACTTTATAATACCATGTATTTTAAAGTATATGCCGCTGTGTGTGCTCAGTTGTTCAGTCATATCTGACTCTTTGCAACTCCATGGACTGTAGCCTGCCAAGCTCCTCTGTCCATAGGATTTTCCAAGCAAGAATACTAGAGTGGGTTGCCATTTCCTACTCCAGGGTATCTTCTCGACCCAGGGATCAAACCCGCATCTCCTGCATTGGCAGGCCGATTCTTTACCACTGTGCCACCTGGAAAGACCCTATTTTAAAGTATATACATACTGTTTAATGATCTCAAAATACATGTAATTTAACTATTTTTATTTATTTAAATATCTCTCAGAGTTGATGTTACCAGTTTATTAATTTTTAGAAATAAACCATTTTTCAATACTCAGAAAAAAGTTTTAATTACAACTATAAAACACGTTTTTATTTCCTGGAGTTCTTTAAATGAAATTAATGCAGTCTTCCTTCATGAAAGCTTGTTCTTTGCATTCACTAAGAACTCATTCATAAATTAAGAATACTACTATTGTAACAGACATTTCTATTGCTGAAGTAAGTTGAGCAGTATTATGTGGTATTCTACAACATGACACTTCTGTTTTGCTTTATGCTTTTAGTTTTGGAACTACAACAGCATAAAATACTCATCATAAAAATACACTGAAAGTTTTTAAGAAGGAGGTATTTGTTATACGTGCAAGTTTCTCTCGTCAGCTTCAAAATAAGATGCTTCCTTTTCACTTATTTTTCTTTCAGTGAACAATTATTGAGTGGCTATTCTGTGGAGATACAAAAATAGATAAAGTCTATGTTTTTGTAGAGCTAATAGAATCTGGTAGAGGAGATAAACTGAAAAGGCAGTAATTTTAATACAATGTGGTGAGTGGTATGATAACATTTATTCTTAGTGCTATGAGAGCATATATAAGGATTAGTGAACCTTGAGTAGAGAGCAAGGATGGCTTCTTATAGAAAATAATGCTACGAGCTAAATTTTGAAGGCTGAATAAGAGTTAACCAGGCAAAGGAAATGGGGAATAAGGTTTTTCTGGCTGAAAGGAAAATGTGACGTTTTGAAGCATCATGAGGCTTATAGAAAACTCTGAAATGAGGTTAGAGAGTTAGGTCAGATTGTTTTCCAGAATATTTGAACAAAGCAAGCATGAAAGGAGGCCATTGAATAATTTAATTTATATTGTAGAGAATGAAATATATGTATATCCATCTTTAGTGTCAACTAATTTAATAAAAGTTGAATAGTTTCTTTTGTGTAATACTCCTTAAAAAACATATAACTCTGTTTCAGTATTTGAATTATGTTAGTATGGATATTTGTTCATAATTTGAATGTGTTTTCCTTACATTTCTAATGCATTAATTTCAAGAAACTAAACCTATAAATTTTTTAATCATATTGGATTAGAATAAATTCCAAATGGAACCAGTTTTCCCATTCAAGTCTGTTTTTATAACTGTTTGTTA
This sequence comes from Muntiacus reevesi, assembly GCF_963930625.1. Taxonomy (NCBI): domain Eukaryota; kingdom Metazoa; phylum Chordata; class Mammalia; order Artiodactyla; family Cervidae; genus Muntiacus; species Muntiacus reevesi. Next base: position 143,726,912 of record NC_089271.1, on the reverse strand, counting down.
TCTTTTTTTAATCTTTTGTAGAATTCCTGTACCTCAGCCAGAAACTTCTTCACAAGTAAAAGGAAGTGCACCAAGCATGCCAAGTTCCTCCCACTGTATGTTGCTTTGATGATGATGATGATTTTATGGAGACTTTGTGGAACACTATTATTATATAAATATTGCTGTTTGATTTGATTCTGCATTTTGGGGTTGTGCCTGCCACTAGCTAATATAAGTACTTTAAATAGATATGTAGCTAGTTATTTTTGTTTCTATTTTTATTTTTATTACTTTAAATCCTTGTCAAAAGTACTAGTCCCAAATTGTTCTGAATTTTGGACCAGTACATCACTTAATTCCCCAAGAAAAAGAAATGCAAAAAAGCAAAATGGCTGTCTGAGGAGGCCTTACAAATAGCTGTGAAAAGAAGAGAAGTGAAAAAGCAAAGGAGAAAAGGAAAGATATACCCATATGAATGCAGAGTTCCAAAGAATAGCAACGAGAGATAAGAAAGCCTTCCTAAGCGATCAATGCAAAGAAATGGAGGAAAACAATAGAATGGGAAAGACTAGAGATCTCTTCAAGAAAATCAGAGATACTAAGGGAACATTTCATGCGAAGATGGGCTTAATAAAGGACAGAAATGGTATGGACCTAACAGAAGCAGAAGATATTAAGAAGAGGTGGCAAGAATACACAGAAGAACTCTACAAAAAAGGTGTTAATGGCCCAGATAATCACAATTGTGTGATCACCCACACTCACCTAGAGCTGGACATCCTGGAATGTGAAGTCAAGTGGGCCTTAGGAAGCATCACTACGAACAAAGCTAGTGAAGGTGATGGAATTCCAGGTGAGCTGTTTCAAATCTTAAAAGATGATGCTGTGAAAGTGCTGCACTCAATATGTCAGCAAATTTGGAGAACTCAGCAGTGGCCACAGGACTGGAAAAGGTCAGTTTTCATTCCAATCCCGAAGAAAGGCAATGCCAAAGAATGCTCAAACTACCACACAATTGCACTCATCTCACACACTAGTAAAGTAATGCTCAAAATTCTCCAAGCCAGGCTTCAGCAATATGTGAACTATGAACTTCCAGATGTTCAACTGGTTTTTAAAAAGGCAGAGGAAGCAGAGATCAAATTGCCAACATCCGCTGGGTCATCAAAAAAGCAAGAGAGTTCCAGAAAACCATCTATTTCTGCTTTATTGACTATGCCAAAGCCTTTGACTGTGTAGATCACAATAAATTGTGGAAAATTCTGAAAGAGATGGGAATACCAGACCACCTGACCTTGAGAAACCTCTATACAGGTCAGGGAGCAACAGTTAGAACTGGACATGGAACAACAGACTGGTTCCAAATAGGAAAAGGAGTATGTCAAGGCTGTATATTGTCACCCTGCTTATTTAACTTATATGCAGAGTACATCATGAGAAACGTTGGGCTGGAGGAAGCACAAGCTGGAATCAAGATTGCAGGGAGAAATATCAATAACCTCAGATATGCAGATGACACCATCCTGATGGCAGAAAGTGAAGAAGGACTAAAGAGCCTCTTGATGAAAGTGAAAGAGGAGAGTGAAAAAGTTGACTTAAAGCTCAGCATTCAGAAAACTAAGATCATGGCATCCGGTCCCATCACTTCATTGCAAATAGATGGGGAAACAGTGGCTGACTTTATTTTTCGGGGCTCCAAAATCACTGCAGATGGTGATTGCAGCCATGAAATTAAAAGATGCTTACTCCTTGGAAGGAAAGTTATGACCAACCTAGATAGCATATTAAGAAGCAGAGACATTACTTGATCAACAAAGGTTTGTCTAGTCAAGGCTATGATTTTTCCAGTGGTCAAGTATGGATGTGAGAGTTGGACTATAAAAAAAGCTGAGTGCTGAAGAATTGATGCTTTTGAACTGTGGTGTTGGAGAAGACTCTTGAGAGTTCCTTTGACTGCAAGAAGATCCAACCAGTCCATCCTAAAGGAGATCAGTCCTGGGTGTTCTTTGGAGGGCCAGATGTTGAAGCTGAAACTCCAGTACTTTGGCCACCTGATGCAGAGAGCTGGCTCATTTGAAAAGACCCTGATGCTGGGAAAGATTGAGGGCAGGAGGAGAAGGGGACGATGGAGGATGAGATGGTTGGATGGCATCACCAACAAAATAGACATGGGTTTGGGTGGACTCTAGGAGTTGGTGATGGACAGGGAGGCCTGGCGTGCTGCAGTTCATGGGGTCACAAAGAGTCGGACGTGACTGAACTGAACAACACTTAATAAATTGGTTCTTTGGTAGTACATTCCTTCAGATGTACTATTTTTAATTAATAGAAGAATGAAGTAGGAAGTTTAATTTTTTTTTTTTTTTACAATAACCGTAGTTAAAGATAGTTGTAGTTCCAGTTTTCGGGTTCATTTCTGAAGTGATATCATGACACAAATTTAGTTATGGCAGGGTTTCCTTAAAGTGAGTTTGTTTAAAGCAGATCTTATAAGGGGTCATCTCTGTAGACATTTCAATACTTTAGATCCTTCTTGTTTTATGAGTTATTCTTATTTGAGAATTGACTTCTAGTCAGTCTGACAGATTAAGTACCCACAAAGGGATTTGGATTGTACTCCCCCCCTCAAATAAAAGATAGAAAATAAGGGGGAAATCATTATAGTATAAATATATAACCAAGCTGAAAGCAAGAATTAAAAATTCCTAAGTGGCAGAAACAAAAAAGATTAAATTTAGTGGCAAGTAGGAACTAAAACTAAAATTGCTCATGGACATTTAAGAACTAGAGGCCTAAATGACGATAGACTGAGGTGTAATAACCACTTAGAAAGCAGAATCCAGAGCACAGGCCTCTTGCATTTGAAGTAGAACCAATATAAACTTGAAAGGTTATTAAGGGTCATGTTAATTATTGCCATCAACATGGGAAAATATCAAGGAGCTTCCTGTATTCCCTGGACAATGAGTAGGAAAAATTGCATTGACTTAGTACCCACTGACTTGAATTAGAAAACCGTTGTTAAATATCAAATTCTTTTTCATTGGTCTATATGTATGTCCGAATGCCAGTATACAGTATTTTGATTACTGTAACTTTGTATCAGCTTTTGAAATTGGGGTGTATGAGCCCTCCAACTTTGTTCCTGTTGTTCAAGATTGCTTTAGCGTTGAGGACTCTTGTGATTCCATATGAATTTAAGGATCCATTTGACCATTTCTGCAAAATAAGCTTTTGGGATTTTGATATGGATTGCATTGAGTCTGCAGGTAGTTTTGGATAGTATTGACATCTTAATAATATTAACTCTTCTAGTCCATGAACATGGGATTTCTTTCCGTTCATTTTTAGATATTCTTTATTTCAACAATGTTTTCTAGTTTTCAGTATAGAAGTTTTTCACCTCCTTGCTTAAATTTTATTCCTAGGTATTTCCTTCTTTTAGTTGCTATTTTAAATGGAATAGCCTTTTAAATTTTCTTTTGAATCTCTTTACTTGCTATAGGTCTGAAGATTTTTTTTTTTCTTTTGAATGAGTTTTGGTAATTTTTTTTGTTTTTATGAATTTGTTTCATCTCAGCTTTCTAATTTATGGTGTGTGATTGTTCATAGTATTCTATTTTAATCCTTTTTATCTCTGTAGTGAATCACATTTTATTTCTGAATTTAGTTATTTATGTCTTCTCTCCTTGGGTCAGTAGAGGTGAAGATTATAAATTTTGTTGGTCTTTACATAGGACAAGCTTTTGGTTTCTTAGATTCTATTATGTTTTTTATTCTCTTTCATTTATATTTACTTTAAGCATAATGATTTCTGTCACTTTTAGTTCCTTTAAATTTAATGTTACATTATTGAATGAATGAGATCTTTCTTTTTTAATATCAGTATTTATGTTGTAAATTTCCCTCTGATCACTACTTTCACTGAATCCTATAAGTTTTTATGTTGTATTTTCATTTTTGTTCATGTACTGTAATACTATACCTCGAGGTTGGTTGGTTGGTTGTTCTTTAACTTGTGTGAACAGAGGCAACTCAGTCACTCTATATGTCAACCTATTCATCTCTGAAATTGACAGCAAGCTTCCCAGATGGCTCAGTGGTAAAGAAGCAGCTGCCAGTGCAGGAGATGCGGATTCAATCCCTGGGTCAAGAAGATCCCCTGGAGGAGGAAATGGCAACCCACTCCATTATTCTTGCCTGGGAAATTCCATGGACAGAGGAGCCTGATTGGCTACAGTCCATGGGGTTGCAAAGAGTTGGATGTGACTGAGCGACTGACATGCACTCAAATGATCCCTTTATTTACTTCATAAAATTGGCCTAAGACTTTTAAACAGATGTTCAAAAGTACTTTTTAAACTGTAAATGTTTCTCAAAGTTGTCACATTTGTATAGCATCCCTCTACAGGAAAAAATCTGGAAACTAAAAATAATCAGTTAATTCTTAACAGATTATGTGAGTATAAACCCTTGGATGTGTTACCATATGAATGATTGGTTTAATTTTTTACTTTTTTTGAATCTATATGATTTTCATAATGAATTATTTTGCCCAGGCTTATAGATAATTGCCTTTATATCTCATTTCTCTTTATTTTTTCTTGATTATTATCAATATTTAAAATATATTGATAACTTTTAGCTATTCAGAGCAAGCAAACCTTAAAGAAACTGATAATTAAATTTAAATGGTCAGAATTGTTCAAAAAACAATTAAAAAATACAGAAATGTAACTAGAGTGCGAGCAAAAGATCAAATCTTATTCAGTTAGTGTAGTGTCCCAAACCCCCAATATGGCATTTCTGTTAACGAGATAGTTTCTTAAGAAGTGTCTGATACATGAAGTTGATAATGGTTCTTCCTAATTTACAACTCTTTTCATTTTTTCTTTTTTAAATTGAGGTATAATTAGCATATAACATTATATTAATTTCAGGTGTACAGTATAATGATTTGGTATTTGTACGTATAGCAAAATGATTACCACAATAAGTCTAGTTAACATTCATTACCATACACAGTTATAAAAATTTTTTTTCTTGTGATTAAAAAGATCTACTCTTAGTAAGTTTAAGATATGCAGTATGGTATTAACTATAGTCACCAAGCTGTACATTACATCTCCATGACTTACTTATTTTATTTTATAACTTTTGATCCACTTCACCCACCCCTCCCAAACCCTTGTTTCTGGCAACCATCAGTCAGTTTTCTGTATCTGTGAACTTGTTTTTTTGAGTGGTCTTTTTTTTTTTATTCCACATATAAGTAAGATCATATAATATTTGTCTTTGTCTCACTTATTTAACTTAGCATAGTGTCCTCAAGATTCATCCAAGTTAAGATTTCCCTTTACGGCTGAATAATATTCCTTTGTATATATACCACATTTTCTTTACCCATTCATTCATTGATGGGCACTTAGGTTGTTTTCAGGCCTTGGCTATTGTAAATAATGCTACAGTGGACATGGGGGTATATATATCTTTGAGTTAGTGCTTTTTATTTCTTTTTTTTTTAATTTTTTTTATTTTTCAGTGGGTTTTGTCATACATTGATATGAATCAGCCATAGAGCTACACGTATTCCCCATCAAATACCCAGTAGTGGAATTGCTGGATCATATTGTTGTTCTATTTTTATTTTTTTGAGGAACCGCCATACTGTTATTCATAGTGGCTGTACCAATTTACATTCCCACAGTGCATAAGGGTTGACTTTTTTCCACATGCTCACCAACACTTGTTTATTCTTGTATTTTTTCTAATGTCCATATTAACAGGTGTGAGATGATATCTTGTAAGTTTGATTTGCATTTTCCTAGTAATAATATTAAACATCTTTTTATGTACCTGTATGCCAACTGTATGCCTTTGGGAAAACGTCTATTCAGATCCTCTGCCCCCTTTTTAATCATATTGCTTGTTTTTGTTTACTGAGGTAAACAAATTCTTTATATATTTGGATATTAATCCTGTATCATATATGATTTGCAGTCATTTTCTCCGAGTCGGTAGGTTGCCTTTCCATTGTGTGGATGATTTCCTTTGCCATGCAGAAGCTTTCTAGTTTTACATAGTCCCCTTTGTGTTATTATACTTCAGGTTTAATGAATGAATTGGATCTATATGTGTTAACATGGTTACTAATGTACTCCCAGATATGTTTCATGTTAGTTTTGGAAATTATTATGTGTGTAAATTCAGAAGTACTCATTTTGTGAATATATAGCTAATTTGTATATGCAATTTGATTGTGTTAGGTATTTTGAAGATTACAGAGTTTAACATCTTATCCTTTGTATCTGGTAACTTAAGTAAATGAGACATATACTGAAAAGCTAGCAATAAACAGTGATAGTACTACTGAGATCATAAGACATTATAAGTAGCTTCTGACTTACACAGTCCTTTACAAAGTCTATTATATGCTACCAAGCACAGACCTGATCACTGACTGGAATACTCTGTTTTTTTCCAGTCTTGTAGATCATGCACCAGCATGTGTTCATTGAAGGCAAGCAGGAAAGAGGCAAAGAAAATAGCTCTTCCCACTCCCCTATGCCTTCATACACCCCTACCTGTCACTTTTATCCACACAATGAAATGCTAGTGTAGATTCAGTGAAGAAACAAAATCACCACACATACACATTTATATGATGTCCTTTTTCAACTCACAACCTAAATGTGGTCTTCTGAAATTTTTCCTCATTAAAATATATATCCATTCTCACCAGGAATAAGGGTAAAATGATTCACTAAAATAAGAATGATTACTATAATTCTGATAAATAATTATATATATATGTATGTATAATTTTGCTAGGTATTTTAAGCTGTATTTTAGTTATGTACATATGTGTGTGCTTAGTCACTTCAGTTGTGTCTGCCTCTTGGTGACCCTATGGACTGTAGCCCACCAGGCTCCTCTGTCCATGGGATTCTCCAGGCAAGAATACTGGAGTGGGTTGCCGTGCCCTCCAGGGGATCTTCCCAACCCAGAGATTGAACCTGGGTCTCCTGCTTTGCAGGTGGATTCTTTACCACTGAGCCACCAGGGAAGCCCATCTTAGTTATGTATTGGGCCTAAAGCATAATGTGTTTTGTATGGTAATATTAGTAATATTCAAGCTAAAAATTAAATAATTATAGTATATGATTTTCCATTTTTAGAAAAACCTGAACTCTAGATACATTTTCTCTTTCCTAATTATTGCCCTTGAAATCTTACTATTCACAACCAGTGACTGCCAATATCTCCTGTACTGATTTCATACCCATTTGTATTAATTTTGAAACATATAATTGGGATAGTTACAGTCCCAAGTTACTAAATTAAAAAACAATGCATGATATTTTTCAGAAGAACTTTTTCATGTGAGCATTAAACCTTGCCAGTTCTTAACACTCAAATAAGAAAACAAGCACAGAAAATATATCAGACAATCAGACTTATTCCTGTCAGTGTGAATCAGGATTTTTTTTCCTATGGAGTAAATGTAATTATTTAATTAAAGTTTCAAAATTGGAATGGCTTATAACTTGTTCTTTCCATAATATATTTTATTTTATTTTATTGCATAATATATTTTAGAACAAATCAGTCAGGAATTCTCACTATATTAGGTTGTAATATCTACTTATTGCTGATCTGATTATATACTTTTATTAGTTTAGATAAGAGGAATTCATTTCTAAAAGATAAAAAGGATTAAATCCCAATCTTCGGTTTAGTCCTATTAGAGTTTTCCTCTTGGCTTTTTTTTTTTCATTTATTTTTGTTAGTTGGAGGCTAATTACTTTACAGTCTTGTAGTGGTTTTTGTCATACACTGACATGAATCAGCCATGGATTTACATGTATTCCCCATCCCAATCCCCCCTTCCACCTCCCTCTCCACCCGATCCCTCTGGGTCTTCCCAGTGCACCAGGCTCGAGCACATGTCTCATGGCTTTTATTGAGTCCTTTCCTTTTCACATGTGATTATGTGTTCTATCCTTTTTGTTATCAAGTGTATTATAGGAAGTTAAGTGTGTTCATCAACTAAATTTTGAGAATTAAAAAGAAATTCTTTTGTAATATTGCAGTATTTGAAATTCCTGGTAAGAAGTTCAACTTCAAAAAAAAAAAAAAAAAGAAGTTCAACTTCTTCATCTTCTCTCAAAAGTCAGTCTAATATTTTACCTCGTAATAAATGTTCAGTCTCTGTCTAGGGTTAAGAAACCAAGAAAGTAGTCTGGGGATATGGAATAAAGTCCAAAAGCAGAAGTGATATATTAACCACACTGAAACCTTGCTGTTGAAACACCCTTCTGTCTCAGCAAGATCTTTTATATTAGGAAAATAATGAACACCAAGGCACGGGCAGCATACAAGGAAGCAATTAAGCAACCTTATTAAACTTAGGAATGGAGTTTCGAAAAAACAACTTGCTTCAGGTTGTCTGAGCTAGCAGAACTGACAAAATGAGAAGTGCTAAAATCTGGCTTTTTTACTGATTCTACTCTATGTCTACAGTGTCCAGTGTATATTATTCAATTAAAATGTTATTTTACCAAATTCCTTAGTGCAGTATCTGGTACATAATAAGTGTTGCTGAGTGAATGAATGAATGAGTGAATGAATATCACAGTGTGTAAGAGATAAATTATATTCTGCCTTAGAAACTAAATATGTTAATTAAGTTGTACATAAATGATAAATGGACCTGATGACAGAACAAATCAAGAGTTGACGTGGTCTTTCAATTTAATTCCCTCTTTGTTTTTCATATTTTTATATGTTATTTTTATCTGAAAGGAATATCATATAAATGGTCCTTTTGAAAGAGCGTTATATCCAAGAAATAGACTATATTTTGTACAAAATTTATTTTAAGCTTACCTTCCACCAGTAGTGAGGAGTCGTTCAATCTCTAAATGTTCTTATTCTCATGAATTTGACTTAACTTAAATTTATCACTGAAAATAAAAGGAATATTTGTTTGTTTAAGAGCATTTAGGAAAGATAGAAAAAGTATAAAGAAGATAATTAAAAGTCTCATTAATTCCAGCAACAGAGAAAACTATTTTTAATACTTTGGAGTAAAAGTTTATTTTGAAGGTGAATTTTAGTTCATTCCTCACTTTAATAAGATTTATCTTTTGGACATTCAGTTTATGTTTTCTAGGTGGCTGTTTGATTTTTACAGTTAATTAAGCTATTATTAATCTGCTTCTTTGTACTGAATTACCTGATTTCATTAGTTTATAGTTCACTTGTGTTTATCTCATTGTTTCTTTAGCAGGTCAAGAAAACTCCAGTGGTGCCTTCGTAGCAAAAGCCAGAAAAACTATAAGTGATAAATGGGAAAGTCAGCTGTGGAGAGAGAAGAAGTTAGACTTGATAGATCACCTGCATTACAGCCAGGTTTATCCTGAAAGTATTCCACGAAAATTTAGTTTCGAGCACAGACATTTTCTTAGTCGGCAGTTTAATTCTCAGCCTGCAAAATACATACCACCAGAAGGAAGGGTCCCAAAACTTGATAATTTTAAGAGCGCCCGAAGCCTTGGACATTTTGAATTAACTATCTTAGGTAAGTCACCTGTTCTTTTCTTTGAATGTTACTGTTTCCTTGTGCTTTGTTGCTCAGTCATGTCCAACTCTTTGTGAGCCCATGGACTCACAGCCTGCCAGGGTCCTCTGTCCATGGAGATTCTCCAGGCAAGAATTCTGGAGTGAGTTACCATGCCTTTCTCCAGGGGATCTTCCCAACCCAGGGATCCAACCCAGGTCTCCCACATTGCAGGTGGATTCTTTACTATTTGAGCCACCAGGAAAGCCCTTGTGAATGTTATTTACTTGACATAATCTAAATACAGATGATACTATTTTGCTTAAAAAAAAGCTAAACACTCCACCTCCACCACCCCCCAAAAAAAATGTTAAACCCAAAGAGAGCTCCTGTTTGGCTCAAACCAAAGGAATGGGAACACATCCTAGAATACATGAAGCTTTAATTGTGGGCTTTTAAATATTGGCAAATCCTTGGAAAGTATTTGGAGAGAGAAGAGTAGGAACCAAGGGAACTTTTCTATCCCCTGAATGACTCTCTCTAAAACCGATTTTCTTCTCCTTTAGACACCACTTTCTTGCTTATATTCTCTGCCTTTCTTTCTCAGTGCATCTGAACCATTGAAGGGTAAAATGTCAGTTAAAGAGAAAGGGATAATAAAGAGAAGATCCTATGAACTTCTGTCTGTTTAGCCTGTGAAGAAAATAAAATTCTCAAGTAACTTAGTTGAAAAGAAAGAAGCTACTGAAAAAAACTGTCTTGTCTTTTCTCCTTTTTTGGCCATGCTGCACAGCATGCAGGATCTTCGTTCCCTACCAGGGATTGAAACCGAGCCCCCTACAGTGGAAGCTCGAAGTCTTAACCACTAGGCCACCCAAGAAGTCCCCAAACTATATTGTCTGATAAGTGACAATAAACTTATTTTCTCAGGTTGTTCTAAACTGACATGTAGTTATGGAACTTAAAAAAATTTAAAGTCAACACATTTTTAAACTTAATTTTTAAATTTTGTTTCTCGTGAATGAAAAATGTACACAAAAATTAATTATAAAATAAAATCTTAGCCAAAGTGAGATACTCTCTAGATCAAGGGAAATTTTTTATTTGTACTTGAAAGGAAGATCTGATTACCTTAAGTGAAAGAATGATGAAATGCCATTAGCAAATTAATTTAATGCCTGAAAGAAAATACATTTCACGGATATTTATATCTCTAGTACTGGAATGAATTACCTTGACCTCTATCAAGATTCCTTTTTCCCCTTTACTCTCTCCCACTCTTCTTCCCTACCTCCTCACATATAAATATTACATCCATGTGATTGTGTATATGTATATAATTTATGAAAAGTATGAATTCCCACTGACTGTTAGACAGTCTCAGATCTAAGTTTCAAATGCTTCTTTTTACTAGACTGCATTGCTTGGTCTCTTTGGGTAGTTTATCAATCTTAGTTTTATATCCAGGAAACAAAAATTACGGCAGAGATTTCCCATGCATAACAAGAATTAACCATGAAAATCATGAGTTCATTTGGAGTCATAGAAATTGAATATTTTTTTTCTTTTCAACATGTTACTGATCCTGTAAACATTTCAGCTATCTTATGTATCACCTAAAAGCAAGATTCAGATGTAAAGGAGGCTAATTTGTTGTTATACCTAACCAGCTGTAATTCATGTTAGAATTGGACTGTTTTCTATCCTATCATTTTTCAAGGACGTAAGTGGATTTACAGGGATAAAAACATTGAAAAATAAGCTACACGTGGATTACATAAAACAGAACATTTAAAATAAAACAGAAAAAGTTTAAGTATTCCTGCTGCTGCTGCTGCTGCTGCTGCTAAGTCGCTTCAGTCGTGTCCGACTCTGTGCAACCCCATAGACGGCAGCCCACCAGGCTCCCCCGTCCCTGGTTACCAGCATTCAGTAGTAATTTCCTGTGAGTTTTCTTGCAGGAAGGGAGAAAAGGGATTGTTCCTGATGAGGTACTTAATTTTAAAGATAAAAGAAGCCTGGATATCTTCTAGTCTTACCCACTAGATAGGTAAAAGTCAGGCCATGATTAGAAATCATGTCTTAATCCCTTACCCTTATAATGTCCCTCCCCCCTCTCTCTTCCCTCTTCCTATAACAACTAGTTTGTTCTCTATATCTGTGAGTCTGCATCTTTTTTGTTATACTCACTAGTTTGTTTTCTTTTTTTGGATTCACATATAAGCAATATCATGTAGTATTTGTCTTTCTCTGTCTGACTTATTTCACTTAATATAAGCTCCCTGCAAGTCCATCCATGTTGCTGCAAGTGGCAAATTTTTATTCTTTTTTATGGCTGAGTAGTATTCTATTGTGCATGTATACCACATCTCCTTTATCCATTCATCTGTTTATGGTCCCTTATGTTGCATCCATATCTTGGCAGTTATCAGTAATGCTGCTGTGAGCTTTGGGCTGCATGTATCTTTTCAAATTAGTGGGTTTTTAAAATATATATAGCCAGGAGTCATATGGTAGCTCCATTTTTACTTTTTAATGATGGCTGATCTGACAAGTGTGAGGTATACTTCATTGCTCTGCTGTTTTAGTGTGAAAGCAGTCATAGATAATGTGTAAATGAGTGTGCCTGACTATGTTTAACTAAAACTTTATTTATAGACAGTTAAATTTGAATTGCATGTAATTATCATGTATCATGAAATGTTTTTTTTTCCAACCATTTAAAATGAAAAGTGTCCTAGGCCATGGATTCTTTGAAACCAGGTAGAGGCTACATTTGATCCCTCCCCCCAGCTCGTAGTTTGCTGACCCCTATTCTAGATCCCTGTTTTCAGATATAACTGGCTAAACCAATGAAGGCAGATAAGTCTGAATGATTTTTAAAGTTCTTCTGACATGAAGACTGTCCAACCTACACTGATACTACCTTTTAGTAGTTTATTATCCTTCAGCTTTATCTTATTGATCTCTGGAGGACCTATTATTATCCTTCAGCTTTATCTTACTGATCTCTGGAGGACCTAGTAATTTTGAAGTATCTTATTCTGGGAGCCAGAAAGTTTATTCAGACCATAATCCCATTACTTGGTCGTTAGCTCTGACTGGTCTAGGGTGAATCATTATTGAAAATACTGCACGGAATTATTAATCTTCTTCCCACAATTCAAATGGCTCCCAACAACCAATTGGGTACTGTGGCAGTATCAGAAACCTATCCCAAAAGTACCAATTCTTGTGTTAATAATTCTCGGTATGCCATCTCACTTGACTCAAATAAGTAGTAGATAGTATGTGCTAAAATCTCAGCCCATTGCCTATTACATAATAACACACTTCAAAGAGAAGATATTTGAATGAAGTAAGATGAAATTTTCAATGTTTTTAGCTCAAGTATAAGCTTTTTAATCTGTTGGTCAATTTTAAGAATTATTTCTCACTTAAAATATAAGAAGATACTTCTCAAAAGCTTGATTGGACTCAGAGATGGCATTAGTACATCACTGATTCTGCAAACACCAATTTATTAATAGTTGCCCATGAAATGCTATGAGTCAATTAAAGCTTAAGTGTTCTCTCTTCAATTTGCATTTGACTTAGACAATAAGGAAAATAATTACTCAGCCAACCTTTAGTAAACCTCTGAAAGCCATCTGTTTATCTCTTGGATATCAAGAGATACAAACTCCAGTAACAGTAAGTGTAATTTAAGGAGAGTGTTAAGATAGTGTTTTCTTGACTTTTTAATCAAGATTTTTTGTCAAAAAATTTTGTATCTTTCTTTTCCTTTTCTGAAAAATGCATTTAAATCATCACAAATTGTAAGTAAGTAATTGCATTAACTGTAACATCAAAGTAATGTAATATGTTGTAGTTACATGGAAATCATAAGGCTTTACTTATCTTGATTTTTTCTCCTATTAAAGCAACCAAACAAAGCAACATAATTCCTGCCCTCCTTGGTACTAGCTTGCAGGGTCAGGACCAATTATTTGTAGCCCTGAGGTATGCCTCCTTCCACGTTGAAGCCTACTTGAACCATTAAAATCTGAGTAGAACTGGATTCCCTCACTCTTGGTTTCTTCACTGGCTGTATCCTTAGGATATCCTATTCCACTGACATGCTTCTCATTCTTGTATCTCAAATGGAGCAGCACACTGGATTGTATGGGTTACTGTTGCTACCCCTTAATTCTGTCCCATATTCCATTGCATAATAAAAGTAATTTAATCCTTAAACCTTAAGTACCTACTATCAGATTTCATCAGTGTAAGACACACTTTTTTCCCCATATGTTAACATCTTTTAAAATGGATATGGATCTTATAATCGATGCCATGCCTTTGTTTAATTGGTAGTATTTTTTTTTCTTAGTGGTGTATAAAATGATCATCTTAAAAAACAATGATGTCCTAGATTTCATAAAATATAGCATATACCAAGTACTCTGCTAGGTGGTGGGATCCTACCCAACACATACACACACAAACACACAGACTTTCATTGGAAAAGGAATACAGTGATAACAAAGAATTCGAGAGGAAGATATATAAATTGCATACAATACACTTTACAAATGAGGAATATGAGCTATTTGTTTGATTTTCTATTTCTCTCTAATTTTTAATATAATCCACATATATTGCCACACTTACCTAGGTAGTATGTTGTGCGTTACCTAAGTAACACATAAATTGTCACCACTGAAGTGCATTATACCTGTGCATTGTGGGGAGGATATTGTGTTCATCTCTTTTGCTATTGTGAATATGGATGAATTTATATTTGAATACAGTGCACAAATGTCCTAAAATCTAACTAGTTGAAAATTGTACATTGAAATGTGCACGTATACATTCTTTTACTCAATTTCACACAAATATTTACTGAGCACCTAAGGCATGCTCAGTGCTATTCTGGGGACTGAGGTTACATGAGTTAATGCAAAAGATAACAGTCCTGTGGTGAAATGAGATATGGTGATCAATGTTGGAGAGTGCTGTCATTGGAAATGGCTAAATTTTAAATGGAGTGGTCAGGGAGGTCTCCCTAAGAAAATAACATTTCACCGGACACCTAACGGAGGTGAAGGAGCAAGCCGTGTGTTTATCTGGGGAAAGAACATTCTATGTACAGGAACATCAGGTTCAGGGGCCTTGGGCATATTTACTTATACATTTGCACTCTGAACTCTAGTTTTAGCCAAACAACTCATGACAAATTTTACCAGTAATGTTGAAGCTAAACTCACAGTATTCTATAATTAAGAAAGCAACTCATGATAGTATCAATGACACAATGATAATAAAGCTATCTTCCTAAAAATCAAGGTTTCCAACTTAATATTTTCTCGATTCTAAAGCACTCTTTCTCTTTTTTTACATTTGCAATTTGGAATGCATCTTATGGTTAATGGGTACATTTAATGCAGTGTTTTCTTTTTATTGAAAACCCATTATTAAATTGTGGTATGCCTTAGATTTGGTATTAGAATCAAGGAAATAGGATGCCAGTATGTGCACACTGACATGAGTGTTGCAGCATTGCTGAGTTGTAAGGGAGTTATAATACTGAATTGGAATCCACAGTAAATTCTCGATGGTATGACCATTTTAGTTTATGAATACCAGATTTTAATAATCCTTAAAAAGTTTTAAGTAGCCCTTAGTTGTTTGTTAAGTTAAAGCTATGGAACTTAGTGTTGTTTACCCACAAAAAACAAAGAATGGACTTGCATTTCTGGATCAGTTTACAGCTTAACTGGAAGGACTTGTTTACATATCGTTGGCTCATGCTCTATACTTAAGAATTGCTATGGGATGAATAGGGTAGATACTGAAGTCATAGAATCTATAGGACTTGCTGACTAAATATCAGGGAAGAATGAAAGGGAAGAGTTAAGGATAACTTCTAAGTTTCTGGTTTGAGTGTCTGGGTGAAATTCAGAGTTTTCAAGCTGTGCTCTGCATATTTTTCCTTGATCCAGTCAAGATGGTTTCCTTACTCTTGCCTGTACTTTTGGGTTCTCCCTGTCCTACCTGAAATACCCTTCTCTCTGTTTATTTAAATGCTACTCATGCTTGAAGACCCAGCTGAAACCCTTGCCTGTCAGAAGTCTTTTTTTAATCCACCCTAGTTGACACTGACCCTCATAAAGAGACAACAGACATAGGTCAGGATGCATGGTGGTGATTCCCCCAAGCTGCAACCTTTTCTAGCCCTAATGGTGAGTGACTGAAATTTTTCTTGTATGTTTGAGGACAAATGGAACCTTGGTACTTCCATCTCTGGCCTTGCTTGAGTCTTATACCGTAAGTCCAAAATGGCAGTAAGAAAACCAGTAGTTATCTCTGAATTCTCTTGTCCTGTAATGGCATCTATCATAAATGATGATGAAAATTCTCTACATGTCTTCTTTTTTGTGACTAGGCTGTTCTCTAGATATTAAAATTTAAGCCGTCCATCAATATGTAAAAGATTTGGGACTGTTATTTCCAATAATGATGCTAGATTGCTCCAAAGTGTCTGCCCTTTCAATCAGTAGAATGTATTCATAAGCATTTGCACTGCAAAGAGTTTAGTTTCTTAGTTTTGAAAGTTATTTTTTTACAGTTATGAAGCTATCTGGCACATGTGAGGATCAGACCATCAGATCTGGCCTCATTAGCACCATTTTACTAACTACACTTTTAATAATGTGTGATTTTTCTATAACAGGTCTGAACCATGAGATAGCAATTGATGTGGCTTTCCTCCCCATGTATTCTCTACAAGATATCCGAACATCTCAAGTAGACACATTATTAACTTGCATGAATTATAGCTGTGTGTATCCACAGGGATCAACTGCGAATGAAAAAGTGACAGGTTCAAGAGGACTTGCAGGTAAGACAATCTCAGGATCTATGCAGTCAGAAAATAAAATTAATTAATAATGCAAACGGGCCTAACCTTAAGATGTTACTATATAAACAGTTCTAGCTTTAACATTTGATACAGTTTAAAGAGTTATTTGGTAAAAGTACCCAAAGATAAATGAGAATATATTTTAAAATAAAATTGGATAGATTAATGGTTTCTATTCCAGGCTGGCATTAAGAATATTCTTTTATAATACATTTCTAAATGTAAGTATTTGCTAAACCGAAGTGGTATGCATATGGAACAGTGCAGTTTCTACTCTTCTCTCCTTTTAATTCAGGCAAGACAGTTTGTCCTTTCACCTTATAATTGCCTGAAATCTCAGTGCCTCCATACTGTGTGCTTAGTCTCCCAGTCATGTCCGATTCTTTGTGGCCCCATGGACTGTAACCTGCCAGGCTCCTCTGTCCATGGGGATTCTCCAGGCAAGAATACTGGAGTGAGTTGCCATGCCCTCCTCCAGGGGATCTTTCCAACCCATGGATAGAACCCAGGTTTCCTGCATTGCAGGCAGATTCTTTACCATCTGAGCCACCAGGGAAGCCCAGGAATACTGGGGTGGGTAGCCTATCCCTTCTCCAGCGGATCTTCCTGACCCAGGAATCAAACTGGGGTACCCTGCATTGCAGGTGGATTCTTTACCAGCTGAGCTACCAGGGAAGTCCCATACTATAATACAGTACAATTGTTTTCTCTTATAATTACTTAGTTATTCAAGTGCTATGCAATAAATTCCTTGAGGACTGCTAAGCATGTGTGTAATCCCAATAGTGAAACCCTTCAACCAACGAATTGTTTAGGCTGCTATATAACATCCTGAACTTTAAATCATTTTTATGTATGAGTAAAATTACATGTCCAATTATACTTATCCTATTCACTTTCTTCTGTCATTTCTATTTCCTAAGCATGTGGTAAAGTTTCTAGCCATTTTCATTGAGCTTATATGAATATTCCCTTTAAAAAAGCACTAAAGAAAGGCCTTATTATCTTGGGATTTTGTGGTGGGTCTTTCTAAGCTGATGAAACTCTTGAGTGTATGTTGTTTTTAAACAAGTCTTAGCAGTTGTGCCTGATGATGAAGTAACTTTTGGCAGTAATGGTTACTGCAAACTGAACTTCCCTGGTGGCTCAGATGGTAAAGAAACTGCCTGCAATACAAGAGACCCAGGTTAAATCCCTGGATTAGGAAGATACCTTGGAGAAGGGCATGGCAACCCACTCTAGTATTCTTGCCCAGAGAACTCCGTGGATAGAGGAGCCTGGTGGGCTACAGTCCATGGGGTCACAAAGAATCGAACACAACTGAGCAACTAACACTTCACTTCAAACTGAACTTAAGTATCCAGTTTTGTAAGAGGTTCTTTATTTTTCCCACAGTCCATTTTAAAGATGATATAACTTGCAGTATTACTTCTTTCGGGGCTTCCCAGGTGGCTCAGTGGTAAAGAATCCGTCTGCTAATTCAGGAAACACAGGAGATGCTAGTTTAATCCCTGTGTCAGGATTATTCCCTGGAGGAGGAAATGGCAACCCACTCCAGTGTTCTTGCCTGGGAAATCCCATGGACAGAGGAGGCTGGCAAGCTGCAGTCCATGGGGTCACAAAAAGTCAGGCGCAACTGAGCATGCACACACATTACTTCTTACATTTCAGCTCCTTAGACTGTCAGTGACTCCAGATTTGGTAATTAGGGACCTAATCTGTACTTTAAATGTTTGTGGAACTCTTGCTCTTGCTTCATTGCAGTATCTTGCTTTCAGTGTCCACTTCTGTCACGTTTCTTCTGCTGTCTGTGTATGTTATTAATGATATAAAAAAATGAAGACAAAATTCACAGTTACCCACTACTTGCTAGTGCCAAAGTTCTTCCAGCAGTCACTTAACATGATCATGTCAGAATACCTGGTACCATTCTACCAGAGCAGTTAATATTTGGGACATGAAGGGCAAGAATCTCTAAAAGAGAGAAGTGACATAATCAAAAGCAAGGTAATTCATTTCAAACATGGAATACCATATTTTTCATGGCGTAATGATAGTGTCCATTTAGCTCTGTGCAAAGCATTGTGCCTGGACATTTTACATAAGTTACAACTAATCCTAACAAGAGCCTTGCAAGGTAAACATTATTATCCCCTGTTGATAGATGATTAGACTGAAGATCAGAGAGTTTCATCAGCATAGATAACAGCTAGGATTTGAACACAGATCAATTTGGTTTGAAACATTTCCATTCTCTCCGTAATTACAAACGAAAAGATAACTATACATGAGACAGCAGATATAAAGAACAGACTTTTGGACTCTGTGGGAGAAGGCGAAGGTGGGATGATTTGAGAGAATAGCATTGAAACATGTATATTACCATATGTGAAATAGATGACCAGTCCAAGTTCGATGCATGAAACAGGGCACTCAAAGCCGGTGCACTGGAAGAACCCAGAGGGATAGGATGGGGAGGGAGGTGGGAGGGGGTTTCGGGATGGGGGACACATGTTCACCCATGGCTGATTCATGTCAATGTATGGCAAAAACCACCACAATATTGTAAAGTGATTAGCCTCCAATTAAAATAAATTAATTTTTTAAAAAAATACAGAATAATGTAATGCAGTGGCTTACAGTAAAACATTGGTATCATCTTTTCAACATTTTTATGAACTAGTTTTTTATTATAAAACCTGTCCATGTTCATAATTTAAAAATCCAGACAATACCAAAAGGTATAGGGTAAAACTGAAAGTTTCCCTCCCTGCCTTCGAAGGTTCATCCCTTTCTACCAGCCCATCCACTCTCTGGAGATAACCTGTATTTGAAACCTTTAAGAAATTATTTTTACATATGACAGTATATTCTTTCTGTCTCACATATACGCACACATACAGTCTGTTTCTCTCTCTCTCTTAGATACATACATGGAATTATACTAAACATGGTTTCATAACCAACTTTTATCTTTTAACACTTGAATAGCTTTCATGTTAGTATCAATATAGAGAGAGCTACCTCTTTTGTTTTAGTAGCTATAAATATTCCATTGTGTCGCTATACCAGTATTTACTTAATTAGTCCCATATTGATGGACATTTAGATTGTTTCCAAATGTTTTTTATACTGGCAAACAGTACTGCTATGAGTATCTATATCTATCTCTGTGTGTGTGTATGTTGTTGTTGTTCAGTTGCTAAGTTGTGTCTGACTCTTTTGTGACCCCATGGACTGTACCCTGCCAGGCTCCTCTGTTCATGGGATTTCCCAGGCAAGAAGACTGGAGTGGGTTGCCATTTCCTCCTCCAGGAGATCTTCCTGGGGAAGGGATTGAACTCGCGTTTTCTGTGTTGACAGGCAGATTCTTTACTGTTGAGCCACCAGGGAAGCCCCATGTGTATGTATATATAATCTATAATCTTTGTGCACTTATATATCTGTAAGATGAATTCTTCAGTTCAGTTCAGTTGCTCAGTTGTGTCCAACTCTTTGTGACCTCGTGGACTGCAGCACGCCAGGCCTCCCTGTCCATCACCAACTCCGGGAGTTTACTCAAACTCATGTCCATTGAGTCAGTGATGCCATCCAACCATCTCATCCTCCATCGTCCCCTTCTCCTGCCCTCAATCTTTCCCAGCATCAGGGTCTTTTCAAATGAGCCAGCTCTCTGCATCAGGTGGCCAAAGTATTGGAGTTTCAGCTTCAACATCAGGCCCTCCAAAGAACACTCAGGACTGATCTCCTTTAGGATGGACTGGTTGGATCTTCTTGCAGTCAAAGGGACTCTCAAGAGTCTTCTCCAACACCACAGTTCAAAAGCATCAATTCTTCAGCACTCAGCTTTTTTTATAGTCCAACTCTCACATCCATACTTGACCACTGGAAAAACCATAGCCTTGACTAGACAGACCTTTGTTGATCAAGTAATGTCTCTGCTTCTTAATATGCTGTCTAGGTTGGTCATAACTTTTCTCCCAAGGAGTAAGCATCTTTTAATTTCATGGCTGCAGTCACCATCTGCAGTGATTTTGGAGCCCCAAAATTAAAGTCTGTCACTGTTTCCACTGTTTTCCCCATCTATTTGCCATGAAGTGATGGGACCAGATACCATGATCTTAGTTTTCTGAATGCTGAGCTTTAAGTCAACTTTTTCACTTTGCTCTTTCACTTTCATCAAGAGGCTCTTTAGTTCTTTTTCAGTTTCTGCCATAATGGTGGTGTCATCTGCATATCTGAGGTTATTGATATTTCTCCTGGCAATCTTGATTCTAGCTTGTGCTTCATTCAGCCCGGTGTTTCTCATGATGTATTCTACATATAAGTTAAATAAGCAGGGTGACAATATGCAGCCTTGATGTACTCCTTTCCCTATTTCTTAGATGTCACCAAATTTAGAATTTTGGTATAAGTGAAAAGTTAGTGTTAATCACTCAGTTGTGTGACTCTTTGTCACACGGACTGTAGCCATGAGGCTCCTCTATCCAAGGGATTTCCCGGGCAAGAATACTAGAATGGGTTGCCATCTCCTTGTCCAGGGGATCTTCCCAACCCAGGGATCGAACCTGGGTCTCCTGCATTGCAGGCAGATTCTTTACTGTCCAAGTCATCAGGGAAGCCCAAATTTTTGGTAGGTATTTTCAAAATGTCCTTCAAAAAGGTTATAACGATTCACACTGCAACCAAAAGAAAGAGTGCCACTTGACTCACTCCCTTAAAAATACTGGATAGTATCAGTCTTGTTAATCTTTGGCAGATGATAGGCAAAATGTATCATTATTTTCATTTGTGGTTCTGAATTATTTCTAAGGTTCAATATCTTCATATATTTATTGGCCATTTATATTTTTCTGTGAACTTTCTAGAACTTTCTATGCTAGTTTTTTCCATTTTTCTATGAGTTCTTTTTTTAATTAATTTGTAATTTCTTGCTGCATATTGAAGAAATTTAACCCTCATTGTGTGTTGCAAATACTTTTATCAGTTTGAAATTTTTTCAATGGGAATCTTGTTTTGATTTTTAAGTAATTTTATTTTTGTGTATGCAAATATATCAGCCTTTCATTTTTGTGGCTATTGATTTTATGTCAGACTCAAGAAGACATCACTCAGTCCAAGATTTTTTTTTAATCCACTGGTTTTTTTTTCCTTATACTTTTATATCATTTTTTACTCACATATAATTTGTATTGTGGTAAAATATGCATAACATAAAATTACCACTTTAACTATTTTAAAGTGTACAATTCAGTGACACTAAGTACATTTACAATGTTGTGCAACCATCAATGTTAACCATTTTCAGAACATTTTCATCATCTGGAAACAGAAACACTATACCTGTTAAACAATAACTCCCCATTCCCCCCTCTCCTTAGCTCCTGATAACCTCTATTTTACTTTCTGTCCCCATGAATTTGCCCATTCTAGACATCTAAGTGAAGTAATGCAGTTTAGTTCTTTTCGGTCTGACTTACTAACTTGGTATAATATCCTCAAGGTCCATCCATGTTATAATATATATCAGAATTTCATTTCTTTTTATATCTGAATAATCTTCTGGTGAATGTATGTACCACATTTTTTATTCATTCATCTGTTGATGGACATTTGGCTTGTTTACATCTTTTGACCACTGTGAATAGTTCTGCTATGTAAATTGGTGTGCAAGTACCTGTTTAAGTCCCTGCTTTCAGTTCTTTTAAGAATATCCCTAGGGTTGGATTGCTGAGTTGTATGGTAGTTCTATATTTAACTTTTTGAGAAACCAGCAAACCATTTTCCACAGCAGCTGTACCATTTTACATTCCCATAAGCAATCCACGAGGATCCCAATTTCTCCACATTCTCACCAACACATTATTTAGGGGGGTGGGGTTTGGCTCTGTTTTTGATTGTTTTTTATAACAGCCATCCTACAGTGATATCTCATTGTGGTTCTGATTTGCATTTCCTTAATTACAAATGATAGTGAGCATATTTTTATGAGCTCATTGGCCACATGTATATCTTCTTTGGAGAAATGTTGATTTAAGTCCTTTGCCCATTTTTGAATTGGGTTATTTGGGCGGTTTTTTTGTTTGTTTGTTTTTTGGGTTTTTTTTTTTGCTTTTGTTAATATGGTTTCATTTTTATAGTTTAAAATTTTAAATCCATTTGGAATTTATTTTGGTATAGAGAATGAGATGGGGGATCCAGCTTAATGTTTTTCCAAGGGATTAGCCATAGTTCCCAAGTCATTTGTTGAATAATACTGATACGATATTGAAATTGCTATTATACTTTTAACTCTTAAGTACAATAATATATGTATGTGTACACACACACACACACACACACACACACACACACACACATCCCACCTCTTTGAAAGCAGTTTCCATTGATAAACATTTCAGAAGCATAACATGGTATGAAAAAGTTTTAACATATCTAAGAAAATAATTTTATTATCCTCTAGGTAATCTGGATTTCAGATATTATGTTCAGAGAAAGGAATGACACACTATATTACAAGATAGGTTACACTGTGCTGCAGTACAAAGCAATTCCAAAGTCTCAGTGACTTAACACAGTAAAAGTTTGCTTCTTGCTCAAGTCAAGTCTGATGCAATTAGTTATTAGCTTTCTCCCCAGCAGTGATTCAGGAATGCAACCTGCTTCCATCCTGCTGCAGCTCCAACAGGAACAAATGACTTCCAGGGTTGTCTAGGCAGAGGAACAAAGGGATGAAGGAGACTAGCTTGTAATTGTGTTGGAGCAAAAACTGCTACATCATTTCCACTCACATTCTCATTTGCCAGAACTTATTTACCTTATCTCAACCTAACTGGTGACTCAGTTAGATGGTAAAGAATTTGCCTGCAGTGCAGGAGACCCAGGTTTGATCCCTGGCTTTTGAAGATACCTGAAGAAGGGAATGGCAACCCATTCCAATATTCTTGCTTCGGAAATTCCATGGATAGAGGAGCCTGGCAAGCTACAGTCCGTGGGGTTGCAAAGAGTTGGACACAACTGAGTGACTAATGCTAACCTAACTAAAGGGAGGCCAGGACACTTTGTCTCCCATGTGACCATGAATAGGAAATGGAGTGGTAAACACATAGCATTCCTTTGTCACACTCACCTTATGCATATATGATGTTCCTAAAAATATACAATTTTTGTACTTCTAACAATTTAAAATGAGATGTAGAGAAGCTCATTTTATAGGTAAAATCTATAATCCTCTTGAAACAATTCCTTTGTAATATAAATAATAAGATTGTAATTTAATAGTGTATTTTTTTAAGCAGGGTATCTATTAGTTCTGTTTACTTAAACTTATTTACATGATAGCAAAAGTTGCATACAACAAGAATGAAGTTTATAGTATGAATTGCTTGGATTACATAAAGCACTTTTTATAGGCAACTGTGTAAAGCACATTTTATCTATTTAAAACTTGTAAGACACTTTGTTTTACTGCCTATCAAAATGGACATTTATAAATAGAAAAGAATCAGTATGATAACAAGAGGAGCAATATTACATTTAACGAAAACCTCCAAAAATTTGTAATTTAATACCAGTTTTTCTTAAGTAGAAAATGATGGTTGCTGACATTTAATTGTTAGGTCAGCTACCAAAGTGCTTTTTCATGCATTTAATCCTCACAGCAGCCTATGATGTAGTTACTACATGAGCAGATTGAAGCACAGAGAGGTTGTCATTTACACAAGTAGGCAGAGTCCTAAACAGAAGACTCACTTATACATTTTGTTGCAGGTACTGCGTAACTCAATATTTATAAATGACATGATAACAATTAGAATTATTAAGGTTTGGGTTTCTGTTGTTAGCATCAAATCTGAAGATCTTAAAATCTTTCCAAATCATCTGGATTAAAGTCCATTCCAATCAAAGAAAAAGAAAACTATATAGTACTAGCAAGTTTTTTTTTTTAATCTTTTCACTGTGCTGGGTCTTTGTTGCTGCATGGGCTTTTCTTTAGTTGTGGAGTGGGGAAGGATGGCTACTCTCTAGTTGCAGTGCACGGGCTTCTGTTCTGGTGGCTTCTCTTGTTTTAGAGCACAAGCTCTAGGGCACAAGGCCTTCAGTAGTTGCAGTACATGGGGTCAGCAGTTATGGCTCCCAGGCTCTAGAGCACAGGCTCAGTAGTTGTTGCACACAGGCTTAGTAGCTCTGCAGCATGTGGGATCCTTCCGAATCAGGGATCAAAGCCAGGTCTCTTGCATTGGCAAATGGATTCTTTACCACTGAGCCACCAGGGAAGACCTAGCGCTTTTATTATATTCATTGTGTGTTAGTGAACTTGCACAATTTTAAATAATTCATCAGGAGCTTCCCTGGTGGCTGAGTGGTAGAGAGTCTACCTGCCAGTGTGGGAGACGTGGGTTTGACCCCTGGTCCAGAATGATTCCACATACCTCGGAGCAACTAAGCCCATGTGGCACAACTGCTGAGCCCATATGCCACAACTAGTCAAGCCCACGTGCCTAGAGCCTGTGCTCCACAACAAGAGAAGCCACCACAGTGAGATGCCTGTGCATTGCAACTAGCCCCCACTCTGCAACTAAAAAAAAGCCCATGCAGCAACAAAGACCCAGCAGAGACAAAAATAAGTAAAACTATTAAAGATGTAAAAAAAAAAAATCATCAGATTTTGTGGCAGATGTGGCTTTCATGTGAAGCTGATGAAATCTAAGCTCCAGGAGTTCTCACTTGCATAAATCCCGTTCAAGGCCCTTCTGGGCTTTTTTTTTTTTTTTTTTTTTGAGGTATTTTTCTTTCTGTTTCATAAAGAGGGCCCTCAAATACTGTACCTTTTCAGGCCCCATAAAATGTAGATGCACTGCTAGCCTTTTAGCACATTTTTTAGAGAAGTAGCTCTAGCACAAAAGGTTCAGAGCCCATACCTTGATGCCAGACTGTCCAGTTTAGAATCACCCTGTGACTTTGGTTATTTTATTTAACCTCTAAATGTTTTAATCTTCTCATATTTAAAATGAAATCTTTGTCATGTGTAGTCACAGAAATCTGTGATACAGTAGCTTAGTAGTGGTCAGGTACTATTTTGAAAGAGATTCCTTAAATACCATTTTACCCAAGAAAAGGAAGAAAAGAAAAACAGTACTCTCTCATTTTTTGCAGATTGACTCTGTGTTGTGGCACCCCTTTGGTGCTTTGTTGTTGTTTAGTCGCTCAGTTGTGTCCAATTCTTTGCGACCCCATGGATTAGCCTGCCAGGCTCCTCTGTCCATGGGATTCTCCAGGCAAGAATACTGGAGTGGTTTGCAGGCTCTCCTTCTCCAGGGGTCTTCCCCACGCAGGAATTGAACCCACATCTCCTGCATTGACAGGTGGATTCTTTAATACTGAGCCACCAGGGAAGCCCCTTCAGTACTTAGCCAGTTGTTTATGATCCTGTCTTAGCCCTCATTTCTGCTCTGCAGAGACTGATGGTTAGCCAGAGGTGAACACTGAGTGTTTTCTCAGACCTTTTCTGAACATGCGTACAGCGCTGGGCATATACATGGCCACCTTGATTCCTTGAAATACACAGGAAGTCTTAAAAAGCCAATAATACTCCCCCCCACCACATCTCTTTCCACATCTTCTTCCTCCCCAGGCTTTTTGGTCTGTCTATTACTTGTCCCAACTTTATCTCCTGTTCTGTCTGCTCTGATCAATGCTTTTGCCTTAATATGCTTTCAGCAAAAGCCACTGGGAAAGCTACCCTAGTCGTGGGGATGCTCCAAATTGGGTAAAACAAAAGCAGTTTCTTGCATCTGACCTTGAGGGAGCTGCCTAACAGATCAAAAATACACAACCACATCTTTGAGAAAAAGGTCAGCATTGCTCCCTCTGATGCTAGCAACCTGTACCAGGAGGGCAAGCTGCCATCTTCATGACTGTTGCTGATTTGGGGAGTAGGTGGGCAATTCAAAACAAGCACACTCTTATCACAGTGCAGCAGAATCTCTCTTCATTAATCTTTCACCAGGTGGTTAAGTTTTGTTCTAAATTCCAGAGTTCTGCAAAAGCTGATCTGAGAGCTTTTTGCCAGCTTATAAGTTGCTTTAGTGGAGGGAGAGAGAGCCCTGAAATTCTGTACTCTGCCATTTTCATTAATGTCTCAGCCAATCCCCTCTTGATAAAGGTGCTTAAGAATATCCAAAGCTAAGTGTTAGTTAATAAAGCTACTTCAAAGGAAATATACTTTAAAAGCAGCTTCAATTATTATTCTTACTTCGCTTTATGTCTTAGAAGTTTTGTAAATAATAGATAATTGAATTTCAAAATAGAAAAGTTTATTCTTTGTATATCCTTGAGGAGTACTAGGAAACTGTTTACTTGGCACCTAAATGACCTTGAAAATATGTAGATTTATTTAGTTAATTAATTAATTATGGGGAGTACCAGCTTGTATATTGACATTTTTTGTAACATTTGTTTGATGTATTCACTGTTATCTGCAGAGATTACTGTGACATAACTCAATGAATATGTGTGATGAATTGGAGGGAAGACGGGGAAAATAAGAGACACTGTTAATTATAAGAAAAATCAGCTTTTGTGATACTTAATCCAAGTAAATATTTATCTATTTTACAATACTTTTCATCTGTTTTACTTTTAGGTGATATTATCAAAGCAGTAGCTAAAATGGATAGATCACATGTCATCTGTATCTTGGATATCTGTAGTTTGGGGAACAACAAAGCAGAAGTCTATTTGCACAAAATTTATGAACCAAATAAAACTTCTTAAAAATTGGCAAATGAAATTACTAAAGGTTATAAAGAATTGCTTTAAAGATATTCTGTCATTTTGTTTGTGATTTCAATAACCATTTCTCAGCAAGAATATTACTTAAATTCTAAAGTTTTTGGAGCTACCACACTTCATTTTAAATTCATTACTTGAAAAGATCATCAAAACAATTCTTGTGTATCAAGAAAATTCATGTTACTTGTTTCTATATGAGTATTATCTTGACTTAGAATTTGTGTTCACTGTTCTATTTGTGAAAGTGTCCATCGTGACCAACTTTGCCACCCCCAGGGACTGTAGCCCACTGATTCCTCTGTCTATAGTGTTCTCCAGGGAAGATACTGGAGTGAGTTGCCATTCCCTTCCCTGTGATCATCTTCCTGACCTGGAACCCAGGTCTCCTGCGTTAGCAAGCAGATTTTTTTTAAACCATCTGAGCCACCAGAGGTGGCTATTTGTGTAGCCATTTTATTCTACAGCCTCAGCATTAAGGCATCCCAACTTACAAGAGTAACTTTTCATGGCCATTTAGCATCTTTCCATTTTTAATTGGATTATGATGGAATTCTCCCATCCAGGTTCTAACCAGAAGTTTGTGGTCATATGCTAACCATACTCTGACCCTGCTTAGCTTCTGAGATTGGACAACATCAGGCACAGACAGGTGGTATGGCCATAGACTACAGTGGAAAATTCTAAATTGCTAATTTGAGGATTACATTCCTCTAAAGCAGTCAACCTGCATTTCTCATAACCGAAGTAGTTTCTGTCATTTTCAAAAGCACATGTGGATTGTTATATTCCAGTTGCCTTGGCCTTTAGTTTGGTCAGCTGTACAATGAGCATACCGAATTCAGTTGTTGTAAGGTTTTCCACCCTATTGTGACTTCATACCCTTTGAATTTCTAAATGTTATGACCAGTGTGTGGTCTTTTGTTCTTAAAATTGTGTTTAAAGTTAATTAAAATAGTGAATCCTCCTCGTGTTAAAATTTTGAAGTATTATTAAAGAAGTTAAAACTTGTCTCTTTCTGAATGTATTTGGTGTCTTTCCTCCATATTTTTGACCTATAATAGACCTACATGTACTTGCTAAATGAGCCAGTATGATTCTTCCATATGGGTTTAAAACTTGTTTATCAAATAGAATCTGGGTTTTCATATTAAGCTATTAGAAACTTAAATAGGCAGTTCAGTTTTAGTGCCACATAAATGTTGGAGAAGGGAAAAGTTAATACTTAAATAACTGTTGACTAAAAAACCCTCAGACTGAGATTGCAAAATTACACACTTTAACAGGTGTGATTTCTGTTCTCATATTGAATGAGAAATATGAAATACTTTTCAAGATTCAAGATCTTTAAAGACAACTTCCATGGCAATTAATTTTATAGTAATGTTTCTATTCAAATTTGGAGTTTTAACATCTGTGTCTACATTTCCAGTTACAGAAAAATTGAATAGGTACTATGGTGATTTCCTAAGAAAAATAGCAAAGTATCACATCAGAAGACCTTATCTTCAAGTGACAGTAAGTGCTGATTCTTCCCAAATCAACACAAGTACACTACTATGGTATCACTTTTATATTAAAAACCTGGTTTGTAAATTATAAAATATTACACAGTCTACCACAAGACCACAAACTGAAGTTTCTAATTTTAGATGGTACATGAGATGGTACATTTAAATCCTTTGGTAAGCTATTAAGAATCTGAGCACCTTTTCTTCTGTCACTTTTATTTCTTTGTTGGACTTATCCTGCATTAATTTTATTCACATTAAGACTAGGTCTTTAAAGAAATTTGAAACCCTTATTTTGTGACACTGGTTAGCATTTGATGTTATTAAATATAGCTAGGTACCTTCTGCCAATATGGACTCTCCATGCTGTGTCCTTGCTCAGTTGCTCAGTTTTGTCCGGCTCTTTGCAACCCCATGGACTGTAGTCCACCAGGCTTCTCCGTCAGTGGGATTTTCCAGGCAAGAATACTGGAGTGGGTTGCCATTTCCTTCTCTAGGGGATCTTCCCAACCCAGGATTCGAATCTGTGTCTCCTGCATTGGCAGGCGGATTCTTTACCACTGAGCCACCTGAGAAGCCCCTTCAGAGCTCTAGGAAGCCAGTAAATGGTTTGTGGCCAGTGATATGCTTTGATTGGATTCATAATGTTTTAGAGTGGTCACTGGCTTCTGGAAAGAGAGTGGACTATAAGGAGGTTTGCAGAGACTGCTAGCTGTACCCTAATACCTATTCTCATAGAACAACGGTTCTCTCCACTTTTAGCTAAGCAGATAGCTACCTAGAATAAAGAATACTTTTCCTTGCTTCCTTTGTGGCTGTATATGGCCTTGTGACACTTTTATTTGGCTTGGGCTAATATTAAAGTTAACTTACTTGCTTTGAACATACACCAAGTTAGTCACCCAGTCCAGAATTGGAAGTTTGCTCTTAATAATCAAGAAGCATCTGTATTAGATACCATTCTTGTATCTAGTAAGCCCTGTACTTCATCTATAAATGATAGGTTTATCATAGCTCTTACTCAATCATGGAAAAACCTGAAATTTTTCTTGCTTAAGGGAAGTGATTCCCTTCTCTACGCCTTTATTAATACTACATACCTTTGCTAAGATTCTTAATATGTATTAAGGTACTTAATAAAGGTACAAGCAATAGAAAAAGTCCAATAGTATCAAATGTTTGAAACACAACAGTGGTTCTCAAACTGGCTTCATATTGGTATCACCTCGGGAGTTTAAAAAATGACTATGCCAACGTGTCACCCTCACCCCAAGTTTCTGATCTGGGTGTAGCATGGACATCAAGATAGGTAACAGCTCCCCAGGTGATTCTAATGTGCAGGCAAGTTTGTACACCACTAAAGTTATATACCATTTCAAGCACTTCTTAGTTTTATTAGAGCTCAAGCTTTACCCAGTACATGGAACTTAACCTCCTATCTAGGTGCTGTAGTTTCACCTACACTCAATGCAGCTTCATCTTGAATTGTTCTGACAAAAAGGGGAAAAAAACCTCAGAGCTTTGAAACAACTTTCATTTTTGTAAGAGTTCTAGCATGTCAGATCCAGAAAAGACTTGATAGGTCAATTCTAATCCAACCTCTTTGATTGTGTCAATGAAGAAAAAGTCTAGGAGAACTTACTGCTGCCGTGTCAGCACATGCACAACATTTTGTCTTGTAAGAGAACTTCATGAATGTTCAGAGAAGCACCTAAAGTACAAACAAACATCAAACCTTGGGGAGAAGGAATAGTCAGGGAGTTTGGGATGGACAGGTACACACTGCTACATTTAAAATGGATAACCAACAAGGTCCTACTGTATAGCACAGGGAACTCTGCTCAATGTTATGTGGCAGCCTGGATGGGAGGGAAGTTTGGAGGAGAATGGATACATGTATGTGTATGGCTGCATCCCTTTGCTGTCCACCTGAGATCACGACATTGTTAATCAGCTATACTGCAATATAACATAAGAATTAAAACATCAAACCGTTATAGATTGGAAGTTGAAGCACTATGAGGTTGAAATTAAATGACAGCAGCTAATCTGTTAAAACTACAACTAGATACCACACTATTCTTCATGTACAACTTGTATGATCTAAAGTTCTTAAATTGTATATTAACACATATAATGAAATCTAGAAAGATGGTACTGATGAACCTATCTGCAGGGCAGCAGCAGATGCGGACATAGAGAAGAGACTTGTGGACACGGGGGAGAGGGTGGGACGAATTGAGAGAGTAGCACTGAAACCTATACACTACCGTATGTAAAATTAGATAGCCAGTAGAAATTTGCTGTATGATGCAGGGAGCTCAAATCCGATGCTCTGCAACAACCTAGAGGGGTGAGATGGGGTGGGAGGCCAGAGGGAGATTCAAGAGGGAGAGAACATACATATACTTACAGCTGATTCCCATTGATATATGGCAGAAAGCAATGCAATAGTGTAAAGCAATTACCTCCAATTAAAAATAAATTTAAAAAATAAAGTTCTTAAATTGTAGAGAGCATGAGAATTACCTGGAGAGCTATTTAAAATATGGATTCCTGGATATTTCCCTCTGATTTTGATTCAGGATGACTGGTAGTAGGAACCAGAAATCTTCACTTTTGATAAATTTCCAAATGATTCTACTGTAGGTGTTCACAGAGAAAATCTTAAAAACACTGAATAAATACTAGACTACTCATCCCCCAGCAAATTACCTTGAGTCAACTGGAAAACTACACTGATGGGTATTTATTGTTCTAAGACTAATTTTACTTAACTGCAAAATTTTAAAAACAATTTAAAATTATCTTTGTAAGGTGTGACTCTGAAAGCTATAAAAGGAAACATAAAGGCACTTATATACAAGGTATATAATGCTAGCTACCATATAAAGTCATGCACTTCAACCTTCAGAGCAATTTAAAATAGTTCAGCAAAGTTTTCTCATGAGCACTGCCACAAAGTGTTATGCAAAGTTGTCATTTAAAATCATATAATGATTTTCCTTTTAGAATCAATTTAATAACTAGTATAGAAGGTTAAATCTCTAGAACTTTACTAATGAATTATCTGTTGAATTGATCACAAATATCTATTAGCAATCAGCAGATTAATCATTCTGACAATAATACTTCTATTTTCAGTTTTATAGTTTTGTCTAGTGAGTAGTCTTTATTATGAGTTTTGACGTCAAAATGATAGTGCTAATAGCAAAACAATAAACTACTTACATTTACTCTTAAATAGACCATAAGCTAATACACAAGACCTTTAAACTTTTCAGTTCAATTCCATGAGTAATTATTGAGTGGTTACTGTGTGTAAGTTGTTACTAATATCAGGTACTGTGAGAGAGGGGATACACCCATGAGTAATCAGCAGCTGTAACAGGATAGAAAGGTTCATAATATTTGTATTGTGAATTTGCTGGAGTTTATCCATAAGTTTCTACTGCAGATTCCCTGAACTCCCTTCTGATGTTAACTGTTTGTTTCCACGTGCAGGGTCCACTCCCAACGCTAATACTTCAGATGCCCAGGAATGAACAAGTTGGGGGAGTGGGATGGAAATAGCTTCATTGGTCATCTTCAACTATGTCTCCTCTTTTCCTGCTTTCTGTTGTCCTGTCCCATTGACTCTAGTGGTATTCCTTATTCCAGACTATTTTCCTTGGACTTCAGACTACCATTGTTTCTGCCTTCCTTTTGACCTGGTGTCTTTCTACTTTGTCAGTCTGAGACCTGTTTGTCTGTTTTTTTGACTCTTGGCCCAATCAGACTCCTGATATCTCTGTCTTGTTGTCCATTCATCTACTCCTTCACCAGCCCTTGGCACACATTGCAATCTACCTTTCCCAGCAACATACCAATGTATGCCCAACTGCTGCTAGTGTCCAGTGCACTCTTGATTAAAAACAGCTTACAGTGGTAAAGAATCTGTCTGCCAATGCAGGAGATGCAGGTTGCATTGGGAAGATCCCCTGGAGAAGGAAATGGCAACCCACTCCAATATTCTTGCCTGGGAAATCCCACGGACAGAGGAACTTGGGGGCCTACAGTCCATGGGGTCACAAAAGAGTCAAACATGACTTAACAACTAAACAAAGTGTAAAAAATAGATAACTAATGAGAACCTACTTTTAGCGCAGGGAACTCTACTCAGTGCTCTGTGGTGACCTAAATGGGAAGGAAATCCAAAAAAGGGGGTGTATGTATACATAAAGCTGATTGATTGTGCTCTACAACAGAAACTAACACAATATTGTAAAGCAACTACACTCCAATAATTTTTTTTTAATTCTAAATGTTAGGAGATAAACCTTGAATAATCTTTTGTTAGAATATAAGACATGGGACATAAAAATTAATGGAATGCATCACATCATAGGTATCAATCAGTTGAGAAATATTTGAGTGCCCACCACTGGCAAGGCATTGTACTTCAAATGATCTGTAGTGACTGGAATATGTTTCACTTTCAATGAATAAACAAGGTAGCAGAAGATATTCCTTGGGGAGATTGTTAAGAAAAATTCCACAAAGAATAAGACCAAAAAAGGCTGCAAAATCAATTCCACCAATGCCATAGCAATTAAAATGACAGATAATAACTTACTTCCGGCTGAACTGGTTGATAGCATATTTCAGCAGGGCTTGGAAAACCAGTTTGGTGTTTTAGATAATCTGAGAGAGGGGACTTTCATTTTGTCACGTGGGAGTCCCAAGAGTCCAGTTCCTCATTCTAATCCACTCCATGTTTATGAAAGTTCATTAACTGGAACAATAAGAAGGAAAAAATGTCAATGCAGGAAGTCATCCAATCCTGATAAGTTGACATGTAGAATAAAGTTGATGGTGTTATTTATCGCTAAGGCAGTCCTGATTAAAGGTTATATGTGTGTACAGTTGGAGGAGGGACGGGCAAAGGGGAATATAGCTAAGTAAAGTGAAATAGAGCTGATGTATTCAGAGCTTACATTGCTAGAGGTGAGATCAGTTACCTACTTGCAACTGAAATTTCAAACTTCTGCTTAGCAGGGACCTGCATGGACAAATGGTGACAGTTGGAAAAATCAGCAGACATCTTAAATTTTATGCTCGAATGAACAATGAACCAGGAGACTAAGTCCAGTTGTTTTCAGCTGCTGGTAATTTTTACCTTTTTATTTAAAATCACAGCACCTTTTTCAATTAATGCCTATGTGACTGTGACTTATTACAATGAAACCAGCAACTACACTTCAGTAGAGACGTGCGAATGTGGTGTTTATGGCTTAGCCTCACCAGTAGCTAATGCTATGGGGGTGGTAGGAA
Source organism: Muntiacus reevesi (assembly GCF_963930625.1). Taxonomy (NCBI): domain Eukaryota; kingdom Metazoa; phylum Chordata; class Mammalia; order Artiodactyla; family Cervidae; genus Muntiacus; species Muntiacus reevesi. The sequence goes on along the minus strand of NC_089271.1, from coordinate 143,692,849 downwards.
TCCCTAAGAACAATAACTACCAAGCTTGTGACTACAACACTGAGTTTACCTATACTAAGAAGCCCTGGATTGCGCTGATAGAAAGAGGTAATTGTACATTTTCAGAAAAAATTCAAACAGCGGGCAGAAGAAATGCTGATGCTGTTGTGATTTACAATCTTCCAGAGACTGGCAACCAGACGATACAGATGGCAAATTTCGGTAAGAACTGATTCCCAAAGAGTGTTAATGTCTTTGTTTATCTTAAAATGGTATTTCTATCTAGAATGGCTCTAGGATCTGGCAATGAGACTGTTAAACAAGTGTATTTAAAATTTTTTTTGCCCGGCACTACTCTGAGTTACTTTACTATTAGTATTTGGAATTAATTTGTTTCAAGAACAAAAGCAATTCAGGAAGTGGTTCCTGTTTTCCTTCATGATATTCTTAGCTCTATTAGTTTTCTCAGTGAGTATTATATAATTGCTTTTTAATAAATGTGCCTTTATCTGTAAACATTAAAGAAGATATAAATGTTTTAATTTCATTCTTAATTTGTACTTTTCATTTTGATTCAGGGTTGTATGTATTCAAGTATGCAGTAACTGCAAAACTGATTCATTATTTTTATCAAACAGTAGCATGTTTTAAGTGTTCAAAATGTTTACAGAAATGAGAATTCAACTATCTGCTATATGCATGTGAGATTTTAATATTTGTGGGACTAATACATATAAAACTACTCTGTAAGAAACATTATACATTTAAAATGGTATGGCTGAAATTGGATATCTCTGTAAGTCACACCTAAAGTAAAGATTTCCCTTAAAAATGTTTACTTATGACTCAAGTAAATATAATTATCTAATGTATTAACTTTGTAAAGGAATTTACCTCTTAGAATTACTGTATTTATTTTGTTTATTTTTTTAAAAATACCAGTTTCAAAATAAATGGTTTTAAACAAGTGAAGAAGTAGACTTCTGAAACAAGTCTTCTGTACTTTAGGTGGATATAGGTATTTTCGACCCCAGACTTGGCCAAAGGAAAAAAATAATTTCAAACAGGGTAAGATCTGGTTGAATGCAATATCAGGATAATTAGTATTCTCACCACCAAATTTGGTGTTTGAGAAAATTAATGTAAATTAAATCAACCAGATTTCAGAATTGTAAGAAAAAAATCAAATTTGTGTTTAGTAGAATGATTGAAACATCCAGGTTGTGTACATACAATATGGCAATTTGGTACTAATGTTTGAAAACCAAGCTGCTTGTTTCTCTGGGTATTGAAAAACCAGGTAACATGGTCTTTAGCAGTACAAAATTGTTGTAAATGTACAAAACTCTACTTGCTACCTTTTATAACATATGCTGGACATCACCAGAACCCAAGTATTCACCTTTTTTTTCTTCTGAAGTTAAGAGTACTCCATAAGCATTCCCTGTGTTCCTATATTTTTACAGATGACTTTTATTTTTGTAAAAATAAAATGAAGCAGCTTTCTGTTGAAAATTAGGAGTTAAACCTCTTCTAAGGAACCTATGTGCTCTGTTTCAAATTAGAGACTCTTAAGTATTCAAGGTTTCCTTTTACATGGACAATCACATTCTGCTGTTTACTCCCCTGCTTTATTTAGCATAATTTTTATAACTGAGGTATAGTTGATTTACAATGTTGTATTAGTTTCCATGTGTACAGCAAAGTGATTCAGTTTTATATATATATATATATATACACACACACACACACACACACATGCACACACACATACAAACACACACATATATATGTGTATATATAGTAGGTCCTCATTGGTTATCAATTTTATATATAGTAGTGTGTATATGTTATTCCCCAAATTCCTAATTTATCTTTCTTCCCCACCTTTCCCCTTTGGTAACCATAAGTTTGTTTTTGATGTCTGTGAGACTGTTTCTGTTTTCTAAACCCTCTGGTTTTCTAAAAGTATAAACAGTATCAGACTAAACAGTAGTCATGTTTTCAAAACTTGCTTTGCAACATGAGGGGCCAACTACTGAAAAGTAGGTGCCCAGCTATTGAATTTAAAAGATTGCCAAAACAGTAAGTCTCTCCAAAAGGCACACGCAGTCATCTGAGTATATGTTTCTGAGTAGAGTTTAAGAAACAAAGCAATTACATTTATTATTGAATATATAATACCAATATAATCAAGGTTATGTGGTCAAAAACCTTTGTAAAACCTACAGCATTGCTCCTGTTTTAAAATAAGCACACGGGAAAAGATAACATTATCACAGTAATTGTAATAGTTAATATTTATTGCCATTTCATATATGTCAGGCACTGTTTTAGGGTCTTTATTTTAATTAATGAATGATGATCTTTAACACTGAATGATCTCAACCCCAAAGAATTAAAATTGTAAGTTTAGTGTTATGCAGTTATAAAACCTGTCAGCTAGTGTGTCATTAGAGTTCTTCCTTCCTAGAAATTTCTCTTAGATAGAAACTATTACATAATGCAGTTGACAAACAACAAACATAGGGAAGTACGTGTGGATGTGAAAACTCAATGATCAACCCCTAGACCATTAAAGACTGAGTCATTATTATATAACATAAGCCAAAATTATGTTTGTTTTTGCTATCCTTCATTAGTGTGTGTATGTTTTTTCGGGCACAGAGCATGGGGGAACAACTGTTGCTCCTCCTACAAAAGCTCTAGGCTTTACCTTCCATCACCTTATCTTTTATCACCCCTGAAAACCACCTTTTCAGAAAACCACACTCTAGCCCCCTCAGGGTAGTAGCACCCTTTCACTTCCTTGGTTCCCACTACCTCTTCATTCCTTCAGTCTCATTTTCCATGCTAGGCCTCCCTAGCCTTTCCACAATGTTGTGTCTCCTTATGTCTTATTGATGTCAACACCCTCCAACCAAAGGCTGCTAGGAACAGACCTGTAGCTTTAAAAGTTGGATTTATTACTTACTGCAGCAAAGGGGGAATGCATACCATCAAAAATGGTGCGGTATCTCAGTAAGAGGGCTTTAGAAAGAATTTCTAGGATTTGGGCTTGCTTCAGATGACTTGAGGGAGGATTTAAGGAAACAGGGCTTTGACCAGACATCCCAGTTTGCCTGAGACAGGAATTCCCTGGATTGTGGGTCTTGCAGTGCTAAAGCCAGGAAATTCTTGGGAAAACCAAGCTGAGTAGGTCTCTAGCTGGCATTGTTCTGGATTTGGATGCTGTCAGAAAGTAGGGGATAATTCTGTGACTGGATTTCTAAATAAATCTTATTTGTAAGTGGGGAAGACTAACCTGAACTGGCAGATAATTGGTAAAAAAAATAGTTGTCACTCATGTTTGTTAGGATGGGAGATGTTTGGTCATTTTTGTGCCTTGGATGCTGTTCATATTTTGACTGGGTTCAGACATAATTATGGAATGGTCTTGTCTTTGTCTTGATCCATCATGGGTACAGAATGACTTTCTCTACTTTTGATGCTCTGTGAAATTATTTATGTTCAATAAGAAAACACCAAGGTCCTGATTGTTAGTACCAAGCCAGGTCCCAGATATCAGGAGCTGCTTATCTCTTTCTTATCAACAATACACTATGTCTATGTCTTTACTGTTGTGCAAATACATTATCTCCCCCCATTTGATGTATCAGTGCTTCCCCACCCCTCTATACCCTGCCTTCAAGGTCCCCAAGAAGCCCAAGAGATGCTTCTGCACTCCTTACCTCTCGGGGTTTCATGATATGGATACAGAATGTCTTTACTCCTTAGCCCAATTTATTCATAGCCCCCCTACTAGCAGAATCCTTTTTCTGATGGGGACGACTTCAGTCTGAGACGTGCTCTCACTGAGGAAGAATGGTATATAGCCCAGTAAAGCTTTAATTCTAAGTTTCCCAGTTTGCAGTGTGTTTGGATTTGCATTTTGATGTGACTGGAAATAGAAAGATATGTTTATGGTATCCTTAAGTAATTATGTAACTTCTTAACAATCCTTTCCAAATATTTTGGAGACATCTATCTATCCAGTTGTCCCAGATCTGCAAGAAAAGGCAGGACTCCTCAGTTATTAATGCAGAATGAATGAATTAATTCTGAATGAATATGTTAAGTATTGGCTTTCTGACCGAACAGGTTTTTTTGAAAGTTAAACATGCTATTTATAGGTTAATTGCCCTAAGAAGCAATTAGATTTGAATGTATTGTAGTTTATTTCAGCAAAGTCAGTAATTTGAGAGAGATAAAATGGTTCTTTATCTATTTGACTATGTTCAACGAAGGGGATTACAGGGTGATGTCTATAGTCTTTCAGAATCCCCCAAATGCACCAATTCCCAAGCAGTTATGTGCGTGGAAGGAAGAGTTTCATCAGAACAGCAAACTCACATGTTTTAGAAAAATGTTTTCCTAGAAATGAGGGGGTAAATAAAAATATAGGATATAAATGAAATGAGAAAATGATAAAAACTTCACACACACACACACACACACACACACACACACACGCTTCCCTAATGGCTCTGTTGGTAAAGAATCTGCCTGCAATGCAGGAGACCGGGGTTTGATCCCTAGGTCAGGAAGATCCCCTGGAGAAGAAAATGGCAACCCACTCCGGTACTCTTGCCTGGAGAATTCCATGGACAGTGGAGCCAGGCAGGCTACAGTCCATGGGATCGCAAAGAGTCAGACACGACTGTGCGACTGACTTTCACTTCTATATATAAGCTCATGTGTGTGTGTGTGTGTGTGTGTGTGTGTGTGTGTGTGTGTGTGTGTGTGTGTGTGTGTGTGTGTGTGTGTAATTCAAGAAAACTAATCAGTTCCACTTCAAGTGAATCTCAAATCTGCCTGGCACCATCTCCAAGACTTCATCATCGGACCTCTGCAATAACTTCCTAACTCATCTCCCTGCCTCTCTTGTCCCCCTCTAAGCCTACTACCCACTCTGAAGCCAAAGTGGCTTTTGAGAATAAAACCAGACCACACCTTGTTTAAAACCCTTCAGTAACTTCCCATGGCGCTTAGAGTACATTCAGACACGTTTCCATGTCCTCACCTGGCCATGAATCACCTGGCTCGTACCCACCACTCTGACCTCATCTCCTCTCACCTCCCTGCACACCACCCCCTACACTGAGCTCCAGCCACACTGGGCCCCTTTCAGGCCCTCAGTCCCAATAAACCATTCCCCGCCTTGAGCCTGAAAGTGCTTGAAAGCACCCTCTTCTTTACACTCCCACATCTCATTAAGCATCAAGTCCTGTTGATTCAATCCCCACACATTCCTGAAATCCATCCCTTTTCCCACCTCTGCTGCTTCAACCCAAGCACAGGCCAATATGATGCCTCACCTGCATGCGTGCTCAGTTGATTCAGTCATGTCCAACTCTTTGCGCCCCTATAGACCATAACCTGCCAGGCTCCTCTGTCCATGGGATTCTCCAGGCAAGAATACTGGAGTGGGTTGCCATGCCTTCCTCCAGGGGATCTTCCCGACTCAGGGATCGAACCCATGTCTCTTACGTCTCCTGCCTTGGCAGGTGGACTCTTTACCAGCTAAGTCACTAGGGACCTGGACCATGGCAATAACCTCCCAGCAGCTCTCCCTCCTACTCTCACCCCCCTACAGAGTCTTATCTTCCACCCAGCAGTCAGAGTGATCCTGTGGAAAATGGAATTCAGTCCAAATTAGAATAAAACCCAGGCTTCATGCAGGTCCTACAAGACCCTGGGTGATGAGACCTGATTCCACACCCCTCTCCCCCACATTACTATGCCTCCACCACTCCTGTCTTTCTTGTTTCTAAACCAAAAGAGCTAGCTTTTGCACTTGCTGTCTCCTCTACTGAAGTCATTTCTCTTTCATGTTTTCATATAATGCTGCCTCCAAAAATATAACTGTGTCACTACTTTCTCGACATGGCAGCTGGAACGATCTTCTAAAAATAGAGGTCAGATCACATTGCTTCTCTTCTCAAAACCAACCCCCGCCCCCAGTGACTTAACATTATTCTTCAAATAAAATCTAAACTTTACCATGCCTGAAAAGACTTGTATGATCTGGCCTTTGCCTGCCTTCCCAACTTAACACTGCCACCCATCCTGCCTAAAGCCTAACCACTATGACCCTCAGATATTTTCACCAACCCACGAAGCTTTTTCTGAGAGGCCCTTTGGGCTTGTTTTTCTCCTCATCACCATCATCACTACAATACATGATATACTGTATCCAATACTCTGAATCCCAGTTTAAATGTCTCTTCTTCACAGAAATCTCCTCTGACCACATTAATTTCAATCAAAACTCGGTGCTCATTTCTGTTGAAATCTCTTATAAAGTGTAATGACTGTCTCATTTGCTTATTATGCATCTCTCCCACTTGATTGTAAGTTCCAGGATGGCAGAGAACATGTCACTCATTGTACAGAGCATAGTGCATAGTCTTCACTAGTTGTTAAGTGAATGAAAGGTTAAGAAACTAAAAAGCAATTCCCTGTTATATATGAAAAGATGGACAAGTTCAAATGAAGTTTAGGTGAATTCAGCAAACTATTTCACTCTAAAATTGTTTTTATTTTTCCCTATGCAGGTAATACTTCCTCTTTTAAAAAAAACAAAACACACACACACACACAAAAAAAAAAACACAAAATATAAAGTTTCCCTTGACCATTGCCTGCAATCTCAGGCCTGTCCCAAAAGATAACCATTGCTATTCATTCAGTAGGTAACCTTTCAGGCTTTTTGTATAAATTATTGCATATGTATACCAATAGAAAATACAAAATCAATCTATCTTTTATTTTTCACATTAATGAAGTTATTCTGCAACTTGCTTTTGTCACTCAACAGTAGGAATTGGAGTTATCTCCATGTTAATAAATTCATATTTAGATTGTATCCATTTTTAACTACTGCATAATATTTCATAGTGCAAGCACACTCATAACTTATTCAACCACTCCTCATTAATGAACAATTAGGTTGTTTTCAACTTTGCTTTTTTATAGACAATACTCCAATGAACATAATTAATGCTGATACCTAAGGAAGCTAATGACATTGACCTTGCATCACTATTTGATGTTGCTCTTATATCTGATCACTTTGTTAAACTATTTTATTTTAATAATTTGTTCTTGAATTTTCAGGATAAATGACCATTTTCTCTACAGTTTTGTCTTTTATACTAATAGTACCTCTTCATTCTTTCCAGTGGTCCTATTCTACTGTCTAGGGTTCCAGTGGTGGTAAAATCTACCCCTTTGACTTGTTCCTGACTTTAGTACAGAAATGCTCCCACTGTTCCACCAATAAGTGTGTTGTTTGAGAGAAGTTTCTGGGAGACACTCTTTATCCAGTTTCAAGACTTTAGTAATGCTTTTGAATCTTGTTATCCTTACTGGCAAGCTATAATATAAATACATATGTGTAAGCATATATTTATGGGAACAATAGGTAAAAGGGACAGTTTTATTTCTCTTTTCTTTTTTTTAGATATCATTGTATTGGTGCCTTTTTTTTGACTGCACCACACAGGCTGAGGGGTCTTAGTTCCCCAACCAGGGATCCCACCAGCACCTTCAGCAGTGAAAGTGCCAAGCCCTAACCTCTGGACTGCCAGGGAATTCCCAGGTGCCCTTGATAAAAGGATTGAAAACATTTTTGTTGCTTATACATATGACTTCCAGTTGAGTGTCAAATTGTAAGACACAAGTGAAAATTTAAAATATCTTGACAAATTAGAAAAAGTGTCTATTAAAACAAGATGAAGTGCCATAGAAAATAGTAAAGAATAATAAATATAGAGACAGATGTAAAATAGAAAAATCTTAAGACAGGTTTATAACCAAAATATTTGACAGTTACATTGTGCATGCATGCTAAGTCACTTCAGTTGTGTCCAACTCTGCGACCCTATTGACCATAGCCCACCAGGCTTCTCTGTCCATGGGATTCTCCAGGCAAGAATACTGAAGCGGGTTGTCATGCCCTCCTCCAGAAGATCTTCCTGACCCAGGGATTGAACCTCCATCTCTTGCAACTCTTGCAGTGGCAGATGGGTTCTTTACCACAAGTGCCACCTGGGAAGCCCAGTCACATTGTACCACAAGTTAAATAAAGAATGACACAAAGTTACTTTAAAACTAGCATGATCATGAGATGTACCAGCAAGTATATAATATGTTAGGCCTGGAAAATACCATGGTTATGCTTGGAATTCACAAAACTCTGAAAATATCACAAGCCTTACTATAACCTGGCTTACAATAACAGGATTTTAGTACCTCTCTCTCATATTCTCACATAAATTCCCAAGTGTCTGTCTCTCTTTTTCTCTCCCCATCCCCACCTCACACCATATAGACACAAACATACACAACTGCATAAGTTTATATTTTTATAAGTGAGTTAAAGATACAGTACCTCTGAATGCTGGTTCAAGAAAAAAAAAAATGAGTAAATTCACTATGAGCTATTTAAAGGACATTTTATCTCCCCTTTCTCCATTTTAAAGTCTAGGAATATATTTTTTAATCAAGGAATGTTTTGTAAGTTTAAACATGTGCTTTTTGTTTATTGATATATTCTCTGCTTAACTCCTGTCCTCTTTCTCCTAAACTAGATGGAGAAATGCCTGAATGGCATTGCATACAATTGAACAGTCCCTCTTAAATTACCTCTCCATTTTCAGCAGTCCTTGGTTCCTAAGTCCTCTTACCCTAGCTAGTTCTCTTCCATCACTCAAGCTTACCTTCCCTAGACAGCAAGGACTTTATGTAAAGAAATTATATCCATTTCCATCTAAACTCACAAGTCTTATGTCCTACTCATTTAGGTAATTATTAGATATGCCAGGGCTACTTTAATAAAGTATCCCAGGGAGAACTTTACTAGTTGTCTCTAGGAACAACATGATTTAAACAAACAAACCTGATTTCTGATGATAATATCAGGACATTTGACAGAACTGTGGAACAGAAAATTGGAGGAAATCATATTTCAGAGCATCCCTTATCACATCATACAAGGAGCAATGTACTCTACCTAATGTTTTAGATTTTTAGACATATATCACATTTGTATCTACATTTTAATAATATATATTATTATGTGATTTTCTAATGACTTTACATGCAGTGATACATAGTGATACTATGTGGTTAAATAAATTGGTCTCTGGCATCTCCTTAGTGGAAAGTTCAAATTGAGGGAAATAAAAATTTGCTTAATAATTCACTTGCTCTCAGTTTTTTAAAAATGATTGTCTCCATATCATTATCCCTAATATCTGGAGTTCTTTTCATTCAGTATTTACCTAATTCCTATTAAAAACTGGTTTTCATTGCCCTTTATGAGGGCAGTTGTTAACAGTAAATATTCTATTAGCTATGTGCTGCACATAGTGTAGTTAATCATTTCAAAAATCCATAAGGTACAAAGTGTTAGTATTCACATTTCATATCTATGGAAACTGAGACATAGAAAGGTTGGTTTACTTTCCCCTCATAGTCATAACAACTAGTAGATTACAAAACTAAGGTTTGCAATACTGACGTCAGAACCTGTGCTTTTAAACAGTACACAATAATACTCTTCTGGTGAGCATACACAACACAAGGTGCCATACAAAATAGTACCAAAACACGATCATTGCCCTCAAGGAAGAAAACGTAGTAGGGAGAACCAATATTTACACAACTAGTAAAAAGCAGAATATAAAAAGCACTATTCAGAGAAGTGTTGAGATTGTTGGAGCTGAAGTGGTTAAGGAATTATGAGGTCATAGTGTTGGAAAGGTCATCAATGTGGGTGGATGTTAAAGTTATAGAAGATGATAGCAAAGAACTCAAAGATCAGGAGTGGGAACATAAAAGGGAGAGCTACCCAAGGAGGCAATTAGGAAGTGAAATATTTCTGTTAAGATTTCAGAAGTTGAGCAGATCAGGATGATAATAATGTCCAGAGTCTGGTCATGACAGTGGAGTGACTACAGTGGAATAGAGACAAATGTCCCTGAGGTTGAATCACAAGGAGGCCAGACTGTTGGATGATGGAAGAACTTAGGGTGGAGAGAATGACTGTGATTCACATGCCAAAGTCTTCATGTTCATGGGGGAATGACTAGGAAGTAGGTCCATGACCAAACAGGGAGAGAGGGACTTGGAGGTGGTAAAACCAAGTGCCGTGAGTCTCTTGACTGACATGAGTTTCCAAGAAATGGGTTTTACTCATGATGGTGGGGGGAAAGTGGTCTGGAAACAACCGTGTGGGAGTGAGGAGACCCCCTATAGCTCTGAAATATGTGGGATACAGAAGGATGAGCTGTCTCTATTAAAAGTAACTGAAGGAAAAGTGGTGTTCTCTGGGGTAAGATGGGTCAGGGACCATAAGGAAATATCATAATTTTAGTATAACCCTCAGTGATGAGGAAATGAGGGAATTTTACCAGTTGAGCATGTGTCATGGAACCAGAGATCTGGAAGACTCAATGGAAACTTTGGAGGAAAGAGCAGTGGAAGAAGAAAGTAATGAACAGTATAGAAAGGGGAGCACAGAATGAAGATAAAACAAATTATCTTCCATTTGGGACAATAACTAAGGATGATATGAATGTGAGACCAGGAAGCATTAGTGTAAAGGTAAAGCTGTCTCAGACAAATAAAGGACTTGGTTTACCAGTGTAAAAGGATGGAAGTGTATATAAAACATAAGAGAATTATTCACAAGAGAGAAGGAACTCTTGAAAAAGTTGAGAAGGGCAGAGCTGAATACAGTAAAGATGAAAATATGAAAGAATTGAGATCAGTAGGGTCCTAGAGCTGTGGCTATAGATTACAAGAGTGAAAGAGGAGAATGTTAATGTGTGGGCAGGAGGGAGAGTACACTGAAGGTAATAGATGCTGAATGACCCGAAAGTAAAACTAACCAGCCTTAAGTTTCCAAATGGAACTTTTAAAGTCTTAAATCAGGTGTAAGTTGGGACTTGCATCCAGTGTTACATAGATATCTAGAGGATGTTTCATAAAAATATGAAATCCTTATAAAGAGTGAGCTCATGACAAAAATTATTTGGGTCCATTTAATAAATTAAATGTTCTGGGAAATGATCTGTTTATTATGACTAATGCTTTTAGTAAAAACTGGTGGAAGCCTAGTCAAGGTCTTAGGATGTCAAAACTGCAATGATTAAATGCCTGGTTGCCCTGCATTCCAGAACTGAATTAAATCCAACCTACATTTACTTGTGTGTATTTTTAGCTTTTAAATGGAAATATAAATTGAGTTATTTTCCTCAGAGCAGTCAATTCAGTGATGGAGGCTGAGTAGAAGGAGTGGAGAATCAGTCAAATAGGATGTTTGACATTATTTTAGCTCTAAAATAATACTTACATGGACCAAATAACCATTTGTCAAATTAATTTTCCCACTGATTATTTTTATTAGCCTCATAGAGGATATAACCACATCTAAATGCTCAGTAACTTGTGTATGGTAAAGATCAGTTGCAGTTGGAGGCCACAGTGGTTAATTCTTAGAAATATATTACTATTCCAACTGTACAGGCAAATGTTCTTAGAAAATTAGTCTTGTCAAAAAGCCAGGATATGCAGAAAGGCCATATTTACTAGAGGGCTTTGTGGAGAATTCTTGGAACAGAACTCAGATGGAGAGAGGGGTAAGTTGCATTTTGGCTGAAGGAAGATGTATGGTTTCTCTGACCACTTCACGAAGAACACATCCTTTCTCCTCAGAATACTGCAGCTCTTTGTCTGAACAAGAGAAGCTTAAAGAAGGCCTAAAGAGAAATGCTAGGGCCCTAACCTGATGCATATTATACATGACACCTCCCCCATCACCCCTGGGAAACAAGAGGTGAGATTAAACACTAGGGCATAAAACCCTTGGGTGCCACTTGTCCTTGTTTACATATCCATAACCTGGGCCTAGGGATAGTTCTGCAGTGACTAAGATGTAAGCTTCTAGGGAGGGCAAGTTCTGGCTGACAATTGGGTTTTCTAACATGGGAATAGAAAGAGACAAAAAATGTGGGGTCTTTTTTTTTCCATCTACAAAGCAAGGATTTACTTATTGATTTAACAAGTATGTGCTAAGGACCAACTATTGGTTCTATCTTCCCAAATTTTACATTTCATAGCTTGCTCTCTCTCAGCCTTTAGAAAATGTAACAAGAGTTCTATGAGAAGCAGTGGCATGTCATAGTGATTTAGGGCATGGGCTTGGTAGGGAGACAGATCTGGATTTGAATATCAGATCTACTGTTTGTTTTCTAGCTGTGTGGTCTTGAACAGGTTATTTAACTTCTCTGAATTCCAGTCTTCTCCTCTTAGTCATCTCATCTATAAAGTGGGTATACTACAGTACTACCTTATAGCATCAAGTAAGGATCAAATGAGATAACATATGTAAAGAAAGCACTTAGCATGGTGCTTATTCTATCATAGACACTCAAAAAGATGGTAATAATAGGATGATGATGATGAAGTAATTCCACTTCTTGATTTATTCCCTCTCTTTTCCTATCCAATTCTTTCTCACTTTAAAATCTTGGCCAAAATTTATGTCCTATTAGAAGACTTTCTTGACTAACAACTTACCCTGATCTCTCCTTTGGTATGGTGGTGGTTTAGTCACTAAGCCATGTCCGACTCTTGAGACCCCATGGATTGTAGCCCCCTTGGGATTTTCAAGGCAAGAACACTGGAGTAGGTTGCCATTCCTTTCTCCAGGGGATCTTCCCAACCCAGGGATTGAACCCATGTCTCCTGCATTGGCAGGTGAACTCTTTATCACTGAGCCACTAGGGAAGCCCAACAGATACAATCAGTTCAGTTCAGTTCAGTCACTCAGTTGTGTCTGACTCTTTGCGACCCCATGAACTGCAGCATGCCAGGCCTCCCTGTCCATCACCAACTCCCAGAGTCCACCCAAACCCATGTCAATTGAGTTGGTGATGCCATCCAACCATCTCATCCTCTGTCGTCCCCTTCTCCTCCTGTCCTCAATCTTTCCCAGCATCCGGGTCTTTTCAAATGAGTCAACTCTTCGCATCAGGTGGCCAAAGTATTGGAGTTTCAGCTTCAGCATCAGTCCTTCCAATGAACACCCAGGACTGATCTCGTTTAGGATGGACTGGTTGGATCTCCTTGCAGTCCAAGGGACTCTCAAGAGTCTTCTCCAACATCACAGTTCAAAAGCATCAATTCTTCGGTGCTCAGCTTTCTTTACAGTCCAACTCTCACATCCATACATGACCACTGGAAAAACTATAGCCTTGACTAGATAGACCTTTGCTGACCAAGTAATGTCTCTGCTTTTTAATATGCTGTCTAGGTTGGTCATAACTTTCCTTCTGAGGAGTAGGCGTCTTTTAATTTCATGACCGCAGTCACCATCTGCAGTGATTTTGGAGTCCCCCAGAATAAAGTCAGCCACTGTTTCCACTGTTTCCCCATCTATTTGCCATGAAGTGATGGGACCAGATGCCATGATCTTAGTTTTCTGAATGTTGAGCTTTAAGCCAACTTTTTCACTCTCCTCTCACTTTCATCAAGAGGCTCTTTAGTTCTTCTTCGCTTTCTGCCATAAGGGTGGTGTCATCTGCATATCTGAGTTTATTGATATGTCTCCCGGCAATCTTGGTTCCAGCTTGTGCTTTCTCCAGCCCAGCGTTTCTCATGTGTACTCCGCATATAAGTTAAATAAGCAGGGTGACAATATACAGCCTTGACATACTCCTTTTCCTATTTGGATACCATAGCAATTCACTGATAGTGACTTGAGTGCAAAATGGCAGATGGGATGAGCTGTGACCTAGAAGCAGTACTAGACAGTTGGAGATCCAGGGACCTTGTTTTGTTCATGTCAATATACATAGTACTTAGCACAGTAACAGACTAACACTAAGCCCTCACTGATGATTGATGAATGAGGCTAAAAAGAGAAGCATATACTCTCCCAAACAAATATTAGGTACTTCACAACTCTATCTATAGTAATACCAGAAGTGTTGGGGTTCCTCAACTTAATAATAGCCTTGCTGGCTATTAACATGTTCTTTTCATCTCCATCGTCTCTCCCTGAGGCTATTTGGTGTCTCACCTTCAGCTGGCAGTCAGGACATGACTTTTGTTAGGCTGCTTCTATATAAAGCCCTGGCAATAGGAACTGCCTAGATTACCACCAGTGATTCACACACCTACACAGAGGGCTTACACCCACACAGAGTCATGGGGTGAAGGTTCAAACTCCAGTTCAGGTCTTGTTTCATTGCACAATATCGTGAAATTAAAATGACTCTTTCACTTCTTTATATAAACTATTGTAGATGTAGTGATCTGTATCATACTATGTGAATTTGGGTAGCGTGTAAGAAAAACCTCATTAATTCTCACCAGTGTTTAATCTAAGTTTAAAATGTGGGGTTGGCACTTAGAGGAGTGGGGAGATGATTAACTGCTTCAGAGAATAGAAAACTGTTTTTATGCAGTACATAAAAGCAACTGTTTTCCTGTAAACAATCTTTGCCTGTTCATTAAAAGATCCCCAGTAGTGCTTCTCTTTGACATGATTTTAGTACCAATTCATTTGTGTTATTGTATTACTTGAAAATAATAAAGCTGCATTTCATATGTTGTTAAAATTTTAAGAGGAAGGATTGTGTGACAGGAAATCACTGAACTCTGGAAGGGCATTTGAAAGAATATTTTTTTCAGGCATATAACAGTAATGTAATCAAAGCTAATGAAATATAGAAATATGCTTCAAAGAACAGTGAAAATGATTTTAATTAATAGTCTAATTGCTTTTATGTAAATGAATGCTTCCTAAGGCACTAGAAAAAATGGTTTTCTTGTACAAGGTAACTGTTCTCAGTGCAGAACTTATCTACACCATAAATTTCCTTTCATCACAGAATGAGCCCTAGCTCTTCTCCAAAATGATGAAATATTATTCTATAATTCCAACTTCAAGCAAGTCTGATTTAGTAAAGTTTTTCTCTC
Organism: Muntiacus reevesi; assembly: GCF_963930625.1. Classification (NCBI taxonomy): domain Eukaryota; kingdom Metazoa; phylum Chordata; class Mammalia; order Artiodactyla; family Cervidae; genus Muntiacus; species Muntiacus reevesi. The sequence continues at coordinate 143,677,837 of NC_089271.1, read as the reverse complement.
TCTGCAAAATAATTTCATAATGAAAGTAGAGTTCTATTTTCTTTATTCTGTATACTTGGACTGTATTTCTGACAATGAAAAAAGTTAAATCTAAAAGAATATCCACATTGTTCATTTGTGAAAATTGTTTTAATTCTTGGATATCCTATTAATACTTCTCTGAAAAAAATCAATGTCCACAGTCCATTAATCCTCACTCTGTGAATACTTAAAATGTTAGTAAAGTGGTAAACAAAAGATGCATCTCCTTCAAGCACTAATACTTCACCTACCTGGTCCCTTAGGATGCCATTTAATGGACCTATGCTCTTAACCTGTAATTACATTTTAAAAACATGCAGTTGTGGTGTTCAGTGGGTTTTTTCTGACATTTATCTGGGACATTTTTATGCTATAACTTCTTATGGGAATATTTCCATTCCCTTACAATAAGATCTTGGAGACAGTATATACTGGGTTGGCCAAAAAGTTAGTTCAGGTTTTTCCATAAGATGGGATGGAAAAACTCAAACGAACTTTTTGGCCAATCCATATTTTTAAAATACCTTCTCAAATTATGTACCTATTGCACATGAGAGAAAGAAAATATTACTCAGAGTAGGAGGGTAATTCAAGACTTCTTTGCATTCAGCAAACAAAAGGGCAAAAAGAAACAAAAAAACACAAAACCCCTATTGTCTTAAATGTACCTTCAGATAAATTTAACTACTGCATAGACTGTAGTATTCTGATTTCTGAAAGGCTACACAGTAAAGCACCATGTTCTACTGAAATATGAAAAAATAGGTAATCTAAATTCCTTTAGTATGTTTTCCTGTCCTGTAGTTAGTTTCACCCTTGTCTTTGACATACCACTAACATTCATAACAAAAGGAAAGCAGCAAAGACTAATATATACCACAAGACAGATATCTATAATGCTCCAATCATTATCTTTGCAGTTATTATTTATTTTGTTAATAGTAGAAGTAATTGGATGCTTCAGAAAACTCAGAGTACAATGATTTCATTGAGGACATTGACTTAAGTGAGTCTGGAAGAATTTTCAGTTTGATAAAAATGAATACCTATTTGACTCCCAGGGCTCCAAGAGCTGATCTTGGTGCCTTAGCAAGAAATTCATAAAAAAAAAAAATAGCCAGTTATATTCTGGCCAGTTCTATTTTTTTGAGTGCCACTTGGCACTGGGTAGAGGAGAAGCAATAGTCTCTGGATTTTGTCTATTTTCATGATTTGCTTCTTCTGAAGCTATAAGCAGGAACATGTGGTCAACTAAAATGTGGTGATTATAGTTTATACAAATGAACTGTGTACACCCTCATTTGACTGTAAGGAATTTGTGGGGAAGATCCTTGAAGGATATTTGTTACTATACCACAGAGGATATTAAAAAATATTTTGATCCAGCAAAAATATAAAAATAATTTTTGCTTAAAGCAAAAACACTGAACCTAAATCTCCATTCTTCTCTAAAATCAAAACACCCTCTTAATTTATAGGAAGGAACACCTACTGATTCATAGGATTTGGTCTCAGATAAAACCCTGGGGATGGGGGGGAAGGGATAGGTAGAAATGCATCTTTGCAAACCCTGCAAATATCTTGAATTAAAATTCACCTCTTTACAGATATTCTCTTGTGGCAGAATGATTTAGTTGGATTGTGTAATAATGTAATAATTACATAAAATATAATAATGGTAGAATTGTTCCATTGGTTTACATATTTATGGAGCTATTACCTGACAATGAGATGTTCTTGCTTCATAAAACACAAAGGAATTCCCAAATGCATGACGAAGTTTTCGTTTCTTTGGGTCGAGAGAATGTTTAAATCTTCCTTTTGAAACCAGCTAAGTGAGCCAGACTTATTCATGCCAGAAAAACTCATGAATCTGTACTTGGGGTTTATTCATTGCATGTGATCATTGCGGGGAATTCCTTTTCTCAGCCCGCTGTACAACCAGATGACACAGCATTTTTCAATTCCAATCTTATAAAAGAAAGGCCCAGCAGAGGGCATGTTGAGCATTTTTATGGCTAATCCAAACACCTTGGTACTTGCCTCAAGGATATTTAAGCAGTAACATTCTATATTTGCATCTAAAGTAAAATTTCCAATGTCTTCTGATGTCATATGGCAACTTTTTCAATTAAGAGAACACCAAGATACTCAGTCAAGTTCAGCCAAATAGATTTAAATAAAACAAAAATCAATCTAATTGATTCCTTTAAAACCAACCACCTTGAAGATGTGAATAAATTCCCAGAATGAATAAGACCAGTGAGTTCATAGATCCTCTTTAGTGGTTACATGCTCATGGAAGCAAGGCGATAGACAGAATATAAATATGCTAAGTTATGCCATTAATTTAATTATCTGCATGCAGCTAGTCCACTGGCAGTGTTTAAATCTCAGGCTAATTTTCTTTGATCACTCAAGCTACTTCAGTCACCTCTTATGGGTTGAAGGGAATGCCTGCATAAAACATAAGATGAAAATGTGCTGAAAAATGCATTTCAAAGTCAACTCCAAGTGTCTTTGATAATCTGCTCTTTTGTATTATCTATATCACTGCTTCCCATATACTTGTATCTATAACTGAGATCTGACTCAACTCTTTCTTAGGGGACTAATAAACAGTGACCCTAAGAAATCTAAACCGTCAGTATAATAACTCTGGTGTGCACCTAGTTTAGGTGGAAAATGAAATTCAATTAAAAAATTAAAAGGTTGATTTCAATATTTGAAGGAGAGAGCCAGACAGGCAAGAATATTATTTGCATTTTAAGAATATAATTCTTCTAATAAGAGAAAGATCATCAGAGCTTTGGTAAATGACCACTACTTTAAGCATGAGTGCCCTCTATTTCTAAATACTTGACAAACTGCAATGAATCAGAAAATTGCAAGATACCAGTTCTCTTACATTTTTCTCCATCTTTTTTTCTGCCCACACATCTAAAATGTTACTCAACTCAGCTATTTATCTTCCCATCATAGCAGTTAAAATCTTGCTTTTCCCCTCTGTTTTAATAACCCTTTGCCACAGTTAGTATCATATATGTTTACATGACACCCAAATAAATAAAAAAAACTAGTTGAACAAGGCAACTGAATGTTCTACTTTTAGCCAGTTGTTTTGCTCTTATGTAGGTAAGCCTGACTCTTGAATATGTCCTGAAATTATTCATCTGTATCTCTGCTGTCTTCCAAAATAACGCACTTGAAACAATTCTTCCTATTTGCAAGTGCCAGCCCTGTTTTCTTATGCCATTATATATAATACTGTAAATGATAAATAGTCAGTGTCTGCTACTGTTACTGCTAAGTCATTTCAGTCGTGTCTGACTCTGTGCGACCCCATCCCTGGGATTCTCCAGGCAAGAACACTGGAGTGGGTCGCCATTTCCTTCTCCAATGCATGAAAGTGAAAAGTGAAAGTGAAGTCGCTCAGTCATGTCTGACTCTTCGCGACACCATGGACTGCAGCCTACCAGGCTCCTCCGTCCATGGAATTTTCCAGGCAAGAGTACTGGAGTGGGGTGCCATTGCCTTCTCCAACCTAATTCACAGGCATCTCAGTTAGTCCCTTGGTTAAGACCAATACAAAAATAAGACATTTATGGATAAAATAGAATCAATCTAAAGGAGGGATTCTTAGGCTGGAGTCCTTGGAGATGCACAGATAGGTCATACAAAGTCTCTATGCAGCTGAAGTATTCTTTTTTTTTTTTTTTGGCCACGTGGCATGTGGGATCTTGGTTTCCTGACCAGGAATCAAACCTGCAGCTTGTGCATTGAAAGGGTGGAATCTTAACCACTGAACCACCAGGGAAGTACCAAGGTAAAGTATTCTTGAAGTTACCAGTACATGGAGTGGATTTTTTTTTAATCATTCTAAATTTCAAGAGCAATGCAGTCCAATAGAACATTCTACAATGATACAAACTTCTATCTCCATGCAGTCCAATATACATAGCCACAGTCTTTTGTGGCAGTTGAGTACTTGAAATGTGGCTAATGTGCTTGAAGAACTGAATTTTTACTTTTATTAAATTTAAATAGAACAAAGACAGAAATATAGATCAATGGAACAGAATAGAAAGCCCAAAGATAAATCCATGAACCTATAGACACCTTATCTTTGACAGAGGAGGCAAGGATATACAATGGAAAAAAGACAACCTCTTTAACAGGTGGTGCTGGGAAAACTGGTCAACCACTTGTAAAAGAATGAAACTAGATCACTTTCTAACACCATACACAAAAATAAACTCAAAGTGGATTAAAGATCTAAATGTAAGACCAGAAACTCTAAAACTCCTAGAGGAGAACATAGGGAAAACACTCTCCGACATAAATCACAGCAAGATCCTCTATGACCCACCTCCCAGAATATTGGAAATAAAAGCAAAAATAAACAAATGGGACCTAATGAAACTTAAAAGCTTCTGCACTACAAAGGAAACTATAAGTAAGGTGAAAAGACAGCCCTCAGATTGGGAGAAAATAATAGCAAATGAAGAAACAGACAAAGGATTAATCACAAAAATATACAAGCAATTCCTGAAGCTCAATTCCAGAAAAATAAATGACCTAATCAAAAAATGGGCCAAAGAACTAAACAGACATTTCTCCAAAGAAGACATACAGATGGCTAACAAACACATGAAAAGATGCTCAACATCACTCATTATCAGAGAAATGCAAATCAAAACCACAATGAGGTACCATTACACGCCAGTCAGGATGGCTGCTATCCAAAAGTCTACAAGCAATACATGCTGGAGAGGGTGTGGAGAAAAGGGAACCCTCTTACACTGTTGGTGGGAATGCAAACTAGTACAGCCACTATGGAGAACAGTGTGGAGATTTCTTAAAAAACTGGAAATAGAACTGCCATATGACCCAGCAATACCACTTCTGGGCATACACACTGAGGAAACCAGATCTGAAAGAGACATGTGCACCCCAGTGTTCATCACAGCACTGTTTATAATAGCCAGGACATGGAAGCAACCTAGATGCCCATCAGCAGACAAATGGATAAGGAAGCTGTGGTACATATACACCATGGAATATTACTCAGCCGTTAAAAAGAATTCACTTGAATCAGTTCTAATGAGATGGATGAAACTGGAGCCCATTACACAGAGTGAAGTAAGCCAGAAAGATAAAGAACATTACAGCATACTAACACATATATATGGAATTTAGAAAGATGGTAACGATAACCCTATATGCACAACAGAAAAAGAGACACAGAAGTACAGAACAGACTTTTGAACTCTGTTGGAGAAGGTGAGGGTGGGATGTTTCGAAAGAACAACATGTATATTATCTATGGTGAAACAGATTACCAGCCCAGGTGGGATGCATGAGTCAAGTGCTCGGGCCTGGTGCACTGGGAGGACCCAGAGGAATCGGGTGGAGAGGGAGGTGGGAGGGGGGATCAGGATGGGGAATACGTGTAACTCCATGGCTGATTCATATCAGTGTATGACAAAACCCACTGAAAAAAAATAACTAAATAAAATTTTAAAAAATAAAATAAATTTAAATAGACACATGAAGCTGTTGACTACTGTATTGAACAGTATAGCACTAGATGAACATTAACATGGGGTCACTGGGATAAGCTTCATGAGGTCCATGAAGTCCTTGAAATTGTGCACGTATTTGTGTGTGTTCATTCACTGTGTACATAAGTTTCATCAATGGACATGAGTTTGAGCAAACTTTGGGAGATAGTGAAGGGCAGGGAAGCCCAGCATGCTTTATAGTCCGTGGGGTCACAAAGAGTTGGACACGACTGAGCAACTGAACAACAACAAAGTTTCATCAAAATTTCAGAAGGAACTCTGTCCCCCCAAAAGGTTAAGAATCATAGCAAAAGCAGAAGTAGTGACCCTGTTTGGTCTGTATGCCTCCTAAAAACATAGTTAGAACTAGAAACTTGGTGAATTTTAATGTTTTTTCAAAACTTTAATGTCTTAAGAAAACATCTGAATCCCTCCGCAAAAAAAAAAAAAAAAAAAGGAGATAATTTCCTAGAGTTAAATTCAAGTAATGTATTATACATATACATTTCTACAACCAACACACATTTCTCTTTTCAAAAAACTTTTCATTTTGAGATAATTGTAGATTTATGTGCAGTTGTATGAAATAGAGATCCCATATATCATTCACCTAGTTTCCCTGAATATTATCACCTTATATAACTATAGAACAATATTACAACCAGGAAATTGACATTAATGCAATCCACTGAGCTTATTTAGATTTTACTAGTTTCACATGCACTCATGGCATGTTCTGGGACTTCCCTGATGGCTCGGATGGTAAAGCGTCTGCCTACAATGTGGGAGACCTGGGTTCAATCCCTGGGTCGGATAGATACCCTGGAGGAGGAAATGGCAACCCACACCAGGATTCTTGGCTGGAAAGTCCCATGGATGGAGGAATCTGGTAGGCTACAGTTCATGGGGTTGCAAAGAGTCAGACATGACTGAGTGACTTCACTTTACTTTCTATTGCATGTTCTATGCAGTTTTATCACATGTGTAGGTTCATGTGATTACCACCACAGTCAAGGTCCAGAACAATTCCATCACCACATTGTTCCCTCATATGGCCCTTTTATAGTGACACACACCTCCACCCCATACCCTTTCCTTGACTCTTGGCAACCATTAATCTGTTCTTCATTACTACAGTTTTTCATCTCAAAAATGTTATATAAATGGGGTCATACTGTATGTAATTTTTTGCAGATTGACTTTGTTCATTCAGTGTAATTCTTTGGAGATCCACTGAGATTGTTGCATATATTCATAGTTCATTCTTTTTTATTGCTGAGTAGTATTCCATGGTATGGATGTATCACAATTGGTTAACTATTCACCTATCAAAGAACATTTGGGTTCTTTCCAGTTTGGGGCAACTATGAATGAAGCTGCTATAAATGTTCATATACATATATTTTAGTGAACATAATTTTTCATTTATTTAAGATAGAGGCCCAAAACTAGTATTGCTGAGTTATATGGTAGATATATGTTTAATTTTATAAGAAACTACCAGACTGTTTTCCAAATTTGCTATACCATTTGACATTCTCACCGACTGTGTATGTGTGGTGCAGTTTCTCCACATTCTCACCATCATTTGGTGTGGTCATTTTTTGAAGCCATTCTGATAAGTATGCAGTGATATCACATCATGGTTTTAATGAACATTCCACTAATGGCTAATAATGTTGAACATCTTTTCATGTGCTTATTTACCATCTGTATATCCTCTTTGGTGAAATGTGTGTTCTTGTCCCAGAGGGGAAAAAAGCATCCCAAATAGGAATGGGTTCTTTTTACATAGGAACTTGAATAATACCAGTGGATAATATAGTTTTATAAAAGAAAGAAATGCTGTTCAATCAGGAATTTTTACTGGCTACCTGCTAAGATAGAAGCCTTAACATTAATTGATACTTACAGTGGCTCAACGGTAAAGAATCCGCCTGCCAATGTAGGAGACATGGGTTCAATCTCTGGATCGGGAAGATTCTCTGGAGAAGGAAATGGCAACCCGCTCCAGTATTCTTGCCAGGAAAATCCCATGGACAGAGGAGCCTTGTGGGCTGTGGTCCATGGGGATGCAAAGAGTCAGACATGACTGAAGTGACTAAACCACCACCACCACCACCACCATCCCGGTGAAGATGTTTCTGTGGAGAAGTAGAAAAATAGAATCCAGGAACAATACTTGGTTTTTTGATACCTTGACCTAGAGAGAATTGAGAGAATACAAATGAATGGAGAGATAAGAGAGCTTTTGGTTAAGTATTAGATTAGGTCATTTCATGAACATGTTTTATAGCAAGTACCAGTACCACAGATATTTTATATCCTTGGTATGCTTTTGATATATTTAGATGTCATTTATGGCCTTATTTTATAGGTCACAGTTGTATATACTCACCCAGATAGAGAGCCATCTACTTCAACTCAGTCAGGGCAGCAGAATTACCTACAGGCAGAACTATTACTCTCCTCTAAGAAGAGCTTGAATCAAATACCTGCAATCATGATTCGGGCATGCATGCTAAGTCACTTCAGTCCTGTCTGACTCTTCGTGACCCCATGGACTGTAGCCAGCCAGGCTCCTCTGTCCATGGGATTTCCCAGGCAAGAATACTGGAGAGGGATGCCATGCCGTCCTCCAGGGGATCTTCCTAACCCAGGAATCAAACCCAGTACTCTTATGTCTCCTGTATTGGCAGGCGTGTTCTTTACCACCGGCGCCAAATAAATCAAGACCAAATTCCTAAATACATTATTCAAGATCAACAAAGCCCTAACCTACCTTTTCTGTCCTGTCTCCCAATATTCCTCCTCTTATGCTTAAACAAACTGAAACAATGTTCCCTCAATCCCGCTGCTCTTTCCTGACTCTGAGCTTCTGTTTCTGCTATATCCTTTAGTGAAATATCTTCTCTCACCTATAAAAATTCCACCTACCCACCCCTCAAGGCCCTGCTCAGACAGATGCTACTTTCTCCATGAAATCTCCCCCAAATCATTAAGTCAAAAGCAAACATTCCCCCCTCTGCATTCACATAGGACTTTGTAACCCCTTCCAGCATCCATCTCTCTAACCACTCTTTTGTTTAAATGTCTTGCTATTACAATAACTTAGATGAGTCTCAAACACATTTTACTAAGAAATCAGATGCAAAAAAACTACATACTTAGTGATTCTATTTACATGACATTCTAGAAAAGGAAAAAAAAACAGGGACAGACAGCAGATGAAGGGTTGCCAGGGGTAAAGGATGGGTGCAGGGGGAGACTTAACTATAAAGGCATAGTATGTGGAATTTGAGGGAGTGATGAAATATTTTGATTGTGGTAGTGGCTACATGACTATATATTTGCCAAATTTATGGAATTGTATACTAAAAAAAGAGAAGTTTATTGTGTGTAAATTATACCTTAACAAACACAGTAGGAAAAAATTAATTCCAGCTAGTCATCAAACCAGAGAAGGCAATGGCACCCCACTCCAGTACTCTTGCCTGGAAAATCCCATGGATGGAGGAGCCTGGTAGGCTGCAGTCCATGGGGTCGCGAAGAGTCAGACATGACTGAGCGACTTCACTTTCACTTTTCAATTTTATGCATTGGAGAAGGAAATGGCAACCCACTCCAGTGTTCTTGCCTGGAGAATCCCAGGGATGGGGGTCACACAGAATCGGACACGACTGAAGTGACTTAGCAGCAGTAGCAGTCAGCAAACCATTCAGGTATAACCTAAATCAAATCCCTTATGACTATACAGTGGAAGTGAGAAATAGATTTAAGGGACTAGATCTGGTAGACAGAGAGCCTGATGAAATATGAACGGAGGTTCATGACATTGTACAGGAGACAGGGATCAAGACCATACCATGGAAAAGAAATGCAAAAAAGCAAAATGGTTGTCTGAGGAGGACTTACAAATAGCTGTGAAAAGAAGAGAAGCAAAAAGCAAAAGAGAAAAGGAAAGATATTCCCATCTGAATGCAGAGTTCCAAAGAATAGCAAGGAGAGATAAGAAAGCCTTCCTCAGCGATCAATGCAAAGAAATAGAGGAAAACAACAGAATGGGAAAGACTAGAGATCTCTTCAAGAAAATTAGAGATACCAAGGGAACATTTCATGCAAAAATGGGCTCAATAAAGGACTTAAGACGCTCCCTGGTGGTCTAGTGGTTAGGATTCGGCGCTCTCAATAAAGGACAGAAATGGTATGGACCTAACAGAAGCAGAAGATATTAAGAAGAGGTGGCAAGAATACACAGCAGAATTGTACAAAAAAACAACTTCACAACCCAGATAATCACAATGGTGCGATCACTCACCTAGAGCCAGACATCATGGAATGGGAAGTCAAGTGGGCCTTAGAAAGCGTCACTATGAACAAAGCTAGTAGATGTGATGGAATTCCAGTTGAGCTGTTTCAAATCCTGAAAGATGATGCTGTGAAAGTGCTGCACTCAATATGCCAGCAAACTTGGAAAACTCAGCAGTGGCCACAGGACTGGAAAAGGTCAGTTTTCATTCCAATCCCAAAGAAAGGCAATCCCAAAGAATGCTCAAACTACTGCACAATTGCACTCATCTCACACGCTAGTGAAGTAATGCTCAAAATTCTCCAAGCCAGGCTTCAGCAATACATGAACTGTGAACTTCCAGATGTTCAAGCTGGTTTTAGAAAAGGCAGAGGAAGCAGAGATCAAATTGCCAACATCCGATGTATCATCGAAAAAGCAAGAGAGTTCCAGAAAAACATTTATTTCTGCTTTATTGACTATGCCAAAGCCTGTGACTCTGTGGATCACAATAAACTATGGAAAATTCTGAAAGAGATGGGAATACCAGACCACCTGACCTGCCTCTTGAGAAACCTGTATGCAGGTCAGGGAGCAACAGTTAGAACTGGACATGGAACAACAGACTGGTTCCAAATAGGAAAAGGAGTATGTCAAGGCTATATATTGTCACTCTGCTTATTTAACTTATATGCAGAGTACATCATGAGAAACACCGGGCTGGAGAAAGCACAAGCTGGAATCAAGATTGCCAGGAGAAATATCAATAACCTCAGATATGCAGATGACACCACCCTTATGGCAGAAAGTGAAGAGGAACTAAAAAGCCTCTTGATGAAAGTGAAAGAGGAGAGTGAAAAAGTTGGCTTAAAGCTCAACATTCTGAAAACTAAGATCATGGCATCTGGTCCCATCACCTCATGGGAAATAGATGGGGAGACAGTGGAAACAGTGTCAGACTTTATTTTGGGGGGCTCCAAAATCACTGCAGGTGGTGACTGCAGCCATCAAATTAAAAGATGCTTACTCCTCAGAAGGAAAGTTATGACCAACCTAGAGAGCATATTAAAAAGCAGAGACATTACTTTGCCAACAACGGTCCATCTGGTCAAGGCTATGGTTTTTCCAGTGGTCATGTATGGATGTGAGAGTTGGACTGTGAAGAAAGCTGAGTGCCAAAAAATTGATGCTTTTGAGCTATGGTGTTGGAGAAGACTCTTGAGAGTCCCTTGGAGTGCAAGGAGTTCCAACCAGTCCATCCTAGGGGAGATCAGTCCTGGGTGTTCATTGGAAGGACTGATGCTGAAGCTGAAACTCCAATATTTTGGCCACCTCATGCGAAGAGTTTACTTGTTGGAAAAGACCCTGATGCCGGGAGGGATTGGGGGCAGGAGGAGAAGGGGACGACAGAGGATGAGATGGCTGGATGGCATACACTGACTCGATAGGCATGAGTTTGAGTAAACTCCGGGAGTTTGTGATCGACAGGGAGTCCTGGCGTGCTGGGATTCATGGGGTCGCAAAGAGTCAGATACGACTGAGCGACTGAACTGAACTGAACTGAGTCAGCAAACTAAACACGTTGCCCTATAGTTCTTGCCATCCACTTGCATGTGTGTGCTTAGTCGTGTCCAACTCTTTGGGACCCCATGGGCTACATGTAGCCTGCTAGGCTCCTCTGTCCATGGAATGTTCCAGGCAAGAATACTGGAGTGGGTTGCCATTTCCTCCTTCAGGGAATCTTCCTGACCCACAGATCAAACCCATGTTTCCTGCATTGGCAGGCAGGTTCTTTACCACTGAGCCACCTGGGAAATCCTGCCATCCACTTACTGTTTTTCAAATGTATTCTAATGTCCCAAGCTAAAAGCTGGGGCTACAAAGAAGAAAAATACATGATCCCTTCTCTCAAGGAACTCAGTCTCTGATGGAGAAGGTATGTAAATAAATAAATGTACCATAGCATGGAAGATACTATATATGGTAAAGTGGAGGTATAAAGGAGACAATGGTCAGATGGACCTAGATTGTTGAGGTCCTAGCCCTTGAATTTAGAAATTTCTACTCTATTCAATACACAAAATGAGAAGTAACATAATCATAGCTATGTTTTATGTATGGCAGTAATATGAAGGATGACTTGGAGTGGGGCAGAGACTAAAAGCAGGGAGATCAATTAGGAGGCTATTTACAACTGTCTAGAAAATTAATATCACTTTTCTTTCTTATTAGTAGGCTATTGAGATTAGACTAGGCTTTCAACTAAAGCTTGTATTGCTTATAATCTAGATGAACATAGGCAAAAAACAAAAAGGGCTCACAAAATTTTCCTTGGTACAACTGACTCCCAGTAGACTAAGATACTTAAAGGAGGGACCTTGTTGCAACTATCATAAGACTTTGTAGACATTAGAAGCTCTAAAAAATATTTATTATTCTAATGAATAAATTCAAGAATGTGTGAATTTTCTTTTAAGTCACCGAAGCTCCAAAAGAGAAGATCATAAATCCTGCATGCTCAGTGATACTTATCGCTTAACATTTTGTATGTCATTCTACAACCCAGAGGGTCAAGGTTAGAGAAACATTTTATTTTACTAATTTGAATACTGACTGCAGTGATCAGGTGGGATTAGTCTAGAACATTTTTTCCCTGAAAAGTTCATTCTTTGCTTGTTCACTGCTATGTAACACGACTTACAGTAACAGGGCTAAGATTCTGTTTAAAAAAATAGGATAACAGCAGGCATTATAAATCTACACTAGAACTACCCTTGGGCTTCCCAGGTGGAAAGTTAAGTGAAAGTGAAAGTTGCTCAGTCGTGTCCAACTCTCTGTGACCTCATGGACTATACAGTTCATGGAATTCTCCAGGCCAGAATCCCAAGTGGTACTAGTGGTAAAGAACCTGCCTGCCAATGCAGGAGATGCAGAAGACACCAGTTTGATCCCTGAGTCCAGAAGATTCCTTGAAGAAGGAAATGGCAACCTGCTCCTGTATTCTTTCATGGAGAATCCCATGGAAAGAGGAGCCTGGCAGGCTACAGTCCATGGGGTTGCAAAGAGTCAGACACAACTGAAGCAACTTACCATGCACACACTACCCTTAAGCAATTGACTATTCCATCTATCTTGGAACTCGAAAATCTCTGCTGAAAATATCGTATGTGCGGCAGAGTTGAAGGCACTGATCTGAGATAGCCTGGTTCCTGGAATGTATGTGCTGAAAAGTGTTCATTCTGCCTTGAATCTAAACAAACAAGGTCCTAAAACCAGCAGGATGTTGGGCCCTAAACACCTTGTAGAGCCCAAACATATGCTCTCATCGGGTCTCTGAAAAAACACCTCAACCATCACCACCTCAGCAAAACTAAGATGCTTAATGAACTGGTGGGATTATTAAAATAAACTTGATGAACCTCTTCAAACAAATAGGAGTTCAGGCTTTCAATGTCTACTTGCTCCCTCTCTTTTTCACCCCCACCACACAAAAACCAAACATTGCTAAGCCACTTCATTGCCTCTCCTAAAAGGCTTTCTGTGGCACCAGAGCTGACAACATCCAGAATATTAAGAAGTCATTGGTCTCTAGATCCAAACTACTTTGCTCTAAAGAACATGAAGGATACTGATCCTATCTGCCCCCAAAGTTACACGGACACAGCTTAGAAAAGAGTGTATCCACCCTCTGCTAACTGGAAGATTGGCAGCTAAGGGAGAATTTATTTTATGGATTCCTGGTTGTGCTGTGGTTCAATGGATCTGGGCATTTTTTCCTTGTGATGGTTCTGTTAGTACTTTTCGTCATTAAAGTTCCTATACTTTATATGGCATGATTTGTGATAAAGTCAAACCAAAGTAAGTTTTGTAGTCATAAAATACCCTTTTGTTGAAGGTGTGCTTGTCTCTTGCCTGTTTCCTGCGGCCAACACAACCATGCTAAGCTGCTGCTGCTAAGTCACTTCAGTCGTGTCCGACTCTGTGTGACCCCATAGACATTAGCCCACCAGACTCCCCCGTGTCTGGGATTCTCCAGGCAAGAACACTGGAGTGGGTTGCCATTTCCTTCTCCAATGAGTGAAAGGGGAAAGTTAAAGTGAAGTCACTTAGTCGTGTCTGACTCTTAGTGACCCCATGGACTGTAGCCTACCAAGCTCCTCCATCCACAGGATTTTCCAGGCAAGAGTACTGGAGTGGGGTGCCACTGCCTTCTCCAACACAACCATGACACTTATCTAATCCTGATGTGACTGAACTTAATTACTGTGTGAATCGGGAGTGGGAGACCAGCTAATTTCAGTTGTCTCAACTGTGTGTTAGTACCTGATCATTATTGCCAGATACTTGTTTACTCCCAGTTTTTGATCGATTTTGAGCTCTGGCCAGCAGCAGCTAATCCTAAGGCATATTGTTGGCAACTGTGAATTTTTGACTTTGCCCCTTGGAATACAAAGGCCACCTTTGCCCCACACTTTAGCTTCTAAAGAGTAAACCTTGGCCTCACAGGTGATTGTGATTATGCACTACACTATAACTATGCTTATTCTTAAACTGCTTTTCAGAAGTTTCAGTTTTACTAGGAATTACCAAATCAGTCTCCTATTAAAAAGGAATCCCATTCTGTCTGTAGGTTAAAAAAAATACTGCCCATGTACATTTTGAAGAACTCAACCCCTCCCTAATTTAGTAAACTGATCTTCTCCATGCCTGCCAGGCCCACTCCCTTCTCCAGCAATTCTGTCATTTGTCCTAGGCAGTGGCAAAATCTTAGATAATTTATTTTAGCTACATTAGCTGATGTGGTAGGCTTTAATCTGAAGAAACACTAAGTGGTTCAGAATATATCTACACAATTTTTTCATTATTATTATCCCTATTTTGTAGCTGAGAAAGAAGAAACAGAAAATTCCCTGGTGTCACATAACCAGTCCACAGCAAAGTTAAATATAACAACAGGATCTAGTCTACTAAGTAGCACAAACAGATTGGAAATAAACCTCAGATATGTGGCCATATCTGTAGGGCACGATTCATTAAAAACATTTTCCCTAAGCAGTTGTTTTTCTTTCTTTTAATATACAGAAATCTCTTGTGTCCACAGATTTAATTCTTTGAAAGTCATCTTACTAGAAACCTAAAAAGAGAGAGTTAGAAGAGATTGCATGAGAACAGATTAATTTCCCAAGTATTTGATTGAACAAATTTCTTTCAGGTTTTTCTGTAAGATTTTATGGAAAAGTCCAACAAATTTTTTTGACCAATCTGATAACATTGTCCTGATACTGCAGGTGAGGGTAAAAATCACTCACATCCATCGTTCCCTCCAAGCACCTCCCTTGGCCAACTTTCCCCTGGGAACCATTGCTGACCCCATGCCTTGGGCTCTTCCCTACTCATATCCCTTTTTAGCAGTCTGAGATTCCCACAATCATCCCCCCAAACTCAAGATAGCTAACTTGACTCCTCTTCCCCATAGCAATCAACGACACAATTCACTTCCAATTTTCTTCACTGTCCTTATCACTATGATACCTTTCTGTACTAGTTTGCATCAGTGAACAGAAAACACCCTTTCCACACATAACACATGTTCAAGCACTCCTCTCCACACAAGCATGGGGGCCATTGTGTACAACTCGATGTAGACATTTATAAAGGATGATGAAGCACTTGACTAAATGGACTTTCATTATCTCTGTTATCTAGGATTTTTAGGGCTGTTCAGCAAGAATCAGTGCACTCTGGTGAAGGGGTTCTTAGTAGGTTGAATGTGTTACTGA
Source organism: Muntiacus reevesi (assembly GCF_963930625.1). Classification (NCBI taxonomy): domain Eukaryota; kingdom Metazoa; phylum Chordata; class Mammalia; order Artiodactyla; family Cervidae; genus Muntiacus; species Muntiacus reevesi. The sequence goes on along the minus strand of NC_089271.1, from coordinate 143,662,184 downwards.
AAAACACTGAAAAACAACAAATCTTTCCCCCTTGTAGTAATACCCTATGTATGTGGAGAGGAAGTACAGCAAAATGAAAATGGCATAGAATCTGGAGTCAAATATAACTCCCATGTGAATTCCAACTCTGCCACTTACTAGCTATGTGACCTTCAGCAAGAAACTTCACTTTTCTGAGCCTCATTTTTCTCATCTGAAAATAATAGGATTTTATTACTTGTTGTAAGAATCAAATGATATAATTAATACATGTAAAGTGTCTGGCACAAAGTAAATCCTCAATAAATATATTTCTTTCCTACTCCTACTTTGGTAAGTAGTTTATGGAATGAAAAGTTTTACAAGAAGAGTGTAGTTTTGTTCTAAGATATGGAGTCAAATTCCAATTCGATCGTTAGGTTATTCCCTAATGGGTGACCTCAGCAAGTTACTTAACCTGAGCACACATTTCTCCTCTGGTAAGATGTAGTATATAATACTTAACACATGGGTATAACATGTCTGGTTCCTGGCAGGTTCTCAATGGTAGCTATTACTGTTACAGGCATGAGAAGACTGTTCTTAGATTGAGATATAGCACACCTACTGTTGTAAAGCCCCTCTCTGAAATTCTGTCTTTTCTTTGAGTGCATGAAATCTTTGTTTAAAAAAATATCTGTTGTTTTCTAATGGTTGTATGCCCACTTGAGCTGACTGAGGTTTACCTGCACTTGCAAGTCATGGGACATAATTTGAAAGTATGCCACAGCACCACATTTGGGGTTTAGGGTTCTGTTTCATTTGGCTGTTTGCTCTCTCCGCACTGCCATCTTCTTCGTGCTATCCTCAAGTGGAAATATGTTGCCATACATTCTCTGCACCTATATTGTCGAGCTGTTTGGCTACAGCATGGCTTTGATGCCAGGTTACCAGTTGTCCTAGATGGTATTTTGCCACTTATTTAATGGTAAGAAGCCAGATGTGGTGTCTCATTTCCTGGAGACATATTAAAGGCTGAATGCTCTTGTCCATCTCTGCACCACCACAGAAACTCCATGTGATTGGGAACTTAATCAGCTGCTGTGGTACCCTGCAGTGGCTTCTGCAGTAAACTCTGCAGTAAACTCTGTTTACCACTGCTCAGGGTGGCTTTCAGTTCAGTGTTGCTGATATACATATTTGGCAAGGCTAGCCTTTGTGGTAGGATTTGAGGAGTTGAAAAAGACTCCTGGCCCAAATATATCTCTGTCACTGATCACAGTGACTGAAATGCACACAAGAAACTTTTCACATGAACTTTCCTTCTTGGGTGTAAGGCAATGTTAGAATGCAAATACCACTCTCGAGAGGAAACATACTGGGTCATTATTGGCTATTAATACTTAAAGTCAGAAGTGCATTGAAATCCTGACTCTATTACTAGCTATATGAGCTTAGGGAGTCGCTAATCCTCTCTGAAACAGTTTTTTTTTTTTTCTGAAAATAAGGATAATAGCAGACTTCCCTGGTGGTCCGGTGGTTAAAACTCTGCCTTCCAAGGCAGGGGGTCGGGTTCCATCCCTGGTGGGGGAACTAAGATCCCACATGCCAAAGGTGCAGCAAAATTTTTTTAATGAAAATAAGGATAATAATGGAGGGTTGTGAGAATTTAATGAGATAATGCATGTAAAGGGCATAGTAAATGCTCAACGAACTCTTATTATCCTTGGGGACAGTAGGACCTGGAAGGAATACATCTAGAAGTGGTAAACTCAGTTTGAGAGCCAGGAAAAGATGAAGTCTGGTACAGGGAAACTGCTCATAGCAAAGACCCTGGTGGAGTGCTGATAATACAGCTGGGGAAGAGCATGGAAACTCTGGAGAGCTGGGATAGGAAGAATTGGATGGGAGGAAGAGGAAAGACTGAAACAAAATCACAGTACATCTGCAGGAACTTTCTAACAAGAAAAGCGCAGTACTATTCAGGATGCAGTGCTCTGGGAGGTAGTAAGCTCTGACACTGGGAGTGTTGAAGCAGAGGCTGGGTGCTGGCTACCTGTCAAGAATACTCTAGTCTACCCCAGAGTAGACTACAAATCACCTGGGAATTTTGTTTAAATGCAGATTCTGATTCAGCAGGTCTGGGTGGAACCTGAGAGTCTTCACTTCTCAGGAGCTCACTGACAATGCCGATGCTCCTGATCAACAGATCTCACTCTTAGTATCAAAGGCTCTGTTGCAGTTTGAAAAGAAATCATAATGAGACAGATGAATTTGGTTAGGGAAAGCCAGAGAGTAACCCAGACAAGGCTCCTTAAAATGGGAGCACTGTAATGCAGTCAGGATCTACAGTCTGGTCCTTAGCTTCATAAGCTTTGCAATTTGATTGGTAGTATAACCAGAGCCTGGGCTCCTGGGGACTGACTCATGCTTAACCAAATTCACAAGAGACCCATATACAAGTCAGAATGCCGACTGATTAATTTCTAATGAGAAGTATAACTTCTAAGAGGAACAGATACTAATGTTTTCTGATCAGTGCATTATCTCCCTGTAGGCATATTTACATGAGGAGCTAAATGATAATAAGAAGGTTGCTTGGTGAGGGTGGACTCATAGCAAGGGGAGTTCACAGGATGATTTTTAACAGTTCATGTCATCAAGCTATGATAGTCTGATACCTCCATCTCCACCACTGGGCTAGAATGGTCTAGGGTGAGGGTGTTAGCCTCAATACCAAGTCTGTTGTGCCCTAATACAATTTGGATGATATATGTAAGCCTGGGTCTGGTAATATCATTCATTTGATCCACTTCAATATAAATTTACAATCTAAACTCATCATTACAAAAAGTTTAAAATATAGAGAAAAGTTGAAAAAATATTGCAGTAAGCACCTATATACCCACCATCTAGATTCAACAATTGTTATCATTTTGCCATATTTACTTTATGTCTCTGTGTGCACACACGTGCATTGAGCCTACACTGTTTAACATAGATTGCGGAACTCTTCATGCTCTGGCACAACCCGCTTGACCCGCTCCATTCCTCCTGGCTCCCCCTTTGCTCCCCAGACATATCTAACTATTGGATGGGAGTTCCCGAATGTTCCCTGCTATTTATTACCTATTGCCTATGTCTGAATATCCTTATTTTCTTTTTCCTTGATTAACTCTATTTGTTCATAAAGACAGCCATGCCCATGTTGCATCCTATACTCTTCTCAGTGATAACATGTATTACACTATGCTGTTATTTGCTTGCCTCTCTTCGTGACTCAGATGGTAAAGAATCTACCCGCAATATGGGAGACCCGGGTTCAACCCCTGGGTAGGGAAGATCCCCTGGAGAAGGAAATGGCAACCCACTCCAGTATTCTTGCCTGGAGAATCCCATGGACAGAGGATCCTGTTAGGTTATAGTCCATGGGGTCGCAAAGAGTCGGACGCAACTGAGTGACTAACACTTTGACTTTCTTACTAAACTATAAACTCCTTGAGGGCAGGGACTGTTTCATTTGTCCCTGTATACCTGTACCTCTCAAGTGTCTTGTGCTTAGTAGATGTTCAGTAACCAGAAAATTCAACTGCCAGCTGGACAGTTCTACCTAGTTATATCATGGGCACCTTGAATTCAACATGTCTAAACTGAAATAATTTCTCCCCCTACTGAGTCTACATATTTAAAACCTTCCTCCTAATTAAATGCCATTCAGTCTTCCAAGTCAAAAACCTCAGAGCAGTCCCTAACTCTTCCCTCTCATTCATCCTCCAAACAAGTCTTATTGATTCTATCTCCAAAATACACTACAATCTGTCCATTTCTCTTTATGTCCATTACCTATTTAGTCTGGACCACTTTCATTTCTCACCTGGAGAGCACTGCCAACAATCCTGTCTGGGTTCCCTACAGACAGAGGATTACCTGCAGGAGACTCTTGTCTCCTCCAAATTTTTATTCACAGAGAAGCCATAATGATCACTAAAATTCAGATCTGACTTTATTACTCCCTGCTTAAATCTTAATTATATTACTCCTTGCTTTTGGATCAAGTTCAAACTCCTTAACTTTACCCAAAGGACTCTCAAGAACTGAACCCTTTGAACCTCTATAACTTTACCTCTTGTACTCTGGGTTCCAAACATTTGGTGTTTATAGAGTCTGTATTACTTGCTGTTTCTCAACATTTTCAGTTTCATGCGTCAATGCCTTTTCTTGTATTGTTCTCTGTCTAGAAAGGCTGACACTTTCAAAATCAGCACAATTGTAACCTCCTCTGGGAAGCTTTTTCTTAACTTCCCAGTCTGAGTTAGTTCCTCTTCTCTAACACCCACTACTGCCCTACACCTACCTCTAGCATATCTCTTACACTATATACATCCAGCACTCTATACATAATACAATGATCAGTTTGCTTATTTGTCTCATCAAAAATAATTTATGAGCTTTCTGAGAGCAGAGTTGGTGTCTTATTTTTTTAATCCCAATGCTTAGCCCATGATTGGCATATAGGAGATTGCAATAAATATTTAAGAAAAGACAGAATGAATATTAATAAATGTCTCTCCAAACTTCACTATTGTAAACACCTCATAAAAGATCTCTTCTCTTTTGAACACATTGTTTCCTCAAAGTACCATATAGTTGTTTTGTCACGCAAGTAATATTGATTGAATGTTGAGTGCTCTTTACCAGTAATTTCAGACAATTTCTGGAATCATACCATTTCTTTAGATGGCAGATGCTATCCTTTTGTTTTACTCTAGGTAATTTTTATCTAAGAGAGTAACATAATCAGTAGTTGGGGGTGCCATGCTATTGGTCCCACATACTTCCCTTGACCTCTAAAGTCTCTTTCAACACCTACAGTTCATGGTTCACAAAATTGCCCATTTATTTGGATTCTAGGTGCTATTTAGTTATGGTATTAATTTTCCTCTAGGTTTCTCTCAAACCATAAGAGTATCAAGTGCAGAATTGTCCCATGCTTAATCTTTGCAAATATTATTGATTAAGTAAACATTGGGCCATGGGTGTGAAATGATTGATAGGAACCTAACAAATGTTGGACTGGATAAAGTAAATTATATTTATTTGAACTGAAAAAAATTGTTAAAACTAAACATTCTGGACATTACTTTCTCTGATTATTACCTCAAAGTAACAACCTTGATATTCTTTAAAAAGTATTGGGTCCCTGACTGTTTAATAATAATAGTATTTAACAGATAATAATTTTTATATTCTGCTAGTGAAGTGAAAGCCTTTCAGTCCTGTCTGACTCTTTGTGACCCCATGGACTATACACTACATGGCATTCTCCAGGCCAGAATACTGGAGTGGGTAGCCTTTCCCTTCCCCAGGGGATCTACCCAACCCAGGGATCCAACCCAAGTCTCCCACATTGCAGGCAGATTCTTTACCGGCTGAGTCACAAGGGAAGCCCTATACTCTGCTAAGCACTGCTCTAAGGGCTTTATATGTATGAACTCATTTGATCATCTGGACAAGTCTATGAGGTAGGTACTATTATCACTCCCATTTTGCAGATGATGAGGAAACTGAGGCACGGAGAAGTAAGAAGCAATCTTGCCAAGGTCGAAGGTTATCCATGTGTCAGACACCAGAAGTATTAATTTCGTTTAATCCATGCTTATTTATTGAGCACACACTAAATTAACAACTAACAGGGTAAATGAAAATTGTATACTTAAAGTAAGGAGAAATCTTAACGCCAAAGTGCCATGAGCGAATTGTCAAGGTGAATCAGGCTCATTTTTGTTAGTGGGCAGTAGAGAAAGATTATGTAGTTAAGGTCATGAGTTAGCAGAGACATATCTGGTTGGGTAAATCTGGTTTGCGGAAGATGGAAGAGGCTTAGTTTTGAGGAGTATGAAAACAGTCATTCTTTTTTTGAGAGCTAAGATTAGCTTGAGAAGGGGCATCTAATGCAGTATATTTAGGATGAGGTAAGGGTAAAAGAAAATACACAGGTATGACGCTTGTTTAGAGCAGGAAAGGAAAAATTAAAAAAGAAAAAGATAATGCGTTCTTCCTGCCCCTCTCCCCTTAGAGAATTAGTAAATAGCCTGCCTAGGTATCACCCACCTACACAAATTCTCTGGACTGCAACTCAGACCCTTCAGATCTGGGCTTTTTAGAAGTACTTTTCGCATTCTGGCACCTTAAACCTGAACAGCCTTGTGGGCAAACGTTACGAGGAAAAAAAATACATTCTTGCAGTTCAAAATGGACTCGAATCCTACCAGCGAGCGTTTCTGTTCGCGCTGATTCCACAGTTCACCTGTCCATTTTTCCGATCCTAGTCTAAAGCCTTCCCCTCCTGTTACCCTTTTAAGAGGCGGTCCCGCAGTGTCCTTTCCTCCCTCCCAGCCACCTCTACCCCCAGTCAACGGGGCGGAGCTTCGCGCTAAAACCCCGGAGCCCGACGCGGCCCCCTCAGTCGCGGAGAGTGGAGCCACAAAGGGCTTCCTCTGCGGCAACATCTCCGGCGACGCTACGTGCCCGCCGGCTCTGACCCAGCCCGCCGCGCGCGCCAGTCTCCCCCGGTCCTCTCGTTACCTGGCGCGCACCTGGCCCAGGCCGGGGTCCCGCCGAGAGTCGGGAAGGCGCGTGCCAGGGGCCCTAGGGAACCTCAGAGCGCGCGTACCATGGGGCCGCTGCTGGGGGCCGGGATCTTCTGCCGCGGTGGTTGTGGCTTTTCCCGATTGCTGGCCTGGTGCTTCCTGCTGGTTCTGAGTCCGCAAACCCCCGGCTCCAGGGGGGCCGAAGCCGTGTGGACCGCGTACCTCAACGTGTCCTGGCGGGTTCCGCACACCGGAGTGAACCGCACCGTGTGGGAGCTGAGCGAGGAGGGCGTGTACGGCCAGGATTCGCCGCTCGAGCCCGTGGCTGGGGTCCTGGTACCGCCCGACGGGCCGGGGGCGCTCAACGCCTGTAACCCGCACACGAATTTCACGGTGCCCACGGTCCCGGGGGACTGGGGCAGCGTGCAAGTGTCTTGGTTGGCCCTCATCCAGCGCGGTGGGGGTTGCACCTTCGCAGACAAGATCCATCTGGCTTACGAGAGAGGGGCGTCTGGAGCCGTCATCTTTAACTTCCCGGGGACCCGCAATGAGGTCATCCCCATGTCTCACCCGGGTGAGTGCAGCTATCCGATTGCGCCCCATCAAACCCCTGCCGAGGCCGTTTTTTCCCATATTTCTCTCAGGGTATTCCTCCCCCTATCCCCTTGCTCCGAAAGAAGACGAGTGTCCTTTCTGTCCCCATCGAGTAAGGCAGGGTCCTCTCTTCCCCAGCTTCATCCTGCATGGGGGGTTGGGCGGGAAAATCCTTCAGAATTTGCCTCTGTGGTGGAAAAGGGTAAAAACCAACAGAGTGCGGAGGCTGGCAACTCGAGAACTGTTGGGGTTCTTTGCGTCGTCTTTTCCTGCTGTTTGTGAGGGTGCTTGCATGGGGTGGGCATTGGTAGTGGGCATTGGGTTTGATGTGACTGGGAGGCAGCCTAACCGAGAAGCCCATCTGGAAAATCCCTTCCTCAAATCTTGTCCTGATTCACAGCTTCAGGCCCGCCGCAGATTTTTTTCCCCTGCTCTCCCTGTTCTCTCTGCGTGTTTCCTCGAATCAGGTACAAGATTGTGTTACTGTGCCCTGTTAACCTCATTCCAGTTTTGTTGGAAGCTATGTTCAGCCCTTGGGTCCTTCTCTGCCCCGGGGTCTCAGGTCCCAAGTGACTGTTGCCATCACTGCTTTCCTTGGCCTCTGGGGAAGAAAAATCTGATTTAGCTTATTGAGTGACAAAACAGGTGACTAGTATTACTTAAAAGGGAGAGGTTTATGCAGGAGGCTAGCAAGGACCTAGACGTTGGAAAATGTAATCGAGGTAGATCTTACATTTGTGCAGATGAGGTGGGTTACTCTTTTTCCCTTTTCAGTTATCCTTCCAGAAACCTTCTCCCTATTTGTGTTTATGTATTCATACCAGGCCCCAAAAGACAAAGAAAAAAATGTGGGGGGATAAAAAGGCAGAGACACATACTAGCAGTATATCATAGTTGTTGAGAGCTGGGCCTCAAGTCAGATGTTGGTTAAATTCTCGCTTCATTGCTTGCTAGTCCTGTGACCTTGAGCAACTTATTTGAAGTCTAACCTGGGTTCCCTCCTCAATCAATGGAAAAGAACTAAGAATGAACCACTCCCACAGGTTTGCCAGGATGATTATCCTTTTAGGAGTCACTGGAGAGATGAATCTGCTTGTTTAGCTACTGGAGGTTTTGTGTTTTTCCTAAAACAGTGTGTCTGGCCCTGCCTAGAGAGCACTTGTAGACAGAGTGGCTGGGTGGTATAATGGAAAGGGCACTGAACTGGAACTCAGGAGATTTGAGCTCATTTTAGTCCCTTCTGTGCCTCTACCAGCTTTGTGACCTTGTACAGGTTACTCACTTAGTCAAATGATAGTACAGAGGTAGGAGAGGAAGGCCAAGTTGCAGATTGTGCAGAGACAAAAATGAACCAAATAAACTCCCTTCCAGCTCTAAAATGCTGTGATTCTTAGATTTTATATTGAGTAAAGATAGCAGCAACTCCATCTCTTTTGGTTGATAATTCATTGATTAGAATGAAAAGACTTTTGAAAGTCTGATAGAAAGGAAGAATAAGGACTCATAAATTTTAAAGTCCTTCCATTTCAATTGGCTACTTACATGCAAGGTTTTGACTTTGCCTCCTCCAAATGAGATTCATTTGCACGGATGATTTGGAATTGAAAAGTACTCTTTAATTAGAGAGTTCTGGTTTAGACTGCTTTCATACTACTTCTGTTTAAGGATATAAGCTTATATTTATCTGATAGTTTTAGGGGACAATAAAATTAATTTTTTTGCATTCCTACTATGTTCCAGGCACTCTGCATACATCTTATACTTTGTGGAGAGATAGTATGGTGTACTAGGAAAAGCACAGGCATTGTAGTTAAGAATGAGAATCAAATTCTGAATTTACCACATAATAGCTTTGTGTCCTTGGTCAGATTTTTGAACTTTACTGAGTCTCTGTTTTCCCATCTGTAAGATGGAGATATTTACATTGCTGTGATCATTAAGGATAATGTATGTAAACTACCTAGCAGATAATAAATACTCAGTTAAAAGTCAGTTATTATAATAGGCTGATGTTAACAAGATGCAAAAAATTAACGAGCAAACATAGGCTTACACAACTGTCAGGATAAAGACAAATACACTGGTAATCTAAGCATGGCTCTTTTGTTTCAGAATACTATATAGAAATAAAGCCCTAAATATCGATCACGTAATTAAAACTCAGAAGAGTGTTTTGACACTTTAAAAAAAAGAATTATTATCTGAGATGTAGCAATGAATTTTTATCTGACTGTAGCAGTGTTACACTTAAGTTAACTAGCTGAAAGAGCTAGCTAGATACTTGAGGAATGGAATCACATTTCTCCCTTTAACTCCTGGAAAAACTACTTTTCAACACAGGGGAAAATCACTTTGCATTTCATCCACATATGTTGTTAAATATTTTGTTTGCAAAGTGCCGTGTTGTTCGCTTTGCTCATTCCTAAGAGTAATCCCAGGGTTCATTATAATCTCTGGTCAAAAAACGATTTCTCTTGGATCCTAGTGGCAAAGAGGTAAGACTGAAGTTTAAATGTTGATTAACTTAATATATATTGCCATGAATTCTACAAGGGCCGCTGAATGTGGAAAAGTCATTGCTGTTGACTTTGTTTTACAAAAGCTTTCTCCACCCCCTCTCTCAGGGGCCTGTGCTTGAATTGTCCTTCAGTGGAATTTAGTGCTGATCATCCACACTCCTACCTATCACAGTTCTGTGACCATGAAGATCCATTTGTTTCAAGTAATAGAACTAACTGGTTTACAGCAGTAGCTTTAAAACTTTTGTATATTGGAGAGAAACTCCACTATACAACCGCAACCAATTAGAAAAATCAGGCTGTTTTTATGGATACCAAATTTTCCCAAAGGGTAGCTATAGCCTTACGGCAACCTAGCAGTTTATTTCTGTACACTATCTTCCAGAAAATCTTGATTCATTCAGATAAAAAATTGTAAATGATAGATGTTTATTAACAGCTGATCCAGCAATCTCTGGATATTTTCATTCAAATTGATCCAGAAATGGGGAAGAAAATTCAGAGAAAATTTTGGTTTCACAGTTAAATCACTGTCCGTGTCTTATTTAAATATGAAAATCAGATAAGAAGTGGCCAAAACTTAGAGTAAGCACTAAAGCCGTCTAAGATGCAGAGTTGTCACGATGAGACACGTTGTGCATGCTCTTGTTATTGCACAACTAACTAGTCTGCTTTCCTAAGCAGTTGAGCCTGAGCCTTGCATGCTTTCTAATTGAACACAACCCACTGGTTGAAGTGGTGTCAGTACTTCCTTGTATAGTTTTCCTTGAGTCAACATGTGCAGGCATGAGTTTATTGAAAGACGTGTGCAAAGCTTCCACCTTCATAATCCATGACGTGCTTACAAGAACTTGAAACATATTCAAAGCGATGGCAAAAGAAGCATTATTCTTGAGGGCTGTAAAAAAGTGAATGAACCAAGCCATTTAAGTTAATGATTTGGTGGTCTCCCTTGGAATAGAGGTTGCTATATAAAACAGTTGCTTGTTGTATACATTGTTGAAAGACCTCTTAGAGCATATTAAGAAGATGACCTTTGCCACTTTTTATTTATTTATTTATTACTTTTTGGCTGCTCAGTGCAGCATGTGGGATCTTAGTTCCCCAACCAGGGATAGAACCTGTGCCCCCTCCAGTGGGAGTCAGGAGTCTTAACTGCTGGACTGCCAAGGAAATCCCCAGGGTTTTTTTTTTTTTCTTAATTGAAATATACTTGATTTACAGTGCTGTGTTAATTTCAGGTGTATAGTACAGTGATTCAGATACACACACACACACACACACACACACACACACACACACACATATTCTTTATCAGATTCTTTTCCCTTATGTGCATGCTTAGTTGCTTCAGTCGTGTCTGACTCTTTGTGACCCCATAGACCATAGCCCACCAGGCTCCTCTGTTGGTGGGATTTTTCCAGCAAGAATGCTGGAGTAGATTGCCATGCCCTCCTCCAGGGGATCTTCCTGACCCAGTGATCAAATCTGCGTCTCCTGCATTGCAGGTGGATTATTTGCCTGCTGAGCCACTGGGGAAGGCCCAATTCCCTTGTAGGTTATTATAAAATATTGAGTATAGTTCCCTGTGCTATACAATAGGTCCTTGTTGATTATCTCTTTTATATAAAGTACTGTGTATATGTAAATCCCAAACTCCCTCCCCCTGCCACTTACTATTTTTAAAATCTTAGGCCAGTATTTTACTTCTCTATGTCTAAGTTTTCTCCTATGTAAGATGGACATAATAAAAAACTTGCCTGACAAGGTTAATGGAATTAAATGATATAATACAGATAAAGTGTTTAACACAAAGCCTGACATTTAGGAAGCAACTATAATTTTTCTTAGGATAGGATAGTTATATGTATTTTAGAAATACATTTAGAGTTAGGATAGGGATAGCTAAATGTATTTTAGAAAATGAAAATTAATTTGTATGTTTGTGGTATATAATTTGAAAATGAATAGCCACGAGTACTCCAAGGTCCATATTATCTGACATCTAACTGTAACTCTTTGGGAATAAGTTGAGTAAACTGAATGCTTTACAAGAAAATGATCTTTTGGCCCACATATGTTTGTCATTCTTTTCTCAAATAACTGCTTGTCCCTTGAGTAACCAATCTCTTTTCCATTCACAAGGACTTTGGAATAGGATTTGCCACTGGCTTATTACCACCCAGTTCCTTCTCAACCATTTGACATTTACTTTTTATTCTGTTTTGAGTTTTGCTGTTGTTTTTATTAGTTTTTTAATTTTTATTTTTTACCCCCTAGTAAGTTGACATCAAAAAGAACCTCTTTAGGCTCAAAAAGAAGTTGAGAAGAGATTGGGTGGTGATGATTTACCAAGGTAAAATACCATTCCAAAATCTGTTCTCACGGTCATCCTTTTTGATCTATCTGCAGAACTGTATTTGATATTGTTGACCACTCCTTCTTTGAAACTCCTTCCCAAGCAGTTTCTTGCTTCTCTTTAGCTTCATTTCTGTTATTTTATTAACACATTCATCTCACACCTTTTCTTCCTTGCATTCACATCCAGGCCCCCAACACTCTCCCTCTAGTAAGTATCTACCACGTCCAGTTGATTTAAACTTTTCCTTCTTCTCACATATGTTTCCTTCTCCCTCGCAATTGTTATTACACTGCTTACAGTTCCAAATGTCTTCTAACGGAAACAAATGATTAGCCTCCTAATTGGTCTCCCTGCCTTCAGTCACTTCTTCCTTTCAGTTCTTCTTCCACATGGCCACTGGAACATAGCTCTGGACATGCATATGCCATTACTCAAGAGCCCATTACTTATAATTTTTAGATTATGTTTCTCAGCATGGCACATAAACTCTTAATAATCTAGTCCCAACCTATTTTTGAAGCTTTATGTACCTCCTGTATCATATTGATCCTGAAACATACTCTCTACCCTCTCCCATTATCAGTCCTTTGCTCATACTTCTGCTTTTGCCTATGTACCCTTTTCTTCCCAGCTCTGTTGATCAGAAACTTACCCATCCTTCAAAACCCAACACAGATACCTCCTCATCTTTGAGGATTTTCATAATTCCTTCTTTTCCTCTTCTCACCACAACCCCCACAACCAAAAACAAAATAATCTCTTATCTCCTATAGAATTCCATCCCTTGTAAGTACGTTCTGCATTTTACTGGTAGTTTTTGTTCATGTATTTTCTCTTCCTACTGTATTGTAATCATTTTAATGTTTTATTAATTTCATATTCCCCATAGGAATCTTTATTAACTTTCCTGTTGGCTCAGTGGTAAACAATCTGTCTGCCAATGCAGGAGATGTGGATTCCATCCCTGGGTTGGGAAGATCTCCTGGAGGAGGAAATGGCAACCCACTCCAGTATTCTTGCCTGGAAGATCCTATGGACAGAAGAGCCTGGCGAGTGTACATGGGGTAGTAAAAGAGTTGGACTTGACTTAGTGACTAAACAACAACAATTTAGAAATCTTTTTACTTTATGTGCTCTGAAAATACTTGTTGAGTGGCCTTAAATACACAAGAATGACAGGGGATCATAAGGTTCCCTAGAAAAATATCCAAAAAAAACGATTGAAACTCAATTCACTGAACATTTATCGAGGGTCTACTCTATGCTAAGTACTGAGCTTCCTGCCTCAATATACAAAAAAAGGAGAAATAAGATTATATAAATACTTTAAGATTGCAAGCACCCTAACTTTTATGGTGGTCACCATCATATGCTAGTTTATGGTTTTTAAATAGTAATATGACCTAGATAACAAAGAAATAATGACAATGAGTATTTCTGTTGAACCTTCTCTTTTCTATTTTTTTGATATTCTAAAAATTTCATTTATACTATTCAATTTATGTCTTCAACTAAAGTGCTTCCACTGAACATGTTGGTGAATGTTGAATTCCATAATATAAAAATTCCATAATATAAAAATCAATATAGTGTGATGATGGATTGTTTTTCTAAGCACATAAGGAACTATTTCCCCTAGTACATGGAAGATGTGTCTTGTCTCATCTAGATTGCATTTAGTCTCTATTCTTAGGCTTCAATGGAGGAAATAGAGGAGAGTACCAAAGGTATTGTCTAAATTATTTTCTGATTATAAACTTAACTATGCTTCTTGCAGAAAACTTGGAAAATACAGAAAACTAAAAATAAGAGCTCCACATAATTCCACAGTGCAGAGACGGTATTGTTAATATCCCTTCTTGTCTCTTTTTCCATGTATGGGTATAGTTTGGTATCCTGCTTTTATCATGAATATTAATATAGTATTAAGAAAATACAGACAATTTAAAGGAAAACAGAAAAAGCCATACATGTAACCATTTTAGCATTTTGGGGTGTTTTTGTTGTCATTTTCGCCCTTTGCTCTGTATATGTATTATGTAAAGAATTATAATTATATACTAGATATGCAGTTTTGTATCCTACTTCTTGTTGTAAGCATTTTCCCATGTAATTAAAAATTGAAAGAGGGTTCTCTTATAAGCTGAAGATGGCAGTCTTTGGTGGGGGTGGGAATTGAGCTTCTTTTCCAATAACTAGCAAAAAGAAGTGCAGAATTGATGATGTGGAGGGATGTGAATTAGAACGTTTAAAACAAAAATATACCCCAGAGAGCTTTACAGAAAATATGCTAACTAGTCAAAAACATGATCTGGTCTAACCCATATTCATTGCCTATTGTGGCCTTGGCATTTTGAAAGATTTGATCACCATTTGTGCCTTAGTTCCTCTTCTCCTATAGTATTCTTATAATATTCCTATATTATAGGAATTAGGTCACAAATGAAGTACACCCAGTTTCCTTGTTGGCTTGCTTAAGCAGCACCTCATTGACTAAAATGCTTTTTCTTTTTTTTTTTTTAAAGATTTTATTTATTTATTTATTTTTCCTTTATTTTTATTAGTTGGAGGCTAATTATTTTACAATATTGTAGTGGTTTTTGCCATCCATTGACATGAATCAGCCATGGATTTACATGTGTTCCCCATCCTGAACCCCCCTCCCACCTCCCTCCCCATCCCATCCCTCTGGGTCATCCCAGTGCACCAGCCCCGAGTATCAAGTGTAAAATGACTTTTCTTATTCATGATGGCCACTGAACTATAAACTATTGTTGGGTTTTCCCCAAAGTTTACTTGATAGGGTACCACAAATACAGCTTAGAGGTGAATAATTTTTTGTATATGTAAATTTTATTGACGAATAATGTACATACCAAAAAGGTACAGAAATAATTAGTGCATAGCTCAGTGAATTTTCACAGAGTGAGCACACTTGTGTAACCAGCACCGGGATCAAGAAGCAGGATAGTCCCAGAACCCCAGAAGACTACCTTGTGCCCCACAATGAAGAATCTTTGAAGCAGCACAATTGTCAACTTTGTCTTCAGAGGAAATAACTTCTTACAGCATGTGGTAGGAGCCCACTCACCCACAGAAACAAATCCTACACTGCATTGGAGCTAGTTAACTGTGGTTGATCCTCAGCTACACACTGTAGGGAGTTATTTCCAAGCACTTTTTGACAAAGTTATTAAGCCAGTTCAGAATTGCCACATTTTGCTGCTAACACCCACTTTGGAGCCCTGTGGGCAAAGCAGAGCACAAGGGCCCTTTGTTATTTTTCCATTTCCTGTTCTGCCTCTTTCAGCTGTATGTATGTCTTTCTGTATATCATGACATATAATTATTGCCTGAATTTACCCCTAGGCTTGTTACAATATTGATTGCTTCCGGAAAGAAAGTTTGGTGATTCATGCCTGACTTCATGGGGTCTGTTAGGTTCAGAACCTAGACATGATTTACTTGGTTTTAATGCTTGAATGCTTAAGTTAGATGCAAATCAGTGATTTTGAGTTAACCCTATTTATTTTGACCTTTTTTTGAAAGAAGATGGTGCTTGAACTCACTTGGTATGTGTGTGTTTCTCTCAGGATATCAGTCATTATCATTTCAGATAAAATGTTGAATAAGCTTAGTTAAATGCTGCCTGCAACTAAAAAGTCTTAGCCTTTGAAAAGAAAACACACCAAAATGTTAACCATGGTTATATCCAGTTGGTGGAGTTATAAGTGATTATCGTTCTCTTCATTATAATTTGTCTCTATTTTATGAATTTCCTAAAATGAATGTTTTATACTTGTAATCAGAAAAATAATGTTATTTAAAAATCCAAAATACTCCTATAGTGTTCATAAATCCAAAAGAAAGCATTAATTATGTGACTATACCAATAGCAGGAACAAAGCATACCTAATGATAGAAATGATTTATAGACTATTATTAGAATTTAAAGAAGAATTACTTTGGTTTTTTGAATATATCTAGCTCACAAAATTGTTAGCATGGTCCTTTCTTGTTAATACTAACTGGTTTTTTCATATGTAAAATAAGCCTTGAACACTAAAGAACTTTAAAGACTGACTTTTTCTGTTTATAATAAAGAATGTTTCTCTTCTCTTTACCCTTTGTATTACGATTGGTATTTTTCCTTTCCCCCCTTTTATACATACCTTACATTTCTTTTTTTTGTCTGTTTCTTTTCCATAAGAGGCCTGCTTGCCCTCACAAGCCCTCTTCAATATCTTTTCTATTCAATACTTTTAAAATTAATGCTAAATTTAATAGCTTAATATGAAGAATCCAATATATATTGGCAGTTTTCACCCATGACACACTGAGTTCATCTGATGACAATTTGTTGTTCAGTCACTCAGTCGTGTCCAACTATTTGTGAGCCCATGGGCTGCAGCACCCCAGGCTTCGTCCTTCATTATTTCCTGGAGTTTGCTCAATTAACGTCCATTGAATCGGTGATGCCATCCAACCATTTCATTCTCTGTCATTCCCTTCTCCTTCTGCCTTCAATCTTTCCCAGTATCAGGGTCTTTTCCAATGAGTCAGCTGTTCGCATCAGGTGGCCATAGTGTTGGAGCTTCAGTCTCAGCATCAGTCTTTCCAATGAATATTCAGGGTTAAATAGGATGGACTGGTTTGATCTCCTTGCAGTCCAAGGGACTCTCAAGAGTCTTCTGCAACACCACAGTTTGAAAGCATCAATCTTTGGTGCTCAGCCTTCTTTATGGTCCAACTCTCGCATCCGTACATGACAACTGGAAAGACCGTAGCTTTCACTATATGGACCTTTGTCAGCAAAGTGATGTCTCTGCTTTTTAATATGCTGTCTAGGTTTTTCATAGCTTTTCTTTCAAGGAGCAAGTGTCTTTTAATTTCATGGCTGCAGTCACCATTCGCAGTGATTTTGGAGCCCAAGAAAATAAAGTCTGTCACTGTTTCCATTGTTTCCCCATCTGTTTACCATGAAGTGATGGGACCAGATGCCATGATCTTAGTTTTTTGAAAGCTGCATTTTAAGCCAGCTTATTCACTCTTCCTCTTTCACCTTCATCAAGAGGCTCTTTAGTTCTTCTTCACTTTCTTCCATAAGGGTGGTGTCATCTGCATATCTGAGGTTATTGATATTTCTCCCTGCAGTCTTAATTCCAGCTTGTACTTCATCCAGCCCGGCATTTTGTGTGATATACTCTGCATATAAGTTAAATAAGCAGGGTGACAGTATAAAACCTTGATGTACTCCTTTTCCAATTTTGAATCAGTCCATTGTTCCTTGTCTGGTTCTAACTGTTACTTCTTCACCTGCATACAGATTTCTCAGGAGGCAGGTAAGGTGGTCTGGTATTCCCATGTCTTGAAGAATTTTCCACAGTTTGTTGTGATCCACACAGTCAAAGGCTTTAGTGTAGTCAATGAAGCAGAAGTAGATGTTTTTCTGGAGCTCTCTTGCTTTTTCTGTGATCCAATGAATGTTGGCAATTTGATCTCTGGTTCCTCTGCCTTTTCTAAATCCAGCTTGAACATCTGGGAGTTCTCAGTTCACCTACTGTTGAAGTCTGTCTTGGAGAATTTTGACCATGACCTTGCTAGCTTGTGAAATGAGTGTAATTGTGTGGTAGTTTGAACATTCTTTGGCATTGCCTTTCTTTGGGATTAGAATGAAAACTGACCTTTTCCAGTCCTGTGGCTGCTGCTGAGTTTTCCAAGTTTGCTTGCATATTGAGTGCAGCACTTTCACAGCATCATCATTTAGAATTTGAAATAGCTCGGCTGGAATTCCATCACCTCCACTAGCTTTGTTTGTAGTGATGCTTCCTAAGGCCCATTCCACTTCGCACTCCAGGATGTCTGGCTCTAAGTGAGTAATCACACTGTGATAGTTATCTGGTGGCTCAAATCATGATCTCCTTATGGCAAAATTCAGACTTAAATTGAAGAAATAGGGAAAACCACTAGGCCATTCAGGTATGACCTAAATCAAATCCATTAACAATTATACAGTGAGAGTGACAAATAGATTCAAAGGATTAGATCTGATAGACAGAGTGCCTGAAGAATTGTGGACGGATGGAAGTTTGTAACATTGTACAGGAGGCACTGATGACAATAGCTTTTGTCATTCTAGAAAAGAGGAAGAAATTTTATGAGAATAAGGACAAAGGAGAATCATGGTATTCTTATTTTATACTTTATTAATGATGTGCAGAACATACAAGCTCAATCAAAATTGTATTTAACACATCATTAAAATTGAATTACAGATCTTCCTCGACTTATGATGGAGTTACATCCTGATAAACCCATCATAAATGGAAAATATCATAAGTCAAAAGTGCATTTAATACACCTAACCTACCTAACATGATAGCATGTTCTTTAACATGCTCAGAACATTTATATTAGCCTACAGTTGTGCAAAATCATCTAAAACAAAGCCTATTTGATCATAAAGTGTTGATTATCTCATGTAATTTATTGAACACTGTACTGAAAGTGAAAAACAGAATTATTGTATGGGTACACGATGGTGGTAACGGTATTAGTTGTTTACTTTCATGGTCACCTGGCTGTGTGCTGCTGCTCAGTGTCTCAAGAGAGGATCGTACCACTCATAAGTCACACGATCTTAAGTTGGGAACCTTCTGTACTTGTTTTTTGGGGTCTTCCCAGGTGGCGCAGTGGTAAAGAATCTGCCTGCCAATGCAGGAGATGCAAGAAATGCTGGTTCTATCCTTGAGTCAGGAATATCCCTTGGCAAAGGAAATGGCAACCCACTGCAGCATTCTTGCCTGGAAAATGCTATAGACAGACGAGCTTGTGGGCTACAGTCCATGAGATTGCAAAGAGTTAGACACAACTGAGCATGCATGTATTTGTTTTTTAAATTGGCATTTCCTTTGAAATAATATTTTGCTATGCACAGGTTGGTGGTTTGCACAAGAAACTGTCAAATTCAAGGGTAGCTGTTATACCACTTCTTTTCCTCTTAGGATACATTTTGTGTCCTAATTTTCTACATGCTTCCTTTGCCTTTCATAGCTCAATCAATTCTCAGGTCAGTTCAGTCGCTCAGTCGTGTCCGACTCTTTGCAACCCCATGAATCGCAGCACTCCAGGCCTCCCTGTCCATCACAAACTCCCAGAGTTTACTCAAAATCAAGTTCATCGAGTCAGTGATGCCATTCAGCCATCTCATCCTCTGTTGTCCCCTTCTCCTCCTGCCCCCAATCCCTCCCAGCATCAGGGTCTTTTCCAACGAGTCAACTCTTCGCATGAGGGGGCCCAAGTATTGGAGTTTCAGTTTCAGCATCAGTCCTTCAAATGAACACCCAGGACTGATCTCCTTTAGGATGGACTGGTTGGATCTCCTTACAGTCCAAGGGACTCTCAAGAGTCTTCTCCAACACCACAGTTCAAAAGCATCAATTCTTCGGTGCTCAGCTTTCTTCACATTCCAACTCTCACATCCATATATGACCACTGGAAAAACCATAGCCTTGACTAGACGGACCTTTGTTGACCAAGTAATGTCTCTGCTTTTTAATATGCTATCTAGGTTGGTCATAACTTTCCTTCCAAGGAGTAAGTGTCTTTTAATTTCATGGCTGCAGTCACCATTCGCAGTGATTTTGGAGCCCCAAAAAATAAAGTCTGACACTGTTTCCACTCTCTCCCCGTCTATTTCCCATGAGGTGATGGGACCAGATGCCATGATCTTAGTTTTCTGAATGTTGAACTTTAAGCCAACTTTTTCACTCTCCTCTTTCACTTTCATCAAGAGGCTTTTTAGTTCCTCTTCACTTTCTGCCATAAGGGTGGTGTCATCTGCATATCTGAGGTTATTGATATTTCTCCCGGCAATCTTGATTCCAGCTTGTGCTTCTTCCAGCCCGGCGTTTCTCATGATGTACTCTGCATATAAGTTAAATAAGCAGGGTGACACTATACAGCCTTGACATACTCCTTTTCCTATTTGGAACCAGTCTGTTGTTCCATGTCCAGTTCTAACTGTTGCTTCCTGACCTGCATACAGGTTTCTCAAGAGGCAAGTCAGGTGGTCTGGTATTCCCATCTCTTTTAGAATTTTCCACAGTTTATTGTGATCCACACAGTCAAAGGCTTTGGCATAGTCAATAAAGCAGAAATAAATGTTTTTCTGGAACTCTCTTGCTTTTTCAATGATCCAGTGGATGTTGGCAATTTGATCTCTGCTTCCTCTGCCTTTTCTAAAACCAGCTTGAACATCTGGAAGTTCACAGTTCATGTATTGCTGAAGCCTGGCTTGGAGAATTTTGAGCATTACTTTACTAGCGTGTGAGATGAGTGCAATTGTGCAGTAGTTTGAGCATTCTTTGGAATTGCCTTTCTTTGGGATTGGAATGAAAACTGACCTTTTCCAGTCCTGTGGCCACTGCTGAGTTTTCCAAGTTTGCTGGCATATTGAGTGCAGCACTTTCACAGCATCATCTTTCAGGATTTGAAATAGCTCGACTGGAATTCCATCACATCCACTAGCTTTGTTTGTAGTGATGCTTTGTAAGGCCCACTTGACTTTCCATTCTATGATGTCTGACTCTAGGTGAGTGATCACACCATTGTGATTATCTGGATTGTGAAGATCTTTTTTGTAGAGTTCTTCTGTGTATTCTTGCCTCTTCTTAATATCTTCTGCTTCTGTTAGGTCCATTCCATTTCTGTCCTTTATCGAGCTGATTTTTGCATGAAATGTTCCCTTGGTATCTCTAATTTTCTTGAAGAGATCTCTAGTCTTTCCCATTCTGTTGTTTTCCTCTATTTCTTTGCATTGTTCGCTGAGGAAGGCTTTCTTAGCTTTCCTTGCTATTCTTTGGAACTCTGCATTCAAATGCATTCAATCAATTCGATCTCACTTTTATTCTCTCTTGCTGAGTCCCATCTTTACAAAAAAATTTGAGCTTCTTTCTATGTGATGCCATTTCTTTTGAAGTGAAATTATTCATAAAGAAGCCAGTGCTGTCAATATCCTAACAA
This sequence comes from Muntiacus reevesi, assembly GCF_963930625.1. Classification (NCBI taxonomy): domain Eukaryota; kingdom Metazoa; phylum Chordata; class Mammalia; order Artiodactyla; family Cervidae; genus Muntiacus; species Muntiacus reevesi. The sequence continues at coordinate 143,641,137 of NC_089271.1, read as the reverse complement.
CCTTAAATGTGTCCATAACTAACTCCCACAGTCTCTACAGAAACTTCCTGTCAACCACGTAATCCTCCTGATTAAATATGCATTTTTCTCATGTCCCAGCATTTAAGATATTTTATGTGTTTTGGTTTTTTTGCTTGCTTTCCTAGGTATTTCTGAGTTTTTTTTTCTGAGAAGTTTTATTATAAATTTGGGTTAAACAATTTGCTTTGAAGTTTTTAGTCCTCAAAGCATTTCACATGGAAATAATCTGGGGGTTAATTTGGGAGCTCAAACTCTGTTTACGAACATTACTATGGGAAAATGTATTTTCTCTAGTTCCAAACAACTCATTTGCAGATGAATTTTTGAAACGCAACCCATCAGTGTTTCTGTTGTGGTTTTTGTTTGTAGTGATAGCTCCATTAAATATAGTTTATTAGATTCCCCCCAATCATGCTAGTTTAGAGAGATTTCTCTACTTACTCAGTTTCTTTGTGATGTTGACGAAAGCACTACCTCACCTTTTACATGGTTTTTACCTTAAGGAATCTCCATTTTGTTTTCCTAACCTATGATCATCTCGGAGGTTGGCTTATTTTAATAGCATTTGTGATGTTCCCAAAAGTTTCAAGAATGTAATTTTGATTTGTGGCTTAGCCATTAACAGATTTCCAAGTCATTACGTCTTTTCTCATTTTAGAGGATTTCAGCAGCCATTCAGATGAAGGCTAGAAAAGTGTGATTATATTGAGCAAGGTTTTCATTAGTAGATATACACTAGCAACCTATATTTAACAGAATTCCAAAGTGCTTTGAGTTATAGGAGTGCTTCAAAGTTTTGCTTCCCACCACCATCATTTCATCTTGGCAAGAGAGCAGGATGTGTAGAAGAAACGGAAACTGGCCAGTGCAAAAGCATCAATCACCTCCCTTGCCCTAGACCTCAACCCTCCACCTACTTTGCTGCTTCTGTCTGACTGATGTCTTGGTTGAACTGGCAATCAAGACAAGGAAATTGACTTATTTTGACTAATGTAATTAAAGGCTAAGAGATTACCCTTTGTTAGCAAGGAAAGATACATGATTACTCTTTTTTATTTCAACCTATTATACCAAAGGTGAATGTGTTCTATTTGAAATTGGGAGATAGCATATTGCAATGGAAAAACAGATATCCTTGAGTCAGACTGCTCTTTTTTAATACCAGCCCTACTAATTAATATACATGTAGTCTTGGGCAAGTTGTTGACCTGAACTTCATTTATCTTGATTATATAAAGGGGGGTAATAATGCCCATTTCCTGTGATATTGTAAATAAAGTGTTTGGCCTGAGGTGGGTGTTTTGTGACTTAGTTCTCTTGAAACTTTTATTGACAGTTTTTTCTATTTTTAACTAAACATAATATTTCAACTTTGATTATTACAGCTGTTCACTACTGCATTTTGAAATAAGTAATTGCTTTATATATAGAAGTAGGAGAAAATGTGGCATCCAAATTGCTATTTTTCTGGCAGTTTTTGAGAAATGCAGGTAGAAATCACATAATCAAGAAACTGAAACAACTCTTGTCCTTCTCCCCTGTGTATTTCCATTTTAAGCAGCAGCAGGACTTTAAAATCAAGATGTTAAGCTCTAACAATGAAATGGCTTTAAACCTTTTGAGGGCAAAGTGGTCCAAAGATCGGGAACTGAGGAATGAGGTAGATTTTGACATAAAATCCAGATCTATCATGTAATAGCTTTGTGATCTTAACCAAATTAATCTCTATAACAGGACCTCCCAACCTCTGGGATCTAATGCCTGATGATCTGAGGTTGGGCTGATGTAATAATAGTAATTTAATAATAATTATTAATAGTAAATTAATAATTTTATTAGTAAAGTGCACAATAAATGTAATGCACTTGAATCATCCTGAAACCATCCTCCCACCAACCCCAGTCCATGGATAAATTGTTTTCCATGTAACTGGTGCCTGGTCTCAAAAAGACTGGGGATCACTGCTCTATAAGACTCCTCTGTTGAACGGGGGATGATAGTTGTACCTATTTCATAAGGTTATTATGAGGGATAAATTAGATGATATATAATGTACTTAGTACGTAGCCTTGTTCATTAAAAAATAGCTTAACCACCTCCTTACCCTCATGTATAGCCCTGTCTTGGAGACTGGCAATATATATCTCAGAACTTCTCAGAACCTCTGAGAAGTCTAGATGAGTCTAAAACACTTTAACTTTGTCTAATGCATTATTTTATAAACTTATTTATCTATAGAATGATTTTTATCTCAGAACCTCTGAGAAGTCTAGATGAGTCTAAAACACTTTAACTTTGTCTAATGCACTATTTTCTAAATTTATTTATCTATAGAATGATTTTTATCTCAGAATACTAATCATCTGAAACATAATTTGGAAAACACTGATTACCAAGCACTTGATAACTTCTTTTCTCTCTTACCTTTTCTCCCCCTCCCCCTCCCCCTCCCTCTGTCTTTCTGTGTTTCTCTTAGGCTGACCTCACACTTTAACTGTACCAAAGTCCTTTCAGTGTCAAGGAGTGACTACACCAGTTATCTCACTATGATAAGAAAGAATGTTTTCAGCTATGATGACAAACATTTAAGTTATGTTTCTTGGTACTAATATGGTACCTTTTATATCAAGTTAATGTAACTTTATAGTTCCACAGGTTTATTCTCCTTATTGAATTACAGAAACAATTTATTGTGAAAGGATAAAAACAAATGAGACAGGTTTGTGTTTGTTTTTATAAATTAGTGTATGGGCCTAACTTAGCTTAGCTTTTGTAATAATTAACACAGGAGGAAATTTAGTATTCTCAGTTAGCAGAGTGTTCCTATTTATGAATTTTTTATACTAAATGGTACCACAATTTCTGGAGAGGCATACCAAATTCTCTTTTTCTCTGATTCAGATACCTAGTAGAATACTAATTTAACATCTGTAACTTTTACCTGTGTAGGTTCTTGTGGCAGGATCAAAATGAATACCTTATCTCTCAACATAATGCTCTTTCTGATTTTAATGATTAATACAATTTCCAATCTAATTCCCCTGTTATAATAACTATACGTGAAGAGAAGACAAACAAAAAGAGGTTCCAATTGCAGCAAAAGTTTGAACACCCCTTTATGACCAGCCTTGTGACTGGATATTGTAGTAGGAGAATAGTAACAGGAAGTAGGTGAAGATAAACAATGACCTGGTCCTTTTCATCTAGGTTACATTTTCAGCCAGTGTTGCCTATTTTTTGGCTAATAGTGATATTTTTGTTTGGCACTCAAATATCAATAAAGGTAGGGCTCTTTATTGTTTGGTCACTCAGTCATGTCCGACTCTTTGCAACCTCATGGACTGACTGCAGCATGCCAGGCTTCCCTGTCCTTCACCATCTCCTGGAGCTTGCTCAAACTCATGTCCATTGAGTCGGTGATGCCATCCAACCATCTTGTCCTCTGTCGTCTCCTTCTCCTCCTGCCTTCTGTCTTTCTCAGTTTCAGAGTCTTTTTCAGTGAGTCTGATCTTTGCCTCAGGTGGCCAAAGTATTGGAGCTTCAGCTTCAACATCAGTCCTTCCAATGAATATTCAGGACTGATTTCCTTTAGGATGGACTAGTTGGATCTCCTTGCAGTCCAAGGGACTCTCAAGAGTCTTCTCCAACACCACAGTTTGAAAGTATCAATTCTTCAGTGCTCAGTCTTCTTTATGATCCAACCCTCACATCCATACATGACTACTGGAAAAACCATAGCTTTGACTATATAGACCTTTGTAGGCAAAGTAATGTCTCTGCTTTTTAATACGCTGTCTAGGTTTGTCATATCTTTTCTTCCAAGGAGCAAGCATCTTTTAATTTCACGGCTGCAGTCACTAGAGCTTTTAGACCTACACAAAAATGTCACTCTCTAGAGTCTGGCCATATTTAAGGTTCCGAGTACATTTTCCTTTCATACATTCTTGTACTAGTTTCACATGTTCTGGAAATTTGAGGGTTAAGTGGCAAGTGATGGAGGCCATATCTGAATTTTATTTTATGCCTAGGCTATGGCCTCCTTTTGTGCTTATCCCATCCCACACCCAATACAGTAGTAATTTATTCAGTGGGATTCTCCTTCTCAAGGTCTCACATTACAAGAAAACAGAATCAATGACTACAAGGAGAAAAGAGCACCATAATTTTCTAACATTTGTTTGTATACGTTTTCTTTCCTTGAAACCCCTAAATCTCCTGTTTAACTTTTTTTAACTGCTCAGTAAAAATCAGGTTATTTTTAACCTGTGATGTATATATTGTAAATCAGTAGTTCCTTTACCTTGAGCCATTAAATAGTCTTATCAGATTCTGAATAGTTCTGGATATTGTGCAGTTTATTATCCCAAAGGATTAAATACATTGATGCTATGGAGTTTACTGACTAGCATTCCTCTGGAAAACAGTAATAAATAGCAACAACAATGTTGAATTGATTTCTCGAAATCTTACCTCCCCCAAACAAAAACTGTAACAATAGAAAACTTTAGCATAAACATTTTAATGCGATCACAGAATACCCTTTTGACCAAATAACATACATACTAGAATTTCTGCCTGGCCTGGCAATAGCATATCTTATTATTTTCTTTTCCTCAGTATCAGCACAAATTTAAGGTGGTATAAACACTCAACTTGTTCCAATGCTTCAAGACCTTTTATGTCCTCTGAACTTCCTCATAAGTGCCCAAACAACCAATCTCCTAGTGAACCAGGATGGCTGACTGGGTTCTATCTTGAACTTGGCACTAAAATGATATCTGTCCAGCGCCTGAATGCAAGTGTGAAACTGTAGTGAACTCAAACTCAAGGATGGAGAGGGATTATTGTGACCATTAGTACTGCTCTGGCTATATGTTGATTTCAGTGGGATCAGCACTGAAGCAGTAACTGTCACACTAAACCCAAGATCTGCAGAGTAGGATTAGTATTTAATTTGTTACTTATTATAGATATGTCATTGCTGTAGACAGACGTGTCTTGAAGATACTCCATTTATGAATATAGGAAAGTGATGCATCTTTGACTGTTCACACAATTATCTTTAATGATGAATTTGTTTTCAGATTCAATCAAGATTCAAATTGTCACTAAATATAGCATTCTTTTTTTTTTTTCATTTATTTTTATTAGTTGGAGGCTAATTACTTTACAATATTGTAGTGGTTTTTGCCATACATTGACATGAATCAGCCATGGATTTACATGTGTCCCCCATCCTGAACCCCCCTCCCACCTCTCTCCCTATCCCATACCTCTGGGTCGTCCCAGTGCACCAGCCCCGAGCACTTGTCTCATGCATCCAACCTGGGCTGGTGATCTGTTTCACCATAGATAATACACATGTTTTGATGCTGTTCTCTCAAAACATCCCACCCTCGCCTTCTCCCACAGAGTCCAAAAGTCTGTTCTGTACATCTGTGTCTCTTTTTCTGTTTTGCATATAGGGTTATCATTACCATCTTTCTAAATTCCATATATATGTGTTAGTATACTATAATGGTCTTTATCTTTCTGGCTTACTTCACTCTGTATAATGGGCTCTAGTTTCATCCATCTCATTAGAACTGATTCAAGTGAATTCTTTTTAACGGCTGAGTAATATTCCATGGTGTATATGTACCACAGCTTCCTTATCCATTCGTCTGCTGATGGGCATCTAGGTTGCTTCCATGTCCTGACTATTATAAACAGTGCTGTGATAAACATTGGGGTGCACGTGTCTCTTTCAGATCTGGTTTCCTCAGTGTGTATGCCCAGAAGTGGGATTGCTTGGTCATATGGCAGTTCTATTTCCAGTTTTTTAAGAAATCTCCACACTGTTCTCCATAGCGGCTGTACTAGTTTGCATTCCCACCAACAGTGTAAGAGGGTTCCCTTTTCTCCACACCCTCTCCAGCATTTATTGCTTGTAGACTTTTGGATAGCAGCCATCCAGACTGGTGTGTAATGGTACCTCATTGTGGTTTTGATTTGCATTTCTCTGATAATGAGTGATGTTGAGCGTCTTTTCATGTGTTTGTTAACCATCTGTATGTCTTCTTTGGAATAATGTCTGTTTAGTTCTTTGGCCCATTTTTTGATTGGATCATTTATTTTTCTGGATTTGAGCTGCAGGTGTTGCTTGTATATTTTTGAGATTAATCCTTTGTCTGTTGTTTCGTTTGCTATTATTTTATCCCAATCTGAGGGCTGTCTTTTCACCTTGCTTATAGTTTTCTTTGTTGTGCAAAAACTTTTAAGTTTAATTAGGTCCCATTTGTTTATTTTTGCTTTTATTTCCAATAATATAGCATTCTTAAATTGCATTCATCAAACATTTGACATGTGTTATGTGCCAGGCACTCTGTTAGACATTGTAGTTTCAGTGATGAAAAACCCAGTCCCTAATGTGAAAGAGTCCATGGTTTAGTGAAACTCAGGTAAACCAGATAACCTCAAGAAAGCCTGCACTGGACAGTGTAAAACCTGGCTATCTAATGTAGATGAATCAGGATCTTATGAAAGGAGTCTGAACTTTATTTTGTAGGTGAATGAAGCTACAGAGCTTTACGGAGTCTGGTTAGGGATCTTTGGCAAAGAACTCTTTAAGAGCCTTTGGCAAAGGAATTATGTGAACATTTTTCCCATTTAGAAAATTTTATCTGGTAGCCATGAGGGGACTGAATTGAAGGACTGAGACTGGCAGCTTGGAAACTAGCTAACAGGTTGTTACAGTGATTTAGGTTGCACTAGTGTAAAGAACCCACCAGTCAATGCAGGAGATGTAAGAAATGCAAGTTTGATTCCTGGGTCAGGAAGATTCCCTGGAGGAGGGAATGGCAACCCACTCCAGTATTCTTGCCTGAAGAATCCCATGGACAGAGGAGCCTAGTGGGCTATAGTCCAAGGGGTTGCAAAGACTTGGACACAACTGGAGTAACTTAGCACAGCACAGTGATTTAAGTAAGACACAATGGTGACAATGGAGCTGTGTTAGAAAAGAAATGGGCCTGTTTCTTATGTGGCCGATTTTCTAACTTCTTTCTGTGAAGTACTTACTGATAAAAACAAAATAAGTCTTTCTGGCTTACTTCACTCTGTATAATAGGCTCCAGTTTTATCCATCTCATTAGAACTGATTCAAATGTATTCTTTTTAATGGCTGAGTAATATTCCATTGTGTATATGTACACCAATACAGTATACTAACACATATATATGGAATTCAGAAAGATGGTAATGATAACCCTATATGCAAGACAGAAAAAGAGACACAGATGTATAGAACAGACTTTTGGGCTCTATGGGAGAAGGCGAGGGTGGGATGATCTGAGAGAACAGCATCGAAACATGTATATTATCAAGTGTGAAACAGATCACCAGCCCAGGTTGGACGCATGAGGCAAGTGCTCGGGGCTGGTGCACTCGGAAGACCCAGAGGGATGGGATGGGGAGGGAGGTGGGAGGGGGGATCAGGATGGGGAACACATGTAAATCCATGGCCGATTCATGTCAATGTATGGCAAAAACCACTACAATATTGTAAAGTAATTAGCCTCCAACTAATAAAAATAATTGGGAAGAAAACAAAAACAAAGACAAAAAAACCCAAAATAAGTCTATTGGCAAAGTCTTTTTATGCAAAGTCAAGGATTGGCATTGTTCTGGCTAGAGTGACTGGACCACTGTCTGGAAATTCCTTGGCCATAACATCAGTCAAGTTATAATCAAACTCCAGCCAGTACTTCTAAAAGTATGGGTCACAGACTACATGCAGTCAACGAATCCACAGAACTTGTTAAACTGCAGTTTCCCAAGACTCACCCCAGACATACTGAATTAGGGAATGGGGCCCAGGGATTTCAATGTTTTAACAAGTTTTCCAGGTAATTCTCATGCATGTTAAAGTTTGAGGATCATTGATCTAGTCCCATAGTTTTCAAAATATGATCTCAGAGCACTGCTCCCTGAGATTCTTTCAGGCACCCATGAGGTCAAAACTATTTTCATAATACTATGTAGACATTATTTGCAGAATTCACTGTGTTGACATTTACACGGATGGTTTAAAAGCAGTGGTGGGTAAAAACTGCTGGTACCTTAGCACCAATTAAGATAGAAGCAGCAAACTATATTGTATACATTCTATGCATTTGCAGTAAAAAGGAAATGCCAGTTTCACTTAGGACTGTTCTTGATGTAACAGTAAGAATAATTAATTTTTTTTGAATCTCTACACAGCTTTTTTTTTTTTTTTTTTGCCTGTTCTGTGTGGTGACAATGGGATGTAGTTGCAAAGCACTCATGTAACTGAGGTGTGAGCCAAACTAGCTGTTATCTCCAAACAACTGCTTTTTAACTTGAAAGAACTACCAACAAACAATGGTTATTCAGTCTGGGGTATCTGGAAGACCTTTTGTCAAAAATGAACTAAGTGAATCTGTCCTTTGTATGCTAAGTCGCTTCAGTCATGTCCAACTCTTTGTGACCCTATGGACTGTAGCCTGCCAGGCTCCTCTGTCCATGCGATTCTTTAGTCAAGAGTACTGGAGTGGTTAGCCACGCCCTCCTCCAGGGGATCTTCCTGACCAAGGGATCAAACCTGTGGCTCTTGCAGCTACTGCATTGCAGGCAGAATCTTTACCGCTGAACCACCAGGGGAGCCCTTTCAGAGAAAACAAATGACAGCATTTGCTGCTAATGGTAAAATTTAAGTGTTCAAACAAAAATTAGGATTTTGGAAAACTTTTACCTACCACATGAGCTTGACAGTTTCTAAAACTTAGACTTTTCCAGTGAAAACTGTAGCAATATTAACAATCTTGATTTTTTATGTTATTGTATAATCTTTAAATGAGTCACTATTTAAAAAATCTGCATAATTCGATGAATCAGTACTCTCCAGATGACCAACACATGGTGTCACAAAACCATGCATAGATAAAGGATCCATTCAATATATTAGATCAATGGATTTTCATTTAGCTAAGTACAAGGAATTGATTGATAGGATTTCAAATTCTCCCTTGCACCTAATATTTAAGAAACTACCACTTATTGAGTTTTGTTGTAATGTAAAAGAAGAATATGTACAATTATTTGAAAATGCTATTAAAACACTCCTCAATCTTCTGATTACATCTTTGTGTGAGTACAGATTTACCTTCATATATTTCAACCAGAAAAACAGATCATAGTTAGGTCTAATGCAGAAGCAGGTATGAAGATACAACTGTCTTCTACTGCCTGACATTAAAGAGGTTTACACAAATGACAGTGCCACTTATGACATTTTTTGGAAAAATAGTTATTTTTAATAAAAGTGTTAATTGCATTAATATATATTTATAGCTATTATATATGAATGAATAAATATTTCTAAAATTCCTTTTAATTTCTAATATGGTTTATATGAATAGAAATAATCTACATAAACAAAAGTTCTTTGGAGAGTTTAAAGGAATCCTAAATCCAGAAATTTAGAGAAATGCTGATCTAGCCCTTGGGTTCTTAACAATGTTCTAAACATTACCACTTGTGGAAATCAGAATAGGCCTGGCAGGATTAGGTTTTTTAATAAGAATCCTAAAAATTGTTTACCTGTGAATATGGTGTCATCAAAAAATTATGCTTCTGTGACCTTTTGGACAGTATTGTTTCTAATTTTCTAGTGCCTTTAATGCGCTATTTCCTGAAAGTTCCAGCTGCCTGAAATTTTTTGGTGCCATATCGAATTATTCCCTAAAGTATTATTACCGTCAAAATCTTACAGCAGAAGTACTTGGGGATACAGGGCAGAAAGAAAGTCAGCTTGTTGAACTACCCATGGCTGTGTGCCTCTGTTTCACTTGTTGGCTTAAAAGAATGATAATAAAAGGTGATTTTGGTCATCTTCACTGCCACCACCCCTCCCTCAAAAAGATGATTTGTAACAGTGTAAGAACAATGGCTTTAACCAACAGGCAACCTGTACTAATACCTGTTTCATATTCTACAATAGACTAGAATTTACCTAAAGGCTAGTTAGGAGTGTACATCTGTCCTAAGTCACTTCAGTCATGACCGACTCTTTGCGACCCTATGGATTATAGCCCACCAGGCTCCTCTGTCCGTGGGATTCTCCAGGCAAGAATACTGGAGTGGGTTGCCATGCCCTCCTCCAGGGGGTCTTCCTGATCCAGGGAGCAAACCAGTGCCTCCCTGCATTCCTGCAAGATCTTCTGCAGTTCCTGCATTTCAGGCGAATTCTTTACCTCTAAGCCACCAGGGAAGCCCCATAACACATTAAAGGGATGTGCAGTACTGGTTTGTCTGGTTCCCAGTAAACCACAGACATATATTTCCAGATACTTTTAAGAAAGTACTTGTATATTTGTTTGTTGAGGTGCAATGATAAAAATTAATTTTTTAATTGAGAGCTGCTATGAAACAGTCAATTGAAGAAACTAAATTTGGTTTGTTGGTAACTGGTAGTAACCAGAAGTGAGCAAAAAACAAGTTGTCACAAAACAGGAACTTGCATAAAGAGAGGTTAGTTTGGCTTAAAAGTTTAGATAATTTTTTGTACTCTTTTTAAAAAAATTCCACTTAGGACTGCTTGGTTTGGGGAGCCTTGGTATCCCTCTTTGAAATACATTGAGCTTCCTCAGTTGTCCAATAGGGAAGGAAACTGAGCCTTTAAAAGCTATTTCGTGAGGACTTCCCTGGTGGTGCAGCGGTTGAGACTGTGCTTCCACTGCAGGGGTGCGGGTTCAAGCCCTGGTTAGTGAACTAAGGTCCCAAATGCCATGGTGGTGTAGGCCAAAAAAAAAGCTATTGTGGACAAATGAATATTTAAGTTCACTTGAATTGGTTCCAGATTTTCTAAAGGAGGAAATGTTTGTTAGAAAATTGTGTTGAAATTCACCATACCTAGATCTTGTTCATTCCAGATACAAGTGAATTCAGAAGCGTTGGCCCCATTTTAACATCAGAATGAATGTGAGTTTAGTTTTTTAAGAGCTACTTTGGCTTTCAGTTGCCCTTATTATTTGTAAACCACTCATTGTGAAGACTTATTTCCTAATATTAAAAGTGAAAAACTGGTTGAAAGAAATAATAGAACAGTTTCCTCACCTCCTTGTATTTTGTGATTGAATGCCAAGATGCTGTAAGTATGTCATCATTATGCTCAGGATATTTCATATTTTATAAAATATTTTAGAGTTCATTTTACATTTTGACACGTTACTATTAAAATGTGGGAGAGAAAGATCCTGAAGCACAGAGCTCACTGCATGGTTTGCATTTGACAAATAATTTATTCAATGAGTTTGTCTGTGTTCACAAATAAATAAGATTAGACCCAGACCATAATATCATTGGAGATATTGGAGAAGAAAGTGATAACCCACTCCAGTATTCTTCCCTGGAGAATCCCATGGACAGAGGAGCCTGGTGGGTTACAGTCCATGGAGTCATAAAGAGTCAGACACGACTGAGGCAAATGAAGCAAGCATAATATCATTGGGCTTCCCTAGTGGTCCACGGGTAAAGAATCCTGTCAATGCAGGAGACTTGGGTTCAATCCCTGGGTTGGGAAGATCCCCTGGAGAAGGGAACAGCTACCCACTCCAGTGTTCTTGCCTAGGAGATCCCATGGACAGAGGAACCTTGCAGGCTACAGTCCATGGGGCCACAAGAGTGTCAAACATGACTTAGTGACTAAACAACAACAATAATTTCATTAGTTTTTTGAAAGAAATGAATGAGATTGGTCACCAGCAGGATCCTAGTGTCAAATTTCTATATATTATGAATAATAACTATGAAGTGTTTTTTGCCAGTAGTGATGAAGATACTAATTATAATTGAATGATATTTTAATTGAATGATATTCAGTAACAGTAGTAAGAGTTGCCACAGCCTATTTTATTTTCTTTGTTCCCAAGATAAGCACATGCCAAAACCTTTATTCATTGTTTTTTTTTTCTCAAACTGTAAACATTTTATTTTCTATTGGGGTGTGGCCAATTAACACTAGTAGTAAAGGATGCACCTGAAAGTATAAGAGACTTGGGTTTCAGATGCTGGTTTGATCCCTGAGTTGGAAAGATTTCTTGGAGTAGGAAATGGCAACCCACTGCAGTATTCTTGCCTGGAAAATTCCATGGACAGAGGAGCTTAGCAGGCTAAAGTTCATGGAGCCGCAAAGAGTCGGACATGACTGAGCGCACACACACATATAGCCAGTTAACAATGTTATGGTAGTTTTAGGTGAACAGCGAAGGGACTCAGCCATACATATACATGTATCCATTATTCATTGTTGAACATTTGAGATTAAGAGTCTAAATTTCCTTTTATGCTAAATTATCATCTATTCCTAATCTGTCTCTTCTCCCAAAATACCCTAGATAGCAGAGTGAAAATGTGAGAAACTTGAGCCACATCATGTTATTAATGGTTTTTAAGTGGGAAGTTCAAAGATTCCCTATAGAATTGAGTAACTGCTACATTTTGTCTATCAAGATAAGTGTCAAAGTTTTGCTGGACCCGGAACGTGTATTTAAACAACAAGGGTTCAGATTAGCTATTCTTGACCATTAACTTGTCAACTATAAAGTGATGTTAACACACTAGAATTGTAAACATGACAGCTTTTCCTTTTTGCTTTTCAACTCTGAAAATTTATCAGAGACAAAGCATTAAAATTTATAAATAAGTCCTTGAAACAAAGTGCAGATTTAGAGAGATTTAAATCCTGAAATTACAGCTGTTCTGTGATCAGGGTTTAGGCCATTAACGTTTGTTCTCCAATTAATGATCAGTTTTCTTCATATGACACTTTTAGTCTATTAAAGATTTTTCTTTTGGCGGGGAAGAGGTGCTATGATTTTTGGAAAAACAATGAAATTAATAAATAGCTGGTTTGAAAATTCCATAAGGGTAGCAGGAGAAAATTGTCTTATTCCTTTGCCAAAATTGATTTTAGAAGCTTAGTACAGCCCTGCCTCCTTCAGGCAAAAGCTGCAACCCAGTGGTGTGATTCCCACTTCAAAGTTATTTTTGTCACATTATACTTCTTCCCTCCCTCAAACTCTAGTCCATTTCTGGTTTCCAATTTTTAAATAAAGAGTTCTACTAAGTTCAGAAATATCAAAACAAGTACAGTTTGTTATATTACAAATTACTGGACATTGAAAGAAAATAGTCTTTTTTATGTAGGAAGCAATTCTACTAACCCAGTATCAGTTCAGAATGCGGTTTGGAAATTATTGTTTTCTATTACTGACCATGAAAATGGATATGTACAATTAATTTTTCAGGCTTAGTTCATATTCCTAATGGTGAAAGGCTAATATACAGGAGACATCTGCAAATGCCTAGAGGGCAGGGACTATATTTTATTCCTTTCTGTGGCCCCAAGGCCTAGCATAGTGTCTGTCGTGTGTGTAAATACTTCCAAAATACTTAATGAGTTTCAAGGTATTATCTTCTGTATAAGTGATCCACAAGAAGATTAATTGAACCATAGCCTTGATCTTTTTAACACTATGTTGTAATTAGCTGGGCTGTGCAACCCATATTTTGCTTCCTAGGCTTGGTCCTTTCCAAAGGAGATAGTTGTTATAGCAAAGTTGTTGGACAGAAAAGTGGAACACTTGACAACTTGTTTAAGAATATGTATTAGTGCACTGCATTGGTTTTAAAGATCAACTGTAAGAATGGTTTAAGGAAATAACAATAATGTTAAAGATTGTGGCAAAAATATTTGCATGTAATATGTTATTGTACTACTATGAGAGAATAAACTGATATGCAAAATTCTACAGTATAAATGATATAGGTTAGTAATAAATGACTAACTTTTTATACAGAATATGCTGTGTGAGACTTTAAAAAATCACTTACAAAGTTATTAATTTTAATTTGAGAGGTTTAGAATCAGCTGAAGCATAATAACAGCCTCCTGAATTTCCATTATTTTAAAGACAAGAAGAAAGCTTAAGGGAGAAAAAGACTTGGCCTGCCTGCTGTAGTAAGACACACACAGACTCACTCACTCACTCACCCCAGTCAGAAAAAGATTTTTTTTTCTTTTCCACAAAAAGAAGTCTGACTGTTCTTCTTTGAAGTTTTGGGGTACATATTCTTTGGGTTTTAACAGAGTAGCAAGTAGAAAAACAAATTTAACTTGGGGCTGTACATGAACTTTGACTTTTTAAAGTAAGTATGAAAAAGTGAAAAGAATAAGCAAAGTATTAATAATTTTGCTATAATTGTATACTATATGTATTTAAGTTTTGACTCTATAATGTCCAGTGGTGCACTGGAGTTTTCTGACTCAGCCAATTGTACCCATATTTTCCTAACTCCACATTTTTGTGGCCATTGTTGTTGTTTGTTGTTTAGTCAGTAAGTCATGTCTGATTCTTTTGTGACCCCATGGGCCATAGCCCATCAGGTTCCTCTGTCCGTGGGATTTCCCAGGCAAGAATACTGGAGTAGTTTGCCATTTCCTTCTCTAGGGGATCTTCTCAACCCAGGTATTGAATCCATGTCTTCTGCTTGGCCAGCAGATTCCTTACCACAGCAGCCACCAGGGAAGCCACTTATATGGCCATAGGAGTAGTATTTATGACATGGAAATTGGCACACACTACAAATCAAGGCTTCTTCCATCTCCCTCAAGAGCCAGTCGTTAAATCTTACTACTCCCTCCTCCAATGTACCTATTTACTTTTCATTTTTTACTGTCAAATAATAGCTTTAGGTTTCACTGAAGATAAAGAACTGATGTAGAATGATGGTGAAGAGCAGAGACACTGAAGCCAAGCAACCTGGTTTCAGATACCAACTCTGCATGTATTAGCTTGTGTTATCCTAGGCAAGTTAGTCAGTCTTATCTCTAATAGGAAAATGGCAATGCCTATCTTGTAGGGTTGATATAAGGATTAAATATGTTAATACAGGTAAAACACTTAGAATAAGGTCTAGTTTATAGATCTTATCTGGCAACTTGAATTATCCAGAAAGTAGCCAGGATTCAGGAAGTAAAAATATCACTGAGCAACCAATCTAAATATCAGAGGGTACTTGCCCCGAACCCCTCAAGTTCTCTCTGGGAGCCTGTTTTACTCTTTGCTTTGATCCAAGCTTGATTGACTTTTCAGAGCTGACAGTAGGTTAGAGGTATAAAATTAGAAAGAGTGAAAAGAAGCAACAAGTGACAAGCTGTCTCCCCCAAAGAAAACTACCCAAAGTGAGAGCTCATAAGTGAGTCAGACTGGATGATCTCTAAGGTTGATTCTAGCTCCCCAAATCTGTGACTTTGCTGGAAAATCATAGCAGTTTTGGGACAAATAGCCTAGTTACTATATTAAATAATGGTTTACAAAGATGATTCACTATCAATAGTAAATCATAATCAGTATATCCTAGTTAGGAAAGTAGGGCAGTATGGATGGCTTTTTTAAATGTCCATTCAAAATTGTTGAAATTAAGTATGTGCATGAAACGTTTTTATTAAACTTGGGAATTTTGCTTATATGGAGTACCTAATTCCCTGACAATACTAGATAAAGGAGAGTGTTGCTATAGTTAACTAAAAGACAGAGGGAGTATGGCATGCCAATTGAAATGCAAAAGAAAATAAACTACTAGTTAGAAGTTAAAACCCAAGTGACAGGGGAACAAAGAGGAAATACTTACATTCTCACTTGGAACTTGGGGGGAAAATAGCATAGAAGGCAACATTTGAACTGGGAGTTAAGTAATACATAGGCAGAAAAGGGATGAGGAGTGTCAGCAGATGTAGGACATTTTAGGCTGAGAGAACAGAATGAAAAAAAGGAAAGTTATGAAAAGTGAAAGATACTAGCCGATCCTATGTGACTGGATGGATCCAAGTGTTCATGAGATATGGTTGTAGTGGAGATACATCAAACTGGAAAAGTTGGTTTGGGACCAGATCATATAAGGCTTTAAATACTAGGCCAAGAAGTCAGAAATTTAATGAGTAATAAGGAGCCAGTAAAGATTTTTGAGCAGGGAAGAGTCATGATCCAACTACATAATGGCAAAAGTCAACCAGGATGGTAAACACTGATGAAACTTTAAGGGAAGGGGGAAATTTGGAGTCAAGAGTGACCAGTTACGTTACTGAAGTAGTTCAGTCAAAGAAATTATGAGGGCCTATTATATAGGCAACAGGAACAGAATGGAGGTTCTGAAAATGAGAGATGCTAAGGAAGTTTTATCTATTGCATGCATGCATGCTCAGTCGCTAAGTCATGTCTGACTCTTTGGGACCCTGTGGACTGTAGGCTGCCAGGCTCCTGTGTCTATGCGATTTCCCAGGCAAGAATACTGGAGTCAGTTGCTATTTCCTTCTCCAGGGGATCTTCCTGACCCAGGGGTCGAACCTGTGGCTCCTGCCTCATCTCCTGCATTGCAGGCGAATTCTTTACCGCTGAGTCACCCAGGAAGCCTGTAATCTATTGGGCTGGCCAAAATGTTAATTTGGTTTTTTCCATATGATGTTACAGAAAAACCCAAGCGAACTCTTTAGCCACCCCAATACATGAGACTGACTAGGTTAGCAGGGGGTATTCAAATGTGATTCTGATGTCACTAAACCTGGTGACCAGTGGGTTGTGATGCCATTAACTGTAACCAGGAACAGTGGAGGGGGAGCAGTCTTTAAATAGTCACAAGGGTGTAAAGACTAGGAGATGTATAATAATGCTTAGAAATAGGACTTTTATATGATTAGAAAGCTAATTTAATAGATAGTTGTAATACATATAGCATATATGAATATGAATTGGGGTAATTGAAGCACAGCATTGTTCCTTATGTGTAGACAGTGTACATTTCTTGACTCTCCTCGTTTTTTAATCTCCATTTGACCACGAAGGCCAGTATATTCCTGATCATCCACCCCTGCCACCCACCTCATATCTTCTAAAAGAATGAAAATGTACTTCTATTAGTAAAAAACATTTATATACGCATCTGTGATTTAAAAAGAAGTCTTTAGAAATACCATATATTCCTAAACCTCATTTTTAGAATGATCTATACAAATATTATACATTTTACAGTATCAGAAGTGAATGCTATAGTTAATCAAAACTTTATAACCAGAAGCTTTCCTGACAGATAGCTTGTAGAGAAAAGCCAAATAATTACAAAATAGAATTGAAATAATTTCCCACATTGCAGGCAGACGCTTTAAACTCTGAGCCCTCACTCAGAGTAACCTCTGCCCAGGTTCAATCCCTGGGTTGGGAAGATCCCCTGGAGAAGGAAATGGCAACCCACTCCAGTATTCTTGCCTGTGAAATCCCATGGACGGAGGAGCCTGGTGGGTTACAGTCCATGGGGTCGCAAAGAGTCAGACATGACTGAGTGGCTTCACTTTGACTTTCTGTGCTTTTAGTGCCAAGGCTAGAAACTTAAAGCTCCCAAATAAAGAGAAAAATCAGTCTCTCTCTGGCAAAATAGCCGGTTATTTAGGACCGTGTGCATCATATACTGATAGAGGAAAGAGATACAACAGAAGACATTTTAGCCTCATTCACTTTCTGCTGCTTTTGAAATTTTACTCATGTAAGTGAGGAGAAAGTGAGTCTTCAGTGTTACCAAACTGAGTAATGGCAAATGAGTCAGCAGTAATATAAAAGGGTTTAACTGAATGGCTATCCTGTGATAAAATAATGTCTTTTGGGACTTTAAGGATCTCTAATACCCTGTGAATATATTTTTTGAGTTAGTAACTTCAAGTGAGGGGAAAATCTTGATCTTTTGTAGACTTTGGCCATTGGGGACCATAAATTTAGGAGATTACTTAGGTAATAATTCTGCTATAGGCATTGCCATTTCAGGTTTGTACTCTTGATTTGATCATTGAAAGTGTGAATAGCAAAGAACTCTAAACTTTTCCTAAACATTACTGAAACTAGAAGGAATATAAACCATGATAAGCATTGGACTGGTAAGAGTAACATTCTCACACCATTGGGAAAGATTGGGAAAGATAATGTCTGTCCTTTATTTTTATCACAACATTTATAAAGTTGGTAAAGCGGGAGATGTTACAGAGATTTAGCCTTTAGATTAAGACTTCTAGACCATTAGACTAAATACAAAGTTTAGTCTCATTTCAGACTTGACTTTAGTTGGAGTTGAATGGAAACACATTTCTATCAATTGTACATGTTATATTCATTGCTAACCTGATTCAGTTCAGTTCAGTCGCTCAGTCGTGTCTGACTCTTTGCGACACCATGAATCGCAGCACACCAGGCCTCCCTGTCCATCACCTAACTCCCGGAGTTTACTCAAACTCATGTCCATTGAGTCGGTGATGCCATCCAGCCATCTCATCCTCTGTTGTCCCCTTCTCCTCCTACCCCCAATCCCTCCCAGCATCAGGGTCTTTTCAATGAGTCAACTCTTTGCATGAGGTGGCCAAAGTCCATGCAAAACCTTAGGGCACCTTGGACAAATTTTATATTGCTTTTGAGGATATAGAAAAATGGCACACGGACATATATATATATATACACACACACATATATAGTGTGTATATATGTATATATATATATATATATATATATATATATATATATATATATATATATATATATATATATATAGGTTGTCCATTTGGACTGTAATCATTATCAAAAATTACTAATCCTGATATATATATCCTTATACATTTTATTTTTCTTTATTTTTTTGACTATGTTGCATGTGGGATGTGGAATCTTAGTTTCCCAACCAGGAATCGAACCCATGGCCCCAGAAGTGGAAGTGTGGAGTCTTAACCACCAGACCTCAAGGGAAGTCCCTTCCTTATACATTTTAGTAGCAGTTTCATGAGATAGTCTATCACTTTATAAATTCAGAAATACATAGTTAAATTTTTCGTTTTTCCCAAATCTCAGATTCTCTAGGAGAATTCCCTTCTATCCAGGTGACTACTTTAAGAAAACCTTCCCAAATAATAAAAATAAATGGAAAAAAAAAGAGAAAACCTTCATGTAAGAGGCAAATTGGGCCCCAAGGCCAATAATACTTTTGAATTATAGGTAGTAAACCTGAGAAGGGGGGAGGTATTTATTATATATGAATATCATGGCTTGCTTACTAAACTATGAGTTCCTTAAGGTCAGTAACCAAGTCTTAGTATGCTTATATTCCCTGTAACTTACATATACACATGTGCCCAATAAATGTTATTTGAATGAAGGAGTGTCCTTTCTTTGTCTCGTTGAGTGTCCTTTAAAATCATTTTAGCAATTGGATTTTTATACTAGGAAAAATTTTATACTTTAGCTTTACCAGACTAAAACTGAATTCCTTTTCTTTTACAGGTGCAGGAGACATTGTTGCAATCATGATTGGCAATCTGAAAGGCACCAAAATTCTACAATCTATTCAAAAAGGCATACAAGTTACAATGGTCATTGAAGTAGGGAAAAAACATGGTCCTTGGGTGAATCACTATTCGATTTTTTTTGTTTCTGTGTCCTTTTTCATTATTACGGCAGCAACTGTGGGCTATTTTATCTTTTATTCTGCTCGAAGATTACGGAATGCAAGAGCTCAAAGCAGAAAGCAGGTTTGTAATGATCCTTTCTTCCAATTTAAAAATATTTTACTGTTTTAATTGTAGATTCAGTGTCATGCATTTTAATATGCTTCCCTTGCTGGACAATGATCCATGCGTGCATTTTGTGAAAACTGGTAGTTTTTAAAAGTATGTCCACTTCTGTACTCTCAGATCTCTTATTTTCGGAAACTGGTCTAAGGCCTTAATCTTACTGGGTTAAATCTTCTAATACTTTATTAGAGAGCACAGCAAGCATTTAAGTATATATGGGTATAAATACATATGTTCTTTTGCACATTTTTCTAAATGACAAAAGCATTTCATATGCAATATAGAAAATTTAGAAACTAGAAAGTACAAGATGGTGGTTTAGTCACTAAGTCGTGTCCCACTCTTACAACCCCATGGACTGCAGCCTGCCAGGCTCCTCTGTCTATCCATGGAATTCTCCAGGCAAGAATACTGGAGTGGGTTGCCATTTCTTTCTCCTATGTGCGTATGCATGTGTTCATTTGCATTTGGGGGCAGGACTGGGAAGAGAGACTAGGCTGAATATTATGAGTAGGCAAATTTAAAAGATCTAATTGTGCATAATATAGTACTCAATTCCAGATAGAGTGACAGAGTCATAATATCTCCCATATATTAACAACTGGTATATAAACAAGTACAGAGTATAGAAATAATAGAGCAAAATTACTGAAGTATCTTTGAACAGGGAAGTACCTGTTTGTCTAATGTTGATCCTACTACCTTTAAACTGCCCCTCATCCCTCTGATATCCTCACTTCTCTTCCTTACTCAGCTTAACTTCCATAACCATTCCCATGCATGTATCTTCAGTTTCCTTGGCCCTTCTCTCTCTTTGTTATACTTGCTGTCAAAACCCAATCCTGATTACATCCTACTTCCCACGTATTCTGTGCCTGTTCTTTGCTTAGCTGAAGTAGCAGAACAACATTAGCATCTCTACAACTGGCTAATCTCACTTTAAATTTGTGACCACAAACTCAAAGAGTGAGTTTGCTTAATGCTGCCCAAAAATCATACCATCTTTTCTTAGCCATTTCCTCTCCTTTCATAGGTACACATTCCTTTCTCTTCAGATCTCTAGTACTTACCTCCAGTTTTACTCTCAACTTGTATTTTGGGTCTTATTCCACTGAGAAAATTGAAGTAATCAAGAGTACTTCCGCAAGCTTCTACCACATTTCTACATCTGTGTCTATACCCGCTATCCTCTGCTTTGTCTTCTGTTATTGTAGACACCGATACATACTAGTAATTGCTTCCATTTTCAAAAGAACTTCTTTTGACCCCAGGCCAAAAAACTTGGAGTTAATTCTTTATTCTTCTCTTTCTCTCACTTCCTGTATAACCTCTGTCAGTAAGTTCTTTCTTTCTACCTTCATTGTATATCCAGGATCTGATTACTTCTTAGCATTTCCTTTGCTTCCACTCTGATCCACACCACAATCATTTCTTTTTTTTAATTTTTATTTATTTATTTATTTTTTACAATATTGTAGTGGTTTTTGCCATACATTGACATGAATCAGCCAGAGGGATGGGGTGGAGAAGGAGGTGGGAGGGGGGATCGGGATGGGGAATACGTGTAAATCCATGGCTGATTCATGTCACAATCATTTCTTAACCTCCTGTCTCTCTCAGGAATTCTAAACACAACAGCAAAGCTGTGTGCCACGCACGTCTCCAGAATGTTCACTAGGGATTTAAGGCTTTCAGCTGATCACATAGTGGGGGGCAAGATTATATATGTACTTAAAAGTTTCTCCAAAGACAGATTCTGACCATTTCATGCACTTTTTCTTCAATAAGCAAAGATGAACCCAATTTATTTGAGAGTGGGGGAGCAGTGAGGATTTCTAGATGGCAGGAAAATAAGCTTAGGAATAGATGAAAAATTAATATCTTATTATAAAACCTTTGTAAAGATTTAGACACCAGCATATGGTAAGGAGCGATGATTATCTCAATGTTTAAAGTTAATTGACTTCTGTACTTCTCTTTAAAGAAGCAGCTTATCACATTGGCGGCAGGTTCAGCCTGTTACTAGTTGTGGTCAAAAGGATATTTAAAATTCCTGTGCCAGACAATTCAGTAGTCTCACACTGTGTTAATATTTGACATTTGTATATTGTGCTGGTTTTTATCTCTGAGATTGGAAAGAAATTGGTATCCAGTATAATGAACTATTATTCAAAGGTTATAGTTACAATGAGAAGAGTGTTTGGTTTCTGAATGTTCATGGTGAGGTATGTATTTCTGTTCTCCAAGTGCTATATGAAGTCTATTAACATGGCATTAAACCCCATAAGCAAATAATATAGTTCATAAAGAACTACCTGGTGTTGCACAAGCTACATTGATATTTAACTCTGATCTCATCACTTGTTTAAGTAACTTTCATAGTTTTATTTCTTAAAAAAGTTAACTTCTGTACAAATAGTTAAGAATAGCATTAAAACTTCTCACCTTTTAGAGAAGGCTTTGAGAGGGCATCTTTCACTATTTAATGGGCTATATCTGTTTATTCTTTGGTGACTAAAAGATTAAATATATGAGACTGATAATCCCTTTTGCTTATATATACTTGAGAGTGCTGAAATGTCATTTACATGTTATTTAATTTTCATAACTTCCTATTCATTTTTAAAATGTAGAGCTTGATGCATATGATAGTTATAACTATCACTAAATATTTGACTGCATTATCTCCACTTCACTGGTCGAAATGGTGCTGAAACTGAGCTATAAAAATTTACCTTCATTAGAACATTAGGGATTGATTAAATTATTTGGGTATGTCTTCCCTCTGAACCATTTTGACACATAGCAGATAATGTCAGGCAAACCGATAAATGTATGACCATAAATTTGATGACCAAAATGCCAAAGTATAATGGACAGCATGTAGTGGTTGCATGCCTGACAAGCCATAGTATGCTGTGTAAGAACACACATTATCCCTGGTTTTGTGGATGGAAAGCTTTTAAACAAGATGAAAAGTATCAATGGGTTGTGAATGAAAATAACATATTAGGCATTATATGGTGGATTCAGGGAGAAGGCAATGGTAACCCACTCCAGTACTCTTGCCTGGAAAATCCCATGGATGGAGGAGCCTGGTAGGTTGCTGTCGATGGGGTCGCGAAGAGTCAGACATGACTGAGCGACTTCACTTTCACTTTTCACTTTCATGCATTGGAGAAGGAAATGGCAACCCACTCCAGTGTTCCCACCTGGAGAATCCCAGGGACAGAGGAGCCTGGTGGGCTGCCCTCTATGGGATCGCACAGAGTCGGACACAACTGAAGTGACTTAGCAGCAGCAGCAGCAGGTGGATTCATGTTTTCACTGGGGACCACCCTAACCTAAGACAAGAAAGATTGTGGAAAACCTTATGGCATGCTCAGACTAAACTGAATTTGGGAGTGACCACTATACACATGACTGACATGGGACACCCTGCATTTTGGGTATACAGTGCATGTACCTTAACCTTATTCAAGCAATCAATACTCAAAGGAAACAAGATACATGTTGGGTGAAACATCAGCCAGTGAAACCAAAGAGGGCTCTAGGTGAAATAGAAGCTGGCCTTGGTCTAATGGAACAAGCTGAATTCACTTTTAGTGAAAAGTATCTTTCAGAAGAAAAGAAATTACTCTTACATAGACAGATTGGTGGGAATCATCTTCCAAGAGCAAAGAAAAGAATGGGAATCTACTTGGAAAGATGGTAAAGACTTGGTAATATGGTCACACAGAGCCAATAATAATGCTAGAGAATGCTAGCATTCAGCACTGGGAAAGAGCGTATACTCTGACACAACAGGGTGTGTTAACTATTTTACTTTGAATGGAGATCCAAGTAGTCATGGGGTAATGGCTTTCCATTTTTACTTATGGAAGTTGCAAGAGCATCTTTGAGACACATGCAGATCCTCAAACTTATGGAAGTTTTCTGGGTTTACCAAAGGATGGACTGATGAGATGAGGTAGAGGAATAATGCTGAATGATACACATGTTTTCCCCATGGAAGGGAGATGGTCTTGCTGCACAACATTCAGTGGGAAAACTGTATAATAGTGTGACTTGAGACAAATGATGGGCTTTGTCCTCAGCTAACATGGAATCTAGAAATTACAGAATCATCACCACCGGTGATAACACTTGTCCATGATATCTGATATGTGGGCAAAGAACAATTATTCTAGGAAGATTTAATAAACACTTCTCTGATAGTTTCTGATTTCTTTTGTAACCAAATGAAACTGTATCATAACTATATTGTGATGGTGTAATACTGGTATTGGTAAGATTCAGCCGCCTTATATAAACAAATTTTATGATAATCAAATGTATTGGGAAACTGAAGTAAAACTTCCCAGCATGTGATGTCAATGGAGAGTGACTAGCGTGAGGAAGAATTAGATGTAGTTCATTACTTTAAATATCTCTGTACAAGTTTATCACAAAGTTCAAGTCCATAGATCAAGGGCGTAAACAGATGATTAAGTTGTTACATCAATATAAAGATGTCTTAAATGGTCTTATTGACTAAAAGAATCATTTATTTGAGCCTATTTTCATCCTTCATTTGCCTTCTACAAGTATTAGATATGGTTATGTTGCTCTTGCTTACCTTATATATAAATGCTGTACTAACTGTAAAAGCCCAAATATGACTGTTTCATTGTTAAAAAGACCTTGATTGAAAGAGAGCGAGTGGATTGTAAAGAGACAATACAATAGATTTAGTTGCTTACTCCTTGAGAGTCTCCCAGGAAACCATGCTTGGCCCTTAGCCAACCCTGGGAAAATGGTTCTCAAGGTGGTTTTATTTTGTTTGTTTTGTTTGATTTTCTGTTTTTTCCACTTTTATTGAGATATAATTGACATAGAGCTCTGTGTAAGTTTAAGGTGTACAACATAATGATTTGACTTACGTATATCCTGAAATGATGATCTCAGCAGGTTTAGTGAACATCCATCATCATGTAGATACTCATTAAAGAGATAGAAAAAACAATTTTTCACTTGTGATGAGAACTCTTAGGATTTACTCTTAATAACTTTCAATTATAATATATAACTGTGTTAATTATATTTGTCATATAGTACATTATATCCCTACTACATACTTATCTTATAATTAGTAATTTGTAGCTTTTGACTACTTTTATCTAATCCCCCCTCCCCCCACTATCTGCCTCCAGTAGCCACAAATCTGACCTCTTTTTCTATAAGTTTGTTTCATTTTGAAGTATAATTGATCTATAACACTATGTTAGTTCCTGGTACGTAACCCAATTATTTGATATTTCTGTGCATTTCAAAATGATCACCATGATTGTATAGTTGTTACTTGTAACCATAGAAAGATATTGAGTAATTATTAATGGCTTCCAGATGGTGCTAGTGGTAAAGAACCTGCCTGCCAATGCAGGAGACTTGAGTTTGATCCCTGGGTTGAGAAGATCCCCTGTAGAAGGAAATGGCAATCCACTCCAATATTCTTGCCTTACAGAATCAACTTAGCATGCATACACTCATAATTACTGACTATATTCCGCACACTGTGCATTTCATATCTGTGACTCGTTTATTTTGTAACTGAAATTTGTACCTCTTTATCTCCTATATATAGTGAAATATTATTCAGCCATAAAAAGAATGACATCTTAACCACTTGTGACAACATGAATGGACCTAGAAGATATTATGCTAAGTGAAGTAAATCAGGCAGAGAAAGACAAATAGTGTATGATTTCACTTATATGTGGATTCTAAAGAACAAAACAAATGAATAAACATAACCAAATAGAAACAGAGTCACAGATACAGAGAACAAATAGGTGGTTGCCAAAGGTGAGGGGGATTGGGCTGGGGGGTAGAAATAGGTGATGGAGATTAAGTGGTACAGACTTTCATTTACAAAATAGATTAGTCAAAGTGTTCTTTATGTTAGTGGTTGATAATTTTGTTATATACATCTGAAGCAATGGACCACGTTGTACCAGCTTGTCATGGGTACTTGGCACAACAATCAAGATAAATAATATTCACTTGGTTTCATTGTTGGAGTCCTGAGTTTGGGGCAGCATGGCCTACTGCTAGCAGAATTATATAGTGACCAGTCAGTTCCCCATCTGAGCCTCACATCCTGAGATTCAAATTGGCTTCCTAGGCAGAGATAGGTCACATGTGTCCTTGCAGTTTGCTGCCAAAGAGATAGCACTCCTGTGTGGTCTCAGATGAGGAAGAACTTAGCTACATTAATATCTTAAAATTTGTCCTTGAGCTTAAAGCATGACTAAAAATATCTGAAACATTTCTGATCACATTAAATTTTCTCTTCTCTCCTAGTATATGAAATTAACTGGAAGACTTACCAGGTGTCTGCATACTGTACCAGTATCTATCTATCTATTTATAGTGGGTACATTTGTATGTATCTGTTCCTGCTTAAATTTGAAGTTTAGAACCCTTTACAAAACTACTGGTTTGTCTCTTACATGAGAAGAGCAGATTAAACAAATTCTTATCTGAGTAGGACCTAGGATTTTCTCATTGAACAAAAGGAAGCTCTTACAATGAGTCTCTCAGGACTTTTTTTTTTTTAAATATTCACTTACTGTAATAAAGGTTTTGATTGTGTCTTTGAAAAAATGCTATAATCTGAGTCATAACCTAACCCCTGGGTCAAATTCCCCCTTTTCTCAATGCTCTTCCTTACAGTGTATTTCTTCACACTGTTCACAGGGATCATCTTCATGCAAATGGTCTGTACTCGTATTTCTGTAATTCCATAGACTTATGGGAAGCTTGTTACAGTCTGCAGCTCCTCTTTCCTTTAGGAATCCTCCCATTCAAATGTTATACATAGGGGTGTTTTTGCTTACTCTTCTTAAAAATTATTTTTATTTATTTGACTGTGTCAGGTCTTTGTTGCAGCATGTGGAATCTTCCAGTTGCAGCATGCAAACTTTAGCTTTTTAAATTGAAGTATAATTGACATACAATATTATATTAGTTTCAGATGTATGACACAGTGATTCAATGCATAGGTTTTTGATTGGGGAAAAAAATAACTCTCAGTTCTCATATATCAAAATAGTCACAACACTCAGATTTTTATTTTGTTCACAGGAATCTGAGTAAAAGAATCCTCTTACCATAATTCTTGATTTTAGGTTTTCTGTTTTATAAATTTTTTAAATTTATTTTTTAATTAATTTATTTGTTTTACTTTACAACATTATATTGGTTTTGCCATACATTGACTTGATTCTGAGCCACATTTTTGTGAAAGTTTTTAGTTTTTAAAAAGTGGTGGCGTAAGGACAGGAAAATCTAGTTTGCTTATATCCATGTTCTTTCCTTTCTTTTATATACTCACCCTGACCAGCCCCCCATCAAGTTATTAGGTTTGACTACATGCCTAATGTTATTTATGTGGGTTTCAGTTAAACTGAAAACTGAATACCTTGGGACCAAAAATCAGACTGACAAATAACCAGACTAAAACATTTATTTTACTTAGTTCAATATAAATTCATAGGTAAAATAGGTAGAATATCTTTGTGTTCACTGTAATTTAAAAATTAAACTTTGTAATATAGGATGAGAATTGCTGCAAATCTTCATTTTCGGCCCACTTAAAGTGTCACTCAGAACAACAACAAAAGAAACTGTACTGAAATTCGTCAGTGACCAGAAACATCCCAGCTTTTGAATAGAGTAATGACATAAAGCTTCTGTTAACAAAATTGGCCAACAACCAAGCTGCTTTGAATCAGTCTTCTACTCTGCCAAATTTTCTTAGACCAGGTATCTCTTAGAACTGGTGAGGAGGTGGGTAGAATATGTTGATATAAAACACTTGTTTAAGAGAGTTCCCCAAATCACAGTAAGTAGTCAAATGAAGAAGGATTTGAAGATTGGATAATAGCTAACTTCGAAGGTTTTTTTTTTATTTCTTTCATTTATCTTTTTCACAAGGAATGTGAAGCCCTTCAATGGCTTCTTTCCTGTTACACAATGGAGGCACTGTACTAATAGTGGAGAGATCATGGGCTTTAAAGCTAGATGGAACCTGGGCTTGAATTGAATCACAGCTCTGCAACTAACCAGCTGCCTGGCCTTTAGTCAAGCTTCAGGACCTTTTCTTGTCTATAAAATTTGGATATTAAAATGCTATTTATTCCATAAGGTTGTTACTGTTTAAACAAGATGACACATGTAAAAAACTTAGGGTTAAACCTGACGCATGGCAGGAGTCCAATACATGTTCTCTAAACCTTTTTTTCCCCTCAAAATTGATTGAGTAGAGGCTTTTAATGAATAAAACTTAGATGAGAAAATCTGTTTTTCTAAATTCAAAAGCTATTTTTTGAGCAAAGATTAAGCATTATGGGGATTTTTTTTTTAATGATTAAGGCCCAGTCTTCTACATACTCACAACCCACTAGGAGAAAAAGACACATGAATAATACAACTACAGAATATAAGAGGTGGAAACAATGTGCTGTTGGAATTTATAGGATAGGAATTCTGATATGATGGAGAGGTACTAAAAAGGTGTCTGAAGTAATTTGTGTACCAAAGTAGATACACTCTTGAAGTTCTAGTTTTTTTTTTTTTGAAGTTCTGTTTTTTAAGAAGTAAAACATAAATTATAGTTTGCATTAGGCACATTATCTTTAAATATAAAAGCATATAGGGACACCCAAGGGTTTGACTTAATATTATTCAAACGTGTTGTTTAGTTGCTAAGTTGTATCTGACACTTTTGCGACTGTAGCCCACCAGGCTCCTCTGTCTATGGGATTTTCCAGGCAAGAATACTAGACTGGGTTGCCATTTTCTTCTCTAGGTGATCTTCCCAACCCAGGGATTGAACCTGTGTCTCTTATGTTTCCTGCATTGACAGGTGAATTCTTTACCACTGAGCCACCAGGGAAGCCCAAAATATTGTTGTAACAATCCTATATAGGATTATTAGTATTCCTACTTACTGGTGAGGAGACAGAATTGGAGAGAGGTTTCATACTTCCCAAAATGTTAATTTCTTAGTCATGTCCGACTTTTTGTGACCCCATGAACTGTAGCCTGCAAAGCTCATCTGTCCATGGAATTCTCCAGGCAAGAATCCTGGAGTGGGTTTCCATTCCCTTCTCCAGGGGATCTTCTTGACCCAGGGATTGAACTGGGGTCTCCTGCATTGTGGGCAGATGCTTTACTGTCTGAGCCACCAGGAAAATCTCAACATGTATTTAATATAAACTGTGCTGTGCTCATTCATGTCCGACTCTTCGCGGTCCCATGGACTGTAACCCACCAGGTTCCTCTGCCCATGGAAATTTTCCAGGTAAGAATACTGGAGTGGGGTGCTATCTCCTACTCCAGCAACCCAGGGATCGAACCTGCATCTCTTGTGTCTCAAACATTGGCAGTCAGATTCTTTACAACTAGAGAGCCACCTGTTGTTGTTCAGTCGCTCAGTCGCGCCTGACTCTGCTACCCCATGGACTGTAGCACACCAGGTTTACTCTTTGTGCCTTACTCTTTGTGACCCCATGGACAGCAGCATGCCCCACTTGCCTGCCCTTCACCATCTCCTGGACTTTGCTCAAACTCTTGTCCATTGAGTCAGTGATGCCATCCAACCATCTCATCCTCTGTCGTCCTCTTCTCCTCCCGGGAAGCCCTTAATATAAACTACTTGGTCTTAATCTTGCTCTTATATGTCAATTTTTAGAGGAATGGGCGCATCTTGGAAACTCCTACTATCAATGTGACAGTGAAATATTAATATTTTGAGTGCTGATGGCAGTTTTAAAAGTGACCTTTATTCAGGTTCTAAATATTGTGCTTCTTAACAAAACCACAAGTCACACCTCTGTATTGAAAGAAATATATTTTCCTTATAAAAGCTTGGTAGGAGTTATTGGAAACATTCAGATTTCCTTTCAAAGGCTTTTTAAAACTCTAGGGTTGCTTCCTTAAACACTGGTATATGCTGTGCTGCAAATCTTTTAGAGATCTTTCATAATCAAGTCCCTTGCTTAGGATATTCTGGCATCTTGAATTTTTCCCTATATTTTTGTCCCCCCTCAATTTTTTTTTAAAAAGCATTTGTCTTAATGTAAGTTCCACTTTTTTCATCAACATAGACTTGAACATTACATTTAAAGTTTGCTTTTGATCCCATCTCTCAAATTAATTTGCAGTTAGTCTTGGATATAATCAAAGTTGTATAGTTAGCATCCATCCCTGATGAATTGATAAGCACTAGCATTGGAGGCTCATGCCTCCAGTTGAATATGTTGTTGAATATTTTGGAATGAGAAATCAAACTGTGCAGGCTTAGTCATGTAAATACACTAGCGATGTATCACTTCCTTGTGAGTGCATTTCCCCAGTTGTCGTGGAGCTGGTTGCTTAAACCTAAGTCAGTAGTGCGCTAAAGACAAAGTGCAAAATGACTGTCAAAGACTTCTCATCAACTTCACTTTTTCCTTGTCTTATTTTCTCTTGTTGACTCTATTTTTGTATCGTCTACATTTTTCTCTTCTTCATGTCGAAATACCTTATGTTTTATAGGAAACAAAAGTAGTAATGTTTGGAAGTTTAGGCCAAGGCCAGAGCCCTGTGGGCATACTGCTTGTTCACTATAAGGACTGGCCACAATATGCCAGACCATAGAATCCAGGAGTTGGAAAAACTTCAGATGATTTTGGATGGCTGTATTATAATGGAATTTGGGGTATGAAGAGCAGACTTCCTGTACTAACTCTGTCTTTTAGAGGTTGCATTCCCTTTTGGACAAATTATTTTATTTTTGCAAGCCTCTATTTGAACGGCATTAAAATAGAGATATTGTCTCCTTTAGGGGATATTGTGAGGATTAAATGAGGTAATAGATATCAAAAATAATTTTAAATTATATAGCAGCTATTTTCTAAGTCTCCTGTAAATGTGTTATCATACTTTCACAATTTAAAAAAATAAAGAGAAAAACAAAACAAACTAAAATTTTTTTTAAATAATTATATAAATATAAGGAAGTAGTACTAGCTTCCTACTCCAAGCCACAGTAAACAAAAAGATGACTACCTTGATGTCAGAGTTAAGTGTTCCCAAACTCTGGGTTTCGGTGGAACTGACACTAACCAACTCTGAGATTTTGAGCAAGGTAGTCTTTCTCTTTTGGCATCAATTTTCTTATCTGTCAGATTAGATATCAGGCTAGTTGAACTCCAAGAATTTTTCCAGCTCTAAAGACCCTAAGTGTACCTCATTTCACTTTCATTCTATTATTGTGATGCAAGTAACAAAATAGAAGGGAAATATTTAGGCTCAAAATTAAGTACCATCATAAAATTCCCCTTATGAGTGAACTTCAAACAGGGAGTGAAAGGGCTTCAGTTAGCACTTCTTTCCTTCTAAGGGCTAGGCCTTCCTATTAGTTGTTTCTAT
Source organism: Muntiacus reevesi (assembly GCF_963930625.1). Classification (NCBI taxonomy): domain Eukaryota; kingdom Metazoa; phylum Chordata; class Mammalia; order Artiodactyla; family Cervidae; genus Muntiacus; species Muntiacus reevesi. Next base: position 143,610,002 of record NC_089271.1, on the reverse strand, counting down.
GAGCTATGTTTGCCAGTCAGATAACAATCTGAGAAGTTTCTGCTGCTACTGTGACAGCAGAAAAATACTTTGGCAGTAATCACCTTGGCATCGAGTAAAATACCTTTCACAAAATGATATCTTACATAGGAGGCGGATTTGGGCATTAAAGAATAGCCTCACATACCTATACTCATGTGACTTCCCTGGTGGCCCAGACGGTAAAGCGTCTGCCTACAATGCAGGAGACCCGGGTTCAATCCCTGGGTCAGGAAGATCTCCTGGAGAAAGAAATGGCAACCCATTTCAGTGTTCTTGCCTGGAAAATCCCATGGATGGAGGAGCCTGGTAGGCTACAGTCCATGGGGTCGCAAAGAGCTGGAAACGACTGAGCAACTTCACTTCACTTCACCTATACTCATGGATTATTCCCTTCCAAAATACATTTACTACAGACATGTATAAAAATGCTTATTGATGAAAATACTTTATATTTTCATTTAATAAACATTTTATTGAGTGTCTGCCATCAGCCAGACATTATGCTGTATACTTTACTTGCATAGCTTCCCTGGTGGCTCAGATGGTATAGAATCTGCCTGCAATATGGGAGACCTGGATTTGATCCCTGGGTTGGGAAGATCCCCTGGAGAAGGAAATGGCAACTTACTCCAGTATTCTTGCCTGGGAAATCCCATGGGCAGAGCAGCCTGGTGGGTTACAGTCCATGAGGTCACAGAGAATGGGACACGACTGAGTGACAAACACTTACTTAAATTATCTCTAATTTTCATATAGGCTTGATATCAGCTAGGAGTTCTCCCTGCTGGAGATGGAGGTACATACACGGGGATGAGGAAGCTGTTGACATTCTTACAAGACTTCTGGTTCTGCTCATCTACTTTTTTGCTGAATTTCTCTAAGTTTGTTCATTTCACAATACAAAATAGGAAGATTGCTTATCATCTTGCCCTGCTAAACATACTATCTCTCTATTCCATACAGCATCCACCCAGATGTGAAACCTGGCCTCTTCTTCAATTTACACATATATTATCTTTTCTTGAGGCATTTGTATATGTGGTAGATTTTACTGAAATAGAAGGAAGGTTTATTTGTGGCTTCACAAATAATTTCAAATTAACACTGAATATCTCATACTACCTGGTTTCCCCCCTACCCCCGCCCACCAGTTCATCCCATACAAAGAGACAGTCTCTCATTGATTCCTTTCTTTCTCACTTTTCCCTTGCATTTTAGATTTCCCCCATACTTTTTTAAATTTTATTTTTTAATTTCTTTTTATTTGAAGGATAATTGCTTTACAGTGTTGCATTGGTTTCTGCATACATCAGCATGAATCAGCCTTAGGTATACATATGCTCCCTCCCTCCCTCTTGAACCTCCCTCCCATCTCCCACCCCATCCCACTCCTCTAGGTTGTCACGGAGCACCAGGTTGAGCTCCCTGTGTTACACAGCAACTTCCCACTAGCTATCTGTTTTGCACATGGTAATATGTACACATTTCAATGCTACTGTCTCAATTTTTCCCACCCTCTCCTGCCCCCACTGTGTCTATAAGTCTATTCTCTATGTCTGAGTCTCTATTCTTCCCCTACAAATAGGTTCATTGGTACCATTTTTCTAGATTCCATATTAAAACCTCACTTTTGATTCAAATATATGTGTGTGTGTGTGTGTGTGTGTGTGTGTATGGATAGATAGATATAAATGTAATATTTTAGTCCTTATTCCCTAAATGAACCATAGACTTGCCTTTGCATATTCAGACTCATCTAGGTATATGTTAAGTGAAACAAACAAAAAACTCTCAGACTCCACCGCTCTCAGAATCCACCCACCTTACAAGGCAGTAGTGGTTATAAACAGCAATTTTTTTCCCCTAGTACCAAATAACACTGGAAGGATTTATGTTATCCTCATTTTATAGATGAGTAAACAAGCTCAAAGATTTAATGACTTGTCCAGGATTTTTCATTTCATAAGTGAAAAAGTCAGGTTTTAAATCTAGGTTCATTTGAATCCAAATCCTATGTACTTTCTACCAAATAAGACACTATTAAAAAAAAAAGAAATTGGAAAATATGTACTTTAAGACCCTCTGGGCTTTTGAAAATAGGAAAACTGCTTTGAAAATTCAAAGCAGCTGAATTCATTTGGAATAGGGACATAGAGCTTTATCATTGTGGCCCAAAGCTGCTGTTTAAGAAGGTAGGAAACATAAGGTTTCAGTAATTTAAAAATTCCTGTTTGATATGAGATAAATGGACATTTATTATGGTTAATTAAATTGTGTCTTTCAGAATTTACTTATACACTGACTTTTACCTTATAAATATTTATTAATCCTCTATACCTCTTTTATCAAATTTGTTTAAATTTTTTTTCTAATACCTGCTATTTTTTATTACAGAGACAGTTAAAGGCAGATGCTAAAAAAGCTATTGGAAGGCTTCAACTCCGTACACTGAAGCAAGGAGACAAGGTGCATTTATGACTTTTAAATGCTATTTGTTTTAAAGCAGTGCTACCAATCCATTTTTTAAAGTTCATATTCTTCCAAAGTATAATTTTAATTGGAATTTATAAATATAACTGATTTTTTAATCTATTTAATGCTGGAGGTTGGCTGAATAATGACCCCCAAGGACATCTAGGTTTTTTTTTAAATCCCTGGAGCCTGTAAATGTTGTCTTATATGGCAAAAAAGACTTTGCAGATGTGATTAAGTTAAGGATCTTGAGATGGGAAGATTATTCTAGATTATCTAAGTGGGACCTAAATATAATCACAGTGTTCTTATAAGAGGGAGGAAAGAGGAGATTTGACAGTGAAGTAAGAGATGTGACAATGGAAGTAAGAGATTGGAGTAGTACAAGAAAGGGTCCATGAGCAATAACAGTTAAGAGTATAAGTTTGTGTCATTTTAAGCCACTAAGTTATTGTAATTTGTTATAGCAACAACAGAAAATGAATATAGTACTTAAGTACAACTTTACTTGAACATCAATTTTCAGATTTAGCACAGTTGAAAAGTACCATTGATGTTTAAAACCCATATAAAAAATAGCTATAGAGGTTTGTACTACAATGAAAATATAGCTATAGAACTTATCGAGGTAAAAAAATACCATCTATGATAGCACCAAAACCATTATATCCTTAGGTATACATCTTACAAAATATGTACAAGATCTATGTGCTGAAAACTGCAAAATATCAAAGAAAGAAAGAAATCAAAGAAGGCCTAAAAAAGTGGGGATATACCATGTTCATGAATTAGAAGACTCTCCCCAAACTGATCTAAAGATTCAGTGCAGTTTCAATCAAAATATCAGTTGCAACTTTTGTAGAAATTGACAAGTTGATTCTGAGTTTATTTGGAAAAGCAAGAGAACTAGAATAACCAAAATAATTCTGATAAAGAACAAATTTGGATGACTAATGTTTCCTGATTTGCAGTTATTTTAAAGCTACAGTAGTCAAGAAGGTATGGTATTAGGAAAATGCTAGACCTTTAGATCCTTGGAACAGAAGAGACAGTCCAGAAATAGACCTACATATATATGATCAATTGATTTTAGACAAAGATGCAAAAACAATTTTAAAAAAAAGGACAGCCATTTGTTGGAAACCATAAACGATGACTGAATATCCATATACAGAAAAAATGAAAAATGAACTTCAGTTCACGCTTTATACCCTCTGTAAAAATTAACTCAAAATGGACCACAGACTTAAATATAAAACCTAGAACTATGAAATTTTATAAGAGAACGTTGGAGAAAAATATCTCTGTTGCTTGAGTTAGGCAAAATTTACTTAGATATTATACCAAAAACAAGTCAATTAAAGAAAAAAATGAAAAATTTGACTGTTAAAATTAGCTTTTGCTCTTTGAAAGACACTGTTAAGAGACTGAAAAGATGAGCCACAGACTTGGAGAATATATTTGCAAATCACATATCTGATAAAGGACTGTATCCAGAATATATAAAGAACTCTCAAAATTCAACGAAAGAAAAAGTAGCCTAGTGGAAAAATGGGCAAAACAGACATTTTACCAAAGAAATATATGGTTGGCAAAGAAGCACATAAAATGTTGCTCAAGATCATTCATCATTCAGTTCAGTTCAGTTCAGTTGCTCAGTTGTGTCCAACTCTTTGCAGCCCCATGAATCGCAGCACGCCAGGCCTCCCTGTCCATCACCAACTCCCGGAGTTTACTCAAACTCATGTCCATCGAGTCAGTGAGACCATCCAGCCATCATTCATCATTAGGGAAGTGCAAAATAAAACCACAGTGTGATACCCACAGCACATTTATTAGAATGGCTAAAACCAATTGAACCTACAATACCAATAGCTGGTCAGATGTGGAACAGCTGGAACTTTCATACATTTGCTGGTGAGAATGCAATATACAGCCAGTTTGGAAAATGATTTGGCAATTTTATGAAGTCAAATATACACTCTCCAAAGAACCCAGCAATCTCACTGCTAGGTGTTTACCCATTCATGTAAGAGCTTGTTCAAAATTGTTCAGGGAAGCTTTACTGATGATTATCCAAAACTGAAAAGAAGCCAAATGTCCTTCAGATGGTGAATGGATAAAAAACTGTGGTACATCTATATTATAGAGTACTACTTAGCCATAAAAACAGCAGAACCCTACTGATATATTCACCAACAGGGATGAATTGCAAATGCATTATGTTAAGTAAAAGAAGCCAGACTCAAAGGCTATATAATACACAATTCCACTTATAAGATAACCTGGAGAAGCCAAAATAGAAGGCACTGAAAAACAGATCAGTGGGTAACAGAAGATAGAGATAAAAGGAGGGGGTTAATTACAAAGGGATATAGAAGAATTTATTGGGGTACCAGGACTATCCTGTATCTTAATTATGGTGGGGATTAAATGACTGCGTGCTTCTCCAAACTTGCAAAACTGTTTACTCAACATTTAGAATGAATTTAACTTCATGTGAATTATACCTTAATTTTTTTTAATGGAAAAACATAGCCAAAGAACTTATGGCACTGTGTAAATTCTAAAACCAGGAAAACGTTTACGTTAGTGCTACATGTTTCTCTTTATACTATTCCTCTTGGGTTGACTTTATTGTTTTACATTTATTTATTTATTTATTTCGGTCATGCTACATGGCTTGCAAGATCTGAGTTCCCCAACTAGGGATTGAACCCAGGCTATGGCAGTGAAAGCCAAGAATCCTAACCACCAGGCTACTCAGGAATCCTCTTTTACTTTTTAAAGTCTAAGTATTTTATTTTCTAATTTCAATTACATAATACACAGTGTTATTGACTCTAGTCGCCATGTTTTATATTAGATCTTCAGACCTCATAGTTGAAAGTTTGTACCCTTTTACTAACTTCTCCCTGTTTTCCCCACTCCTCAGCCCTTGGAAACTACTTTTCTACTCTGTTTCTATAAGTTTGCCTTTTTTTTAGATTCCAGTTAAGTCTAGATAATTTCAAATTTCTTACTGAAAGTCATTTTAGTGATGTGATGCTCCTTCTGTAGGAATTTAAGTAATGTATTAAATGCATGTATATTCTGATCTTGCTCTGTAGTTTAGTGTATTTTTCTTATCCATTGGAATAACAGTAACTCTTTGCTCTTAGGAAATCGGCCCTGACGGAGATAGTTGTGCCGTGTGTATTGAACTATATAAACCAAATGATTTGGTGCGCATCTTAACCTGCAAGTAAGTTTGATTTTCTTTTATGTTGTCAATAAAAATAGCTGATTTACAAAAATCATTATAGTGCAGGAAACTATTTTGAATGTCTCCAAATAAAGAAAGTGCTTATTTTTAACTTCTTTTCACTTAAATATAGATGATTGCTTTGTTTTTAGTATCATTGGAAATAGTATAAGGCTAATTATATGAAGTTTCCATAATCTGGTACAATTTGGAAACTACTTCTGTAAAAAACTGAGAACCTAGCTAGCACCACTGTTTATAGTGTGTGTGTAGCCAGCACCACTGTTTATTTGTGTGTTTGTGTGTGTGTGGTACTGGGTAATTTAATTCAAAAGATTTATACCCATCCTGTTGAGAAAAAAATAAAATCAATTTATGAGCACCTATTTGGAAGTCTTCGTTAGCTTCTCATTATCCCTCTCCTGGAAGTTATTCTTAACATTCTTCCTTTTTGCTATTAAATAGTGGTATTCTTGGAATTTGTCACATTTCCTAAATTATCAGAATTATTTTGCACTCAATACTTTTGTCTGTATTATCAAGAATGACTAACTGTGCTGTTTTATAGTTAGGGTATAACAAAATAATCAAGATCCAATTTACTGTATATGTTAGGTCAGGCAATATCTTAAATATTTTTAAGTAAGTGGTATTGAAAATAGTTTTTATGAAGTTTTTATGAAGCTAGGGTAATGAGACTTTTATATTTAAGAGTAATATATTATGAAATTTCTAAATTTTGTTTCTGTGATTGTGTGTTTTAAAGGGAAAAAAGTCATTTGTTAAAAGACCAAATAAACTTATAGAGTAACCTGTTAGTGTATTAGGCAAAGTGTTGTTGCTCTTTCACATAACCAATTTATATGTTTTTTCCTTCATTAGCCATGTTTTCCATAAGACATGTGTTGACCCATGGCTGTTAGAACACAGGACTTGCCCCATGTGCAAATGTGACATACTCAAAGCTTTGGGAATTGAGGTAAGCATTGTTAAACAATTTATACAAAGGAACTTAAGCAGCGTGTTATTTATATATCTTAACCTTCAGGAAGTTGTCATCCTATTTGTTAACTATACAATGTGCTAGACTTATAGGTTATACCAAAAATGGAAACTACTTATATCATAGTGACAGTGAGATGTCATGTTGGACCACCTCTATTTTCCTCCTTCTTCCCCCTCCTCAAATGTACTTATTATTTGGTCAGAACTTGAAGTGATAACCCCAGCTGACTTCTGATACCCCTTGTTGTTTTTTACTATCTTACTATTGCATTGCAACCAAACTTGTAGTTAAATGAACATGTAAAGTTTGAGAAAGTATAATAAATATTGAATTATTTTTCATAAGTGAAAAAACTGCCTGTTTCACAATACACACAACAGAGAGTCAAGCTCAACAGAATCTTCCTGACTTGAAGAGATATATAGATGACAGTGATTCTCAGTACTCATAGGGGACAGCATAGGAATTTGTTTTTTGAGTACCTTCCTTGTCTCAGGCATTATATTATGAAGTGTTCACCCAGATAAGCATGTCAAATGTTGATGGTAGTCTGCCTGTAACATCTTTCGTCCCATTGGACCCAGTTACTGCAAGTGCTCTGGCTGGGACCAGCAAGAGATGTTTGTGATCATCAAAAAATGGATTGTAAGTTTCAAAAGTCAGGAAGCCTTGCTCTAAGAAGTCACCTAGGGAGAAACTTTGTAATAATATGTCAAGGAAAAGCATGTACTCTGAGTGCCTGTTAATGTGGTCAAATGCTTTCCACAGGTGGATGTTGAAGATGGATCAGTGTCTTTACAAGTTCCTGTATCCAATGAAACTTCCAGTAGTGCCTCTCCTCATGAAGACGATAACCGCAGTGAGACTGCTTCATCTGGATATGCTTCAGTTCAGGGAGCAGATGAACCACCTTTGGAGGAACATGCACACTCAGCAAGTGAGCACCAGGCTGAGGGGCCCCAAGTGCCCCACAAATGATCCGCTGGAGATTAGACACCCAGGCAGAGTACTCCTGTTTTTTTAGCATTTATTCTGTTCATCCATTGACACAATTAACACATTCCAGGTTTTTTCTAGTGACAGTAATGCAATGCAGGATGCACCCCTCTCTTGACTTAATATACACATATTCAAATATACCTGAAACAGATGAAATGCTTTAAGAATGGGGATTATTCACAGAAGAAAAGATTTTTTATTGGAAATTTGCTCTCCAATGCATGTAAGTGTTGATTTATTAACTTACAGAGGCTAAGGACAAGTTTTCAACTTTAGAAGCCATTCTTTACTGCATATCAAGCAGAAATTATGATAAAGAAGTTATGGAATGATAAAATATGATTTAATTTCCAAAATTTTTATTTATACACAACTTCTCCAGACCACCCCCTCCTTTTTTTGCCAGATGGGAAACTGTGTTTAAGAACAGTATGCTGCCACCTGTTATTTGCCATGAAATGAACAAACCTTGGAAACTAAAAGTGGATGTATTAATTTCAAAATAGTAATGCCATACCAGTAGAGAGATTTTAGGGAATTCTGTTACTTTTTTCCTTAGAGAAAACCCCTATACAAATTGTTTTCTCTTTCTTTAACTTCCACCTTTGTCTTTTGGTTTTTGTTGGTTTGATAGTTTTTCCTCAGTCCCCATTTTGAGATGACCTAATTCTGGCCTAAAAATAGGAGGAAAATGAAATGTCAAGATGACTTGTAAAAGTTGCAGCTTCCTATGACATGAACCTTTGTCCTTGGTAGGCTTATCAGTGCCATAGATACCGTTTGTACAGAGGTCACGAGAAATACTATCTTGCAAATGCAAACCTCATATTGTAATCTAATCTCTGAACATTTCATAGAGTGCAAAGTAGTCATAAGAATCTTAATAATCTGTGTGTTATTCTACCTATAATAGATAATCATTGTCTATTAGCCTCAGATGAATTTTTGGTGTGCTAATAGAATTCAGTGAAGATAAAGGAGAGGGTATGGCATAATTCAGTTTAGCAGCATTGGTAGTTCAGTGGTAGAATTCTTGCCTGCTATGCAAGAGGCCTGAGTGTATGGGATAATTCAGTTTATTGCCAGGTCAGTTTAAAAGAAGAAAAAAAGTCCCAACCTACTATTTTGGTGTTCAGTTTTTATGGGGGAGAGTGGAAGGCAGAACAGTTTTTGCAGAGAATTTGAGAAGCAAATAAAATGATGATTCATATTCCTTCTCCTGTATTCTTTATCTACATAAATGGTAGGAACACCAACCCAGGTACCTCAATCCAGAAACTTAGGGAGAATCCTAGATTCTTCCCTCTCCATTTCCTTTTGATTCAATATAATTTTCCTTTAAACCATTTCCTAATTTCTAACTTTAATTCAACAGTCATAGTTTGAACCACTCTCTTCTCTCTGCCCATTCCTTCCACTCTTCCTCTACCAAGAAATTGGGGAAGCCAAGTCCAACTCCTGTTCCTCCTTTAAAACTTGCTCCCCTTTGAGTTTGGGGGAGAATGGATACATATATATGGATGGCTGTGTCCCTTTGCTGTTCACCTGAAACTATCACAACATTGTTAATTGGCTTGAGCCCAATACAAAATAAAATGTTGAAAAGAAAACTTGCTCCCCTGAGAAGCCTATCTTTAGTTACATGTGTGGCCCTACTGTCTACTTCCACAGAACTTCTATCATTGCACTTATTGCACTGAATTGTATTAAAACCTTAAAAAGTCCGTTTGGGTAGGGACAGTGTCTTATTGTTCACTATTGTATACCCAGCACCTAGCACAAGCTGCCTCACAGCAAATACTCAAATAAGTGTTGAGTGAGTGATCACACAGAATAGATTTTCCCACTCACACAACTAGAGAAAAGCCTGCACAGCAAATAAGACCCAGCACAGCCAAAAATAAATAAATAAGTAAAATAAAAAGAATAATAGTTTAACCCACATAAATGGTGTTTGTTTGCCTTAATAAGAATAAAATAATATGCTTCCTGTAACTATATGTTTAAGCTGTGTGGAGTAGATTTGTTTCAACATTAGGAAACCAGAAGTTTTATTAAAAATAAAATTAGCCCTGATTTAAAATCATGTATTTTAAGATAAGCTTCTGATATCTAAGGGAAATATTTCTTTGTATTTTAGTTGTAATTTTTTATTTTACAGTTCTACTGTGGCGCCCAGTCATCATTATTATGCTGAGCTTGTGAGATATTCTAATTTATATCTAATAGTTTGTAGAAAAGTTACACATACAGAAATATTCATCTTTACCCTGCCTTTTCTTCACTTTTAGAAGCCATATGCTATTTCTAAAGTCAGTAACAGATACCAAAAACCAAACCAGTCTAAGAATACCCGTTATAAAGTCAACAACCTATGTTACTTCCTCATATGATTGGATTTTGCTCAGACACTGAATGTTTGAGGCATGCCAAATTTACAACCATCACAAGTGTGAGCACCCAAATAAATGGATATATAGAATTGGTATGGCCTTGGGGTAAAATCCTCCCATTCAGAGAGTCAGAGCAAAAATAAAAGCTAAGAAATTTAAGCTTAGTTTCCTAATACTTTATTATGCTCTTCAAACAAATCAAATATTAAATTGACTTAAACCAACATCTTTGAAGGTGAATGTGTTAGTGTGACTTTTGTGACTACTTAAAATGTAATCATGGATAGAAGTGGCACACTTGTCATCCCTTTTATATATTGATATTTGGGGTTTCATACTTTAAGGGTTACTTTTCCTTCTTGGCTACTTCTCCTATAGTTTAGAGATACTGCTAATAGATAAATTGGTGCCTCAGTCATATGTCTTAAATTAAGAGAATATACTTTGCTTTGAGAGAGAAGGAGACAGCAACCCACTCCAGTGTTCTTGCCTGGAGAGTTCCATGGATGGAAGAGCCTGGCAGGCTACAGTCCATGGGATCTCAAGAGTCGGACATGACTGAGTGACTAAACCACCACCACCACCACCACTTTGAGATCAGACTACAACCGTGAATTTTTTAATTGGTTTTGCAAAAACATTAGAGCAGCAAAATTTAACATTAATGGTAAAGTAGATTTGTCACTTGGAGGAGGAAATGGCAACCCATTCCAGTATTCATGCCTGGAAAATCCCATGGACAGGGGAGCCTGGCGGGCGACGGTCCACAGAGTTGCAAAGAGTCAGACTCAACTGAGCGCATACATACTCACACACAATTATATATTAATTGTTTTGGCATCTTTCCTATTAATCACTGATTATTATGGTGATAGTTGGTTTAAATAGCTTCGAAAACATACAGTTGTTTAGTTCGTGCCTGTGTGTTCCATCATTGTGCTGAGTTTTATTGGAACACTGGTTTTCAAACTTAAGCATACCTTGAGTCACCTAGAGGGCTTGTTTAAACAGAGGGGAGGGCTTTCCCTGGTCCAGTCGCTAAGAATCTGCCTTGCAATGCAGAGGACACAGATTCAATCCCTGGTCAAGGAAGATCCCAGATTCCGCGGGCCAACTAAGCCCCTGTGCCACAACTTGAAGCCAGCGCTCTAGAGTCCATGCTCTGCAAAGACAAGCCACAGCAACAAGAAACCCATACATTTGCAACTAGAGAGTAGCCCCCACTTGCTGCAACTAGAGAAAGCTCATGCACAGCAACAAAGACCCAGCACAGCCAAAATAAAATAAATGAATAAAAGTTTATTTAAAAAAAAAACAAGCAGAGTGGCAACCACTAGTTTCTGACTCAATAGGTCTGAGATGGGCCCTGAGAATTTTCATTTCTAAGAAGTTTCCAGGTGATAATGTGACTGCTTGTCCAGGGACCACACTTTGAGAACCACAGAATAGGGCCCCTAGTTCTTAATCCTTGCTGCACATTAGACTCACCCAGAAGAACTTTAAACATTACTGATACCTGGACTCTACCCCAGAATAGTTCAATCAGAATCCATGAGATGTGGGCCCAAGCACAGGTTTGCTTGTTTTTTTTTTAATAATTTCAGCCTGACTGAAAAAACATTTCAAAAATAGTAAAAAGAATGCCCATCACTGAACTTCTCCAAGTGTTAACATCGTATATAACCATATACAATTATCAAAATCAGGAAATTATATGACAAAATGTTAGTAACTAAACTGAACTTACTCAGATTTCACCAGTTGACCCATTAATGTCCTTTTTCTGTCCTAGGATCCCACATTGTATTTCCTCTTCTCTCATTCCCCCCAAGTTTTATTGAAATATACTTGACATATAACCAGAGAAAGATTAGTTACCAAATCTATCATCTCAAATAATTACAAATTGTGTGTGTGTGTGTGTGTGTTGAGAACATTTAAGATCTACGCTTAGCAACTTTCAAGTATTTACTACAGTATTGTTAACTGTAGTCACCATGCTATATATTAAATTCCCAAGAGCTTATTCATCTTATAACTGGACACGTGTACCCTTTGATGGACATTTCCCCATTCCCCCCTGCTTCTAGCCTCTTGCAACCACCATTCTCTGTTTCTATGAATTCAACTTTTTTAAAAAAGATTCCACATATAAGTGTTATCATACAGTGTTTGTCTTTCTCTGTGTGGCTTATTTCACTTAGCACAGTGTCCTCAAGATCTATCCATGTTGTTACAAATGGCAGTATTTCCTTCTTTCTCATGGTTGAATAATATTCCTCTGTGTGTGTGTGTGTGTGTGTGTGTGTGTGTGTACATATATATGTATCTCACATTTTCTTTATCTGTTGATCAGTCAATAGAAATAGGTTATTTCTATGGCTATTGTGTATAATGCTGCAGTGAACATGGAGGTGCAGCTGTCTCTTCAAGATAATGATTTCATTTCCTTTGGGTATATACCCAGAAGTTGGATTGCTGGATGATATGATAGTTCTATTTTTAGTTTTTTGAGAACCTCCATACATGTTTCCCATAGTGCTGTACCAATATACATTCCCACCAACTGTATGCCAGAGTTCTCTTTTCTTCACATCCTTGCCAACACTCATCTGTTATAATTTTGATAATAGCTATTCTAACAAGTGTGAGGCAATATTTCATTGTGGTTTTCATTTGCATTTCCCTGATGATTAGTGATGAACATATTTTCATGTACCTGTTGGCCATTTGTATACACATATCTTCTTTGGGGTGCTTCCCAGATGGGTCAGCAGTAAATACTCTGCCTGCCAGTGCAGGAGCCACAGGAGATGCAGGTTCAATCCTTGGGTCGGGAAGATCCCCTGGAGGAGGAAATGGCATTCCACTCCAGTGTTCTTATCTGGAAAATCCCATGGACAGAGGAGCCTGATGGGCTACAGTCCATGGGGGCAAAGAGTTGGAGATGACTGAGCAACTGAGCATGCACACACGTTTTCTTTGGGAAAATATCTTTTCCCCCCAAAATTTCAATTCTGCCCAGTTTTAAATCAGATTATTTACTTTTCTGCTATTGAATTGTATGAGTTCCTTATATATTTTGGATATTAACTCCTTACCTGATAGGTGGTTTGCAAATATTTTCTCCCATTTTGTAGCTTGCCATTTCATTCTTTTGACTATTTCTTTTGCTGAGCAGAAGCTTTTTGGTTTGATATAGTCCCATTTGTTGATCTTGGCATTTTAAATCCTTAATCTATTTAGAGTTCATTTTTTCAGTGGTGTGAGATAGGGGTCTGGTTTCATTCTGTTGCATATTTATCCAGCTTACCCAACACCATTTATTGCAGACTGTCTTTTCCCCACTGGATGTTTTTGGTTCCCTTATCAAATATTAGTTCATCTCACACATGCGAGGCATATGAGATCTTAGCTCCCTGACCAGGGATCCAACCCATACTCCCTGCATTAGAAGCTTGGAATCTTAACCACTGGACCACCAGGGAAGTCCCTATATATGTCCTTTATGTTTGGATATGTTCTTTCTATACCCAATCTGCTGAAAAGTCCATATTACATTTAACTGTCAAGTCCTTAATATAACTGTCAAGTCTTAATATGTGACTGTTTCTTAGTCTTTGTTTTTCTTGACTTTGATATCTCTGAAGGCCACCAGTTAGTTACTTTGAAGAATATCCTTCAATTTGGAATTGTCTGCTGTTTCCCAATGATTAAATTCATTGTCCATTGTCTATTTCGGGCAAGAAAACCACATATCTTATCTTGTCTGCCTGATATCATATAATGAGGCACATCATGCCCATGTCTTATTATCAATGTTTTTAACTTTGTTCACTTGGTTAAGGTGGTATCTGCCAAGCCTCTTCTTTTAAAGTTATTATTTTTTCCTTTATAATTATTGTGTTCTAGAGAGACACTTGGAAACTATGCAAATGTCCTGTTTCTCATCATAATTTTTACCTACTAATTTTAGCAATCATTGATAGTTCTTGCTTACAATAATTATTACTGAAGTGTGTGCCAAATGGTGATTTTCTATTTCCATCCTTCTTTCTACATTAATTAAGCTTCTAATTTAAAGAAGAGCTATCATTTCTCCACTTATTTATTCAACTGTTTATAATAATATGGACTCACAGATATTTCTTTTTCTTCATAATATTATTCTCATGATTTATTCACGCTTAGATTGTCCTAGATTTGGTCGTTGGGAACTCCCTCAAGTTGGTTGATTTTCTTTCAAAATACCGCCCCCCCTTTTTTTGAGCACTTCCTTACTTTCTGTTATCACAAGATGTTCTAGGCCAAGGATTGGCAAACTTTTTCTGTAAATGTCCAGATAGTAAATGTTTTAGGCTTTGAAGACTTTAGGTCTTTGTTGCTTTGGGGACTGGGACAGTGTTGTTTTTATCTTCCAACCTCTTAAAAGTGTCAAAATCACTCTTAGCTATGGATTTGGCTTGTGAGCTGTAGTTTGCTGGCCCCTAGGCTAGAATTTAGGTTAATCTGCTCTCTTGCCCTAACCCTAGAATCAGTTATTTCTTCGGAGAGTGGGAGCTTTTATTGGAGAATAGCACCTCAGAATCAAGATCGGGCATTAGGTACGCTCATTGCTTTTGGAGTGTCATTGCTATTAGCCCTTTCAAGGAACAAAGCGAGGAAATATGTGTATGTACTCACACAAATATACACACATCTACATTCACCTATCTGAAGAACAACTAGTTCATACTGATGTATGATTCTATTCCAACACCAGAGAGTTTATTCTAGCCTTCCTCTTTCCTTACTTTTAACTCCATTCTTGGACATTGAGAAACCCAGCTGTTATTATCCTCAATATATTTACTTATTTGTTCAGTCCTAAAGAACATGTAAGTTGCAGCATTGCTAATGTACCCTTGTGAAAAACAATTTCACTAACCAGTGTAGTTCTTTGGTTTTAACCTTATAGGATATAGTCAAAACATAATTTTCCAAAATTACTTAGGTTAGTTCTTTTCTTTCCCACTCTCTTCAGAATGATTATATATATTTCATCTGTAAAATAATTATATTCACTTGTTACTACTTGTATTCCATTTTGGGAACTCCCTCCACAACTTCCTGGTTGATTAACTTTAGTCCTTCTGTCTACCTATCTTAATCTATCAGTTGGTAAAAAATCTGCCTGCAATGAAGGAGACACAGGAGATGTGGGTTCAATCCCTGAGTTGGAAAGATCCCCTGGAGAAGGAAATGACAACCAGTATTCTTGCCTGGGAAATCCCATAGACAGAGGAGCCTGGCAGGCTACAGTCCATGGGATCACAAAGGGTTGGACTTGACTGAGCATGCACACAGATCTATCTTATCAATTTATCAATAAGATATATGTATATGAAAAAGCATACATAATTTTTTAAAGTGCCCAGGTGATTCAAACATGAAGTTGATTTTAAGAGCTATTATATTTAGAATAGAGAAGAGACAGAAAACATAACTGTTGCTCTTAAGGATGCTATAATGTAGGTAAAAATAAACACACGTATGACTCAACAAAATAGTAATTGTAAATTAATATAATGCCATAAATGCTTTAGGGCTTCCGTGGGTACAGTGGTAAAGAGCCCGCCTGCCAATGCAGGAGATACCAGAGACAAGGGTTCGATTCCTGGGTTGGGAAGATCCCTTGGAGGAGGAAATAGCAACCCACTCCAGTATTCTTGCCTGGGAAATCCCATAGACAGAGGAGCCTGGCAGGCTACAATCCATAGGGTCACAAAGAGTCAGGCATGACTGAAGCGACTGAGCACACACATATAAGTACTTTATGTAAGGCAGCAAAATCATATTAAAGAAACAGGGAATTAGTATGATAATCAGAGTGTGATTGAATTAGATAAGAAAGGTTTCTTAGACATGTGTGTTGAATTGTGTCTTAAAGAACATAGGGGTGAAAGCATCCTAAAATTGCCATTTAAAAAATTAATTTACTTAATTGAAAAAAAAAATTAATTTACTTAATTGGAGATTAATTACTTTACAATATTGTGGTGGGTTTTGCTATACATTGACATGAATCAGCCACAGGTATACATGTGTCCCTCATCCTGAAGTCCCCTCCCACCTCCCTCCCCATCCCATCCCTCTCGGTTGTCCTGGTGTACTGGCTCTGAGTGCCATGTTTCCTGCATTGAACTTGGACTGGTCATCTATTTCACATATGGTAATATACATGTTTCAATGCTATTCTCTCAAATCATTCCACTTTCACCTCCTCCCACAGGGTCGAAAAGTCCATTCTTTATATCTGTGTCTCTTTTGCTGTCTCGCATATAGGGTCATCGTTACCATCTTTCTAAATTCCTTATATATGCATTAATATACTGTATTGGTGTTTTTCTTTCTGAGTTACTTCACTCTGTATAATAGGCTCCAGTTTCATCCACCTCATTAGAACTGATTCAAATGCCATTTTTTTTTAAAGATGAAAATCTACAGCTGGTAAACCATGAAGCAAACTCCATGGCAGTGGATGTTGTTCCTCACGTTGACAACCCAACCTTTGAAGAAGATGATCAGGAGACCACTGTTCGAGAAATTAAGTCATAAAATCTGTGTCAATAGAAAACTTAAACCTTTAGTAATAACAGAACTGCCAATCAGGGCCTAGTTTACTACTAAGGAACTGGATAAACTTAATAAAATAAGAATGATACTGAAAGTGCTGAGATGACTAATATTATGCTATAGTTAAATGACTTAAAATATTAAACCTACTAACTTTTCCCACAAACACATTATAATGTTTTTCATAGGCAAGTTTCCTCTCGATAGCAGTAGCAACATTTTTAAACATTCAATACTCTTGTCAAGTAATCATGTATTCCATTTATAACAATTTTTTTAATCAAAACATGTTGCTTTTAAAATGTGGAACAGCTGTAATCACTTTATTTTATGATAGTATCTTAATTAAAAATAATACTACTTTAGCTTGGGCTATATATGTCAGGGTTTTTCTCCAGGTGCTTATATTGATCTGGAATTGTAATTTAAAAAACAATGCAAACTTAGGCTAGTACTTCATGAAATATCTATTTAAGCTGCATTAAGTTGATAGAACAAGATTAAAGCAAAATACTCATTTTAACAATTTCTTATTTTTAAAATCAGGCTAAATTTACTTCATTTGAGTGTCAAGCATAGTTTCTTAGAGAATATGGACTGGACTGGATTGATTGGTATATTAACGACACCAATTTGACAAAAGATCATAGACAAAAACTTTCCTTACAAAAACACTATATAACTATTTCTCAAACCTTACTTATGGGACTTTCAAAAGCAGAACATATAAATCATCATACCATTTGAAAATGATTATGAATAAGTCAGACAAAAATTGTTAATTGATCTCTGTGTATGAATTTGTCTACAGAAATTAATCTATAGAATATGTTTTCCAAACAAAGTTGACTGAAAATTGAGTTTACATTTTACCTAAATGGGCTTTATAAAATAACATTAGGTAAAATAAAATTCTATCTATGTAGCTATAAATTTTGTGAATGCATTTTCTTGGTATTTGAAAAAGAATTGGTGTTGGGGGGGGTAGAATTCCAGGTGCCTTAATATAAAGTTTGAAGCTTCATCCACCAAAGTTAAATAGAGCTATTATAAAAATGCACTTTATATTTTCTGTAGCTTATCTTTGGTTTTAGAGTTTTGTTTCCAGTACAAATTCCAGCAGAATTTAAGCAAAAGCAGAATAGACATGTATTTTTGTTGGCTAAATGTAGAGTGGATGAAACCATTGCATTCTTGTACACTAATTTGAAATGCTGTAAATAGGTCCCGATTTGTATTGATTCTCTTTAAATATAAAATGTAAATAAAATATTCCAATAAAAGTTTGTGTCTGGTGTTTAGTAATCATATACTAACTTTTAATAAATGCTTGGATTTAGGAGGAAAAAGGTTTAATGTAAATGTTTGTTGATATATTTAATAAAAACTAAAACTTTAGTATTTGGGATTCCCTGGTGGCTCAGATGGTAAAAAACATTCACCTGCAATGCGGGAGACCTCTGTTCTATCCCTGGGTTGGGAAGATCCCCTGGAGGAGGTCATGGCAACCCACTCCAGTATTTTTGCCTGAAGAATCCCCATGGACAGAGGAACCTGGCAGGCTACAATCCATGGGGTCACAGAGTCAGTCATGACTGAGCAGTTAAGCACAGCACAGCGTGTTTACATATTTCACTAAATAGTGAGGAACTGCTGCCATTATAAAATAACTGAATCTATCATGAATTATTTTTAAATGTCAGCAAGGTAAATAATGAGGTTGACCACTGATAAGTTTTTTTCTTTTTCTTTTTTTATTGGAGGACAATTGCTCTACAATATTGTGTTGGCCTCTACCACACATCAACACAGATCAGTCACAGGTATACATATGTCCCCTCTCTCCAGAATCCCCCTCCTATTGATCACTGAAAATTTAAGGTTAGAAAAGGATCATGATGCCAATCCATTTTATACTGCTACTGCTGCTTAGTCACTTCAGTCATGTCTGATTCTGTGTTACCCTATGGATTATAGCCCACCAGGCTCCTCTGTCCATGGGGATTCTCCAGGCAAGAATGCTGGGGTAGATTGCCATGCCCTCCTCCAGGGGATCTTCCCAACCAAGGGATCAAACCCAGTTCTCCTGCACTGCAGGCAGATTCTTTATCACTAAGCCACCAGGGAAATGTCCGTCTTTATATTACACAAAACGTAAGGCCATTTTATTGCTTTATAATTACCTCTAAGGGTTGGACACGACTGAACAACTTCACTTTCACTTTTCACTTTCATGCACTGGAGAAGGAAATGGCAACCCACTCCAGTGTTCTTGCCTGGAGAATCCCAGGCACAGGGGAGCCTGGTGGGCTGCCGTCTATGGGGTCGCACACGTTCGGACACGACTGAAGCGACTTAGCAGCAGCAGCAGCAATTATCTTTTCCTTCAGTCTTCTCTTTGGAAGTATCATTCTTGGGATGCTCTAATTGGGTTAAAAGCAGCTCTTTATTTTTGCAAATATGTTAGGAATAAACAGTTGTTTGAAACACTTCAGAACCATGATTATGAAATCCAGGATATACATATGTCTTATGTGGCAATATGCCCAATGTGTGTGATGCCACACTATAAAGTTTGTCTATATTCTTAGGAAGTTAATCATCTCAAGCTTTGCAGGGGTTCTTCTGGGGAGGCATTTATAATTTTTGAATATTTACTAGCTGTATTAACATACAATTTATATACCAAAAATTCAGCCATTGTAAATGTATGGTTCTAAAGATGGATAGAATTGTGCTCACCACAAGTGATTCTGAGAATATTACATTAAACAGTACATCTTAAAGGAGATCAGTCCTGGGTATTCATTGGTAGGACTGATGTTGAAGCTGAAACTCCAATACTTTGGAGTTCTCTTCACCTGATGTGAAGAGCTGACTCATTTGAAAAGACCCTGATGCTGGAAAAGACTGAGGGTAGGAGGAGAAGGGGTCGACAGAGGATGAGATGGTTGTATGGCATCACCGACTCAATGGACATGGGTTAGGGTGGACTCTAGGAGTTGGTGATGGACAGGGAGGCCTGGCGTGCTGTGATTCATGGGGTCGCAAAGAATTGGACATGACCGAGTGACTGAACTGACTGACTGACATTATCCCCCAAAATCCCTTCATATCAATTTTCACTCCGTTTCTGTTCCCATTCCTAGCCCCAGGAAACCATCATTTAGCCTTTTTTCGCTGTAGATTTGCCTATTCTAGACATTACATTTAAATAGAATCATACAATATATGGTCTTTTGTGGCTGCCTTCTTCTACTTAGCATATTTTCAAGGTTTATCCATGTTGAAACATGCATCAATATTTCATCATTTTAATTGCTGAATAATATTCCAGTCTATGGGTATTCCATATTTGGTTATCCATTCATCAGCTAAGGAACACTTGGATCGTTACCACTTTATGGCCATTATGGCTAATGCTCCTATGAACATTCATGTACAAGTCCTTGTGTAGATTTATGCTTTCAATTCTCTTGGGTATATGCAAAGAAGAGGAATTCATGTCACTTGTGAATTTTCTTCCTGGTATTATATTTTGACTATAAATAAGAGTTGGAGCAACAGACTTTATTATTTTCACGTAGTCAAAATATAGGGCTTCCCAGGTGGCTCAGTGGTAAAGAATCCACTTGACAATGCAGGAGATGGGGGTTCAATCCTTGGGTTGGGGAGATCTCCTGGAGAGTAAATGGCAACCCACTCCAGTATTCCTGCTGAGAAATCCCATGGACAGAGGAGCCTCACAGGCTACAGTCCATGAGGTTGCAAAAGAGTTAGACACAACTTAGAAACTAAACAACAACATGACATTCAAAATATAGGCTGATATTTTTAAACAGTGACAGTAGATATAGTTGTATGTATAGGTAGTCTCCAACTTAAGATGATGGGGCTTTATGAAAATTCATTTGTAAAAGTCACATTGTGTTAAGATCATGGAAGAAATCAAAAAGGAAATCAAAATATGCATAGAAAAAAATGAAAATGAAAACATGACAACCCAAAACCTATAAAACCAGTGCTAAGAGGGAGGTTCATAGCACTACAAGCCTACCTCGAGAAACATCAAATAAACAATGTAACTGTACACCTAAAGCAACTAGAAAAAAAAGAACAGAAGAACCCCAAAGTTAGTAGAAGAAAAGAAGTCATAAAAATTAGGGCAGAAATAACTTAAAAAGAAATGGAGACTATAGCAAAAATCAACAAAACTAAAAGCTGGATCTTAGAGAAGATAAACAAAATAGAAAAATTGTTAGCCAGACTCATCAAGAAGAAAAAGGGAGAAGAATCAAATCAATAAAATTAGAAATGAAAATGGAGAAATCACAATAGACAACACAAAATACAAAAGATTACATGACCAATTATATGATAATAAAATGAACAACTTGCAAGAAAGTGACAAATTCTTAGAAAAGTATAATGTTCCAAAACTGAACCAGGAAGAAACAGAGAATCTTAACAGACCCATCAAAAGCATGGAAATCAAACTGTAATCATAAATATTCCAACAAAGAAAAGCCCAGGGCCAGAAGGCTTCACAGGTGAATCCTACCAAAAATTTAGAGAAGAGCTAACACCTATCCTACTCAAACTCTTCCAGAAAATTGCAGAGGAAGGTAAACTCTCAAACTCATTCTATGAGGCCACCATCAACCTAATACCATAACCAGACAAAGATGCCACACACACACACACACACACACAAACTACAGGCCAATATCACTGATGAACATATATGCAAAACCCTCAACAAAATGCTAGTAAACAGAATCCAACAATATATTTAAAAGATCACACATCATGACCAAGTGGGCTTTATTCCAGGGATGGAAGGATTCTTCAATATCACAAATCAAACAATGTAATACACCATTATAACAAATTGAAAGATAAAAACTATATGATTATCTCAATAGATGTAGAGAAAGCCCTTGACAAAATTCAACACCCATTTATGATTAAAAAAAAAAAAAACAAACTCTCCAGAAAGCAAGCATGGAAGGATCAGACCTAAACAAAATAAAAGCCTTATACAACAAACCCACAGCAAACATTATCATCATTGGTGAAAAATTTGAAAGCACTTGCTCTAAAATCAGGAACAAGACAAATGTGCCCACTCTCATCACTAATATTCAACATAGTTTTGCAAGTCCTAGCCACAGCATTCAGAGAAGAAAAAGAAATAAAAGGAATCCAGATTGGAAAAGAAAAGGTAAAACTCTCACTGTTTGCAGATGACATGATCCTCTACACAGAACACCCTAAAGATACCACCAGAAAATTGCTAGAGCTAATAAACAAATATAGTAAAGTTGCAGGATATAAAATTAATACACAGAAATCCCTTGCATTCCCATACACTAAAAAATGAAAAAACAGAAAGAGAAATTAAGGAAACAATCCCCTGTACCATTGCAACAAAAAGAATAAAATACTTAGGAATAAATATACCTAAAGAAACAAAAGGCCTGCATATAGAAAGCTATAAAATACTGATGAAAGAAATCAAAGGTGACACAAATAGATGGAGAAACATACCATGTTCATGGGTCAGAAGGATGAATAAAGTGAAAATGAGTATACACCAAAAGCAATCTATAGATTCAATAGATTGAAGCTACCAAATCTATTTTTCACAGAATTAGAATAATCTCACAATTTGTATGGAAACACAGTTCAGTTCAGTTCAGTTGCTCAGTCATGTCCCGACTCTTTGCAACCCCGTGAACCACAGCACTCCAGGCCTCCTTGTCCATCACCAACTCCCAGAGTCCAGTCAAACCCATGTCCATTGAGTCAGTGATGCCATCCAACCATCTCATCGTCTATCATCCCCTTCTTCCCCTGCCCTCAATCATTCCCAGCATCAGGGTCTTTTCCAATGAGTCAGCTCCTCACATCAGGTGGCCAAAGTTTTGGAGTTTCAGCTTCAACATCAGTGCATCCAATGAACACCCAATACTGATCTCCCCCAGGATGGACTAAACACAAAAATCCTTGAATAACCAAAGCAATCTTGAGAAAGAAGAATGGAACTGGAGGAATCAACATCCCTGACTTCAGATTATACTACAAAGCTACAGTCATCAAAACTGTATGGTACTGGCACAAAGACAGAATATAGATCAATGGAACAAAATAGAAAGCTCAGAGATAAATCCACGCACCTATGGACACCTTATCTTTGACAAAGGAGACAAAAATATACAATGGAGGAAAGACAATCTCTTTAACAAGTGTGCTGGGAAAACTGGTCAACCACATGTAAAAGAATGAAACCAGGACACTTTCTAACACCATACACAAAGATAAACTCAAACTAGATTAAAGATCTAAATGTAAGATTAGAAACTATAAAACTCTTAGAGGAAAACACAGGCAGAACACTCTCTGACATAAATCACAGCAAGATCCTCTAGCACCCACCTCCCAAAGTAATGGAAATAAAAACAAAAATAAACAAATGGGACCTTATTAAACTCAAAAGCTTTTGCACAATGACAGAAACTATAAGCAAGGTGAAAAGGCAGCTTTCAGAATGGGAGAAAATAATAGCAAATGAAAACAATGTACAAACAATTAATCTTCAAAATATACAAGCAGCTCATGCAGCTCAATACCAGAAAATTGAACAACCCAATCAAAAAGTGGGCCAAAGAACTAAACAGACATTTCTCCAAAGACATACAGATGGCTAATAAACACATGAAAAGATGCTCAGCATCACTCATTATTAGAGAAATACAAATCAAAACCACAATGAGGTATCATCACACGCTGGTCAGAATGGCTGCCATCAAAAAGTCTACAAACAGTAAATGCTGGAGAGGGTGTGGAGGAAAGGGAACTGTCTTACACTGCTGGTGGGAATGCAAACTGGTACAGCCACTATGGAGAACAATGTGGAGATTCCTTAAAAAACTGGAAATAGAACTGCCATATGACCCAGCAATCCCACTGCTGGGCATACACACCAAGGAAACCAGAACTGAAAGAGACACATGTACCCCAATGTTCATTGCAGCACTGTTTACAATAGGTAGGACATGGACGCAACCTAGATGTCCATCGGTAGATGAATGGATAAGGAAGTTGTGGTACATATACACAATGGAATATTATTCAGCTATAAAAAACAATGCATCTGAGTCAGTTCTAATGAGGTGGATGAAACTGGAGCCTATGATACAGAGTGAAGTAAGTCAGAAAGAGAAACACCAATACAGTATATTAACACATATATGTGGAATTCAGAAAGATGGTAACAATGATCCTATATGCAAGGCAGCAAAAGAGACACAGGTGTAAAGAAGAGATTTTTGGACTAGGTGGAAGAAGAGGAGTGTGGGATGATTTGAGAGAATAGCATTGAAACATGTACATTACCATATGTGAAATAGATGGAGAGTGTTAAGTCTGATGCATGATTCAGGGCACTCAAAGCCAGTGCTCTGGACAGCCTAGAGGGATGGAGTGGGGAGGAAGGAGGGAGGGGGGTTCAGGATCAGGAGGCACATGTGCACCCGTGGGTGATTCATGTTGAAGTAAGGCAAAAAACACCACAACACTGTAAATAAATCATCCTTCAATTAAAAGAAATAAAAAAATTTTTTAGAAAGTCACATTGTGTTATAATTAAGAATATACATGGTTCCCAGGTAAGTCAGTAAAAATATATTTAAAGATACAATTGGAATGCTAGATATACAGTACTTCTCCCCCCTCCATCTGGTTTTGGTTCATTTACTAAATATTCTAGCTATGTTCTATAATATCTGGATCAATTTTATCACCTTAGGTTATAAAAATTTTCAGTTATTTACCTTAATCATTGTATCTTCCATTTAGAGTAGATTAAAAATATTTTTAAGCATATTAAACAATATAACATTTAGATTTGCATACTACATGGGATTTAAAAGAAGTTCATTATTACAGTGGGCACTTTGACCTCCAGAGAAAAATGTTCATTATCTCCTACCTTAGAGGTAATTCAGTGAAAAGTTTGAAAACTATTACTCACAAATTCTTAACCTTTTTTCTTCCAGAAACATACAATCTCATGAATGTGAGACACTTGTGGACATACCTAGATTTTTTGATGGTTAGGTGGTTCAGCTGGTAAAGAATCCGCCTGCAATGCCGGAAACCTGGGTTTGATCTCTGGGTTGGGATGATCCCCTGGAGGAGGCAAAGGCCACCCACTTCAGTGTTCTGGCCTTGAGAATTCCATGGACCATACAGTCCATGGGTTCTCAGAGTTGGACACGACTGAGCGACTTTCACTTCACTTCACTTCAGAGAGTGTTTTGTGTGTGTGTTAGTCACCCAGTCGTGTCCAACTCTTGTGACCCCATCACTGTAGCCTACTAGTCTCCCCTGTCCTTGGAATTCTCCAGGCCAGAATACTGGAGTGAGTTGCCATTCCCTTATCCAGGGTATCTTCCTGACCCAGGGATCGAACCCAGGTCTCCTGCAATGCAGGCAGATTCTTTACCATCTGAGCTACCAGGGAAGCCCCGGTTGGAGAATAATAGTATATATAAATAGAGTTTATCATGGCTGGGCTTCCCTGGTGACTAGCTTGAGCAACTTGGTAAACAGTGGTGCTCGGAACTATGAGAATGTAGTAGAAGAGACAACTTTAGGCAGGGAGGATATTAGAGAAATAAATTAGGCTTTGGACATATTGTCTTTGAGGTATCTATAAACCATATTGTCAGACATATTGTACTCAGACAAACCCAGGTTCAAACCCTAGCTCCACCATTTATTTAGTTAACTGATTTTAGGCAAGTTAATTTCTTTGAGCCTCCTGTTCATCTGCAAATTAAGGATGTTAAAATGTACAAGTTTACTAATGAGGGTCAAATGACTATCTGTGCATCCAGTCATAGAGAGATATAGATATTACCACACAATACCAGCAGTGATATTCATGGCAGTTTGTAATTCTTGTCCTTCTTTTCTAAAAACAATGCACACTAATATACACAATTGAATGGTGACATGGTCTGTTTTTTAAGTCATTTTAGGAAAAATACTTCTATTTGCAAAGGCTTGAAATATAGTAGATGATTAAGACAAAACGTTCTGTTCCAGGAGTAATTTAAACGTGTTTTATTCACATAATCAACAAAATGTTTGTTTACTACAGTAGGAGCTCTCTAAATGCCCTGCTCCGAGCCAAAAGTGGATCCACTTCTGTACCAGGGAGCATGTGGGTTTATCTGAATACAGTTGCCCAGTAAAGAGACAGAAGAACCATTCAGTTCTGCACAGCCCTTGCCGCAACTCTTACAGTTTAAGGGTATTGGAAAAGAACGTGGCTTGATGAGGAAGGAAATAAAAAGTGGAAGGAAAGGTAAAAAATAAAGGATACTTCACATCTCTTTTTCTTTGCCACATTTACTGATCTTTCACCAGGAAGACTTAAGAAATTATCTTCCTTAATAAATATCCAAATTAGGATGGCTTTCCCCAAGGATACATTGCAGTTAGGGCTCTGGAAAGATTGCTGTCCACTGCCACCACTCCCCCCCTGCCCCCCCCCCCCCCCCCCCGCCTCCAAAGAGCTGCCTTCGGACTAACAACTGCATTTTAGAAAAAAAAAAGAATCCTATATTGGCCTTTTTTTCACTTTGAAGAAAAATCCCTGCTTGTAGCACACGCCTGCTTTCTTTGAGCTGGCCCACATTTTGTGAGGGTTAAGTCACAGACGCTGCTCTGAGGCAGAGTTTTATGGCTCCTTGGCATCGGGGTGTGCCCCTCCCCGTTTTTTTTAAGTCATATTCTTGAGGCTTCATTCTCAATATAGCTTGCCAAGAGCCCCTTGTATTTTTTTTTTTTTAACTCTGCCTCTCAACTCTTTCATTCCTATAAACGTGTTTTCATTTTCAGTTGTGTGTTAGTCGCTCAGTCTTATTCGACTCTTTGCGACCCCATTGACTGTAGCCTCTGTCCGAGGAATTCTCCAGGCAATAATACTGGAGTGGGTTGCCATTTTCTCCTCCAGAAGATCTTCCCGACCCAGGGATTGAACCCAGGTCTCCTGCACCGCAGGCAGATTCTTTACCATCTGAGCCACCAGAGAAGCCTCATTAATTCTGGTGGGCTTATTGACATCAGTAAATAAAAATGTCCCTCAAATAATTTCTCATAATGATGTCTCACAAACTACCGACTTCAAAGTGTTTAAGCAGCTGTGTATCATTAACAAGGTACAGGCTGCCCTGAAAGGGATTTTTAAAGAACTTAAGGAAAAAATCGCTCAAAAATTGTTTATATCCAGTAAAGCAAAGTTGGACATTTTCTGTGGCTGATTACAATATTTAGAACAAATCTGGGAAGGAAGGAGCACACGGCGTGAAAAACACTATATGGTTTCTGGAGATTTTATATTTTTATTGTACGGGCAGAAAAGAGCTTAATCCAAGAAAGATTTTTCAATCAATGATCAAACTCCACTTTCTGTGTGACTTTGGCTAAGTCACCGAACCCGACTGCGCATTGTTTATTTATGTACAGAGTGGGGAATGCGATACACATTGTGAGACTTCTGTAAGGATTATGTGAGACACTGTAAGTGAAATCGCTTTAGTACATAGTAAGAGCTCATTAAACGTTAGTTCTGGAGAAGGAAATGGCAACCCACTCCAGTATTCTTGCCTGGAGAATTCCATGGACAGGGGAGCCTGGTGGGCTACAGTCAATGGGGTCGCAAAGAGTCGGACACGATTGAGCTACTGACAACAAAACGTTAGTTACGGCTACTGCTCCTTCCCAGAATGGCCGTTCGTTACTCCCAAATTCCGGAAACTATTTACTACAGTTTAACACCCTCAGCTGTAAAAGGATGAGAAGAAACAACACCTCTATACCCGGGCCTCACTTATTCGCTCCAAACACCGCTTTAAACTTTTGATTGGCAAAATCCACTTAACTAGTGGCTGAACTCGCTTTGAAAGCACCCGCACCCAGTTCTCACCCCAATGGATTTTGGGAAGTGTAGTCCCGCGCTCCGGGTACTTGAGTACAGAAAAGCGAAAAGGAAACTACAATTCCCAGAAGGGAAAGGAACAGGACTATTTCCCAGTCGGGCGTTAGCGCTGTGGGAGGGAATTGGCAATCTCGCTGCCTACGTGGGAGAGAAGGGAGGGTTGGGGGAAGTGTGGAAAAGCAGAATCCGAGAGGCTGCCGCCTGAGGCAGATTTGGTGGGAGGAGAAGTAGAGGGGAGGAAAAGAGTGGAGGGGTGAGGTGAGGAGGGCATCTGAGTGGCTGCTCCAGGGAGGCATAAAGTTCTTTGGGATGTGGCTGAAGCCCGAGGAAGTGCTCCTGAAAAATGCGCTGAAGCTGTGGATGATGGAAAGGTCCAATGACTACTTCGTGCTGCAGCGGCGTCGGGGCTACGGGGAGGAAGGCGGCGGGGGACTCACAGGTAAGCTGTGGCCATTACCCCCACCCTCCCTGCCTCGGGCCCTCGTGTTCGCTGGTTCTTAAAAGGAGGTGAGGGACAGTTACTCGTCGCCGCACGCCGCCTGCTCCTAAACCCTGAGCGGGGAGCGTGGGGGTGGGTGGGACTCGGATTCTTCTGCCCCCGCCACCACCTTTCCGTCGCCCTCACTGAGTCCTGAGAATGCCTCCCAGTACCATAAGTCGCTCTTTGGGTGGGACGGCGAAAGGGAGGAGGGGGTTCTTTCTGAAGCCAAGGAAGAATCTGAGGTAAAGGAGGGGCTGTTTCAGAGGCAGAGTACCTGCTCTGTCGCTTCCCATGGGGGAGGGGGCTGGTGACAAGCATTAGACGTGGGCAGATCGTTTTAGGCTAGTGATCAGGGCCAGTTCGCAGTTGTGCACTTAACTTTTTCCCACAACTTCTCCTCCTCCCCCATCTTTAACCATCACCCTGGGAGTGGCGGGGGGGGGGGGGCGCGTAATTGTGTGGGAGGACGGATGAGGAGAAAGGGAGGAACTCCAATCACATCTAGGGGGATCGGCGTCAAAAGAGAGATTCCGGAGTCAGGGTTGGGGGGGAAGAGTCGGAGTGCGGGGGGAAGGTGAGGATTAGGTCTCAGAATTGCTAATTCTGTCCGTTTAGCGTTTTTCACTTTGTCTCCAAGTTTTCGATCCTTGGGATCCCCTCCCAAAGTAACCGTTGTACTCGTTTCTCTGTTGAGTGTTTGGCGCTGGCTGCCCTTTCTTTCAGAGCCAAGGTTGTAAAGCAAACCGATTGAACAAACGGAAGATTCTCTTCCCGCCTAATCCATCCTGCCTTCACTTCTTTGATTTAGAAATCAAAAACTGTATTTAGGTCTAGTCTGGGAACTTTGTTTTGAGACCAGCCTTCTTGGGCAGGTGAAAACTTTTGGTCACTGGGGAAACCAGAGCTCATTTTCGTGACAACTTCTAGTTTGATATTGTGGCCTTGAAGTGATGGTCCAGGATTAATTCATCAGCGAGATGGAACGAGAAGGAAGTGTCTCAAAACTTGCTAGTTAGTCCCATCATAATCTGTTGAATGATGTTCGACAAATTCTTTCATTCATTCAATCTTAAGAGCCTACCGTGTGCCATGTGGAATGCTAGTATACAAAGATAATTAATATTCAGTTCCCTGTCTTTGAAGTATTCATAATCTAGATAAGTGGCAGAGGGTCGGGTTTGAGGGAAATAATCAGCAAACCAGGCAAATTATAATTATGACCTGTAACTGCTAAACCCGGCAAATTATAATTATGACCTGTAACTGCTAAACCCGGCAAATTGTACTTAGAACCAAATAACTGAAGGCATTGCTTTTTCTCTTCTGTTAAATGGTGTCTACCTCAGAGTTGAGAGGATAAAATGAAAGATTATAGGTGCCAAATCAGTGTATTGTTGAGATGGTGATGAACATGTGCTATTATTTCCTTTTTGTTTTTGTTTTTTTTTTTTCAAGATCCGGGTAGTGTGGTGAGAATTCTGAGGTCCTATGGGACATTAAAAAAAAATATCTTGCATGACCTATCCATCCTATTCAGCTTCTAAAAGAGCCTTCTTGAAAATACCACCACAAAAATTGCCTGATTAAACTTCATGTTTTGCCACTTTATAATTTTCAAAATTTAGAAGTGTTATTTTGCTGAGGAGCCTTTCCATTTAATAGATGTATATATTTTCCAAATTAAAATTTGAGAATCAATGTTCATAATTACCCAGTGATGTAATTTGCCCATTTGGGTCCATTGAAAACAGATCAGAATATTTAAAATATATTTTCCAGCCCAGTGTTACAGCATAAAATTTTGGTTCCCCATAATTTTATTTGACCAGAGTTTTTCTGGTGCTCCTGTCCACATTTACCAAAGTTTATTTCACTTTGTTACAACTACTGTGTTCCTGAAAAGTAATAGGTAAATCATATTTTTGAGAATCAAATCACTGTTATGTAGTAAATATGTTTTTACTTGTTGCAAATTTTCTTTATATAATCACTCCTTGTTTTCTTTATTTGGGTTTTCATTTGACTCGCTGTTTTGTTTGATTGTTTGTTTGTTTTTTGCTGTGTGACTTGTGGGACTTTAGTTTCCTGATAGGGGATTGAACCCAGGCCCCTTGGCATCGAGAGCCCAGGAGTCATAAGCACTGGACCACCAGGGAATTCCTTTGACATGCTTTTTCTTAAAGCATGCATCAGTTGCACCAGTTTCTTATCTCTCTCCCACCCATTCACATTTACTCTAGCCCCATCTCTCTAAAAGAAGAGAGGATTTGTCTGAAGAAATAAACCAAGATTTCTGTCACACCGGTATGATGAGAACAGGTATAACCCCATTTTTGTGGTCAGTTGGTATCTCATCATATTTGTCTTTCATCTGTGGTGTGGTAGAATGCTTGAAATTACCACATGAGAGCTACCACTATTATAGTTCATGTAAATTAAAATGGATCAGAGTGGAGCAAGGAAGGGTTTTTAAGGTTTATTTGGTTCTTTTTGGTCCAGAGCAAAAGTGTGTGCTGATTTTCATGGCTGCTCAATTACTGTATTCTTAAAATTGTGAATCCAACAACTTTGCTGTGCCTTACCACAAATACACATTTGGATTCACTCTCATAGGAGATTGATTCTGTGCCAGCATAAGCTTGCCTTTGTCCATTTTGTTTGCTAAAATCCAATGCTACATGCTCCCCCTTTAAGAGTTTTGTTTATATATTTTATTTTAATGCAGAAAATGAACACCTAGAGATGCTAATATTGTACTTTTTTAAAGATTTCATTTCTTGGCCATATGATAATTGACAATAAGCACCAGCAATGTAATGAATTTAGCTATGGATTTGGTGAAGTAAGTTGGCTCTGTTTCTTTTTTTAATTCTAATAATGGAATTGGAGCAACAGAGAACCCTAGGATGATTTTAGCAGGTGACTAACTTGGAAGTTAGAATTCTGAAGTCCTTTTCTAAATTTTCTGAAACAGTTCTAGTGGATATCTGGTAGATTACTTAGCATTTGCCTAACTGTATCTTACTTAATTGTCCTAGTTCCCAGCAGGGTGGAATATCTTGTGAAAAATTTTTTATACATAAGATTATTTTTCAGATAAAGTGATTTTCATTTAGAGAAGTAATTCACCCTTCTAGATTTTTGCAGTTACCTTGCAGTATTACTTGTTCCTCCTGGATGATAAGGGTAATGACTTTTCTCTGGCACCTAGATTTACCACTTGGCTTTATGTAATTAAAAATAATTTATGCATATTTGGCTTATTAAGCACAAATCAACAATTTGCTTGTTAGATGGTAGCTACTACATGAGTAAAATTATGGGGCTACAGTCTATTAAGTACTCTAGTATGGGACCTAGGAAGGTCTGCCAATTAGGAAGCTTTAATTTAGATAGTTCGTTGAGAGTATTTTACTCTTTTTTTTTTTAATTTTATTTATTTGGCTGCACTGGGTCTTAGTTGCAGCATGTGGGATCTAGTTCCCTGACCAGGGTCCGAACCCTGGCATTGGGAGCTGAGTCTTAGTCACTGGACCACCAGGGAAGTCCCAGTATTTTACTCTTGAATTTTCCTTATCTGAATAGTGTGAGCAGTTTCTTGTGTGTTAGGCTGACAGTCTCCTTCAGTAGACCTTATTTTTTTTGTGATGTAGAACTAGACTAAGAAATAAAACATGAAAATAGAGGATGTTTCCTTATCCCTTCTTGCATCTTGGCACCGCTACTTTGAAATTAAACTATCTGTAAGCAGTAGAACATGATAACATTTGAAATGAGCTTCTCATTTTATGATATTTATATAAACTTAATAAATCACTATGTGAGTTATTATAAGCACATACATAAAAATCAATTAGGTAGCCTTTAAAAAGGTTCTTCTTGACCATCCCTCAAAAATACAAGGTTTTTCTCTCCCTTTTCCCTACTCCCAACTCAAGAACCCAACTCTGAAAATGTTGTCAAGTTTTCCTTAGCAAAATATTCCTGCATTCCATACTTACAAAGGAACCAGCTGACAAAATTTTGGCCTCCCAGATACCTCATTACTGGGACCTAGGTGCCAAATAGTGGCCTTGACATTTCATTTTACATAAGGAAAAATCAACCCTCCCACCCAGTCCACCGCCCCCACCCCACCACACTGTAAATTAATAAATATCATTTTGGCTTATTAAAGAGAAAAATCCCATGGGGCAACCCCTAGGGAGGCAAATCACACTGTATGCTCCCCTCTCTTCTTCCCTTCCTGGAACAGTTGCCTTTATTTATTTATTTTTTTTATTATAGTTCTTTAATCTGTAAGTGAGCGAGTGAGTGAAGTTGCTCAGTTATGTCTGACTCTTTGCGACCCCAGGGACTGTAGCCCACCAGGCTCCTCCGTCCATGGGATTTTCCAGGCAAGAATACTGGAGTGGGTTGCCATTTCCTTCTCCAGGGAACAGTTGCCTTTAAAGATCTCTTAGAATGATGAAGGACAGCTTTGCAGGAGGTTTTGAGACATAAAGGATGGTCAGTGTCATCACTTTTTCTAGGTAGTAACGGAAGGATTATTGAGTGCATACCTGTGAGCTTCAGGCCTTTCTTCAGATACCTGTTAATACACTGCTCTCTTGCCCTTTTCCCTCCTCTGCTTGCTGCTAGGATCTTTCCTCCCTTAAGCATAGCCTGAGAACCATCACTCCAGTTCACCCTAGGGTCATGAATCCTCAATCCTCAAGAGTTTAAGTGATAATGATGTGGATTGTGTGCAAAGA
The DNA here is from genome assembly GCF_963930625.1 of Muntiacus reevesi. Classification (NCBI taxonomy): domain Eukaryota; kingdom Metazoa; phylum Chordata; class Mammalia; order Artiodactyla; family Cervidae; genus Muntiacus; species Muntiacus reevesi. Next base: position 143,577,006 of record NC_089271.1, on the reverse strand, counting down.
GGTTGATTTCTTTTCTTTTTTTTGGTTAAGATATTGGAGGTTTATAATGTAAGTGGGAAATTAATATTTGCTGTCAAGTAGATTTCATTCTAATGAAAAAAAGAATGCTAAGAGGTGATGACACTGACCAACCTTCATTTTTCAAAACCTACAGACCTGTTGTCATATCATTCAAAGAGATCTTTGAAGGTAATTTTTACTTAATTTCACCTGTATCAAAATGTCCTGGAAAGGGAAGTGAGCACAGTGTGATTTGCCCTCCCCAGGGGTTACCCTAATGAGATTTTTCTTTTTAGTAAGTCAACTACAAGCCAAAATCCACAAATGCATGAATGCACCACCTAGTCCAGTAATTCCATGTACCCTATTAACCCTATTTCATTTATCTTCCCTGATTCTTTAATATTTTTATGTGTCTGTTCAGTTGTAATTGTTTTATAAAAGCTTCGTCACGTGTAAAATGGGAACAGAACTTATCTTCAGTATCTCATGGCAATGTTACATGAGTTAAATGAGTTTTGAAACTTGTGAGCAACTGATTAAACATTTGACACCCATTTATCTGTTAATAAAGGAATGATTTGTTTAGTGCCATTTTCTTTTTTTTAATTAATTAATTTAAATTAGAAGATAATTTATTTATAATATTGTGGTGATTTTTGCCTTACTTCAACATGAATCACCCATGGGTGCACATGTGCCTCCTGATCCTGAACCCCTTCCTCCCTCCCTTCCTCCCTTCACTGGCTTTGAGTGCCCTGAATCATGCATCAGACTTAACACTCTCCATCTATTTCACATATGGTAATGTACATGTTTCAATGCTATTCTCTCAAATCATCCCACACTCCCCTTCTTCCACCTAGTCCAAAAATCTGTTATTTACACCTGTGTCTCTTTTGCTGCCTTGCATATAGGATTGTTGTTACCATCTTTCTGAATTCCACATATATGTGTTAATATACTGTATTGGTGTTTCTCTTTCTGACTTACTTCACTCTGTATCATAGGCTCCAGTTTCATCCATCTCATTAGAACTGACTCAGATGCATTGTTTTTTATAGCTGAATAATATTCCATTGTGTATATGTACCACAACTTCCTTATCCATTCATCTACCGATGGACATCTAGGTTGCGTCCATGTCCTGACATGACTTCATGACTGAACAACAAATTATAGAAATTGATTTGGAGTAGTTTTTGTTCAGTCACTCAGTCATAGCCAACTCTTTGCAACCCCATGGACTGCAGCATGCCAGGCTTTCCTGTCTTTCACCATCTCCCGGAGTTTGCTCAAACTCAGGTCCATTGAGCCAATGATGCCATCCAACCAGCTCACCCTGTGTCGCCCCCTTCTCCTCCTGCCTTCAATCTTTCTCAACATCATGGTCTTTTCCAATGAGTCAGCTTTTCGTATCAGGTGGCCAGAGTATTGGAGCTTCAGCATCAGTCCTTCCAATGAATATTCGTGATTGATTTCCTTTAGGATGGACTGGTTTGATCTCCTTGTTGTCCAAGGGACTCTCAAGAGTCTTCTCCAACACCACAGTTCGAAAGCATCAATCCTTTGGTGCTCAGCCTTCTTTGTGGTCCTACTGTCACATCCATACATGACTACTGGATAAGCAATAGCTTTGACTAGATGGACCTTTGTTGGCAAAGTGAAGTCTCTGCTTTTTAATATGCTGTCTAGGTTTGTCATAGCTTTTCTTCCATGGAGCAAGCATCTTTTAATTTTGTGTCTGCAGCCCCTGTCTGCAGTGATTTTGGAGCCCAAGAAAATGAAATCTGCCACTGTTTCCAGTTTTCTCCCCTCTATTTGCCATGAAGTGATGTGACCGAATGCCATGATCTATACAATATGCAACGATAACACTGCAAAATCAAAACAGTGATATTTAACTAAAATATCAGGACTTAGACTAGACTAAATAGCAGGACAGCATTTCTTTTTGATCTATTATTGCCCCAAACCCAGAGGTCCTCAAACAGTGCTTCTACAGATACAAGCATCACTTGTCTTTCTGAGTGGTGTTGAAGAGTGTGTGTAACTCTAGTTGTCTTTGTTATGTTTTTCAAAACATAATACTTGGAGAAGAAATAACCATTCAGCTGGTGAAAGGCCATGCTTCTGGTGGACTGCTGTGGAAGGAGTATGGATGTAAAATAAGCTAAAAATTAATAAAATAAAGGGGACTATACTGTTTCCCATGTTGCTGTACAGCTATGACATGGATTTTATATTACTTTTATGTTAGAAAATCTGCCCAGTTTTCTTCCTTTTGCTGCTGCTATATGAGCACCACAGATAAGAGTAAATCCGAAATGTGATATTACAGGATGCATTCACTCAACAGATAATTACCAAGTGACTTCTAAAAATCAAGCACTGTTTTAGGTGCTACAGATGACAGCAGTGAGCAAAACAAAATCCCCATTCTCCAGCATTGAAACAAGTATACTATCAAGGGTGAAACAGATCACCAGCCCAGGTTGGATGCATGAGACAAGTGCTCAGGGCAGGTGCACTGGGAAGACCCAGAGGGATGGGATGGAGAGGGAGGCGGGAAGGGGGATTGGGGTGGGGAACACATGTAAATCCATGGCTGATTCATGTCAATGTATGGCAAAAACCACTACAATATTGTAAAGTAATTAGCCTCCAACTAATAAAAATAAATGGAAAAAAAAAAACCCGTTCTCATGGGGCTAACAGTTTAGTTGAGGAAGACAAATTACTATATGGCTGGTAGCAGTAAACACTATAAAGAAAAATAAGGTATAGTAATAGAGAGGGGAGGGGATTGATAGTTTAGATAAGTGTGGTTTAGGAATGCTTCCTTAAGGTGACCTATGAGTAGAGACCAGAGGGACTAGAGTACATGAGCCAAGCAGATATTGTGAAACAGACTGAATATACATAATTCTGTCTAGGAATTTCACTGTGAAAAGAAGCAGAGAAATGGGTGGTAGCCAGCTACTGGTTTGGGTGTTGGGTATACAGTGGTAAATAAAACAAAAATAGTTTCTACCCCCACAGACTTTATAATCTGGTAGGACAGACAAATAATAAGTAAGCAAACAAATATATAATTATTGGGGTAGTCAGTAATAATATCTGCCTGGTTTGAGTGGCTTATAAATAGTCACACATGAGGAGTCTTTAAAACTCCCAAAGCAATTTTCCAGGGCCAGATCTGGTATAAAGTATGCTTTATCTAATTTCCTGTTAAATGATACAAAGATTTCCTAAAAGCAGTGATTAATATCAATAGGTGGTATTCTGGTGGCAGAATTCCAGTGTGACATCTGTGGAACAACTTGTCAAAAGCCAGTTTGGATTGTTTTTTTAAATTAAATCAGCCATCTCTCAGCACTAACAAGATCTGGGATGTGGCTTGGTAGAGAAAACTGGGGAGGACGTTGTAAGCGGGAGGAATAATATGCTAGTGCAGAAGCAAAAGATGACAGTTGTTGGGGACACAGTAAGTACTCCAGATTCGCTTATTTGTGGCTGAAAATAGAAAACTCAAGATATATTGCCCTTAGCAACCAGAAGGGTTTGTTGAAGAGCAACACCCTCATCTATAGAAGAGGAAAACCTGGAAAACTGGAGATAGAAAATCAAAAGGACTTGAGAATGAAACCTTTGTTGTTTTTTGTCTCCACTGCCCTTTGAATCCAGTCTAGATGGTTTTGTTTTTTTCTCTTTCACTCCAGTATAAAAAAGTGAAGTTTTAAAACAAGAGGTAATCACATTTGTTGATTTTTATCCTTAAATTAGTTGCTTTCTTGTTTTAAACTAACCAAAATCATAGCCAGCTTTAGTTCTTCTAAACAATGTTTTTAAAATACTGTACTATATATGAGTTTCCATTTGCTGCTACACTTGCTTTTTTCTTTGCCCCTAGGAATTCAGATGTTGTTATTTTCTTTAATTTTCTTAGGGCTACTCTTTTTGTGCCTTGATGCATAAGTCTTGAAGTGTATTAAGGTGCTGTAAATAAAGATGGTAACAATTCTCGTATTTTTCTGTTTTAATCTTTAGAAATATAGCTGTATTTGATGGATAATTCTTACATTCTTTTTTCCCCATGACATTGTAATCTGCCATTTATGCTCAGTTACTTACCTTTACAAAATTCTAAATCCTTCAATGAAACAAAGCTTTATTTTCAGTTAGGGAAGGAAATGAGTGCTTATGTATATCTAGTTTTCAAGTAAATGTCTGTAAACAATGCAAGGAGAGGGAAAATAACGCAAGAGAATTATTTTTATTAACTGTTTTCTAAAGCTTTTAGTGTAAAGTTGCCAGCTTTCAAAATGTCAACTATGTCTTTGGATTATTGTAAAAGAAGAGTTCACAATCTTGTTTTAAGGACTTAGAACTGGCAGCAAAAGCAGTAGAAAGAGGAAGACCTGTGGCCTTTACTGAGAACATTACTTTCTCCTATTTGAATGTATTTCCTACTAAGTTTACCAGTTAGTTTGTTCATCAACATTTAATGAACCTGAGATTATAAAAAATTCAGTAAAGGTTTGACTTTGTAAACCTGGCAACTGAAGACAAGATACAGAATCCATTATAAAGTTTCGACATTTATTTCTATGGCCAAAGCTTATAATTGAGTGTTTTACTTAGAATGGAAATTATATGTTCTTTGTATTAGGAAGTGCATTTTAATAACTTCTGCAGCTGGAGCAGTGTTGCCTTACACAATGTCCTCAATCCAGTGTACAGGCAGAAAAAGCCACTCGTCAAATGAAAGTGTACTAAACTAACACATTGATAATGAGTACCATCTTCAAGCTTTGGCTATTATATAGCGTCCCTTCCTCCAACACTCAGCCTACTTGTTCATATTATTATTAACCTAATGTAAGAAAAAAATGTTTATCAAATTTGCAGGTGTCTGGAAATTGAAAGTGACAGTTAATACCATAGCTCAGTTTTCTCAATACTGGCTGCATGTTAGATTCAACTAAGACCCTTTTTAAACAAACTAAATGACACTGGAGTATTTATGGGTAAAATTATATGATATTTGGGATTTACTTTAAAATACTCTAGGAGGGAATAATGATAGAAGATTGGCAAAATGTTGATAATTATTGAAGCTATGTCATGGGCACATAGAAGTTTTTGTTTATTATTCTCTTTTTGAAAATTTTTATAAAACACAGTTAAGGAAAAATAGAATACCTGGGCCCTACCCCAGATGAATTAAATTAGAATCTTCAGGCTTTAGTGGTTTTAAAAGTTGAGCTTGAGTAGTTTGTAAAACTCCTCCAGGGCTTACCTGGTGCCTCAGTGGTAAAGAATCTGCCTGCCAATGCAGGAGACATGGGTTTAATCCCTGAGCGGGGAAGATCTCACATGCCCCCGAGCAACTAAGCCCTTGTGCCATAACTACTGAGCCTGTGCTCTAGAGCTAGGGAGCTGCAACTACTGAGCCCGTGCACGCTAGAGCTTGTGCTCTGCAACAAGAGAAGCCACCACAATGAGAAACTCTCAGACCACAACGAGAGTAGCCTCCACTTGCCGCCACTAGAGAAAAGCCTGTGCAGTGACGAAGACCCAGAACAGCCAAAAATAAAATAAATTAACATAAATAAATCTTTAAAAAAAAACTCTCCCAAATGATTTAAACTTGCATTTACAGTTGAGAATCACTATCATGGAAAATAAAGTAAGATTCAAATAGATCTGGACAAGTTAAAAGCTCAGTTGAAATCAATGAGATAAAATTTAACATACGTAAATGTAAACTGCATTTATGTTTTTTTTTTTAAATCAGCTGTACAGGACAGAGAATACTTAGGTTGGTGCTTGTGTTTGTGGAAAAGATCAAAGTAGGTTAATTATCACAAGGTTAGTATGATGATAATATGACATCATAACTAGAAAGCTAGTATGATCTTTGACAGCATTAATAGAACCATATAGCCTACAGCATAAAAAACCTGCATTTGTTCAGATCTTATCTCATATTCAGGTTTGAAAGACACATTTTATGAGGCTTTGACAAGTAGGTATGTTAAGAAAATAGCAGAAGAAATAATAAGAGACTCAGACAATCTCTTACAACAAACAGATGAAAGAATTAGGTATATTTTAAGCCAGAAGATGAGAAGAATAAGCACAGGGAGACAAGAGAACTATAATCATATTAATAATATTTGAAGGCCTACCATATTGAATAGAGCATATATTTTGTATGGCCCCAAAGTTGCAAAAGTAGTACTTATCCTAAGGAAAACCATCATTTTCTATTTTTTTAAAGTGTGTAAGAAATACTTTCATTTTTCTATCTTAAAGGTTAAAAAAATGTTCATTTCAGAAAATATGTATAAGTGTGAAAAAGAAAATGACCACCCATCATCCTGCTGCCCAGAGATACCCACTGTAACCCAGATTGGCTACCTAATGTATGTGGCTCAGTGCAAAATGAAAATGCAGGGGAAAAAAGAAAATGTGCAGGGCTCTATGTTAAAAAATTAAGAATTTAAAGATGTAACAGCAGAGTATTAAAGCAAGCATGGGGCCCTTCTGGCATGAGGCCCTATGGACAGGTCATAAGCTCATGAAACCAGCTTTAATTATATAACATCTAGAAATTTACAGTTCACCATTGAACAACATGGAGTTTGAACTGCATGGGTCCACTTTATGTGGCTTTTTTCCCTAATAAATACAACAGTATTATACAGTCTGCAGTTTGTTGAATCTGCGGATGTGGAGCTTCAGACATGGAGGGCCGAGTATGAAGTTATATGCAGTTTTGACTTGCGTGGGGTCGACTCCTTTAACCCCTGCGTTGTTCACGGGTCAATTGTAAAAATATTTTAGAAATAAGTTTCTAATTAGTAGAAATTCCCACCAATGCAATAGGCTGCCTTGGGAGAACTCTGGAGTTAAAAAGGGAAAAGCTAGGCTTCCTATCAGGGATACTATAGACTAGCTGAATGTATCGGTGGTTGGACTATATGACATGCTAGGATATTTTTTCATCTCTGACATCAATGGTGGTCTATCTCTATCCATCCAAAAATAATTGGTTCATGAACAGTTCATTACCTACAAGTTGTCTGTTTTTTAAAATCATAGAACCTTGCTTTTTGTTATCTTGCTGTATCATTTAATAAAAAATATTTCATATCAACTGTGGTGATGGTTTCTTTCAGAAGTTTGTTGCTACTTATATGGCAGAGTGCTATAAACTGCACAGACCTTTAACAGGGTATAGAACATTACCTTACTCAGTTATAGACATTCAAAGAATGATTTGAGTTTCTTGATATTTTTAACTCTCTCGTTCTGTCCTGCAGCTGACAGACAGTATTCTTTTCCCAATTTACTATTGCTATGCATGTGTACTAAGTCACTTCAGTCATGTCCAGCTGTCTGCGACCCTATGGACTGTAGCTTGCTAGGCTCCTCTGCCCATGGGATTCTCCAGGCAAGAAAACTGGAGTAGGTTGCCATGCCCTCCTCCAGGGGATCTTCCCACTTAGGAATCGAACCCATGTCTCCTGAGGCTCCTGCATTGCAGGCAGATTCTTTACCTCTGAGCCATCAAGGAAGCCCATTTTTATTGCTATAGACCTTCCCATATGTAGGCTGATTCATGACCTTGGATGTTCAGGCTGTCAGATGATAAACCTCTGTGTATATGGAAAAGCAACCCAAAGTTCTCTGCTCATTTTCTTGTACTTCTAGAACCCAGACTTTGGTACATATTAATTCCTGAATGGCTTGCAGGGACTTGATGATGATTATAGCTTAATGAGCTGTAAGACTTCCCCAAGGGATTTGAAATGTATTGCACTAGCTTCCAAATTATTTGTTGCATGGTTTTGCACTAGCTGCCAGATTTAAAGCACTTACCAAAACTGACCAATTTCCTTTCTGCATAGTGTAAAGCACTTATAATCTTGCAAACACTTCTGTTGCAAAAAAATTACCTTTCATGACAGTGATTTTGACTACTTTGTCCCCAGTCTCAAACTTTCTATCAAGGAACTAATTTTTCTTGTTACTCAGGAATAATGATCTGTAGTCTCTCCTTTCCTTTCTGCCTCCTTACACATCCACACTCCCATGTTAACTTTCAGCTGAGCCAAACTTTTCTTTACCTCTTTGTTCTTTTTCCCATTCTTCTAATACTGCTTTTTCTAGTGTATATGAAGAAGGAAATATACTTTGAGCTCCCTTTCTTTGAAATGTGGCAAAATGTGCAATAAATAATTCTCCTTGCAATTGAAAGCTTTTGCTGTTTTTAATTAATGCTTTTATTTGAACTCCTTATTTTGACAGTTTTGTTAAGTCATTGCATGTTTATTTACATAAACAGGCATTCATATACATGATTCCATTTTTTCAACCTGAAGATAGTTCCCTCTTTTGGTTTTCTTTCACTGCCTCTTTTATCTTTAGTATTTTCACTTTCCCATCTTCAAAATGAAAACATCCTCCTTTTTTTCTGTTTCCTGAGTAATTTCAGTTACGTTGCTCTGAAGAAGCTATCTGCATATGTTTAACTCCCACTTTTCTTTTTCACCAGCTTCCACTTTTCTTACTTTATCCCTAATCTCTTAGCCAGATCTTCAGTTTCTCACAGTCACTTTTTCATACTGAGAGTGATAGACTTATTTTTCCTTTTATCTACAGCCCTTCAGTAATTCCCTCATTACAACTTCCTATGTCTCGCGTCTTCATTCCCATTCTCTCTTCCCCCGTACCGTCTCTTTCATAATATTTGTCTGGGTGTTCATATTTCTTTTTCTTAGTCTTCAATTCATTTTATAACTTTTTCATATCAGATAATTGCTTTTTTTCTATAAGCTGCACATGTTGTGATTGCCAAAATCTTCTAAGACTGGCCTCTAAGACTGCTAATTGATATGCTGCATTTGTGACCCCTGTTTTTACTTTTTACCAGTTCCTACATCTCTCTCCCACCCTTTCCTTTCAACTGAGCCAAGTTTCTCTTTATTTCTTTGTTTTATCGTCTACTCTTCTAATTTACTTCCCTCTATGCTTATAATAACTCCCTACCTCACATCTGCCAATGTACCTATATTCTCATTCAAATCTTGCTTGAAATCTTAACACCCTTTAAGTGGGTAAAGGTAGGAAAATAGCCAAAGGCCTGTTTTATAGTTGAGTTATTTTTTTCTCAAGTTTGTATGCTAAATCAAAGAGGAATGCCTCATAAAGTAAAACCAACACTCAACCAGTCAAAGCTTCCAGAAAAGAAAGGTTGATTTATGTTTCTCAGCTGGCTCATTGATACAGTTAAGTCAACAAATTTTGCTCCCGAAAGTTAGGGATAGAAACCTAGAGGTAGAAGACATGTTTATTGTCCTCAGGGAATTAATAATCTAAGTAAGGAGGCAAAATTAATATACATGAAGTACTTAGAAAGTAGTTGTAATAACTAACCTAATAATCAGAATGCTGGGTTGTATCATACAGACTCTAAGTGCTGTGTGTAATCAGAGACAAGGGAAGGCATAATTGCTTGGGGTTGCCCACGAAGATTTCATAGGGGAATTGGGTCTTGAAGAAAACATAGAATTTAGATTTGCCACACTGGGCTACAAGACTTCCATTAACATTTCTAGGTAAAAAAGAGACTTGCTTAGCAGAGACTTTTTAAGTTTTTATTTATTTATTTATTTTTGACTGTAATGAATCTTTGTTGCTTTGCGTGGGCATTTTCTCTAGTTGCAGAGAGCCCAGACTACTTTCTAGTTGCAGTGCCCAGGCTTCTTTTGTTGCTGAACATAGACTCTAGGGCACATGGGCTCAGTAGTTGCAACTCTCCAGCTCTAGAGCACTGGCTTAATTGTTGTCTCACGAGCTTAGATGCTCCATGGCACATGGAATCTTCCATGACCAGGGATAAAACTGGGGTCTCCTGCATTGGCAGGTGGATTTTTTTACCACTGAGCCACCAGGGAAGCCCAGACTTGCTATGCAAAGACTTTAAGGGAGAAATTAAGAAAACAGGAAACTTATTCTAGGAGGAGTAGAAAATATCAGATAATTAAATTGAAGCTAAATAATCAAAACCTTGAATTTGAAATTGAGGAAGTAAATGTTAAAAAGAAAAAAATCCCCTTTAAGCATTTAAATTAATCAAGATTTTTATCTTGTTAAAATTCATTGTTTTTCTTATAGTATTAGCTAACACTGAGTCTTTTACTATGTGCTAAACATTGTGCTAAGTGTTTTATGTGTAATAATAACTCATTTTATCTTTCCAACAACCTTTTGTGGTAGGCTCCAGTTTTACCCCATTATTTTACAAATAAGGATGAAGAAAAGGTAAGTACAACTGGGTCAGGTTGACACAAGTTAGTACTAGGATTCAAACCTAGGAAATCTCTGGTACTAGAATCTACATTCTTATCTGCTCTATACATAACCTTGTAAAGGAGGTAAATAAGTGCTACAAATATATTATGAGGTTTAGACAAATTATTATAATAATAATAATTATTATTATTATATTGAAAAATAATTTTTTAAAGCACTACTGACATTGGAACACTAATCTCTTCATCCCGATTGTATTTTGAGTTAGAAATTTTTTAAAAAATCCATTGGTTGTTAATCATGTGAAGAAATATTGATTTTCTCTCTTGTAAGATCCTTGTTTCAACAGTCTCTTTATTACAACAGGACTTTTGGTTGGGACTCTTGATTCAGTCTTAGACTCTACTGCAAAAGTAGCTCCATTTCGCATCCTACATCAGACACCAGATTCTCAAGTTTACCTGTCAATTGCCTGTGGTGAGTATGATTTTTAAAACATAGAATTCAAACAAATAAGGATCTTAAGAAACTGAATATTTAAATTTATTTATACTCCCCAGTTTTTTAAAATTAATTTTTATTGGAGTATAGTTGACTTAGAAATAGAGTCACAGATGTAGAAAACAAATGAGGTATAGGGGAGGGTGAAGGATAAATTAGGAGATTGGGATTGACATATACACACTACTACAAAATGGATAACTAATAAGAACCTACTGTATAGCACAGGGAACTCTACTCAATACTTTGTAATGACCTATATGGGAATAGAATCTCCCCAGTTGTTTTGATTTAGAATTGAGTTAAATGTGTGGCTGTACTTTGAAAGACTAGAAAAATATTTAAGAAGGATTACAGATTTTTTTAAAATCCATTAATATGTGAGACCTGAGGCATGTGTTCTGGCAGTGTTGATTCTGAGCAAATTTTGGTCAGTGCTACTGCTAATCTGACTCCTTTCTTCAAGTCACCTTTCCTGCTTAACCCAACTGCTAGGAAGATGAGAACCTCCCCCATGAAGTTCTTTGTTTCATCTCTAATAATGCAGATGAGGAGAATCAAGCCCAAAACTTAAAGGCTGATCTCTAAGAAAATATAAGCCTGAAAACCTGAACAAGGCATCATATCCTTGAAATATGAAGGGATAACTTACATGCAGTGCAACATATTCATCCATGAATAAAATGCATCCATATTCAGGTGGTTCAGATTCTTCCACATGTATCTATTGTGGTAGAAAAGGAATTAGAATGATTCTTCTTAACATAGCAACTCAAAATTAAGAAAAAATACAGTGACAATTGTTCATTCTTTACTGATGCCATTACAGTGTTGGTCTAAATTAGAATCTGAGACTTATGGGATTTTTTAATGTTGAAAGGTTGCCTTTTTCTTATTCTTTCTCTCTTCTCCCTCTCTCTTTTTTTTAAGTAGATATACTTAAAAAATACAAAAGCATGTGAATTTCTGGACAGTTCATGTGTGTGAATGTATAGCATACAATTAATTTTTAAAACTGTGTGGCTTGATTTTTGCATCTCCCTCTCAGTTTCCTTTAGTGTTTCTGATGAGTGTTTTCTCCTGACTGTTTCAAATTGAATACCATTTAAACTAAATATGGAAGATATTATACTTACTGACATCATGAGACATCTATAACCTCAACTCTAAGTTGAGTTGGAAGAAATTATACCCTCATTTCTTTAAAAAAAAAAAAAAGGATGATTATACAACTTACTTCCCAAATTAACCTGATGCAGAAACACAGTGCATGTGTGTTCATTCACTCAGTCATGTCTGACTCTGTGTGACCCTATGGACTGTAGCCTGCCAGGCTCCTCTGTCTATGGGATTCTCCAGGCAAGAATATGGGAGTGGGTTGCCATTTCCTCCTCCAGGAGAGCTTCCTGACCTAGGGATTGAACCTGCATCTCCTGCGTTGGCAGGCAGATTCTCTACCTCTGATCCACTTGGGAAACGCACAGAAATATAGTAGTTATCTATTAGTGAAGCTTCTTTATACCTAAAGGGCCACAATAAAGGCCTTAAAATTTCCCCATGGCTTTTATTTGTGGTTCATTAAAGAAAGTTATTACACATGGTATGATGACTTGAGTAACATGAATATAGTTCTAACTGATCTGTAGGAAATAGGCAGTTTTAAAAGTGTCAGTACTTTTTTAAAAAAAATTATTTTTGGCTGCCACTGGGTCTTCGTTGCTATGTATGGGCTTTCTCTAGTAGCAGTGAGCAGGGGCTACTCTTCATTGCAGTGCAGACTTTTCATTGTGGTGGCTTCTGTTATTGTGGAGTACAGGCTCTAGGTGCGCAGACTCAGTAGTTGCAGTGCGTGAGCTCAGTTGTTGTGAGGTATGGGGTTAGTTGCTCCAACGTATGTGGTATCTTCCCAGACTAATGATAGAACCCATGTTCCCTGCATTGGCAGGTGAATGAATTCTTAACCACTAGACCACCAGGGAAGTCCATCAATAAATTTTTTAATGTATGTGTCATAAAACATACTTAGAAGTCAGGGTATTTCTTTTGAGTGAGATTTGTATAATCTACAGTGCTGGGGAGATCTTAAAGCTATGTTGGTTATAGGGGAAAGTTGATAGATATTAAAATGTTCTTCAAACCAAAGCAACCCAGAGTTAAGTGTAATACTGACTGTCAATGCAAGTACTCTGACCCTTGGTAAACCACCTAACCTTGATTCAGCAGATCACAAGGATTTAACCTTGCTATAGGATTTCTAATCTCTTTCATAAAATTTCTGTAAGTTGACTAGGCTTTTTAATGAAAGAGTTGACTGAGAGAAGTCTTCATACTCCTGGGAGTTGCCTCAGTTGAGATCCATGTTTATGCAGTGTGCATAGAATTGTCATATGCATGCTATTTTCAGTCACACAGGCACAGTGCTGACTATTATTTGAAGACCAAAGATTAAATTATGTATATTTATATTCTGGTACTCTATGTATTTGGGCTTCCCTGGTGGCACAGATGGTAAAGAATCTGCCTGCCATGTGGGGAACCCAGGTTCAATCCCTTGATTGGGAAGATCCCCTGGAGAAGGGAATGGCAACCCACTCCAGTACTCCTGCCTAGAGAATCCCATGGACAGAGGAGCCTGTGGGCTACAGTCCGTGGGGTCACAAAGAGTCAGATACGACTGAGCAACTGAGCACACACTTGGTATATTCTCTTAAAAGAACTGGTTACTGTAGGTACCAGTTACTGGCACCTTGTTTTCAAAATTTTCTATCTTTTCTCATGAGTTGTAGTTACTTTTCTCCACTTTCATTAAATATTTTATTCTTTCTATTTATAATGAAAACTAGTGTTCATACTCACATTTAGGGATGACATGGACAATAAACATTGTATCCTGTTCCTTTATGATGATCATTTTTTTTAAAGAGCAAATATAATTTTATATCTTTTTAAACTAAGCTTATAAATATCAAGAGCAGTTTTGTGTGTGTGTGAAGTTTTCTTTGAGTCTCTCTTTCTCTTTTATTATTAATCAGGAGCCAACAGAGAAGAAATAACCAAACACTGGGAATGGTTAGAAGAAAATATCATGAAGACCTTATCTGTGTTCGATTCAAATGAAGATATTACTAATTTTGTACAAGGAAAGATAAGAGTAAGTGGCATGGATATAGTTTTTTAGATGGAATACTAAACTCTTCGACCCTTTTATTTGAGGATGAAAGTTGCATGGAAGCTCATTGTTTTACTGGCACCTTTCAGGACTGGCAGAAGCACACATATGAATATCAGAATCAGAGCTAAAGAGAGTTGTAAACTTAGTGGTTAGTCTTTGGTGCCCTTGTGAGTGCACTTAGGGATATTTTCATTTCAGAATCTCTTTGAATGAACCCTTCACCCAATCAAAATAATATTTAGCACCTGAATTTTTGGTAGCTTCTTTTGAGGCATTAGGAAAAGATTAAGTTACAAAATTGGAAATTTAAAGAAACTGAATTACAAAATTAAAGAAGATCTGCCCACCTCTGTCATAAGAGATGTAGGTATGTGTGTGTGTGTGTGTGTGTATACACAGTTTTATTCAAGGAACTGTTTAAACATGTGAGGTACATTTTTGTTGATGGGTAATTACTAATTTTCAGAAATTATTTTGTCTCCTTTAGGGATTAATTGCTGAAGAGGGAAAGCATTCTTTTGCAAAAGAAGATGATCCTGAAAAATTTCGAGAAGCCCTTCTGAAATTTGAAAAATGTTTTGGTTTGCCAGAGCAGGAAAAGTTAGTGACCTATTACTCGTGCAGTTATTGGAAAGGACGGGTTCCTTGTCAGGGTTGGCTATATCTTAGCACCAATTTTCTGAGCTTCTATTCTTTTTTGTTAGGATCAGAAAGTAAGTGGTTTCTGTTGTTTACCATGACTTCGAATTTATAAACTTACCTATCAACTTTGTGATGGTATTAGGTTGCATGTAAAGTAATAGGATAGATATTAAAGGTAATTAAACTATTCATTTAAAAGTTCACTTCATCTGGGGAAGAATACTTTTAAGACTGGTTGTTTAACATAAGAACCATTTGAATTGTATATAGAATGCCTTGCCTGTTGTGGGAAGCAAATGAATATTTAACGATGATGATAATCTAACATATCCTTTTTTTCCCTTGGTCTAAACTATGCACTTTCTTCAATCTATATTTAAATAATTGTTTTAAACATACAATACACAATGTATGTTGTATAATAATAGTACCTAATGTATAGTAATCATATAGTACCTAATGGCCTACAGCTACAAAGTAGAATCAAGCTGTACTGTTCATAGCACATGTATAGCTTTTATACCAATAGTTATATAATTGTATAAATTGAAATACCAAATTTAATATCAGGTTTAAATATCAAATCAGAAAAAAAAGATTAAAAATTATTTAAAATTAGGGACTTCCCTGGTGAATTATATCTGTTCTTAAAATCACTTGTTGTATGTTCATTGTTATGCTTCAAAATTTAAACTAATCTTGAACTCAAAAGCATTTTAGTTGTTCATAGCATTTTTAAGTGACTATTGTTTGTTTTGAAAGACCTGATTGATAAACACTAATCAACATTGAGAAATTTAATCATATCTGCTTATAACTCTAATTTGCAGTCAAACTCGTTATCTCCTGGGATGCAGTCTCAAAACTTGAAAAGACTTCAAATGTCATACTGACAGAGAGTATTCATGTGTGTTCCCAAGGGGAGAATCACTACTTTTCGATGTTTTTGCATATTAACCAAACATACCTTCTTATGGAACAACTGGCAAGCTATGCTATAAAAAGAATTTTTGATAAGGAAACGTTTGATAATGACCCAGTCCTTGATGATCCTCTACAAATCACTAAAAGGTATTCAAAGCTTAATTGATATTTATTTTTTAAAGTATTGTTTGACCAAAGAATGGTGGCATTGAATAACATTAAAAGACGAATGGATAAAAAAGTTCTGATACATATACACAATGGAATATTACTCAGTTATTAAAAAGAACTCATTTGAATCAGTTCTAATGCAGTGGATGAAACTGGAGCCTATTATACAGAGTGAAGTAAGTCAGAAACAAAAAGCACCAATACAGTATATTAATGCATATATATGGAATTTAGAAAGATGGTAACAATGACCATATATGTGAGACAGCAAAAGAGATGCAGATATAAAGAACAGACTTTTGGACTTTGTGGGAGAAGGTGAGGGTGGGATGATTTGAGACAATAGCATTGAAACATGTATATTACCATATGTGAAATCGATGACCAGTCCAAGTTTGATGCATGAAACAGGGCACTCAGAGCTGGTGCACTGGGACAACCCAGAGGGATGGGATGGGAAGGGTGGTGGGAGGGGGGTTTGGGATGGGGGTCACATGTACACCCATGGCTGAGTCATGTCAATGTATGGCAAAACCCACCACAATACTGTAATTAGCCTCCAGTTAAATAGATTAATGTTTAAAAAATTAACTGTTCTATGTTATATGATAGTTTTTCTTTGGAGTAATCATTGATGTGTGAGTTTTTAAAGTTTATTCATATGCATTTCACAAATAGTATCCTCTATGAGAAATTTAATGTTAAGAAGTAATAGAAGTTGGATTTGAAAATTATTTCTTAAGATCTCAGTTAGGATTTGCTCTGGAGTGCTTTTAGAAACATAGAAGTTTTTGTGTGCATGGTTAGTCTGAGGAGTAGCTTAGATAAATTTAAGGCTGAAATTGTTAAATGTATTGTTTATTTTTAAACACATTTTATAGGTAGTTTCATTTTTTCTTTGTTTACAAAATTTTATTGACATAAAGTTGATTTACAATGTTGTGTTAATTTCTGCTATATAGACAAGTGACTCAGTTGGCTATACATATATTCTTTTTCATACTCTTTTCATTTATGGTTTATCAGAGGATATTGAATATAGTTCCCTGTGCTATACAGTAAGATCTTGTTTATCCATCCTGTATGTAATAGCTTGCATCTACTAATCCCAGACTCCCAATTTTTCCCTCTCCCAACCCTCTCCCCCTGAGAGTTTCACTTTTTAGTATAAGGATAAGTTAGTAGAATCAATGGAACATGAGCTTCAGAATAAGATTAGAGCAACCATGGGAAAAGTTGTAACCTCTCAGGACCTCAGTTTTCTCATCTGTCATTTGTACCTCAGAGAGCACTTGTGAGGAATGAGCAATATAACATGTGAAAGCACTTTGTAAAATATAAAGCACTAGATAAATAGTAACAATTATTAGTGCTTGCATCAGAAGTATCTGTCTTAGAGTTGTTTGCCACTACATTTGGTTTGCTGAAACCAGCCAGAGCCCTTTCATCCTGCTCAACACTCAGAACAGTTGACTGAAATGAGTGTGCCAAAGGGGAGAGGATCCAGAAATAGCTAGTGAGAACCGCTTCTGGCAAGAAGGATGAGGGTATAGACTGTATGGGAAAGTGTAAATAAGAGGAAACTAAGCTGCAGTCCTGTGGATAGACCAAAACCTGGATGCTGTGTGATTGTTACATAGCCCTAACCTGAGTACAGTTGTTCCTCTTGCCTATTCTTAAACCATTCCTAAAATCTGTAGCATAAGGGTTCCCTTTGTGAACCTTCTTACTTTTCTGGAAATAGATCAGCAAGGTGAATTTGTTTTACACCTTACTGTCAAAATTAAGTCCCAGTGTGCATGATTTATCAGTAGAACTCTATAAGGATTAAGAGTATAATTTATGTTATAGTGAAGCATTTGTTTATATAGGTTGTTTTGATTGGCCACCCTAAGCATAAATATTTTAGCTATTTTATTTCCCTTAAAATATCCTAAAAGCCCACTTATCAATGAGTTATTCATTACCAAGTCTGCATTTAAATGAGGTATAGTAGATTCATTTTTGTCTATGTGCATTTTTAAAAGAACCTATTGAAAATTAGGGCTTTCCCTGTATACTCAGCAGTAAAAAATCTACCTTCAATGTAGGAGACATGTGGGTTTGATCCCTGGGTCTGGAAGATCCCCTGGAGGAGGAAATAGCAATCGATTCCAATATTCTTGCTGGGAAAATCCCATGGACAGAGGAGCATGGTGGGCTGGTAGTCCGTCGGGTGACAAAGAATCTGACACAACTGAAGTAAACGAGCACACGCACTGAAAATCATATATATCTAAATCCTTTTCCCTCAGTCAGTTCAGTTCAGTTCATTCACTCAGTCATGTCCAACTCTTTGCGACCCCATGAATTGCAGCACGCCAGGCCTCCCTGTCCATCACCAACTCCCGGAGTTTACTCAAACTCATGTCCATCGAATCGGTGATGCCATCCAGCCATCTCATCCTCCGTCGTCCCCTTCTCCTCCTGCCCCCAATCCCTCCTAGCATCAGGGTCTTTTCCAATGAGTCAACTCTTCTCATGAGGTGGCCAAGGTATTGGAGTTTCAGCTTCAGCATCAGTCCTTCCAATGAACACCCAGGACTTATCTCCTTCAGGATGGACTGGTTGGATCTCCTTGCAGTCCAAGGGACTCTCAAGAGTCTTCTCCAACACCATAGTTCAAAAGCATCAATTTTTCGGCGCTCAGCTTTCTTCACAGTCCAGCTCTCACATCCATACATGACCACTGGAAAAACCATAGCCTTGGCTAGACAGACCTTTGTTGGCATCCTTTTCCCTAGTACATTAAAGAAAATAGATTATTTAGTCTTTGTCTCCAAATGACATTTTTAAAATAAAATGGAATATCTATTGCTTTGGTTTATTGTTTCTACAAATATGTATTATAGTAGCTAAATTCAGTGTATATCCTTCCAGGTCTTTTAATGCAGGAATTAAAAAATATTTGCCAAAAGCATGAATAGAATTAAACATCACATATTATGCTACAGACTACTTCCCTCCTTAAAATAATATATCACAGACATCTTTTCATTCATATAAAAAGATCTTATGTTTTTTAATAATAGTGGAAAAACCCACCAAATTGCAATTTAAGTGAGGTAAAAATTGTGATTTTCTGTTCATATTTATCAGAATTATTTTTTAAAGACATGGTGAACTGCCACATATTCAAACAGTATATGCTGGAAGGATAAATTTAGTTTTAACTTTTTTGACTTAGAGTTAGAACTTGCATAATTTACTCACTACCCCAGATGGCTTTGCTGCTTAGCACAAGTGTTTAGTGCCTCAAGAAAAATTGTGCTATTTTAAGCAATTGTTTTTTATTTATATATTTATGTGTCAGTTAACAAGACATCTGTATTTATTGACACCCATCCTGTGCCAAAAACTGTGCAAGCAATGTTGTTTTATTGTGTCTCTACTTTGAATTTTTTAAACATTCATTTATATTTTTGCTTCATTTGATTTTAATGTTATTTTTATGTACTAGTCTTCCCATCTAAATTTTGATGCTGTAAATTTTCATCGTTTTGTTTGAACTGGGTAACTCTCTTGATTTTCCTGATAACCAGGTGTAAAAATTATTGTCTTCCAAGATTGGTTTTAGCCATATTCACATATGAATATAATAATAGAGTAGTCTCCTAGCAAATCACCCTTTAACAGATGGTTTGAAGACCTACATCATCTCTAACCATTGTGCATTGGAATCTACTAATAATACAAAACTGGAAAAGAGAACAAACAAATTGGTTCGGAATCAATGTGTTTCTTCCATTCCATAATTTGTTGAAGAGTGTAACATGTAGTGTTTAATCGTTCAGTTTTACAGTGCACTTAATCAGTGTAGACATGTGTACACTTTATAAGGCATCATTTGAGCCTCTTCTTTTTTTTCTTTCCTATAGAGGTCTGGAAAACCGAGCCCACAGTGAGCAATTTAATGCTTTTTTTAGGCTGCCCAAAGAAGAGACTTTGAAAGAAGTACATGAATGTTTCTTATGGGTACCATTCAGCCACTTCAACACTCATGGAAAAATGTGCATCTCGGAAAACTATATCTGCTTTGCTAGCCAGGATGGCAATCTGTGTAGTGTAATCATTCCATTACGAGAGGTAAAGTAAGTTTAGTTGCATATCAGTTTTTAGTTCAAAAATGTTATCATTCAAAGAGTAAAATACCCTTTAATTTTGTAAATTATTAAAAACAATGTGCAGCATCTTTTTAGTAATTTTTAAATAATCTTTTTTAAAGTTCCATAATATTCTCCAGGATAAGATTACCACTCCTAAGGATGGGAGTACTAGGATAAGAACCTTATAGCTCTTACTGAAAATGAAAACAACTGAAAGTTTATATACAACATAAGGGTTTGGGGTGATGCAACATGGAGTATAATTACTCAGACATTTATGACATGAATACCAAAACTTACACTATCACATTTGATATATATACATGGTCAGAAAGAATAGAATTGATAGCTTTTCTATAAGTCAAAAATCAGTTGTCAATATTGCAGCGTTGAATTTTTACATTTGTCATTTTTAAACTAACACATTTTACGTGTTAGTTAACCTTTTCCTTAAGAAGTGAAATAACTTGCGCTGAGATTGCTTGTATCAGTGATACTACTAGTACCCAAAGTCTACTCCTTACTAATTCCTACAACAGACCAAAACTTGTTGCCACAAAAAACAAATAATAATAAGCTAAGCCATTTTGCCTGACCTTTTTGAAAATGAGAAAAAAAAGTGATTCACTTATGTTTTCATCCCCCAGGTCTTAGCTATAGATAAGACAAATGATTCCAGCAAATCTGTCATCATTAGCGTCAAAGGAAAAACAGCTTTTCGCTTCAGTGAAGTAAAAGAATTTGAGCAATTGGTGGCAAAACTCAGGCTCAAGTGTGGGGCAACTTCAACTCAATATCACAATATTAGCACAGAGGTAATTATATACCAATCAAATCATTTTGAAAAAAAGATTTATGTTCGTGCAGTCCACTCTTTAAAAGGAACTGATAGTACCTTTCCTATTTATACTTATGTTTAGTTTTTATAAGATGAATACCAAAGAAATTGTATTCTCTAAGTCACATCATAAAGCAGAAGTGAAAATTAGGGACGTTATCATTTTTTAGGAATTTAGACTTTTAAAAAATTATCTTGTTATTTTTCTTGACTGTATTTGTTGTTTAATCATATATACATACCTTGTACTTTCACATAACATGGCTTTTAACAATTCAGACTATGTTTGAGAATTCAGTGAGGCATTGAAAAAGGACTCCTATTGCTGTAGGGAGATGGTCTGACAATCTTTTTATTTAACATCAAACAGGTCAGCCTTATTTATATAATCTGGGCCAAAGCAAAATAGTGACATATCTATTTACTTGTAAACTATTAGACAAGGCAAATATTCTTGGCAAAGGATAATTAAAAGCCTGATTTCGATGTTTTTCTTTTATGGAAATGTAGTTTCAATTCAAATTAATGTTTCTTTTTCAATCTCATGTTTTAATAGATTGATAAAACATTACATTATAACTACTTTATTTTAATTAAAAATTCAAAGAAAAAATTAACATTGGCTTCACTGGCTATATTATTTTACTTGGATTGGATTATAGAGGCTTTTATTTCTTCCCCTAGAGCAGAGACTGAAAATATTATGCTAAGTCAGTTAGAATGCAGAATTGACAAGACTGACTTTCTACTTGATAATAGAAAAGTGCAGTGAAAGCATATAATTAAAAAACATGTATATATTTCAGTTTAAGAGTTGGACATGACTTAGTGACCGAACAACAACAACAATCTCTGTTCCAGACACAGAACCTTCATGTTGTCCATTAAGAGTTTTCATGCCCCAACTTGCTAATCTTTCATTCTCGTCAAATATATATACCCACAATATACCACAGTTTGATGTGAGGACATAGGTAAACTGATCAGTCTTGCTCACATATTCTTGCTTATCTCACTTTTGTTTTTCAGTCCTAAGTCCATTTCAGATTCAGTCTCTGTGTTGGATGTAATCTCTGCTTATCTGCTTTCCTTTAACTTACCTGTTTCTCTTAAACCTGAATACCTGGAATTTTTTTCCCCTGAAAATTCTTAGTTCAATATGCTCAATTGTCAAGAAAGGATTTTGTTTCAAAATGAGTTTGCCGTCTTTTCAGATGTATGTCAAAGTTCTAAGGTTTTCTAGTTTCTCTTACCCATTTTTAAAGGTTTTAACAAAGATATGTATGAAATACCAGTTAGTAAACTGGCTTGCTTGGAAATGTTTTTTTTTTAATTGGCATAACATTCTATTTTCACTTAAGATTTTTATCTTTGCAATGAGGAGGAATATTAACTTGTTTTACTATAATGTGTACTACATTTTTAAAAATAGTAAAGAGAGTTTTTTAAAGAGGAGCTGGTTCCATTTGATTTCTAAATGGCAGACATTGTAGTTATTTTATAGCTACACCTAGCATACTGAAACAAAGAAAAAATTATATTGAAAAATTATACACAAACAACAAGACTTTTTATTCTAAATCTCAAAGAAGTCTAAATCAACAAATCTATATATGAGTACAGGAAGGACTAGGAAATTTTTCCCATGAGTATATCAAATTGTGAAACAAAGAACAAATGCTCCCAGAAACAACTGGGAGTATGCCTAAGTATCAATTCTGTCTAAATTTTTAAATATGTCAATCAAAATTCTCCGCATTTTGTTAAGTTAAAATCTGGGTGCGTACACAGGTTTTGAAAATTTCCAATCAAATGCTTAGAAAACACATTAATCTTTTCTTTTTTATTGACACGTATATATACTCAAGAAATATTTTTCAGAATTATAAGTGAAAGAAAAATGGGCCCTTTTAGGTTAGTTTTAAGCAAAGTGACTTAAGAGGGAAAGTACTGCTAAAGATTCTTGATGCTTTGCAACTACATTATAAGTGGATCATAGGAACTATAGAATGTCAAGAAGAGGTAGGAATTGAGCTATGCATTGAAGTGTTTAAAAGGGCAAAATCTACAGATTATTGAAGTGTTTATAAATATGCTTGTTTCATTAGTTTTCATAACCAACCCTATCTAATGGCTTCCTTATCCTCCATGATAATGCAGATAAGAATAATACTTTAGGACTTCCCTGGTGGCTCAGTGGTAAAGAATCTGCCTGCCAATGCAGGAGACAAGGGTTCAACCCCTGATCCGGGAAGATCCCACATGCCATGGAGCAACTAAGCCTGAGTTCCATGACTTTTGAGCCTGTGCTCCAGAGCCTGGGAGCTCTAGAACCCATGCTCTGCAACAGGAGAAAACACTGTAATGAGAAGCCCGAGCACTACAACTAGAGAAAAGTCCATGTAGCAATGAAGACACACCACAGCCAAAAATAAATAATTTCTTAAAAAAGAATAATCTAACCCACACAACTGATGTTTTCCTTGCTTTGTCAGAATAAAGTAATATATTTTCTGTAGCTATAATGTGAATTAGAGATGGTTAAGCTGTGTGGAGTAGCTTTATTTCAACATTTCTTGTTGTTCAGTTGCTAAGTCATGTCTGACTCTTTGTGACCGCATGGAATGCAACATGCTAGGCTTCCCTGTCCTTCATTATCTCCCGGAGTTTGCTTAAACTCATGTCCATTGAATGCCATCCAACCATCTCATCCTCTGTCATCCCCTTCTCCTGCCTTCAATCTTTCCCAGCTTCAGGGTCTTTTTCAATGAGTCAGCTCTTTGCATCAGGTGGCCAAAGTATTAGAGCTTCAGTATCAATCCTTCAATGAATAATCAGGGGTGATTTTCTTTAAGATTGACTGGTTTGATTTCCTTGCTGTCTCAGGAGTCTTCTCCAGCACCACAACTCAAAAGCATCAATTCTTCGATGCTCAGCCTTCTTTATGGTCTAACTCTCACATCTGTACATGACTGCTGGGAAAACCATAGCTTTGACTATACGAACCTTTGTTGGCAAAATGTTGTCTCTGCTTTTTATTTATTTATTTATTTTTCAAATCAAAAGTTTTTATTGTCTCTTTAAAATATCACAACTGAGTCCATAGAACCATCTGCTATCTTGTTTCTGCAGCAGGATCGCTGAGATCTTATTCATCAGCCTACTGAACTGTTCCTTTTTCAGAAACATAGATACTATCCCAAATTTTTCTGATATCCTTGTTTTTAACTGTGGTGGCTTGCTGAATCAAAGCAGCTGAATTTGACACAAGTTCAATGTCATTTCCTTCAAGAATCAACTCATCTTTCTGGGCTTGAGATACTGAACAGGCAACCCCTGGCCTTGTTCGAACCCTGCGTATGTATTTTTCACCCCAAAAATTTTGGATTTCCACAAGAGAACCATTCTCCTGAATAACAACGTTGATGGGGAAGTGGGCATACACTGACCTCATCTTGTAACGGAAGCCCAGTGTAACACCCTTGATCATGTTCTGTACGTGACTATAGATTGTGCGAACAGTGGCCAGTTCCTTTCTGTTTCCCCACCATTTGTCAACACGGAGCCTCTTCTTTTTCTTTCCAAGGAGATTGAGTTCTACATTGATGTGATTGAAGTCCCTCCACAGGGTGCCTCTGGAGCCCTTCACAGTAACTGTCCGTCCCCTTTCTGAGATGTCGACAGTCTGATTGCTGAGAATGGTCTTCATTCTTGCAGTAGATGTGGCAAAGAAAGAGCTGTCTCTGCTTTTTAATATGCTGTCTAGGTTGGTCATAGCTTTTCTTCCAGGAGTAAGCATCTTAATTTCATGGCTGCAGTCACCATCCGCAGTGATTTTGGAGCCCAAGAAAATGAAGTCTGTCACTGTTTTCATTGTTTCCCCATTTATTTGCCATGAAGTGATGGGACCAGATGCCATGATCTTGCTTTGAATGTTGAGTTTTAAGTCAGCTTTTTCAGTCTCCTCTTTCACTCTCAACAAGAGGCTCTTTAGTTGCTCTTTGCCTTCTGCTTTTAGTATTATCTGCATATCAGAGATTGTTGATATTTCTCCAGGCAATCTTGATTCCAAGCTTGTGATTCATCCAGCCTGGCATTTCGCATGAGGTACTCTGCATATAGGTTAAATAAGCAGAGTGACAGTACAGCCTTGATGTATTCCTTTCCCAATTTGGAACCAGTCCATTGCTTCATGTCTAGTTCTAATTGTTGCTTCTTGACCTGCATACAGTTTTCTCAGGAAGCAGAGGTAAGGTGGTCTGGTATTCCCATCTCTTATAAGAATTTTCCACAATTTGTTGTGATCCACAAAGTCAAAGGCTTTAGCATAGTCAATGAAGCAGAAGTAGATGTTTTTCTGGAATTCTCTTCCTTTTTCTATGATCCAACGGATATTGGCAATTTGATCTCTGGTTCTTCTGCCTTTTCTAAATATAGCTTGTACATCTGGGAGTCCTTGGTTTACATACTGTTGAAGCCTAGCTTGAAGGATTTTGAGCATTACCTTGCTGTTATGTGAAATGAGAGCAATTGTGCGGTAGTTTGAGAACATTCTTCGGCATTGCCCTTCTTTGGGACTGGAATTTCAACATTAGGAAATCAGAAGTTTTATTAAAAATAAAATTAGCACTAATTTAAAGTTATGTACAATATACAGTCCAAACCAGTCAATCCTAAAGGAAATCAATCCTGAATATATTCATTAGAAGGACAGATGCTGAAACTGAAGCTCCAATACTTCGGCCACCTGGTGTGAAAAGCCGACACATTAGAAAAGACCCTGAAGCTGGGAAAGATAGAAGGCAGGAGGAGAAGGGGACCACAGAGGACGAGATGTTGGATGGCATCACCAATTCAATGGACATGAGTTTGAGCAACCTCTGGGAGATGGTGAAGGACAGGGAAACCTGGTGTGCTGCAGTTCATGGGGTTTCTAAGAGTCAGAGATGACTGAGTGACTGAACAACAGCAATGTACAGGAGCACATTTTAAGATAAGCTTGTGATATCTAAGGGAAGTATTTCTTTGTATTTTTGTTGTAGTTTTTGATTTTACAGTCATCATTATTATGCTGAGTTTAATGAGATATTTTAATTTAAATCTGTGGAAAAGTTAAAGTTACACATACAGGAATATTCATCTTTCCGCTGCCTTTTCTTCACTTTTAGAAGCCATATGCTATTTCTAAAGTCAATAGCAGATACCAAAAACCAAACCAGTCTAAGAATTCCCTTTATAAAGTCAGCAACCTATGTTGCTTCTTCATGTGATTGGATTTTGCTCAGGCACTAAATGTCTGAAGAGTGCCAAATTTATAACCATCATAAGCGTGAGCATATATTTATATACAGTATATTCTACATATCTATATAGCTATATGGATATATAAAATTGTTACGGCCTTGGGGTAAAATCCTCCCTTTCACAGTGTCAGAACAAAAATAAAAGTTAAGAAATTTAAGCTTATCTTCCTAATTCTTTATTATGCTCTTCAAATCAAATATTAAATTGACTTTTAAACAAACATCTTTGAAGGTAAATATGAAACATGAGATGCAGGTTCAATCCCTGGGTTGGGAAGATCCCCTGGAGAAGGGAATGGCAACCCATTCCTGTATTCTTGGCTGGAGAATCCCATGGACAGAGGAGCCTGGCAGGCTACGGTCCATAGGGTTACTAAGAGTCGGACACAACTGAAGCAACTGAGCAGCAGCAGCATGTTAATGTGGCTTTTGTGAATTCTTAAAAGGTAATCATGGAGAGAAGTAGCACACTTGCCATCTGTTCTATATGTTGATACTTTGCATTTTATAAGAGTTATTTTTATTTTCCTTCTTGGTTACTTTTACTATAATTTAGATACACAACTAATAGATAAACTTGAGTCTCAGTCATATGTCCTAAATTAAGAGAATGCACTTTACTTTGAGATCCAGACTACAACCATGAATTTTTGAATTGGTTTTGGAAAAACATAATCCCTAATTAGAGCATTAAAATTTAGCATTAATAGTAAAGTACACTTGTCAAGTAGAAAGGAAGATGGCAACCCACTCCAGTATTCTTGCTTGGCAAATACCATGGACAGAGGAGCCTGGCCAGCTGTAGTCCATGGGATCACAGAGTCAGACACATACTTGTCAAAACAAGCTTTTTTTAAAAAAGAAAGTGTAACACAGGACATATACTCACTAATTGTTTCTTTTTCCTTTCTAAGATTCTTCTGTCCTACCCTTATATTCAGACATTGTTTTGAATACTCCTTTTAATCTTTCCCTGAATCCTCTTAACTTTCAACCCTTCTGTGTTATGTGTTCATTCACTCAGTCATGTCCAACACTCTGTGACCCCATGGGCTGCAGCACGCCAGGCTTCCCTGTCCTTCACCGTCTCCTGGAGCTTGCTCAAACTCGTGTTCACTGAGTGCCATCCAATCTTCTCAACTGTTGCCCACTTCTCCTCCTGCCTTCAGTCTTTTCCAGGATCAGGGTCTCTTCTGATATGAGCTGGCTGTTTGCATCAGGTGGCCAAAGTATTGGAGCTTCAGCTTCAGCATCAGTCCTTCCAATGAATATTCAGGGTTGATTTCCTTTAGGATTGACTGGTTTGATCTCCTTGCAGTCTGAGGGACTCTTGAGTCTTATCCAACAAAACCATAGCTTTGACTATATCGACTTTGGTCAGCAAAGTGATGTCTCTGCTTTTTAATATGGTGTCTAGGTTTGTCATAGCTTTTCTTCCAAAGAGCAAGCATCTTTAATTTCATGGCTGCAGTCACCGTCCACAGTGATTTTGGGGCCCAAGAAGATAAAATCTTTCACTGTTTCTATTGTTTCCCCATCTATTTGCCATGAAGTGATGGGACCAACTGCCACGATCCTAGTTTTATGAATGAGGGGTTGCCTTTCCAAACTTTTATATAACATACATATTCTTTTCAGACTGACTCCTTGGCAGTATGCATTTAAGGTTCCTCCTCCATATCTTTTTGTGGTTTGATATCTCATTTTTTTAATTAAAAAAAAATTCAACAGATACTTGTTAAACTTCAACTATGTGTATAAGGAACTGCCAGGTTCTTTTTTTTTCCCCCCAGATTTATTGTGATAATTGACAAATTGTGTAAGTTTAAGATGTATGATGTGATGATTTGATACACAGATATATTAAATTGGGCCTTAATATATCTATGTATCAAATCATCACATCATACAACTCAAACTTATACAATTTATATGTCAATTAAATGATTACCACAGTAAAGTTATTTCACTTATCACCCACTCATGTAATTACAATTTTGTAGTTATAGTGAAAACATTTAAATTCTACTCTCATAGCAACTTTCAGATATACAATATTGATAACTATAGTCATCATGCTGTACATTAGATTTCTAGAGTTTATTTCTCATATAAACTAGAAGTATGTACACATTAACCAACATCTTTTCATTTCCCCCTTTCCTAGCCCCTGGAAACCCCCATTCTACTCTGTTTCTGTAAAGCTGGCTATTTTAGATTCCACATATAAGTGAGATCATACAGTATTTGTCATTCTCTGTCTGATTTATTTCACTTAGTGTAGTGCCCTTAATGTCTGCCAGTGTTGTTGCACACTGTAAAACTTCCTTTTTATGGCTGAATAATAATTTTCTGTTTAACTGCATACATTTTCTTTGTTGATTAACCTGTCAACATTTAGGTTTGTCTTAGCTTTTGTGAACAATGCTGCAGTGAACATAAGGGGTGCAGTTATCTCCTGAAGATAGTGACTTCATTTCCTTTAAATATATACTGAGAAGTGGGATTACTGAATCATGTGGTAGTTCTTTTTTTAAAACTTTATTTATTTATATTTTTGGTTGTGCTGGGTCTTCATTGCTACGCTCCCGCTTTCTCTAGTTGCAGTGAGCAGGGGTTACTCTTCACTGTGGTCCATGGGCGTCTCACTGTGGTGGTTTCTCTGCTTCTCTTTTTGCAGACACAGGCTCTAGAGGACAGGCTCAGTAGTTGCTCTCGGGCATGCGGAATCTTCTCGGACCAGGGATCAAACCCGTGTCCCCTTCCTATATTATACTGAGGCAGGCAGATTCTTAACCACTGTATCATCAGGGAAAACCCGAAGTGGTAGTTCTAGTTCTAATTTTTTTGAGGAACCTTCATACATATTTTCCATAGTGTGGTACCAATTTGTATCATCACAAACAGTGTGCTTGTACTCTCTTTTATTTCCATGTTCCTCAGTTCAGTTCAGTTCAGTAACTAAGTTGTGTCTGACTCTTTGCAACCCCATGAATCACAGCTCGCCAGGCCTCCCTGTCCATCACAAACACCTGGAGTCTACTCAAACTCATGCCCAGCGAGTCGGTGATGCCATCCAGCCATCTCATCCTCTGTCATCCCCTTCTCCTCCTGCCCCCAATCCCTCCAAGCATCAGGGTCCTTTCCAATGAGTCAACTCTTCGCATGAGGGGGCCAAAGTATTGGAGTTTCAGCTTCAGCATCAGTCCTTCCAATGAACACCCAGGACTTATCTCCTTCAGGATGGACTGGTTGGATCTCCTTGCAGTCCAAGGGACTCTCAAGAGTCTTCTCCAACACCACAGTTCAAAAGCGTCAATTTTTTGGCACTCAGCTTTCTTCACAGTCCAACTCTCACATCCATACATGACCACTGGAAAAACCATAGCCTTGACCAGACGGACTTTTGTTGGCAAAGTAATGTCTCTGCTTTTCATTTGCTATCTAGGTTGGTCATAACTTTCCTTCCAAGGAGTAAGCATCTTTTAATTTCATGGCTGCAGTGACCATCTGCAGTGATTTTGGAGCCCAAAGAAATAAAGTCTGACACTGTTTCCACTGTCTCCCCATCTATTTCCCATGAGGTGATGGGACCAGATGCCATGATCTTAGTTTTCTGAATGTTGAGCTTTAAGCCAACTTTTTCACTCTCCTCTTTCACTTTGATCAAGAGGCTTTTTAGTTCCTCTTCACTTTCTGCCATAAGGGTGGTGTCATCTGCATATCTGAGGTTATTGATATTTCTCCCGGCAATCTTGATTCCAGCTTGTGCTTCTTCCAGACCAGCATTTCTCATCATGTACTCTGCATATAAGTTAAATAAGCAGGGTGGCAATATACAACTTTGACGTACTCCTTTTCCTATTTGGAACCAGTCTGTTGTCCCATGTCCAGTTCTAACTGTTGCTTCCTGACCTGCATACAGGTTTCTCAAGAGGCAGGTCAGGTGGTCTGGTATTCCCATCTCCTTCAGAAGTTTCCACTGTTTATTGTGATCCACAGAGTCAAAGGCTTTGGCATAGTCAATAAAGCAGAAATAGATGTTTTTCTGGAACTCTCTTGCTTTTTCGATGATCCAGGAGGTATTGGCAATTTGATCTCTGGTTCCTCTGCCTTTTCTAAAACCAGCTTGAACATCTGGAAGTTCTCGGTTCACATATTGCTGAAGCCTGGCTTGGAGAATTTTGAGCATTACTTTACTAGTGTGTGAGATGAGTGCAATTGTGCGGTACTTTGAACATTCTTTGGGATTGCCTTTCTTAGGGATTGGAATGGAAACTGACCTTTTCCAGTCCTGTGGCCACTGCTGAGTTTTCCAAATTTGCTGGCATATTGAGTGCAGCACTTTCACAGCATCATCTTTCAGGATTTGAAACAGCTCAACTGGAATTCCATCACATTCACTAGCTTTGTTCACAGTGATGCTTTCTAAGGCCCACTAGACTTCCCATTCCATGATGTCTGGCTCTAGATGAGTGATCACACCATTGTGATTATCTGGGTTGTGAAGTTGTTTTTTGTACAATTCTGCTGTGTATTCTTGCCACCTCTTCTTAATATCTTCTGCTTCCGTTAGGTCCATACCATTTATGTCCTTTATTGAGCCCATTTTTGCATGAAATGTTCTCTTGGTATCTCTAATTTTCTTGAAGAGATCTCTAGTCTTTTCCATTCTGTTGTTTTCCTCTATTTCTTTGCATTGATTGCTGAGGAAGGCTTTCTTATCTCTCCTGGCTATTCTTTGGAACTCTGCATTCAGATGGGAATATCTTTCCTTTTCTCCTTTGCTTTTTGCTTCTCTTCTTTTCACAGCTATTTGTAAGTCCTTCTCAGACAACCATTTTGCCTTTTTGCATTTCTTTTCCATGGGGATGATCTTGATCCCTGTCTCCTGTACAATGTCACGAACCTCCGTCCATAGTTCATCAGGCTCTCTGTCTATCAGATCTAGTCCCTTAAATCTATTTCTCACTTCCACTGTATATTCATAAGGGATTTGATTTAGGTCATACCTGAATGGTCTAGTGGTTATCCCTACCTTCTTCATTTTAAGTCTGAATTTGGCAATAAGGAGTTCATGATCTGCGCCACAGTCAGCTCCTGGTCTTGTTTTTGCTGACTGTATAGAGCTTCTCCATCTTTGGCTGTAAAGAATATAATCAATCTGATTTTGGTGTTGACCCTCTGGTGATGTCCATGTGTAGAGTCTTCTCTTGTGTTGTTGGAAGAGGGTGTTTGCTATGACCTGTGCATTCTCTTGGCAAAACCCTATTAGCCTTTGCCCTGCTTCATTCTGTACTCCAAGGCCAAATTTGCCTGTTACTCCAGGTGTTTCTTCACTTCCTACTTTTGCATTCCAGTCCCCTATACTGAAAAGGACATCTTTTTTGGGTGTTAGTTCTAAAAGGTCTCGTAGGTCTTCATAGAACCATTCAACTTCGGCTTCTTCAGTGTTACTGGTTGGGGCATAGGCTTGGATTACCGTGATATTGAATGGTTTGCCTTGGAAACAAACAGAGATCACTCTGTCGTTTTTGAGATTGCATCCAAGTACTGCATTTCGGACTCTTTTGTTGACTATGATGGCCACTCCATTTCTCCTAAGGGATTCCTGCCCACAGTAGTCGATATAATGGTCATCTGAGTTAAATTCACCCATTGCAGTCCATTTTAGTTCACTGATTCCTAGAATGTCGACATTCGCTCTTGCCATCTCCTGTTTGACCACTTCCAATTTGCCTTGATTCATGGACCTAACATTCCAGGTTCCTATGCAATATTGCTCTTTACAGCATCGGACCTTGCTTCTATCACCAGTCCCATCCACAACTGGGTATTGTTTTTGCTTTGGCTCCATCCCTTCATTCTTTCTGGAGTTATTTCTCCACTGATCTCCAGTAGCATATTGGGCTCCTACCGACCTGGGGAGTTCCTCTTTCAGTATCCTATCATTTTGCCTTCTCATACTGTTCATGGGGTTCTCAAGGCAAGAAAACTGAAGTGGTTTGCCATTCCCTTCTCCAGTGGACCACATGCTGTCAGACCTCTCCACCATGACCCGACCGTCTTGGGTGGCCCCACACGGCATGGCTTAGTTTCATTGAGTCAGAGAAGACTGTGGTCCTGTGATCAGATTGGCTTGTTTTCTGTGATTATCGTTTTAGTGTGTCTGTCCTCTGATGCCCTCTCACAACACCTACCATCTTATTTGGGTTTCTCTTACCTTGGACGTGGGGTATCTCTTCACGGCTGCTCCAGCAAAGCACAGCCACTGCTCCTTACCTTGAATGAGGCGTATCTTCTCACGGCCACCCGTCCTGACCTTGAACGTGGAGTAGCTCCTCTCGGCCCTCCTGTGCCCGTGCAGCAGCCGCTCCTTCGAGGTGGGGTAGCTCCTCCATATTCTTGCCAACACTTAACTCTTGTCTTTTGATAAAAGCCATTCTAATAAGTGTGTAGTTATATCTCATTTGTTTTTCTTGCTTATTTTCTCTGGCCTAGATGTATGATACTTTGTTCAATAGTAGTAGTGACAGTGGGCACCCTTTTCTTGTTCTTAATCTTAGAAAGCTTTTAACCTTTCACCATGGAGTATGATGTTAACTTTGGGCTTGTCACCCATAGCCTTTATTGTATTGAGGTATGTTTCTCTGTATCCACTTTATTGAAAGTTTTTATTGTGAAAGGATGTTGAATATGTGTCAAATAATTTTTCTGCATCTATCAAAATGATCATATGGTTTTTGCCTTTCATTCTATTCATTTTATTAATTTGTATATTTTGAACTATCCTTGCCTTCCAGAGATCGTAGTTGATCATGGTGTATGATCCTTCTAATGTGCTGTTGAATTCAGTTTGCCAGTATTTTGTTGAGAATTTTTACATCTGTATTCACCATGGATTTTTGGCCTGTAGTTTTCTTTTCTTGTAGTGTTCCCATCTGGCTTTGGTTTCAGGGGACTGCTGGCCTTGTAAAAGGAGTTTGGGAGTGTTGACTCCTATTCAATTTTTTGGAAGAGTTTGAGGATTAGCATTAATTCTTCTTTACATATTTGACAGATTTCACCCATGAAGTCAGGGATTTTTGTTGTTATTGTTGGGAGATTTTGTATTGAATTTAGTTTCCTTATATATCATTGGTTATGTTCAGGTTTCCTATTTTTTATGATTACATCTTGGTAGATTGTATGTCTCTGGGAATTTGTGCATTTCTTCAGTGTCATCCCATTTATTGGCATATAATCAGTCATAGTAGTCCTTATGATCTTTTAAATTTCTGTGTCATCAGACAAAGTCTCCTCTTTCATTTCTAATTTTGCTTGAATTCTCTTTTTTTCTTGATAAATCTTGTTAAAGTTTTATTGGTTTTGTTTATCTTTAAGAAAAATCAGCTCTTAGTTGTGTTGATTGTTCATGTCTTTTTATTGCTGAAAAATATTACATTTTTTGATCTATTTGTATATATATATAATGGATATAGCAATGTTTATCCATTCACCTATTGAAGGATACCTTAGTTGCTTCCAGGTTTTGGCAGTTATGAATAAAACTGCTAATTCATGTGCAGATTTTTGTGTGGATGTAAGTTTTCAGCTTATTTGGGTATATCCGTCAGAGCACAGCTGCTGAATCATAAGGTAACCCTATGTTTAGCTTTATAAGAAACTGTCACACCATCTCTTAAAGAACTGTACTGCTGTGTATTCCCATCAGCAATGAGTTCTTGTTCCACATCTTCAGTAGCCCTTGGTGTTACCAGTATTCTGGATTTTACCCATTTTAATAGGTATGAAATGGTATCTTACTCTTTAACTTTGCAGTTACCTAAACATATATGATGGAGAAGACAATGGCAACCCACTCCAGTACTCTTGCCTGGAAAATCCCATGGACGGAGGAGCCTGGTGGGCTGCAGTCCATGGGGTTGCAAAGAGTCGGACATGACTGACTGACTTCACTTTCACTTTTCACTTTCATGCATTGGAGAAGGAAATGGCAACCCACTTCAGTGTTCTTGCCTAGAGAATCCGAGGGACAGTGGAGCCTGGTGGGCTGCCGTCTGTGGGGTCGCACAGAGTCGGACACGACTGAAGTGACTTAGCAGCAGCAAAGATGTATGATATTGAGCATCTTTTCATATGATTGTCATCTTTATATTTTTTTTGGTGAGATCTCTGCTTAGGTCTTTTGCCTACTTTTTAACTGAGTCCTTTATTTTTTTAAAACAGTTTCCTTTAGTTCTTTGAATATATGTATAATAGCTGGTTTCCATTCTTAGTTTAAAAAAATCTAAGAAGTGAGGCCCTTCAGGGACATTTGTTGTTTGCCTTTTTTTGGAAAAAAACTTCATTTGTATTTTAAAAAATAATTAATTTTTTGGCTGTGCTAGGTCTTCGTTGCTGCACGGGCTTTTCCCTAGTTGTGGCGTACAGGGGCTGCTCTCTAATTGCAGTGTGTGGGTTTCTCATTGTGGCACAGGCTTGATAGTTGTGGTGCACAGGCTTAGTTGCTCCACAGCATGTGGGATCTTCTTGGATCAGGGATCAAACCCATGTCTCCTGCATTGTCTTCTGTGTCTCCTTTACCACTGAGCTACCAGGGAAGCCCCTTGTTTGTATTTTTAAGCCTGGCTTCTTCAGATCACCCCCTCAGTCATTCTAAATCAGTGGTCAGCCAATGATGGGTCAGAGATTTCCTTAAGTGCCTTGAACCATTAAGTTCTCCACCTTTTACCAAGGGGATCTTTGTGTAAAGGTATTCCTCATACTTTAGGCAGTTTATCAGTCAGCCTTACTTTTCATTTCTTATTTCCAAGATCAGCCAGAGTTGAGTGACTGGGGCCTTCTGTCCCATCTTGATCCTGGGCAGCTTCACAGTCTTGTATTCTCATGCATACTTTCAGATTCCCAAGAATATGTTGGAATCTTTCAAAGTTCCCTTATGTTCATCTGGTTTTCAAAGCCTTCCTTTAACATTTTAGCCAGGCTCTTGCTTGCTCCAAATTGAAATCATAGCCTTAGGCAGCTGTGATATTATCAGCAGATTGCTATGGTTTTCTTATAATGCCCTGAGCAAAGTACTTTTTACAAAGAACTGAGCTAACTCAGTGAAACTAAGCCGCGCTGTGTGGGGCCACCCAAGACGGTCGGGTCATGGTGGAGAGGTCTGACAGCATGTGGTCCACTGGAGAAGGGAATGGCAAACCACTTCGGTATTCTTGCCTTGAGAACCCCATGAACAGTATGAGAAGGCAAAATGGTAGGATACTGAAAGAGGAACTCCCCAGGTCGGTAGGAGCCCAATATGCTACTGGAGATCAGTGGAGAAATAACTCCAGAAAGAATGAAGGGATGGAGCCAAAGCAAAAACAATACCCAGTTGTGGATGGGACTGGTGATAGAAGCAAGGTCCGATGCTGTAAAGAGCAATATTGCATAGGAACCTGGAATGTTAGGTCCATGAATCAAGGCAAATTGGAAGTGGTCAAACAGGAGATGGCAAGAGCGAATGTCGACATTCTAGGAATCAGCGAACTAAAATGGACTGCAATGGGTGAATTTAACTCAGATGACCATTATATCGACTACTGTGGGCAGGAATCCCTTAGGAGAAATGGAGTGGCCATCATAGTCAACAAAAGAGTCCGAAATGCAGTACTTGGATGCAATCTCAAAAACGACAGAGTGATCTCTGTTTGTTTCCAAGGCAAACCATTCAATATCACGGTAATCCAAGCCTATGCCCCAACCAGTAACACTGAAGAAGCCGAAGTTGAACGGTTCTATGAAGACCTACGAGACCTTTTAGAACTAACACCCAAAGAAGATGTCCTTCCTCAGTATAGGGGACTGGAATGCAAAAGTAGGAAGTGAAGAAACACCTGGAGTAACAGGCAAATTTGGCCTTGGAGTACAGAATGAAGCAGGGCAAAGGCTAATAGGGTTTTGCCAAGAGAATGCACAGGTCATAGCAAACACCCTCTTCCAACAACACAAGAGAAGACTCTACACATGGACATCACCAGAGGGTCAACACCAAAATCAGATTGATTATATTCTTTACAGCCAAAGATGGAGAAGCTCTATACAGTCAGCAAAAACAAGACCAGGAGCTGACTGTGGCGCAGATCATGAACTCCTTATTGCCAAATTCAGACTTAAAATGAAGAAGGTAGGGATAACCACTAGACCATTCAGGTATGACCTAAATCAAATCCCTTATGAATATACAGTGGAAGTGAGAAATAGATTTAAGGGACTAGATCTGATAGACAGAGAGCCTGATGAACTATGGACGGAGGTTCGTGACATTGTACAGGAGACAGGGATCAAGATCATCCCCATGGAAAAGAAATGCAAAAAGGCAAAATGGTTGTCTGAGAAGGACTTACAAATAGCTGTGAAAAGAAGAGAAGCAAAAAGCAAAGGAGAAAAGGAAAGATATTCCCATCTGAATGCAGAGTTCCAAAGAATAGCCAGGAGAGATAAGAAAGCCTTCCTCAGCAATCAATGCAAAGAAATAGAGGAAAACAACAGAATGGAAAAGACTAGAGATCTCTTCAAGAAAATTAGAGATACAAAGGGAACATTTCATGCAAAAATGGGCTCAATAAAGGACATAAATGGTATGGACCTAACGGAAGCAGAAGATATTAAGAAGAGGTGGCAAGAATACACAGCAGAATTGTACAAAAAACAACTTCACAACCCAGATAATCACAATGGTGCGATCACTCATCTAGAGCCAGACATCATGGAATGGGAAGTCTAGTGGGCCTTAGAAAACATCACTGTGAACAAAGCTAGTGAATGTGATGGAATTCCAGTTGAGCTGTTTCAAATCCTGAAAGATGATGCTGTGAAAGTGCTGCACTCAATATGCCAGCAAATTTGGAAAACTCAGCAGTGGCCACAGGACTGGAAAAGGTCAGTTTCCATTCCAATCCCTAAGAAAGGCAATCCCAAAGAATGTTCAAAGTACCGCACAATTGCACTCATCTCACACACT
Organism: Muntiacus reevesi; assembly: GCF_963930625.1. Classification (NCBI taxonomy): domain Eukaryota; kingdom Metazoa; phylum Chordata; class Mammalia; order Artiodactyla; family Cervidae; genus Muntiacus; species Muntiacus reevesi. The sequence goes on along the minus strand of NC_089271.1, from coordinate 143,539,976 downwards.
AGTAAAGTAATGCTCAAAATTCTCCAAGCCAGGCTTCAGCAATATGTGAACCGAGAACTTCCAGATGTTCAAGCTGGTTTTAGAAAAGGCAGAGGAACCAGAGATCAAATTGCCAATACCTCCTGGATCATCGAAAAAGCAAGAGAGTTCCAGAAAAACATCTATTTCTGCTTTATTGACTATGCCAAAGCCTTTGACTCTGTGGATCACAATAAACAGTGGAAACTTCTGAAGGAGATGGGAATACCAGACCACCTGACCTGCCTCTTGAGAAACCTGTATGCAGGTCAGGAAGCAACAGTTAGAACTGGACATGGGACAACAGACTGGTTCCAAATAGGAAAAGGAGTACGTCAAAGTTGTATATTGCCACCCTGCTTATTTAACTTATATGCAGAGTACATGACGAGAAATGCTGGTCTGGAAGAAGCACAAGCTGGAATCAAGATTGCCGGGAGAAATATCAATAACCTCAGATATGCAGATGACACCACCCTTATGGCAGAAAGTGAAGAGGAACTAAAAAGCCTCTTGATGAAAGTGAAAGAGGAGAGTGAAAAAGTTGGCTTAAAGCTCAACATTCAGAAAACTAAGATCATGGCATCTGGTCCCATCACCTCATGGGAAATAGATGGGGAGACAGTGGAAACAGTGTCAGACTTTATTTCTTTGGGCTCCAAAATCACTGCAGATGGTCACTGCAGCCATGAAATTAAAAGATGCTTACTCCTAGGAAGGAAAGTTATGACCAACCTAGATAGCAAATGAAAAGCAGAGACATTACTTTGCCAACAAAAGTCCGTCTGGTCAAGGCTATGGTTTTTCCAGTGGTCATGTATGGATGTGAGAGTTGGACTGTGAAGAAAGCTGAGTGCCAAAAAATTGACGCTTTTGAACTGTGGTGTTGGAGAAGACTCTTGAGAGTCCCTTGGACTGCAAGGAGATCCAACCAGTCCATCCTGAAGGAGATAAGTCCTGGGTGTTCATTGGAAGGACTGATGCTGAAGCTGAAACTCCAATACTTTGGCCCCCTCATGCGAAGAGTTGACTCATTGGAAAGGACCCTGATGCTTGGAGGGATTGGGGGCAGGAGGAGAAGGGGATGACAGAGGATGAGATGGCTGGATGGCATCACCGACTCGCTGGGCATGAGTCTGAGTAAACTCCGGGAGTTTGTGATGGACAGGGAGGCCTGGCGTGCTGTGATTCATGGGGTTGCAAAGAGTCAGACAGGACTGAGCGACTGAATTGAACTGAACTGAGCTCTGAGTCAAATCCAGTGGTAAGAACACCCTGGGAATGGAGTTTTCTGGGTAGCTACTAATTCGGTGAAAATATTGACTGTGTTCTGGGGATGCGGCTTTTAATGAACCTCCAGAAAATCCATTGGCTGTAATAGTGCTGACTTTCATGACTACCATGCCTTTGAACTTGGAAGGGAGGGTGGATGGGAATAACCTCAAGTTAAAACTTAGCAGACTGGTGTTCTACTGAGGTTCAATAGTTTTTTTTTTTTTTTAATTGATACGTTTTAGTTTATTCTGTAACTTCCGTTAATTTCCAGTGTTCTGAACTGTTTTTTGCTTTTTAATATTTTGCCAGTATTTAATTGAGCATATAGAGGAATTCATTCACTAAAGTCCTGAGTTTGATGTTCTTGACATTGGTTTGTTGACATCTCTCATTTTGATAGAAAAACAATGTTCTTCTGAGACATTGCATTAATATTTATTATGTATATAAATTGTGGTTTGTAAATGACAGATAAAACATTAGTACTTTTTCCTCTTGCAGAAATTTTTAGGCATACGTTTGGGACAATTATATTCTTTCCTTTTCAGGTTCCTGTTAGTTCTGATTCTGTAGACCCATCTGATGATACCGAGGTACAGTCTTTGACATGTCAGAGAGAATGCAGCAAAACTGTGAACACTGAAGCTTTAATGACAGTATTTCACCCTCAGAATTTGGAGACTCTTGATTCCAAAATGGTAGGAAAACAAAATATTTAAATCTATGGGTTGAAACAATTGATTAAAAATAAAAATGTTAGACTAGAAGGTATAGCAACTGAAAATTCTTCTTTTAGATCTTGAAAAGATTTTCTAGCAGATACAAAATATGACTGTTATCTAGAATTAAGATGAAAGTTGAATCTTGGGTTTTATTTGCATAGATTTCTGACAGGCAATCCAAATGGAAGTGATTGGTGAGAATGATAGTTCAAAGTTTTACCTCCTAAGTGTCCTGATTTTCCCATTTTAACATGAGTTTAGCTAAGAACTAAAATAGTAAATTAAAGCTGTTATGCTCACATGGGTTTAGAAGATTTTTGTGATGACAGTGTTCCAGTGGTTAGCCCATCTGTGAATACCGAATTTGACTTTCTATGTTCTCATTTTCCATAGGTATTGTTTCTTGGTGAAGAAAGTTGTCAAGTTATTTGAAACTTAATTTCAAATTAAGTTAATTTCTCGCTATGTTTAATTGCTTTGATTTTTTTTGTTATAGTTGAAAGAAAAGATGAAGGAACAGTCTTGGAACATTCTGTTTTCAGAATGTGGACGTGGTGTTAGTATGTTTCGGACCAAAAAGACTCGAGATCTGGTTGTAAGAGGGATTCCAGAGACCTTAAGAGGAGAGCTCTGGATGCTTTTTTCAGGTATTACACTTATTCACTTTATTCATTTAACAGACATTAACTATGCCCCAATAAAAATAATTATAAAGATGGCTAGAACAAAGTCTTACTCATTATCCCATCTTGAGTTCAGACTAGTCAAAGAGAGTACAATAGTTATGTGTACTTACCTTTATATACATACATCCATTGCCTGAGCAGATTAGTTTATGAGGCAATATATAGCTAACTGAAAGGGATGGAATGGGAACCTCTAGTATCAGAGGAAAGTTAAGGGGAAATGACATTTCATGAAAATGTTATTCTTTTGGATAAGATTGGTGTCCTGATGTTAGAGGTTTTAGTGTGAAGCTTTTCCTTTTTTTTAAATTTATTTTTTGTTGAAGGATAATTGCTGTACAGAATTTTGCTGTTTTCTGTCAAACCTCAACATGAATCAGCCATAGGTATACATATATCCCCTCCCTTTTGAAACTCCCTCCCATCTCCCTCCCCGTCCCATCCCTCTAGGCTGATACAGAGCCCCTGTTTGAGTTTCCTGAGCCATAGAGCAAATACCCATTGGGTATCAATTTTACATATGGTAGTGTAAGTTTCCATGTTACTCTTTCCATACATTTCACCCTCTCCTCTCCTCTCCATATGTCCATTAGACCATTCTCTGTGTCTCTTTCTCCAATGTTGCCCTGTTAATAAATTCTTAAATACCATTTTTCTAGATTCCATATATATACGTTAGAATACAGTATTTATCTTTCTCTTTCTGGCTCACTTCATTCTGTATAATAGGTTCTAGGTTCATCCACCTCATTAGAACTGACTCAAATGTGTTCCTTTTAATGGCCGAGTAATATTCCATTGTGAATATGTACCACAGCTTCTTTATCCATTCATTTGTCAGTGGACATCTAGGTTGCTTCCATGTTCTAGCTCTTGTAAATAGTGCTGCAGTGAACAATGGGATACATGTGTCTCTTTCAATTTTGGTTTCCTCATGGTATAGGCCTAGGAGTGGGATTGCTGGGTCATATGGTGGTTTTATTCCTAGTTTTTTTAAGGAATCTCCATGCCATCTTCCATAGTGGCTATATCAATTTACATTCCCACCAACAGTGCAAGAGCATTCCCTTTTTCTCCACACCCTCTCCAGCATTTATTGCTTGTAGACTTTTTGATGATGGCCATTCTGACCAATGTGAGGTGATATCTCGTAGTTTTGATTTGCATTTCTCTAATAATGAGCAGTGTTGAGCATCTTTTCATGTATTAGCCATCTGTATGTCTTCTTTGGAAAAATGTCTGTTTAGGTCTTTTCCCCAGTTTTTGATTGTGTTGTTTGTTTTTCTGGTATTGAGTTGTATGAGCTGCTTGTATATTTTGGAAATTGTTTGTCAGTTGTTTCATTTGCTATTATTTTCTCCCATTCTGAGAGTTGTCTTTTAACCTTGCTTATAGTTTCCTTTGCTATGCAAAAGCTTTTAAGTTTAATCAGGTCCCACTTGTTTACTTTTGTTTTTATTTCCATTACTCTAGGAGGTGTGTTATAGAGGATCTTGCATTGATTTATGTCATTGAGTGTCCTGCCTATGTTTTTTTTTCCCTCTATGAGTTTTATGGTTTCTGATCTTACATTTAGGTCTTGAATCCATTTTGAGTTTATCTTTGTGTATGGTGTTAGGAGGTATTCTAATTTCATTCTTTTACATGTAGCTGTCCAGTTTTCCCAGCACCTATTATTGAAGAGGCTGTCTTTGCCCCATTGTATATTCTTGCCTCCTTTGTAAAAAATAAGGTACCCATAGGTGCATGGGTTTATTTCTGGGCTTTCTATCTTGTTCCATTGGTCTATATTTCTGTTTTTCTGCCAGTACCATACTGTTTTGATGACTGTAGCTTTGTGGTATAATCTGAAGTCAGGAAGGTTGATTATTCCAACTCCATTCTTCTTTCTCAAGACTGCTTTGGCTATTTGGGGTCTTTTGTGTTTCCATATGAATTGTGAAATTTTTGTTCTATTTCTGTGAAAAATGCCATCGGTAATTTGATAGGAATCACATTGCATCTGTAGATTGCATTTGGTAGCATAGTCATTTTCACAGTATTGATTCTTCCTACCCAGGAACATGGAATATCTGTTTACGTCATCTTTGATTTCTTTCATTAGTGTCTTATAATTTTCTATGTACAGTTCTTTTGTCTCCTTAGGCAAGTTTATTCCTAGATATTTTATTATTTTTGTGGCAGTGGCAAATAGGATTGATTCCTTAATCTCTCTTTCTGATTTTTCATTGTTAGTACATAGAAATGCAAGTGATTTCTGTGTATTGATTTTGTATCCTGCAACTTTGCTAAATTCACTGATTAGCTCTAGTAATGTTCTGATACTATCTTGAGGGTTTTCTATGTACAGTATCTTGTCATCTGCAAACAGTGAGAGCTTTACTTCTTCTTTTCTGATCTGGAGTTCGTTAATTTCTTTTTCTTCTCTGATTGCTGTATAGTGTGAAGCTTTTCATTTTGTTTGTACTCAGATAACACTTGAGCATAGAGCTAAATTTAAAAGTAATTCAGTTCTTCATGTATATATGTAAGTTGTAGCTTTTATATATTCTTCTTCTTTTGTGTGTCAATGTAATCATCTATACAGGTGCTGTTAATGACATGGCTGCTAATCCTGGCTATTATGCTGAAGTGGTTGAGCAGTCCTTAGGGACCTGCAACTTGGCTACTGAAGAAATTGAACGTGATTTGCGTCGCTCTCTGCCTGAGCATCCAGCCTTTCAGAGTGACACTGGTATATCTGCTCTGAGGCGGGTACTTACTGCTTATGCATTCAGAAATCCCAAAATTGGATACTGCCAGGTATGATGTCATTATGAGCTCAACTATTTACATGTTCCAAATGATAAAATCATGTCAAATCCAGCTCTACTAATAAGAACAGAGGTTGGGCTGTGATTGATAGCGGATATTATTAACCTAAGAATGGTAGTAGAAATATTTAGAATTGATATTCCATTAATTCATTTCTCTTTTATATTTAACAAATATTCATTGAATTCCTGCTCTGTGAAAGATACTGTGCTGGGTACTCAGGACTACATAAAGCTGAATCAGATTAGAATCCTCCCCTTAAAAATATTTGGACTGGCAGGTATTAAAACAGAGTCATTGGCAAATGAAAAACAAATGAGACAGTTTATTAGAGAATATAAAGTCTCACCAGGATTCATAAAAGGAATAAGTTGGAGGAACAGAAAAGACTTCATGGAAGAAGTAGCATTTATAGGTCTTGAAATCCATGAATTTTGGATATATGGAGAAGGAATGAAAGACCATTCTAGATGAAGGGATCAGTGTAACCAGACACAGATAGAGGTAAATATGGAATGTATGTAGGATCATGTTCTGTTTTGGAGAAGGAGATGGCAAACCACTCCAGTATCCTTGCCTGGAAAATCCCATGGACCGAGGAGCCTGGTGGGCTGCAGTCCATGGGGTCGCAAAGAGTCGGGCATGACTGAGTGACTAACAGAGACAGATGTTCTGTTTAGTATAAGTGTAGAGTTAATGAAATGACAGTGAGAGGGGAGAATTGGGCGGTGAGAGGGGAGAATCAATAAGGTAGATTGGGATAAGTCAAGAGTTTGATTTTACTTTGTAGACAGTGGGGGAATCATTGAAAAAATCCTTTAGGAGGACACTAAAGGGCATGCTTGACTGCTAACAAATAATTTCAAACATAATAGATGAAACACAGACATTTACTTAAAGGAATAAACAGAGGAGAGCAAGTTTTCAGGTCAGTAGGTAGCTCTACTCCATGTGATTATTCAGAGGTATAGGATGACAGCAGACTCTGTCATCTTCAAAACGTGCCTTCCACGGTGCTCTTTCATTGCCATTACTACTCACAGGAAGAAGGGAGAGAGCACAGAGAAACAATTATGGGAAATCATTTTGACCAGGCCTAGAAGTTGTATACATCACTTCACCCACATATTATTGGAGGATTTTGGTCTCAGGTAACACATATTTATAAAGAAGTCTGCAAAAATCCTGCACGATTACACGCACGTACATCTAGATACTATGGGAGAAAGGGAGACTGGATTATGGTGACTAGCTAGCACTCTTAGCCACACATTTATTTATAATGAAGGCTCATCCAGTACTCATCAAAATGAATGAAAATGGACCAAGTTACATCTCTGTGAAATTTGAGAATTCCAAAAGTGAAGAGAAAATCTTTAAACTTTGCAGAGAAGGGAGAAATACATCACCAGAAAGGAAACAAAGTTAGAATGTCACCAGAATCCTCAGCGGTAACTCTTAAGGTAGTAAACAGTGAAACGATGCCTTTAAATCTTGAGGAAAAAATCTTTAACTTGGTATTCTATATTTAATCAAATGGTCAATTAGATGTCAAACGCAAGCATTTAAAACATTTTTCTTCCATATATCCTTTCTTAAGAAACTACTAGAATGTATGATTTTATAAAGTAAGTTGTGTGCCTGCATGTGTACTCAGTTGTGTCCGACTCTTTGCAACCCCATAGATTGTAGCCCATCAGGCTCCTCTGTCCATGGAATTCTCCAGGCAAGAATACTGGAGTGGGTTGCCATGCCCTCCTCCAGGGGATCTTCCTGACCCAGGGGTTGAACACATATCTCCAGGGTCTCCTGCATTGGCAGGTGGTTTCTTTACCACTGAGTCCACCTGAAGAAGCCCACAAAATAAGCTGAGGAGGATGAAAAAAGGAAGAGATGATTCTCAGAAAGAGGACATCAACCTAGGGAAGGAACTGAAGGAAACATGCCTTGAGACCAGCTACTAAAGATTGAAGCAAGAGGCTAGATAGTTCTGTGAAGAAACCAAAAGAAAATTTGAATCAGTACATCTACTCATATGTTCAGATATTTGAAAATTACAGGCCTTTTACAGAGGTAATTACAGTGTTTTACAGTCTCTCGTGGCTCAGTGGTCAAGAATCCACCTGCCAGTGTGTGAGACATGAGTTCAATCCTTGGATTGGGAAGATCTCCTGAAAAAGGAAATGGCATCCCACTCCAGTATTTTTGCCTCAGAAATCCCATGGACACAGGAGCATGGTGGGCTCTAGTACATGGGGGCGCAAAAAAAGTTGGACACAACTTATCGACTAAACAACTACAACAACAACAAACCATTATGACTACATATCAATCCTATCGATCCATTGAAACTTATCAATAGAGAGGAAAGCTTGAACAGTAATTTAAGTGAATGGATTATCTAAATAACAAGTATTTAGCCTGTTTTAGGGTCTCTGAAAGGTAAAAAAGAAGCATAATGCTTCTTTTCTCAAAGAGCTTACATTCACAAAGCCCAAGATATTATCTGTATGCAGTAGTTTTAGAGGCAGCTTCAAAGTAGGCAGTACTCGATTTTCTACTTCTAAAAAATGAAAGCACAGTTAGAAACTTGGAGGGCCAGAGGAAAGTTACTGAGTTAGGTAACACTATGAGCACTATCATTCATGTGAAAATAAGTCAGCCATGGAGGTCAGACTGGCTAGGTTCATGCTGGACTCAAGAAGTAAGTAAGTTTGTGTGAAGCAAGATCATGGTGAATCTTTTAAGTTTGGGAAAAATTTGAATTTAATATGATAAGCAAGTTTTATTGCTTGTTATAAAAAACCCAGGTGAACCATACTGACTCATTATGACTGGCTGACTGGCTTTCTCCCTTCTTTATCATCTTTAAATTTTGTTTATCTTGTTATTGTTGAGTTGTAATGGTTCTTTATATATTTTGGGTACTAATCCTTTATCAAATATAGTATTTGCAATTTTTTCTTCTATTCTGTGGATCGTCTTTTCATTTTCTTAATGGTACTCTTTGAAGCACAAAAGTTTTAATATTTACTTTTATGTTTTTCTTTTGTTGTGTGTGCTTTTGATGTCATATCTAAGAAGCCATTGCCTAATCCAAGGTTAAAAAATTTACTCCTATGTTTTCTTCTACGGGTTTTATAGCTTTAATGCTTAAATTTAGGTTTCTGGACCCTTTTAATTTTCATGTGTAGTGTATGGAAAAGGTTCAGCTTCATTCTTTTACTTGTGAATAGCCAGTTGTCCCAGTGCCATTTGTTGAAAAAACCAATCTTTTACTCACTGAATTGCCTTGGAACCCTGCTGAAAATCAATTGACTATAAATGTTAGGGTTTATTTCTTGACTCAAAATTCTGTTCTATTGATTTATGTTTCTGTTCTTATGCCAGTATCACACTGTCTTTTTTTACTGCAGCTGTGTAGTAAGTTTTGAAATTGGGAAATTTGAGTCTTTAACTATTTTTCCAAAAATTATTTTGTGTTTTTTAGATCTCTTGCATTTCCATATGAATTCTAGGATCTGTTTGACAATTTCTGAAGAAAGTAAAAAAATCCTGATCTTCTAATCCATGAACACAGGATTTTTTTTCTTTTCCCATTTAATTCTTTTTAGATTTTATTCAAGGTTGTTTTATAGTTTCCTATGTGGAAGACTCTAAACTCTAACTTCCTTTGTTAATTTTATTTCTAAATTTTTTATTCTTTTTGACATTGCAATAAATGGAATTGTTTTCTTGATTTTATTTTTGGATTGCTCATTTGCCACTATATAGAAATACAGTTGATTTTTGTATATATTGATTTTGTATCCTATAATCTTGCTGAGCTTATTAGTTCTAGTGGAGTTTTTCTTTTTTTTTTTTTTTTCTTTTGTGGATTTCTTAGGATTTTCTGTATACAAGATCATGGAATCTGAATAGTGAATATTTTTACTTCTTCCATTTCAACTTGGATGTCTTTTTCTCCTCTTTTTCTTGCCTGGTTGACTTGGCTGTAACCTTCAGGTACAATGTTGAAGAAAAGTGGTGTTATTTATCTTAAAAGGAAGCAATCAGTCTTTCATCATTAAGTAGATGTTAGATGTGGGTGTTTTATAGATTCTCTTTATCATGTTGTGGAAATTCCCTTATATTCCTAGTTCATTAAGTGTCTTTATCATGAAAGGGTAGTGGATTTTAAGTAATTTTCTGTGTCTGTTGAGATAATCATGTGACTTTTTCCCTTTGTTAGTAATATCATTGTTAACCTGAAACAAATAGACCACCAGATATTTCTTCAGCAAAGATGGGTTTATTAGGATGAGCAGAGATTTGGCAGTTTGGGGTGTACAACCATGGCAAGCCATAGGCAAGTCCCCTCATGGCAAGGGGAGGAGAAAACTTTTATAGAGAAGAAAAGGAAGTTGGAAGGGCTATAGTAAACTAAGAGTCCATAGCGATGCATTGGCCTTGCCAGGAAAGAAAAGTCTTCTTCCTGTTAGTCTCTGCTGTAGTTGCAGGGCATACAGCACCCCCTTCTGTTCTCCAAACTCTTTAATTGAAGTTTCCATTTGTTAATTTTTTACATTGTATATTACTTTTGTTGTCATGTTTCACCACACTTGTATTGCCAGGATAAATCTTACTGGGTCATTATGTGTAATCCTTTCTTTTATAGACTATTGTGTTTGATTTTCTAGTATTTTGTTGGAGATTTTTGCATTTATATTCATAAAATGTATTGATAATAATTTTCTTGTGATGTCTTTGTCTGGTTTTAGTGTCAGGGTGTGTCAGGGTGTCAAAGAATTGGGCTTCCCAGGTGGCGGCTAGTGAGAAAGAACCGACCTGCCAATGCAGGAGACATAAGAGATGGCAGGTTCGATCCCAGGGTCAGGAAGATCCCCTGGAGAAAAGATTGGCAACCCACTCTAGTATTCTTGCCTGGAGAATGCCCATGGACAGAGGAACCTGGCAGGCTATAGTCCATCAGGCTGCAAAGAGTCAAACATGACTGAAGTGACTTAGCATGCATGTACGCACGTCAAAGAATGAACTTGGTAATGTTTCTTGCCTTCCCATTTGGTGTTAATTCATCTTTAAATTGTGATAGAGTTGGCCAATGAAACTATCTGTTCCTAGAATTTTGTTGTAGAAAGTTTTTTTTTATTAGCTCAATATCTTTACTTGTAATAAATATTGTCAGATTTTTCTGTTTCTTCTTGAGTTGGTCTTGGTTTTTCTAGGAAATTGTCCATTTTATCTAGGTTGTCTAATTTGTTAGCATAGAGTTGTTCCTTGTATTCCCTTAATAATCCTTTTTATTTCTGTTAATGTTGGTAGTAATGTTCTCTATTTCTTGATTTTAATTTGAGTTAGTCTCTCTGTCTCTATTTTTTGTCTTTTTGGTTAGGTTACCTAAAGGTGTTTTGGGTTTTTAAATCTTTCTAAAGAACCAGCTTTTGATTTTGTTGAGTTTTCCCTATTTTTTCTATTCTCTATCACTTCCTTTTTGTACAGAGCCTCAAGATTAGCCAGGGATAAGAGCTTAGGGCTTTTTCTGTTCTTTCCTGAGTGTGCATACAGCTCTGGGCAGGCATAAAGCCATATCATGCACTTGGCCTTCTAGATTCCCAGGAATAAATTAGAGCTTTCCAAAGCCCCCCATGAATGTCTCGTTCTCCAGCTTTTCATTTTCACCCCTTATTATTAGCCTGTTGTTTGGCCCAATTGTTATCCATTACCTCAGAAAGCCACATGTTCAACAATTGCTTCTGATTTTTTCAAGGAAAGGCTGTTTGCCTTGGGTAAGCTTTGTGTTGGGTCAAATAAAGACAGACTTGTGAGTGCAGTTTTCTAGGGAACAACCAGATAGGTCAAATAATGACAGTTCACTGCGAATGGGATGTTGGAGGCACTTCAGCCCCATTCTGTTTCCTCCCATGGCTGCTAGGTGCTGACCAGATAGGTCAAATAATGACAGTTCACTGCGAATGGGATTTTGGAGGCACTTCAACCCCATTCTGTTTCCTCCCATGGCTGCTAGGTGCTGAGTGTTGGTTTTTCAGGTGTCTGTGAAGCTCAGGAGGGGTGGGACTTGGACAATTTAAAATGCCACAGAGTTCACTGTTTTTACTGAGATTCAGCCATTTTATTAACTAATGCTTCCTGACTTGCTGTAAGCTTTTGGTGAACTTTCAAAGTTCTGAAAAATTGATTTTGATGATTTTTGCTAGTGTTCTTATTGCTTTTACTGAGGAAAGCTTTTTTCTGAGGGCCTTACTCTGCCATTTTCACTGATGCTCCTCCCATTATGGCTTCTTAAACAGGAAAGTGATGGAGTGAAAACTGAACTTGAAGTCAGATATTGCTCCAGGTCTGACAAAGGATTGATATACTTAATATACAAATCTATAAGAAAAGTATTGAGTTATATAAAATGAGCAACGTACATGAAAAGATTAGTCACAGAAAAAAATTACAGATAATGAAGTTTAAAAAAGGAAGGTTCAATCTCAAAGAAAGTCAAATTCAAACCATGACATACTATTTTCACTATCAAATCAGTAAAGGCAATTAGAATTGTCACAGGTCTTAGTATTGGCAAAGGCACAGGGAAGTAAACATTCAAATACTGTAAGTCAAGAATATAAATTGGTACAGTCTTTCTGGAATACAATTTGGCAGTAATATCAAGTCATTTAAAAATAATATTAATTGACCAAATAGTTTAATTTCTATGTATCTTTACTGAGCAAATAGTAAGCCACTTGGATGAAGATTTACATATAGAGAAATTCACTAACGGTGTTATATATAATACTGAAACACTAAAATCAGCCTAGATGTCCAATAATAGTAGAATAGCTAAATCATTTATAGTATATTACACTTACTAGATTTTTTACAGTTATTAAAATACTATTTTAGAAAAGCTATTTGATGGTTTTATGGCATTGAAAATGTATAATATAATGTTAAGTGAAAAAAACCAAACTTTAATATACAGTTTGGTCTAAATTTTAGAAGGCAAAAAAGAAAATAAAAACACAGAAAAAAGTACATCAACTCATTAACAGTGGTGATCTCTGGCTAAGTAGGATGCAAGAGGTTTGATTTTCTTCACACCTTTCCATTCTTTCCAGATTCTATACATTATATTATCTTGACAGTAGGGGCTATGACCAAATGTTATATAAAAGTAATGAGCTGACATCAGTATGGAAGATAGATTAGAAGAAGAAAGTTAGGGTGGTAGTGAGAATGGAAAGGTTAAAGCAAATCTAAAAGACATTTTAGGAATTCCCTAGTTGTCCAGGGGTTACGGCTCTGCAGTCCCACTGCAGGGGGCACAGGTTCAATACCTGATGGGGGAAGTAATATTCCACATTCCATGCGGTGCAGCCAGGAAAATAAGTACATAAAAATAAAAGACTTCTTATAAGAAGAAACCCTAGGCTATGAAGACAAATTGGATGTGGTAGATAAAGGGTTTCTAGCATGATAAAATGCATTGGGGAAGGAAATGGCAACCCACTCCAATGTTCTTGCCTGGAGAATCCCAGTGATGGCAGAGCCTGGTGGGCTGCTGTCTATGGGATCACACAAACTTAGACACGACTGAAGCAACTTAGCAGCAGCAGCAGCAACATGATCAAAATTAAGGTAGCAAAGAAAATGCTATTTAATAGAAGAAAGAAGATTTAGTTTTAGACACAATTGAGAATGACATTTAAGGGATGTTACACTGTGGGTAGATGAAAATACAGATGAGATTTGTTTTTCCAATCTTAATATGTCCTCAGTTCAGTTCAGTTCAGTTGCTCAATCATGTCCAACTCTTTGCAACCCCATGAATTGCAGCACTCCAGGCATCCCTGTCCATCACCAACTCCTGGAGTTTACTCAAACTCATGTCCATTGAGTCAGTGATGTCATCCAACCATCTCATCATCTGTCGTCCCCTTCTCCCGCCTTCAGTCTTTCCCAGCATCAGGGTCTTTTTCAATGAGTCAGTTCATCCCATCAGGTGGCCAAAGTATTGGAGTTTCAGTGTCAACATCAGCCCTTCCAATGAATATTCAGGACTGATTTCCTTTAGGATGGACTGGTTGGATCTCCTTGCAGTCCAAGGGACTCTCAAGAGTTTTCTCCTACACCACAGTTCAAAAGCATCAATTCTTCAGCACTCAGCTTTCTTTATAGTCCAATTCACACATCCATGCATGACTACTGGAAAAAGCATAGCTTTGACTAGATGGACCTTTGTTGGCAAAGTAATGTCTCTGCTTTTTAATATGCTGTCTAGGTTGGTCATAACTTTTCTCCCACGGAGTAAGCGTCTTTTAATTTCATGGCTGCAATCACCATCTGCAGTGATTTTGGAGCCCAACAAAATAAAGTCTGTCACTGTTCCCATTGCTTCCCCATCTATTTGCCATGAGGTGATGGGACCAGATGCCATGATCTTAGTTTTCTAAATGTTGAGTTTTAAGCCAACTTTTTCACTCTTCTCTTTCATTTTCATCAAGAGTCTGTTTAGTTCTTCTTCGCTTTCTGCCATAACGGTGGCGTCATCCGCGTATCTGAGGTTATTGATATTTCTCCTGGCAATCTTGATTCCAGCTTGTGCCTCATCCAGCCCAGTGTTTCTCATGATGTACTCTGCATATAAGTTAAATAAGCAGGATGACAATACACAGCCTTGATGTACTCCTTTCCTGATTTGGAACCAGTCTGTTGTTCCATGTCCAGTTCTAACTGTTGCTTCCTGACCTGCGTATTGATTTCTCAAGAGGCAGATCAGGTGAAGAATTTTGAAGAATTTTCTTGAAAAATTTTCCACAGTTTGTTGTGATCCACATAGTCAGAGGCTTTAGCATAGTCAATGAAGCAGAAGTAGATGTTTTTCTGAAATTCCCTTCCTTTGCCTATGATCCAATGGATAGTGGCAATTTGATCTCTGGTTCCTCTGCCTTTGCTAAAACCAGCTTGAACATCTGGAAGTTCATGGTTCACATACTGTTGAAGCCTGGCTTGGAGAATTTTGAGCATTACTTTGCTAGCGTGTGAGATGAGTGCAATCGTGCGGTACTTTGAACATTCTTTGGGATTGCCTTTCTTTGGGATTGGAATGAAAACGGACCTTTCCCAGTCCTGTGGCCACTGCTGAGTTTTCCAAATTTGCTGGCATATTGAGTGCAGCACTTTCACAGCATCATCTTTTAGGATTTGAAATAGCTCAACTGGAATTCCATCATATCCACTAGCTTTGTTCATAGTGATGCTTCCTAAGGCCCACTTGACTTTGCATTCCAGGATGTCTGATTCTAGGTGAGTGATCATACCATCATGATTATCTGGGTCATGAGATCTTTTTTGTATAGTTCTTCTGTGTATTCTTGCCACCTCTTCTTAATATCTTCTGCTTCTGTTAGGTCCATACCATTTCTGTCCTTTATTGTGCCCATCTTTGCAAGAAATGTTCCCTTGGTATCTCTACTTTTCTTGAAGAGATCTCTAGTCTTTTCCATTCTATTGTTTTCCTCTATTTCTTTGCATTGATCACTGAGGAAGGCTTTCTTATCTCTCCTTGCTATTCTTTGGAACTCTGCATTCAAATGGGTATATCTTTCCTTTTCTCCTTTGCTTTTTGTTTCTCTTCTTTTCACAGCTATTTGTAAGGCCTCCTCAGACAACCATTTTGCTTTTTGCATTTCTTTCTCTTGGGGATGGTCTTGATCCCTGTCTCCTGAACAATATCATGAATCTCCATCCATAGTTCTTCAGGCACTCTATCAGATCTAATCCCTTGAACCTATTTCTCACTTCCACTGTATAGTCATAAGGGATTTGATTTAGGTCATACCTGAATGGTCTAGTGGTTTTCCCTACTTTCTTCAATTAAAGTCTGAATTTGGCAATGATCTGAGAAAGTATGTATTTTTTAAGACTTGTGCTAATTTATACTTTTTACTCATTGAAATTAGTCTGAATTAAAGAGGTTTTACTTAACTGTGTTCTATGTTCATCATGTTACTATTTCATTTTCCTGGAATTTACCGTGTAAAATAACTGATTAGCAAATGATAGACTGACTTCAACTTGTTTTGCTTTGGACTGGCTCAGAGTTCTCATGTTTCCCTTATGATTACTCTCATAATTGTTCTTATTGCTGAAAACTACTATATTTGAACAAGAGATGTAATTATTACCCAAGCAACATTTATGTTTTATTTTTCTATGAATTTTAGGCAATGAATATTTTGACTTCAGTGTTGCTTCTGTATGCAAAAGAGGAAGAGGCTTTTTGGCTTCTGGTTGCTGTATGTGAACGAATGTTACCTGATTATTTTAATCGTCGAATCATTGGTAAAAAAAAAAGCACACACACATGTATACATATACAAACACATATTTCTTTTCTAAAGACTTTATAGGCCTCTTGTCTATCCAGTTACCTTTCAAATGGAAGAACTGATCATTTAAGTTTTTGAAATGTATAAAATGTAAGCAATATCAAGATACCACATTCACTGACATGCTCAAGAGATGAGCTTCTTGCACTCGACATATGATTGGAAAGATTGCTTAATATATTGCTTTTTATTTATTTATTTTTTTATTTTTTAATTTTTTTAATATATTGCTTTTTAAAAAGAAAGTACCTGGCCTGTTTCTTTATACAATCAAAGTTTTAAGTTTACTATTCTTAAGATTCCTGAATGAGATTTTAATCAGCTTAAAATCTCCACATTTTTATGAATTTTATAGATATATGCAAGCTTGCAAAGAAGGATCAAGTTCTTAGTTTGTTAATTATATAATATTTTCTTCAGTCATCAAATATTTATAGATCTGTGATCCCTTACTTTAAAACCATAGGTGGTCTTTCCTTTGTACCTTCATAAGCCTTCTGTTTGCTTCCCTTATGGCTCAGCTTGTAAAGAATCCACCTGCAATTCAGGAGACTGGGTTTCAATCCCTGGGGTGGAAAGATCCCCTAGAGAATGGAAAGGCTACCCACTCCAGTATTTTGGCCTAGAGAATTCCGTGGACTGTATGGTCCAAAGAGTCAAACACAACTGAGCAACCTTCACTAAGTCTTCTGTATCATGGCTAGGTCACTGATTATATTATCTTGTGTTATAATTATTTGTGTATTTATCTTAAGTTCGATTAGAGATTAAACTCTCTGAGGATGAGAACATTTTAATTAATTGGTATATCTCTTATAGCACCCAGTACAGGTTTCTGCACATAATAAAGATTCTATAAGTAACTGTCAAATGAATATGAATTGAGTTTCTCAAGTGCTTCTTAATGTATGGTACTGCTATCAGATAAAGAGATGTGTGAAATATAGAAAAGACACTGAAGAAGTTCATAATTTACGGAAGAGAAATGAGATAGATCAGCCTACTAATAGTAGTAGGAAGGTATTGAAAACAAGTCCTTTTGAAAGGTGTTCATTTTTAAATTTCTTTTTATGTTCTCCAGGTGCCTTGGTGGATCAGGCAGTCTTTGAAGAACTTATCAGAGATCACCTTCCCCAGCTGACTGAACATATGACTGACATGACATTCTTCTCCTCAGTTTCTCTCTCGTGGTTCCTCACACTTTTTATTAGTGTGCTCCCTATTGAAAGTGCAGTGAATGTGGTGGACTGTTTCTTCTATGATGGAATAAAGGCCATTTTACAGCTGGGATTGGCAATACTTGACTACAACTTAGACAAACTGCTGGCATGTAAAGATGATGCTGAGGCCGTGACAGCTTTAAATAGGTAATGTGGAACCATAACATTTAAATCTGGAGAGTCTCTTAGAGATTATGTTGCTCAAGCCCTTTATTTTATAGGGGAAGAAACTGATCCCTAAAACCATTAAATAATTGGTCCAAAGTCACAAAGCTAGCTAGTTGAATGAAAAATCTAGGCCTAAAGTCCACTCCTCTGTTTCCAAATAGAATATAACAAAAATCAGTTTGAAGGAAACTGCTAGGTTATATACACATTTACGCTAATATTGTTGATTCAATATGCTGAGACTTTCATAGTCCCTGTTTGAGCTATAAAGTGTGTAAGAGTAATTTGAGGGGGGAAAGTTGCTTGATAATATTAAATATACAGTGGGGGAAATTGTTCTGGTTTTTAGGTATTTTCAGTTACATAGACTGAGCTTTATTTTCCTGGTGCCTTTTCTGTGAAATCTATTTTGTATTAAAGCACATATATGGAGATGTGTGTGTGTGTGTGTGTATACATTATGTATATGTTAAATGAATGAATATATGAATATTTGGGTAACTGTTGTAATGATGCATCAGATTCCATTTATGTACAGAATAAAGTATAAACACCTCACTCTGGCATTTAGAACTCTCAATGTTAAGGCTTCAATGTATCTTTCTTAAATTATTTCTCCTTACATGCTTCTACATGCCCTAAATTCCATCTTAGTAAGTCTACCTCTGAAGTCATTTCATCACCATCCCATCTCTCACTCCCATGTCCTCCTAATTCCCAACCATCTTTAAATTCTACTTCTTCATCAAACTGTCCCTTGTCCTCTCAGTTGAAATTAACCTTTGACTAACTAGGGAGAAATTAATTGTCATTTTCTCTGCATTTCTCTGCATACTTTTACTAATTCTGTATTACTCTCACTTTTGGATAGGTTCTTCAACAATGTCACTAATAAGGATAGCCCACTGCCTTCAAGTGTGCAGCAGGGTTCAAATGTAAGTGATGAAAAAAGCAGTCATATTAGAGTGGATATTACAGATTTGATTAGAGAATCTAATGAGGTAAGTTTTTCTTATTCCATAAATATAATTACATAGTGTATTTAAAATGATGGATACTATAGCTATATAGTATATCTAGAGTAGTATATTGAGAGTAAGATAATAATACAAGTAAAGATTTAGTAATTTAAAATCTGACTTCACTTTAAAAATGAGTTCTGTGAACTGTTCCTCAGTTATATAGCTTCCTCTGCTTCAGTTTGCTTTTCATTAAATGAAATTACTCACGTGATTTCACAAATAATGACCACTTTTAAATATTCATCACTATATTTAAAGGTGAAAAATATTCTCTTCTTAGAGCCTAAGAATTTTTACCAATGTTCTTGTACTTAGTCTAGGCCCATAGTAGATGGAATGCTCTCCTGCAAATATATAGAAAAACTGAAATGTGGGAAGTGAAAATTTGCATAATCACTGAACAAGTTGGGAAAATAACTAGAAATAGAACCAAAGCCTCTGAGAATTGAATCTGATGAAATCCAACTGTAAGAGAAGTGGGTATTTATTATGAATGAGTATCCACTGAAATCTTATTTCTTACAGAAATATGGTAATATTCGCTATGAAGATATACACAGCATGCGCTGTCGAAACAGGTTGTATGTGATACAGACCCTAGAGGAAACGACAAAGCAGAATGTGGTGAGTATCCACCGAATGGGGGAAACCAATTGGAATAACATTTTTTTTCCTCAACTTCTTTTAAAAAATTATCATTTCATGTGAAGAAAATAAAATAACTATACATTTGAGCTAGAGTCTTGTCACAGCTTAGCTTACTGTAAATTTTTTGAGAGGAAATAAGTGATTTTCTTCTGGTTGAAACATATTGGTTTCTCCAAGATGTTTTGTGTTATTTGACCTTTAATATTGAATGCTATGATGTTGGCATTTAAGCATAACATATTTGTGATGTACTTTATCAAGAAGAACAGCTGACCTACATAATAGTCTAGGTTGCTAGTATATATTATTATCCTTGGATACTTAAGATAAAGTTTAAAAGGTATAAAACAATGTGTTTTAAGTAATCTTTTTTTAATATTTGGATGATTACATTAGAAGCTGTTAATATTGATTTTCTCTAGTGAGTGGGATTAATAGATTGCTGGTTCAAAGAGGGAGCATTTTGCTTTGTTGAAAGAATTCTTCTGGAGTAGAACATGGCAACCCACTTCAGTATTTTTGCCTGGAAAATTCCACGGACAGAGGAGTCTGGCGGGTTACAGACCATAGGATTGCAAGGAGTCAATCATGCCTTAGCAACTGAACATGCATATATGCACATGAATCTTCTGTACTGTTCAAGCTTTTATCATGAGAATATATTGTTTTTGTAAACCTACTTAAAGATTAAGTCATAAGATATACAAATCTGGGAAAATTAACATTTCTGAATACATACTCATTGTGAATAATTCAAACATATAGAAATGTAAAAAAGTAGAACTTACCTACTCTAGGAATAATCGACATTTAAAATGATTTGGCATGTATCCTTCCAGATCTTTTTTCTAAAAATCTATAGACATACATATCTATGTGTGTAAGGGAGGGGTGAGAGGAACAATATAGCTTTCTAAGTGAGATCATACCATTTAGTTGCATGTTCTGCAACTTAACTTTTTTCACTCAGAAATATATCACAGTCATTGCATATCATTGTATAACTCACTTTTCTTAATGCGCTGAATAGTATACCACAGTATGGATATCCTATACTTGACTTAACTATTCCTTGTTGATATGCATTTAGTATGTCTACTCCCTTTCATATTATTTTATTTTATTTTTTGCTCTTACAAGTAATACCTTATTTAAATCACATGGGTTTGAACTGTGCAGATTCACCTACATGTGGATTTTTTTCAATGAACATGTACTTTAGTACTACAGGATCCATGGTTGGTTGAATCTGCAGATGCAGAACCATGGATATGAAGGGGCAACTATAAAGTTATATGAAGATTTTTTTTTATTTATTCATTTTTGACTCTGCTAGGTTTTTGTTGCTGTGTGTGAGCTTTTTCTAGTTGTGGTATGTGGGCTTTTCATTGCAGTGGCTTCTCTTGTGGAGTATGGGCTCTAGGTTTTAGTAGTTGTGGCACATGGGCTAAGAAGTTGCAGTTACTGGGCTCTAAAGCACAGGCTAAGTAGTTGTGGCACACGGGTTTAGTTGTTCCAGACATGTGGGATCTTACCAGATCAGGGATCAAACCTGTGTCTCCTGCATTGGCAGGTGTATTCCTTACCACTGAGCCACCTGGGAAGCCCTATATGCAGATTTTTGACTGTGGAAGGTCAGCACCCTTAACCCCCATGTTTTTCAAGGGTCAACTGTATTTCTAATCTTACACATTTGTAAAAATGTTTCTATAAGGTGGATTCTTGGAAGTGGCAGCTGGGTCAAAAGGTGTGCCCATTTAAAAATTGACAAGTCCTGCTCACTTGTCTTCTAAAAGATTTGTATCAAATTATAATCCCACTGACAGTATGTAAAAATGCCCTTTTCCCCACATCCCCACTAGTGTTACTTACTAAAAAGTATTAGTGGTGTTAATTCTTTGTCAGTTATATTTGTGGCTAATATTTCCCCCCAATCTTGTTTCTTTAATTTTTTATGATGTATTTCAGGGTGTGTAAGTTTCAAAAAAAATTTTTTTTTTTAGTTTCAAAATTTTATGTAGTCAAATCTCTTTCTTCTTACATATTCTTTGGGTTTCATGTCAAACTTAGCAAGGCCTTCCCCATATAAAATTATATAATTTATAAACACACTTTCTCATATTAGCTTTTAATACTGGTATCGCTTTTTTTTAAACATTTAGATCTTTAATACACCTAAAGTATATATTTTGTTAATAGTGTGATACAGGACTCTAATGGTATTTTTTCCAGCTGAAACAATCCATTTTTTGAATACCATTTATTAAATAATCCATCCTTTCTATACTCTGCCTTTTTCATATGCTAAATACTTACATACATACATGGGTTTATTTCTGGAGTTTCTTTTTTTCCCTATAACACCACACTGTTAATTATTGTGGCTTTATAATCCATTTTGAAATCTGGTAGTGTGCTTAGTCACTCAGTCATGTTTGACTCTTTGTGGCCCCGTGGACTGTAGCCCCCCAGGCTCCTCTGCCCATGGAATTTTCCAGACAAGAATACTGGAGTGGGTTGCCATTTCCTACTCCAGGGGATCTTCTCGACCCAGGGATAGAACTTGTGTCTCTTGCATCTCCTGCATTGGGAGGCAGATTCTTCACCAGTGAGCCAGCAGGGAAGCCCTTTTTAAAATCCATTTGAGAGGTGAGCCAGAAAGATAAAGAACATTACAGTATACTAACACATATATACGGAATTTAGAAAGATGGTAACAATGGCCCTATATGCAGGGCAGAAGAAGAGACGCAGAAGTACAGAACAGACTTTTGAACTCTGTGGGAGAAGGGGAGGGTGGGAAGTTTCGAAAGAACAGCATGTATCAAGTGCTCGGGCCTGTTGGGCTGGGAAGATCCAGAGGAATCGGGTGGAGAGGGAGGTGGGATGGGAGACCGGGATGGGGAATTCGTGTAACTCTATGGCTGATTCACATCAATGTATAACAAAACCCACTGAAAAATAAAAAAATTTAAAAAAAAAAATAAAATAAAATCCATTTGAATGATGTCTTTTTAAATATACTTTAGTATAAAATTTTATTATTTTCATCATATAGATCTTACACATTTATTATTGGATTTATCTCCTGTGTAGTTTATGGTTTTGTTACTAATATGAATGAGATCTTTTTTCCTTTATATTTTCTAATTCATTTATTATAGTATATATAAAACCTATTGATTGGTACATGTTGCTTTTTTAATGACTGTGTTACTGACTCTCATTAATTCTGATTTTTTTTCAGTTGAATTTCTGAATAGACAGGCATATCTTTTCTAGGCTTAAGAGTTTTGACCCTTCCTAATATGTATACCTCTTTTAGATTTTTATTTGTATTATTGTAATAGGTAGAATCTTCAGAGAAGTATTAAGTAATAGCAGTAGAAGCAAGCTTCCTTATTTCATTCTGGAATTTAATAGAAGTACCTCTGGTATTTTATTAAGTATGATGTTTGCTGTTAATTTTTGAAGGACTCTTTTTAATCAAGTTTAGTAGTTTCATTTAGTTTCTAGGTAAAGAGATTTGGGACATTTAAAAAATCAATATTGAATGTTAACTTTGATCAAATAATTTTTCCATATCTTGAAATTATATTTTTTTCTACTCTATTAATATAGTAAAGTACATTAAAGAATTCCTAGGTTGAACTTCTGTTTAATTCTTGAGATGAATCCTATTTGTTCATATTGTGTTATTCTTTTTTTTTTCATTTATTTTTATATATATAAATATATATATATATATAATATAAAGTAATTAGGAGGCTAATTACTTTACAGTATTGTAGTGGGTTTTGTCATACATTGACATGAATCAGCCATGGATTTATATATATTCCCCATCCCGATCCCCCCTCCCACCTCCCTGTGTTATTCTTTTAATATTCTGCTTTGATAGTTTTCCTGAATAGTTTAGCTAGGTTCTTTACATATGTTAAAGTGACATTGACTTACAGCGTGTGTGTGCTAACTTTATTTTTCATATTAGAATTGTACTCTTGTCATAGAATGGAGTTTTGAACAAATCATATTTTTCTATGTGCTGGGATAGTTTAAACTACATAGAAATTACCTAGTATCTGAAAGTTTGAGATGAACCTGTAAAACCATCTGGATCTGCTGCCTTTGGTGGGCATTTGATTACTTTTTCAGTTCTATCTATTCAGAATTTATTCTTCCTGAGTTAATTTTAGTCATTTATATTTTTATAGAGATTACCCATTTCATCTAGATTTTCAGATATATTGTTTTACAGCTTGTGGAATTCATTGAACAGATAATTAATGTTACTTTCTATATGCTGGACACAATAATTTATATGTCTATGTTTATAGTATTCTTTTCCTTCTCAATGATATTTATTCATGCTTTCTTTTATCAAACTTGCCAGATATTTATTTTACTTTTTTAGTTTACAAACTCTTTGTTTTATTTATGTAGTATACTTTTTTTTTAGTTACTCCTGTTTCATTAATTCTAGCCTTTATCTTTACCCTTGCTTTAAAATTTCTTAAATACCAAAATCATTGTACCATCAGTGCTTATTCTTCCTGGAGTAGAATGATGTTGCATATTTTCTGAGATTATTCATTCTTGGGTTACGTTTTCTTGGCACAGAGAGGGAATGTACATCTCCCAGTGCCTTTGAAGTGTTTAATGACAACCCCACAGGGTGACTTGACAAATTGCCTATGTAGTAAGACAGGAATATATGGAAAAAGACATAGAATACTGTGGGTTATATTTCAGTTAGTTCAGTTCAGTTGCTCAGTCTTGTGCGACTCTTTGCAACCCCATGAACTGCAGCATGCCAGGCCTCCCTGTCCATCACCAACTCCCAGAGTTTACTCAAACTCATGTCCATTGAGTCAGTGATGCCATCTAATCATCTCATCCTCTGTCATCCCCTTCTCCTCCTGCCTTCAATCTTTCCCAACATCAGGGTCTTTTCAAATGAGTCAGCTCTTCACATCAGGTGGCCAAAATATTGGAGTTTCAGCTTCCACATCAGTCCTTCCAATGAACACCCAGGACTCATCTCCTTTAGGATGGACTGGTTGGATCTCCTTGCAGTCCAAGGGACTCTCAAGAGTCTTCTCCAACACCACAGTTCAACAGCATCAATTCTTCGGCGCTCAGCTTTCTTTATAGTCCAATTCACACATCCATGCATGACTACTGGAAAAACCATAGCTTTGACTAGACGAACCTTTGTTGACAAAGTAATGTCTCTGCTTTTTAATATGCTGTCTAGGTTGATCATAACTTTCCTTCCAAGGAGTAAGCGTCTTTTAATTTCATGGCTTCAATCACCATCTGCAGTGATTTTGGAGCCCAGAAAAATAAAGTCAGCCACTGTTTCCCCATCTATTTGCCATGAAGTGATGGGACCAGATGCCATGATCTTAGTTTTCAGAATGTTGAGCTTTAAGCCAACTTTTTCACTTTTCTCTTTCATTTTCACCAAGAGGCTCTTTAGTTCTTCTTCACTTTCTGCCATAAGGGTGGTGTCATCTATGTATCTGAGGTTATTGATATTTCTCCTGGCAGTCTTGATTCCAGCTTGTGCTTCATCCAGCCCAGTGTTTCTCATGATGTACTCTGCATATAAGTTAAGTAAGCAGGGTGACAATATACAGCCTTGACATACTTCTTTTCCTATTTGGAACCAGTCTGTTGTTCCATGTCCAGTTCTAACTGTTACTTCCTGACCTGCATACAGGTTTCTCAAGGGGCAGGTCAGGTGATCTGGTATGCCCATTTCTTTCAGAATTTTCCACAGCTTATTGTGATCCACACAGTCAAAGGCTTTGGCATAGTCAGTAAAGCAGAAATAGATGTTTTTCTGGAACTCTCTTACTTTTTCGATGATCCAAGGGATTATATTTACAGACATTAACTGGCCGTCCTCTGGTGGCTATCTCTGGGTATGAAGAGACGAAGTCAAATTACATATCAGAGTAGAATTGAACTATACTCTATGCACAGCTTTTTTAAAGGACAAAATAGGTACATTTACCTTTTGTTATTCCTTAAAATTTAAAATATTGTATTCTGGCAGAGGGAGTTTTCTAAATGGGTTCAAAGAGAATTTCTATACCAAAGTGTTAAATTCTAAATTGCTTTTAATCTTTTTAAAGTTGCGTGTTGTATCACAAGATGTGAAATTGAGCCTTCATGAACTGGATGAACTTTATGTCATCTTTAAGGTACTCTTTTTCTTCTTTAAATGAAAAATAATATTTTTAGCAGAATTTTACCACAACCACCCAACTATTTTATCTTTAATTATTTTAGTGGACAGGTTTAAAAAAATGTTATGAAGTTCCTTTGTCTGATTTAATGACTTTTCTCTTTTTTTCCATTTTTCAAATAGAAAGAGTTGTTTTTGTCTTATTATTGGTGTTTGAGTTCTCCAATATTGAAGCACCATGATCCCAGTCTGCCGTATTTGGAGCAGTATCAGATTGACTGCCAACAGTTCAGAGTGTTGTATCACTTGTTGAGTCCCTGGGCTCATTCTGCAAATAGAGATTCACTAGCTTTATGGACATTCAGATTGTTGGATGAAAACTCTGACTGCCTTATCAACTTCAAAGAATTCTCCTCTGCAATTGGTAGGATGATGTCCAATAACTTTTCTTTTTTAAAGCAGAAAAATAAAGGTACCCCTAGAAATACTTAGTACTACCTATCATTGCCAATTTAGTCAGATTTTATCAGCCTGATTTACACTATCTATAGCTTTAGCAATAACTGGACCATTTTCTTTGTTACTAAATCTAAATATTTCATCTCATCTTGCCCCAACCCTCCCAGAAAAAACAAGCTGTTAGATGTGGTTGTTTTAATGGTTAACATGAAGGAAGAGAATGTCCTGATTTCCCCACCTCCAGACATATGGATTTTTCAGGAGGATGTTCTACCTCAGTAAAAATGCAACTGCATAGCCTAGAAAAGTGGTAGAGAAACAGTCAACAAACATTTTGTGCCTGTAGATAGTCCACCAGTTATATTGTTCCTTTGCTTTTCCAGACACCCTAACGTGCTTTCTTATCAGGGATTGCCCTTTGAAGAAGAAGGATTTCTCTCTTCTGATGAAACATTCAAAAGAAAAAGTAAATTTTAGATTGGGATTGGGGAGAGAGTTCAGTAGGAGAGCATTTTATTTATCCCTTTATTTTGCTTATATACTTCAAGGAGAGAATCTGGCCTACTGGGTGTTGGTTAACTGATAGTTTAAGTAACAGAAGGTTTCTGAATCCTGGCTCATATCTGTGTCTTAATTAATCTGTGTTGCTGTAATTGATTGAATGTTCTTTGGCTGTGATTATTTGCAATTTAATTTTATTGAACAGACATAATGTACAATGGAAGTTTTACTGAGAAGCTTAAGCTGCTTTTTAAGCTGCATATTTCTCCAGGTAAGTGTTTAATAGTTGTTAGTGATGTATAGAAGTTGACTCTATACATCAATTATACTTTTTAACAAGTATAATTACAGATATCATTCCATTTTAATGAATAATATAATTTTCCATATAGTATAAGGTCGTCAGCCTGTGAATCATGTTAGCAATATTTTTGCTAATATATAGTTACACTGAAATCTGTAGAGGAGATTCTGTGCAACAGATAGGTTCATAGGTTTCCTTCCTGTTAGTGGTCAGTCAATTTAATAAATAGTTTATGTGTAAAAACTGTCTATCATTTGAATATTGGCATAATGTTGAATTTTTATTGTTGTTGTCATTAGACAGTAGAATTTAACTTTAGACAAACTGCCAAACTTGTGAAATACTACAAATTATTGAGAAAAGTGAGACCAGGCAGCGAGGGATATTAAACATCTGGAGGAGGAAACAAAATAAAAACTACCATTTATTGAACACTTGTTCTGTTCAGGCATTTATATGAGTTCTTTTATTTAATTCTCATGATATCCTTGAAAGGTGGTATTAGCTGTCCAATTTTGACGATATGGAAACTAAGAGGAAGATTAAATTTGCTGAAGACAACATATCTAATAAATTGCTTAGCTGGAATTCAGACTAAGGTTTGACTCCAAAACTCAGATTTCTTTCTATTCTACCATACTGCCTTACTGTTACCACATCCATTCTAGTTAAGTGTTTCCCTATGTGCTCAAGAGGCTGCCTTTGGCAGCCTGATCCATAATTGGGAATCTAGTCTTAAACTTTAAAGGAACATTGCAAAAGTACCTTTTAGCTTAAAGAGGGAGATTCACCAGAAAAAAAAAAAGCACCTCATAATTTGTCTAAAACTACACCTGAGGTCTCTTTTAAAGTCTTGCCAGGATAGCTGGGAACCATTCTTTACCACACCAAAAATCTAAAGTCATGTTTAACCTTCACAAACTCAAATCACAAACACAGTGTTAAAAACCAAAGACAAATCAAATAATAATTTAACTGTGAAGGACTTTACATTGTCAAGTCAAATTGTCATTAGATTGTCTAATATTGTAATGGAATGAATATGATTTTCCGTAGAAGGCTCAAAAATAGATAAAACACTGTATATCTGTTAGAGCACTCAGTTTCATGTTTTCCTTATTATTAATGATGTTTCTAAATGACTGCAGTCACGTTTTCAGAGATTCCCATGATATATTTTTAAATTTCAACTTGTAATGGCTCTTGGAAAACTGTTAAAAAGCAAGTAATTTGGAGAAAAAAGAGAATTCAAAGTGATCAAATACTTCTTGTTAAAATATTTGCTATACAGTAGAGTAGTACCACTTGCATACTTCTTCACATATGTCTTTCTTTTACAGGAACTCTTTGTTATAATTCTCTGTCCCTAGATTTAATTGATCCATTATAGGACCTGTTTCTGTCTCTCATTGTTGCAAATATGATCTGGATTATCTATTTTCAGCTTATACTGAAGTGCAGTATAAAGACCCTTCAAAGGGAGATGAACTTTCCAAGGAAGAATTGCTGCACTTGAGTCAACTCCATGGTAAGTATCTGTTTTGAATATATCTATTTTGCTGATTGTCACTTAGAGATCTTTCTGGTTTAAACATTCTTTACCCAGCTACCACTAGTAAAATTTGAGTTAATTATACCTTACACTTCTTTTGTGCTACCATAGCACTTAGCATAGTCCTAAATGCATGGTAAGTATTCCATAAATATTTGACTGGTTAACTAAACTACATTTTGGATTTTGATTTATGGAATTTCTCGTTTACTGGAGAATTTGAAAGAAAATACATTTTGTTTCTACTTTTGTAGCAGAAATTTCTAAAATGTATCAGACTTTTTAAATGCCTTGTTAAAATGCAATGAAGACAATAGAATCTTTGATGATAGAAGGTCATAGCTATTATTCAAACAGTGAATACTTATTATAAATCACTGAGGGTGTAGGAGATAGGGTTGAGTCTGTCTCTGAGACAAAATTTGGAAGTATGGGCTTATTTTTGTGTCTTTTGCTGCTTTTTCATAAATATAAGTATCTTAGAAGTCCTTATGTAACCTTGTGTATGGTTACTGTATGATGGTGTTTGAACATTAAGTTTGAAGCAACCTTACAAATCATCTAGTCAAGTCCCTTAATTATATAGAGGGCATTGAGGCCCAGAAGGGAGAAGTGACTCCTGTGAGATTTTTCAATGAGGTTTTACCAAAGTTAGGACTAGTAGCTCAGTCTTTTTTTTTTAGCTTAGTCTTTTGCCTCTCAATATGTTTTTTCCTAATAAAAGAAGTAATACTATTCAATTTGAAGAAAATCACAAGGAAGGAAATATCACATACCACCCAGAAATAAATTACTAATTCATATACTTCTATCTAAGATTTTTTAATGTGGATTTTTTCCCCAGTGTTCTTTTTAAAGTTCTTGAATACTTTGTCTTCTCATGATAGGAGGTCAGATTAGCTATAATTGGTTTGTTGAACTGAAGAAAATAAAGTGTGCTTATGTCTATCAAAATACTATTTTACTTTCAAAAGGTATTTTTTAAATATTTTACAAAATGCAATTGTCCTCTTCTCTAGTTTCCAAGCCTGCAAAGGAGAAGGAAGCAAAGTCAGCAAAAAACAGCCCTGAAAAAGGTACATGATTTAGGAGTATCATTTAGTTTAAGCTATTGTTTTTGTAAATAAGGTTCACTACACAAGGAGGAGGCATGGATTTCTTTTAAAATCTCTTGATTTGTCCTTAGAACTTTTTCAGTTCCTTTGTGTAAGTTTAACAATTTATTCTTCTCTGGATACTTCAGTCTCAGAAGTTATAGTAAATGTAACAGTAAATGACCCATATTTATTTATTATTTTAAAAATATTTATTTTAATTGCATAAGTAATAGATAATTCATAAAAGAGAAATGTAAATGGTATAGAAATGCTCATATCCCCACCCAACCCCACCCTGAAGTAGATGTGAAAACAGTTTGGCCTATATTCTTTCCAAACCTACTTCTGCATATAAACAAATATAAATAGACATCTATTTTTAAAAAAGAAAAACTTCATTAATACCATTTATAACTTGTTTTTTTTATTTTATAGTATATCATAGACATCTTTTCATGTCAGTACATGTGGATCTGACATGTACTGAGTATTGGGGTACAGAGTTTGGTTGTATTGTCATTTATTTCAGTAACTAGCTCAATACTGATGAACACTTTAGGTTATTTCCAATTAATTATATTGCAAACTATGCTCCAACAAACATTTTTATACTTACCTTTAATGATACTTTGGGGCATATTTATTTAAGATAGGATAAATTCATAGAGGTATGAGAATGCTGGGTGACAAAGAATATGCACATTTAGTATTTTGATAGAGACTGTCAAATTGTTCTACAAAAGTCCATCATTCTTTTTATGTTTTTGAGTAACAGCTAAAAAATAATTTTTGAAGATCTGCTTAGATATGACCGCTTCACCAGGTTGTTCAGTATATCCTAGTTTTCCAAGAGATCTAAATAATTATTAATAAAGTCACATTAACATCATTGTGATTAAACTCTTCAAAGGAATGAATGAATAAGTACTGTTTTGAATTTTTGAAAGAGTCACCATAGACCACTTTGGTATCTGCATATTAAGAACATCATATAGAAGCTATTTTAAACTTAGTGGTATACATGAGAGCATCTACATGAAATTTACATCGTCATGTCAGGGTGTACTGTTTAATCTAAAAGGCATTCTTCTTCCCCTCACCTTACATCTTCTCTAGTCCCCAACGTTTTCAAAGTAAAAGTTTTAGTTTAATGGAAATGGAGACTATTTTGAGAGCCAGTAAGTGAAAGAAAAGGTATAATCAGATCAATTTCTGGAGAAAAAAGTGGAATCTTATATTTCAATGAAATATCTTTCAATAATAATAGTTCTTTTGAGGATTTGGGAAAATATAGTGGGCTGTTCATTATGAAGTTATTTTATTCCCCTCATTTAGAAAAAGAAAAAGTCAATATTCAAGCATATCTAAGTCAATGGCAAGATGAACTTCTAAAAAAAGAAGAAAACATTAAGGATTTACCAAGAATGAATCAGGTATTCAGTTCATAAATTCTGGTTTTCTTATGTGTTTTATTAAAATGAATGTGGATGTTTCCAAATCTAAAATAACTAACATGCTATTACAAAAATAATCTCTGCATAATCTCTGTAAGTTTCAGATAAGTATATAAGAATGGGAGTAAATTTTTAAATGATTTTCTACTTTAAACACTTAAATGCATCTAGAGTTTCAGTACAGTCCTCTGCTGTGACATTTGTACTTATAGAAAAGATGTGTGTATAACAGTTATTTCAGTGTTTTCTACTTCCAGCTTTATTAGAAATGTTCATTTATTCAGTAGACATTTTTAGTGACAACTAGATGACATGCCCAATACTAGGTAGTAGGAATAAGAAATAACTAAAATAGGTTATACCCTGGTTCCTAATCATCTTGAATCTGCTCAGATAGTACTAACAACTACTGTTAACACAACTTGTTTTTTTTGGCCATGCCATGTAGCATGTGGGATCTTAGTTCCTGGACCAGGGATCAAACCCGCACTCTCTGCTGTGGAAGCATAGAGTCTTAAGCTCTGGACCATCAAGGAATTCCCTATTGACACAATTATAAACCCATCTCTTTCTTGCACACTATTCAGTCATTGTATGTTTGTATATTTTTTAAATAAATTCTTTTGGTACAGATACTGAGGATTGTCAGAACTTAACCAAAATGAGAAATATGAAATAACTTCATTTTTCTCAGTGGAGTAGGTAATTTGATAGTTAAATAAGTACTTCTTAAAATTTAATCAATATATTAATACTAAAATTTTAATAAATAATGTTACAGACTAAGAAAGAAAGAAAAATAAAGCTTAAAGTTTGGTACAGTAAATTTTAATAAAGTGTATCTTTTAGGGGAACTTCCCTGATGGTCCTGGGGCTTCCCTGATAGCTCAGTTGGTAAAGAATCCGCCTAAAAAAAAAAAAAAAAAAAAGAATCCACCTGCATTGCAGGAGACCCCGGTTCAATTCCTAGGTCGGGAAGACCCCCCCTGGAAAAGGGAAAGGCTACC
Source organism: Muntiacus reevesi (assembly GCF_963930625.1). Classification (NCBI taxonomy): domain Eukaryota; kingdom Metazoa; phylum Chordata; class Mammalia; order Artiodactyla; family Cervidae; genus Muntiacus; species Muntiacus reevesi. The sequence continues at coordinate 143,508,436 of NC_089271.1, read as the reverse complement.
CACTCCAGTATTCTGGCCTGGAGAATTCTATGGACTGTCTAGTCCATGGGGTCACAAAGAGTCAGACATGACTGAGCAACTTTCACTTTCCCTTTCTCTGGCAGTCCAGTAGTTAAGAATCCATGCTTCCACTGCAGGGGGCATAGGTTGGATACCTTGTTGGGGAACTAAGATCCTGCATGCCTTACAGTGCAGCCCCTGCCCAAAGTATATCTCTTTTATTTGCTTTTTATTTACAGATAAACTTTTCTAGTAGGATGATTGACTTACAGGACTTTTGTGTTGGGAAAAAAATTTTATATTGGCAAGGATCTTCTAGGAACATCTATGGATTGTCTAGGGACAGTTAGCAAACAATCCAGTTTATTTCTTTACTAGGACTCCTCCTTAGCCTTTAAAAAGAAACATGTCCACATGACCTCCTTGTATTACTGGATTGGTTCCAAAACATTCTTCATTAAATTTAAATCATCCTAGTCTGTTCATTAAGATTGATTAATGAATTAATTATTTGTATGTAGGCAAATATGGAACTTTGCCTAATTAAAAGTATCACCTAACATTGAAGGAATGCTGGCAGATACTGCCCAGGAATTATTGTTTATATATAATATGTACATATATGTTGTTTGGGGGGCGTCCCTGGTGGCTCAGATGGTAAAGAATCTGCTTGCAGTATAGGAAACCTGAGTTCAATCCCAAGGTCAGGAAGATCCCCTGGAGAAGGGAATGGCAACCCACTCCAGTATTCTTGCCTGGAAAATCACACGAACTGGCGGGCTATAGTCCTTGAGGTCACAAAGAGTCAGACATGACTGAGCGACTAACACTACACACTATATATATATAATTTACTGTTATTAAGCAACAGATGAGAAAACTTAAGTGAAATTTTCTTTCATAGTTCATACCCATTTTTCTAGAACCAAAATTTACTTGGGGATTAATCATCAGTTCTTATAACTTCTATGGTGAAAGTTATGTGGTGCAAATTCTAAATAGAAGACTATTCACTTCTAAGTTCTCTTTATATATTTGCTAAGTCTAATATCAAATGTGATATTTCTAACTTGTGTCTTCTAGTCAGAATTTATTCAGTTTTCAAAGACACTATATAACTTATTTCATGGGGACCCTGAAGAAGAGTCATTGTATCAAGCCATTGCTGTTGTAACCAGCCTTTTGCTCAGGATGGAAGAAGTTGGAAGGAAACTCCATAGCCCTACGTCGGCAATGAAAGGACTGTCTGGTGTAGTCTGTGTTTCTGGAGTACCCACTGAGGGGCAGGCAGAGAAACCCTTGGAGAAAGAAAAAGAACCCTCCTCACCCAGGGAAGAACCTCAGTGGTCATTTGCATTTGAACAGATTCTTGCCTCTTTGTTGAATGAACCAGCATTGGTGAAGTTTTTTGAGAAATCCATAGATCTAAAAGCCAAATTAGAAAATGCAAAAACCTCTCAGTTAAGTTCTAGAACCAAGAAGTAAAGCTCTTAACAGGCATTTTACCAAGATTCTTATAACCGTCAACTTGATTCCTGGAAATAGGGATCAGGGGTTTATCTTGTTACCATCGTATTTGAAGGTTAAAAAGAAGATATTGTAAGCACAAGGATTTATTCCTTTGGGGTAATATCTAATTTTGATATTCTATAATACAAATATACTTTTTATATTTCGCAAGATATGCAGTATTGGGGGAGTATGCTAAATGTCACCACCAGAGGGCACCACCATGTCACTTTTAGTAAGGAAATAACTAGTTTGTGCTGCTATTTACATATAAATTAGTGATGATTTTTGAAAATGTGGTGTTATGTTTGAGTATTAGTGATGCTGATATGCCATAATGATAAATCTTGCTTTCTGAATTGCCTCAGTCCTATTACAATACTTTAGAAAATCAGACTCTTAGATCTGTAGCCTTAATTATCTAGAAGATTACCATATGGGAACCTCATTTTCAAGTTATCTAACTGAAATAATACTAACTTCTTAAAGTTAATCTCGCTCAGTCTTCTAGTATTACGTGGTTTTTTTTTTTGTTTGTTTGTTTTAAAGTAAATTCTACCTTCTCCCTAACCTGAGCAGTTCAGAAGTCACTGACACATTTCTAGCTCTGTTACTGACAAAAATAAAAAACTCAAATACTGGGCTGATATGAGGAAAAACGATATTGGATTTGGATTTGAGCTAGTTAAAATGAGCCAATTCAGAAGGGTAAATAAATGTACAGTTAACTCTGTACAGGTCTCTCATTGAACTGAGAAGTTACTTGAAATTCTGAGCACTGCTCTTTGTGGTATTTTTCTCAGAGTAGTTTGGTTCTAATTTTAGATTTTGGATTTTCACCAGTCATATTTTAAGTTATAGTGGATAGATTGAATTATTGTATTAGTCTGACAAGTTCATAAAGTATACACGCATACCTTGTTTTGTTGCACTTTGCTTGACTGTGTTCCACAGATACTACAGTTTTTTGTCTTTGTGTTTTTGTTTTTGGCTACCACGTGATTTGTGACTGGTGGGCTTGTGGGATCTAGGCTTACAGGATGGTAGTTCCCCACAGGGATTGAACCCAGACCCTTGGCAGAAAAAGTGAAGAGTCCTAACCACTGGACCACCAGGAAATTCCCACAGATACTACAGTTTATTGAAAATGAAGGCTTGTGGCAACACTGCATTGAGCAAGTCTAATCAGTGCCATTTTTCCAACAGCATTTGCTTACTGTGTTTCTGTCACGTTTTGGTAATTCTCACAATATTTGGAACTTTTTCATTATTATTATGTTTGTCATGGTGATCCGTGATCAGTGATCTTTAATGTTACTAATGCAACTCACTGAAGGCTCATATGATGGCTAGCATTTTTTAGTGATAACATAGTTTTAATTAAAGTTTGTTCCTTTTTTAGACATAATGCTATTGTACACTTAATAGACTACACTATAGTGTAAACATAACTCTTGTATGCCCTGGGAAACCAAAAAATTCACGTGATTCGCTTTATTGCAATATTTGCTTTTATCCCAGTGATCTGGAACCAAACCTGCAACATCCAAGGTATGCCTGTACTTGTGCATAAGGATTGTTAAAATAATGTATAGAATTTTGGCATCTATCTAAAAAGCTGTAATTTATCTGATTTAAATGTATAATTTCTATGTACTTTATGCTGCTTATATTTCAGTCATTACAATGAAAGTTCATTTAGAGATAATGGGCTTTGTTAGCACTTTAAAGAGGAAAAAAACCCATAGCTATCTAATATTCTGTGCTGTTTCTGATAAAAGCAATTTATAAATCAGTTGATTTGGAAAACTGAGGAGAAGGCATCCACTGGAACTTCTTTCTTCACAAAAGACTTTTGTTTTAAGTCTTTTGACTTTTCAGATTTGAAACCATGAGAAGGCAGACATCCTTTAAGAATGACCCAAGAAGTCTCCCTTGTGGAAAAGAATTGGTATAATCAGCTTTTGGCAAGAATCCACTGTGAACAAGGCTTAACCCAGAGGGTTTCATCACCACAAAATGTGTTATTTTCAGAGAGATTCAAGAATTTTCAAGTTGACCCCTTGAAAATTTTGTAAATTAGACTTGGCCAAATTTAAAGTAATGTCTTTAAAATTATTTTGTCAGCTTTGTCTTTTCAAGGAAATTACCACTTAAAGAGATAATTGCTAAATAAACATCTGTGCCTTTTCTCAGAAATGATTTGCCTGAAATGTGTCCAAATTTTAGACTTTAGTTAATAGTTTGTATGTGAACTATCACACATCTGCTTTTAAGCAATGGTTGTTATACTATAGCAGCTCTATAAGACACAAGGCTCTGTGCTTATATACAAATGCACTGTTGCACATTGTTCAATATTTTGTCAGTTGTATTTACAAAAAGATACTTTCTTAAGAGCATATGTTATTAATATTTGATATGATTTTAAGAATATTGAAGATTACTTAGTATTGTATTTTAGCCTAGATTAGTTAAAATTGAATACCTAAAGAGATTTTTGAGTTGCAAAAAGATTATAAGTGCAAGTTAAAAAGATAAACATTTATTTTCTGAGTCTGTAGGAGAAATAAACTGGAAACATAATTTTGTAGTCACTACCTTGTTGAACAAATGGGATTTTCTTATATAGTTGTGTCACACTGAACCAGTGCATTGTACCTTATACATTAAATTAAGTGGTATAAGGTAGGCTTTACTTGTCTTTTTAAAAATAAACGTTATAAATCTATTAAATAAACATGAAAATGGCTTACTTAGAGATCTTACTATTATTTATTATGAGCATTTATATTTAACTCTATCACTTGAGGACTTCCTTCCTATTAGTTAAGGTTCAGTTGCAGAGAACAGAATTCACTCTAATTAGTTTAGGCAGGAAAAGATTTATTACCAGACATTAAGTGGCTTATAGAATTATCAAGAGGACTGACTCTAAATTGAGCATTCAAGAACAGCTTCCAAAGCTATACCACAGCATCAGGTCACCAAGGGAGTTGCTAATTCTTCTCCAATTAGGAAACTGGACTTCCTACTCCATGATGAAAAGCCAGCTGTATGGTTCCTGTCCCCAGAACCACACTCCACCTGCTACTATTTACACCAGTGAAATGGATGCCAAGCATCCTGCCTCTCAGCACCCACAAGCTAGTAACTAAATTGCAATAGGACAATCAAACAGCTGCACATCCATGTTTACCAGCAGAAATGGCAGAAGCATAGCCTCCACCTTCCTTCTGCCAGTTATCTCGCACATGTGTATCTGACTGCCCTATAATATGCCCAGAGTCCTGGTTGTGAGGGAATCTGGGAAATGTCCTTGGTTTCTTAGCCCCGACATTACAGAAAGGCACACTAAGAGACTGGAATGGACACCGAGCACTGTGTTTGCTTTCCCTTGCTGGGTAACAAATTATCTCAATACACATTATTTCACCATTGTAATGGGTCAGGACTCCAGGCCCAGCTTAGCTGATTTCTCTGCTTAGGATCTCACAAGCTGCAAAACCAAGGTTTTTTTCAAAGGTGGTTCTCATTGTAGAGGCTTAACTGGGGAAGAATCCACTTCCAGCCTAACTCAGGCTGTTGACAGGAGTTAGTTCCATATGGTTATAGGTCTGAAGGCCCCAGCTTCTTGCAGGTGGTTGACTGGAAGCCACCCTCAGCTCCTAGAGGCTTTACTCAGTTCCCAGCAACTGCTTCTTCAGGCTTCCTGACCTTGCCATGTGGGCTTCACCCAGATGGCCACTTACTTCATCAGTCCAGCAAGGACAGTCTCTGAAGCAAGTCTGCTAGCAAGACAGTGTCTTATATAATGCCACATGATCTCACAGTGTGACATATCCCCATTGCCATATTCTGTTGGTTAATTAAAGGTAGGTCACAGGTTCTGTCCGCTTTCAAAGGGGGAAGGTTACACACGAGCATCAGGAGGCAAAGGTTCTAGGGAGTGCACTGTGGAGTCTGTTCACCACAATAATCTATGTTCAGTTCAGTTCAGCCGCTCAGTCGTGTCTGACTCTTTGCAACCCCATGAATCACAGCACACCAGGCCTCCCTGTCCATCACCAACTCCCAGAGTTTACTCAAACTCATGTCCATCGAGTCAGTGATGCCATCCAGCCATCTCATCCTCTGTCGTCCCCTTCTCCTCCTGCCCCCAATCCCTCCCAGCACCAGGGTCTTTCCCAATGAGTCAACTCTTCGCATGAGGTGGCCAAAGTATTGGAGTTTCAGCTTCAGCATCAGTCCTTCCAATGAACACCCAGGACTGATCTCCTTTAGGATGGACTGGTTGGATCTCCTTGCAGTCCAAGGGACTCTCAAGAGTCTTCTCCAACACCATAGTTCAAAAGCACCAATTTTTCAGTGCTCAGCTTTCTTCACAGTCCAACTCTCACATCCATACATGACCACTGGAAAAACCATAGCCTTGACCAGATGGACCTTTGTTGGCAAAGTAATGTCTCTGCTTTTTAATATGCTATCTAGGTTGGTCATAACTTTCCTTCCAATGAGTAAGCGTCTTTTAATTTCATGGCTGCAATTACCATCTGCAGTGATTTTGAAGCCCCAAAAAATAAAGTCAGCCACTGCTTCCACTGTTTCCCCATCTATTTGCCATGAACTGATGGGACCAGATGCCATGATCTTAGTTTTCTGAATGTTGAGCTTTAAGCCAACTTTTTCACTCTCTTTCACTTTCATCAAGAGGCTCTTTAGTTCCTCTTCACTTTCTGCCATAAGGGTGGTGTCATCTGCATATCTGAGGTTATTGATTTTTCTCCTGGCAATGTTACCCACCTCTTTTCCCACACAGCCACACCCTTCTTCTCATACTTCTGCAGAAGAGCTAATAGCATCAGTGGTATGCTTCTGCCTGTCACAACAGAAATCCTCATAGCAAAAAAAAATGCACTAATCCTCTCTCCTAAAGGAGAATCCAAGTTTTTATTCTTAATTCAATCTCCATCCCATCTTACATGTGAACTACAAAAAGTTAACTACCATCAACTCATCTTATATAAAGTAGAGAAGTAGGGAAAGAAAGTGAAGTATATAATTGAGTTCAGTTCAGTTGCTCAGTCATATCAGACTCTTTGTGACCCCATGGAGTGCAGCTTGCCAGGCTTCCCTGTCCATCACCAACTCCTGCAGCTTCCTCAAACTCATGCCCATTGAGTCAGTGATGCCAGCCAACCATCTCATCCTCTGTCATCCCCTTCTCCTCCTGCCTTCAGTCTTTCCCAGCATCAGTGTCTTTTCCAATGAGTCAGTTCTTCACATCAGGTGGCCAAAGTATTGGAGTTTCAGCTTCAGCATCAGTCCTTCCAATGAACACCCAGGACTGATCTTTAGGATGGACTGGTTGGATCTCCTTGCAGTCCAAGGGACTCTCAAGAGTCTTATCCAATACCACAGTTCAAAAGCATCAATTCTTCAGTGCTCAACAGTCTTTATAATCCAACTCTCACATCCATACATGACTATTGGAAAAACCATAGCTTTGACTAGACGGACCTTTGTCAGAAATGTAATGTCTCTGCTTTTTAATATGCTGTCTGGATTGGTCACAGCTTTTCTTCCAAGGAGCAGACGCCTTTCATGGCTGCAATCACCATCTGCAGTGATTTTGGAACCCCCCAAAATAAATTCTCTCACTGTTTCCATTTTCCCCCCATCTATTTGCCATGAAGTGATGGGACTGGATGCCATGATCTTAGTTTTCTGAATGTTGAGTTTCAACCCAGTTTTTTTCACTCTCCTCTTTCACTTTCATCAAGAGGCTGTTTAGTTCTTTGCTTCCTGCCATAAGGGTGGTGTCATCTGCGTATCTGAGGTTATTGATATTTCTCCTGGCAATCTTGATTCCAGCTTGTGCTTCATCCAGCCCAGCATTTCTCATGATGTGCTCTGTATATAAGTTAATTAAGCAGGGTGGCAATATACAGCCTTGATGTACTCCTTTCCTGATTTGGAACCAGTCTGTTGTTCCATGTCTGGGTCTAACTGTTGCTTCTTGACCTGCATACAGATTTCTCAGGAGGTAGGTAAGGTGGTCTGGTATTCCCATCTCTTGAAGAATTTTCCACAGTTTGTTGTGATCCACACCGTCAAAGGTTTTGGCATAGTCAGTTAAGCAGAAGTAGATGTTTTTCTGGAACTCTTGCTTTTTCCATGATCCAATGGATGTTGGCAATTTGATCTCTGGTTCCTCTGCCTTTCCTAAATCCAACTTGAACACCTGAAAGTTCTCGGTTCATGGACTGTTGAAGCCTAGCTTGGAGAGTTTTGAGCATTACTTTGCTAGTGTGAGAAGAGTCCAATTATGTGGTAGTTTGAACATTCTTTGGGATTGCCTTTCTTAGGGATTGGAATGGAAACTGACCTTTCCTAGTCCTGTGGCCACTGCTGAGTTTTCCAAATTTGCTGGCATATTGAATGCAGCACTTTCACAGCATCATGTTTTAGGATTTGAAATAGCTCAACTGGAATTCCATCACCTCCACTAGCTTTGTTTATAGTGATGTTTCCTAAATTCCAGTTAACTTTGCACTCCAGGATGTCTGGCTTAGGTGAGTGATCACACCATCGTGGTTATCTGGGTCATGAAGATCTTTTTTGTATCGTTCTTCTGTGTATTCTTGCCACCTCTTCTTAGTATCTTCTGCTTCTTTTAGGTCCATACCATTTCTGTCCTTTATTGTGCCCATCTTTGCATGAAATGTTCCCTTTGTATCTCTAATTTTCTTGAAGAGATCTCTAGTCTTTCCCATTCTATTGTTTTCCTCTATTTCTTTGCATTGATTGCTGAGGAAGGCTCTCTTAACTCTCCTTGTTATTCTTTGGAACTCTGCATTCAAATGGGTATATCTATCCTTTTCTCTCTTGCCTTTCACTTCTCTTCTTTTCTCATCTATTTGTAAGGCCTCCTCAGACAACCATTTTACCTTTTTGCATTTCTTTTTCTTGGGGATGGTCTTGATCACTGCCTCCTGTATATAATTATGTACCTAAAAAAGAAAGGCAGAAACTATGGATAGCTACAGTAGTCCTCATTTCTACAACACAACCATAGTTGTGTTTTATTTTTGTTTTTTAAAAAAATTATCATACAATAAATTAGCTTTTTTTTTTGATGTACACCTCTATGTTTTTTTTTTTTTTTTTTGGTGGTGCAGAGTCTTTGTTGCTCCACATGGGCTTTTCTCTAGTTGCAGGAAGCAGCAGCTACTCTTTGTTGTGCTGCACAGGCTTCTCATTATGTTGGCTTGTCTTTTTGTGGAGAGCAGGCTCTAGGTGCACAGGCTTCAGTAGTTGCAGCACATGGGTTCAGTAGTTGCAGCTCGTAGGTTCAGTAGTTGCAGCTCGTGGGCTCAGTAGCTGTGGCACATGGGCTTGGTTGCTCTGTGGCATGTGGATCTTCTTGGACCAGAGATTGAACCTGTGTCCCCTGCACTGGCAGGCAGATTCCTATCCGCTGTACCATCAGGGAAGTCCCACTTAATATGAATTTTTAACACAGGTATGTGCTCCTGTAACCATCACCACAATTAGAATACAGAACACAATTAGAATTCCATCACCCCCAAAACTCCCTGAAGCAGTCTGTCCTTTCATAGTCACATTCTCTCCCTACCCCTAATAACCACTTATCATCAGGGTTTTGTCCAATATATAAAAGACCAGATGTTCTCTTTCCCCAAATCCCTGCCCCTTGTAGCCATGTGACAAAGAATTGGTTAATGACATGCTTCTGCTTGAATTTCTCAATCTATAGCAGAGCAGGAGAGAAAGCAGAGAAGACATTCTGGTGGCAGTAGTGACATCTTCACATCAACACTCTGGTTCTGAAGTAGGACTTCAACTGCTTATGGATGCACAGACTTTATCCCCCCTTTTTGAAGGAGAGGAGCTTCTTAGTGCATCTCTTGCAGGGCCCAAGAATGGGCTCTTGTCTGACCTTGGAAATGAATTATCCAAGGAGACACACATGCTGACAAAGCAAAAACTTTATTGAGAAGGAGCACCCAGGGAAGGAGCAGCAGAGTAAGGGAACCCAGGAGAACTGCTCTACTACATGGCTCACAGTCTCAAATTTATGGTGATAGGGTTAGTTTCTGGGTTTTCTCTGGTCAATCATTCTGTCTCAGGGTCCTTCCTGGTGGCATATTGCTCAACCAAGATGGATTCCAAGGAGAAGGACTCTTGGAAGTTGGTAGGACATATGAACTAGCATCTCCTCTCACCTTTTGACCTTTCCTGAATTCTTCCAGTTGGTGGTGGCTTGTTAGTTCCATGTTCCTTACCAGGATCTCCTGTTGTAAGGTAATTCATGCAAATGGTTATTGCGGTACCCGGCCAGGCTGGGCGGTTTCAGTCAGCAATTCCCCTAACACATCTGTGAGCCCAACAGTTCGATAAAGTCTCTTTGTGCTTTTGCCAGCCAGAATCCATTTCATTGGCTATCTAAAGTAAGGTTGATACATGTGACCCTGGGAGCCCTATAGCACCATCTCCCTTGAGGCCAGGCAAACAAATTATCCTGGTAGCTACATTCCTAGGCTTACACTCACTGGCAGAAGGGCATTTAATCCTTAATCTCACATTTTACTGCAGCTTCCATTTCTGTCATCAGAACTACAGTTTTTTCCCCCATCCCCAAATCACCAAGCAGTAGATTTCCTATTCTCTAATCTACTTGTCTTCCTTTGAGGGTAATGTTTTTTCTTTATGGCTGCTTTTAAGATCTTGGTGTTGCCAATGTTCTGCAGTTTCTTATGATTTATCTAACTTTTTAAAAAGTCATGTTTGACATTATTAAATTTTTATTATCAACCATCGTTCTCCAAGATCTGCATGCTTTTTGCACAAGCCAAACAGGCAAATTAAATGAGGATGTAATAGAAATCACCTCCCATACATACATACATCCTTCAGATATTTGGTGGGCACTCAGCTGTGTGATTTCCCTGGGGGTGCAGTACTGACAGATACAGTGAATTCTACTTGGCCATTTCTGCTATAAATAGCCCTTACTACACTGGTCAGGGAGCAAATGTGGTAGGTCTGCCAGTTGTTGAGTATTACTATTTCAAATATTCATTCATAAACTAAGAATCATATGATATATTTGCAGATCTACTGGATCAATTGTAGATGGATTTAGGATAAAATTTTATTTCTGGACTCCCTAAGCCCTGACTCTGACCAATCAATGACCATTGTGTTATAAACTCTCCCCCCACCACCCCCCCACATTGGTCCTGGATGAATGTGAATTCATAATCAGTGTTCAAAACACTGAAAAGTGTGAATGTTTCTGTTACTGAGTCCAAGCTCACTCTGCTTGTGACATGACAGGCCAGTGAATCAGGAGACAAGGAATAATGACTTTATTTGGAAAGCTGGCAGACTGAGAAGATGGCAGAGTAGTGTCTCCAAAAAAAAGCTTCTTATTGAAGTCTGGACACTAGATTCTTTTATAGAACAGAGAGGGAGAGAAGGTGAGGAAGTAAAGTAAAAAGGCCATTTATCTTGCAAAATAGGAGGGGATGTGTTCGTCTTTTCTTCAGTCACTCACAGGTTGGCAGGGTCAGATTGTCTCCCTGTGAGCTGAACAAAGCCACTTTAACATTCAGGCAGAGGGGCAGGGTTCCCTGAGGCAGGCCGTTATGTATGGTTATAATAACAAAATCAATGAAAAGCAAAGGCTAAAGTCAAATAAACAGATCTAACATGGAGTCAGACTTAGTTCTTCCCTGTTACATTTCCAATTTCCTAGTGCATGGCTACCCTGGTAAATGACCAAAGGCCCCTCTAGCTAGAAAGAAAGAGGAAAGCTAGGGAGAAAATCTACAACACGTGTTTATGGTATTGCTGAATCCTTCTTCAAGGAGGACCTGGCTTTCCCTTTCAGGGCCTCTGGGTATGTGAAATAGGCTTCATTCGGCCTCCATGACCTTCCCTGAGATCCAAGGAGCAGGTCCAAACATTTGCTAATTGGGGAAGGAAGAGGATGCAGAGACAAGATAGGCAAAAGAAACAGTAGTGCAGCCTTGGGGCAGAGTCCTGGTTCCCCCTCAAAGGATACACGTAGCACTATCTTTGAGCTGTTTTGCAGATACTGAAACCCCTACCGGGTGGGAGAAGTTAACAGTATGCTGCCCACACACACATAGACCTCAGACCAGTTGAAACCAGAAGGTTGATGATGTTCTTTCCCACTTACCTCACCACCAACCAGTCAGAGGAATGTCCGTGAACTTATTATGCCCTCTTTTAATCATTACTATAAAACTCCTCACTACCCACTCCTCACTACCACACACAGTTTTGAGGGTATTAGCCCATTGTGGCCCCTTTTGCCTGGCAAAGCAATAAAGCTATTCTTTTCCACATCACCCAAAACTCTCTCTCTCAGAATTAATTCAGTATTGAGGTACAAAGGCTGGATTTGGCTTCAAGAGGCCATGAATCTCCATCATAATAACTCAAATTAGATCTTTATTCCCCAGGTAGAACTGTTTCCGCTATGCAGATCAAGTAGGAATTAGTAAATTGCTCATCTATTTCCATCTGAAGAATAATTAGCCATTACCAAACTTCTCTGCAGGTCAGAACATTCAGATTATTTCTCTAGCTATGCTCCTGTCATGTTAGCCAAAATCTTTCAAGCTGGGTTTCAACAGTACGTGAACTGATAACTTCCAAAGGTACAAGCTGGATTTAGAAAAGGCAGAAGGAGTAGAGATCAAATTTAGAGCATCAGCTGGTTCATAGAAAACACAAGGGAATTCCAGAAAAACATCTACTTCTGCTTCATGGACTATGCTAAAGCCTTTGACAATATGGATCACAACAAGCTAGAAAATTCTTAAAGAAATAGGAATACCAGATCACCTTACCTGCCTCCTGAGAAACTGTATGCAGGTCAAGAAGCAACAGTTAGAACTGGACATGGAACAACAGACTGGTTCCAAATTGGGAAAGGAGTACATTAAGGCTGTATATTGTCAGCCTGTTTGTTTAACTTCTATGCAGAGTACATCTTGTGAAATGCTGGACTGGATGAAGCTCAAGCTGGAATCAAGATTGCCAGGAGAAATATCAATAACCTTGGATATGTAGATGACACCACCCTAATGGTGGAAAGTGAAGAGGAACTGAAGAGTCTCTTGATGATGGTGAAAGAGAGTGAAAAAGCTGCCTTAAAAGTCAACATTCAGAAAACTAGGATCATGGCATCTGGTCCCATGACTTCATAGCAAATAGATGGGGAAACAATGGAAACAGTGACAGACTTTATTTTCTTGGGCTCCAAAATCAGTGTGGATGGTGACTGCAGCCATGAAATTAAAAGATGCTTGCTCCTTAGAATAAAAGCTATGACAAACCTAGACAGCATGTTAAAAAGCATGAGACATCACTTTGTCAAGAAAGATCTGTACAGTGAAAGTTATGGTCTTTCCAGTAGTCAAGTACAGATGTGAGAGTTGTACCATAAAGAAAGCTGAGTGCCTAAGAACTGATGCTTTCAAACTGTGGTGCTGGAAAAGTCTCTTGAGAGTCCCTTGGACTGCAAGGAGATCAAGCCAATCAGTCTTAAATGAAATCAACCCTGAATATTCAGTGGAAGGACTGATGCTGAAGTTGCAGCTCCAAAACTTTGGCCATCTGATGCAAAGAGCCAACTCATTGGAAAAGCCCCTGATCCTGGGAAAGATTGAAGGCAGGAGGAGAAGGGGTGACAGAGGATGAGATGGTTGGATGGCATCATCGCCTCAATGAACACGAGTTTGAGCAAACCCCTAGAGATAGTGAAGATCAGAGAAACGTGGGGTGCTGTGGTCCACGGGGTCACAAAGAGTCGGACAAGACTAAGCAGCTGAACAACAGCAAGAACCCCATGGAGACTTGGTGGGGGAGGGAGCTGTGAGGAGACAGGCCTTCCTCTATATCCTCTGCTTTAGTTCCTCTCCGAAGTATCTACATAATAGTATTTGATGCACATTTTCTGAGTTGTTTTGCGGATGTAAAAAACCTTCCCCTGTCCAAGAATGGAAGATGTTAACTACTTGACAGAGTCCCAGGCTTCCTGGAGCCTAGGGATTGATAATGTTAACCCCTGTGATACCACCCTGCTGCCTCACCATCAGCCAGTCAGAGAAATGTGCACAAGCTGATCTCAGACCCTGCGACCCTCCTCCCTCACCTGTCTTATATTTTAAAAACTTTTTATTTTGTATTGGCATGTGTGTGTGCATGCTATGTCACTTCAGTCATGTCTAACTCTTTGAGACCCTATGGACCATAGCCCACCATGCTCCTCTGTCCATGGGATTCTCCAGGCAAGAACACTGCAGTGGGTTGCCGTGCCCTTCTCCAGGGGATCTTCCTGACCAAGGGAGTGAACCTGTGTCTCCTAGTCTCCTGCATTGGCAGATGGGTTCTTTACCATTAGCACCACCTGGGAAGCCCATATTGAGGTATAGCCAATTAAAAAACAATGTTGTGATAGTTTCAGATGGAGGGCGAAGGGACCCAGCCATCCATATACATGTATCCATTCTCCCCCAAACTCCCCTCCCATCTAGGCTGCCATATGACATTGAGCAGAGTTCCCTGTGCTATAGAGTAGGACCTTAGTGCTTTGCTGAAACTCTTAGGGGAGTTCCAGACTTTAGAGCTTGAGCCACCTGTCTGCTTGCATAGCCCTGCAATAAACCTTTCTCTTCTTCAAACTCCAAAGTTTCAGTTTATTTGGCCTCACTGTGCATTGGGCACCCAAACTTGCATTAACACTATTGCCTTTGAGCACTCGTGGTACTACACCCTTCATTGGTCAGGGTTCAGTTGCAGAGATCAGAAGCCACTCTAGCTAGTTTAAGGAGGAAGCATTGTAGGGAGATTCTTTACTGGCTGAACCATCAGGGAAGCCTATGCATCTGATTAGCTGAACCTAAATCATATTCAGAATCTCAGCTGAAAGGAAGTCCAGAAAGTGTGGTGTGTCTTTTTATACTTTCCATCAACTGCATGACACACTAGGATCAGGGGTGGAATGGAGCTGAACACCAAGCTACCATACCTATCCTAACCCTCATGAAAGATTTAGTATATTTGGCTTGAATCCCAATTCCAAGATAATAGGAAACTCAGACTTCTTTCAATTTTCTTCTGTTTCTCTGAATCATTCTCTGCTTCTATGTGCACACAGACTTTCTAGTGCCTCTAATCAGAACCTAGCCAAAAACTTTAGCCCTCTCACCATCTTCTAAGAGAAATCAAAATGTTAGGGGAAACACTGACTGAAACCACCCTCCCGGGCCAGGCACCACAGTAATCATTTGCATGAGTTATTTTATGACAGGATGTCCTGGTAAGGAACACAGAACTAACAAGCCACCACCACTGGAAGAATTCAGGAAAGGTCAAAAGGAGAGAGGAGATCCCAGTCCATGTGTCCTACTACCTCCCAGAATCCTCCTGACTGGAATCTATCTTGGCTGAGCAACACCAGGAAGGACCCTGAGTCAGAAAGATTGGCCAGAGACAGCCCGGAAATTAACCACATTACCATAAAACCTGAGGCTGTGAACCACGTGGCAGAACAGTCCTCTTGGGTTCCCTTACCTTGCAGCTCTCTGCCCTCACACTCCTTCCCAATAAAGTCTCTTGCTTTTTCAGCATGTGTGTCTCCTTGGACAATTCATTTCTGAGTGTTAAACATGAGCCCACTCTCGGGCCCTGGAAGGGGTCTCCTTTCCTGCAACAAAAACACAATAAGTACTTGATGATTTTTGTCTTGTTCCTCAAGATTTGTGATATTATGAGAGAAAGACCATATCAAGGAACACGTGGCCATCTGCCCTCTCACTGCATTCCTGACTGGTTCCATTTTTTTCCTCACTTACTTTTGAAGTTGATCCCTCAAGTTCATGTTCTTCCATGAATCCGAACTCTTTATATATGGCTCTTCCTGTGATACTTTCAATAATTTTATTTTTATTCCCGTTACTCTCCTTTTATCTTACTTTTTATGTTTCAACAAACGTTTTGGTCAGTTAAGATGTCTCCTACCATTTTTACTGTTGTTCTTATGCCAATTCTTTTATAGATTATTTTTAAGTTTTCCCATCATTTTAGAGAACTTTTAAAAATGTTCAGTATCTTTTTGAAATTTGGAATTTGAAAAGTCCTTAAAATGGCTTCTAGGGGAAAAAAAAATCCATTTTCCTAACAAACACACTGACTATATTTGGAGTGGTATAGTATGTTCATTTTACTCAAACGTGAAGGCAGCCTAGATTTGCAGAAATAGTATGAACTGAGGATTTTGTAAGCCCTTGCCAATGGCAACTACCAAAAGTCACCACTCCCAGCAACTCAAGCAAAACTACTGTTCTGCTCCCATATTCACAGGTTTGTGCACAGAGCCTCTTGGACAGATTTCCCAAGTTGACCAGGAGATGGAGTTTCCAGGAAAACTGGACAGGACGTAAAAATGGCAGTATTTCAGCTACCTCTAGGAGTAAAGCCACGAGCTTCAGCTCCTCCAGTAATATACCAGAATGGCTTTTATGCCAGATCTCCAAGGCTTTCTCCTAGAAATTTCTGGGGCTTGTGCCTGCATTTTGAAAGGCAGACTATTATTATACTGAAGTTTCCTTCACGGTGCTTATTAAAATACAACTCTATATAAATTTTTTACAATTTTCAGAGTGATTTCATTATATAATCACCCACCCAAACCTCATTTCCAACAAACCCAAAGAAGTTGATAGGCTAAGGCCTGGCCCCCCTTTTAGAGATGAGGAAACTAAGTCAATAGTCCAACATATTACAGATAATAAATGACAAAACCTGAACAAGTACCTCAGTCAAGTCTCCTACTCATAATGCTCCCCCACCTCAGAAAATATTTGCCATAATAAGATCTGATAGGAACTTCACTGGTGGTCCAGTGGTTAAGACTCCACCTTCCAGTGCAGAGGTCATGGGTTCGATCCCTGATTGGGGAACTAAGATCCCACATGTCATGTGGTGCAGGACAACAAATGGCAATAGAAAACTTGAATACCTCTATGCAAAAAACAGCAACAACAACAACAAAAAAAAACCTTAGCAACTGATCATACCTTGCACCATACACAAAGATTAACTCAAAATGGATCATAGACCTAAATGTAAAACCAGAAGAAAAGAAGAAAAATGTCTGATAAGTTTGCATACAATGGATTTTTATTTTAAACTTTTCTTACCTGTGGAAATTGTCATCAGTTTTCCAAAGGTTCTTTGATAATTAAACAAGTTTCCTTGGATCTTTTTGAGCATGGGACATTTTCACTGTTAGCCCAAGGTAAATCCACTACCCCCAGGCTCACAATTTCACAACATAGCCCTGTCATTCCTGGGTGTCCATGAAAGAGTTACATACATCTACAGACTCACTATGAAATTTGAATTTAAGTTGAGTGTTCTCCCCCACATCCTCAGAGATCAGAGGAATGTGAGGAAATGGAACAAGTACATCCTTTCTGTCCAGTGTAGACATCGATTAGGACAAGTCGCTGACCCTAGGCCAATCTTCCTAGGTTTCATTGGTTCAAGGAGGAGTTTTCGTGCCCGAATCCCACCACCCACCCTTCTTCTCTTCAAAGTTTTCCACTGAGCTACTGATGAACCTATTTACAAGGAAGAAATGGAGACACAGACATAGAGAATGGACTTGTGGACACAACGGGGGAAGGAGAGGGTGGGACAAATTTGAAAGAGTAGCACTGACATATATACACTATTATGTGTAAAATAGCTAGCTAGTGGGAAGCTGCTGCATAACACAGGGAGTTCAACCCGGTGCTCTGTGACAACCTAGAGGGGTGGGATGGGGAGTGGGTGGGAGGAAGGCTCAAGAGGGAGAGGATATATGTATACTTATAGCTGATTCACATTGTTGCATGAAACTAACACAACATTGTAAAGCAATTATCCTCCAATTAAAAAAAAAATAAAACTAATAGTAAAAAAAAAAAAAGGTTTCCACTGAGAAAGCTATAGGCACACCGAGTGATTAGAACAGCAAGCAAAGTGTCTTTTATTAATAAAAGCTTGATATGAGAATTCAGATACACTTGATAATCCCTCCTCCCCTCATTCTCTCTGTTTGAGGGTTCTCTGGTTTCACAAATTAATCAGAAAACACAACTTAAGCTACTCCTCCTCTGAATCTGAGAATCTAAGGTGGTCAGAACAAACGTGGCCTGACCTGATAGCTCAGTTGGTAAAGAATCCGCCTGCAATGCAGAAGACCCTGGTTCGATTCCTGGGTCAGGAAGATCCGCTGGAGAAGGGATAGGCTACCCACCCCAGTATTCTTGGGCTTCCCTTGTGGCTCAGCTGGTAAAGAATCTTCCTGCAATGTGGGAGATCTGGGTTTGATCCCTGGGTTGGAGAGGGGAAAGGCTACCTACTCCAGTATTCTGGCCTGGAGAATTCCATGGACCAGAGTTGGACAAGACTGAGTGACTTTTTAACTTAAATCATTCTGAACAGGTGGAACCAACAATATAGTCACAGATGTATAGATCATTTTTCACTGTGATGACCCTGCTCACCAGTGAGATGTAGCGTAATGATTGATCTCAGACCCACCATATTAGCAGCTTCTATGCAGGAAGAGCTAAGAAAGAGGTATGGCAAACATCAGGTTGTAGGTAACAGAATTTGCTCTGCACCATGGACCAAAGCTGAAGCATGGAGAGGAGGCTTAAAAATGTTCCTTTTCCTAATATGAGAGAGAATACACTCACTGTTCCACATATGTTTGCTGGGGAGGAGTTGATTTTGATGTTGGCTCCCTCTCAGGTTGCCATGGTGATAACAGAGAGAAGAGTAAGTGACAGCATAAAGAGAAATCCAGTGTCATCCAGAGATGCAGTGTTCCAGGAGGAAGTAACAAGATTCCCCTCACAGTAGAACCAAACTTGCTGGGGCTTCCAAGTAACATAGGGTCTGAGGAAGAGGTCTTTGGGCTCAAAGACCTGTTATCTCCGCAGGGCTTGTGTTGCTACCAATGTGTCAGAATGAGAGGATCCTAGCCTCTGGTACTGACACTCAAGCCTGTGTTCATGTCAGATGACACTGAGGGCTATTATAATATTGCTTCCCTTAGTGCCTGCAAATAGGTGCTACCAATCAGGACCCACACTGATGACACACATCAGCACCTCCCAATGTTTGTACTGACTCAGGGAAGATTTGTCCTTCTGAGGCCCCGATGGTTCAGTCCAACACAAGTGGCTAACCAAGTTGACTGTGAATACAGAACAGCAGTTAATTTCTCCCACAGGTTGGCAGGGGAGATAATGTTCATTTCACCTCAAACCTATCATCTGACATTTATGTATTTTTGGCATGTGTTGGAGATGTGGCTATCTTGGATAACCAGTCCAGGGAAGTTGCTGTCATTTCTTTTAGGAAAATAATATGGTTTGACAGATTACAGCAGATGCAGTCCTGGCCTTAGAAACAGGAAACCTTTTGTCAGAGTGCAGTGATGTGGCTTCCACACAATAAGGCTGTATTCTGGATTATAGATGCTTCATGTTTAGCCAGAGCTCAGAATGACTGCAAGGATTAGTAGAAAAGCCCTGGACTCAACATAAGATTTCGGGGTCCAGTCTTGGCTCCTGTACTGACTTGTGGGGCAAACTTGAACCAATCGTTTCTCTCATTATCTTCAATTTCCTTAATGAAAGATAGGAATATCTCATGGGGAGTAGTTAGAGACTCAGATGAGACCATGGATGCCAAGCTGCTCTGAAGTGCAGAAAGAGCCCAGCCTGTGTGTAAAGCCAGCTTACTAACATTCACAGGATAGTGAAGGACAAAGATGTACAGTCCAAGGTACTTGAAAGTATCCATGGAGAAAAACAAATGTTTTAACCCATTTCTTGCCCATAAGCCTTGGGTAAGTGTTGACAGTGCCTCCCTTCAGGGGAGACAGCGAGCTTGGAAGCACCAGGGATCTAATAGAGCCAAATAGGATAAGACAGGGAAACCTGGCGTGCTGCAGTTCATGGGGTTGCAAAGAATCGAACAAGACTTAGTGACTGAACAACAAGGGAAGTCAAGGGGAGCCAAGGATGTGATTACCAAAATGATACCATGATGGGGTTTCTCTGGTGACTCAGATGGTAAAGAATCTGCCTGCAATGTGGGAGACCTGAGTTCAATCCCTGGGTCAGGAAGATCCCCTGGAGAAGGAAATGGCTACCCACTCCAGCATTCTTGCCTGGAGAATTCCATGGACAGAGGAGTTTGGCAGGCTACAGTCTATGGGGTTGCAAAGAGTAGGACTCAACTGAGCCCTGAAGTGTGTGTCCAAAAAGGAAAATGATTATATATATGCACACATTTTTTTTCCATTTATTTTTATGCATTGGAGGCTAATTACTTTACAATATTGTAGTGGTTTTTGCCATACAATGACATGAATCAGCCATGGATTTACATGTGTTCCCCATCCTGATCCCCCCTCCCACCTCCCTCTCCATCCCATCCCTCTGGGTCTTCCCAGTGCACCAGCCCTGAGCACTTGTCTCATGCATCCAACCTGGGCTGGTGATCTGTTTCACCCTTGATAGTATACTTGTTTCAATGCTGTTCTCTCTGAACATACAAGCAATAAATGCTGGAGAGGGTGTGGAGAAAAGGGAACCCTCTTATACTGTTGGTGGGAATGCAAACTAGTATAGCCACTATGGAAAACAGTGTGGAGATTCCTTAAAAAACTGGAAATATGCACACATTTTATAAATCTATATCTACCTATCTATACACACACACACAAACACACACACGACACACAACACATGACACATTGAGTCTCAGAGTACATGCCATGTACTCTGCTAAGTATTTTACATGTATTATCTAATTTAAACTTTACAATTACCCTGTGAAAGTATTATGCCTGTCTTATAGATGAAGGAACTGAGGCTTAGAGACTAATTTGCTATTTTGGCTGTCATTGTTTAGCTAGCAAAGAACCCGTATGTGCAATCCAGGTGTAGTGTGTGTAGTGTGACTCCACAGACTGTTTGTATAACCACCCGGCACTAAATTGTTGGCCATAGAATCTCCTGGGTGCCTGGACCTCCTGAATCCCTCACCCAGTGCTAAAGGTTTTAGGGTCAGTTTAGAACTCAGCCACCAGAAGGCGCTGCCTCCCATGCTGTTAATGGGCAGCAGTTGAATTGATGGGGACTTGTGCATGCTGCGTGCTAAGTCGCTTCAGTAGTGTCCCCACTCTGTGCGACCCTATGGACTGTAGCCCGCCAGGCTCCTCTGTCCATGGGATTCTCCCAGCAAAAATACTAGAGTGGGTTGGCATGCCCGACCCAGGGAATGAAGTTGGGTCTCCTGCGTTGCAAGCAGATTTGTTACCATCTGAGCCACCAGGGAAGCCAAAGCTGGCTATTCTCTCTCAGGGAGGAAAGAATTCTGGAAGAACCCAGAGCCCAACTCCAGGTTGTTCTTGAGTTCTCGCTCAACCCCTTTTAATTCACACTTAGCCCCAGGGCCCAGATTTCCCCAGTGATGGAGATAGAAATGCCTTGCACATCAGTTTATATTGCTTCTCTTCCATGTAGGCCACAGGAAACCAGGCAAGGTGCCTGTCTTCTCAGAACTCTGAAGGGAAATGAGTAGAAGGAGGAGCCGAGTGGTTAACAGCCAGAACTCTGTGCCTACACTGTCTGGGTCTCCCTCAGGTTCCCCACTTTCTGGCCTTGCTGAGGTCATCTCAACTCTCTGAGCCCCCTTTTCCTATCTGTAAACATGAGGATAGCACCTCCCCACCCCACCCTGCTGGGATTTGGTGAGCCTTGTTCAGAATAAAGCATGTGGGGTGCTGAGCTCAGTGCCTGGTGCATCTCAGGAGAGCTGGGCTATTGAAAGTTTCTCCTTTTGGGCCCAGACCCTTCAGCCAGAAGGAAGCTCACCCAGCCAGAATGGAGTCCACACAGAGGTTGCACAGCGCTGAGGGGTGGGAACAGAAGTCCCTCATCCGGCCCTGGCCTCTGGTAGCCCTGTGCCCCAAAAAGCCCAGGCTCTGTGAGAGGCTGCCACTGCCCAGTAGGAGGCCCTCAAATATCCCTCTCTTGGTGACACCTTTCAGCAGCCCTCAGCTCTTCCTGGCTCAGAATTGTTCCCAATCTCTGATTTACTTCCCTCTAGCTGGAGTTGAAACATTTTCTCTCTTGCCCTCTCACAAATTGAATCCTTCACCAAGCTCTGTAGACTCCACTTCCTAAAAGCACTGGGGCTCTGCCGTGAGACAGACCGGAAGCCTGGTTCTGCTGCTTATTACTGGTGTAACCTGGGGAAGTGCTGTAATCATTCAAATCTGGGCTCAGCCATTGATTCATGGTGTGACTTTAGGCAGATTCCTTAAACTCTCCAAATCTCAGTTTGTTCATTTCTGAAGTGGGGATAATAACAGTACTTGTGCATCAGAGTTGTTGTAAGGGTTAAATGAGGTAATAGGGTAAAGTGCCTCATCCTAAGAAGTGGCCATACTCATAGTAACCTCCACACAAACACACAAACCCAGGGACAAAATCCTTACTAACCTTAAGTTTATCATTCATAAATGGACATAACAGTGGTGTCTCTCTCAGGATTGTTGTGATTATAGTACCATAGGAGATCATGGTGGGTAAGGTGAGCAGCAAGTGCCTTGGAGAATGTATGACTACCACTTCCTAAAGACTCGCTCTTTGCCAGGTTTTCTACCTGGGTTTGTGCACTTGCCCAGAGGTTGCTACAAGCCTTGCCAGCTGGGGAGTAAACCCAAAACATAGTAACCAACACCAGGCCCCTGAGAGGTCCAAACAGTGAACTCAGGCCACCTAACAACTTTGTTTGGGAAGAGGATTGGCCACCATTTTACAACAGGGGCCTGGGTCAAAGAGGAGACCAACTGCCCACTAGATAACCACACAGGTACAGTCCGGGAGAATAGGAGAGAGGTGGAGTTGGTAACAACTGATCTTGACACCTGAGGGGAGTGGGCCTATGGATGGAACCAGCAGTGTCAGATATGGGATTTGAACTGAGGTACATCTGCCTCCAAAGCTCATGCTCTTAATCACTATAATATTAATGCCTGGCATGGAGGAGGTGCTCAATAAACATTCATTTAATGAAGGAATTCACACAGCTGCCTCTTTGTGGAGTTTTCTCTCTCCATCTCTACCTGGGCCCATCCTTCAAGGCCCAGCTCAAATGAAGACTTGCACTCAACCAAAGTACCCTGTTCTCATAGCTATGGGGAAAACAGGAGCTGGGATGAGGAAGTATGGGCAACTAGGATGGGCCAGTTAGGTGGAGCCAGAGGAAGGACTCAGTTTTGCAAAGATTTCCACCCCGTCCCTAGTCTGTGCACTGGATTTGACGTTGCTACAATGACTGGATACATCCATGACAACAAAGCAACTCACACTGTACTCTGATTAGTCAGAACAGTGACTTCCAATCACTTAGCAACTATGTCAAGGGAAGAGGATTGGAAGCCATTTCAGGGCAAGGGACTGGGAGGAAACTGAGACAAAATGGCTGCCACTGCACACACTCAGTAAAGGGGAGGAGAAAGGGAAGTGAGAGGAGCTCATTGAGTTAAGAATTACTGGCCCAAGGGTTTTAGGATCTTTAAGCCACTGGGGATTTAGGGATTTGTAATTCTATGCTACATAATACCCTAAAACCAAAGATATTGGGATTCCAAAGATTTTAAATTCCTACTACCTATGGTACAAGGACTTGAGCAATTTTTGAGCTATGAAATGCTCAAATGAAATGAAATCCTGGGAGCCTAGGACCCAAAACAAGGATTTTAATCTGAACACTGGACATGTTAAAAATACTAATTCCTCTTCAACCTCAAATCAACCTTGGTTTAACCCTTGGGATAGTAGTTTCAAATAGTCTTTCACACCATCTAGAGACCTCTGATGGTACCTCACAAAAAGGGAGTGAAGAGAGTTTGTTTACATAGAAAGGACACCAAAGTAGGAGTTCTGTGTCTCCCATTATAATTCCCAGGGCAGCTCCATCTTTATCTGGCTTGTATGTTGGCCCTCTGCATTCAATTCAAAAGAAGGGTGTTCCTGCTGAAGCTCAGAAGATAAGATGAAGTCATATTTGCCCTCTGTTTCCTTTTGTTTGTTTGCTTAATGGGGGACAAACAATACATGATGTGATTGGTAAACCATCAAATGGTGCCAGGGAGATCTGGTGGAGATGCCTGATAAATCAATCTTTAGTTGAATAAATCCAGTCATTAGCTGACTCTAGCCTACTAGCTGATTTCTATCAAAAAATTAATGATAACCACTGCTACAACTATGATTACTATGAATACCATTACTTATTGTGTGCTTTTACTATGTGCCAGGAGTTGTGCTAAGTACTTTAAATATATTATCTCACTGAATCCTTACAACAACCCTGAGAGGAAATATCATGACTTATCCCATTTTACAGATGAGGAGACTGGGGTTCAGAGTGGATAAGTAACTAGCCCAAGGTTATACAGTTAGAAGATTGGTAAATTCCACTTTACCTACAAGCAGAAACAGAATGGCCTAAAAGAATTAAAGTGATCAAAGGTCAACTGCCTGGCAGCCTTAATTAAGGAGTGAAGTTAAATTTTGACCAATAGATGGCACCAGTGTATGTTTAGTGGGTTGCCCAAGGCTGTGTCCAATTAAGGGAAGTCCCAATGAAGGCTCAGAACTGAAGCAACCTGTCTTAAGTTGAGAGAGGAGAGAAAGAAAGATGGGCAGTGTTCTGCCCCTGAATCAGATAATGCTACCCTGTCCTGTCTGTAGCTCAGCAAAGACATGGGAAGTCAACAAGTGAGAAGATCTGCAAACCTTTTTCCTTCAACATTTTCTGGGCATCTCTCTTGTGCCAGACAGTGTGCTGTGCAAACAAGCCACATGGTGATATCAAACACAGCCCCATTTTACTGCAGAGGAAGAGAGGTAGATGCTATGGTAGATGGTTGAGGTACTGAATAATGGGGGCACCCAGCCTGGGCTTGGGAGTCTGGGGAGACTTATCACAGGAGACGTGTCTGAGCTAATCCTGTTGGATGCATGGGAGCTTATCAGACACAAAAGTGAAAAAGCGTCCCAGACAGCATTAAAGCCACAGAGGGATTAGAATCCATGACACATTCAAAGACAGGAAGCATGAGCTTCAAGTGTTGAGGGATAAGTCTAAAGAGACTAGCAGAACCAGGCAATTGAACAGCCTAGAATATCAAGTTGAGGACTTGATTTGTGAATGTCTTAGTAGAGAAGCTACAGATTCCCAGGAAGATCTGTGACTTAAAAAACAAAGTCCAACTATTGCTGAGGCAATGAAAAGCTGTGGTAGGGCTTTGAGCAGGGAGCACAGTCTTTGATCTAGTGGCCTGTAAGTTTCCCAGGGGCACTAGTGGTAAAGAATCCTCCTGCCAATGCAGGAGATGCAGAGACAAGGGTTTGATCCCTGGGTTGAGGAAGATCCCTCAGAGAAGGGCATGGCAACCCACTCCACTATTCTTGCCTGGATAATCCCATGGACAGAGAAGCCTGGTGGGCTACAGTCCATAGGGTCACACAGAGTCAGACACAACTGAAGCAACTTAGCACACATGCATGCCCGTGGAGGATGAATTGCAGCGGGACATGCTGGAGGCAAGAAAATGACTCAAAGGCTGTTTGGAACAGGGGTGGGCCTGAGGAGCTGAGCTATGGCAGATACAAAGGGATTTGAGAAGGTAACATTGTTAGGACTTGGTCACCTCTCAAGGCCACTCCCCACACGCACAGGCTCATCACCAAGGTTCAGCTGATGTTGCATCTCTCACCTTCCCCCATCTCCAGCTCTGCCTCTGACTTTTAAGCTGCCCTCTGAGGTCCTTTTTGTTCCCTTTCCAAGCTGTCTTTAAGGTTTAATCAAACCTGATTGCACAAGTTGACCAAAAAGGCCTCACCCCATGTTGGGCCTCCCATGGTACATCCCTGTGAAGAAAGATCTGTCAATTGACCTCAGATAGAGCAATGGATTGGCCTTGAGCTGGTTTCTGACCCTCTGCCCATGACTTCACAACATGGGCAGAGTTCAGTTAAGAAATCAGTCCAGTTCCAGGAAAAAAGGTAAACATCATCTAGTTTATTTTTCTTCTGATTTGCCTCATGCCAAAATACAGACTCCAGTAGATAACGGCCAAAAGGGAAGAGGTCCCCAAAGTTGACTGATGTTTTAGATGCCCCCTTTCCTTCCTGCAAGGTCCGCCAGAAAGGCACCCCACCTGGTGTTGGTATTGCATCCGTGGAAGTGAAGCCAGAAATTGGGCTTACCACAGAAAGACAGGACTTCATGGCCACCTGAATGGTTGGGGAGTCAAAGAGCCCTGAAGAGTGAAAGTTCTCTGCATAGGCATTCTTCATGCTCATCTGCTCCCTGGGGGGTTCAGAAAGCAAGTTTTCCTTCCCCTAGAGCTCCTAGGACCCTCTCACTGGCAACACAACAGCAACCCAATGAGATGCCAGAGGGCTGGGCTCACAGACCTATTGGGTGTAGCCAGGGTGAGCTGGTAACTTGAGGACCCAACTTTCAATCCAGAGAACTGTTCCTGGGGATTCCTGGCTAATCAATGCCCTGGAATGCTTCCAGGCATAATGAACCCCATCAGACTGACTGGTTCAGTTGGGACAGATCAGGGGCAGGGAGGGAGAATGAGCTGTGGCTCTGTATGGTGCTGACCCTGGTACCTTCACACACCCTTCTGGCCCCTTTCCATCTGCTTCCTCTTTCTTCTCCTCTTCTCTGTCCTCCACTTCCTCCTCCTCCTCACTGGTTGAGTCCTCATAGAGGTTGATGGTTGCCTGAACAGGGAAGTTCTGCAGTAAAATCTCCCCATCACTGTACAGGTAGTCAAAGGAGCAGGATTTAGGCCAGAAGAGTCTGTGGACAGAGAAGAAATATGGCCCCAACTTAGATAGGCTGCCATGTGCAGGAGTGTCAGTAGGGCCAAGAAGGAAACCAGCCCCTAAACTCCTTCTATTTTGTAGTAATGGGGTGAGATGGAAAAAGAAGAAAGGGAGCTTTGAAACAGAACCTTCTGGAGTGTTACAAAATGGCTCTCAAAATGGCAGGAAGGTCATGCCTGGTGGGCCTATAGTTGTGAAGAGACCCAGGCCGGGCGTGTATCAATCCTGAAACTGATCCCACTCCATACTCCCCACCCCAGAAGGCCTGCAGCCAAGAATTTTCTAGCCCCATATCCTCCATCTCCTACTAAGGCTTTCTTCACTGATCTCTCCACAGGGGCTCATTCTTAGGGGTCACTGACAGTGACTCCAGGGAAGGCAACCTTATCCAAGTCCCTTAACCTCTCTGAGCTTCCATTTCCTTGTCTGTGAAAGAGTGATCATAGCAGTACCTCCCTCCTCCTGCCTTATAGTTCTGTTGTGAGGATTTAAAAGGCTAATAGATCTACATCAGGCTCTGTGCCTGGTGCCAGAAGCTTACCTGACTGGGTGATGGAACTCAAAGTCAACCTTGGTGACCTTGGCACCTGTTGTCCCACTGGCGGCCTGTTCAAAGCAAAAAGTTAGCATGTGGCTCAAAGTGCATGGTCAGATAACTGCCTCTTCTGTATCAGGGGTCAGCAACCTGTAGGTAAGATGATCTAGAAGAGACCTTAGACATCTCTGGGTTTCAGTACTCCCACATTAGGGGATCTGTCCTGGTTCTAGTTGAACAACAAGTGGATAGAGTCCGGGGGGTTGTTTGCTTTCCTGTCCTTGTTCTAACACCTGTTTGGAGATGGCCCAGGGGACAGAGTTCTACTGGAGCAGCAAAGACATGGGGGTGGGGTGGGGGTGGCAAAGAATGCCAGGGTTGGGTGCCAGGAGACCATGATTCTAGCACCAGCCCCACTGCACATGCACTGTGGAGCCTGCTCATATCCCTCTCATGCTCTGGGGCTCAGCTTTCTGCACAGCTAAATTGCCCCAGAGGGCTCCCTGCCTTCCTCCTAGAGCTGTTGTGGGAATCAAAAGTGGGCAAGGCTGGGAAAGTGCTTTTCTAGGTCTGCAGCCCGAGTCGAAGGTCAGAGGTTGGGGGCCTCTCTGGGAAGGGACCAGGTCTGCGTGCCTGCACGTAGTCATGTGTGTGCATGAACACGTAGGATAGGGGCTCCAACTCACCAAATCCACATGTTTCCTCACCTGCCTGGGGAGGTGATTTGTAGAGGACAGCCAGGGTCTCCAGAGACAAGCTCCTCTAGGACAAAGAGGAGAGATTAGCTGGTGGAGGAGAAAGAGTCCGGGCTCCCTGAGATAAGAGAAGAGGCCCTCCAAAAACTTGACTCGGATTCCATCTCCTGCAGGAAGACTTTCCTAAGGACCCTGAGTCCAGGTCAAGACAGATGGCCCTCCTCTGCTTCAACAATGTTATCATACCCGTTGTATGATTATCTGTTTAGTTACCTTAGAGCTTCTTAAGGGCAGATTTATGTTGGATGGTATCTGAATCCCCAACACCTAAGCATAATGCCTGGTACACAGTAGGTGTCTTGGTCAATGTTTAGTGAACGGTTAAACATTTGGAAGAATGAATGAGTGTTGGGTAGAAACTATCTTGCCCCCTACCTCCTGCCCCCAAAAGTAGAGCTCACAGTTCTGCCCTCTTCCTGGGATGGGGAAAGAGGCCAAATATATTTCTGGGTTCACTGCTTCCTCACTAGACTTCAAAAGGTAAGAAAAAAAGCAAATGGAAAGCTAATGGTGTGGTCAGGAAAGAGACAGTCCCTTGGTCATCAGCCTCTTGGCACTTTGAACCTCCTTGCCTACTCTTCAGCCTAGGTCCTGATCAATCCAGATTTCCTGGTAGTCTCCCCTTTGCCCCTCAGTGGACTGAGCAACTTGGCACGTGAGGGCCTGGCTGCTCAGTTTTCAGCTTTGCCCATTGTCCCCAAGTCTCCTCTTGTCAATCAGAGGGATTAGTGAGGTGAAGAGCCAGTTGAGATATTAGAGTCTGAGCTGTGGAGGGAGCACAGAAAACAGGGGGGCCCTGGACTTCTCATTTCCTTTGTTGTCCCAGGGACCCCACTAAGCTTGAGTTCAAATGACCAAAGGCCAAGTTCCACTTACCGTTCATGTTTATTTACTTCTTGTCCAGAGGAGAGAAGGGGCGATGGGTTTCCCAGATAGGGCAGTGCCAGGGAGCCCTGTGCTAGGGCTGGAGCTGAGGCCAGGGCAGGGGTGACAGCAGCGGGGGCAGGAGGGTCCATCCTTAGGGTGTAAAGGCCAGGCAGGCTGTGGGGGCTGCGATTCCTCAGACTGTCCTGCACTTTTCTGGCTTTTCCTGGGAGACCTTTTTATAAGGCCTGCCTGGACTCATAAATTATTCAGGAACATGCCGGGATGAGATACCTGGGGAGCAGTGGGTGTGTGTGTGTGTGTGTGTGTGTGTATGTGAAGATTTAGGAAAAGGGCCTTGGGGAGGGATACCCGTGTTCCTGGGTGTGAAATTTCTCCCAGTTGAATAAACAGAGAGTCAATGGTGGGGGGGGGGGGGTTGTTTCTTTACCTCCAAGTCAGAAAGGAAAACACAAAAGGGGCAAATCAAACACCATTTGTGCGAATTCCCCAGGTGGTAGCAAGGCCTGAGGGAAGGGAACAGGGAAGTGCCTTAGAAACCACAGAAAGCTGTCAGGTGCTGGGGAGAGAGACCTGCAGCAAAGCTGGTTTCCAGTGAGGAGGGACAACTGACTCAGCTGAGGCAAGTGAGACTCACGTTATTTCAGTTCAAACCCCAAATAGATTGGCCAGGTGGACCTGATACGGGGTGACTACTATGAAGCATATCCCCCGGGTTAGAGAAAAATGGTGAGTCTGGGTGGGGCTGGTCTGGCTGCCTGTGGGTTGGACCTCAAGTCTTCTTTCCATGCCCTCCCTTTTACTGGGCAGTACATTTGCAGAAGTGCCTGACTGAATCCCCTCTCCAGCCTCAGCCATCAGTGGTTTGAGAAGGGAGCACAGGCAGCATTTGCGGGGTTTCCAGGTCAGATTGCTGATCTCAAAGCTCAGCTTCCAGTCCCGGCGCCAGGGTGCTGGGGGGAGGTCTGCTGAAAGACCGTCTCTGGCCCCAGCGCCTGAGTTCCCAGTGCCTCAGTTCCCTCTAGTGTGAGAGGACGATGCAAGCCCAGTGGTCCCAAAGGGCCCTGTCAGGCTGAACACTCTGTGAAGGGCGCTGGGTAAATGGGTACTGACCCCAGGCAAGCCCAGCACCTGGGTCACAATCCTCTCAGCCTCAGCCAGTCTTCTGGGCCTTTGCCAAAAAGTTTGCAGTTATAACTACTGGCAGGTTCCTTATGCTTCAGAGGTTTGAAAATATGACTACTGACCTCAGTGTCAAGCATCGATGCGGATTTATTTAGCTTCTTGGATATTCATCACAGCCGGGTGCGTAATCATCAAAAATTAGAAACCACCTCAATGTCCACTGATAGGAAACAAGTTAGATTATTTAGGGTAAGTCCTTACCACCGAATACTAAGCAGGCACTCATGATTATGTTCTAGGAAGTATAATTATCAACACAGAAATTTTAGGGAAAAAAGATGCTAAAAGTGTGAATAATTTGATTCCAGGGCTGTTTTTTTCTCTGTTCACATAACCCCCATTTCCAGTTTAAACCCCACTGTGTTCTTTGTAGCAAAGGAAAACTGGAAACAAGCCAAATGTCTTACTTTAGAAAGCCAGTTAAATAAATCATTGAGCAGTTACACAGGTTCATATTAAAACTGGCATGGTAGAAGATTGGGAAAAGGTTAATATATTGAAGAGTGAAAAAAAGGAGCCTTCACCATATAACTTGGAGGATGATCCTGTTTTAGTAAGAAAAAAGGAAGTGTAGAATATACAGTATGCAGGGGGGAAAAAAGTCTGGTTAGAAGAAAGGAGAAAGTTACAGTGGTTTTTGGGAATAAGATTATGGTAGACTTTTACTTCCTTCTTTAGGCTTTTCTGAGTTTTCCTGAAAGTTCCACAAGCCCTGATACTGTTTGGGTAATAAAAAGTAAAGACACAAAATTAAAAAGAAAGAAAGAAATGTTTATCCACAGAGAGAAAACTGCTGGGGAAATGACAGCTATTTTCAAATATCTGAGGATTTGACTGAAATGAGATTACACTTGTTCTGTGTGACTTCAAAGGGCAGGACTGAGGCCCATGGGTAGAAGCTACAGGGTGACACATTTTGGCTCAGTCGAAGGAAAACTTTGTAACAGCCCAGCCGCCACCTAACCCAGAGACCTGGCACTGTATCGGTTCTCCATAAACAGAGCTTTATTATATGTGGTGAAATGAGTGGAGTCTTGGACTGGGCTAAGCCCTCTGTCCCTGAATTGTGTAAGTATGGGCTGGATCCCGGATCCTGGATCTTGGAGTGGAAAATCTAGAGGAAGGGGGGAGTGGAGGGATGGCGAGCAGAGCTGATGGGGAGCCCGAGTTTGTCAGTCTCTGAGGGTTCTTGCTAAATTTACCTCCAGGAGATGAAAATATGCATGTATTGTGCCACTGGCTCAAAGGAGGGGACGAGGCTGAGAGTTAACCAGGATGAAGAGACTGGGCTGGAAGGAGATGGCACGTGAAGGAGATAGAAGCTGACCTATTGTCAAACCTGAGGATCTTTTTGACTTCTAGGTGACCTGAAAATGGTCAGGAGCGGGGAAAGAGAGAAGAGGTAGATATTCCTCCAGAGCCCAGGGCTCATGCCCAACCATCTTGAACTTGTGTCCATTCAGCCACAATCTTTCACAATCAGGGTCATCCAGCCCCTTCACTCCCCTGAACTGCAGGCCTGGGGGTTCCCCTCATGTCAGTTCCTGATATCTTCTCCTAGAGCTCAGGTAGCATTCAGGCCTGTGTCTGTGGATCTTTCTTCTCCAGCTGTACAGCTGCTGTGTCTCACTACCTCCCTAAGAATTGCCTCAGCCTCATTTAGCTTGTGGGAGGTGAAGCCACAGGCCCCTTTGGGGACTCCTCCTCATTCTGAAGGATTTAAGAACCACAAGGGTTGCTGGGTAAGAATGGGAACCTGGCTGTTCTCCTTAGCCCTCAGCACATAAAAGGAGTGAGGTGGCCAGCAAGGTGGCAAGAAAGGTCTGGAATAATCAAAATGAAGAATTTCCTGTCACGGCAGTTATGATTCTACCTCTCTTACCCCTAACAGCCTAATGGTGCCTCTGGGTTTTGTCAATGATTGCTTTGCCAGAGCATTCAGAGAGGGCTTGGTGCCTCCTCTGGGCCAGATACTTCTGGACCTTGTCAGGCAAGAGAATGAACTATCAAGAGGAACAGACTCTGCCTCACGGTGCTGACAGTTAGGGAGGGACACAAGACCTGTATGGGATAGGCTCAATGTCAGTGGTGCCTGGTACTCCCTACCACCCTGGAGCATGTTCCCTTGTCCACTCCTCAGCTCTCCCCAGCTCGAGTGTCCCCATTCCCCGAGCCACATTCCAAACTTGCTTCAACTCCTACCACGTTCCTGCCCCGCCCCTCTGCCCACAGAACAACCTCTCCTCCCACTTCCCTGAGAAAACACAGGCTTTGAAGTGTGAATTACCTCAGTGCCCTGCCCCACTCCCCCCAAACTGGCCTGCCTCTCCAATTTCCTTCCCCTCCAGCCCTCCCTTCTCAGGGGACAAGGTGCCCCTCTCGTTAAAGGCTAATCTGTTCACCCAGGCCTTGGCCTCATCCACCCCTCCTTCTCTGGGGCCTTCCTCTGGACATTATGACCCTTCTCTTCAGGAAACTTTGGCTTCTTTATACCAGCTCTTTCCCTCATGATTATAAAGTAACTGTCTCTGTTATCCCCCAGAATTAAGTCCCTCCTTTCCTAAAAGTATTCTCTTGCTCCCCTAACTCTCAGTATCTTTCTCTCTCTTCCCCTCCCTCCTTTTCTCTCTTTTCTTTCCTTCACCCTTAAATTTGTTGAATGTAGATTCTATACTTTTCCCAACTTCCCCTTCATACTTCAACCAACTGCCATTTGGCTTCAGACCCATCCTCCTTGTGAAAGGGCACTACCAAAGATCACTAACGACCACTCAAGTGCCAAGTTCAATGATCTCTTTGAACTCTGGGTGGCCAAAGGCACTCTTGGCCAAGTCCTTATTTCTGAGGCTCTCCTTTCTTTCTTGGTCACTATCTGCTGGTTTTCCTTCCTACATCTGGAACCACCCCCCTGTGTATCTTTTGCTGACTTTTCTTCTGCTCAGTCCTCAAATATGTGGCTGTCAATTACAATCCACAAACAAAGCTGATACACAGTAATATTTTCAATGGGTCATGGCAAAATGGGAAAAACATCAAAAGTAGAGTTTTTCAATAATCTCAATGTATTTAATTATAAATGATTGTCCTTTATTCTGACATTCTGCCTTTTTAAAACTTTTTGGTGGCAAAATATTCTCTCTTTCCTGAAATGATGGCAATGGCGTATATTAATTTATTTCTTTAACATCCCTATTTGTCAAGATAGAAATGTCCAGTCCCATTAATGTGTTATTCAATGAATGAAAAATTGAAATATATTTCCAGCCTGAAATGTTCTTGAAGGTGTCTCAAATCTGTTCCAAAACTGAACTGATTTTGTTCCCACCAACCTCCTCTGTACCTGCCTCGATAACCAGTATCATACTGGCCCAGTCACTCAAGCTAAAAGCCTCAGCCGCCAAGTCCTATTGATTTTGGGCTTGAGAAAATGAGAAAACCATTTCTCACGTTTGTCTCCTCTGTGCTCCCCATTCTTCTGGTTGTTTCTTCAATTACGGTCTCATCCATCCTCTCTCACATGGATGCTGGAAGCAGCTTCCAGATAGATTCCCCCATTCTTGACTTGGTCTTTCCAATCATCCTCCTCCCAGTTCATCTGTGATCTTTCTATAATATGGGACGAACTTTGCTCTTTCTGGGCTTGAACACTTACAGTGATTCCCAGTTGCCTATGGGAAGTGTCCAATCTCTTTTGTGTGGCAGTTGAACCCCTTTGCTGCCTAAGCCCAGCCTTCCTCTCCAGCCTTCTGCCTCCAAGGCCCTCCATGCACCCTCTACTGCAGCTCCCCTTTAGAGACCTCTACTCTATAAACAGGCCATGTCTTTCACCTGTAATCTTTTCATGGTTTAGAGCCTCTGAAGGTCTCAGTCCCATCCGGTATAGGGTTAATCTCAGGGAACACTGTGGGTCACAACCAGTGGCAGAGCTTAAAATTGATTTAGTGGGTTGCAGCCAGCATTTAACAAATTGAATGAACAGCAAATGGAAGAGTGAAACACATAGGGTAAGGGTATATATTGTTCTGTGAAACTTTTGTTTTAGTCATATATCTCTAGATCTAGATTGAAAGATATATAAATGCATGTCTTTGTTTATGCCATAAAAAACATTTCCTACTGTGAGTCCCAGTCATAAAATTTGACCACACTTGAGGGACTAGATTGGAGCAGGAAATGGCAACCCACTCCAGTACTCTTACCTGGGGAATTCCATGGACAGAGGAGCCTGGGGAGCTATGGTCCATGGGGTCGCAAAGAGTTGGACATGACTGGGCAACTAAGCACAGCACACACACACACACACACACACACATACACGTGTGTGTGTGTGTGTGTGTGTGTGTGTGTGTGTCTGTATTGCTTGCTGATGCCTGTCTTCTGAGATTAGCACAACTAAGCAGGCATGCAAGGGACTATATGTTATTCTGGTACTCATATAATTAGTGCTGTTCATGTCAGAGTCTTGCTTTTGCTGGGGAGTGTAATAGAGGTCAGGAGAACAGGTGGTGCCAGGGAGGCCTCATGGAAGAGGGATGATTGAGCAGGGTGGGGCTTATGTGGGCAGACAGAATAGGGAATGTAATCCTGGCACAGGAGTGGATAGTAACAGGACAGAACATTTGTTAAACATTTATGTAGCAGGCACTGTCCTAAGCATTTTGCACGGATTAACTGATCTCACAAACAACCTTGCAAAGAAAATGCAATTTCCAGCCTCATTTATTGGTGAGATTAACACATTATTGACTGGGGGTTGAGGGAGGATTACAGAAACTGATGGCTGTGGCATTGAAACGTCTCTGGTCAATAATGTGTTAAGGTGCTTGCCTAAGGTCACATCCCAGCTTCCCTGATGGCTCAGTGGTAAAGAATCCGACTGCGCATTCAGAAGACATCGGTTTGACCCCTGGGTGGGGAAGATCCCCTGGACGAGGGCATGGCAACCCACTCCAATATTCTTGCCTGGAGAATCCCATAGACAGAGAAGCCTTGTGAGCTACAAGTCCATGGGGTGGCAAAGAGTCAGACACAACTGTGCAACTAAACAACAACAAGGTCACAGAACCAAAAGTGACTAGGCTGAACTTTGAACTCAGGTGGTCTCTGTTCTCTTAACCACTGAGACCCGCCCTGCTACTGGGGATCTGGTGTGGAAAGGGGGCCAAGCAGGGTAAAGGGAGAGCCTACACCAGCAGGAAACTAGAGGAGGACTTAGAACGCTAGGTAGAAAAGTCCAGAAAAGGCTCTGCTCTCACCTCGGGAAAGGAGATGTTACTTGTTCCTTCTAGCCTTTGCCTCTTGGCCCAGGGTCCCTGGGGTCGCAGGCAGGAAGCCTAGAAACCAGAATGCAGGCCTCAGGGAGGTGAGAAGCAAGACAGCCTCTGTTCTGAGAGAGGAGGAATGGGGGCGATTCTCTTCCCACCCAAGCCTGTCCCCAGAGCAAAACTAGCAAATGGCGCCTGGGGCCTCTGCCTTCAATTCCAAATGTCCCAAATGTGCCAAGCCTTGGACCCAGCCCCTTAGGTGCCTGGGATGGGGGTCCCCTCTGGAGAACAGTTTGTTGCTGTGTCAGCTCTCCTCCTACACTTTTTTCCCTCTTGACTGCCATTCAGTCCAGGGCCTGTGGCCCATGTGGTGCTGGGCTCTCTGGGCAGAGCCCCTCACAGCTCCCCATTTGCTCCTCATTTGGAATGGCAGGGGCTTAGAAAAACAGAGCACTGAGGAAGCAGGAGGGCAGGAGGGAAGGTGCCTGGGAACGTCACTCCCTCTTCTATTCAATCTGTCCAGCCCTGGCTCCTCTGGCCAGCCTCCTTTCCAAGCCTGGCCTGAGGCCTGGGGAAGATGCAGTGATGCCGAATTGTCAGTAGTACTGAATTCTCAGTAGTGCATTCTCTTCTCTTTTCTTTTTAGTCTTGGCATCCTGCAGATCCTGCTAAGGTAAATAACATACTGGTAACCAGCGGCAGATATCTTCTTGGGAGGTGGGTCCTGACAAACTAGTAAGAATAATCACCACCACAACAAAAATGTTCTGTTCTGTGCTTAATTGTGTCTGACTCTTTGCAACCCTGTGGATTGTAACCCACCAGGTTCCTCTGTTCAAGGGATTCTCCCAGCAAGAATATTGGAGTGGTTTGCCATTTCCTTCTGCAGGGAATCTTCCCCACTCAGAGACTGAACCTGCATCTCCTGGACTGCAGGTTTCTTTACTGCAATTCTTTACTGCAATCCTGTGTTGCAGGATTAAATACTGCTGAGCCACTGAGTAGGTGACATGCGTGGAGCACTTCCTGTGGAGAAGGGAATGGCAACCCACTCCTGTATTCTTGCCTGGAGAATTCCATAGGCAGGGGAGCCTGGTAGGCTACAGTCCATAGGGTCCCAAAAGTTGGACACGACTGAGCAAATAACACTACTACTATGGAGCACTTGTGATGTGCCAGGCACTGTGCTAAGCACTTTATTGCTTTATTATTTCATTTGCTCCTATGGAAATATTAGGAGGTGGATACTATGATTCCTCCCATTTAAAGACATGCAGGAAACTGGGGCACAGAAGATTAAGTGACTTAGCAAATAGCTAGTGAGGGAAAGATCTGAGATTGAAATTTAAGTCTGTTTTGTTTCAGTGCTGTCTGAGACTTTAGAATTCATCTCTGTAGGGTATGGTAGGGTATGGTCCTTGTGACAGTTGCCCCGGGTGCCCCACTTTGAGGCCCTTGTGCTGCTATGAAGTTAAGCAGATGGCAGAGGGGGCCAGTGGAGGTGGGTGACTGGTGCCATAAGCCTAATACAACTCCATCATGGCCATCACCAGTGCTCTGAGACTCGACCTGACCTGTCAACGGCACTGCTTCTTGACTAGGAAATGGGGACCACCAGAAGTGCTGTCCTTACTTGCTTCATGAGAGTTCTGTATTCAGACTTCAGTAGCCATTGTTATATAATGGTTTGGTTACCACTCTAGCTCAGGCCCTTATCCTCTAATGTCAGTATTTTTGCAGTAGACCTTAAAGTGAAAAGTTTGGGCTTTAGAGTTGGATCAATTTAGTGTGTGTCCCAGCTCTGGCACTTAGCTGTGTGGCCTGGGGCAAATAACTTTTCATATCTCAATTTTCCCATCTGTGAAATGAGATAATAATGGTGCCTATCTCACAGGGTTGTAGTGAAGGCTGAATGAAAGAATGTGTCGATTGTTCAACCTGACACATATTTAGGACCCAGTATATGTTGGCTGTAATCAGTTATTGTAATTATTCTGTTTTTCTCCTCACCACTGTAGTTATTCAGAATATCAGCTTCGGAAGCAGGCCTGGGTTGGAATCCCTCCTCTGTAGTTTACCATTCAGGTGGTCTTGGGTGAATTAACCAATCTCTATGAGCCTCAAATTCCTAGAGATGAAAACAATAGTACCCATCTCATAGGGTTGGAGTGAAGATAGAGTGAAATAGTATAGGTAAACTGGTATTAATTATTTTTCTCCCACACACTTTCAGGTGTTTTCTGTACACACAGCAAGATTCAGCTTTCTAAAACACACCTTCCAGGCTGCTCATACATCTGCACTGGCAACCCATGACCAGATAAGTCAGGCATTCACAATTTCCCCTGTAACTTTAGCCTCACTTCCAATGCCACCCAGTTCCTCCTCTCACTTCCAGCAGTCTTGTTACTACACCGGCCCTGCACATGGCCATCTCTACTCCTGCCTGCCTACGTCTCTTTCCCCATGTCTCATATTCTAC
This sequence comes from Muntiacus reevesi, assembly GCF_963930625.1. NCBI lineage: Eukaryota > Metazoa > Chordata > Mammalia > Artiodactyla > Cervidae > Muntiacus > Muntiacus reevesi. The sequence continues at coordinate 143,470,772 of NC_089271.1, read as the reverse complement.
CTCTCCCTGCCCCTTTGACCCACAGTTATTCCAGGACATGCCAATATCCACTTACTTCCGTGGCTTTATCATCTATGCTCCTTTCTCAGATGTGAAGCAAGGCATCCTATTGAAGTGATCAGGGGAGGGGCTGTGTCTTTGTCATCTCCCCACACCCCCTATCAGCACCCGGCACAGGACTGGGTACACAGAGGGCACTCATTCCATGTGACTAGGAAGCCATGCAACACAGGGTAATTGGTCTGAGAAGACTAATTTTAGTCAGCCTAGCAGAGCCTTAGGGACTGTAGGGTAGGGGGACAAACAGCCATGACAGGTGCACAGGCCAGGATGGGTTTCTCTGTTTGTATTTTGGCCTTGTAAGACAGAGTATCCATGATCCCAGGATGGGGGAGTTTAGAAGGTAGCTGTTGACTTGGTTGGAGCAGCTCAGGAGCAAGGCAGGTCAGAAGTAAAAGGAGCACAGCAGAGGTCCTTGGAGGGAAGGAATCTAGAAATTCTCTCCACCTTATCGCCAGTTATCTCCTCGATTGACAGAACATTTATAAGCATGTTTAAAGTTTCACCTCCACCCTCCTTCTTTCCCTCTCCTCTAGCCTCAGCCTAGACCAGCAGGCCTAAAAGTGTGATCCAAAAACATCTGGGGACTCCTAAGATTCTATCAGAAGCGCGCCGGCTGCGAAGGACCACGCACAAGCGTGGCCCGTGAGGAGCTACCCCTCGCCTAAGGGAAGGGGTAGCAACCGAGAGCGCCAGGCTGCGACAGCACAGGAGCCGCGCAGAGGAGGTTCCCCACGTCCGAGGTCAGGGGCAGCAGCCGAGAGGAGCAACCCCACCTACAAGGAGCGGCTGCTGCACGGGCACAGGAGGGCCGAGAGGAGCTACGCCACATTCAAGGTCAGGAGGGGCGGCCGTGAGAAGATACGCCTCGTCCAAGGTAAGGAGCAGCGGTTGCGCTTTGCTGGAGCAGCTGTGAAGAGATACCCCACGTCCAAGGTAAGAGAAACCCAAGTAAGACGGTAGGTGTTGCGAAAGGGCATCAGAGGGCAGACACACTGAAACCATAATCACAGAAAACTAGCCAATCTGATCACATGGACCACAGCCTTGTCTAACTCAATGGAACTAAGCCATACCGTGTGGGGCCACCCAAGACGGTTGGGTCATGGTGGAGAGGTCTGACAGCATGTGGTCCACTGGAGAAGGGAATGGCAAACCACTTCAGTATTCTTGCCTTGAGAACCCCATGAGCAGTATGAGAAGGCAAAATGACAGGATACTGAAAGAGGAACTCCCCAGGTCAGTAGGAGCCCAATATGCTACTGGAGATCAGTGGAGAAATAACTCCAGAAAGAGTGAAGGGATGGAGCCAAAGCAAAAACAATACCCAGTTGTGGATGTGACTGGTGATAGAAGCAAGGTCTGATGCTGTAAAGAGCAATATTGCATAGGAACCTGGAATGTTAGGTCCATGAATCAAGGCAAATTGGAAGTGGTCAAACAGGAGATGGCAAGAGCGAATGTCGACATTCCAGGATCAGTGAACTAAAATGGACTGCAATGGGTGAATTTAACTCAGATGACCATTATATCGACTACTGTGGGCAGGAATCCCTTAGAAGAAATGGAGTGGCCATCATAGTCAACAAAAGAGTCCGAAATGTAGTACTTGGATGCAATCTCAAAAATGACGGAATGATCTCTGTTCATTTCCAAGGCAAACCATTCAATATCACGGTAATCCAAGCCTATGCCCCAACCAGTAACGCTGAAGAAGCTGAAGTTGAACGGTTCTATGAAGACCTACAAGACCTTTTAGAACTAACACCCAAAAAAGATGTCCTTTTCATTATAGGGGACTGAAATGCAAAAGTAGGGAGTCAAGAAACACCTGGAGTAACAGGCAAATTTGGCCTTGGAGTACGGAATAAAGCAGGGCAAAGGCTAAAAGAGTTTTGCCAAGAGAACTCACTGATCATAGCAAACACCCTCTTCCAACAACACAAGAGAAGACTCTACACATGGACATCACCAGATGGTCAACACCCAAATCAGACTGATTATATTCTTTACAGCCAAAGATGGAGAAGCTCCATACAGTCAGCAAAAAGAAGACCGGGAGCTAACTGTGGCTCAGATCATGAACTCCTTATTGCCAAATTCAGACTTAAACTGAAGAAAGTGGAGAAAACCACTAGACCATTCAGGTATGACCTACATCAAATCCCTTAACTATACAGTGGAAGTGAGAAATAGATTTAAGGGACTAGATCTGATAGAGAGCCTGATGAACTATGGACGGAGGTTCGTGACATTGTACAGGAGATAGGGATCAAGACCATTCCCATGGAAAAGAAATGCAAAAAGGCTAAATGGTTGTCTGAGGAGGCCTTACAAATAGCTGTGAAAAGAACAGAAGTGAAAAGCAAGGAGAAAAGGAAAGATATTCCCATTAGAATGCAAAGTTCCAAAGAATAGCAAAGAGAGACAAGAAAGCCTTCCTCAGCAATCAATGCAAAGAAATAGAGGAAAATAACAGAATGGGAAAGACTAGAGATCTCTTCAAGAAAATTAGAGATACCAAGAGAACATTTCACGCAAAGATGGGTTCGATAAAGGACAGAAATGATATGGATCTAACAGAAGCAGAAGATATTAAGAAGAGGTGGCAAGAATACACAGAAGAATTGTATAAAAAACATCTTCACGACCCAGATAATCACAATGGTGCGATCACTCACCTAGAACCAGACATCCTGGAATGTGAAGTCAAGTGGGCCTTAGGAAGCATTACTATGAACAAAGCTAGTGGATGTGATGGAATTAAAATTGAGCTATTTCAAATCCTAAAAGATGATGCTGTGAAAGTGCTGCACTCAATATGCCAGCAAATTTGGAAAACTCAGCAGTGGCCACAGGACTGGAAAAGGTCAGTTTTCATTCCAATCCCTAAGAAAGGCAATCCCAAAGAATGCTCAAACTACCGCACAATTGCACTCATCTCACACGCTAGTAAAGTAATGCTCAAAATTCTCCAAGCCAGGCTTCAGCAATACGTGAACCGTGAACTTCCAGATGTTCAAGCTGGTTTTAGAAAAGGCAGAGGAACCAGAGATCAAATTGCCAATACCTCCTGGATCATCGAAAAAGCAAGAGAGTTCCAGAAAAACATCTATTTCTGCTTTATTGACTATGCCAAAGCCTTTGACTCTGTGGATCACAATAATCTGTGGAAAATTCTGAAGGAGATGGGAATACCAGACCACCTGACCTGCCTCTTGAGAAACCTGTATGCAGGTCAGGAAGCAACAGTTAGAACTGGACATGGGACAACAGACTGGTTCCAAATAGGAAAAGGAGTACGTCAAAGCTGTATATTGCCACCCTGCTTATTTAACTTATATGCACAGTACATCATGAGAAACGCTGGGGTGGATGAAGCACAAGCTGGAATCAAGATTGCTGGGAGAAATATCAATAAGTCAGATATGCAGATGACACCACCCTTATGCCAGAAAGTGAAGAGAAACTAAAAAGCCTCTTGATGAAAGTGAAAGAGGAGAGTGAAAAAGTTGGCTTAAAGCTTAACATTCAGAAAACTAAGATCATGGCATCTGGTCCCATCACCTCATGGGAAATAGATGGGGAACAGTGGAAACAGTGTCAGACAGAGGATGGGATGGCTGGATGGCATCGCTGACTCGATGGGCATAGGTTTGGGTAGACTCTGGGAGTTGGTGATGGACAGGGAGGCCTGGCATGCTGCAATTCATGGGTTCGCAAAAGAGTCGGACATGACTGAACAACTGAACTGAACTGAACTGAAAATTCTATCAGGGGGTTCAGTCAAAGCTACTTGCTTGGTAATATGGAGACATTATTAGCCATTTTCTTTGTGTTGACATTTGCACTGATGGAACAAAAGCAATAGTGGGTCAAAGTACCTAAGCATGGATCAAGGCAGTGGCACTAAACTGCATTCATGTTTTTCATCATCAATATATTCCTTGTAAAAGAAATGTGAGTTTCACTTAAGAATGTTCTGGGAGCAGGGGTGGGGGAGAATGTTCTGGGGGACTTCCCTGGCAGTTCAGTGGTTAAGACTCTGCCTTCCAATGCAGGGGTTGAGTTTGATCCCAGGATAGGGACCTAAGATACTGAATGCCACAAGGTATGATCAAAAAGGTAAAAAAAAAAGCTTTGATTGAACAATGAAATTTCATTTTATTATAATAAATCTCAACCCTTTGAGTATATTTTGTTTTTAACAGTTTGCATGACGAATAGGAAGGATATCTAAGACACTTCTACCTTGTATTGTAGTATGATGTTGGCTTGAGGAAAAGCACTTGTTTGATTGAATTGCAAGCTAAACAATCCAGTTTTTCATGGAACATTTTTTTTTACCTTGAAAGAACAATTGACATGAAAACTATGGTTATTTAGACTTCAGTATTTGGCCAACATTTTGTTGAAAATGAATCAAGTGATCCTGTCATCTCAAGGGAAATAACTGATAATATCTGTTGTCAATGATAAACTCTAATCTTTCAAGTAAGAAGTCAAATTTTGGAAAACCTATAACTGTTACTGTAAGGTTGAGAATTTCTCAATACCATAAAGACATTTTTGATAAGATTAATAGTTATATTAATGAATGTGAGTGTTTATATTGTATTATCACAAAATGAGTCAACAATTGGAAGATCTGTATAACTGGGTGAGTCATTTTCCAAATGACTAACGTATGAGGTTACAAAATCATGGATAATAGATCCATTCAAAGTGCAAGCTAGACCAATGGATTTTAATGTAACAGAGTACAAAAGGTTCATTGATATGGTTTCAGATTCAACACTGCCAATAAACGTTAAGAAATTACCACTTGTGAAGTTTAGGTGTAGCATCAAAGAAGAATATTCACAGTGTATTAGTTTTATATTGCTGCCATAACAAGATACCACAAACTTAACAACTTAATATGATAACCATTTATTATTTCACACTTCTGTAGGTCAGAAGTCCAGGGGGTTTCACCTGAGTTCTCTGCTGAGCCAAGTTGTCAGCTGGGCTGGATTGTTACCTAGAAGCTCTCGGGGGAAATTTTCTGCTCCCAAGCTCACTCAGAACATTAGAAAAGCTTAGTTCCTTCAGGTTGTAGGTTTGAGGTCCTTGTTGCCTTGCTGACTTGTCTTCTAAAAGCCACTCTCTGCTCCCAGAGGCTGCCCACATTTCCTCTCATGTGGCCCCTTCCATGTTCAAACCATCAATGGCACTTTGTCATGCTTCCACTCTCTCTTCCTTCTCTGCCCCTAGCCAGAGAAAGCAATCTGCTTTTAAAGGATTTATATGATTAGATGAGTCCCACTGAGACTCTCTCTTTGCCAAATAACTAACATAACCATGGGAGTGATAAACATCGTTAACACCCACTCTCAAAGGAGAGGACATTTATTCACAGGTGAGGGTCATTTTGGGGATCATTCTTAGAATTCTACCTAAAAACTATTAAATAACTCCCTTCTCTAACTACATATATTTGTGAGGCTATATTCTCCTCATATACTTTAACCAAAACAACATATTGCAACAGACTGAATACAGAAGCAGGTATGAGAATCCAGCTGTTTTTTATACCATCGGATATTAAAGAGATTTGTAAAAATGTAGTACAATGCCAGTTTTCTTGCTAATATTTTTTTTTGGAAAATAGTAATTTTTCATTAAATCAGTTCAGTTTAGTCACTCAGTTGTGTCCGACTCTTTTCGACCCCATGGACTGCAGCACACCAGGCCTCCCTGTCCATCACCAACTCCCAGAGTTGACTCAAACTCATGTCCACTGAGTTGGTGATGCCATCCAATCATCTCATCCTCTGTCATCCACTTCTCCTCCTGCCTTCAATCTTTCCCAGCATCAGGGTTTTTTCCAATGAGTCAGTTCTTCTCATCAGGTGACCAAAGTATTGGAGTTTCAGCTTCAACATCAGTCCTTCCAATGAATATTCAGGACTGATTTCCTTTAGGATGGACTGGTTGGGTCTCCTTGCAGTCCAAGGGACTCTCAAGAGTCTTCTCCAACACCACAGTTCAAAAGAAGCAATTCTTTGGCGCTCAGCTTTCTTTATAGTCCAACTCTCACATCCATACATGACTACTGGAAAAACCACAGCTTTGACTAGACGGACCTTTGTTAGCGCAAAGTAATGTCTCTGCTTTGTTAATATGCTATCTAGATTGGTCATAACTTTTCTTCCAAGGAGTAAGCGTCTTTTAATTTCATGGTTGCAATCATCATCTGCAATGATTTTCGAGCCCCCCAAAATAAAGTCTCTCACTATTTCCATTGCTTCTCCATCTATTTGCCGTGAAGTGATGGGGCCGGATGCCATGATCTTAGTTTTAAGCCAACTTTTTCACTCTCCTCTTTCACTTTCATCAAGAGGCTCTTTAGTTCTTCTTTGCTTTCTGCCATCAGGGTGGTGTCATCTGCATATCTGAGGTTATTGATATTTCTCCCGGCAATCTTGATTCCAGCTTGTGCTTCTTCCAACCCAGCATTTCTCATGATGTACTCTGCATATAAATTAAATAAGCAGGGTGACAATATACAGCCTTGACGTACTCCTTTCCTGATTTATTAAATATATGTTAACATGCAACAGCGTTATTATTGTGATTTTGAATTAAAAAAGAGTTTTAAATTTTGTCCATTTTAATTTCTATTATGTTAAATATCAAATGATATAACCCATTAATAGTAAAGCTTTTTTGGAGTCTTTAATAATTTTTTTCAAACTTTAAACTTTTTATTTTTTATTGGGGTATAGCTGATTAACAGTGTTGTGGTAGTTTCAGGTAAACAGAAAAGGTACTCAGCCATACATATACATGTATCCATTCTCCCTCAAACTCCTCTCCCATTTAGGCTGGGATGTAACATGGAATCTTTAATAGTTTTTTTAAATAGTTTTTTAGCTAGTACTTTTAATTTATTTATTGTTAAATTGACATACATGTCATTCTATATCGTGTGACCAAATGTGAAAAGATACTTAAAATTCATTCTTTTTGGTGTACAGTTCCATGAATTGTAGACTTATACAACAATCTTTACAGTTACAACATCCAAAACAATTCCCTGTGCCACATCATTGTAGTCAACTGCTGTCCCTACTCCCAGTCCCAGTCAACCACTAATCTGTTCTGCATTCCAGTAGCCTTGTCATTTGAAGAATGTCATATAAAGGGAATCACACAGTAAGAGGCCTTTTGAATCTGGCTTCTTTCACTCAGCATAATACATATGAGCTTCATGCATGTGGTTGCCTGTATCAGTGTTATTAATACATCCTTTTTATTGCTGAGTAGTATTCCGTTGTGGAGTTCCCAGGTGGCACAACGGTAAAGAATCTGCCTGCCAATGCAGGAGATGCTGGAGACGCAGTTTCAATCCCTGGGTTGGGAAGATCCCCTGGAGGAAGAAATGGCAACTCTCTCCAGTATTCTTGCCTGGAAAATTCCATGGACAGAGGAGCCTGGCATGCTACAGTTGGAGGGGGGCAGTCACAAAGAATCAGACTCGACTAAGAATACAGACACATACACAGAGTATTCCATTGTACAGATGTGCCATAGTTTATTTATCCATTCAGTAGCTGAAAGACATTGAGTTGTTTCCTAAATAGTTTTTAAAAGTTTAAAGTGGTCTTATATGTGGAATCTAAAAAGAAATGATGCAAAGGAATTTACTTACAAAACATAAATGGATTATCATGGAAGCAACCTAGATGCCCATCAGCAGATGAATGGATAAGGAAGCTGTGGTACATATATACCATGGAATATTACTCAGCCATTAAAAAGAATTCATTTGAATTAGTTCTAATGAGATGGATGAAACTGGAGCCCATTATACAGAGTGAAGTAAGCCAGAAAGATAAAGAACATTGCAGTATACTAACACATATATACGGAATTTAGAAAGATGGCAACTATGGCCCTATATGCAGGGCAGAAGAAGAGACGCAGAAGTACAGAACAGACTTTTGAACTCTGTGGGAGAAGGTGAGGGTGGGATGTTTCGAAAGAACAGCATGTATATTATCTGTGGTGAAACAGACCACCAGGTCAGGTGGGATGCATGAGTCAAGTGCTCAGGCCTGGTGGGCTGGGAAGACCCAGAGGAATCGGGTGGAGAGGGAGGTGAGATGGGGGACCGGGATGGGGAATACGTGTAACTCTATGGCTGATTCATATCAATGTATGACAAAACCCACTGAAAAATAAAAAATAAAAAATTTAAAAAAAAACATAAATGGATTATCTAAGGAGAACAGACTTATGGATGCCAGAGGGAAGGATGGGGGAAGGGATAGTTAGGGAGTTTGGGATGGATATGTGTGTATGTGCTTAGTTGCTCAGTCATGTCCAACTGTTTGTGATACCATGGACTATAACCTGCCAGGCTCCACTGTCCATGGGATTCTCTAAGCAAGAATACTGGAGTGGGTTGCCATTTCCTTCTCCAGCGGATCTTCGTGACCCAGGAATCAAACCTGGGTCTCCTGCATTGCAGGCAGATCCCTGGGTCGGGAAGATCCCCTGGAGAAGGGAATGGCTACCCACTCCAGTATTCTTGCCTGGAGAATCCCCATGGACAGAGGAGCCTGGCAGGCTACAGTTCATGGAATCACAGAGAGTCAGACACGACTAAAGCGACTTAGCACACACACACGCATGTACATCAGTATATAAGGGTCTGGATTTCAGAGGGGATAGGGTTGGAAGGATTTAAAGATCAGATGCAACGGGGTGTGGAGGGTCAGAGAGAGAGAAAAGAGTGAGATTAACTCTGAGGTTTCTGGCTTAAACAGCTAGCTTTTTACAAAGGAAAAAACTGAGGGAGGATTGGTTTTAGTTCAAAGGCAATCCAGGATACAATTTTGAACATGCTGATTTTGAGATGCTTTTGAGGTATTTAAATGGAGATGTTTCCAGGTGGCATGGGCTTCCCAGTTGGTGTTAGTGGTAAAGAACCCACCTGCCAATGCTGGAGACACAAGAGACCTGGGTTTGATCCCTGGGTGGGGAAAATACCCTGGAGAAGAGAATGGCTACCCACTTCAGTATTGTTGCCTGGAGAATCCCCATGGACTGAGGAGCCTGGCAGGCTACAGTTCATGAAATTGCAGAGTCAGACACTACTGAAGCAACTTAGCACACAAACACAGATGCACATCAGTATATAGGGGTCTGGATTTCAGAGAAGTCTGGGCTGAAAGTGATGATTAGAAGTCATGAGACTATAGAGGGTCATTGAAACCATAAGAGATAAATGAGACTTCCAAGAGTGGAGATGCAGAGTGAGAGGGGAAGAAGACCTAGGTCAGGCTCCTGAGAAACACATATAAAACGGAGGAGGAATCAATGAAGAAGTAGCCAGAGAGATAGGAGGAGTATCAGGGGAAAGTTATATTACAGAGGCCAGAGGAAGAAAACATTTCAAGAAGGGCAAAGTTATTGGGGACATTGAATTCTGCATGGAAGTCAAGAAGTTAAGAATTGAGATGTGGCCTTTGGATTTGATGACTTTAGGGGTCATTCATGGACTTGATGAGAATTTCTTGGTTTAGCATGTGTCTGACCCTCTCTGCCATCAGCCCTGATTCCTCCCATGGTCTTTTCACGCCTCCCCTCTTTGTCTCTAGAACCTCTATTGTTTTTTAAGTATTTATTTGGCTTGGTCTTAGTTGCGGCATGTGGGATCTTAGTTCCCTGACAAGAGATTGAGCCCGAGTCCCCTGCACTGGAAGGTGGATTGTTAAGCACTGGGCTACCAGGGAAGTCCCCCTAGAATCTTTTTTTATTTCTCCTTGTTGTTCAGCTGCTAAATTGTGTCTGATTATTTGTGATCCCATGGACTGGAGCACGCCAGTCTTCTCTATCTTTCGCTGTCTACCAGAGTTTGCTTAAACTCATGTCCATTGAATCCAACCATTTCATCCTCAGCCACCCACTTCTCCTGCTTTCAATCTTTCCCAGCAACAGGGTCTTTTCCAGTGAGTCGGCTCTTTGCCTCACATGGCCCAAGTATTAGAGCTTCAGTTTCAGCACCAGTCCTTCTAATGAATATTCAGGACTGATTTCCTTTAGGATTGACTGGTTTGATCTTCTTGCTATCCAAGGGACTCTCAAGAGTCTTTTCCAACACCACAGTTCGAAAGCATCAGTTCTTTGGCACTCAGCCTTCTGTATGGTCCAACCGTCACATCCATACATGACTACTGGAAAAACCATAGCTTTAACTAGACAGACCTTTGTTGGCAAAGCGATGTGCCTACTTTTTAATACACTGTCTAGGTGTGTTATTGTTTTTCTCCTTCTAGACTCCTCTTTTTATAGCACCATCTCCTCCCTCTCCCTCAAGACCTCACTTTATACAGATCTCTCTTAGATTTTCTTTCTCAAAGTCCCCACTCCTGCCTCTTCTCCTGCTCTCTTCCCAGAACTAATATTCCTCCCTTTATTCTCTCACCACGGACTCCTCTCCTTCAACAGATACTGCTTTCTCAGACTGCTCTTCTTTTTCCTTTCAGACTCATCTCTGTTCCCTTACTATCTAGGCTCCCTGGATCTCAGCAGGTGTCCTAGAAGATATAGCCTGCTAGCCTTAACACTGATGAATCAGACCATGGCACGATTCCATCAGGATCTGACAGTGCTGACCTGGAGGAAATGCAGCATTAGAACTTAGTCCTTGAGTGGTTGCCAATCTGCTAACCACATCCTGCCCTCATCCGCCCTGGCACTTGCCCCTGAGGTTCTGCCTTTTCCTCTCCTCAGTTGCATAGAATCACTGTGAGCTGATAAGGTGCCCTTCTACTACAAATTCTATCGTGATTCAACCAGCATTTTCTACATATCAAAATGTCTTCCTCTACGTAAGCTTCTCAAGCAGACTTAAGAAGTCAGCAGGAGAAAGATAAGAAGACTTGCCCCAGGTCACACAGCTGGGTAGAGGATTAGAATGTTCTCCCTCCTACCGCTTTCTCTTGCTTGCTTTCATGCCCACAGGCCTCCTCAGGCCTGTGCTCAGGCATGGCTGCCCTTTTAGCTTGACCCAGCCTGCCATGGGGTAGCCCCCTGGAGACACCCTGGCTTAGGAACATTTTCTGGGGGTCAGTACCACATCTACACCTGGAAGACAGTTATAGGCCACCTTTGGAAGAAAGATGGTTTCTGATTTGCTTTGTTGAATTCACACTAGGCAGCAAATCTCTTTGCTTTGATATTGCTTCCAAAATGGAGTCGAGAGTGATGATTAAGAGTCAGGCTCCAGGGTGGACTCTTAGTGCCCATACGTGGTTCTGCTCTGCAGTAGCTCAGTCAGATGATGTACATGAAACCCTGAGCACAGTGCCTGACACCTTGAAAGTGTTCAGTGAATAGTGGCCATTGGCCTTATCATTTTTACTGAGGAATTCTTGGTAGGGAGTCAGTGTGATGCACTGGCAAGTTTACTGAACCAGACATAGAAAGCCCTAGATTCCAGGTCTAACTATTACTGCTCAGCTTGAGTTGCTGGGTGAGTCATTCATTTCATCTCAGTGGGCCCAGGTTTTCTCCTCTGGAAATATTAATAGCTGCCCTACTTCTGTAATATGCTATATAAGCCTTTAAAGCATTCATAATCTTTGACCTAGCAATTCTATTCCTAGGAAATTGTTAGTATTACATGCAAAGATGCTAGGTTATAATAGTAAAAGATGGAAATTAAAAAATGTCTAATAGTTAATGATTTAATTATATTCCTATATGATAGAGTGTAGCATAAGAGACTGAAGCAGGTCTGATTTTCAATTGACATGAAAGTAGGGTCATGTCAATGGATCTTGTCAATGTCATATTATTATATTATTTAGAAATGATAGCAGATTACAGAATTGTAGAGAATAAAGTGATTAAGTTGTGTAAAAAAATATTTTGATGTCTTTTATAGTATACCAAAGTGTTATCAGTGATTAAAACTATGTTTCTTGCTTGTGGTATTACAGAAACCTTTATTTTTCTCTTTATACTTTTTAAAAATTCTTTGCAATCACATCTAGCATGTTTCTAATCAGAAAAAAATAATAGGAAAGCTTTTCATTTTCCATTTGGAGAGGAAACCCATGGCTGTACTCCACTCCACGGAACTTTGGAGAGACTGAAGTGACATGGAGTGTGGTACAAAGGGGAGGCCCACCATGATCATGGTTGCCTCACTCCCACCTTGTAGGGACCAGGACCTCCTCTTTGAAGTCACCAGAGTCTGACCCTACAGTTCACATGTCTGCCCTTGGAGTCAGTTTTAGGGGTGGGGTAGGACTGGGGTTTGCTGGAGAAGAAGCTGGGTGGACGAGTCTGTGGGGTTGTGGGCAGTGCAGGGTTGCTGAGGTACTAGCTTACCAGGGCCATGTTTATGAGGCTTACTTCCTGCTGGCCTTCAGGGCCACTAGCCAGGAACACTTAATGGGGGTTAGCAGAGCCCCCTCCTCTCCCCATCCCAAAGCTGAAATGTTCCAAATTCCTTCTTGGGCCAAACCCCTCTCCCCCCAAGATCTTTCCTGGGCTTACAGAGGTCACCACACAAAAGCCCAGCTGGAGTTTTTGACAGGAAAAACACAAAACTCACCAAAGTTTTTTTTAAGTACCTCAATCTTTCACAGCCTCCAGGGGTTTAATTCTGATCTGTAATAAGTCTCTGACTCAAGGTTGAGATTTGCAGATGGATTTTGCAAAGCTGCGACTAACAATTAGAAATCCTTTATCATCTCAGCCTGGGGCCCCTTGCACCTTCCTACCCTCCCTCAGGATCCCTTCCTTCCTCTCCAGGGCTATACATCTCGTTCAAGGCTCTGCAAAAGAACTGCTTCGTAAGTGTCTCAATTCTGATTTTTTTGCTACCTTTTAAATTTCTAGTTGTTAGCAGTTTGGCCTATGGTGAAGCCAGGATGGGCCACTTTGGGTTTCTGATGGGAGGGCATGGGAGGGAAAATTCAGGAAGCACCTGGACTTGTAGTATTTGTTTCCTCAAGGCTACCACAAAGTTTCCAGTCTTTGAAACTGCGGGGCCAGAAGAAGCACTCTCCAAGTCAGATGATAATTTCTGGATGGAGTTTTTGAGGGCAAAAGGACTGTGATCAAGGGATGGGAGTAAAGGAGGTACAGTTTACCCTTCTGCTTAACTGTGGGTGTGAGGCACTGAAGAGGACTGGAAGGGTGCTTCCTCATGACCAGTTCCAGTGCCTTTCTTGCCATGAAGGCTCATGGAGTAGGCAGAAGATGGATTTCTGAGTGAAGTCCTAAAGTCTCCTCTTTAAGCCCTTAAATAACTCTCTCCCACTGGTCTCCAAGTATCTCATTAGAAAGTCCTTCTTTGAAGAAAATCCTGTTATTTGCAACAACTGTGGATGGATCTTGAGGGCATTATGCTGAGTGAAATAAGTCAGACAAAGACAAATACTGTATGATCTCACTTAATGTGGAATCTAAAACATGAAAACAAAAAGTGAGCACATAGATACAGAGAACAGATGGATGGTTATCAGAAGTTGGGGTGGGGATGGGTGGGTGAAATGGGTGAAGTGGGTCAAAAGGTACAAGCTTCCAGTTATAAAATAAATAAATCCTGAGGATGTAATGTACAGCATGGGAACTATAGTTAATACTGTGCTATAGATTTGAAAGTTGCTAAGAGAGAAGATGATAGAAGCTCTCATCAGAAGAAAAAGAAAAAAGTGTGTAACTCTGGTGATGGATGGTAACCAAACTTATTGTGGCCATCAGTTTGCAATATATGAATATATCAAATGATTATGCTGTACACCTAGAATGAAAAACTAATGACACTTTTGTGACCCCATGTACTGTAGCTCACCAGGCTGCTCTGTCCATGGGATTTCCCAGGCAAGAATACTGGAGTGGGTTGCCATGCCCTCCTTCAGGGGATCTTCTCGACCCATTATATCTCAATAAAAATGAAATTCCTTTTTTGGACTGAGACATTATTCTCTCCAAGTGGCCTCTTTAAAAAATGGAACTGGATGAGAAAAAAAAAAAAAAAAATGGAACTGGAAACATTAACAGCACTTACAGCTGGGGAGGTTATAGGTGATCTCTGTTTTTTAAAATTCTGTCTTTCTGTGTTTTCCAGCATTTTAACATGAGAGTGCTTTACTTTGATGATCAGGACAAAAAGCAACTTCTTTTTTGTGTGTGTGTGTACAAAGTATAACTTTACTTTTATGAAACAAACAAACAAAAACTTGTATCTGAATATATATGTCACTGAGGGCACACACAGAGGGGTGTATCCATGTGCAGAGAGAGTTGTAAAGGAACATCATGCTTCAAACATTGTTTTTCTCCTGACACTTTTCATTTACTTTCCCACAATTCTGTATACTGTAGTATTTTGTTGTTGCTGTTGAGTTGCTAAGTCGTGTCTGACTTTTTTGCGACCCCATGGACTGTAGCCCGCCAGGTTCCTCTGTCCATGGGATTTCTCAGACAAGAATATTGGAGTGGGTTGCCATTTCCTTCCCCAGGGGCAACTTCTCTTTAAAGCAATTAGAAAATCCCTCCATCCAGTTGTAGTTCGCTGTGAACTGCTCCAAGGACAAGCTTTCCAGAAAATCGGGCTTCAAAAGAATGGCTTTGCCACTTACCAGAATGCTTGGGAGTTGGGGGTGAGGTGTGGAGTGGAAAAAGTGTCTCAGATTTCTGGGAGGGACTGTGAGATCAAGGGCTGGAGAAATGAGACTGGCTGAGAGAAGAGAGCTGTGGTGGCCTCCATCTCCTCCATATCCTTCCTTGCACCTGCGGATTCCACCTATCCCACAGAGTCTCATGAAAGTACCCTCAAAGAAAGGGTACCACTCACAAGACTCTTAGAGCAAGAAGTGGGGAATGGCAGGGCAAGGACCTAGGCAAGAAAGGGTTAATTCAGAAGCTGCTGTCCGTCTTGACTCTCTTAATCCTCTCCTGCAGTTCCAGTCCCTCCCCTAAGGAAGATTAAGTAAGAATCCTAAATGAAGCCTTCTTGCGCAGCCCCTGGACAATGAAGTGTGTTGGCCTCATGCCCAGAAGACAAGTTCAGCTTGCCAGACCCAGAGTTCTCTGTCCCTCCAAAGCCACCAGGGCTTGGCTTCTAGGAGGACCCTTCAGAGAGAGGAGCTGCGTTCAAGGGACAGCTGTTCAGTTTTCTAGTTTTCTGTTCAGTTCAGTTTTCTGCTTCTAGTGACAGATGTTCAGCTTTCTCTGTTTGTCCAAGTGGCTTTCTGTCCCCATGGCCTTAGTTGAGACTCAAAACTTTTCATCAAACTAGGGCCTGGAGAAGTGAGGGAACTTCCTCAACAGGTTCCCAGAAGAACCAAGACGAGAAGTTAGTCTTGATTCTCAGACTAGGACTGGTTCTCTAAACCCTCTACTGCTTATCACACAAACCAGAGCAGAATCTAGACTGGCTCACTGTTCAACCACCTGCTATTTTGTCCACCCTATGCCTTCCTGAGCCTGGCTAAAAATTGACCCCATCGGGCCATTTCTCCCAGTTGAATAAGCTCCAACAACTTGCTCTTCCTCCTGATCAGCTCTGCCATATCAGATTCTTTAGAGATTCCAAGCCTCAGTGATGGCATTTAAAAAATTCTTGTTGCTTTTTCCTTGCTGCTTTTATTATTTAGTCTTTGTGTTCAATTTTTGTTAGTCTGATTAATAAGTGTCTTGGCATATTTCTTCTTGGATTTATACTGTATGGGACTCTGGGCTTCCTGGACTTGGATGGCTGTTTCCTTCCCCATTTTAGGGAAGTTTTTGACTATAATCTCCTCGAATATTTTCTCATGCCCTTTCTTTTTGTCTTCTTCTGGGACACCTATGATTTGAACGTTGGGGCAAAGGAGACACAGACATTTTGGACACAATGGGGGATGGAAAGGGTGGGATGATATGAGAGAATAGCATTGAGACACATACATTACTGTATGTAAAATAGATAGCCAGTGGTAGTTCGATATATGACACAGGGAACCCAAAGCCAGAGATCTGTGACAACCTAGAGGGGTGGGATGAGGAAGGAGGTAGATTCAAGAGAGAGGGAATATATGTATACCTATGGCCAATTCATGTTGATGTATGGCAGAAACCAACACAATATTGCAAAGTAATTATCCTCTAATTAAAATACATATATAAATTCTGCCTACCCTTTCCCCAAACCACTTCCCACTTACTTCTACTGAGTCAGGACTGGCTCTGGGGAGAGGCTGTCCTCTTGGGGACACTGTTGACTTTCATAGGAAACTTAAACCAGGCTCTTCTGCCACCATCCCAGGAAAGCTGAAGCAGTAGCTGCTCCTCTGGGAGGCAGGAAGTCTTCTCCCCATGAATCCTCAAGATAAAGCTCACCAATCCCAACCGAAAGCTCAGATATGGATAGGAAGTACAAAGGGGAAATTGTTAAAGCCAACTTGGGGGGAAGAGTGGTACAAGGAAGGTTTCAAGGAGAGGATGAGTCTTGAAGATAACTAGAAATTACCCAGGCAAACGTTGGGTGGTTGAATAGCATGCTTAAGGGTTTGTAGACACATAGAAAGGCAACTTCAGAGAAGTACACATACATGTTCAGGTAGCATTAGAGTGTGTGTGTGTGTGTGTGTGTGTGTGTGTGTGTGTGCACGCGTGTGCACATGCACACAGGAACATAAAGCATGAAGTTGTAGGTTATTGGTGAGAGATGAACCTGGGATAAAGAGCAGGAGTCAGACATTGGAGGGGTTTCCTGGCTTCCTGGGCTAGAGAGTTTTAACTTCATCATGAAAGCAACAAAGAAGTCCTGAAGTTTTTTAAGTGTGGCCAAGAGATGGGGTGATACTAATTGTTTGATTTCCATTTCAGAAAGAGCCTTAGCTACTGGATAGATAATTGATCACAGGGACAGGGCAGAAGTGGAATTAGAGGGACCAATTTGAGACCCCTGTGAGGTTTGCCGCTGGACAAGAGATAATATCAGGTTTGAACTAAAGTCTAGCTAGTGCAGATGGAACAAAGTGGATGCATTTAGGATATATTTTGAGGATAGATCTCATAGGACTTCATAACTGCTTATATGTCAAGAAGAGGTGAGGAACCAAGGATGACTGACTTGGGTTGCTGAATGAATGATAGTCTCACTGAACTAGGGAACACTGTGTGAAGAATAGTTTGGCAGTGGAAAGAGAATAGTGAATATGATTTCAACTTTGCAAAATGTTGAGTCTGAGGTGCCATTAAAACATCCAGATGGGGTCATTCCAAATGAAGTTGCATATAAAAATCTTGAGTTCGAGAGAGAGAGAGAGATCTGTGCCAGATATATGGATTTAGGAGTCACTGGCATAGAGATGGAGTGGATGATGTCACTCATGGAGAATGTAAAGAAAGAGAAGTCTATCTGAAACCCTGGGGGTGGGGGAATAGTCAGATTTATAGAGTGGGTAGAAGAGGAGGAAGTTATAAAGGAGACCTAGGAGAATCATTTTGAGGAGCAAGGAAAACTGGGAGTGATGCTACAGAAAACAAATGAGTAGATAATTTTATGAAGGAGGAGGACAAGGTGAGATGACAGAGATATGAGGGATTTGGGGACAAGTTTGGTAACCTTGGTGAGAACATTTTCAGTGGAGGACTAATGGCAGAGGCCAGCCTTCAAAAGTTGAGCAGTGAGTGGGAGGGGGAAGAAGTAGAGACACCGGTATTAAATGGCTTATTTAAGAATTTTGGCTGCAAAGAAAATGATGAGGAGAGGGTAATAGCTGTGTAGGAAAGAGGTAGAGTATAAAGCTCAGAAAGTGTTAAGTATTTGAAGTGGTCACCAGGAGATGTTCACCAGGGACAAGTAGAAGGACTTCCAAACAGCTCTAAAGATACCACTGAAATACAGAATCATGATCAGATGAAATTATGCCCATTTTAGCAATAAGAAAACCAATGGCTGAAAAAGAGTTACTTGCACAGCATCTCTGCTGATAAGGTGACAGAGCCAAGATTAAAGTAGATTTCCCTCTGCACCTCCCATCAAATGTTTTCTGGCCCCTGCTCTGCAGTGCATTGCATCCACATTGGCATCGTCATATCCATCATTGATGAATAGTATTGATTATCAACCATGGGCCCAATGCTGCAGAGGCACAATAGAGGTTTCATATATGGTTTAGAATTTGGTTTGAGGAGACAAGATAGTCAACAAATGCATGTACTTATAAAATGGTGATGAGAAATCTCTTCAAGAAAATTGGAGATATCAAGGGAACATTTCATGCAAGGAAGGACACAGTAAAGGACAGACAAGAAAGGACCTAATGAAAGCAGAAGAGATTAAGAAGAGGTGGCAAGAATACACAGAGGAACTATACAAAAAAAAAGTCTTAATGACCCAGATAATCATGATGGTGTGGTCACTCACCTAGAGCCAGACATCCTGGAGTATGAAGTCAAGTGGGCCTTAGGAAGCATTACTACGAACAAAGCTGGTGGAGGTGATGGAATTCCAGCTGAGTTATTTCAAGTCCTAAAAGATGATGCTGTGAAAGTGTTGCACTCAATATGTCAGCCCATTTGGAAAACACAGCAGTGGCCACAGGACTGGAAAAGGTCAGTTTTTATTCCAATCCCAAAGAAAGCCAATGCCAAAGAATGTTTAAACTACTGTACAATTGCGCTCATTTCACATGTTAGTAAGGTTATGCTCAAAATCCTTCAAACCAGGCTTCAACAGTATGTGAACTGAGAAGTACAACCTGGGTTTAGAAAATGCAGAGGAATCAGAGATCAAGTTGACAATATTCACTGGATCATAGAGAAAGCAAGGGAATTCCAGAAAAACATCTACTTCTGCTTCATTGACTACACTAAAACCTTTGACTGTGGATCACAACAAACTGTGGAAAATTCTTCAAGAGATGAGAATACCAGAGAACCTTACCTGCCTCCTGAGAAACCTGTATGCAGGACAAGAAGTAACAGTTAGGACCAGATATGGAACGACAGATTGATTCAAAATTGGGAAAGGAGTATGACAAGGCTGTATATTGTCATCTTGCTTATTTAAATAACATGCAGAGTACATCATGTGAAATGCCAGGCTGGATGAATCACAAGCTGGAATCATGATGACAGGAGAAATATCAATAACCTCAGATATGCAGATGATACCACTCTAATAGCAGAAAGTGAACAGGAAATAAAGAGCTTTTTGATGAGGGTGAAAGAGGAGAATGAAGAAGCTTGGTTAAAATTCAACATTCAAAAAACTAAAATCATGGCATCTGGTCCCATCACTTCATGGCAAATAGAAGGGGGGAAAAGTGGAAGCAATGACAGATTTTATTTTCTTGGGCTCTAAAATCACTGTGGATGGTGACTGCAGCTGTGAAATTAAAATTAAAAGACACTTGCTCCTTGGAAGGACAGCTATGAAAAACCTAGACAGTATATTAAAAAGCAGAGACATCAGTTTGCCACAAAAGGTCCATATAGTCAAAGCTATGGTTTTTCCAGTAGCCATATACAGATGTGAGAGGTGAACCATAAAGAAGACTGAGTGCTGAAGAATTGATGCTTTTGAACTGTGGTGTTGGAGAAAACTCTCGAGATGCCCTTGGACAGCAAGGAGATCAAACCAGTCAATCCTAAAGGGAATCAGTCCTGAATAATCATCAGAAGGACTGATGCTGAAGCTGAAGCTGAAGCTTCAATACTTTGATGCAAAGAGCCGACTCATTGGAAAGACCCTGATGCTTGGGGAAGACTGAGGGCAGGAGGAGAAGGGGGCGACAGAAGATGAGATGGTTGGACGGCATCATTGGCTCAATGGATATGAGTTAGAGCAAACTTTGGGAGATAGTGAAGGACAGGGAAGTCTGGCGTGCTGCAGTCCATGGGGTCACGGAGAGTCGGGCACAACTTAGTGACTGAAGAATGACAAAATCAAATGGTGAAACTCTCTCTCTCTCTCCTGTGTTCCCCACCTCTTCTTCATTCCCTTATTCTTCCTCTGATTCTTTCTCTCAATCCTCTTTCCCAACATTGAGCAGCTCTGGTCCCTTACATAAGTGTCATTGGCTCATTTAGAAAGTCTGTTGTAAAGTAAAATAAATAAATAATTTAAAATTTAAAAAAAATCAATAAACACAACTCCTCATAGGAAAAAAAAAGTCTGTATCTTATAGTCCCTCAAACCTCCTTACCACTTTTGTTTATTCATTGAGAGGATATTTTTGAACATCTGCTTTGAGTGTGAAATGGATGGGTAATGCATGGTGCAAGGCATTAGAGATACAGAAATGAGTAAGACATGGTCCTTGCCCTCAAGGAGCTCACAGACTAGTGGGAAAGAATAAGGATTTAAACAAGAGATTGCAATATAGTGAAATGAGTACTTTCTATATTTCCTTAAGTATACAATAGGGATTAGTACCTACCACAAGACATGGTTGTGAATTAAGATGCATAAACTGTTTATAATGGTTGCATGGGATATGAGTGCTGCTATTTTACCATCATTATTAGTAGTAGTAGTTGTACTATGATGGAGGTAAGTAAACACAAGATACCATAA
Organism: Muntiacus reevesi; assembly: GCF_963930625.1. Taxonomy (NCBI): domain Eukaryota; kingdom Metazoa; phylum Chordata; class Mammalia; order Artiodactyla; family Cervidae; genus Muntiacus; species Muntiacus reevesi. The sequence goes on along the minus strand of NC_089271.1, from coordinate 143,450,131 downwards.
GAACACAGAGAGGGGGAACTTGACCTTGACTAAAGTTGTCTGAGTTGAGCCTTAAAGGATGAGAAGGCGCTAACCAGAGAGAAAGAATGCCAGGCATTCTGCATTGTAGGAACAGCCTGAGCTCAGGCTTGGAAGCAAAAGACAGGACATGACTGAGGAATATAAAGTAATTTAGTTCAGCAAGAGCATAGAACATGAGAAGGGCAATGGCAAGAGATGAAGTTTGACAAGTCATAGAGTCCAAACATGTTTGAACTTTATTAGTTGATGGGGAGACACTGGAATGTTGTATGGAGAGTAGAGACTTGATCAGATTAATGTTGAAAGATCACCTTAGCAATGGCAAGGAGAATGAATTGGAGGAGGCAAGATTGGAAGTAAGACCAGTTAGGAAGTCATTGCTATAGTCCAGGGGAGAGAGAATGATGAAGCCCTGGACTGTGGAAGTAGCAGTGGGGATGGAGAGAAGGGTGCTATGGAATCACTGTGGACGGTGACTATAGCCATGAAATTAAAAGACACTTGCTCCTTGGAAGGAAAACTATGACAAACCTGAAAGTGAAAGTGAAAGTCGCTCAGTTGTGTCCAACTCTTTGTGATCCCATGGACTGTTCAGTCCATGGAATTATTTAGGCCAGAATACTGGAGTGGGTAGTCTTTCTCTTCTCCAGGGGATCTTCCTAACCCAGGGATCGAACCCAGGTCTCCCACATTGTAGGCGGATTCTTTACCAGCTGAGCCACAAGGGAAGCCCATGACAAACCTAGATAGCATATTTTAAAAAAGATATATTACTTTTCTGACAAAGGTCTGTGTAGTCAAAGCTATGATTTTTCCAGTAGCTATGTATGGATGTGAAAGTTGAAGACTGAGCACTGAAATATTGACGCTTTCAAACTGTGGTGCTGGAGAAGACTCTTGAGAGTCCCTTGGACTTCAAGGAGATCAAACCAGTCAATCCTACAAGAAATCAACCCCAACTATTCATTGGAGGGACTGCTGCTGAAGCTGAAGCTCCAATACTTTGGCCACGTGATGTGAAGAGCCAACTCATTGGAAAAGACCCTGATGCTCAGAAAGACTGAAGACAAAAAGGGATGTCAGAGGATGAGATGGTTAGATAGCATCACCGACTCAATGGACATGAATTGGAGCAAACTCTGGGTGATAATGAAGGACAGGGAAGCCTGGCATGCTGCAGTCCATAGTATTACAAAGAGTCAAACAGGACTTAGTGACTGAGCAGCAACAACAAGAATTGGTGAGACTGTGACAGTAGAAGGTGACAGGTATGTGTGAGAGAAGAGTCAAGAATCACTTCTAGGATTTGGGTCTGGTGCAAGGATATCATAGGTATCATTCAGTGAACCCATGGAAGAACTGTTTGGGGAAGGATGCAGCGGGGGTGTTTGTGATGAGGCCTCTTTTGAACGTGTCAAACTTGAGCTGCCCATGAGATTTCCAAGTGGATGGTGATTGGTCTGGAAGTCTTGAAGCTCAGGAGAAAGGTCTATGCTGGAAACACAGATTTGGGAGTGCCAGGAGATGGGTAGGAGGTTACATCATGGGTGTGGATACATTTGCTCAAGGACAGAGTGTTGATTGAGGAAAGGATGGACTTTCAAGGAATACTCACATTTAAGAGATGATTACAGAAAGAGCAGTCTTGAATAAGGCTAAAATTGAACAGCCAGATTTTGGTGGGTTCAAAAACAAGTGGGTCAGAGGGTCTTGAGGTGGATGGAAGCAAGGATGTGCCCTTGACCCTTAGTGTCTTGAACCTTGGTAAGAGTCGGGGGCACCTGTGTGGGATGCTCCTTGAACACTTGAAAACCCTGAGCAGCGCTGTGATTCTAAAGGATTGACTTGGATGACTGGCTCTTACAAAGTCCTCCATTCTGGAACAGCTGCCTTTTCCTCTGTATACCTTAGTGCCCCTAACGGATAGCCCAGGAATGTCAGGGCTCCCTCCAGGCCCTGGAACAACCTTCGCTCTTGAATCCTCCCACATCTCCTGAGAGGTCTAGGGGATGGTGGCACAACTATTAGGAGAGCAGACAGGAAACGTCTGGGTGTGTGATACATGCGGGAGGCCTCAGGTTAGCCTGTGGAGGAGGATTGGGGCAGGGCTGGGAGGACTTGAACTCTGAGAGTGTGGACAGATGCCCCGTTGTCTGCCCCAACCTGCCCTGGAGTCGACTTTCACCTTGGACAGGGTGACCCAGGGCTATAACCACTGATCTCTAGGCTGCTGTAGAGTCAAGAGGCCTCTGAGAACCTAGAGTCCAAGGTTATATCTTAGGGTCTGTTCCTCCTGCTCCTGTGCCTTGGAATTTGGCCCCAAGGTGCAATTGAGGGGCCCTGTGGCACCACTGCTGGGCAATGCATTAAACAGCAGGGCTTGGAGACAGAGCCAGCTGACAGTGTGACCTGGAGTTAACATAGTCACCACAAACGACCCTGCCATTGCCACCTTCTCAGAAAGCAGCCACCTGTCTGGCTCCTGGTTTTGTCTGGCTGCCAATATAAAGCATGTGCCTACGCAGGAGCTGATGACATTTTGGCTCCACTTTCAAAGTTTTTTTTTTTTCTTTCTTTCTCATGTGTTTTTTCTAAAGATAACAAAGGTCAAAAGGCATCCAGCATTTTCTGGTTTCTCATAAGCTTCTGGTCAATATTTAATCTGGTTTATGGATTTTTTTAAGGTCTTCTAGATGCCTTCTTGAGCCTGCTTGTGGCCACCCACAGATACTTGTAAGGAGGAGAGAAGTCGGCCTGGCAGAGACACTGTGAAATGAGGGATTAGAGGCCGGAATCCAAGGAGCCAAAGCTACAGCCAGCAGACAAGGGAACCTGCCGTGAAGTCGCGTGTGCTGAGAGGTCTGCCATGGCCTCTATTGGCCTCCAGCTTGTGGGCTACATCCTGGGCCTTCTGGGGCTGTTGGGCACCCTGATTGCCATGCTGCTCCCCAGCTGGCGAACAAGCTCCTATGTTGGTGCCAGCATTGTGACTGCGGTTGGCTTCTCCAAGGGCCTCTGGATGGAGTGTGCAACACACAGCACAGGAATCACCCAGTGTGACATCTACAGCACCATGCTAGGCCTGCCCGCTGACATCCAAGCTGCCCAGGCCATGATGGTGACATCCAGCGCCATGTCCTCCTTGGCCTGCATTGTCTCTGTGGTGGGCATGAGATGCACAGTCTTCTTCCAGGAGTCTCGAGCCAAAGACAGAGTGGCAGTGGTGGGCGGAGTCTTCTTCATCCTTGGAGGCCTCCTGGGCTTCATCCCTGTTGCCTGGAATCTTCACGGGATCTTGCGAGACTTCTACTCCCCGCTGGTGCCTGACAGCATGAAATTTGAGATCGGAGAGGCTCTTTACCTGGGCATTATTTCCTCCCTGTTCTCCCTGGTAGCTGGAATCTTCCTCTGCTTTTCCTGCTCACCCCAGGGAAATCGCTCCAACTACTACGATGCCTATCAGGCCCAGCCCCTGGCCACTAGGAGCTCTCCAAGGCCTGGTCAAGCGCCCAAAGGCAAGAGTGAGTTTAACTCCTACAGCCTGACAGGGTATGTGTGAAGAACCAGGGGCCAGAGCTGGGGGTGGTGGCTGGGTCTGTGAACACCAGTGGACAGTGCCCCCCCACGCCCACAGGTGAGGGATATTGGCACTGGATCGTGTCAGAAGGTGCTGCTGAAGATAGACTGACTTTGCCACTGGATCAAACAAAGGCAGAAACAGGAGCTGGTGTGACAGCATGCAGGTTAAACTATTAAGACTCTCGCTAAGCCAGACTTTCTGTTTCCTTCATTTTGGCACCTTCCACCCCCCTTGCCCTGGAATACACAACCCTCAACTCCAACCATCCCCTACAAGAAGCCAGGCCCCAGCATGTCCCCTTTACCCTTTGATTTACCTGGGAGTCCATCCAAAAGCCCATTAAGTGTGTCCCACTGATTGACCCTCTCTGTGATCAAAGACCCTTCCTCTTGCTGAGGTTGGCTCTTAGCTCATTGCTGGGGGGTGGGGGTGGGTGCGAAGGGGTGGTGGCTCCTATGGGCATGGCACCAATCTCCTTTGCAAGCCTCCCTCCAAACAAACTGATTGGCCAGTAATGGGCCCTGGAGCCTCCTCCATCCCACTCTTATGACTCCACATGTCTAGAATGAATGTGTCTAACTGAATGTGTATGAACTGAAATAAAGCCACCCCACTGTACTGAGGGAACAGACAGCAATGGGGTGGAGGATGAGAGGGCAAGGACCAAAGCTGAGGACCAAAAAAAAAAAAAAAGGCCAGAATCATGGCCCAGGGACCTAGCTTCCAGAGAGAGGAAAGCACAAGGAAAGAACATATGACAGAGCACTCAAGGGGGCAGTAGACTCTTGACTGTACCAAGGAGCTACCTCAAAAGCTACAGCTCCAACTTGCACTGAAGCCCCTGTCTCCCTCTGACCTGGCGTCCTGCTAGCAACAGGCGAAAAGGACCTGCACAATGGTTTCTGTAGGAAAAGGAAACTGGTTTGGTTTGGAGATGGCCCTTGGCTGGGGGGTGACAGCATGGGAGGACATGGGTGGGAACTACAATGAGTGTTTTTATTGGGCCAGAGAGAGGCAACCTCCAGGAGTCTTCAGGCTTAATGGAGAACCAGCCTGAAGGCTGAGATCAGGCCCCCAGGGTCTGCCCACAGAGCACAGTAGCACCTCTGAAAGACCACAGCCCCAGATGGGCCCCCTGTCAGTCACCTTCATGTTCTCCCGACCATCCTTTACCAGACATGGTGGAATTGCTAGAAGGCATTGAAGGGCTCCAGCATGGAGTCATCCTGACCCAGGTGCCATGGCCCTCACCTGAGTGATAGCTGAATTGCCGCCTGGGATTTTGGTTGAGATGGACGAGTAGAGGATTCCTAGGCAGACAGTTTCAGCTCAGCTCCAAGATTTCAAAATGCCCCCTTTCCCCTGGGGATGGAGGTGGGGGTGACAGTCACAAACAAACCAAAGGCTTGAGCATGACTAGCTTCTGACAAACTCCAATACACTGCCCCACACCTCAGCGCCAGCAGGAGGGGTCCAGTCATTGTCTATAACATGTCTTTCACAGTTCTTGCTTGTATTTAAGCTCCTCTCCTAAGCAGGAAGGCCCTCTCCCCTTAGTCAAATCTTCCTCATGCTTGAAGAAGTCGCTTGGCACCGCCTCCTTCACTGAGCCTCCTCTGACCACTCCGTCCCTCTCCTACCCCTCCATCCTCCAACCCTCAATGTAAAAAATCACTTTGATGCTTATTATTCACAATTTTTGATGGATAATTATCTTTCCATGTGTATGTAACCAATTTCATAAGTACATTGTAAACTCTTGAAGGGTAGGGTCCATATCTTAGCCATGTGTATATTTTTCAGACTATCTGTAAGAGTGCTGAGCACATAGTAGGTGATCAATAAACACTTGTTAATTGAACAACTGTTTTATTAATTCTAATTAATTCAGACAAGGCAGGTGTGACTGAGGGAACTGGGCGAAGGGGAGGGTAGAATGAAAATTGGTCTTTCTCTCCACCAGGTGAATAGAAAATTCTAGACCTTACTGGAGACATTAAGAAAGCAGGATGCTCTTGCCCCTTCTTAGGGAAACATTAACCTTTTCATAATGTCCAGGGACCCTCCCTTCTTACAAGTTATTTCCTTTAAGTTATTTGCTAAATGCTTACATATTTATTCCACTCATCTCTGAACCACCATTATGAGGAAGGTGAAATAGATCAACAAATCTCCCTTTGGCAGATGGAGAAACTAAGGCACATATCAGTAAAGAGATTTTTGCAGGGCCACACAGTTTGTATAGGTGCCTGAGTTTCCTGACTCCAAAAATAGGACTCTGCCAACAAAACAATATTAACAGCCAGTACCGAAAGCCTGCCAGAGGTTGCACGTTGTCTGAGGAAAATAACGCGTGGCCAGTAAGGTAACACTGGGGACATATAGGGTCTGCTGGTCTCCTGTGAGAGAAATCTGGCCAAGCAGGATCAATTCACTGAGTGAACTACTTGGAACTGCCTGTCCTGCCATGCTGGTCAGTTGGCCAGCCTGGGTCCAGCTAACTGGCCCATTAGGGGGAATGTCAAGCTTACGTTTAAATAAGACATGACACCTCAACTCCAATTCCTCTACTTCTGGAGGTGTGGGAGTTTGGAAAGCCAATGATTTAGCACTGTTCTAACCTCATTGGGAATTAACCAAGTCTGATGTGTAAACATGTTGAGTGTGGCAACCCTGACAAGAATGGAGCCCTACAAGACTCAGCCTCCCCGGTCCCTAGACCTGGTGGGCCTCAGCACACAGGAGCCTGTTATAAGACACACTACCCTTGCATTCCTGAGGTGAGCCTTCTTTGTGGCAGAGGTTAGGACCCTACCATCCAATCCCATTTAGAGGGAATAGTGGCAGGCAGGAGTAAGGGCAGTGGGGAGAGGGCTCTCTGAACACACGTGTAATAAAAGGTCATATCTCTGGCCTGGTACCAAGAAACCCAGAGCCCTTGACTGGGGGCCGCTGGAATTTGGTAAATGGATTAGCCTTGCTGACTCTGCTGGGCTGTGTGTGCTTAGTCACTCAGTCGTGTCCAACTCTTTGTGACCCCTGGACTGTAGCCCGCCAGGCTCCTCTGCCCATGGATTTCCCAGGCAAGAATACCAGAATGGTTTGCCATTTCCTCCTCCAGGGGATCTTTCTGGCCTAGGGGTCGAACCTGCGGCTCCTGCCTCATCTCCTGCATTGTAAGTGGATTCTTTACTGTCTGAGCCAGTGGGTTGCAACCTGCTATGGGCTCTGATGACCCACCACTTGGTAGCCAAAACCCTTTCAGATCCATGATTTCACTGCCTCCTCAAAATACCCCCAATGAAGCAGGTCTTTTACAGGAGACAAAAGGGAGGCCCAGAGAGGTGAGTAAATTCCTTAAAGTCACAGTGTCAGAATCTGAACCTAAGCTTGGAAACCCATCCCACACCAAACATGGGTCTGGGATTCTGTCTCAGAAGGTGTAAGTCGGGGACGGGGGGCAGCCTGTGACTCTTCAGATTCCTGCTACCTTCCTGCTCCTGTCTTTCACTACAGTATAAGGGCTTTTGAGGAAAATAGGACACAGAGCTTCCCGTCATGTTAGATTGAGGCTTGTCTGAGAGCTCCTCCTTTCTTTTAATTTGGGAAGAGTCTATGGAAGGAGTTAGACATTCATCGCCAACTAGAAAAACTGGGACAGGGGTGATAAAGAGCAAGTGATCCTTTTGGGTAGTTGAGCAAGAAAAGCCTTGCTCTAGCTACTTTCCCAGAACTCTCTTTGAGCCTGGGTCCAAGTTGAACAGCTTTCAGGTCACCCCATTGCCTTCCGTCATAAAGTAATTTAGATTAGCCACAGACCTAGGGAACAGTGAAGGCCATTGCGTCTATTCCTTGGCCACACAGTTCTGACCCTTGCACAAGGAGAGATGTTTCTGCCTTCCCTTATTCCTCTGATAATGGTGTGACTCATGTTTTTCCCCCTGGAGGCCTTACTGACCCTTGGCTATGTGATTATTAACAGGGGAGGAGGAGGCCAAAACTGGCTTCTTGGTGGAAAGACGAACTCCAACTTTCTGAAAGACCTTCATTCAGCCAGTCAAACAGCCATGCAGCCAGCTTTCCAGCTGGCGAGCTACCAACTGCCCTCTTACCTGGTGGTAGGCAATGTGCTAAAGCCTTTGACGGTAACAAGGGTGAACAAGGTAACGTCTGTGCCTAGTAGCAGGTGATACTTGATCTATGGGAGATAAGACATGCACACCCACCTCTGGTACAAGATATAAAATGGTCTGTCTTGTGAGAGATAAGGAAAAGTGCCACAAGATAGAGGTATATCAGGGGCTAGTTAAAAACGGTTTGAAAAACCCCTAAATCCCAATCCATAGGAAAGGAGGGTCTGGCACTACTTCAGCTTCTGGGGGAAGGATGATCAAACAAAGAAAACTACTTCCTCCAGCTGAAGGACCATAGGGATAGAGAAGTAGGGGAGAGGGCTATACTAAGGAAGAAACAGGGATATGCCACACAGCTAACCTGCGAGCTCTTTGAGTTTGCCTCACAGAACCCTAAGCGGCTCTAATGGAGAGAGAGACACTGGGGCTCAGCCTCGCCCTCCTCATCTCCTTCTCCTGGGCAGGGCTCCGGAAACTGCTGGAAGCAGCAGAGGCAGTGTCCATCCAGGTAACCTGAGGCCTTTGGGCTCTCGGCCAGAGGAGAAACACGTCTGTACATGAGAGAAGGGAGAGGAGGGCCCCAGGGCTAAAGGAAGCCAAATGAGGCCTTGCAGGGTCAACCACTCAGCCCTACGCTCACGGATGTGGGATTCTTTCATGCCTGCAACTGCCCGCTCTGGGACATGCAGACTCCAGGCTGGAAAGTCCATGTGCTTCTCTTCAGCGGGCTGAAGACCAGCCTTTGCCAAGTCTGGTCTCGTGGACCCAGCGAGCGGCTCTCAGCTTTGATGAGAATTTCTGTTATCTCAATGGGAAGGTGGGGGGCGAACTTCAAACAGGAAGTCCAGCAGGTTATCTCTCTCTCTTGCCCTAAAATGTGGTTCCCTACATGCTGTGATGCGATCGCTGATAGAATATTAACAATCGGGTGGAGAGGGAGGTAGGAGGGGGGATCAGGATGGGGAATACATGTAAATCCATGGCTGATTCATGTCAATGTATGACAAAAACCACTACAATATTGTAAAGTAATTAGCCTCCAACTAATAAAAATAAATGGAAAAAAATATTAACAGGCTGTTATCAGGAACAGCTATACAAAAACTATAATCTGACCACCCCCTCCACCTCATACAACCCACCACCTTCCTGAGAATTGCAGCTCAGGAATTCCTAGTTAAAACTTGCCTACAATTCCCTGCTCTAGGCCTCATTTCTCTGCAAGACAAGCAGGAGGTTCTTAGGGCTTGACAAAGCAGGAAGTCACCATACAAGGGCAAACCAGGAGGTGCTGCTTTCCTGTCATCCTGAAATCCCATTCTTCCACTACAGCACCCTCACCGCCTTATAAGTCACTTCTTAGGAAGGCCTTGAAGAACTTTCTCTTCATAAGGCCTTGTGGAGAAAACCTTGAGAAAACTCACAGGCTTTCAAAAAGACATTAGGGAGTGAAATTTGGATGTGAAATTAGATGCCAAATGAGTGTAAGTAGTGTGGCAGGCAACCCAGCATTTCAGTGGTTAATTCCTTTTCTCCAACAGTGCTTTCAGTTGTTGTTGTTTAGTCGTTAAGTCATGTCTGACTCTTTTGCTATCCTCTGGACGTAGCCGGCCAGGCTCCTCTCTCCATGGGATTTCCCAGGCCAGAATCCTGGAGAGGGTTGACATTTCCTTCTCCAGGATCTTCCTGACCCAGGGATTGAACCTGCATCGCCTGCATTGGCAGGTGTATTCTTACCACTGAGCCACCAGGGAAGTCCAATGCTTTCAGAGTCTGTGATATTTGACAGAATTCTGTGTGGGTTGCTCAGGAGAAAGGCCAGTCACATCAAAAGTACAAAGAAGAGATGCTCTTGACTTGATTTCTGGAATTATACAATGAGATGCAAAAGGATGTATCAGCAACCCCACAAAGGATATCTGAGGATATTGTGAGGACTCTGCTCCCCTGGTTTTAAAGGTGTTGAAGGCCCTGATTAAAAGCAAGTGTTTTTTCTGGGAAGAAACATACATTCAGTCATAGATTAACCATTAACACCATAATTTGCACTAGTTTCTCAGTTTAACCCTTAAAAGAGCCAAAATGAGATGAGGCCAATGAGTTTAAAAAATATTAATTCAGAGACTATGGACACAAATTTGGGGGGCCAGGGGATGTCTCTGAGTAACACACACACACCCTTCAACTAAATGATTCAACAGCTTTAAAAGTGGAGATGAGATAGGAATTAAAAAAAAAAAAAGAGACAAGATGAGAAAGGCAGAGCCATCTTCCCCTCAGCAATTCCAGATACACCTCGTGTGGTTAATTTTACTCTTCTGTGTGTAATAATAAACCAATATGTTCTCAAGTGTCACTTTCTCACTCCCCAAGAGACTTGCTCAACTCAGCACTGTCTAGAGGGGGTGGTGCAAAGGAGCCAGTGGGAACACTCAAAAGCAGAGGCCAACAATTCCAAGACCTCCTGGAGTGTTAAGAATAGGATCTTGGTGGCTGTTTTGGTATCAGGAAAGCTGCCAAGGAATGGCCCCGAGTAAAAAGCCAGTCAAGAGGAAATGAATCTCCACATTGTTTGGAGGCATATTCGTTACATAAGTGAACGATTTCCTGATCATGAGGGCAGTTAAACATTGTGTGGGATTACGGAACTTTCTTCCTTGGACATTACTATTAGTGTGGGCTGGCGATAGCATTTTCTTATCAAGAGGAAGAAGACGAGACCAATAGTTTTCTAGATAGTAGGGGATAGTGGGAAAATAGCCTGGACTTTGGGAGCTCTTCAGCTGCACTCTTAGCTGTGTAGCCTTGGGGAGTGAGTGAAAGTCAATCAGTCATGTCTGACTTTGTGACCTCATGGATGGTAGACTGCCAGGTTCCTCTGCCCATGGAATTTTCCAGGCAACAATACTGGAGTGGGTTGCCATTCCCTTCTCCAAGGGATCTTCCCAACCCAGGGATTGAACGTGGGTCTCCTGCATTGTAGGCAGATTCCTTACCATGTGAGCCACCAGTCACTTTGAATTCTTTGCACTTTAGTTTCCTCATCTGTAAAATGGGGATTATATCTACCTCAGTGTGGTCATGGCATATAGGAAGACCTCAATAAGTGGTTAACTGTATTCTAAGCGTCAGTTCAGTTCAGTTCAGTCACTCAGTCGTGTCCAACTCTTTGTGACCCCATGGACTGCAGCACACCAGGCATCCCTGTCCATTACCAACTCCTGGAGTTGACTCAAACTCATGTCCATTGAGTTGGTGATGCCATCCAACCATCTCATCCTCTGTCATCCCCTTCTCCTCCCACCTTCAATCTTTCCCAGCATCAGGGTCTTTTCAAATGAGTCAGCTCTTCACATCATGTGGCCAAAGTATTGGAATTTCAGCTTTAACATTAGTCCTTCCAATGAATATTCAGGACTGATTTCCTTTAGGATGGACTGGTTGGGTCTCCTTGCAGTCCAAGGGACTCTCAAAAGTCTTCTCCAATACCACAGTTCAAAAGCATCAATTCTAAGCATATTGGTGACCTAAAAAAGTCATGCCAAAGTTCATTAAAATGTGTCATGTGTCTTTGGGGAATAGAAACAGACAAAGTACATTTTCTACCACAGATCAGACTCTACATTAACAGGGGGATATTCTTTTTCCAGGCCAAAACTTCTCAAGATTCTTCCCAAAAGTCTGAATTAATACCTTGAAGACTTTGAATAGGCATCTACTCATCAAATTTTGGGCTTCCTAGATGGCGCTAGTGGTAAAAAACATGCCTGCCAATGCAGGAGACTTAAGAGATTGTGGGTTCGATCGCTGGGTTGGGAAGATCCCCTGAAGGATGGCATGGCAATCAACTCCAGTATTTTTGCCTGAAGAAGTCCATGGACAGAGGAGCCTGGCCAGGCTACAGTCCATGGGGTTGCAAAGAGTCAGACACGACTAAAGCAACTTGGCACACAGGCACATCAGATTCCATTAACAGAAGCCAGGAGCAAAACAGACTTGAGAAGCTGGAGAAGAGGTGGTGATAACTCTTTGATCTCCATCCAGATTTAAGAAAATGTGAGCTCGAACAGAATCATGATCTATCAGGTCCCATTGTTAGAGAAAAGCTTAGTCCAAGGGAATTTCCCAAGCTCAATGACAACTGGGGAGACTTCGTTAGCCACTTTCCTAATTCATATCAGACGAAGGCTCCATTGTTAAAGAAACTTAGCATAGCCCCCTTCTTGTTGGCATTTCAAGCCTTTGGTCCATTCTGTTCCTTATGCCCCAAACTGATAATTCAATATTCTTCAAACCCTCTTGTGTGTTCCCTAACTTACCCCACATCCGGTCTTGTGATTTTGCTTATACCATTTCCTACACTTGGAAAACCCTCCCTACACACCTCACTGTCCCAATCCTTACAGGTTTCCACATCCCATCTGGAAAATCAGGCCTTTGGAAACACTTTCCTGAGCCTCTGCCTAAAGACATCTTGCCTGTTCCTGAGGACTCAATGGCCAAATGTATGGAATGTGTTTGGCACCCAAACATTTGAAGAATTATCTAAAAGTGGGTTAGAGATTTCTGATGATTCATATCAAAACTCTGGGTATAGGTATAGAGGCAAGTAACAAAACACATGTCTCTTACAGATTTTATTTTCCATTAGAAAATGAATGCTATTTATGTCTCATTTAATGACTAAAGCTGTAACATAACCAAGAGTATCTAACTCCATTCCAATTATGCAGTTTATTATCCAACCACGTACCCTGACTTTGGAATCAGAAAATATGGTTCCTGAATTTCCTAAGATAACTTATGAGTCAAGGATATCCTTGTCACCTAGTGGGCTTCCCTGGTGGTTCAGACAGTAAAGAACCTGTTTGCAGTGCAAGGAGATGCGGGTTCAATCCCTGGGTCAGAAAGATCCCCTGGAGAAGGGAATGACTACCCACTCCAGTATTCTTGACTAGGAAATCCCATGGAGAGAGGAACCTGGTGGGCTACAATACCACAAAGAGTTGGACACGAGTGAATGACTAATACTTTGTCATCAAGTACAAGTTACTCTTTTGGGGAAATTACACTTGATTTAGCTTGAGCTCACCCCTAGCTTTCCTGAGCATACTGCCATGCTTCACTCATATCACAGTACTACAGAAAGAAGTTTTAATACATAGTACAGAACTCTGAAACATATTCTACCTGGAGATTACCTGTAGGAACCAGGAGCCTACCAATTAAGCCTCTGTCTCTAAATTGTTACCCCAGATTATTTGCAATCAGCAGACTTGGGCAAGCAAAATCTTCCTCCCTGGGGCCACAAAGTCTCTGACCTGGTCCTCTGGAAGGTCCCCATTTGTTCATCCAACAAGCACGTACACACAATTGTCTCTTTGTATCTGTTGGGGATTGGTTCCAGGATCCCCATCAGACACCAAAATCTGAGGATGCTCAAGTTCCTTATATAAAATGGTGTTTAATTTGCATAAAAACTATACACAGGCTCCCCTACATTTTAAATCATCTCTAGGTTACTTATACCTAATTCAATGTAAATGCTATGCAAACAGCTGTAAATACAATGTAAATACTATATACCTAAATGAGGCAGATTCAAGTTTTGCTTTTTGGAACTTGCTGGATTAAAAAAGTTTCTTTTTCCATCTGTGGTTGGTTGAATTTGTGGATGCAGAACTCAGGATTTGGTTGGCCAATTGTACTTGCACTGACTTTCTAACATGTTCTGGAAACTTACCAGCATACCTCAGAGATATTTTACACTTGATTCTAGATCACTGCAATAAAGTAAATATCTCAATAAAGAGAGTCACAGGGATTTTTTGGTTTCAAAGGGCATGTTGAAGTTATGTTTACACTATATTGTAGCATATTTATGTACAATAGCATTATGTCTAACAAAATCATGTACATGCCTTAATTAAAAATACTTTATTGATAAGAAATGCTAACCATCATCTGAGCTTTCAGTAACAGCAAAGATTACTGATTACAGATCACCATAACAAATATAATAGTGAAAAAGTTGGAAATATCATAATTGCAAAAATGTAAAACAGAGACATGATGTGAGCAAATGCTGTTGGAAGAATGACACTGATAGACTTACTCCACACAGGATTGCCACAAACCTTCAACTTGTTAAAAAAAAAAAACCCAAAACAGAACAAACCAAAACACAAACAAAAAACCCACACAATATCTGCAGGGCACAATAAAATGAGGTATGGTTGCATTTCCTTGAGGTGTGTTGTCTGTTCTTTGAAAAAGGATAGCTCCTCTTCCCTTGAAATAAACTATCACTGCTCTTGGAAAAAGTGAGAAAAGTTCTCAGAATTTTTTTTTCCTTTTGAATTCTCATTCTCAAGATCTGGTCTCTATAAACTTCTTGTGATTATATTCTATAAGTCTCAATGTTTTAAAATTGAAATCTAGGGAGCCTCCTTGTGACAATATTCTAACATTTGTTATAAAGAACACCCGTATTCCCTTTCTCCTTGGTAGCCTTTCTAATTATTCTAAGATCAGCTAAAGAGAAACATTAGGCCACTCCAGCTCAGTGTTTGCCTCCCATAACCTGCAGAAGTTACTTAAGTCTTTCATTTTCAGAGTTTAAGGCCCAGGATTATCTACCTCACCTATAATGTATTTTTCTACCCCCTCCTATAAACAAGGCACTGTTTCAGGTTCTTGAAGGAGATGGAGATAGGAGCAAAACACACATTCCATCATTAACTCATTCATGAACAACTATTGGCTATCTACTCTATAGCAGGTACCATGATTAAGCTCTGGTATACAATGATTGGCAAAAACAGGCGTGGTCCCTCCCCTCGTGGAATTTATTAGTGAGAGGCAGACAGAAACTGGAGAAGGAAATGGCAACCCACTCCAGTACTCTTACCTGGAAAATACCATGGACAGAGGAGCCTTGTCGGCTACAGTCCACGGGGTTGCAAAGAGTCGGACACGACTGAGTGACTTCACTTCAGACAGAAACTGTGTTGTGTTCTCCACTGTATATCACATATCACGCATTACTGGGTAGTACCCAATAAACATTTGTTAAATAAATGAAATTAAACAGCCAAATCTATAACAGCAAATTGAAGAAGTGTTATGGATTAAACAAAACCAGACACATGATAGAACTGGGTAGACAGAGAAAAATGGCTGCAGGGGAAAGCCCGTCTGAGAAAGCTGACATTTATATTAAGGCCTGAAGGATGAGAAATAGTCAGTCATGCCAAGACTGGAGATACGAGAGGAAACAGTCTGGGGAAAGGCTCTACTGAAGCAACAGCCTGAACTATTTCTGGGGGAAGACCACCGTAAGCAAGAGGAAAAATGAGATAGGATGAAGAGTTGGAAGAGACTAAGTAAAAGCAGCAGGCAGGGGTCTTCATAGGACATTGTAAGGAGTGAGGATTCTACTCTTTAGTGCAATGAGGAAGGGCTTTAAACGGGGAGCCACGTACTCTGACTTGTATTTTTTAATCATTCTGGTTGCAGTGTAAGACAATTGTGGGAACAAAAATGGAAGCAAGGAACCAGTTAGTTGCAGGCGCTAGTGGTAAAGAACCTGCCTGCTAATGCAGGAGATGGTAAGAGACACGGGTTCGATCCCTGGGTCGGGAAGATCCCCTGGAGGAGGGCATGGCAACCCACTTGCTTAGAGAATGCCATGGACAGAGGAGCCTGGTGGGCTATAGTCCATAGGATTGCAGAGTCGGACACGACTGAAGTGACTAAGCAGAATAGCATATGGAAGATGACGGTAGTTTGGACTAAGGTAGATGTAGTAAATATGAGTAGAGTCAAGATATACTTTGAAGACAGAATTGACAGACTTTCTGCAGACTGGATGTGTGGGACTAGAGGAAGAAAATTAAGCATAACTTCCAGGTTTCTAGCTTAAGCAACTGATTGGGTAGAGGTGCCATTTTCTAAAATGAGCAAAATTGGGGGAAGGAACAGTCCCAGAGCCTGTGTGTTACTGTTTAACAGGTTTTATTTGAAATGTCTGTGAGACCTGGAAGTGCAAATGTCAAGTAGGCAGTTGAATTTATTGAATGTGGAGCTTTCTAACGGGAAACCTAGGACAAGGTCACTTGTGATAAGAGCCTACGTGACAACAAACTTATATGTTCAAAGGAAATTCTTATCTGGCTAGGTTAATCAGAGGAATTTCCAGGAAAGAAGGTGATATTAGAGCCAAAAGAAAGATGATGAAGGAAAATAATCCAGGTGAAAGGAATAGAATGGCAAAGATGGAAAAGAAAAATTTCAAGGCAGATTCAGAAACTGAAAGAGTTCAGCTTGGATGGAACATGGTTTTTGTTTGGAATGTAAGAAGAATCTATTGAGCATGGTTGAAGTCAGAAGGGAATTTGTATTGCACTCGGTGCACAGCTGAAAGCACTCACTCAACCAGTTGTTGAGCAAAGGCCTAACTTGATGACGGCATTAAAAGCAATTTAGTGACAGGGAGTAGACTGGTGTGAATGAATGAGAAGAGGTGACAAGGGAGGCCAGATATGAATCTAGTTCAATTAGGAAGGCATGAGGTAGCAAGGACCTAATTGTTGACTGTGGAAATGAAAAATTAAAGGGCTAATGTGAAAGATTTTTGAAAGAATTATATTAACCTAACAGGATAGCCAGGAGAAGGTAACCACTTTTTTTTTTGCCTCCACAATACATCATAATCTCTGGTAAGGCTGGATGACACTTTGCAAGATCGCCATTGCCTCATTTAACTTTGGTTAAAAGGACTTCGTGCTGGTATGGTTTCATTGTAAACGGGTAACAGAGGGGTAGCTCCAGTATTGTAGAGACTGGACTCACAGAGCTAACTGTTGTTGGAAGGAGCAGTTTGGGGTTGAGACCACAGATTAGGAGACGGTCTGAAAGTAAGCACAAGTACAGTTTAATGTTTCCACCCTTTTCATTCTAATGCCCAATTGCCTGTACTTTTTCATACTCTGCCCCACTGCTGACCCAACACACACACACACGCACACCACATTCTCTCTCAGGCTGAATCTTCAATGCTCTGAATCTTCCCCTATATCACTCTCCCCTCATACTGTCCCTCTCTGTGCAAAGTCCCACTGTTTCACAGGCCTCATTTGAAGAGCAAGTATCCCTGAGAGAGTGGTTCAAAGTACCACCTGCCTTCCCTCAGTACATTAGACAACCGGGGCCTTTCATATCATAGTCTGACACGAGAATTCATCATTTGGCAGCAAGAGCAGTAGTGAGGTGAGGGAAGAGGGCAGGGCTATCATTAAACACCCATTCTTTTTTTTTTAAGCACCCATTCTATGGGTGAAGTGCACCTCTAGCCTCCCCTTACTTCCTTGCAGTCCCACTGGCGTATCCATCATAGCTCTCCTGAATTTCAAAAAAGTTAAAAAAATAAGTTTGGGAGAGTCTTCTGAAGTAACTGCAGAGGAGAAATAAAATGAACATCCAAAACATCCTTCAGGACTAGCTAATCCTTTGCAATGCTTGATCCCACCTCTCTCTATAATTTCATTACTTCCTATTTTTCACTGTTTGTATATTTTTATGTGTTCATTGGTCAATGTCTTTTGAAGATGACCTTCAACTCTTTGGAGAGTAAGCATTATACCAATACAATAAAGAAAAGAATAAATAAAATGTCCACTTTACAGGAGTATGTGTTTCACTATTTCTGATAATATGAGATCTATCCTTACCTCAGCGCTAGCCTGAAGAGTAGGTAGGAGGTGTATTCTGAGGGATATCAAATAGACGTTACTGCTCTAAAATACCTCCCCACTTAACCTTAGAGCCCACAGTCGTGGTGATACGCGTTTTAAAAATTTGAGCCTTGAAGATTTCTTTTTCAAGAATTCCTTATTAAAATGCAAACGCCACAGAGGAGGGTGGGTAGATGGGTCATGATTTAACCTTGAAAGTCGCTCAGTCATGTCCAACTCTTTGCAACCCCATAGACTATACAGTCCGTGGAATTCTCCAGGCCAGAATACTGGAGTGGGTAGCCTTTCCCTTCTCCAGGGGATCTGTCCAACCCAGGGGTCAAACCCAGATCTCCCGCATTGCAGACGGATTCTTTACCAGCTGAGCCACAAGGGATTTAACCTTAGTTCCTTTATATTAACCCATCACTCCTACAAGACACATTTTATACATTCCAGCTTTTTCCATGCTTTCATGTTATTCTTCCAGAGGTAATGCTAAATACAACATAAATTATAAGTATAAAAATTACCTTATATTTTCACACAGTCTTTCACTTGATATCTAAATCCAAGCCTATTCATTTAAAAATTATTTATTTTTTTCCAATTTAAGAAGAATAACAGGTTTATAATAGAAAATTTGAAAAAGGTAGGAAGACAGGAAGAAGAAAAAAATGTCAACCATAGTCCTACCATGTAAAGACCAACCACTGTTAACATTGCTGTCAGGCCTATTCTTTAAACAAACCTTAGCTAAGGTCCTATTTCTGACATGATGCCTTCCTTGCCCTTCCTTCTCCATAACTTCTCTATCATGTTTGTTCCACTCATTTGTACAAGTCAGTTAACTTGGTGTGGGTCTTGTGTTTCCAACTAGAATGTTAGGTCCTTGAAGGCTGAAACTATGAGTTATATATACTTCTTCACTCATCCCCAAACACCTGGAACATTGGACCCAATATCTGCTGACTGATTTAAGTTAAATGAATACAAATCATATCAGAAAGAATATGAAACAGGCCAAGTATCTGAGTCATTAAAGTTAAAGCCCTCTGGTCACCTGGTTTGGTGACGACTGCTTTTCTGTTCCTGGAACTCTTCAAGTCTATTAAGCCTCTTTTTCTACACCAAGACTGTGTAAAAAGCAGACTGATTAAGAACCAGGATTACTCAAGGATTCTCCTTGTAAGGGATAAGATGAGAGAGAGCGAGCGAGCAAGAGAGGGAGGGAGAGAAGTGTGTGAGAGGGAGGGAGGAAAGGAGAGGGTAGAGAAGGGGATATAGAGTATCTGGTGCTCAATCCAGTATGTGATTTGCCTCCAGCACTGTATACAGGATCCCATCCACTTGTTCTGAGTCAAACCCGATCTCACGAAGCTCCAAGTGAGGGAGGACAGAAGTAAGGAGATAGCTGACGTGGATACGCAGTCGCGTAAGCTTTGCCAAAGCCCTGTATGATGGAGTGAAGGACAGAAGAGATGACATGAGGTCATTAGCCAACAGAACAAAATGAAGCTCCTTCAAAATGGGCCTACATTTCTCAACAATTATGTTTCCATTAGCTAGAAAGGAAGAAGAAAGCACAATGCCACCAAGCACCGGGAGATTGACTGCAGCTCTCTAAGTGACTCCTCAATCCTTGGTGGCCTAGAAATTAATTAAGGCTTCTTCTCTTATCTATGATCAGTAACTGGGGGTCCTAAGAGAGGCTTCCCATTAGCACTCACAAGCTGATAACTAAACCCTAGTAATTAACCTTTCTAGGTCATCTCCCTCTGGGGTCCGGTAGGAGACCTGAGTCTTCTGCAGCACTTCCAGGTGTCTCTCTATTTCTTCCAGTTTCTCTTTTAGTTCCTGCTTCTCCTCTTTGGTTCTCTCCAGCTCAGCTTTCAGAATCTGGAATTCAGCTTGGCGATAGCCCATGTGTTTCTTGCTCCAATACAAGCCTTCCGTCTCCTGGGTACTATAGGTCACCAATTCATGTTGGACTTTCTTGAATTTGGAATGCCAATGATTCCTCTCCTGTTCCAGCTCTTCCACCTGCAGTCCAAGAAACAGAAATTCAATGACCCCACATTTCACTGAACACTAAAAGAAAGAGTGCCCCCAGTTTTCCTGAATGTATTCACCCTGTGATTCCCCTAAATGTATTCTTCTGTTTATGGACCTTTTCAAATCCCAAATATGGAAGGGAAGCCCATTAGGGTTCACTTGATCTGAGATGTACCACAGAATCATTCAATGGCTTATTGTGTTTAAACATGAGATCATCATTTCCATCTCTCTGGTCCCTTGGTTACAATGACCTCTCATTCCCAGTGGTAAGATGTTACCCTAACCTTTTGCTGAAACATATTCCTTTCTGCCAAAACACGTTCCAATTTTTCTGTGGTTCTCTTCAGTTCTTCTAGCTCTCTTTGGTTCTTCATCTTTGGTATATTACGACCGCCATTCTCCTTGTAGCCTCTTCCTTTCTCTGCAACAGCTGCAGCAGGAGTTGGAGCAGAGGCCACAGAAGAATAAGGCACCGGATTCAAGGATTCAGCTGCTTTTCTTCTCTCAGCAAGCTCCTCTCTGTTAAAAGGGATCAGCTGAATGGGAGCTCCTGAATCCCTAATACTTTTTGCAACACCGACAACAGCTACAAAAGGTCCCTTGCTCACTTCTTCCTTGTTTACACGTGTGTTGCCTCTGTTAGATTCTTCTGCCACCAATCGTGGCATTTGATCTAACTCTTCAGGGAGCAAGGAACCCTGATGTTGGTCCTGGGCCCCTGAATACAGAACTGAGACCTCCCTACTCTGACTGGTACTCTTGATTGCTTCTGGGTATTCTGGGGAAAGGTAAGGTGGTGTGCTTCTCTCAGAACTGGACTTCTCATGGCTGTTCTCCCCTTCTGGGTAGGCAACTGCTGCCTCCACCCTCCTGTAAGGGCCAGGCATGGAATGATCTAGAGGAGGTGTTGTCATCTCATTCTGGAGCCTTCTTCGTTTCTCCACAGGTTCCTCACCTAGGATCCATTTGTACTTGCTGCAAGAAGAAGAGGAAATTCAATTTTAAGTCATCACAATACAGACTAAGTATATTCTTATTCTATGGAGTATATGATATATCCTATCCTATGGAAACAGATATTCTTTTTTTTTTTTAATTTTTTTATTATTTGGAGGCTAATTACTTCACAACATTTCAGTGGGTTTTGTCATACATTGATATGAATCAGCCATAGAGTTACACGTATTCCCCATCCCGATCCCCCCTCCCACCTCCCTCTCCACCCGATTCCTCTGGGTCTTCCCAGTACACCAGGCCCGAGCACTTGGGAGACAGATATTCTTATCCATCTTCAAATTTCCCATATTACAACTGACTCTAGCTGTTATTCACAGATCATTTCGTGTTAGAAATACATTTTTACCCCCAAACCCCAACTCCTTCATTCATGCAATTTGCTGAGATAGTCATGTGTCTTAAGAGAGCGGAGAAATTGAGAGGTATGAAGAAAGTCAGCATCTGGATAATAGCAGGACTAGGCTGACCTTGGTAAGATTTCTGAAAATAGGATTGAAACCAGCCTGAATTAGAAGTTTCCAAAAGGCAAGTGAAGGAAGAAAAACAAAAAAGTACACATGCAAAAAAGTACCCTAACAAGAGAATGGAAAAAAGGTCATAAAAAGCCTAGTGGAGTCAGTGGAGGAGACCGAGCCAGCTTGTTAATTTTAAAGTGTCACAAAAACCTTCCAGTATCAAAGACTTATGCATGTTTTTATATTGCAATGGGACACCACACAGTGCCTTTGCCAGCCAACTGGATTGTGGCTATTGCCCATCAACCACTTGTAAAAATTAATTAAAATACAGGACCCTAGTCAGAAACAAAGAAACTGAATCAGCTAGTTCAAGTCATTCCCCACTTAGGGCTAAAGAATTCCCCTCTGTCCGGGCAAACAGGCACTCCCTCAATTCTTCAGGGAAGTTTAGGACAGTGACTCAAGTCACCTTCCATTTCTGGTTGCTATATACAATAATGGTTGAAGGAACTAACAACAACAACAACAACAACAACAGATGCCACCAAAATCTACAGGCAATTTTATATCAAGCAGGAGGATGGGACCCCAATTTTTATCCTTATAACTATTCTTCTCTCTCTCCAGAAAACCAAGAAATTTCAAGGTAAAAATTAGCTTTCAAGTTTTCAATGAGAAAGACAGGCATGTTATTGGCCACCATAGCTCTGCCAATTTCAGAGAACATCTGTAAAACATCTCAAACCTTAGCTTCTTAGAATGCCCTGAATGTTCTTCAAAACTTGTGTCTGCCCAGAAATAAAACTGGTCTGTCATCTCAATAGGGCTTCCCTGGTGGCTCAGATGGTAAAGAATCCACCTGCAGTGCAGAAGACCTGGGTTCAATCCCTGGGTTGGGAAGATCCCCTGGAGAAAGGAATGGCTACACACTTCAGTATTCTTGACTGGAGAACTCCACGGACATAAGAGCCTGGTGGGCTAGTCATCTTAATAAGATCTTGTTGTATCAACCTTAAGGGGAAAACAAAAGGCTTTAGGGACTATGTAAGAACAAATGCATTCATCTTTAAACATGCGCCACTGTAGATGGTCCATTTAGCGGCAGTACTGAGGACGATAGTAGGACAGGAAGTTTGCAGGTATGAAGGAAGCATATATAATACCAGATAGCAACCACAAAGTTTTACGAAAGGCAATTAATGTCATTTTATTCTTTTCATTTTCCCACTTCTAAAAGTTCTGTCTTTAGTTATCCTCTTTTCTCCCTACACTTCTTTTCTTTGGTAATCTCATACAATCTTTTAGCTCTAACTTCTGGAAGATAACTTCCAAGTGGTGTTCCCAGTCCAGAATCTCCAGTACTGAATTTCTAACTGCCTGTTATACACACTTTTTTTTATTTCTGGAGGTCTCACTGGTATCTCACTCAGTATGTATAAAACTGACCTCTCACTTTCACCTTCAAACCTGCTCCCTCTACTAAGTTTCCTATTTGTGTTACGACATCAACAAACTCTCAGTAATTTTATATGGTTCTACCACTATCAACACTCAAGTTCAAGCTCTCATTACCTTTCCTGGGCTATTGCAATGGTTTTCTCCAGTCTTCCCTTGTCACACCTCCAGATCACCCACTATCAAGTTAATCTTCCAAAGGCTAATCTAATCTAATCATGTCACCTCCCTAATTGCAATCTTTAGGTATTATTCCCCACAACATAAAAGTTCAAATGTCTTAGCTTGGTATTCAAGCTTTTCCATTCCAAAACACAGGGAACATTTACTGAGCACTTACTCTGTGTCAGTTTGATGAGTCAATGTGTATGAGGGGATACTTATCTTCATTTTAAAAAGACAATGCTCAGGCCTAGAGAGGTTAAGTAACTTTCTGAAAGTCATGTAGCTACTAAGTGACAGAACTGGGACTTAATTTGGCCCCAGCTTTCTCTCTCACTAGTTCCCTTCAAAGACACCAGCCAAACAGAATGCCCCATGATTTCTCAGACTGCTTCTTTTGATTGGAACACACTTCTCAACACAAGACAACTCAAATGCCACTTTTGAATTCCCATAGCACTTTAGCACTCTCAGTATAATAAATATAATACAATATAATAAATATATATTGCTTCCTACTGTGTATGTGTATTCCAGGTTTCCCACTAAAGTATAAACTCCTTAACAGAAGGTAGCTTAACTAACTGTGCTACATGGGGATGAGGGAACAAAACTCTGCAAATAAGAGGCAATCCAAAAGGAACTATGATGTTAATGAGAGACAGTGGATGGGTTTTATTTATTGGCTCTGTAAACACTTCTAATTCTCCCCACTAGGAATCAAGTCTTATTCTAGATCTGAATTCACTGATTTAGTAAAGATTAATTCAGGGTTTAAACACCAGGAATTATTTTCCAACTACAGAGTTTCTTCTCACTTTTTTCTGTCATATTTCTCCATTGGCTGCCTGCAGAGAAGCCAGCTGATATTTTGATAGGGACTGCACTGAATCTGTAGCTCAGTTTGGGGAGTACTGGTATCTTAACAACATTAAATCTGCTGACCCACAAATATGAAATTTGTTTTCATTTTAGGCTTTCTTATTCTCATGTAAAAGACACTTACTCCTTGGAAGGAAAGTTATGACAAACCTAGACAGCTTATTAAAAAGCAGAGACATTACTTTGCCAACAAAGGTCCGTCTAGTCAAGGCTATGGTTTTTCCAGTAGTCATGTATGGATGTGAGAGTTGGACTATAAAGAAAGCTGAGTGCCAAAGAATTGATGCTTTTGAACAGTGGTGTTGGAGAAGCCTCTGGAGAGTCCCTCGTACTGCAAGGAGGTCAAACCATTCCATCCTAAAAGAGATCAGTCCTGAGTGTTCATTGGAAGGACTGATGTTGAAACTGAAACTCCAATATTTTGGCCACCTGATGCAAAGAACTGACTCATTTGAAAAGACCCTGATGCTGGGAAAGACTGAAGGCGGGAGGAGAAGGGGATGACAGAGGATGAGATGGTTGGATGGCATCACCAACTCAATGGACACGAGTTTGGGTAAACTCCAGGAGTTGGTGATGGACAGGGATGCCTGGTGTGCTGCAGTCCATGGGGTCACAAAGAGTCGGATACAACTGAGCGACTGAACAGAACTTAATTCTCATTTAACAATATTTTGTAATTTTCAGTATACAAGTCTAGCTTGTACTTCTGTTAAATTTGTTAATCCTCTATTTTTGAAGCTACTATAAATGAAGTTAGTATCAATCTTCTCCTCCTGCTGGGAGAGATTGAAGGCAGGAGGAGAAGGGGACGACAGAGGATGGGATGGTTGGATGGTATCACCGACTCGATGGATATGAGTTTGAGTAAGCTCTGGGAATTGGTGATGGACAGGGAAGCCTGGCATGTTGTAGTCCATGGGGTCACAAAGAGTCAGACACAACTGAGTGACTGAACTATAAATGGAATTGGTTTATTAAATGTTTTTTCTTAATTTTTGCTGTTCCTCTCAAAGATACAACCTTTGGTTTCACTGATTTTTCTATTGTTTTTCTATTCTCCATTTCATTTTCATTCTGATATTTCCTTCTTTCTGCTTGATTTGGGGTAAGCTTGCTCTCATATTTTTAGTTTCTCAAGGTGGAAGTTTAGGTTAACAATTTAAGATACTTCTTCAATTTTAATATAAGCATTTACAAATATAATTTCCCCTCTGAATACCTCTTCAGCTTCAAGTTGTAATTTTTTGTATATTTTATTTTTATCTTAAGGTATTTCTAATTTTCCTTGTGACTTCTTCTTTTACTCATTTTTAAAATTTTGGAGCATGGTATTTAATTTCTACATATTTGTGAATTTCCCAAATTTCCTTCTGTTGCTGATTTCTAATTTAATTGCTATGGTTGGAGAATATCCTTTATATGATGTCAACCTTTTTAAACTTGCTGAGGCTTGTTTTATGGTCTAACATCTGGTCTATTCTGGAGAATATTCCATGGGCACTTGAGAATAATATTTACTATGCTGTTTGGGGGTGAATTGTTCTGCATGTATCTGTCAGGTCCAGTTGGCTTATAGCATTCTTCAACCCTTCTATTTTGATCTTTTACCCATTATTGAAAGTGGCATACTGAAGTTTCCAACTGTTATTATTTAACTGCCTATTTCTCCCTTCAATTCTGTCTACTTTTGCTTCATGCATTTTTGGGGCTCTGTTGTTAGGTCCGTATATGGGTATAATTTTTGTTATCTTCCTAATGGACTTTATCAATATGAAATGTCCCTTTTTATATCTGGTAACATTTTCTGTTTAAAGTCTATTAGTTTGTCTGATATTAGTATAGACATTCTTGTTCTCTATAGTTGCTGTTTATACGGTATGTCTCTTTTCATCTTTTAACTTTCACCCTATTTGTATCTCTGAACATAAAACATATAGACATTATATTTGTATATGTGAAAAAATCCAATTGGATAATCTCCAGCTTTTGATTGGATTGTTTAATCTTATCACATTTAATGTTATTGATAAGTTAGAATTGATGTCCATTATTTGGTTTTCTGCTCTCTATATATGTCATGGTTTCCTTCTTCCTTTACTGTTCTCCTCTTTTCGTGTTATGTGGGTATTTTCTAGTTTAACATTTACAAGTCTAACAATACATTACTATAATTATTACTTTATGTAATGCTATGTCTTTTGAGGAAGCTAAGAGAAGAAAGTAGAGCAAGGACATTTTATAGTTTGTTAAATTAACCTAATCTTTCCATTTTAAATTTTAATTTCTTACTATGGATGTGAGTTACCATCTGGTAATATTTCCTCACTCCAATACAGCTTTGCTCCCACCCACTTCTTTTATGCTGTTATTGGCAAATATTTTACATGTGTAGATGATCCCAACAATAAAATTATATATATCTATGAAATTATATACATATATATATAGTTTATGCAATTATTCTTTTAATCAGTTAAGAACAGAAAGAGGAAGAAACATGCCACTGTATTTGGATGTGAGACTTGAACTATAAGGAAAGCTGAGCACCAAAGAATTGATGCTTTTGAACAGTGGTGTTGGAGAATACTCTTGAGAGTCCCTTCATTTTCTAAAAATAGTTTTATTGGATTTATGACTTCTGGTTGAAAGTGTTTCTTTAAGTACTATGGATATGTCATCCCACTGCTCCTGGTTTCCACTGTTTTTGATGAGAAGCCAGATGTTAATCTTATTGGGGTTCTCTTTTACATGACAAATATTTTTCTCTTCCTGTTTTTAAGATAATTCTCTTTGCTTCTGGCTTTCAATATTTTCACTGCATGACTGTAAATCTCTTTGCATTTATCCTCTTTTTAGTTACTTGAGCTTCTTAAATGTATAAATTAATGTTTTTCATCAAACTTGGAAAGTTATTAGCCATTATTTGAGTATTTTTTCTACCTCTTTTCCTCCCTCTCCTCTCTTTCATGTTCTCCAACTTTGTATATGTTGGTACACTTAATGGTGTTCTACATTTTTCTGAGGCTCTGAGGCATTTTCCTTCATTCTTTTTTCTCTCTGTTCTTCAGAAAGCATAATCTGTAAAATCTGTCATTGGTATATTTTCAAGTTTGCTGATTCTCCTGCCAATTGTAATGTACTGTTAAGTCCCTTTAGTGAAATATTCACATTAGTTACTGTCCATTTTACCTCAAGAATTTCCATTTGGTTCTTTTTAAACATAATTTCTGTCCCTTTACTAATATTCTGCAGTTGATGAAACATGGTCTCCTTTAGTTCTTTGAACATGTTTATAATAGATGCTTTGAAGTCTCTGTTTGCTAAATTCAACATCTGGATCTATTTAGGGGCAGTTTCTATTACCTGCTTCCCTCCCATCTCATGTACAGGTCACATTTTTTTTCTTTGCATGTGTCATAATTTTTTTGTTGACAATCGATATTTTAGATAATATAGTATAGCAAGCAATTTCCACCTCCCTGAATGGTTGTTGCTATTGTTTGTTGGGTTATTTTTTTCCAGTTATTTGGCTGAAGTGACTCCATGAAAATTGTTTCCCCTGTAATATACAACCTCTAATATTCTTGCTCAGATTTCTACTTGATTTTTATCTTTTACCTAACAATCTACAAGTTACCCTGAGTCAGCGTAATTATGCCCCCTTAGCCAGTTTGAGTTTTACTCTTTACCACTGAATGT
The DNA here is from genome assembly GCF_963930625.1 of Muntiacus reevesi. Lineage (NCBI taxonomy): Eukaryota > Metazoa > Chordata > Mammalia > Artiodactyla > Cervidae > Muntiacus > Muntiacus reevesi. The sequence continues at coordinate 143,422,929 of NC_089271.1, read as the reverse complement.
ATATGTGGCTTGAAGGCTACTATCACTGATCAAAGAATTTACGTTTCTTCCCCCATTCAGCCAGGTAGTAGCAGCTTAGATTGTCCCTCTCCAATCATTTCTGAGGAGGCACAGCCTTCAGCATGCGCAGTTTCCCAGACTAACAGGGATATTTGTGATTTTACTTTTAAGCCTGGCTTCCAAGGAGTGGCCCCTGGGCCACAGTAGCTTTTTGTTCAGTCACTGCTTGATTAGAGGCTGTGCTTAAGTATCTAGTACCAGTGAAACTTCTGCTCTGTTGTTTGATCTGTGTGAGGCTTGCGGACTGCCTGCAAGTTCACCTTGTGTCCTTAATGAGTGTAGTCTCATGTTTACACACAGCCTTCCTAACCCCCAGGGTTGACTATGATCCCAGGAGTGCCTGGATGTCTTTTTGCTTGCTTTTCTCTATTACCAAACTTATGATTTCACAGTAATCTCACTTGTTGTAACTTGTACCATGGAGGTATGATACAATTGTTCTTAATTGTTCTCCACTAAGATTTTCATTGTCTGACAATGCCCTTAGGAATGGAATTCTCCATTATATGTTCCATATAAAGTCAGTTCCTTTGGGTAGTTCTAAGGAGTTCTTCATCTGTCAGGCCTTCCTTTCTCCCTAAGCAGAACCTTTGTGCCACTGTGCAGGGTTGACAGCAGGGACAGTGGCCCACTCTCTTAAGAGTGAAACCTTTTCTTTACAAATGGGTGCTGGGATGATTTTTGGCTTGCTCCTTCTGGCGTGAACCTCTGCCCTATAAGTAAGCTGGGGGTGGAGCAATAGGAGTCTAGGCTTGTCAGCATGCTGTCCCTAGGTGAGTGCTGCTACCTGTGGATGGAGGAAGAGAAAGCTGGGTGGGAGAAAAGAGGCCCAGTCCCCTTGAGTCTGCTTGGAAGAGAGCAAGACAGACCTGAAGGATATAAGAAATGTCAGAAGCCTGCACCTCCCAGGTGAAACCATAGCTCTAGACGAGGAGCTAGGGAGAGAGGGAGCCCCCAATTTCTTGACCACACCCACCTGGATTAGAGCTCCTTGAGTAGTTATAAAACAAAGCTTAGAGGGAGATGAGAGCAGGTTAAATGCCCGACTTTTGCTGTACTTTCTGAGATTTAATAGATTTTCCTGAATGAATGTTTCTGTACTTGCTGTACGCCCCTAGGACAATTTCCAGGAATTAAGAATGATTGCTTTGCTTTGTTTAATAATTTTTTCCAGTTAAATGGTTACTTGGTAAGAGTTCATCACACTACTCATTTTGCCATTCTGGAACTCTTTCTCAAAGATCGTATTTTAAAATGTTAACACTGACCCTTGAATCAATCTTATTTATTTGCAAAACTGTTTTTCTATTTCTACCTTGTGTCTATTGTTTCAAATATTCCTTTATATATATTAGGATATCTTCCCTCCTCTCTTTTCACCATTACAATGTAATTTGAGTTTTTTTCTGGCTATCCTTTTAATATATGAAATAATTAACCTTTGATATATAGTTTACTCAGAGTAACCGAGGTGGCGTTAGTGGTAAATAACCTGCCTGCCAATGCAGGAGATATAAGAGATAAGGGTTTGATCCCTGGGTCAGGAAGATCCCCTGGATAAGGAAATGGCAACCCACTCCAGTATTCTTGCCTGGAAAATCCCATAGACAGGAGTCTGATGGGTTACAGTCTATGGGTTTGCAAAGAGTCAGACACGGCTGAAGCAACTTACCACGCAATATTGCTTACTCAGAGGTTCTCTAAATATCTAAATAAATTACAGGCTGTAATTCTCACCTTTGTCTATATGCTTATGGCTACTTTAGACCTTTGTTTATACCACTCATATGAAACCTACCATGTATCAGGGGTGCTTATATATGTAACTTTGAGTACCATAAGCTCCTTCATCTTAGATTCCTTTACTGCCTTAGAATACTGCTTTCATATAGTAAGGACTCAAATATATGTAGAATGAATGAAGAGAAAGGGGACTATTTCCTTTAAGCTGTCTTGCCCTAAAAGGTTATGCTTGTTTATATCCTAGCTGAACTTACTTTATTGTAGGTCTTCCCCTATCTTTGCTAGATTCGTGAAGACTCACAAAGCTGTTTCCAATGACACCTCTGGAACACCTTGTAGGTCTTATAACCTACTCCACTAGAAAATTTTAAAACACTCTTGGATAGTGTAGGCTTTATTTTATCTAGAATTAAAGAGCTGTACTACATGACCCAAGGACCCTTATCAGCTTTAGGTTTTGATAGCAAGGGAGATCTTTACTCTTGACCAAACCTATTATTCCTTTAACACAGTTTTATAAGAAAACCTTGCATATTTTATTAAACTCTCAAGCATTTAATTTTCCTCTATAAAAAGGCAGACCATTTCCAATCAATCTGAATCCCCCTATACGTGTAGCTTAAAATGACAGGATCATCATTTACTGACCTTACATAAAACATGACATTAGCAGTATCAATTATCACATATATCTTGAAGGAATATTATCCTCAAATTAAAATTACACATAAATAGTCAAAAAATTCTAGAGCTAAAACCCAATTCTGGATAGCGCAGTTCCACAATGACTCATACAGAAATCCTAATTAAGACTGATGAAGTATGCCACCCAATGGATGTACTGTCATACTGCACTCATAAAATACACACATACAGAGGTTAGTATTTGTTATCTCCTTCAGGTTACCAAATTCCACTGGACAGTATCAATAGAAACACTGAAGAGAAAGCAAAGATGGTCACAGCAGAGAAAGGACAGCTTTCAAGAGTAGTGACATCTTGATACTCCACTGGCAATTCTGATGCATGACCATCTCAAGATCAACGTAGAGAGCTAACAACGTGCACAACACTTTTCTCTATACCCCTCCCAACCTAAAATGGGAGTTGGATAACTGTGGATGAATTAGACCAAATCCCTGAGACCAACTAGGCTATATTCCTTAATCCCTTGCTGCATGGTTCTATCTTAGAAATAGCTCCTTCAATATGACTGAATTCAACTATCAGTTTCTGCATAGCTATTCTCTTCCAACTATTCTTGATGCTTTTGTATAGATTCTCATTTACTTCCTTTAGAGTTCTATTACTTTTTGTCCTAATAGCCTACTTCCTCTTGAGACTCTGTTCATGCTCAGGGGGATGTGAGGTTCTTTCAATATCTAGGGGGCTTAATTGTGGAAGACTAAGGGACTTGCACACATAAAGAGATGTTTGTCTGGGTGAAAGCTGACAAGACCCACTTAAGAAGCAACAAAGAGGGAAAGAAATCAGTAACACTGGTGGAGGCAGGGGCAGGAGTAATTTCCCCCTATTATACATCCCATTGCTTTTTTCCTACAGTATGTTAAGAAGATATCCAAACTGAAAAGGGTTAATAAAAACTTCACAATCTACTATGTAACAGTCATATTATTGTGGACTCTAGAGAGCAACTCTGTACCTTCACTATGGCTTGGCCCTGCCAGAAGTGAGAAACACAGTAACAAGGAGAAAGCAAGTCATAATTAGCAGTCCTGAAGGCACAGAGGCGGTTGTACCTTTTAGTGCTTCAAATATTCCTGATATTTAAGAAAATTTCTGTAATAAAGATTGCTCTGTGTGCTTAGTTGCTCAGTCATATCCAACTCTTTGCGACCCTATGGATTGTAGCCTGCCAGGCTCCTCTGTCCATGGGGATCTTCCAGGCAAGAATACTGGAGTGGGTTGCCATGCCCTTCTCCAGGGGATCTTCCCAACTCAGGGATCAAACCCAGGTCTCCCACATTACAGGCGGATTCTTTACCACTGGTGGCGGGTCTAAGCCACCAGGGAATAACAAAATAATATTGCTGTTGTGCTAGACAACAAACAAGTAAATTCTAAGCCTAAACTTACATGAAAAATTTACCCTAGGAAACAGTGGACTACAAAGCTTACTTAATGGCACAAACTTCTAATACGTATTTTTATATGTGGTCAACATGTGTTAGGCCTATGAGGCCCTGCAGGATTTCAATATTCCTAAGCTTATAGAAAGAAACAATGCTTATCCAGGTAACATTACTTTACATTTGCATAGTACATTATGCTTTGCAAAGAGTTTTCATGTCCATTACTTCACTTACACAATTTCCAACATAATGGGAATACATAATCCATAAAAGAACATTTGTCGGATGATCACCTCAAAAAAGTAAAACCAAAAAGATAGATAGACTTGACATGACAGTTACAATGTTGAAAAATGGGAGGTACATGTAACATGCAAGTCTATCAATCCCCAAATGGTATTTCTCCTAAATTCCATGCTAAGTTTTAGGAGAAATGCAAACACGATAACCATACCAATTTAGTTTACAGGAAAGCAAACCCTGAGGCTCATTACTGAAGAGAGTCTATATTTTTTTAACACACCTGGAGAACTGAAAAATGCTGGAATCCAGAGGCTTAAGTTGAAGAGAAGTTGTTCTGCTTTCTTCTCCAACAGATGAAAGCTGGCTGGGGCTATCAATTCCCTCATACCCAGTCATCTTATTATTCAAGTCATCCATATCTTGAATAGAAGGGATCTTCAGCGGATTAGTGAATACCTAGCAAAGAAAGAAAGAATTCATAAAAATCCTAATTTCAAACCAAATACCAAAGGATGAGTCAATCCTTCTGATGCTAGGAAAAAACACTTGGCCAAATAAAAATAAACTGTTTCCTACACAAAACAAACAGCGCGCAGTAATGTACACTAGAACACTGACCCCAGGCACGTTCAGTTATAACCTTATCAGCTGGATACCAACAGACCTCCCCAACTCACTTATTGGTTCCTGGAATCATCCCATCAACAACACAAAACCAGGCCCCCAAATCACTTTCTTATTCTCTCTTTGGACCCAGTGTAAGACTGGGTTTTCATTCCTCTGAGATCTGTGATGAGGGAAGGAATGGAGGGAATAAGCACTGCAGCAAATGTCTGTACTCGTCTTGGAGAAATGCATGCGAGAGACTAACATATACTGCACACACAGAAACATGCATCTGGGATCTTCTGGGAGAGCCAACTTATGAAGATAGCATGAATGATGAAGGTGAAGGAGTATAAAGGGGAGGTAAACTGAATGAGGACAAGGCAGTCCCAGGAAATTACCCAATCTCTAGATCAGACTATAAAGCCAAGATAGGAGGGTTTGCAACCTGTTTATTAATACACCTGGGTCTTGGTAGAGTGTCAGAGGAAGAATTAGTATTTAATTGCCTCTATCCTCACCAGCCTGACCTACCCTGACTGAGTGGGTGGAAGGTGAATCTAACATGCTGCTAGCAGATATCTCTGGGAAAGAGGGTCAAGAGGAAAATCATGCAGAAAGGCAAGGTTGGGTGGGGGAGATAAATGGGTGCTATGGTGGCTGTCAGGAAAGGAGTGTCCCTGAAAGGACGGCCAACCTTATTGCACCCTTCAGCGTCCGGAGCTGGGCAACCATGTCCGAGAGACAGTGCTCCTGAAAATTCAAAACAGCAGAGTCTTTATAAAGCCAGCCAGCCTGAAAGCGGTGGGGCGGGGGGGAAGGGCACAAAAGAACCATCCCTTCTTCCCAAGAGGAAAGCAGAAAGGAGTCACCCGTGAATCCTGGAAGGAAGGAGACTGAGGAAAACCAGACACTCAACAGGAGCAGCCTGTATGAGGATGCAATGTAACCCTGAATACTCTGTGACACCGAATGTGACATTCACACTACCCAGAATCAGTACTGAATCCAAATCTGGGCAATACATGATTTGGCTCTTCTATTTTTATGGTGATCTGAACATCAGTAACAGCAGATCAAAGCAAAAATAAAAAGATCCAGTAAAAAAAAAAAAGACCACCAGAACAAATGGCTTGTTATTTCTATGCAGCTTTCAAGAGTGCTGCTTTCTTCAACCTATGTCTTCTGTTGGGGGAAATTCTGTGTGAGGAAAGGAAGAGGGTAGACCATCTCTCACCTGGTGGCTCTCATTTTCTGTTGGTACCTTCTTCTTCTCAACAGTTTGATCTCTAGGAGAATATAAAAGTGCTATTTAGTTCACTCATGAACTGTAGATTTAGGTTATAACGTTCCTTCTACACTAGAAACACTGTGAGCCTTGCTGAGTAGTTAAGAGTTCGTTCCTGGACTGTGCTACTAAAGAGATATTTCAAATGCCCTATCAAAAGAGGGTTGGGGTGGGAGAGAGGGAGAGAAACTAGAGCCAATCTCCAGTTGAGACATTCAGGAGATGATTAGAAAGAATAAAGAACTCCAAGAGCAGAGAGGTGAATAGGAAAATCATTAAAAAATCATCTCTCTTCTCAAAATTCCCATCCCATTTGGAAGGGTCAGGCTCCTCTACCAAAGGATATAGACTGCCATCTTGGGTAAGGTATACTCAACTGTTTCTTAGCTCTGCTCAAGTACAGGTCTTCATCAATGAGTTCTTGTTCCTCTGGAACAGAGCACCTCCTGCAGTACATAGAAGAAGTTATCTTTTGGAAAGAAAATGTCTTTGTGCCAGTACCATACTGTCTTGATGACTGTGGTTTTGTAGTAGAGCCTGAAGTAAGCCAGAAAGATAAAGACCAATACAATATACTAATGTATATATATGGAATTTAAAAAGATGGTAACAATAAAACAGAAAAAGAGACACAGATGTACAGAACGGACTTTGGGACTCTGTGGGAGAAGGTGAGGGTGGGATGTTCTGAGAGAATAGCATTGAAACAAGTATACTATCAAGGGTGAAACAGATCGCCAGCCCAGGTTGGATGCATGAGACAAGTGCTCAGGGCTGGTGCACTGGGAAGACCCAGAGGGATCGGTTGGGGAGGGAGGCGGGAGGGGGGATCAGGATGGGGAACACATGTAAATCCATGGTTGATTCATGTCATTGTATGGCAAAAACCACTACAATATTGTAAAGTAATTAGCCTCCAACTAATAAAAATAAATGAAAAAATTAAAAAAAATAAAATTGAAGCATTCATTCTGCTTTTGCACTGAAAAAAAAAAAAAAAGAAAAGAAAATGTGCCCTTGACTTTCACCCTTCATTTTCCTCACAAGTATGACAAGGCAGATTAACCACCATCTAACATTATAGAGTTCAGATCCCACCCACATTACAAAATGTGTGGGCAGGTTACTAGGTAGCAATTCTTTTTTTCAATGCATACCATATCATTATTTTTGGTGTGTATATTACCCTTCTCCCAAGATACTCAAAGTACTTGACAGCTATAAAATTCGTATGATGGTAGAGAGCATGAAGCATAATCTCTATTTTTACACAGTGAAATTCAAGCACAAGAGAGACCTGCTTGGGCTTCTATAGAAGGAGAATATCACTGAGACTAGAACCTAGGTCTCCTGCCTCTCATGTACTAAAAAAGAAATCCCCAAGGTCCAGGATAAGTAGGAGCATCCATAGACTGTGATGATCCCTGAAGAGGAAAATCAGAGGCTATGATAGAGAGCAGCACGGAGGGATGAGGAGCTGACATTGTAAAAGAGACAGAACAGAGGCTAGCAAAGAAGAGAAAAAGAGGATTCTATAAATCAAAAGATGTTTGCTATATGTAAAGCATAAAGAAGAGAATTATAGGAGTACAAGCTGAAAGAAGTACTAGAAAATGTATTCAGTGGACAAAGGCAATCCTAGAAATAAACAGAAACTAATAACGACTGGAAATCCTATGTTAATATCCATTTTATTAGGGGACAAAGTGTCCTGGAAGGTTATGTCTTCTGGACTAAATATAAATGACAGCATATAGAGAATTCGAAAATGAGACTTCTAAGTACTCAATCTCACATTTTAATCACACCACCCTAAGAGGTACTTAGGCACATCTTTAGTCTATGGGGGAATCCTTGCTTATTACAGAACTGGACTTCATTGCTTTTTATTTCCTCCATTTTCAACGTTTTTTTCCCTTAAAAAGCATACTCTGGTTTAGTACCTTTTTCTCTATCAGCATTTATACCACAGAAAAAAGTTAAGAGAGTCACAGGTGAATTGAAACAAACTGAATTATTATTATGAACCTATGTTACTGAGTCATACACAAATATTTGTTAAATTGAAATGATGTCCATGATGTGCAAGTTTGGACAATAAAGAAGACTGAGCGTCAAAGAATTGATGCTTTTGAACTGTGGTGTAAGAGAAAACTCTTTAGAGTCCCTTGGACTGCAAGGAGATCAAACCAGTCAATCCTAAACGAAATCAACTCTGACTATTCATTGGGAGGAGTGATGCTGAAGCAGAAACTCCAATACTTTGGTCACCTGATGCGAGGAGGCAACTCATTGGAAAAAGACCTTGATGTTGGGAAAGATAGAAGGCAGGAGGAGAAGGAGACATCAGAGGACAAGACGGTTGGATGGCATCACCAACTCAATGTACATGAGTTTGAGCAAGTTCCGGGAGATGATGAAGGACAGGGAAGCCTGGCATGCTGCAGTCCATGGGGTCACAAAGAATCAGACATGACTGAGCGACTGAACAACAACAAATCTAGATGTTAGCTGTTTCAAGGAACAGATGAAAGTGAAGGTGTTAATCACTCAGTCATGTCCAATTCTTTTTGATCCCATGGACTGTAGCCCACCAGGCTCCTCTGTGCATGGAATTCTCTAGGCAAGAACACTGGAGTGGGTTGCCATTTCCTTGTCTAGGGGATTCTCCCAAAGCAGGGATCAAATCCAGGTCTCTTGCATTGCAGGTGGATTCTTTACCATCTGAGTGATGGAATATTAGAAAGACAGACATGTAAACAATCTAAATTGAATGTACAATAGGTACTTCAACAGATTCAAGTATAGGAAGTATATGAAGAAAACTGTCAATTCAACCTGAAATATAAATCCTTTGTTCTCAAATAGCTTACAATCTCTTGAAGAGCCCAAATGTATACATATGAAAAACATCCCCCAAATTCAAACAGTATGTGAACAAATGTGAAGCATTAAATACTACAGACAGCCAGAGTAAAATTATTGTAAACTACTGTCTACAGGAGAAGTATCACACAAAATACTTCTGCTTCCCAGACGATATGATCAGATGGAATATAGAAAGTCACTCTAAGCAAGTGGAATGACAGTATCAAGTCATGGAGAAGGGAATACATGTAGCATGTGTAGGGAAGAGTGAAGCCACAGGCCTGCTAAAGCAGAAGGCCTGTGTTAACATACAATGAACAGGTAAAGACCAGTTAGCACAGGGGCTTGAATGCCAGGCTGAAGAGTGTGGACTTGAGATGAAAAGTGTTTTAGAACAGAGACAAATCAGGACTTATCTCTGGCATAATACTGAGTCTTAACCTTACCTGTACTTTGGGTGGGAATTATAATAGCAAAACCATCTTGCAGGTAATGTGGATGGATCAACCTTGCCAGGAAGCCTCCTCCATTTCAGACACTCATCACACTGTACCCATGTCTGGTCAGGCATCTTCCTGAATGGAAGAACACAAAAATATGATTGTCTATATTCTAGCTCTATACTCTTTCTTATATTAGAAAGGCTATATTCTAGCTCTATACTCTTACAATAAAAGGCATACCCTAAAATTGAAAGAACTGAAAGAAAGAAAGAATTAAACATGAAATGTATTACAAATGTTATAGTCCAGGTGTCTAAAATGTATAATCTTAAACTTCACAGATAAAACAATGATAGAACTAGACCAGATATGGATATGAAAACAGTAATAAGTATTAATGTGGTAAGCCACCAAATTATAGAGCTCAACAGTAGTTATCCTGGAACCTTATTTCTTGAGTTTAACAAAAGGATAACTTTAACTCTAAAATTTATTAATCAGCAAAAATTTTATATATATTATAATATTTCTAAAAAATAAAACCCACAGAATCATTTTATTTGCTTCTATCCAAATCCATGATAGATTTGAAATGCATCTGTGAGAGTCGTTGAAGCAATGTCATTACAATGTCTCCTCTATTTCCGCACAGGCTCCCTAGTCCTTTTTTCCCCTTTCAAAAAGTCTTTGTTTACACTTAAATAAAAATTTTATTAGATAGATATTCCCAAAGTTAATCTTAAAAAGTAGCATAAATTTGATTAAATTTTGTAACTAGAAAAAGTGGCTCCAGTCCAACAACTGGGTTATAACAGAGAATTCTTCCAAAATTCTACTCTTTTAAAAAATTTTTGGCTGCACCCTGCATCATGTCAATTCTTAATTCCCTGAACAGGAATTGAATCTGTGTGCCCTGCATTGGAAGACAAAAGTCTTAACCACTGGACTGCCAGGGAAGTCCCCAGAACTCTACTCTTAAAACACATACTCATTCCCATCTCCTTCAGGAAGTGTAACCCAGTCACATACACCTTGGGGTAAATTTGTTTCCCTGTAAGAGGAAATGATCCATATATAAGAGAAGTAGTGTGCATCTAACATGTGAAAGGCAGACCAGACTGGGAAGGGAGAAGGCTAGAGAAAAGACAGAGAGAGGGTAGAGGGGCACCTAGGACCAATTTGAAAAACATGTAATTTAGCCTAGGACAGATTCTGTGTATGTTACATTTATACTGCTCTTATGCTAGACATTTCAATAGTGATATGATTCTTTTATGTCTTAGTTCAATATATTTGTATCTTTTTAAATGGTGCTTTTTTTTTCTAGTTATAAAAGCAACATATGCCCATCCATGTTAAAAAAACTATAAAATACAGAAAGAAAAATAAAATGTACCAGTTAGTCTACTACTCAAATACAATGTCTTCTTGTTTAAAACTGTTTTAATGAAGAAAATCCATACACATTCTTGGATACACAGCTTCCTATCTCCTAGCTACAGGCTGCTCCAGCCTTGCAACTCTCAACTCCAAGCTCAGGCCTGACCTCTGGTGTCTATATATTTCTGTACAGCCACCGTTTTATTTGAGGCTTCCCTCATAGCTCAGTTGGTAAAGAATCTGCTTGCAGTGCAGGAGACCGGGGTTCTATCCCTGGGTCAGGAAGATGATCTGGAGAAGGAAATGGCAACCCATTCCAGTATCCTTGCCTGGAAAATCCCATAGACAGAGGAGCCTGGTGGGCTGCAGTCTATGGACTCACAAAGAGTTGGGCATGACTGAACAACTAACACACTGTTTTATTTAGAGCCAGAGAAAGCAGTTTCAGCAGTAGTGCAAGGGGACAGAAAAGGTCATATTAGCTTTGGTTTTACATGCACACACACACAAGTCTCTTGTAGAAGCATGTCAATATTACTCTCTTGGGAACAAGCATTAGAGACAGTAATTCTCTACCTCAGGTTACATGCAGACCATGGTAGATCCTCCCAACCAGGCAGACAGAAGAGGCTTTTTGTGCGCAAGCCTAAATAGGAAGCTGAAGGGGCTACGCTATATTTTTCTCATTGCATCCTTCCATAAGAGTGTCATGGTTAAGAATTTGGGTTTGGGGGCCAGACTGCTTTTATTTGAAAACTGGATCTACCACTTTCTATTTATCTAATTTTGATCAAGTTACTTAAGCTCTCAGTGCATAAGTGTCTACATTTGTAAAGAAGTAATAATATCATCTGCCTATCTCACAGGATTGTTGTGATGGTTAAATATACATGTAAAGACCTTAAACCAGTGTCTGACAGGTAAGTACTAAATAATCATCATTAAACTTCCAGAAAAGGCTGTATAACATATATACACACACTCCAGCAATATATGAACATCTGTTCCATTGCATTAATCGCTGTTTATTTAAAAGGCAAAAAGATTATCTCATCTTAATTTGCATTTCTTTGAAAACCATGGATGTTGGACAGGAATAGAGATCTTTAGAATCGGATACAGTGATAGTCATACAGCAACTATGTGGCATTGAAAACAAAATTTTATTTTTCTTTTTAAGTTTTTTTTTCTTTTTAAGTTTTAAATTAATTTATTTTAATTGGAGGCTCATTACTTTACAATATTGTATTGGTTTTGCCATACATTGACATGAATCAGCCATGGGTGTACATGTATTCCCCATCCTGAACCCCCTCCCACCTTCCTCCCCATCCCATCCCTCAGGGTCATCCTAGTGCACCAGCCCTGAGCACCCTGTCTCATGCATCGAACCTGGGAAAACAAAATTTTATATCAAACATTTGATGATTTCCATTTAAAAGAAACACAGTGCCTACCCCCAAATGAACTTTCAACACTCTAATCTTTGTTTTGATGGTATAATTGACTGTGTACATGTTGTCACACATTCTACCCTCTGTATTATGCTTCTTTCCTGGCTTCCTGAAGCATTTCAGCCTGATCCACCATTCTTTTTTTTTTTTTTTTGATCCACCATTCTGTATGTAATTTTGTGTCTCAGAGTCAGTAAATTCTACATTTTTTCTTGATATGTTGGGTTCTCTATTTCTATTCTCAAATTTCTTGATATGGTTCCAACAATGTTCACTAGAATAAAAAGAAGGGAAGTTTGCTAATATTTCTGAATGCCTACTATATGCCAGGTACTGTGTTAGGCCATCTAACTTAACACATTATTGGCTGGGGATTTTTGCAGAAATTAACACCTGTGGCTGGTGATTTGTTATGTAAGCGAATACTGATATGTCTCCAGTCAAATGTAAAGTAATTATCCTCCAATTAAAAAATTAAAAAAAGTAACATTCAGGTAACGAAAGACATATTAATACGTCTCTGGTCAATAATGAGTTAATATACTCAGAGAGATGAAGTGACTTACTTACCTAAGCTCATTTAACTATTAAGAATCAGATTTAATAGAGAACAGACTTGTGGTTGCCAAGGTGGGGGTGAGGGGGTGGGTAGGGGAGGGAAGGAATGAGAGTTTGGGATTATCAGAGGCAAGCTATTATACATAGGACGGATAAACAACAAGGTCCTACTGTATAGCACAGGAACTATATTCAATATCCTGTTTCAACCATAATGGAAAAGAATATGAAAAAGAATATACATATGTATAACTCTGTCACTTTGCTGTACAGAAGAAATTAATATAACATTGTAAATAAATTATACTTCAATAAAATCTAAAAACAAACCAAAAACTAGTAGACTTTTATCCATGATTTAATTTCATGACTTTTGCCTAATTATTTGGAAATAGAGAATACAACAGTCATTTATTTAGTTTTGAAGTAATATTCATAACATTTATAGATCTTATGACCTCAAAACAATTTTAATACATTAGATAATATACAGTAAAATTTAAAAAAAGAAGAAGTAGATCTAAATTTTCAACCAAGGAGTAGCTGATTCAAATGGTCATCATCTTCCATTACATTACACTGATGACAGGATAAACTGACAATACTAAACTCGTGATATTTATGATCCAAACCACACAAGTGTTAAACCAGGATGAAGAGGTTTAGAGAATGATGAAATTAGTACCTGTGATTTCCTGTTTTTTAGTTAATTAAACTTCCTCATGTGAAAAGCATCATCCTTCCTATTCCTTTCATTTGCCTTATAAGATGTTACCCCTGACACTTTTATTTTCTAAATTTACTACTCACGGTATTGGACTGACTATGGCTGAGGTCTCCAAATTCTCTTGGGAGGTCTTTTCCTTCCAATAAGCATTGAGCTTCTGGGCAAGGGCATTTACTGTCAACCTGAAAGAAAAAGAAAGAAGCATGTCAATGTTAAGAATTTGTTGAATAATTTTGTAATCTTTAAGATGCTCCCACTTAATGGAAACCAGCCATTTAGAATATTCAGCATAGGTTTGAACATCTACACTTCAAGCAACTAGGATAGGAATCTAGTGCCTTTGTAAATTACGTGTCAAAATGACAAAGTTCATAATGTTGAATAGTCACTTTGGTTGAAAAGGTTAAGATGGTCCTAAAAAATGCTGTGTTCACATTTTAGAATCACAGTGAGGGAAAATGACATTAGAGACAACGACAGAAGACTACACTGCAGATAAGTAGTTGGGGAGTTATTCAGCTGTCAGATCACTACACATAAACAATTCAGGACCAAGTTCAAAGTCAGAGGATCAAATACTGCACCCTACCTATTACAAATCAATCAAACAGTAACTTAAAACATGTCTATATGGTTCTTCTTTATCCAAATGCTGATCATAGCAGTTACAGCAGCAATAGGTAACAAAGTCCCCTTCAGCCTTCTATGACACAGCTGTTAGTAGAGGCTACGCCCCAATTATGGCTCTTGCCCTTTCTCTTCTTAAATGAACAACAGCAGAGCCAGGGTCAAACAGTATGATGTGCAGCAAATCTGAATTTTACTTTGAAAAACTGGCAATTTCTAGTGAAAAATTTGTTTAATTCTACAATTCAGGATTACAACTTAATGTACAGCTGTGCATACATACTTGAAATATTAAAAATTTAGTATTTTTTTTAAAAAATCTCGACTCCCCAGATAGCTCCCCAAAGATTTTGTAGACCTTTCCTTAAGAGAAATTCTTCCTTAACTCCACCTTGCTCGTATTAGATTCTGACTACACAAAGAAGATAAAATGAACTTTCTTATAAACTCTTATTCCCCCCTCTGACCTACCAATGTACCGACCTCTATGTTTATATTCTTTCCTGAAGTCACAGATGAAGAATTATTTATCGCTTTCTATTAAAGTTTTATTTAAAATCTACTTTTTAAAAAAGATTACAGGGGCTTCCTTGGTCGTCTAGTGGTTAAGAATCCGCCTGCCAATGCAGAGGACACCAGTTCGATCCCTGGTCTGGGAAGATCCCACATGCTGAGGAGCAACTAAGCCCATGCACTACAACTACTGAGCCCATATGCTGAAACTACTGAAGCCCACATGCCTAGAGCCTTTGCTCCACAAGAGAAGCCACTGCAATGAGAGGCCTGTGCACTGTGATGGCAAATGAAGCGTAGCCCCTGCTCACTGCAACTGGAGAAGACCCACGCAGCAATGAAGATCAAGCATGGCCAAAATTAAAAAATAGTTAAATAAATAAAAAAGATTCCATGGGATTCTGGAAAGCTGGTGGAGTAGGAAGCAAGAATCTGCCTTCCCATAAAGACAACATTTACACTGGCAGAACTGGCAGAACCATTTGGAATTCTGGAGTCTATCGAATGCTTGTAATTTCCAGGGGGATGCTTGGATGACAAATTGGGAAATCTCAGCTCTTAGCACACTAGTAGTTACCCATCTCCTACCCCAGCCCCATGTCAGATGGCTATGCACACATTTCAAGAGTAGCTTGCAGGAACCATGGTAGGCAAAAGGGACCTCTCCCTCCAAATATTGGGGATCTGTGCTCTGATCTCTGTTTGCTGCTTCTGCTCACAGCATCATGTAACCCCACGGTAACCCCAAAGAAAATAGCTATAAATATACACAAAAGGAAATGAGAAGAATTTAAATGCTTCACTACAAAAAAATCAACTAAACATAAAAGGTGACAGTAATACAGGAAATGAAGGACAAAATATAAGACGTATAGAAAACAAACAGCAAAATGACAGACATCCTTTCTTATTGGTAATTACTTTAAATTTAAAAGGATCAAACTCCCCACCAAAAGACAGACAGATGGGCAAAATGGGTTTTAATAAAAAGGCCAAAACATATGCTGTCTATGTGAGACTAATTTTACATACAAAGACACACAGTGAAAATGAAAGAATAGAAAAGGATATTCCCTGTAAATAATAACCAAAAGAGAGCAAGGGTAGCTATTTAATAGAAGTATCAGACAAAATAGACTATAACTCGTAAGAGCTAAAACACTGAAGCAACCTGTGTCCACTGATAAATGAATGGATAAGCAAAGTATGGTACATACAAACAAAAGAATATTAAAAAAGGAAACAGCCTTAAAAAAGTAAATTCTGCTGATTCATGTCAATGTATGGCAAAAACCACTACAATATTGTAAAGTAATTAGCCTCCAACTAATAAAAATAAATGAAAAAAAATAGGCTTTGAAAAAAAATTAAAAAATAAAAAAAAAAAAACCTGAAAGAAGATAGGTCCAATCTGTTCTGTTCTGCAAAACAGCAGAGATTCTTTAAAAAAAAAGTAAATTCTGACATATGTACAACATAGATGCAACTTGAGGACATTATGTTAAGTGAAATAAGTCACAAAATGAGAAATACTGTGTGATTTCACTTACATGAGGTACTTAGCATAGTCAAATTCAAAGCAGAATGGTGAGAACGAGGAGTTATTGTTTAACAGGTAGAGAATTTCAGTTTTGCTAGATGAAACTAGTTCTGCAGATGATGGTGGTTGTAGGGTAAGGGAGTTAGAGAAGGCAAGGTTCGGAAAAAGAATGAGACCAGCACTTTACAGGAACAGATCACCTTTAATGAGGCCAGAAAGAGCAGCACTCAGATTAGTGAGCTGCTGCACTAACCCAAGAAAAGACTAAGTATATATAGGCACATATGTGGAAATCTCCAGTCTTAAGGGGGCCTGTTCTTCTCCAAGGTTGTTCAGGGTAGTTATCTCTTAAATGGCTGGGGCAGGGAATTCGGGAGATGGACGTAATCAACCTTAAAGTCCATTTTTTTCCTTCAGGTGAGAGAGTTCTTTGTTTTGCATAGAATGGTGGGGAGGACCCTGAGGGGAGTTTTAACTCCAGGCTATTTTGAGCTATGCAACTCTCCTTCAGGATGATGGCTGCATAACAATATGAATGTACTTAATACCGCCAAACTGCACATTTAACAATGGTTAAGATGGTAATGTTATGTGTATTTTACCACAATTTAAAAAAGGAAAAAAAAGAAATAAGATTATGTGGTCATCAGGGGTTGGAGAGGAGGGGAAATGAGGAGTGATTGCTAATGGACAAGATGTTTCTTTTTGAAATGATGAAAATGCTTTAGAATTAGATAGTGGTGATGGTTGTACATACTTTGTGAATATACCAAAATCAACAAAGTAGTCATTTTAAAATAGTGGTACACGGATTTATATGGTACACGGATTATATCTCAATCAAACAATAAACCTCTGTTCTCATATACTTGTGCAAAAAATATTGAGGTGAAATTAACAGAGTAAAATTTATCTTTTTAATGTGTAGTTCTGTAAGTTTTAACAAATGCACACAGTCATGTAAATATTAATACCACCTCAATCAAGATACCATTATCATGAATTTTGAAACTCCATTCCTTCTTGCAAAAACTTGGTTTAATTTCACTGTTCTATTAATCTCTTTCCTTTCACTTCCCCAATCCTGGTATATGTGGTCTATATCCACTATCTTCTCTTCATACTCCTGTCTTAATCCACTACAATCCAACCACTGCCATTACATGAAATTGTTCCTTTTCCCAATCTCAGTATTCTATCTGCCAGTATCCCAGTCTACTAAATTTGAGACTTTAAAGTGACCTTTGAGTCTTCCTCTCCTTTATTTTCCTTATCCCATTATTAATATATCACCAAATTTTTAAATCTTTTTTTCATAGTATCTGTCATATATTTCCTTTTTCACAGCAGTCTTATTTCAGACCTTCACCTCACACCTAGATTACTCAAATAGTATATAATTCTTTCTAACCTATCCTGCACCCTGTTTCCAGGTTTATCAACTGATATAATTCATGTAAAGCACTTTATAAGTCATAGAGCAGTATGTAAGTATTATATTCTTAAGACAGAATTATTTCAAGTCACCCCTTTATTCAAGAATAAACAATGAATTATCATTGCCCAAAGTATCAACTACTCTAGCCAATATCCCTCTAAAACAGAAGTTCTCAAACTGTTTCGGTTCATGGTACCTGTAGTGTCTCAAGTTTTGCATGGCACCCTTAGGTCTAAAGAATTATGTACTAGTTCCACTTGCTATTAAACAGTTATGTACAAACAATAAGTATGGACTAAAATGTAGTGTCCATCTGAAAATATATATACTAAAATATTTCTATTTCAATCTTAAATAGCCACAATTACTTATAATGGAATGGGTATGCCTGTTGGATACTGAACAATTGCTCAAACCTTGGAATCAAATTGGACACAACATCCCTAATTTCTTATTCAACACTGATTTTTTGTGTATTACTTGCTTTTTATCACTGTAATCACAAAAAAATCCCAGATTCACAAAGATATGATGTAATCAAAAGTAATTAAACATTTTTATACCTAGAAGTGTGGTGTTAGCATAACAAATACCTAAAAATGTGGAAGTGGTTTGGGATTGGGCAGTGGGGCAATGGCTGGAAGAATTTGAAGAACATTACACAAATTGCCTGGATTGCCTTGAACAGACTGTAGAAATATGGATGTTAAACACCTCACTGGTGAGCACCCAGAAGTGTACATCATGGTAGAAAAAACACAAACTTCCTCAGAGTATTTCTAAGTCACTGGGAACAGATTGTTAGCAGAATTATGGATGTTAAAATTGTTGCTGGTAAAGGCTCAGAAGGAAATTAGCAACATGTTATTAGAAAACTTGAGGGAAGGTATTCCTTGTTATGTAGTGGTAGAAAGCTTAGCAGAATTGGATCCAATACAAGGTGGAAAGCAGAACTCCTAAACGACAAAACTGGACATTTAGTTGAAATTTCCAAGCAAGGTGCTGAAAGTGTGGTCTAGTGGCTGCCTGCTTACATAAAATGTGAGAAGAAAGAAAGAAACTGAGGGAAGAACTGTTCAATAAAAAACGAACCAGGACTTAATGATTTTGGAAAGTCTCAGCTTATTCTGATTGCAAAAGATGCTAAAATGTAAAGCCAAGGCAGTGGCTGGACAACCTTTTGCTAATATCTTAGGAAGATCAAAAGGTCAAAGTACTCAGTCATACAAAAAGTTCTCTGAAAAGACTGAACATATTAATTAGATCTCCACCACCATCTCAGCAGAAGAATAGAAATAGGACTATCTAAGAAAGATCTGTCAAGAATCTCTTGTCTGAATGACAGCGTATCCATGATCTATACCTGAGACCCACAAAGTTCTTGAGAATTGTACATTAATACTAAGACATTCATGTCAATGTATGGCAAAAACCACTACAATATCGTAAAGTAATTAGCCTCCAAATAAAATAAATAAATTTAATAAATTAAATAAACAAATTAGCCTCCAATTAACAATAAAAAAACCTACTAGATTGGCCTAAAACAGAGAGAGTGTGAAAAGAGGTTGTTGGACCCCCAAAACTCTCCAGTCAAGAAACAAGTTGAAACGAGATGAAACTACTCAGCTACAAATACACACTTGTGTGTGTTTTTGTGTTCAGTTGCATCCAACTCTTTTGTGACCCCATGGACTATAGTTCATCAAGTCCCTCTGTCCATGGGGATTCTCCAGCCAAGAATACTGGAGTGGATTGCCATTTCCTCCTCCAGGGAACCTTCCTGACCCAGGAATCGAATCCATGCCTCCTGCATTGGCAGGTGGATTCTTCATCACTGAGCCTCCTGGGAAACACACATAAATACATGCTATCCTTCAAGAAAAAGGAAAGTCAAGTCTGAGGGTAGAGCCATGAGGACAGAATAGAGCCTTAAGTCCAAAGGGTGGAGCTGAAAGCCCCAGAAGAGTATTTCCAGGCCTTGAAATTTAGTGAAGTTAGCTTGCCTGGATTCCTTTTTCCTTCAAATTTTCTCCCTGTTTGAACTGGAACATCTATAACTGGTATCCTATGTCTGTCCCACTATTGTATTTTAGGAGCAAAATACAAAAAAAAAAAAAAAAATTAAAAGACACACATCTGCAGATGGAGAGGAATTTTACCCCAAGATGCATCAGACTCAGTATCATTCATATTTGATTTAGAGGAGACTTGGGAATTGTGAGTTGAGGACATTAAAAACTTAGACTAAGTTGCTCTAAGAGTTGAGACTTTGGGGGATGCTGGGATGGTATAGATGCATTTTGCATGTGTGATGTAAGTGCATCTTAGGAGGCCAGAGAGCAGACTGTCATAGCAGAATAATGGTCCTCCAAAGATGTCTATGTCCTAATCCCTGAAACCTGTGAATATATCAGGTTACATGTCAAGGGGGAAATCAAATTGCAGGTGGCATTAAGGTTACTCATCAGCTGACCTTAAGATAGGGAGATGATCTTGAATTACCAACACAGTCATAAGGGTCCTTAAAAGTGGAAGAGTGAGGCAGAAGAGTCAGAATCAAACAAGATGTAATGACAGAAGCAAGGTCATCAGAGTGACATGATATGAGGACCTGAGCCATCATTGATGGCTTTGAATATGGATGGAGGAAGAGGACCATGGGCCAAGGAATGCTGGCAGACTCTAAAAGCTAGAAAAGCCAACAAAATAGATTCACCCCTAGAGCCTCAAGAAATAAATGCAGCTTTTCCAACAACTTGGTTTTAGCCCAGTGAAATCTGAGATGAACTTCTAACCTACAGAACTCTAAGCCAATCAATCAGTGTTATCTTAAGGCACTAAGTTTGTGGTAATTTGTTACGAGAGCAAGAGAAAACAATTTCTACTACTTACAGGCAAGAGTCAAGTACCATTGTACTCCCCTCAAAAATTTTAAATATCCCGTGGCTCCCTTGTGACTTCATTATGTGCAGCTTGGTACACACTTTGGGAAGTGGGGCTTTAAGGAAGGGGTCAACAAACTACAACCTGTGGGCCAAATCCAGGCTGCTGCCTGTTTTCGTAAACAAAACTGTATTGAACACAGACATGTTCATTCCTTTACTTATGTCTGTGGCTGTGTTCATACCGTAGCAGAACTGAGTACTTTCATACTACAGCACAACTGAGTAGTAGTGACAGAGACCACACAGCCTGTAAAGCTAAAACTATTTACTTCCTGCCCCTTCACAGAAAGATTTGCCAACCCCTGCCTTAGGATAGGGCCCTATGCTATCCATCTGACTCTATTTCCCTTCGCTCTAGTTACATCCCCTTATCCCCAACTCCCCATATTCTTCCCATTCTGAGTTTCTGTCATTGCCTTATTTAGCTCCTGCTATAATTTCATCCTGGAATTCCCCTCTCTCCCTTTTCTAAACCCTGTATCTTTAAGGCAAATCTTAAGTCACACTGTTTACCTAAAACCTTCCCTATCTGTTTTATCAGCAAATGTCTCCTGTACCATCCCAATTAGTTCCAAATGATCAAATAGTTTATTGCTCTTGTTTCATGTTGGTGATAATCTGTCATTACAATTAGACTGTGAGCTCCTCAAAGACAGCAACTGTGTCTCGAATATCTCTGGAAAATTCCACAAAACCTAGCCCCTGTGCCATGCACCTGTGAGGTGCTCAGTTAGTATGTGTTGATTGCGTTTCTTAAGCTGAAATTCACTCTAAAAATGTTATAAGTTTGAGTCCTGGTAGTTGCAGCTGAAATTTGATATCCACAACTATTAAAAGTGATATTACAAGTGATTTATTTGTAGACATTCCAGTAGTGTGATGGCTGAAACCCCTTTTAGCAGTTTTGAAATCTATAATAAATACTCTTAGGATGAGTCTGTGATGGCAAACAATCTTCTCTAATCACCTTCTCAAATTCCCTCATATATTACCAAAACACTTTTTTCAGTGAATATAAAACAGAGTGAAAAGGGAAATGATGACAGAATTGGGGTGAGTTACACAAATTTCTCATCCTCAAAAAGATTGTGTATGCAGGCTAGCATACTAGTTTTCTGTTTTTAATAAAATGTGCAGCAGATATTAAGCTACTTAAGCCAGAAGTCCCATATGTTTAACTGAATAAACCTACTCTCTATGTAATACCTCCATTTGGATTCCCCTGCCATCACCTAAAACTCATCATACTGAAATGAAACACCACAAGCCAAGGGTCTAATACCTCTAAAATGTAAAAGGTAGAGGCAGGGGTGGCAGAGATGGCATAAAAGGATGTTACATAGTTTTAGTATCTAACATTTGGATTTCACAAATCTCAACTATTTGGTTGCTACTGCTAAGTCACTTCAGTTGTGTCCAACTCTGTGCGACCCCGATTCTCCAGGCAAGAACACTGGAGTGGGCTGCCATTTCCCTCTCCAATGCATAAACGTGAAAAGTGAAAGTGAAGTCGCTCAGTCATGTCTGACTCTTCGTGACCCCATGGACAGCAGCCTACCAGGCTCCTCTGTCCATGGGATTTTCCAGGCAAGAGTACTGGAGTGGGGTGCCATTGCCTTCTCCAACTATTTGGTTAATCACCAGAAATTCACTACTCCTTTCACTCAAGAGAAATAGAATGACTCGCTTGGCTCTGGACTTTTGCCAAACTGATGTCATTCCTAAATTTTCATTCTTGTGAGTCAAGTCCTAATCAAAGATCTTCATTATGGGCCAGACTCATGTTTAAAAGACTATTTTACTTAAACTAAGGGCAGGTAGTTATCACAATCACTGAGTAGCCCTAGGGACCAAGAACCAATTACCCTGAAATTAATCTGAGGTTGTCATCCAAATAGTTATCAGTCTGTCAAATATTAAACTTAAAATTCTTATGGTTTCGTATAAACTAAGGCACAACCTTTAACTAATTTTATTACAGTTTTGGACACAAAACAAAAAAAGATTTAGGGAATTACTTTCCCCCTACTCTAACAAAAGATTTGCTACTGAGATTTCAAGGAAAACAACATCATAAGTCCTCACACCTTCTTTCTCTATACTCCGAGAACACCCTTTGCCCTTTTACATACTTTCCTCCACTTAGAATGTCCTTCCCCCACTTCGTTCACCTAGCAAACTCCAAGTTTTCCTTGAAGTTTCAGTTCAAATGTATTCTGCTTTGTGAAGCCTTCCTTGACTCCTTTAGGCTTTATTTAAAGCTGCTTCCCATTTGGCATACAGCCCTCATTAATACAATTTTATAGGTATTTAACTTTCTTATTTACATATAGGGGCTTCCCAGGTGGGGCCAGTGGTAAAGAACCCACCTGCCAATGCAGGAGAACTAAAAGACGCTGGTTCAATCTCTGGGTTGGGAAGATCCCCTGGAGGAGGATATGGCAACCCACTCCAGTATTCTTGCCTGGAAAATCCCATGGACAGAGAAACCTGGAGGGCTACAGCCCATGGGGTCACAAAGAGCTGGACACGACTAAATGCTGTGTGTGTGACTTAACACACACACAGCATTTACATACATCTCATCCCATTTGTTCATAGGCATCTAGGATTCTTAACTTTCATTCTTATGTCTGTAATGGCAGAGGGGATATCTCATAATACTTGATGAAAGAAGGAATGTATGATCTATCCCTCCCTACAAGTTTTAAAACAATTATACTCTGACTTTAACAACTCCTTTGTCTCCTAAAAATAAATTAATGAAATATATAATGCTATTTGCAGGAACATGGTTGGACCTAGAGAGTGTCATACTGAGTGAAGTCAGACAGAGAAGAAATATCATGATACCCTTTATATGTGGAATCTAAAAAGAAATAATACAAATGAACTTATAAAACAGAAACAGACTCATAGACTTATGGCTGTTGGGGGGAAGGATGAGGGGAAGAGATAAATTACTGAGTTTGAGATGGGCATGTACACATTGCTATATTTAAAATGGATAACCAACAAGGAACTACTGTATAGCCCATGGAACTTTGCTCAATAATGTTATGTGGCAGCCTGGATGTGAGCAGGGTTTGGGGGAGAATGGATACATGTATATGTATGGCTGAGTCCCTTTCCTGTTCACCTAAAATTATCACAACATTTTTTGTTAATCAGCTATTCCCCAATACAAAATAAAAAGTTTTAAAAAACTGTTTCACCATAAGTATTTTACTAAATAACCCCTATGCTCTTTCCATAATTTTTAAAGTTTATTTCAACTGGGCTCCATACATCATCCATCAGTGAGGTTTAATTTAAAAATCAAATCATTTTATTTATAACCTTAGAAAACAGATTTGAAGGAATTCTGTTAACTTATCTGACTGGTTTTAAGAGATGATTTTAGAGTTTTCAGAGAACAGAATCATATCTGAACAAACTATTAGAAACAACTCAGGTTGGGAGTGACTCACCGGTACTCCTTGGTGTATTCAAAGTCTTGTTTATTGTAGGCAGGTTTTAAGAAATTGCACTCAATGACTCCAATTACTCCCACACCTTCTCCATGAGTTGGCTTAGAAAAAAAATAGTAATTTTAACACTTACATTAATGTTGACTGCCTTGAGGCACTTCCTTTTGATTCCAAACAATAACAGAAAGGTTATACAACATTCACAGGCAAGGAAAGACCAGTAATATTTAGAGAAACACTGGGAATTTACTCCAATAGACTGCAAGTATTACAATGAATTGGAACCTCTGCCAAATTTTAGGGCAGAGATTTTCAAACTGTGATCCATAGATTCCCTAGGATTTTCCAGGAAAACTCTATTTCACCCATGCTACCTCAAGGCACTTTCATCTGTTTATATTAAGGAATTGCCATGAGATTTCATTTGAACAAAGAATGATAATACTAAAAAAAATTTAAGGTTATATACTCCTGTTCTAAGGAACTAAAATCAAACTCCATCTGAAAAAATTAAGGATGCTATGTAATCATCACACTATTAAAACAATTTTTAGATATGTAAGGCCACCAAACAACTGTGAAAGAGTCACACCTGTAGTGATTAATTACAAATTGATACAAAAGATTTTTGGACTTAAAATCATTTTTGTATTCTTTAATGGAAAGAACTGAGTCAAAGTGTAATTAGGCACACAAACAAGTTGTATAAAGATGATACAACAATGAAAAGAAATACAGGCTGCAAACTAGCTCTCCTGGGTCATATGTAAAACTTTGTCCTACTGTGTAATATAAAGCAGCTTATCATCCTTTGTGCTTTAGCAATCTTATCTATAAAATAGGGATGAATGGGATACTTGTGGATATTACCACTTACGTTGTTATTAAAACCTGAAGATGATGGTAATATTTCTATACTTCAGTTATAAAGCACTTTTGCATGATCTATTCCACTTAAATCTCTCAGCCCTGTAAACTTTAAGGTAGGTAGAGCAAGTAAAACTACTATTGTTTCCATTTTACAGGTAAGAAAACTGAGCCACAGAGAAATTAAACAACGTAGCCAAGGTTACATGGATTTTAGTTGAAAAAGCTGGGACTCAAATCCTGGTTATCAAACATTAAATTTTATGCATCTTCCACTTTGCCTTACTGTCTCCACAAGAAAATGGAAAGCGCTACCTCAAATATTAGTAAACTTATACACATGGCAGAGTTGCTGGTGCTCTCATTCTACCTCTTATTAACAGTGACCTAAAAATGCATCCAGTAAAGCTCCTGGGTTAACATTTATGAAGAATGAGAAATAGAAAGAGCTTCTGAACGTAAGACAGCTCACTGATATAATTCCTGGATCAGATTTAACAACCATCTCAAGATGGCAGTAAAAAGTCATTCATTGGTTTATCGCTTTTGCAAAATTTAAATCCTCTTCCTACTCTGTTCAGCCTTCTATGACAAAGAAACATTAACTACTCACCTTCACCTGGCACCCCACCTTCTCAAAAGACTTTATGAGGCGGTTGTTATGATACATCATTACTCCAAACTGATTATTATTCTTGCAAGAGAACCCAAAAGTTATTTTCACCTGCTTATTCTGAGAAGAAAATCATTAAGGAGACAAACACCAGGGGCTTTAGCACACAAATAAATTTTGCATTATATTATAGCAAAAAAACATCAAACACCAGTGTATATAAACTGGTACAAACTTTTTACAAAGCATTTTAAAAATCTGCATCAACAGCTTTAAAAATATTCTTAACCTTTGACCAAGTAATTCTATTTCAGGAATTTATACTACAGAAATAGTGAGAGAAGACCATGATGGTTTATGAGTTACAGAGATTTATCAATGATTTATAATGGCTTAAAAAGCAAATAATTTATGTTTGACAATAAGGGAATGACTAAATAAATGTTAGTGTAGCCACATAGTCTGTTACGCAGTTCTTAAAATTATGCCTTTGAATATGGAATTTAGAAAGATGGTAACGATAACCCTATATGCAAAACAGAAAAAGAGACACAGATGTACAGAACAGACTTTTGGACTCTATGGGAGAAGGCGAGGGTGGGATGTTTCGAGAGAACAACATCGAAACATGTATATTATCTAGGGTGAAACGGATCACCAGCCCAGGTTGGATGCATGAGACAAGTGCTCGGGCCTGGTGCACTGGGAAGACCCAGAGGGATCAGGTGGAGAGGGAGGAGGGAGGGGGGATCGGCGTGGGGAACACATGTAAATCCATGGCTGATTCATGTCAATGTATCGCAAAAACCACTACAATATTGTAAAATAATTAGCCTCCAACTAATAAAAATAAATGGAAAAAATAATTTGAAAAATAATAATAAAAAATAAATAAAAATAAAAAGCAGAGACATTACTCTGCCAACAAAGAAAATTATGCCCTTGAAAAATATTTGGGAATATTAGGAAATGTTCAGAATATTATAATAAGTATCACTGAAAAATATGTACTATAAATATATGCATAAAGACTATAAGAAAACATATCAAAGTATCATCAGTGATCTAAAATTCATAAAACACAAAACATTACCTAACCTTTGCTAACTGCCTAATTTACTACTAGATAAATACATGGCACAACACAATTATAGGCAGTAAGGTATGTCCAACTAATCATACAAAACACAATGAAAGCAAAAGCACAAGGAACAAAATCACTTTCAAAAGTAAAGGACAATAATTCTGCTGGAAGGCAGCTATGCTCACCACTATACCACCAATGCACACTAATCCTGTTGTAATCTATTTCATGGGAAGAAGTTAACAAGCTTGAATAAATGAAACAAAGAGAACTTATTATACAGAAACATGAATAATTATGAATTTTTAGCAAGTCCTATTTGATTTAAAAATCAATGTAAGGAAGTGAGAAAGGGGAGAGAAAGAAACTGAGATTTTCATTAAAACAAATACTAAAAGAAATCTTCATGTCTAAATGAGTTAAAATTTACTTTTCTTACTTTTTCAAAAACTGATCTCCATTATCATCTCTAAGTAACAAGCTACTTGCATCAAATCCATGTGACAAACGGACCAGGTATGATATGAAGACATGACATAAGTGATACATAACACAGTAATATTTGGTTCACAACATCTCATGTTCTGGTCTCCAGAAGCCCAAATCAAACTACAAGTAAGACCCCATTCCAATGCAAAAACAAAATAGGGTAAAACTGCCCAAAACAAAAAACCAAAATTCTACACCACAAAATTAACACTTTAAAGATAAAGACTGTCGAATTGTTTCTGTTGTACACTTTTAAACTCTAAATTATGATGTGGGAGTACACTGGAGTAGGAGGTTCCCAAATTATTATGAGGGGAAAGAACAAGAGGGGAGAAGAAGCCTTTGATAACTGAGGAATAAATAAGTTAGTATCAGTATCTTTTCCCTCAGTGACCTTTGGAGAAATTTTATTAGAAATTACATTTTACTCATACCTATAGTGAATTCATTTAGCTCAAATTCTAACAGGGGAAGGTAACTAGTTTAATGGGAAGGGAGGCTGAGAAGAGCTGAGGTATATACAGAATAGATGCTTAGAAGGTATCCTGATAGAAACCCGTAAGAGAAAGAAGCTGAAGGCAGAAATATGGTATATCCTGAAACAGTAGTTGAAAAGCACTTTAGACTGGCTCTGTTAAACTTAAGCCACTAAGATCCCAGTTCCATACAGTGATATTACAACTAATTTACCTACAGATGCTAATGATGTTAGCTCTAGTGTGTTTAGGGTTTTTTTTTTAACTTTCATAGTAGACAAGGATTGTGTTCTCCAAAAGGAGAAAATCAATCTGCTTATGAGTAACAACAATATGGCTATTTAAAAAGGGAACAGCAATTTCTAATTTTTGGTCAAGGGAAGAATTAAGATAGATAATGCCTCTGATAAAGTAAACAGTGCGTGAACAGGTTTCTTGGGCCAAGAGCTGAGCTTATTACTAGAAAGTAAATGACAAGAGAAATTCTTCAAAAGTACTTATGAATTCTCATCCTTTCAAACACTTGTTTGACCCCCAAATTCTTAAACAAAGATGAACTTAATTCCCATAGTTTGCCTTAAGATTCCTCAAGTGTTTGAAATCCATTCCCAGTGCAACCAGGGGGGCAGAAGTGAAAGTGAGTAATTAACTTCTCTGAATGGCTGCAATTATGAGAAGTACAAGGAAATCCATGTAAAATCTGTTGAAGATTTCTCTCACCCTAGGTTTCTCATCTCCTAACTTCTATCAACAGAAATCTGGACTTCTTACAGCAAAACTCATAGACTATCCAAAAGATTAACAAATTTAAGTCAACATTTTGCTTACTTCAATCAATTAATATGTAACAAAATTCCTGTACAAACCTAACAGTGTGGATCATTCCTTATAGTAGAGATTTTCAAACTTGGTTATTCATTATGATCTGTGGAGGATTTTTAAAATAAAAAATATTTATTTTTTTTTTAAAAAAAGAGATTTCAGCATCTACTGAACCAGAATCTCTAAAGACTCAGGATGTTGTATTATTTTAATAGTTTCCAGGTGATCTCTGATAAAACTGGTGCATAGGTTGGTTTCAGAAATACCTCCTTAGTAAAATAGGGCTTGTATTATAACACACATTTTTTAACTGGAAAAGGAAAGATTTCTGTTTTTCTGTGCCAACCTGGAAATCTAATCCTGAAACAAAGAGGTCAGTTTCATGTAGTTGAAAGGATACTGTGAAGGTAGGTTTATATATATCATATCCTACATTGGCCAGGCTCTTGGCAATCATCTGGGTAGTCACCTTCTTTTGACGCAGAAAAATTTTCACTCGTGGCTTCATGTATAGAATGCCACAAAACGCCTATGGAACAGTGAAGGGAAAGTTATTACACAATATTGACAATTCTACTGACATCCCCACAAAACGCTGCTAGCATCTGAGATCTCATCTGGGCAAAGATTTGACTCAGTTTGTTATTCTACATCAACTATCATACTAAGTACTGCTGTCTACATTAGCTACACTGTTTGAGTGCAGACAGTAAAAAGGAATCCGAGTATAGGGTTAAAAGGTTGTCATCTTTATATAACTAAAGTGAGATTTTGTTATGTAATATTTTCATGTTACAGGACATCTTACCTCTCATTGTTGAAGAAAAACCACTCTTACTCACCCGTAATGAGTACTCTGTTTCTGGCAGCTCAGAGGAAACGCCGCCAGTCTCTTTTTCATCTGTGCCAAAGTCTGTTACCAGGATATCATACTGATCTGTATCAAAGTCCAACTCAGACTTTCCATCTTTATTTCTGGGTAAAAGAGACAAGTACCAATCTAACAAAAACTGGCTCCAAAGGACAAAAATGCACTAGGAACCCAAGAGAAAAGAAATAACATGAGCCAAAACTCAGATACCTATTTCTTTCTCTGACTACCAGTTCAAAGGAACTATGTGTTATTTGCTTTGAAGGTCACACAATATTTAAGGGTATTTCCAGTCTAAACAATTCTAATATGTTTCATAGAGGTGTGATACCAAGTAGCAAAGGAAAGAAAAAATGGAAGGTGGGGATGTCTGTAATCTGATAAATCAAATGGATACATCAGCTATCCTCCAGGCAGGATCTTAATATAGAATTGTTAGGTAGGTCATTCAACATAATTTCCTCCAACTGAATAAACAGATGAATCAAAATCTATTCTTTCTAACTTCAGTAATAGTATAAGGACTAATAAGATTTCCCCAGATCTAATTCTATTTCTTAGAAGGAAAAAAAAAGGTTGTGATAGAAACAACATATCCTTGTTAGTCTTCTAGGAGATCATTTATATAATTGTCATTTAAATATAATAGTACTCATATTCCTTTCCCAAGGACATTTCTTCTCATAATCCCTTCAGGTCACTTAAATATGGTCTATTCCAAGACCCTGGGCTACATCACTCACAACTGCCAGAAGAAAAAAGACAAGACTCATCTTTGTTACCAGAAAAAACTCCAAACAAATGATGGGTTACAGAGAGAAAACATATATGAGAATAACAGTACCCCAAATTTGTTCTGTGTAATGGCAGTGCCCCAAGATACTCTTAAATATGAAATAAAGATATAAAGTCTGTATAATCAAATAAAATCAGTTCCTGATTTCCAGAGCCACCTCTAGCTCTAGGGAAACCTCCCTCATACTTGAGGCTTCAGAGGCTCAGAGTTGCTGTGTTGAAAATGTAGCTCCTTTTTCAGGGTTGAACCAGAGCCACTATCATACATATCCTGTATAAAGCTCAGGTCATTATAACAGTATATTCTATATTTTCCAGGATAATCCTGATTCCTGCTACCCATCCCACTCCAACAAATGTACTCTGAGGAGATTCCTGTCCCCCATGGCCCTCACCATTCACTGTCCAAGGAAAAGAGGTCTGGAAAGACAGGTTTTTGAAATTTGGAAACTGCATACTATATTGCTCTCTTAAATATTTTCACTGTATGTTGAAATAATGTTTTAGCATACTAAAGCCTCTCAGAAGTGCTATAATAAAGTTATGTGGTAAGCTCTGTTTAAGCCAGCTTTTCCCAAAGTTATTTGACCATGGAATCTTATTTATGTAATACCTAGTACCATGTAACTGAGAAACAATATACAAAGAGAAAAGTCTGCTGAGAATGTGTTTAAATCACTGGAAATACCTCATGAAAATGATCCTTTATAATATAAATTATACTACTTGAGGTTTTCCCAGTAGGACACAGGAGGATATAAATTACCTTACTTTTTTTTTCTTTTTAATTCAAAGCACTTTCTATACAGACCACCAGTTTTTTAACTAAGTTTTACCCAACTAAGAAATGAGGCAAAATACTTGACCTATGGAGAAAAAGAAGAATGAATATATTTGATATTGTGTTCTATTAAACATAAGAGTACCACTTCTATTTTTTTTCCACTTCTATTTTATATTGAAGATTTTTTGTTTTCAATGGACACTATTTCATTTAACATGACAAGATGAGACAAATGACATATCCTAAACTATTTCTAGGTAGTTCTAAATATATGACCTGAAGTCAACTTCATTATAGTTCAAATTTATCTGCTTCAAAGATTTTTCTACTTTTGATCCAACTACTCTGAAAGCACAAATACACATGTCCTTATTATTTTAAGATTGTGTTGTGCTTTGTTACCCTAAATTTTCTTCCTTATACTTCATTTTCACTGTCAAATAGGTGAAATAACTATCACTGACCTATCTCTAAACAGTGTCTGAGAATATACAATAGATATTTATAATGGATTAGGAAGATTTTAGAATAATATTGAACTATCTTGATGGTAACAGCCTCAGGATATGTATACAGGTCTCCACATTATCAAGCTGCACATTTTACCACTAAGAAGCACTGTCTCAAACAGAGCTGTGGTTCTAAGAAAGTTAAGGAAAAGTATGCAATGAGATACAAACATGTATCAAAATTTATCTACTCTGCTTCTCTAGAGAAGAGATTTATTAAAATATGCTTCATCATACTGCTTCTGTTTATCAGAATCTATCACTCTTGGATACTATACCTGCGGATGTTCCAAATGAGAACACGAGTGCCTTTTTTGCCTGGGATGGCATCAAACTGGGACAGCAGGTCATTTTCACTGTTGAAAATTGAATAGTTCAAGATGGCTTCTAGGCTGGGCAAAGAATCCTCAGTAATAATCATTTTTTGTAAAACCAAGTATAGTCAAAGAAAAATTATCTTCAGAGGATGCTATCACAGGAAGATCTGCCTTTTGGGTTGCATGTTTAGACAAAATATAGACATAAAGATACAAAGCATGGCATTACTGCTTCAGAAGAAAGGGAAGTGGGGAGGGGGGATGCAGAAAGATTATAGAGACAAATACCAAAATCAGTTACCCTTGCAGAATATTGCTTCAAACACTCCATGTAAATTAAGACAGTCCTATACTTAAGAAACAGATCAAAGTCTGAATTTTTAGACTCTTTGGAAGCAATGAGTTCAAACTTTATTGCTATACTGTCTGCGTAAAGACAACCTGGTATCTAACTGATATAATAGCTTGCCCAGGTACAGAAAAATGAGCTATTCAGCTGTCAGATAAGCTAAATGAACAGTATGTTTCTAGGAGGGTGACACAAATATAACTACTTTTATGGGGAAAAAAGAGAGAAGGCCCCAGGGAACTGTACCGTAGGAGTGGTGAGGGGGTGGAGACAGTATATAGATCAAATCATGTAACAATGAAGACTGCAAAATAACAAAAATATTTCTCAGTTTCTTCCAATGATCCATTTATTTTAATAATATTTAATAGGGTGAAATTCTAGTTAAATTTAAGACATCTGAGTACCTCTTTAAATATGGAAACTTTTGATAGCTGCATTTGACCTGAAGAAAGAGGTTTCTATCAAAATTGTCAGGTTAGACTAATTTTTAACTAACATTTCCCATTTCCAGAAAGGATATTGTTTTGCTGGTTGAATGGAACAATTGGTACAATAACTGCTTGGGCCTGGACACATTCCAGGTATGTCTGTGATAGGAGTCCAACAGTGAGAGTGCCCCCGTTCTTGGTGAAGACAAGAGCATCCTTTCCTAGCCGCATGGAGCCTGACTTGAAACCATTACCAAAGACTCCGATGGGACACTGGCTCTTCTTTATGACTTTATCTGTAAAGCCAAAGCTGCAATTACACAAGAAAAAAGAAATCAGAAGAAATCAGAAAGGTAAAAGTGCATCCTAAGATAGGTAGGCTGAATGTTTGGCTTACAAATGAAGAACACTTGTAAAAAGTTCTTCCTTTTGGTATTTCTGGGCAAAACCATTAAGTGAAAACATAGGAAATAACCATGGGGTAATGGCACTGATTTTCCTGTGTGGTTTGTGTGTACATAAACACTCCCACTGCATTAGAGTCACATATTATAAAGGTAAAGGTAGCCTCTTTTCACTAACAGAGGCTATGGCACAGCTGCCTTTCTTGTTTAGATAAAAGAGCTCCGTTTGCTAATAGTAAAGTTAGGGGAAGACGAACAGGGTACACCTCTCAGAGTACTCTCAGAGTACACCTGAGAGAGGGTAACAAGAGTACCAGATACTGACACTAGTCAGAGGTACGAGGCAGAGAGTAGGCATCCCTAACCTGGTTATTATCCCTCTCTAGAAACTGGAAAGTCAGAGGTTATGTATCTTGCAAATTTCAACTATTCACTCAAAGGATATTCCAATTCTTACCCTCTGCTCCATCTGCTGGGACAGTTCATTGGAATGTGGCCAAGGGATAAAAATAGGTAGTTCTGCCTCTGAATATCAGTAAACAGCTGCAGTATAAAGTCTCTCTTATTTTATTAAGGGCCTTTCACAAAGCCACCTCAACAATCTCTGTGGCCCCTTAGGATCAGCTTAAATCTGGGAGCTAGATCCTTCCCCTTTCTTCTACTTCCATTCAAACACACAACAAAATTACCAAACCAAACAAAAATTAAAGACATGGAAAGCTAGAAAATAAGTATTACCTTCATATATCTTCTCTCATGACAAATAAAACTAATTTTTTAAATGAGTTTCCAATATTGTACACTACCATCCATTCCATAAATATTTACTGAGTACCTACTATGTGCTGTGCAGCATGCCAAGCAGTGGAGACACAGCTGTTAATAATAAGAGACATGATTCTTGCCCTCATGGTTTACAGTGTAAGGAAGGATTTCATATGTTACAGATCAGATGTTTTTCCAACATTGATAAAATAGATGCTCTACCTGCCATGGCTGAGCAGCTTGGCCTTGGCTCTCTTTTAATTGGGTTGAAGTACGATCCCTGGGTTGGGAAGATCCCCTGGAGAAAGGAATGACCACCCACTCCAGTATTCTTGCCTGCAGAACTCCATGGACAGAGGAGCCTGGACGGCTACAGTCTATGGGGTCACAGTAGGACACGACTGAGTAACACACATACACACACCTGATTTCTACTTCCTAGAGGTGGGGGTTTGTGTTTACTTGCTAAGGAAGGAGGATCACCTTTTAATTTTCAAGTGTTACAGGATACCACTGTGTCCCTCGAGATGAGACACTTTAAAAGACCTTTGTGTATCCAGCAAATAAATCCAATCACATAAAAAGGTAATTTCTAGGGTAGAAGTTCCTTTGAAAATACCAAAAGAGCATTGAGCCCTATGCAGTCTATGGGCCTTAGCAATCCAGAAAGTAAACTTAAAGAAGTTGGTTAAGGTTCAAGCATTCCTTTTCCTCCTGTGATAGAATTGAGGATTAAATGCTACACTATGTGTATAATATATTACAACCTACAAAGTAGTATTCAAACTTCAATTCTAAACTCTAGAAGTCATTGAGAATGGTCATATGCTATTCTCTACTTCTACTTCAGATCTAATGTCATATCTAAAACTCAACAGTAAACTTACCTACCATGTGAAATGGATTTACAGTTATTTGGACTTTAACCTTCTCTAATGCTACCAAGAAAATAATGCTTTATTTCTCCAAAATCAGATGGTGACTGCAGCCATGAAATTAAAAGATGCTTGCTCCTTGGAAGAAAAGCTATGACCAACCTAGACAGCATACTAAAAAGCAGACATCACTTTGCCGACAAAGGTCCGTCTAGTCAAAGCTATGGTTTTTCCAGTAGTCATGTATGGATGTGAGAGTTGGACCATAAAGAAAGCTGAGTGCTGAAGAACGGATACTTTTGCACTGTGGTGTTGGAGAAGACTCTCGAGAGTCCCTTGGACAGCAAGGAGATCAAACCAGTTAATCCTAAAAGAAATCAGCCCTGAATATTCATTGGAAGGACTGATGTTGACGCTAAAACTCCCAATACTCTGGCCATCTGATACGATGAACTGACTCATTGGAAAAGACCATGATGCTGGGAAAGACTGAAGGCAGGGGGAGAAGGGGATGACAAGAGGATGAGATGGTTGGATGGCATCACTGACTCTATGGGCATGAGTTTGAGCAAGCTGCAGGAGTTGGTGATGGACAGGGAAGCCTGGTGCGCTGCAGTCCATGGGGTTGCAAAGAGTCAGACATGACTGAGCAACTGAACTGAACTGAATGCTACCTAAGCTTCAATTAGGTGGTCAAGGGAAAGTGGCGAAATTACGGAGATTATATTGCTTCTTTAATTTCCTTACCATTTCTGCTTGTTCTGTCATCTATTATCTTTTCCCCTTCATAACTATAAACTTTCATTGTATTATAGCTTATATGGTGGTAGTGGTGAAGTTGCTAAGTCATGTCCGACTCTTTGACTCCATGGACCATAGCTTGCCAGCCTCCTCTGTCCATGGGATTTCCCAGGCAAAAATACTGGAGTGGGTTGCCATTTCATCCTCTAGGGGAACTTCTCAACCCAGGGATTGAACCTGGGTGCATTGCAGGCATATTCTTTACCGACTAAGACTACATAAGGCTGAAAAGATAGGTAGTGGGGCAGGGTAAGAACCAGAAATGCCAAAGGATGAGAATGAGATGAGAGGAGCTGGATGCTCAGTTTGTTTTTGTTGTTATGTTACCCTTAACTCTTCCTCTGTGTTCTTTTATTCCACTTGCATTCCCATATTAGGTATTCTATTTAACTGAAAAATCTCAGAATACATGCCAGATACCAATCAAATAGCTGCCTAACATAAACATATTCACAATAAATAACAGAATTGTAGGAATGAATCTTATATAGTTTGGTATGTGTGTTAGTCGCTCAGTGTCCAAGTCTCTGAGACCTCATGGACTGTAGAGCCCACCAGGCTCCTGGGTCCATGGAATTCTCTGAGCAACGTTACTGGAGTGGGTAGCCATTCTCTTCTCCAGGGGATCTTCCTGACCCAGGGACTGAAACCAGGTCTCCCGTATTACAAGCAGATTCTTTAATTTTCCATAGGTATTTTGTCTTAGGTGGTTTCTCTTCACTAAGTAAGTCCTATTCTATCTCCTTAATGAAACAGACAACAGTATTTACACACCAAGGGTATTCTATGAGTGGAATCCAGGAAAATAGCAGGTTCTTTCCAAGTTCCTTAAAAAAGTCAACTCTAGAATCTAGAGAGGTAAATTTAAACTGGGACTCTGATCAATTAAAAAAAAACCTTAGCAAATTAATGGACATAAAAGGGAAAGTACTACTGTTCTCTAAATGTACTGGTGATATAATATGTAGCATAAAATAAGGAAAGGATACTAAGCATACTGCTATTCTATGGCTGTTGTTTTAGAAGAACAGACCTACTAGGAAATACACTTATCAAAGGGAGCAAAGACCTTCAATTTATGAATCTGTGGCTGCTTTTAATCCTTGACCTTTAAAAGAGGTTCTCCAACAAAGGCAGCTGAATATATAGACTAGTTGGTTCACATGCTATCCCCATAAGCTAAACAGAACTAATTGTGAACCTTAAAGGAATTTAATGATAGAATGTTTCTTTTTATCTAATTTTCATGGGATTTTGTATTTATGAAAGAAACTGTTGCTTAATTACGTAACTATTTTATTAGCCTGAAAATATAAGAGTAGCATAAAAAGTTGGAAAATGTGAATAAGATTATAACAAATGTTATAGGTCAAATAGAATTTCTGTAGGCTTAATAATTTTGCATGATTACCTGTTATTTTTTCCAAATACAAAAGTAATATGACCCCAAACAGAAAAATTAATATACTTAATAAAAGTTTTCAATGCTACCTATAAAATTCAGCTATTTTAGAACAAATTGTGGTACATGGAATCCCTGGTTGGAAGTTAAGAGTTGGACTAAATAATCTCTTTTAAATAAATTGGACCTTCTAACTGATTCAAGTTTGTTTCAAGATACGATCAGAAATAAAGTCTAATACATACAACTATACAAAATCCAGGACTCATTTTTTAAATTCTCTAAAATTAAACAGACTTGTGGTTTCCAAGGAGAGGAGGAGGGAGGATTTGGGGATCAGCAGATGCAAACTGATATATATATAAAATGGATGGACAAAAATAAATAAATAAATAAAATGGATGGACAAGTCCTACTATATAGCACAGGGAACTATATTCAATATCTTGTGATAAAACATCATGGGAAAGAATATGAAAAAATATATATATATGTATAACTGAGCCAGGTTGCTGTACAGCAGAAATTAACACATTATAAACCAACTACACATCAATAAAAATTTTTTAAATTCTCTAAAATTAATTTTTAAATATGAGGAACAACTGCCCAGCTCAAATTAGTGGGAAACATTTTTGACATGATAATGTCAAAAAAATTCTATGGTTACTGTAGTTTCTGCCTGTTTTGTTCCTTGTGAAGGAAGCAAACTTTTGAATGAATGATACTCATCCTTTATATCTGAACTCAAATGTCATTTCTACATGGTCGTCTTTTTTGATTCCATAGACTAGATTAGATCCCTCTGCTATATACTCTCATAGAAACTACTTTTCCTTCACAGCACTTACCACTAGTAGAATAACCTATGTAGTTGTACTACTAGTCAATTATTTTGTGTCTTTTTCACTAAACTGTCAGCCCCTTGACAACAAGAATCATATCTGTCTGATTCACCCCTTTATCTCCAGTGACTCTCACATAGGTAGGTGTTCAATAAAAATTTGGTGAAAGAATCTAGAACAAAAGAGACAGTGTTAGTCGCTAAGTTGTGTCCGACTCTTTGCGACCCCATGGACTGTAGCCCACCAGGCTCCTCTGTCCATGGCATTCTCCAGGCAAGAATACTGGAATGGGTTGCCATTACCTTATCCAGGGGATCTCCCTAATCAGGGATTGAACCCAGGTCTCCTGCATTACAGGCAGATTCTTTACCATCTGAGCTACCAGGGAAGCCCAGAACAAAAGTTGTTGCAATTACTGTTACAATTATTTTGAAGCCACCCTCTTCCTTCCTCCTGCCTTATAATTGTAAGCACCAACTCTCACATATCTAGCTCCACAAACAAACAGAAGGTGGTAAGATTTGTTGGGCCCACTATTTGACACCCATGTCACTGGGATAACGTGTGGTGGGAAGGAATAAATAAGAAGATATGTGATTTTAGGAAAAAATCAAGTACATACAAATTTATTAGACACATAAATATTTTGGTTCCACCCCACCTAAAATCCTATTTTTCACAATATAAAATATTAACTTTAGGAGATAAAAGTGAGGCTGTATGTTCAAAAACAGGGCCACTCCATACCTTCACCAACATACTGGCCACGTTCTTATCTCACTTCTAGAAGCTCTCCCCAGATATTCTTCTAATTATGAGGATCTGAGACATATGGTACACATATGGTACCAGATTGCTGACTGGTAAAACATAACCAACTTTATAATTGGTTATGCCCAAATTTCACTTCTTTGATGACTCAAAAAGATTTCCCTAAGAAACAGGGTTAGAGAATTAGAATACATTCAAAGAGAACTATAACCAAATAAATCTCTTCCATTTTTATAGCTCAGAGCCCTTTCCCTCCTCCACTGGTACTCATGCTTCACACACTAGTGCAGGAAGCCACTTGCTGCTGCTGCTAAATTGCTTCAGTCGTGTCAGACTCTGTGAGACCCCATAGATGACAGCCCACCAGGCTCCCCTGTCCCTGGGATTTTCCAGGCAAGAACACTGGAGTCGGTTGCCATTTCCTTCCCCAATGCATGAAAGTGAAAAGTGAAAGTGAAGTCACTCAGTGGTGTCCAACTCTTCGCGACCCCACAGACTGCAGCCTACCAGGCTCCTCCGTCCATGGGATTTTCCAGCCAAGAGTACTGGAGTGGCTTGCCGTTGCCTTCTCCAAGGAAGCCACATGGAGAGTAATAAACCTCATTTGCTCAAAAAGGAAGCGAGAAGGAAAGAGTTGAGGAAGCACTCATCTTTCACTGAGTGATATGTGAAGATAATAAAGTACAAATTTACATTCTTAATTACAAACCTTTTAAAGTAATTAAATGAACTGACAGTGGCAGCAGAAATCTATATTACCAGCTTCAGCAGTTAGAAAAGAGAATTTCCTAACTGTAATTCTCCTGCAAAACTTTCAAATATTAAGTGTATGACATCTTCTGTATCTTTCATGGGGCTTGATTATAGCCGAGAATGTTCATGGTTCTAATCTATAAACTGTTATAATGCCAATACTTCTGCTCTAAGAGTGAATTTAAGTTAATATAAGTTGGAGAAGGTCTCAGATCAGTGAATACCTCCAGGTCTTTAACCTTGCTGTTCTTTTTGTCGAGACTCTCACCCTTGCCCCTTGTACCTTTTCCTCATTAAATTCTACTAATCACCCCTTAGATCTCAGCCTAAACATCATCTCATCTAAGAGGCTCTGCCTGACCTTCCGGATCAGATAGGGCTCCCCTGATGAGTTATCTCATTGCATCCTATACTTTTCTATCATCATACCTATGAGTTTTTGCTATGATTACTACTTGACTGTCTGAATTGCCAGCTAAACTCTTAAGTCCCACGAGGTCAAGAAGAGTGTCTATTTCATAACCTGTGTCCTGGTACATAACAGCTGTTCAATAAACATTTGCTGAATGAATAAAGAGGAAGGAAAATGGTAAAAGAAAATTATTAAGCCTTAAATAGAGTTCATGAGCTCAAGACAAGAGAAAAAGAATGAAGATATCTTTACCTGAGCATTCGGTGTAGTTTATGAGGTGTCATCCCACATCCATCATCAGTAAAGGTCAAACAAGTTTTATTCTTGACCTCCTCAACATCTATAAAGACCGTCCTGGCGGATACATCTGGATCTACAGCATTATCTGCAAAAGGTAGAAATCTGTGATATTAGATCTCTTTTTCTAATATTCTATTAAAATCTCTAGTTCAGTGCCCCTAAGAAATAGAAACTGTCCTTTATTCCCTTCATGCGAATGTCCCAGAAGGTGATCAGGGAGCATTAATGGTATGGGGGAAGAAAGGAATGATAGCAGATGGGTTTATGAAGCTGATTTCTAGATTTCACATAATGACTGATGTGCAATCTGCCCTTTTTCTCTTCAAACTTCAAGGATTATGGGAAAATTAAGTCCTCCATGTACAAGGCATTTTGCTCAATTTTTGTCTTATTACTTCTTATCTTTTAGCCACTTTACTGCTCACAGACATATACAGTAAAGGGTGGTTATGGAGAAGAGTTGAACCTGCAACTTTGTTACAAATAGATACATACCACACACATTAGAGTTTATTGCAAAGATTTTATTTTCTACTTTTCTTTTACATCACCTCCTCCATTAAAGAACACAGATATTATCACCATCCCCATTTATAGTATGAGAGGCACTGAAAGAGTTAAGAGGCTAAAACCAAAACACTAACTGCCTGCCTAGATCCAAACGATGTACCAAGTATGCTTAGAAGAGTGAGTCTGCTTAGGTATTCTGTAATAGTCTTGAAGGTGAGACTGTCTAATTCTCACTAAATGGAGAACATAGAATTAAAGTAGAGAGAAACATATAGAAAGTTTTACAATTCTTTCTGGGTTAGGTCTTCACAATGGGTTATTTATCCAAGAATCCAAAGACATCAGATATAGCTGTATTCTAATATATGTGCCATGTCTGCAACCCCAGGGGATGACATTGGCTGAATAGTCACATCTTTTTGCCACAG
Source organism: Muntiacus reevesi (assembly GCF_963930625.1). NCBI lineage: Eukaryota > Metazoa > Chordata > Mammalia > Artiodactyla > Cervidae > Muntiacus > Muntiacus reevesi. Next base: position 143,382,257 of record NC_089271.1, on the reverse strand, counting down.
GTGCCAGTTTACATAGTTGCCAGTCATCGACACACGTGGTACAAAAGTCTCATTAGGGCTCACTGGCTGGAGTGGGAGGGCAGTTTGTGCAATCTGTTAGACTGGTGCCTCAAGCACTCCTGTCTTTACAAAACAAGACAAAGGCCTTTCCTCCCACCCACTCCCCTTTCCCTGGGATCCTACATTGATTCCATGTGGCTGGGCTGGAAGATTCGGGTGGGGTTCCGGTTGTATACTCATCCCACTATCAATGTTCAAATCATGGCAGTTCTTTGTGGGGAACATCACTTACAAGCAAGAGAAGTGTTGCACATATTCAAAATACCAGTTTTTGTAACACAATTAACAGTATCAAAAAAAAAAAAAAACAAAAAACCAGTATCAGTTACAATCACTTAAATGTGTGGAATGTCCATCAAATGAAACAGGACAGATTTAATTTCAAGGGCCACAATGGTGTTGCCAGAATTACTGATAAAACTGTCACTGACTGTAACCCAGAAAGTCTTAACAGCATTAAGGCATCACGGATATCCCCAGAAGGGGAGTAAAAGGTCTGATAGAGTCAATCTTTAAGGACTAGGTGGGGTCAAGCCTTGTGTCATGTGGACCAACTTTTGGCAGGCATTGTTAAGTCTGACGTGCAACAGTGCCTTTATCAGAAAGACAGCATTTTACTTTGTAATAAGAGGCAGCAGATTTTTTTAACCGACAGAAGGATTCAGCATTGTGAAGGCACCTACACTGTTTCAAAAAACTACTTGGCAAGTAGGCCCTGAATTGTTTTAGAACCTATCAATCACGGCTGCTGGCAGCCAAGGCCATTGAGACCGATGCCTTTACCTTGTCAACCAACAGGACATCATTTCTACTTTGAAAACTTTGGACATAGAGGGATTTTTTCCCCCCTAACACTTAATGAACATTGATAATTCAAACATATAATGCATATCAATTCCAATTCCACATTTATATAACTGTACAGTCAATGAACCAGCTTGCAAGCCTCTCAAAAAAAATCACTTTTTTTCCCATTTTATTGTCAATTTTGCCAAAACTTTACTAGGTGCTTTTTTTTAAAACAGAAACTTACCAAAGAGTTTTAAGGTAACTACCAGGAGCAGCTAGAAATTTTACCTCCTTGGCTGGAAGCGGGTAGAATACAGGGGGGAGAGGGCACAGCAGAGGCCAGGGGCAGCTGGGGCAGCAGGGGAAAAGAGATCAGCAGACAGACCAGCAGCAGTAAGCACAGCTTTGCACTTACTTTTGGTTTTAAGTGGCCTTCCACTTGGCCTCAACAAATAAAGTTGTAATAACAGGTTGGCCTCAATAAATGAACTTAAAATAAAAAAGCCACCAATCTGGCAGCGGGTTTCAATTTCTGTTTAACCTTTCAAATGTTATCAACACATAGCACATGCTATCAAATCCTACAGAATCTATCTTCTCCCATAGCCCAGCCCACCTAATCTATGACCAGGCAGGGCAGAGAGAAATCCTATTCAACTCCCTTGGCCCACCACTTAGGTGATAGCTACACCACCAAATCCTGGGAAGTCCTTATCCCCTCACTTGGCTCACAGTCTCCTGTGCTCTCAGATCCCAAGTAATCTTATCTCTCTTAACCTAGCTCATGGTACCCTCAGTGGGAGGACTCTTAACTCCTCTCAGCCACCATGTAGTTAACAGCATGAGAAACCAAGTCTCAGGGACTTTATGTTATCCCCTAACCATGTGACCTGGGGTCTAAAAAAACATCATAACTGAACCTTCATAGCTCATTCTAACCTGGGAGGCAATAAGAAAGTGTCCCATGACAGCATCCCTGGAGAGACAGGAAGGCAAGTGGGAGAGAGCTGATTTTGATACAGCTCTTCCCCCCATCCCCTCCTGTTCCAGGCGAATGGCCTGTGATGATTCCTGCAAGGTTGTCAGGGCCAAGCTGTGGCCCTCCAAGACATCCTGTAAGTATCTAAAACTGCTCTCATCTAAAATTAAGGTCATCATCTTCTGACACAAGCTTATTTTTCCTTTCTCCTCTCTCATACACACAAACACACACACAGTGTCAGTATTCAAATGACAAGTTTGAAATATGAAAGTCATTTTTTGTCCCTCCTTCTTTCTTACCCTATACACCCCCAGTCTCTCCTATATCTTTGTATTTCTATTTCCATTGTCACTTTCTTAGCTTACAGAGTCTGTTCCCTCTTTTTTTTTTTTTAGTCTGTTCCCTCTTATCTGCATTGTTGTGATAACCTCCTACCTAGTCCTTCAAAGCCTTGTCCCTCTTTGCTCCAATTCATCTTACACAGTGCTGCAAGATTCACTTTCCTGAAGCCCAAATACTCAAGCCTCCCAGTCTCATTTTGGTCACAGTTCACCATTCTAACCTCATTCCCTACTTAGTACTTAGGGTAAAAAGACCTGCATTTGAGTCCTGGGTCTGCCACTTACTAAACACATAATTGTGGAAAAGTCAACTAAATTCTCTGAGCCTATATATCCTTATCTACAAGATGAGAATAATGATGACAATGGTGATGATGCTGCTGTTTACCCCAAAAAGTATAGTTAAAAATATATTTGTGAAAGCTCCATGTAAACTCTCTAAGGACCTATAGTTTTAACTCTTCATGACATCCATGTTCCAACTAAACCCAGTTACTCAGTATTCTTCATGACTTGGTTCATGCAGTTGTTCCTTTTGCCTGGAATGCCCTCCCCTCCCCACACCCATGCCCACATGTCCCAATCCTTCAAATCTCAGCTCAAATGTCACCTCCTCTCCAAAGTCTTTCCTAACTCTCCTTTTCCTGGTAAGCTGAATGTCACCCCTCCTTCCTTTGGACTCCCACAGTACAAAATGTGTCCATCTTTGCCGATATATCACTTTCTATTTTGCAGTTATACCAAGAATAAACCTTCTGTACATGTTTTCTCTCCCCTACTCGAAGATGAACCTATGTTGTATTCATTTTTGTATCTACCACAGTGAATGTTCAATAAATATTCATCAAATGAATGGTTCACCAGAAAATTAATGCATAAGTGAAGAAAACTACTGAAGGAAAATCTAAACTGAAAGCTTCAGATTACCAGTTAACACTTGGCTCTCCCTTTTCTCTATTATTAATATGACAGATAGTTGTGATTTGGTTTTAATCTGTGTTGGTATATATGTGTGCAGGCATGTGTGTATGTATATAATACACCTGTATACTTGTACTTGTATGGGTCGGCTTAGACCAGAATTAGGTTAAGTGAATGCTTAAGGCAAGAATCATATATATTCAAAACTACAAATGAAACACTTTAAAAATCACCCATAAAGTTCAGAACACAGTATGGCATAGGTACATATGGTTCTGCACGGTGCTACTGTGAGGGAACAAGCTTCGGTCTCTCATTTCTCACTAAGTAAACTGGTGGCTTTCCCCTCTTTTTCTCTTTTGTAAGTCACATGCACGTAGATCTCACTCCACTGTGAATTTCCCTCAAGGCATGGTGCAAAATCTGAAAAATACAGTCCCTGTTCTCTAGGATTCAAAACGGGTCAATGTCAGTTTTTCTCCTTCACCTTCTAACCAACAGTCATACATATTGTAAGCAGTCTGTGTTAAACGGCGAAAATAATCACCCTAGTTCCCCATCACCCTTGCAAGTAACTCTCCTGATGCCCACTGACTTCTCGCTCAAGACAATTCACATTGCAGGGCCACAGCGATTGCTTAAGTGGAGTCTGGGGCTCATTTGGGGGAGCTTTGAAACCATTTTCAAGATTCTGTTCTGTGCTACCTTGCCCCAGAAATACCTTTCCATAACTTTAATTTTTGAAACAGTTGCAATGTGCTCGGTATGCTGCTGCATTTTGTCCAGGAATGTTTTTCTTCTTTGCTTTCCACACAGTATTTAGCACACTACTGCAAAAGCTGGTGTACTTGGCTTCAAGGGATCAACTGAAAACGCTTTAAAAGCAAACATCGGTGGAACGAGAGGTTAAGTGCTCAGTTATTCATTCCAGCGGTGTGAGGGCGCTCTTGGATTGCGGACCCAGCGCTCCACAGCCGCAGGGAGCCAAATGCACTCGTGTCATCTCTTAAGAGATGTCCCATCATTCCCAGACTCTCTGGTCCCAAAAGTTAAAGAACTCCGTTTTCCAGACTTTTCTTCATGCCCCTTTGCTAGCCTGGCGCCCTCCGTCTGTCGCTGGCCCCCGTGGAGCCCAGCTGCCTCGGGGCCCGAAATTTGTGTGCATCTCCTTTTGATTACTAAGCTACCCTAAAGCTCCTGGAACGTCACGGGCCAGAGAGAAAAACCACAAGGGACTAACTCTTGGGTCACATCTTGTTTCCTCAGCTTTATCTGCGGAACTTCGTCCCTGGCGACGGAGCCGACCCCCTCCGCCGTCTGCGGAGCCGAGGCCGGTCCCGACGCCCCCACCCCTGCTCCGGCCCTCCCCGCGCGGCTCCGCACATTCTTCTCGCGTCCCCGGCACCACGTTGGCACCTCTGCCTCGGGCTTTCACGGCCAGGCCCGCCCTCGCCACTCACCTAGCAGCTCCGCGATGGCACTGAAGGGTCGCGTGTGGCTGCTGGAGTTGCTCTGTAGGTAGCGAGGGCTCATCTGGGGGCGAGAGAAGGTCCCGTCCCGCGTGAGGCCTCGGCCCGCCGGGCCCTCCCCGCGTTCCCCCCGCAGCCCCGGGGCCCGCGCGCGTGCGTCCGCCCCCTCGGGCCCCCGACCTACCGTGCTCAAACGGATCCCAAAGGCCTGCGGGCCGCCGCCCGGCCTGGCCAGCGCGCTACCCGGCGCGCCAGGGCCCGCGGGGGCCCCTCGGTACAGGAGCATTTTTTTGGCCGCCACGGTACTCTTTTGCCGCTGCCGGACTCTTCGCCCGGCCGTCCGGGACTGGCTCTCGCTTGCTCCCACCCGCAGCTGGCGGGGGCGGGGCGCGCTCCAGCCACCTGTCCGGGGCGGGAGGGGGTGAGGCCGGCAGAGCCGCGCAGCGGCCCCGCCCTGTCAGCACCTCTCCCAACCAGCCGACTGCCGGGCCGCGGGGCCGTACTGAAATATGGCGACCTCCTGACAGCCGCTCCTTGATCCCCGCCCCTAATTAATTCTTGGCGTTTGCCATAGGCCAGGACGCCGAGCGGGAAAGAGCGGGGGAGGGGGCGGGCGCGTGGGGAGGGGCGGGAATGAGGCGAGGGGAGGGAGAGGGTGTAGGGATTTCTGGAACAGAGTCCCCACTTCGGAGGCATGACTAACGGGCAGGATAAGACAAGTCTTAGAAGTTCTGAAAACTACAGTTTTGCTATCTGGGGAGATAGCAGGCAGGCTCGCGTGATGGGAAAGCATTCAGACTATTTTGCCTCAAATGCCTCCAGAAGCAGCCAGAACTTTCCAGAAGGCAATTGGCAAATCATCTTCAAATCTTTGCAAGCATGCAGGGAGGCTGTTTATGAAAGAAGAAATTGGAATGCACTTACATACCGCAAGTAGGAGATGGGGGTTAGTTTATGCAGTATGCACAAAACGGAATACTATGGAGTTCTTAAGGACCGTGTTTGCAGATGAAAATTTATTCATGTGGAAAATATTTATGAGGGAATTAAGGAAACAGGAGGTCACCGAATATTGTGTAACGTGATACCTATTTTTATTGGAAAAACAAGTACATACATATATGTATAAATATGCATGTAGTTACACACACACACACACACACACACACACACACACACCACCCCCCCACACACAATGAGAAACACTTGAAATGATGTATTTCAAGATGTTATCTCCAGGTCCGGAATTATGAGTTTTTCTGTTTTTTCTTACTTGCATTTTTACATTTTTTGTACTATTAAACAAACATACACCATTTGATTATAGAAAAAACATTCTTATTTATTTTTTAAAATATAATGATCCCTGATACAGATGAACCATTATTTGCGCATTCCTCTGTGATATTTCATGTTGTTTGAATTTTTTTTCTTGCCATGATCTGTACATCCTCATGAATTTCTGGTACAGTTATTTCTACAGAATACTGTTGTGTCTAAAAGCATGTGTGTGGTTTACTCTTAATAAATACTGTAAGATGGGGACAATTTGCCCTCCCAGAAAGTTAGCTATTTTGTTACATTCATAGCACCAAGTGGTTTTGATCTTTTAACTTTTTTCCAATGTTTTGAATAAAAATTACTATCTCAATGTTTTAATTTGTGTTTTCCTTTCAGTAAAACTGACTATCTTCTCAAATGTTTATTGTATATTTATGTCCTTTGAACATTATTTCCCCTACTGGGTTCTTTGCATTTTTTTTTTTGGTATCTTAAAATTTTTTTAAATACACAAAAATAGAATGATATGAATTCCCAGATACTAATTACTCACATTCAAAAATTGAATCACTTTGCTATACACCTGAAACTAACACAACATTGTAAATCGAGTATATTTCAATAAAATTTTTTAAAATTAAAACCTTTCTATACCTGCTTTATATATTCTTTTCTTCTTCTATTTGTATATTTTAGAACAAATTTCAAACAGCATGTCATTTTATCCTATGTAATTCATTCTTCTCTGAAAATATGAACATTTTCCAAAAGATATAGCCACAATGCCACTTTCACTGAAACAAAATTCATAACAGTTCTTTGATGTTCTCTAATACCCAGCCCATAGTCTGATTTCTTCAATTATCTCAAAAAAATGTCTTTTTACATTTGGTTTGTTTAAATCTAGATCCAAACAAGACGCACACATTGTACTTGATTATATGTCTTTAATCTAAAACAGTCTCTCTTTTTTTTCTTCCTTCTATTGAGCTGTTGAAGAAATCAAGTCACTTTTATTGTCGAAAGTCCTACATTCTCATTTGTCTCTTTGCTTATTTTTGTTGTTACTTAGGTTGCTCCTTTCATTAGAGGAATAAATTTAACATAACCATAAACCATAAGTTGGCTCTAAAGTCTTCATTAGATTCCAGTACAAAATTTTTAAAGCAGAAGTGCTCAGACATGGTGCTGTATTCTTTCTATTGCAACACATCAGAAAGTATATACTGTCTAACATTCAGTGATTTTCAAATTAATCAGCGGGTTCAAGTAGAGGCAGCCTGAATGTTCCCCTATAAAGTTTCCCATCAATCTTTCACTTTGTAGTTTCATTAATTGGTGTTTATTATCTGAAAAAATATTTATTAGAGTTGAAAAACAAAAATAAACTAATCTCATAATTTCTTATAATTTATTAACTGGATCCCTCTGTATAGAATTTATCCTCACCACCCATTGGCTGTTTGGCTGCTCTGAAATACAATTCATATAGGAAAGACTGGACAAATGCTTAATTTTTTACTTTTAATTGTCCATTTTTAGAGTAAAGCAGTCTTCCTAAGTGGCTCTAGTAGTAAAGAGTTCGTCTGCCAATGCAGAAGATGTAAGAGATTCAGGTTTGATCCCTGGGTAGGGAAGATCCCCTGGAGGAGGGTGCAGCAACCCACTCCAGTATTCTTGCCTGGAGAATCCCATGGACAGAATCCCATGGACATTGGCTACAGTCAATGGGGTCGCAAAGAGTCAGATACGACTAAAGCGACTTAGCAAGCAGATAAGAGTAAAGAGTTGGTTCCTGTGTTGCATTCTGTGATGTGACAGCCTATCTCCCATTTCAATAGAGGACTTTTTGGATGAGCTGCTGAGAGCACTGTTGGAAAGCTTCCTCCAGCTGTTAGCTCCTTCAGGGATTGCCTCAGATATGGAGTTGCCTTGCTCAAGGTCACAGAGCTTTCTAGGGGCAGCCCAAAGAGGACTATAAAGGCTTAACCATCTCAGCTCAGCTTGGGATAACTCTGAAGGGTCCTTCTAACTTTAGATCTCTCTGTGGGGTTGACTGAGGCTGTTATTGGGCCTGCAGAGCAGCTCAACTCCAGCCCCCACCCCCACTCCCTGTTTAGGCCTGCTCCTTTCACAGGTGTTAATACAAAAGACATCTCTTAATAGGCATCTGGCATGCTACATTCTGTCTTAGAGTTGGCTTCCTGGGGAACACAAATTATGACACTTGAGACTGAGTGTAACTCAGGAAAGCCAGCATTTCGATGGGATTTGGGAGCTAGATCACCCGCTGCCCTGTTGGCAAGGAGGTCCACATTGCAGAGGGGTAGGTAGAGAATAGATACCTCTCTGCCATGAGGTGACACTCCTGTCATTGTAGACTTTTACCAGGTGGTGAATTGCGATGGTATACTGGTAGAAGGGAACATATGATCTGCTGTGCTATATCACGTATTTGAGAAATAGGGTGAAATAGTAGCTATGAGACCAATAGATTTCAGTGGTTACTGAACTCCAAAGATTAACTACTAATGGAGACAGGTTTATTTGCATTAAAATCAGGATGCTTCCTGGGGAAAGAATAGGATCCTGACATACAGTTTGGGGATATCTAGAGGGATACCATCAAAATCTTGAATCCCCAGATTTCCCTGAACCCTCTGAGCCTGTAGAAGTTGGCCTGATTTTCCTACCTTTAATAGTCCCCACACCTCTTACTTGGAGATAATGCAGAACTTCTCCCCCAGGAGGCAAAACATGCATTTACTTCCCCTCTAGCCACTAAGCCTATAACAACAGTTAAGGCACAGCATGAACATGGTAGGCTTGATAAAGAAGGAAAGTAACAGTGCTCCAAGTAGCTGCACAGCCTAGCTTGTACAGATTGGCAGGAGCTGGAAGCGTGCACATGAAACTGATTCTGTGAGTGCTTGATCAAGGGAGCTAGACTATAAGGTTGGGAAAAGGAGAGTTTATCAATGTGAGAACACAACCCTGGAAAACAGGATTTAATACCCTGGCAAGGATCACAAAAGTTAGTGCAGACTCACTAAGACAGCTTCTAGAAGTATAGAAAACCTGATGACCCACACTAAATGAGGTAAAAATGCCAGCATTTCTATGGCAATAATGGAATACAGGATCAAAAGATTTAGAAGTGGACATATTGGAGTGGATATACTGAAAGATGGGGTATCCCTTGTGGCTCAGACAATAAAGAATCTGCTTAAAATGCAGGAGACCTGGGTTTGATCTCTGGGTTGGGAAGATCCCCTGGAGAAGGAAATGGCAACCCACTCCAGTATTCTTGCCTGGAGAATCCCATGCACAGAGGAGCCTGGCAGGCTATAGTCCATGGGGTCACCAAGGGTCAGACATGACTGAGAGACTAAAACATACTGAAAAAGACTGGAAAACTCCAATAAACAGACACACAATACACCATTTACCACAGCCCTGAGGAACATGCTGTGACAGGGGTACCTACTGGCACTGCTAAGAAACGCAGTGGTGGTTCTCCTCTGTAGGTTGGGCCTGTCCGGAGGAGAGACCATTACAGTAGGCTCACTAAGACAGTGGGCATTGTAGGGCTCTGAAAAGACAGACACCCTGAGGCAGAGTGTCACCTTCAAAAGATAGGAGGGTGCAATTATCATAATGAGTGCAAGGTTACTGGAGAAGCCTGAGGAGCCCAAAGTGAAGTGATGTAAATGATAAAGAGAATCCTAGGGGAAGGATAAATGAGCAGGGACAATAACTGTCCATTCTGGTGAGGTTTTAACCAGCGCCCTTCTGTCTGGACTGAGCATTCGTAATCTTCCCTACAGGGTGACCCCTAGACATTTCCCCCTCTCAGCCCAGCACAACACTTTTGAAAGCCTTGTTTGGCCCTCACTCTTATTTGAATCAAGTCTTGGAACTTCTAAAAGTGCCCATTTACTGCCTTCTTCTAAGGTGTGTGGTCCACACGTCTTGCTTGCTGTGGGGCTTTGTGAATGCTATACTAAGTATTGGTGTGTTTACTACTTGAGGGGTTTGTTGTTTAAACAAAAGCTTTGTGACTCCCTAAGTACTTGGCTTCCTGATAGTCAGCTGGGGTCAGAGGCCTCCTCTCAGCCCCTCTCCAGCTCCCCCAAACAGAAGATTGATCCTGAGAGGCCCGGGGAGCTGCTGAAAGTCTAGGTTTGGCCTCTTTTGGGTCTCACTGCCTCTGCACAGCAATAAACAAAAGCAGCGAAGAAATCCATACAAATTCTATCACTGTGGCTCCACAGGACTGTAAACGAGGTTCCATATACCTCACCACCAAACAGTGAGTGGATCTTGTAGGTGGGCACAGCATGGGTACCAGTTGGGAGCCCCTGGGTCTTGTTGCAAAATGAGGAGCAGGGAATTGCTTCAGCAGGGTGTGGTGTGCCTCTGAAAACCCCTAGCACACCTCTCTGTCTTGGGGCAGAACTTAGTTCTCAAGGCTAGCCCTACCTGGTCCAGGGCCTTGGATTCCAAGCCCTGAGCCACCTACATGATCTTTTTTATTTCAGCCTGCTCCAGGTTGAGTTCCTTAGCCACAAACCCAAGCAAGTGGAGGAGCCCCCCAGGGAGACAGGAAGTCACCTCCCATTTCCTCCCTGCGGAAGAACCTGTAACAGCACTAATTGTTCCACAGGCACAAACTCATTGCCCTGCAGGGTGCACCTAGGGCAGGAGGGACATTTCTCCTAGCAACCTTTGACCCAGTCTCTAAGGTCACTTGTCCCAAATCCCTGGATGGATGTTACAGAGAAAGAGCTAAGAGGAATCAATCAGTGTGGGAAGTCTGCCAGGTGTGATAGAAAGGTTCAGAGTCAGAAGACATAGGTTCATGTCCTGACTCCACTGAATTGGCCTGTGATCTTAGGGAAGCATCATGGACTGCATTATCAGGAAAACAATGTGACACAGAGCTTTGTGGGCAGGAGGTTTCTTAGGGAGCACTGTCAGAATCAACACTTGCGAGGAGTGAAGAAAGCAGGACCAGTCAGAGGAGGAAGTTGAACTGTGATGCAGCCATAACATGGGCAGCTCTGGAGCCAGTGTGGCCTCTCAGAATTGTCCTAAATGGTGGTAAAGGAGTCAGGGTGTTATGTCCCCGCATTGACCAGTCACTAGATGCAGGCTGCCACCTGGGACTGGTGCACAGCCTTGGGCATGGTGGCTCCCTTCAGCTGCAGGTCATTTCCTGTGAGGGGCCCAGCTGTGTGCTGTCAATCACCAACAGGCTGAGGGCTCCAGCACTGAAGGGGGGATGTAGAGCTGGGCAGTGCCCCACAGCATCCTCCTAGCAAGTTACTTCCCTTTTCTGGGCCCCAGTTTTCTCATCTGTCTGATTCCAGCCCCAGGGCTCTGATTCCATCAACCCACTCTCTCTGCTCTTACTAACACCTCCCTTTCTCTTAGGCTACATCCAATTTAACATCCCAGTCCTTCTACAATGTCTGCAGCACCTCCTCCTTGACTGTCAGTTCAGTTCAGTTCAGTCACTCAATCCTGTCTGACTCTTTGCGACCCCATGGACTGCAGCACACCAGGCCTCCCGGTCCATCACCAACTCCTGGAGTCCACCCAAACCATGTCCATTGTGTCTGTGATGCCACCCAACCATCTCATTCTCTGTCATCCCTCTTCTCCTCCTGCCTTCAATCTTTCCCAGCATCAGAGTCTTTTCCAATGAGTCAGTTCTTCCCATCAGGTGGCCAGATTATTGGAGTTTCAGCTTTAGCATCAGTCCTTCCAATGAATATTCAGGACTGATTTCCTTTAGGATGGACTGGTTGGATCTCCTTGCAGTCCAAGGGATTCTCAAGAGTATTCTCCAACACCACAGTTCAAAAGCATTAATTCTTTGGTGCTCAGCTTTCTTTACAGTCCAACTCTCACATCCATACATGACTACTGGAAAAACCATAGCCTTGACTAGACCTTTGTTGGCAAAGTAATGTCTCTGTTTTTAGTATGCTGTCTAGGTTGGTCATAACTTTTCTTCCAAAGAGTAAGCGTCTTTTAATTTCATGACTGCAATCACCATCTGCAGTGATTTTGCAGCCCCCCAAAAATAAAGTATCTCACTGTTTCCACTGTTTCCCCATCTATTTGCCATTAAGTGATGGGACCTGATGCCATGATCTTAGTTTTCTGAATGTTGAGTTTTAAGCCAACTTTTTCACTCTCCTCTTTCACTTTCATCAAGAGGCTCTTTAGTTCTTCTTCACTTTCTGCCATAAGGGTGGTGTCATCTCCGTGTCTGAGGTTATTGATATTTCTCCCAGCAATCTTGATTCCAGCTTGTGCTTCATCCAGTCCAGCGTTTCTCATGATGTACTCTGCATATAAGTTAAATAAGCAGGGTGACAATATACAGCCTTGACGTACTCCTTTCCTGATTTGGAACCAATCTGTTGTTGCATGTTCAGTTCTTTTTTTTTTTAATTTATTTTAATTGGAGGCTAATTACTTTACAGTATTGTAGTGGTTTTTGCCATACATTGACATGAATCAGCCATGGGTGTACATGTGTTCCCCATCCTGAACCCCTCTCCCACCTCCCTCCCCATCCCATCCCTCTGGGTCATCCCAAGTGCACCAGCCCTGAGCACCCTGTCTCATGCATTGAACCTGGATTGGCGATCTGTTTCACATATAATAATATACATGTTTCAATGCTATTGTCTCAGATCATCCCACCCTTGCCTTCTCCCACAGAGTCCAATAGACTGTTCTATACATTTGCGTCTCTTTTACTCTCTCGCATGTAGGGTTATCGGTACCATCTTTCTAAATTCCATATATATGTGTTAGTATACTATATTGGTGTTTTTCTTTCTGATTTACTTCACTCTGTATAATAGGCACCCATCTCATTAGAACTGATTCAAATGTGTTCTTTTTAATGGGTGAGTAATATTCCATTGTGTATATGTACCACAGATTTCTTATCCATTCATCTGCTGATGGACATCTAGGTTGCTTCCATGTCCTGGCTATTATAAACAGTGCTGCGATGAACATTGGGGTACACGTGTCTCTTTCAATTCTGGTTTCTTCGGTATGTATGCCCAGGAGTGGGATTACTGGGTCATATGGCATTCTATTTCCAGTTTTTTAAGGAATCTCCACACTGTTCTCCATAGCGGCTGTACTAGTTTGCATTCCCACCAACAGTGTAAGAGGGTTCTCTTTTCTCCACACCCTCTCCAGCATTGTTTGTAGACTTTTGGATAGCAGCCATTCTGATTGATGTGAAATGGTACCTAACTGTGGTTTTGGTTTGCATTTCTCTGATAATGAGTGATGATGAGCATCTTTTCATGTGTTTGTTAGCCATCTGTATGTCTTCTTTGGAGAAAGGTCTGTTTAGTTCTTTGGCCCATTTTTTGATTGGGTCATTTATTTTTCTGGAATTGAGCTGCAGGAGTTGCTTGTATATTTTTGAGATTAATTCTTTGTCAGTTGCTTCATTTGCTATTATTTTCTCCCATTCTGAAGGCTGTCTTTTCACCTTACTTATAGTTTCCTTGGTTGTGCAAAAGCTTTTAAGTTTAATTAGGTCCCACTTGTTTATTTTTCGTTTTATCTCCATTACTCTGGGAGGTGGGTCATAGAGGATCCTGTTGTGATATATGTCAGAGAATGTTTTGCTTTATGTTTTCCTCTAGGAGTTTTATAGTTTCTGGTCTTATGTTTAGATCTTTAATCCATTTTGAGTTTATTTTTGTGTATGGTGTTAGAAAGTGTTCTAGTTTCATTCTTTTACAAGTGGTTGACCAGTTTTCCCAGCACCACTTGTTAAATAGATTGTCTTTTCTCCATTTCCATGTCCAGTTCTAACTGTTGCTTCTTGACCTGCATACACATTTCTCACGAGGTAGGTCAGGTGGTCTGGTATTCCTATCTCTAAGAATTTTCCACAATTTGTGGTGATCCACACAGTTTGTGGTGATCCTTGACTGTGATAAAGTGAAAATGCCTTGGGTGACTCTCAAGGCCCTTCACAATCTAGTCCCAAACTATCCCTTCAGCCTCCCTCCTCACTCCTTACTCTCCATGGCAGGTATTTTGTTTCTATCATGATTTCCCTGAAAACACTCTCCTTCGTTTCCTCTGCCCTTTCAGTAAGGATGCAGTCATGAGCAGGGCATAGTGGAAAGGGCTTTGGAGCCAGACCTCAACTCAGGTCCAGCTCTTATCAGCTGTGTGACCTTAGGCAGGTCATGAGCTGTTTGAGGCTCATCTGAAAAAAATGAAGGCTTTTTGAAAAATTGATGTCTTCTTCCATTTGTTTGTTGTGAGAAGCAAATGAAATAACATGTAAAGGCCCTACTGCAAGCCCCTTCCCTTTGTTGAAATAGCTGAATGTAAATAACATCACCCATATATATTAGTTTCAAATATACTTAGAATGAGTGAATACTGTATATAATTTGGTGCTTTTCTCAGTAATCCTTAACTCTACAAAAATCCAGTCAGTCAGAATTTTTAGTCTGGTACCAAGTAAATTCTCAGTCTCTGCTCAGGTTTTCCTGGGCCTACATCTTTCTCAGCAGCCTCTCTGCCTCAGTCATAAGAACACAAAGCCAAGAGGCATTGGTCAGCATTACCTGGGAACTTGCTGGAAACTGACATTCTCAGCCACCACCACTCTAGATCTACCATCCCAAAGTTTGGGGTTTGTGGTGGGGGGTGGGCCCAGCAATCTGGGGTTTTCCAACCACCCCTGCCCCAGGGGATTCTGATGCATGCTCAGTCTAAGAACCACCCCTGCTCAGCAGCAGGGAACTCATCTTAGGCCACGTTTCCATGGGTTTCTTGGTGTCTCAGGTCCCTCTACCATCGAGAAAGAGGGTGGCATGAGGACGGGAGTTAGGCAACTCCAGAAGAGACCAGACCTTTGACAGGAGGTCCTGGCTCTAACCTGTGCTCTTCGGCCACTGTAGAAGCCCCAGAAGTGGGTTGCTGAGCTCTGCCCAAGGCCCCGCCTCATTGAGCTAGAACTGCCTCCAGTTCACACACTGATCAAGTTTTCCCAGGACCAGAGACTCCTGACCTTCAGGCTCACTCAGCACAACCCCTAAAGCAGTGGTTCTCAGAAGTGTGGTCCCCAGATCAATAGCATTAGTTCCACCTGGGAACATGCTAGCATGAAAATTCTCAGGCCCTGCCCCAGAGTCATAGGTGACTTTGATTCAGGTTCAAATTTGAGAACCATTGGCCTCGACTTTACAAACTAATTTGTTTGCTTTTTCAACTGCCCCATTTTCTGGCTCCTTCTTTCTTCCCTACTACACAGAAGATAAAAAGGAAGACAAAAATATATTGATTGAGAGGATATACAAAACCCTGTTTCCTAATTAAAAGGAACTCCCTTTCCACTTTACTCTTTGACTTTGTTCTGACCAGTCTTTACAGTTCTAATTTCAATTGTGAAGACTTGGGAAAGGCAAACAGATTTCAGAAAACAAAGAAAAAAAGGGCAGAGGTGGGGGAGATATACCCTCCAATTGTCATGTCAATTAGAGATCTAAATAGATCTAGAGAGTTAAATTAGTCAGGCAGTTTTATAGCAAGGGAAATAGGGGAATGCAGTGCCGGAGTGTAATTAAGCTATAGAGTCCTTGCCGGGGAAGGAGAGGCTGGAGGACAGCAGGACTGGCTGAGGGCCTGGATAGGAGAGACCAGGGACGAGGAGTAGTAGGGGGCTCTGAGGCAGAAGCTTAGAGGGCAAATCAGGGCCAGGGGCTCAGACCTACGGGCCAGAGGCATGGGCGACTAATAGGACTTCCCAGCCAGTGTGATGGCTCCACAAAGTCTTGCTGGGAGTAGAGTAGGCACTATCCCCTCCCCACCATGTACCTGCCAGTCTGAGGATGATGGCAGGAACAAAATGCTAAATGAGGAACTTCCCTGGTTAAGACTCCTCACTTCCACTGCAAGGGGCACAGGTTCGATCCTTGGTCGGGGAACTAAGATCCCACATGCCTCAGCCAGAAATCAAAAAACACCAAATGGGCCTCCTCTTCTCCCTCCCAGGGCCCCCTCTCCCTCACCCAATCAGGTCTGTGGCCGCTCCATCCCTTTTCCCAGGTGTGGGGAACATGGCCGCTTTCCTCCAGCTCAGTGCCAGGCATAAGCCCTTCCTGCAGAAAGGCTTGGTTGGCTTATAAGTGAACTCTTGCTCCTTTTTTCTCTTCCCAGCATCTTCTCTGAGGCCTGAGTGGACCTACCCTGAGACTGGAGCCTTGGTCAGCACAGAATACGTGTGTTCTGTGATCATGGTTTCTGATTTCCCGTCATAACAAACCTGGGTGCTGACCTCCTGGTTCTTACCTGACGAGAATCCCAGAGCATCTCAGGGGGAAGGAGAGAGTAGCTGCAGCTATGGGAGGGGACACCTATGGTGGGGGGCGGGCTCTCCAGACCAAGCAGGTGTGTGCCATTAACTCACTTGAAGCTGGGTCTGCTGGGAGAGCTCATGGTGCCAGCTGGCCACTGTGTCAGTCATCAGTCAACTGTGAATCAAGGAGATGTGGTCCCTGGGTCCATGGGGTTCAGGGGGAGGGAGGCCCTTGTCTAACCTATGTGCATATGACTAGATAAGTAGCTTGTTAGCTCAGCCAGGCGGGGCTTGTCCCCCGTATGTGTATGTGTTGTGCATGGGAAGTACTTAAATGGTATGAAACACAGTGTTATAGGCATTTGTCAAAGTCATCAAATGGTACACTTTAAATTTGTACATTTCACCGTATGAAAATTTTACCTAAAATAAGAACTGTAAACAAACATTGACCTCTAATGAGATGCATATTGAATTGTTTCAACAGACATGTCCTGGTGTTTACAGATTACTTTGAAATGCATCCAAGAATTAAATGGCTTGATACATGGATAGAAGAATGGAATGGATAAATACATGACAAAGCAAATATAATACAATGCCAAGTTTAGAATCTAGTTGGTGTCTACATGAGGGTTCACTGTATCATACTTTAAACTTTTATAAGTTTGAAATATTTTCCATAATGGAATAGTGGGAAAAATAAAGCTGTATTTGGCATGAGAGTGTGAAAGTTAGTGTCATTCTTAAAGACTTAAGTATGCAGGGGTGTTAGACTCTGTCACATCTATATTTGATTCACCAATCTGACCCACAGGGAAAAAGATAGATCTTGGAAAATGACAGGCTATCGTAAGCTCAATAAAGTAGTGGTCCTAACCTCTGCCACTGTGCTAGATGTAGTATATTTGCTAGAGCAGATCAGCATACCCTTAGGCACATAGTGTACTGCCATTAATTTTTTGAATGTGTTGTTTTCTACACTCTTCAGAAAAGAGGATCAGAAAGTGTTCAGATTCATGTGGGACAGATAACCATACACATTTGTGATTTTGTTACCGTGCTATGTTAACTCTCTTGACCTTTGTTGTAATATAGTCTCAGGGGATCTGGGTACCCCACAGAACATCACATTGATCCATGGAGAAATTATGCAGATAAGTCTGGATGTGCAAAAAGTGGCTCTCACATTGATGGCCTTGGTGATAGACAACCTGGGAGACAAATCCTATGATGATTCAAGGGCTTGGCACATCAATACATTTCTTAGGTATCCACTAAGGTTAGGGGCATGCTGTGTAATCCCATCAAAGGTAAAGGACAAATCATGACACTTTGCATCTCTCACCACAAGGAAGAAAAATGCACTATCTGGTTGGCCTCTTCAGGTTCCAGAGGCAGTATATTCCTCACTTGGGAATACAGCTCTGACCCATATGTTAGATGATATTAAGACTGATAACTTGAGTGGAGGTCAGAGCAGGAAGTGCTCAGCAGCAGTCTATACTACAGTACAAGTTGCCTTTACTTGAGCCCTGTGACCAGAGTACTCTATGGTATTAAAGGTAGGAAAAATGTTTATAATAGCCAGGACATGGAAGCAACCTAGATGCCCATCAGCAGACAAATGGATAAGAAAGCTATGGTACATATACACAACAGAATATTACTCAGCCATTAAAAAGAATTCATTTGAATCCGTTCTAATAAGATGGATGAAACTGGAACCCATTATACAGAGTGAAGTAAGTCAGAAAGATAAACACCAATACAGTATACTAACACGTGTATGTGGAATTTATTTTATTTTATTTATTTTTTTTGGTACAATGTGTGTGTGTGTGTGTGTGTGTGTGTGTTTCATTTATTTCCATCAGTTGGAGGCTAACCACTTCACAATACTGCAGTGGATTTTGTCATACATTGACATGAATCAGCCATGGAGTTACATGTATTCCCCATCCCGATCCCTAAAAAGATGGTAACGACAACCCTATATGCAAAACAGAAAAAGAGACACAGATGTACAGAACAGACATTTGGACTCTGTGGGAGAAGGCGAGGGTGGGTTGTTCTGAGAGAATAGCATTGAAACAAATATACTATCAAGGGTGAAACAGATCACCAGCCCAGGTTGGATGCATGAGACAAGTGCTCAGGACTGGTGCACTGGGAAGACCCAGAGGGATGGGATGGGGAGGGAGGTAGGAGGGGGGATTGGGATGGGGAGCACATGTAAATCCATGGCTGATTCATGTCAATGTATGGCAAAACCAACTACAATATTGTAAAATAATTAGCCTCCAACTAATAAAAATAAATGAAAAAAAAAAAAAAACAAATTCAATAAAGACTTTAAAAATGAAAAAAAAAATAAAGGTAGGAAAAAGCTGCTATGTAGGATTTATGGCAAATCTCATGGGAGTGCAAACTCCTGAGGTTTTGGAGAAGGGCCATGCTACCTTCAGAGAATTGTATGCCTTTGAAAAGCAACTCCCAGTGTGCTGCTGGGTCCTAGTAGACACAGAAAAAGCTAATCATGGGACACCAGGTGAGTATGTGGCCACAGCTTCTCATCATGAACTGGGTTCTTTCTGACCCACTAAATTCTAAGGTCAAATGGGCCTAATAGTAAGCTCTTATAAGGAAGTAGTAAATCCAGTACAAGTAGGGCCAAGGGAGTCAAGTAGCTATATGAGTGGGTGGCCCAGACTCTCATGTCATCCACCACTATTTCACGAGCATCACTTCCTATGTTCACACTTACATGCCAGCATCTGGGAGTATTCCTTGAGACTAATTGATGAAAAAGCAAAAAGCCTGAGCTTGGTTCATGGATGGATTGCTATGGTGCATGGGTGTAAACTGAAAATGAATGGACAACCACATTGCAGCCCCATTCATGATGGCCATGAAAGAAAGTGATGAGGGATAACTGCAAAGGGCCATTCTAGTTGAGACTATCTTTGGGCCTACAACACAGCTCTACTCCCTCTACTCATTCCTGTTTCCTTTGACTCCCTTTCATAGGTATTGATCCAAAGGTTACTTAATTAACATGATGCATACTAACACTATCTCAGAGTCCACCTCCTACCACAACAGTACTCCCTTCTTTTTAAACTTCTTTATTTCTCTCGCTCTTTTTTTTTAGCTTCTCAATTTGTAAGCCTTCTTGTCTATTAAGAATATTAATGCTTTGTTATATGTGTTACAGAATTTTTTCTCCTAGTCTGTCTTTTGCCTCTTAACTTTACTTACAGTGTCATTCGCAAACCAAATAATTTAATTTTGTTTTGGAACTGAATTGGTTAATCTGTCCATACTCCTACCAAGAGATAATGACTTTGATGTATAGGCATGAACCTGAAAGGCTCGTAGTATACTGTCAAGAGATAAAAGCAAGTTGCAGCATTTATCAGATCCTTCTGATTATAAAACTCATTAAACTTCTTTGAAAGTTCAGATTCAATAAGTTTAGAGTGGGGCCCAGGAATCTGCACTTTAAAGACAAACTCTCAGAGTGAGTCTATGGGCAGATTCATTTGGATGTAAAATATCAACTTAAGAAAAGAAAATAAGTGGGCAAGTAAGTATTTGTGTGTGTGTGTGTGTGTCCCAGGTGGTTCAGTGATAAAGAATCTGTCTGCCAATGTAGGAAACATGGGTTCAGTCCCTGGTTTGGGAAGATGCCCTGGAGAAGGAAATGGCAACCCACTCCAGTAATCTTGCCTGGAGAATCCCTGGACAAAGGAACCTGGCTGGCTACAGTCCATTGGGTTGCAAAGAGTTGGCATAAAGTTGCAAAGAGTTGCAATGCAGTGACTAAACAACAACAACATACTATTTGAGCATATAGAAAAGTGTATATGAATATACTTCAGAATAATGTTGGTTTTTCCAAGTGGATGCAACCTAAATAAGCAAATTATGTCTCTCTTTATGTACTTTTGTTATTCTTATTACAATGGGCATTAGCTACTTATAACCATTTAAGAAATTCACTAAATGTTAAAGCCATTTTCAAATTGCCTTGTTATCTTTTTCTAAAAAAAATTCTACTCAGTCCTTTTATTTTATTTAACAATTTTTAAATTTATTTTTGACTGCACTGGTCTTCATTGCTGTGTGTGGGCTTTCTCTAGTAGTTGTGCTCAGGCTTCTCATTGCAGTGATTTCTCTTGTTGTGGAGCATGGGCTCTAGAACGTGTGGGCTTCAGCAGTTGCAGCTTGTGGGCTATAGAGCACAGGCTCAGTAGTTGCAGTGCACAGGCTTACTTGCCTTGCAGCATGTGGAATTTTCCCAGCAGGGATTGAACCCATGTCACTGCATTGGCAGGTAGATTCTTAACCACTGGACCACCAGGAAAGTCCACGCCTTGTTATCTTTTTTTTTTCTTGTTATCTTTTAAGAGAATAATATGAAGAAGAAAAAAGAAGTATTCAGAAGAGTTGTCTTAATTTTTAGCTAAGCCTTTCCTGCATGCTCCATCACAGTATCAGGAATTTCCCCTCTATTAGAGCAGCTAAACCTGGCCAATGGTGGATGAGGTTTACACCTAGGTGACCATGAATGAGTTAACAGAGTTTCTATGTTGTTAGAATTTTGGTTCACACCAAAAATAGTTTATACAGGTTGTGTAACAGCTGCTGTTGCAATTATGTCTAATGGAAGGTTTTGATTCACACCAAAAACACTTACATGTGTTTTGAGTGGCAAAAACTTCTGGTTTCCAAGGAACTAACTACACAAGTCTCCCCTGGGGACTCTGAAATCATCCTCCTTACTTTTGCCTGGTTCACTGCCTTGGAAACTTTCAAAACAGATTGCTGATCTGCTTCTAGGCACTGAGCTTTTGAGACTTGCTTGTCCCTTTTATTTAGAAAAATGTTTTTCTGATTATACAAGTAATTACATGCTCACTGTAGAAAATTTGAAAAAGACAGAGAAGTATAAAAAGAAACAAGAATCATTCATAACCCTACCACCCAGAGGCAACCACTGTTAATCTTTTGGCATATTACCTTACAGTTTTGTTTCTATGAATTCTTAATGTTATTTTTTGTTTTGCTTCTGTGAACATTTAATTTCATATAATGCTTTTATCATGTAATGTGATAAAATAAGCATTTCCAACAAACCATACTTCTATAAGATTCCATTTATATAGATGTACTCTGATCTACTTTGCTATTCACCTTTTTGACATTTGACAACATTGCTATTTTAAGTAACATTTAAGCTTATGTCTTCAATATTATTCATGTCTGAATTTGAAGCTGTTGCCCATTTCTAATGCTGATGAAGGTGTTGCCTAATAGCTACTCTCCAGTAAGGTACTTGGAACTTTTCGCCTTGTAATCATCATAGAGACTTTCAGGATATCTTAAGGCCATCAGCTAAAAGGCAGCTGTCCTGAAAATAGGGAACAAGGAAATAAATGAAATCATAGTTCCAATGACAGAAAGGACAAATGTGTTATCTTAACACCCAAATATATTGAAATTCCCTAATACTGACAACAATGGTATCCTTTATATCCAGCCCAAACTCCTATGTATCTATTTTTGTGTTGTGCTTTGTTCTTATTTGAAGTGTTCAGTCAAAAAAAAAAGCTGTTTCATTGTGTTTGCTCTGGCAGAACCCATTCAAAGGGAGGAGGGCCAAAAGACACCTTGTCCACTTGAGCTGTGCATTGCTAGCTGAGCTAAGGCTATAAAAGAGATTTCACTAAAACTGGAAGAGTTTTTTAAAAAATCATGCTGGCAATTTAATTAGGGCTAAAGACCCATGAGGTTTGGAAGGACATATATTTTCTCATTCTAATTTCACACCTCTTCAAACCCTTCTCAAAAATAAGACCTCAGTTGCTTTAAAACACTCCAGAAAAAGAAGTTTGGCTCTTTGAAAAAAATAGATGAAACAGGATCAGTGAAATGTTGATAACTGTTGAAACTAGATGATGGGTATGGGTTATATTATTCTCTCTATTCCTGGGTATGTTTGAAAATTTCCATAATAAAAGACAGAAGACAGATACAAAGAGAGAAATACCAAGATAGAGAATATTAAAAGGCATGTAATAATTAAAAGTAAAAAGCAAAAACCCATAAGATTCCTATGCAAAAGGTTACATTTGATCTTGTTTAATTCAGAATTTTCTCATCTGTAACTCACTTTCTGGGTTTCCTTGGTGGCTCAAACGGTAAAGAATCTGCCTGCAATAGAGGAGACCTTGCTTCAATCCCTGGGTCGAGAAGATCCCCTGGAGAAGTAAAATGGCAACCCACTCCAGTATTTTTGCCTGGAGAATTCCATGGAGAGAGGAGCCTGGTGGGCTACAGTCCATGGGGTCGCAAAGAGTCAGACACGACTGAGCGACTAACCCTTTCACCTTTCAACTCACTTTCTAAAATAGCTAGAAAACTACATAAGCAATTTGAGGGGGCACATTTGATTATGCAGTTTCTCACCTATAATAATTTAGCTATTTGTAATAAACAGGAATCTTATTGGTTCCTATATAATTGATGAATTGATATTGCATTGGTTTAGAAAATGTGCTTTGATTAATTACTGCCTTTCACACCTTGCAGGAGGGAAAGGTAGATGAATGTGACTGACTTTACAATTTTTCAAAGGCCAACTAGCCTATCAGCTGCTGAACACACAAAGCAGATATTCCAGAAGCATGGACAAAGCATGGCCTTTGAGTTGTCTGTGACACATGGCCTCCTTTTGATGCTGGCTCCCAGAGTAGAACCAGTTATTCTACCCAGTTTGTCCAAGTATCTATCCCAGGATCTGGCATCTGATATCATGATATATCCCTCTGCTGGTTTTTCTTCCCCTCTAGAATGCCAGCTATTTTGAAATCAAAACTGTGTTTTATTCAGTTTTTGTTTTCATAGTACCTGGTACAGTCTCTGGAAATGGGTAGGGAGCATAAACGTATGCTAAATAAACAAAGGTATAAATAGAAACAGTGACTGGAGCTGGAGTATATATGGAGGATTAGGATGTAGCTTATATTTATTAGTTGTTCAATCTTCAGAAAGTTCCTTAACCTATATGAGTCTCAGCAGCAAAATGGGAATGACAATGCCAAGCTTTCGTACTTTGCACTGTTGTTGCTAGGCTCAAAATCAGCTTAAAGTAGTGCATAGGAAAGTGTTTTACAAACCAAAAAGCAGGAAGGCCAATTGTGTTGTATAAGGAGTGAAACAGTAGAGCAAGGTGTTTATGGCTCCAATCATTTGGTTACTGTGAGAATAAAATGAGGTGATATATATAAAATAACTTGGCAAGGTACCTGGGACCAAGTAACCTTTCCAGAAGTAGAAGCAGGGAAGATTATTCTCTTGTGTGTGAAAAGGTCCATGCAGCTGAGGGTGGTGGAACTAAACGGGGGCTGGCAAAATGGACCAGATGTCCTTAAAATGACCACTTGACCTTTGATGGTAAGGAGAGCAATTTAGAATCTTCCATGATGTCTAAATAATATCAAACCAACACAATCTCTGTGGCTAGCTGGTGCTCTCACTGAGTCCAAGGGTAGCCCCTCAAGGTGTGTGTGTATGTGTGTGTATCAATCTATAGATAGATAGATAGATAGAAAGATAGATAGATAGATACATGTGTGTGTATCTGTATATATATATATGTGTGTTTTTAGCAATGTGTGTATTTGGGCCTGAGTGAGTGAGTGAAAATCGCTCAGTCATGTCTGACTCGGCGACCCCATGGACTATAGTCTGCCAGGCTCCTCTATCCGTGGAATTCTCTAGGCAAGAATCCTGGAGTAGGTTGCCATTTCCTTCTCCAGTCTGGGCCTGAGGACGGCCTCAAATGAAATGCAAGTCTCTGTGTTTGCCTATGTGTGTATTTGTGTGTGTGTGTGTGTGTGTGTGTGTGTATGTATCTGTACGTGCATGCACGTATGTGTTTATGTGTACATGTGTTGTTCATGTGTCCTAGTATTTGTGTCTATGTGTGTATGGTTGATATTTGTACTGGGTTGCCCAAAAAGTTTGTTCAGGGTTTCCAGAACATTTTCCAGAGAAACCTGAACAAACTTTTTTGACCAACCCAATATATGTCAATGTGTGTATTTGTTTAAGTATCTGTATCTTGATCAGACCTGGTCATTTGCCTGGTCAGAGTGAAAGAGTGAGGAGAGGCTGTAGGCCCTGCCAAGTCCCAGTTCTGTCAGCAGGGCTGAGGAGTGGGTGGTGAGGCACTGGTGTGGAAGCTGGATGAGGATTCTCAGCATGGCAGATGGGCCTAGCTGAGGAAGTGCTGAGTTTGAGACAAAGGACAAGGAACAGAACATTTGGACATAAGGTGCATGCGTGCGTGCGTGCTTAGTGGCTCAATCATGTCTGACTCTACGATTTCATAAACTGTAGCCCACCAGGTTCCTCTGTCCAGAGGATTCTCCAGGCAAGAATACTGGAATGGGTTGCCATTCCCTTCTCTAGGGGATCTTCCCAACCCTGCGTCTCCTGTGTCTCCTGCATTGCAGGTGGATTCTTTACTCGCTGAGCCATGGATGTTAGTTAAGAGCTATGGATTAAAGAAGGGAGAAGTTACAGGCTGGTAAGGCCTTTTGGCAAGTACAGGTCTTGTCCTGGGACCTTCTAAAGATGCACATAGGGGAAGGGAAGGAACAGCAGAGTGCCAAGGGCCCAGAGGGGTCAAGAGTCACATCTGCAGTACTTTCCAATTTCTACAGAGCTTTCTCACAGAATAGCACCCTGCGAATTGGAACCTAATGTCAACGAAACTGGATATGACACTGAAGGTTCAAACCACATTTCACTTCAGTGGGATCCTGAGCACAGTGCAAAGTTGCCCTCTCTGGAAAACAACTTCAACCTTCAGAGTATAATCGTACCTGCAAGAGCTATACATTTGAATAGTCCAATTAACCCTTCCCCTTAATTCATCTGTGGATGATTTCATTGTGTTCACTTTATTTCAGAGACCTGAAAACCTTATTTAAAAGCTGAAAACATTACTGAACTTCCAAGTCAGAGATTTCTGCCTATCTTATTTTAGATTGGGCTTCCCCTGATAGCTCAGTTGGTAAAGAATCTGCCTGCAATGCAGGAGACTCTGGTTTGATTCCTGGGTCAGGAAGATCCACCGGAGAAGGGATAGGCTCCCACTCCAGTATTCTTGGTCTTCTTTTGTGGCTCAGCTGGTGAAGAATCCACCTGCAATGTGGGAGACCTGGGTTCAATCCCTGGATTGGGAAGATCCCCTGGATAAGGCTACCCACTCCAGTATTCTGGCCTAGAATATTCCAAGGACTGTATAGTTCATTTTAGATTATACATGACACCCATGAGGAAAAGTGGCAAGGAACTCAAGGAGCATAAAGCAATCTTATGTTTGCATTTTATTTCTAACTTTAGTTGAAAGGTGAGGAAAGAGGCCTTTTCCTAAAAAGCTTTTTTTTCAATGCCCATAATGTCACCTCCCAGATAATTCGTATTGGAAAAAAAAAAGTAGCTCATATACAAAGTTAGGAAGTTCAAACATAACAAGCTAGGTTATGAAAAGTGGAAGCCTTCCCTCCCCTTTCCACCAGCTCCTCTTCCTGAGGATGACTGCTTTTTATCATTCTTAGAGTTCTTTCCAGAAAAACAATATTCATTTTATTCAAGTCCTTAGCAACATTTGACTCATAATTGATCACGCCCTCCTCCCGAATAAAAAAAATATTCACTTAGCTTCCAGGCCCCTACACCCATTTGTTCTCTTCTTCCCCCCTTGAGGCACCTCTTCAGTTTCTTTTGTTGGTTCCTTCATCTTTGCCTAAAGCAAAGGATTGTATTCTGCTTCCTTTGACCTTGGACTTTAAAGGGAAATATAGCCATATCCAACTCTAAAGAAGATAATTATGTTTTGAATACAAAGACTCACAAACTATCTATGGTAAATTGTTTACAAAGAGGTCTATGACAATCCCCCCAATCCTGCAGGTCCATTTCTGAATTTGCTGTTCCTTTCATCAAGCACAGAGTCCCTGTGGCTCAGTGGTAAAGAATCTGCCTACAATGAGGGAGACTTGGGTTTGATTCCTTGGTCAGGAAAACCTCCTGGAGAAGGGAATGGACACCCACTCAAGTATTTTTGCCTAGAGAATTCCATGGAGAGAGGAGCCTGGTGGGCTATAGTCCATGGGGTCACAGAAGAGTCGGGCACAACTGACACACACACACACACTCAGAAATTGTACAGCATCACTTCTGCCACATTCTACCTGTCAAATCCAGTCACAGAACCAGCCTAGATTCAAGCACAAAGAAAACAGACTCGTGTTTGATGAGAGGTGGTTTAGTTATTCAGTCGTGTCTGACTCTTTGTGACCCATGGACTGTAGCCCACCAGGCTCCTCTGTCCATGGGATTCTCCAGGCAAGAATACTGGAGTGGGTTTCATTCCTTCCTCCAGGGGATCTTCCAGACCCAGGAATTGAACCCATGTCTCCTGCACTGCAGGCGGATTCTTTATCACTGAGCCACCTGGGAAGCCCACAGTGTCTGAGATTAGGCCTAGAAAGGCCTTAATAATTTCCATCATTGCCCTTCGGGAAGCTATCCTACTGGAAAGAGAAGCTACATGAAGGAAAACCAAGACATGCCACCAAAGAACCAGAACCAAGATCCCTGGCATGTGGAAAGGGGCCATCTTGTATCCTCTAGCCTCAGTTGAACTGCCATAGCTGACAGCATGTGGAGTAGGGGCAGCTACCTTCTGAGCCCTGCCTGAGTTTCAGAGCCTCAACGAGGTGAGCAAATAAATGGCCATTCTGACACATTTTGAGGTTGTTTATTATGTACCAATTGACAACTGAAACAATAGTGCAAAGAATCTATATTCAACCAAGTGAACATTACTCTGACTCCTACAAGCTATGGCCCACAGGTACAAGTGCACCCATTTTTATCACAGCTAGCCAGACAAGCCTTGAAAAAGGGGGGAATCATTTCCAATTAGTCCAAAGATCAAACAGAATGACTTTTCAGTCAATCTCTGCTGTTCAAAGTAATCAAAGACAAGTTCTTGAAAGTTAAGATCTCAAAAATACTTTTTGATGAGTTTATTACATTCTGTTTAGTCCAGAAAGTGAAAGAAAGTGAAGTTGCTCAGTCATGTCCGACTCTTTGCAACCCCATAGCCTACCAGGTTCCTCTGTCCAAGGGATTTTCCCGGCAAGAATACTGGAGTGGGATGCCATTTTCTTCTCCAGGAGATCTTCCTGACCCAGGGATTGAACCCGGGTCTCCTGCATTGTAGGCAGACGCCTTACCGTCTGAGCCATCAGGGAAGTCGTTTAGTCCAAGTCAGAGGTAAAAATAGCACATTAATCAAGGGCTGTGCTGGGCACATTAAAGGTTCTAACGCATTTAACCCCACAGCAACTCACTTTAAATGATTAATGTTATTCCCATTTTACAGATGAGAAAACTGAGACCTAAAGGTAACTAAGTTGTGCTCAAAGTCACACACACTTCTGGAATAAGTTGGAAGACAAAATTGTATTCAAGTTTTCTAATTCCAGCCAGTCCACCCTCTTATCCAGTATGCATATTACTTCCCATTCATTGAGAAGGTTCTTAGCATGTCAAGACTGCTGTGGTGAAAAGTAGGTCAGAGTAGAGGGAAAGGAAGAGTCATAGCAGCTTCATCTCGCCCTTCTCCAATGTTCTCACCGCCCACCCATTCCTAACGTCAGATGGAAAACTCACTATCTCACCTTCTGTATACCAACTAAAACCCACAGTTACATTGGCCCCAGGGAACTATTGCTTTACCAGTTCTGTAACCAATCAGCAGAACTCAGGTGCTTAAGTGTACGTATAAGAATATTCATGGTAGCACTGTTTTGTGACAGTCAGGTACTACAAACAGCCATAATGTCCATCAAATCAGAATGGACAAATTGTGACAAAGTCATATGATGATATATACAACAATAAAAGTAAACCAACTGCAGCTGTCTGCAACAATATGGATGAATCTCACAGTGTAGAGTAAAAAAGATAGTTGCAAAATAATACAGACAACTTGCAAGTATATAAAGTTCAAACATCTGCAAAACAAAACTGTGTTGTTTAGGAATGCTTATATGTAAGATAAACATATAAAAAAGCAACGAAATAATGATCACAATAGAATAGGGGTTATCTCTAGGATAGGTGGAGGAATGGCATCAGAGGGGCCTTGGAGTCAGGAGAAGTGAGGGAGTCAGGGTTATCAAGGGTTATCAAGGTGCTTTATTTCGTGTCCAGAGTGGTCATTAATGAGTGTTAGCTTCATAAATGCTTTTTTTTTTATTTTTGGCTGTGCCTGGTCTTTCTTGCTGTATACACGGGCTTTCTCTAGTTGTGGCAAGCAGGGGCTACTCCCTAGTTGTGGTGAATGGACTTCTCACTGCAGGGGCTTCTCTTGTTGCAGAGCACAGGCTCTAGGCGCACAAGCTTAGTTACCTGTAGCATGTGGAATCTTCCTGGACCAGGGATCAAGCCCATGTTCCCTGCATTGTCAGGTGGATTTTTATCCATTGTACTACTAGGGAAGTTCATAAGTGCTCTTTTAACTAGCAGCTCTCTTCTTAATGTTTCTGTTTCATTAATGAAATAAAAAGCAAGTTCACTAGCTGGGAGTGAGAATGCGGGAGGAGGTACTGAAGATTTCATAAGAAGAAAATGGTATGAAAGAAACAAAGACATTAAAGAGTGAACAGAATTGGGAAATATAGTATTATTTTTCTTATTCTTTTAAGAAATCTTTTCAATTTCTCCTGATTTACTATGTTTTTTTCTCTCATATGTAATGTTATTTTATTAACCTCAATACAATATACTATATGTAGTTACTCCAATACTTAAATTATAATGTTATTTAATGTATAAAAATAAAATTTACAAGCATTACTGTCATTAAAATATAGAATTGAGAGAGTGTAAATATATCAGTTATTTATTGTTTCACTTTGAGCTTTATAAAACCTGATGTAGTTTATATTTAGGCAAAATACATGGAATTCACTCAGGACTTGTATGGTAGCTTTTCATTCTTTTTCTTTCAACTTTTTCAACCAACTTCTTTTGAAAACCAAGTTTTCAATCAACTTTTTTTCAACCAAGTATCTTTAGTAACACATCCTGTGCTCAGTTGCTCAGTTGTGTCCAACTCTTTTCGACCCCATGAACTGTAGTCCGCAGGCTCCTCTGTCCACAGGATTTTCCAGGCAAGAATACTGGAGTGGGTTACCATTTCCTACATTTCATAATTATTTAAACAGATATAGGTATAATTACCTCTCTATTTTATTATCTTAAGTCTTGAAAATCTTTTTTTAAACTTAGAAAATATATTCACATTGAGGATCACAGCACAAAATATTAAAGTTGATTTTTTAAAGTATTAGAAAATAATTACATTCTTAAAATTCACTCAGAAAATTTAAATGGAAATAGTAACTCTATATAATTCTACAATACTTTATGAGTTTTTATATGAACCAATTTATAAGAACAATTATTTAAATGATAATACATTTTAGTTGTAAACCAATCTTTATAATTAGATAGTTTCAACTGCCAGCTTACATAATGTAAATATAGTGAGTTTAAACAATTACCAGTTGCTGCAGCTCAACTTGCACTATCTGCCATACCAGCTGTGGGCTTGCTGCTAAGTTGTGATTATAAAAGTAACTGAATGGTGACCTGAGTGGGAATGGCAAGTAAGGATCTCTGAAAATTCTCTCTTCCATAAAACCAATGAGAATGCTATAAAAAATGGTCAAGATAAAATTCTTTTTTTAAGATAAAATTCTTATAACTCTGGAAATTAGTCAAAGGCTTGAAATAATCTAGGGAGCATTTATTTATGAAAAATGGATGAATTTCATTAAGAACAGTGACTCTTGTGTTATTTTATCCTGCCCCACTGCCAGCTCCCTTTCCTCATTACCATGGTAGCCTTGAAAAGGAAGGCCTCACTATCTCAATGAAAAATCAACAGCCTAGTGGCCAACTGGAGGAGGCAAATAAGTTCGAAACTCCTATAAACCTCCATGTCTAGATAACTGTCATTATTTGCCCCATATCGCATGTATTCATATGCAATAAGCAATCGAAAGGTTTCTCTTTACTTGACCAGATTCTGATCTCATCCACTATGAAAAGCCTTTTCCCTGGGAGCATTTGTCAAAAGCAATCAGTAGTGATTGTTTAACATCACAGTTGCCTGAGGCAGTGACAACAGTTGCAACACAACAAACTATTCAAAAATTGAGAAAAGTTGGCAAAAGATGTACCAGGGAGCTTTAAAGACTGTCTATATATTCCTGGAAAACTAAAAAGTCATGCACATGTATAGGGCTGCATACATGTCCAGGGCTGTGAATTTCCCATAAAAGATCTCAGAAGGCTGTAAGTTCTCTCCTCTGACTGACACTGAGGCTCTGCATAAGCAGGAAATGAAGCCCAAGACCTGGTTATTCCCTGCCTGGCTGGGTGCCAAAAGTATGCCCCAACATGCACACAGCTCCATGGCAAAGGCTGAGACTCACTGTTTCCAGGCATTTAAGGAAATCATTCACCAATCACTAACTGACCACTAAACTAACTGAGCAGAGACTTCACTGGCCACACACAACAAAGAATACAGATTTTACAAAATTAGCTCAGAAAAGTCACTAAACAAGTAAGTCCTGTGGAGGGAAGGATCTGATTTTCAGAGTAGCCGTATTATATTATTTCATATGTCTAGTTTTCAACACACAAAAAATGAGGCATACAAAAAATGTATGGCTCATGCGTGAGTGCATGCTCAGTTGCTTCAGTCATGTTTGACTCTTTGGGACCCCATGGACTGTAGCCCGCTAGGCTCCTCTGTCCATGGGATTCTCCAGGCAAGAATACTGGAGTGGGTTGCCATGCCCTCCTCCAGGAATCTTCCTGACCCAGAGACCAAACCCACATCTTCTGCATCTCCTGAATTGCAGGTGGATTCTTTAGTGCTGATCCACCATGGAAGCCTGTATGGCTCATATATAGAGTGAAAAGCAGTTAATAAAAGTTTTCCTAGAGAAAGTCCAGGCATTGGATTTCCAAGACAAAGATTTTAGTTTAAATGTATTTCAGTAACTAAAGGAAACTATGATTAGAGAAATAAAAGAAAGTTAAATTTAAAAAATGTTACATCAAGTATACCATATCATCCAGCAATTCCAATCGTAGGTATGTATATATATACCCAAGAGAAATAAAACATCTTGTCCATACAAAAACTTGTGCTTGAATGTTCATAACAGTATTATTCATAAGAGCCCAAAGTGGAAACAACCCAAATGTCCATCCACTAATAAGTGAATAGACAAAATATATTTTAGTTATACAATGGAATATTTTCCAGCTATTAAAAAGAAATGAAGTTCTGATATATGTGATAACAATGATAAACTTTGAAAATAATACACTAAGTGAAAGAAGCTAAAACAAAAGACCACAAATTTTATGATTCCACTTATATAAAATGTTCATAATAGGAAAATCTACAGAGACAGAAAGCAGGTGAGTGGTTGTTTAGAGCTGGGACATGGAAAAGGGAATGGGGAGGGAAATGCTTATTGGCATGGGGTTTCTTTGGGGGTTAAAGAAAATGTTCTAAAATTGTAGTGATGGTATGTAAATTATATCTCAATCAAGAAAATAATAATAATAATGATTACATGGGCAGAACCCTCAAGAAGAGCAGGATTTCTTGGAATGCCCTAAGTAAAAACACAACTTCAGGTACCAGGACCTTCTTGGGACTGACTTTGCCACCATAATGCCAATTTCCTCCACTACTCCTTCACCATCTCAAGATTGGAAAGAGATTCTGGCTCAGGGCAGAACCAATAACTTCTAAAAAGTATTTCTACTAATCATTACTTAAGATTCCCAGGTGATGCAGTGGGAAAGAATCCACCTGCCAAGCAGGAGACACAAGAGACATCAGTTTGATCCCTGAGTCGGGAAGATCACCTAGAGTAGGAAATGGCAACCCACTCCAGTATTCTTGCCTGGAGAATTCCATGGACAGAGGAGCCTGGTGCGCTAACTGTCCATGGGGTCTCAAAGAGTCAGACGTGACTGAGCACTACCACCACAATCATTACTTGTGATAAAAGGTAAAGGTGTCACTAAGGAAAGGGGAAGTATATCCTGTCAGAACTGTAGATTCTAGCCAGTTTTCTGTGAATCCTAGAGCTGGAGGCTCTTGTGGCTTCACTGGACCAGCCCAGCCATTTGGTAGATAAAGTATAGTCAACTTTACCAGTGGGGTTGAGGCCCAGAACACAGTAAGTTGCCAGAGTTAGCTATGTGTTATGGAGTGAAGAGTGCCAGGGTTTAGCTGAGTCCAGATTGAGCTAGGATTTGGACCTTGGTTCCCTGCCAACTGCTTGGGAGAAATAGATGTTTTCAAACAGTTCGGTTAAAAATGGTCCCTAGGCAATGAGTCCTATGGGAAATGAGAGGAAGCTTTTAGACCCAAATGGATAAGAACAAAGGGAAGAAAAACATTCTTTTGTTGTAGCAGAAAGAACCCCTAAATAGTTGAGAGACATGAGTTATGGTCCAGCCATATGAACTCCAAAATGCCATAATATTTTTCTGGGCCTACTTACTCATAGGTAAAGAAAGCAGGCTGAATGGGTTAGATTAGTTTTTTCCCTCAAACATATTTCAGGGAAATCTAGGGTATCATCATGGACTAAATTGTGTCCCCCTGCCAAGTCTATTTGTTGAAGTCCTAATCCTCCATGTGACTGTATTTGGTGATTGTGCCTATAAAGGTTGAATGAAGTAATAAAGGTGGGGCCTTAATTCAACAGAAGTGGTATCCATATAAGAAGAGATACTAGGTCTCTCTCTCTTTCTCTCCCTCTCCTTCTCTCCTTCCTTCCCTCCAAGAGTGTACACAGATGAAAGGCCATGTGAGTACACAGTGAGAATGGGGTCATCTACAGATGAGGTGGAGAGCTCTCACCAGAAACCAATCCCGATAGCACCTTGATTTTGGACTTCTAGCCTCCAGAACTGTGAGAAAATAAATTTCTGTTTAAGCCACCAGGTCTGTGGTATTTTGTTATGGCAACCTGAGCTAATACAGGTACAGTGGAGGTACATCAGTTCATAACATTTTATTTAACTTAACTTTTACAAAGTTTATTTTAAAAGCTTAATAAAAGTTCCGGATACAGTTATATGTATCAAATGCCAAAAGTGTTAGAGACTCTGATTTTTATTAAATTCTGCTGCCAGGTTAGCTCATTTTTGGAGAGATCTTTGAATAAAGCTTCCTTTCCTATCAGTTTAAATGAAGAGTTTAAGCCTATTTCAGAATAAGCTGTTTTACATTAGTGGGTCACTAAACACAGCTTTAAGGAAAGGGGATATATATAGACCCTGCCTCTCAAATGGTAAAAATGTGAAATAATTTTCACACATATTTTTAAATCACCATAATTTTATAGATATTTTTCTGTATGAATCAGTATTTTCTCAAAACTATGTAAATACAATAATAAATTCAATCCTGCACCTGAAAAAAAAGAAGCTTGGCGATAGAGCATTTTTACCAATGATAATAGATATATGATAAATAAAAGATTAATGAAACGAATCCAGGAATGTATTCAGAACCATTACATCATGACCCAGAAGGACTTACACAAGAAATTTGAGATAATCAAGAAATCTACTCACATTAACTGTGGTAATCTCTAGATGGTGAGAAAATGCAATTTAATTTTTAAATGTTTGTTTTTTTATATTTTCTAATTTTACTGCAATGCATATGTACTGCTTCTATAATAAGAAAAGGTTATAAAACTTAAAAAAAGACAATCTTGGAGAAGATTGATACAAAATGTATATCAGATAACGGGCTAATATTCCAAATATATGAAGAATTTTTAAATATAGAAATAGAAACCAGAAATTCTATAAAAATTGTTACAAAAGACATTTCTAAAAAGAGATGAAAATGTCACTTAAACATATTAAGATGTATTCAACTGAACTCATAAGAGAATTTCTTTTATTTCTTTATTTAAAAAAACTTTTTGAGACAATCATATGGTTTTTATCTTTCAATTTGTTAATGTGGTGTATTACATTGATTGATTTGCGGATATTAAAGAATCCTTGCATTCCTGGGATAAAGCCCACTTGGTCATGACGTATGATCTTTTTAATATGTTGCTGGAATCTGTTTGCTAGAATTTTGTTAAGGATTTTTGCATCTATGTTCATCAGTGATGTTGACCTGTAGTTTTCTTTTTTTGTGGCATCTTTGTATGGTTTTGGAATTAGGGTGATGGTGGCCTCATAGAATGAGTTTGGAAGTTTACCTTCTTCTGCAATTTTCTGGAAGAGTTTGAGTAAGATAGGTGTTAGCTCTTCTCTAAATTTTTAGTAGAATTCAGCTATGAAGCCATCTGGTCCTGGGCTTTTGTTCACTGGAAGATTTCTGATTACAGTTTCGACTTCCGTGCTTCTGATGGGTATGTTAAGATCTTCTGTTTCTTTCTGGTTCAGTTTTGGAAAGTTATACTTTTCTAAGAATTTGTCCATTTCTTCCAAGTTGTCCATTTTATTGGCATAGAGCTGCTGGTAGTAGTCTCTTATGATCCTTTGTATTTCAGTGTTGTCTGTTGTGATCTCTCCATTTTCATTTCTAATTTTGTTGATTTGGTTCTTCTCCCTTTGTTTCTTTTTTTTCTGTTTGTTTGTTTTTTAATTTTAATACAGTTTAACTTTTTTCTTTCATGGGTCATGCCTTTGGTGTTATATCTAAAATTTTACTTCAATACCCAAGGTTATCTAGGTATTCTCCTATGTTATCTTCCAGATGTCTTATTTGTTTTGCATGTAAGTCTATGATGTATTTTGTGTCAATTTTTGTGAAGGATGTAAGATTTTCATTTTCTTTGCATATTGATGTCCAGTTGTTTCAGCACTTTTTGTTGAAAAAACTGTTTTTGCTCCATTGTATTGCTTTTGCTCTTTTCTCAAAGATCAGTTGACTATAGTTATGTAGGTCTACTTCTGGGTTCTCTGTTTCTTTCCAGTTATATATTTTTCTGTTCTCTCACAAATACCACAGTTTCTAGATTGCTGCTGCTGCTGCTAAGTCACTTCAGTTGTGTCCGACTCTGTGCGACCCCATAGATGGCAGCCCACCAGGCTCCCCCGTCGCTGGGATTCTCCAGGCAAGAACACTGGAGTGGGTTGCTATTTCCTTCTCCAGTGCATGAAAGTGATAAGTGAAACGGAAGTCGCTCGGTCGTGTCCAACTCTTAGAGACCCCATGGACTGCAGCCCACCAGGCTCCTCCATCCATGGGATTTTCCAGGCAAGGGTACTTGAGTGGGGTGCCATGCCCTTCTCCATACTGTACCTTTAATACTAAGTCTAGAAGTCAGGTAGTGTTAGTCCTCCTATTTTGTTCTCCTTCAATATACTTTCAGATAGTCTGGGTCTTTTGTCTCTGAATATGAACTTTAGAATCAATTTGTTGATATCCACAATATAACATTGCAGTTTTGATTGATATTGCATTGAATCTACAAATCAAGTTGGAAAGAACTGACATCTTGACAATATTGAATCTTGAAAGACTGATCATGGCATATCTCTTCATTTATTTTGTGCTTCTTTGATTCGTTCATCATAGTTTTGTAGCTTTCTTCATATAGATCTTATACGTATTTTGTTAGACTGGTAAGACTAAGTATTTCTCTTTAAGGGATGCTAATGTAAATGGTGATCTTCCCTGGTGGCTCAGGCAGTAAAGAATCTGCCTGCAATGCAGGAGACTTGGGTTCAATCCCTGGGTCAGAAAGATCCCCTGGGGAAGGGAATGGCCACCCATCCCAGTATTCTTGCCTGGAAAATTCCATGGACAGAGGAGCCTGGTGGACCACAGTCCATGGGATCACAAAGAGCCCCTTGGACTGGAAGTGTTGTACTGTGCTTAGTAGCTCAGTTGTGTCTGACTCTTTGCGACCCCATGGACTGTAGCCTGCCAGGCTTCTTTGTTCATGGAATTCTCCAGGCAAGAATACTAGAGTGGGTTGTCATGCTCTTCTCCAGGGGATCTTTCCAACCCAGGGATGGAACCCAGTCTCCTGCATTGCAGGTGGATTCTTTGCCATCTGAGCCACCAGGGAAGCCCAAGAATACTAGAGTGGGTAGCCTATCCCTTCTCTAGGGGAACTTCCCAACCCAGGAATCGAATCAGGGTCTCCTGCATTGCAGGTGGATTCTTTACCAGCTGAGCTACCAAGGAAGCCTTGGACTGCAAGTAGATCAAACTAATCAATCCTAAAGGAAATCTACCCTGAATATTCACTGAAAGGACTGATGCTAAAACTGAAGCTCCAATACTTTGCCCACCTGATGCAAAGGGTCGACTCACTGGAAAAGACCCTGATGCTGGGAAAGATTGAGGGCAAAAGGAGAAGAGGGTGGCAGAGGATGAGATGGTTAGATAGCATCACCAACTCAATGGACATGAATTTGAACCAACTCAGGGAGATAGTGAAGGAAAGAAAAACATGGTGTGCTGCAGTCCATAGGGTTGCAAAGAATCAGACATGAGTCAGTGACTGAACAACAACAATGTAAATGGTGGGGCTTCCCTGGTGGCTTAGTGGTCGAGAATCTGCTTGCAGTGCAGAAGAGGCAGGAGACATAGGTTCAATCCTTGAATCAGGAAGATCCTCTGGAGAAGGAAATGGCAGTCCATTCCAGCATTCTTGCTTGGGAAATCCCATGGACAGAGGAGCCTTGTGGGCTGTAATCCATGGGGTCGTAAAAGGTCAGACATGACTTAGCCACTAAACAACAACAGAATCAGAATCACCTGCTCAGTTGTGTCTGACTCTCTGTGACCCCATGAACTGTAGCCCACCAGACTCCTCTGTCCATGGGATTCTTCAGGCAAGAATATTGGAGTGGGTTGCCAAACAACGATGTAAATGATATTGTTTTTCACTTTCAAATTCATCTTGTTCATTGCTGTTATATAGGAAAGCATTTGACTTTTGTACATCAATCTCATATTCTGCAACTTTGCTATAATTGCTTATTAGTTTCAGAGGTCTGTGGGGTTTCTTTGTGTGTTTTGTTATTGTGGTGGTGGCCGATTCTTTGGAATTTTCTACATACATGATCATGTCATCTATGAAAAAAAGACAATTTATTTTCTTCCCCAATCTGTTTATCTTTTATTTTCTTTTCTTGTTTTATTGCATTAGCTAGAACCCCCAGTACAATGTTGAAAAGGAGTGGTGAGATGGGACATCTCACCTTTGCCTTTTATTTTGATCTTAGTGGCAAAGGTTCAAGTTTCTCTCCATTAAGTATGATAATAGCTGTGTCCACAAGACATTCTTTATCAAGTTGAGGAAGTTCTCCTTATTCTGAATTTACTAAGAGTTTTTTTTATCAAGAATGGGCATCAGGAGACTTTTCTGGTGGTCCAATGGCTAAGACTTCATGCTCCCAGTGCAGGGGGCCCAGGTTTGGTCCCTGGTCAGGGATCTAGGTCCCACATGCTGCAACTGAGAGTTCACATGCCACAACTAAAGGTCCCACATACTGCAACAAAGATTGAAGATTTTGAGTGCTGCAATTAAGACCTGACACAGTCAAATAAATAAATTTTTAAAAGAGGATGGATAATGGATGTTGTCAGATGCTTTTCCTGCATCTATTGATATGATCATATGATTTTTTAGCCTATTAAAGTGATGGATTTATATTAATTGATTTTGAGCCAGCCTTGCATACCTGGAATAAATGCCACTTGGTTGTGGGTATATAATTCTCTTTATATATTGTTGGATTGATTTACTAATGTTTTGATTAAGATTTTTCATCTATGTATATTAGAGATATTGGTCTATAATATCCTTTTCTTGTAATATCTTTGCCTGGTTTTGATATTAAAGTAATGCTGGCCTCATACAATGAGTTACAAAGTATTCCCTTTTTTTCTATCCTCTGAAAGAGATTGTTCAAAACTGATATAATTTCTTCCCTAAATGTTTGGCAGAATTCACCAGTGAACTATCTGGGCCTGGTGCTGTTTTGGAAACTTATTAATTATTGATTCAATTTCTTTATAAGCTATAGGCTTACTCAGATCACCTATTCCTTCTTATGTGAATTTTGGCAAATTGTGGCTTTCAAGGAATTGGTTCATTTCATCTAGATTATCTAATTTTGAGCATAGGGTTATTCTTAGTATTCCTTTATTATCCTTTTAATGTCCATGAGGGACTGTCATGCTTAGTAACTTGTTCTTCTCCTACAAGGGCGTCCTCTTTCTTTTTTTCTTATTTAGGCTTGTTTGAGGCTTATTGATTTTATTGATCTTTTCAAAGGACCAGTTGTTAATTTCATTGACTTTCTCTTTGGATTTCCTGTTTGCAATTTCACTGATTTCTGCTCTAATTCTTATAATATTGTTGATGTTATGTGGAGCCAGGTTTCTCACTGAGAAAGAAGGGACATTACAAATATGGAATGAGTTAGGCAAGAAAAAAGAACCCTGTGGTGATGTAGTGGAATTGAAGGTGTTAGCATGTATTTATGATTTCTAAAATAGATCTACGGGACTTCCCCAGAGGTTCAGGGGTTAAGACTCTACACTTTCAATGCAGGGGTGAGGAGTCAGTCCCTGGTCAGGGAACTAAGATCCCACATGTCTCTTGGTACAGCCAAGAAAGAAGAAAAAAATGCACATCTATGCATATGTGCATATATATGTATCTGGGTATATGCATATTAATATTTCCTACTACTAACCACTGAAAGAATTTAGAAGCAAAGACACACCAG
This sequence comes from Muntiacus reevesi, assembly GCF_963930625.1. Taxonomy (NCBI): domain Eukaryota; kingdom Metazoa; phylum Chordata; class Mammalia; order Artiodactyla; family Cervidae; genus Muntiacus; species Muntiacus reevesi. The sequence goes on along the minus strand of NC_089271.1, from coordinate 143,343,125 downwards.
TTGCAAAGAGCAGACCTAACAGCCTCATCTTTGTCTCCAATAAATTTTCCCATTACAGGTAACCAGGGATCTTAGAGAAAATGGCTGATTTCAGGGTTTGAGCAGGCCATATATAAGATGAGTGTGAAATATTTTTTGCCAGAAAATAAGGCATATATGACTTTCTCCTCTCAATTATATGAAAATTGCATTCATCATGACTCTTTACATTCAAATACTTCAGAGTGTATTTCCCAAAAACAGGAATATTATCTGACATAATCACAGTACAGTTATCAACTTTAAAAAAATTAACATCAATGCAACATCTAATCTACCATCTGAATTTCAATTGTGTAAATTAACACAATGATGTTTTTTATCTTTATAACCATAATTTCCCTCCCATACAATATCTAGTCTAGGATCAGGTGGTGTATTTCTTTGTCATGTCTCTAGACTCTTTCAGCCTGGAACATTCTCATTTTTCTTTTTTTTTGTGTGTGACATTGAATTGTTTTGGAATATGATCTCTCCCTCCTCACTTTTTAGAAATAAAACATTCTTTATTTGGGGTTTATCAGATATTTCCTCCTAATTGAGTTCAAGTTATGCATACTTTGCTGAAATACTACATAAGTGAATACTACATGTGTTCAGAGTATTGCATCTAGAGGAACACAATGTTCATCTGACACTCAGTGGTGATGTTAATTATGATCAACTGGTTTAACTGCTGTCTGATTTCCACACAAGTGGTTCTCCCCTTGCAACTGATAAACATTCTGCAGAGAAATCCTTTAAGATCATGCATATGGGAGAAGGAAATGGCAACCCACTCCAGTATTCTTGCCTGGAAAAGTCCATGGACAGAGGAGCCTGGTGGGCTGCAGTCCATGGGGTTACATGACTGAGCATGTGTGCATGGGGGTGGAGGGAGATGGGTTGGTAGCAATAAAGTGGTAGAACTATAAAAAAAAAAACAACCATGCATATGTCCTGTTTGTCTTGAAAAGTACCCCTAGATTTAGCATCCACTGATGATTCTTACATGACCAGGCTTTATAATGGCACATACAATATCTATAAATACATTTATATGTAACCATCTGTATTTATGTTAAACAGAAATTATTATTGATGTTGCCAGCTCTAATTCCATTATCATATGACATAGGTCATTCTAAAATACTCCACCTGATTATCAGTACATTTTCACTCCAATAGTGAGAAATCTGGTTCCCACCATTTGCCATCTATTCACTTAACTGTTCATTTTCAGATACATGTATATCACTTTCAGAATTGTTAACCCATTCTTGATAGGAAAAAACTTATTTTCTACAGTGCAGAACATATGTGCAGTCCATTTTGCCTTTAATCTTGTTGCAAGTGAAAGGAAAAAAAGAGGAATGAGTTTTTCTTTAAGGAATGAGTTTTTCTTTCTTTTCTTTCCCTTTCCTAACAACAAAGAAGACAAAGAAATCATTTAACAGGCCTGATAGCTCCTAGTTTTACTTTAACTGTTACTAATCTGTAGTGTCTATAACTAGAAGGCAACCTATCACCCTCTAACACTATGTAAATTACATCCTGCATCTATCGCCCTCTAACTGCATGAGTTACATCCTGCACCTGTTACCCTTTAACTCTATACTAATTACATCCTGTACCTTCACTGTGCTCCCTTTGCAGACCACCCTTCATAGACTTTGTATTTCAGAAAGAAGGCCACAGTACAATAAACCAGAGACAAATGGACCCAATTACCGGGCTATGTGATGCCAGCTATGACTGTTTCGAAACAAAGCAAGAAGAAGAAGAATGCAAGACCTTCATTACTTTCAGCCTTATCATTTACCCTAAGACCTCAAGATCCAGGTCATATGAAGTCTCTTGGTTCCCCTATGAAGAGGGGCACAGTTCTTGAGCCACTAGCCTGTTGTGTTCTCGCATCAGCCAGCTGAAGTTTAAAGCCGTCTTTCTATTTCCTCCAAACACTGTCTCCGTACTTTTTTATTTGGCTGCAGTGGGCAGAGAAAGTTAAGATTTTGGCAGTAACAGTCTTACAGACACAATTAAGTTTCAAAGTTATTTTGGTTAGCACCTCTTCTCCCACCCCCTCCCCCACAGAGAAGTTATTTCATACACTTGTAATAGAGTTAGATTCTCTTGTCACAGTCTTCATTCTTTGGGGTATTTACGGAATTTATAAGTGATTTTTATTTTTATTTATTTGGCTGTGACAGGTCTTAGTTGCAGCATGCAGGATCTCATTCTCTGAGCAAGGATTGAATGCACCCTGCATTGGAAGTGCAGGGTCTTAACCATTGGACCACCAGGGAAATCCCTATAAGTGATTTTTAAAATTTGCATCCATTCAGGTTGACTCTTCGCATTGTAAATCTCTGTTGGTTTTGGCAAAAGCCTAACGTCATTATCCACAATTACAGTATCACACAGAATAGATTTACAGTCCGAAAAGTCCTTGTACTCCACTTATTAATTTCTCCTCATTCCCTATGAATTCCAGACAACCATTGTTCTTTTTACTGTCTTTATAGTTTGTCTTTTTTCAAAAAGTCATGTACTTGTAATCATACAGCATGTAAATTTACAGACTGGCCTTTTAAACTCAGAAATATCTGTTTAAGATTCCTCCATATTTTTAACAACTTGATAGCTCATTTATTTTTATCACTGAATAATTTTCCATATATGGAATTTGTTTATCCATTCTTTTATTGAAATGCCTCCTGGTTACTTCATAATTTTGGCAATTATGAATAAAGCTGCTATAAATATCCATGTGTAGGTTCTTGTGTGAACATAAGTTTTCAACTCATTTGGGTAAATACCAAAAACATGATTACTGGATCATTTGGTAAGAGTATGTTTAATTTTGTAAGAAACCACCAAACTGTCTTCCAAATTGGCTGTACCACTTTGCATTCCTAGCAGCAATAAATGAGAGTTATTGTTGTTCCATATACTTGCAAGCATTTGGTATTGTCTTTTTAATTTTTTAAAATAAGCATTTGCTCACTAGATTTTGAAGGTCAAGGAAATTCCTCAGGATAATTGCATTTTTGCTTTGAAGTTATTCTCAGTCTCTCAACACCCAAGGAGGTAAAGATAAGAATTCTCCTAGTGCTACTAACCTTTAATTAATTCCTTGTGTGTGCTCAATCGCTCAGTTGTGTCCGACTCTTCGCGATTCCAGGGACTGCAGCCCGCCAGACTCCTCTGTCTGTGGAATTTTCCAGGCAAGAATACTGGAGTGGGTTGCCATTTTTTCCTCCAAGGGATCTTCTTGACCCAGGGATCGAACTCGACTCTCCTGTGTCTCCTGCATTGGTGGATTCTTTACCACTGAGCCACCTGGGAAGCCAAATTAATTCCTTGTAACCGTCATTTAAACCTGTTATGATTTGTTTCAAATGCTTGTGCATCAATGTTCAAGTAGAATACTGATTTAATAAAAGCCATTTGATGTAAATGATTTAAAAGAGATCATAAAAAGTTAAAAGGCAAGACACACACAGAGATATTAAAGGTTTCTAAAATCACAGAATAAGGTTATTCACAGAATATATAAAGGTTGACAACAGGGGATTTCCCTGGTGGTCCAGGGGCTAAGACTCCAAGCTCCCAAAGCAAGGGGCCCAGATTCAATTCTTTTTCAGGAATTAGATCCCACATGCCACAACTAGAGATTTTGCATGCTGTGACTAAAGATCCTGCATGCAACAACTAAAAAAAAAGTTCCACATGCCACAACAAAGATTGAAGATCCTGTGTGCTGCATCTAAGATCCAGCACAGCCAAATTAATTAATAAATTAATTTTAAAAAAGAGTGGCAACAAATCAACATGACATACAGCCCAATAGAAAAATGATCCAAGGATGTAATTTGGTACTTCATAGAAGAAGAACCCAACTGGAAAAGAAGCATAATAAAACTATTCAACCTTACTAGTAATCAGGTAAATGCATATTAAAACAATTGCTCATTTTACAGTCATCATTGAAAAAAATCAATGTCTGATAACATCAAGTGTGGTGACAATGTTGGGAAGTAGGAACTCACACACTTCTGTGGGAGTGTACATTGGTTCAACTACTTTAGAGAGTCATTCAGAAACTCCTGATAAGCATTCCCTAAGACTCAGCAATTACACCTCTAGAGGTTAGCACTCCTTAAGATTCAGTAATTAGAATTGGAGGAGTGTACATATAATCTCTAGATTATAGACAGGGGATGCCACTGTGGAAAAGTGAGGAATGCAAACAAGTCACTAGGTAATTAAAACACAGTGTGGTCAATTCTAAAATGAAAGCAGTGCAAGATGACATTGGAGTATTCAAGAGGAAAAATCTAATGAGTTTATAAGTGAGAAAATTGAGACTTAGGTTAACCAACTTAATGCTTAAGTTCACATAGCTGGAAAGAGTTGAAGGAAGGAATTCCACTCGAATTTTCCAACTCCAGATATCTCACATGATTAACTAGCATGCTTATTATCACCCATACATTAAAAGCCTTCCCTATTTAAAATGTTTGTCACAACCTTAACTTGTTCTCAGCCTTATATTCTCTAAATTTACCCAAGTGTGATTTCTTCTTGACTGAAATCCGTTAGTAGAAGGTGTTTTCATCCTACCTTACTATGACTAGATTCACCATTCTCTTGATGTGTTCAAAGGGTTTCCATACAGAGGAGCACAGGATCTAATGACGCCATAATGTCTACTTTCTATAGCAGAGATCCATTTCATTTGAGGATTTTAAAATTTATATATGTATATATATGCTATTTTTTAAAATTTTAATTATCATTTAAAAAAATTTTGGCTGTGTGGTATGTGAGGTCTTAGTTCCCTGACCATGGATCGAACTCTCACCCAGTTCATTGAAGCACGGATTCTTAACCACTGGACCGCCAGGGAAGCCCTGAAAATTTTTATATATTAAGGGAGTATTACAAATATGGCAGGTATTATAACAAATATATTTGGATCTCAATTCTGGGGGTCTACATGGGATTCTCCAGGGAAGAATGGCTCTTTTTATTTTGACAAAGTATGCACGAGTATTTAATCGCTCAGTTGTGACCCTGACTCTTTTGTGACCCTGTGGACTGTAGCCTGCCAGGCTGCACTGTCCATGGGATTTTCCAGGCAAGAATACTGGAGTGTGTTGCCATTTCCTTCTCCAGGAGATCTTCCTGACCCAGGGATCAAACTCGAATCTCTTGCATTGGCAAATAGGTTCTTTACTACTGAGCCACCTGGGAAGCCCTTTGACAAAGTACACTTTCCAACAAAACATGTAGCTTTGGAGCACACACATAGTGCTCCTGATAGAAATAAGGACTCGTCGCTGGCCATCTACTGCAAGCCATACTATCTCTGTTGATCAGTAGGGAGATACAGGTCTTCAGCAAATCATCTCCAAATCTAACACTCTAGTAATAGTTGTGTGCTAAGTCGCTTCAGTTATGTTTGACTCTGTGTGATCCTATGAACCGTAGACTGCCAGGCTCCTCTGTCCATGGGATTCTCCAGGCAAGAATACTGGAGTGAATTTCCATTCCCTTCTCCAGGGGACATTTCTGACCCAGGGATCGAACTGGTGTGCCTTACATCTAACCTGGCAGGTGGGTTCTTTACCACTAGAGCCCCCTGGCAGTTTATTCCTAATTGAGTGTTAGCCACTCAGTCCTGTCTGACTCTTTGTGACCCCACGGACTGTAGCCTGCTAGTCTCCTCTGTCCATGGAATTTCCCAGGCAAGAATCCTGGAGTGGGTTGCCATTCTCTTCTCCAGATTATATTCCTAATTGAAGTGAAGTGAAGTGAAGTGAAAGTCGCTCAGTCACATCTGACTCTTTGCGACCCCATGGACTATATGTCCATGGAATTCTCCAGGCCAGAATACTGGATTGAGTAGCTATTCCCTTCTCCAGGGGATCTTCCCAACACTCAAATTGCAGGCAGACGCTTTACCCTCTAAGCCACCAGGGAAGCCCCTAAGGGCTGAGCCACAAGGGAAATCCAATTTGGCATTCCTCCTTAAGTAAGTAAGTAAGTGTTAGTCACACAGTCGTGCCCGACTCTTTGAAACCCCATGGACTGCAGCCCATCAGGCTCCTCTGCAATGAGATTTTACAGGCAAGGATACTAGAGTGGGTTGCCGTTACCTTCTCCAGGGGATCTTCCCAATTCAGGGATCGAACCCAGCTCTCCTACACTGCAGTCAGATTCTTTATCGACTGATCTACAAAATCTTCCTCATTCAGTTCAGTTCAGTCCCTCAGTCGTGTCTGACTCTTTGCAACCCCATGAATTGCAGCACGCCAGGCCTCCCTGTCCATCACCAACTCCCAGAGTCCACCCAAACCCATGTCCATCGAGTCAGTGATGCCATTCAACCATCTCATCCTCTGTCGTCCCCTTCTCCTCCTGCCCTAAATCTTTCCTAGCATCAAGGTCTTTTCAAATGAGTCAGCTCTTCGCATCAGGTGGCCAAAGTATTGGAGTTTCAGCTTCAACATCAGTCCTTCCAATGAACACCCAGGATTATCTCCTTTAGGATGGACTGGTTTGATCTCCTTGCAGTCCAAGGGACTCTCAAGAGTCTTCTCCAACACCACAGTTCAAAAGCATCAATTCTTCGGTGCTCAACTTTCCTTATAGTCTAACTCTCACTCTCATCAGGCACTCTGTCTATCAGATCTAGTCCCTGAAATCTATTCCTCACTTCCACTGTATAGTCATAAGGGATTTGACTTAGGTCATACCTAAATGGCCTAGTGGTTTTCTTCACTTTCTTCAGTTTAAGTCTGAATTTGGCAATAAGGAGTTCATGATCTGAGCCACAGTCAGCTCCCAGTCTTCTTTTTGCTGACTGTATGGAGCTTCTCCATCTTTGGCTGCAAAGAATATAATCAATCTGATTTCGGTGTTAACCATCTGGTGATGTCCATGTGTAGAGTCTTCTCTTGTGTTGCTGGAAGAGGGTGTTTGCTATGACCAGTGCGTTCTCTTTGAAGAACTCTATTAGCCTTTGCCCTGCTTCATTCTGTACTCCAAGGCCAAATTTGTCTATTACTCCAGGTGTTTCTTGACTTCCTACTTTTGCATTCCAGTCCCCTATAATGAAAAGGACATCTTTTTGGGGTGTTAGTTCTAGAAGGTCTTGTAGGTCTTCATAGAACTGTTCAACTTCAGCTTCTTCAGCGTTACTGGTCAGGGCAAATACTTGGATTACCGTGATCTTGAATGGATTGCCTTGGAAATGAACAGAGATCATTCTGTCGTTTTTGAGATTGCATCCAAGTACTGCATTTTGGACTCTTTTGTTGACTATGATGGCCACTCCATTTCTTCTAAGGGATTCCTGCCCACAGTAGTCGATATAATGGTCATCTGAGTTAAATTCACCCATTCAAGTTCATTTTAGTTCGCTGATTCCTAGAATGTCAACATTCACTCTTGCCATCTCCTGTTTGACCACTTCCAATTTGCCTTGATTCATGGACCTAACATTCCAGGTTCCTATGCAATATTCCTCTTTACAGCATCAAACCCTGCTTCCATCACCAGTCCCATTCACAACTGGGTGTCATTTTTGCTTTGGCTCCATCCCTTCATTCTTTCTGGAGTTATTTCTTCACTGATCTCCAGTAGCATATTGGACACCTACCGATCTGGGGAGTTCCTCTTTCAGTGTCCTATCTTTTTGCCTTTTCATACTGTTCAGGGGGTTCTCAAGGCAAGAATACTGAAGTGGTTTGCCATTCCCTTCTCCAGTGGACCACATGCTGTCAGACCTCTCCACCATGACCCGACCGTCTTGGGTGGTCCCACACGGTATGGCTTAGTTTCATTGAGTTAGACAAGGCAAGTCCATGTGATCAGATTGGCTAGTTTTCTGTGATTGTGGTTTCAGTGTGTCTGCCCTCTGATGCCCTCTCGCAACACCTACCGTCTTACTTGGGTTTCTCTTACCTTGGACGTGGGGTCTCTCTTCAGGCTGCTCCAGCAAAGCACAGCGGTCTGCTCCTTACCTCCGGCCGGGGTAGCTCCTCTTAGCTGCGTAGTGCACCTCGCAGCCGCCGCGCTCCTCATTGGCATGACTTAAATGTCACATCCGAGCTTCTTTACCACTAGATGGCGTTAGTGGTAAAGAACCCGCCTGCCAATGAAAGAAACATGGGGGTTTGATCCCTGGGTCAGGAAGATCCCCTGGCAACAGCTTGGCAACGCACTCTTGTATTGTTGCCTGGAGAATCCCATGGACAGAGGAGCCTGGCGGGCTACAGTTCATGGACTCACACAGTGTCAGACATGACTGAAGCAACTTAGCATGCACGCACACACGCATTCAAATGTCGTGTCCAGATACCAGTTATGATGACATATTTCTAGCACTTGTCTCATCCCTATCGTACCCATCTGGATCACTCAATTATTTTGTGAATCTTTCATCCTGATTTATCTTTCAGTTTTCCATTTAAAAATCCATGAATCAATAGACAAGAGGTGTTCATTAATTTTAGTTGTGTTTTCTTTTCTGTATGTCACTGATGTTCAACTCATTGAGCCACTGAGTTATTGAAATTTTTGCTCAAACTTATTTGGTCAAAAAACATAGTCATGCAGGATTCCATCTCATCTGACACAGAAATTACAGAGATGATTCCTGAGTGACTGTGACAAGCCTACATGGGAGGCCAAGGAAGGTGAGTGAGAAATGATGAGTGACTGTGGGTTCAGAGAAAATAGAAATAGGTTTTGAAAATTCCACTCCAGAAACTGGTAATTCAGGGGTGGGTGTCATTTTTAAATCCTGTTTAAGATTTGCTTTTTTTTTTTTTTTTTGCCAGAATATGAGTGCCTTTGGAAAAAGGATTTCTAAGGGATAAATAGATTCCTTAAGGCAGCAGTCTCTGACCTTTTTGGCATCAGGGGCTGGTTTCTTGAAAGGCAAATTTTTCCACAGATCAGAAGGTGGCCGGATGGTTTGGGGATGATTCGAGTGTATTACATTTATTGTCCACTTTATTTCTATTATTATTATAACAGCATCACCTCAAATCATCAGCCATTAGATCCTGGAGATTGGGGACCTCTTAAGGTGTATGATTAGAAGAACACTCAATACTTGCAATGCAGAGCATACTGTCTCTATTTCATTTGATTGTGTGCATGTGTGTCTGTGTGTGCTCAGTTGTGATCAACTCTTTGTGACCCATGGACCCCGCCAGGCTCCTCTGTTCATGGAATTCTCCAGGCAAGAATACTGGAGTGGGTTGCTATTTCCTTCTCTACGGGATCTTCCCGACCCAGGGATTGAACCTGTGTCTCCTATATTGGCAGGTAGATTCTTTACCACTATGCCACCTGGGAAGCCCCTTTTAATTTGATTAGAACCAAGGAAACAAGGCTCAATCAAGCCAGTGGCTGACTATCAGGATACATGGACTTCTCCAGAGGCTCAGCAGTAAAGAACCCGCCTCAGTGCAGGAGACGCAGGTAGATGCAGATTTGATCCCTGGGTCAGGAAGATCCCCTGGAGAAGGAAAAATGGCAACCCACTCCAGTATTCTTGCCTGGAGAATTCCATGGAGAGAGGAGCCTAGTGGGCCACAGTCCATAGGGTCACAAAGAGTTGGATACGACTGAGCAGGCATACATAAGGATGCATGCAGAGTCAGGATTCAAATCCCATTCTTTTGGGTGAGGTCTGGACTACAGAACCTGGATATTCTGCTCTTGAGTTCCCATAGCTTTCTCAGATCCAAATCTGCTCTTCCTTTCCAGCATCCACTGTCTTAACCTATGACTCTTCCTTAAGAGTCTTTCACTTGACCCCATGGTTCCTTTGGGAACCCCTGTCTAGTTTTACCTTCTGTTTCCAAAAGGAATTGACCTTGATGTGGGAACTGGTTTTGCTCCAAAGGCCTGCATAGCTGTGCAACTCCTCTGAAGGGACTGCAACCAGGTTCCCAAAGAAACTGTCTCTATTCAATGTCTGAATGCCAACAAAAACTGGCAGTTCAGTCTAAGATGTTCATGAGAGGCTGATTGAGTTGGTTAGCAGATAGGCACGCATGAGGATGGTTTGGGGAAGAGGTTGGGAATGTGGACTTTGTGTGTCAATCCTGGATCTTCTTAACTTCTTTGAGACTCATTCTAAAAGTATAATAAGAATAATAGTACTACTTTCTGTATTTACTAAACAGATAAAGCACATTTCCCAGGGTCTGGCACATAAAAGGTATCCAGAACTGTAGGGCATCACTTATACTCATGCACAACTATGGCCATGAAACAAGAAGGACATCATTCAGAACAAGACTGCAGACTTTCTCTTCTTTCTTTCCACTTCATATTCATGTTAGGAACCTACTTAGAATTCGGTCACTTACATGCAACTAATTGTAGGTTGTTTTCCATCATTATTGTTTGCTTCAGTCTTGTTTCATGGAATTCAAGATGTTAGCTGTTCCTCAACTATAACTCTTAAAATTGATCTCAAGTCCAATGAGAACAGCCTGTGATGATGGCTTGTATGTGACCCACACCAGCTCTCCTAGGTAATGGGGCACCCACCCTTCCACATGTTAACATCTTAGCCACTTTTACAGACAATGCCTCTACTCACCCCAACTTTAATAGGAATTCTGAAGCTGATCAAATCATAAAGCTATGGTTGGTAGGGGTATAGGGAAGTTGTGGATCACCTCAAGCTTTTGAACAATTGCTTTTTTATTTTTATTTTTTGAGAGAGAGCAATCTTTACATTGATATTCAAATAGCATAAAATCAGTAATTTTAATGTGTACACTTTTTTTTTTATCATTTTCACAATGCTGTGCAATCATTGTGCTGCATGCTCAGCCACTTCAGTTGTGTCCAACTCTGTGCATCCCAATGGACTGTAGCCCGCCAGGCTCCTCTGTCCATGGGATTCTCCAGGGAAGAACAGTGGAGTGGGTTCCTGTGCCCTTCTCCAGGGATCTTCCCGACCCAAGGATCGAACTTGTGTTTCTTATGTCTAACCTTCATTGCCAGATGGGTTCTTTACCACTAGCGCCACTGGGAAGCTTGTGCAATCATCGCTATTATCTAAATTCCTTCTTTCTTTTGGCCGTGCCACACGTCTTGCAGGATCTTAGTTCCCCAACCAGGGATTGAACCTGGGGCCACAGCAGTGAGAGCACCCACCCCTAATCACTGGACTGCCAGGAAATTCCCAGTACTATCTAATTCTAAAACATTACCATCACTCCAGAAAGAAACATCTTACCTCATTCCCAATTCCCTCTCCCCTCATTCTCTAGAAACCTTATGGATTTGCCTAGTCTGGACATTTTATATAAATAGAGTAATATAATATATGACCTTTTGTATCTGGGTTCTTTCATTTAGCATAATATTTTTAAGTTTAATTCATGTTGTAGCATGCATCATTACCTCATTCATTTTTGTGGCTGAGTAATATTCCATTGTACAAATGTGCCACATTTTGTTAATCCATTTATCAGTTGATAGACAATTCGGTTGTTTTTGCTTTTTAGCTGTGAAGAATAAATTATTTGTAAATGTAGTCCATTCCGCTCCTTCTGGTATTGGGAACATGAGCTGATATTTTCAAGGTTATCCTCTGTTGGAGGATGGGGATAAAACTAGAGCAAATTAAAACACCACAAAACATATTATTTTTACTGAGAATCAGCTGTTTTTCTTGAATAAGTACTCCCCATGTTGCTGAAAACCTATAGTCAGTTTCAAGATTTCCTAAAATGTCAGTTCTGATGACTTTTGTCATTTTTACCATTATTTTTATGGAGTGGCAAAATTCTGGGTTTCCTTTTTTTTTTCTGATATCCCACATCAAGTGTTAAATAAGCAATCCACATCTACCTGAAGATTTGATGACTGGACAAGTCAAAGAGATTAAGTTCTTTTGTTCTCAGGATGCAGATACACCAAGGTATCATAGCCCTTTTTACTGTAGGATTGGTAGTAAGTTCAGCTTCATTTCATGCTGGAAATCCAACTGATAAAAGCCTACAGAGAACAGCCTTTTTCAGCTGGATGAAGCACTAGGAAAAGGATGACAAACATGACCAGTCTGAGAAGCCCCAGAGCTCAATTTTGAGCAGGAAGAAAGCAAGCCAGCAACTTTCTCCAGGACACAGGCTGCTGCTGGGACCTGGCTGACTCTGAGCCTCTGAGGAAACTGCTGAGTCATAAAGTTGGCTCCATTAATAAGTGAATTTCAAGCAAAGGACTGAGGATATATCATCAACTCAAACATGCAAAGGCACACAGCAACTCTGTGGGAATGATAAGGCATACATATTGGACCCAGACTCACATCAATAGTCTCTATAGAATGTATCTGGAACAAGCACTTGGCTGAGAATTTATAAAACTAAAAATATAGAGGGGATTTCTGGGGAATATACTGAGCTGAATTTATGGACCAGGGCCCTAAAGTTCTTCTTGGATTTTTTTCAGGTTTTTTGAAAGTGAGTAAAGCAACTAGAAACTATAGGAAAACCCAGAAAGGTGTCCAAGTATACTGCATCATTTTGGGCAATGGGGGAACTGAACATGGGATTGATACTGGACCTGCAGTAATAAGAATATAACCCAGCAAATCACTCAACCTATAAGTGATGAGTATTCAGGTAGTTATCAGAATGTAATGTTGGGTATTGATTTTTAGTTATTATATAGGCTCAAACACATCTTTATTAATCAAGGTAGGAACCATTATAATCAACACATTTTTGCCAATGAGAAATAAGTTTGTTTATTTCTGTAGCATAAAAATCTATGCTTCGGGATTTGACGAACTCTTGGAAAGCATTTTCTGCCTCCTGCTGGTTGTGGAAGCATTTTGCCTGCAAAAAGTTGTTGAGATGCTTGAAGAAGTGGTAGTTGGGTTTTTGTTTTTAAACTTTAGAATCAACACATAGACAAAACATGGCAGACTTAACCTGGTTATAAAACAGAATATAATGTTAATTTTTCCAAGATGGTAAGCTGGTATGTATCAGAATGGTAAAAGTGAGGTAGGAACCTGGGTACCAATATCTTTATTTCACAGAGTGGGAGATAATAGATCCTGTTAAGATAAAATTAGATAGGAAATTTCAAGTATATTATTTAGCTTACAAAGACCAAAAATAATAAAACACTAAAATTAAGAACAGGGTTATTGACTTAAATCATCATCATTCACAGACTCAGAATGATATGATTGTAATATTATAATATGTAGCATTGATAAATTTTTTAAAATGAAGGAATAGATATACAGTTGATCCTCGAACAACATGGATTTGAACTGAACAGGTTCACTTTTATGTGGATTTCTTTTCAGTAGTAAATACTACAGTATTACATGATCTTCAGTTAGTTGACTCCACAGATGTGGAACCACAGATATGGAGGAACCACATCTAGGGAGGGACAACCATAAGTTGTACATGGATTTTCAACTGTGTAGAGGGTCAGTGCCCTGACCCCTGTATTATTCAAGGGTCAGTTGTAAAGTGGTAGCTATTTCCTCAATTATGAATAAATATGTGGAGGTAATGTATGCATATTTTTTAAATTAATAAAATGGAAAGGTTTACAATGAAAAACAGGAACCCACTTTTAGCCATTTCTTTACCTAGTTATATTTTGATAATTAATAAAATAATTTTAAAAATAAAATTAAAATAAGCAGTAGAGGAAAAATACAGATTGCTGTATATTTACACAATATGATAGCTTATAGTAATGAGAATGGAAAACATATAACTGTATCCAAAACATGGATGACTTTTAGAAGCAACATTGAGCTGAAGAAGCCAGATGCAAAAAATCACAACCTATATTATTTCACTTTGATAAAGTACAAAAATGAACAAAACCCATCTGAATTATTAGAAGCCAGGCAGGTGGTTACCCGTGGGGCAGGCAGTGACAGAAGAAAGCACAAGGATTCTGTATGTGGGTTGTTCTGTTTCCTCATCGGTTGTCAGTTAGCATATGTTGTCAATTGAGCATACAATAGTTAAGGCTTATTTTCATATTTATGTTATACTTTAGTAAAAGCTTAATCATCATCATCATCATCACCATAGTAACAGATAATACTGAAATGGCGTTTAATATGTACCAGTCACTGTTCTACATGATTCCACATTTACTAATTCATATGGGTCTTTCTAGACATGTCCAATGGCACCCATTTTTACTCTAGCCATTCTCTTCACCTGGAATGCTTTTACCTTGATTTTCACTTTGCTGGTTCCTTCCCTCTAAGCCCACATTCAACCACACTGCTTTATTTTAATGTATTACTTATCACTTATTACAACTTAAAATATTTTCCCTTTTCATTTATTTGTTGATGGTTTGCTAGAATGTAAGAAGCTCCATGAACACAAGGATCTTCTCTTTGTTCTACACTTTCATATCTTCAGAGTCTAGAACAATGTCTAGCACCTAGTAGGTGCTCAATACACATTTACTGAATGACTATATAAGCAATCAGATTGCCTATCTAGTTCCTCTTAATCCATTCTCCATATTTGATACAGAGTGATCTATTTAAAGCATAGTGTTCTTTAAATAGTATTAAATGAAAAAATATTTTTATATATTTGGCTGCACCAGGTCTTAGTTGTGGCATGCAAATTCTTAGTTGCAGCATGCAAATTCTTAGTTGCAGCATGCAGGATCTAGTTCCCTGACCAGGGATAGAACCCTGGGCCCACTACACTGGGAGCATGGAGTATTAGCCACTGGACCACCAGCGATGATCCTCTAAAGCATAATTTTGATCAAGATCATTTCCTTCTTAAAAACTTACAGTCACACTCTCACCGCTTTTAATGTATACTCCAAAATCTTTGCTATGACTTCATTCATATTTATCTTTTGCTAACCTCTGAGGCCTCATCTTTCTTCATTCTTCTCAAGATAGTTCTGCCATGCTGAACTAGTGTCACCATCCCTAAGACACTAACTTGCTCACCTTCAAGTTTGCCAGCATGGTGTTCCTTCTGCCTGAGGTGTTCTCACCTTGCTTTTCCTCCTCCTTACCTGAGTAACTTCTCATCCTGATGGCTTTATTTTAGACATCACTGCCTCTGAGAAGCATCCATGACCCAGACAGAGTGGGAACTTCTAATTGCTTCCATTGAACTCTCACATGCCATACACACAGCACTCAGGTGGCCACAAGGAGTAGCTACACAGTTCCCTGTTCTACTGAAATCCTGGGGAGAGCTGTTCTAAGGCCAGATGCAGCTAGACAGCTTGGGTCTGTGCTCTAGGAAAACGAATCAGGCCCCTATTGCTATCCCTTTTTATAGAGCTTGTGAGGGAACAGACTTGTCAGAAGAGCAAAAAGAGCTCAAGATCTGACACCAAATGATCTGAGCTTAGGTGTCAGTTTTCCTAGAAGCTGCTGGTAATGCCAGTTTCTCAATACCTGGAGGCCTTGGGGAAAGTTGAGGTCATGTGCAGTCCTTCTTGCTGAGGAGAGAAGGATTCCAAATAACTCATCTTCAAGCAATCCTAAGAGGATTCCTAGTGTCATTCATCTCATCACTATTTTGGTAATTATCATACTGTATTAAAATCAAGGGTTTAGGGACTTTGCTGGTGGTCCAGTGGCTAAGACTCCATTCTCCCAATGCAGGGGGCCTGCATTCATCAGGGAACTAGATCCCACATTCTGCAACTAAGACTTTACATGCCACAAGACCCAGCACAGCCAAATAAATACATAATAAACAAAATAAATATATTTTTTAAATTGAGTGTTTACTTTGTCTTGCCAACTAGTCTGAGTGACTTTTGGGGCCAAGGTCTGTATTATTGATCATTATAGTCTCCAGCATCTCATGGGGTTTTACATAACTCTTTTCCTTTGAATGAACCAATGAATGAATGAAATGCCCTCTAAAATTACACTTGGAAGGAAATTTCCAATGAACTTTTTTAATAGGCCCCATCTATTTACATGTATGTTGCTCTCAGAGCCTTTTTTTTTCTGTCAGAGCTTTTATTTTTTTTATTTTTTTGCCAGCCCCCTGTCAGAGCCTTCAAAAGTATACTCTAGTGGTCGGAAAACTTCTCTTAAGAGTCAAATGAGAAAATCTCAAAGCTGGCAGAACTCCGTGGTATTATCAAAATGGAGACTCATGTTCCTTTGATTCCCTTGTGTGCATGTGTGAGTGTGTGTGTGTGTGTGTGTGTGTGTGTGTGTGTGTGTGCATCCAGCCATCATTTTTCACTGGCTTCAGTCATGGTCACAGAAAAGGGGAAAACAATTTTATTGGAACTTGAATTAAAACCATATCAGAAGGCTTACTAACTCTAAGCAGAGTCTCTGAAGGCATTAGGATAATATAAAACATTGGCATATGTAACGCACCAAAATCTCCCTTATGAATAAATATACAACTTTTAAAAACATCTCTAAGCTTTTTTGGAACACGTTGATATCTTTCTAGATGTTTGTTGGATAAATTATAAAGCCATAGCAACAGAGGAATTATTTATTTTAGTATAGCAGCAGATTTCTGAATGGTCCCTTCCTTATTACTGTGAAAACTCCAACCAGACCTATTTCCTCCTTCCTTCTGGGTGAAACAGAACCGCACATTCCCTTGTATGGAGGGAGTTCTTTCATCTGTATATTGCTTTGACTCCCATACAGTTTTCTCCTGACCCTGCTATAAACCTAAGAGTCCTCCAAGGACCTAACAGATAATTCAAGGGCTAATTATGCTGAAGGAGGAAGCACAGATCAACAATAATACTTGAAGTCTAACGAACTGTAGCAAGGAGTATCATGGAATTACTCAACAGGAGAAATAATATGTGAATATTAAGCCCCACCTGAAAGAAATGCCCCATTTGCAAATTGGCTAGTTGGACCTACTCAACTCAATATAAATCCATAGATTAAAAGGGACAAATTTATTTTGTTCTCTCTTCAGAAAAAATTAGACATATTTTCAGTTGTGTTTAGTGTGGAGAAACACTAAGTTAAAAGTAATGAAAAACTTCAACTGAATATTTTTTAAAACTTATTATTCCATGAACTCAATTGCTTTTAAACTCAAAAGTCAGTCAAATGAACTTCATTGTTTTTAATTTTCTGATGGCACTGTTCTCTTCACTTGGAGAGATTTTGCCTTCATTAGTCAGATTGCCTTCCCATTGGAAAAGGGCTGATTTCTACAACATCTATCTTAATATAAACCCACCAAAATAGCTTATAGTTTGTGAACATTTTCTGTGGGACATATATATGCTGATTATTGCAAATATGTAGATGAGATCAAATTGATAAATAATGAATAGCTTATAAATAATCAGGTGGTGATATCTTAAAGTATTGCTCCTTAGAACATGATTCATTAAATATCTAAATATGTCATCTGCAGACACCTGTAGAAAATATCAAAATACATCAAGACTAGTACATGAGTGGGTATTTGCCTTGACACATGTATGTACACCTGCCATTGAATTGGAGTTACACAATGTGGTAAGAAGTCGAAATCTCTTACTCTCAGATATTTGTAACAGGAGGTTACCAGGAGTAAATTACCCTCATCAAAATGTGAGCGATTAGTCATGCTTGATCTGGGTCTTTGTGAAGAGTATTTCACAGCAAGAAACAGAATACTTAAGCACGACAGGGACTATTCTCTTTCAGCACAAAAGTTAGCTTACATTCATCTCTTTCAAACTAAACCCTGGTTGGAAAGGCAGAATTCTGCAGTGAGAGGCCACCAATTTCTAAGTTTTACCACTGAGAAATGATAATGAACCATTCTTTTTCTTTACCTTGCTGTACACAATGTTTGGGCTTCCCCAGTGGCTCAAGAATCCACCTGCCAATGCAGGAGACACAGGAGATACAGGCTTGATCACTGGGTCAGGAAGATCCCCTGGAGGAGGAAATGGCAACCCGCTCCAGTATTCTTGCCTGGAAAAGTCCATGGACAGAGGAGCCTGATGGGCTACGGTCCGTGGGGTCGCAAAGATTCAGACATGACTTATCACCTGAGCACACAGGCATGCACATAATGTTTAGGGGCTTTCCTTAGAAAGGGAAGGCTTTCCTTCTAGGGGCTTACCTAGAAGTAGTCAGTATAAACTAAGATATCTGACCTGGTAGGTACATGTATGTTTATATTTTTAAACAATTAGAATTTCAGTAAAGTCAATTTTTCTAACCACCAGAGAACATTAAAACATCAAAATGAAATAAATATTCTCTTTTCTGGTTTACAAGACAGGCAACTTATTGCACTGATTCCATGTTTACCCTGTCCATCTGTGTACAATGATTATTTAGAAATAGAAATCACAACCAGACAAATACCTAAGTGACAGAGATCGCATTTGGGGTTTGAAAATGTTTGCCCTAATGAGTCTAGTGTTCCTTGGGAATAATTTGGCACCTGAAACTCTTTTATACCACACTTTATAGGGTGTGTAATTTCAAGTACAACTAGTCACAATTTTTTGTGTATATCTTACAGCAATTTTTCAGAGCTGTTTTTTTGCTTTTTCCTATAGCAGGAGAATGCAGTCCAATAATACATGGTATTTATAAGGTGACTTTCTCTTTCCCCAATGGACACGGTTCTTTTCTGACTTTGTACTCTTCTTTTCTCCACTTATTCTATAACCTTCCTCTAATCTTTCTACAATTGCTCTATGTAATAGTAACACCTTATGTGTGCATGTGTGTGCTAAGTTGCTTCAGACATGTCTGACTTTTTGCATTACCCTATGGACTGTAACTCACCAGGCTCCTCTGTCCATGAGATTGTCCAGGAAAGAACACTGGAGTGGGTTGCCTTGCCTTCCTTCAGATGATCTTCCTGACCTAGGGATCCAACGTCTATCTCCTGTGGCTCCTTCATTGCAGGTGGATTCTTTACTACTAGCCTTACCTGGGAAGTCCAGGAACCACCTTACAACAATTTGGACCTAGAATTGTCCCCCTTAAGCTCCTCTTGGCTACTTTTCAAGCACACAATGAACAGTTCAACTCAGTTCAGTTGCTCAGTTGTGTCCGACTCTTTGTGACCCCATGGACTGTAGCACACCCAGCCTCCCTGTTCATCACCAACTCCTGGAGTTTCTTCAAACTGATGTCCATTGAGTCGGTGATACCATCCAACCATCTCATCCTCTGTCGTCCCCTTCTCCTCCCACTTTCAATATTTCCTAGCATCAGAGTCTTTTCCAATGAGTCAGTTCTTCACATCAGATGACCAAAGTATTGGAGTTTCAATTTCAGCATCAGTCCTTCCAATGATATTCAAGACGGATTTCCTTTAAGATAGACTGGTTGGTTCTCCTTGCAATCCAAAGGACTCTCAAGAGGCTTCTCCAACATTACAGTTCAAAGGCATCAATTCTTTGGCACTCAGCTTTCTTTATAGTCCAACTCTCACATCCATACATGACTACTGGAAAAACCATAGCTTTGACTACATGAACTTTTGTTGGCAAAGTAATGTCTCTGCTTTTTAATATGCTGTCTAGGTTGGTTGTAGCTTTTCTTCCAAGGAGTGATTTTGGAGACCAAAAAAAAAAAAAAAAACCACCCACAAATAAAGTCAACCACTGTTTCCACTGTTTCTCCATCTATTTGCCATGAAATGATGAAACTGGATGCCATGATCTAAGTTTTCTGAATGTTGAGCTTTAAGCCAACTTTTTCACTCTCTTCTTTCACTTTCATCAAGAGGCTCTTTAGTTCTTCTTCACTTTCTGCCATAAGGGTGGTGTCATCTGCATATCTGAGGTTACTGATATTTCTCCCAGCAATCTTGATTCCAGCTTGTGCTTCATCCAGTCCAGCATTTCTCATGATGTACTCTGCATATAAGTTAAATAAGCAGGGTGACAATATACAGCCTTGACGTACTCCGTTGGCGATTTGGAACCAGTCTGTTGTTCCATGTCCAGTTTTAACTGTTGCTTCTTGACCTGCATACAGATTTCTCAGGAGGCAGGTCAGGTGGTCTGGTATTCCCATGTCTTTAAGAATTTTCCACAGTTTGTTGTGATCCACAAAGTCAAAGGCTTTGCCATAGTCAATAAAGCAGAAGTAGATGATTTTCTGGAACTCTCTTGCTTTTTTGATGATCCAACAGATGTTGGCAATTTGATCTCTGGTTCCTCTGCCTTTTCTAAATCCAGCTTGAACATCTGGCAGTTCACGGTTCAAGTACTGTTGAAGCCTGTCTTGGAGAATTTTGAGCATTACTTTGCTAGCATGTGAGATGAGTGCAATCGTGTGGTAGTCTGAGCATTCTTTGGCATTGCCTTTCTTTGGGATTGGAATGAAAACTGACCTTTTCCAGTCCTGTGTCCACTGCTGAGTTTTCCAAATTTGCTGGCATATTGAGTGCAACACTTTCACAGCATCACCTTTTAGGATTTGAAATAGCTTAACTGGAATTCCATCACCTCCACTAGCTTTGTTCGTAGTGATGCTTCCTAAGGCTCTCTTGACTTTGCATTTCAGGATGTCTGAAATGCATCTTAGGTGAGTGATCACACCATCCTGATTATCTGGGTCGTGAAGATCTTTTTTGTATAGTTCTTTTGTGTATTCTTGTCACCTCTTCTTAATATCTTCTGCTTCTGTTAGGTCCATATCATTTCTGTCCTTTATTGTGCCCATCTTTGCATGAAATGTTCCATTGGTATCTCTAATTTTCTTGAAGAGATCTCTAGCCTTTCCCATTTTATTGTTTTCCTCTATTTCTTTGCATTGATCACTGAGGAAGGCTTTCTTATCTCACTTTGCTATTCTTTGGAACTCTGCATTCAAATGGGTACATCTTTCCTTTTCTCTTTTGCCTTTCACTTCTCTTGTTTTCATAGCTATTTGTAAGGCAGACCACCATTTTGCCTTTTTGCATTTCTTTTTCTTGGGGATGGTCTTGATTCCTGCCTCCTGTACAATGTCATGAATCTCCATCCATAGTTCTTCAGGCACTCTGTCTGTCAGATCTAATCCCTTCAGTCTATTTGTCACTTGAATCATACGGGATTACACAGTGAGCTGCTATCATCCAATTGTCTTGGTTTCCTCTACTTCCTCTGCTATGTGTTAAATGCCAGTTGGTTTGTATCATTAATCTTGTAATTAAAACCCTCTTTCATTGAATTTATAGCTTCTGCACCTGCCTGAGAAGTACTTTCTTTCTGATCCTTTTATTCTCCTGATCTTGTATGACTCCTGAATTTCTTTTATCCTCCAAAACTACTTTCATGTCCACCAGTTGAGGGCCAGAAAGACAGATACTATGACATCTTCCAGGACAACTTCATGGTAGAGGCCTTTATGGAGAAAGGGCCTCTTTCAAGTTGTAGGTTCAATTCTTTTGATAACAACATAAAGGTTGTTATTATTGTTCAGTCGCTAAGTCATTTCTGACTCTCTGCGACCCCATGGACTGTAGCCCACCAGGCTCCATGATATTCTCCAGGCAAGAATGCTGGAGTGGGTTGCCATGTCTTCCTCCAGGGAATCCTCCCCACCCAGGGATCAAACCCAGGTCTCCTTCATTGGCAGGAGGTTTCTTTACCTCTTGTGTCACCTGGGAGTCTTCTAAAATGCCCAATCTTTGTTGTGCCAGACCTGTACAGGGTCCCCTGAAGAGGCAAAGGAAAGCGCCTCCTTACTCTGTGTTGCACTGTGTTGTCTGTGTTCTAAAGCTGACTTGTTAGTACCGAGTTTCAGAGCCTTTACTGGGGAGGCGAGGGGTAGCGAGCTCCCTGTCTTGTGGAATCGTAGTTCCCCAATCAGGGATCAAACCGGGGCCTGGCAGTGAAAGCACCAAGTCCTAACCCCTGAACCACCAGGGAATTCCCCAGAATCTCTCTTGAATTTTTCTAGCTTTCTCACCCTCTATAACCACAAGAGGTCACTGTTGGCTGTTCACAGGGCTGGAGATATGTTCTATATCATCACCTCTATTCTCTTTCTTCATCTCTTTTGGTTCCTCTCCCGATAATCAAAACAAAACAAAGCAAAACAAAAACCTCTCCTAGTTTGTGATGGAGGTAAATGGATTCTGAGTTGTGGAGAGTGAACAGGGAGCTCATTACACTAGCTTCAACCAGCACAAATTTTCCATTATCATTTCACAACAGTAAAATTTACAATCATTTGATTTACTTGATCCTTTCTTAGAATGGTGTGTGTGCTGGGGGGGGGGGTGTGGACACAAATACACAGGAAATAAGATAATAAAAGAGTGCTATTTGAAATGCAACAATAAATAGACTAAAGAGACTGGGACTCTGTTCACATAATAACTCATAGAAGTTATGTTCACATGCCAGATGGATCAGAGTGGCTTCCTTCATCCTGTCTTCCTTCTCCATGGATTTAAAGATTTTTCCATTTTCCATGAGAGAACTAGATGGAACAAATGACAAACAACCTGGGTTAAAGACTGAAGCAAACAGAAGGTGGACACAGAAGAGGAAAGCAAAGAGGTTTAAGAGCAGGAGGGACCTGTGGAGTAATGAGGGAAGAAATAATATTCCCCAAAGGAAAAAGATTGCCTAGGAGAAAGGTGACTACATGAGTGGCTCCAAGAATCAAGATGAAGATTCAACACACAGGTGTAGTAGAGCTGGCAGGATGAGCTGCTTAGTGCTGGAAAAGTTACTCTAAGTTCTACTGCAAGGGGAAACCTTTCTTACACATTCTTCTGGATTCTAGGCACGTGGCTGATTGACTAAGAATAAGATTTGTCTCTTTGGGGACATGTTTTATTGTGTTCTGTTTTGGTATTCAGGGCATAGTAAATAAGTAACACTTACCAACTCGAAGAGTACTTGGCTTTGAATGGCTCCCAGGGAAGCTGCTGTGTTGGCAAGATTAAAAACAAAACCACTTTTTTTCCCCCTTACTAGTTTATTAACTCACAATTTCCATGGGTCTTTAGTCAAGTGCATCTTGACCAATCCTCCTTTCAGGGTCCCACAATGCTGCAATCAGCATGGCAGTCAGTGCTGCTGTTTCATCCAAGGCTTACAATCCTCTTCCAAGCTCACTGCTGGCAGAATTTAGTTCCTTGCAGCTATGGGACTGGGATCTTTGTCCTGTCAATGTTTTGACTTTAGTGCAGCAAAACTGATTTCAGACTTCTGATGTCTCAAAAGTTCTGGAGGCTGGAAAGGTGTCAGCATGGTGGCTTAGTAGCAAGGAATCCACCTGTTAATGCAAGAGATGCAGGAGACATGGGTTTGATCCCTGGGTCAGGAAGATGCTCTGGAGGAGGAAATGGCAACCCACTCCAGTATTCTTGCCTGGAGAATCCCATGGACAGGGAAGCCTGAGTCGGACATGACTGAGCGACTGAGCACAGATGGTCGAGTGAGGGAGCCCTCTTCTGGGTTGCAGGCTGCCTGTTGTATACTCCCATGGCAGAAGAGGTGGCAATATTTTACACCGAATGCAGAGAGAAGTTTCACATTTGACTCTGATGCCGTTAGCCCCAAACTAGATCCTATGTCTACAGTTCTTTCCTTTCCCAAACAGCTAATGCTATCGTGAGAAACTCTAACAACCTCAGGAATAAATAGCACTCTTGAGGTATAACCAATTGTTTCCCTTACCCTTGCACAGGATAGTAGTGTTAGTGTTAGTCACTCAGTCGTGACACATGTAGTGTTTCATTAACCAGCACTCATTTATGCTATTCTTCAAACAAAAGTATTTATAAGCAGAGATAGTTTATGTAAGTTTCTCCTGGGAGACTTTTGGTTTTCCCTTTAACTCACCATTTTAGGGCTTCTCAGGTGGCACTAGTGGTAAAGAACCCGCCTGCCAATGCAGGAGACGTAAGAGAGGCAGGTTCAATCCCTGGGTTGGGAAGATCCCCTGGAGGAGGGCATGACAACCTAGTTATTCTTGCCTGGAGAATCCCATGGGCAGAGGAGCCTGGAGGACTCTGGTCCAAAGAGTTAGACATGACAGAGCAACTGAACATGCACATACCATTTTAAGTTGCATTTTGTTCATTGTTCTTTTGTTCAGGACTTATTCTGAGTTGGGACATTGACACAACTGCCATGACTATAGAGTTGCTCACTACCGTAGACACAGTCTCTGGAGGCAGCAGCCCCAAGCTTTTGGTGATTTTTCACTCAAGTGTCCTATACTTTGAGAGCTACAGATTGCCCCGAACCATACATTGGAGATAGTTTAAATAATCTGTTGGTATGTGCTATGAGAGACAGCATCAATATCTTAGTCTTGGGCCCAGATCTATAGAAAATACTCTATTGAATAATGAAATTAAGTTTTATTAGTGCTACTGCCAAGATCACTTAGCTTGGCATTCATCAGCAGTACATCTAGATCAGCAGTACATCTGAAAAGGCACAATGTAAACATATTCTGGGTAAGAGCCCATTTAAAAATCAAGTATTCTATTTTTCAAACAGGAAACTGAGTCTCACTTTCAGGTAGACTTACACTGGCAACAGCTATAATCCTAAGTCCTTCATCCCTCATGATTCACAAGAGGCTAAATTGTTTTCCCCATCAACTATCCCAAGAACAGGTCTAGATTTTCATGTGAAATTACTAGATTTTGGGTTGTAGAAGTGTCTTCATACCTAAGGAATCTGGGCACATCAAATAATACCTGTCCCTCCCTCTGAATCCTCTGCCAAAGATTCAGTCCTGAAAAATACTCACTATGTACTCAGCTCTTCTCTTTTCCTTCTCTGATACCTCTCATGACTTGCAGAATAATACCTTCAGGAAATGCTAAAAGCCATATTCACATACTTTCTCCTCTTGAATAATTTGCTGTTGTTGTTCAGTTGCTAAGTCATGTCTGACTCTTTGTGAACTCATGGACTGCAACATGCCAGGCTCCTCTGTCCTCCACTACCTCCAAGAGTTTGCAGAAATTTGTGTCCATTAAGTCAGTGATGCTATCTAACCATCTCATCCTCTGCCTCCCCCTCTCCTTTTGCCTTCAATCTTTCCCAGCATCAGGGAAATAGTCACTATATATTTGCTAACTAAATGAATGTATGAATTAATGGAAATACAGTTCTTATATATTAAGTGAAAAATCAAGTTATAAGACATGCATACCTTTCTTTGTATAAAAAACCATATTATCTGAATATGCCTCAGTGTATGGAAGAAAAGTTTGGAATTATACACAAAAACTTTTATATAATTGTTTGCCTTTTACATTATTTACTTTTTACATTTGTTATTGTTTTGTTCTTTTCTGCCTTCCTTCCTTCCCTCCCTCCTATCTTCCATTTCATTCTTTTGCTTTTTTTATTCTTTCATTTTTTTCTTTCCTCCACAGTCATGTAGTACAGTTTAAAATACACTGTTTATTTCAGAATAATTTTAGATTCACAGAAAAGTTGCAGTTTCCTGTACACAGCTTCAGTTTCTCTTAATGTGATCATCTTACATTACCATGACATCAATCAAAATTAGGAATGCAACAAGGGTACTGAACCTCAGACTTAAATAATATTTTACCAGTTTTTCTACTAATTTTGTTTTTCATTTCCAGGATCTAAATGCAGCATGCCACACTGCATTTAGTTGCCATGTCTCCTTAGTCAGCTCTGGTTTGTAACACTTTCCTTGTTTTTCATGACCTTGACAGTTTTGAGAAGTACTGGGCAGACATTTTGTAGGATGCCCCTTAATTTGTGTTTATCTGCTATTTTAATCATGATTAGACTAGGGTTATGAGGTTTTTTTTTTAATACTACAGAAGTGATACGTCTCCTTTGCATTAGATAAGAGTACATGATAAAATCAACATGCTTTATCGCTGCTGATGTTAACATTGATCTCTTGGTTAAAGTGGTATTTCTCAAGGTTCTCCACATTAAAGTTTGTTTTTCCCTTTTCAGGTATGTACTAGTTCTATAATAAAATAGCTAATAATACATTTTAAATGTAGAAAAATTATGCCAAGGACCACATGACTCTCTGCAGATTAGTGGCGTCCCAACCTATCCTTTTCAGGAGATTCGGACACTGAAAATGTTATTTTCCAGAGAACAGAGGGATATGACTACTGGAAATTTATTTTTTATTTACTTTTCTGAGAAAATTAAATTTCACTCATATCCTTTCTATGCTTCCCCCTCAGGAATATAGGACTTGCTTTGTTGAAGCAGTTTGAGTAGTAATGGAAAAAGAAAGTTCCCTCTTTATTTTACATCAATCTAAAAAGTGATGATTGAACTTGATTTTTGGAAGTAGCTTGAAGTGTTCTATGAGGATGCTAGACCACACTTGTGCTGAATATACCTTTACACTTAGGATATGGTATCATAGAACATTTTTCTGTTACTTTCACAACTGAAATGAGATCCCAAGGCCTCATTTTGGTTGAAGTTTAAATTTAAGTCATTAATGCCCTTGTGGGCAAATCGCTCTGCTTCTCTAAAGAAATATAGAAAAGTAGCATTGTTCCTTGGGTACTGCAATCCTTTAATTTCAATCAGGAAGAGAAATGATTTGTTTTTTGGTTTTGGTTCATTTTATTTTTGTTTTTGCCAGAGAATACTGTGCAGTATTTAAAAGCAGAAGCTTGTTCTCGGTCCATTATGTACTGTGTAGGTCTCATAATGTTTCTGTGATTTAGATTCTTCACCTATGAAAATTGGAATAATAAAAAATAAAGTTTCTACCTCATAGGACAAGGACTGTTGTCTCCCTTTTGAATTGACACTTTTGTCATTACAAAATGTGCCTTTTTATCTCCAGTAATACCTCTTGCCTTAAAGACTATTTTGTCTGACATTAATATAACCATGACAGCTTTGTTGTTGGTGGTGGTGTTTGCATGGTATATTTTCCATCCTTTTACTTTCAATCTGTCTGTATCCTTTTATGTAAAATGTTTCTGGTAAGTAGCATTTAGTTTGTTTATATGAATGTAATGAATAATGCAGTTGCATTTTTATTTTTTTCTGTTTGTTTTATCTGTCCATTGTTTCTTTGCTCCTCTTATCCTGACTTACCTTGGATTAATCACATTTCTTCTTCTTCTTATGCTATTTTGTTTATATCATTTTCTAATGTTTTCAGTGTTATTATAGACATCCAGGAGTGATTTTGCTCCTATGTCTGGAGATATTTTTGGTTATCACACTTTGTAGGGGGGTGCTAGTGGCATCTACTGGGTAGAGGCCAGGGATACTGATAAGACTCTTGCAGTACACAAGAGAGCTCCCCACAACAAAGAGCTATCAGAGAGTGACAGGGTTTAGAATTCTTGCTACAGAGGGTTAGAGATTACATCACTTGTCCTTGATTTATTATTCAGTTCAGTTCTGTTCAGTTGCTCAGGCGTGTCCGACTCTGCGACCCCATGAAATTTATTATTAGCTTACCTTAAATTAGCATGTTGCCACCTTATGATAAATGAAAAAATTATAGAAAAGTAAAGATCCATTTATCTGCTCCTATTCTTTGGGCTCTTATCATATATTTCACTTCTATATGCATTTGACCACAAGGCACTGATATTACTGTTATCTTAAATAATAAATTTTTACAGATCTTCCTCAACTTATGATGGGGTTCCATACAGATAAGGATATCATAAATTGGATACGCATAAGGAAAAAATACATTTAATACACCTAACCTACTGAACATCATAGCTTGGCCTCACCTACCTTTAATGTTCTCAGAACATTTATATTAACTTATAGTTGAGCAAAATCATCTAACACAAAACCTACTTTGTAACAGTGTTGAATATCTCATGTAATATAATGAATACTGTACTGAAAGTGAAAAACAGAATGGTTGTGGGTTCAACTTTCTGCCACTGCTCAGCTTCAGGGGAGAGTATCATTACTAAGTCATTTTATCATTGGGATTGATCAATTCTTTCTTTTTCCTGCCTCATTTTCTTGCTCTTCTCCTTCTGGGATTCTAATTGCACATATATTAAACTGCCCAACAATCTACCATGAATTTATTATCTTTTTTTCCCTCTTCTTTCCATCATTTTTTCTTTATGTTTCAGTCTGAATCTTTTCTATTGAATTGGTTTTTTAAAATTTATTTTTAATTGGAGGATAATTGCTTTACAATATAGTGTTGGTTTCTGCCATGCAACAACATGAACCAGTCATAAGTATAAATATATGCCCTCCCTCTTGAACCTCCCTCTCACTCCTGCTGCCATCCACCCCTCTAGATTGTCATAGAGCACCGGGTTGAGCTTCCTGTGTTATACAGAAACTTTCTGCTAGCTATTTTACACATGGCAATGTATATGTTTCGAAGCTACTCTCTCAATACACTCCACCCTCTACTTCTCCCATTGTGTCCACTAGTCTGTATCTCTATCCTGCCCTGCAAATAGGCTTATCAGTACCATTTTGCTAGATTCCATATATATATATGTGTGTGTGTGTGTGTGTGTGTGTGTGTGTGTGTGTGTTAATACACAATATTTGCTTTTATTGGACTGATTTTAAGTTCACTATTCATCTCATCAAGATTGCCAGGAGAAATATCAATAACCTCAGATATGCAGATGACACCACCCTTTTGGCAGAAAGCAAAGAACTAAAGAGTCCCTTGATGAAAGTGAAGGAAGAGAGTGAAAAAGTTGGCTTAAAGCTCAACATTCAGAAAACTAAGATCATGGCATCTGGTCCCATCATTTCATGGCAAATAGATAGGGAAACAATGGAAACAGTGGCTGACTTTATTTTGTTGGACTCCAAAATCACTGCAGATGGTGACTGAAGCCATGAAATTAAAAGATGTTTGCTCCTTGGAAGAAAAGTCATGACCAACCTAGACAGCATAGTAAAAAGCAGAGACATTATTTTGTCAACAAAGGTCCATATAGTTCAGGCCAAGATTTTCCCAGTAGCCACATATGGATGTGAGAGTTGAACTATAAAGAAAGCTGAGTACAGAAGAATTGATGCTATTGAACTGTGGTGTTGGAGAAGACTCTTGAGAGTCCCTTGGACTGCAAGGAGATCCAACCAGTCCATCCTAAAGGAAATCAGTCCTTAATATTCATTGGAAGCAGAAGCTCCAATACTTTGGCCACCTGATGTGAAGAACTGACTCATTGGAAAAGACCCTGATGCTGGGAAAGATTGAAGGCAGGAGGAGAAGGTGATGACAAAGGATAAGATGGTTGGATGGCATCACTGACTTGATGGACATGAGTTTGAGCGAGCTCCAGGAGATGGTGATGGACAGAGAATCCTGGCATACTGAAGTCCATGGGGTCACAAGGAGTCAGACATGACTGAGTGACTGAACTGATTCCTCTTATCTGCCTGCTAATAAACCCATTTGAGAAATTATTTGTTTTAATTGACATGATATATACAAACACAATTTTAAGGTGCTAGTTCAGTGGCATTTAGTAAACTCACAATGATGCGATATCACTATCTTTAGTTTCAAAACTTTTTCATCACCCCAAATAAAACTTCATAAATTAGTCACTCCTCATTTTCCTTTCCTCCTAGACCCTTTCTGTCTCTATGTATTTATCTATTCTGGGCATTTCAAATATGTATAATCAAATGCTATGTGATCTTTTGTGTCACGCTTCTTTCACTTAGCATAATGTTTTCAGGTACAGCCATGTTTGTTGTAGTATGTATGAGTGCATGCAACATCCGAATGACAGTGGTTCTACTTCTATTGACTGTTTTTCCTCTTGATATGGGTCACACTGTCCTGTGTCTTTATGTGCCTCATAATTCTCTGTATGCTCAACATGTGCCTAAAGTCACCATAGAGTCTGATGCCAATTTTTTTTTCCTCCGAACGAGGATAATGTCTTTTCTTTGTCAGGGAAGTGAGTAAAGAGCTAATCATCTAAAACCAATTAGGAACTGAGCTAGGTTAGCATTGAGTTGTGGTTATAATTCTGTTTGAGCAAGTGAGTGAAAGTCTCTCAGTCATGTTCGACTCTTTGCGACACCATGGACTGTCCATGGAATTCTCCAAGCCAGAATACTAGAGTGGGTAGCCGTTCCCTTCTTCAAAGAATCTTCCCAACCCAAGGATCAAATCCAGGTCTCCTGCATTCCAGGGGGATTCTTTACCATTTGAGCCACCAGAGAAGGCCAAGAATACTGGAGTGGGTAGCCTATCCCTTCTTCAAGAGATCTTCCCATCCCAGGAATCGAACTGGGGTCTCTTGCATTGCAGGTGGATTCTTGACTAGATGAGCTATCGGGGAGCCCTGCTTAGTTATAATTCTGCTACAGTTTGGTCACTCAGTCATGTCCGATTCTTTGCAACCTCATGAACCCCAGCACGCCAGGCCTCCCTGTCCATCACCAATTCCCAGAGTTTACCCAAACTCATGTCCAATGTGTCAGTGATGCCATCTAACCATCTCATCCTCTGTCGTCCCCTTCTCCTCCTGCCCTCAATCTTTCCCAACATCAGGGTCTTTTCAAATGAGTCAGCTCTTTGCATCAGGTGGCCAAAATATTGGAGTTTCAGCTTCAACATCAGTCCTTCCAATGAACACCCAGGACTGATCTCCTTTAGGATGGACTGGTTGGATCTCCTTGCAGTCCAAGGGATTCTCAAGCATCTTCTCCAACACCACAGTTCAAAAGCATCAATTCTTCGGTGCTCAGCTTTCTTTATAGTCCAACTCTCACATCCAGACATGACTACTGGAAAAACCATAGCCTTGACTAGACGGACCTTTGCTGGCAAAGTAATGTCTCTGCTTTTTAATATGCTGTCTAGGTTGGTCATAACTTTCCTTCCAAGGAGTAAGTGTCTTTTAATTTCATGGCTGCAATCACCATATGTAGTGATTTTGGAGCCCAAAAACATAAAGTCAGCCATTGTTTCCACTGTTTCCCCATCTATTTGCTATGAAGTGATGCCATGATATTAGTTTTCTGAATGTTAAGCTTTAAGCCAACTTTTTCACTCTCTTCTTTCACTTTCATCAAGAGGCTTCTTAGTTCCTCTTCACTTTCTGCCATAAGGGTGGTGTCATCTGCATATCTGAGGTTATTGATATTTCTCCCGGCAATCTTGATTCCAGCTTGTGCTTCTTCCAGCCCAGCGTTTCTCATGATGTACTCTGCATATAAGTTAAACAAGCAGGGTGACAATATACAGCCTTGACATACTCCTTTTCCTATTTGGAAACAGTCTGTTTGTCCATGTCCAGTCCTAACTGTTGCTTCCTGACCTGCATATAGGTTTCTCAAGAGCCAGGTCAGGTGGTCTAGTATTCCCATCTCTTTCAGAATTTTCCACAGTTTATTGTGATCCACACAGTCAAAGGCTTTGGCATAGTCAATAAAGCAGAAGTAGATGATTTTCTGGAACTCTCTTGCTTTTTTGATGATCCAGCAAATGTTGGCAATTTGATCTCTGGTTCCTCTGCCTTTTCTAAAACCAGCTTGAACATCTGGAAGTTCACAGTTCACATATTGCTGAAGCCTGGCTTGGAGAATTTTGAGCATTACTTTACTAGTGTGTGAGATGAGTGCAATTGTGCGGTACTTTGAACATTCTTTGGGATTGCCTTTCTTAGGGATCGGAATGAAAACAGACATTTTCCAGTCCTGTGGCCACTGCTGACTTTTCCAAATTTGCTGGCATATTGAGTGCAGCACCTTTATAGCATCATCTTTTAGGATTTGAAATAGCTTAACTGGAATTCCATCACCTCCACTAGCTTTGTTCGTAGTGATGCTTCCTAAGACCCACTTGACTTCACATTCCAGGATATCTGGCTCTAGGTGAGTGATCACACCATCATGATTATCTGGGTCATTTTTTTTGTATAGTTCTTCTGTGTATTCTTGCCACCTCTTCTTAATATCTTCTGATTCTGTTAGGTCTGTTCTGTTAGTTTAGTTTCCTTAAATATTTCCTTAAATATCTTAAAGATTTCCTTAAATATTTAGAGCAAAAAAGCAAACCAAATAAAGATAATGTCTTGGTCTTTATAAATTTACTCTAGGTTGGTGTCCCCCTTCAATGCTTAGCAACCCTATTTACAACTCTACCTTAGTCTTTATTTCCCATTTACACAGAGTAAAGATCAGCCAAAGGTGACATCTTAGGGTTTCTGTAGTCTTTTCTGAGCACATGTTTATTACTGAACATACACGGTCTTCTAGATCCCTCAATGTATGTAGGAGCTTTCAAAGTACTTATCCCTCCTCCTGAGTTGTACCTTCTATCCAACCTTGCCTCAGGCAGCTACATCTACCATACACTTTAAATCTTTTTTTTTAATTTTAATTTTTTTTTGCTGTGCTGGATCTTTGTTGCTCTGCACGGGCTTTCTCTAGTTGCGATGTGTAGGCTTCTCATTGCAGTGCTTCTCTTGTGGAACACAGGCTCTAGGGCATGCAGGCTTCATTAGTTGTAGCATGCACTCTCAGTAGTTGTGGCATGCAAGCTCAGTAGTAGTGGCACATGGGCTCAGTTGCTCTGTGACATCTGGAATCCTCCTGGACCAGGGATTGAACCCATGTTCCCTGCATTGACAGGCAGATTCTTATGCACTGTGTCACCAGGGAAGTTCTACCATATGCTTTTATATGTTTTATAAAATTGCCACTTAAAATAAAAACCACAATGAGGTGCTATCTTACACCAGTTAGGTTGACAAATATTTTTAAAAAGAAAAAGAATAACAAGTATTGGATTGGTAAGGAAGTGGAGAAACTGGAACACTAGTACACTGTTCATGGGAATGTAAAATGGTACACAGCCATTGTGGAGAACTGTTGGTTCCTCAAAAAGTTAGAAATGAATTATCATATAATTCAGTGATTCATCTTCTGGGAATATATTTAAAGCTGTACCTTGAAGAGATATTTGCATACTCATGTTCATAGCAGCAGCAGCATTATTCACAACAGCTAAAAGATGGAAGTGATGCAAATGTCCATTGATGGAAGAATGCATAAGCATAATATGGCATATACATACAGTGGAATACTATTTAGTTTTAAAGAAGGAAGGAAATTCTGATGTATGTCAGAACATGGATGAAGCTTGAGGACATTATGCTAAATGAAATAAGCCAGTCATAAAAATGCAAATACTATATTATTATTCCACTTATATGAGTTACTTAGAGTTGTCAAATTCATAGAGATATAAACTAGAATGGTGGTTTCCAGGGGTTGTTTGGAGGGAGTAATGGGGAATTACTGTTTATAGAACTTCGGTTTTGCAAAATGAAAAGAGTTCTGGAGATGGATGGTGGTGATGCTCCCCAAAATATGAATGTGCTTAATGGCGCTGAACCATACACTTAAAAATGATTAAGATGGCATGCATATTTTATGTTATGTATATTTTACTACAGTTTTTTTTTTTAATTGTGAAAAAATCACCACACAAGTGGCGACTCTAGTCCTGAGAGTTTGGAGGCAGGGGTTGGCAAAACACAGGCAAGTCCCTTAGCTGATCTCTTGGTGAGTAATCAGGCAGTCAAAACCCAAAACCACAACTCTTTGAGAAAAAGTTTGCATTTCTCATTTTGGCACTCATAAGCTCACCATTCCATAACTGTCAGTGAGCTGTTGATTGGGGGCAGGTAGGAAAAATGTCATAACACTCTCTTACTAGAACTCAGCAGCCTCCTTCTTCATCAGGCAACACCCTGGTTGTTCTAAGCTTTCATTAGATTTTAGAATTCCAAAAAGTTGATTTTAACAGTTTTTGCTAGCTTAATCATTACATTAGTGGAAGGACAGACCTGTAGCCTTCCCTGCTCCTCCATTTTCAGTGGCATCACTCACAAAAATTTGATTTTCTAACTATATGAAATGCTATTAAAGGATTTTAAGCCAATTAGTTATAAGATAAAGTTTATATTTTACAAAGATTCCTGTCTTTGGTCTTTGGAGACTGAATTATAAAAAGGCAACAGTGGAAGAAAGGACACCAGTTAGGAGGCTTATATAATACTCTATCCTATTATGGATTGGACTAGGGTGAATTGTATTAGTAGTACAGTTGGTGAAAAATGATTTTTGGAATTAACTTTTGGAAGTAATTTCCAGGATTGCTTATGTAGAAAGTGAGAGGAAGGGAGGAATGAAGAACATACTTAGAACTTGGATGACAATGCCACTTACTAATGAGGAAAAGACTAGAAAAATGATAGGGTTGGGGGAAGTAAATATTCTTGTATTTTGGACATGTTACATTTAAGATAGCTTTAGACATTCAGGTAGCCTTATCATGGAGTCAGTTGGATATAAGAATCTTTAGCTCAATAGAAAGGTCTAAGCTGGAAGTAAACAGTAGTTATGTGAGTCATAAGCCTATAGATAGTAATATAAGTCATGAAACTAGTTGACAGCCTTCAAGGAGAGAAAAAAAGTCAGAAAAGAACAGGTTAGGGAGGGAGACCTGGGGCAGTATAATATTTAAAGAAGCAGAGAATGGGTCATAAAGGAGACAGAGAATTTATCAATGAAGTAGGAAGTAAACCAGGACTGTGGTGTATAGAAGTTAAGAAACTAGTGTTTCAGAGGAAAGGATTCAAGATCATGTCATAGGAAGATTCTGAGCTCACCTCATCACATGGACACAACAAATCTACAACCTCATATGGATAGTTCCTCCAGAAAGGGACCTGAAAACTAAGTAAACAGAGCTTTCACAACAAAGCATCAAAGGACAGCACTGAGATGAACAGAAAGACAAAGATGTGTTCTTGCCAAGGATAAAAGCACATTATATCCATGGTTGATTCACAGTCAGGATTGATCAAAAAAAATACATATCATTTGCCAGGGGAGCAAGAGATTAGAGCTCCACATCAGGTATCCCAACTCCTAGATTCTGCCCAAGACAGATGAACCCCTCAAACATCTGGCTTTGAAAATCAATGAGAACTAGGTCCAGGAAAAAATAAAACTATAGGGAATGGAGGATCCTCTCTTAAAGGCCCCTGTACAGACTCACTCAACAAAAATAAATAAATAAATAAATAAAAATTGCATGGAGCCTAAGTAAAGGGGACACATTTACTAATCTTTAAGTATCTTCCAGAGAGACATAAATTGGCTGGGATGCTACGTGGGAAATTGTACATTAGAAGAAGCAATTGATGTGATCTCAGGCTATCTTGCTAATGCCAGTGCTGATGGACACCATTATGAAGTTCTTTTCATACTGTGAGCACAAATGGGCACATCCAGTCAAGAGCCCCACCCACCCATGCACCTTAGGCCTCACAGTCAACCAAATCATATTCATGCCAATCAGTGCATGTGGTAGCCATAGCCAGGTCCTGCAGCCAATATGGGGGTACCTGTGCCCACCAGTGTACTCTTGCAGCTTCAATCAGGCTTCACAGTAATTCCAGGGACCAACTTCACCCACCTAGAGACTGCAGCAGTAGCTGCATCCTTGCCAAGAAAGGAAAGTGTATTCAGCCCACATAGGAGACACTATGTCAGTGCCTGGGTCTGATGGCTAGGTGAGATTGTGTCTCTGAGCTCCATACGACATCTCTTAAATAAGGCCACTCCTTCAAGACTGGAAGATACAGCTGATTTACATAATTGTTGTTGCTTAGTTGCTAAGTCATGTCCAACTCTTGTGACCCTATGGGCGGTAACTTACCAGGTTCCTCTGCCCATGGGATTTCCCAGGCAAGAATACTGGAGTGGGTTGCCATTTCCTTCTCCAGGGGATTTTCCCAACCTAGGGAATCAAACTCACATCTCCTGCATTGGCAAGTGGATTCTTTACCACTGAGCCTCATGAGAAGCTGTGATTTATATAATACATAGACACAAATACAGATAATTAGGCCAAATGAGGAGACAGAGGAATATGTTTCAATAGAAAGACCAAGATGAATCTCAAAAAAATTGGTTAAATTAAATGGATAAAAGCAATCTACCTGATATAATTGTTCAAAGTAATGGTCATAAAGATGCTCATCAAATATGAGATAAGAATGGATGAACAGAGTAAGAACTTCAGCAAAGAGATAGAAAATATAAGAAAGTACCAAACAGAAGTTATAACTGAAATGAAAAATACACTGGAGGGGTTCAATAGCAGACTGGATGAGGTAGAAGAACCAATCAGTGAGCTGGAAGCAGGACAATGGAACTCACCCAGATAGAGAAGCAAAAAGAAAAAAGAATTTTAAAAAGTAAAGATACCTTAAGGGACCTTAGGGGCAACATCAGGAATAACATTCAGATTATAGAAATCTCAGAAGGAGAAGAGAGAGATAAAGGGACAAAAAATTATTTGAAGAAACAGTGACTAATATATTCCTAAGTCTGGGGAGGGAAAAAGACAACCAGATCAAGGAAGAGCAGAAAACTCAAAATAAGATGAACATAAAGGAACACACACCAAGGTACATTGGAAAAGTTAAAGACAGAGAAGGAATACTAAAATTAGCAAGAGAAAAACTAACTTGTCATGTACAGGGAAACCCCATAAGGCTATCTGCAGATTTTTAAGCAGAAACTGTACAGGCTAGAAGGGACTGGCATGACATATTTCAAAGTGCTAAGAGGAAAAAAATAACTTCCAACCAAGAATTCTCTACCTGGAAAGATTATAATTCAGAATTGAAGAAGAGATCAAGAGTTCTCCAGATAAGTAAAAGTTAAAGGAGTTCATCACCACTAAACCAGCTCTTCATGACATGTTAAAGGGATTTCTTTAAGCTGAAAAAGAAATGGCACTAATTAATCAGGAATCATATAATTGTAAAAATCTCACTGGAATGGTAAATATGTAATAAAGGTAGTGGATCAATCATTTATAAAGCAAGCATAAAGGTTAAAAGTCAAAAGCAATAACATTAACTAAAATTACAATAATTACTTAAGGTATGAATAAAATAGGGCTTCCCTGGTGATAGCAATGCAGGCCTACCTCGAGAAACAAGAAAAATCCCAAATAAATAATCTAACTTTATAACTAAAGGAACTAGAAGAAAAAGAACAAAAGAAGCCCAAAATTAGAAGGAAGGAAATAATAAAGATCAGAGTGGAAATAAATGAAATAGAGACTAAAAAACAAATGCAGAAAAGATCAATGAAACTAAGAGCTGGTTCTTTGAAAAGATTAACAAAATTGACAAACCTTTAGCTAGACTAACCAAGAAAAAAGAAAGAGGACTCAAATACATCAGGAAAGAAAGAGAAGTTACAGTTGATATCACAGAGATACAAAACATGACAAGAGACTGCTATAAACAATTAGATGCCAACATATTGAATAAACTAAATGGATAAATTCCTAGAAAAATACAGTACTCCAACACTGAGTTATGAAGAAATAGAAAATCTGAATAGATGGATTACTAGTAAGGAGATGGAAACAATTATCAGAAGACTTCCAAACAAAAACCCAGGACCAGATAGCTTCACTGCTGACTTCTACAAAACATTCAAAGAAAATTTAATACCTATGCTACTTAAACTCTTCCAAAAAACTGAAGGGGAGAGAAACACTATAAGCACATTTTGCAAAACCAGCATTATACTGACACCAAAACCAGACAAGAACAACACACAAAAAAGGAAAATGACAGGCCAACATCCCTGATGAACATACATGCAAAAATCCTCAACAAAATATTAGCAAACCAAATCCAGCAGTACTTTAAAAGGATCATATGCCACAATCATGTGGAATTAATTCCATGGATGTAAGGATGGTTAACATCTGCAAATCAATCAACATGATATATCCCATTAACAAAATGAAGGATAAAAATAATATAATCATCTCAATAGATGCAGAAAAAGTATTTAACAAAATTAAACATCCATTTATGATTAAAAAAACTCTCAACACAGTTGTAGGTATAGATGGACTATAACTCAAAGTAATAAGCACCATATATAATAAAGCAACAGCTAATATCATACTCAATGGTGAAAAGCTGGAAGTTTTTCCTCTGAGTTCAGAAACAAGACAAAGAAGCCCACTCTGGCTACTTTCATTCAACGTAGTATTGGAAGCTTTAGCCACAGCAATTAGGCAACAAAAATAAATAAAAGCCATCCAAATTGGGAAAGAAGAAATAAAGCTTTCACTATTTGTATGTGACATGATAACTATATAGCGAGGACCCTAAAGACTCCACCAAAACACTGTTAGAACTAATAAATGAATTCAGTAAAGTCACAGAATAAAAAAAATCAATATAAAAAAATCTGTGGTATTTCTATACAATAATAATGAACTATCAGAAAGAAAAGTGAAGGAAACAATCTTATTTACAATTGCATTAAGAAGAATAAAAAACATAGGAAAAATTTAACCTAGGAGATGAAAGTCCTGTACACTGAAAAGTATAATATACCGATGAAAGAAATTGAAGAGTCACAAATAAATGGAAAAGATATTTGATTATCACAAATTGGTAGACTTAATATTGTTAAAATGCCCATACCACCCAAAGCAATCTATAGATTTAATGATATCCCTTTCAAATTTCTAATGGCATGTTTCACAGAACTAGAACAAAAAAATTCTAAAAATTTATATGAAATCACAAAATATCCCAAATAGCTAAAATGTCTTAAGAGGGAAGAATGAAACTGGAGCTATTCCTCTCCCTGATTTTAAACTATCCAACAAAACTACAGTAATCAACACAGTATGGTATTGGCACAAAAACAGAGACACAGATCAGTGGAACAGAAGTGAGGGGTTGGAAATGAACCCACAGGTATGTGAACAATTAATCTGCAACAAAGGATCAAGAAATAAACATTGGAGAAATGATACTCTCTTCCATAAATGGTGTTAGGAAATCCAGACAGCCACATGCAAAAGAATTAAACAGAACCACTATCTTACATCATACACAAAACCTAACTCAAAATGGATTAAAGACTTGAATGTAATACCTGAAACCATAAAATTCCTAGAAGAAAACATAGATGGTAACCTCACTGACATCAGTCTTAGTAATGTTCTGTGGATCGGACTCCAAAGAAAAAGGAAACAAGCAAAAATAAACAAAGGACTACATTAATCTAACAAGCCTCTGCACAGTGAAGCAAACCATCATCAAAATGAAAATGCAACCTAATGAATGGGATTAGATATTTGCAAATCTACATAGATACGTAGATATAGCCAATAAAGAGCTAATATCCAAAAAGAATTCATATAACTCAACAACAAAAAAACAACCCAATTAAAAATGGGCGAAGGATCCAAATAGGCCACTTTCCAAAGACATATACATGGCCAACACGCACATTAAGAGATATTCACCATCACTAATTATTAGGGATATCCAAATAAAAACCAAAATGAGACATCACTTCAAAACTGTTAGAATGGCTATTATTGAAAAGACAAGAAATAACAAATGTTGGAGAGGATGTGGAGGAAAAGGAACCTTTGTATACTGTTTGTGGGACTATAAATTGGTACAGTCATTATGGAAAACTGTATGGAGTTTCCTCAAATACTTATGAATATATTCCACTTCTGAGTGGAATGGAAACATGAAAACAGTAATTAAAAAAGATAAATGCACCCCTGTGTTCATTGAAGCATTATTTACAAGAGCCAAGATATGGTAACAACCTAAGTGTCCATCAATGGATGAATGGTTAAGGAAGATGTAGTATATACACAGAATGGAATATTAGCCAGCTACAAAAAAGAATGACATCCTGCCATTTGTGACAATGTGGATGGACCTTGAAGATCTTATGCTAAGTGAAGTAAGTCAGATGGAGAAACACAAATACTGTATGATTTCATTCATATGTGTAATCTAAAGAAAGGACACAAATGAATAAACAAAATAAAACAAAAATTCATTGATGAGATTAGTGGGAATCTAATCTCAGAGGGGAAGGGGCCTGGAGGGGTGGGTGAAACAGAAGGAGGTCAACTGTATGGTGATGGATAACTAGATTTGTGGTGATCATTTTGTAGTATATACAGATATCAAATTATAATGCTGTATACCTGAATATATTTTTAAAAAAGAGAAAAGAGTGTTTCAAGAAAGCGGGAGTGGTAAACTGCATTGGATGTAGTTGAGCAGTTGAGATGAGGACAGAGAAATTACCACTGATTTGGCAAGATGGATGGGAGAGGTGTTACCAAAGACCTAGTAAAGAATGATGTCTTACTGAAGCAAATTTAGGGGAAAACGAAAGTGGAGACAATGAATTTATAGAGAACTTCAAGAAATTGTGCTGAGTGGAATAGAGAAATGGAGCAATAGCTTGGTTGTAAGTTTTTTTTTTTTTTTTTTTTTTTTTAATAAATGGGACATACTATACCATATTTATCTGCTGATGGAAATAATAGACTGGTGACACAGGGAGTATAAATACATGTGTTACGCCTTGAGAAGTGAGCTTCCCCAGTGGCTCAGCAGTAAAGAATCTACCTGCAATGCAGGAGACATGGGCTCTATCCCTGGGTAGGGAAGATCCCCTGGAGGACGGCATGGCAACCCACTCCAGTATACTTGGAGAATCCCATGGACAGAGGAGCCTGGTGGGCTATAGTTCACAGTGTCTCAAAGAGTTGGACACGACTGAAGCAACTGAGCACACATGCACATAAGACTTGAGAAATCAGAGAACTGAAATCCAAAGTACAAACAAAGGGGATGTAATGATAATCTTTCATTTATTGAACTCAGTATGTACCAGATACTATTTCAATACCTTATAGGCATTCATTTAGTCCTCAAAACAACCCTATGGGGGTAGATACTATTATTGTCGTTAAGTCGCTAAGTTGTGTCTGACTCTTTTGTGACCCCATGGACTGTAGCCCAACAGGCTCTTCTGTCCATGGGATTTCTCAGGCAAGAATACTGGAGTGGGTTGCTATTTCCTTCTCCAAGATACTATTACCCATATTAATTTTAAAAATAAAAAAAACTAAGGCATAGCAAGATTAACTTGTTCAAAGCCACATGGCCAGTAAATTATAGTCAGTATTTGAACATGGCATTATATCCCACACTCTTAACTACACTGTCGTACAGTGAATGGAGGATGCTAGAATGTAGGCACAAACATAAGTAGACAGTAGATTTGGTGATAAAAAGATGAAGCAATCATCTGATTGCTTTTATTTACACAATGAAATAAGAAACAAAGGTCCACATCAATATGTATAGATCAGTCTCATTCCTTTTAATGCCAACATGATACTTTATCATACAGTTGTGACACAATTTAATTACTTAACTAATAAGTCCCCTATCAAGGAACTTTTGTTTGCAGATTTTTGTTATTACAATGCTGCAACAAATATTCTTGTGTATACTCAGTTCAGTCACTCAGTCGTGTCTGACTTTTTGTGACCCCATGGACAGCAGTACTCCAGGCTTTCCTGTTCATCACCAACTCCCGGAGCTTGCTCAAACTCATGTCCATCGAGTCGGTGATGCCATCCAACCATCTCATCCTCTTTTGGCCCCTTTTCCTCCTGCCTTCAATCTTTCCCAGCATCAGAGTCTTTTTCAATGAGTCGGTTCTTCACATCAGGTGGCCAAAGTATTGGAGCTTCAGCTTCAGCATCAGTCCTTCCAATGAATATTCAGGGTTGATTTCCTTTAGAATTGACTGATTTCCTTTAGGATGGGCTGGTTGGATCTCCTTGCTGTTCAAGGGACTCTCAAGAGTCTTCTCCAATATCACAGTTCAAAAGCATCAATTCTTTGGCCCTCAGCTTTCTTTAGGGTTCAACTCTGATATCCATACATGACTACTGGAAAAACTACAGCTTTGTTAGTAAAGTAATGTCTCTGCTTTATAATATGATGTCTAGGTTTGTCAAAGCTTTTCTTCCAAGGAGGAAACGTCTTTTAATTTCACTGCAGTCACCATCTGCAGTGATTTTGGAGACCAAAAACATAAAGTCTGTCCCTGTTTCCACTGTTTCCCCTTCTATTTGCCATGAAGTGATGAGACCAGATGCCATGACCTTAGTTTTTTGAATGCTGAGTTTTAAGCCAACTTTTTCACTCTCCTCTTTCACTTTATTAAGAGGCTTTTTTATCAAGAGGTTCCTTTTCACTTTATGTCATAAGGGTGGTGTCATCTGCATATCATAAGTTATTGATATTTCTCCCTGCAATCTTGATTCCAGTTTGTGCTTCATCCAGTCTGGCATTTCACATGATGTACTCTGCATTTAAGTTAAATAAGCAAGGTGACAATATACATCCTTAAGGTATTCCTTTCCCAAGTTGGAACCAGTCTGTTGTTCCATGTCTGGTTCTAACTGTTGCTTCTTGACCTGCATACAGATTTCTCAGGAGGCAGGTCAGGTGGTCTAGTATTCTAAAATTCTTTAAGAATTTTCCACAATTTGTTGTGATCCAC
This sequence comes from Muntiacus reevesi, assembly GCF_963930625.1. Lineage (NCBI taxonomy): Eukaryota > Metazoa > Chordata > Mammalia > Artiodactyla > Cervidae > Muntiacus > Muntiacus reevesi. Next base: position 143,300,696 of record NC_089271.1, on the reverse strand, counting down.
ACAAAGGCTTTAGCATAGTCAATGAAGCAGTAGATGTTCTTCTGGAACTCTCTTGCTTTTTCTATGATCTGAGGGATGTTGGCAATTTGATCTCTGGTTCCTCTAACACAGCTTTAACATCTGGGAGTTCTTGGCTCACGTACTATTGAAGCCTAGCTTGGAGAATTTTGAATATTACTTTGCTAGCATGTGAGATGAGTGCAATTTTTTGGTAGTTTGAACATTCTTGTGTGTATATATATACATAAATATATAATATTTGAACATATTTATAAGTATTTATGTATAATGGACTTCTAGAATTAGATTTTCTAGATCTTCACAATTAAAATTTTAAAAGATATTGCCAATTGTCCTCTGAAAAGATTATACTTATTTATACATCCATCCAATGTATATGAGTGTCTATTTTCCATATCCTTGGAAACATACGATGTTATCAATCTTTACAATACTGACTTTCTGAAGGTTGTAGAAACATAACACATAGTGTGCAGATCTTGGTTTCTAAATACCACTTTTTTTCCAATAAAAGGAACTAGGGAACCATGTAGAAATGGTTGATTCTAGTACTGGGGTAGGGAATATCTTACCTGGAAAGATAAGCCTGGAAAATCTTATAATGAAAGAAAATAAAGTAGGCAAAAAATGGAGACATCAAAATGACATAGAAGCTCCCAATGGCCAAGGCTGGAACAATTTGAACAACAAAACAATGACAGCATTAAGTTATAAGTCATAAAAAAACATCCATTAGTCTACACTGCTATAAGTAAATATGTGAATAAATGGGCAAGGAGGGTAATCTTCCTCATAGAATTTCAATTAATTCAAACAGATGAAGTAGAAGAAATAGAAAATCACCATTAGGTAAATATCACAGTAGTTAATTGTCACCATAAGAACCACTGATGAAAGCTAAACTTAGTGGACAAAAGTATGATGAGAAAGGAATGTTTGAATGGTCTCAATATATCTTTGTCACCAGTATTAAGACACATCAGCATCAGATATCTCCTGGTATGATGTACTAAAAAGGACATAACATCATTTCTGTGGTATCCTTACCAAATATGCATAACATCAATCTAATAATGACAAAATATCAGAGAAACCCCAATTAGGGACATTCTACAGAATAACTGATCAATGAGAACTGTCACAGTTAGGAATAGATTAAGGATACACGATAACAAAGTGCAATGTGAGATCCTAGATCATAAAAGGACATTAGTAGGGCAGATGGAAAAAATCAAATAAGGTCTGCACATTAGTTAATTACAGTACTGCATCAATATTATTTTCTTAGTTAACTTTTCTATGGTTATGTAAGATGTTAACATTGGGGGAACTAAGTGAAGGAAATATGGGAACTCTTACTATTTGACTTTTCTATAAACTGAAAAAGGCTTTTAAAAAAGAGCTAATTGCAAATTTCATGGCAGTCTAGTAGTTAGGATTCCATGCTTTCACAGTGGAGGGCCAGGTTCAATCCCTAGTTGGGGAACTAAGATCCCACAAGCCACATGGCATATGGCCAAAACAACAACAAAAAACAAAAAAGAGAGCTAATTGTTCTAATTTGTATTAATACTCTGAACATTCTAAATTTTCTAAGTTTATCATTTATATTTGTTTCTCTATAAATTTTCTTTTTGTTTGCCCACTTTTTAATTGGATTACTGACTTTAGTATACTAAGAAAACTATATGAATTCTATATTGAAGAAATTAGCTTCTGTGTGTGGCAAATTATTTTCCAGTTTGTCCTTTGATTTTTTTTTGGTGGGTTAGTGTGTATATGGGTATATAGATTTTTTAAATGATTTCTGCAGACCTGTAGGAAGAAAATAAGGAAAATAGTCAAGTGGCTTTAAGTTTTCAAAGTAATCCAAAGATCACAGAATAGGAATAATATTTTATGGAAATGAATTTAAGAAACTTTCTTTCCTCCATTAAAAATTACATTTATTTAAACATTTACATACAGTAAAATTCATCCTTTCTGGTGTACAATTCTAGGAGTTATCACAAATGCATACACTCATGTAATTATAATCAAGATACAGAAAATTTCCATTATTAAACAAATTCCTTGTGCTACCATTTTGTAATCAGTCTCTTATTTTTAAACTGTCATCCACTGACTCATTCTGTTCCAATAGTTTTGTCCTTTTCAGAATGTTATATAAATGGAATCTAACAGTAAGTAGCCTTTTGAGTTTGGCTCTTTTACTTAGCAAAATGCATTTGAACTTTATCCAAGCTGTTGCATGTATCATATAGCTTATCATAGTTTTTATTGCTGAGTAGGATTCCCTTGTATGGGTATACCACAGTTTATCTATGCACCAGTTGAGGGACATCCTCTGTTTTTATTTTCCTTTATTGTTAATGGTCTGTAGGTCTAGTAAAGGGCAGAGGTGAGATTTTATACAACAGGAAGAAGTTTCTTCTGAAAAGTCCACCTTAGAAGTATGCTCCTGGGTAACATGTGCAAAAGATTATACCAGGATAACTTACTTCTTGTCCTTTAAACTATATTTAAAGTTGGAGTTAATCCAAAGTGAGCAGTTTATCAAAGGAATAGATGTTTTTCCTGAGTATAGTTAGATAATATCCTCAGAGCAGGCCTGACAAATATTCTGGAATGCAAGTCACTGGCAGAGTATTAAATTTTTCTTTATTAAAAAACACTGAAAAAAGTAAAAATCAGCCCAAATCACACTTTAAAAATTTTATAAAGCAAAAGTTCCCTTTCAGACTATCCAATCACATCTCTAAAAGGTTTACAATTTGGTACGTATATTTCCCAGGTTTTTCCTAAGTTTATTCAGAAATATCTATATATACATATATCATATGTATACAAGTGCTTTTGTTTATTAAAAAAGTATTCACATATACATATATATTACTTTTTAACTTATTACAAAATCCTAGACACTATACAGACCAGAATTCATTAACAGATATACCTCCATTATTTTAATGGTTGTATAGTATTCCACTAAATGGATGCATCATAATTTATCTTCTCTCACACTGACGGACATTTAGTTTGTACCCACTATTTCAGTGTGTGTGACTTTATTAAAATATAACTTGGATATCATAAAATTCACTCATTTAAAGTATATAATTCATGGTTTGTACTATAATAACCAAGTTGTACAATTATCATCACAATCAATTTTAGAACATTTTCATCAAGTTCTAAAGAAACCTTATACACTTCAGCTATTGCCCCCAGCCCTAAGCAACCACTAATCTACTTTCTGTCACTATATATTTGGAATCATATAAAATCCAGTCTTTTGGAATAGCAGCTGTCATTTAGCATGTTTTCAGTATCCTTTCACATTGTAGCATATTTACCAGATATGTTCCCTCCTCTTCTACTTTTTGGAAGAATTTTTGAAGAATTTGTATTAATTCTTCTTCAATGTTTGTGAGAGTTAATCTGAGAATCCATATACGTTTATGCTTTTCTTTTTGGGTATTTAAAATTTTTTAATTAGTCTCTTACTATAGTTATTTTCAGATTTTCTTTGTTCTCCCTTTCGCAACAATTGGTTTCAGTAATTTGTGTCTTTCTAGGAATGTGTTAATTACAAATAAGTTATCTAATTTATTGACATAAAATTGTTCATGATGTTCCTTCATAATTTTCTTTAAATTTCTATAAGATTTGTAGCAATGTTCCCTCCTTCATTTCTGATCCCAGCAATTTGAGTCTTTTTTCCCTGGCCAACCTAGTGAAAGGTTTTTCAATTTTGTTGGTCTTTACATAGAGCCAACTTCTGGTTTCATTAACTTTTTATTCTCTACGCCATTTACTTATCTAATCTTTCATATTTCCTTCCTTCTGTTTTTTCTAGTTAGTTTTCTTCTCCTTGTCCAGTGTCTTAATGTACAAAGTGAGGTTATTGATATGTGATATTTCTTCTTTTTAATTACAGGCATTTACACTTAGAAATTTTTCTCTAAGCATTGCTTTAGGTACATCCCATAAGTTTTGGGATGTTGTATGTTCATTTTCACTCATCTCAAATTAATCTTGTAATTCCTTCTTTGACATATTGGTCATTTAAAAGTGTATCTAATTCCTATTTGTGTCTGCTGACTTTCTATTATTGATTTCTAACAGGAGTTTCATTCTATATGGTCAGAGAACATACTTTGCATAGTTTGATCCACTTTAATTTACCATGATTTGTTTTATGGTATGTGATATAGCTATGATTTTTCCAGTAGTCATGTATGGATGTGAGAGCTAGACGATAAAGAAGGCTGAGTGCTGAAGAACAGATGATTTCAAACTGTGGTGCTGGAGAAGACTCTTATGAGTCCCTTGGACTACAAGGAGATCAAATCAGTCAATTCTAAAGGAAATCAACACTGAATATTCATTGGAAGAACTGATGCTGAAGCTGAAGCTCCAATACTTTGAAGAGCCAACTCATTTGAAAAGACCCTGATGTTGGGAAAGATTGAGGGCAGGAGGAGAAGTGAACAGAGGATGAGATGGTTAGATGGCATCACTGACTCAATGAACATGTATTTGAGCAAATTCTGGGAGATAGTGAAAGACAGGGATGCCTGGTGTGCTACAGTCCATGGAGTTGTAAAGAGTTGGGCAAGACTGAGTGACTGAACAACAACAACAACAAAATGTGGTATGGTCCATCCTGGAGATGTTTCATGTGTATTTGAGAATAATGTGTGTTCTGCTCTTATTAGGTGAAGGGTTCTATAAGTATCTTTAAGGTCTAGTTGATTTATAGCATTATTCAAGTCTTCTATTCCTTTGTTCATAATTCTGTCTAGTTCTTAATGAAAATGGGATACTCAATCCCCCACTTTTTGTTGTATACTTTTATATTTATCCATTCATTTCAGTTTTAGATTCATGCATTTTGGTACTCTGTTGTTAGATGCATATGTGCTTATAATAGATGTCATTATCTACAGAAAATTTTTTTTTGCTTTAAAGCTCATTTTAAATAGACTTTAGATAATAGTATAGCCACTCCAGCTTTCTTATAATTGCCATTTGCCTGATATTTCTCTCCTTTAACCTTCAATCTGTATCTTTGAATCTAAAGTGTGACTACAATAAATAGCATAGAGGTAAGTCTTGTTTGTTTTTCCCATTTGATGATCTCTGCCTTTTGACTAGATTATTTAATCCATTCATACTTCTATCTCAAGTTTTTATTTCCCCATTCCTCTTTTTACTTTCCTTTGCATTGGACATTTTCTAATAAGACATTTAAGTGTATTTAATATTTTTACTATATATTTTTAGCTATTTTGTTAGTGGTTGCTCTAGGGTTTATCATACACATCTTAACTGGATTCAGCTATATACTAACTAAATTCCAATGAGATATGAAAACCTTATTCTTATGTAAATCTACTCCTTTTCTCATTTTTTGTGATATTATTGTTAGTGTTATCTCTACATGTTATAAACCCAGTAATATGTCATCATAATTATTACTTAGTATAATTTTATGTCTTTTAAAGAAGCTGACAGAAGAAAGAGCAAGTATATTATTTACAGCTTTTTTATATTAACCTTCTTATTTCCTATTTCTTGTTTCCATCATTTGTTCCTAGGGATTTGAGTTACCACCTAGAGTCATTAATTCAGTACAGCTTTGTTTCTACCTTTGTCTTGCTATTGGTAAATATATTAGTTTTATATGTAATAGATCCAATAATGCAATTACATATATATTGCTTGATAAAATAGCTTTTAAAATCAATTAAGAAAGAAAAATATATTTTGACTATCTTTTATAATTACATAATTACCTTTACCAGTGCTAATTTTCTGTATGTGTAGATTCAAATTACTGTCTGAGGTCACCTGCTTTCTACCTGAAGAACTTCCTTTGATATTTCCTGCTAGTCAGGTCTGACAGCAACATATTTGCCCAGTTTTTGACTGTGTGGGAGTGTCTTTATTTCATCTTCATTTTTGAAAAACAGCATTATTGAATATGGAATCTATGTTGACAGTTCTTTTTCATTTCAACACTTTGAGTAAATTTTCCCACTGCCACCTCCTTTGTTTTTGATGAGAAGTCATCTGTTACTGAAGTTTCCTTGTAAATGATGCTTCATCTATCTCATTTTGCTTTCAAAAGTTTCGTCTTTGGGTTTTAGCATTCTTATTGTCGTGTGTTTGTGGGTTTCTTGTTTATCTTTCTTGGGATTCATTGCGATCTCTTGGATGTGTAGATAATATTTCTTATCAAATTTGGGGTGTTTACAGTCATTATTTATTGGAACATTTTTTTCTGCTCCTTTCTTTCTCTGATATTCCCATTACAAGTACATTAGAGTGCTTAATGGTTCTATACTCTGTTATGTTTTCATTCTTTTTTCTTTCTGATCTTCATTCTGGATACAATCACATTTAATCATCACAACCCAATGAAGTAATATCACTATCCTCATTTTTATAGATAAAAAAATGAGGCTCAGATTTAATGACTTGCCAAAGTCACAGACTGGTTAAATATGGCTGTGAAGTTCAAACAGGTCTGATTCCAAAGTTTATACTACTTCCTCTATATCATGTCATTTTTCTATTCTCCAGCAACTATAAACAAACAACTGGGGGACTTGGGGCTGGCTGCCTCTCTTCTAGAAAGCTCTTTCTTTCTACCCTCCTTTGGTATTCTTTGCTAGTATGTTCCTCTTCTAAAATTCATATATTTAATCCCTAACATGTACTGACAATGATTCAATGCTTATTGCTTTGAATTCAATCATTATTAAATGATAGCTAGTGTAAATGATTGTGAGAACACTAATGTTTTGATCTAAATTCTTTCATTAGAAAAAATGAACAGATTTTTGAAGACACTGATAACTTAATAGGGAAGTGTGCATTAAATGTTTACTGACTAACCTATGAAAACTACCTACTGTTACTGCTGAAGGTCTAATTCAACAGCATTTGCTGATGTTTAGGCCCCTGGTCACTTATTTACTAGGTGAATAAAATTAGGGACAAGTGGGATCTAGATATAAATATTTCAACATTTAATTAGTTTTTTAGTTTTATATATATATATAGGAGGCAGTCTTGGAAAGAATGTCATCTCTAGGGACAAATATATAAGACCTAATATAAATTACAATGATTTAAAAAATCCTTGGAAGTAATCTACTGTAATTTATCCTGAGAAAATGATACTTTTTATACACAGCCCTCTACACTCATTATATTGTCTATCCTAGATAATCTTTGATTATAGAAAATGTATTCTGCCAATTCTTTCCAAAAGCTAAAAGGGATTATCTTAATTTTGCTTTCTCTCCCTCAGTTTCTCTTCAATTCCAAACAAACTGTTATCTATACAAAAACCCTAGATCCTAAATTCTGATGTAAAAAAGACCTCCTGGGACTCACAATTTTTGTATCTTTTAACTGCCACTGATTTCAGTAGTATTATTTGTAGTAGATGATATTAGAGAAGCAGCCTGGAGATCTGGCCATTGCTTTTTGTTCTTTCCAAATTCTATCACCAATATTTTCCCACGTAGCTTATATCCATTTACTAGACGCAATGCTTGCCATGCTATTTCTGTATCTAAAAGAGAAAAAAAAACCCATTAGTTTATGTATGGCTTAATAATTCAATTTTATTCCAAGTCTAGTTTATGTTGTTTTGCCTTGGAGTACAATGTAGGCTATAAGGCCATATAGTTATTTGAGTTTATTGTGTTTCCCACAATCCCAAATTTGTATAACTCAGCAAGATTAAACTAATGGCAAAGAATAATGACAATAGATTCTTAAAAAGGATGTTTGAGAGTGTCTCCTAATTCAAGGATATAGGTAAAAAAACAAAACAAGGATACAGATGGTGTGCTAAAGAGGGCTAAGCCATATCTAATAACACACAAACCTGTATCTTAGATAATGCATTATAGGTGCTAAAAGAATGAAATAATTTTCAAAATAGGAAACATAAAAGAAGTTATTATGGTACTAGGGACATTTTCCTATTAATACTTTTCCTTTTAATTAGAATGTGGTTGTCAGAGCTCTCATTTGGATAAGTTTAAGAATCCTTGTAGGCATATGGAAGCTTGAGGTGTAAGAGTATATAGGGTATAGCAGGACGATTTAATTTATGGGTCTCAGAGTCTAGATGTGGGAAATTAGGAAGGAATGGACTTATTGCCCAGAGTCTGTCAAATCCTAAGTAGACAAGCAATGGTTTTAGACTGAACCAATTTACATCTTGTATGTATGCTCTACAAATTTTCAAATGTATTCATAACTAGTAAAACAGTTATTTAAAAGTACTTAGTGTACAAAGCCTTTTTACTATATATTTTTTCAACTAATGAATCATATTAGGTGGGGGTACATGAAATAATATTTTAAGTTTTAAAGGGTTCTTACACTTGAAAGACTGAAAATCACTAGAACTGAGGATCCAAAAACATTCAATGAGATAGGAAAGATGTACAATGCTGTATAAGAAGACTGCAGGGGAATTTGGCATTGCTCATGTGTAAAAGCACTCACCTTTAAATACATTACTATGCAGTATATAAATTATGATAGTTTAGGGATAATAAAAGGCACAGTTCCTACCTAGCCTCCAACAAAAAAGAAAGACAGTCTGGTCTGTCAAAGAAACTGGAATTCCTATAGAGATACAACTTGTTTAATTACACTTTGTTTTATTATGCTTTGCAGATAATGCGTTTTTTCCCCAAAATGAAGGGTTTTAGCAACCCTACACTGTTAGATGATAATATTTTTTACTAAGAATTTTTAAATTAAGGTATGTACATTGTTTTTTGGACAAAATGCTACTGCTCACTTAATATACTACAGTATAGTATAAACACAAGGCTTCCGAGGTGGCTTAGAGGTAAAGAATCTGCCTGCAGGAGACGCAGGAGATGTGGGTTTGATCCCTGCATTGGGAAGATCCCATGGAGGAGGAAATGGCAACCCATTTCAGTATTCTTGCCTGGAAAATTCCATGGAGAGAGCAGGCTGGTGGGCTACAGTCCATGGGGTCGCAAAGAGTCAGACACAACTGAGGAACAGTGAATGCACCCTTTCTCCCAGTCTATGGTGATAATCTGCATCTGATAGTGTAAATGTAACTTTTATATGTACTAGGACAACAAAAAATTCATGCAACTCACTTTATTGAGATAATTCACCTTATTACAGTGGTCTGGAATCTGCAGTATCTCTGAGACATGTCTGTATTATTCTTCCCTGTGGTTTAGGATACTGAAGTCATGTATTAGGATGCAAACAACAGTTAAAAAATATATCACTCACTAGTTAATTATGAATTACTAATGAATTAGCATAATATAGCATAATATCATAATAGCTTGCAATCTTACTTCTAAAGGAATAGGGCAAAAAAAATAAAGGAATAGGGCATAATGCAACTATAAGTGTTCTGATAAGAATACCAATAATTAATGATTAATGTAATTATAACTTGGACTAGAAATATTACTTTCAACAAAGGGAAAGTAAATTTTGATACAGTGAGTAGGAAGCACCAAGACTGGGTAAAAGAGAGGACAATGGTGTAAGGTGGTGCTGCACTGTCAAAGAAGGAGAGGAAACACAGAAGGGAGAATAGAAAAATTAAAAAAACATGTTTTCCTTAGTTCTCTTCCTTTCCTCCTATGTGCTTCTTTTGTGGGCTATATTTAAATTAGAGAGGGTATACATAGTTGCTAATGAACTTATTAGTGACTCAGTCATAACTGAGTAATTATCCAGATGAAGCTACTTACTGGGAAAAGTGATAAAAGCCTGCCCCCTCATTCGTCCAGTCATCATTCGGAATTGAATTGGAGGTCCTTTCTTTTCCTGGAACCGAGCGAATAATGAGACAAGATCTCTTTCAGTCACCCGAGGGCTAAGGTTCTTCAGGTATAACACCTAATACAAACCAAGGATCAACAGAAATATCACATTAGGGAGATAAGGCAACTATTTCATTGTGGAAGGACAGTTTCAGATAAAGGTGGTGGACTGAATACATGCATCTAATTTCAATCCCTCCAAAAAACTTTAGAACTATAGGGACTTAAATAAAAATGTAAGGAAGAACAAGGAAATGAGGCAATAGCAACAATATTCTGGAAGCTGTAAAATAAGTGAACAAGCATACTCGAGAAAGTTGAATCTTAACTCAGCAGTGGGGGAAACCAAGAACTAACCCAATCCACATCTAAGAATCCTGAAACATTTTAGGAACTGATATATTCTAGTGTCTCTGGGCACTAGAGCTGGAGTTAAGATAGGGTGGGTATGTTAAAAGTTCTTTAAAAAAATTAGATTATATCTTTAAAGATTATATCTTTAAACACCTTCCCCTACAATATGCTACTGGGTAAAGACCACTCCCAATCCTGCTATATACTGGAGGTTTATTCTCTGAACATGGGGAATGTTAGACACCACTGAGGATGTGAATACTGTTCCTGAAAACTAGGCTTTAAGAGAAATGATGCATTCTGAATGATGAGGATAGCCCAAACACTTTCCTTCATTTGGCTCCTACAATGCTGGTGGTACCCTCCCCAAGTGAGAGTTATGAAGACTTCTCTGGGAAATCTAATCAGCCCCAAGAGGAAAGGTCTAAAAATGCTGATTTAGAATGGGAACTTTCTCCAACAAATGAATGAGCCAGATGACTTTAAGTGAAGCTTAAACTCAATAAGGATCACTCATTTGATCAGAGCTTCCAATCCGTTTTTGACTCCTACTCATAAATATGAGCAGAAATAATCAGGCATCTGAGAAAAGCCACTAATGTGAAAGAGACAGAACAAAAAATAAATAAAAGCAAGTGGGAGAAAACAAACTATGCAAGGAGAAAAAAAAGAAACTTCAAAGAGCCATCACTAATATACTCAGAGAAAGAAGAGAAAATATTCCACCTGTTAGGAATGAAATGCTTTTTTAAAAAAGAAACATTCAAGAAAATAAACAAAAAGAGCTCTTAAATGTGATTGAGCTTAAGTTCTCACTGGCTTAAAATAGATTATTACAAGGTGTTCTAAGTAAGTACCTTTGTAATCATAAATAAAATGCCTATAGAAGGCACACAAAATGAGAAAGGAAAAAGGCAATTCACTACCAAAAAATTAGCAACAAGGGCTATAAAACAGAAAACAACTAATAAATGGCGATAGTAAATCCTCTCTATCAATAATTACTTTACATATAAATGGATTAAACTCCCTAGTCAAAGACATAGAGTGGTTGAACAAACAAAAAACTAAGTGTAAGACCAGAAACTATAAAACTCCTAGAGGAGAACATAGGCAAAACACTCTCCGACATAAATCACAGCAAGATCCTCTATGACCCACCTCCCAGAATATTGGCAATAAAAGCAAAAATAAATAAATGGGACCTAATTAAACTTAAAAGCTTTTGCACAACAAAGGAAACTATAAACAAGGTGAAAAGACAGCCTTCAGAATGGGAGAAAATAATAGCAAACGAAGCAACAGACAAAGAATTAATCTCAAAAATATACAAGCAACTCCTGCAGCTCAATTCCAGAAAAATAAACGAACCAATCAAAAAAATGGGTCAAAGAACTAAACGGACATTTCTCCAAAGAAGACATAGAGATGGCTAACAAACACATTAAAAGATGCTCAACATCACTCATTATTCAGTTCAGTTCAGTTCAGTTCAGTCGCTCAGTCGTGTACGACTCTTTGCGATCCCATGAATTGCAGCACGCCAGGCCTCCCTGTCCATCACAAACTCCCGGAGTTTACTCAAACACATGTCCATCGAGCCGGTGATGCCATCCAGCCATCTCATCCTCGGTCATTATTAGAGAAATGCAAATCAAAACCACAATGAGGTACCATTACACGCCAGTCAGAATGGCTGCTATCCAAAATTCTACAAGCAATAAATGCTGGAGAGGGTGTGGAGAAAAGGGAACCCTCTTACACTGTTGGTGGGAAAGCAAACTAGCACAGCCACTATGGAAAACAGTGTGGAGATTCCTTAAAAAACTGGAAATAGAACTGCCATATGACCCAGCAATTCCACTCCTGTGCATACACACCAAGGGAACCAGAACTGAAAGAGACACGTGTACCCCAATGTTCACTGCAGCACTGTTTATAATAGCCAGGACATGGAAGCAACCTAGATGCCCATCAGCAGATGAATGGATAAGAAAGCTGTGGTACATATACACAATGGAATATTACTCAGCCTTTAAAAAGAATACATTTGAGTCAGTTCTGGTGAGGTGGATGAAACTGAAGCCCATTATACACAGTGAAGTAAGCCAGAAAGAAAAACACCAATACAGTATACTAACGCATATATATGGAATTTAGAAAGATGGTAATGATAACCCTATATGTAAGACAGAAAAAGAGACACAGATGTATAGAACAGACTTTTGGACTCTGTGGGAGAAGGTGAGGGTGGGATGATCTGAGAGAATAGCATTGAAACATGTATATTATCAAATGTGAAACAGATTGCCAGTCCAGGTTTGATACATGAGACAAGTGCTCAGGGCTGGTGCAGTAAGATGACCCAGAGGGATGGGATGGGGAGGGAGGTGGGAGGGGGCTTCAGTATGGGGAACACGTGTAAATCCATGGCTGATTTATATCAATGTATGGCAAAAACCACTACAATATTGTAAAGTAATTAGCCTCCAACTAATATAAATAAATGAAAAAAAAATGTGACTAAGTGCTCTCTACAAGAAACTCACTTTAGATTTAAGGCCATACACAGGCTGGAAAAGAAAGGATAAAAAGAGAAATTCCACACAAATTGCAACCAAAAAAGAATAAGGTTGGCCATGTTTAATCAAGATAAAACAGACTTTAAGTCAAAAATTTTCAAAAGAGACAAGGACATTATATAATGATAAAAGGGTCAGTTCACCAGGAAGATATAATAACTATAAATATATATGCACACAACATGAGAGCACTTAAATATATGAGCAAACATTGAGAAAACTGAAGAGGGCTATAAATAGCAACCTAATACTACTAGGAGATTTCAATACTTCACTTTCATTAGCAGAAGAAAAACTAGAAAATTCACAAATATGTGGAAACTAAACAACATAGTCTAGAACAACCAATGGGTCAAAGAAGAAGTCAAAAGGTAAATTAGAAAATACCTTGATACAAAGGAATATGAAACCACAACATACCAAATTTATGGAGTGCAACTAGGTCAATACTAAAAAGGAAGTTTATAGCATTAAATGCCTACATTAAACAAGGGGAAAGCTCTCAAGCTAGTTTGCATTTCAAGGAGCTAGGAAAAAAAAACCAAACTAAGCTCAAAGTTATTGGACAGAAATAATAAAGATTACACAGAAATAATTGAAATAGAGATTAGAAGAATAATAGAAAAAAAATTTACCAAACTAAGAGCTGTTTTTTAAAAAGATCAACAAAATTGACTACTTTTAGCCTGGCTAAGAAGAGAAGACTCAAAATAAGAAGTGAAAGAGGAGACTTTACAACTGATGCCACAGAAATAAAAAAGGATTATGAGAGGCTACTCTGACAATTATATGCCAACAAATTGGATAATCTAGAAAAAAGGATAAATTCCTAGAAACATAAGCTTACCAAGATGAAATCATGAAGAAACAGAAAATCTGAATAGACTTATAACTAGCAATAAAATTATTCAGTAATCAAAAATCTCCCAACAAAGAAAAGTCCAGGATCAGATGGCTTCACAGGTGAATTCTACCAAATATTTAAAGAATTAATACCAATTCTCCTAAAATTCGAAGAGGCAGGAACACTCCCAAACTAATTTTATCAGGCCAGCATTAACATGACCAAAAACAGGGAAAGATATTATAAGAAATGAAAACTATAGGCTAATATTCGTGATGAATATAGATGTAAAAATTCTTAACAGGAAAGTGGTAAACTGAATTTAAAAGCACATTAAAAGGATCATGGCCAAATGTGATTTATCCCTGGGTGCAAGGATGGTTCAACATATGAAAATCAATCAATATCATATAGCACATTCACAGAATGAAGGATAAAAATCACAAATCATTTCAATAGACATCAATGTACAGATCTTCCAGACAGAAAATCAGTAAGGCAACAGAGATACTAAATGACACAATAGAACAGCTAGACTTAATTGGTATTTTCAGGACATTACATTACAAATAAACCCAGAATACATATTCTTTTCAAGTGCACATAAAACATTCTCTATGATAGACCACAAACTAGGACACAAAATAAGCCTCAACAAATTTAAGAGGCCAGGGATTATTTCAAGCATCTTTTTGACTATAATAGCATGAAACTAGAAATCAGCCACAGAAAGAGAAATGAGGAAAAAAGATTACATGGAAACATAACAACATGCTACTAAAGAAACTAATAGGTTAACAGTGTAATCAAAGAGGAAATTAAAAAATATCTTGAGACAAATGACAATGAAAACTCAACTGGTTGGAGAAAAGGTAGTTCAAAGAGGGAACTTCATAGTGATAAAGGTCTTCCTCAAACAAAACAAAACAAGAAAAATCTCAAATAAACAACCTAAACTACCACCTAAAAGAATTAGAAAAAGAACAATCTAAAGTCAACAGAAGGAAGTAAATAAGAAAAATCAGGGAGGAAATGAGTAAAAGAGAGATAAAAATAGAAAAAAATTAATGAAAACAAGAACTGAAAAGGTAAACAAAACTGACAAACCTCTGACTATGCTCACTAAGGGAGAAGGCCCCAAGTAAATGAGGAGAAATAACAATTGATATGGCAGAAATGAAAAAAAAAACCAAAAAACAAACCATGAGAATACTATGAACAATTATTTGCCAACAAACTGGACAACCTAGAAGAAATGGACAAGTTTCTAGAAACATACAGCCCACCAAAACTGAATCAAGAATAGATAGTTTGAACATATCAATCACTAGAAGTGAAATAGAATCTGTAATTAAAAACAACAACAAAAACCCTCCCTGCAAACAGAAGTTCAGGACTGGATGTCTTCACTGGGGAATTCTACCAAATATACAAAGAAGAACTTATATTGATTCTTCTCAAACTCATCCAAAAGACTGAAGAGGAAGGAATACTACCAAAGTCATTCTATGAAGCCACTATTACTCTGATATGAAATTCAGACAAAAACACTAACAAAAAAGAAAATTACATTCATCTTTGATGAATACAGATGCAAAAAATCCTCAACCAAATATTAGCAAACCAAATCCAACAACAGATAAAAAAAGATCATACACCATGATCAAGTAGGATTTATCCCTGGGTCATAAGGATGGTTGAACATATGTAAATCATTCAATGTGATACATCACATCAGCAAAAGAAAAGATAAAACCCACATAATCATCTCAATAGATGCAGAAAAGCATTTGATAAAATTCAGCATCGATTCATGATAAAAAACTCTTAATCAAAGCGGGTCTAGAGAGAACATATCTCAACATATAAGTCACCTACATACGAATGAGTTCTGTTCCAAGAGCACAATTATAAGTCCAATTTGCTCATAAGTCCAACAAAGTTAGCCCAGGTACCCAACTTAACACAACTGGCTATATAGTACTGTACTGTAATAGGTTTACAATACTTTCCACACAAATAATACATAAAAAACAAGCAGAAAAAATAAAGAAGATATCTTCAATATTACAATACAGTACCTTGAAAAGTACAGTAGTACAGTACAACAGCTGGCATTGAGTGAACAGGCAAGAAGAGTTACCGACTGGAGGAGGGAGAGGAGCTGGGAGATGGCAGAGCTGAAGGATCATCAGAAATAGGAGATGGAGGGCAGGTTACAATTTCACTCCCACCTGACACTGATGATACACACTTTCACATCTTTGAGAGTTTGCAACTTGAAGGTTCACATGTAGGGGACTTACTGTAAAAGCTATTTATGACACAGCCATTGCTCAATAGTGAAAAGCTGAAAGCCTTCCTATTAAAATATGAAACAAGACAATGATGCCCACTATTACCATTTCTATTCAACATAGTATTCTAGCCATAGCAATAAGACAAGAAAAAGAAATAAAAGGTATCCAAGAATGGAAGAGAAGAGGTAAAATTGCCATTATATACAGATGACATTATACTATATATAGAAAACCCTAAAGACTCCACCCTTGCTCAACATTCAGAAAACTAAGATCATGACATCTGGCCCCATCACTTCATGGCAAATAGATGGGGAAAGAGTGGAAACAGTAGCTGACTTTATTTTTCTGGGCTCCAAAATCACTGCAGATGGTGACTGCAGTCATGAAATTGAAAGACACTACTTGGAAGTAAAGTTATGACCAACACAGACAGCATATTGACAAGCAGAGACATTACTTTGTCAACAAAGGTCCATCTAGTCAAGGCTATGGTTTTTCCAGTGGTCATGTATGGATGTGAGAGTTGGACTATAAGGAAAACTGAGTGCCAAAGAATCAATGCTTTTGAACTGTGGTGTTGGAGAAGACTCTTGAGAGTCCCTTGGACTGCAAGGAGAACCAACCAGTCCATTCCAAAAGAGACCAGTCCTGGGTGTTCATTGGTAGGACTGATATTGAAGCTGAAGCTCCAATACTTTGTCCACCTGATGTGAAGAGCTGACTCATGTGAAAAGACCCTGATGCTGGGAAAGATTGAGGGCAGGAGGAGAAGGGGACGACATAGGATGAGATAGTTGGATGGTATCACCGACTCAACAGACATGGGTTTGGGTGAACTCTGGGAGTTGGTGATGGACAGGGAGGTCTGGCGTACTGTGGTTCATGGGGTTGCAAAGAGATGGACACTACTGAGAGACAGAACTGAACTGAAAGACTCCACATAAAATCTACTAAGCAAATTCAGCAAATTAGCAGGATATAAAAACAGATAAGCAAATTCAGCAAAGTAGCAGGATACAATATTAACTTACAGAAACCTGTTGCATTCCTTTACAATAAAAATGAAATATCAGAAAGGGAAAATAGAAAAAACAATCCTTTTAAGACTGCATAAAAATAAAATACTTTGGAATAAAATTTGACCAAGGAAGTGAAAGATTTACATGCTGAAAACTGTAAAACACTGATAAAAGAACCAGAAGATGATTTTAAGAAATGGGAAGATACACCATATTCTTGGATTGGAACAATTAATATGGTTAAAATGGCCATACTACTGAAAGCAATCTACAGGTTTAATGCATCCCTATCAAATTACCTATGACATTTTTCACAGACTAGAACAAATAAGTCTAATATTTATGATGAACCAAAAAAGACCCAGAATTGGCAAAATAATCCTGAGGATAAAGAACAAATCAGAAGGCATAACTCTCTAAGACTTCAGACAATTACAAAGCTATAGTAATCAAAAGACTGGTACTGGCACAAAAACATATATATAGATCAACAGAACAGAATAGGGAGTCCAGAAATAAACCCACACACCTACAGTCAATTAATCTTCAATAAAGGAGGCAAGATATACAACGGAGAAAAGACAGTCTCTTCAGCAAGTGGTGCTGGGAAAGTTGGACAGCCACATATAAATCAATAAAATTAGAACACCCCCTTACACCATACACACAAAAAACTCAAAATGGCTTGAAGATTTACATATAAGACAGGACACACACACACACACAAAAAGACAGGACACCACAAAACTCCTAGAAGAGAATATAGGCAAACATTCTCTGGCATAAAACATGCCAATGTTTTCATAGGTCAGTCTCTGAAGGCAATAGAAATACAAGCAGAATAAACAAATGGAACCTAATCAAACTTATAAGCTTTTGTACAGCAAAGGAAACCATAAACAAAACTAAAAGACAACCTACATACTGGGAGAAAATATTTGCAAAAGATGTGACTGACAAAGGGTTAATTTAAAAATATACAAACAGCTCATAAAACTCAGTAACAAAAAAACAAACAACCCAATCAAAAAATGGGCAGAAGACCTAAGTACATATTTCACCAAAGAAGACATACAGATAGCCAATGAGCACATGAAAAGATGTTTAACACTGCTAATTAGAGAAATGCAAATCAAAACTACAATATGATATTATGTCACACTGGTCAGGATGGCCTTCACCAAAAAGTCTACAAATAATAAATGCTGGAGTATGTGGAGAAAAGAAAATCCTTTTACACTGTTGGTGGGAATGCAAATTGGTGTATACGAAGAACATTACAGAGGTTCCTTAAAAAACTAAAAGGAGAGTTGCCATATGATCCAGCAATCCCACTCTTGGGCATACATCTGGAGAAAGCTCTAATTCAAAAAGATACATGCACCTCAATGCTCATAGTAGTACTATATATAATAGCCAAGATATGTAATCAACCTAAATGCCCATCAACAGACGAATGGGAAGATGTGGTATATATTAATATATACAATAGAATACTACTCAGCCATAAAAAATAATGAAATAATGCCATTTGTGGCAACATGGATGGGAGCACGAGATTGTCATAGCAGGTGAAGTAGGTCAGATAGAGAAAGACAAATATCATATGATATCACTTACATGTGGAATCTAAAATATGATACAAATCACAACAGAGAAATAGATTCACAGACATAGAAAACAAACTTATGGTTATCAAAGAGGAAAGGCAGGGAGGAAGGATAAACTAGGAGTTTGGGATTAGCAGGTAGAAACTACTATATATAAAACAGATAAACAACAAGATCCTACTGTACAGCACAGGAAACTATATTTGATATCTTGCAACAAACTATAATGGAAAATAATCTAAAAATTATATATATGATATAAATATAAAAGTTGTTTTATATATACATAAAACTGAATCACTTTGCTGTACACCAGAAACTAACACAACATTGTAAATTAACTATATTTCAGTAAAAACAAATATAAAAAAGAAATTAATAAAAAGAAATAAATGGAAAGACATCCCATATTCATGGATTGGAAATATTAATACTGTCAAAATGTAATACTAATCAAAGCAATCTACAGATTCAATGAAATTCTTATCAAAATACCAATGATGATTTTTATGGAAATAAAAAATATCCTAAAATTCATATGAACCACAAGAGATCATGAATAGATAAAGCAATCTTGAGGAAGAAGAACAATGTAGAATGTGTCATATATCCTGATTTAAAACTGCAGTAATCAAAACAGTAAGGTACTGGCATAAAAAAGTACATATTGACCAATGGACTAGAATAGAAGACCTAGAAATTATCCACACATTTATGGTAAGCTGATCTTAGACAAGGAGGGCAAAAATACACAATGGGGAAAAAACAGTCTCTTTAATAAATGGTGTTTGGAAAACTGGATATCCAGTACAAAAAATGAAATTAGATGCTTCTCTTACACCATATACAAAACCCAACTCAAAATATTAAATACTTATAAATAAGATGTAACACTCTAAAACTCCTAGAAGCAAACAGAAAAATCTTCTTGACCACTGGCCTTGGCAATAATTTCTTAGATATGATATCAAAAGCACAGCCAACAAAAGCAAACACAGACAGATGTCATTAACTCAAACCCATATTCGTAGCAAAGAAAACAATCAGTAAAGTTAAAAGGTGACCTACAAAATGGGAGAAAGTATTTTCAAATCATATATCTAATAAAGGGTTAACATCTAATCCGTGTCTCTTTCTCCTGCATTTGCAGGCGGGTTCTTTACCAATAGCACCAAGTGGGAAGTCCAAAATATATGAGACTCCTGAAACTCAAAAGCAAAAAAAAAAAAAAAAAAAAAAAAAAAAAAAGATGTGCTGGTGAGGATGTGGAAAAATTTTATCCCTTACTCACTGTTGGTGGGAATGTTTAAGTTGTTAAAACCACAATGGAAAACAGTTGGAAGATTATTAAAAAAATTTAAACTAGAACTCATATAATCCAGCAATCCCACTTTTGGCTATGTATCTAAAAGAACTGGAATCAAAATCTGGAAGAAAAATATGCATTCCCATATTCACCGCAGCATTGTTCACAAAAGCAAAGACATGGGAACAATCTAAATGTCCATTGAGAGATGAAGGGATAAAGGAAATATGGTGTATAAATACAAAAGAGTATTATCTAGCTTTAAAAATGAAAAATTTTGCCATTTGCTGCAACGTAGGTGAATTTGGAAGACCTGCTAAGTGAAATCAGCCAGAAACAGAAGAAAAAATACTACACGATCCCACTTACATCAGGAATCTAAAGTAGTCAAACTCATAGAAGCAGAGAGTAGAATCATGCTTACCAGGGGCTAGGAAGAGGGGTAACTGAGGAAGTGTTCATCAAAGGGTATATAGTTTTACATATGCAACATGAATAAATCCTATAGATTTATTGTATAGCATAGCATATATAGTTAACAATACTGCATTTGATAATTAAAATTTTGTTAAAAGGATAGATCTTATGTTAAATGTTCTTATCAAAAGAAAAACTGGAGGGAGGAAATTTCTGGAGGTGATGGTTAAGTTTAGGGCATTGTATTGGGGATTGTTTCATGGTGTATATGTACCTTCAGACCCAACAAAATGCATACATTAAATATGCACAGATTTTTTTAGCTTTTTTTTTTTATAATATCAAACATACTTCAATTAAAAAGAAAAAACTTAACCAAGGAAGTGGAGGACTTATACAATGAAAACCATAACACACTGCTCAAAGAGATTAAAGACAACACAAATAAATGAAAAGATGTCTCATGTTCATGGACTGGAAGAACAAATTGTTGAAATGTACATACTATCCAAATTAATTTACAGATTTAATGTAATTCCTATAAAAATCCCAATGGCATTTTTTGTAGAAATACAAAAACAACCCTAAGATTCGTAAGGAACCAGAAGGGAACCCTAAGTAGCCAAGCAATCTTGAGAAGAAAGAACAAAACTGGGGAGGCCTCACACTTCTTAATTTCAAAATATGTTACAAATTTACAGTAATCAAAACAGTATGATACTGGCATAAAGATAGACATGTAGACTAATAGAAGAGAATATAAAACCCAGAAATAAATCCACACATATACAGTCAACTGATTAATGGCGGGGGGGGGGTTGGCGGGCAAGAATACACAATGGGGAAAGGATAGTCCCTTTGACCAACAGTGTTGGGAAAAGTTGATATCCACATGCAAAAGTATAAAACTGGCCTCATTTATGTCATCCACAAAAATCAGCTCAAATTGGATTAAAGATTTCAACATAAGGCCTGAAACTCTAAAACTTCTAGAAGATAGTATAGGGGGAAAACCTCATTTTACTGGCTTTGGCAATGATTTCTTAGATATTACAGCAAAAGCACAGGTAACAAAAGCAAAGGTAAAGTGGGACTGTATTACTAAAACACTTCTCCACAGCAAAGGAAAACAATCTAAAGTGAAAAGACAACCTACAGAATGGGAGAAAATATTTGGAAACCATATAACTGATTAGAGGTTAGTATCTAAAATATATAATTAACTACCAAAACTCCATAGCAAAAAGACAAATAACCTGAAAAAATGGGCAAATGATATAAATAGGCATTTCTTCAAAGAACACATACATAAAATAAGTGTTGATGAGGATGTAGAAAAATTGGAAACTTTGTGCACTTTTGGTAGGAATGGAAAATGGTGCAGCTGCTATAGAGAAAAGTATGGAGGTTCCTCAAAGAATTAAAAATAGAACTACCATATGATTCAAGAATCCCACTTCCAGTTATTTATCCAAAATAATTACAGTCAGAATTTTGAAGAGATATCTGAACTCACGTGTTTATTGCAGCACTGTTCACAATAGCCAAGAGGTGGAAGCAACCTAAATGTCCATCACAGATGAATGAATTAAAACAACAACAACAACAACAACAAATGTGGCATATACATACAATGGAATATGATTTGGCTAGAAAAAAGGAAGGAAACCTTTTTTTTTTTTTTTAAGGAAATCTTGTAATATGCTACGACGTAGATGAACTTTGAGGGCATTATGCTGAGATAAGCCAGTCACAGAAGAAAAAGTACTGCATAATTTCACTTTATATGGTATCTATTGTAGTTAAACTCACTGAAGCAGAAAATAGTAGCTGCCAGAACTTGAGAGGATGAGAAAATGGGGAGTTGCTGTTCAATGGGTATAAAGTTCAGTTATGCAAGATGAAAAAGTTCTAGAGATAGGCTGTAAACATTGTGCCTATAGTTTACAGTACTGTAATATACACTTGAAATACTGTTAAAGGTAGATCTCAGGTTACATGTATTTTACTATACTGGAGGAGAAAGAGATGCATAAGTTACTTACTTTATAACTTAAAAAAAAACTTGAGAAAAAATTCAGATAGGAGCAGCAAAAGCAAAGAGCTAGAAACAGAGCCAGCTTAAATGACTTATCCACTGAAATATACGAGTAAATATGTTGAACATTGCGATAAGCAGTAGACTCTTTATGTCTCAAACCCTTTACAAGCTGGATATTCACATATTTAGCATTTAACTATACTCTTAAAGGCAAGGGCATAGAGTAACTGACTTGTGATTCACTTAAGTAATTTCAGGTGATCTAGTTTTGGTTCTGAAATACTCATTATAAAAGCATCATTAAATTAAATAACCCTAGAAAGGGCAAGGTATGTGAAACATATTGCAAGTTTCTCACCAAGTAGGAAAGATCCATACTAAGATTATTGCCTTTGATATGAACATTTTTAAAAAATCAAGAGGACATCTGGTCAAGATGGCTTGGTCACTTCTTGCATAGATGCATCTTTTCTGCTCCAAAAATATACATATATATGCATACATACATACAATATACATGGTTATGTATGTATGTATATATCCACAACATACATACATATTTATATATACAAAGATATACACAAAGACAAAACTAGGGTCAGAAACAAGATAAATATTTCTGTGAAAGAGAAAAACAGAAACTTCAAGTGATAATAGAGGATGAAACTCTTCCTGGTATCCCTCTGCAATTATTGTTTTATATTTTTTGAACTTTATATAAATGGTATTATAGTGCATGTGTTTTTCTGCATCCACCTATTTAAGTTTTTTAAAAATAGACTTTATTTTTAAAAGTTTTAGATTTATAGAAAAATTGAGGGGATAGTACAAAGATTTCCCATACACTCCACACCCAGTTTCCCTTATAATTAACATCTTACATTATTATAGCACATTTCTTTAAATAAACCAATATTGGTATATTAACTGTCCTGTTTGGAACTCTCTGTGCTTCCTGGATTTGATTGACTATTTCCTTTCTCATATTAGGGAGTTTTTGACTATAATCTCTCCAAATATTTTATCAGACTCTTTCTCTTTCTTCTTCTGGGACCCCTATAATTCAAATGTTGCTGCATTTAATGTTGTCCCAGACATCTCTGAGACTGTCTCCAATTCTTTTCATTCTTTTTTCTTTATTCTGTTCCTTGGCAATTATTTCTACCACTCTATCTTCCAGCTCACTTATTTGATCTTCCTCAAACTGCTACTGATTCCTTCTAGTGTATTTTTAATTTCAGTTATTGTATTGTTCATCATTGTTTGTTCTTTAATTCTTATAGGTCCTTGTTAAATATTTCTTATATTTTCTCCATTCTATTTCCAATATTTTGGATCACCTTTACTATCATTATTCTAAGTTCTTTTTCAGGTAGATTGCCTATTTACTCTTCATTTATTTGGTCTTGCAGATTTTTACCTTGCTCCTTTGTCTGCAACATATTTCTCTGTCTCCTTCATTTTGTTTAACTTACTGTGTTTGGGGTCTCCTTTCCACAGGCTGCAGGGTCATAAGTTCCTCTTGCTTCTGGTGTCTGCTCCAAGTGGGTGAGGTTGACCCAGTGGTTTGGGTAGGCTTCCTGGTGGTGGTGGGGAACTGGTACCTTTGTTCTGGTGGGTGAAGGTTGGATCTTGACCCTCTGATGGGCAGGGCCATGTCAGGTGGTATGCTTCAGGGTGTCTGTGAGCTTAGTATGACTGTAGGCAACCTGTCTGATAATTGGTTCCTATCCTGCTAGTTGTTTGATGCTCAACATCACTCATTATTAGAGACATTCAAATCAAAACTACAGTGATATATCACCTCACACTGATGAGAATGACCATTATCAAAAAAATCTACAAACAATAAATGCTGGAGAGGGTGTGGAGAAAAGGGAACCCTCTTGCACTATTGGTAGGAATGTAAATTGATACAAACACTATGGAGAACAGTATGGAGGTTCCCTAAACAACAGAAAACAGAACTACCATATGATCCAGCAATCCCACTACTGGGCATATACCCTGAGAAAACCATAATGCAAAAAGACACATGTACCCTCAGTGTTCACTGCAGCACTATTTACAACAGCCAGGACATGAAGGCAACCTAAATGCCCATTGAGAGATAAATGGATACAAATGTGGTACTTAGTGATAAAAAAGAATGAAACTGGGTCATTTGTAGTGATTTGGATGGACCTAGAGTCTGTGATACAGAGGAAGTCAGAAAGAGAAAAACAAATATCGTATATTAATGTATATGTATGGAATCTAGAAAGATGGTACAGATGAGCTTATCTGCAGGGCAGGAATAGAGATACAGATGTAGAGAATGGATATGTGGACACAGCAGAGGAAGGGGAAGGTAAGATGAATTGGGAGGGTTGGATTGACATATATACACTACCATGTGTAAAACAGATAGCTAGTGGGAAGCTGCTGTATAACACAGGAAGCTCAGCCCAGTGTTCTGTGATGATGGGGTGGGATGGGGTTTGGGGTGGGAAGGAAGCTCAACAGGAATGGGATATATATGTACTTACAGCTGATTTATGTTGTATAGCACAAACCAACACAACATTGTAAAGCAATTATACTAAAAAAAAAAAAAACCCCACAACCCACAAAAAACACAAAACAATAAAGTCCATAGCTTATTTAGATTTCCTTAGTTTTTCTCTAACATCCTTTTTGTGTTCCAGGACTCCATCCAGGATATCATACTACACTTAGTTTTCATATGTCTTTAGTCTCCTCTTTGCTATGGCAGTTTCTCAAACTTTTCTTGTTTTTAATGATCTTGACATTTTTGAGGAGTACTGGTCAGATATTTTATAGGATGTTCCACTACTAGAATTTTTCTGCTGTTTCTCATGGTTATATTGTGGTTATGGATTACTAGAAGGAAGATTATAGAGAAAAAGAAGCAACTCTGATCACATTATACCAAGCATACAAACTATCAACATGATTTATATCCAAGCTTTGCTTTGATTGCCTGACTGAGGCGGTGTTTGTTAGGTTTCTACACTGTAACATAATTTTTTTTTCCTGTATTTCCATTCTGTACTCTTTGGAAAGATGTCACCAAGAGTAGCTCAAAATTAAGCGGTTGGGAGTTATGCTTCCTTTCCTTGAGGCAGAGCATCTACTAGTACATTAATCATTTTTTAAAATTAATCAATTTATTTTAATTGGAGGCTAATTACAATTTTGTGGTGGTTTTTACCATACATCGACATGACTCAGCCACAGGTGTACATGTGTCCCCCATCCCAAACCCCCCTCCCACCTCCCTCCCAATCCTATCCCTCTGGGTTGTCCCAGTGCACTGGCTTTGAGTGTCCTGTTTCATGCATCAAACTTGGACTGGTCATCTATTTCACATATGGTAATATACATGTTTCAATGATATTCTCTCAAATCATCCCACCCTCACCTTCTCCCATAGAGTCCAAAAGTCTGTTCTTTATATGTGTCTCTTTTGCTCTCTTGCACATAGGGTTGTCATTACCATCTTTCTAAATTCTCTATATATTTGTATACTGTATTGGTGCTTTTCTTTCACTTTGTATAATAGGCTCTAGTTTCATCTAAATTATTAGAAGTGACTCAAATGCATTCTTTTTAATAGCTCAGTAATATTCCATTGCATATATATACCACAACTTTCTTATTCATTCATCTGCCAATGGACATCTAGGTTGCTTCCAATTATTCTTCATGTGATATTTGTCTCCTCTCCCTCATTTATTGATTCACTGAATGATCTTATTATCAGTATTGGCTCACAGATATTCTATACTTTGGGTTATAATCCAAAATTAATTTACCTAGTTTGTTGTACAAATTGTTCCATCTTTAGTTATTGGAAACTCTCAGTTGGCTCCTGTGTGCCTCTGACATATCCCCAATATTTTTACATTATTTTAAGCACCTGATTACTTTCTTGCACTACAACATGCTCAGCATCTTTTCTCCCATTCTTTCATTGAGGTTGTGTTATATATTTGTAATAGTTAAATTCTCGTCACAGTCTGCATTCTTTCCAGGGGTTACTCAATCTCCTAAATGATTTTTTTTAAATATTTATATTAAGTGTCATTCTTTATGCTGTACAGTTTCATGGGTTTTGACAAATGCATTTCTCACATCCACTATCATACTATCACACAGAAAATTTATACTGCCCTAAAAATCCTCTGTATTCACCCATTACTCTCTTCTCCACTCCTCCTGAAGTCCTGGCAACCATTGTTTACTGTTCCTACAGTCTTGTGTTTTTCAGAATGTCATATAATTGAAATCATACAATATGTAGTCTTTTCAAACTGGCTTCCTTCACTTATTAATAAGCATTTGTAGTCCCTCTATGTCTTTTTGTGACTTGGCAGATTATTTCTTTTTATTGCTGAATTATATCCCATTGTATAGATGTAGCACAGATGAATGCATCCACTTATCTATTGAAGGACACCTTGATTGCTTCCAGTTTCTGGTAATTATGAATAAAAACTGCTGTTAACAGTCACATGCTGGTTTCTGTATGAATGCAAGTTTTTAAATCAATTGAGTAAATAACTAGGAACTTCATTACTGGATTGTATGGCAAAGCATGTTTAACTTGGTAAGATACTGCCAAACTATCTTCCAAAGAGGTTGTGCCATTTTGCATAAGAGCAATGAATAAAAGTTCCTGTTGTTTAGCATCCTCAATAGTATTTGGTATTGTCAATTTTAGCCATTCTAATAGGTGTGTAATGGCATCTCATTATTATTCTATTTTGCAATTTGCAGGTGACAAATGATGATGAACTTCTTTTCATATGCCTATTTGACAAGTATATAACTTCTCTGGTGAGGTGTCTGTTCCTTTGCCCATTTTTAAATTGGGTAGTTTGTTTTACTACTGTTGAGTATTAGGAGTTCTTTGTTGTATTTTGGATATAAGTACTTTATGAGACATGTGTTTTGCAAATATTTTCTTCCAGTGTGTGGTTTGTCTTTTGATTCTCTTAAAAGCATCTTTCATATAGCAAAGTTTATAATTTTAATAAAGTAGGATTTATCGATTTTTTGTCTCATAAATCATGCTTTTTGTGTTGTACCTATAAATACATCACCAAACACAATGTCACTTAAATTTTATGTTTTCATCTAGAAGATTCATAATATTATGTTTTACATTTAAATCTATAATCTATTCTGAGTTAATTTTTTGAAGAATGCAAAATCTATGTCTAGATTTTTTTTTTTTTTTGCATGTGGATATACAGTTGTTCTGGAGAAGGCAATGGCACTCCACTCCAGTACTCTTGCTTGGAAACTCCCATGGACAGAGGAGGCTGGTAGGCTGCAGTCCATGAGGTCGCTAAGAGTCAGACATGACTGAGTGACTTCACTTTCACTTTTCACTTTCATGCGCTGGAGAAGGAAATGGCAACCCACTCCAGTGTTCTTGCCTGGAGAATCCCAGGGACGGGGGAGCCTGGTGGGCTGCCATCTATGGGGTCGCACAGAGTCGGACAAGACTGAAGTGACTTAGCAGCAGCATACAGTTGTTCTAACAAAATTTGTTGAAAAGATTATCCTTTCTCCATTGAGTTGCCTTTGCTCCCTTATCAGAGATCAGTTCACTATATTTGTGAAAGTTTACTTCTGGAGTCTTTATTTTACTCAATTTATTTTGTTTTCAACCAGCATCAAACTACTTGATTATAGTTAAAGTTAGGTAACATCAGTCTTTCAACTTTGTTCTTCTTCTTCAGTATTGTGTTGAGCATTCTGGATATTTTCTCTTTCCATATAAACTTAGAATTAGTGTGTCTATATCCAGCATATCTATATGCTGGGATTTTGTTGGGACTGTGTCTTCCAATCTATAAACAGAGAATATCTCTGCATTTATTTATGTCTTTAATTTTTCACCAGGCTTTTATATTTTTCTGCATATAGATCCTACACATATTTTGTTAGATTTGTACCTTAGATTAGATTTGTACCTTAGTATTTCACTGTTCTGTGGTGCTATTATAAAGGGTGTTGTGCTTTTTATTTCAATTTTAATGGTTCATTTCTTGGTATACAGGAGAGCAATTGATTTTCAAATACAAATCATATATCTCCAACTTTCATATACTCCTTAGTTCTAGTAATTGTTTCATGTTCTTGTTGATAGATTGGAATTTTCGACAAAGACATACATGTCACCTATTAACAAAGATAGCTTTATTTTTTCCTTCCCAATCTGTGTGCTTTTTAATTTCTGTTCCTTTACTTTTTGCACTAGCTAGAATTTCCAGTACAGAGATGAAAAGAAATTGAAAAAGGGGACATACTTGTCTTGTTTCTGATCAGAAGAGAAAACACCCAGGCTTTCACCATTAAGTATGATGTTAACTGCGGGGTTTTGTTGGTATACTTTACCAAGTTGAAAATGTTCCCCTCTATTCCTAGTTTGCTGAGAGTTTGTGTCATTAATGGGTGTTTGTATTTTGTCAAATGCCTTTTCTACATCAACTGAAATAATATTTTTTCTTCTTTAGTCTGTTGGTATGGTAGATTACATTAATTGGCTTTCAAAAGTTGAATCAGTCTTGGATATCTGGAAGAAATCCAATTTAATAGTGATATATAATTATTGGATTTGATTTCCTAATGTTTCATTTTTTAATCAAAATATCAAAATATTTTTTAATAAAAATATTTCGATTTTCCTAATACAACAGTCCCCCTTTATCCAGTTTCAATTTCTGTGGTTTCAGTTACAAAGATCAACTGTGGTCTGAAAATATTAAATGGAAAATTTCAGAAATAAACAATATATAAGTTTTAAACTCTACACAGTTCTGAGTAGTATGATGAAATCTTGTACTATTCCACTCTCTCCGGCTCTGTCCTACCCAGGACATGAATCATGCCTTTGCTCAGCATATCCACCCTGTATGCCCCATTAAGTAGCCATCTTGGTTATCAGATCAACCATCACAGTATTGCAGTGCTTATGTTTAAGTAACCTTTCAGTTAATAATGGCCACAAAGCTCAAGAGTAGTGATGCTGGCAATTTGGATATTCCATAAATTAAAATTTTTCATAGGTAGGTACTGTTGCTTAGTCGCTCAGTCAAGTCTGACTTGTCATGACCTCATGGACTGCAGCACACCAGGCTTCCCTGTCCTTTACCATCTCCAGGAGTTTGCTCAAACTCATGTCCATTGAGTCAATGATGCCATCCAACCATCTCATCTTCTGTTGTCCCCTTCTCCTCATGCCCTAAATCTTTCCCAGCTTCTGGGTCTTTTCCAATGTGTCGGCTCTTCACATTAAATGACCAAGGTATTAGAGCTTCAGTATCAGTCCTTCCAATGAATATTTAGGGTTGATTTCCTTTAGGATTGACTGGTTTGATCTCCTTGCAGTCCAAGGGACTCTCAAGGGTATTCTCTAGCACCACATTTCGAAAGCATCAATTCTTCGGTACTCAGCCATCTCTATGGTCCAACTCTCACATCCATATATAAGAAAAAAACAAAAACAAAACTAAGTTTCAGTACAATCTGTGGTTTCAAGCATCCACTGGGGGTCTTGGAATGTATCTCCTGAAGATAATAGGGGACTACTCTATTTAGAACTTTTGCATCTATGCTCAAGAGAGATATAGGTTCATGATCCTTCTTTACTGTAATATCTTTATCTGATTTTGGTATTAACCTAAGGCTGATTTCAAAGTCAGTAAGAAAGTGTTTCTTTTGCTTCTATTTTCTGGAAAAGACTGTAGAGAATGGATATTTTCTGCTCTCTTTTAGTGTATCAATTATATCTTTTTATAATTTTTAGTAAAATACCTTAGAGTTTGCAATATAGCTTTAAAACTAATCTAAGTCCACTATCACATAATATGATACCACTTGACAGATAGTGGAGATACCCTGTAACAGTTATACACACCAAATACAATTCCTTCTTTCTATCCTTCATTCTATCATTCCTGCCATCCATTACACTTATTCATATCCTCTAATTACCTATCATGTTGCTATTACTACTTGGAAGAGTTATCTTTCAGATCATTTAAAGTAGGAAATTAAAAATTCTATTTCACCTTCATGTATCCTTTTTCCTACACTCTTCCTTTCTTTATAGAGATCTTATTTTCTGACATATATAATTTTCCTTCTCTCTGGAGAACTTTTAAACAGAAATATCTCTTGTAAGGCAGGTTTCCTGGTGACAAGTTCCCTCAGTTTTTGTTTGATGGTCTTTATTTTTCCTCCACTTTTGAATGACTGTTTTTCCTGGATACTGAATTATAGGTAGGTATTTTTCCCTTTCATCACTTTAAGTATTTTACTCCACTCTCTTCTTGCTTGCATGATTTCTGAGGAGAAATCCAATGTAATTATTATCTTTATTTCTCTATTGGTAAAGAGTTTTTCTTTGGCCGTTTCCAAGATTTTCTCTTGGTCTTCAGTTTTCTGTGTTTGAACATGATATGCTTAGGTGGGGTTTTTTTTTTTTTTTTTTTTTTTGGTATTTATCCTACTTTGTGTTCTTTGCTTGGATCCTGGATCTGTAATGCATTATCTGTCATTGATTTTGGAAAATTCTCAGTCATTCTTATTTCAAATATTTCTTTTTTTCCCCTTCTGCTCCTTTCTTCTTCCACTATTCCAATAATGTGCATGGTACACCTTTTGAAATTGTCCTTGGATATTCTGTTACATTTTTAAAGTCTTTTTTTAAATCTTCGCATTTCAGTTTGGAAGGTTTCTATTGACATGTCTTCAAGCTACTAACTCAATCTTTCCTCTTCTGTATCCAGTCTGCTGATGAGCCTATCTAAGGCATTGTGTTTTGTTTTTTTTTTTTTTTTTTGGTCATGTCACATGGTTTACAGAGTCTCAGTTCCCTGACCAGGGATTGAACCTGGCAATGAAAGCCCAGAATCCTAACCACTAGGCCACAGGGAACTCCCAAAGGCATCATTTCTGTTACACTGTTTTTGATTTCTTACATCGCTTTCTAGAGTTTTTCTGTCTGCTTATATTATCCATTTGTTCTTGCATGTTGTAAACTATTTCTAGCAGACTCATTAGCATATTAGTTATAGCTATTTTTAAAAAACCTGTGTCATATCTGAGCTTCGTTCTGATGTTGGTTTTGTCTCTTGAGACTGTGGTTTATCTTTTGGTAAGCTGTATCACTTCTTTTTGTTGAATGGAAAAAATCATTTCTTTTTTGTTACATTATATGTAACAACAGTAGAAACTGAGATAAACAGGCCCTTCATGTGAGGTTTTATGTTAATCTGGCTAGAAGTTGGGCTGTGTTTAATGTTTGCTTTAGCTGCAGGTGTCAGAGGTTTTTCAGTTTCCTCTAATATCCTTGTTTTTGTCTCCCTTGTTTTCTTTGAGTTTCCCTAAAAACATTTTAGAGTTTGACCCTTGCAGGTTCTTCAGTTATAATTCAGTTATCATACTGAAGACCTGTTGATGTGGTAGTAAGGTGCAGGGTATGGGAAAACATTCTGCATCTTATAATTAAGTCTCAGGTATTTTTTTTTTCATTTATTAGTTGGAGGCTATTTACTTTACAATATTGTAGTGGTTTTTGCCATACATTGACAAGTCTCAGGCATTTACTATGCCCATGTACCCAGCCTGTAACCTTCACAAGTATTTCACAGCTTTTATTCTCTTTCTCGTAGATGACACAGTAAGACTAGAGGGGCCTGGAGTTCAGTAATTTCCCTTCTCCCATACTAGAGAAGGCTTTGGTTAAGTTGTTTTACTTGCTGGATAGCTCTCTGTTAGGTAGAAGCTCTGGATGTATTTCAAGTTGATTCTTTTTCCTATCAACATGCCAGAAACAGAAGACTTATTCTTGGCTCTTTACATTGAGAACCCAGTGGGGTTCCTGGAGGTAAGAGTCATGAAAATGTGGGGGCCCCTTTGGCTGTGGACCCCAGAAGTTTATTACTCAAACACTAATCTATACTGTTTCCAGCAATTTGTCAAAGTTACCACTTATGTGTTCCTACCAATTTATGGCTCAGTGCTTTCTGCTTCTGATAAGCAGATCTGGGAAGTGATTCTTTGTAATTGCCTGTCTCTCCAGATTTCAAGGTTGCAGTTTGCTCTCTGACTTCAAATCTCTGATGAATCCAAGAAAATTCATTGATTTTTTAGTCTGTTCAGCTGTTCTTTCTGTTGTAAGACAGTAGTGATGACTTCTAAGCAGTTTACATGTTGGCACTGAAACCCAAAGTCTCAAACAAAACATGTTTCATTCAACATTGTTTCATCCATGTTGATACCTGTAGTTCTGTTTCATTCATTTTTTCTTCCATATCATATTCTATTTTATGAATTCACCATGCTTTATCCATTCTCCTGCTTATGAACATGTATGTTGTTCACAATCAATGCTACTATGAGCATCCTTATAACATCTCCTAATGTGTATGTGTAAAAGTTTCCCTAGGATAGATACTAAGAAGTGGGATTACTGACCTACAGTGTTGAGCATCTTTCATTTTACTGAGTATTGCCACAATGTTCTTTTTTTTCCTTTTATTTTTATTAGTTGGAGGCTAATTACTTTACAATATTGTAGTGGTTTTTGCCATACATTGATGCCACAATGTTCTTGAAAGTGGTTATACTCATTTATATTCACCCAGCAGTATATTAAAGAATTCTTACTGTTCCATACATTCACCAGTACTTGGCATTGTCAGGCCTTTAAATGTATGCCAAATGTAAAAGGGTATTAAATGATATTAAATACTATCTCATTGTAGTTTTATTTTGCATTTCTTTGATTACTAATGAGACTTTATGTATATGTTAACTGGTCATTTGTGTTTTCTCCCCTATGAACTGCCTGTTCATATCTTCTGGTCATTTTTATTGGATTGCTTGTCTCTTTCTTACTGATTTATAGAGAAAGATTTCCTTCAAATATCTCAAAAAGCACAAACCATCAAATAAAATACTGATTAATTATGTCAAAACGAAAGCCTTCTGCTTAACAAAAGACATCAGAAACAATGTTAAAAATACAAGCTACTCACCTGGTGCAGCAAGTGTTTGTATCTAGAATTCTAAAATAAAATCTATAGGTAATACTAAAACCTAAATAATCATAATCTATAAATGCTATTAAAAACTAAATAAATAATGGGAAAGAAACAGAACAGGCAATTCACAGACGGTTCCTGAAAGGCTAATGAATGTATGAATACATGCATAACTTCATTGGAAAATAGGAACAT
This sequence comes from Muntiacus reevesi, assembly GCF_963930625.1. NCBI lineage: Eukaryota > Metazoa > Chordata > Mammalia > Artiodactyla > Cervidae > Muntiacus > Muntiacus reevesi. Next base: position 143,267,078 of record NC_089271.1, on the reverse strand, counting down.
TGAAATTAAAACCATGAGATACCTTTCAAATACATTAGACTGGCCAAAATAAAAAGTCAAATATTTTAAAGTCTTAGCAAAGATGTGAAAGAGATTTCTTAAACTCTGCTCATGGAGGTGAAAATATACGTATCCTATATTACAGTAATTCCACTCCTAGATATATAATCTAGAACAGTGATTCTTAAAACGTCACTCAGACCAGCATCATCATCAGTATCTCCAGGGAACTTGGAAATGCAAATTCTCAGGTCCTACTCCAGATGTACATGACAAAAAATTCTAGGGGCAGAACCCAGCAATCTGTGTTTTAACAAGCCTTCCAGAGAATTCTGGTACATGCTAACGTTTGAGAATCACTGCAATAGAGTAATGTTTTTTCTGGCCCTTTTGACTGAGATCTATAGGAAGAAATGCATTTTATATTCTGGCCCACACACATATCACACACAAAAGCACAATAAACAAAAGCTTCAAAAAACAATAATTATCCTTACTACTCTATGGAATGCACTTTGATATTTTCTATTTCTTTAAAATACTGCTGCTTGTGACCTATTAATAGTAATCTAAAGTTTGAAAAACTGTCCTAGAGAAACTCCTGTACATGTGCAACAGGAGATATGTACAATAGTATTTGTTGCAGAACTGTCTATAATGGAAAAAAAGAAAAAAAATCTTCAGGAGAATGGATAAATGAATTATAGTATTTTTCTACAATGGAATACTACACAGTTCCTCATATCTTTAGAAATAAATTTTAAAAACATGTATATTGAGTCAAAAAGCAAGTTGTAGAAGGATATGTAGAGTATGATATCATCTATATAGTTTAAAAAGAAATAAAATTACATGTTGTTTATGAATATACAGATTTATAGTAAAAGTATAAAACATGTGTGGGAATGATAAATGGCAAACACAGGATGGTGGTTACCACTGGAAAAGAAAAAGGGGAATAGGAGCAGTGAGGGATACATGAAAGTTTCCAGGTGTCTCTGTAAGGCCTTATTTTTAAAAATCAACCAAATATGGAAACTGTTAATAATTGACAGGGAATTCCCCGGCAATCCAGTGGTTAGGGTTCCACATTCTCACTGCCAAGGGCCTGGGTTCAATACTGGTCAGAGAACTAAGATCCCACAAGTCATGTGGTGCGGTCAAGGGGAAAAAAAAGGCAAGAATTGGTAAAGAAAGTTGGTTCAGTACAAAGGTTCTTGCTATATTATTCTCTGTAACTTTTCATAATTAATAATTTTAATAAACAATAAAAATTCAGCTACCCTTGAACATCAAGAATATATTAGAAATGTAATCAGTCAAAGGAAACAGCTTAATAATCTTCGACAACACCTTTTGAAAAATTTAGGGACACCCAGGACCTAACATTATTTTTCTGGTTTTGTTTTTTAAATTGAACACAAGTATATGCTCCAGGGTCTTGTGTTGCTTTTTTGAGTGACATGATAATGAAATTTTCAATTCTGGATGTAACACATACCATGAATGTGACATAATGATCTGATCAACAAAACAAGGATTATTTACAACTTTTCTTAGATATTCGCCAATTCCTCAAGGCTTAGAGGCCCTGTGCTTTCATTTTGCTGCTAAGCTACCAGCAATTTAAGTCATATGTCATATGAAAGCCAGGTGGAGCATTCTGAAGAGAAAACTCATGTGGTAACAGCAAACCCTACTCACAACCAGGCACATGGCTACTAGATATAGTGGACCTATGAATTTTTCTTTAGTTGAGGGTTTCTAGTGGGCATGGACTAAAGTCTGATCAAGATTTCTTTAAAATTCTTGTTTTTTAAACAAAATTCTAAGGATAGTTTATGACGTTAGAAAACCACAATGAACATCATAGGAAATATGCTACTTATATAGTCAGAGCTACTTATATAGCAGAGAATTAATAGTAAAGGTCAAAGAAAAACGCAATCATTGTGCCGATGTCATGATTCTTTGGTATAATCAAAGCTAATACAAAAGTATTACTTTAAGTAGAGGTAAATAAAAATGAAAACAACCCATTTTTTTTTCTTGGTTTGGCCTATACCTTGTTTGGCTCCCCTGGATTATATGAAGAAAACATAGGAATTTTTCGGATCTCTTCCTCTGACAAACGATTTCTCTGGATCTCATCTTCTGGGACAAATTCTATTGGCTGCGTCAGCTTCTTAGGCCCAGTCCAACACTGCTCAGGTGAATTATCAATAACTTTTGCCACATGGAGACTGGGACCTTTACCCTGTGCTGCCTGTTTTCCCTTGTCCTGGAGTAATGACGGGTTCTCAGCTGTGCCACTATCTCCCACTGATGTAGCTGAGACCAGTGAGTGGGAAGCAAAGGGTTCACCTCTCATTAGTTGGAACTCTTCAAGACGCTTTTTCATTATCATCTCTTGGTAAAAACTTTCCAGCTTGTTCATGGGATCACCTTTGTTCTTCTTTTGGGGTTCATCTGGATCAAGACAAAGAGATACGGAAGTTCTACAAAGCCTACCAAAACAACCTTTGACAAATTAATAAAAATTAAATCTTGAATCTCAGATAATGAAACTCTACTGGGGTAGATATTTACCTGTGAAAAATGACAATAATATATAGCTATGTTATTACAGTGCATCTTGGGTAAGCCCGGGACTATGGTGAGGCAAGTGAGGCATCTGGGGTCCAAAATTTGAGGTGCTCACTCTCAGGGTCATGCAAGTACATGCATCTAACTGATAAAGGCATTTGAAAAAATGTAACTAGTATGGCATTATCACACTTCACAAAATTAATAATAATTCCTTACCATTATCTGCTACTAAATTCATATTCAAATGGCCCTGATTTTCTCAAAGATGTCTTTTTACACTTGGTTCAAGATCTAAACCAGCCATTAGCTGTTATGTCTTAAAACCTCATTAAACACACACACACACACACACACACACACACACAGAGCTTCCCTTCTTTCTCAGTCCTCAAATCTTTTTCTCCCCCAATCCCACTTATTCATTAGAGAAGCCACATCATTTGATCAGAACAAATGAATTTAATTAGTTGTTCCTCATGATATTATTTAACTTGTTCCTCAATCCCCTCTATTTCTTACAAACTGGTAGTCAAATCTAGAGCTATGCTACCATGTGGCCACTAGCCACATGAGTCTATTTAAATTAATTTTTTAAATGTTAGTTCCTCTGTTAAACTATGAATATCAAATGTTCAACAAGCACATGTGGCTACTAGATGTCATTCTGGGCAGAATAAAGACCATTTACATTATTGTAAAAAGTTGTATTGGATATTGCTGATCTAGATTTGAGCTCAATATTTTTAGGCAAGAATCCTCCATATATTATATAGATGTATATTTCCTATTACATCATATCATTAGGCACATAATGTTCAGTGGTCCCATTTCTAGTGATGTTAAAATTGATCAGTAGATTCAGGTGTTTTTGGTCTGATCCTTCCATTATGAAGTTTTCCCATTTGCTTTTTAACTAAGGGGTTTGCATCCATTGATGACCTTTGCTTAAATCCATTAATTTATTAAGAGTTGTAAAGTGGAGCTCCCCTAATTCTATTATTTATTCTGTACTTATTATTTCTTTTGTATTAATTATTTGGAATCCTATAATGGACTTACCGTCATCAACTATTTGGTTTCCCTATATAAGTTCATACAGGAAAAGTAGGACAAAATCTTGATTTGTTTCCCATTATTTTTCAACTATAAGAGTTTAATGAGTTGGTACTTTAAAAGTGTCCAATGATGACCAATGATTATTTTTAGTATAATTGTGAGACATGTATTTTCATATATTTGATGTGTTTCAATTAAATGTAGTCATTCTTTTTAGTGATCAAGTTATTCCACTTAGGATCAGTGCATGCGTGCAAAGTTGCTTCAGTTGTGTCCAACTCTTTACAACCCTATGGAATGTAGCCTGCCAGGCTCCTCTGTCCACAGGGATTCTCCAGGAGAGACTACTCGAGTGGGTTGCCATACCCTCCTCCAGGGAATCTTCCCCACCCAGGGATTGAACCCATGTCTCCTGAGGTTCCTGCATTGCAGGCAGATTCTTTACCGCTGAGCTACTGGGGAAGCCCTAGGATCAGTGAAAGTCCCTTAAAATTGACTCCTGTACTGCTTTCTAGTTTTCTGGCATAGCAAGATATCTTAAGTTCATCTTGCATATTTCCTAACTCAAACCTGAAATATTTTTCTAAGGACCACTGGCTCCTGTTAGTGTGAAATATTATTTAGAAACAACAATATGTTGCTAAATCTGTTCATAAATGTTGAGCTGTTGTTGCTTCTAGGCCTTTTTCAGTGAATAAAGGTAGGAAAATTTTTATGAAAAATAAATCATAAATTTATACTGGTATTTCCACTTCAAATTAAGATTACAAGATTATTACTTAAGTCCATGATTTTTTTTAAGTCCATGATTTTTGACTCCTATCTCTCTCACATGTGCTTAGGATACTGGTTCGTAATGATATTAACAAATTATTTATTAGCTTTTTCCTACAATAGATAGAATTTTAAAATGTCAATAACAATACTAACATGATTATCAACAATAAAACTACTGAATACAGTTTTAAAATTCTTTGCAGTTACTTTTGTCCTTTAAATTATATCCCATTAGGAATATGCAAATATTATTTTAAATCATTTTAAATAACTTTTCTCTGTATGGTTATGGTACCAACTTTATTCATAGTTAGGCTAATTTGCTTCAGGCTGTTTATAAATTTCAGGGATTTATTTTTTCCCTTTTGATTAATTTTTAAAATTATGCAAAACATTTACATGGGTCTAAAATGAAAACGAGGGCTTCCCTCATAGCTCAGTTGGTAAAGAATCTGCCTGCAACGCAGGAGACCCCAGTTTGATTCCTGGGTCGGGAAGAACTGCTGGAGAAGCGATAGGTTACCCACTCCAGTATTCTTGGGCTTGCCTTGTGGCTTAGGTAGTAAAGAATTCACCTGCAATGTGGGAGACCTGGGTTCGGTTCCTGGGTTGGGAAGATTCCCTGCAGACGGGAAAGGCTACCCATTCCAGTATTCTGGCCTGGAGAATTCCATGGACTGTATAGTCCATGGGGTCACAAAGAGACACGACTGAGCAACTTTCACTTCACTTCACTAAAGTGAAAACTGTATTATACAGTACCTTCAAAGAAGTCTTGCTTTCCATCTCTGTAAACCTCATCCCACTCTTTTCCTTCTCCATAAATAATAATTTTACTAGTTTTGGCTTTATGGTTCCATTGCTTCTTTTTTGAAATATAACTAAATAGGCACAAACACATAACACATGCACACACATATCTGTGTGTGTTTATGTTTTTATTTAGTTGGTCAGTCATGTCCAACTCTTTTGTGACCCCATGAACTGTAGCCCATCAGGCTCCTCTGTCCATGGGATTTCCCAAGTAAGAATACTGGAGTAGGTTGCCATTTCCTTCATATATATATATATATAAAATTCAGTATATCCCCTTCTCCTATATAAAAGGTAACTTACTATAAACACTGTTCTACAACTTACTTAACACTTAAGTTCTTGCACTTAACAATATATCCTGGCAATAATTCCATGTTAATGTAGAGAGCTCTTCCCTTTCCTTCTTATAGTTGCACAGTACTTCACTGTGTGGATGTACAAGAGTTTATTCAACTACTCCCCTACGTGATGCACCCTGGTGTTGTTTCCAGTCTTTACTGCTACTGTGAATAATGCCCTGACAAACAGCCTGTGCATACAGGATTTTGTATTTTCTCAGTATATCTTTAAAATAGATTCTAAGAACTGGCACTGCTGAGATATAGGGCAAATGTATAACAAATTTTTCTCTATGTTTTTCTAAATTTCATTCTGTAAGAATTGCATTATTCTGCATTTCCACCAGCAAGGTATAAGAATATTTATGGAAGGATTTCTTAAGACCTAAAAAGCAGTAACTATTAAGGAATACATTGACAAATTCAGATACATTAAAATTAAAAGCTTCTGTTCATTAAAAAGATCCTAAAGAAAAAACTCACAGAATGGGGAAAGATATTTGTTGTACAAATAATTGATAAAGAAGAGAATCACTAGGAAAAAGGGCAAAAGACAGAAAAAGGTGCCTTGCAAAAGAGGAAATACATTGGCTAATAAATACAAGGAAAATGCTCAATATCATAATTCATGGAAATACTAATTAAGAAGGGAATACCATATTGGCAAAAAATAAAAAATAAAAAATAAATACCAATACCACATGTCAGTGAGGTTGTGAAGCAAATACATTGCTGGTAGGAATGTGCAAATCACTATAACATTATCTACTGACACTGAATATGCTCATAATATGACCCATCAATCCCACTCCTACATATATACCCTAGAAGAATTTGAGCATAGTGCACCAGGGTATAATAATAAGAATATTTAGATCAGTACTATTTATAATAGCCTGAAACTAGCAAAAATATAAATGTCCATCTAAGAAGAATCAATTATAAAACTGTAGCAAGTTTATATAATAAAATCCTATATTACAACAAAATCAGCAAATTTTGGCTACATATGATCAAGTAGATGAATACACTAATGTATACACTCAAAAGTATTTATTCAGTGGCCATTCTGATCCAGGTACTATTCCAGGTTCTTGGGAAACATTGATAAATAATACAAAGATCGCTATCTTCAAAGAACTAAGTGAATTATATGGTATGCTAGAAGGTTATGAGTGCTGTGAAAAAGAAAAAATACAGCAGGAAAAGGGATAACTGGAAGGGTTGAGGGTGGTGGTAGGGTTGGTGGCAATTTTAATGTTGGTCTGAGTAGGTCTCATTGAGAAGGTAACATTTGAGAGAAGACTTATAGAAAGTGAGGTAATCTGTCATCCTGATATTGGAGTGAGGGCTCCATGGTAGGAGTAAGTTTCAAAAAGTTTTTAAAGTCTGAAATTATACAAAGTATTTCTCTGAACACAATGGAATCACATTAGGGATCTACAACTAGAAGAAATCTTGGAAAATATAAATATCTGGATATTAAACAAACACATTTCTAAATAACCCATAGGTCAAAGAACTTCCAAATGAAATTTAAAAATATTCTGAACTAAATAAAAATGAAAACACAACATAACATTTCTGGATAGAGATAAAACAATGCACAGAGCTTTAAACACCTATATCAGAAAGGAGGAATGGTTTCAAAGCTATAACTTGAGCTTCCAATTTAGGAAACTAAAAAAAGAGCACACACAAAGCAAGCAGAAGTAAGAAAATAATAAAGATTACAGAATCAGTGCAACAGAAAACAGGGGAAATATGGAGAAAAATCAATGAAATCAAAAGCTAGTTCTTTGAAAAGATTAACAAAATGGCAAATTCTTAGCTAGACAAACCAAGAAAATAAGAAGGAAGACAAAAATGACTAAAGTCAAGAATTAAAAGGGAGGGATCATTACCGATCCTATACCAATAGAAACAATTAAAAGGGATAATTATATATAACTTTAGGCCAGCAAATGAGAAAGCTTAGATGAGTGGACAAATTCCTAGGAAGATATGAATTACCAAAGCAGTCTTAAGAAGAAAAAGAATAGCTGAAAAGCCTATAATAAGAGAGCTTGAATTAGTGGTCAACAAACTGCTCACAAAGAAAAGTCCAGATTCAAATGGTTTCACTGGTGAATTCTACCAAATATTTAAGAAATAATATCAATCCTGCACACTTTCAGAAAATAAAGGAGGAGGTAATATTTTCCAACTTATCTATTATGTCATTATTATACTGAAACCAAAGTTTAAAAAGATACCACAAACAAAGAAAAATCACAGGACAATAACTCTCATGAAAATAGGCACAAAAATCCTCAACAAAATATTAGTAAGTCTAATTCAGCAACATATAAAAATGATTATGATACACTTGTAAGTGGGTTTATCCCAGGGATGAAAGATTGTTTTAACATATAAAGAGCAGTTAATACAATGTCATATTAACAGACTAAAACTTTAAACCACATATTCACTACAGTAGGTGCAGAAAAAGCAGTAAACGGAATCTAACACCCATTCATGATTTTCAAAAAACTCTCAAATAACTAGGAATAGAAGGGAACCTCTTCAACCTGCATGGGGTAGGCACCAAAGATGTCTGCAACCTGCACCCTGCGATCTTTGAAAATGTCGCATAGTAAAAGGGACTCTGCAGATGTGATTGTCACTGATTATGGAGGTGGGCCCAATGTAATTATAAGGGTCCTTACAAGAAGGAGGAAGAAGGGTCAGAAACAGTGGGAGATGTAGGATGGAAGTAGAGGTAAGAGTAATGTGAGGAAGGGGCCATGAACCAAGAAATGCAGGCGGATTCCAGAAGCTGAAAAAGGCTCCCCTAGAGAATCCCAGAAGGAATACAGCCCTGTGAACATCTTGATTTTAGGACTTTTGACCTCTAGAACTGTAAGAGAAAAATTCTGTGTTGCTTTAAGCTGTTGAATTTATGGTAACTAATTACAGCATCCATAAGAAAGTAATATATTTCTAAAGGCATGCACAAAAAATCTAGAGGTAAGATCATAGTTAATGGTTAAAAACTGAATGTTTTCCCCCTAAGACTGGGAACAAGGCAAGGATGTCTCCTCTCACTACTGGTGAAATAAATTACAGAAAATCAAAATAAAGGAAGATACCTTCCATATTCATGGATTAGAATATTCAATATTATTAAAATGGAAATTTCCCCAAAATTGAATTACAGATTCAGTATAGTCCTTATAAAAATTCCAGCAGGCATTTTTTTTTTGTAGAAAAACTGACAAGCTGCTTCTAAATTTACATGGAAATATAAAGGACCTAGAATAACCAAGGCAATTTTGAGAAAGAGAAACAAAATTGGAGGAATTATACTACCTGATTTTGAAACTTATCATAAAGGTAAGGAGGTTCAGTGTGTAAGGATAGGCATATACATTGGCATACAGATCAAGGGAACCAAACTGAGTGTCCAGAAATAAACACTTATATTTATGATCAACTGATTTTTCTACAAAAAATCTTCCCTGGTGGCTCAGTCAGTAAAGAATCTGCTTGCATTGCAGGAGACCCAGGTTCAATCCCTGGGTCAGGAAGATACCCTTGAGAAGGAAAGAGCAACCCACTCCAGTATTCTTGTCTGGGAAATCCCATGAACAGAGGAGTCTGGTGGCTATAGTCCACGGGGTTGTAAGAGTTGGACATGACTTAGTGACTATACCAACATCACCATTTTTCTCCAAAAGTGCAAGGACAATTCAATGGGGAAATAATAATCTTTACAATAAATAATGCTGGGACAACTGGATATCCAAACACAAAATATGAACTTCAATCCTTCATCTTAACACAGAAAAATGAACTTAAAATAGATAATAAATGTAACTGTAAAGGCTAAAACTAAAATATTCTAGAAGAAAACATAGGAGAATCTCTTTCTGACCTTGAATTCAGCAAAGAATTCTTAGATACGATACCAAAAGCACAAGTCATAAAAGAACAAATTAATAAATTGAACTTCATTAAAATTTTAAAAATTTGTTCTTCAAAATACATTATTAAGAAAATAAAAAGAAATAGACTGGAAGAAAGTATTTGCGAAGCGTATATCTTGTAAAAGACTTGCATTCAGAATACACAAAGAACCTTCACCACTCAATACTAAGAAAGCAAACAACCCAATCAAAAACTGGGTAAAAGATTTACAGAAACTATAAAACTCTTAGAGGAAAACTTAGGCAGAAGACTCGATGACACAAATCAAAGCAAGATCCTCTATGACCCACCTCCTAGAGTAATGGAAATAAAAATGAAAGCAAACAAGTGGGACTTGATTAAACTTAAAAGCTTTTGAATAGGAAAGGAAACTATAAGCAAGGTGAAAAGACAACCCTCAGAATGGGAGAAAATAATAGCAAATGAAACAACTGACAAAGGATTCATTTCCAAAATATACAAGCAGCTCATACAACTCAATGTCAGAAAAACAAACAACCCACTCAAAAAGTAGGAAAAAGACCTAAACAGACATTTCTCCAAAGAAGACATACAGATGGCTAACACATGAAAAGATGCTCAACATTGCTCATTATTAGAGAAATGAAAATTGAAACTACAATGAGATATCACCTTACACCAGTCAGAATGGCCATCATCAAAAAGTCCACAAACAATAAATGCTGGGGAGGGTGTGGAGAAAAAAGGGAACCCTCTTGCACTGTTGGTGGGAATATAAATTGATACAGCCATTATGGAAGACGGTATGGAGATTCCTTAAGAAACTAGGAATAAAACAACCATATGGAGTTGCTTTCTGACAGTGTGGAGCAGTGTGGTGCCTGTGAGTGTCCAGCATGGCGTACCGGGGCCAGGGCCAGAAGGTGCAGAAGGTGATGGTGCAGCCCATCAATCTCATCTTCAGATACTTGCAAAATAGATCACGGATTCAGGTGTGGCTTTATGAGCAAGTAAATATGCGGCTAGAGGGCTGTATCATTGGTTTTGATGAGTATATGAACCTCATATTAGATGATGGAGTCATTCTAAAACAAAGTCAAGAAAACAACTGGGTCGGATCATGCTAAAAGGAGATAACATTACTCTGCTCCAAAGTGTCTCCAACTAGAAGTGATAGATGAAGTGAGAAATTGTTGGGCAAAACCGTTGGGTTTTTTAGGTGTCTTTTGTTAGAGATGTAGTTCTAAAACTTGTATTCATATTATGTTCTGCTCACCCTTATGTTATTACCAGATGACAATAAATGCTGTGGGACTGCTTTTATCAAAAACAACAACAACAACAACAACCATATGACCTAGCAATCCCACTCCTAGGCATATACCCTGAGGAAACCAAAACTGAAAAAGACATATGTATCCCATTGTTCACTGCAGCACTATTTACAATAGTTAGAACATTGGAAGCAACCTAGATGCCTATCAACAGATGAATGGATAAAGAAGCTGTGGTACATATACACGATGGAATATTACTCAGTCACAAAAAGGAACACATTTGAGTCAGTTCTAATGAGGTGGATGAACCTTGAACCTATTATACAGAGTGAAGTAAGTCAGAAAGAGAAAGATAAATATCATATGCTAACGCATATATATGGAATCTAGAAAAATGGTACAGAAGAATTTATTTACAGGGCAGCAGAGAAACAGACATAGAGAATAGATTTATGGACATGGGGAGAGGGGAGGAGAGGGTGAGATGTATGTAAAGAGTAACATGGAAACTTACATTACCATATGTAAAATAGATAGCCAATGGGAATTTTCTGTATGGCTCAGGAAACTCAAACAGGGCTCTGTATCACCCTGGAGGGGTGGGATGGGGAGGGAGATTCCAAAGGGAGGGGATATATGTATACCTATGGCTGATTCATGTTGAAGTTTGACAGAAAACAACAAAATTCTATAAAGCAATTATCCTTCAATTAAAAAACAAATAAATTTATAATAAAAAAAGCAAAAAAAAAAAACCTGGGTAAAAGATTTGAATAGACATTTCATCAAAAAAGACATAAGAATGGCTCATAAACACATGAAATAGCATCAAGATTATTTATTACAGAAATTAAAAATAAAACTAAAATTAGATACCAGTACACAACCACAAGAATAGCTGAATAAAAAGTATGCAATAACAATTGTTGGCAAGGATGTAGAGATGTAAGAATACTCATATATCACTGATGAGAAGGTAAAATGATACTTCTACACTGGAAAACTGTTTGGCAGTTCCTCAAACATTTTTACATAGAGTTTGACCCAGAAATTGTAAGTATTTCTATATGACCCAGAAAATATTAACTCAAGAGAAATGAAAACATATCCACACAAAAACTTGCAAATGAATGTTTATAGCATTGTTCATAATAGCCCCAAAGTTGAAACAACTCAGTATCATGAAGTGGTGAAGGGATAAACAAAAAGTGGTATATCTATACAATAGAAAACTATTTAGCAATAAAAAGAAATGAATTACTGATACATGCTACAACATGAGCAAACTTCAAAAACATCATGCCACCTGAAAGAAGCAAAATTTCAAACATCAAATAAGATTCTATTTATATGAAATATTTAGAAATGACATATTCATAAAGACAAAAATGTAGGGTACACATGGGAATTTATTTACTACAAATCAGTTCAAGGGAATTTTGCAAAGTCAAGGAAAAGTCTTAAAACTGAATGTAGTAATGACCGTACAATTCAATAAACTTAATAGAAAGTACCTAATTGAACACAATAGGTGAATTTCATCATATGTAAATTGAATACACAGAAGAACTATATGAAAAATGTCTTAATGACCTGGATAACTACAATGGTGTGGTCACTCACCTAGAGCCAGACATCCTAGAGTGTGAAGTCAAGTGGGCCTTAGAAAGCATTACTACAAACAAAGCTAGTGGAGGTGATGGAATTCCAGCTGAGCTATTTCAAATCCTAAAAGATGATGCTGTTAAAGTGATGCACTCAATATGTCAGCAAATTTGGAAAATTCAGCAATGGCCACAGGACTGGAAAAGGTCAGTTTTCATTCCAATCCCACAGAAGGGCAGTGCCAAAGAGTGCTCAAACTACCAAACAATTGTGCTCATTTTGCATGCTAGTAAGGTTAGGCTCAAAATCCTTCAAGCTAGGCATCAGTAGTACGTGAACTGAGAACTTCCAGATGCACAAGCTGGTTTTAGAAAAGGCAGAGGAACCAGTGATCAAACTGCCAACACTTGCTGGATCATAGAGAAAACAAGGAAATTCAAGAAAAACATCTACCTCTGTTTTGTTGCTAAAGCCTTTGACTGTGTGCATCATAACAAACTGTGGAAAACTGTTAAAGAGATGGGAATACCATACTACCTTGCCTGCCTTATACCTCTTTATGGGGGGAGTAAGGGCCTCTTGAGGAGAAGGCAATGGCAACCCACTCCAATACTCTTGCCTGGAAAATCCCATGGATGGAGGAGCCTGGTAGGCTGCAGTCCATGGGGTCTCTAGGAGTTGGACACGATTGAGCCACTTCACTTTCACTTTTCACTTTCATGCATTGGAGAAGGAAATGGCAACCCACTCCAGTGTTCTTGCCTGGAGAATCCCAGGGATGGTGGAGCCTGGTGGGCTGCTGTCTATGGGGTCGCACAGAGTCTGACATGATTGAAGCGACTTAGCAGCAGCAGCAGCAAGGGCCTCTTGATGAGAATGAAGGAGAAGTGTGAAAAAGTTAATTTAAAACTCAATATTCAAAAAACTAAGATCATGGCATCTGCTCTCATTACTTCATGGCAAATAGAGAGGGAAAAAGTGGAAAGAGTAACAGATTTTATTTTCCTGGGTTCCAAAATCACTGAGGATGGTGACTGAAGTCATGAATTGAAAAAAGCTTCCTTGGAAGGAAAGTTATGACAAACCTAGACATCATATTAAAAAGCAGAGACATCACTTTGCTGACAAAGGTCTGTCTAGTCAAAGCTATGGTTTTTCCAATAGTCATGTAGAAATGTGAGAGTTGGACCATAAAGAAGACTGAGCACTGAAGAATTGATGCTTTCGAACTGTGGTGCTGGAGAAGACTCTTGAGAGTCCCTTGGACTGCAAAGAGGTCAAACCAGTCAATCCTAAAGGAAACCAACCCTGAATACTCATTGGAAGGACCGATGCTAAAGCTGAACCTCCAATACTTTGGCCACCTGATAAACAGAGGAGACTCTTTGGAAGACTCTGATGCTGGGAAAGATTGAAGGCAAAAGAAGAGGGAGGCAGAGGATGAGATGATTGGATGACATCATAGAATCAATGGACATGAGTTTGAGCAAACTCCAGGAAATAATGAAGGACAGGGAAGTCTGGCGTGCTGCAGCCCATGGGGTCCCAAAAAGTTAAGAACACAATTTAACGACTAAACAACAACAAAAGCTGCTTAAAAAAATCAAGAAAAAATGAATCAGTTTCATAAAATGTTATAAGAAACAGAATAAAGAAAATATACTGAAAAATTAAAGAACAATTAAATGAATGAAAAGATATATTTACATTCCAAGATTTGAAGATACATATTATCAATATGTCAATTGCCCTTAACTGATTTCTTTGATGGAAACTCAATCAAAATCACATCAGAGAGAGTATACGTTTGTGTGTGAATGTGTGCATGTGTGCACGCGCATGTGTGTGTGTGTGTGTGTGTGTGTGTGTAACTTGATGAGCTGATTCTAACATTTCCATGGAAAAGCAAAGTGCCAAAAGTAGATAAAACTCTTTTGAAGAACAAGGTGGAAGAAATTGTCCTTCCGATGTACAAGGTATCAAGACATAAAAAAGCTAAACTTATGATACTGATTCTGTAATAGTCAAAAAGATCAAAGGAACCCAGAAGAACACCCATGCATATATGAATACCTGATATATGACAGAGCTCGAAATACTATAACAGTGCAGGGACAATATTTTGAATATATGGCGTTGGGATAGAGGGTTATCTATATGAAAAAAAATACTGGAATCCTTATTTCATATTATACATATAAATCAATCAATTTAATGACTTAAATGTGAAAGGAAAATATCATAAAGCTTTTAGAATAAAGGACAGTATCTTCCTGAGTTTATGTAGGGAAGGATTTATTAATCAAAACACAAAAGCACTAAGGAGAAATGAAAAATTAATAAATTTATTACATAAAAATGAAGAACTTTTGATTCATCAAAAGATATCATAAAGGCAGTGAAATGAAAAGCCAAAGAATGGGAATAGATAATTTCAACACATATAAATTGACAAAGAGTAAGTATCCAAAATGATAAAGAACTTGTACAAATTTATAAGTGCATATAAGATTAGAGATGAAATTTGGAGATGGACTATTCATGACATATAATCACAACACTTTTCTAGCATCCTCTTCTCTATAGCAGTACTGGAAGTAAGTAGTAATCACTGAGATCTGCTATATGTATCCTAGGGCTTTGGGGTTGAACTATTGTTGTGATACATGCTTAGTGACCTCTGAAACAAGACTGCATCTGAATATTTAGTGAGTTTGGGATCAACATGTACACATCATTTTACTTACTTATTTTTAAACTTTTTATTTTGTATTGGAGTATAGCCAATTAACTATGTTGTGAAAGTTACAGGTGGACAGCAAAGAGACTCAGTCATACCACATGTACCATTCTCCCCTAAACTCCCTTCCTATCCAGTTGGCCATATAACATTGAGCAGAGTTCCCTGTGCTGCACAGTAGATCCTCACTAGTTATACACAAAGCTATATTTAAAATGAATAACTAACAAGGTATAGCACAGGGAACTCTGCTCAATGTTATGTGGCAGTCCGGATGGGATGGGAATTTGGGGGAGAATGGATCCATGTATTTGTATGGCTGAGTATCTTTGCTGTCCACCTGAAACTATCACAACATAGTTAATCAGCTATACTCCAATATAAAATTTTAAAATGTTTTTAAAAAAGAAAAGAGACTGCATCTGGACACAGATACAAACAGATGGAAACATATTCATGCAAGAAAAAGACATTTCTACATTTCCTAAATGGGCAAAAGAACTAAAGAGCCATTTCACAAAGGAGGCCATCTGAATGGTCAATAAATGTTTGAGAAGGTTTCTGACCTCATTAGATATCAAGAAAATAAAATTAAAATCGCATTGAAACAAACAACATAGACCTAGACTCCTGAAAAATATCAATGTCCTGAAAACCAGACACACAGACAGAAAATCACTTACACGCACATACACATACACACACAGTCAGGGAAACTGTCCTTAAGCAAACTAAATGCAATATGTGATCCCTGATTGCATCCTGGATTTAAAATTGAGAAATCTAATTATAAACTTTTAGATAATATTAACAGTGTTATTATCTTAAGAGTGACCATAATACTGTGATAATACAGGAGGATGTTTTCTTAGGAGATACACAATGAAGTATTTAGGAGTAAAACTTAATGTCTCCTATTTTCAAATAGTTAAGCAATAAACAAACCACACATACACGGATACACCATTCTCATGTAGATGAACAGAGACATAAAGCAAATGTGGCAAAATGCCAACAGCTGTTAAATGTAGGTGAGGGGTATAGATGTACTATTCTTTCGATTTTTTTCCACATTTAAAATTTTAAAAATAGAAAGCATGGAAATAACACTTTATTAAAGATTAAGAAAATAAAAGGTAATATAAATGAATGCTAAGTGTTCAGAAAGGGGAAAAAGAATACAATAAAATACAAGCAAATACCTACTAGATTAGAGTCTGACAATACCTAGCATGGACAAAGATATGGAGTAACCTGAACCTTCACACATGATCGGTGGAATTTTAACTTGGGACAATTCCTTCAAAAAAGAGTTAACATCTATTAAAGCTGAAGATGTGTAAACTCTTCATGCCTTAACTCCACTGTTAGACCCCCAGAAACTCCTGCACATGTGTCCCAGGATACATATACAAGAATGATCACAGTAGCAGCATGGATACTTACACCACCACAAATGGAAACATCCACATGTCCAGAACCTCAGAATGTAATCTTATTTGGAAATAGGGTATTTGCATATATAATGAGGTAAGATGAGGTCATAGTGGATTAGAGTGGGCCCTAAATTCAATGACTTATGTCCTTTAAGAAGACCATGTGAAGACACAGACACACAAGGAGAATATCATATGATGATAGGAGCAGAGACTAGTGAAACATCTAGAAGCCAAGGATTGTCAGCAACCACTAGAAGCTAGGAGAGAAGTGTTGAGTAGATTCATTCTCACAGCCTCCAGAAGAAACCAACCTTGCCAACTTTGATTTGAACTAGCCTCCAGAACTGTGAAAGAATAAATTTCTGTTGTTTTAAGCCATCCAGTTTGTGGTATTTTGTTAAAGCAGTCCTGGGAAACTAACACCTAAAACTGTAGAAGTGATTTTGGAATTGGGTAATGGGTAGATGTTGGAAGAATTTTAGAGGTGCTTGATAGTAAAAGATCGGTTACCTTGAAGGGACCATTGGTAGAAACATGAATGCTAATAACAGCTCTGGTGAGTGTTCAGAAGAAAATAAAGAGGACAGTCAAGAAAACTTCTATCAACTTCTATCATCTTAGAGAACACCTATATCATCATGAAAAAATCTTGGTAGAGATATGAACATTAAAAGTACTGCTGGTGAAGCCTTAGAAGGAAATGATGAGCATGCTATTGAACGCTGAAAGAAAGGTGATCTTTGTTATCAAGTGGCAGAAACTGGGCTGAATTGAGTTCTCCTGCTGGGTAGAAAGTTTAACATAAATGTGAAATTGCATGTTTCAGTTCAGTTCAGTTCAGTTGCTCAGTTCGTGTCCGACTCTTTGCAACCCCATGAACTGTAGCACGCCAGGCCTCCCTGTCTATCACACGCTCCTGGAGCCCACCCAAACCATGTCCATTGTGTCCGTGATGCCATCCAACCATCTTATACTCTGTTGTCCCCTTCTCCTCCTGCCCTCAATTTTTCCCAGCATCAGGGTCTTTTCACATGAGTCAGTTCTTCACATCAGCTGGCCAAAGTGTTGGAGTTTCAGCTTCAACATCAGTCCTTCCAATGAATACCCAGGACTGATCTCCTTTAGGATGGACTGGTTGGATCGCCTTGCAGTCCAAGGGACTCTCAAGAGTATTCTCCAACACCACAGATCAAAAGCATCAATTCTTCGGCGCTCAGCTTTCTTTACAGACCAACTCTCACATCCATTCATGACTACTGGAAAAAACCATAGCCTTGACTAGACAGACCTTTGTGGACAAAGAAATGTCTCTGCTTTTTAATATGCTGCCTAGGTTGGTCATAACTTTCCTTCCAAGGAGTAAGCGTCTTTTAATTTCATGGCTGCAATCACCATCTGCAGTGATTTTGGAGCCCCAAAAAATAAAGTCGGCCACTGTTTCCCCATCTATTTGCCATGAAGCGATGGAACCGGATGCCATGATTTTAGTTTTCTGAATATTGAGCTTTAAGTCAACGTTTTCACTCTCCTCTTTCACTTTCATTAAGAGGCTCTTTAGTTCTTCTTCACTTTCTGCCATAAGGGTGGTGTCATCTGCATATCTGAGGTTATTGATATTTCTCCTGGCAATCTTGATTCCACCTTGTGCTTCCTCAAGCCATGCATTTCTCATGATGTACTCTGCATATAAGTTAAATAAGCAGGGTGACAATATACAGCCTTGACATACTCCTTTTCCTATTTGGAACCAGTCTGTTGTTCCATGTCCAGTTCTAACTGTTGTTTCCTGACCTGCATACAGGTTTCTCAGGAGGCAGGTCAGGTGGTCTGGTATTCCCATCTCTTTCAGAATATTCCACAGTTTATTGTGATCCACAGAGTCAAAGGCTTTGGCATAGTCAATAAAGCAGAAATAGATGATTTTCTGGAACTCTCTTGCTTCTTCGATAATCCAGCAGATGTTCGCAATTTGATCTCTGGCTCCTCTGCCTTTTCTAAAACCAGCTTGAATATCTGGAAGTTCATGGTTTACATATTGCCTGGCTTGGAGAATTTTGAGCATTACATTAGTAGCATGTGCGATGAGTGCAGTTGTGTGGTAGTTTGAGCATTCTTTGGCATTGCCTTTCTTTGGGATTGAAATGAAAACTGACCTTTTCCAGTCCTGTGGTCACTGCTGAGTTTTCCAAATTCGCTGGCATATTGAGTGCAGCACGTTCACAGCATCATCTTTCAGGATTTGAAATAGCTCAACTGGAATTCCATCACCTCCACTAGTTTTGTTCGTAGTAATGCTTCCTAAGGCCCACTTGACTTCACATTCCAGGATGTCTGGCTCTAGGTGAGTGATCACACCACCGTGATTATGTGGATCGTGAAGATTTTTTTTGTATAGTTCTTCTGTGTATTCTTGCCACCTCTTCTTAATATATTCTGCTTCTGTTAGGTCCATAATATTTCTGTCCTTTATTGAGCCTATATTTGCACGAAATGTTCCCTTGGTATCTCTTATTTTCTTGAAGAGATCTCTAGTCTTTCACATTCTATTGTTTTCCTCTATTTCCTTGCATTGATCACTGAGGAAGGCTTTCTTATCTCTCCTTGTTATTCTTTGGAACACTGCATTCAAATGGGTATATCTTTCCTTTTCCCCTTGGCTTTTCGCTTCTCTTCTTTTCACAGCTATTTGTAAGGACTCCTCAGACAGGCATTTTCTTTTCTGCATTCCTTTTTCTTGGGGATGGTCTTGATTCCTGTCTCCTGTACAATGTCACGAACCTCCGTCCATAGTCCATCAGGCACTCTGTCTATCAGATCTAGTCCCTTAAATCTATTTCTCACTTCCACTGTATAGTCATAAGGGATTTGACTTAGGTCATACCTGAATGGCCTAGTGGTTTTCCCCACTTTCTTCAATTTAAGTCTGAATTTGGCAATAAGGAGTTCATGATCTGAGCCACAGTCAGCTCCAGGTCTTGTTTTTGCTGACTATATAGAGCTTCTCCATCTTTGGCTGCAAAGAATATAATCAATCTGATTTCGGTATTGACCATCTGGTGATGTCCATGTGTAGAGTCTTCTCTTGTGTTGTTGGAAGAGGGTGTTTGCTATGACCAGTGCATTCTCTTGGCAAAACTCTATTAACCTTTGCCCTGCTTCATTCCGTACTCCAAGGCCAAATTTGCCTGTTACTCCAGGTGTTCTTGACTTCCTACTTTTGCATTCCAGTCCCCTATAATGAAAAGGACATCTTTTTGGGGTGTTAATTCTAGAAGGTCTTGTAGGTCTTCAGAGAACCATTCAACTTCAGCTTTTTCAGCATTGCTGGTCGGGGCACAGACTTGGATTACATGATATTGAATGGTTTGCCTTGGAAATGAACAGAGATCATTCTGTAGTACTGCACTTCCGACTCTTTTGTTGACTATGACTATGATGGCCACTCCATTTCTTCTAAGGGATTCCTGCCCACCGTAGTAGATATAATGGTCATCTGAGTTAAATTCACCCATTTCAGGCCATCTTAGTTTGCTGATTCCTAGAATGTTGACGTTCACTCTTGCCATCTCCTTTTGACCACTTCCAATTTGCCTTGATTCATGGACTTAACATTCCAGGTTCCTATGCAATATTGCTCTTGACAGCATCAAACTTTGCTTCTATCACCAGTCCCATCCACATCTGGGTGTTGTTTTGCTTTGGCTCCATCCCTTCATTCTTTCTGGAGTTATTTCTCCACTGATCTTCAGTAGCATATTGGGCACCTACCAACCTGGGGAGTTCCTCTTTCAGTGTCCTATTTTTCTGTCTTTTCATACTGTTCATGGAGTTCTCAAGGCAAGAATACTGAAGTGGTTTGCCATTCCCTTCTCCAGTGGACCACATTCTGTCAGACCTCCCCACCATGTCCCCTCTGTCTTGGGTGGCCCCACATGACATGGCTTAGTTTCAGTGAGTTAGACAAGGCTGTGGGCCGTGTGATCAGATTGGCTAATTGTCCCTGATTGTGGTTTCAGTCTGTCTGCCCTCTGATGCCCTCTCTCAAAGCCTACCATCTTACTTGGGTTTCTCTCACCTTGGACGTGGGGTATCTCTTCTATATTTAGCTGAAGAGACTTCCAAGCAAAGTGCAAAAGATGTAGCCTGGTTTCTCACTGATACTTATAAAATGAGAGAGGAGTGAGTTAAATTGAGTAAGTATCTGTTTAAAAAGAAATTCAGAACTTGATCTGGAGAATTCTGAGCCAATCTAGATAGCCCTAGAAAAAGGGACAATGGTATGTGGCTAGACAAACTTTAGACAAAGTTTCACTGAAGAGATTATGTATGTGACTCATGGATCTAGTCAACCTTATCATCAGAAGCCAGGAACAGACAAGGGGTTATCCAGAAAGGATCTGTCAAGAATCCTCATATCTAATGGTGTGGCTCTCTTGACATACACAAGAAACCAAGAAGGTTTATAAGGATTTTATACCAGCAGAAACAGTGCCAGCCTGAAGTAAAAGTGACAGAGACAAGCTAAAATGAAGGGAGGTAAAATGAAGCCACAAAAGCCAGAGAGGGTGGGGCTGCAGCTGCCCTGGTAGGCTAAGATGATGGAGCTGTCCCAGAGTACCCAGAGAGCAAGGCTACCCCTGGCGACCACAGGACAGAGCACTGAACCCAAAACATTACTCTTAGGCCTTGAATCTAATGGAATTTGCCCTGCTGGGCTGCTAACTTGCTTTAGAACAGTAACCCCTTCATTCTTTTCTTTCTGCCCTTTCAGAATGGGAATGCCTATCCTATGCCTGTCTTACCATTGCCTAGTTTCATAGGTCTCTGGACAGAAGGGAATTTTGCCATGGAACATACTCAGAGTCCACCAACACCTGATTTAGATGAATTAGATAACGAGATTTCGGACTTTTTGAGTTAATATTTAGATGAGATTTGGGACTTAGATTTGATGCTGAAATGGGTTAAGATTTTAGGGGATGTTGTGATGAGGTGAATGTATTTGCATGTAAGACAAATATGAATTCATGGAGGAGGCCAGAGGGCTGATTATACTGGGTTGAATAGTGAACCCTCAAAATTCATGTCCATTCAACTTCTCAATATGTGACTTTATTCAGAAATAGGGGGTTGATGGATGTATTTAGTTAACATAGGGTCATACTGGATTAGGATGGAACCTAAATCCAAAGACTAGTGTCCTTAATAAGAATGCTGTGTGAAGACATGGCTTCCCAGGTGGTTCACAGAGGTAAAGAATTCATCTGCCAAGCAGGAGACTCGGGTTCGATCCCTGGGTTGGGAAGATCCCCTGGAGGAGTAAATTGCAACCCACTCCAGTATTCTTTGCTTGGGAAATGCCATGGACAGAGGAGTCTGACAGGCTACAGTCCATGGAGTCACAAAGAGTCGATGTGACTAAGCACTAAGCATGTGCAGACACAGAAACACAGACACACAAGGAGACTGTCACATTATAACAGAGGCAGAGACTACAATGATATTTTTGCAACACCAAGGAATGCTGGCAATCACCAGAAGCTAGAAGAGATGAAGAAGGATCCTCTTCTAGAACCTTAGGAAAGAGCCTAGCCTTGTCAACACCTTGATTTCAGACTTCTAGCCACCATGAGAGGATAAATCTCTGTTGTTGTAAGCCACTAGATTTGTTATGGCAGCGTTAGAAAACTAACAGTGATTTTAGAAAACTCTTCCAAGAAATTTTGTTTCATAGTGAGAAAGCAAAATTATTGATACACACAGTATCAATGAATCTCAAAAACATTATACATTATAACATTGTGTTAAGTTAAAAGAATCTTACACAAAGAATATAACTGTATGGTTACAGTTATCTGAAGTTCTATAAGAGGCAAAACTAGCCTATAATGGAAAAAAATCAAAATGCCTCTGGGAGAGTGGGGTAAGAGTTACTGAGAAGAAGTATGATGAAACTTTCTGGGAGTGATGGTAACCTTTTTTTGGGGGGAGGGGGGTTTGCAAATATTTTTTAATTCACAGAAACTCGAGGAGGGGGGTGGCGGTGGGGGCTGGGGCGGCACGCTGGCTGTCCATCAGTCTCTATCCAGGCCTTCTCCAGCCCCCCATGAGGGGCGACAGCATTCTAAGACATGCAGTGGTGTGCTAGTACCATACAAACGACATGAACTGGACACGCTGGCAGCGGCGGCAGGGCCGCCGGCTCCTCCCTGTCCCGGCCCCGGCGGGGCGGGGCGGGGCTCACAGGGTCCGCACTGCCATGGGGTAGAGGGACAGGTGCTCGGCACCTTTGATGGGCAGCTTCCTGGTGGTGTAGTAGTGGATGACCTCTGGGACAGTGTCGAACGGGGGGTTGTTCTGATCCAGGACGTATTTCTCTTTGGTTTTGGCCAGTTTCATGTGCATGAAGCCCTGGTTGCTCTTCAGGGAGAGGGAGTAGTCGTGTCTGCTGGTCTGGCTGTTCCGGACAAGGTAGCTGCACTCCTTACAGAGGCGCAGCAGGTTCTCAGTGTCACCCCTGCTGATGGCTCCGTGATACCATATTTGCTTCTTCAGTGGCACAGCAGGATCCACTCTCTCTCCCAGGATCCCACAGAACTCAGGGCCCCCATGTTTGATGGGCTTGAAGCCACCTCTGAGAGCTCGAAGCTGGCGCTGCCAGTCCCGGGAAGGCGAGGGGGATGACTGCCACCTCTCACTGCCATTAAACTGGGCTGCCAGAGCTGGGATAGTGCCCTGGTTCCACTCCCATGGCTGATCGTACTCGTCGGCGGGCCTGTCGTCATCCTGGGGCAGCTTGCTCTCCCGGAGCCGGGGGCTGACCATGCTCTCTGAGTCCGAGTCCACGCTTTGGCCCTCGGGTTCATAAGGGGTGTCGTACAACTGGATGCCTTTGTGCTTCGACCGGACGCTTTCCTGCTTCTGGAACTCAGTCAGGATCCTCTGGGCCTCATAGGGCTCCGTGTAGCCTGTGCTCTCTCCCTTTCCTGCTTTGCTTTTGAGATCATTCTTGGCATCAAAGGGATCCGAGTAGTCATCAGTGATGGTCACCTTGTCCTTCTTGCCGGCACCGCTCTCCTCCGCGGCCGAGGCGCCACACTTGTTGAGTAGTTTCTTGCCGCCGCAGGCCGTCGGGCTCCAGGTACGGCCGCCGGAGCAGACGGCCCCTGGGGGGTCCCCAGCACAGCCCGTGGCACTTTCCATCTTAATGAGGCGATGCTTCGGGGAGATGTAGCACTTCGGCCGGGATGGCAGGCCGCCGCTCCCTGCTGCTGCAGTAGAGATGCGGGGAGCCAGAGGACGGGGACGAGGACGCGGTAGCGTCCGCGCCGGAGGAGGCACAGCAGCAGCCCGCGGCGCCCGACGCGGATAAGGCGGAAAAGGCGCGCTGGCTCCCACCCGGCTCCCCGCTGCAGTAGTCCAGGCGGCACATGGCCTGCAATTTGCGCAGCGACGAGCCGGGCCTGTTGTAGGGGTCCTCAAAGACGCGCTCCTTCTGTGCGCGGTAGGCGCAGATGAGGTCGCTCGTGCTGCCGCTGTCGTTGGGCAGCGATCCCGACGAGGTCGAGAAGCAGGAGGTGGCGGCGGTACCGCAGGACGCGAAGGCAGCCGCGGGGATCTGCGGCATGGCCTGGGGGGGCTGCGAGGGCCACTCGCCTTGGCGCCGCTGCTCGCCGTAGTCGTGCCGCGGTCGTTGCGGGGGACTCTTGGTCTTGCTGTTGCCCAAGCTGAACTACTTGTTCAGCCACTTGGCCATGGCAAAAGGCCGCCTAGGGCCGCGGCGTGGGAGTCGGGTCCGCCGCCGTGGCCATTCAGGGGGCAGTGATGCCGCCCAGGTCCCTCGGCACCCCGGCCCCGGCCCCGGTGAGGGGCGTTCCGATGGTAACCTTTTATGTGTAAGGTCACACAGATGCAGGTATGTTGAACACGGGCGGTCCAATAATTGTGTGATAACACATCGGTACCTTGAAACTGGCCATTGTAGGAATATGTATATCATGAACTGGCAAATGATACAGATAAGAATCTTTTTTTCTGGAGAGCTGGCTGCTAAATATTTGCCAACACATCACTACAAAGATGTATACACAAGTCAAGTCAGCAAATGAATATTTAAGTTTTGTGCATTTCATAGCACGGAAATTTTACATCAAAAGAAAATATATTTTTAGCTAAACAATATATATATTGACATATTTAGGGGTACATGTGTTTACACTGGTGATCCATTTAAATAAATCAATAAAGTAAGATGGTTTAAAAAAGAAAGTAAGATGGTTTAATAGATGGGTAGAGGGATAGACAGATGTGATAAATCAGTAAAATATTAATGATATAATCTAGCCAGCCATCACTGGGTGTTTGTGATAAAATTCTTTCAACCTTTCTGTGGGTTTAAAATTTTTCATAAAATACTGGAAAATATTTTCCCATTTGGATATTAAAAATATTAACACATGTACTTTAACCCTATCTTTTTTGGGCTTCAATATTTATATTTCATTGATTAAACCAATTGCTACTTGTTATGGTATACAGTGAAGGGAGGGAATCTAAACATATTATTTGCTCAAGTAGCAAAACAACTGAAGGGCATTTTTTAATCACTTTTTAAAAGATAGTTCACAGTAGGAGTATGTACACCATGGACACTGGCAAATGGTACAAATCATGTGAAATTCTTGAAAGGAAAGAAGTAATATTGTGGATAGCTGACTGAGGTCCCTGGGGAGATAAGGGGGAGAGGATCTAGCACAAAGGAATAAATATTAACCTTTGGCAGGAAGGATGTCCCCAGCACTGATTTGAAATGGAAGAAAATGATGGCTAGGATACAGAAATTAGCAGAGTCAGGCAGAAAGCAGATGAAGGTTCTTACTGATGGTATTGTTTCCTTTGAAATAGGAAAGAAGACTACCTGCTAAAAATAATGAAATAGCAGTAGGATAGGAAATAGTTATGAAGATCTAAAATAGCGTTTTTAAGGAATGAAACAGAGAGCTGACCAGAGACTAGGAGACATTGCCAAACAAGAAAGAAGGCTCTAGATGATACCAGAGATGAGGAATTTGTAGAGGCACTAATCAACACAGTTATACTATTTTTCTTTAGTAGTGCTCAAAATCCATCATGCAGCAATAAAGAAAGTAATCAGTTGGATTGATTCAGAGTTGAGGATTTGCTGGGTGGATATGATGCACAAAAAAAAAGAAGCAAGGAAAATGACTCAGTGGCAATAACTTGGGTAAATAATGGATGATGGAGTCTAAGCGAGATGTGGAAGGAAGAGGCAACAGGAAGGGGATGACAGATTGGGAGAAGGAAAAAAGATCAAGGAGCTGGAGATTTTAACCGGGTTGAAAGAATGGTACAATAATTGTTAAGAGAGTTGTGAGAGCCAGAAGGATAAAAGAAAGGTTATGGAGCAGTATGGAGTTTAAGATTTCAGAAGAAGTATATTTCTAGGGAGACTATATGTTGTTTTCCCACTGATTTAAGGTTAGAAAATGGGATATGTATTACTTAAACATAAATACACACAGTGTTATCTCAAGATACAGTAAAATCACACTTAAAAAAAAACCAAAAAATCTTTTAAAATCATGTATACAAATGCCATGATCAAGAGCACAGACTTTCATATTAAGAGCAGACCTAGATTTAAGTTCTAGCCTGGTTATTTAATAACTGACCTTGAGAAATTCATTCTTTCAGAAGTTCTATTTCATTATCTATAATATAGATACTATCTTATAGGACTACTGTAAGGTTTAAATGAGTTAATGTGCAAAATGCTAAGCATAAGGACTAGCACAAATAAGCCCTCAAAATTATTAGCCATTAGGAATTCTCTCTCCAGGTAAGATCAAGTAAGCGTACTTCACCTTGCTTCTCCCACTGAATATAGCTACAAAATTAGAGAGACTACATAGAGTACATGACAACAGTGAAAACTACAAAGCAAAATTTGGAATAGGTAAGAAATTTAGAATTTGAAATAACAAAGAACTCATGCCCAGACACAGCACAATCATAATCAAACTGCTGAAAAGTAAACAGGGTAAAGAAAGTAGAGGAATAAGGACAAAAAGTTTAAAAACCCATAAATTTATGGTTAATTGATTTTCTTTAAAAAGTACCAAGACAGTTTAATTTGGAAAGGATCATCTTTTCAATGAAAAGTGGCAGGACTATTGGACATACATATGCAAAGAGATTAATGTAACCCTAACCTTACACCAGGCTTCCCATGTGACTCAGTGGTAAAGAATCTGCCTGCAATGCAGGAGACGTGGGTTCGATTCCTGGGTTGGGAAGATCCCCTGGAGAAAGAAATGGCAACCCACTCTAGTATTCTTGTCTGAGAAATCCCATGCACAGAGGAGCCTGGCGAGCTACAGTCCATGGGGTCGCAAAGAGTAGGACACAACTGAGCATGTACACACACACACACACACACACACACACACACACACACACAACCTTACACCCTATGTGTAATTCAGAAATTAATTAAAAATGGTTCACAGACCTAAATGTATGAGCTAAAACTATATATCTTCTAGAAGAATACATATGAAGAAAATCTTTATGACCCTGGGTTAGAACAAAATCTTAGTTACAAGATCAAAAGCAGAAGTCATAAAAAAAAATTAGATTTCATCAAAATCACAAACGCTTAAGCTTCAGAAAATGCTGTTAAAAAAGGTGGTTTCAGTGAAAATGGCAGAGTTAAGAATCTCTTAAAAGAGAACACTGACAGAAACTGTCAAAATCAACTTGTTTTCAGAACTCTGAAAATTAATCAAAGGCTTGTAGTAATCTGGGAAACATCTATTGAAGAAAAATAGCTGAATATCAGTAAGAATGATAAGTTTTATGGCATTTTAACTTGTCTTTTCCTCATCCTTTTTCCCCAGGTCTGTCAATCAGTCAGTGAGTTCAGTCGCTCAGTCGTGTCCGACTCTTTGTGACCCCATGAATTGCAGCACACCAGGCCTCCCTGTCCATCACCAACTCCCGGAGTTTACTCAAACTCATGCCCATCAAGTCGGTGATGCCATCCAGCCATCTCATCCTCTGTTGTCCCCTTCTCCTCCTGCCCCCAATCCCTCCCAGCATCACGGTCTTTTCCAGTGAGTCAACTCTTTGCATGAGGTGGCCAAAGTATTGGAGTTTCAGCTTCAGCAACAGTCTGTCCAATGAACACCCAGGACTGATCTCCTTTAGGATGGACTGGTTGGATCTCCTTGCAATCCAAGGGACTCTCAAGAGTCTTCTCCAACACCATAGTTCAAAAGCATCAATTTTTCGGCACTCAGCTTTCTCCACAGTCCAACTCTCACATCCATACATGACCACTGGAAAAACCATAGCCTTGACTAGATGGACCTTTGTTGGCAAAGTAATCTGTCTGCTTTTTAATATGCTATCTAGGTTGGTCATAACTTTCCTTCCAAGGAGTAAGCATCTTTTAATTTCATGGCTGCAGTCACCATCTGCAGTGATTTTGGAGCCCCAAAAAATAAAGTCAGCCACTGTTTCCACTGTCTCCCCATCTATTTCCCATGAGGTGATGGGACCAGATGCCATGATCTTAGTTTTCTGAATGTTAAGCTTTAAGCCAGCTGTTTCACTCTCCTCTTTCACTTTCATCAAGAGGCTTTTTAGTTCCCCTTTACTCTCTGCCACAAGGGTGGTGTCATCTGCATATCTGAGGTTATTGATATTTCTCCCGGCAATCTTGATTCCACCTTGTGCTTCTTCCAGCCCGGCGTTTCTCATGATGTACTGTGCATATAAGTTAAACAAGCAGGGTGACAATATACAGCCTTGACATACTCCTTTTCCTATTTGGAACTAGTCTGTTGTTCCATGTCCAGTTCTAACTGTTGCTTCCTGACCTGCATACAGGTTTCTCAAGAGGTAGGTCAGGTGGTCTGGTATTCCCATCTCCTTCAGAATTTTCCACAGTTTATTGTGATCCACACAGTCGAAGGCTTTGGCGTAGTCAATAAAGCAGAAATAGATGTTTTTCTGGAACTCTCTTGCTTTTTCGATGATCCAGTGGATATTGGCAATTTGATCTCTGCTTCCTCTGCCTTTTCTAAAACCAGCTTGAACATCTGGAAGTTCACGGTTCACGTATTGCTGAAGCCTGGCTTGGAGAATTTTGAGCATTACTTTACTAGCGTGTGAGATGAGTGGAATTGTGCAGTAGTTTGAGCATTCTTTGGGATTGCCTTTCTTAGGGACTGGAATGAAAACTGACCTTTTCCAGTCCTGTGGCCACTGCTGACTTTTCCAAATTTGCTGGCATATTGAGTGCAGCACTTTCACAGCATCATCTTTCAGGATTTGAAATAGCTCAACTGGAATTCCATCACATCCACTAGCTTTGTTCGTAGTGATGCTTTCTTTTTTTTTTTCTTTTTTTATTCATTTATTTGGCTGCACCAGGTCTTGGTTGCAGCATGTGGGATCTAGTTCCCTGACCAGGGATCAAACCTGGGCCCCCTGCATTGGGAGCTCAGAGTTTTAACCACTGGGCCAGCAGGGAAGTCCCCGTAGTGATGCTTTCTAAGGCCCACTGGACTTCACATTCTAGGATGTCTGGCTCTAGGTGAGTGATCACACCATTGTGATTATCTGCGTTGTGAAGATCTTTTTTGTACAGTTCTTCTGTGTATTCTTGCCACCTCTTCTTAATATCTTCTGCTTTTGTTAGGTCCATACCATTTCTGTCCTTTATCGGACCCATCTTTGCCTGAAATGTTCCCAGGTCTGTAGTAACCTTGAAAACCAACAACCCCATGTCACAGAGAAAACCACTAAAGAAGGAAAACAGAGTTGGAGTTCCTTCAAAGCCCCATTCCCAGAGAACTGTCATTACTTGATCTATCTAGTAAATCTCACAAGCAATGTTCTCTTTATCTGACCTGGTTCAAAGTTCATTCAGTGCTAATAGCCTGAGAACTCCTGTCAAAAACAATCGGAGGCACTTGTTGAATTTTGTGGCTATCTGAGGTGGTGGAGTTGAGACAAACAATAGGTTACCAACATGCTTAGAAGGCAATCCTAGGGAATAAAACATCGTTAGGGGCCCTGACACATTTTGAAGAATCTAAAAGGCCATGCACATGCACAGAGCTGTCCACATGGCCAGAGCTTTGTGTGTGCTCAGGAAAGACCTGAAAAATCCCTGATCTCTCACCACTGACAACATTAGTCTAATATTGAGTTTCTGCACAGGCAGGGAGTGAAGGCTACAATGGAGTTAACTGCCTGGTTGACTGTTGATGATGTCCTTGGCTTGTACACAAAGTCCTTCAGAACTGGGAAATCCCTCAGTACTGGGAAAAACACTAGTTCTAGAAATAATTAAAACACTGTGTTAAGTTAAAGAAGGTCATATAGTATATGATATGATTACATCATGTGATTCCATTTATAGGAAATGTCTGGAATAGGCAAATCCATATGGATAGGCAGTAGATTAGTGGCTCCCTGGGCTGGGAGTAAAAACAGTAACTGAGAACAATCTCTGGGGTGATGAAAATGTTCTAAAATTCACTTGTAGTGATGGTTGAACAATTCTTTAAATTTACTATGAACCACTCAATTGTACATTTAAAATGAGTTTTATGGTATGTAAAAGACAACTCAATAAGGAAGTGAAAAAAAAGGATCCAATTACCTTCTATAAGAAACTTGCTTTTTTTCAAAATATGAAACTCACTTTCAAATATAATATAAATAGGATAAAAGTAAAATGGAAAGTAATTCTGGAATGTTGGAGTAAAGACCTCTGAAAATCTGCTGTTCCATAAAAGCAAAAAGAACACCGGGAAAAGTTGTCAAAATAAAACTTTTGGTAAGTCTGGAAATTAAATAAAGGCTTATAACAATACGAGGAACAGTATTCAAGAAAAACAGCTGAGTTGCAATAAGTATAGTAAGATTTGTTGCATTTTAACTTTCCATAATCCCATTTCCCTCTCTCCAGTTTTTCAGCAGCTCCTATGATAGTTGTGAAAAGCATCAGCCTAACTTAAATTGAAGAAAGCAGAGCAGTTCCAGAGCTTCCATCCTCAGAGAAACGTCACTATTTGACTTTCTTCTACTTCTGCTTTATTGACTACATCAAGGCCTTTGACTGTGTGGATCACAACAAACTGTGGAAAATTCTTAAAGAGAGGAATACCAGACCACCTTACCTGCCTCCTGAGAAATCTGTATGCAGGTCAAGAAGCAACAGTTAGAACTGGACATGGAACAATGGACTGGTTCCAAATTGGCAAAGGAGTACATCAAGGATATATATTATCACCCTGCTTATTTAACTTCTTATGCAGAGTACATCATAAGAAATGCCAGGCTAGATGAATCACAAGCTGGAATCAGAATTGCCGGGAGAAATATCAATAACCTCAGATACGCAGATGACACCACCCTTAAGGCAGAAAGTGAAGAGGAACTGAGGAACCTCTTGATGAAAGTGAAAGAGGAGAGTGAAAAAGCTGGCTTGAAACTCAACATTCAAAAAACTAAGATCATGGCACCTGGTCCCATCACTTCATGGCAAATCGATGGGGAAACCATGGCAACAGTGAGATACTTTACTTTTTTGGGTTCCAAAATCACTGCAGATGGTGACTGCAGCCATGAAATTAAGATGCTTACTCCTTGGAAGAAAAACTATGACACACCTAGGCAGCATATTGAAAAGTAGAGACATTACTTTGCCAACAAAGGTTCATCTAGTCAAAGCTATGGTTTTCCCAGTAGTCATGTATGGATGTGAGAGTTAGACTATAAAGAAAGCTGAGCACCAAAGAATTGATGCCTTTGAAGTGTGGTGTTAGAGAAGACTCTTGAGAGTCCCTTGGATTGCAAGGAGATCAAACCAGTCAATCCTAAAGGAAATCAGTCCTTCAGTCCTTCAGTCCTTCATTGGAAGGACTGGTGCTCAAGCTGAAGCTCCAGTACTTTGACCACCTGATGTGAAGAACTGACTCACTGGAAAAGACCCTGATGCTGGGAGAGTTTGAAGGCAGGTGGAGAAGGGGACGACAGAGGATGAGATGGTTGGATAGCATCACCGACTCGATGGACATGAATTTGAGCAAGCTCTGGGAGTTGGTGATGGACAGGGAAGCCTGGTGTGCTGCAGTCCATGGGGTTGTAAAGAGTTGAACATGACTGAGTGACTGAATTGAACTGAAAAGTTACATTCTGAGGGTTAGTCTTTGACTTGGTTCATACCTAGATCATGTCAAGAGCAATCAATGGAGTTTATTTAACCCTGCAGCTACTTGAGTGGCATTACCAGCTAGAGCTAAGAGGAGGCTGACAAACAAACAAACAAACAAACAAACCTTAAAATGAAACACAGGGAATAAGGATCACACTTACTGGTTTCACAATGGATTACAAAGCTACAGCAACTGAAACAATAAGGTAGTGGCTTAAAGATAGATATGTGAACCAGTGGAAAAGAATAGAGAGCCCAGAAATAAACTACACATGTATAGTCAACTGATCTTTGACAAGGGTGCCAGGAATACATAATCAGGAAAGGATAGTCTCTTCAACAAATGGTGCTGGGAAAAGTGTATATCCACATGCAAAAAAGTGAAACTGTACCCTTATCTTATGCCTTTCACAAAGCTCAGTTCAAAACAGATTAAAGAGTTAAACATAAGATCTGAATTCTAAAACTCTTATTGAAAACACAGGGAGAAAGCCTCTTGACATTAGTGTTGGCAATATTATTGGCTATAACCTCCAAAACACAGGTAATGAAAGCAAAAATAGAGAAGTGGGACTACATTAAACTAAAAAGCTTTATCATAGTAAAAGAAAGAATAGAGTAAAAAGGAAACTTATAGAATGGGAGAATATACAGTAGACTCTTGAACAACACCAGTTTGAACTGTACAGGTCTACTTAATGCAGTTTTTTTTTTTTTTTGCAGTAAATATATACACTATAGTACTACAAGATCTGGGGTTGATTTAATCTATAGATGTGAAACCATGGATATAGAATGCTGATTATAAAGTTATACATGGATTTTTGACTGCTTGGAGCATCAGCATCCCCAACCCCTATGTTGTTCAAGAGTCATCTGTATTTGCAAACTACATATCTGTTAAGGGGTTAATATCCAAAACATATAGGAAATACCTACAACTCAATGGCATAAAAATAAAACCTGATTTAAAAATGGACCAAATATTTGAATAGACATTTCTCCACAGCAGATATACAAATGGTCAACATTTGTATAGGTATATGAAAAGGTGCTCACCATCACTAATCATCAGGGAAATGCAAATCAAAGTCACAATGAGATACATGTGCATGTGTAAGTGTATGCCAAGGAAAGTGAGGGCCTCAAAAGTCACTAATCTCTCACTTCTAACTGATCTTGAGGCTTAGCATAAGCAGGAAGTGAAGTCTAAGACAGAGTTGCAAACTGCTTCCTTGAGCACTGAAAGAGTGCACACACACACACATACACACAGCCCCTTGATAAAGGCTTATATACTTTTTGATTCAAGACATTTAAGAAAAACTCTCACCAATCATTAGTGTCTCACTATACTAACTGGACAGAGACTTCAGTGACTTTAAATGACAAAGAATTAAAAATTGACAGAACTGGTCCAGGAACATCACTAAACAAACAAACAGCAACCAACAAACCCTGGGTGGGGAGGGGTTGATTGACTTTTCAGAGTTGTCACATAATATTATTTTAAATGTCTAATTTTCAACAATAAAATTATAAGACTGTAAGGGACTGAATATTTGTGCCCCCCATGAATTCATATGTTGAATCCCCACCCTTCAATATGATAGTAATAGGAAGTAGGGATGCTTGAGTACTAATTAGGATTAGATAAGGTCCTAAGAGTGGAGCCCTCATGTATGTGATTAATGCCCTTATAAGAGTCATCAGAAAAAAAAAAAGAGTCATCAGAGAGCTTGCTTCCTCTCTCTGCTCTCTACCAGGTGAGGATCCAGTAAGAATTCAGCAGTCTGAAATCCATAAGAGGGTTATTATTGAAACTGTACCATGCTGGAACCCTGATCCTAGATTTCCAGCCTCTAGAAATGTGAGAAATACATCTCTGTTGTTTACAAGTCACCCAGTTTGGTACTTTCTTATAGCAGCCTGAGATGACAAAGGCATTGAAAAAAAGCAAAACAAAACACTCCCCACCTTAAAACCAAGAAAGTATGATCCATACACAGGAAAAAAGAAACAGTTGATAGAAACTCTCCTGAGGAAGCACATTGGGCTTCTCAGAAAAAAACTTTAAATCGTTATCATACGTTATTCAAACAAAGGAAATCATGCATAAAAGAACTAAAGAATGTTTCAGAATATCTTACCAAATAGAGAATAAAAATAAAGGTAGAAATTATCATAAAGAATCAAATAGAAATTTTCAAGCAGTATAATAACTGAGATGAAAAATATACTAGAGGGGCTCAACAGGAGATGTAAATTGACAGAAGAATCAGCAAACCTGAAGATATGTCAACTACATCATCTGAGGAAGCTTACTAAATTTGACGAGCAGAAAGAAAAAAGAATGATGAAAAAGACAACAGAGCCTTGGGAACCTATGGGAGACAAGTAAGCCTACCAACACACGCATAATGGACTCTCAGAAGAAGAAGAAACAAAAAGAATATTTGAAGAGTTAATGGTCGAGAGTTTCCCCAAATTGATGAAAAACACTAATCCATACATCATGGAACTTCAACGGACTCCAAGTAGGATGAATTCGAAAGATACCTTTGTGGAGTCTGTCCAAAAAGACACTTAGACAAGTAGTCAAACTGTCAAATGTAGAAAATAAAGAACAGATCTTGAAAGCAGTAAGAAGAGGCTCATGATAGACAAGGGGTTCTGAGATTAATAGCTGACTTCTCAATAGAAATTACAAGGGGCCAAAAGGCAGTTGAGATGATACATTTGATCTGCTAAAAGAAGAAGATTGCCAACCAAAAATTCAACGTCCAGCAAAAAACTATAATGTAAAACTAAAGGAGAAATTAAAACATCCCAAGAGATGCATGAGACGAGTGCTCGGGCCTGGTGCACTGGGAGGACCCAGAGGAGTCGGGTGGAGAGGGAGGTGGGAGGGGGGATCGGGATGGGGAATACGTGTAACTCAATGGCTGATTCGTGTCAATGTATGACAAAACCCACTGAAATGTTGTGAAGCAATTGGCCTCCAACTAATAAAATAAAATTAAAAAAAAAAAAAAAAAAAAAAAAAAAAAAAAATAAAACATCCCAAGATAAACAAAGTTCACTACAAGATGATCTGCCCTATAAGAAAAACTATAGGGAGTCTTTTAGACTGAAATAAATGGACACTAAATAGTAACTCAAATTTACCCAAAGAAAGGACACTAGTAAAGTTGACTACATAGGTAAACATTAAAAACAGTATAAATGTTTTTATCCCTGTACTTTTTTTTTGTTGTTGTTCCATCTGACTTAAAAGATAAAAGATAACCACATAGAGCAATAATTATAAAACTCTGTTGATAGGCTTAAAATCTAGAAATATGTCATTTGTATGACAATAATAGTACAAAGGAGCAAGGACAGAACATAGGCAAATAAGAATGAAGCTTTTGAACATTATTAAAATTAAGTTGGCACTAATACAAACAAAATTGTTCAAGCTAAGGTGTTAATTATAATCCCCAGGGCAAATTACTAAAAGAGTAATGAAAATAGTAAAAGAAGCAACAAGTTAATTAAGATGACACACTGTAAAAGCTTATTTAACATGAAGGAATAAATGGAGTAATAGAGGAACAAAAAGATACCAGACATCAAAAATAAATAGCAAAATGGCAGATGTAGAACCTACCTTATCAACAGACTCCACTTAAATACATTAAATATAAATTAACACTCTACATAATTGGAAGAAGGGATTAAAAAAAAACATGATCTAAATAACTATTTGCTGTCTATAAGAGACACTTTGGTTTTTTAAAAAGTTGAAAGTAAAAGGATAGAAAAAGATACTTGATGCAAAAAAGAAAATAAAGCAGAGTACAAGAAATTTGAGTCTCCTTTTT
The DNA here is from genome assembly GCF_963930625.1 of Muntiacus reevesi. Lineage (NCBI taxonomy): Eukaryota > Metazoa > Chordata > Mammalia > Artiodactyla > Cervidae > Muntiacus > Muntiacus reevesi. Next base: position 143,231,392 of record NC_089271.1, on the reverse strand, counting down.
TTCCTTGGTAAGTCTAGCTAAAGGACTGTGAATTCTATTGCTCTTTCCATTGAGCCAACTTTTGGTTTTCTTGATTTTCTCTATTTTTTTTTTTTTAATTTTTCATTTATTTTTGCTAATCTTTATTTCTTTCCTTAAGCTAGATTTGGGTTTATTTGCCTTCTTTTTGTAGCTTTTTTCATTAAACTTCAATTTTTTTAGAGTAGCTGTAGCTTCACAGCAAAATTGAGGGGAAGTTGCAGAGATTTCCCACCTATTCCCCTGACCCCACACATGTTCAGTCTCCCTCATTACCTCCTACCAGAGTGGGACATTTGTTACGAATGATGAGCCTACACTGACGTATCATAATTACTCCAAGTCTACAGTTTACCATTTACTCTTGGTATCATATATCCAATGGGTTTGGACAAATTTTTGTAGTTTCTTGAGATGGAAGTTTTGGTTATAAATTTGAGGTTTTTCCTATTTATTAATACGGGCATTTACAGCTTTAAATAGCCCCTTGAGTACCTCTTCTACTGCATTCCTGAAGTTTTGGTATATTTTGTTTTCATTCATCTCAAAGTATTTTCTAATGTCCCTTGCAACTTTTTTTTGATCCTTGGTTGTTTGGTAGAGTGTTAAATAATTTCCACATATTTGTAAATTTCCTAAATGTCCATCTATTATTGATTTCTAATTTCATTTCACTGTAAACAGAAGTGGAGAGAGTGGACATCCTTGTCTTATTCTTGGTATTGGAAGAATGATTCCAATCTTTCACCATTAACTATGATGTTAATTATTAAGACAAATATATACCCAATAGATTTCTGACAAAAATGCAAAGGCAAGTAAATGGAGAAATACTCTTTTCAAAAATTAGTACTGGATAATCGGATATTCACAAGCAAAAAAGTGTACCTTAACATAAACCTCACACCTTATATAAACATTAAGTCAAAGTGGATCATAGACTTAAATGTAAGATATACAATTATAAAACTGCTAGAAGAAAATAAAGGAATAAATCCTTTTTCACAAAATCTAGTGTTAGTTTTTAGACATAAAAAAGCACAATCCATAAAAGAAAAAATGGATAAACTGGATTGTATCAAAATTTAAAATATTTGCTCTGAAGCAAAAAATTTGCACACTGAAAACTACCAAATTTTGCTGAAAGACATGAATAAATACAAAGACATTCTGTGTTCATGGATTGAAGATTTAGAATTGTTAGTACCACCCAAAGTGATATACAAATTCAAAGCAATACTATCAAAATCTCAATGATGCTTTTTGCAGAAATAGAAAAACCTGGGAATTCCCTGGCAGTCCAGTGGTTAAAGACTTGGTGCTTTCGCTGTTGTGGGCCTGGATTCGATCCCTGGTAAGGGAACTAAGATCCCACAAACCATGTGGCAAGGCCAGAAAAAAAGGAAATTGAAAAATCTATCCTAAAATTCATATGGAATCTCAAGGGACTCAAACAATGAAAACAATTTTGAAAAAGAAGAGCAAAGTTGGAGGTCTCATATTTCCTGATTTCAAAGTTTACTACAAATCTACAGTAGTTTAAAAAGTGTGGTACTAACATAAAGACAGACATATATACCAATGGAATAGAATGGAGAGTCTGGAAATATACTCTTTCATTTACACTCAAATGATTTTCAGAGAGTGTGCCAGGATCCTTCAATGAGGAAAGGTAGTCATTTCAACAAGTAGTACCGGAAAAGCTGGATATCAAACATGCAAAAAATGAGGTTGGACCCCTTATATATGAAGTTAACTCAAAATGGATCAAAGACCTAAACATAAGAGCCAAATCTATAAAACTTTTTGAAGATAACATAGGAAAAATGGTTTATGACATTAGACTTGGCAAGATTTACTGGATATAACAACAAAAGCACAGGGAACAAAAAATAGACAAACTTGACTTTATAAAAAATAAAAACTTTTGTGCATCAAAGGATATTATTGACAGAATAAGAAGGCAATCCATAGAATAGGAGAAAATATTTGCAAATCATATATCTGAACAGGGAGTAATATCCAGAATACATAAAGAACTCCTGCAACTTAACAACAAACAACCCATTTAAAAACGGACAAAAGACATCTTTGTACATTGCTGGCATGAATTTAAAACAGTATAGTCTCTATGGCAAACAGTATGGTGGTTCCTCAAAAGATTAAACATAGAATTACCATATAATCCAGCAATCCCACTTAACAAATTCAAAAGAATGAAAGCAGGGACTGGAACAGACTGTTGTACATCCATGTTCATAGCAGCATTATTCACAATAGCCAAAAGACAGAAACTACATAAGTGTCTATTGACAGATGAATAGATTAACAAAATGTAGTAGATACATACAATAAAATGTTATTTAGCCTTAAAAAGGGAAGAAATCCTGATACATGCTACAATATGGATGCTAAGTGAAATAAGCCAGACACAAAAAGACAAAAACTGTATGACTCTGTTTACATGAGGTACCTAGAATATTCAAATTAATAGAGAGAGAGCAGAATGATGGTTGGTAGAAGATAAGGCAAGGGGAGAATGGGGAGTTAGTGTTTAATGGGTACAGAGTTTCAGTTTGGGAAGATGAACAAGTTCTGGAGATGGATGGCGATGATGGCTGAACAATGTGAATATACTTAATGCCACAGAACTGTACACTTAAAAAAATAGTTAGAATGGTCAATTTTATGTTAGGTATATTTTACCACAATAAAAGAGAGCTTGCTCTGCAGAAGACACTGTTAAGAGAATGAAAAGACAAGCTGCACACTGGGATAAAATGTTTGTAAATCATATATCCAACAGAGAATTGTGTTTTGACTATATAAAGAACTCTCAAAAGTCAACAGGAAAAAATAAACAACTCAATGAAAAACAGCAAAAGATTTGAACAGACACTTCAGCAAATAGGATATAAGGATGGCACATAAGCATATGAAAAGATGTTTAATATCATTAGCCATTAAGGAAATGCAAATTAAAACTACAATGAGATACCACTTCACAGCTATTAGAATAACTAAAATAAATACCAACAATACCAAATGCTGACAAAGATGTAGAGCAATTGGAACTGTCATACATTGCTGGTGAAAATGCAACATGGTTCAGCCACTCTTGAAAATGGTTTGGCAGTTTCTTATAAAGTTAAACAAACACTTACCATATGACCCAGTAATCCCACTCCTAGATATTTACCTTAGAGAAATAAAAATTTTATGTTCACACAAAAGCCTGTACAAGAATATTCATATCAGTATTATTCATAATCACCATAACCTGGAAACAGCCCAAATGCACCTGAATGGGTGAGTGAATAGACAAACTTTGAAACATTCATACAATAGAATGCTACTCAGCAAAAATGAACTATTGATACATACAACTTGGATGAATCTCAAAGGCACTACACTGCATGAAAGAAGTCACTCTCAAAAGATTACATTTCGTATGATTCTATTTGTATGACATTCTCTAAAAGACAAAATCACAGTGATGGAGAATAGATCAGTGATTGATTGCCAGAGATTACGGGTGGAATTGGGAGTGACTTCAATGGATAGTATGAAGGAGTTTGAGGGTGATGGAGCTGTTCTCTATCCTGATTGTGGTGGTGGTTACATGAATCTATGTGATTAACATGATTTACAATTCACAGAATTGTACACACACCTCCCCCCAAATAAACAGGCAATTTTATTGTAAGTTCATTTCAAAAATAAAGTAAAATATTAGCTACTATATCATCATCATCAACAGTTATACTTTACTGATTAAAAATATTCAGGATTATGAAATAGGATCAAAAAGACATTAAGGTCATTTTATGTCTGGTACAATAACTTAAAAGGTATAGAGAAAAAAATCAACAACACTAAATGTTAAAGCTTTAAACTTCTAACCCCTCTCTTTAATATTCTGTATCAGGATAATATGTTCCCTGTGGATCATGTCCTATAAACATTTTCATATACTGAATATGAAATTAAATAAGAACTCAACTTAGAAGTCTGGGACCCTAGGTTACATTCCTAAATCTAACACTGTAAGAAAACTCTCGACTTGCCTTTTGTGCCTAATTTTATCTTCCTCTTCATTGAGGTCATGTACTTGTCTGCACTTGTCTTTTTGTGGTATGCTGTGAAGGTGTAAAGCAAGGAGTTTCAAAGATAGGAAACAGAACAGATTCATACACTACCCACCCACCCCAAATACCAGGTACTGCTTTAAGTGATTTACATGTATTACCTCTCTTAATCCTAACAACCCTACACCATAGCTACTATTAATATTCTCTTGAAGGAAATCAAGCTCAGTATTGTAACTTGCCCCACATCTTTAGATAGTAAGTGGGGGAGCCAGGATGTTCCCAGCAATCTGTCTCCACAGCCCAGGTTCTTGATCAGCAAGCTATAATGTCTCTCCACAAAAACTGTTTCTTCATTCCTTCCTTCACCACTGCTCTTGCATGTCTATGGTCTCTCTGTCTCTAACAAACCATTCACTCATTCTATTGACTTTATTGTCTAAGCATAGAGGAATCCTGATTCTATGAATCTAGTTCTGCCCTCTCCCTGGAGCTACACTGCTACATTTCCAACAGCCTCCTCAGTATCTGCACTGGATGATCCTGCAGTCTCATAAATATAACCTGTTTAAAATCAAACTCATCATCTTTCCTCAAAAAATTTCCCCATAAAGGTTTTCTTAATGTTGCCAACTGTTAAGTCACACAGCCTCAAAACACCTGGGTTATCTTTGACACAGGCCTCTCTACTGACCTTCATTCTCAGTCAACAAGTTTTACCAATTGTTCTTTTGTAATGTCTCTTATAACCATACCTACTTCTCTTTCCAGTTTCTTTGCCATCATCCTAGTGCAGCTCTTCCTGAAGAAATGACTGTGATTACTCCTCAACTGTTTTCCCTGCTTCCAGTTCTCCTGCTCATGTATTTGATTTACTGGCCGCCAGATTCATCAAGCTCAGATACTGCTTTTATCATGTTACTCCTGGTTCAAAAACCTTAACTATACCCAAAATGACTAACTGAATAACTAACTCCATGTAGGTCTATACTACTTGCCAAATAAAGTTCAAAAATTTTAGCTATCTTTTTAACTTTGTCTCTCACAATATCTCCAAACATGGCTTAATTCATGACATCTGCTACAAGTGAAATGACCCTCCCTTCTCCTTTCTGAAGACTTGGTAGTGTTAAAAGAATATTTAAATCTTATCTCCTCTGAGAGGCCATCTTTAGTCACATCAATGCACAGTGACCTTTCCCTTCTCTGAACTCCTACAGCACTTAACAACTGTATTTAGCCTTGTTACTAAATGCTGTGCACTTCTCTCTCCAACTAGATTCCAACTGGCACAAAGTCAAGAAGTCATTTCTTAAACTTCTGCACACCTTCCACAGTGCCTAGCAAAACTTCTCTGTTAAATCCACTCTTTCTGGCTAAGACACACATTTATCTGTATATTTTGTGCTAATTTATAGTTCCACCTCAGGACCCTTCACAATCTAGCCTCACCTACCTTTTCCAGTGTCATCTTCTGCCAGTCCTCACCATGTTCTACACATCCTGCCACAGTGAACTTTTCACTGTTCCCTAGACACATCAGGTTCTTTCACAATCTTGTTCCTACTCACCTACTATCTATAATGCCCTCTTCCCACTATTTACTGACAAATGCCTGTTGACCCATCAAGACTTGGTACAAGTACAAATATAAACTCCCTGACTCCCCCAACTAGACTTAGACGCTCTATGTCTTAGGTCCCCTCAGCATTTTATTCACACCTCTACAATAGCAATTTCCAGGGTGTACTGCAACTAACTAGGTACATATTTGTCTTTCTCATAGGACTATATATACATTCCTCAAGAGTAGTGATAGTTCATCTTTCCCCCACTCCCTCCACTAACTCTTCATAGTTAAGGTCCTGATGTTAAATCTTTCTGCCAGTGAAAGAGTGTATTAAGTCAGCGGTGATCACATACCTTGGTAATAAAGAGCCTTGAGGAAAGAGTGACGATCAGCTCCCTGAAATAAAGAATTTTCTATTTCCATTTCTCGCCGGGTCAGCTGTTTGCTCTTTGCAAATCTCTGTGGCAGGCAAAGGATGCGCTGACGCTCAGAGATTCTTTCCTCAATATCTTGAAGACGGTTCTGTATTGCTTCAGGGGTTGCCCTAAGTCTCGTCCTCTGAAATTGGAGAAATGAGACGGCATATATCACAGAGAACCCACCCTGAAAGTGACAATCTGATGCCTTAAACAAGAAAGAAAATGATCAGGGCCCCAAAATGGTCATTTATATATACATCAGCTAGGAAGTCAAGGAGCAGGGATTCCCTGGTGGTCCAGTGGTTAGGACTCTGTGCTTTTACTACTGAGGGTACAGGTTCAATCCCTGGTTGGGGAACTAAGATCCCATAAGCCACATGGTACAGCCAAAAATAAATAAAATTAAAAAAATAAAATCCCATTTGTTTAAAAAAAAAAACCAAGTCAAGGAGCAGCTTCTCTTTTACCAACGTCCTTACCTTAAAAACTAAAGATTTAGACACAAAGCTCAGTGTTGTGAGAACTCAAAATGAAAAGGTTCTCAGTATCAAATGAAGAAATTGTCCATTTTATTCTCCAGAAAAAAAATTGCCCCACTTACCTTTTCACCTGAAACATGGCTCTTCCAAATCAAGATTTCTGTTTCATTAAGCCCCAGTTCCCTGAGAGAAGCAGTCTCCTGGTCCTTCTCATGCAGTGTCTGGAACTGGGACAAAGTCATTGTCCCAGCTGCTTCCTTCCCAAAGGGCTTATACATAGTACCAGGAGCAAAGCTCTCTTTCTTAGATACACATCTGCAAAACAAGCAGGAAGAGAGTAAGAACATCTTCAAGTTACCACAATGCACAGAAATGTGGCTTGCCATTAGAAGGCACAATGAAACTCAGGAGCAATTTCTCTCTTACATCCTATTTCTAGGTTAAAGAACTACTACAATGATAATGGAATTCCACCAGTAGTCCAGGACTAACAAATGACTGAATCAAATATTTATTTACTGAGCACTTACTATGCATCAGACACTGTGCCAGGTAATGGGGACTTAACAGTAAAAAAAACAGTTTCTGCTTTGCACAAGGAGCTGTAGAAGAGAGGCAAGTAACCAGGCAATAACACTACTGGATTATAAGTACTACGAATGTTAAAGGAAGACACAGGAATGGTACTCAGCCCAGAGTGGGATATGGAAGCCTTCCTAGAAGAGACACAGTAGTAAAACCCTGACTAATCAGTAGAAATCTGCCAAGGAAAGGGGGGTGAGAGAGGAATCTTCCACCCAGACTTGAAGAGGTATCTGTCACCTGGAGCTGAGGGTCTATGATACTCTTTTTGCAAAATCAATACCTACTCCTCAATGGAGACAGAGGTATCAAGTTGATGCTGAAGGAGGCTTTTCAGCTGCCTCTCCCCTTCTGTTTCCAGCTCCTCCAGGACATGCTCATCACTCTTGACACAGCTATTTACCCTGGAATAGATACAAGGATATATATGGAAAGTAGAAGAGACACTGAATCTCAAAATATATTCTTTAGCTGTATCATCTACCATTAGGGATCCCATTTGTTCAAAGATACTTCTCTATTTGTTGCCATTTATCACTCATTCCACAAACATTAACTAAGTACTTGTTTATACACAATGTATGCACTCTGCAGGGTACTGATGGAGTCAAAGATATGCAAGACACAGTCCCTCTCATTAAGAAGCTTGCAATTTATTTAGGGAAAAGTAATAGATATGGATGTGTTGTATGCAGATGCCTGGGGGTGAGGGCAGAGCAGGAGAGAGGGAGGGAGGGAGAATGAAAAGCACAGGGAGAGAGTGACAGAGAGGAGGAGAGAGAAAGAAAGAAGAGAAGAAAGATATAAAGAAGCATATACCAAATCTGTAGGAGTTCACAGAAGAAATAACTGGGAGGCAAGGTAGTAAATGAAGACTTTGGAAAGGTAATTCTTACACTGGCATTTGAAGGACTCTGTGTGATGAAGGAAAGAAGAGGGAGAGAGAGCATGAAGGGACAGAAGTATGTTCTGGGGGATAAGAAGAAATTTATCTGGCATACATGTATGGCAACCTTGGGAGATCCTGTTGGAGGGATAGTTAGACTGTGAACGGCCTTAAATACACCAACTAAATGGTCTCAACCTTAATGTACAGGTATTAGAAGGCAATTTATTAGGCAGTTAAGTGACATGGTATAAGCAATGGTTTAGGAAAATGAATGGGTTATAATAAGCTTTATTGATTAGTAAGAATAAAACCAGAAGAACTAGTTAGGAAACTATATAATTTATCAAACGTGAGGTGAGGAAAGTTCAAAGTGGAGTGCTAATAGTGACAATGGAAAGGAAGGCTTAAATGAGAAATGCCTTTTGAACATAGGGGTAAGGAAGAAGTGAAAAATAACCCCAAATTTCAAGCTGTGTAACTGAGCGATGGGACCAATGAACTAAAGAGGAAGTTCCAGATGGAGTAAATGGTTTGGGAAAGGGAAGTCATTCTCATTTTAGCCATGTTGAGTCAACTAACTATTACAATTGAAATACCAGCATGAAGTATCAGGAATGCTTCAAAGACATACTGAGTCTGAGGTGACAGAGGGTGATATTGGCTAGAAGGAAAGTGAGAGAGAGAAGTGTTGTATAGATGAGAGTCTGAGGCTGTGCATGGAAATCTTGAGTCATCTGTATTGTCAGGATCTGGAGTTGTGAGAGAGGAGATCACCAAAGGAGAGAGTATAGAAGCAAAGGTGAAGGGGATCATACATTTTATAGCTTAAGCACTACTGTGTGGATATCTAGGTAATGCTAAATAATGAAAAACTCTGAGCATAAAAAAATAGCAGGACCATTTAAGTGTGCAAGAACAGATTTTAAAAGAAAAAAGCAAAGTGAGTTAACTCGATGAGGAAAATAAATACTAAATACCTTTCTTAGCCCTTTACTATTGGGGTTATGATGAGACCTAGATGTATCTCTCATAATTATAAGGAAAATTCCCACACTCTAGAAAGACTTATAACAACTTTGGGAAATTTTAAAGGATACATAGGCCCAGTGTTTTAAAAAAATTCCTTTCAAGTATCTTAATATTTCCTCATTATTTAGAATTCTGAAAGTTTTTGCTAAATTTGAAGTGGCTTTGAAATGAATAAATCATAGCTAAATACATCAGTACACATAAATTTCAAAAAGAAATGTAGATTGAAAATAGCGCCAGAAAAATTCATACAATATGTGTCTATATAGAGTTGAAAATGGAATAACACTAGCGACATTTTGTTTAGATATAAATTCATATGTGGCAAAACTATTTAAAAAGAAAAAAGCAAAGAAATGATTAAGGCAAAATACTGGATAGTGATCCTCTTGGGGAGGGAAGAGAAACACTCAGGAGCACACAAGCAGACTTCTGATACTGGTAATGTTCTATTGTAGTGAGGATGACTCTATTATATTCATAATTTTGCATGTATGAGAGATATTATAAACAATTTTTAAAAGGCATTTTGAAGCAGGGAAAATCAGAAACTACATTTTTTAAAAAGATGCAGAAACTAACGGTGCAGGAGAGCATCATACCTGTAAGAATTTAAATGCAGCGCCCTATTCCAGTGATTATTCTACTTGTAAAATGAATACAAAACTAATTTGATAAGGAGCCTTAAGAAAGGTTTCGTGTACCGTCAGTAATCGATTGCAAGCGCAGGCTTTCAACAAAGATCAGCCACGTTAAAGCTGCCATTTCCTGCAGAACCGATAGGGGGAACTGCTCGCAGCGGTGCCTTTCTTTTCTTACAATAGATGGATACGGGTTTGGTACTTTGCTTCCAAATTTGTAGAAACAAAGTATCACTTGCTTACTTTCAGGTGTGAAAGTACTACGCGGTCTCTCAGTCCGAAAAAGTCCGCTATAAACACAAACACTGCACGTAAACGCGCCCACCCTGAGCCCATTTCTGGGAGAGGAGGTCCGGCGGGACAGGAAGGATCTGGCCCGGGTTTCTACGGCACAGACTGGTTTCATCAATCGGTCAAGACCCTTTTACCTGAGTGGGTCGGTCTGAAACAGGAAGGAGCCACAGCATCTGTCCCGGGGCCAGCGCCGTTGCCTAGGTGCCTCTGCCAGGAGGGCATCCCTACGGGGACCGGCAGCGGCGGCGGCCCTTCCTGAACTTCGCCCTACAGGCCTGTCCAGCCCGTCTCCCCTTTTCCCTCCTCCTCTGTCTTCCCGCTCACACGAAACCCTATCCCCAGAACGTGACATACCCCAAAGCCAAAGTAACAAAAGCCATTTGAAAAGTCAAAAGGTAGAACAGAGCACCCTTCGCCGTCTGTTCTCAGACAATCCCTTACCTCTTCATGTTTCCACAGGCCCCTGATCTAACTTGGGTAAAACAGGCCGCGGACTTCAAGTCCCAGAACGCTAAGCGGCCGACTCGAAGGGGATTGTGGTGGAGCGCGGTGCTCTGGGAATTGTAGTCTTGCGGAACTACAAAACGAAAGCCCGTACTGAGCAAACGGTATATTATAAATTGTCCGAATAGTTCTATTGGATTTCTCGTATAGGTTAAATATAACACCCAAAATATCCAGCTCATAAACCTAGGAGTCGCCTTTGACTTCTTAACTCTCTCATCCAGTATCACCAGATCCTGGCCCTTCTAATTTTCCTTGAATGTGTCCCTATCAACACTGCTTCTGCTTTCAAGGACTTCTTATCCCACATCCTGCCTACTTGCTATTTCCAGTCGAATCTCTGGTCCACCCTCTGCAGTGTAGTCAGAGTGATCAGAGAGTGACCATATCACTAGCACCAATGATTCTCCTCTAACAGAGGCTTACAAGACATCGTACTTCCTGACAATCAGACAACCACATATATTCAAGCCCATGAATGTTTTTATTGATAATTAAGATGACTCAAGAGATTGCTAGAGCATACTAGTTAAGATAATGGGCTCCTAGTTTCTAGAAATGGAAATACATATATCCTTAGTGGTGGTGGTTTAGCTGCTGAGTCGTGTCAAATTCTTGCACTATGGACTGTACCCTGCCAGGCTCCTCTCCGTGGGATATTCCAGGCAAGAATACTGGAGTGGGTTGCCATTTCCTTCTCCACTATGTCCTTAAGTATATGAAAAGAAAAGCGTTCAATCTCACTCATAAGTGACTTGTATATTTCAAAGTACATGGACTATAAAATATCTGACCTCTATACCTCCAAATTGTCGAGGTCACCAAACCATTAAAAATCCTTGTCACAGCTAAAGGAATCAAAGGGACATGATAACTAAATGTAATGTGGTATCCTGGATGGGATTCTGGAACAGAAAAAGGGCCCTAAAGAAAAAATAAGGAAATATGCACAAACTATGCACTTTAGTTAATAGTAAGTTTCATTAGCTGTGACAAATATACCAGTTATATATGATGTAAACACTAAAACTAAGTGGAGGAATACAGAATTCTGTACTAGGCAACCTATCTTGTGTGTGTTTGCTTGTATATGCAGTAGAATACCTTGTGGAAAAGGAAGACATACTTCCTATCCTGAGAATTTCTAAAAGATGAGACTGCCATGGCAAGTACTAGAGTTATCCAAAACCTGGCCTTGTGTATTAGTTGCTCAGTCATGTCCAACTCTTTGTGACCCCATGGACTGTAGCCTGCCAGGTTCCTATATCCATGGGATTCTTCAAGTAAGAATACTGGAGTGGGTAGCCATTCCCTTCTCCAGGGGATATTCTTGTCCCAGGGATCAAATCCCGGTCTCCTGCATTACAGGCAGATTCTTTACTGCTGTCTGATCCACCAAGCAAAACATGGCATATGCAAACAACTGTGCTTCTGAAGCACACAGGTGAATGGATACAGCTCTAACATGCCCTTTTGTGGCTTTGGCACAGAACAGTCAGAATCTAAGCAAAAACAGTGTGGGTTATATCATAGTCCACACCAGGTAAATTCTATTTGGTGGTCGGGCTGAATTCTGCTGCTCAACCAAACTGTCCAGTTGACACAGTGATAAACGATGAAATGGAAAAATACACCAAGGTTGCTAGTGTGTTTGTCCCCTGGGAAGGTGGCAAAGGGTGGAACAAATACTACACTGACCACCACACCAGACTTGTACGCAACTTCTAATAAAACATATATCCTTCTGGCTTACTTCACTCTGTATATACGGAATTTAGATAGATGGTGGCGATAACCCTATATGCAAAACAGAAAAAGAGACACAGAAGTACAGAACAGACTTTTGAACTCTGGGGGAGAACGTGAGGGTGGGATGTTTTGGAAGAACAGCATGTATATTATCTATGGTGAAACGGACCACCAGCCCAGGTGGGATACATGAGTCAGGTGCTCGGGCCTGGTGGGCTGGGAGGACCCTGAGGAGTCGGGTGGGGAGGGAGGTGGGAGGGGGGATCGGGATGGGGAATACGTGTAACTATATGGCTGATTCATGTCAATGTATGACAAAACCCACTGAAATGTTGTAAAGTGATTGACCTCCAACTAATAAAATAATATTAAAAAAAAAAAAAAAAAAAAAAGAAGTGAAAAAAAAAAAAAAAAAAAAAAAACATATATCCTATTGGTACTGAAGCGATACACACTACATTACAAATCCACTAGGTGGGATGAGTGGAGAATGAATGGCTAAAAAGACATATATGGGGTGGAATTACTAGAAAGCAAGGTCATAAGGAAGTGCTCTATGTATTTGTGTATAATTGTAGTCAGTTTAGTGGCAGGTACCAAGGGACAAACATTTAGAAAATTGCACTAGAAGGAAAACTGGGCTATTTTTCTAGCTCTGCCAAATTTATTAACTGTGGAATAATAGCTATTCCATTTCCCACAGCATCTTCTCCCCAATTCATAAGGCTATCAGACAGTACATAAAAGGCTTGGAGATTTCTAGATGTTATTCATGGGCACAGAGATCTTATCATGAGGTAATTTCACAAATTCACCCCAGAAGAATTTATGACAAGCTGAAAAATATGCCTCATTTGTCTTTCTGACAATTTAACAAGGTTAGTTTAATTAAGCTAGAAGTTCCTCCTTAACATAGACATATTTTCAGGCTTTGTCCTTTTTAGGTGTTTTGTTCACAACACACTTTTGATGAATATATTATGAAGCAATTATAATTTCCAGATATAAAAGAGGATGCTAAAACCAAAAACCTTCTCTTTAAGAGGGAGAACATCACTCATCTAATATTAAGAGTAAATAATTGTGCATGTCTTTCAAATTCTCCAAATTAGATAGCATAAATGCTATTATAGAGAGAACAAATATAGCATCTTTTTCAAAGGACAAAAAAAAGTAGATAAGCACTGGGAAAGTGTCAGCATGACAAATTTAAGAATTCTCCTTCAGCTAATACAGCTGGTCTTTAACAATGAGGGGGTTGGGGGGTGGAGGGGTCTCAAGAATCCAGTACCTAACAAAAATGTAGACTTAAAATTACTGGCATGAATAGGTTATTTCTGATCTTGTAATTCATGTCTGCTCAACAATGTCACATCTTTTAGACACATTAGAACCACAGTCAGTGAAAAAGTGAAAGTATAAGTCACTCAGTCACGTCCGACTCTTTGCAACCCCATGGACTATATAGTCCATGGAATTCTCTAAGCCAGAATACTGGAGTGGGTAGGGTAGCCTTTCCCTTCTCCAAGGGATCTTTCCAACCCAGGGATTGAATCCAGGTCTCCCGCATTGCAGGCAGATTCTTTACCAGCTGAGCCACAGGGAAGCCCAAGAATACTGGAGTGGGTAGCCTATCCCTTCTCCAGCGGATCTTCCTGACCAAGGAATCGAACAGGGGTCTCCTGCACTGCAGGCAGATTCTTTACCAACGGAGCTATCAGGGAAGCCACGTCTTTTAGATACATGTTAGAACCACAGTCAGAAGTAACCTTAAAGACAATTTAGTCTAAGGCGCCAAACAGTACACAGATCCACCAGTAAACTTACAGTGTAACTGCACTGATCTAGAAGTCACTTGCCATTCACGTGCCTCTTTTATGTCCTGGAAAAAAAAATATTAGACTTCTCAATGCAAGGTCAACAGGAAAACTATAGCCCCCTCTTTATTTTACTGAGGAAGTTTTAGGGTAAGCATGTATTGGTAGTGAAAAGATATAAAGGAAACACAAAACTTGAGAGAAGTGGAAACTAGTTTATCCCAGTTGGGAAAACTTTCATATGGTCCAACTCTATTATGTTGCAGACAAAAGATAATTCTCCAGATGAAACTATCTGTCCAGTTAATTAAGCAGGGACAAGAATAAACCCAGTGTTTTCTTCTATATATTGTATTCTCTTTACTGAATGTGAAACAACATATTCACAGACTACAAGAGTTGAATTGCAAAAAAAAAAAATACAGAAAATGTCTTTATCTAGGGTACAGTAGTGACAATATTGTACTCAAACATTAAAGATTACTCAAGATTATACTCAAAAGCTGTTTACCTACAGAAATCATCCATAAAATTAAATGGCCTCTGAATTTTTTTCATATTCTATAATTTTGAGAGGTAATAAAAATTTATCTGATTAGAGGCTGCTACTTTGAGAAGTGTGGGTAGGAAAAAAAAGAGGCCATGTAACTATTGATATTTGGCTTACTCATAAGGTGATGTAAATCGCTAATACTCATTTCAAAAATATTTTCTTTCCATAATATGTCTCCCTCAGGATGGTCATGTTCAGTTAGTACAATAGAAGTTCAGCGCAGTAATGACAAGCAACTAGCACTAGTCACTCAAAAACTTTTTAAGTAGTTTATTTTATTTTTCAGAGCATTGCCTTTATTTATGACTTAGGTAAAACACGAAACACAAGAAATCAGAGGCTAAGAACAAGGCTTTTTCTTGAAAAACAAATAAGTACACAAACCCCACAAGTATTAATCACATGCTAAAATCAAGTAAAATTCCAGATTATTTGCACATTAAAAATAAACTGCCTGAACCATACCCTTTAAAAATAGCCTAATTCAAGCCCTAAATCCACTCTAACTTTTCCTCCCTTCTCTGAAATTCTTTTAATATTTTTATTTATTTATTTGGCTGAGTTGGGTCTTAGTTAAAGCAGGCAGGATCTTTAGTTGTGGCATGCAAGGACTTTCAATTGTGGCATGTGAACTCTTTAGTTGTGGCATGTGAACTTAGCTGTAGCATGTGGGATCTAGTTCCCTGACCAGGGATCAAACCTGGGCCCCTTGCACTGGGAGGACAGAGACTGAGCCACTGGATCACTAGGGAAGTCCCACTTCTCTGAATTTCTATAGCATACTTTCTGTAATTCATAACATGCTTTCTTGTATTGTCTATACTATTTTCATATAGAAGGCATTAATTGTATCTCAAAGGAGACAGTAAGTGCCTTTGAGGAGAGAGACTTCACAGTAGCTAACACTATATGCTGAATGTTAACAAGCACCAAGTAAAGACTGGCTGGCATCTATTTTTTGGCAAACATTTCTCTATGATCTGGCTAGAGTGAAAAGGACAATGCATACTGGCAGTAAGATATGGAGTCTGGGAGAGTAAGCCATGAATTATACACACAGCGTCAACATCAAAGAGGTTGCTGCCTAGACAGAAGAGCTGATAAAGTTCTGATTTGCTAATACTAAAAGCCAAACTACAGAATCATTTTCAAACAGCACAATATTTAAGTGGAAAAAAAATACATGCATACTTTATTGTCACCAAAGAGGGAACAGTAGCTGTAAATACTATTCTAATGAACACCTTCAAAATTTGAAGGTAGTGTATAATCCAAAAACAACATGCTCAAAATAGGGTCATTTAATCAAAAGCCATCTTGACGTTGCATTCTTCCTCCTTGCAATGACGATCGTCTAGAATTTGTGTTACCTCTTCTACCTTCCTCTGCAGCATGTCTATAAGGGGAAAGGCACACAGCGTTACTCAGAGGTAGAAATATCCCAGGAACATAATAACTTAATTCTCCCTTCAACATATGATTGATAAAACTTTACATGTCAATTTTAATAGTGTTAAGTATTAAAAGAAGAGAAAAACATGTGTCTATCTGGTAGGAAACTACTGGATAAAAGCGTTCTTGATTTTCTCTCCTTAGCTTTCATGGAAATTATGGTCTATCCTGATATTTATGCTTTGCTGAAGAGAAGTGTTAACTGCTTTTTACTCATTACAGCCTAAAAGTGCCATGAAATTGAATGTGTAGATCTTTGCTGCCTATAAGCAAATTAGTACACTGAGTAGCTTCATATTTCTATTTCATTCTAATGATTAATTTAACTTGGTGGTCCTTAAATTTGCTCAGAGCACAGCAACACAAAATATCACTAGTTTTACAATATAAAACAGTAACTTTCTGTAATAAAAATAAGCTGTTGAAGTAAGTGTGATAATCTGAGTTTTTCTATTAATGTGTATAAATAAATGTGGTCATTTGCTTTAGTGTTCATTAATGCTCACTGGTTGATAAGCAATAACTGGGCCCAAAAATTTAAGAAAAATTTTACAAGAGAAAAACTAAAAAATGTAGAGCACTATACTTTAATTTTCTTTAGCCAATTGGAAAAGAACAGATGTTATAGAGTTTTTGAAGTATAGTACCTCATTTTATCCTATGACATACAGGTACTATAAGATCACATCTTTTAAGAACAAGTGATTTAAATGATGGTTGTCTACTGAAAGGCTAGGAAAATAATCTGGAAAAAACATCTCCTTTCTGTTGAAATAACAAACTGCAGGGTGCAATTTTTCCCCCTAAATAACATTTTTCAATGTGATAAAAGCACAAATGGGCACTACAACAAATCATTAACTTGAGGCCAGAAGTGTCAACATAAGCACAATCTACTTAATTTGCTGATTGATATATATTAAATGCAAAGGAGTAAATTTATAAACATTTTAAAAAATCAATGAAATGTTGAGAAACACAAGTCAGCATTATTAAGAGAGCCTTACCATAAATATTTTGTCATGTTTTCAAATTGAATTCTCGACTATTTCTGTATTAACATACTTCATATTTTTCAGAAGTGTCATTCTTTAAGGGCAAAAACTGCACCTAGGCACTTAACTGTGCAGAGTAATGGTCCCATGATATGCATCAGTGATTAGTCCCTGCATGTGTGCATGCTAAGCCACTACAGTGGTGTCCAACTCTTTGCGATCCTATAGACTGTAGCCCACCAGGCTCTTCTGTCCATGGGGTTTCCCAGGCAAGAACAATGGAGTAGGTAGCTGCTTCCTCCTCCAGGGGATCTTTTCAACCTAGGGATCGAAACTGAGTCTCCTGTGCCTTCTGCATTGCAGGCAGATTCTTTTTATTTATTTATTTAATTTTTTTTAATTTATTTTTTTTATTAGTTGGAGGCTAATTACTTCACAACATTTCAGTGGGTTTTGTCATACATTGATATGAATCAGACATAGAGTTACACGTATTCCCCATCCCGATCCCCCCTCCCACCTCCCTCTCCTGAAGGCCTATTAAATTATATGCCATACTAGAAGTAAAATGCTAGTAATAGTTGAAATTTGATGGGAAATAAGCCATACACATTTGCTATTATTTACAAAGGAACTGTACTGAACAATATGAAATTGAAATTAATAAAACAACTCCATTCACAAGAGCATAAAAAAGAATTAAAACACCCAGGAATAAATAAAGATAAATTTAGGAATAAACAGCAAATGAACTATAAGACTTGTACACTAAAAACTATAAATCACTGCTAAGAGAAACTAAGAAGATCTAAAAAAATGAAAAGATATTCCATGTTCATGGACTGAAAGACTCAATAGTTTTAAGATGTCAATTCTCCACAAATTGATCTACAAATTCAATGCAATGCCTATGAAAATTAAAGTGGGCTATTTTTTGTAGAAATAAACAAGCTTTAAAATTTACATGAAAATACAAAGGACCCAAAACAGCTAAAACAATCTGAAATAGAATAATAAATTGCAGGAATTATATCACCCAGTTTTAAAACTTATTACAAAGCTACAGTAATCAAGACAGTATGGTATTATCATAGGGTAGCCACAGAGATCAACAGAACAGAAAAAAATATCCAGAAAAATCTTATTATTTATGGTCAATTCATTTTTAACAAAGGTGCCAAGATAATTCAATAGGGGAAGCATACTCTTCAACAGATAATACAAGGACAACTGCAAGTCTAAGTGGAAATGAAGTTGAACTCCTACCTCTAACTATGAACAAGGTAGACTACTGGTTAAATCTAAGAGCTAAAATTATATTTGGAAGACAAAACACAAATGTCAAACAACTGATGAATGGGTAAACAAGATATGATATGTACATGCACTGGAATACTACACAGCAATGAAGAGCAATACAATACAGATATATGTTACAATACAGATGAACCTGGAAAACATTAGGTCAGACAGAAAAGGCCACATATAATATGATTCCATTTAATTAAACTCTCCAGAAAAGGCAAATCAATAAAGACAGAAAGTAAATAAGTAGCTGCTTAGGGTTCAGAGTAGGAATGGGGATTAACCACAAACAAGCTAGAGAGAACTTTTAGAGGTAATGGAAATGTTCTAAAAGTGGATGGTGTGATGTTTGCACAGACCTATATCTTTAAACAGCTATTGTTTAAGACAGCATATTTGTGTGTTTAAAATATTTCTTAAAAATGACTTCCCCCAAAAAGGTTCTGGTAAAACTGCTTCCAGCTAGTTCCATTCTGTTTAGGGACAGACGTTTTCTTTACCTTACTTGAAGTGAAGTGAAGTGTAGTCGCTCAGTTGTGTCCGACTCTTTGAGACCCCATGGACTGTAGCCTACCAGGATCCTCAGTCCATGGGATTTTCCAGGCAAGAATACTGGAGTGGGGTGCCATTTCCTTCTCCAGGGGATCTTCCGACCCAGGGATCAAACCTGGGTCTCCCGCATTGTAGGCAGACGTTTTACCGTCTGAGCTACCAGGGAAGCCCTTACTTAGTCTACTTGCAAATATTTCACATAAAGATTGCAAGATTTTCATAGAAATTTATGAAAATTAGCAATTTGGTCATTAAACACAAGCACAGCCTTCTACTATAATTACTTTTAAGTTATACATATAAATATTATTTGATGCTATTAAATTCACTATCAACAGAAGCAAAGTATTCTCATAAACACTACTATAGTATACCTCTTATTCTCCTTTTAGAAAAACAATTGGGGTATTAAAGGAAAAAATAATCTGACAAAAATGATCAAAAGACACAAATAGGCAACTTAAGAAATGAAGTACAAATTGTTTATAAACATTTTTTTAAAAACTCAACCTCATTAATAATGACAGGAATGTAAATTAAACAAGGGAAATATTATTTTCATCTATAACTTAGAGCAAGGAATGATAACAATGATAATGGTGGTAGTGATGATGATTTCAGGTGCAGAAAAATGAGTACCTAATGAATTGTATCGATGTGAGAGTTGGACCACAAAGAAGGCTGAGCACCAAAGAATTGATGCTTTTGAATTGTGATGCTGGAGAAGACTTTTGAGAGAGTCCTTTGGACAGCAAGGAGATAAAACCAGTCAATCCTAAAGGAAATCAACCCTAAATATTTATTGGAAGAACTAATGCTGAAGCTGAAGCTCCAATACTTTGGCCACCTGATGTGAAAAACTGACTCACTGGAAAAGACCCTGATGCTGGGAGAGTTTGAAGGCAGGAGGAGAAGAGGATGACAGAGGATGAGATGGTTGAATGGTACCATTGATTCAATGGATAGGAGTTTGAGCAAACTCCGGGAGATAGTGAAGGACAGGGAAGCCTGGCATGCTGCAGTTCATGGGGTTGCAAAGAGTAGGATACAGCTTAGTGACTGAACAACAACAATGAATTGGTGGTGAAAATATAATTAGGGAAACTTACTTGGAAAGAACCATAAGTCAAAAGCCTTTAAAACAAATATTACTCCTAATTCAGCAGTTTAACTTCTAAGAATCTTATCTATGTCCAATAACCATGCATATATCCTAAAATTTACCTACACTGGGGCTCACTGAAGCACAATTTAAAGAAGCAAAAAGCTAGAAACATTAACTAATATGTAACAACAGGTACTAGTTAAATAATAGTATATCCTTATAATGTAAAATTTAACAACCATTAAAATGTAGACTATTTAATAATATGGAACAATATTCATGTACACATATCTGTTACATCTGTATCTCTTTTTCCATCAAAGATTGAGTACAGTGTGCTGTGTAAATATCAGGGGACAAATAAATTTAAAACATATATACTGGCCCCCAAGTTCATCTCCAGTGAATGAGTGAAGTTGCTCAGTCATGTCCATCTCTTTGTGATCCCATGGACTGTAGCCTGCCAGGCTCTTCCATCCATGGTATTTTCCAGGCAAGAGTACTGGAATGGGTTGCCATTTCCTTCTCCAGGGGATCTTCCCAACCCAGGGATCGACCCAGGTCTCCTGCACTGCAGGTAGACGCTTTACTGTCTGAGCCACCAGGGAAGCTCAAATTCATCTCAGACAATGCTAAGTTCTGAAGAAATAACTAAGATATAACCTCTATCATCAAGAAGCTCAAATTCCAGTAATGAAGGTAAATATGTGAATAAATAACTACAACAGTGTATGATAAATGCTGACAATATTGTATATAGAACAAGTTATTAAAAACAGGAGTCAAGGAAGGCTTCATAAAAGAGATGGTCTGAGCAATTACCAGGTAGCAATTACCATGGGGGACCATGGGAGCAATTACCAGACAGACAATGATGGGGTGGGGTATGCCAGGAGAAGCATCTGAATATCCAAAAATATGGATAAACGAATACTGAGTGTTTGCAAAACCATAAATATTACTCACACACATAGAAAACAAACTTATGGTTACCAAAGTGGAAAAGAAAGGAGGGACAAATTATGGGTATGAGATTAACAGATACAATCCACTATACATAAAACAGTTAAGCAGCGAGGATTTACTGTATAGCACAGGAAACCATACTCATTATTTTGTAATAACCTATAATGGAATATAACCTGCAAGATACCTGAATCATTATGCTGTATTCCTGAAACTAACACAATATTGTAAATAAACTATACTTCAATTTTAAAAAGTAATGCTGCAAACAAAAGATGAGGCTGAAAAATACGTAGGGGCTCGATTATACATGGTACTCTGTATATTATGCAAATAAAAAATACAGAGCAATGGTAAGCACTGAAGACATGATTAGCAGAGAGTATTGTTATATCAAAATCAATCTGGTAGTTGTGTAAAAGTGAATTGGATTGGGGTAACACTGGGAAAATGAGACCAATAAAAGACTAACTAAAGATTTAAACATATGTATTTATTGCTGCTGCATTCCAAAACACTTGTGAAATGGCAGTAAGGAGATTTTAAAAAAAAGAAGAAAAACATAAAAGCACAAAACCACAAGGACAAAGGTGTAAGAAAGGAGACAAGAACAAAATTTTGAAAACTGTAACATCTGAACCCTAGAAAGGATTTGGAATTAGCAGGAAAAGGTAATTCAAAGTGGTGCTGCACTATTTACAACAGTTAGGACATGGAAGCAACCCAGATGTTCATTGACAGATGAATGGATAAAGAAGATGTGGTACATATACACAATGGAATATTACTCAGTCATAAAAAGGAATGAATGTGAGTCAGTTGTAGTGAGGTGGATGAACTTAGAGCCTATTATACAGAGCAAAGTAAGTTAGAAAAACAAATATCATATATTAATGCATATATATGGAATCTAGAAAAATACTACTGATGAACCTACTTGCAGGGCAGGAATAGAGATGGAGACATAGAGAACAGACATATGGACACAGTGGGGGAAGGGGGAGAGGGTAAGATCAATTGAGAAATTAGCATTTACACGTATACACTATCATGTGTAAAACAGGTAATTGGTGGGAAGCTGTTGTATAACACAGGGAGCCCAGCCTGGTAGCAGAAAGGTGGGATGGGAGAGGGAGTGGGATGGGATACACACACATACACACACACACATATATAAACACCATATACCCATGGTGGTATATATATTATGAAAGGTGGTGTTAGTCGCTCAGTTATGTCTGAGTCTTTGTGACCACATGGATTGCAGCCCACCAGGATCCTCTGTCCATGGAATTCCCCAGGAAAGAATACTGTAGTGGGTTGCCATTCCCTTCTCCAGGAGATTTTCCCAACCCAGGAATTGAAGTGGGGTCTCCTGCATTGCAGGCAGATTCTTTACCATTAGAGCCACCAGGGAAGCCCCACATATATTATATGTATTGCACAATTATATATCTAATTGTGTACTACATGCATATTTTATTAATAATATATTACACATGGATAGAGAGAAAGAAATGGTGTGGTAAAAAGAGTTAAATCCTCACCTCTCACTTTGGGAAGTTAGTACAGAAGGCCTAAAATGGAAAAGCTACAAAGTAATAGTATATATGTTTTTTAGAGATATAGACATGCTTTTTTAAAAAAGAGCTAAAACAAAGAACATGTTTCTGGGGAATGGGAAATGTGATGTGGACAAGGAGGTGATATTTTTCATAAACCTAATAAAACTGATCTACTTTTAAGGTAGGAGATGAAGACCCTAAATAAGACAGCAACAGAAATCTGCTTAAAAGAAAAGATTCAAGAGCTATTTAAAAAGTATAATCATCATTGGGTGGCTGAGCAGTAAAGAATCCACCTGCCAATGCAGGAGACACAAGAAACATAGGTTCGCTCATTATTGAATATCAATACTCACTCCAAGTCTATGCCCTAACCATTAATGTTGAAGAAACTGAAGTTGAATGGTTCTATGAAGACCTACAAGACCTTCTAGAACTAACACCCCAAAAAGATGTCCCTTTCATTATAGGGGACTGGAATGCAAAAGTAGAAAGTCAAGAGATACCTGGAGTAACAAGAAAATTTGGCCTTGAGTACAAAATGAAACAGGGCAAAGGCAAACACAGTTTTGCCAAGAGAATGCACTGGTCATAAAAAACACTGTCTTCCAACAACACAAGAGACGACTCCACACATGGACATCACCAGATGGTCAATATGGAAATCAGATTAATTATATTTTCTGCAACCAAACATGGAGAAGCTCTATACAGTCAGCAAAAACAAGACTGGGTGCTGAGTGTAGCTCAGATCATGAACTCCTTATTGCCAAATTCAGACTTAAAATGAAGAAAGTAGGGAAGACCACTAGACCATCCAGGTATAACCTAAATCATATCCCTTATGATTATACACTGGAAGTGATAGATAGATTCAAGGGATTAGATCTGATAGACGGAGTACCTGAAGAACAATGGACAGACGTTCATGACATTATACAGGAGGCAGTGATCAAGACCATCCCCCAAAAAAGAAATGCGAAAAGGCAAAATGGTTGTCTGAGAAGGCCTTACAAATAGTTGAGAAAAGAAGAAACACTAAAGGCAAAGGAGAAAAGGAAAAGATATACCCATTTGAATGCAGAGTTCCAAAGAAAAGCAAGGCGAGATAAGAAAGCCTTCCTCATTGATACAATGCAAAGAAATAGAGGAAAACAATAAAATGGGAAAGACTAGAGATCTCTTCAAGAAAATGAAGAGATACCAAGGGAACATTTCATGCAAAGATGGGCACAACAAAGGACAGAAATGGTATGAACCTAACAGAAACAGAAGATATTAAGAAGAGGTGGCAAGAATACACAGAAAAACTGTACAAAAAAGATCTTCATGACCCAGATAACCATGATGGTGTGATCACTCACCTACAGTCAGACATCCTAGAACGTGAAGTCAAGTGAGTCTTAGGAGCATCACTACGAACAAAGCTAGTGGAGGTGATGGAATTCCAGTTGAGCTATTTCAAATTCTAAAAGATGATGCTGTGAAAGTGCTGCACTCAATATGCCAGCAAATTGGGAAAACTCAGCAGTGGCCCAGGACTGGAAAAGGTTAGTTTTCATTCCAATCCCAAAGAAAGGCAATGCCAAATAGTGTTCAAACTACTGCACAATTGCACTCATCTCACACTCTAGCAAAGTAATGCTCAAAATTCTCCAAGCCAGGCTTCAACAGTATGTGAACCATGAACTTCCAGATGTTCAGGGTGGATTTAGAAAAGGCAGAGGAGTCAGAGATCAAATTTCCAACATCTGCTGGATCATCAAAAAAGCAAGAGAGTTCCAGAAAAACATCTACTTCTGCTTTATTGATTATGCCAATGCCTTTGACTTTGTGGATCACAACAAACTGTGGAAAATTCTTAAAGACATGGGAATACTAGACCACCTAACCTGCCTCCTGAGAAATCTGTATGCAGGTCAAGAAGTAACAGAACTGGACATGGAACAACAGACTGTTTTCAAATTGGGAAAGGAGTACGTCAAGGCTGTATACTGTCACCCTGCTTATTTAACTTCTATGCAGAGTATACATCATGAGAAATGCTGGGCTGGATGAAGCACAAGCTGGAATCCAGTTTGTCAGGAGAAATATCCATAACCTCAGATATGCAGATGACACCACCATTATGGCAGAAAGTGAAGAACTAAAGAGCCTCTTGATGAAAGTGAAAGAGGAGAGTGAAAAAGTTGGCTTAAAACTCAACATTCAAAAAACTAAGATCATGGCATCTGGTCCCATCACTTCATGGTAAATAGATGGAGAAACAATGGAAACAGTCAAGAGACTTTATTTTGGGGGGGCTCCAAAATCACTGCTGATGGTGACTGCAGCCGTGAAATTAAAAGATGCTTGCTCCTTGGAAGAAAAGCTATGACCAACCTAGACAGCATATTAAAAAGCAGAGACATGTGCTCGCTTCGGCAGCACATATACTAAAATTGGAATGATACATAGAAGATTAGCATGGCCCCTGCGCAAGGATGACACGCAAATTCATGAAGCATTCCATATTTTTGTCAATGTATGACAAAAACCACTACAATATTGTAAAGTAATTAGCCTCCAACTAATAAAAATAAATGAAAAAAAAAATAAAAAGCAGAGACATGACTTTGCCAACAAAGGTCCATTTAGTCAAAGCTATGATCTTTTCAGTACATGGATGGATGTGAGAGTTGGACTATAAAGAAAGCTGAGGGCCAAAGAATTGATGCTTTTAACTGTGTTGTTGGAGAAGACTCTTGAGAGTCCCTTGGACTACAAGGAGATCCCACCAGTCCATCCTAAAGGAAATCAGTCCTGAATATTCATTGGAAGGACTGATGCTGAAGCTCAAACTTCAATACTTTGGCTACATGATGCGAAGAACTGATTCACTGGAAAAGACCCTGATGCTGGGAAAGACTGAAGGTGGGAGAAGGGGATGGCAGAGGATAAGATGGTTGGATGGCATCATTGACTCAATGGACATGAGTTTGAGCAAGCTCAGAGAGTTGGCGATGGACAAGGGAGTGTGGCACGCTGCAGTCCATGGGGTCGTAAAGAGTAGGACAAGACTGAGCATGAACTGATTCAACTGAATGAAATGTAAACAGCCTACCTTAAGTCCTGAATAAATAGCAGCAATCAACTGAAAAAAAGAAAAGTAAAAGGAGTTACAGACCTGGGAGGCCCAGGAGAGAGTGAAGATAATGAGTTTAGTTTTATACAAGTTTAATTTGAGGTGCCATGGGATATCTTAAGTGCAGATGTTTGTTACCATGAAGCTTTAGAACAGACAGTCAGAGAAACATTAGTGAAACTAATGGTTAGAGATGACAACTGAGGTTTCAAAAATGTTGATTATCAGGAAAGTCTTAGAAGAGAATACGTTTAGAAACAAGGAGAGGTTGCAAGTAAAAACCTTACTTCCTAATTCCAGAAAACTGAAAAAGAGCAAAGCAGGCAAAAGGAAGGAAATAATGAAGATAAAACTGGTTATCAATGAAATTGAAACCAGGAACACTACTGAGTAAAAGCAAAGAAACAAGCAGCTTAATTGTTCAGAAAAAAATCAGTAAAATTGATAAACCTCTACCAAGATAGAAAAAAATAAGAGAACACAAATCACCAATATAGAAATAAAACAGGGTATATCACTACAGGCCCTGCAGCCAATAAAATGATAAAAATCCTATAAACAACTTTATGTTTATAAATTAAATGACCTAGTAGAACTGCACCACAAATTATAATAACCACAAATTATGAAAATTCAACCAAGCTAATCTGAATAGACTTAGAAGCATTAAAGAAATTGACTTTGTATGTAAAAAGCTTTCCCAAAAGAAATAACCAGGCCCAGGTGGTTTCACTGGAGAATTCTACTAAATACCTAAAGAAGAATCAAGAACAGTTCACAAATGCTTCTAAAAGTAGAAGCCAGTATTACCCTAATAACAAAACTAAAAATGACAGTATAAAAAAGGAGAAAACTACAGATCAACATCTCTCATGAACATTTAAAAATCTCTCACCAGAGAGATAGAGGGTGATAAATTTAAGAGGTTGGGTTTAAGATATACATACTACTATATAAAAGACAGATAATCAACAAACACCTATGTATAACACAGGGAACTCTACTCAATACTCTGTAATAACCTATATGGGAAAATAATCTGAAGAAGAATGGATATATGGATATGTATAACTGAATCACTTTGCTGTACACCCAAACCTAATACAACATTGTAAATCAATTATATTCCAATGCAAAATAAAAAAATTTAAAAATCTCTCAAACACTTAAAGATCCTCAAGAAAATTCTAGCAAACCAAATCCAATAATATATAAAAGGTACTAAAAACTAGGACCAAGTAGAATTTATTCCATAAATGTAAGGCTGATTCATTTGATGTTTAAAACTGTGTCAATGAAGGGACTTCCCCAGTCGTTCAGTGATTATGAATCCACCTTGCAGCGTAAGGATGCAAGTTTGATCTCTGGTCAGGGAACTAAGACCCTACATGTTGCAGAGGCAGCTAAGCCCATACACGGCAACTACTGAACCTGCACGTTCTGGAGCCCAACAGAGATCCCATGTACTGCAAATAAGATCTGATACAGCCAAATAAATAAATAATTTTTAAGGATGTGTCAATGTAATCCACCATATCAACAAGTTAAAGAAGAAAAATCATATGATTATATCAATTGATGTAGAAAAAGCAATTGACAAAATGCAATATTCATGAATGATAAAAATTAGTGATTAAAAAGAAGTCAGGAAAAGAGTGGAATTAACTCAATTTGATTAAAAAAAGCATCTATTAAAAAACCTATAGCTAAAATCATATACTGCTAGTGAAAGACTAAACTCAGAGGCAAGGCAAAGATGTTTGCTCTCATCACTCTTATTCAACATGGTACTGAAGCTCTAGCCAGTGCAATGTAAGAAAAAGAAAGAAATAGCATACTGATTGGAAAGAAATAAAACTGTCCCTTTTTGCAGATGATGTAACTACCTCTGTAGAAAATCCCAAGGAATCAAAAACAAAAAACAAAACTCCCCAAATCAAACTCTTAGATCTAAGAAGTGAATTCAGCAAGCATACAAGATCAACATTAAAAATTGTGATTTTATGTATTAAAAATGAACATGTGGAAACCAGAATTTAAAACACAATACCATTTATAATCACTACAAATAAAATGAAACACTTAAGTATAAGTCTAACAAAATCAAAACATATAGATGACGTGAGTGCTGAAAATTACAAAATGCTGATAAAGGCAGGCGCTTTACCATCTGAGCCACCCGGAAAGTCCTAAAAGAAATCACAGAAGACCTAAATAAATATTTAGACATACTATGTTCGTGCACGAGAAGATTCTACATGCGAAAGATGTCCATTTCCTTTCAAACTGATCTGTAAATTTAATGTGTGTGTGTTTAGTCGCTCAGTTGTGTCCGACTCTTTGTAACCCCATGGAATGTAGCCCACCAGTCTCCTCTGTCCATGGAGATTCTCCAGGCAAGAATATTGGAATGAGTTGTCATACCCTCCTCCAGGGGATCTTCCCAACACAGGGAAAGAACTCAGGTCTCCTGCATTGCTGGCGGATTCTTTACCATCTGAGCCACCAAGGAAGCCCTTGGTAGCTCATAATGATATAAATTTAATGTAATCCCTATCAAATCACAGCCCAGCAAACTTTTATGGAAATGCAAACAAATTAAAATAGCTAAAACAACCTTGATGGAGAAAAATAAAGTGGGAGAAATCAGTCTCCAAGATATTAAGGCTTATATGGGAAAGGCTTACATTAATGAAGAGAGTGTGGCACTGGTGGAGGGAAAGACATAGATCTATGGAACAGTGATTCCAGAAAACAATTTGATAAGGGAAAAACTTCCATAAAAGGAAAAAAAGTTGATCTAAACTTCTCACCTTATGCAAAAATTAACTCAAAAAGCCTTAAATGTAAAATATAAAACAATAAAACTTGTAGGAAAAAAACAGTAGAAAATGGGAGGATATAGGACTACACAAAAAGCTCTTAGACTTGACACCAAAAACATGATTCATAAAAGGTAAAACTGATAAACTGGACTTAATTGTAAAACTTTTGTCCTATGAACAACTCTGTTGAGAACAGACAAGCTACAAAGTAGGAGAAAATATCTGCAAACCACATAGCTACCAAAGGACTAGTAGTAGCTGGAATACACAATAACCTCTCAAAACAACAGGTAAAGAATCCAGTTAGGGATAACCAACAAGGACCTACTGTATAGCACATGGAACTCTGCTCAATGTTATGTGGCAGCCTGGATGGGAAGGGAGTTTGGGGGAGAATGGATACATGTATATGTATGGCTGAGTCCCTTTGCTGTTTACCTGAAATTATCACAACATTGTTAATCAGCTATACCCCAATATAAGATAAAAAGTTAAAAAAAATAGTAACCAACAATATATAATTCTCAGTAACCAAATGAATCATCTAATCAAGCTTCATAATGTTCTAAATAAATAAACAAATATAAAGTTGAAGTATATTGTTATATATTGGCATTAATTTATTATTTTTAAAAAGTTCTTATTTTAAAATATTTTAATGACACATAGTAAAAAACTAATGATATAATAAATATGGATATGTCCCACATGAAGGTTTATTTTATCTTACCCTGATAACTTTATTTCTTTTCCTGTTTTTAATAAAATGAGATTCCAGCTAGAGTTGATACCCTTTGTGTAACTCCCCACAATCATACCATATACCTCTTACCTCTCCTGCCATAAACACAGACTTGAATTTGTGGTTAAATATTGCCATCAATGATACTATATTTTGCTGAATATGTCTATCTTTATAAAAATTACACAATGTGATTCAGAAGACTTTTATATTCGATACAATAGATATTATATTCTACACATAATTCTTCAACTTGCACATTTCACACATTATGTTTTTAAAATTAACCTACGTTGATGTAAGTCAAGTTTGTTCATGTGAATTTTTAAATACTTGTACAATATCCCACTGAACAAATATAACATCAACTTATTTATGCATGTTCCTATTGATGGATATTTGGGTTGCTATATGTTCTATGTCATTACAAATAACAATTGCAATAAATTTTTAAAAATCCAATTAGAAAATGGACAAAAGATGAAAACTGATATTTCA
The DNA here is from genome assembly GCF_963930625.1 of Muntiacus reevesi. Classification (NCBI taxonomy): domain Eukaryota; kingdom Metazoa; phylum Chordata; class Mammalia; order Artiodactyla; family Cervidae; genus Muntiacus; species Muntiacus reevesi. The sequence continues at coordinate 143,201,631 of NC_089271.1, read as the reverse complement.
TCAAAAAGGATATGCTCATGACAAATAAGCACATGAAAAAGATGTTCAACATCACTAGTCATTTATGTCGGAGAGTGTTTTGCCTATGTTCTCCTCTAGGAGTTTTATAGTTTCTGGTCTTACATTTAGATCTTTAATCCATTTTGAGTTTATTTTTGTGTATGGTGTTAGGAAGCTGTGGTACATATACACCATGGAATATTACTCAGCCATTAAAAAGAATTCATTTGAATCAGTTCTAATGAGATGGATGAAACTGGAGCCCATTATACAGAGTGAAGTAAGCCAGAAAGATAAAGAACATTACAGCATACTAACACATATATATGGAATTTAGAAAGATGGTAATGATAACCCTATATGCAAAAAAGAAAAAGAGACACAGAAGTACAGAACAGACTTTTGAACTCTGTGGGAGAAGGTGAGGGTGGGATGTTTTGAAAGAACAGCATGTATATTATCTATGGTGAAACAGATCACCAGCCCAGGTGGGATGCATGAGACAAGTGCTCGAGCCTGGTGCACTGGGAAGACCCAGAGGAATCGGGTGGAGAGGGAGGGGGGAGGGGAGATCGGGATGGGGAATACGTGTAACTCCATGGCTGATTCATGTCAATGTATGACAAAACCCACTGAAATGTTGTGAAGTAATTAGCCTCCAACTAATTAAAAAAAATTAAAAAAAAAAATCACTAGTCATTAGGAAAATGCAAATTAAAATTTCAATGATATCACTACACATCTATTGGAATGGCTAAAAAGAAAAAAAAATAGTGAAAATACCAAATGTTTAGGACACAGACAAATTAGATCACTCATACATCACTGGTGGGCATGTAAAAAAGGTACAGTCTCTCTGGAAAACAGTGTATCAGTTTCTTATAAACTTAAACACTCAACTACCACATGACCTAGCAACTGCACTCTTGGGCATCTATCCCAGAGAAATGAAAACTTACGTTCACATAAGACTCTGTACATAAACATTCACAGGAGCTTTACTCATAAGTAGCCCCAAACTGAGAACATCTAAGATGTACTATAACAGGTAAATGTGTAAACAAATTGTAGTACATCCAAACCATGGAAAATTACTGAGCAACTAAAAGGATCAAATCATTGATACTAATATACATAGCAAGTTAGATGAGTCTCTGGGGAACTAAGCTGAATGATAAAAAGTCAGCCCCTAAATTTTACATGCTATATGATTTCATTTTATATAGTATTATAAAATGGCAAAATTTTAGAAATGGAGATTAGATTAGCGGTTGCCAAGAACTGGGGAGCAGCGATTAGGGGGATTAGAAGTGGGTGTGGCAATAATAGAGGAATATGAGGAATTCTTGTGGTGATAGAATTATTCTGCATTTTGACTATGGTTGTGGATATAAAGTTGTTTATGACTAAACACACACACGCACAAGTAAAACTGTGGAAATCTGAACAAGACAGATTTTATTGATATTAATATCCCAGTTGTGATATAGTACTAGCGATTTGTAAGATGTTATCACTGGGGAAAACTAGGTAACAAGAAATAGGAACTCTACATTATTTCTTCATTACCTATATTATTTCTTATGTTATATGTGATTCCACAATTACCTCAGTAAAAATTTCATTAGTGTAAAAGACTAACCCACACAAATAAGATTTTGAGTCCCAACTTCTTCTAGAAGTGCCTGCTGATTAGGCACATAATATGACCCCAAATTTTTGTGAGGCAACAAACAGCTTTAACAAATTTATTCTCACTGCTTAGTATGCTTGGCCATCTTTTCAGCTTCCAATATGGGTTTCTTTACTTCTGTACGATTGCTAAGCCAAAGGCACATTTAAAGGTTTTTAGTTACTGTAGTATATACTAGGTTAGGCTGCTATTTAAAAGCAACCTTGAAATCTCAGGAGCTTAACCTGATTAAGGTTTATTTCTCATTCAAAAAGGAGAAGGAGGTAGGAAGAGGAAGAGAGGTGGAGGGAGAGAGGAAGAAAGAGAGAGTGGGAAGGAGGGAGAAAGAGAGAGAGAACACTATCCTCCTACTTGTCATTGGTACTTTTAAGAAGAGTCCCAGGTTATTGAAACTAAAGTAACACTCAGAATAAATACACTTGAATACTTAGTGCTAACTATGGCCTGATAGAAAGAAGAGAGTTTCTAGCTCAACTCTGCCATCAGAATTCTCATCCTGATCTTATCATTGATACATTAAGGTGATGTTGATAACACAGTCTGCTTGTATAAAGCAGTACTGCTTACTCAAAATTAATAAAAAATATGTTTCAAGGAAAGGAATAAAATAAAAGGTGGTAAAGGTATTGTGAATTCTTGGAGGCTAGGGTGGGAGAAAGATAGTAGAATTATTGCATTTGAAGTGGTCCTCAGACAGTCATCCTGTTGAAATGTTACTTACTCTTCAAGTCTCACTTCAAATTCTAGCTCTTCTAGGAAACCAACAGAAGATAGGTTTCTCTTTCTTTACTGACTCCACACTTTGAAACTTTTCAAGGCAGAGATGCATGCCATTGATGTTTATATCTCCTATACCGATTTAAGAGAACACCTTGACACATAGTAGGTGCTTTGTATTGAGAATCACTACTCTGTGGTTTTGACTTGCATCTAAAAGAACACTTTCCATTATACAGCACTTGAGCAAAATGCCTATGCATATTACCTTATTCGATTCCCACAATAGCTTAGAAAAACTAAAAACTCCAGAATGCTCAGTGGCTTCCCAAAAGCCAAAAGTAATGAAAATTGATAACAGGACTCATATCTTCAGACTCCCATCTAAGAATGCTTTTCCTATTACAATGCATCTGTATGTCAAAGGCTATGAAAATTTTAAATAAAATGTACTAACTGGCACCACAACATAACACTATTTGTTATTCCTTCACATACTGAAGTGCTCAAAATAGGGTAGTCCTATCTAAACTCCAACTGGGGAGATTTCATTGGTGAAATACTATCAGGCCACTTTATAGATAAAGTACTATATAGATAAAGTACCTCATAGATGAGGAGGCCATAGAGTGTGGGCCCCTAAACTGCATTATAGCAAGGCTCCAGTATATTTATAGTTTTTAGTCACTAACAGGAAGAAAATTGCTTTGGAGAAAAATCTGTATATCTCACAAACAATATAAATTCTGCTATTTGGGAGTGATTTAAATGATGTTACATATAATTCATCTGGGGAAATGCTCCAGCTTGAGGAAATTCACTTGGGCACAAAATGTACATAAGGAGGATTAGTGGAAATCTAATTTTGCAGATGTATTGAGTGTATTTCAAATCTGGATTTACATATAGAAAAGAAGTTTGGGAAGAGAAGCTCTGAGAATGTTAACCATCATGCATTCTTTGCTAACAGGAACTGAAGACTTGATCATTTTTAATCTTAGTGTTCTAATCTAACCTACAAGAAATTCTTCAGAATCAAGGAGAAATTGTGTGACAATAAATCTATTTTGTCTGTAATGGGGAACAGAGATGAGCAGGTAGCTCATTAAACAATGGAAAGATATAAAATACCTTTCAATTAACAGGCAGTAGGTAGAAGCAAGTAAGTAGCTATCTCTGTTGAGCTTAAAGAGACCTTTAAAGTGAGTCTTTGTGTTGTTGCCACATCTCTGACAGATCAAGAGCTTTCACTTCTGAAGTATCTGAAGTGGAACATTATACTCCAGAACACAAGAGATGATCTCATCGATCAACCAATGTGTCAGCAAGATTTCCCATGAAATTTCAGAAAAAGAGGTAAAAGAAACCAGCTCAATCTGTAAATCAGATTCTGCTCTAGAAGATGGAATAGGAAAAAGACACTTTGATTGGAATTCAAAGGTGTCTTTTGGTATCTCAGCATTAGATACGCTTCAGATATGAGAGGGCTAAAAGTAATTAATAAAATTTTTTTTTACCATTTCTTATCTGTGCCAAAGCTTCTTAAAAAATACAGCACAGTAACTATAGTTAATGTGTGTATGCATGAGTGCTCAGTCATATCCAACTCTTTGCGAGCCCATGGACTGTAGCCCACTAGGCTCCTCTGTCCATGGGATTTTCCAGGCAAGAATACTGGAATGGGTTGCCATTTCCTTCTCCAGGACGTTATTAAAACTGCATTGCATATTTGAAAGTTGCTAAGAGAGTAGATCTTAAAAGTTCTCATCTCAAGAAAAAAAAAAGTTTTGGTGACTATGTAAGGAGACGGATGTTAACTAGACATCGTGGTGATCATTTGGTAATGTGTACAAATATTGAATCATGTGGTACATCTGAAACTAATATAATGCTCTATGTCAAATATACCTCAATTTTTTAAAAAAGGTAAAAACATGCCCAGACCTGAAAAATCCAATTTAAAATAATCTCTCAAACAATAATCACTAACATTGGGTAAAAGTGAAGTATGATTATGACATATCACAAAAAGCTGCTTCTCTAAAATGATCCTGAGAGGGTATTTTATGCAAGTTAGTAGAATCATGCTAGATTACCAAATATGTTTTACGTCAAAAATAAATAATTAAGGTGTTCACAGACCAGTGCTAATAGAACTATACTGGAGAAATATCACAAAACTCCTCATGGCATTTTAGTTACTCTAAAGATTCTTCTCTTTCTGTCATAAATAGCAGTCTAAATGTTGTGAGCAACTATTAAATAATTATGGGGTAACCCATGAGAGACTACAGTGATTATGGGTGAAATACGTTTTAGTCACTTCTTATCATCATGAAGCTCTGGGACACTTCATGAAAGAAGCAAATGCCATCAAAATACTCAAAGAACTTTGAAATAATGACAAGCCTAAGATTTTCTGCTGCCTGTCTCTTTATTACAGTGTTTGACAAATATTAACAGACAAGACAAGGTTGGTTATATGAAGAAATACAAAACACCTAAACTTCAGCCCTACCTCCCTGCTCTAAAAGAGTAGCTTCATATATTTATTTATTTATTTTTAGCTTCATATATTTAAAATGAATAACAAGTTGGCTCAGATTGATTGCCAACCCTGTCATAAGTGGTCCCAGTAGAGCTGAAGCTGCTGCAGTTTCAGTGACTGCCAGTTGAGAAGACAGATGTGTGACTGCAGCACTGCCATCAAGCCAATCTTGAAATAATGACATAAGTTTGCACAAAGAGAAATACAAGAGAGGGACCAGTATTTGACTATAGTTATTATTAATTTTCAGTTAGCTATATTAATCATGAGGAAAAGAGGCATATAAAATGTTTCTAAAATAGATAAATATCTATTTGAAAAAATTGGAAGAAAAGTTATGGCAAAACCAGACAATGTATTTAAAACACAGAGACATCCCTTTGCTGACAAAGGTCCGTCTAGTCAAATCTATGGTTTTTCCAGTAGTCCTGTACGATGTGAGAGTTGAACCATAAAAAAGGCTGAGTGCTGAAGAACTGAAGCTTTCAAACTGTGGTGCTGGAGAAGACTCTTCAGAGTCTACTGAGGGCAAGGAAATCAAACCAGTCAATCCTAAAGGAAATCAACCCTGAATATTCACTGGAAGGACTCATGCTAAAGCTGAACCGCCAATACTCTGGCCACCTGATGCGAAGAGCCAACTCACTGGAAAAGACCCTGATGCTGGGAAAGATTGAGAGCAAGAGGAGAAGGGGACGACAGAGGACAAAATGGTTGGATGGCATCACCGACTCAATGGACACGAGTTAGAGCAGATTCCAGGAGATGGTGAAGGACAGGAAAGCCTGGCATGCTGCAGTCCATGTGGTTGCAAAGAGTCAGACACTACTTTGCAACTGAACAACAATAGCAGCATATATGTTCAGTGTGCTCAGTCACTCAGTTGTGTCCGACTATTTGCATCTCATGGACTGTAGCCTGCCAAGCTCCTCTGTCCATGGGATTTTTCAGGCAAGAATACTGGAATGGGTGCCATTTCCTCATCCAAAGGATCTTCCTGACCCAGGGATCGAACTTGCGTCACCTGTGTCTTCTGCACTGAGCAGGTGGGTTCTTTACCACTGAGCCACCTGGGAAGCCACTCTCTCACTCAAAACTCTTATACTTACCTCTTCCTGATTTGGTTCCATCAGTGAAGTTCTATGTGATTTAGAGGAAGAAAGGGGCCTGGTTCTCTACTTACTCATGGATATTGAAAAGTTGACTGGACAGTATAATATTTTAACATATATAAAGTGTAATGTGTGATTTTCAAATCACTTTTAAAGACAAGCTGATTTTTAAGTTAAATATATAGCACAATATTTATGGTCCATAGCAGAAAAAAATTCTATACTGTCATTAAAGATACCAAATCATAAAAATATTTCCTAGAAATGTTTCAGAATACAGATTTAAGCTTTAAAATAATTTTTTAGAAAAACCTACCAGTTAGAGATTTCTCTTTACAATTTTTCTTATTTCTATTATTAAAATAACATGTTTTGGGTTTTTAAAAAACTATTATTTGGATGTGAATAAAGAGATTCATTGAAAAGTTTAATTTTAAAATTTCTCAGTCCACAGACCATTTCAGCAGACATGATGCCATTAATTATTAAGTAAAATAAACCACCACCATCACCACCAAAAAAAAAAAAAAAAAAAAAAAAACCCCTCTTAGCATAATTAAATCCTGCCACTCCATTCCCTGATCGTTTTTTCCTGACATGAAAAAGAAAGGTTTCTTGTGGGAACAAAAAAAGCAGCCCACAGTATCAAGAATCCCTAGGCTTTTTTCCATTATCATGGCCTCTCCACCTCATTTGAGAACCTGTATGAGCTCTCATTGCCTCTTCAGCTCAACTCAATTTTTAGCAGAAAAGTAACTCCAAGTAATCGTTACTTTCTATTGTCTTATCTTTTTTACTGTGTTGACTGAAGCTTTACCCAGACCACTAGAGTTTACATCCTACCCAAGTACTACCATTATCATATTTTGAAAACCCATGTCCTCTACTGCTAGGTAAATGATTGGGATTTGTTTTTATATCCGGTGACGCCCACGTTAGAATTGTTTTAAGAGCATACCAGTAGAAAGAATACTATTCTGATGATTATTCTGGTCTGAGCTCTGCCACTAATTAACTGTGTGTTCTTAGGGAAGTCGTTTAACCTCTCTGAACCACAATTCCTTCATTTACATAATATAGTAAGTTCTTGGTAGCACTAACAACCTTAATTTTACTAGTAGGAAAACAGTGGCTGAGAGCCTTGAGATTTCATTTATGACAAAGAGGATCCCAGTCAAAAAAAAAATCATTATAATCTTTCTTTACCTAATTACATTTTGACATCTCTCCAACTCCACCCAAAAGCACTGCTCACTGTAGGGAAATATGCAACAGAGAGGAATACAGCTGAGTCAAACTTTCTATGATCTCATTCCTCAGTGTTCTCTAGCCACCGATATGCTTCCACATCACAGCTGTTCTTAACCACTTCTCTAGGTAAGTGGTTTTCAATGATAATGTGTGGAACTGCCTTCTCTAGACTCAATTTAATAGCTCCCCTTTGAACCATATGACCCTTTTTTGTCTTTCTCCCTCAACCCATCCCCATCCACAGCAAACTCTGACAACCAGTTCTGCCGCTATCATTTACAGACTACCAATCATGGAACAGACACTGCTTAAGGAAACTTCAATGTTGCTTCTTTTAATCCTTACAAAAGCCCTAAAAGGTATATATTACTCATTTTTAAAATGAGGAAACAGACTCAGAGAAACTGAGTTACAATTAAGGTCACACAACTATTAAGTGGTAATATCTTGACTTGAGGGCTTCCAGGTGGCATAGTGGTAAAGAATCTTCCTAACAATGCAGGAGATGCAAGAGATGGGGTTCGATCCCTGGGTTGGGAAGAGCCCCTGGAGTAGGAAATAGCAACACACTCCAGTATTCTTGCTCATGGATAGAGGAGCCCGGCAGGTTACAGTCCATGGGGTCACAAAGAGCTGGACACCTACTGAGCATGCACACACACACACCCCTTGACTTGAATCCATATCTATCTGATTCAGAAACCTCTCCCCATCAGGTAATTAATACTAAAGTGAAAATCGCTCAGTCGTATCCAACTCTTTGTGACCCCATGAACTGTACATTCCATGGAATTCTCCAGGTCAGAATACTGGAGTGGGTGGCCTTTCCCTTCTCTGGTGGATCTTCCCAACCCAGGGATTGAGCCTAGGTCTCCCGCATTGCAGGTGGATTCTTTACCAGCTGAACCACAAATTAAAGCAATATAGAATTTAACCTCCCTCTGATGATTCAAAATACAGTTTAGAATAGAATAGGATATTTTTTTCTTTTAACGCAGGAAAGAAGGAAGTAAACATGGATGATGATGATACAGGTATATTTGGAAGGGAAAGAAGCAGAAGTTCATGGTTGATGACCTCTATTAATGCAGAGAATGAGGAATCTATAAAGCCAAATAATATTTGTATTATTTTCATACTACATCTTTAAAAATAGTAACTCTGATTGGTTAACTAGCTCCCATTTGTCTCAATTACTGACGTCTCAGTATATTCCATATAGGCAAAGGTCTATGACAATCATTTCCCACCAGTTTTTATTTTAAATCTATTGAAAAGCTGAGAGAATAGTAAAAGTCACAAATTTAAAAACCTTTTTCCTAGGTTAACCCACTGTTCCCATTTTGCCACAAATTTCTCCATCTTTTTCTCCTCACAAATGATTTTGGTTGAACCACTTGAAATAAAACTAGCATGCAGCTAATTTTATTCTCTAAATGTAGCATGCAGCTTCTAAGAGTAAAAATACTTTCTTGCATAACCATAATAACATACATAGGAAAATAAAAAATCCCTTAATATTTAATGTGCAGTTCATACTCAGTTTCCCTAAATGTTCTAAATAATGTCTTCTGGGCTTTGATCCAGTATCTAATCAAAGTTAACATGGTAGACTTGATTGTTATATCTCTTTTAATCTATAACAATCTCCTTAATTTTTTTGTTCTGAACTTTCTAGTTATCCATGACTGATTTTTCAAGAGTTGAATCCATTATCTTTCAGAATATATTCCCCATAGAATGTCTGATTATTTTCTTATCATTAGATTCAGGTTAAACATTTTTAATAAGAATACTACATATTATGCACTTCTCATGTCAGATCAAGAAGCACACAATGTCGACTTATTGCAATACTAGTGATATTAAATTTGATCACTTGATTAAAGTGGTACTTGTCAGACAGCACTGTTGCAAAGGTACATTTTCTCCTTTGTAATTTTTAAAAAATGGGTAGAGTTTTAGCATTCCTAAGTGGTTTTAGCATTCCTTGATGACCCTTGCCAGAATCAATCAATAAGCCAGGGCTAAAAAATGGTAACTTTCTCATTAAATTGTACAATTAAAATGACTGCATGTAAATTGAGTACATAAATTATATCTAAATAAACTTAAAAATCACTTAGTAACTTGTAGTCTATATTTGATCCGTTTCCTGTCTGTGTGTGTATATACATATATATATAATATATATATATTTGTTTTTTGCCAAGAAATGACTGACAGTTTAAATATAAATGAGGTAGAGGATTCAACATCATGGAAACCTTAATGAAAGTATTCTTTTGATAATGTTTTAAATAGTGGTTCTCTATTTCTTCTACAATTATTAGCTGTACAATCATTCCTTCTACAATTATTAGCTGCCATGCTTCTATAAAGACTCTTCACTGCATCTCCCATTTCTCTCTGTCTCTGTCTTTTTTGGGAATATCACTGTGGTCTCATGAGGTTTTTCTCCCTCAGTGTATTATAATCCATCACTGTCATTATTCTTTTTGACGTTGAAACCTGATTTGGCCAGTAGAAGCCCATTAAAGCACCATCTCGTGTCCTGAATATCTCATTAGTTTTTGAATAATCTGTTTTCTGGCATAAAAAGTGCCAAACTCACCCTGTACTTCCCCTGTGTAAGACCTGAGATCAGATATTTCTCTAAGAAGCCTTGGTTCACTTTAATGGTAATGGTATGTAGAAACCAAGATCTAAGTGCTAGATGTGCTCACTGCTATCAGGGTATATCATTGCTTTTTGGCCCTTTCCGTGTATAGAAAAAGGGAACAGTAATTCATACTGATGTTTGCAATTCAAATTTATAACAAAATATGAAAGAAAGAAAAATATCTTATTTCTGATTTATCTTTTAATGAAAATCTTGGTTTCTATTATTAATAAATCTGTGCATTTGCTTTCTACTATATTTATAATGATGGGCTTCCCAGGAGGCACTACCAGCCTGCCAATGTTAGAGATGTAAGAGATGTGGGTTCGATCCCTGGTTCAGGAAGATCCCCTGGAGGAGGGCATGGCAATCCACTGCAGTATTCTTGCCTGGAGAATCCCATGGATAAAGGAGCCAAGTGGGTTACAGTCCATAGGGTTGCAAAGAGTCAGACATGAGTGAAGTGACTTAGCAAGCACACACATATTTATAATGGTAGAAATATCATTATACCACATGCATATGTAATATATAGCATCATCCTGAAACTAATGATAAATTTATTAAGAAAGCTTAAGATTTCTTTGTAGTTCTTTTTATCATTAAGATTATATCCTAGCAAGGATGCACCATCAAAAACACAATGTACAAAAGTTATCCGAACTGCATATTTATGTTATAAATTAGTTACACAGGTTTGTTTGGTTTCATTTTGTATTCAGTTTTAGCATTTGTCTTTCTTCCCACTATTTTTGGCTTAATTTTAATTTTTGAATATTTAAATTTTTACATGGTCCAGAAGTCAAAACTGTATAAAAAAAAAAGGCATACCCAGAAAAGTCCTGTTTCCATTCCTACCTCCTCCACCCCATTCCTAAACACCCCCTATTTTCATCAGTTTCTAGTTTATCCTTCCTATGTTTCATTTTATAAAAATAAGCAATTACAGTTCTTCAGAATTAATACAGACATAACATGTGTTAAATAGTACTCCTACAACTGAGTTCTTATTTGAGTGTGGTCATGGTGCACAAAACCTGACTTGTATCACATTTTCTACTTACAGATAACTTGAGGTACAAATAAACTCCCACCTGAAGTATGATTAATCCACTGTAGACAGTCCAAATGAACATTTAGAATTCTGCAGATCTGCTGGAGCTAAAAACACACAGGAATGCATTTGAATAAGTTCTAATAAGGTGGAAGAAACTGGAGCCTATTATACAGAGTGAAGTAAGTCAGAAAGAAAAACACCAATACAGTATCCTAACGCATATATATGGAATTTAGAAAGATGGTAACAGTGACCCTATATACAAGACAGCAAAAGAGACACAGATGTAAAGAACAGTCTTTTGGACTCTATGGGAAAAGGCGAGGGTGGGATGATTTGAGAGGGTAGCATTGAAACGTGTACATTATATGTGAAGCGGATCGCCAGTCAAGGTTCAATGCATGAGACAGGGTGCTCAGGGCTGGTGCACTGGGATGACCCTGGGGGGTGGATGGGATAGGGAGGGAGGTGGGAGGGGGGGTCTGGATGGGAAACACATGTGCACCCGAGGCTGATTCATGTCAATGTATGGCAAAAACCACTAAAAAATTGTAAAGTAATTAGCTTCCAATTAAAATAAATAAATTAATTTAAAGAATATTAGCTGTAAAAAATTAAAATAAAAAAACTGTTCTGTAAAGCAACTATCCTTCAGCTAAAAAATTAAATTTAAAAAACTGGAAAAACAAACAAACAAAAAACTACACAGGATTCTTAGATTATGATTATTCTGATATGGTAAAGAAAAAATAAACATAAAAAATGAAATTAGGAAGTTATTTACATTTCTTCTGATAAGAAATTTACTGAGAATATGCTAAGTATTAACTGCATGGGTTTTTTGCTATTTTATGTTTGTAATGTTCATATATTAGTTTAATCTATTTCAACTGTCAAGAATTCAATTCCTACAATTCAGTAAAAAAAAAAAACCACCTAACTTCTATAGTACAAAAATAAGGAAAGAAAATTAAGAGACATTTGACAGAACAAGAAATTCATATAAAACCTTTAAAATATGACCTTTTATCAACCAAACTAACTTTTTTTGGGGGGATTTTATTTTATTTTATTTTATTTATTTATTTATTTTTATTAGTTGGAGGCTAATTACTTCACAACATTTCAGTGGGTTTTGTCATACATTGACATGAATCAGCCATAGAGTTACACGTATTCCCCATCCCGATCCCCCATCCTTTTAAATTGAGGTATAATTGATACATATAACATTATATTAGCTTTAGGTATATACAATAATGATTTGATATTCATATATATTATGGAATGACTACCACATTAAGTCAGTTAATACTCACCATAGTTACAAAAATTTTTTTCCTTATAAGGACTTTCCCAATTTATTCTTTTAGCAATTTTCAAATATGTAATACAGTATTATTAACTGTAGCTACCATGGTTTTTTCATTTTGTAACTAGAAGTTTGTACCTTTTGACTCCCTTCAGCCATTTTCCCCACCACTCACCTCCATCCTATGGCAGGCAATCACCAATCTGTTCTGGGTATTTATGAGCTTGGTTTAGTTTTAGTTTTTTGTTTTCAAATTCCATATATAAGTGAGATCGTATGGTATTTGTCTTTCTCTAACTGACTTATTTTACTTTGCATAATGCTCTCAAGGTCCATCCATGTTATTGCAAACAGCAAAATTTCCAAATCATCCATTTTTAATAACGGTAATATTCAGTTGTCAAGTGTGTGTGGAAAATAGGTACATTCATACACAGCCTATGATAATATAAATTGACCCAGCCCTTCAAAATGTAAATTTTTGCAATATATACCAAAGTCTTATATATATATATCAAACTAAGATATATATCAAATAATATATATATATCAAATTATGTATGTATATTTATCAAATATGTATGTATATTTATCAAATATTTCAAAACCTAAGCTATCAGGGTTTCCCTGGTAGCTCAGCTGGTAAAGAATCTGCCTGCAATGAAGGAGACCCCAGTCCGATTCCTGGGTCGGGAAGATCCTCTGCAGAAGGGATAGGCTACCCACTCCAGTATTCTTGGGCTTCCCTTGTGGCTCAGCTGGTAAAAAATCCATCTGAAACGCAGGAGACCTGGGTTCAATTCCTGGATTGGGAAGATCCCGTGGAGAAGGGTATGGCTATCCACTCCAGTGTTCTGGCCTAGAGAATTCAGTCCATGGGGTTGCAAAGAGTTGGACACGATTGAGTGACTTTCACACCAAAGTCTTACCTTTTAACTCAGTATACTCTACTTCTAGAAATCTATCCAGAAGAAATAATGAAATCTAAACATACACCAGGTCATTACAGGTTAATTTCATAATGGTAAAATTTTGCAACAATATCTCCATCAATAAAAATGATTAAATATATTATGGTAAAGTCATCTCTAATGAAATATTATAGAGTTATTATAACCATATTTTCAAAGAATGGTTAAAATTTGGGGAAAATACCATGAAAGAATATTAAATGAAGACAGAATCCAAAACTTTACATAGATGTGTTTCTAATAATATTTAAAAGAAAAAAAGTATATACCTCTATTTTAACTGTATAGCAAAAATACTTGAAAGAAATATACTAATATATTGGCAGAATACTGGTAACACAGGGGATTTAATTTTCTTTACAGATTCTCATATTTTCTAAGCTTAACACATTGAATAAGCATATATATTTATTTTGTAACAAAATTACTAATCCTTTTAAAAATGTTAGAATACTTTTGACAAATAGACATATATTCTGGCAAAGTCCAGGATAATGAAAAACGAGGAGAAACGAAAATGTTACCACACTTAAGTGGTATGTAATAAAAATAACAGATTTAGTGTATATTAATATAATAAACAGAAATAAAATTTGTAGTAGGAACAATGAATTTTTATAAAAATCTGTGGCTGAATATCATATACCATAATATAAACTTGCTTAATAAAAATTTCAGAAAGTAAGTGGTCTTTCCTATGTACCCCTTACCCCTGAAAACGGTAAAAATAAACAAGTAAATCCCATCACTGTGAATATCGTTGAACATACTTGCTATTTTTCTACCCTAGTGTATTGGCCTACAGTAATAAGGCTTTGTTGATCTGGTTACAATTAATTATCTACAAGAATATTAGTGTTCAGCAAATGTTTTCTCTGCTTCCTGTCCAATGATTTATGCTATCTGAGAAAAGAGATGAATTATTGCTGATTTCTTGCTTCTTTTGTCCTGCTATCAAGAAGCAATTATCCTTGCATTAACTCATCTTAAACATCTCAATCACTCTTGCCAGGAAAAACAGAAACAAAAGACTCAAATCCTTTACTCCCTACTACTAAAACAAAATAAAACAATCCAAGGCTTAGTAGAGATAAAGGATAAGGATAGGATTACAGTTTCCTTTCACTTACTCTGTTTAGAACACTTATCTTACATTAATTCAACATAGAGACTAGACATCAGCTCTGCCTTATGTCTAAATCGACATGTATTTATTTATGCATCAAAGTTCTATGATAAAACAATCTTGAATTTTGAAATCATAATGGTGATCTGATCTTTCACTAAAAGGAAAGTCTATAATGTTAACTCTTGCAGGAAGATGGTAGCATGTGTAAACTCAAGACTAATTTATATTTGTTTTTGTTCAATTTTAGATTCACTTGAAGTAGAGAATAGCAAATTTTTATAGTTGGAGGAAAATTCAAGATCATTTAGTCCACCCTTGACATTCTACAAAAGGGGCCAAGACTTAGATTAAGTGACTTGAATAAAATTCTAGTGCTTTCTCAACTATACCATGCTGTCTCTTTCTAATTAAAAAAGCTAGTAAAATGTTATATAAAGAACTGTCTGTATATAATTGGACAAACAGCTTAATCACTACTTATAGATATGTCATTCATCCTCACCTCTCCAGCTTCAGGCTCCACTCCTAATTATAATCAACTGGTAGAAAGTACAACCTGAGCTCCCACAACAGGAGACTTCTCTTACCATTATTGTCATGGGGTGGGAGTGGGGAAAAGGACTAAGACGATAGGGAAAGGCAGAGGAAATAAGTTCTTTAATTAGAGTATAGATAAAGGAAAATAAATCAATCTTTTCTTATCACCAAATTAATTGAAAACATCTCAACTCTATAACTGGAGCCTCGGCTGTATTTTCTCATGTTATAATAAATTTACATTATGAGTTAACTAGGATTCCACAAGGCAGGTGGAAACCTAATAACTATACTTAAAATTTCTATGGAAAAATATACTGTAAGTCTTGAGTAGTTGACTTTTCGAACTTTTGAAATATAACCTAATTATAAATTAAGGATTGCCTGGATATACCTACAAGACTCAAAATGTGTATGTATATATATAGACATACACTCACAATTATATGAACATGTAGATGAATATGTGAAAGGACAAATAAACTAGCTAAGGAGTAAGTGAATAGAAAAATTAGAATAGAGACATATTTATGGGAAGAACAGAGAGAAAACCCTGAAAATTTTGGGAGACCAGTAATTTTTTTACCCTCCTGGAAATAATATCAAAAAACTCACAACCTTTTTCTGCTCCTGAATATTTCCTGCTCCACTAACTACACCCAAAACTTCATACCTCTGGAGGCAGATAAGGAACACTATAGAGGACAGGAGAAGGTGACTAGGTAAAGGAACAACAGAATGCTAATTTCATACTAAATTTTGGTTGTCTAAATAGATAAAGCAGTTAACATACCGGGTCAGTAGAGTCAGCAGGACTTTCAAATATATTCAGGTACTCAATGATGTCCTTGAGATCTTGGGTTATTTGTTTCAGCTGAGCATCTACATTTTCTGCTAACTTGTAACTGAAAAGGCAGGTAAAATAAAGGGATTAACAAAAAATGTTTTCTCCACTATGCATTGTTACTGACATACAAAGAATGATACTGCCAATTGAATTTGCCCTCATTCCCCTACCTTCTCACTGTGTCTCAGTCATGACTAACAGCACATTTTTATGGATGTAGCATTCATGACCGTATTCTAAAAAGATTCCATAGGTGAAGGCTTTTATGCACTTTGCCATTTTTACAGTAACCCATTACCTCACCTATTAGATATCAGAACAAATCCATAGGTTACTTAGTTATATGAGAAGTTATTTTGGGGTTTAGTGATTTTAAGAAATGTTGAGATGTCTGCAACAATTTTGAATACACAAATCTTCAAAGTAAAATCTCATACAAATATACTCCATCATCCAAGAAAAGATATTTTAAAAAATGAGATTCATAACAATCAAAGTCAGAAAAATCTGCTGAGTTCACAACAAATCGATTAGTTGGCTAAGTTCTCAAGATTTCCACCCCAAGTATTTGTGTGTGCATACACACACAGTTAACCTGTCAATGAATGTGTTTATGAGAATTAAAGTAAGCAGAGGATTTTTCAATGTCTATCAGTTCAGTTGCTCAGTAGTGTCCGACTCTGCAACCCCATGGACTGCAGCACTCCAGGCATCCCTGTCCATCACCAACTCCTGGAGTTTACCCAAACTCATGTCCATCGAGTCGGTGATGCCATCCAACCATCTCATCCTCTGTCGTCCCCTTCTCCTCCTGCCCTCAATCTTTCCCAGCATTAGGGTCTTTTCCAATGAGTCAGCTCTTCGCATCAGGTGGCCAAAGTATTGGAGTTTCAGCTTCAGCATCAGTTCTTCCAATGAATATTCAGGACTGATTTCCTTTAGGATGGATTGGTTGGATCTCCTTGCAGTCCAAGGGACTCTCAAGAGTCTTCTCCAACACCACGGTTCAGAAGCATCAATTCTTCAGCACTCAGCTTTCTTTATAGTCTAACTCCATCCATACACAACTACTGGAAAAACCATAGTCTTGACTAGATGGACCTTTGTCTATAAAGACTAAATAATTCAATTAAATTTATTTGTAACTACTACCTTTCTGTCCCAAAGTACTTATAGATAATTGGCTGCCTAGATTGTTGAAGATTCTAGTAAAGATTCCAAAGCAATATAAATCTGACTACCTAAAAAGCAATTAGAAAGAAAGTAATGTTTCTTTAACCTACAGGTAGGATCACATGGCTGAAAATGTAACTCTATATTTCCAAGAGAATGATAGAATGCATAGGATAATCAGTGCAATGAAAAGAAAGATTCACAAAGGCTGAAATACAAAAGAAGAAACAGAGAGCTAGGGTTCATACAGATTAGGTGTACTTAATCACATTTAATACATCTACAAAAAGTTAACTTGCAAGGTTTTAAAAAATAAGCTCAGTCTTAACTAACTAATAAGCCATTGATAAAATCAATCAGATTTAGTTTATGTAGTACATTCATACAAGTTCTTCTAATAACATTTTATAATTTGGCCTGATTACCAAATCTCAGTTCTAAAGAAATAAAGTTACTGTGGGAATATTGGCAATATATTGACTAAAGATAAAAACCAAATCACACACAAATAAAATATATTCAATCTAAGACATCGACAAAATCATTCAATGTTTAAAAGCCACACAGTCTGCTCCTGTATTAACAAACTTCCTTTAAAATAAGAAACAGATTTATCACTGAAGCAACTGCATAAACATTAGGTTTAAAAGAGTCAGTACAAATAGGAGGTCATAAATATTCCATAATATAATGATACTGCACACATAAAATTTGTATTTATAATTTAAGAACAAACTTGACAAATATAAAAAACTTTACAGTGGTCATGTCTAACCCTGAGATTAATAACAGTGTACAAAATGCTACAAAACAAAACTGCCAGAATGACTACTTCATTTACAAGCATCCTGAAAACATAAACAGCAGTCAAATAAGTTGACAAATGGCAACTGCCAGAACTTGCACTTTTCTCCTGATTTTTATTCCCTGCCTTCAAAATCATTTTTACTTTTGTTCAGTTAGCTAAGACCTGCCCTATTCCTCAGTCTTTATTTAGTTACTTACGTCTTCTCATGCTCATCTATATAGTGTGGATAAACAGACCCACTATGGTCCTTTAGAGACTCCTCCAAAGGGATCAAGAGATTTTCCAGTTCCTTTTGCTGTGACAGGATAAAATCCAATTCTTGTTCCAGCCTGAAAAAAAAAGTCAATAGAAGGGCTGATGAAAGGAATTTGGAGTGGCAAAATAAATGTCAATAAACTATAACAAGGAAAAACAACTAGACAAAGAAATGGATCTTTAATCTTCCAACCTAGGGAAGCTAAGGTTCTACCTTTTCTGATCCAGTTTCACTTTTTCTACTTCTCCATGTAAAGCAGTTATCTATAAAGGAAAATAAGAATATAATAGTATAAATATTTGAATTTATATTGTAACTGTAAGGCAATATTTATTTTGTAATATACACTTCAAGTATGAAAGAGTTCCTAATTCAGGACACTTATTACCTAAGGAAAATATTTTTAAGTTTATCGCTAATATTGGAAGGAAAAATTAACCATGAAACATGGGTCTATTTTCCTGTGTTCATCAGAAAATACTTGTACAATGCAGGTAAATTAATCAGAATATATTCTTACTTTCTCACCATTCTTCATCAGTGTATAGTCCCAAGCATTGACCAGGGTGGCCTGATGAAGAAAGTGTTTCTCTTGATCCTCTAACTCAAGGCTCCATTTGTTTACCAGACCATCCAGCTGACCATATGTCATCACAGGAGTTATGATTGCACTAAAAAGAAGGATACAGTATGATTGGATGATCATACTTTCCAGAGTATGATCAGATTTTTAAAAGTATAACATAGAAGAACTTAGAGAAAAAAATACCACATTTTACAGGCATTTCTCCGACCTGCTCCCCAACAAAACCACCAAAACTGGTAAAGATTATTTTAAAAACAACCACTCAAAGTCTCTGGAAGTTATCCTAAGGAAATACAGCAAATGTAAAACTATAAATCCTTCAGAAAAAAATTAGGAGAAAATCTTTGGAACCTAGGCAAAGAGTTCTTAAACTTGGCACTAAAAGCACAGCTCATTAAAGGAATAATTGATAAATCAGACCTTGTCAATTAAGTTTTGTTTGGTGAAACACTCTTTAAAAGATGAAAAGATAAATTACAGAGTTGGAAAAAACTGTTCATAAACCACATATCTGACAAAGGGCAGGTATCTAGAATACATAAAACTCTCAAAATTCAGTAAAAAAAATTCAAGTAGAAATGGACAAAAGATATAAACAAACACTTTATCAAACAGAATATGCAGATGGGAAATAAACATATGAAAAGATGTCCAACATCATTAGTCATCAGGGGAATGCATATTAAAACTACTATGAGCTGAAGACTCTTGAGAGTCCCTTGGACTGCAGAGATCAAAAAAGTCAATCCTAAAGAAAATCAACCTTGAATATTTATTGGAAGGACTGATACTGGAAGCTGAAGCTCCAATGCTTTGGCCATCTGATGCAAAGAGCTGACTGCTAGAAAAGACCCTGATGCTGGTAAAGATTGAGGGTAAGAGAAGAAGGGGGCAACAGAGGATAAGATGGCTGGATGGCATCACTGACTCAATGAACATGAGTTTGAGCAAACTCTGAGAGAGAGTGAAGGACAGGGAAACCTGGGATGCTGCAGTTCATGGGGTGGCAAAGAGTTTGACATGACTGAGCAACTGAACAACAAAAATAAAAAAAATAGTGACAACACCAAATCCTGGCGAGAATATGGACAAGCTGGATCTCTCAACATTGTTGTTGGAGAGGTAAAATGGCACAGCTACTCTGGAAAAGATTTATAGCAATTTCCTTAAAACCTAAACTTGCAACTGCCATACCACCCAACAACTGTACAGCTGGACTGTACAGAGAAATAAGACTTAGGTTCACCAAAAGCGTTAGTTGTTCAGTCGTGTCCGACTCTTGGACCCCATGGACCATAGCCCAAAAGGATCCTCTGTCCATGGAATTCTCCAGGCAAGAATACTGAATGGGTAGTCGTTCCTTTCTTCAAGCGATCTTCCCAACCCAGGGATTGAACCTGGGTCTCCTGCATTGCAGGAAGATTCTTTACCATCTGAGCTACCAGGGAAGCCCAGCTTCACCAAAATCCTGTACACAAATGTTCATAGCAGCTTTGTTCATAATAGCCCCAAACTGGAAATAAATTATTTCCAAACTGGCATAAATTATAAGAATTTAGGCTCTAAAGCTCGACTGCCTGAATTTTAATCCTGGCTCAACCATTACCAAGTATATGACCAAAGGCAGATTATAAAATCTTAATGTGCTCTAATTTCCTCATCTATAAAGTGAGAACAAAATAGTACCTAACTCATAAGGTTATTGTGAGGATTAAATGATATGATGTGTGTGTAAAGCACTGTCATATTGCTCAACATATAGTAATCACATAATAAATATTATGTTATTTGCAATAGTAATAAATGTATTATAATGATATTCAGAAGACAAAAGTATCCACTCATGGCAGATTCAAGTCAATGTATGGCAAACCAATACCATCTTGTAAAGTAAAATAAATAAATTAATTAAATTTTTAAAAAGTATCCTTTTAGTTGTTCAACTTCTAAGAAACAGAAAGCCTTTCTCTAACTGCTCCTTGACTCTGAGTCATTTACCTAACTTTCAAACACTATTCTAAAGATATACAAGCAAACTATGTCCTGTGTATGACAAATAAAATGAAACTAATACAAATTTTCAAATGAATACTTACTTAACAGTCGGAGTAAAAGGTATAGATGTAATGCTGACTGGAACAGTGTTATTAATCCCAATTGATGTCAGTGGTTTTAGGTTCAAGGTAAAGCTACTAGTGGTGGTAGTAGTGGTGGTGGTGGTAACAGTGGTGGTAGTGGTGGTTGATGCTGTAGCTGGAAAATAAAGTGTCTAATGTTAATAATAAGTAAGAAATTTTAAAACTCAGCACTTGATCATTCAGGATAAAACACCACAGAAGTACTTTTTAATGTGAATTTGAATTCAAAGTTGTAATGGGTTTTAACTCAACATTGCTATAACATATAGCAGGCCAGTTATCTGGATTAAGCTTCCTGCTAAAAACTGAAAATCTTGGATAAGTGTGTAGAAAAATAAAATTTATAACCTAACCAGACCTATAACCATTAAAGAAATTGAATCAATCCTCTAAACTCTTCCCATAGAGAAAACTCCGGACCCAGATAACCTCACTGGTAAGTTCTGCTAAACTTTGAAGAAAAGAATAATTGCAATCTTACACAAAATCTCTGTACATCTCTAACCTTGCATACTTACTTGAATATATCTGTGTAATTAATCCTAGAAATGAAATTGCTAGACCAAAGGGTCAGCATGCTCTAAATTATAATTCTTTCTTTCCAAATTCCCCTGTCAAAAGATTTTGCCAATTTGCATTCCTATCAGTAGGGGAGACTGCTGCTTCTCTAATACCATAGCTCATAGTTGGCATACATCTTAGTTGGTATTATAGTTAAAAGCCACAATTTTTTTGTGCATTGTTTGTTAAGTGCTCATTGTGTAAGAAAGAACCAAAATTGCAATACAAGTTCAGAAAACCAAGAGAGAACTATGGGTAGAAGATAAGTGGGCAATAAACATGCGGAAGGATAGAGTTACTAAAACTCTATCCTTTGATCCTAGTTCACAAGGGTGGGCATCTATGTTACTGGCAGCCTATGAGAGGGTCTGGCACAAAAAGCTCTAGCCAAACAGGGATAAGATAGGTCAGAATCTCATTTTCAAAAAGTTAGGAGTCTGGAAAGAATCAGATGGCAGGTAAAAATATGGAAGTATTTCCAGAAATATGGAAAGCATCAGACTCTAAGCAGAAATTTGGAAATATTTCCAAACATGTAGAGAGAATCAGACAATAGACAAAGGGGAGCTTAAAGGACTGACAGAGGTAAAACACGAAGTAGAATTAAAGAGTAATGAGCAAGTCAAAATTAAAAATAAGCTAAAATAGTAAGGCAGAAAAAGGGGTAAAGAAACCAAAAAGAAGTTAAAAAAAGACAAGAGGAGAATGGCTGAATTATGTTTATGCAACATTAAATTCAGGAGGTCCCTAAAGCTGACTATAAAACAACTTCTAAATTCCAATTTCCTTTAAGTTCTTTGCTATGATAATACCTGTATTAGCTTTCCACAAGATTTCATTTCCCTTTTGGCCACAAGGATCCTTACAATAATTCCCCTGTTCTTTGTGTTAGAAAGTGGAATGGGCAAGAGAAGATCATGCCCAAATACAAAAGATCTCTGGGGTCACCATCACTGGAGAGATTACAGACTAGATCCCACGTGGCATTCTTCACTGACACATGTCATCACATTCTTCATCTAAGAATAAAAAATCTGATCTGGAAAGAATTCCTTCCTCAGAAATGCTGAAAATTAATGACATTATCAAGGCCCCCCCTTTACTGATTAATCATTCTAACATTGTGTAATTACTACATTCAAGACAGAAAAACAGGTAAACCATTAAGAAAAACACAAGTCTTTCTTGTAAAGGACCTTATCTTCACCCAAAGAAGTTTATTTTTTTTTAAAGTCAACATTTCCTGACATGGACAGATGTCCAAAGATAATATAAACTTAAGAAAACGGCAAATTCTAAAATTAAGTGTGTGCATCCCATTTTTTGGGAAAAAAACAAACACATTTAATGTATGTTTGTATATGCTGGGAAATAAAGCTGCTAAGGAAAGAACCATACTGTTCCCTCTAGAGGGTGTGATATATGTATGTATGCACGTGTGTATGCTTTCTGTAATATTTAGAAAAGCAACTACCATCACTACCACTAAACAAAGAAATTAACACAAATCAATGTCTCTCCAAAGATGCTGTGTGATACATTCAGGAAATTAATACCTGTCAGTCTAAACACAAAGGAATCAAGTCATAAAAAACAGTATG
Source organism: Muntiacus reevesi (assembly GCF_963930625.1). Taxonomy (NCBI): domain Eukaryota; kingdom Metazoa; phylum Chordata; class Mammalia; order Artiodactyla; family Cervidae; genus Muntiacus; species Muntiacus reevesi. Next base: position 143,178,672 of record NC_089271.1, on the reverse strand, counting down.
ATTATTTTAAACTTTTTTATAGAGTCATAAAAAATGGCATGATTATTTTAAACTTTTTTATATAGTATTTTAATTCCTTATTCTTATGGTAAGAATTAAAAAATTCTTATTTTTAAAAGGTATAAATTAGTTCTGTCATAGTAGACAATATTAAAATAACAATATTTCAACTAATTCCAAAACAAGCAATAGTTTTGAGAATGAAGGTTCTATCACAGTCTGATTTTACAGGTTACAACTCTGGTCAAAACTAAATACAAGTCAACTCCATGTTATCTGTGTACTAAAAGGAAAGTACTGTTCTATAAATAATAGAGAATAATTACATAACAAATTTGGATTTACATTTAAATAAATCTCATTCTGATAATCTTAAAAATCAATACATAAAAAAGTGAGTGCTCAATGTGTTATGCTCAGTGTGCTCAGTCGTGTCCAACTCTTTGACATCCCCTGGACTATAATCCACCAAGCTCCCCTGTCCATGGGATTTCCCAGGCAAGAATATTGAAGTGGGTTGGCATTTCCTCCTCCAGGGGATCTTCCTGACCCAGGGATCAAACCACGTCTCCTGCATCTCCTGCACTGGCAGGTGGATTCTTTACCACTGCACCACCTGGGAAGCCTAAAATAGTGAGACCATCCTTTAAAAGACCCTACAATTCAATTTTCCTATCCTGTCTGATCAACAACTACGTATCTTATTCCATGCTAGGAATGGACAGCATTAGACTCATTTCTTAAGATTCACTTTAGATTCACTTTCTTAAGACTCATGCAAAAGATGAGATTGACAACAAACAAGCTTCTCTTAAAACTTGCTGATTATATCCAGGACAGAAAACAATCCCAAACGGTGATAGATTTACAGACACAGGTATCTGAGAGCTGCCCTACAGGGCTAATTTGTGAGATGAATTTGAGCAAGTAAATATACTTGGGGAGAAAGAAAGGTGAGTAGGGGAAAAAAAACAACTCTGAGCTGGGTGTACTGAGTTGAAACACATCTGATGGGAGGTGGGTTAAGTACACAAGGCAATGGTAGATACATGGGCTTGTAGCAGAGGTACCAGTATGCAGGAAGGAATTTGAAGACTTAGGTGGGGGTGAGGTATGGCAGAGTCACCAAAGAGCTTGCAAATTCATACTTCACTGACTTAACCCAGGACTGAAAGAATCAATTTTTTGTTCAGCATTTTATAAGGGAAACTATGTTTTACATTTTTTTTTGCAAATATGGTAACTTAAAAAGTTCTCAAGCCACACCCTTCATAATGCTTATAGGATGGCCAGTTAGCCAAATACACAATAGAAACTCAGTTAAGTGTTGGTCATGCAAAAGATGGTGTACATCTCTGTTTACAAATAATTACTTTAAACTTAAGAGGGACTGACTTTTAGCTTATGACGGGGTTTGAAGATTCATTTCAGCCCTAAGTAAACTTTTTAAAGTGAAAACAAACAACACTTCCCTAAAGTGGAGTCTAACTTAAATGGTAGGTTTAAGTAGTAACTGATCTCTAACCACCCAGCTCACAATAGGTAACAGTCAATGGATAACTATAGGTAATAGACAATGGATAACTAGGGGCTTCCCTGGTGACTCAGATGGTAAAGAATCTGCCTGCAGTGAAGGAGACCTGTGTTTGATTCCTGGGTTGGGAAGATCCCCTGAAGAAGGGAATGGCTACCCACTTAAGTATTCCTGCCTGGAGAATTCCATGGACAGAGGAGCCTGGTGGGCTACAGTCCATGGGGTTGCAAAGAGTCGGACACAACTGAACAACTAACACTTTCACTAATGGATAACTAAGTTTTCTTTAATTTACAACCTACCTAGTATCTAACTGGCAGAAATAAATTTAGGATATGTCTACAGGAACTCTTGTCATCAACTTTAGGAGAGGATCAACACAGGTCAAATCTTAAGATTAATTTTTAGAGACTAAAACTAGGAATCCCAATATATTGGGTCACTTTAAACAGTATGCTCAATAATAAAAATGTTTAAGCTTCAAAGTTGACAAGAGTTTGATAGCATCTCTGATTATAGTCATATAAAAGAAGTAATATCATTGGTATCAACTATCTCCTTCCACTCTTCGACAATTCTCAACATTGACGTACCTTTTGGATACTCCGATGAGATGATCAAAACCAACTGAATCCTAGAAACTAAGGAATACAGCCTACTTACTGTTGTTACATTTCCAATGAGTATCCAGATATATCCTAATAGTTGTAAAATCTTACTAGATGCAACAGCAGCTGCTCCATATGCTCCAGAGAAATTTAATCCAAATCTCAAAGATGTACCACCAAACATTCCAGCTGAAGTTACTGGGGCACCAACTGCAGAGAATAACATACTACCTATTACCCTTTTAATCAAACATAGTGAATGAAGAATTTATATAGAGTCTTTTTCATCTGAGGAGTCCTTTAGTAACTTTGGCTAAACTTCAAAAAACTATAGTCAACCCATTTATATGAAAAGTGCGGAAAAGGCATAGATAGAGACAAAAAACAGATCAGTAGTTGTCTGGGACTGAGAGATCTTACTGGGATGATAGAAATGTTTTAAAACTGGATTATCATGATAGTTATACAATTCAGTAAATTTATTAAAAATCAGTGAAATACACACTTAAAATAATTATAAGACATGTAGACTATACCTCATTAAAGTTAATTTTAAAAAATACTATTTTCAAGATTTCCTTTCATTTTTTAGGCAAGTACATCAAAGACAGGAAAGAAAAAAAACCTATCAAAAGTCAGAAGTCAAGACTTTGAAAATGGAATTCATTCAATAACTCTAACTCTCAACCTCAGATAGGGTCATATTCACAACATTTATTATACTTGAGAAAGATATTATATATCAAGAGGTTTCCAGAATCTCAGTCATGTCTCAAGATTAGAATCATCCCTACTTGGAAGAAAATACAACTCAAGTGGTAACCTGCAATTTCAACCAGTGTTCACCTATGCCAACTGCACAAGATGATGGGGATGGCAAGCCACCAGTTTTCATGCTGAACTAGGTATTAGCAATTCCTGGCAACTTTTATTAACAGAAATGGTGACAATTTTGCTATAACATAGCTTTGGGAGGACCATATTACTGCTAGGATTATAATAACGAAGTCTAACGGTTAATATCACGGCATTGTGTAGATGCCTCCAAAGCACCAGCAGTTTATGTGGATCTATAAAAAATAATTACCTATGATTTATACAGAATTCAATATTCTCAACATTTGTTATTACTCTACTAATGGAAGATGTGTAGCAAAGAAGTTGGGGTTATGAGATAATTAATGTCCCACTTCTCAGCTCAAAGCATCCAGGTGTTCATCTTTAAGAGGAGAGAACAGGAGACATCTCACAGTGTCATAAAAGTACAAAACTACAGCCGGTCCTTCTGTCATGTAACACTTCTTATAGGTAAAATGTAAGGATCACAGACTTGGTCTATATAGAAGAATAAAATACAGCAAGGCTCCAACATTTGTTTCCCATTCTATCTTATTCACAAGGATAAGACTTCTTTCCTTCAGACATACTCCCACTCTACCCCTTCAGACAAAACTCCCACTCTTCCTATTCCCATTAGCTTCAAGAAGTTGTTTCAAAACATTACAATGTTAATGAATTATATGCTTAAAATCATCACATTAAGCTGTAATAATCATGTTAATATAAAATTCACAGTGGAAGCCATGATAATTAGGTTCTTAAGCAAAGCTACTACTGATATCAGCAATTACAGATGGGATCAAGCATAATGATAACTTATGAGATGTCTGAGATCCATAGCTTCTACTGGCAAATTGAGTTAAATGGCCTAATGCAAAGTAATAGCATTTTCTTTGCAATCAGTAACTTACACAAGGGCCCAGTAGCAGCAGTGCAGGTAGAAGAATTTGAAAACGAGGTAAATAGCATGGTATTTGAACTAGCAGTGGCAGCAGGAGTAGATGCTGGAGTAACCCTAAATTAAAGTAACAAGCAAAAAAAAAAAAAAAGTCAAAATCATTTTTAACAAGTAAACACCATTATAACAAACTTTACTTATATAGAGAAATGACAAAGCAAGGAAAATTAAGTAACGTGATATTTAATAAGTATGACATAGTAAAATCCTGATTTAAAAAATAGTTCATCAGTACTGATTAGTATGGGCTTCCCAGGTGACTCAGTGGTAAAGAATCTGTCTGTCAGTGCAGAAGATGTGAGTTCAATCCCTGGGTGAGGAAGATCCCCGGAAGAAGGAAATTGCAACCCACTCCAGTATTCTTGTCTAGAGAATCCCACTGAGAGGAGCCTGGTGGTTTACAGTCCACGTGTGTGTTCAGCCACTCAGTTGTGTTCAACTCTTTGTGACCCCATGGATTTTAGCCCACCAGGCTCCTCTGTCCATGGGATTTCCCAGACAAGAATACTTGGGCTTGGTGGCTCAGAAGGTAAAGAATCTGCCTGCAATGCACGAGACCTGGGTTGGATCTTTGGGTTGGGAAGATTGCCCTGGAGAAGGAAATGGCAACCCATTCGGTGTTCTTGTTTAGAAAATCCCATGGACAGAGAAGCCTGTCGGGCTACAGTCCATGCGGTTACAAAGAGTCGGACACAACTGAGCGACTAACACTTTCACTTTCAAACACAGGTTACATATTGTATGATTCTATTTATATGAAATGTCCAGAAAAGGCAAATCCATAGACAGAAAGTATAATAGTGGTTAGTTACCAGGAGCTGGGAGGAGCGGGTAATGAGGAGTGATTGCTAACGGTTACAGGGTTTCTTCTAGGGGTCATGAGAATGTTCTTGAATTACATAGCAGTGATAGTTACACACTCTGTGAATACATTTAAAAAAAAACACTGTTTTGTACATTTCAAAAGGGTGAATTTTAAAATAAATGAATTATACCTTAATTATCTCATTATTTTAAAAATACATGATCATCTCAATAGAAGCAGAAAAGCATTTGAGAAAATCCAACACTTTTTCATGATGAAAACACGCAGCAAACTAGAAAAAGAAGGGAACTTCTTACACGTGATTAAGGGTATTTATGAAAAACTTACAGCTAACATCATTCTTAATAGTGAAAGACTGAATACGGATATATGCTCTTACCACTTCAACAATACATAGGAAGTTTTTCCCATGACAATTAAGCAAGAAAACAATTAAAGGACACCAGATTGCAAAGAAGAAATAAAATTATCTCTATTAACAGATGATATGATCATGAATACATAACAACCTAAGGAATCCATAAAAAAATCTATTAGAACAATAAGCAAGTTCTGCAAAGTTGCAAGATACAAGATCAATATAAAAATAAATTACAATTCTATTTATTATCAATGAACAATCCAAAAATGAAATTAAGAATATTTCATTTATGATTACTCAAAATGAATAAAATAGTTATGAACAACCCTAACAAAAGAAGTGCAAGCCTTGTATCCAGAAAAATAAAATATTACTGAGAGAAAGACATCCTAAATAAATGGAAAGATCTCATGTGCATGGATCAGAAAATTTTATATTGTTAAGATGGTGTGGTAGACAGAAAAATCGTCCCCCAAAGATGGTTACATCCTAATATCCAGAGATTGTGAACACATTGCCTTATTTGACAAAAGGGATTTTATAGATGAGGTAATGGTTAAATTGGTTAAGTAACTTGATATAGGGAGTTTATCCTGGATTATCCAGGTAAGCAAAACTAAGGACATGAATCCTTAAATGTAGAGATCCTTTCCAGGCTGTGGTCAGGAGAAGATGGTGACTAAACAAGAATGGTCAGAAAGATGGTATAAATGGCCACCTAACACTTGAAATCATACTTAATGCCATCAGTCATTAGGGACTTGCAAATCAAAACCACAATGAGATACTATTTCATAGCAACTAGAATGGCTAAGGGCTTCCCTTGTGGCTCAGCTGGTCAAGAATCTGCCTGCAGTGCAGGAGACCTGAGTTCAATACCTGGGTTGGGAAGATCCCCTGGAGAAGGGAAAGGCTACCCACTCCAGTATTCTGGCCTAGAGAATTCCATGAACTGTATAGTCCACGGGGTAACAAAGAGTCAGACACAACTGAGCGACTTTCACATTAAAAAATCAAAAAGAATGGTTAGAGTAAAAAAGACAGATAATATCAAGTGTTGGCAAGGATATGGAGAAATTGGACATCTCATGCAATGTTGATAGGAATGTAAAACAGTGTAATCTCTTCAATAAAACTGTAGTATAGAACAGACTTTTGAACTCTGTGGGAGAAGGTGAGGGTGGGATGTTTCGAAAGAACAGCATGCATATTATCTGTGGTGAAACAGACCACCAGCTCAGGTGGGAGGCATGAGTCAAGTGCTTGGGCCTGGTGGGCTGGGAAGACCGAGAGGAATCGGGTGGAGAGGGAGGTGGGATGGGGGACCGGGATGGGGAATACGTGTAACTCTATGGCTGATTCATATCAATGTATGACAAAACCCACTGAAAAAAAAAAAAAAACTGTATGGCACTTTCTCAAAGTGTTCAACATAAAGTTACCATATGACCCAGTAATTCCACTCCTAAGTACAGAAACAAAAGCTATGATAATATAGATCCACACTGAAATATGTATATGAATGTTCACAGCAGCATTATTCATAAGAAAGGATGAAAGAAATCAATCCAAATGAATATCAACTGATGAGACGATGAATGAAATATGGTATATTAATACAATAGAATTTTATTTGGCCATAAAAAGGAAAAGAAATATAGATATATGCTAAAACATGGATGAGCCTTGAAAACATGCTAAGAGGCTAATCACAAAATACCATATATTGTATGATTCTATTTGTATGAAATGTACAGAACAGAGCAGTCTATAGAGACAGAAAGCAGATTTGTGGTTTCCAGAACTGGGGTGAAGAAAGAATGGGCAGTGACTGCTAAGGTGCATGGTGTTTCTTCAGTGAATGATGAAAATGTTGTAAAACTGACTTCAGTAATGGCTGCATAGCTCTGTGAATATCCTAAAAAACAATTAACTGTGCACTCTAAATGGGTAAATTATGTGGTATGTGAATTATACAATAAGTCTGTGAGAAAAAATAATAAATAGAAATCTGGAATAAAGTTTCAGAAAACATTACTTGGCCGCTTGCTTGAAATTTTAAAATAAGAACTATAAAAGAAATAAAGTTTGAGAAATCAAGTACATAAAGACACAAATAAGATTAACTGGTTAACAGAAAACAGTTTATCTTTTCATCCTCACTATAGATCACTGCACAGGGCACATGATACTAAGTGCTCAATAAATATTTGTGCTGAATTGAACCAACCGTTTCCAGACTCCAATACATAATTACAGATATTCTTCTTCCTTTTTAAAAGGGAAAAAAGTGCTTAATAAGTAATTGCATTTGAATCTATTGCTGCCTACATCCAACTGTTAAACAATTCATGACAATAAATAAGACCCTGCTATCCAAAACATGTAGGGCCACTGGGGGTTTGGGGAAAGGGAGGAGATGCTGGGAAAGAATTGGGAACATTACCACCTACCTCCAACTATCATGGGGAATTTCCCTGGTAGCCCAGTGACTAAGACTCTGAGTCCCCAATGTGAGGGGCCTGGGTTCGAACCCTGGTCAGGAAACTAGATCCCACATGCAGCAACTAAGATCCTGGGTGCCACAACTAAGACCCAGTGCAGCCAAATAAATAGATTAATTTTAAAAACTGAAGCCTATTATACAGAGTGAAGTAAGTCAGAAAGAAAAACACCAATACAGTCTATTAACACATATATATGGAATTTAGAAAGATGGTAATGATGACCCTATATGCAAGAGAGAAAAAGAGACGCAGATATAAAGAACAGACTTTTGGACTCTGTGGAAGAAGGCAAGGGTGGGATGATTTGAGAGAATAGCATTGAAACATGTATATTATCATATGTGAAAGAGATCACCAGTCCAAATTCAATATATTAAACAGGGTACTCAAAGCTGGTGCACTGGGACAACCCTACTGGATGGGATGTGGAGGGAGGTGGGAGGGGGATTCAAGATGGGGGATGCATGTACACTCATGTTAATGTATGGCAAAAACCACTACAATATTGCAAAGTAATTAGACTCCAATTAAAATAAATAAATTATTTTAAAAAATGGAGAGATATTCCACGTTCCTGTGTAGGAAGAATCAATACTGTGAAAATGACTATACTACCAAAAGCAATCTACAAATTCAACATGATCCCTATCAAATTACCAATGGCATTTTTCACAGAACTAGAACAAAAAATTTCACAAGTCATATGGAAACACAAAAGACCCCGAATAGCCAAAGCAGTCCTGAGAAAGAAGAATAGAGCTGGAGGCATCAACCTTCCTGACTTCAGATTATACTACAAAGCTACAGTCATCAAGACAGTATGGTACTGGCACAAAAACAGAAACACAGACCAATGGAACAAGATAGAAAGCCCAGAAATAAGCCCATGCACCTACTGGTACCTGATTTTTGACAAAGGAGGCAAGAATATACAATGGGGCAAAGACAGCCTCTTCAATAAATGGTGCTGGGAAAAGTGGACAGCTACATGTAAAAGAATGAAATTAGAACACTTCCTAACACCATACACAAAGATAAACTCAAAATGGATTAAAAACCTAAATGTAACACCAGAAACTATAAACAACTCTTAGAGGAAAACATAGGCAGAGCACTCGATGACATAAATCAAAGCAAGATCCTCTACTGACCCACCTCCTAGAGTAATGGAAGTAAAAACAAAAGTAAACAAGTGGAACCTGATTAAACTTAACAGCTTTTGCACAGCAAAGGAAACTATAAGCAAGGTGAAAAGACAACCCTCAGAATGGGAGAAAATATAGCGAATGAAACAACTGACAAAGGATTCATTTCCAAAATATACAAGTAGCTCATACAGCTCAACGTCAGAAACACAAACAACCCAACCAAACAGCGGGAAAAGACCTAAACAGACATTTCTCTAAAGAAGACATACAGGTGGCTAACAAACACATGAAAAGATGCTCAACATCGCTCATGATTAAAGAAATGCAAATCAAAACCACAAGGAGATATCAACCTCACACAGGTCAGAATGGCCATCATCAAAAAGTCTACAAACAATAAATGCTGGAGAGGGTGTGGAGAAAAGGGAACACTCTTGCACTATTGGTGGGAATGTAAATTGATACAGCCACTATGGAAGATGGTATGGAGATTTCCTTGAAAAACAAGGAATAAAACCACCGTATGACCAGCATTCCCACTCCTAGGCATATATCCTGAGGAAACCAGGGTTAAAAAAGACACATGTTTCCCACTGTTCATTGCAGCACTGTTTATAATAGCTAGAACATGGAAGCAACCTAGATGTCCATCGGCAGATGAATGGATAAAGAAGCCGTGGTACATATACACGATGGAATATTAATCAGCCATAAAAAGTAACACACTTGAGTCAGCTCTGATAAGGTGGATGAACCTAGAGCGTATTATACAGAGTAAAGTGAGTCAGAAAGAGAAAGATAAATATCATATTCTAATACACATATACAGAATCTAGAAAAATGGTATAGAAGAATTTTTTTACAGGGCAGCAATGGAGAAACAGACACAGAGAATAGACATATGGACATGGGGAGAGGGGAGGAGCGGGTGAGATGTATGGAAAGAGTAACATGGAGACTTACATTACCATATGTAAAATAGATAGCCAATAGGAATTTGCTGTATGGCTCAGTAAACTCAAACAGGAGCTCTGTATCAACCTAGCGCAGTCGGATGGGGAGGGAGGTGAGAGGGAGGTTCAATAGGGAGAGGATATATATATACCTATGGCTGATTAATGTTGAGGTCTGACAGAAAACAACAAAATTCTATAAAGCAATTATCCTTCAATAAAATAATAAAAAGAAAAAAATTCAAATGGTTGCACTGCATTGTTTAAAAATATAATAAAATAAAATGTATATCATAGAATATCCCTATATTTCATTTTAGAGAAGCCCTAGATGTATAACATATATATTTTTAAAGAAATAACCAATTATCACAAAGGTGTTTTAATATTTCTAAATCAATACCTATCAGTGAGACTAAATTTTTATCATGGGTTTAATGGTTACTTTAATTTCTTCATTTGAAATTGCCTATTCATATCATCTACCCATTTTCTCATTGGATTAATGTCTTATTACTGATTTTTAATAAAAGTATATATCAAAGCTATTTAGTCAAATGTTGCAAGTACTTCCCAACCCCAGTTTGTCATTTGTTTTTCTTACTTTGTTTTTATTTTTTATGTAGTCAAATCTTTCCACTGTTTTCTCCTTTATGGTTTATGCCTCCATATCATGCTTTGAAATTCCTTCAAACATATGAAATGTTCAACCTCATTTTTAGGAGAAAATCACAAATTACATCTACCTTTAGAACAATTTTACCTAATACATGGGAAGAAACTTAAAAAAAACGATTAATACACTGTTTGAGGACACTGTGAAGAAAGGGGCAACGTCTGTGATTTCTAATGGGAGTGTAAACTGGTATAAACCCTATGGAAAATAAGTGGCCAATGTTTGAAAAAGTACAAATGCATCTATCTTTTGAACCAGTAATACTTCTTTTGGAAATTTATCTACAAAGATACACATCTGTAAAATGACATATAAAATGATATCCATTGCACCACTGTTTATATTAGCAGAAGAGGAAACAACCCAAACACCCACCAGCAAGGGGCTAGATAAACTATAGCACATGCAGAAAATGTATGATGCTATAAAAATTCTGAGGAAGCTGTCCATATACTGACTGATGTGAAAAGAACTACAAAAAGTTTAAAATAAGTGTATAAGCTTTAAGTTTAAAAAGCAAGGTACAGTGTGTAGAATATATTATCATTTATATTTTTAAAACAAGCAGAGGGCTAAGAATATATATTTTTATTTGCTAGCAAAGCCATAAAGAAAATTTGGAAGAGTATATACAATTACAGTGGTTAGCTGAATAGAAGGGGGGAGGGGGCAGGGAGTAATACAAGGTAGATGGGGGACAGTATACTTATTTATACTATGTTTATAGTCTTATTCTTGAACCATTTGACTGACTATTTATATATTTTTAAATTATACTTCAATAAATGGCCCTCTCTCCAACCCAACAATTATTATTTATACATCTTCATATTCATATTTACACAATTTAAATATTTATGGTTTCATTTTCTAGCTTTAATTTACCTAGCATTTCTTTCAGTTAATATCTTTAGGCAAAACATAACCCACTTCCCCCAAATCACCTGGCTAACCTGCTACTGCAATTCATTTATTCACTATTCCATCCTCTCTCTCCAGAATGGAAATGTCATCTTCATAAACCCAGGTTTGATTCTCTACTTTAAAATTTTTCACTGATTTTTCTTTCTGTCCTTGTTCTACAAGAGATTTCCAATTACTGAAGCACTAGAACTCATTTATTTTTATATTAAATATTTTAAATTTACAGTCAGATAATAAACTTACAATATATTTTCATGTTTTTCTACAAGCAAGCTGTCATTACTTTCCTTAAAAAACAAGAGATGACTAATCTCATGCATTTATCCCCTCCACTTAAAACTTTAGAATCCTGTCGAAACTCTCCTTCTTTTCCTTTCCCCAAAGATTCCCAATGTGGTTTTATAAGAATCATATTAAATGCATCAATTAATTTGGAGCTAAATGACATTCTTATACTATTGAGTCCGTGTATTCTTCATTTATTTATGTCTTCTCTTATATGCCTCAGTAAACTTTTATGGTTATCTTCATATAGGTTATGTACATTTTTAAAGTTCACTCTTATGTAGGTACTTCATACTTCTGGTTGAAATTGTTAATGGGAACTTCCTCCATTATATTTCCCAATTACTACTGTTTAAACATGGGAAAGCTACTGTTTTTTGCATTATTTATTTTGTAACTGGCTGCATTACTGAAACCTCTTCACTAGCACTAATTAAATTTACACTTGATTTATGCCCATATTTTAAAATCTTGATCATGTGTCTCAGAAACTGGCATAATTTCAGGAGCCTGACCTTAAATCAAATACCCAGAGGTAACTAAGGAAACAAATGCCATTTAATATGACTTGCTTTCAAGCTAAAGCCTTACCCTTTATTGAAGAGGTTTCAGTAATACGGGTCAGTTACAAAATAAATAATGCAAAACCAAGAGCTTCTTTTTTAAAAAAAAAAAAACAGTCTCATTTTCCTAATCATAGGACTAGAGCAGAGTTTTTCAACATGGCACTGGTGACACTGGACCCGATAATACTTTATGGCAGAGGGCTGTCCCATGGTAAGATATGAGGCTTGTATATTTCGTCTTGTCCCTTTTTCTAAACCCCTCGTAACTTCCTAAGTAAGGAGAGAGACAGAAGCTTATTTGGGTTTTCTTCACAGTTCCAGAAACAGCTCCAGGAGCAATAAAGGTTTCAATCACACCTGATTTATGTTAATGAGGTGAAATTTAGAAAGCCCCTCAGGCTGAGAGGCTGGTTACCAGAGGAACCAACAAAGTGATTCAGTTTAGTTCAGTTCAGTTCAGTCACTCAGTCATGTCCAACTCTTTGCGACCCTATGAATCGCAGCACGCCAGGCCTCCCTGTCCATCACCAACTTCCCAAGTTTACTCAAACTCATGCCCATCAAGTTGGTGATGTCATCCAGCGATCTCATTCTCTGTCGTTCCCTTCTCCTCCTGCCCCCAATCCCTCCCAGCATCAGGGTCTTTTCCGAAGAGTCAATTCTTCGCATGAGGTGGCCAAAGTACTGGAGTTTCAGCTTCAGCATCAATCTTTCCAATAAACACCCAGGACTGATCTCCTTTAGGATGGACTGGTTAGATCTCCTTGCAATCCAAGGGACCCTCAAGAGTTTTCTCCAACACCACAGTTCAAAAGCATCAATTTTTCGGTGCTCAGCTTTCTTCACAGTCCAACTCTCACATCCATACATGACTACTGGAAAAACCACAGCCTTGACCAGATGGACTATGTCGGCAAAGTAATCTGTCTGCTTTTTAATACGCTATCTAGGTTGGTCATAACTTTCCTTCTGAGGAGTAAGTGTCTTTCAATTTCATGGCTGCAATCACCATCAGCAGTGATTTTGGAGCCCCCCCAAAAATAAAGTCTGACACTGTTTCCACTGTCTCCCCATCTATTTCCCATGAGGTGATGGGACCAGATGCCATGATCTTAGTTTTCTGAATGTTAAGCTTTGACCCAACTTTTTGACTCTCCTCTTTCACTTTCATCAAAAGGCTTTTTAGTTCCTCTTCACTTTCTGCCATAAGGGTGGAGTCTTCTGCATATCTGAGGTTATTGATATTTCTCCCGGCAATCTTGATTCCAGCTTGTGCTTCATGTAGCCCAGCGTTTCTCATGATGTACTCTGCATATAAGTTAAATAAGCAGGGTGACAATATACAGCCTTGATGTACTCCTTTTCCTATTTGGAACCAGTCTGTTGTTCCATGTCCAGTTCTAACTTGCTTCCTGACCTGCATACAGGTTTCTCAAGAGGCAGGTCAGGTGGTCTGGTATTCCCATCTCTTTCAGAATTCTCCACAGTTTATTGTGATCCACACAGTCGAAGGCTTTGGCGTAGTCAATAAAGCAGAAATAGATGTTTTTCTGGAACTCTCTTGCTTTTTCGATGATACAGCGGATATTGGCAACTTGATCTCTGCTTCCTCTGCCTTTTCTAAAACCAGCTTGAACATCTGGAAGTTCACGGTTCACGTATTGCTGAAGCCTGGCTTGGAGAATTTTGAGCATAACTTTACTAGCGTGTGAGATGAGTGCAGTTGTGCGGTAGTTTGAGCATTCTTTGGGATTGCCTTTCTTAGGGATTGGAATGAAAACTGACCTTTTCCAGTCCTGTGGCCATTGCTGAGTTTTCCAAATTTGCTGGCATATTGAAGGCAACACTTTCACAGCATCATCTTTTAGGATTTGAAATAGCTCAACTGGAATTCCATCACCTCCACTAGCTTTGCTCGTAGTGATGCTTTCTAAGGCCCACTTGACTTCACATTCTAGGATGTTTGGCTCTAGGTGAGTGATCACACCATTGTGATTATCTGCATTGTGAAGATCTTTTCTGTACAGCTCTTCTGTGTATTCTTGCCACCTCTTCTTAATATCTTCTGCTTCTGTTAGGTCCATACCATTTCTGTCCTTTATTGAACCCATCTTTGCATGAAATGTTCCCTTGGTATCTCTAATTTTCTTGAAGAAATCTCTAGTCTTTCCCATTCTGCTGTTTTCCTCTATTTCTTTGCATTGATCTCTAAGGAAGGCTTTCTTATCTCTCCTGGATATTCTTTGGAACTCTGCATTCAAATGGGAATATCTTTCCTTTTCTCCTTTGCTTTTTGCTTCTCGTCTTTTCACAGCTATTTGTAAGGCCTCCTCAAACAGCCATTTTGCCTTTAAGCATTTCTTTTCCATGGGGATGGTCTTGATTCCTGTCTCCTGTACAATGTCACGAACCTCCATCCATAGTTTATCAGGCTCTCTATCAGATCTAGTCCCTTAAATCCATTCTCACTTCCACTATATAGTCATAAGGGATTTGATTTAGGTCATACCTGAACGGTCTAGTGGTTTTCCCTACTTTCTTCAGTTTAAGTCTGAATTTGGCAATAAGGAGTTCATGATCTGAGCCACAGTCAGCTCCCAGTCTTCTTTTTGCTGACTGTATAGAGCTTCTCCATCTTTGGCTGCAAAGAATATAATCAATCTGATTTCGGTGTTGACCTTCTGGTGATGTCCATGTGTAGAGTCTTCTCTTGTGTTGTTGGAAGAGGGTGTTTGCTATGACCAGTGTGCTCTTTTGGCAAAACTCTATTTGCCTTTGCCCCACTTCATTCCGTACTCCAAGGTCAAATCTGCCTGTTACTCCAGGTGTTTCTTGACTTCCTACTTTTGCATTCCAGTCCCCTATAATGAAAAGAACATCTTTTTTGGGTGTTAGTTCTAAAAGGTCTCGTAGGTCTTCATAGACCTGTTCAACTTCAGCTTCTTCAGCGTTACTGGTTGGGGCATAGGCTTGGATTACTGTGATATTGAATGGTTTGCCTTGGAAACGAACAGAGATCATTCTGTAGTTTTTGAGACTGCGTCCAAGTATTGCATTTCGGACTCTTTTGTTGACTATGATGGCCACTCCATTTCTTCTAAGGGATTCTTGCCCACAGTAGTAGATATAATGGTCATCTGAGTTAAATTCACCCATTGCAGTCCATTTTAGTTCGCTCATTCCTAGAATGTTGACATTTACTCTTGCCATCTCCTGTTTGACCACTTTCAATTTGCCTTGATTCATGTACCTAACATTCCTGGTTCCTATGCAATATTGCTCTTTACAGCATCGGACCTTGCTTCTATCACCAGTTACATCCACAACTGGGTATTGTTTTTGCTTTGGCTCCATCCCTTCATTCTTTCTGGAGTTATTTCTCCACTGATCTCCAGTAGCATATTAGGCTCCTACCGACCTGGGGAGTTCCTCTTTCAGTATCCTATCATTTTGCTTTCTCATACTGTTCATGGGGTTCTCAAGGCAAGAATACTGAAGTGGTTTGCCATTCCCTTCTCCAGTGGACCACATTCTGTCAGACCTCTTCACCACGACCCGACTATCTTGGGTGGCCCCACATGGCATGGCTTAGTTTCATTGAGTTAGAGAAGCCTGTGGTCCTGTGATCAGATTGGCTAGTTTTCTGTGATTATGGTTTCAGTGTGTCTGCCCTCTGATGCCCTCTCAGAACACCTACCTTCTTACTTGGGTTTCTCTTACCTTGGATGTGGTATCTCTCACAGCTGCTCCAGCAAAGTGCAGCCGCTGCTCCTTACCTTGGACAGGTGTATCTTCTTACGGCCGCCCCTCCTCACCTTGAACATGGAGTAGCTCCTCTCGGCCCTCCTGTGCCCACGCAGCAGCTGCTCCTTGGAGGTGGGGTAGCTCCTCTCGGCCGCCGCCCCTGACCTCGGGCCTGGGGAAGCTCCTCTCGGTCACCACTCCTGCGCTGTCGCAGCCTGGCATTCTCGGTCACTACCTCTGACCTTGCGCTTCTGTGTGGTCCATCGCAGCCAAAGCGCTTCAACTTTTAGCCTAACCCTCTGACCTCCCAGGAGAGGAAAGGAACTGGAGACTGAGTTCAATCATCAGAGGCAAAAGATTTAATCATTTATGCCAACATAATAGAACCTCCATCAAAACCCTAAAGGAAGGGGTTTGGAGAGCTTCTGGGTTGGTGTAGGTGCTAGGAGGGTGCTGTTGCCTGGAGAGGACATGAAAGATCTGTGCTGATCCCCGATACTCAGCCTTACAGCATCCCTCTATTTGGCTGTTCCTAAACTGAAGCATTTATAATGAGCCAGAAATTGTAAGTCAAGTGTTTTCCAGAGTTCTTTGAGGTGGTGAGCATCATAACTGAACTGTAGAATACCCAGCTGGTGTCTGGAGAGTTGGGAGAATTAGTTGGTATGGGAAGAACTCCCACATATTTGGTATCAAAAGTGTTGTGCGTTGAGGACAGTAAAAATTTCCTTTATGTGCACTGCAAAGTATTAAGCAGCATCCCTGGGCTTTAGCCACTAGATGCAGGAACACTTACACAGTTTGGAAAACCAAAAATGTTTCCAGAGGGACCTCCCCGGTGGTCCACTGGTTAAGAATCCACCTTCCAATGCAGGGGACGAGTTTGATCCCTGGTCATGGAACCAAGATCCCATATGCAGAGTGGCAGCTAAGCTCACATGCCATAAGTAGAGAGAAGCCCCAGGGCCCCAACTAAGACTCGACATGGCCAAAAATAAATAAATAAATAAATAATAGTATTTTAAAAGATTGTCTCCAGATAATGCCAAACATTCTCTGGGAGAGGTGGTGAAAATTGCCTCCACTGGACAAGAGGAAGAGTTCAGTATCACAATTTTCTCCATCTAGTGCTATAAAGATAACATAATCATCCTTAATGTCTTCATGTTTATGAACACAGGAAAATATCAACTATCTTAAAAAATTGTTGATCATAGAAAGTAAGCATGATTTTTTTAACAATAGGGGAAGGTGGCCTTACAAGATAATGGCACTTGCTACAATAACAAAATGTTGATACTAGAACAAGAAAGGACAGATCAATAGAACAAAATAGGATGCCCAGAAGCAGAACTAACCATATATAATAATTTGGTGTATGAGTAAGGCAGCATCTCAAATCAGTAGAGAAAGAATGGCTATTTAATAAAATACAACAGTTTAATTCACTGATCATTTAGAAAAAATTAGATTCCTAAAAATGTTCAAGTAATCAATAAGAAGGCAGGAAATTTCTAAAAATATAAACCATAAAAGAACAAAAAGAATTAAATCATAAGATGAAAAATGTCTATACAAATAAGTCCAGAGAGAGAAATTCAGAAGAATGAGAGATTTGAAAACATGAATATTTAAATCTTAAGGAAAATGTACTTTTCCCTATTTTCCAGGAAAATGTACTTTTCCCTATTCCTCCTCCTACATACAGCTAAAATCCCTGGACATTATATATAAAACAAACAAGAAACCCTGAAAGGTGGAGACAAGAAGGAAAATTAGCTAGGGATCTTGAGACCCAAGAAACACTGTGGTAATGAATTCCACAGGTTTTCTTTCTGTCTTATACTTCCCAGGCATGGAGTTGAATAGGCTGGCCAGTAAGAAACAACAATGGGTATAGAAAAATAAAACCCAACAAAAGCCTGCTCTTTAGACAAAAGACAGAGACAGACCAATAAGACAAAACTTTTAGACAATAACCACTCTCCAGTAACCAAACACCACAGGAAAAAAGTGTGGTCTCACAACCTACCTATCCCAGAGAACAGCAAGTGAGGAGCCTAAACTTCTGCCAATGCGAAGCTACAGTGAGGTGTCTCAACATCCTAGCCAGGATAGTATCAGAGGAGGTCAAGTAGGGAGCCAGGATGTCATCTCTGCCAGCAGTTAATGAACCATGTCCTCACAGTGTCAGGGGAAACCACATCAGAAGCAGGAACTCTCACTCTCACCCAGCAGGAACTAGCAGACCTTTGCTTCCGGTAGCAATGGAGACGAACTGGGGAAAACAATGTTCTACTCCCACCTTACAGTAACACAGCGAAACCCTTCTTTCTCATGCCAGATGAACCCAGCTAAAGCAAAAATCTTCTATCTGATTTAAAGTCTCATAACATGATCCAACCAGTCTATCCTGAAGGAGATAGGTCTTGGGTGTTCATTGGAGGGACTGATGCTGAAGCTGAAACTTCAATATTTTGGCCACCTCATGCAAAGAGTTGACTCATTGGAAAAGACCCTGATGCTGGGAGGGATTGGGGGCAGGAGGAGAAGGGGACGACAGAGGATGAGATGGTTGGATGGCATCCCCCACTCAATGGGCATGAGTTTGAGTGAACTCCGGGAGTTTGTGATGAACAGGGAGGCCTGGCGTGCTGCAATTCATGGGGTGGCAAAGAGTCGGACACAACTGAGCGACTGAACTAACTAACTAACTAACATAATATGTCCAGGTTTCAGTTAAAAATCACTCATACTACCAAGAACCAGAAAGAACTCAGATGGAATTTTAAAAGACAATACCAAGATGACAAATGTTAAAGCATCCATGATAAAAATGCATCAAAAAGAAATTACGAACACACTTAAAACACAAGAAAAAATAGCCTTAGCAAAAAAATAAAAGAAGAAGAAACAAAAGTCTCTACAGAGAAACAGAAGACAGAAAAAAGAGCCAAGTGGAAATTTGAGATAACCAGGTAACCAATAACCAAAATGCAAAGTTAAAGTCAAGCAAAAGGACTCAGCAGTTGACTAGAGGGGATATCCTAGATTAGTGATCTTGATGACAGAATGATAGGAATCCACACCAAGACACTTAATAATAATTAAATTTCTGAAAATTAAAGTCAAAGAAGAAATATTGAAAACAGCAAGAGAATAATGGCATCTGACCTATAGAGGAAAAATTATTTGAATGACAAATAGTTACACAAACTGAGGTCCATCCATACCATGGAACACCATGAAGCAATAAAACAAAAAACAAACATGTAACAATCTGGATGATCTAAAGAAAAGTATACTGAGTGAAAAAAGCCATTTCCAAAAGATTATATGCCATATGATTCCATTCATACAACATTTTAATTTATTTATTATTTTTGGTTGCACTGGGTCTTCATTGCTGTGTGTGGGCTTTCTCTAGTTGTGGAGAGTGGGGGCTACTGTCTGTTGTCGTGCGCAGGTTTCTCACTGTGGTGGCCTCTCTTGTTGCAGAGCACAGGCTCTAGGCATATGGGCTTCAGTATTTAGGGCATGTGGGCTCCGCAGTTGTGGCTCGCAGGCTCTAGAGCATGGGCTCAGTAGTTGTGGTGCACACAGGCTTAGTTACTCTGCGATATGTGGAATCTTCTGGACCAGGGATCAAACCTGTGTCCCCTGCATTGGCAGATGGATTCTTATCCACTGCACCACCACAGAAGCCCCATATAACATTTTTGCAATAACAAAATTATAGTAATGGAGAGCAGATTAATGCCTGCCAAGATTAAAGAGTATGGGAGCAGTAGAAAAGTAGGTGTTGCTATCAAAGGGTAAAATGGGGAATCCTAGTAGTGAGAAGAACTGTTCTATATCTTGACTACCAATATCAACATCCTGGTTGTGACACTGTACTGTAGTTTTGCAGTATGTTATCACCAGAAGAAAATGGACAAAGGGGATGTGGGTGGGATCTCTGTAATTTTTCATACATACATTTCATACATACATACATTTCTCATACATGAGAATCTATAATTATGTCAAAATAAAAAGCTTAATTTAAAAATTTAAAATCTTTTAATATTCATAAAATTCTAAGAAAAATAAAACAAACAAATGGGGGAAAATAATTATTTTGGAGGTGGATGGAAATTACATCTATCTTCACTAATGTCTAGCAGAAATTGAGCACTTCCCTTAATTATAAAGGTAAACAAATCACAAAGGTTAGCAGTACCTGTGATTTTTGTCACCAACAGAAATCACAGGTATGAAAATACTTCTTATACAAATATCAGAGTTAAGATGTTGCAATTGCATATAAACAAGAAAAAAGATAAGCACCATATTAGAAAACTGAGCAGGGAAATCCCTGGTGGTTGAATGCTTAGGACTCCATGCTGTCACTGCTAAGGGCTCAGGTTCAATCCTGGGTCAGGGAATTAAAATCCCACAGGCCATGCAGTATGGCCAAAAAAAAGAAAAAAGAAAGAAAGAAAACTGAGCAATGAAAGATACAAAAAGGGAAAAGGGAATTCATTCAATTCCCACTCTCTTCCCCACACAAACATATACCAAAAGAACACAAGTACAATTAATCAATAATTTGAATAGAAGTCAGTCTTACTAATAATTAAAGAAAATGTAGATGAACACGATGCTGTGATACTATTTTCAGTGTTAAACTACCAAAGCTTAAAATACAAACAAACAAAAGGGATTATATCCAACATATTTAATACTGCAGGGAAATGTATACTTTCATAAAAATAACAAACATAGCTAATATTTATTGAGTACCTATTACATGCATGTCAGACAGGGTTCTAAGCATTTATTTATTTATTTACTTTATTTATTTATTTATTTTACTTACTTACCCAATCCTCACAACAACCCTACAAGGTAAAATGTTGAGCACTTATTGATGAGCAAACCAAATATTAAGAGATTAGAGTAATTTTTCCAAGGTCAGAGGGCTAGTAAATATCAGAGACAAGATTCAAACATTTATTTTGTAGCTATTTTTTGATAACAGATATGTATTGCTTGTAGCATCAAAAATTCATTTATGCATAATTAAAATAATGCCCCCCAAGGTAGTGACCAACTATTCTAGCATCATAATGATTTTAATACTCTACTTCATCTCTTTGTGTCCTACAATGCCAAACCAATCAATTAAAATTGGTTCAATTATCACTATTACAAATTATAAATAAGCTATTTCTCTATTATCTATAATTGTAAAAATACTTTACCTTTTTGGTTGTTTCTAAAAGCTCTGAAATCATGACTATGAATATGCAATTTAATAAAATATACCATAAAGTAAAATGCTTAACTATCTCACTCAGTTCTAAAGTATCTGAGGCATTTACAATAAAACCATGCTTATATGGCTTATAAACCAGTACTCTTTATTAACTGCATTTTGCTTTAGCAAGATCCTAAATGTCTTCTCAATAATTTCCAGTTAGGTTAAATGTATTTTACTGAATCCTACTTATTTAGAAACCCATGCATGTAAGGTGTCTCTACTAGCCTAAATATTTTACCATTTCCCAACTATGCCATATAACTCACTTTATTATCACATCATTATTTTAATATTCTCTAAAATTTTATACTACTGCAAAAAATGTTCTTTCCTGTTCCATTGTACCTCCTGATAAATTTCATTTCGTAAGTTTTATTTTTAAAAAGGAAAACAGAACATAGCAACAGATTGTGAAAATATATATACTTGGTAAATACAAGCGTTAGGCAAGTTGAACAAAACACTTCAGTGTAACTTTATTATTACTAGAGGCCAATTTGTCTAGACTACTCATTCTCATAAGGGTTGTAACTTTCCCCCTCAAACATTCCTTGGTTCTAAACCTAAAACTGCAAAGTCAGAAGTAGTAGTTTAGGTTTAATTTCTATCACATTTTTCAATACTACTAATCTCACAAGAGAAGGAAGTCATATTTGGATGAGTCAATCAAATTAGAATCTCAAAATCAATCTTCTTCTCCATTATACAATATTGTGCTTCTCCATTAGAGAGCACAGTTCAAACCCTACCAGTGGACTGTTCGCTGAAAAGAGCAATTGATTTTGTAGCAATTGTTCCACTAGATGCCCATGTAGCAGGAGTGAAGAGTAATCCTACAAATGCTTCATTCCTCATCAAGACTATATTGAAACTGGTGCAACCAGTCTGCAGTGCACTTCCACCAATGTGATTAAGAAGCCTGTTGCAGTTGCACACCTAGTAACTGAGTAACAGAGCTAGCAGGGCCAAAAACAAAAGGAGTGGATGCTGTTACCTGGGGTGATAGGTCTCTGCTTGTTTTAGCATTAGTATGGATGCTGGCACCCAGCCTAAGTGAAAGTCGATCAGTCGTGTCCGACTCTTTGTGACCCCGAGGACTATACAGTCCATGGAATTTTCTAAGCCAGAATACTGGAGTGGGTAGCCTTTCCCTTCTCTAGGGGATCTTCTGAACCCAGGGATCGAACCCAGGTCTCCCACATTGCAGACAGATTCTATACCAGCTGAGCCACAAAACCCAGGTTCGATTCCTGGGTCAGGAAGATCTGCTAGAGAAGAGATGGGCTACCCACTCTGGTATTCTTGGGCTTCCCTTGTGGCTCCAAAAACAATGAGAAGCTGGCACATTGCAATGAAGAGTAGCCCCATCCTTGCAGCAAGAGAAAGCCCAGGCATAGCAACAAAGACTCGGCACACCCATAAATAAATAAATACTTTTAAAAAACAAAGCAGTTCTCTGACACACTAAATGGCAGCTAGATAGCATAGTTTCTGTCAAATTTTTTTAATTGAAGGATAATTGCTTTACAGAATTTTGTTGTTTTCTGTCAAACCTCAACATGACACAGACATAGGTGTATATATATATATATATATATATATATCCCCTTCCTTTTGAACCTCCCTCCCATCTCCCTCCCCATCTCACCTCTGTAGGTGATACAGAGCCCCTCTTTGAGTTTCCTGAGCCATACAGCAAATTCCTGTTGGCTATCTATTTTACATATGGTAATGTAAGTCTCCATGTTACTCTTTCCATACATTTCACCTGCTCCTCCCCTCTCCCCATGTCCATAAGTCTATTCTCTATGTCTGTTTCTCCATTGCTGCCCTGTAAAAAAATTCTTCTATACCATTTTTCTAGATTCTGTATATGTGTATTAGAATATGATATTTATCTTTCTCTTTCTGACTCACTTTACTCTGTATAATACGCTCTAGGTTCATCCACCTTATCAGAGCTGACTCAAGTGTGTTACTTTTTATGGCTGATTAATATTCCATCGTGTATATGTACCACGGCTTCTTTATCCATTCATCTGCCGATGGACATCTAGGTTGCTTCCATGTTCTAGCTATTATAAACAGTGCTGCAATGAACAGTGGGAAACATGTGTCTTTTTTAACCCTGGTTTCCTCAGGATATATGCCTAGGAGTGGGAATGCTGGTCATACGGTGGTTTTATTCCTTGTTTTTCAAGGAAATCTCCATACCATCTTCCATAGTGGCTGTATCAATTTACATTCCCACCAATAGTGCAAGAGTGTTCCCTTTTCTCCACACCCTCTCCAGCATTTATTGTTTGTAGACTTTTTGATGATGGCCATTCTGACCTGTGTGAGGTTGATATCTCCTTGTGGTTTTGATTTGCATTTCTTTAATCATGAGCGATGTTGAGCATCTTTTCATGTGTTTGTTAGCCACCTGTATGTCTTCTTTAGAGAAATGTCTGTTTAGGTCTTTTCCCGCTGTTTGGTTGGGTTGTTTGTGTTTCTGACGTTGAGCTGTATGAGCTACTTGTATATTTTGGAAATGAATCCTTTGTCAGTTGTTTCATTCGCTATATTTTCTCCCATTCTGAGGGTTGTCTTTTCACCTTGCTTATAGTTTCCTTTGCTGTGCAAAAGCTGTTAAGTTTAATCAGGTTCCACTTGTTTACTTTTGTTTTTACTTCCATTACTCTAGGAGGTGGGTCAGTAGAGGATCTTGCTTTGATTTATGTCATCGAGTGCTCTGCCTATGTTTTCCTCTAAGAGTTGTTTATAGTTTCTGGTGTTACATTTAGGTTTTTAATCCATTTTGAGTTTATCTTTGTGTATGGTGTTAGGAAGTGTTCTAATTTCATTCTTTTACATGTAGCTGTCCACTTTTCCCAGCACCATTTATTGAAGAGGCTGTCTTTGCCCCATTGTATATTCTTGCCTCCTTTGTCAAAAATCAGGTACCAGTAGGTGCATGGGCTTATTTCTGGGCTTTCTATCTTGTTCCATTGGTCTGTGTTTCTGTTTTTGTGCCAGTACCATACTGTCTTGATGACTGTAGCTTTGTAGTATAATCTGAAGTCAGGAAGGTTGATGCCTCCAGCTCTATTCTTCTTTCTCAGGACTGCTTTGGCTATTCGGGGTCTTTTGTGTTTCCATATGACTTGTGAAATTTTTTGTTCTAGTTCTGTGAAAAATGCCATTGGTAATTTGATAGGGATCATGTTGAATTTGTAGATTGCTTTTGGTAGTATAGTCATTTTCACAATACTGATTCTTCCCACACAGGAACATGGAATATCTCTCCATCTGTTTGTCTTTGATTTCTTCCATTAGTGTCTTATAATTTTCTGTGTACAGGTCTTTTGTCTCCTTAGCTAAGTTTATTCCCAGATATTTAATTCTTTTTGTTGCAACAGTGAATGGGACTGATTCCTTAATTCCTCTTTCTGATTTTTCATTGTTTGTATACAGAAATTCAAGTGATTTCTGGGTATTGATTTTGTATCCTGCAACTTTGCTAAATTTACTGATTAGCTCTAGTCATTTTCTGATACTGTCTTTAAGGTTTTCTAGGTACAGAACCATATCATCTGCAAACAGAGAGAGTTTTACTTCTTTTCCAATCTGGATTCCTTTTATTTCTTTTTCTTCTCCGATTGCTGTAGCTAGGACTTCCAGAACTATGCTGAATAATAGTAGCGAAAGTGGGTATCCTTGTCTTGTTCCTGATCTTAGGGGGAATGCTTTCAGTTTTTCACCATTGAGAATAAAGTTTGCTGTCAGCTTATCATGTACACCCTTTACTATGTTGAAGTAGGTTCCTTCTATGCCCATTTTTTTTGAAGTTTTAATCATAAATGGGTGCTGAATTTTGTCAAAGGCTTTTTTCTGCATCTATTGAGATGATCATATGATTTTCATCTTTTACTTTGTTAATATGGTATATCATGTTGATTGATTTGTATATATTGAAGAATCCCTGCAGACCTGTAATAAACCCAACTTGATCATGGTGTATGAGCTTTTTGACGTGTAACTGAATTCTGTTTGCTAAAATTTTGTTGATGATTTTTGCATCTATGGTCATCACTGATATTGGCCTGTAGTTCTCTTTTTTTGTGTTGCCTTTGTCTGGTTTTGGTATCAGGGTGATGGTGGCCTCATGGAATGAGTTTGGAAATTTTCCTTCCTCTGCAATTGTTTGAAAGAGTTTTAGAAGGATAGGCACTAGCTCCTCTCTAAATGTTTGATAGAATTCTCCTGTGAAGCCGTCTGGTCCTGGGCTTCTGTTTTTGGGGAGATTTTTGATCACAGCTTCAATTTCAGTGCTTGTAATTGGGTTGTTTATAATTTCTATTTCTTTCTGGTTCAGTCTTGGAAGATTGAACTTTTCGAATAATCTGTCCATTTCTTCCAGGTTATCTATTTTATTGCCATATAGTTGTTCATAATAGTCTCTTATAATCCTTTGTATTTCTGCATTGTCTGGTGTAACCTCTCCTTTTTCACTTCTAATTTTGTTGATTTGATTCTTCTCTCTTTTTTCCTGATGAGTCTGACTAAAGACTTGTCAATTTTGTTTATCTTCTCATAGAACCAGCTTTTAGTTTTATTAATCTTTAATATTGTTTCTTTCATTTCTTTTTCATTTATTTCTGCTTGGATCTTTATTTCTTTTCTTCTACTAATTTAGGGGTTTTTTGTTGTTGTTCTTCTTCTTCTTTTTCCAGTTGTTTTAGACATAAAGTTAGCTTGTCTATTCGATGTTTTCCTTCTTTCTTGAGGTAGGATTGTATTGCTATGAACTTCCCTCTTAAAACTGCTTGCGCTGCATCCCATACGTTTTGAGTTGTCATGTTTTCATTGTCATTTGTTTCTAGAAATTTTTTAATTTCCCTTTTGATTTCTTCAGTAACCTGCTGGTTATTTAGAAACGTGTTGTTTAATATACATGTGTTTGTGTTTCTTACACTTTTTTCCTTGTAATTGATATTTAGTCTCATAGCCTTGTGGTCGGAGAAGATGCTTAATATGATTTCAATTTTCTTAAATTTACTGAGGTTTGATTTGTGACCTAAGACGTGCTGTATCCTGGAGAATGTTCCATGTGCACTTGAGAAGAAGGTGTATTCTGCATTTGGATGGAATGTCCTAAAGATATCAATGAGATCCACTTCTTCTAATGTATCATTTAAGACTTGTGTTTCCTTATTAGTTTTCTGTTTTGATGGTCTGTCCATTGGTGTGAGTGGGATATTAAAGTGTCCTACTATTATTGTGTTACTGTCAATTTCTCCTTTTATGTCTGTTAGTGTTTGTGTTATGTATTGAGGTGCTCCTATGTTGGGTGGATAGATATTTATAATTGTTATGTCTTCCTCTTGGATTGATCCCTTGATCATTATGTACTGTCCTTCCTTATCTCTTGTAATCTTTATTTTTAAGGTCTATTTTGTCTGATATGAGGATCGCTACTTCAGCTTTAATTTGCTTCCCATTTGCACGGAATATATTTTTCCATCCTCTCACTTTCAGTTTGTATGTGTCTTGAGGTCTGAAGTGGGTTTCTTGTGGACAGCATATATATGGGTCTTGTTTTTGTATTCAGCCAGTCAGTCTATGTCTTTTGGTTGGAGCATTTAAACTGTTTACATTTAAAGTAATATTGATGTATATGTTCCTATTGCCATTTTCTTAATAGTTTGGGGTTGATTTTGTAGATCTCTTTTCTTCTCTTGTATTTCTTGACTATATAAGTCCCTTTAAATTTTGTTGTAAAGCTGGTTTGGTGGTACTGAATTCTCTTAACTTTTGCTTGTCTGAAAAGCTTTTTATTTCTCCATCAATTTTGAATGAGATCCTTCCTGGGTACAGTAATCTTGGTTGTAGATTTCTCCCTTTCAGTACTTTAAATATATCCTGCCATTCCCTTCTGGCCTGCAGAGTTTCTGCTAAAAGATCAGCTGTTAAGTGTGTGGGGCTTCCCTTGTATGTTATTTGTTCCTTCTCTCTTGCTGCTTTTAATATTCTATCTTTGTGTTTAGTCTTTGTTGGTTTGATTAACATGTGTCTTGGGGTGTTTCTCCTTGGGTTTATCCTGTATGGGACTCTTTGTGTCTCTTGAACTTGATTCCTTTTACATGTTGGAGAAATTTTCAACTATAATCTCTTCAAAAATTTCTCATACCCTTTCTTTTTCTCTTCTTCTTCTGGGACCCCTATAATTCAAATGTTGGTGTGTTTGATATTGTCCCAGAGGTCTCTGAGACTATTCTATATTCTTTTCATTCATTTTATTTTAATCTGCTCTTCAGAAGTTATTCCCACCATTTTATCTTTAAGCTCACTAATTCATTCTTCTGCTTCAGATATTCTGCTATTGATTCCTTCTAGAGTATTTTAATTTCAGTAATTGTGTTGTTTGTCTCTGCAGGTTTATTCCTTAATTATCCTAGGTTTTTTAAATTTATTCTTGCATTTTCTCCATTTTGCATTCAAGGTTTTGTTTTTTTTATCATCTTTACTATCATTATTCTGAATTCTTTTTCAGGTAGTTTGCCTATTTCCTCTTCACTTATTTGGACTTCTGTGTTTCTAGTTTGTTCCTTCATTTGTGTAGTATTTCTCTGCCTTTTCATTATTTTTTTTTAACTTATTGTGTTTGAGGTCTCCTTTTCCCAGACTTCAAGGTTGAATTCTTTCTTCCTTTTGGTTTCTGCCCTCCTAAGTTTGGTCCAGTGGTTTATGTAAGCTGAGTTTTTGTTCGTTCATTTGTTTTTCCTCTGATGGGAAATGCTGAGTCAGGTGGTAATCCCGTCTGCTGATGATTGGGTTTGTATTTTTGTTTTGTTTGTTGTTTAGATGAGGTGTCCTGCACAGAGTGCTATTGGTGGTTGGGTGATGCCAGGTCTTGTATTCCAGGAGTTTCCTCTGTGTGAGTTTGATACCTTATTTGATACCCTCCTAGGGTTAGTTCTCCATAGTCTAGGGTCTTGGAGTCAGTGCTCCCACTCCAAAGGCTCAGGATTTGATCTTGTCAGGGACGAAGATTCCACATGTGGTTTGTTATGGCATTAAGTGAGATTAAAACAAATATCCCAAAATGAGAAACTAAAGATGAACCCCAGACAAATGGCATTTACAAAATCAGGCAAATAACAATTAAAATAATGGAACATACACATATACATATACACCCATGAGCAAAGTCAAAAAAGACCAACAAAAATAAAGTACAGTAGATTGACCTGGCAAACAAAGGAAATCAAAAATTATATTTACCAGTTAAGAACAAGACTAACTAAAGCACAAACTGGAAAACAAAACTAAAGCAAGGTGTCAACTGGGGAATAAAGCAATGAAAATAAAACTAACAAATATGTTGAGACTAAAGGAAAGAAAGAAAAGAAAGAAAGAATAGATATGTAAAGTTAAATAGTGTTAGATAAAGAAGATTTATATATGTTAAAGACTAACTGCAAGGGGGAAAGAACAGTAGGAAAACCAAACAAGAAATTAATGCAGAAGAAATAATAATGGGTTTTAAAAATTAAAAATTAAAATTAAAAAAAGAAAAACAAAAAACAAAAAAGTCCCCAGAACTGCAAAAGATAGAGGCAGAGGTTTATAACAACAATTAAAAAATGTGACTGAGAAAGAAACAGAAAAAAAGAAAGCTCAAAAGCTTAATTAGATTTCATACAGCCAATAAAATCAAAAACTACAACAGGGGTGGGGGGGAGGAGAAAAAGTACAAATGAATCTATAAAACAAGTCAAAACATAAGAATAATAAATGTTTTTTTTGAGCTACTGCTGTCAGAGTCCTTTCCCTCACTGGGAGTCACAGTCCACTTCACCTCCCTAGGATGCCCTCTAACACTGTGCTGATCTCTGGAACTGCTGTGGGGGGAGCTCAGATTCTGTTCTGGTCCTACTCCTCTGTGTTCTTGCCTCCAATGTCCACAGCTATCAGAAATAGTGTGCTTTCTTTTGTGGGAGTTCTCAAAGACATTTTATATATTCCATAGACACAGAGTCTGCCTAGTTGATTGTGTGGATTTAATCTGTAGCTTATACAGCATGAATACGCAGAAGAACTGTACAAAAAAGATCTTCAAGTACCAGATAGTCACGATGTGTGATCACTCACCAAGAGCCAGACATCTTGGAATGTGAAGTCAAGTGGGCCTTAGGAAGCATCACTATGAACAAAGCTAGTGGAGGTGATGGAATTCCAGTTGAGCTATTTCAAATCCTAAAAGATGATGCTGTGAACGTGCTGCACTCAATATGCCAGCAAATTTGGAAAACTCAGCAGTGGCCACAGGACTGAGGTCAGTTTTCATGAAAACTGACAAAGGTCAGTTTTCATTCCAGTCCCTAAGAAAGGCAATGCCAAAGAATGCTCAAACTACTACACGACTGCACTCATCTCACACGCTAGTAAAGTGATGCTTAAAATTCTCCAAGCCAGGCTTCAGCAATTCGTGAACTGTGAACTTCCAGATGTTCAAGCTGGTTTTAGAAAAGGCAGAGGAACCAGAGATCAAATTGTCAACATCTGCTGGATCAGAGAAAAAGCAAGAGAATTTCAGAAAAACATCTACTTCTGCTTCACTGAGTATGCTAAAGCCTCTGACTGTGTAGATCACAACAAACTGCAGAAAATTCTTCAAGAGATGGGAATACCAGACCACCTTACTTGCCTCCTGAGACATCTGTATGCAGGTCAGGAAGCAAGTTAGAACTGGACATGGAACAACAGACTGGTTCCAAATAGGAAAAGGAGTATGTCAAGGCTATATATTGTCACCCTGCTTATTTAACTTATATGCAGAGTACATCATGAGAAATGTTGGGCTGGATGAAGCACAAGCTGGAATCAAGATTGCGGGGAAAAATATCAATAACCTCAGATATGCAGATGACACCACCCTCACGGCAGAAAATGAAGAAAAAGAGGCTCTTGATGAAAGTGAAAGAGGAGAGTGAAAAAGTTGGGTCAAAGCTTAACATTCAGAAAACTAAGATCATGGCATCGGGTCCCATCACTTCATGGCAAATAGATGGGGGAACAGTGGAAACAGTGGCTGACTATTTTTCTGGGCTCCAAAATCACTGCAGATGGTGACTGCAGCCATGAAATTAAAAGATGCTTACTCTTTGGAAGGAAAGTTATGACCAACCTAGACAGCATATTAAAAAGCAGAGACATTACTTTGTCAACAAAAGTCCGTCTAGTCAAGGCTATGGTTTTTCCAGTAGTCCTGTATGGATGAGAGAGTTGGACTATAAAGAAAGCTGAGCACACAAGAATTGATGCTTTTGAACTGTGGTGTTCGAGAAGACTCTTGAGAGTCCCTTGGACTGCAAGGAGATCCAACCAGTCCATCATAAAGGAGATCGGTCCTGGGTGTTCATTGGAAGGACTGATGTTGAAGCTGAAACTCCAATACTTCGGCCACCTGAAGCTAAGGGCTGACTCATTTGAAAAGACCTGATGCTGGGAAAGATTGAGGGCAGGACAAGGGGATGACAAAGGATAAAATGGCTGGATGGCATCACCGACTAAATGGACATGGGTTTGGGTGGATTCCGGGAGTTGGTGATGGACAGGAAGGCCTGGCATGTTGCGGTTCACGGGGTCACAAAGAGTTGGACACGACTGAGCGACTAAACTGAACTGATACAGCTGGTGGGAGGGTGTTGGGTCTTGTTCCTTAGTCACACTGACCCTGAGTTTCAATTGTGGTTTTATTTCCACCTCTGTATGTGGGTCCTCCACTGGTGTTTGCTCCTGAGGCTGCCCTGGAGGACGAGAGTTTGCCCCTGTGCAGGCCAGGTGTGGAGGTGGTGCAGTTGCTTGGGTTGCAGGGGTTCTGGCAGTACCATGTCCTCAGGGGAGCTGGCATCTAGAGCAGCAGGAAATATAGTGCTCTAGAAGGGTATGGCAATCAGTATTGGCCAATACGCTACAGTATTCTTACCTGGAGAACCCCCCCTCCCTGAAAGAGAAGCCTGGCAGGCCACAGTCTACAGGGCTGCAAAGAGTCAGACACTACTGAAGCAACCCTACACGCATAGGCACAAGACTTTTTTTTTTTTTTTGCCTGTGGCATCTCTGTCCCAGTAACATTGAGCGTGAAGGTGGAGAAGCTGCTTGCCTTGCGGGGACCCTTGCCGGACTCTGGCGGCACCAAGTGTGCAGGGACATGGACTGCCTCCACCTCAGTAATTATGGCCTTATCAGAGTCTTTTTCCTAGCTTCTTGTAGCTGGCGATCAGGTCTTTTTGGCCAGTCTTTCTCTGTAGCTCTGCATGTTCAGGCACTGAGAGGGCTTCCTTGCCTGGGGTCCTTTGTTGTTCGGTGCTTCAGGCACATACAGCCCACCCCATTGCTGCCCCCTGTCCCTGGCCCGGGCCCTGACTGGGGTCCTACTCTCAAGTTCAGTGCATCAGGCATTTGATGGGCCAGCCTCTCTATTGTTCAACTGCCAGTGCTGGCCTGTTGGGGGAGAGAGGTGAAGCTCCCCCTTTGGTGATGGCTCCACCACCATGCATGACTCAATAGTATCGCCTTGCTTCCATGGCTGCCTGGCTTTCCTCCAAAGGCATTTCCCACCACGATCTCCTCCCTCACATCCCCTCAATTCATCTCTCCACAGTCAACAGCAGCCCTCTCCCTGGGATTGCTCCACAGTCCCTGAACTCCAGCTCCCAGCCACCATGCTGTCTGGGGTATGTATGGCTGCAGCAAGGACTCTCTGATTCTCATTCCATTTAGGCTGCCACAGATCAGCTGTTTCACCATCAGCCTTAAATGTTTCTCCTCTGACTCAGAAAGTTGCCCCTATGTGGGTATCGGACCCCTGCTTCAGTTCCCTCACATGCTGAAGGCACGTCTAATCCTACTAACACTCCTGTTTTTCCCCCTAGTTCCTTCATCCTACCCAGTTTTGAGTGGGTCTATATATTCTTTTCTGCTGGTCAGGTACTCCTGTCCTCTCTCAGCTGGTGTTCTGCATGCACTTCTGTGTCTGAAGGTGTATTCCTGATGTATCCATGGAGAGAAATGTACTCCACGTCCACCTACTCCTCCACCATCTTGTTCTCCCCTCCAAATTAACTTTTAAATATGAACATTTTATAAGATTTTACTGTATCAATTAGTTCATCTCAATACAGAAGGAAAGACAACCAGATATTAATACAGGAATACATGTACAGAGCTCCCTATTTGCCTGCCAGGACACAGGGCAGATTAAGTGATGGGAAAGAAGAGAGAGATAAACAGATACGGAGAATATAAAAGAGAAGTTTCAATATATATCCAGAAGGAATGTCAGAAGGAAAATAACAGAATGGCAGAGACAATATTCAGAGTTAATAAATGAGTTTGCTAGAATTGAAGAAAAATGAGTGCTCACGTTTAGACCCACCAAGTGCAAGGAGGTAACCCCTCCCATCACCATACACACACACACGCACACACACAGCCTTTACAGTGAAACCCTAGAATATTAAGCATAGAAAAAAAAATCTGAAAGTTACTAAAGAGGAAAAAACACTTACCTAATAAGGAGTAACAATCAGATTGACAGCAGGCTCTTCATTAGCAATGATAAATGTTAGAAGAAGATGAAATAATATCTCTAAATATCCTTTAAAATGTAAGGATAAAATCACTGTGTACTTATAACTCTATCTCAGTCAAGATTTATAAAATGGGATGCGACTAACAATCAATTTTTATACAATAGCTCTGAAAGGCTATTCTAAGAAATTAGTATCAAAAATATTTCATCAAAGTTAAGAGCCCCATTACTTTATGCACCAGTAAAAAGGAAAAAAAAAAAAATACCAACCTGTCACAATTTCTTATCATTTAAATTTTTTTACACTTTTCAAAAGATCTCCTTTCAGTGTAGACACACTTTTATTCAAACGTGCATACATTAAGAAAAATATTCAGAATCCAACTTTCAACTCAAATTTCTTGAGGTCTTCTGTGCCACCAGGAGCATTGTTGCTGCAGCAATTCTTAAAAGAACTCACAAGAGAACTAAAAGCCATTTTTGCTGTGCTTTCAAGCCAGCTTTGCAAGTATGTAGACTAGCTTCCTTTTGTCTCCCACTTCAGCATAATCAATAACTAAACTTAATTAACCATCTTTTCCATTCACTCCCCACAACCACTGGTTTCCAGGAGTTTCAGGCGATTGCCTGTTTTCTCTGGGATTTTCACTCAAGCCACCCATTATGCAGGTTTTGATTCTAGATGTGTTGATGTTACATGTGCATATGGAAACAACTATGACATTCACAACTGCCACCAAGCCAAAAGGGATTGTAAGATACAATCAACTGTTAAGATTCATTTCAATGTCAGAGATGTTAAAATATGGAAAACTGTACCTCTTAAAATTGATGAAATACAGTATCTTGAGTAGTGTTAGTGTTACAAGTGAACACCTACCCAAGGGGAACTCTGAAGGACAAATTTATCTAAATGTGTTAATATGACATGCTTATTTTTATGTCATACACATCTCAAAACTTTAAAGAGCTCCAAAGGTGATTTCAATGATGTGATAACTCAGTTGTGAAAGGCATAGAAAGAAAGGTATTCTGTACAGAATAAGAGCCCTTGCTGTATTTTCTTGTTTTCTCTTTTGTTGGCCAGCATGTGGGATCTTAGTTCCCTGACCAGAGATCAAACCTGTGCCCCTTGCACTGAAAGTGCAGTCTTAACCACTAGACTGACAGGGAAGTCCTCATGTATTTAGTCTTCTATTTCCAAAGGTACCACTCTCCTGAGAATATAGGCATTATGTTATAAATTATATTACAATATTACATTATCATGCTATATAATTATATATACATATTTATGATATGCAAGTATATGGTAATATTACAAATGCCGATAGAAAAACTACTGTTGTCAAACCATTGTTCTGATACTGTCATAGAAACTGATCCTTTCACAATGGGTACTGTCATCAATGTGATACTGTAGGTCAAATTAAAACTTCTGGTAGCCATCAAAGGGTGGAATTTTTCTGTGCTCTTGCATTTCTGGACTTTCTTTTCATCTGAAAGTAATTTAAGAATTACCTTGCTATTAGAATTTCTCTATTTAATGTAGCATGTACATTCAAATTTTTTCTTCCTTAGGAATTTGAAAAATAAAATAAATGAAAATCACCTTTGGATTAAAAATATCTCTTTGTCATTAAGAATTTGGAGTTAAAGATTCTTTCCCTTCCATCTCATTTAGATCATATACCTGTCACATCCTTGTACTTAAAAAAAAATTTAA
This sequence comes from Muntiacus reevesi, assembly GCF_963930625.1. NCBI lineage: Eukaryota > Metazoa > Chordata > Mammalia > Artiodactyla > Cervidae > Muntiacus > Muntiacus reevesi. The sequence continues at coordinate 143,144,130 of NC_089271.1, read as the reverse complement.
TCTATTTTGCTTAACCAGTTTCTGCCAAAAGTGTTTTAAGTCTCTCATTATTATTAGAGTGTCAATTTCTCCTTATAATCCCAATGCTTTTGCTTTATATATTTCAAGACTACGTTAGGGGTATAGATTCATGGTCGATATTCTCTTGGTAGATTCCCTTCTTTCATCAGTGTGAAGTATCTATTTAATACTAAACTGCCTTAAACAGTATTTTGTCTGACATTAATGTTGCCTCACCATTTTAATTTTGGTTGGCATACGCCTAGTGTATCTTTTCCCATCACTTTGTTTTCAACCTCTCTGAGTCATTTTCAGTGTGTTTTTTAGAAATAGCAAAGCTGAAAATTTTAAAATATAGTCTTGTTTTTGTTGTTGTTTAGTCGCTAAGTCATGTCCAACTCTTTTGCAACCCCATGGACTATAGTCCACCAACCTCCTCTGTCCATGGGATTTTCCAGGCAAGAATACTGGAGTGGGTTGCCATTTCCTTCTCCAGGGAATCTTCCAAACCCAGAGATTGAACCTGCATCTCCTGCTTGGCAGGTGGATTTTTTACCACTGAGGCACCTTGGAGGCCCTAAAATATAGTCTAAGAATCTCATCCAAGGTGGAAATGTAAGCTGAGTTCAACATAAAAAGCTGTAGTTTTGTCAGCTTTAAGCTTCTAGTCATGCAGTGTGGATAAGGAGAGAGCTTTGAAGAGAAACAGAAGTTGGCTAGAGGAACTCAACATTGACAGAGACAGATATTCCTACTCATAGCCACCCAGAAGGAGTACAGAGTTGTTTTCCATTTTTTTATTAAAACATTTACATGCAGAGAGAAGCTGAAGTGTGCTATGGTCTTTTTTGTTAAAAAGGATATAGAATACTCATTAGCTTCAGGCTTTGTTAGAAGAACATACATTTAAACATGTTAAAGAATTCAAGAGAAACTCATACAAATAAATATTATTAGAATATGTAACTCCCCAAGTATGGGAAAAATGAAGGAATAGAAAATTTCATCAATCCAATTATGCATAAAAAGATAAAAGATAATACAACATAGCAAATAAAATAGATAGAGACACTGAGATTTAATGAGCTGAGTTTAATTTATTTACATTTATATGACTACTGATACAACTTGACACTTATTTAGTCCATCCTATTTTGTCTTATTTATCTGCCACATCGTATTATCTTTTATCTTTTTCTGCATAATTGGATTGATGAAATTTTCTGTATTTCTTCATTTTTCCCATACTTTGGAAAAGTTACATATTCTAATTATATTTATTTGTATGAGTTTCTCTTGAATTCTTTAACACATTCAAATTTATGTTCTTCTAACAAAACCTGAAGTTAATGAGTATTCTGTATCATTTTTAACAAAAAAAGATCTTAGCACACTTCAGCTTTTCTCTGCATGTCAATGCTTTAATAAAAAAATGGAAAACAAATCTGTACTCCTTTTATGTGGCTATGAGTGGGCTATGAGTCTTTGTCAATGTTGAGTTCCTCTAGCCAACTTCTATTCCTCTTCAAAGCTCTCTCCTTATCCACACTGTCTGAGTAGGAGACTAAAGTTGATAAAACTACAGCTTTTTATGTTGAACTCAGCTTACAGTTCTGCCCTGGATGCCTTAATGCAAGCACACATGTTCAAATAAAAAAATAATAGGTGGTAAACGACTCAACTGAGTCCTTTACACACACACACACACACACACACACACACACACACACACACACACACACACACTCAAACACACACACAAAGAACTTCTGCAGAAAAATCACTAGGCATACAGAAAACACCAGAGCTCCCTGAAAAGGCTCCTGGAAATGGGCAGATGATCCTTGTCTAGTAGTCCAATCTAAATGAAGCTTCCTGAATTAACTAAATACCTGGATAGGCAGAAAACAATTCAGTGAGTGTTACTGCCTATCGCAGGACTTCTCTGGTGGCTCTGACAGTAAAGAATCTGCCTGCAATGCAGGAGACCTGGGTTCGATCCCTGGGTTTGGAAGATCCCCTGGAGAAGGGAATGGCAACCCACTCCAGTATTCTTGCCTGGAGAATCCCATGGACAGGAGAAGCCTGGCAGGCTACAGTCAATGGGATCGCAAAGAATCAGACACAACTGAGTGAGTAACACTGCCTATCTGACCATGCTAGTCACTTAAATGCATTAGAATCTCAGTTTCCTCACCTCTAAAATTCTGGCAGCTCCACTAAGCAAGAAACCAAAATGTCTTCTTAAAAATAAGTTTACAAAGGGCCCTCCACATATATTGTCTTGTCTAATGTAAAGTGCTATACAAAAGTTTTCCAAAATATAATGCTGGGGTTCTCCTCACTGTCAGTAAAGGATCAGTCAATCAGGGATATTTATGGAACACTCTCTGAACTGGCCCAGAGAGTGAACATAAATTGCATTTCAAATTACAATTCAAAAAAATCACTACATGACTATCTCATTTATCAGCATACCAATTATCTTCTCTGTATGCTACCAATCATCATTTATAGATCCTGGGAGTCTTCTGGGTAGTTAGAAATCTGACTGAGGATCAGTAAACAATGGTAGGTCATTTCAGGATACACCATTTTATCTCTTAAGTTTTTGAATCTCTTATATAAAAGGAAAATGACAAAATCATTTATTGAATCTGAAATTCCTCATCTTTGGATTACCTACAACAAACCATTTTGATCTCCATATTACAGCTGAAGAAACTGAGGCTCTAGGATAATAAATTACTTTCCCAAGGTCAAACAAGTAGCAAGTGAAGGAATTGGACATAATACTTTCACTGTGATATTAGTTTAAGTAACACAGATTAGGAAGATAAAATTGATTCTCAAAAGGCAGATTCAAAGTAAGTTCAAGTCTGGGTACTTATTATAAGCCATTTCAGCATAAATGTTTACGGGCTTCTGTCTCACAAAGTAAAAAATGATTTGGGGGGTCACTCATGCCATCATTTCCCTACATTACTTTCAGAAATGACTGTCAAGAAGTGACTAGTATGAAAGTTCATCCCTGTAACTGACTTAAAAACTTCCCCACCTTCTTGGAAGAAAATCTCTGGAGACAATATTCTCCCAAAAATGCTTAGTTACTTGATAACCATTAAGTATCACGAATTCACTTCACCTTCTCAAGAACATCATGACTAAATGATCTGGTCTGAAAATTCATGCAATGTGATTAGTCATGTTATAAAACCATTCCTATAAATAGTCACTTCTGATGATACATACAGTTCCTTAACATATCATTAATTATCAAACTAAGGAGAGAGGCAGAGAAGCAAAGGAAAAGTACAAAATCACTGAAGAAACCTCTTGTTCCACAAAGAAAAGCCTTACAGAAATGGAACTAAAGAAGAAAGTGGGAAAATTAAAGTCTCAAAGTACAGCAGGGTCCTTATTTGCACTGACAGTCATTGATGCCAACTCTGGAAGTGGAAACTGAATTACAAATGTTTTATCTTAAATGTTTGAGTCCCCAAAGAGAAATGGATAGGGAGAGGTGAGATCAGTACAGCCACTGTAAAGGAAATAGGAAGGGGTAAAACTTCTAATGGTGATCATTTGTACTTTATGCCAAACTAAAATATAGAGCTACTGAAAATGGTGCATTAGATTTCACTTCATATTAAACATCTTAGGCAATGTAACACACTGATTATCATTCACATTAAGTGCTTTTCTCTTCCTTTGTACTTAAACTTGTCAAGGCCATGCCTGAATCTTATTTTAAGGGCTAGAAGTGAGTGAAAGCCACTCAGTCATGTCCAACTCTTTGCAACCCCATGGACTACAGAGTCCATGGAATTCTCCAGGTCAGAATACTGGAGTGGGTAGCCTTTCCCTTCTCCAGGGGATCTTCCCAACCCAGGAATCAAACCTAGGTCTCCACATTGCAGGCGGATTCTTTACCAGCTGAGCCACAAGGGAAGTCACAAGGGAAGTCCCCTTGAAGGGAAGGACTAGAAAGACTTTTTCAAATCCCCAAATTAAGACCAAACTTTCCAAATATTACAAGTCTGACATCACAGAAAACTGTAACTTTCCATAAAACAGGTCTTATTTTCAGCAAATGCCTTCAGCAGATACAAAATTGGAAAAGACCAGAGATGGGACCAAAGGAGAGGGTGAGCAGAAGAACTCAAGAGAGGGGAAATCTGGGAAGAGCTGAGAAGGATGCAGGAGTGGGGCAGAGTGTGGGGGGGATGGGGTGGTACTCAAGAGAGGACCAAAGTGGAGGGTGGAGAAACCCAGAGAGAAGGCTGGGCTAAGTGGAAAGGAGGCAGAGGGATCCAAAAGGGCAGAGCTTGGGGGAGGAACTGGTAGAGTATAGGGGGGCAGCAGTGAAAGAACAGGGTTAAGGGAGGGGAGAGGAGAAAGGAAAGTAAATCACTGGAGAAAACTAGCACAAGAAATGAAAGAGGAATGGTATTCTAATGCAAAATACAGCCTCAAAGGCCTACTTACTTTCAGAAGTATCCTCTCACAAAACCTTAGAGGAAAAAGGCAAAAAGAACCAACAAAACTGGAGACTTCTGAAGTATGGTATTCATAAAAATCTTATACAAGCATGAAGTAACAGTAGTTATCTAAAGATTTCAAAAAATTTGATTTTACAAGGAAAAACAGATCTGGCTAATACAACTTAATTTGTTTATTTTTAAAATACATTTCTCTTTTCTCAGGGCTTTGATTCACAGAAAACAAGTCATAGAGTATATGTCTCTGAAAAATAAGTGTAATTGTTATGTTTGTAACTTTTTATTGTGGCAAAATATAATGTAAAATTTACCCTTCTAACCATTTTTAAGTGTACAATTCAGTGGCATTAAGTATTAATACAGTCACAACATTGCTCATCCATCACCACTACCTATTTACAGAACTTTTTTATCACCACAAACAAAAACTTTGCACCAATTGAACAATAACTCCCCATTGTCCACTCCCCCAGTCCCTGGTAACCTCTATTTTACTTTCTGTCTCTATGAATTTCCCTATTTTAGGAAACTTTTTTAATGGAATCATACAATATTTGTATAATTTACATGAACATTTGTATACCTAAATGTCTAACAACAGTGGAATTTTTAAGTGGCATAGTTATATAAGGACTACCTTACAGTAATAAAAATAACTGGTTTTTTTTAGTTAATTTAGATTTTATTACCCCTAAGTGATTTTCTATTTTAAGCTTTATTCCTGGACTGTGCAATAAATTCACTGGGAGAAGCCTATGAAGATTGTACATATTAAATGGCAAGATAGCATTTTTGAATATTTCTGTGTTATGGAAATAACTGTGAAAAATAAAAAAACCACTTCACATTTTAGTATTTATGTGAGTTATATATATGTTATATAATTTAAAATTTTTATTTAATTAATTTTTATTGGCATATAGTTGATTAACAATAAAAGGAACAAAGCATTATATAAACAGGGATTAAGATCATGCAAAAAAAATCAATACATTTGGGTAAAATAGGAGAGAAACAGAAATATCAGTTTTCTATAGGTAACAGAATTGAGGGAAATCTTTCATCTTTAATTTCTTCTAATTCTGGTTTAATAAATTATTTAATTAGTGTTTTAGAACAGATTATATATTATAAAAGAATTAGCTAAGCTGTATCCCTTTGTCACACCTATAACTCAAGAAATATTTAGTTGTCTTTTTGATATTTTGGATCTCTCAAGTTTCCCTTCTTTAAGATCAAACTTGTAGTCAAAGCCAGAAATTCTATTGCCTCTGTTTCTGGGATAGGCAAGCTTGGGAAACTTCTTGTTTTCAACAGCTACCTCTACATCTGACCTGCTAACAAGGCAAGATGGATGAGGATATTAAACTTAATCAAGTGAGCTCCATCTCTTGAGATCCACTCACTGACAATGTGACTCGGAGAAAGTCTCTGAACTCCTCTAACCTTTATGTTCCTCAACCACTAAGTTTTTGTATTTACGGAATCCTCTATGGAAGTGAAGTGCTTGAAGATTCACCTCAGATACAGGATGGATCTCCAACCTTCCTAGCTCTCCAACCCTAAAGAAAATAGCCCTTAGCACGGATTCAACCATGTCATGACATGTAGGGCCACCCAAATGGACGGGTTATGGTGGAGAGTTCTGACAAAACGTGGTCCACTGGAGAAGGAAATGGCAAACCACTTCAGGATTCTTGCCTTGAGAACCCCATGAACAGTATGAAAAGGCAAAAAGATAGAACACTGAAAGATGAACTCCCCAGGTCAGTAGGTGCCCAATATGTTACTGGAGATCAGTGGAGAAATAACTCCAGAAAGAATGAAGAGAAACAGCCAAAGCAAAAACAATGCCCAGGTGTGGATGTGACTGGTGACAGAAGTAAAGTCCGATGCTGTAAGGAGCAATATTGCATAGGAACCTGGAATGTTAGGTCCATGAATCAAGGCAAATTGGAAGGGGTCAAACAGGAGTGGCAAGAGTAAACAACGACATTTTAGAAATCAGTGAACTCAAATGGACTGGAATGGGTGAATTTAACAGATGACCACTACATCTACTACTGTGGGCAAGAATCCCTTAGAAGAAATGGAGTAGCCATCATAGTCAATAAAGGAGTCCAAAATGCAATACTTGGATGCAATCTCAAAAACGACAGAATGATCTCTGTTCATTTCCAAGGCAAACCATTCAATATCATAGTATGTATATATATCAAGTCTATGCCTCGATCAGTAATGCTGAAGAAGCTGAAGTTGAACAGTTCAATGAAGACATACAAGACCTTATAGAACTAACACCCAAAAAGGATGTCCTTTTCATAATAGGGGACTGGAATGCAAAAGTAGGAAGTCAAGAGATGCCTGGAGTAACAGGCAAATTTGGCCTTGGAGTATAAAACGAAGCAGGTCAAAGGCTAACAGTTTTGAAAGAGAACGCACTGGTCATAGCCAACACCCTCTTCCAACAACACAAGAGAAGACTACACATGGATGTCACCAGATGGTCAATACCGAAATCAGACTGATTATATTCTTTACAGCCAAAGATGGAAAAGATCTATACAGTCAGCAAAAAAAAGACCAGGAGCTGATTGTGGCTCAGATCATGAACTCCTTATTGCCAAATCCAGACTTAAATTGAAGAAAGTAGGGAAAACCAGTAGGCCATTCAGGTATGACCTAAATCATATCCCTTACGATTATACAATGGAAGTGACAAATAGATTCAAGGGATTGGATCTGATAGACAGAGTGCCTGAAGAACTATGGATGGAGGTTTCTGACACTGTACAAGAGACAGTGATCAAGACCATCCCCAAGATAAAGAAATGCAAAAGGCCAAAATGGTTGTCTGAGAAGGCCTTACAAATAGCTGAGAAAAGAAAAGATGCAAAAGGCAAGGGAGAAAAGGAAAGATATACCCATTTGAATGCAGAGTTACAAAGAATAGCAAGGAGAGATAAGAAAGTCTTCCTGAAGTGATCAATGCAAAGAAATAGAGGAAAACAATAGAATGGGAAAGACCAGAGATCACTTCCAGAAAATCAGAGACACCAAGGGAACAATTAAGGCAAAAATGGGCGCAATAAAGGACAGAAAAGGTTTGAACCTAACAGAAGCAGAAGATAATAAGATGTGGCAAGAATATACAGAAGAACTATACAAAAAAGATCTTCATGACCCAGATAACCACGATGGTATGATCACTCACTTAGAGCCAGACATCCTGGAGTGCGAAGTTGAGTGGGTCTTAGGAAGCATCACTATAAACAAAGCTAGTGGAGGTGATGGAATTCCAGTTGAGCTATTTCAAATTCTAAAAGATGATGCTGTAAAAGTGCTGCACTTAATATGCCAGCAAATTGGGAAAACTCAGCAGTGGCCACGGGACTGGAAAAGGTCAGTTTTCATTTCAATCCCAAAGAAAGACAATGCCAAAGAAGGTCCAAACTACTGCACAATTGCACTCAGCTCACAGGCTAGCGAAGTAATGCTCAAAATTCTCCAAGCCAGGCTTCGACTGTATGTGAACTGTAAACTTCAAATGTTCAAGCTAGATTTAGAAAAGGCAGAGGAACCAGAGATCAAACTGCGAACATCCATTGGATCATTGAAAAAGCAAGAGAGTTCCAGAAAAACATCTACTTCTGTTTTATTGACTATGCCAAAGCCTTTGACTGTGTGGATCACAACAAACTGTGGAAAATTCTTAAAGAAATGGGGATACTAGACCACCTGACCTGCCTCCTGAGAAATCTGTATGCAGATCAAGAAGTAACAGTTAGAACTGGACAGGGAACAACAGACTGGTTCCAAATTGGGAAAGGAGTACGTCAAGGCTGTATATTGTCACCCTGCTTATTTAACTTCTGTGCAGTGTACATCATGAGAAATGCTGGGCTGGATGAAGCACAAGCTGGAATCAAGACTGCCGGGAGAAATATCAATAACCTCAGATTTGCAGATGACACCACCCTTATGGCAGAAAGTAAAGAAGAACTAAAGAGCCTCTTGATGAAAGTGAAAGGGGAGAGTGAAAAAGTTGGCTTAAAACTCAACATTCAGAAAACTCAGATCATGATGTCGGTCCCATGACTTCATGGCAAGTAGATGGGCAAACAATGGAAATAGTGAGAGACTTTGTTTTTTGGGGCTCCAAAATCACTGCAGATGGTGACTGCAGCCATGAAATTAAAAGACACTTGCTCCTTGGAAGAAAAGTTATGACCAACCTAGACAGCATATTAAAAAGCAGAGACATCACTTTGCCAACAAAGGTCCGTCTAGTCAAAGCTATGGATTTTCCAGTAGTCATGTATGGATGTGAGAGTTGGACTATAAAGAAAGCTGAGCGCTGAAGAATTGATGCTTTTGAACAGTGGTGTTGGAGAAGACTCTTTAGAGTCCCTTGGACTGCAAGGAGATCCAACCAGTTCATCCTAAAGGAAATCAGTCCTGAATATTCATTGGAAGGACTGATACTGTAGCTGAAACTCCAATACTTTGGCCACTTGATGGGAAGAACTGACTCTTGGAAAAGACCCTGATGCTGGGAAAGATTGAGGGCAGGAGGAAAAGGGGACGACAGAGGATGAGATAGATGCATGGCATCACTGACTGGATGGACATGAATTTGAATAATTTCCAAGTTCCGGGAGTTGCTGATGGGCAGGGAAGCCTAGCATGCTGCAGTTCATGGAGTAGCAAAGAGCCAGACACGACTAAGCGACTGAACTGAACTGATGGATTCAACCTTGCAGGGGCAGAATGAAGAGACAGTTATAGCCCTAAATATAAATAGCATTTGTTTCCCAAGAAGAAAACTATTATTTATTAAATATTTGTGCATCTGGTACCTTGCCTAGAACTTTATATTTGCTATATGAACCACCTTTAGGGGGGAGCCCACCACAGAGGGACAGAACCAGTTCCTGTAGTAAGTTAGGAAAACCGGCATTTGTAACAAACATGCTAAGTGATTCCTAAACACACACAAGTTTGAAAACCAATGATCTAAGACCAGAGTTTTCAAACTGTGAATGGCAATTCATTAGTGGGTAGTGGTCCACATTTAAATATACATATTATATATATAATATATATATACACACACACACACACACACACATATATATATATACACACACACACACGTAAAATTGGAAGTTTCAGAGAATTATCCAGAATTCCACAACACGGGTGTGTTAACACCGGGCAGAAAGGGGGCGTGGGGAGAGCGTGTGAAACCGCAGCAAAATCTCCTCAGCCCCCGGGCCACCGAGCCTACCCTTCAGTCCCCCTGCTCCGGGTCGGCGGGAGAACAAGAAAGATAAAAGCAATCAAGAAAGAAGAGACAGCATATCTTACATAACTTAAGCTCCACAAGTATCTGAGAGAAGTAATATTTAATACACTTCAACTCTGATCACCTACAGTAATAAAGGGAATTACGGTATAGGTAATTTGGCCAAAAAGCCAAAAGTTTAGCCAAAACTTAAATGTTCTACGTTCGCTTTTTGTTTACTGTGGTAATAATAGCAAGTAGAATAGACATATTACTCAAGCTTTACTATTCTCTTCACCAGAGAGCTGAAAGAAGGAAAACAATTTAGTTAATTTATAACTGAATTCCAAGCCCTGGAAAACCAACAGTAACCATCCATTAAAGCCGCCCTATCTCTCTCCTCACTTACAACACACAAATACTGTATGAAGTGACCCACTAGCGAACACAGCCGATCGGTTCTGAACACTCCAAATATTTATTAAGCCAAACAAACCACAGGATTATGGAGAAACGAGGGTCACAAAGGACCCTCTAGAGGAAGGGTAAACACTCCGATAGTAAAGCAGCGACAAACCCGCGGAGCGCCTGCGTTTCTCCACTCCAAGGCGGGAAACGCGGGGTACCGAGTCCGGCGACTTTCCCAGGAGTGGGACCAACACGTAGCTCCTGTCCTCTAGTAGCCACACGGCAGCAGAAGAAGCGCTCCCCATTGGGGCTCCGGATCCCGAAGGCTTGCACACCACAGGAGGGGCGATCCCACCCTACACACCCATACACACAAACACACAAACGGTAAGTCGGGATGTTACCACAACACGCCTCTCTAACACCGGGCAGAAGCGGGGCGTGGAGAGCTCGAGTGAAGCCGCAGCAAAATCTCCTCAACCCCCGGGCCACCGAGCCCACCCTTCCCACCGTGCTCCAGATCGGCGGGAGAACAAGCAGTCCGACCTAGAATTCACGCTCAGGAAAAAAGTAACGAGGGAACTGGCTGATGGCCGGAACAAACGAAACCCCGCAAACTTACCCTGGTGGCACTTCGAAGTAAATCGTGAGGCGGCCGAGACTACGAGAGAGGCGAGGTCGGGGCCTTCTGGGGCCGGAAAAAACCGGTCTCCAAAGTGGCCGCGTCCCCTTTGGAGCGAAGCTCACTGAGACCGAAGCTTAAAAGGGTCGACCTAGTTAATTAGAAAGGGCGGTCACGGACCCCAACTGGCACAAGCTCCGATTGGTTGATTCCCGTGAGGGTTCAAAGAAGACTCCTCTATGATTGGCCAGCAAAGTCAAGCGGGAACCCGGAGGTGGGGGTTGGGGGAGTTGGGAAACAAAGTTGTTACCCAGGCAACAGAGCGACGCAGAGCTCTCCGCTTTATTTTCGGAGCCAAGAGAGGCATCCCAAAAGTGACGCAGGTGAGGAAACCTGACCCTTAGGAGGGGAAAAGAAGAGGTCCTCAGATACCTTAGCTATCTGAGAAACTAGGGAGGACTCTAAATACTAACGGCTCTGAGAGATACCCCGCAAACGCCACAAGTTGCAGATAAAATAGTCTTGTTCTAAATCCCGCAGCCTTTGGTGCTAGAAGCAGGATTCAGCTTTAATATAACTCAGTCTATTAGAATGTGAGTGAGATGAGCCAGTTTTACTAGACAAGGGATGGTTGCTTCTCGAATGTTAGAAGGCCAAAGTGAGTCTGTGACGCCTTACCCACTTCTTTAGACACTCACACGCACTTAATCTGAGAGTATCGCTAATCTGAGAGTGAAAACTTTTTCGTTGTAGGTAGATCTGGGTGCTCCAAGTTGGAGCAGCCGGTGTACTTTTTGTTTTACACGTATAGGCATGATTTATCTTGGACCAGCATGCTTGGTTGCGATATATTTTTAGGGGGTATTTCGCTGTTCAGACTGTCCCTTGCTACGTGGACAATGCCCTGTGTGAGGGAATGTGAATGCTGGGCCTGAGAGCTCTGAGGGATGTTAGTCAGATCAGTTGAGTGAGAAGCGGTCAGACGACACTTGGGGGTCTGGAGCGTGGTGTGTAAATGACTACTTGTACCTACCAAACCTGCTACTGACCAAGGGCTGATTGAGATAGTATTATATTGTTGTTGAACTGTTCACATCAAAAGGTAACAGACTGTGACAGAAAATAAAATCTGAGTGAGGGTAGAGAATAGAGTTTGAGCCGAGAGTTAGGGGTCATTTCTCCTAAGAGCTTTGATTCAGAACAGAGACTATTTCCTGAAGAAATGAATAAAACAGACCTGTTGACTTTGGGAGAAAATTTAAAAGTACTAAAGGACAATGAGCCATCTCAACTTTTCAGATAAAGGTGGAGTATGGGAATGGGACAGAAACAACAACACGAATTATTGGCAAGTGTTTTAAGTTTGGCTAAAATAAAAAATAATGGATATAGGAAATACTAAATCAAGCGGCTCATTTCTTGACCTTTACGTTTATGAAATATCCCAGGTACTTTCAAAAATCATCTTTCATTAAATATTTTAAAATTGTAATTAAAACTCTGTTAAGTCCCCATAGTTACTTATGACTTAGTACACTTGATGGCAGTGAAAGTTAGAGACATAAAATAGGAAAATCATTCTTGGTATTTTAAAAACAAAGTCAAAATGAATTAGTTTTAATAGTCATGGAAGGACTTCTCTGGTGTTTCAGTGGTTAAAATTCCATGCTCTCACGGAAGGGGTCACCAGTTCCATCACTGGTTGGGAAGTTCCTAAAGCATGCACATGCATGGTGCAGCCAAAAAAGAAGGAAAACGAAAATAGGGAAGCATTGATGTGTATAGTTGTCAAAAATGTAAGGAAAAAAAACTCAGTTAACCAGTACATTATAATTTAACTCAGACATAGGCAGCGATGATGTTTACGTTTGTGGTTTTGGAAGAATTTTAATACAGGAATTGTTAAATAAGGCACTATGTAAATAAAGTTGCAGAAGATATGCCAATTTTAAGAGAGTAAATGAATTTTTAATACTTTCAAATCATTCAGCTGTAAACAGTCAGTACTCTACATGGGGATATGTGTTTACCTATTAAACAAGTTTCCAAATGATAATATTTGGTAAGCCTTTATTATTCTAATTTTATTTGCTATATAAACTTGAATCAATAAGATATCATTTCTTTTTGAATAGTGCATAATTCAGAGTTTTCACCCATTTAACCTAGACTTTCCTCCAGTTAGTTCAAGTCAGAGAGCCGTTCCTATTGACACTGTAAAAATAAAAAGAAATAAAAGGTAAAAATAAAAAGGAAGTATGATCCCAGTCCTCTTAACTACAGTCTGACTTAATCTCATGTTATTGATTTTATTGTTTCAGTACTATCAGTCGGGAGTAATCCTAATTGATCTTGTTTAGTCCCTAAATGGCTCCAATATTTTGGTTAAAGAGCTGATCCTGAAGCATTTGCCCCTTTAGTACCAAGAGAGATCCCCCTCCATTACCTGTGAAGGCCCTAAGGTTTCAAGTCAGTGTGGGAAAAATGAAAGGTACTGTCTAGAAAACTCTGCCACTGGAACTGGCCAGCAAAAGAGAGTGAGAGAAAACAAAAGGGGGGGGGGGGAATCTAGAAAATTTATTTTCTATATAACCAAACCTCAAAGAAAACATTTAGCAATATATATTTAAAATGAAATTCCTACTGGCCTTAAATTTATTCCTGGCCTGTTTAAGTGGCAATATCAGAAAAATCACTGTACTCTCAGTACTGTAAGCAAAAGGAAGAATGCATTCCAAAGTACAAAGGCAGGAGGTTATAGGGTATGTTTAATTAGAAGTTCAGTTTTTAACAGAATGCAGATTACATGTAGGAGAATAATAGGAGGGAAGGGCAGAAAATTAGGCTGGGGTTATATCCTGAAGATCCTTGATTGCCAGGCTCAAAATGAACTTTATATCAAATTTACAAATAAAAGATAGTCCTACAAATAAATAACAGTGCATAACTCATAAAAAGGTATATTGCTCTAATTTTTCCAATGTGATCTATTTGTGTCAAATGAATTACAGTAGGTTTTTAGTAGTTTTAATGAATTATTCTTGATTTGTTAGACTTCTAAAAAAGCTAGTAGAATCTTCACTTTCATTGAACTTAGAATATAGTTTTCTGACAATTCAAATTCTTGTTTTTCTCTTTAGACACTTTGAGTTCTTTGATTAATATTGCTGATTCTTTTGTTTGTTGGAATACAATATCGAGAAGCTTGTCATGGTTTATTATTTTGTGCTTATAGGTGATTATTATAGTTGCTATGGTAAAAATTATTTTTGCTGGCATACCAACTTTTTATGATATTTCCACTTCAATCTATCTAAGTATGAATCTATGCCATTCTATGACAGCATAATTTGGAATTTAAGAAGTTCGATTCCTAATATACTTCAGATATAAAAAGCATTATTATAAATTATTGTAATTTGTATTACATCCCAAGGAGTGGTATTCCCTTCAAAGCAGTCACTTTGGGAGACTATCCACTTATTATAATGCTGTTGTTATTGCTCAAATTACTTTTGAAACTACTCTTAGAATCGCCTTAAGGCTTGTAGCTCATTCTTTTGAATATCCTCAAAGTATCAGATCTTCATAGTTTGAAAGTAGATGTGATATCTAGATATAGCTAGAAATCACTTGGAGACAAATCTGATGTGTAATCAAACTGAGTGATACCATAATGACAACTGTTTTTTTGGTAATACATATGAAGGCAATTCCAAAATACTTTGAGCATTGATAGCATAATTTCCATCAATGTATAACCTTCCAAGATGACTAGGAAATCAACTTTTGTGTGAATTTAATCATGCTTTGTTCAGTCTTCACCAACTGCTGACTACATGCTGGCTCTAGTTACTGAAGACACGCAACTTCCAGGTGTACCTTCCCATTGCCCACACTGCTTTGTCTCTCACCAAATGAGAACAAGGCCAGATGTGCATTTAGAATTAATCTGCTTTTCCTAAATACAGTATCCAGTGCATCTAATGAACCGCAGCTTTCCTTCATAACCTGTCCTGGCACATTAGAAAGCCTCTGATGGAGTGTCTGGTTCCTCTTCTCTTTTCTAGCTGTGATGTTGAACCCTACCATATTCTGAACCTTTCTCTGACTGCCAACTCCCACCTCAAGAACTCCACTCTGCCTCCTGTACTCCCACCTGTGGACCAGGGTCCTGCTTTACCTAAATAGACCTCGCTGTAACCATGGCTATTCAACCTTTCTGCTGAAACACTGTTCATGTGCTGAAACTCTCGCTACCATGTCACTGCCAAGCTAATGAGCATGCATGAATAGCAGTTCTGATTGCTATCTCAGATGCTGTATTTGGGACTTCTGAATGCCCTTCTTCTGGGTTAGCTCTACTGGTTCCAGTTTCTTCCTCTCTCACCAGCCCACTGTTGATCTCTAACAATCTTCATCATTGTGTACCTGTGTTGCTGGCACTATGTACCAAATAATAATATTTTTAGAAAGTTTTTCGTATTTTAGCAAACTCTTTCACCCACATTGCATAATATAGCCATCACAACAATACTGTGAGGTAGATAATGCTGGAATAATAAAGCAATTTCTGCTATATTTGTTTTTTAAAAGTCTCATTGTACAATATCAACTCAAAATACCACTCATATCATTGCATCTGATATCTGGACCCATTTTTTCTCTTTCATTATCTAAGGTAGAAAATGTTTCAGTAAACTTTTTGCTTTTAATGTTAAGTAAATATTTAATGAACACATAATCAGCTAGGTCTTTAAAAATATAAACAGGAGCCTCTTCATTTAATTTAATGTGTCAATTATTCATTCCCATAGCAGACTACCAGACCATATTGTGAGAGAAGATTGTTTTATTGCCTCTTATTTCACCTTTTCCAGTTTAATGAGTTTTCAGTGTAATGAGTTTTATCATTAAGTTATTTGACATCATTATTAGAAATGATATTCATGCCCAGCAAAATTAAATTTTTTAAGAACCAATAATAGCTAACATGTGTTGAGTACTTGCTATGTGCCAGGCACTTTTCCCAGCTCTTTTATGTGTATTAAGCTACGTAATGCTTGTAACAACCTATGAAGTAGCATTATTATCATCCCTATTTTATAGATAAGGAAAATGAGGTATAGAGAGATTAAATGATGTGTCCAGGGTCGCAGAATAGGAAGTAAATGATAGATACATACCTAGGCAGCATGACTCCAAAGCCCTTACTCTTAACCACTGTGATATACTTGCCTCTATGCAAGATGTACAGAGTTATTTAACATTTGTTTCATACCCTTGACATCTCCAATAAACATTCAGATCAGTTTTCCTGTTAAAAAAAGAAAGTCATAATAATGGTAAAACATAAGAGTAAAACAATAGATTTGTAAACTGCCATTACATGCAGATTGATTTTGACAGGAGATTGTGCCAGCAGTCTTTTGAGAATCCTTTTATATTACTTTTCTATGCACAATGGAAACATTTTAATGGGTCATTTAATATAAGCACTAAAGAAATTTTTTCTATGAATTAATTTTATAGAATAATGTTTGAAAAATATCAGAAATGTAGAAAAGATTCCTATTATATTTATGCCCAAATCACTAATAATAAGCCTAATTCTACAGTCTTTATTCAGGTTTTTCATTAGAGTCTGACACTTTCAAGATTTTTAAAAATCCTGAACTCCTACTCTAAATACAATGGTAGAGAGTATTTTAAAGACTGATGTCTGGTTGGTAGGAGTACAGGTATTTGTGATTTTCTTATTTCTACTTTTAATGTATTATTTCCTAAAAGTTCCACAATAGACATATACAGTATCACTATTATAATCAAGAGAAAGCAATTTGTTTCCATGAACTTTCACTAAAGTTAATGAACCAACTCACTAGAGGCCTCAAACAGCTGCATAATGCGAGACATCATCAAGGGTTGATTAAAATTTTAAATAACAGAAAGTACGGGGCTGCCTGAGGCAAAAGTGTGAAATGAATAACTTTCCTTGAGACATTCACCCCAGCAAACATCCTTTTCAGTTCACTAAATAGAATATACAGCTTAGACAGCATAAAAGAGACAAGGTAAAAAGGTAGTCTATATAAGTACATTTCTAAATAATGATGTACATTCTACATGACACTGACATACCCTTT
Organism: Muntiacus reevesi; assembly: GCF_963930625.1. Lineage (NCBI taxonomy): Eukaryota > Metazoa > Chordata > Mammalia > Artiodactyla > Cervidae > Muntiacus > Muntiacus reevesi. Next base: position 143,127,165 of record NC_089271.1, on the reverse strand, counting down.
CTCTAGAGGTAGAGTTTAAGAACGTGCATTTTTAGTTAACTCCCCAGTGATTCTTAAGCACACTAAAACCTGAGAACCACTACGTAGGTGCTCAAGAAATGCTTGTTAGATTAAGCATGAAGTTTTAATAAAGCAAGTTGAATACTTTTGTCTACTTGCTGCCCTGTGAGTCTGTGAGTCTCTGTGAATCAGCACAATATATATATTTGAAGGCGTTTACAAGGATTTTCAAGGAGGAATAAGAGATCATGGAGCGACCCAGGGAAAGAAGGGAGATAGGACAATTTAGAAAAATCTTCATGTCTTAAATAAAATAGAAAACTAAAATACCTCTTTCTGATTATCTTCTTCCTCAGAATATGGAATCTGAAAATGCAGAAAGTGAAAATATGGAAACAGAAAATATGGAATTTGAAAATATGGCAATTGAAACAATTTCTTCAGTTTCAGCATTACAGGCTCTCTCTAAGCTACTTTATCCTGAAGAGGATGACTTTGAATCTGAACAGGTGGTCGTATACTTACAGATGAATTAGTTCTGATCACACTAACTCGTGAAACTGTCTTTGAACAACTTGTTCCAACCTTGCTGTGGGAGCAGGGCTGTGTCATCTAATACATTCACAGGAGGTTGCAGGACTCATTATGCATGAGAGTATAACCTCTAGTACATTTCTAGCAAACATAATTATATTTTTTCTAAACTACCTGAACACTGAATAGGAAAATAGTTCTGTAACTATGGTAGCAATAGCCACATTTTGTTTGTCATTTATATTTATGGCCAGAGAATGCTTGACAACCAATGCAAAGAGTGGTAGCTAGGATTTTTAAGCCTAGACAATATTTCTATAAAACAAATAATTTTAATTAGGCAGTATTAATTAAGCCTCCAAAACCCTTAATTTTTTTTATTTGTCTACACATGAAAGCAGAACAGAAAACATTTTGAGCCAAATAATGGGACAAACTAGCTTCAGCCTATTAAAATTGGCTTCCGGCTGCATGCTCAAATAGAGCTGCGGAATCTAGTTAGCCAAATAGCATTTGGGGTCAGGAAAGGGAACCTCAGGGAGTCTTGCAGCAGCAAGATGGGATTCATTTTGGGTAGGAGAGTTGCATGAATTGACCTTTGACTTTTTCACACTCACTGTCAGTATGCTTAGAATACTCAAAATACTTCCGTGTAACCCCTTGCTCTCCATTCTCCATCTCTGTGGACATTGGCAAACTTTGACTATCAGACTGCCAGTGTGAAGGCACACAAAATTTGTTTGAAGGCAGAAATCTCCTAGTATAGCAGAATATATCAATTTGCTTTAAATTATTTTAATGTTCTTTGTTATCATGGTCAGTTTACCATGAATAAACCATCTCCCATGACCATACATATCAATTTTCTCCTCCCCAAATTCTTTTTTCCCATAGTGTGGAAAAACAAGTAGTATAATCTAAATAGGCAGCCAATTCAGTGGTTCAAGTTGACACTGGATTGAGCTTCTACCCTCCAGGAAGAAGTTAGGTGGAACAGGGCAAGTAAGACTTGCAGATGGAAATAAAATTTGTAGAGGAGGGGAACTAAATTGGCTTGGAGCCAGAATTAGTAACCAAGAAGTTTTAGTCAGGGAAAATTCTTAGTAGAGGCCAAAGAAAGAATCTCATTAGTAACAGCATTGAAGATAGACAACAAATAAGACCCAGAAGAAAAAGTTAAGAGCAATATACCAATAAGTTGGGAAGGCAAACTCATTTTTGCTACCTTAGCTGAAATAGAGTGGTACATCCTGGGAAAGGTAAGGTTATGCCATATAGAAAAAGTATAGCCAGTGCTTGAGAAATAGTGATCTTGAATAAAGTGAGATGGAACTTGTAACTGGAACAGATTCAGAGATAAGAATTTATTCTGGTTACAAAGCCTGTTTCCTTTGGCATTTATGCATGGTGATGTTTATTTGTAACTAGAGGCATTTTCAGGGGAAAGATGAGTGCCTATGAGAATAAAGAGACTAGAATCATTTTACCAAATTGTAAAATTTATAGAGGAAAATTACTATAATAATGTACAATTCTGTATATCTGGGTTATAAGCAATATTTTAGATAACTGGTCATTCAGACGCCACAGTACAGATATTATTAGAGGATGTAGAATTGGAGTATCAGAACAGTAGGAGAATAATTAATGTTTCTAATGAACTATTAAATTTTCCAGGAGAGAAATGGCTCTTCATTTTTTAACATGCATTAATCTTGGGAACTGCAGAATGATTACAAGAGTGATGTGTTTTTGAAAATATACTTACTGTAAACAGCATTTAGAACTGTTGCATACACGTTGGTTTATTTACACTATCCTCACCATGAATTGCTAAGAATATAGGAGATTGGGAAAGAATATGTCTGTTATCTTTTAAACTCACAAGGGATTTTAAGACCTTGGGAAATAAGGTTCACCACTTTGCACAGGGATGTTCTAACTCTCTTACATATTGCAGGGTGGCATGAATTACAATGATAAATTGCTCAGATAATTGGATGTAGATTCATAGTAGAGGCTGAAATGATAATCTTACAGAAACAATTGCCAGATGGTTTTACTGTTTTTTATTATCCTGATCCATCTTTTCACGTGAAAATTTTATTTTTAATTATTTATTTTTATTATGTTAATCAACTGAAACTCCCCTCTGTTCTGATATACTGATCCAATCATCAGTGTTCATAGAGGGCATACCAATTTTTGTCAGGAATGTTCAAGTGTTTATTTCTATGGATTTTTATTTGCTATGGAAGGAAACACTCAACAAAACAAGAGACCCTCATGTTCCAAAAAATCCTTTACCCTGATCGACTGTTAGTATTATTAGTATTCTGGTGATTAATAACTTAAGAAAAGCACTGCAATTTTATATGACTTCAGTGATTTAAAAGAAAAAAATGTACAGAATATTATCTTGGGAGTTGCACATTAAAATGCCTGTAACACCTTAAGGGTTTCCCTGGTGGCTTAGTAGTAAAGAATCTGCCTGCAATGCAGGAGACACAAGAGATGTGGGTTCAATCCCTGGGTCAGGAAGATCCCCTGGAGGAGGAAATGGCAACCTACTCCAGTATTCTTGCCTAGAGAATCCCATGGACAGAGCCTGGCGGGCTACAGTCCATGGGATCACAAAGAATCAGACACAATTTAGCAACTAAACAACACCACCTTAACCACAGACATAGCACTTTTCAAGCAACTTTCTGGAAAGGAATAGTTACTGCCTGAGAAACTGTTGAAATGTTATAGATTAATTTATAACTAATAACCTACAGCTGTTGGAATAATTTAGTATAATAAAGACAGGTGAGATTTTCCACCAGCTTTCAAGGACAGACCCTATTTCTCTTGCCCAAACAGGACATTTTAACTTTTGTACTTGTCTGAAATCTTGGGAGATAAGGGCAGGATCCTGGAAAGGGAGAGTTAGAGGCGCTGGTTGGCCAGGGCCAAGTGATAAGACGTTTTCCACTGCCAGCAATGGAGTGAATTGGAGTTAGAGAATCTGACATCAGATTAGTAAAAAATTGGGATTTTCTTGAAATACTGAAGAACTCCTGAGAAGGACCAATGAAGTGGTTGCCAGTATATTGAAGGTGTAATGTGTGTTATGGCAAATAGATGGGGAAATAATGGAAACAGTGAGAGACGTTACGTTTTGGGGCTCCAAATCACTGCAGATGGTGACTGAAGTCATGAAATTAAAAGACACTTGCTCCTTGGAAGAAAAGCTATGACCAACCTAGACAGCATATTAAAAAGCAGAGACATTACTTTGCCAACAAAGATCCATCTAGTCAAAGCTATGGTTTTTCCAGTAGTCATGTTTGGATTTGAGAGCTGGACTATAAGGAAAGCTGAGAGCCGAAGAATTGATGCTTTTGAACTGTGGTGTTGGAGAAGACTTTTGAGAGTCCCTTGGATTGCAAGGAGATTCAACCAGTCCATCCTAAGGGAAATCAGTCCTGAATATTCATTGGAAGGACTGATGCCGTAGCTGAAACTCCAATACTTTGGTCACTTGATGTGAAGAACTGACTCTTGGAAAAGACCCTGATGCTGGGAAGGATTGAAAGCAGGAGGAGAAGGGGATGACAGAGGATGAGATGGTTGTATGGCATCACCAACTGGATGGACATGAGTTTGAATAAGCTCTGGGAGCTGGTGACGGACAGGGAAGCCTGGCGTGCTGCAGTCCATGGGGTCGCAAAGATTCAGACACGACTGAGCGACTGAACTGAACTGAATGTGTGTTATACTTAGTTGAAAAAAAAAAAAACTATTCTGCTGGTGAGCCAGAGGCAGTCCTGTAAGCTGTGTGTTGGGGGGTATGTATGCTTGTGCAGAAGATGGCAAAGTAAATCTCAATTTGCATGAAGACTGAAGTGGTTCATCATGTGTTTGACACTGTTACTTTGGGGTTGCTGTTTAAATTCACTCATTTAGTGTCATGAGGTGGTGAGACGAAGTATTTCATACCCACGGTGGAAAGAAGTAAAAGCTATTAAGACTTTTTTTTCTTTTTTTTTCTTTTTTATTTTTCAATGGGTTTTGTCATACATTGATATGAATCAGCCATAGAGTTACACGTATTCCCCATCCCGGTCCATTAAGACTTTTAAATGAGTTGTTTGATGTCTAAATAGTTCGACTCTATTTAGTTGTTTGTTTTCATTTCTATAAAGCCTACCCACCCTTCTGTTCCCCATCTAACTAGACCAGACAACTGCCAAAATCCAAAATCCATGTTCTTATACTAACGCTTGGTTATAATCTTCAAAGAGATGAATGTGGCTCATTCCCCTATCCCCAGAAACACATGATTCACTGGGCTGGAACTGGGGATTTAGTCTGATCAAAGATCAATTCTGCCATAGGGTCTGTTAAACCAAATGCTTTTTGAAAGGACAAGGAAAACACATTCAAAATAATACTTGATATCTGTCTCTTGGTTGTATAACAACAATGGATAATTAAACTGGGTAGCTCAATGAAATTGTATCTGGAAAACTTATCAAATTTAAAGTATTACTGGTCATATAAGTTATACAAGTAGTAATTATAGAACACTGGACTTTTTTCTTCTCCTCCAGTCAAATAGTTCACCAACAATGGGAGCCATGGGACCTGGAAATATTGGACCACCAAAAAGAGAAGAGCTTAAAGGTAAGTTATACTATAAGAAGTATAGCATATAGATCAATATAATCAGCATACTCTCTTCTTTGGGAGCAAAATTATAGGGAGAGTAATGCTAACACTAGCACTTATCAAAGATGAACTCAAATAATTGTGGGGATGATGAACAGCTATTTACATATAAAGATGCAGTTTTTACCCTATGTTGCAGGTAAGTTGTTTTTCTAGTAATTGAAGTTAATTTGCCTTGAGTTATTCACATTTTGGGGCATATTTCCTGAGATGGGAAAAAAAGAAAATCCATGTGTTTAGAGAACTTTTTTTTTAATTATTATTTAGGGTCTAGTTAATGGCAACCCTCTCCAGTATCCTTGCCTGGAAAATCTCATGAACAGAGGAGCCTGGTGGGCTGCAGTCCATGGGATTGCAAAGAGTCGGGCATGACTGAGCGACTAACTCTTACTTACCAAGATGCTTAGCTTCTTCACCTTCTATGCTGCTATATTCTGGCAGTTTCACAGAATTCATTCATTAATTCATTAAATAAATATTTGTTGAGAGCCTATTATGTACCAAGTAGTATGGTCATCTCTGAGACTACAACGGAGATCAAACTAGAGTCATTGCCCCCTTTGAACTAATAGTCTTCTGGAAAACACAATAAAACAAACAACTACAAGATTTCATCTAATGTTAAAAAACATAAATTAAGGCCCTTGGGGTGACTTATAAAGTCATGGGTCCAATAAACTAGAATAAGTATTTTTTGGATGTTTTACTTGTGTTTTGGCTTGTACATTTTCACAGAGTTGAACATTTTACACAACTTTAAAAATCTAGAAAGTTCTAATTCTATTGGTCATGATTACAGTTACCAGAGGGTGGACTGGGAAAGGAAATGAAGTATTTAGGTAATTGTGAAAAATTTTGTCTGGAAAAATGGTTAAAATAATGACTAAAATGAAAAAAAAAATAATGACTAAAATGATGTCTGAGTGGACAATTTTTAAATTTCGGTAGTTATTATTCTACATACTCAAGAGTATATTTGTCTTATTCAAGAGATATTCACTTCATAGAAGACTAGTTCAAATTTGGATGTATTTCTGTGCTGCCTATATTTCTTATAATGTTATGTCTAATAATCCTGAAATTCTGAGAACAAAAAGTCATACATAAAACTTTATATATAAAATTGTAATTATGCTTTACAAAGCCCATGTTAGATAGACACAGGTCATTTCAAAAGAACTGGCAGAATTGCAAACCTGACAATCAGGTACATTTCTGGGAATGCTTGAAAGACTCAAAATACTGTTCTGCACCTAATGTGGGTTGCCATTTGCTGTCCCAATAGTTGGAACAAATTCAAGCTAAGATTTTGCATGCTTATTTACCTTTAAACATTCGAATATGACATGTAGAAACCCAGGCACATACTCAGTTTGATATAAAAGACAAGTAAGAGAGATTTTCTTTAGAGCTCATGTCTACATGAGGATAATACTGAATTAAAAATGATCATTGTCTCAACTGTTTTCAATTTCTTTCACTGATAGAATTTTTAAAGAATTATGTCAGACTTGCATGGAGAAGGTATTGAAGGGCTTTTATATAATAAGACTTCAGTTCAGTCACTCAGTTGTGTCTAACTCTTTGCGACCCCATGGACTACAGCATGCCAGGCTACCCTGTCCATCACCAACTCCCGGAGCTTGCTCAAACTCATGTCCATTGAGTTGGTGATGCCATCCAACCATCTCATCCTCTGTTGTCCCCTTCTCCTGCCTTCAATAATATAGCTTAGTACAAGATAAAATATTTCTACCCAAATCATCTTGGTTGCATATTTGGTTTGTCCTTTAATGTAAAAATATTTTACATATGATCCTATTTGTTTTTGAAAAACAGTGTAATATTTCTTTGCATATATGTTGTGCAATATATTATATATACATTTTATATATAATATATTTTATATTCAATGTTATTTTATGTACAAAATATTTCTATATCATATGTTCTATATGTGTATATACACATATATGTGTGTATATATATATTTGTAGATATATATATGCACACATGTACAGAGAGAGACTAGGAAGATATACACCAGAATGCTATCATTGACTATCTATGAGTGGTTGGATTGTAGATTATTTTATTTTCTTCTTTTTTGCTTATATATCTTTTCCAAATTTTCTACATGTATTATTACAACTCTTCAATGTATTGATTGTGTGTTAATTAAAAACTTTAAGTCAATTGTTACTAATTTAGCTTCCTTTGACCAAAAAACAAACTAGCGATTACAAATAGAAAATGTTTCACTTCAGTGATCCCAAACTTAACGTAAAGAAAGACAGGAGGAATTTCAAGGGGTAAAAGGGGCAGGAGTTTCAGCTTTATCTCCTCTTTCTTCACAGTCATCCCTCAAACTCGTAGTGAAAATTGTGAGGAAATCTGGAATCCAGAGGAAGTTTCAGAAGGAGCAGAGCATCACGATACGTGGGATGTTAGAGACACACCAGAGTAAGTCAAATGAAGTCAGGAACATGTTTGGGAGTTTAAGTTAGATGTGTCATCTAATACTGTTCTATTTTTGATAAGATTCACAAAGTAATTTCTACCACTTAAAAGATAAAACTATGGTGACACACAGAAGGCATGTGTAATTGATTATTTTTCTTCCTTTTAGAGCAGAAATGAATAATAAAACCTAATACCTTTCTTTCAGTTATTATCTAGCAAAAGATGAAAAATACAGTCACTTCCATTATAAATTTATATTTAGTATCATTTAGTTGTACAGTGTGTAAGTACCAGTGGGTAAAACCAGCCCGTTAAATTACAAGTATTCATACAAACTAAATTGTTATGCCATGTTTTTGTGTCAAAGACCTGCTTTTAATTACTCAATGTTCCATAATCTGAGTAAAATACTATGTTCTCCCACCAATTATCTGCTGTTACCTGGACTTATTTACTACTTACTTTAGTATGGTGTTTAGTATATTTTGCAGGCAGGATTAAAGGCTTGCTTTCTAGCCTTTTCAATGGGAATCATAAATATGAATTTTAGAATTATCACAAAAGCCTTGCATACTAATAAATGAAATCACTCTTTCTTTTAAGAATTAAAGTATGTTTACATACATCATTGGAATTAATGATTAAATACACCAAGCTTTAAATATATGTATTTTAAAATAAAATCTTGGTTGAATATTTAGCTTGAAAAACAAAGGCAATACTTATTGAATTATAATGTACTTTAGAATTTATTGAAAACTTCTATGGTAAGTGATCTGAGAAATTTTCTAATTCCAACTGCAAAACTGTGTCCAATATTAAAAAAAAAAGCTATGCTTCTATCTTCTACCTCAGTTCTGAAAATAGAAGCAGTGGGAGGCTGCAGATAATTAACTGGAAAAATGTAGTCAACTTTCAAATAAACAATGTTTAAAAAACAGTAAATCTCATAAATAGAGAAATCAAAGGGGATTTTAAAACATTTCTGTCTGCATCTTAAATATCAAGGGAGTGAATCCCAGGTTATGTTTATACAGTGCCCACACATTCCTGTGAAAGGTAAGAATTAAATCATTCATTTGTCATATAGTTTCAGTTCAGTTCAGTTCAGTTCAGTCGCTCAGTCCTGTCTGACTCTTTGCGACCCCATGAACCACAGCTCTCCAGGCCTCCCTGTTCATCACCAATCCCTGGAGTTTACTCAAACTCATGTCCATCGAGTCGGTGATGCCATCCAGCCATCTCATCCTCTGTCGTCCCCTTCTCCTCCTGCCCCCAGTCCCTCCCAGCATCAGGGTCTTTTCCAATGAGTCAACTCTTCGCATGAGGTGACCAAAGTACTGGAGTTTCAGCTTCAGCATCAGTCCTTCCAATGAACACCCAGGACTGATCTCCTTTAGGATGGACTGGTTGGATCTCCTTGCAGTCCAAGGGACTCTCAAAAGTCTTCTCCAACACCACAGTTCAAAAGCATCAATTTTTTGGCACTCAGCTTTCTTCACAGTCCAACTCTCACATCCATACATGACCACTGGAAAAACCATAGCCTTGACTAGATGGACCTTTGTTGGCAAAGTAATGTCTCTGCTTTTTAGTATGCTATCTAAGTTGGTCAAAACTTTCCTTCCAAGGAGTAAGTGTCTTTCCATTTCATGGCTGCAATCACCATCTGCAGTGATTTTGGAGCCCCAAAAAATTAAGTCTGACACTGTTTCCACTGTTTCCCCATCTATTTGCCATGAAGTGATGGGACCAGATGCCATGATCTTAGTTTTCTGAATGTTGAGCTTTAAGCCAACTTTTTCACTCTCCTCTTCCACTTTCATCAAGAGGCTTTTTAGTTCCTCTTCACTCTCTTCCATAAGGGTGGTGTCATCTGCATATCTAAGGTTATTGATATTTCTCCCAGCAATCTTGATTCCAGCTTGTGCTTCTTCCAGCCCAGCGTTTCTCATGATGTACTCTGCATATAAGTTAAATAAGCAGAATGACAATATACAGCCTTGATGTACTCCTTTTCCTATTTGGAACCAGTCTGTTGTTCCATGTCCAATTCTAACTGTTGCTTCCTGACCTGAATATAGGTTTCTCAAGAGGTAGGTCAGGTGGTCTGGTATTCCCATCTCTGAGAATTTTCCACAGTTTGTTGTGATCCACACAGTCAAAGGCTTTGGCATAGTTAATAAAGTAGAAATAGATGTTTTTCTGGAACTCTCTTGCTTTTTTGATGATCCAGCAGATGTTGACAATTTGATCTCTGGTTCCTCTGCCTTTTCTAAAACCAGCTTGAACATCTGGATGTTCACGGCTCATGTATTGCTGAAGCCTGGCTTGGAGAATTTTGAGCATTACTTTACTAGCGTGTGAGATGAGTCATATAGTTTAGTGAATGTCAAACAGCCATCTGTGACAAGCTCCAAATCTGAGTAAATTTTTGCTTTTCATCCTGATGTTTGATGTTCTGTTGAAAGAATATCCCTCAAAACTTCAAATGAACAAGAACTCCAGTCAAGATATGAAGATAACTGCTTTACAAGATTTTTTCATCTTTATTTTCTACCTTATGCAAATACATTTCAAAATGTCCTAATTGATAAAGAACAAAATGGATAGAGAATGGGAACAGGCAGATCACAAAAGAAGAATCACAAGTTACCAAATAAAAATAGTAAGGAGCTGAGCTAAGTCACTGACCTTAGAGAGAAATATAAGGGTCTTTATCTGAGAGATATTTGAAGGAAGATTTGGCATTTGATTAGATATGATGAATAAGAGGAAAACATCAAAGATGGTGCTGAGATTACTTGCTTGGGTGACTGGGTGAAGAGTGAAGCCATTAACTGCAATTGGGAATGTAGTGAAGTAGAAGCGGTGGGAGTTTGATTTTGGTTGTGTGGATTGTGAGGTGCCGTGGGACCTTCAGGCAAATATATATAGAAGGCAGTTGGAAAATTGCATCTGGAGATGAGGGGAAAGGCAACAGCTAGAGCAAATCCATGTGGGAGTCCAGGGCATGTAGATCAATATCTTTCTGTTTTGTTTTAACCTGGCTTCATCTGTGTAAATATCTGGGAGCTGTTATAGTCTATTAAGAAAAAAAGTGTTCCATCTCAAAATGCTGTTTACTCTTAGTCCTATTCCAACTCAGAGAAATCCCTCTTTCATTCTTGGGTATTCTGGTTTGCAAGTGATCAGAAGTTCAGTGTTGTCTTTTAGTCTTCTATCCAGAGATTTGCCATTTCTTCATTAGAGTAGAATTAAACAGACAAGATTATTTGTAAATGTTTACTTACTTCATTCCATCTAAAAAGATAGGTTTCATTTATGGCTGGGTTTCTATAAACCACTGTATCCCTAGGGTCCCAAATTTGGAGCCTAGGAAAGATTTGTGGATTGTCTTGTGTGATGTAAAATACCAGGAAAATCATTCCTTGAACTAAGGATTCTATAGATTCTAAACACTATAGTTGTAGCTGTGCTGTCTACATGATCAGTGTTTCTACTTTAGAATTTTTGAGGTGGAAAAGACAATACAGATCATTTAGTTCAAACCTACCCCTTTCCATAAATTGTACAAATCCAGAAGCTGAGACCACATGAGTTTGGGATTTGACCAAGATCACACAGCTAATGACAGAAAGAATACTAAACCTGGATTTTTTTTCACTCTAATCTGTGGCTTAAATTTGGCAGAAGGTTTCTTTCTGCCCATGAAACCCTGGATTATGGGTCCACTATTCTTCTGAGCCATTGTTTTCCAGGAAAGAACCTTCTTTTTTTCTTCTACTTTTACTGTTTGTATAGCTCTGAAACAGTTAAGTTTTATTTTTAGACAATTAAGTATATACAACATAAATCCTGCTTTACAGTTTTAGGTATTTTTGACTAAATTTCTGATTTCTATTTTCTTTAAGTTGTGCTACATGCCTGAAAAACTGAAAGTGCTTTACTTATTTTGTCCTTTTATGTTTTGTAAGAACATGTCCTTATAAGTTTTTAGTTTTCTGCTCTGTGACAGGAAATTGCTCTTTCATTTGAGTCTCTGTATCACTGGCTTTTTTTCAGATATGAAATTGTATTCAAACAACAGGTGGGAACAGAAGATATGTTCCTAGGATTGACCAGAAAGGATGCGTCAACTGCATGTTGCAAGGATCTAGTGGTAAGCCTCTCCCCGTTCCCCATTTTCCATATGACCATTATAGTTAAATTGACTGTTATGCAAGGCTGTAAGCCCTTTAAAAATAGTGGTTGCTATGTTTGAGGCACTAAGGGAATAATAGAATAGACTGTTTGTTTTAAATTGATAAACATGTACAAAATAAAATAAGTTTACACATGTGGATAAGATTTACAAATAAATAGAATCATATGATATAACACACTATTTCTAGCCTAATAACACCACCCAATCTGCACTGAGTTTTCTTTCATCCTAGTTCTGTCCTATTCATACCATCTGATTGGTTATTAATTTCTGATGAGTTGACAGTCAATCAGAATGAAATGTTTCCTTCCCTGAATCTGGCTTATCTCTTATATCTGTATCTTTTAATGACTCAGCTTACATTAGGAAATGTAAAAGGGAATTTTTTTCCCCTTAAACTTTGGATCTGAACTACCGATTTAACACTCTAAAAAGACATCCAATGAAACTGGAGCCTATTATACAGAGTGAAGTAAGCCAGAAAGATAAACACCAATACAGTATACTAACGCATATATATGGAATTTAAAAAGATGGTAATGATAACCCTATATACAGGTCAGAAAAAGAGACACAGATGTATAGTCTGTTGACTTTTGGACTCTGTGGGAGAAGGCGAGGGTGGGATGATCTGAGAGAATAGCATTGAAACATGTATGTTATCAAGTGTGAAACAGATCGCCAGCCCAGGTTGGATGCATGAGACAAGTGCTCAGGGCTGGTGCACTGGGAAGACCCAGAGGGATGGGATGGGGAAGGAACTGGGAGGGGGGATCAGGATGAGGAACACATGTAAATCCATGGCTGATTCATGTCAATGTATGGCAAAAACCACTACAATTAAAAAAAAAAAAAGACATCCAAAATGTTGCTTGGCTCCCTGCTGAATGACGTACAGCATGTTGGAGGGCATCCTTTGCCAAGCAAAGGATGTTTGTTTCTGTGTAACAATAGCAATACCAGTGATATCAGTGAGACTACCTTACTGGATCTAACAAAGAATGTGAAATGCAACTCACTTTGGCAATATACACTAGTAATTCTGGTGTTTGGTGCTGGGAGTTTATTTTTTGAGATTAGAGGCTGTGCATCTGTATTTTCCCATCTCTCTTTTAGAATACTCTATGACATAGAATACTGAGGTGCCCATAGGAGATACTTAATATTTTTCCTTAAGCAACTGGTAAATGGATTCTCTTTTGCATAAATTTCAGGTTTTCTCTTATTAACAAAATCTAAAACATTCAATTGGATCAAATAACATAATGGGAATAGCATCTTTAAGGACCTCAGGAGATTTTTCAAACTCTAATGAGTTAGGTTTCAAGTGATCTTGAAGTAATTAGCCCCAGGGTTTTACCAGTAATATTCAAATTTCTCCCTCTTAAATGACTGTAAGATTATGTTTTTGATGTTTGATATTGTGAATTACTCTAAACTCTAAAGAAATGTTAGGCCTTAAATAAATAAAACTGTTGTGAGCCTTGGCATTTCTCTCATGAAAATTACTACTAGCATTAATAATAAAGGTATTCTGAGTGAAGAATCTTGGAAACTAAATCACACCTCAGAATAGGAGTGTATAGTTTGTCTGAAACAGGCATGTACAGAAAAAGACTTGATCTCCCCCTCTAATGATCTTATAGTTGATTAGAGAAATAAAACTAGCATAATTTAACTCATTTTATATTTAACAATTATGCTCTGTGTTGATGATTGTAATTTTATCATGAGTTCAGAAGGTTTGGATAAGACATGAACACCTTTGAAGTCAGAGACAAATGAAATATTTGTTCATGCTATGGGACTTCACCACATGTATAGTATTCTTTTTATTCATACATTCAATCTTTAAATACTTACTGAATACTACTGCTTATTACGCACTGTCCTTAAGTATTAGGGATGCAAAGACAAATAATTAACAGTCAATTGCCATCAGGGAATTTACAGTTAAGGGGATGGAAACCTAATAAATCATTGTAGTTCAGTGTGGTAAGTATATATTTAGAGGCATATACCAGATATGTGGTGACAAAGTAGAAAGGGATCAACGCTGGGTGGATAGAATTTCTCCAGTGGACAACATTCCAAGAAGAGCTTTCCAAACAGAAGTAAGAGCACATGGCAAGGTATCCAGGCATGAAATAGCATGGCCTATTTGCGTAAGCATTGAGTGTAAGTAAGAATAAAGAATAATTTGGACAGTGGTGTACTGGTAAGCTGTGTGTCTCTAAAAAAAGAAAAAAAAACAACAACTGTAGCTTGAATTTTATGACATCCACTGTTATTACTTAACCCCACTGGGAAGGCTCCGACTGCAGAGGTTGATGACCTCATCTCAAATATTTCTTGCACAAATTTTAAGCTTGAGTATTTTAAGCTTAATGTTAAGCTTTAAGTATTTCAGTTAATAATATGGCATTTTCTCAACTCTAAGACGTCATCAAATTGTAGATATGCCATTTGTTTAGTAACAAAGCAAAAATAGGTACACTACCACATTAAATATAAACATTGATTATGTGATTCATCCCAATAACAGAAACATAAAAATGTGAGGAAAATAGCACCTTAGAATTAGCTAAATATGATGTTTGGGGCCTGGATCTGATCTCTGTGTAACAATCAGACACAGAGACTTTAAGAAGAAGGCCTATGCTAAAGCTGAGGAAGGTACTGGGTTGTCCAAAAAGTTCGTTCGTGTTTTCCATCACATCTTGCAGACAAACCTGAATGAACTTTTTGGCCAACCCAATAATAGGACCATAAACAATCTATTTAAATACAAGGACTGATTTGGAGTTTAAAAATTTATAAGAACCACCTTTCCTTTACCCTCTCCAGACTCCAAGTAAGAAAGCAAGATTTATGAGTCCTAAATCAAAGAGTGAGTCCTAAACAAAAATCAGAGTTAGGAATATGTATGTTTTCAGCAAACCTTCTATCCTTTCCTTCTAACCCCAACCAGAGGGTTCCATTATTCATATTATGCCTGCTGCTCCAATTCTGAGTTTGTAGCTACCAAGCTTCCCTTGCCTTAATCTATATTTAGGCATCTTATTTTTAAATAAAAATTATGTGTATTTAAAGCATATAATATGTTGATTTGATAGACATAGTGAAATGATTCCTACAGTCAAGCTAATTAACATACCATCTCCTTGCCTACCATTTGTGTGTGTGTGTGTGTGTGTGTGTGTGTGTGTGTGTGTGTGTGTGTGGTGAGAGCACCTTAAGTCTACTCTCAGCAATTTCCCAGTATTCAACACAGCATTATCAACTATTATTATCATGCAGTACATTAATTTTAGAGCTAGAACCAGGCCAGTGGTTTGCATGTTTGTTTTGTTTTGGGTTGCTAACCCTTTTCTTCAAGCAAAATTCTATGAGAAAGCCAAACATATAAAACAATTACTGCTGCCTTAGTTTAAAAGGTACTATCATCCATGACACAGCTCCTAGGAGAAAAATTTGGGCTCTTTGGAACACAGTTTGAAAGATGTTGATTTAGGATTTCCTCCTTATATTACAGGTGAGAAAATAAGGTCAAGCTTACAAGGTCTCTTGTACTAACACAAGAGAGTCTAGAGGGCCTTTTCTCCTAGATGGCATGCATGTTTTTCTTTAATCCTCATGAGTAGAATCCTATTTTATTTTATCTTAAATCATATTTTATCATTTATCTTCTATACTCTCCATTCCTCCCCACAAGACTTCTACTATAATGGATTTGATACATATCATTGAATACATATTTGTCATTGTTTTCTGTAATTTTTAAAATTCAACACATACTTATTGAGCATTTACTGTAGGCCAGACACTTGACATACAGTGTTGAACAAAATAGATATAAGGTTCTCTTTCTCTCCAGGTGATTACTGTTAAGAGATCAAACAGTCCATAAGCAGCACAGATTTTCATAGCCCCATCCAATAAGGAAATAAACCCCAAAGGATATAGTTTATGATTTACACAAATGGCATAGCAGAATTAGCATGGTATCAGATCCCCATGTCCCTTTGCCCCACAGGACGACAGTGAACTACAGGAGCCAGATGACAGGTAACGTGAATAGTGAGACACTCTTGCTGAAGAACCAACTCTAGACTTCAACTAAGCTGTTTTATGGCCTGCATCTATACCCAGGGAAAGGGAGGTGGAAAGTCCTTTGTTGGAACCTCATGACAGCCTCCTGCAAGATAGGGTGCTTCCCACAAAGTAGAAAGACAGATAAGAAACAGCCTTGAGACAGCTCCTCACAAGACCGCCTGTCTTCTCATGCTCCAAGAGAATTACAGGATGTTCTGCCAAGACCTCCAGCAGACTGCAGCTGAGCCTTGCTTACATGGCCTCCGTGAATAGTGGAAGATTGCCAGAGTGCCATAGTGGAGCCATTTCCCTACATTTACAGTCCATAAATAAAAGTTTTTATCCTGATTGTTTTCACTTAACATGATATAATAACAACAAACAATTGATACAATGCTTACTATGTGCCAGGCATTTCCCTAAGAACTTTGCACATAGTTATTCATTAATCTCCACACCAAAACTCGATGAAATAAGTGCTATTATTCCTGTTTTACAAATACAGTTCCTGAAGCACAAGGAAGTTAAGTAACTTGCTTAAGGTCATGCATTTAGACTCTGGCAGAACTACAATTTGAACCTAGGCCCAGCTTGAATTTGATAGACATGTATGCAAAGTGATCTGGGTACAAAAAAGAGGAAACTCAGGTAGACTTCACAATACAGGTGGCATCTGATGACATTTGAGGGACATAATGGTTTTCCAGGTTGGAAAAGCTGTCTAAGAAGTGTAAATAGGGTGAACAAAGGTGTAGTCCTGTGAAAGTATAATATACAATGTATTTTGAGAACTATTTGTAATGGTCTTCGAACCCCAGAATTCTTTGGCATGAAGTAATAAGACAGAATACCCAGCTTAGAGCTAGTTGTAAAAGTCTTTGAATATCATACCATATGTTACAGACTGAATTTTGTCCCCCTCAATTTGTATCTTGAAACCCTAACTCCCAACATGATGGTATTCAGAGATAGAACCTTTGGCAGGTAACTAGGTTTAGATGAGGTCACATGGGTAGGGCCATCATGATGATATTAGTGCCCTTATATCAGAGACGCCAGAGTGCTTTCTCTGCTTGCTTTCTATCCCTGCCATGTGAGCATAATGAAAAGGTAACCATCTATAAGCCAGAAAGAGCTTTCACCGGAGGCCAATCATGCTGGCATGTCTGGCATATTCAGACTCCCAGTCTGTAGTACTTTGTTATGGTAGCCTGAACAGACTCAGATGCCATGAAATTTGGACTTACTGTGGGGTTTAGAGTTCTTAGACATTTTAAAGTGGGTGAGTTAAATGAGTAGATGTATATTTCAGAACAACTCTATTTTGGCAGATTATGGTGGAGAATTTGGTGGAGATTATGGTAAGAGATGAGTGTGAGTTTGGGAGACTGGTGATAAGAAAACCAGATGATAGTCAATTGCAGTAGTTCAGGTAAGAGAAATAAGAGCCTGGATTATGGCTGTGGAGACAAAGAGGAAAAAATGGTTTCAGTAGACATTTTGAAGATACAGTTGACTCTTGAACAATGTGGAATTTTGGGGTGCCTGCACTCCATATAGTCAAAAATCTAATTCTGACTTTATAGTTGGCCCTCTACATCTGTGAATCTGCACCCATGGATTCAACCGACTGCAGATGTGTAGTCCTGTAGTATGTATTTATTAAAAAAAAATAAACAGATAAGTGGACCCACACAGTTCAAACTCATTGTTGTTCAAGGATCAATTGTAGTATTTTTGAATTAATTAATTTATGGCTGTGCAGGACCTTTGTTGCCACGTGGGCTTTTTTTTTTTTTTTTTTTTTAGTAGTTTCGGTGAGCAGGGGCTATTCCTCACTGCAGTGTGCAGGCTTCTCACTGAGGTGGCTTCTCTTGTAGCAGAGTGTCTCTAAGTGGGCAGTCTTCAGTAGTTGTGGCGTGTGGGCTTCGTTGCTCTGCAGCACGTGGGATCTTCCCAGACAGGGATCGAACCTGTGTCTCCTGCATAGGCAGGCAGATTCTTTACCACTGAGCCACCAGGGAAGCTCTCAATTGTAGTATTGATAGTATTTAGAAAGTGGTCGAATGTGATGTGTAAGGGAGAAACAGGAGTCAAATTTCTAGCTTGGGTGACTGGGTGAATGGTGATGGCATTAATCAAGATATGGGAAGATAAAGTGGTTTATACCTGGATAACAGGCTTATGTTTTTTAATTCATATTTGCTCATCTGAATTTTCTACATTTTTTATAACTACTTTGTATTACTTCTGGAATGAGAGTAAACAAAAGGTGGTTTTGTTTGTTTTCTAGGGATCGGGTATGGAGTACAAAAGAAAGAAGACAAAATTCTAGAACAAAAATATTAAGTTTGGGCTATACTGAGTTTGAAATACAAATATGTATGGAATTCAAAGATAGAGACTAGAGATGTTGATTTTCAGATTGGTGTTTGTTCTCTATAGGGGTTAAAATATACTACCACAGACTGCTGGCTTTGCGTCTGGCTTGGAATGAAGTAGAACTGTTTTTAAGTAGTAAGTGTGTGTGTTTGGAGAGGGGTAAGTATGGAGGGTTATACTAGGAAACTTGCAGAAATGGGGCTAATTGAAGACAAAATAGATGACCCTTGGGGAGGCTCAACAATCAGAGACAAAGTTCAAACAGACATTGTAAATTCTCAGTCAATTTCCAGGCTAAGCATTGAAAACTGAGATGTTAGCTCAACGAAATGAGGTTGGAATTGTGGCAGGCTTTAGAGATACAAACAATGATGATGGAGAAGCCAGGAAACTGTCATAGAAGCAAGGGAAGAATGGGAGCCTGCCTACCCCTGACAAACAGGGATGACTGTGGTACCTGACCTTTTGGGTGCCAGCTGGGGAGTGTGAAAAAGGAATTTTAGGTATTAAAAATGTGTAAGGAGGCCTCCCCATAGGACTGTTGATGGCAGGAATGAGGATGGGTGCAGTGGAGAGGTAGGTCAGTGGATTTCCATCTTCACCTATGGGTGTTTAACAGCACACTATCTCTAAAATCCAAAAATGAATGACTAGGTTTCTTGATTTTCTGCCAGATGGCCCATCATTTGTTCGAGGAGCAGGGACAAGCCAGCAGATGGCTTCATACATACTCTTTTTGAGCTGCAATGGATACATAATATTTTGGTGCTCCTACTATAATGGATCTCTATTGATAAAGGAACATGCTGATGTGACTTTAAAAACAAGCCATTAAGCCTATTTTTATTTTTCATTGTCACCTCCTCACTGGGATATGAGCCTTACTCCATCTCTAAATCTAACTGGGAATGAAGAGTCAGGGATAGGATGGGAGTCGGTCACCATCTGGCAGACACAATGAGGAGTCACATGTTTATCACACGTATTCATCTCAGAAAGAGCTAGCAATCATTCTGAGCAAAGTGTCTGCACATCCTCTGAGAAGTCACTTGTTTTTTGAATGGTATGCTTCTCAAATCCCGATTTCTCTCTTAAGGTTAAAACAGTCATTTTCATTTACTTCTTATAAATAAATAGATTTGGCTGCTTGATAATGGAATGGATTCTCTTTTTCATTTAAAATTCTGGAGAATGGACACCTTTTTTTCTAGGCTTTCTGATTATGCTAACTGTACTTGATTGGTTATATATCAGACTGTGTGGCAGGGAGAAAGATATTTGAGCTGTAATACAATTCCTCATTATCAGCTCCAGGCAGCACAGTAAACCTTCAATTAAATTTCTAACAATTCTTACAGTAATATACATACATTATAGTTAATATCATAATATTTTTCCATAATGATGGTAGGGGGATAAATACCTCTTTAATAGCTAATTTAACTGTATAGACTTAATATATATCTGATGATGGAAATTATATATATTTAAAGTTTTAAATAATAGCACAATTAGTAGAGTTGATAATAAAAGTCCCCTATAAAACTTCCCTACTGGTCCAGTAGTTAAGACTCCTCACTCCCACTGCAGGGAATGCAAGTTTGATCCTTGGTTAGGGAAGATCCCACAGGCTGCAGTATGTAGTAAAAAAAAAAAGTTCCCTGTAATGAGAAAGCTATAGATAGATAGACTGGGGGCGGGGGTGAGAGGGAGTTTGAGATGGGCTTAAGGTCATGGATTAAATAAGGGTGAAAGATGTCCTATATATATTACTTGGTAGCAAAATCAGTAATTTTACATTTTGATTATGTCATTTGGAGGAGGTTTCATCAAATATCTTAATTATATGGTCCAGAATTCTTGAACCAGAACTGGAAGAACCTTCTGAATACATGCAAGCAGATTCACAGATAGACCATAGAAAATACAAGTATTTGAGGGATGGATAAAGGAAAGGAATGTAAACGATATGCAGAGATGGGGAAAACCATAATAGTATCTACTGCTGCAGAGAAGTAAAGCAGGATTAAGAAGTCTTTGGTGATTTTTGAAAGAGAGCAGCTTCAGAGGCATGATAGTGGTTAACACTGGGTTGCAGAAAGCTGAGAAGTGGATAGGAAATGAGAAAGAGAAGGCAGTAAATATAGATTATTCTTTGAGACAGCTTACCAGTGAAAGGGAGGAGAGAGAAGAGATGGGTGGTGAAGAGAAGGCCTGGTTTAGGAATTTCTAAAAGAATATTTTTCAGTTAATGACAGGAATCCATTCACTTACTCATGTAATATTTATTGAGTGGCTACTGTGTGTCATTAGACTTAATGAACAAACCATAAAGAAGTAGTCATGGTACTGGCCCTTAGGGGACTTCTAGAATTGGGTAGGGGCTACTCAAGTGGCTCAGTGGTAAAGAATCTGCCTGCCAATGCAACAGATGCAAGAGACTCGGGTTTGATCCCTGGGTGGGGAAGATCCCCTGGAGTAGGAAATGGAAACCCACTCCAGTGTTCTTGCCTGGAAAATTCCATGGACAGGGGAACCTGGAGAGGCTGCAGTCCATGGGGTTGGAAGGAGTTGGACATGACTGAGCATGCACACAGAAATGGGTAAAGGCATTTTTGGCTACATGATGTTATTGACATTTAGTACTCAGGGGCCAGGGATTCTATAAATCCTGCAATAAGAGGAACAATCCTAAAAAAATGAAGAGTTGTCCTAGACAAAATTAGAAAAACAGAGGTTGAAGACATGAGAATGACCACTCAGCAATATTCTACCCTGTTGATTACTCCTTCCTTCTTTTTTTTGAATACAAAAATATTCATTTTAATAAACTTTATATTTCAAATAGAATTTTAATCTGTCTACTCACAAAACCTAATTCAAAACATGATACATTTATCTCTCTAGCTGATTTGATGTTACTCTCTCACAAACAATACTCAATTTGTAATTGTTTTATATTAAGACTCTGTAACTAAATGAAGTCTATTTTATCAGAAAACATTTCCCTTTAATCTTAAAGAGTGTTTTTTTAAAATGAAGTCACCGACAAGAACTACTTTCAGATAGTACAGAATTTCTTATTTCTTAAAGACTCTGTGGTTGACCACTTTTTCATTAGTTCCCTGTAGCAAGACACTTTCTATTTTATTCTCAACACATTTTTTCTCTTTAATGACCTCACTCTTCTGGTTTTCCTCCAAAATCTCTGGACATTCCTCATCTCCTTTGCTTCCAGATCACTGGCTCTTCTCCTGCCTGAAGTTCTCTAGGTCTCTGAAAAAGACCTATGTATTATTTCTCTAATATCTTTCTATCTAGTCCCATGGTTTTAAATGCTGTTTATCTGTATAGTCTTAATCTCTTCAATGAGCTTCAGGTTCCTATAACCAACCTCTCACTTGACATCTCCTACTTGTTTAATAGGCGGTGCAATCCTAACATGTCCAAAACAGAACTCTTGTCTTCTCCAAGCCTATTTCCTATTGATATTCCTCATCTCAAGAGACGACAACATTCACCCAATTGCACAAGCTAAAAATTTAAACCATTCCTTATTTCTCTTTTCTTTATACCTCATGTGCAATTCATGAACAAGTCTTATCGGCTCTGCTTTCAAAATATATTCTAAATCCATCTAATTGTTATTACTACAACAACTACCATCATCTTTCAAACCACCATCACCTCTCAACTGGACCATTATGATTCTCTCTTGATTCATCTCCCTGTTCCCACTGTTGCTCCTTTGGAAACTTCCCACAGTGTCCAGAGAAATCCTTTTAAAAAGTGTATCACATCACTCCTTCACTCAGCACCCCTGATGGATTCTTATTGCACTTAGGACAAACTCCAAATTCTTTATCTTAATCCTTGAGGTCTCAGATTATCTGCCCCTGCATACTCTTCAGTTTCATCTCATGCCACATTTTCTTCCTTGTTCATTATGTTCTAGTCACCGTGGCCTTCTTTCTGTTCCTTTAGTATGTCAAGTTATTTCCTGATTCTTGCTGTTCATTCCAGGCGGAAGACTCTTCCTTCAGTTCAGTTCAGTTCAGTTGCTCAGTCGTGTCCAACTCTTTATGACCCCGTGGACTGCAGCATGCCAGGTCTCCCAGTCCATCACCAACTCCTGGAGTTTACTCAAACTTATGTCCATTGAGTCGGTGATACCATCCAACCATCTATCTCATCCTCTGTCGTCCCCTACTCCACCTGCCTTCAATCTTTCCCAGAATCAGGGTCTTTTCAAATGAGTCAGTTCTTCACATCAAGTGGCCAAAGTGTTGGAGTTTCAGCTTCAGCATCTGTCCTTCTAATGAATATTCAGGACTGATTTCCTTTAGGATGGACTGGTGGATCTCCTTGCAGTCCAAGGGACTCTCAAGAGTTTTCTCCAACACCACAGTTGAAAAGCATCAATTCTTTGGCACTCAGCTGTCTTCTCCATCCAACTCGCACATCAATACATGACTACTGGAAAAACCATAGCTTTGACTAGACAGAACTTTGTTGGCAAAGTTATGTCTCTGCTTTTTAATATGCTGTCTAGGTTGGTCATAGCTTTTTTTCCAAGGAGTAAGCGCCTTTTAATTTCATGGCTGCAGTCACCATCTGCAGTGATTTTGGAGCCCCCCAAAAGTAAACTCTGTCACTGTTTCCACATTCCCTATCTATTTGCCATGAAGTCATGGGACCAGATGCCATGATCTTAGTTTTCTGAATCTTGAGTTTTAAGCCAACTTTTTCACTCTCCCCTTTCACTTTCATCAAGAAGCTCTTTAGTTCTTCTTTGCTTTCTGCCATAAGAGTGGTGCCATCCGCATATCTGAGGTTATTGATATTTCTCCTGGAAGTCTTGATTCCAGCTTGTGCTTCATCCAGCCCAGTGTTTCTCATGATATACTCTGCATAGAAGTTAAATAAGCAGAGTGACAGTATATACAGCCTTGACGTACTCCTTTCCCAATTTGGAACCAGTCTGTTGCTCCATGTCCAGTTCTAACTGTTACTTCTTGACCTGCATACAGATTTCTCAGGAGGCAGGTCAGGTGGCCTGGTATTCCCATCTCTTTCAGAATTTTCCACAGTTTATTGTGATCCACACAGTCAAAGGCTTTGGCATAGTCAATAAAGCAAAAGTAGATATTTTTCTGGAACTCTCTTGCTTTTTCAATGATCCAGTGGATGTTGGCAGTTTGATCTCTGGTTCCTTTGCCTTTTCTAAATCCAGCTTGAACATCTGGAAGTTCGTGGATGATGTACTGTTGAAGCCTGGCTTGGAGAATTTTGAGCATTACTTTCCTAGCATGTGAGATGAGTGCAATTGTGTGGTAGTTTGAGCATTCTTTGGCATTGGCTTTCTTTCGGATTGGAATGAAAACTGACCTTTTCCAGTCCTGTGGCCACTGCTGAGTTTTCCCAATTTGCTGGCATATTGTGTGCAGCACTTTCACCTCATCATCTTTTAGGATTTGAAATAGCTCAATGGGAATTCCATCACCTCCACTACCTTTGTTCATAGTGATGCTTCCTAAGGCCCACTCAACTTCTCACTCCAGGATGTCTGGCTCTAGGTGAGTGATCATACCATCATGATTACCTGGGTCGTGAAGATCTTTTTTGTATAGTTCTTCTGTGTATTCTTACCACCTCTTCTTAATATCTTCTGCTTCTGTTAGGTCCATACCATTTCTGTCCTTTATTGTGCCCATCTTTGCATGAAATATTCCCTTGGTATCTCTAATTTTCTTGAAGAGATCTCTAGTCTTTCCCATTCCATTGTTTTACTCTATTTCTTTGTTTTGATCACTGAGGAAGGTTTTCTCCTTGCTATTCTTTGTAACTCTGCATTCAAATGGGTATATCTTTCCTTTTCTCCTTTGCCTTTAGCTTCTCGCCTTTTCTCAGCTATTTTTGAGGCCTCCGCAGACAACCATTTTGCCTTTATGCATTTCTTTTCCTTGGGGATGGTCTTGATCCCTGCCTCCTGTACAATGTCACGAACTTCCACCCATAGTTCTTCAGGCACTTTGCCTATCAGATCTTATCCCTTGAATCTATTTCTTAGTTCCACTGTATAATTGTAAGGGATTTGATTTAGGTCATACCTGAATGGTCTAGTGGTTTTCCTGCTTTATTCAATTTCAGTCTGAATTTGGCAATAAGGAGTTCATGATCTGAGCCACAGTCAACTCCCAGTCTTGTTTTTGCTGACTGTATAGAGCTTCTCTATCTTTGGCTATAAAGAATACAATCAATCTGATTTTGGTATTGACCATCTGGTGATGTCCATGTGTAGAGTCTTCTCTTCTGCTGTTGGAATAGAGTGTTTGCTATGACCAGTGTGTTCCCTTGGCAAAACTCTATTAGCCTTTGCTAAGTCTTTACTTCATTCTGTACTCCATGGCCAAATTTGCCTGTTGCTCCAGGTATTTCTTGACTTCCTACTTTTGCATTCCAGTCCCCTATTATGAAAGGGACATCTTTTTTTTTTTTTTTTGGTGTTAGTTCTAAAGGGTCTTGTAGGTCTTCATAGTGCCGTTCAACTTCAGCTTCTTCAGCATTACTGGCGTTGACTTGGATTACTGTGATATTGAACGGTTTGCCTTGGAAATGAACAGACATCATTCTGTTCTTTTTGAGATTGCATCCAAATACTGCATTTCAGACTCTTTGTTGACTATGATGGCTACTCCATTTCTTCTAAGGGATTCTTGCCCACAGTAGTAGATGTAATGGTCATCTGTGTTAAATTCACCCATTCCAGTCCATTTTAGTCCACTGATTCCTAAATACCAATGTTCACTCTTGCCATCTCCTGTTTGACCCCTTCCAATTTGCCTTGATTTATGGACCTAACATTTCAGGTTCCTATGCAATACTGCTCTTTACAGCATCGGACTTTACTTCTATCACCAGTCACATTCACAACTGGCTGTTGATTTTGCTGTGACTCCGTCTCTTCATTCTTTCTGGAGTTATTTCTCCACTCTTCTCCCGTACCATAATGGGCACCTATCGACCTGGGGAGTTCATCTTTCAGTGTCCTCTCTTTTTGCCTTTTCATACTGTTCGTGGGGTTCTCAAGGCAAGAATACTGAAGTGGTTTGCCATTCCCTTCTCCAGTGGACCATATTTTGTCAGAACTCTCTACCATGACCCGTCCGTCTTGGGTGGCCCTACATGGCATGAGTCATAGTCCATGTGATCAGTTTGGTTAGTTTTCTCTGAGAGTTGTTTTTAGTCTGTCTGCCCTCTGATGGAGAAGGATAAGAGACTTATGCAAGCTTCCTGATGGGAGAGACTGACTGAGGGGGAACCTGGGTCTTGTTCTGATGGGCAGGGCTATGCTCAGTAAATCTTTAATCCAATTTTCTGTTGATGGTTGAAACTGTGTTCCCTCCATGTTATTTACCTATGACCAAACTATGGTGGAGGTAATGAAGATAATGGCGACCTCCTGCAAAGGTCCCATGCACTCACTGCTACACTCAGTGCCCCCAACCCTGCAGCAGGCCACCGCCGACCCACGCCTTTGCCAGAGACTCCTGGACAATCACAGGCCAGCCTGGGTCAGTCTCTTCTGGGGTCACTGCTCCTTTCTCCTGGGTCCTGGTGCACACAAGGTTCTGTTTGTGCCCTCCAAGAATCTGTTTCCCCAGTCCTGTGTAAGTTCTGGCAGCTTTATGGTGGGGTTAATGGCGACCTCCTCCAAGAGGGCTTATGCCACACCCAGGTCTGCTGCACCCAGAGCCCCTGCCCCTGCGGCAGTCCACTGCTGACCTGTACCTCCACAGGAGATGCTCAGACACAG
Source organism: Muntiacus reevesi (assembly GCF_963930625.1). Taxonomy (NCBI): domain Eukaryota; kingdom Metazoa; phylum Chordata; class Mammalia; order Artiodactyla; family Cervidae; genus Muntiacus; species Muntiacus reevesi. Next base: position 143,100,952 of record NC_089271.1, on the reverse strand, counting down.
TTCTGTCTTGGTCTCTGTGGTGTCTCTGGGTCCTGGTGCACACAAGGTTTGTTTGAGCCCTCTGAACGTCTCTGGCGGGTATGGGGTTTGATTCTAAACGCTATTTCACCCCTCCTACCGTCTTGCTGGGGCTTCTCTGCCCTAGGCGTGGGGTATCTCCTCATAGTCGCTCCAGCGCCACACAGCTGCTGCAGCTCCAGCACTGCACAGCCACTTCCGCACAGCTCTTCCTTCAGATAATGATAATTTTACCTACTAATTCTTTCCTATTGAATTACATAAGTTAGTACCTCCAGAACTATGTTACATAATAGTAGTAAATAATGGTTTTATTTCTTATTTCTCCCCTTTAGAATATTTCTGATGTTTCTTCATTCACCCTGATACTCACTTTTGTGTTGTGTTAAGAACCTGCTCATCTATTCTGATTGATCAAATGCCTTTTTAATGTTTATGGAGATCTATGATATTTTTACTTTTGATCTATTGGTAAATTCCATTTCTTAATATTGAAACATCTTTGTATAAATTCATTTACTTAAAACATATTTATTGATTACCTATGATATTCCAGGTACTGTTCTAAGCATTGAGATCCTATAGTAATAAACAAAACACAAATATCACTGTATTCACAAAGTATACTTTCAGTGGGAGAGTTAAATGAACAAAATAAAGGCATAAATTTTATTTTACATTGGAAGGTAATTAATGCTATGAAGGGGGAAAAGTAAGGGGAAGTGATAGGGTGTACTAGAGTAGCTATTGGCTGCAGTTTTAAATACCGTGATAAGGGAAGACCTTACTGAGAAGGCAATTTGTTCAAAGACTTGAAGGCATCTCTCCCCATCAGGAAGTAAGGCTGGGATGCTGGAAAGTTTATCTAAGTGGATATTTAAATCACCAATGTTCAAGATACCAGTTAATGTTAGAAATATCAATAGAGAACAAAGAACTATTCTTAGAGAAATAGATGTAGGAGATCTGGCACAGGAATTGGTAGATGGTGCCAACAAGGAGGGTAATTGGTGGTATAGTATGAAGACATGAGATTTATTTTTAAAAAGATGGAAGGAAGCAGAGGCAGACCTAATGATATATGGGAATTGGGAGGGGAAAAAAAGACAGGCACAAATTGAGAAGACTATAAGGGAATCAGTGTCATCAAGGTAAACTAAGGTAAACCATCAGTTAAACTAAGAAAAGTTGCAGAGAATATTCAGAGAGGCTTATGAGATAAGGGATGTTGTACTATGTGTTCCAGAAGATCTAACGGAAGTGTTTCATGGGTTGGTAAGGGGTAGGAAATGGAAACAAAACAGAAGCTAGGAAGACCAGATGGTAATTATTAGGTGATAAGGAAAGACTTAGAACTATCTGAGGCTTCCTGCGTTTATTGACAAATAGAGATAAAAAGTATAATGAATTTAGTTCCAACAGTCTCAAAACAGATAATGGCAGTGAGGCTGTGTTTGGGGATAAATGTGGGTACCAATAGAAGTATGAAGGTCCTCTAGATGAGTGTTCTTACTCCAGAATGAGCTGGGCTTACTCTGGACTCCTGTGAGAGGAGAGGAATCATGCTCATGATCTTACAAAACAAACATGGCCATATCGTACTGGAATGTTATAGAAAATGTATCCATTACTTTTAAAAGATATCTGTTGGTTTCATATCTTAGTTTTTGAGAACATATATCTCCATATTTTTATTCTCCAGAGGTAAATATTTATACAATTTCAAAGTAGGGGAATCTACCACCTTTAATTTTTTTTTCATTTTCCTATAGATTATCATTGCTCCTGAGAGTTTTTATAAAATACTATGGTTGCACTGGAAAAAAATATCTCACATGTGTTTCCATAGGTAAACAATGAGATGTTATCACTGAAGCAATTCAAAATGAGACTTAACCAAATTTTTCTGTTAATCAAAATCTCCTAATATTTTTGTATTTCAAATGGAAACTCATATAGTCTTAACTTCTTTGTCGAGAATCAAATATACTGGAGGTGGTTGCTGTATTTCAATTTTTTCTGTATATATTAAGCTTCACTAAAATTTCAGTAGATCACACAGACTAGTCAAGTCACATATATAAGGTATGTATCACTTATTCTTCTGTTCTGGCATACAGGAAGTGACAGTTGAGGAGAAAGCCTAAAATGGTTGATTTCTAACAAACACTTGCTATTTGACTTTGTCATTTTGATTTTCAAACAACTTAGAGTATGATCAAAGACACTTATAGAGGACCTGGAAAGTCTATATTAATCACTTACAGATTATAGTAATATACTGTCTTTAAGAACCATCTTGTCATATAAATCTAACATATGAATAAGACAATAAAGAGGAAATTTAAGACTCAAAATGACAATCTCACATTAATGACCCCACTCCCAAAAGCTTTGGCATATTAAGCTAGCTCTGTTACAACACATAGGGGAGAATAAATGAATGACAGTGAAAACAATTGGTAAGCAATTTGACCTACATTTACCCATTTCCAGGAAAGCCTCAAAGTGAATTCCTAAAGAGACTGAAGAAGTAGTTTTGACTACTCACCTGAAGACAAGCTGAAAGTAGAAAGAAGGAATCTCACAAGCTTTAAATTAGTGGACTCTTCCTGTTTTATTCACATGACTGAAAGGCAGAAGTGTAAACTTAAGTTAGTGTTGGGTATAGCGGTAGTCAGGCTTTGAGATGACCCACAATGATTCTCACCTTCTGATATTCTTCCCTTTGTGTATTCCACTCTCACATCGAATGGGGCTGACCTGTATAACCACTAGGATATTATAGAAATGAAAGTATACAACTTCTGAGGCTACATTTCTGAGAAAGGCATGCCTTCTGCCTCACACCTTTGGATCATTCACTCAGGGGAGAAGACAGCTGTTGTGTCATAAGGACAGTCAAGACCCTAAGTCCTATTGAGAAGTCCATGTGGTGAAGAACTGATGTTGCAGGAAGGGGAACCCCTTCAAGGGCCCAAGAATGGGCTCTTGTCTAACACTTGGAAATGAATTATCTGAAGAGACACACATGCTGACAAAGCAAGAGACTATTGGGAAGGGGTGCCTGGGTGGAAAGTAGCAGGATAAGGCAACATAGAAGAACTTCTCTGCCACGTGGCTCACAGTCTCCAGTTTATAGTAATGGAGCTAGTTTCTGGGTTGTCTCTGGCCAATCATTCTGACTCAGGGTCCTTCCTAATGGTATCGCTCAGCCAAGTGAGAAGGATTCTGGGAGGTTGGTAGGACATATGAACTAGTATCTCCTCTCTCCTTTTGACCTTTCCTGAATTCTTCCTGTTGGTGATAGCTTGTTAGTTCCACATTCTTTACCAGGACCTCCTGTTGTAAGATAACTCATACACATGGTTACTATGGTGCCTAGCCAGTGTAGGTTGTTTTGGTCAGTGATTCCCTTAACACTGAGGACTCTTGCCATCAGATATGTGAGTGAGTCATCTTGGAGGCAGATTCTCTAGTCCCAATAAAGCGTCAGATATCTGCAGCTCAGCCAATATCTTGAGCATAAACTCATGATAGAACTACCTAAGACAGAACTACCCAACTAAGCCACTTCTGAATTCCTAACCTATGAAATATATATAAGATAATAAATGTTTATTGTTGTTTTTGAGTCATAAATTAAGGAGGGAGGAGATATAATTGGTTTTGGTTATACAACAATAGATAACTAATAAACAGTAACTATTAGGTTGGTACAAAGATAATTGCAGTTTTTGCATTGTTGAAATTTGCCACTTGATGTTAAAATGCATTCTTAATAAATGTGATTATGTTGTACATCATTTCAATGTGCATTTCTCACTTTGTGCTTTTTTTTTTGCTAATTACTTTGCATGCATGCTAAGTTGCTTTGGTCATGTCCAACTCCTTGTGACCACACAGACTGCAGCTCACCAGGCTCCTCTGTCCATGGGGATTCTCCAAGCAAGAATACTGGAGTGGTTTGCCATGCCCTTCTCCAGGGAATCTTCTCGACCCAGGGAAATGACTTATTGCTTGCTGTTTATTTTATATTAATTTTGGACTATGGAAGTAATGTTAGACAAAAAGTAAATTCAAGCGGTTTTCTTATTTGAGTTCAAAATGAGTTGTAAAGCAGCAGAGACAACTCGCGATGTGAACAACACATTTGGCCCAGGAACTGCTAATGAATGTACAGTGCAGTGGTGGTTCAAGAAGTTTTGCAAAGGCGATGAGAGCCTTGAAGATGAGGAGCATAGTGGCCAGCCTTCAGAAGTTGATAGCAATTAATTGAAAGGATCATTGAAGCTGATCCTCTTACAGCTACACAAGATGTTGCCAAAGAAATAAACATCAACCATTCTATTGTCGTTGAGCATTTGAAGCAAATTGGAAAGGTGAAAAAGCTTGATAAGTGGGTGTCTCATGAGCTGATTGCAAATTTTTAAAAAATCATTTTGTCATGTCGTCTTCTCTTATTCTTCCCAACAACAAACCATTTCTCAATCGGATTGTGGCATGTGGCAAAAAGTTAATTTTATATGAAAACTGGCAATGACCAGCTCAGTGGTTGGACCAAGAAGAAGCTCCAAATCACTTCCCAAAGCCAAACTTCCACTAAAAAAAGGTCATGGTCACTGGTGGTCTGCTGCCAGTCTGATCCATCTTTCTGAATCTGGCAAAACTGTTTTCTGAATCCAGCAAAACCATTACATCTGAGAAGTATGCTCAGAGCAAATCAATGAGATGCACTGAAAATTGCAACACCTGCAGCTGGCATTGGTCAACAGAAAAGACCCAATTCTTCACGACAATGCCTGACTGCATGTCACACAACCAGCACTTCAAAAGTTGAACGAATTGGGCTATGAAGTTTTGCCTCGTCTGCCATATTCCCCTGACTTCTTGCCAACTGACTACCACTTCTTCAAGCATCTTGACAGTTTTTTGCAGGGAACATGCTTCCACAACCAGTAGGATGTAGAAAATGTTTTCCAAGAGTTCGTCAAATCTCGAAGCATGGATGTTTATGCTACAGGATTAAACCAACTTATTTCTTGTTGGCAAAAATGTGTTGATGGTCCCTATTTTGATTAATAAAGATGTGTTTGAACCTAGTTATAATGATTTGAAATTCAGTTTGACAGATCACCAGCCCAGGTTGGATGCATGAGACAAGTGCTTGGGCCTGGTGCACTGGGAAGACCCAGAGGGATTGAGTAGAGAAGGAGGTGGGAGGGGGGATCGGGATGGGGAATACATGTAAATCCATGGCTGATTCATGTCAATGTATGGCAAAAACCACTACAATATTGTAAAGTAATTAGCCTCCAACTAATAAAATTAAATGAAAAGAAAATTTGCCAATGAAATTTTTATCAGTTTTCCTTAGTTACCTATTAAAATAATTTTTCTTTGAAACGAATTCGATTTGTATCCTATGTAAAGAGAGGAAAACCAATTCCTTTGGTCAGTGAAATACTCTGTTTACTAATACTGGACACATTAGGTCTTGGGTACAGTCAGTTCTAAGTCAATAATAGCCATGTCTATTTTCCAGGTATTCATTAAAAGTATTTTTGAAGAAGTCTGACTCATGTTTCAGGAGGAGTCTTTCTGTTGACTCTTCATTGACTCTTCTACTTTATGAGATATTAATGTGTACCATTCCACTTAATTTGTTCTTTCTCCTGTCTCTCCTCTGAAACCATTTTAGTATACAATTTTAATTTCCTCAAGAGGAAAAATTACTGAGTTGTTTCTGAATTACCCTTGACTAGACTTGCAAGCAGTTTTAAGAACCACTTTGAAGTTTCTACCCAAAAGTTGTATCAAAATTTCATGTAAGTCATTTTTTTAACTCAAATGTCATTTAAACCCTGGGGAAATAACCTTTTACCTTGAAAGATATAAACATTTCAAACTAAAGAAAAATTTTTGTATTTCTGAGTCCAAGTGAAATGAGTCATCTGGCAACTAAAGAACATCTCAACCCGACTATCCTATCTGAATGTTATTGTGGTAAAAATTGGTCTTTCTTGTCCAATAGACTGCTCATTTAATTTGAGGTAGAGCCTCTATAACTACCTCTTTGAGAAATGTTCTGTTCTCTCATTAAAAGCATCTCTATTTTAGAAGGTTTGAATTTTCAAAATATAAATTAGGAGGTAATTCTTTGTTTAATGAAAATATGAACCAAAGGATGCATTTAGATGGTAGGACCTCCAGAGTTCTATTTACAAATGTTTGTTTATATACAGATTTAATAAAGTAAAATATAACTCACAGACATGTATTTATTCTCATACTTAATATTGTGAAAACACTATTGCCTATTTTAAGCTTCTTGTAAGAAATTCTGATTTTTCCCACTATTTGATTTGTATTTTCTTCATAATGTATTGCTTTTATCCTTGCTATTCCAGCTCTGAACTCAACAGATGTTCAGTATTTCAAGTCTTCTAGCTCATATTAGTGAAGATTTCATAATTTGACTTAAACTTGTTTATGGAAACTATATGCCAAGAGAGATCAACTTCTATTGAAAAGAGAATGGATTAGAGTTAGAGATGAGACTTTGTATTGTGATAAAATACACATAATATACAATTTACCATTAGTGACATGTAGTGTGCTCACAATGTTGCACAACCATCACCACTATCTAATTCCAGAAAATTTTCATTAACCCAAAAGGAAATCCTTTTGTCACACCTCTTTTCTCCTTCCCTAGTCCCTCCAGTAACCACCAATCTGTTTTCATTCTCTATAGATTTGCCTATTCTGGATATTCCAGATAACTAGAATCCTACAATATGTGACTTTTTAGCTTAATGTTTTCAAGGATCATTCATGTAATAGTACTTCACTCCATTTTATGGCTGAATAATACTCCACGGTAGGGATAGACTACATTTTGTTTATCCATTCATTGGTTGATGCGCATTTGGGTTTTTTATGCCTTTTGGCTATTGTGAATAATGCTACCTTGAACAAAAACATTATGTGCATATTTTTGTTTGAGTGGTTGTTTTTAATGCTCTTGAATAAACACACACACACACACACACACACACACACATATATATATATACTCAGGAGTTGAATTGCTGGGCCATGTGGTAACTGAGATGAGACAGTTTTGAGTGAAATCTTACTAAATCAATAAATAGTCCCATTTTTGAGTAGTGGTCATATTGTTGTTTCTCTTTTGTTATGTTAGCAAGTTTTCTGGACTCCTACATTTCTCTAGGAAATGTGGCATGGGAGTTTATGCCTAAAGACTACAACATAACGTCACCAACCCACACCCAACAAGCATCACCAACCCACATGCAACATGAGAATTAACCATTTTTTATACAAAGTACCCAGTGATATAAAGGCAGTGGAAGGTTCCCAGCTCTAGCAGGTGTACTAGCATGCACCTTCAAGCAATGAAGTTACTGGCATGTAACCAAAGTGTTTCAATACTAACTTTGAAGGCAGATAATCTTAGTCAAATTACAGATGGTTGCCTTGGTTCACTCACTAAACTTCTATGTATCTTGGTTTCTCCATCCGTAAAATGAAGGTAATAAACACTGCTTCTCAAGATTGTTATAAGAGCAGAGTCTGGCACATAGTCGGCATTTAAATAAATTTTAGTTCTCATTCCCTCTTATTTTACTGGACTCTTCAAATTGTGCTTCAAGACAACAGTATTTTTCTTCTCATTTTTTCTTTCAGGTGAAAATTAAACTGCCAAACACCAACCCTTCTGATATTAAAATCGACATTCAGGAGACGATCTTTGACCTCCGTACTCCTAATAAGTGAGTAAAACTTGGAGCTAGAATAATGAAAGTTATGATGTTAATGAATCTTTAGTCAATATCCTTTATAAAAGTGTATATAGTTATTTTGTATCACCCCCAAAGTCAGAAGAAAAGTGAAAAAGTCAGTTAATCATTCAGATGTTTGATCTGGTTAATATAAACATAAATAGATTTGTAAATACTTAGATTTTTTACCACTTTGCATGCACAGATTTGGAGTAGGTTGATACCACCAAAACATAGTCCCTGACATTCAGATGCAGTTTGCTTATCTGTGAGGAAAAATAGCTAGAGGTGAAAATCTCTTAAGTTGTAAGTCTTGTGTGTGATATTTTGGTACAGTGATGGCATGAAAGAAGCAATCTTTAAACATTTTGAGTATTGTGGGGCTCTAAAGTTGTTTGATTATATTCATATAAAAATCAATGAAAAGTCTTATCAATTACTTAAAGTAAAAATCTAACAGCTAACTTATCACTGGATCCTCAAGTTGCATGAATACATTTTAAATTAATGCAGGTGATAATGGAATAATTCAATTAAACATTTGATATTTTCAAAAATAGTCTTGTGATTATACAAGTTCAAATCATGTTCCCCAAACACAATATATAAGGTAAAATTTTGATAAAATGTTTACCCTGAAACCTGGATAAATCAACCCTGTCTCTCAAAACTAACTATATAAGGAGGGAATCGATAGAACCTGGCATGTGTGCTAGATAAAATATCTGAATATCTCACTGCTTTGTTCACTTTTCAGCTGGATGTATAGCAGTTAGCACACTTGGTTGACTGCAGTGGTCCTTTCTCTGTTGACTTATAGACAAAATGGGTGTGGGGAGCAGTCAGCTGCTAGCATATTATCTTCCTTCTGTTATCAGTACCTATAGTTCTTCTTTGTTGATCATAGGGCTTTGGGAAAATAACAAAATTAGATCTCTGCTACAAAAGACTTCTATGTGTAAACACACCAATGTACATGCGTAGCTTAACCTTGATTTCTACAATAGAGGAATTTAACCACAAATGATCTACAGAGAAACACATATCAAATATTTTCTCCTTACTTAATATAATTTAAAAAATATATTCACTCAAAAATTGTTTCATGTTATGAAAATCACATTCCTTATTCTCACCATTGACATCAAGGAGTATAGTAGTTTCTTCATTACATGCTGTACACACATTTACTCTCTCCACACAACCTTTGCAAGGAAAGTTGGTCAGATGAACAGTCAATCTTCCATGATATTTGCACACTTGTTAAAAGCACAGACATATCTACACACCATGAAGTTAATATCCATTCCCATAGTGGTTCTCACTGTCTCCATCAATCTTTAGGCAACTGCTCTGGCTATGCTGTCATTATAGATATCTTTCAAAGCCCACTAAATGAAAGACTCACACAGAGATATTTTTCCATATAAAAATTGGGCCGCAGTAGGTCATTTGGATTATACAGTACTTATATATTAAATGCTCAGCACATAAAAATACTGTTAAGAAAAAGTTCATTAATTAAGATAGAAGAGAGAAGATAGAATTAAAATTTTTATCACTTTTCCTGAAAACTTGAACATTCTTTGAAGCCCTGTTATTATCTGAACTTGTATTATTGGAAATGTGTCTTGCTTTGAGTTTGCCGATATTCACATCTACTTTCTTTAGTTTCTAACTTTGACACCCTGTAACACTATGCTTACTGGTTTCAAGAAGCATTACAGTGGACATTCTGCTCATGAACCTATAAGGGAAAACGAGCGGAATTATTTTAACTAAATTGACTAGATATCAGTCTATTGATAGTCAATTGCATTAAAATTATGAATAAAACCCAGATTTTTAGCATTATAGAATGAAAAGAAAGGTTTGCTGAATCCTTCATTTTAAAAAACTGGTTGTTTTGGCATATAGATTCCCAACAGGGTAGATAGAAAGGAGGAAAGATAGGGGAAATTGTATAATGTCTCAAAATCTCCTGACTTTATCTTCATATGGAGTTTCATTATTTTTTAAGATGGATTCTAAGAATTTCATCAATGAATTCCTTGAATGTGATAATAAAAACACATTCTAAAGATAAATATGAGTTAATTTCTGATTGTGTGGTACTTTAGATTATCTCACCTTTGCTGTGCTCCTTTGATTTAGATTGAGTTGACTGATATTCAAAGACATAAACACCTTAAAAAAAGTTTTCTAAATGGAATAGTGAATTGCAGCTCAGTAGCTGTTTCTGCTTTCTTTGAAAATAGTTATGTCTCCAACAGAAACCTTAAAAAAGCCCAGATATGTAAATCAAATAATTCATAAAATACATAAAATAAAAAGTGCATTATGTGAATATGCACAGAACAAGGTTGTTATATATTTAAATCTCTTGGCAAGAAACATCAGCTTGAATTCTCTAATATAAATGTAAGCATGTAAGTCTCTAAATTAGAATTCACTGTATAGATAATTTTTTGTTTTTACTTTCATATATTATTATTTGCATTTAAATAATTTCTAAAGAAAAGCAACACTTGGAGAGACATTTTTTTTGCTTTTTATTTTATATTGGAGTATAGCCAATTAACGATGTTATGATAGCTTTAGGTGGACAGCAAAAGGACTCAGCCAAACATATGCATGTATCTGTTCTCCCCCAAACTTCTCTCCTATCCAGGCTACCACATAACATTGAGCAGAGTTCCCTGTGCTACATAGTAGGACCTTGTTGGTTATCCATTTAACACTGGATAAACATTTGATCAGTGACTAAACTTCAGCTTCTTAAAAAGCAAATATTTTTCAATGTAAAGGCAGAGAGATTGGGTTTAAATGTTCACTCATATTTTATTGTAGTACTGATCTATACTAGTTATTCAAATATCATTTTGTAGTGACCTGTTTGCTTTTCATTCATTTATTCATTCACTCAACAAATAATACTTTCCTTCTTTAAGAGCCTAAATAAGTTTCTACTCTACACAGTTTCTACTCAAAATTTTCGTATGTGAAGCTATACTACTAAGGACTAGACAAAACTGCAGGGATGGATGGATCATTCCAATGGCCACTGTCAGTTTTTGAATTTATTTCTCTCTGGACAGAGAAGTGCACATTATCATTGGAACTTCTTCAGCTGATTGATAGTTGTCTTTTAGTGCAATGAAACTGTCACCACTGAACTTTGCTTTCTTTTAAAAGTAAATATATTATCATTTGTAGAATAAGGGATGAAGCAAATTTAACTCTAGTACAAGCTATATTGTAAACAACTTTAAAAAGACGGACTCTCAGGAACTCCCTGGCTGTCCAGTGGTTAGAACTTGACACTTTCACTTCCAAGGGCCTGGTTTAATCCCTGATCAGGGAACTAAGATCCTGCAAGCTTCATGGCACAGTCAAAAAAAAAAAAAAAAAAAGATGGACTCTACATGGTTTTTCCACCTACTTTTTTTCTTAAGATTCCAAATATTACCGGGTATATTAAAATACATTGCGATTTCATTACTTCAAGTGGAGAGAATTGTTTCTCCTACCCCAAATATCTGGAATGGAACAAAAGTAACAGAAAACTTCTCCTTTAGGTTCCAAAGCTGTGTGATAAATACTTTTAATGAGGCCAGTTTCCTGAATTTAGGTCTTTGCAAATGAATAGTGAGATTGATTTTCGAGGATTTTGTTTTCAAATACTAGTTCTTTGTACAAGTATTCAATAAATACTCCCTAAAAATTACCCAAAGTACCATATTCCTTTACCGACTTGGATCTTAGACCTTCTAAAAGAGCTTTTCTGTCCACTTTCTATAGAGATCCTCAAGCCTTCTCTATTGAGAATGTGAGGTAACAAGTGCTTCATGTATTTCATTTTCTTCAGATACCAGCATGTGCTGACCCCATGCATAATTCAGATTCATACCATTATGACATATTTATGGATGTCTCATCCCAGCCATGCGTCTGAAGCATACAGCTATCCAACAACTGAGCCATAAACCACAAACTACACTCAGCAGTCTCTCACAGGAAATTTCTGTCAATGTAAAGTAGAAAGAACCAGAGGCAAGCAAAAGAAAACACATTGATTTGGTACTGATATCACTGCAGGTCTGAGTTTCAATAACTACACCTGGAGTAGAGACTCAGTTTAAAGTAGTGCTAGCAGAATTATTGTAGAACTATTTGAATTTCAGATTTCTGTCAGGCAGTCACATTTCTTCTACACATAAGGATGACTGGCAACAGATCTATCCAAACAACTTAAAGTTGCAGAGGTTCTATTTCTATGCCAATAAACATAGCCTGAGACTATGTTTATGTAATGCAAAATGAAGTCAATTTAGAAAAAAGCTTGCTTGCTTGTTAAGGCACTTCAGTCGTGTCTGTCTCTTTGTGACTCTATGAACTGTAGCCTGCCAGGCTCCTCTGTCCATGGGATTCTCCAGGCAAGAATGCTGGACTGGGTTGCCATGCCCTCCTCCAGGGGATCTTCCCCAACCAGGGATCAAATCCGAGTCTCTTAGTCTCCTGCATTGAGAGGTGATCCAAACTGCTGCTTGGATTTTGAGGGCCCCCCCCCCAAAAAAAAAAGGTATACTGTTTGTGTTAATTAGGCATATTTTTGATCCAGTATTCATACTGTCTAGTTTTTTGGTTTCTAACATTGTGATGATATATATTGCTTCCTATTGCTTTTATTAAAAGTGGTATCTTCTTGATGTCACTGATTCTAGGTTTTCATTTTTTTTTTCAGGAAGCTGCTGGTAACCCTTCCCCATCCTGTGGACTGCAGCAGTGCCAAAGCCTTCTATATACTCGATACTGAGACTCTCGAAGTCACCATGACTATGAAACGAGAGTTGGATTTCATTAATTTCTTCTGAAACAGTATGGACAAGGATGAAAAGTGGCAAATAACACTGATTAAAAAATAACTGAAAAAATTAAATAATGTTTTCTGTCTTTATTATTCTGACATTTTTTTTTGTTTATCTGTTAGTTTTTAAAAAATTTTACTTTTTATATATTTATTTTTTTTCATTTATTTTTATTAGTTGGAGGCTAATTACTTTACAATATTGTAGTGGTTTTTGCCATACATTGACATGAATCAGCCATGGATTTATATGTGTTCCCCATCCTGATCTCCCCTCCCACCTCCCTCCCCATCCCATCCCTCTGGGCCTTCCCAGTGCACTAGCCCTGAGCACTTGTCTCATGCATCCAACCTGGGCTGGTGATCTGTTTCACACTTCATAATATACATATTTCAATGCTATTCTCTCAGATCATCCCACCCTCGTCCTCTCCCACAGAGTCCAAAAGTTTGTTTTATACATCTGTGTCTCTTTTTCTGTCCTGCATATAAAGATATTGTTACCATCTTTTTATATTCCATATAAATGCGTTAGTATACTGTATTGGTGTTTTTCTTTCTGGCTTACTTCACTCTGTATAATGGGCTCCAGTTTCATCCACCTCACCAGAACCGACTGAATTGTATACTTTTTAATGGCTGAGTAATATTCCATTGTGTATAAGTACCACAGCTTTCTTATCCATTCGTCTGGTGATGGACATCTAGGTTGCTTCCTTGTCCTAGCTATTATAAACAGTGCTGCAATGAACATTAGGATACACGTGTCTCTTTCAGTTCTGGTTTCCTCAGTGTGTATGCCCAAGTGGGATTGCTGGGTCATATGGCAGTTCTATTTCCAGTTTTTTAAGGAATCTCCTCACTGTTCTCCATAGTGGCTGTACTAGTTTGCATTCCCATCAACAGTGTAAGAGGGTTCCCTTTTCTCCACACCCTCTCCAGCATTTATTGCTTGTAGACTTTTGGATAGCAGCCATTCTGACTGGCGTGAAATGGTACCTCATAGTGGTTTTGATTTGCATTTCTCTAATAATGAGTGATGTTGAGCATCTTTTCATGTGTTTGTTAGCCATCTGTATGTCTTCTTTGGAGAAATGTCTGTTTAGTTCTTTGGCCAATGTTTTGATTGGGTCATTTATTTTTCTGGAATTGAGCTGCAGGAGTTGCTTGTATATTTTTGAGATTCATTCTCTGTTGCTTCATTTGCTCTTATTTTCTCCCATTCTGAAGGCTGTCTTTTCACCTTGCTTATAGTTTCCTCTGTTGTGCAAAAGCATTTAAGTTTAATTAGGTCTCATTTGTTTATTTTTGCTTTTATTTCCAAGATTCTGGGAGGTGGATCATAGAGGATCTTGCTGTGATTTATGTCGGAGAGTGTTTTGCCTATGTTCTCCTCTAGGGGTTTTATAGTTTCTGGTCTTACATTTAGGTCTTTAATCCATTTTGAGTTTATTTTTGTGTATGGTGTTATAAAGTGTTCTAATTTCATTCTTTTACAAGTGGTTGACAAGTTTTCCCGGCACCACTTGTTAAACAGGTTGTCTTTTCTCCATTGTATATTCTTGCCTCCTTTGTTGAAGATAAGGTGTCCATAGGTTCGTGGATTTATCTCTGGGCTTTCTATTCTGTTCCGTTGATCTATATTTCTGGCTTTGTGCCAGTACCATACTGTCTTGATGACTGTGGCTTTGTAGTAGAGCCTGAAGTCAGGCAGGTTGATTCCTCCAGTTCCATTCTTCTTTCTCAAGATTGCTTTGGCTATTCGAGATTTTTTGTATTTCCATACAAATTGTGAAATTATTTGTTCTAGTTCTGTGAAAAATACCGTTGGTAGCTTGATAGGGATTGCATTGAATCTATAGATTGCTTTGTGTAGTATACTCATTTTCACAATATTGATTCTTCCAATCCATGAACACGGTATATTTCTCTATCTGTTTGTGTCCTCTTTGATTTCTTTCATCAGTGTTTTATCATTTTCTACATATAGGCCTTTTGTTTCTTTAGGTAGATATATTCCTAAGTATTTTATTCTTTTTGTTGCAATGGTGAATGGTATTGTTTCCTTAAATTCTCTTTCTCTTTTCTCATTGTTAGTGTATAGGAATGCAAGGGATTTCTGTATGTTGATTTTATACCCTGCAACTTTACTATATTCATTGATTAGCTCTAGTAATTTTCTGGTAGAATCTTTAGGGTTTTCTATGTAGAGGATCATGTCATCTGCAAACAGTGAGAGTTTTATTTCTTTTCCTATCTGGATTCCTTTTTTTCCTTTTCTGCTCTGATTGCTGTGGCCAACACTTCCAAAACTATATTGAATAGTAGTAGTGGTGAGAGTGGGCACTCTTGTCTTGGTCCTGACTTTAGCGGAAGTGCTTTCAATTTTTCAGCATTGAGGATAATGTTTGCTGTGGGTTTGTCATATATAGCTTTTATTATGTTGAGGTATGTTCCTTCTATGCCTGCTTTCTAGAGAGTTTTAATCATAAATGGATGTTGAATTTTGTCAAAGGCTTTTTCTGCATCTATTGAGATAATCATATGGTTTTTATCTTTCAATTTGTTAATGTGGTGTATTATGTTGATTGATTTGTGGGTATTAAAGAATCCTTGCATTCCTGGGATAAAGCCCACTTGGTCATGATGTATGATCTTTTTAATATGTTGTTGGATTCTGTTTGCTAGAATTTTGTTAAGAATTTTTGCATCTATGTTCAACAGTGATATTGGCCTGTAGTTTTCTTTTTTTGTGGCATCTTTGGTTTTGGTATTAGGGTGATGTTGGCCTCATAGAATGAGTTTGGAAGTTTGCCTTCTTCTGCAATTTTTGGAAGAGTTTGAGTAAGATAGGTGCTAGCTCTTCTCTAAATTTTTGGTAGAATTCATCTGTGAAGCCATCTGGTCCTGGGGTTTTGTTTGCTGAAAGATTTCTGATTACAGTTTCGATTTCCATGCTTGTGATGGGTCTGTTAAGATCTTTTATTTCTTCCTGGTTCAGTTTTGTAAAGTTATACTTTTCTAAGAATTTGTCCATTTCTTCCAAGTTGTCCATTTTATTGGCATAGAGCTGCTGGTAGTAGTCTCTTATGATCCTTTGTATTTCAGTGTTGTCTGTTGTGATCTCTCCATTTTCATTTCTAATTTTGTTGATTTGGTTCTTCTCCCTTTGTTTCTTGATGAATCTTGCTAACGGTTTGTCAAGTTTTTTTTACCTTTTCAAAAAATCAGCTTTTAGCTTTGTTGATTTTTGCTACGGTCTCTTTTGTTTCTTTTGTATTTATTTCTGCCCTAATTTTTAAGATTTCTTTCCTTCTACTAATGTATTCTGGCATATTACAAAATGGGCTTATATTCAACTCTAATGCTATTCTGATCATTTACAGTCATTTCTATTAATCTAGTAGGAAATACTGTTTTCTCATACTAATAAGCTATCCCATTTTTATAGTGATAGCTGGATGGATTTTACAGGTTAACCAATTAGATTGCTACATGTCAATTAAATAACTGAAATATGACCTTGAAATGGTTGGTCCACTTACTTCAATAGTCTAAAGGCCTTAAGCCATTTGATTATAGCATGATACAATCAGTAACATAGGAATTGGTCATTATTATCACCAGAAAAGTTTAAGTGGTTTACTTTTTGATTTAATCAAAGGATTTCTAGTGTTCTCTATTTAGGCTCTCACTATTGTTCAGGAATATACAAATATCAGGATTATAAATATACAAGGCTTCCCTTGTAGCTCAGTCGGTAAAGAATCTGCCTGCAGTGCAGGAGACCCGGGTTGGATCCCTGGGTTGGGAAGATCCCCTGGAGAAGGAAATGGCAACGCACTCCATATCCTTGCCTGGAAAATCTCATGGACGAGGAGCCTGGTGGGCTGCAGTCCATGGGGTTGCAAAGAGTCGGGCACGACTGAGCGACTAATGCACATGACTAACACATAAATAGTTTGATGCACCATACTAACAACCTGTTTTACTTGAATAAGAAGTACTCTTGAACACACAGTGTTATTCGGCTTCCTCAGTCTTGTTCTCAGCGTTTGAATCTTATTTAGGTTAAAAATATTTTCCTTTTGTGCACTAATAATTATTAACAATGCCTTTTTGAGTACTGTGTTTATATTTAGTAGTTGAATCCCTGACACTTGACTACAAAGAATAGTGTGGCTCATTTACAAATACTCTTCTCTCTCATTTCCTATATTTATTCATAATTGGACATACTTATTTTATGAATTATGTCAATGTACCTGCCTCTTCTGTACTATATTGCATAAGTGTATTTTAGAATTATTTATGAATAAATCATATTTTAAAACTTGTGTGACTTGGTCTCACACATCATTGCAGAAATCTGGAGTTACCTGGGGGTAAGTTTTGAAAAGAGATAATGGAAAGATGTGAGCTATTATGGGACTAAATACTCAAGCAGATATTTTCTAAGCTTAATTATACAGACAGCTACTAAGCATCTAGTTTGTGACTAGATCAAGTAGAAGGAAAAGACTGAGATTTTGGGAAAAGTGGTTGTGTTAAAACACTAAGTTCTTGCAGAGAATTTGACTTTGAAATTCCACCATGACTTTCTTCTGTGGAGGCAGGAGTTGAGGGTGGTATTAACTGAAAGGAAATTAGTGTCTGTGAATTTAAGTCCATGATGTTACAGAATCAAGAGTGTCCTACTTTGCTTTCATAAGATCTTTTTAAAAGCTGTATTTTAAGAATTTAAGATTACACCCTAAACTTGAAACTCTGGAATAAGCCTAAGCAGTAACCAGTATTTTTCTTCTCTAGAGAGCAACAGTGAGTCAGTGGAAATTGTATCTTTTTTTTCCCTGTGTACTGGCCCTAATTACAAAGACCATTATTATTCAAACTGACAATGTGTACAAGTTGTCCTTGGAAGAGAAGATAGAGCATATCCAGGTCAACTTGAATCAGGCGTTGGTTATGTGATACTGTATCAGTTTTATAATGAAACAGAGCTTCAAGACAATGAAACGTGATCCAGTAATTTATACCCATCCACGAATCATCCTACTTTGGCCTCAGAAGTAACAACTTCGTTATCATTGTTGTTTGTTTTTAAACTAATTCACAGGACTTTTCTCCTTTAAAGAGGAATCCTCCACTAAAGCAAATGTAGATAAAGAGAATACAAAAGGAAATTTATCTTCTTGGAATTTTTCAATGCCTCTCAGCCATGACCCAGAGAACTGGAAGTTAAAGCCAGGATTGTGGCATGTTATTAACCCTCTCCTTCATGAACTTTACCTCCCTTTTTGATTTTATAATCTCTGGTCGACTTTGTACAGATTCTTTCATTCATGCACTCATTAATTCATTCTTTCAACAGATATTTACTTAGTATTTATCACATGCTGGGCACTATGTTAGATGCTAGGCATATAGCAATGAGCAAACTAGATGTGGTCATTGTCCTCATGGAGCAAGTTGTTTAGCAAGGGAGACCCAACAATAACCAAGTAAACACATAAACACGTTTTCAAGTTTATTATTAGTATGGAAGAAAAGAAAGGGTGCTTTTGAGAATATCAGAAAAACCAAACCTAGTCTGGGAAAGGAGAGCAGAAAAGGCTTCCCAAAGAATTTCATACTCAACTGAAACTTGGAGAATACCTAGGATTTAACCGTGCAAAGAGAATGTTGAGGGAAGGAAGGTAATAGGGCTTCTAGATGCTAGGAATAGCAAATGTGAAGACCCAGAATGGAAACAACCTGGAGCACAGAGTTCAAGGAAATGAAAGTCAGTGCAGCTGGAGTAGAATGAACCTGGCAGTGACTGGCAGTAAGGTTGGAAATGAAGGCTGGAGCAATGTCAAGTAAACTTTACAGGCTAAGGTTAGGAATTTGAATTTATTCTAAGTGTTTTGGAGAAGAGGATGTATTTGGAGGCAAGAATGGAAATGGGGAGACCACTTAGGAGACTATAGCCCAGATAAGTTATTCTACACTTCATCCTAAGTAAAATTCATTCTTGATTTTTTTGTAATTAGAAAAAAAACTGCATGCTTACACAGTCCAAGCAGGAAACTTTAACAATACAGAAAAGCTCTTCAAAAATAAAGCAAAAATTTCCCACCACGTGTTGAGACCAAGGTCTGGTGCAGAGAGCCCTTCGTCCTGGGACAGGGGGCACAGCCGGAAAGTTTTATTTTTCTTTTAGAAAAAGAAAAAGAGAAATAAAGGAAAAATAAAGCAAAAATTAAAATCACCTGTAAGCAAACAAACCATAAATAACCACTCTTAACCATTTTTAATGCTTCTTTCTAACTCTTTTTTCTAATGCATAATATAAATGTTATTTTTCTGCAAATAGGAAGATAACACACAAACTGGTTTTATAACCTACTTTCTTTTCATTTCCAACTGCATTCTTTTTTATCATCTGTTTCTAGGAATTCCAGTTGTGTTGCATTGTTATAAAAGAGTACGATAAAAAAATAAAAATAAAAGAGTGTGAAAAATGATCCATGTTGGAATTTAGAAAGATGGTAATGATAACCCTATATGCAAAACAGAAAAAGAGACACAGAAGTACAGAACAGACTTTTGAACTCTGTGGGAGAAGGTGAGGGTGGGATATTTCAAAAGAACAGCATGTATATTATCTATGGTGAAACAGATCACTAGCCCAGGTGAGATGCATGAGACGAGTGCTCGGGCCTGGTGCACTGGGAGGACACAGAGGAGTCGGGTGGAGAGGGAGATGGGAGGGGGGATCGGGATGGGGAATACGTATAACTCTATGGCTGATTCGTGTCAATGTATGTCAAAACCCACTGAAATGTTGTGAAGTAATTGGCCTCCAACTAATAAAATAAAATTAAAAAAAAAG
Organism: Muntiacus reevesi; assembly: GCF_963930625.1. Classification (NCBI taxonomy): domain Eukaryota; kingdom Metazoa; phylum Chordata; class Mammalia; order Artiodactyla; family Cervidae; genus Muntiacus; species Muntiacus reevesi. The sequence goes on along the minus strand of NC_089271.1, from coordinate 143,081,385 downwards.
AATGAATATTAAATAATGAGTATTCTATAATTATTGGGTACAGAATTCTATACATATATATAAATTCAAGGTTTTTTAATATTTTAATTTTATTGAAGTATAGTTTATTTATAATGTTGTGTTTCAACTTAAATATTTTAAAACAGTGTTGTTCCAATCTTATACATTCTTGTTAATTTTTGGCCTTCTTTCTGTATCAACATGAAGATGTGTATTAAACTTTACCAATGATGATAGATTTGGTCGTATCTCCTTGTAATTCTGTCAATTTTTGCTTTATATATCTTAAGACAATATATTTAGGTGCAGACAGACTTAAATTTGTTCTGTCTTCCTGTGGATTATTCCTTTCATCAATATTCTGTGACACTCTATCTCTAATAATATTTTTTGCTTTAAATATTTTTTGATTAACATTAACATAGCTACATAAACTTTTTACTATTCTCCTGGCATATCTTTTCCCATCACCTTCCTTGCCTGTATGTTTTAGATATGATGTTTATAAACAGAATTTATATAAATTTTGGATTTGGGGTTGGAGGTTGAGGCTGTGCTGTGTAGCATGCAGGATCTTAGTTCCCCAGCCAGGGATCAAACCTGGGCCCTTTGCATTTGTAGCACAAAATCTTAACCACTGGACAACAAGGGAAGTCCCAAATTTTGGATTTTTACAATTTTTAATAATTATTTAAATCCCCCACATTTTAGCATTTCTCTTATATTTTATACGATTTTCTTCATTTTTAATAATTTCATTTATTTATTTTTGGCTGTGCTGGGTCGTCTTTGTGGTGCAGGCTTTTCTCTAGTGGTGATGGGAGGGGGGTTGCTACTCTCTAGTTTTGGTACGTGGGTTTCTCACTGCAGTGGTTTCTCTTGTTGAGGAGCACAGGCTTTAGGGCACACAGGCTTCAGTAGTTGTGGCTCCTGGGTTCTAGAGCACAGGCTCAATAGCTGTGGTACATGGGCTTAGTTGCTCCATGGCATGTGGGATCTTCCCAGACCAGAGAATGAACCTGTGTCTCCTGCAGGCAGTTTCTTTACCACTGAGCCACCAGGGAAGCCCTTGGATTTTTAAATGCAACAAAGATTCTGTCTTTAAAGTCACATGTTTTAGTCCAGTTACATTTATTTTGATTAATGATACACTTGGTTTATTAATGATTTATTTATATCACCTTATCATGGGATTTCTGTCTTATTCTGCTTTTTTCTATGCTTTTTTTCTCCTTTCTTGCTTTTTTTCTATTAATTTTCAAAATCTTTTTTTCCTTTTACTGATTTTAAAGTTATATATACATTTTTTAAAACTTCAAATGTTTAAAGTTTCTCAATAGTTCTACCCACCTTTAATGTTCCTTTACCTGCTGGGTATTTCTCTGCCTTTTCTGTACCCACCTTTAAGAAAATTTAAGGACATAGAAAGTTTTAACTAAAGCGTACCTCTCCAATTTTGTTTTCATACCCCAAATTATCCATCATCCTCATTATTTTTTTACAGCCAATGCTTATTTAGATCTACCCACATGTCTACTAATGCTTCACTCACCATTCCTTTTTCCACATCAGCACTTCCTTTCTGAATTGCATACTTTAAGTATTTCTTTCAGCGACAGTTTATGAGTTCTTGATTCTCTCAGTTCATTTCTGGAAATGTTTTCATTGCCCTCACTCTTGAACAATAATTTAGCTGGGCTTAGAAATCTAGGTTGACAGTTATTTTCCTTCAGAATTTTGAAGATACTGTTTACCTGTGTTCTGGTCTAAATTTTGTAATTTGAAAGTCTGCTGTCAATCTCATTGCTCCTTTGAAGGTAATCTATCTTTCCTCTCTGGTAGTTTTAAGATTTTTCTCTTTCTTTTGGGTGTTTTGCAGTTTGATTATAATGTGTCTGAATATATATTTAATTGTATTTATTTTGTTCAACACTTGTTTTTAAATCTTTCATCAGTCCTGGAAAATCCCCAGCCATTATGTACTAGAATATTGCCTTTCTCTCATTCTATTTTCCTTCTATTTTCTTCTTAGGCTGGACCTTTCATTCTATATTCAGTCATGTTTTCCATCTCTATTTTTCCTTAATATTGGGTAATTTTCTCAAATCTATTATCCCCCAGCTCAGTGATTCTCAGGATGCTAATCTTGCTGGTGATTGTGTCCACTGACCCCCACTCATGGTAGATAATTTATTCTTGTGGGTTTCACATATCTTCCTTAATTGGGCTTTAAAAAATTTCTTAGTCTGTGTTGAGGGAGCAGCCCTTCAGGGTGGTTTTACCTTTTCTTTTTCTGAGAGCCTCAGTATAGTTTTCCTGGTCATGCAGGTAGTTTAAATTAAAACCCAAAGCTCACATGAGTTTCAGGTCTGTGTTTTAAATTCTCAGAAGAAATTTTTTCTTCCATCTTTGACTTACCAGCTGATAAACTTACTGGTTTGCCTATACCAAAGATGTAGATTTTGTTTCTACTCCAACTTTTTATAGAGAGTACAGTCCTTCCAGGGGATCTTTAGGTTGGTTCCAAGATCTTGGGTCCAAGACCTCATCTCCTGTTCCCGTGGTTCTTTTCTTTTCTTTTCTTTTTTTGGCTGTGCTGGGTCTATGCATGGGCTTTCTCTAATTGCAGTGAGCAGGGGCTACTCTTAGTTCTCTTAGTTGCAGTGCAAGGACTTCTTATTGTGGTGGCTTCTCTTGTTGCTGAGCAAGGGCACTAGACATGTGGGCTTTACTAATTGTGGCTCATGGACTGAGTTGCCCCATGGCATGTTGGATCTTTTCAGACCAAGGATTGAAGCCACACCCCCTTCTTTGGCAAGTGGTCTCTTAACCACTGGACCACCAGGGAAGTCCCTTGTGGTTCTTAAAAGCTGAAGCTTCCTTCCCAGGGTAACCTCAGCTCTCACTCACAAGATTATAACTCTGATTTTCCATTTCCTCTTCATTTCTGGCACCTAAGAGTTTTCCTTTATTTATTGTGAAGTTAGTTATGCAATTAAAAAAATGTTTGTGTATTTTATCTTACACTCACAGAGGTTATTTTTTTGGGCTTCAAAATCACTACAGATGGTGACTGCAGCCTTGAAATTAAAAGACACTTGTTCTTTGGAAGAAAGGCTATGACAGATATAGACAGCATATTAAAAAAAGAGACATCACTTTGTTAACAAAGGTTCATTTAGTCAAAGCTATGGTTTCTCCAGTAGTCATGTATGGATGTGAGAGTTGGACTATAAAGAAAGCTGAGTGCTGAAGAATTGATGATTTTGAACTGTGGTGTTGGAGAAGACTCTTCAGAGTCCCTTGGATTGCAAGGAGATCCAACCAGTCTATCCTAAAGGAAATCAGTCTTGAATGTTCATTGGAAGGATTGATGCTGAAGCTGAAACTCTAATACTTTGTCCAACTGATGAGAGCTGACTCACTGGAAAAGACCTTGATGTTGGGAAAGATTGAAGGTGGGAGGAGAAGGGGACGACAGAGGATGAGATGGTTGGATGGCATCACCGACTCGATGGACATGAGTTTGAGCAAGCTTCGGGAGTTGGTGATGGACAGGGAAGTCTGGTGTGCTGCAGTCCATGGGGTCGCAAAGAGTCAGATGTGACTGAGAAACTGAACTGAACTGAACACAGAGGTTTGTATCAAAAGGGTTTTCAGTTAATTTAATCGGTCGTGTTGCCAAAAATGGCCAATCAGCTTTCTTAATTTAGCAAAATATTTTTAATATCTTCCCATGTTAATATTCTTCAACACAATTGTTGTAGATTGAATTTCCCAGAAATCAAACTCCAACTCAGCAACAGTATATTAGTGAGTGCTCTTGGGATCAAACCTGTGGGAGAAAGGAAAGGAAAAAAGATTGGACCAAGAGAGAAGTTGGGCTGCAATGCAGTCACAAGCACACCACATAGCAAGCTCTGGAATAATCTAGAATTGTTCCCAGTTGGAGCAAGGAGGCTGAACCTTTATACTCCATCATTGACTGGTCATTTAATGCAAGCTGATCCACGGAAGAGAGTGTAACCTTGAGGTAGGTCACTCTCTTCGGCTGAGTTCCCAGAAAAAGCAGACAGCTGAGGACAGTATGCCAGCAGCTCTGCTAGTTGCTGGAAGAGTAAGGCCTTCTGTCTTACAGCAGGATCTGTGTGCACATAATAGTGACCATGACAATGATTTTAAATGGTTTCAGAGCATCCCATCACATGTATATAACACAATTTACTGATTCTACATAACCAATAATAATGGACTAGCTATTGATAATTTTTCTGTATCAATAATACTGATAAGAACATTATTGTACTTTCTCCTTGTCCACTGTTTCCTTAAGTTAAATTCTTAGAAGTGAAATCATTAGATACACACATTTAAAAATTTTTTTTTCTTTAGCCAGTTTGCCTATCAAAATGCTTATACTAGTGTGTATTTCCCCCCAAAAATGTATGAGTACCCATTTCCCTACATTCTAAGAAATCCTGAAAATCATCATGCCTTTTCATCATCTCCAATTTAATAAGAAAAAAATAGCATCATGTCATTTTCACAAATGACCTTCTTTGACATTGTTTTGTTTTTTTCCACCTATAGCTAGTGATGCCTGTGGCACTCACTTGGGCCTGTACTACCTGTGAGGAGGCCCCATAGACAGTTACCCGTGTGTATGTGCGTGTGTTGTCATTTCAGTCATTTCTGATAGTTTGTGACTCCATGGACTGTAGCCCACCAGGCTCCTCTGTCCATGGGATTCTCCAGGCAAGAATACTGGAGTGGGTTGCCATGCCCTCCTCCAGGGGATCTTCCTGATCTGGAGATAGAACCTGTGTCTCCTGCATTTCCTGTATTGCAGGCGGATTCTTTACCCTTGAGCCACCAGGAAAGCCCCAGAGAATTCCCCAACTGGAGCCAAAGTTGTGGCATGACTGACCCTTGTGGTTGTTATTATAATTGCAAGACACACTTCTGCCACAACTATCGGGGAACTTTGAAAAAACAAGGTCTGTTACTTAGGTTCTAGACAAGGTTACAAGGTTCTGGACAGTACACAGCATGTCCAAGGGCCACAGAGAGAAGTGATGGGTAAAAAAAGAGTGTGTGGAACTGGGATTCTGCCTTTGGTGGGTTAAAGGATGAAGTATCCAACGTTCCCCTTGATTCTTCCTTCACTGGTAAACATGAGAGCAAGAATTAAAGCACAGTAAAGGAAATGTAAGCGATCAGTTATCTAGGTCACTCAGGGCTTTCTAAATTGAGAACTTCATAGGTGGGGTGGCCTGGCTCTTTATCTACTTGTGGAGCTGGCACTATGTTTATTGAAGATGGACATCTTTGAAATGGATGACACAGCAATTGAAAGCTTAACATCAAGCACATATTACAATAAAAAATGCTAATTGTTGGGGATTTACACTACAGACATACTAGTGAGGTTGAACAGTGTTTCATAACATTTATTGGCTGTTTATGTTCTTGCTTTTGAGTACTGTTTTTTTTTTCAATCATTTTACTATTAGACTATTTAACTTTTTCTTATTGATTTGTAAAATTTCTTATATTTTAAAAATATCAAGAGATTTCCCTGGTGGTGGCTCAGCTGGTAAAGAATCAGCCTGCAAAGTAGGAGACCTGGGTCCCATCCCTGGGTTGGGAAGATCCCCTGGAGAAGGGAAAAGCTACCCATTCCAGTATTCTGGCATGTAGAACTCCATGGACTGAATAGTGCATGGGGCTGCAAAGAGTCGGACACTACTGAACGACTTTCTCACACTCCCTGGTGGTCCAATAACTAAGACTCCACACTCCCAATGCAGTGGGCACAGGTTCAATCCCTGATTGCGGGACTAATATCCCGAATGCTGCAACTAAGACCCAGCACAGCCAAATTTGCTTATTTTACAAAGTGCGTGCATGCTCAGTCACTCAGTCATGTCTGACTCTTCGAGACTCCATGGACTGTAGCCTGCCAGGTCCTCTGTCTGTGGGATTTTCCAGGCAAGAATACTGGAGTGGGTTGCCATTTCCTATTCCAGGGGATCTTCCCAACCCAACTGAACTTGCATCTCTTGCATCTCCTGCATTGGCAGGTGGATTCTTTACCACTGTATCACCTATTTCCCCCAGAATATTCTTTATCTTTTAATTTTTAGTATTTTAGTAGAAAGTTTTTATCGTTATGTAGTGTTTTTGTAGACAGATTATCCATTTTATTTTGGTGATTTTAAGATTTCATCTTCTACTTTAAAACTATATCCATCTGAAGTTTATTTTAGAACAATTAAATTTCAGCCTCCTAATACTAGATTTGAGCATTATAAAATACATTTAAAACATTCACTGTCACACTCTGGCATCTCCTATTTAATTTTACCATGAAATCATCCATAAATTATGCTGTTAGAAGAACAGTTGATGATTTGTAATATATTACAGTAACAGAATTTGAGTGCAATGCACTTTTAGTCAACTCTTCTGACAAGATAATTTTTCAATGTTTCTATTTGACTTTAAAATGCATTCACATATATATGAATGGGGTATTACACTGAATTTGCACTAGTACAAATTTAAGAAGCCTCATTATAAACACTCAACTAGAGAGGTGCTGAAAAGCAACCTTTTCTCCTCATCCTGACTATGTATTGTATTGTTTGTTTCATCCTGCATGCTGAAAAGGACCTATCACCTTTCAACCTAAGCAGGGTTTTAATATAAATATACTGCCTAAATATTTCCACATTAAGGAGTGGTACGGGGGTGGAGGTAATTGAACAGATAGGTAGTAAGGGCAAAGGTAATTTTTTTGTTTACAACCTTATGAATAACTGAGAGGATACAGAGAAAGGCAAGGTCAAGGTTAACATGGAATTGTTATGCAAATAAGAAAAAGCTACCCTGCCTCATGCATTGACAAAAAAGCCCCCCAAAAGCACCCTCCCCCAAAGACCAGTAACAAAAAGGCACACTCCCCAGAAGTCAATTAGGAAGAGGCACTATACAGGGCCTATTGTGAATTTGGGGCACAATTTGCTCCCTTTTACTCAATGCCTTTGGCCCTAGGCAACTTCATGCAGTCCTTCTTCCTCTACATCCTCCATTGTTTCTTTACAATCCTTGCTGTACTAAAAGGCAGTTGAGGAATCTGAATAAAGTCTATAGTTCAGCTAATATTAGTGTGCATGCATACATACTAAGTCTCATCAGTCATGTCCAACTCTGTGTGACCCTATGGACTGTAGCCTGCCAGGTTCCTCTGTCCATGGGATTCTCCCGGCAAGAATACTGGAGTGGGTTGCCGTGTCCTCCTCCAGGGGTTCTTCCTGACCTAGGGATCGAATCTGCTTTTCTTATGTCTTCTGCAGTGGCAGGCAAGTTCTTAACCACTAGTGCCACCTGGGAAGCCTTAATATTATTTTACCAAGGTTAACATTTCAGTTTTGATAATTGTACTATGGTAATACAAGATCTTTACATTAGGAGAACCTAGGTAAACTATGAAAACCCACTACACAATTTATGACACTTCTTATGAGTCTAAAACTCTTTCAAAATAAAAAGTTTGTTCTAAAAAGTCAGTAGAGGAGGGACTTCCCTGGTGGTCCAGTGGCTAAGACTCTGTGCTTTCAGTGCAGGGGGCCAGGGTTCGATCCCTGATCAGGGAACTAGATCCCAAATGTTGCAACTAACAATTCGTGTGCCACAGCTAAAAATCCCACATGCCGCAACTAAGACCCAGTGCAACCAAATAAATGAATAAAAACAATTTTTTAAAAAAGTCAGTAGGGGATAAAATCTACTGGAGAAGGGAATGGCTACCCACTCCAGTATTCTTGCCTGGAGAATTCCAAGGACAGAAGAACCTGGCAAGCTACAGTCCATGGGATCTCAAAGAGTCAGACATGACTGAGCAAGTAACACCTTCAGAGGAGAAAAACAGCTATAGAATTATAATTATAGCATCACTACTCTGTCTGCCTTTTGTAGCTTGGGACTCTCTTTATTTTTTTCCCTTGTCACCTGTGGAGTGTTTCAAGTTTTGCTGAATACACTCCACCAATATGTTTGTAGATGACAGCTGATTTTATCTTGTAGATACAGTCTGTACAATATAAAGACATTAAAAAAACACAATGAGCTCAATCTCAATTCTTGCTAGACACTTTAGAGGTACTGTATAGAAGTATACAGTCAAAAAACCTACAGTATAGTTTGGAAAATAGGAGCAGCACATGATAAAAAAGCAAACAAATTTCGTGTCCAACTCTTTGCGACCCCATGGACTGTAGCCCTCCAGGCTCCTCTGTCCATGGGATTCTCCAGGCAAGAATACTGGAATGGGGTTGCCATTTCCTTCTCCAGGGGATCTTCCCGACCCAGGGATCGAGCCTGGATCTCCCACATCACAGACAGATGCTTTACCCTCTGAGTCACCAGGGAAGCATATATGTGTGTGTGTGTGTGTGTGTGTGTGTGTGTTAAATTGCAGGATGTTAGCAAAAATGGTAGTGTAAGGACTGCTGAAAATCCTCATCTCCATAAAAGCAGTGAGAAAACTAGCAAAAATTCTTAAGGATTAACTAAGAACTTTAGAAATTTAGCAAAAAGCTTGCAATAATCCAGGGAATGTTTATTTAAGGAACATGGCTGTATCTGAGTAAAAATAGAAAGATTTGTGTCACTAAAATTTACTGTATTCCTACCTCCACCTTTTCCCTGATTTCACAGTAACTTTGAAAATCAGTGGCCAAAATCATGGTGAAAACAAGCAGCCTAGGAGTCAGTGGAGGGAGCAAAATGAGGTTGGAGCTTGTGTTGATTAATTGTATGTGTCAACATGACTGGATCATAAAGTGCCCAGATATTTGGCTAATCATTATTTCTCGGTGTGTCTGTGAGGGTATTTCTGGTTAAAATTAGCATTTTGAATCTATGGATTCAGTAAAGCAGTTTGCCCTGCCCAGTGTGGGTGGGCATCATCCAATATATTAATTGCTTAAAAGGAAGAAAAAAGTGAAGGAAGGAAGAATTCAGCCCTTCTTGTCTGATTGCTTGAGCTGGACCATCAATCTTATCTTGCCCGCTGTGTTCCTGTGGTTCTCAAGCCTTCAGATTCAGATTGGAATTTACGTCATTAGTTCTTCTGGTTCTCAAGCCTTAGGACTCAGATTGAAATATACTACTGGCTTTCCTGGGTCTCCATATTGCAGATGACAGATCATGGGATTTCTCAGCCTCTGTAATTGTCTAAGTCAATTCCTTATAATAAATCTACATCTATACACACATATATATCTCTTATTAGTTCTGTTTCTCTAGAGAGCTCTAATTAAAGCAGAACTCCTTCAAGGTCCATACTTAGTATTACTCTGATACCTAAACAAGCAAAGACATCACAAGAAAACTACAGATAAATATTCTTTATGAATATAGATGTAAAAGTTCTGAACAAAATAGTAGCAAACTAAATCTAGCAACATATCAAAAGGATCATACACCATGACTGAGTGGGATTCATCCCAGGAACGGAAGGTTGGTTCAACAGACGAAAATAAATCAGTGTATAACATAACATATTAATAAAATAGAGGGGGAAACCACGTGATTATCTCAATAGATACAGAAAAAGCATTTGACAAAATTAAATACTCTTCATGACAAAAACATCCAACAAATTAGAAATAGAAGGAAATTTCCTCACCCTAATAAAAGGTATCTATGAAAAACCCTCAGTCAACATACTTAATGGTGAAAGGCAGAAAGATTTTCCCCTAAGATCTGGAACAAGACAAGGAGGTCCACTCTTACCACTTCTATTCAACAGTTGACTGGAAGTTCTAACCTCCAGAAAAAGAGATAAAAGTCATCCATACTGGAAAAGAAGTAGTAAAACTATTTGCAGATAACATGGTCTTGTATATAGAACCAAATCAACAGATTTTTGTATATAGAAAACCAAGACCCCTCAAAAAAAACTCATAGAGTCAATAGCTGAGTTAACCAGGGCTGTACAAAAAAAGATCAACCTACAAAAATCTGTTGTATTTCTATAAACTAGGAATGAACAACGTGAAAATGAATCAAGTAAACAATTAGCATTTACTTTGGCATGCATTTGTGCTCTGGACTATAACCCGCCAGGCTCTTCTGTCCATGGGATTTTCCAGGCAAAAATACTGGAGTTGGTTGCCATTTCCTACCCCAGGTGATCTTCCCAACCCAGGGATTAAACCCATGTCTCTTGCATCTCCTGCATTGGCAGGTGGATTCTTTACCAACGTACCGCCTAGCATCAAAAATTAAAAAAAAAATACTTATGAATAATTTTTAAAAATGTAAGACTTGTGCATGGAAAACTATAAAATACTGTTGAAAGAAATTAAAGAAGACCTACATAAGTGGAAAGACAATCCATGGTCATGGATTAGAAGACAATATTGTTAAGATGATAATATTCCCTCAAATTAATCCACAGATTCAACATAAATTCTATCAGAATCCCAGGTAGCTTATTTACCTGGGATTCTACCAATCCCAGAAATTGGTAGATTGATTCTAAAATGTATGTGGAAATGCAAGGGACTCAAAATAGCCCAGACAATCTTGAAGAAGAGAAACAAAGTTGGAGAACCCACATGTTCCAATTTCAAATCTTACTAGAAAGCTACTTTGATCAATAATGTTCAGATCTACAGATATAAAGTGGATTTAGGGTTGCCTATGTCTGACAAAAGGAGGAATGTGGAGGAATGGGCTAATGGGAATGGGGATTCTTTGTGGAGTGATAAAAATGTTCTAAAAAGTGGATATGGCTTGTGCTAAATATTATGTACTTCCTTGACATCTAAAGTGAGGAGGAATGCGTGGGTCTAATAGTCTAAAGGTAAGTCATTCTCCCCAATATACTCCTGTGCATAAGATTCCCTGAATAAATAACCTTACTTATTACAGGGGCCAGGCAAAATTCCTGCTTATCTTTAAGTAAAAGGTTTCAGCTCCCTGTCAGTCTGTGAAATTATTTAAACAAATCAATCACATTCTCATGTGGGAATCAAGGATCACTCCATCCTCCTGATATTACAAAGCTTGTCTCCCACAGTCCCTGCTTATTCATTCTGTTCCCAAGAACAATTCTGTGGCCTTCTGTGACATGCTGTGTCTTCCCATGGGGACTGAGTATATGTGATTAATAAACTGCTATTAATCTCATCTGTCCAGTGTCAGGTGTCATGTGCTTGGCAATCCCCACAAACCTGGGGTGGAACACCCTCTCTAACCAATGGGGTGAAGAGCAGGCAATAAAAATATGATTGTACCTCTTTGTGAATTATACTAAAAACCACTGGACTGTACACTCTAAAAGAGTGGATATCATGGTATCTAAACTGAACCAGGAAGAAATAGAAGATCTTAACAGACCCATCACAATGACAGAAATCAAAACTGTAATCAGAAATCTTTCAGCAAACAAAAGCCCAGGACCAGATGGCTTCACAGATGAATTCTACCAAAAATTTAGAGAAGAGCTAGCACCTACCTTACTCAAACTCTTCCAAAAATTGCAGAAGAAGGCAAACTTCCAAACTCATTTTATGAGACCACCATCACCCTAATACCAAAACCAGACAAAGATGCCACAAAAAAAGAAAACTACAGGCCAATATCACTGATGAACATGGATGCAAAATCCTTAACAAAATTCTAGCAAAGAGAATCCAACAACATATTAAAAAGATCATACATCATGACCAAGTGGGCTTTATCCCAGGAATGCAAGGATTCTTTAATACCCACAAATCAATCAACATAATACACTGCATTAACAAATTGAAAGATAAAAACCGTATGATTATCTCAATAGATGCAGAAAAAGCCTTTGACAAAATTCAACATCCATTTATGATTAAAACTCTCCAGAAAGCAGGCATAGAAGGAACATACCTCAACATAATAAAAGCTATATATGACAAACCCACAGCAAACATTATCCTCAATGCTGAAAAATTGAAAGCATTTCCCCTAAAGTCAGGAACAAGACAAGGGTGCCCACTCTCACCACTACTATTCAACATAGTTTTGGAAGTGTTGGCCACAGCAATCAGAGCAGAAAAAGAAATAAAAGGAATCCAGATAAGAAAAGAAGTAAAACTCTCACTGTTTGCAGACGACATGATCCTCTACATAGAAAACCCTAAAGACTCTATCAGAAAATTACTAGAGCTAATCAATGAATATAGTAAAGTTGCAGGGTATAAAATCAACATACAGAAATCCCTTGCATTCCTATACACTAACAATAAGAGAAAGAGAAATTAAGGAAAGAATACCATTCACCATTGCAACAAAAAGAATAAAATACTTAGGAATATATCTACCTAAAGAAACAAAAGACATATATATGGAAAACTATAAAACACTGATGAAAGAAATCAGGAGGACACAAATAGATGGAGAAATATACCGTGTTCATGGGTTGGAAGAATCAATATTGTGAAAATGAGTATACTACACAAAGCAATCTATAGATTCAATGCAATCCCTATCAAGCTACCAACGGTATTTTTCACAGAACTAGAACAAATAATTTCACAATTTGTATGGAAATACAAAAAATCTCGAATAGCCAAAGCAATCTTGAGAAAGAAGAATGGAACTGGAGGAATCAACCTGCCTGACTTCAGGCTCTACTACAAAGCCACAGTCATCAAGACAGTACGGTACTGGCACAAAGTCAGAAATATAGATCAACAGAACAAAATAGAAAGCCCAGAGATAAATCCACATACCTATGGACACCTTATCTTCGACAAAGGAGGCAAGAATATACAATGGAGAAAAGACAACCTGTTTAACAAGTGGTGCTGGGAAAACTTGTCAACCACTTGTAAAAGAATGAAATTAGAACACTTTATAACACCATACACAAAAATAAACTCAAAATGGATTAAAGACCTAAATGTAAGACCAGAAACTATAAAACCCCTAGAGGAGAACATAGGCAAAACACTCTCCGACATAAATCACAGCAAGATCCTCTATGATCCACCTCCCAGAATATTGGAAATAAAAGCAAAAATAAACAAATGAGACCTAATTAAACTTAAATGCTTTTGCACAACAGAGGAAACTATAAGCAAGGTGAAAAGACAGCCTTCAGACTGGGAGAAAATAATAGCAAATGAAGCAACAAAGAATGAATCCCAAAAATATACAAGCAACTCCTGCAGCTCAATTCCAGAAAAATAAATGACCCAATCAAAACATTGATGTATGACAAAACCCACTGAAAAAAAAAAAAAAAAAAAAAAAAAACATTGGCCAAAGAACTAAACAGATATTTCTCCAAAGAAGACATGCAGATGGCTAACAAACACATGAAAAGATGCTCAACATCACTCATTATTAGAGAAATGCAAATCAAAACCACAATGAGGTACCATTTCACGCCAGTCAGAATGGCTGCTATCCAAACGTCTACAAGCAATAAATGCTGGAAAGGGTGTGGAGAAAAGGGAACCTTCTTACACTGTTGATGGGATTGCAAACTAGTACAGCCACTATGGAGAACAGTGTGGAGATTCCTTAAAAAACTGGAAATAGAACTGCCATATGACCCAGCAATCCCACTTGGGCATACACACTGAGGAAACCAGAACTGAGACACGTGTATCCCAATGTTCATCGCAGCACTGTTTATAATAGCTAGGACATGGAAGCAACCTAGATGCCCATCAGTAGACAAATTGATAAGAAAGCAGTGGTACATATACACAATGGAATATTAGTCGGCCATTAAGAAGTATACAGTTGAGTCGGTTCTGGTGAGGTGGATGAAACTGGAGTCCATTATACAGAGTGAAGTAAGCCTGAAAGAAAAATACCAATATAGTATACTAGCACATATATATGGAATTTAGAAAGATGGTAATGATAACCCTATATGCAGGACAGAAAAAGAGACACATATGTATAGAACAGTCTTTTGGACTCTGTGGCAGAAGGCAAGGGTGGGATGATCTGAGAGAATAGCATTGAAACATGTATATTATCACGTGTGAAACAGATTGGCAGTCCAGGTTTGATGCATGAGACAGGTGCTCAGGGCTGGTGCACTGGGATGGCCCAGAGGGATGGGATGGGGAGGGAGGTGGGAGGGAGGTTCAGAATTGGGAGCACATGTAAATCCATGGCTGATTTATATCAGTGTATGGCAAAAACCACTACAATATTGCAAAGTAATTAGCCTTCAACTAATATAAACAAACAAACAATCAAACAAAAAATCAATCTTTAAATCATTGAAAAATAGACCAGATGAAAAACTTACGTGTTATTGATGATAAATTCTATAGGTTTTTAGAGGAATAGATCAGGAAAAGCTTCGTTTTAGAGATGAGTCTTGATCTGGCTTTTGAAGGATGACTGAGATTTGAGCACTCTTGGTAAGTGAAGGCCCAGAATGAGAAGTGCATTTGACAGATTTGAAGCACAGTATGCAAACGGATCTGACTAAATTGGATGATTGCTTTAGCGATTTGCAAAGAATAAATCTGGCTAGGTAGGTAGAAGAAAAATTAGAGAGGAGCTTGAAAGTCAGAAGAAGAGTTTAGCCTTGATTCAGTAAATCTAGATTTTTATCATGGAATTGACATGATATGGAGAGAAGAGGCAATATATAACTTAGTAATTAAAGAGAATAGCCTGTAGAGTCAGAGAAACTAAGAACTAAATTGTGGCTCAGACTATTTTCACCACGAATACTGTACCTTTACTAATTCACAGTGTTGAAGTTAGGTAATACCTTTGAATCTCGACATAGCAAGACATCATTGTCACTTTCTCTCATTAACTGTGCCAACATTCTCCCACTTACTGCTTGTTCTAAATATTCTTTTTTTTTTTTAAGTCTAAATGATTTAGCAACAAGACTCTGGAAAAGCTTGCTAACCTGATCCTCAGTTACATTTAAAATGCTTAGGAAAAAAATTTTTTTAAGTAGTTTGACTTGAATTGAGCTAAAATTTACCTTTCATTGGTTTTCTAGGAAATGATGTAAACAAAATGATATATTTCCTTGAAGTATTGAGAAATTAATTTTGTGATGACTTTAGCAATTGTTTTAACGGAATAGATGCCTGAGATAATGGATAACAGTTGGTGCAAACAATAGATTACCTTAAAACTTAAAAGGAAAAACTGGAAAATGAATCATCCATAGGGACTTTGAAAAGCTAGTACATATTTCTTGTAATATAGAAGACCAGGCACATATGTAGAACTGTGCACATACTCAGGAAGGACCTGAGAAAGCCATAAGCTATCATCCACTCCTGGCTGATTTGTGGTTCTGTGTAAGCAGGAAGTGTAAGTTAATGCAGAGTTGTTCTAAAGTGTTTAGATAATAGTTGACGGTGTGCCCAATGTGCTTGCAGAGCCATTTTGCAAACACTCAAAGATTTTTAGATCTAGGCAATTAAGCTGCCTTCTAAGCTAATTGAGCACAGACTTCACTGGCCATGTATGACAGAGTACAGAGCTTACTGAATTAATTCAGGAAACTCACTGAACAAGTAAACAACTACAAAAAACAGCAATAGCAACAACAACAACAACAAACCCTGGAGAGAGTAAACAACATAATTCCCAGGACTGTCAAATTATATTATTTAAAATACCTAGTATGTAATGAAAAATTATAAGACATGAAAAAAATTCTATAGCCATAACACAGGTAAAACACCAAGCAATAGAAATTGTCCATGAGAAGCCCAGACATTGGCAATACTAGAGACAAACATTTAATCAGTTATTTTAAATATGTTCAAAGAACTAATGGAAACAATTTCTTAAAAAACTAAGGAAAATTAGGAAAATAGAGTCTCATTAAATAGATAGTATAAAGAGATAGCAATTATAGAAATGAACCAAATAGAAACACTAAAGTTGAAAAGTACAATAAGTGAAATAAAATTTTTGCTAGAGAGGTTCAATAGCATATTAGGATAAAAGAGTAAATGCACATAATAGATATATTGAAATTGTCAAGTCTGAGGAATAGTAAGAAAAAAGAATGAAGGAAACTGAACAGAACCTCAGAGATCTGTGGGATATGATGAAGTATACCAACATACTTATACTGTGAGCCCCAGAAGGAAAGGAAAGAGATCAAAAGGAGGCAGAATGAATATTTGAAGAAATATAACTGAAAAATTCCTGAATTTGATGAAGAGTCTTGCTGATAAAAGAGGCCCAATGAAATTAAAGTAGGACAAACTAAGAGATCCACATTGAGACACATAATAATCAAACTGTCAAAAGACAAGGAATTTTGAAAGCAGAATGAGAGAAATTACTAAGTAAACACAAGAGCTCCTCAATAAGATAAGCAGCTAATTTCTCATCAGAAACCATGGAAGAAAGAAGGCAGTGGGATGACACATTCAAAGTGCTGAAGGAAAATTTTTAAAGGTCAACCAAGTGTTCTATGTCTGGCAAAACTACCTTCAAAATGAAGGGGAAATGAAGACACTCAAAGACAAAAATCGTGAGCATTCGTCTCTAGCAGAACTGTTTCTCCAAGAACATGAAATGGAGTTTTGCAGGCTGAAAATAAAGGACACAAGATTTTAAGTTAAATCAACATGAAGAAATAAAGGGTGCTCACAGCTACATAGAATGCTATAAAAGACAGTGTAAATGTATTTGTGCATGTAACTCCATTTTTTTCATATCTGATTTAAAAGACAACTTCATAAAGCAAAATTTATAAGTCTGTAGAACACACTATATAAAGATGCAATTTGTGACAACAATATGGATAAAAGAGGGGTGGATGAAGCAATGTAGGAGCAGTTTTTCATACTATTGAAATTCCATTGGTTTTAATCTTTTTTTTTTTCAATTTGTTGCTCTGGATCTTCACTGCAGTGTTTTCTTTTTTTGTGGAGCACAGGTTCTAAGATGCATGGGCTTCATTAGTTGTGGCACATGGGTTTACTTGCTTCACAGCATGTGGAATCTTCCTGAACCGGGGATCGAACCCATGTCCCCTGCATTGGCAGGTGGATTCTTAACCACTGAACCACCAGGAAAGCCCTCCATTGGTTTTAATCTAAACTATTTTCTTATAGATTAAGAGGTTAATTATACTGCCTAGAATCACCACAAATATACTCTAAAGTATATATAGTGGGAAAAGAAGACAAGGAATTAAAATAATACACTAGAAAATATTTAACACAGAATAATGCAGTAATTGAGAAATAATGAAATAAAAGAGCACAAGACACAGAAAAATTAGCTAAGTGACAGACACAATCCTATCTTAACAGTTATTAAATGTAGATGAATTAAACTCTCCAATCAAATGGTAGAGATTAGCAGAATGGATAAAAATCAAACTCCAATTGCATGCTGTCTTCTAGAGACTCATTTTAGATTCAAAGATAAATATGTTGAAAGTAAAAGTATGGGAAAGATATATCACTCAAACAGTAACCAAAAGATTGCTAGGGTGGCTAGACTAGTAACAGACAAAATAGACATGAAAACAAATATTATTTAGAGAGACAAAGTAGGACATTTTATAAGAACAAAATGATTAATCCAAAAAGAAGATACAACAGTTACAAATATATATTTATCTAACAACAGAAATCCAAAAATATTTGAAGCATATACAAGCAGAATTGAAGGGGAAGATAGACAATTCAACAATAATAGTTGGAGATTTTAATACACCATTATCAATTATGGTTAGAATAACTAAACAGAAGATCAGCAATAATAAAGATAAAGAAGATTTGTACAACACTATTAACCAAGAAGACATGACAAACATGGGAACACCATTCCATCCAATAACAAAATATATGCATTCTTCTCAAGTGTCCATGGAACATACTTCAGGATAGAAGATGTATTAGGTCATAAAACAAGTGTCAATAAATTCAAGAGTATCTAAATCATACAAAATATGCTTTCTGAACACAGTGGAATGAAATTAGAAATCAATAACCA
This sequence comes from Muntiacus reevesi, assembly GCF_963930625.1. Lineage (NCBI taxonomy): Eukaryota > Metazoa > Chordata > Mammalia > Artiodactyla > Cervidae > Muntiacus > Muntiacus reevesi. The sequence continues at coordinate 143,063,373 of NC_089271.1, read as the reverse complement.
AAGGAAATTTTGGGAAATTCACAATTATGTTGAAATTAAACAACCAATGGACCAAAAAAGGGTTGCAAAGCAAGTAGGAGAATTATTTCAGATGAATGAAAGTGAACACACAACATTTAAAAACTTAGGAGATGGAATTAACTCAGTACTGAGAGGAAACTTTATAGTTGTAAATATCTACATTAAAAAAGATCTCAAACTAAAAATCTTACCTTCCACCCTGAGAAACATACACACACACATACACACACACACACACACACATGAGCAAATTAAACCAAAAGCAAATAGAAGGAAGGAAATAATAAAAATTAAAAGAGAAATAAATAACATAGAGAATAAAAATACAATAGAGGAAGTCAACGAAACCAAAATTTTCTCTTTGAAAATATAAACAAAATTGACAACCTTTAGCTAGACTGACCAATAAAAAAAGAATGAAAGACTGATAGAGCTAAAATTGGAATGAAAGAAGGGATATTATCAACAACCTACATAGAAGTAATTATTACAAGGGAATACTATGAATAATTGTATGTCAGCAAAGTAGATAATCTAGATGAAATAGACAAATTCCTAGAAACATAAACTACTGAAACTGATTTGAGAATAAGTAACAAATCTGTTTAGACCTGTAACAAGTAAAGAGATTGAACTAGTAATAAGAAAATTTCCCACAAAGGAAAATTCAAGACCAGATGGCCTCAATGGTGAATTCTGGCAAATGTCTAAAGAAACATAAACAGCTATCCTTCTCAAACTTTTCAAAAAAATTGAAATGAAGGAAAACTTCCTAACATATTTATGAAATATTACTCTGATACTGAACACAAAGACATCACGCACAAAAATAAAACTAAAACCTGTTATCTTTTATGAACATAGAAGCAAAACACTCAACAAAATGTTAGCAATATGAATCCAACAACATATGAAAAGGTGTATATACCATGACCAAGTGGGATTTATTCCATGAAGGTAAGGTTGGTTTAAACACTCAACAATTCAGAAATAGAAAGGAAATCCCTCAACATGATAAAGAATATGCATGAAATACTTACAGCTTACATTATGGTGAAAGGCTGAAATGCTTTCCCTGTGAAACAGGAACAACACAAATATGTCCATTCTCACCACTTCTTTTTTTATTATTATTATTTATTTATTTATTTTTATTATATATCTCACCACTTCTATTCAACACTGTACTTCGGGTTAGGGTTAGGGTTAAGATTAGGGTTAGGGTTTGCTGGAAGTTCTAACCAGAGCAGTTCATCAAGAAAAAGAAATAAAAGTTATCCAAACTAGAGAAAACTATCTCTATTCACTGATGGAATCAATCTTACAGAAAATTCTATATAACAAAAAATCTTCTAGATCTAGTAAATTAATTAAGCAAAGTTTCAAAATACAAGATCGACATACAAAATCATGGGACTTTCCTCGTGGTCCAGTGGCTATGACTCCATGCTTCAAACGCAGGGAGCCCAGGTTTGATCCCTGATCAGGGAACTAGATCCCACTAAAGATCAGCAACTACAGATCTCGCATGCTGCAACTAAATATAAAAGAACACACATGCCGCAACAAAGATCGAAGATCTTGCATGCTACAACTAACACCTGGTACAGCCAAATAAATAAATAAATATTTTTTAAAGCATACAAAATCCTTTGTATTTCTATACAGTAGAAATGAACAATTTTTTAAAAAGGAAACAATTCCCTGGTGGTTTAGATGGTGAAGAATCTGCCTGCAATGCAGGAGATCTGGGTTCTATCCCTGGGTTGGGAAGATCCCCTGGAGGAGGGCATGGCAATCCACTCCAATATTCTAGCCTGGGGAATCCCCTTGGATGGAGGAACCTGGCAGGCTACAGTCCACGGAGTTGCAAAGAGTTAGAAACGACTGAGCCACTAAACACGCACATGCTAGAAATGAACAATCTGAAAACAATTAAGGAAAAAGTTATACAATAGAATCAAAAAGAATTATATACTTGGAAATAAATATAACCAAGGAAGTAAAAGACTTATACACTGAAAACTACAAAACATTGTTGAAAGAAATTAAGAAGACATAAATCAATGGAACAACATCTTATGTTCACAAATTGGAACTTTAAATATTGTTAAGATGATAATATCACCTAAAGCTATCTACAGATTCAATGCAGTCCCTATCAAAAGGCAACTGATTCATGTTGAGGTTTGACAGAGAAGAGCAAAATTCTGTAAAGCAATTATCCTTTAATAAAAAGTAAATTAATTTTTAAAAAAGGCAACTGCCTTTTTTTGCAAAACTGAACAAGATTATCCTAAAATTTGTATGGAATTTCAAGAAACTCTGAATAATCAAAATGATCTTGAAATAAAAACAAAATTGTAGGAGTCACACTTCTCAATTTCAAAACTTACTACAAACTATAGTAATCAAAATAGTCTGTTCCTGGCATAAGGACAGACATGTAGATCAATGAAATAGAATTGAGAGTCAGATAGAAACCCATACACTCTATGTTCAACTGATTTTTGAAGAGGTGCCAAGATGGTGCAATGGAGAAAGAATAGTCTCTTCAACAAGTGGTGCTGGGACAGTTGAACATCTACATGCAAAAGAAAGAAGGTGGACCCATACCTCACATCACATACAAAAATTAACTCAAAGCAGATCAAATGCCTAAATGCAAGAGCTAAAATTATAAGTCTCTTAGAAGAAAACATAAAGGTAAAATCTGTATAACCTTGAATTTGGCAGTGAATTATTATTAAATAAGACAAAAAACATAAACAATGAAAGAAAAAATACACAAAGTCAACTTAAACAAGATTAAAACTTTGGAGCATCAAAGAACACTATCAAGGAAGTGAAAACACAACACATAGAATGAGAGAAAATATTTACAAATCATATATTTGATAAAAGTTTAGCATAAATATTATGTATAAATTTATATAAAATATTATACATATATGTATATATTATACACAAGAACATATACATATGTTGTTATATACTAACAACAAAGAAAGACAAATCAATTTCTAAATGGGCAAAGGAGTTGAATAGTTTCTTATTGAAATAAAATATACCAGTGGCCAATAAACACATGAAGAGATGTTCAACATCATTAGTCATTAGGGAAATACAAATCAAAATTATACTCGGCTACCATCTCACACCTGGAAGGATGGCTATAATTAAAACCAAAAAGAGAAAATAGCAAGTGCTGGCAAGGACGTGGAGAAATTGGAACTCTTACACACTGTTGATAGGAATGTAAAGTAGGGGAGCCATTGTGGAAAGCATGTTGGTAGGTCCTCAACAAGTTAAATATAGAGTTACCATTTGACGCAGCAATTCCACTCCTAGAGAAATGAAAACATATGTCCACTCAAAAACTTGTACATTAATAGCAGCATTATTCATAAGAGTAAAAAAGCAGAAATAATTCAATTGCCTATGATAGGGTATGTTACATGCAATGGAATATTATCCAGTCACAAGAAGGAATAAAGTATTGGTACATGTTATTGATACAACATGGATCAACCTTGAAAACACAAAGGTTTATACAGTATATGATTCCGTTTTAATATGACATATCCAGAATAGGCAAGTTCATAGACACAGAAAGCAGATTAGTGCTTTCTAGGAGCTGGGGGTAGACAGAGGAATGCACAGTGATGGCTTAATGGGTACAGGGTTTCTTTTTGGCAGGTGGAAAATGCTTTGGAATTAGATGTTGATAATGGTTTCACAATATTGTAAATAAACTAAAAGCATTTGAAATGTACACTTAAAGCGGCTACAATCGTGATTTATAAGTTATGTGAACTCTACCTCAATATAAAAAGGATATGTGTACTGGCATAAAGATAGACATATAGATAATTGAGATTGGTAAAAACCTGTCTGCCAATGCAGAAGACATAGAGATGCAGTTTTGATCCCTGGGTTGGGAAGATCCTATGGAGGAGGACATTCCAGCCCACTCCAGCATTCTTGCCTGCAGAGTCCCATGGACAGAAAAGCCTGGTGGTTTATAGTCCCTGGGTTCGCAAAGAGTCAGACATGACTGAAGAGACTTAGCACACATGTATACACTGAGAAAGAATTGAGAGTTCAGTAATAGACCAGTACATATGTGGTCAATTGATTTCCTACAATGGTGCCAGGACTAATCAATGGGGAAAAGTAGCCTTTTCTAAAATCAGGTGTCTATCACATTGCTAAAGATAAATGATGAAGATGGGTTGAGGATTGAGGTCACAGCACCATGAAAGAGAAAGTTTCTCAGAATGTGGTCCTTGGACAACTGAGCTCAGAATCGGTTGGGGATAGATTGGGAGTTTGGGAAGGACATGTATACACTGCTATATTTAAAATGGATTACCAATAAGGACCTACTGTATAGCACAGGGAACCCTGCTCAATATTATGCGGCAGTCTGGATGGGAGGGGAGTTTGGAGAATGTATACATGTATATGTGTGACTGAGTTCCTTCACAGTCCACCTAAAACTATCATTACATTGTTTGTTAATCAGCTATACCCCAATACAAAATAAAAAGTTAAAAAAAAAACTGTATGGCTCAGGAAACTCTGCTCAATATCCTGTAATAACCTAAATGGGAAAAGAATTTGAAAAAGAATAGATAAGTGTATATGCATAACTGAATCACTTTGGTGTACACCTGAAACTAACACAACATTGTTAATCAATTATGCATGTGTGTATGCTAAGTCGCTTCAGTTGTGTCTGACTCTTTGAGACACCGTGGACTGTAGTCGAAGCCCTAATCAACTCTGCTGTGATGTGCTCAGTCGCTCAGTCATGTTTGACTCTTTGCGACCCCGTGAACTGTAGCCCACCAGGCTCCCCTGTCCATGGGAATTCTCCAGGCAAGAATACTGGGGTGGGTTGCCATGCCCTCCTCCAGGGGATCTTTCCAACCCAGGGATCAAACCCAGGTCTCCTGCATTGCAGGTGGATTCTTTACCATCTGAGCCACCAGGGAAACCCATCAACTATACTCCAATATAAAATAAAAAAATTAAATGCCAATTCCTGGGCCCTAATATAGTGAATCAGGTTTGAGGCTCAGAAATCTGCATTTTAACTAGCTCCCTAGGTAATTCAAATGCATACTGAAGTCTGAGAACAACTAATATAAAGAACAACTGCATGGGTTTTAGAGCCAGAAGAACTTGGGTTCAAATCTCAGCTCTGCCAATTAGTAGTTTAACTGTCTTTTTTTAGGTGTCACTGCTAATTTCCTACTTTCACATCTGTGTTCCTATCTCACTGGCTTAGCTCTTACACTCTGAGACCAGGGTTGATTACTTGTTATATACAGGAGTCACAATGTAAATGAACAAACCCAGGTGCAAAATCTTAATGCAAAACCTAAATCCTTCCTTCCAGCACTATCTCATCTCTCTTATCCAGTGCCTCCAACAATGCCCTGCACCCCAGGTCTGGTGCCCCTATCTCTCCTTTTCATTGGATTTTGAGTGGGCTCATCTTCCTGTTGGGGATGGGAGACATGAAAACAGAGAAGCTTCATAAAAGGGGCTTCAACCTGAACTGGGCCTTGGAAAACAAACAGGATTTCCACATGCAGAGATGCGAAAAGAAAGAATGTTCCAGAAGGAGAAAGGAGACAAGGCCAAACATTAATGTAAAGAGAGGGGTTGCTACACAGATTGAATTCGTCACTGGAACAAATCAGGAGGCTAGGCCTGGGTTTCTTCATTATTGGTTTCCTTCCAATTGTTGTTTTATGTTCATCTTTCTGATCAGCACCGGGGGGTGGGAACTTGCCCTCACTAACTTTGTTGTTGGTTGCCCCCTCAACTCCTTTCCCTTAGAGCAACCCTAACTTCTGTGTACAAACTATATGCAAAGCTGTGCTCCTTCCTGACCTTTCTAGCCTAGCTGTCCCAGTGTCAATACTCCCTTGAACCCTAGCACTAAAGCCTTTCCATAACTCCTCACGGTCACAGGAGAGGTCACATCCATTTAAGGTAGAGGACATGGAATCAGGAAAGGCTTCGCAAAGGAGGCTGTGTTTATATCAAGTATAGTTTATATCAAGTATCACTACTGTATAGTGCAGGGAACTTTGCTTAATGTTATTGTGGCAGCCTGGATGGGAGGGGAGTTTGGGTGAGGAAGGATACATGTGTGGCTGAGCCCCTTTCCTGTCCACTTGTAACTATCACAACATTTTTAATCGGCTACACTCCAATATAAAATAAAATATCAAAAAATAATGCCACACAATTTTTAGAACATCTACTAAGTGCTGTGCTAGGCTCTTAGATGCTTGTTCATTCAGCCAAATTCCCACTTAACAAGACTTTGCTGATCACTTGCCCATCATTGTACTCTGTAGCTTATGGAAATATGCTCCAAGGACTACCTGCACCACTCACCTGAATGGCATCTCATATACTACCTTCTGTATTTTTGTTGCAGTGTTCCAGGCCCTACATAATCCTTATCTTCAAAGCTTCAGGCTTATCAGGCAACTACATTAAGGGCATCAGGCGTCCCGCCTCTCCTCCAACCTACCACCACCCCCAACCACCTAGTGCCTACTCATTATCAGGGTTTTTTTTGTTGTTAATTGAGGCAAAATACATATAGCATAAAATGTTAACTGTGTTTAAGAACACAATCAGTGCCATTAACTACACTCAAATTATTGTACAATGATTACTACAATCTATCTCTAAAATATTTTCATCACCCCAAACAGAAACTCTGCACCCACTGAACAATAACTCCCCATTTCTCCCTTACTCTAGCCCCTGGTAACCTCTAGTCTACTTTCTGTCTCTGTGAATTTGCCTATTCTAGATATTTCATATAAGTGGAATCATACCATCTTTGTTCTTTTGTGTTCGTCCTATTTCATTCAGCATAATGTCTTTAAGATTCATTCATGTTTGGAGTAGGAAACGACAATCCAGTCCAGTATTCTTGCCTGGAAAATTCCATGAACAGAGGAGCCTAGAGGGCTACAATTCATGGGGTTGCAAAGAGTTGGACATGACCAAGTGCACACACACACACACACGTTGTAACATGTGTCTGATCTCCACTCTGCTTGAAGGGATTTCATTTCTTTTTATGGCCAAATAATATTCCATTGTATGTATACATATACCACAATTTGTTTATCCATTTATCCATCTATGGACATTTGGGTTGTTTCTACCCTTTGGCCATTGTGAATAATGCTGCTGTGAGTATTTGCATATAAGTATTTGTTTGAGTCTGTTTTCAGTTCTTTGAGGAATATACCTAGGAATAGAATTTCTGGGTCATATGGTAATTCTATGTTGAACTGTTTGAGGAACTGACAAACTTTTCTATAGCAGCTTCACCATTTTACATTCCCACCAACAATGCACGAGGGCTCCAATTTCTCCACATCCTCACCAACACATACCACAAACTGTAAATAGCACCTGTATTGGAAAATACACCTTTACTCTTCAGACTGGCTTATATGAAACTAAAGATGGTATCCTTAATTGTACACACTTCAACGATGAAATCTAAGGTGGAGAAACTGAAATGAATTTCAGGTCATAGTGACAACAGAGCAGAAAATCTTTGAAAGAATTGGAGATGATTGAGGAAAGAGAGATTGGTGTCCTTTGACACCCTTTCATCGACTGAATTCAAATTTATTCCAGTGACAGCATCTGCAACCGTGATAGAAAGGTTAACATTTCATAGATCACTTAACTCTGCCCATAGCCATTGAAATGAAGAGGTCAGCACACTGGGAAGAAATGACACTCTGCCACTTACATTCTGAGTGGTTCCTTTTAGCTGATTATCTTAGACCTTTTTGGGTGATACAATTTGGCCATTTCTCCCTATTTTTAAAGTACTCAGGCAATTTAGGCATTTAAATGTTCTTCCATCTGTAAGAGGTTTAATCACTTAGCCCTGCATTTTCAATCTTCTTGAATCAATTGAAGCCTTACAAAGTGTTCCTTTTAGCTAAGGTTGGAAAGAGAACAGCAGCAGCTGAGCCAACCCTATTATTTGGTATCAGAATGGAGATCAGAGTTAGTGAGGCAAGTTGGGCCTCCACCAAATCTTTTGATTCATGTTGTAGTGCCTCAAAGTGTGGCCTGGGGACAACCTGCACCAGGAACACCTGGGGATGTTGTTTTAAAACAACTCATTCAGAACCAGGGTGACCAATCATCTGGGTTTTCCCAAATGTTGGACTTTCAGTACTAAAACTGGGAAAGTGTCAGACAAATCTTCATAGGTTGTCACCCCTACCCCAGGTCTACTGAATCAGAACCACTTCTTTCTTATCAATACTGAAGTTTGAGAACCACTTCAGGGAGGAAAGCACTCTACTTCCTTCACTCCCCACTGAAGACCACTGCCTACACGCACACACAAAGCCTGCAGTTGGCTCACTGTGGCACTCACTGCCTTGGCTAACTGCTTTAACTGACATATAGGTGGCCCTTCTCCTTCATTTGGAGGACGGTGCTTTTAGGGAAATATAATGTCCAAGCAAATATCAGAATCATCACTGTTGCTTGTATCTATGTGTGAGGTGAAACAGAGAGGAGATTGTAGAAGTTCATTCTTTCATCTATTCATTCTAGGAATATTTACTGGAAAAATGCATAATATATATATGTATATGAATATGTATATATATTTTAGTGTATATATATATATATATATATATATATATATCCATATATATATATGGAGAGAGAGAGAGAGAGCCATACGTTCCTCAGAAAAAAAGAGCCTAAGTTTAGGTGTGAATATAGGCATCTATGTAGGGATTTATGTCTGGCATGTTACAGCATACAGATGGAGAACTCCCCACTTTCCTAGAAATACAACTACAGTTAGCCTTTCATATCCACAGGTTCTGCCTCTACATATTCAACCAACCACATATTGAAAAATATTTGAAAAAATTCCAGAAAGTTCCATAAAGCAAAACATGAACTTGCCATGTGCTGGCAACTATTTGCATAATATTTACATTGTTATTAGGCATTATAACCTAGAGATGATTTAAAGTATACAGGAGGATGTGCATAGGGCATATACCAATACTATATCATTTTATATAAGGGACTTGAGCATCTGCAGATTGTGGTATATGCCAGGGGTCCTGGAAACAATCCACAAAGAAATATATTATGACAGAAGCTTTGATAAATGCTGTGAACAAAATAAAATAGAGTAACATGATTGAGATAGAGAATCTGCTTTTGATTGGTTGATAAGGGAATGGTTCTCTGAGGAGGTGACATTTGAGCCAAGCTCTAAATGATAGAAAGCCAGACATTTGCAGGCTGGGAGAGAAATGTTCCAGACAGAGGGAATAGCTAGTACAGGAGCCTGAAGGCAGGAAAGTGCTTAATGTGTTGGAGAAATACAAAGAAAACTGGTGTGAGAGGAGTGTCATGAACAAAAGGGAGAGTCATATGAGAGAAGTCTGGGGAGGCAGGAAGGGTCTAAGTCTGGAGGCCTGGATTTCATTCTTTTTCTGAGTACTCGTTCAGAAAAGTTATTGGAAGGTCTGAAGCAGAGGAGTGAGATGGCCAGATTGACATTTTTAAAGAGCTCTTTGATATTTTCAGAGAACAAATCATCATAGAGTGAGAGCAGAAGCAGAGAAACCAGTTAGGGGACTATTGGCAGTAGCCAATGTCAGAGGTGGTGGTGGCTTGGAGTAAGGTGATGGGGAGTAGAGAAAAGGACAATTCTGTATGTATTTTGGAGTTAGGGTTTTGGTGATGGTTTGGAAGTTGGGTCTAAAAGAAAAGAGAAGACACAGGGTATTTCCAAGTCTCTTGACGGGTGAGTCGTGAGATCGTTTACTAAAATGGAAAGACTCAAAGAGGAGTTGGTCAGGTATCAAAAATTCAGCTTTAGACATGTAAAAGTTGAGATGCCTAATAAAATGCAAAATTGAGGTATCAAATAATCAGATATACATTCTGACTTCTGGGTGATATGAGAGTTGGAGATACAAATTAAATTTGGAGTCAACAATAGGTAGATAATAGTTAAAGCTCTGTGATTGAGTGACCTTGTCTAGGAAGAGAATGGAACAGAGAAGAGGAAGAGGTTCCTGGACTAACCGTGGAGCCTCTAACATTTAGAGGTCAAGAAGAGCATTTTGAGTGGTTACAGCAAAGAGTTACTTTGCTGATCAAGTAAACAGCAAAAGAGGCTGAGGGGCAATAAGGTGTAAGAGAAACCAGAAAAGTTTAGTGTCACTGAAACCTAGAGGGAAAAAAAGTGAGAGTTTCAAGGAGAGAGAGTATAATTATTTCCATTTTATAGATAAGGAAACTGAGGCATGGGGGTATTAGTAATCTGCCCAACGTCACATAGCTAGTAACAGAGGAGAGGGAGTTAAACCCAAACAGTCTGACTTCAGACTCTGTGTTCCAAACCACTACATCTGTGGCTCCCCAACTGTCATGTTATCAAAGTCATGTGAATGACTTGTTAACAGATTGCTGAACCCCATCTCCAGAGTTTCTGATTCAGAAGGCTTCGGATGGGGCCCAAGATCTTTCTTCTCTAACAGACTCCTAAGTTATACTGATGCTGCTGGTCCAGAGACCACACTTTGAGGATGACCATCCTTCTGTACATTACCTCGCATATGATCTATACATTGTGATAACGTTGGTATTGCTTGCTTTCTCCAACTGGCTTTGAAAGTTTCTCCCTTAGTTTGTAGGGGAAGATTAGCATACCATCCTGTCTAGAAGCATCTGAGTAAAGCACCCATATTTCTGACTAGTATAGGAGAGATCAGTTGAGCTTTAGGGCCTGAGGGATGTGGTGGGACTGGGGAAAATGATGAGCCTACCAGCTCCTTGATGTTTACTCCACTCCTATGATAGCCTAGATGGGACATTGCTAAGGCAATCCAAAGCCTGAGAAGGCAAATAAAGCCTTCAGGGTAGTCTTGTTCTTAGGACTCAAACAAGGGAGGGACTGAACCTAGAGATATCCCTTTGACAGTTGTCACATCCTTCCTCTACACTGCTCATAGTCATTTATTTCAGCTTTATAAAGGCACTAGGTAGCAAAAGCATGCAGGGCAATGGGAGGCAGAAGACTGGAAAAATTGATCCTGACCTAGGATACACATGCAAAAAAGCCTGAGGGCAAAACTGGCATGCTGTGAAGTCTAAAGGCAGAAAGTTCAAGAGTAATTGAATAATAATAAATGAACACTCATTAGAGGGGGCAAGGACACTGCTGACAGAGGCCCCAGAGAATAGTGATCAGTGTGAGCTCCCAGGAGGTTTCATCAGACCCAGCCCTACCCAACAACCTACAGCCTCCAGTGCTGGAATGACCCAGGTCATACAACCAGCAGGATAAGAACACAAGTCCACCCATCAGCAGACAGAGTGCCTGAAGTGATACTGAACTCACAGGCACCTATAAACATCCCCCTTTGACACAGCGTTGCACACCAGAGGGACAAGACCCAGATCCACCCGCCAGTGGGCAGGTACCAGTCCCTAGCACCAAGAGTCTTATACAAGCCTCAGAACCAACCTCACCCACCAGAAGGCAGATACCAGAAGCAGGAGGAACGATGAGCCTCCAGTCAGCAGAAAGGAGACCACAAACACAGAAAATTAGACAAAATGAGATGACAGACAAATGTGTTTCAGACAAAGGAACAAGATAAAATAAATGAAGAGGAGATAGGCCACCAACCTAAAAAAGAATTTAGAGTAATAATAGTAAAGATGATTCAAGATTTCAGAAAATAGTAAACGAGCACTTACTGTATGCTAGGCATTTAACATATGCTATCTCATTTCATCCTCAAAGCAACTTATGAGGTAGATATTAATATTACCCTCATTCACAGATGAGGAAACAGACTCAGTAGCCTAAGGTCACAGCTAGGAAGTGCCAAACCCTTCATTCAAACCTAGATCTAATTCCAAAGCTCTTGTTCTAAAGCAGTACACTCTAAAATGATGAAAAAACAATATTTTCTAGATGACCTCTGTATAAATAAAATGCAGGAGAGCAGCATGGCTTAAGGAAGGACTAGCCTGGAAGACTAATTAAGGCTGCCAGATCTATTTGAGATAGCCTGTCAGTGCAAGACCCTGGGCCAGTGACTTCTATACTGTCGTTGTTTTAAAACCACTAGATTTATAAAAGGACAAACAGTTCATCAATAAGAATACTATGTGTAAGAAGAAGTGTGTGAAATGAGACAGGAAACATGACCAAGAAATGCTTGGCAAGATGCACATAACACATAGCAGCAAAATGGGGGCAAGTGAAAAAGTATAGGCACATAAGTGAAGACATTAATGAAGAAAAAGGTTGGCGCTAAAGGATGAGACATCTGGCAGAAGCAAATAGATGAAGGGACTTTATTACATTGGAGAACTCTGAGGTCAAGCAGCTTCTTTTCTTCTTTCTTTTTTTTAAGCTTCTCTGACATTTTAATTGGACATTTAATTCAGAATTGTAAATTCACATGCAGTTGTAAGAAATAATACTTTGTCTGATTTCTCCAGAGGGTGACATCTTGAAAAATTATAATATTACAATAAGGATGTCAACATTGATATAACCTACCAATCTTACTCAGATTTCCTCAATTTTCTTATACTCTGTGTGTGTGTGTGTGTGTGTATAGTTGTATACAATTTCATCACCTGTGTAAGGCCATGTATTCATCATCACAGTCAAGACACTGAACTTCCACCACCACAAAGATCCTTCCTGTGGCCATTGATAGCCAAGCTCGCCTTCATCTTTCACCATAGTCCCATCCCTGACCCCTGGCAACCACTAACCTGCTCTCCATCTCCATACTTTCATCAGGAATGTCATATAAATGAAATCATATAGTGTGCAAGTTTTCGTGATTGGCTTTTTTTTACTCAGTATAATTTCTCTGGAGATTCATTCAAGTTACTGTGTATATCAGTAGTTTGCTTCTTTCTATTGATGAGTAGTATTCCATGGTATAGATGTATGACAGTTTGTTTAATGATTCATCTGTTGAAGGACATCTGCGTTTCCAATTTTTGGCTATTATGAAAAAAGCTGCTATGAACATTCATGCACAGGTTTGAGTGTGAATATAAATTTTCATTTCTCTGGGATAAATGCCCAGAAGTGCACTCACTGGGTGGTTTTATAGTGGCAAGTTTAATTTCTTAAGAAAATGCCAAATGTTTTCCAGAGTAGCTGTAGCATTTTACATACCCACCAGCAATGTATAAGTGATCCAGTTTCTCCACATCTTCACCAGTATTTGGTGGTCTCACTACCTTTTTGTTGTCATTGCTATTGTTGTTAGTCATTTGAATGCATGTGTAGTGATGTCAATATTTTATTTTTTAAAAACACAGACTTGAAAGGAGAAGCTGTTTTGAAATTCCTTTGAGATAAGACCTCTTATAGTTTCAGTTTAAGCATCCTGACTGGTTTTGGCTGGGAAGCCATTTTGAACTTTGCAATTAAAGATCTCCACTCATACAGGAGCCAGTAGCCCTAAAACTACAAACTAACTGCTTAGCTTCTACTAGGCCCAAAGAAAAACTGAGCGAGCTACAGGAGATTCATCTAGGGTAATCAGAAGAGCCAGGCAAAGAAGGGATATCAGGAAAGATTTTCCAGGACTATATTCACAAATGATAACTTCTCCACTTTATTCCATATTCCCCTCTGAGGGGGACAGCAGTATGGTTTACATGCTCCAGGAGAGAACTAGGTTGTAAAGGCAACATGAAGAGAGCCGATTCTGCACATGTATTCTTAACCGTGTGTTCAGTGACCTTATGTTGGTAACTGCCATGGTGGGAGTATTTACACCACAGAAATTGGTAAACACTGCAAATCAGAGCACATTTTTATCCAGGGAATTGGTTGGTAAACATTAATTAGCACAATGTTGTGCATTTCTTTCCAAAGCGTGTTCTCAATCATTAAAAGGAAGAAGATAAGGAAATATTAATTGAGCACCTACTATATTTATTAGCTCATATAATTCTCATGACAACTTTATGAGATAGGTATTATGTTACTCATATTACAGATTAGGAAACAGATTCAAGACATTAAGTTTTGTTTGTTTGCTTGTTTTTGGTCATGCCTTGTGGTTTATAAGAACTTAGTTCCCCGACCAGGGATAGAACCAGGGCTCATGGCAGTGAAAGCACTAAGCCTAATCACTGAACCACCAGGGAATTTCCAAGACATTAAGTACATTATTAATGTTGCATGTCAAGTAAATATCCGAGCCCTAATTCAGTCTTGCTCAATATAGTCTAAGTTCAATACACTGGCTCTCTACAGAGGAGGAGACATTATATATCAGAGGGAAGTGATGAGGCAAAACTTAAAAATTTTCCTTGACGTTAATTTTCTTTTCTTTTTTTTTGGCTGTGCCACATGGTTTGCAGGATTTTAGTTCCCTGACCAGGGATCAAACCAGTGCTCCCTGCAGTGGAAGCACTGAGTCCTAACTACTGGACCACCAGGGAATTCCCAACCTGAACATTAATTTTCAAAAAATAAAGTTAATTAAAAGGAAAAACAAGTCTGCCTCTGGCATTGTGTAGCACATTAGTTTATCTAAAATATATTTATATTCTTATCTAAATTGTATTTACATATATGTAGTCCAGCTGTAGTGGACATATTAACTATGGTTTTGGTCTACTTTTTCCTACTTCTCTTCTTCTGGTTCCATTGGAAAACACTTCCCCCTCTCCATATGACCCTAGTAAAGCTCACAAGAACTCTGGCCTCCCCCAACCACAGGTATAACTGAGCCAATGAGGATCCTTCTCAGGACCTGTCTTTTTTTAAAGTATAATTGATTTACAATGTTGTGTTAATTTCTGGTATATAACACCATGGTTCATTTATACACGCACACACACACATATATTTTGACAATATTGATTCTTCCAATCCATGAACACAGTATATTTCTCCATCTGTTTGTGTCCTCTTTGATTTCTTTCATCAGTGTTTTATAGTTTTCTATGTATAGGTCTTTTGTTTCTTTAGGTAGATATACTCCTATTTTATTCTTTTTGTTGCAATGGTGAATGGTATTGTTTCCTTAATTTCTCTTCCTGTTTTCTCATTGTTAGTATATAGGAATGCAAGGAATTTCTGACACACACACATATATATCCTTTTTCAGGTCCTTTTCCCTTATAGGTTATTACAAAATATTAAGTACAGTCCTCTGCACTATACAGTCGGTCTTTGTTGGTTATGTATTTTATATCTAGTTATGTGTATATGTTAATCCCAAGCTTCTAATTTATCCCTCCACGACTTTTCCCCTTTGGTAACCATATGTTTTTTTTCTACGTCTGTGGGACTATTTCTGTTTTGTGTATCAGTCATAAAAAAAGAATGAAATCATGCCATTTGTGGCAGCATGAATCCAACTAGAGATTATCATAATAAGTGAAGTAAGTCAGACAGAGAAAGACAAACATCATATGATACTGCTTAGAAGTGGAAACAAAAAAAACAGATACAAATGAATTTATATACAAAACAGAACTAGGACTTGCTTGTTAAAGCTAGGGGAAAAGAGGCTCTTTTCCCTTCTCGGGTTGCTTACCTAGGACATTGTGAGTTTGGGGCTCCTATAGCATCATCAGAACTGTTGCAGTCTTGGCTATGTTATTTTCACATGGTACACGAGATGGCTTCCTGCAGTAGGTTTCTCAGTTAATTGAGCCAATAAAGTATCATCCCCATCTTCTGTGTGTGTGTGTGTTTAATTAAGATGAGCTGAGTTTTCTGTACATCTGTGTCTCTTTTTCATCATTTGTTACCAAGAGTCCCATCTCTTCTGTGACTGCTTCAGCTTTCTATGAATTCTTACAACCCAACTATCTATACTAGCTCTGTTCAATAGAAGGGAAATGAGCCACATTTACATATAACTTTAATACTTCTAATAGCTACATTTTAAAAGGTGGAAAGAAATAGGAGAAATACACTTAACATGTTTTATTTAAGCCAATATATTTTTAAATTATCATTTTAAACTATGACCAATATAAAAATTCTTAGTGAGATGATTTACATTCTTTACTTTGTCCTGAATCTTTGAAATCTGGTGTGAATTTTATATTCATGGCACAGCTCAGTTTTAACTAGTCACATGTCTGTTGCTGAATAGCCATGGCTACATATTAAACTACTCAAATTTATACTATATACTTTGGCACCTAATCATATATCATGATATATTGCTACTTAAATGTTTCATGTGTAAATGTCTAACTTTTCCACCTAACATGTAAGCTCCTTTAGAACAGAAATGTCACCTTAAAACTATTTTATGACCCACTCCTGGGCATATATCCAGAGAAAACCATAATTCAAAAAAATACATGCACTCTAATGTTCATGGCAGCACTATTTCCAGTAGCTAGGATATGGAAGCAATCTAAATGTCCATCAACAGAAGAAAGGTAAAGAAGATATGGTACATATATACAATGGAATATTACTCAGCCATAAAAAGAACAAATCAATGCCATTTGCAGCAACATGGATGGACCTAGAGATTGTTATACTGAGGGAAGTAAGTCAGACACAGAAAGACAAGCATCATATGATATAGCTTATGTGTGAAATCTAAAGAAAAGGCTACAAATGAACTTATCTACAGAACAGAAATAGAGTTATAGATGTAGAAAATAAACTTGTGGTTGCCAGGGGGTAGGGGGAAAGGGATAAATTGGAAAATTGGTACTGACATATTTACACTACTATATTTAAAATAGATAACTACTAAGGACCTACTGCATAGCACAGGGAACTCTACTCAATATTCTGTAATGGCCTATATGGGAAAAGAATCTTTAAAAGGGTATATATATATATATATATATATATATATAGAGAGAGAGAGAGAGAGAGAGAGAGAGAGACATATAACAGACTTATTTCACTGTACACCTGAAACTAACACAACATTGTAAATCAACTATACCTCAATAAAAATTTAAAAATAAAAAGCATTTGGGAATAAGAAAAAAAAATTCTTCTATGGCCATCAAGTTTTAGCACGGCATTACACTAAAAAAGTGGAAAGTCAAGAGATACCTGGAGTAACAGGAAAGTTTGGCCTGGGAGTACAAAAATGAAGCAGGGCAAAGGCTAAAGAGTTTTGCTGAGAGAAAGCACTGGTCATAGCAAACACCCTCTTCCAGCAAGCACAAGAGATGACTCTACACATGGACATCACCAGATCGTCAATACTGAAATCAGATGGATTATATTCTTTGCAGTCGAAGATGGAGAAGCTCTATACATTAAGGAAAAATAAGACCTGGAGCTGACTGTGGTTCAGATCATCAGCTCTTTATTGCCAAATTCAGGCTTAAATAGAAGAAAATAGGGAAGGCCACTAGGCCATTCAGGTATGACTTAAATCAAATCCCTTATGATTATACAGTGGAAGTGACAAATAGATTCAATGAATTAGATCTGATAGACAGAGTGCCTGAAGAACTATGTGCATAAGTTTGTAACATTGTACAGGAGGCAGTGACCAAAACCATCCCCAAGAAAAAGAAATGCAAGAAGGCAAAATGGTTGTCCAAGGAGGCCTTACAAATAGCTGAGAAAAGAAGAGAAGTGAAAGGCAAAGAAGAAAGGGAAAGATATACCCAACTGAAAGCAGACTTACAGCGAATAGTTAGGAGAGACAAGAAAGCCTTCTTAAGTGAGCAATGCAAAGAAATAGACAAAAACAATAGAATGGGAAATACTAGAGGTCAAGAAAATTGGAGATACCAAGAGACTATTTCATGCAAGGTGGGCACAATGAAGGACAGAAACAGCAAGAACCTAAGAGAAGCAGAAGAGATTAAGAAGAGGTGGCAAGAATACACAGAGGAACTATACAAAAACAGTCTTAATGACCCAGATAACAATGATGGTGGTCACTCACCTAGAGCCAGACATCCTGGAGTGTGAAGTCAAATGGGCCTTAGGAAGCATTACTACAAACAAAGCTGGTGGAGGTGATGGAATTCCAGCTGAGCTATTTTAAATCTAAAAGATGATGCTGTGAAAGTGTTGCACTCAATATGCCAGCAAATTTGGAAAACTCAGCAGTGGCCACAGGACTGGAAAGGTCAGTTTTCATTCCAATCCCAAAGAAGGGCAGTGTCAAAGAATGTTCAAACTACCATACAATTATGCTCATTTCACATGCTAGCAAGGTAATGCTCAAAATCCTTCAAGCTAGACTTCAACAGTATGTGAACCAAGAACTTCCAGATGTACAAGCTGGTTTTAGAAAAGGCAGAGGAACCAGAGATCAAATTGCCAATATCCGTTAGATCATAGAAAAAGCAAGGGAATTAAAAAAAATCTACTTCTGCTTCATTGACTACGCTAAAGTCTTTGACTGTGTGGATCACAACAAACTGTGGAAAATTCTTAAAGAGAGATGGGAATACCAGACCACCTTACCTATTTCCTGAGAAACCTGTATGCAGGACAAGAAGCAATAGTTAGAACCAGATATGGAACAATGAACTGGTTCAAAATTGGCAAGGGAGTATATCAAGGCTGTATCTTGTCACCCTGCTTATTTAACTTATATGCA
Source organism: Muntiacus reevesi (assembly GCF_963930625.1). Classification (NCBI taxonomy): domain Eukaryota; kingdom Metazoa; phylum Chordata; class Mammalia; order Artiodactyla; family Cervidae; genus Muntiacus; species Muntiacus reevesi. The sequence goes on along the minus strand of NC_089271.1, from coordinate 143,044,690 downwards.
GGGTACATAATGCGAAATGCTAGGTTGGAAGACTCACAACCTGGAATCAAGATTGCCAGGAGAAATATCAACAACATCAGATATGCAGATGGTACCACTGTAATGGGAGAAATCGAAGAGCAACTAAAGAGCCTCTGGATGACGGTGAAAGAAGAGAGAGAAAAAGCTGACTTAAAACTCAACATTCAATAAACTAAGATCGTGGCATCTGGTCCCATTACTTAATGGCAAATAGAAGGGGAAAAAGTGGAAACAGTGACATATTTTATTTTCCTGGACTCCAAAATCACTGCAGATGTTGACTGCTTCTGCTGCTGCTAAGTCACATCAGTCGTGTCCAACTCTATGTGACCCCATAGACATCAGCCCACCAGGCTCCCGTCCCTGGGATTCTCCAGGCAAGAATACTGGAGTGGGCTGCCATTTCCTTCTCCAGTGCATGAAAGTGAAAAGTGAAAGTGAAGTCGTTCAGCAGATGGTGACTACAGCCACGAAATTAAAAGACACTTGCTTCTTGGAAGAAAAACTGTGAGAAACCTAGACACCGTATTAAAAAGCAGAGACATTACTTTTCCAACAAAGGTCCATCTAATAAAAGCTTTGGTTTTTCTAGTAATTTTGTACGGATATGAGAGTTGGACCTTAAAGAAGGCTAAGTGCTGAAAAATCGACACTTTAGAATTGTGTTTCTAGAGAAGACTCTTGAGAGTCCCTTGGACAGCAAGGAGATCAAACCAGTAAGTTGTGAAAGAAATCAACCCTGAACATTCATTGGCAGGACAGATGCTGAAGCTGAAGCTGAAGCTCCAATACTTTGGCCACCTGACATGAAGAACTGAGTCATTGGAAAAGACCCTGATGCTGGGGAAGATTGAGGGCAGGAGGAGAAGGGGGCAACAGAGAATGAAATGGTTGGATGGCATCACCGACTCGTTGGACATGAGTTTGAGGAAACCCCAGGAGATAGTGAAGGACAGGGAAGCCTGGTGTGCTGCAGTTTATGGAATCACAAAGAGTCAGACATGACTTAGCGTGACTGAACAACAGCAATGCTAATAGTAGGTAATAGATGAATAAGTGATTTTGATTGCATCATAGAATGAGCAGAGGGTTGTAATTCACACCTTAGTAAAGAAATGTGACTGAGAAACATACTGCAGGTCCACTGGAGATATGTCAGGATGACTTCTGCAAATGTTTCTCTGATAGCAAATTATCAGACCCCAGGCAAAGGAGATAAGGACCAAAGTGATAAGAATGCTTTCCATTCAGTTCAGTTCAGTTGCTCAGTTGTGTCTGACTCCTTGTGACCCCATGAATTGCAGCATGCCAGGCCTCCCTGTCTGTCACCACCTCCTGGAGTTTACTCAAACTCATGTCCAACGAGTCGGTGATGCCATCCAGCCATCTCATCCTCTGTCGTCCCCTTCTCCTCCTGCCCCCAATCCCTCCCAGCATCACGGTCTTTTCCAATGAGTCAACTCTTCACATGAGGTGGCCAAAGTACTGGAGTTTCAGCTTCAGCATCAGTCCTTCCAATGAACACCCAGGACTGATCTCCTTCAGGATGGACTGGTTGGATCCCCTTGCAGTCCAAGGGACTCTCAAGAGTCTTCTCCAACACCACAGTTCAAAAGCATCAATTTTTCGGCGCTCAACTTTCTTCACAGTCCAACTCTCACATGCATGACCACTGGAAAAACCATAGCCTTGACCAGATGGACATTTGTTGGCAAAGTGATCTCTGCTTTTTAATATGCTATCTAGGTTGGTCATAACTTTCCTTCCAAGGAGTAAGTGTCTTTTAATTTCATGGCTGCAGTCACCATCTGCAGTGATTTTGGAGCCCAAAAAAATAAAGTCTGACACTGTTTCCTCTCTCCCATCTATTTCCCATGAGGTGATGGGACCAGATGCCATGATCTTAGTTTTCTGAATGTTAAGCTTTAAGCCAACTTTTCCACTCTCTTCTTTCACTTTCATCAAGAGGCTTTTTAGTTCCTCTTCACTCTCTGTCATAAGGGTGGTGTCATCTGCATCTGAGGTTATTGATATTTCTCCCAGAAATCTTGATTCCAGCTTGTTCTTCTTCCAGCTCAGCATTTCTCATGATGTACTATGCATATAAGTTAAATAAGCAGGGTGACAATATACAGCCTTGATGTACTCCTTTTCCTATTTGGAACCAGTCTGTTATGATTCTCAAATGAAAAGTGCTAAATTCAAAGTGTTAAATGAGTATCCTTTTCCACTGCCATTCCATTTTATAGATGAGAATATTAAGGTATAAGATGAGTGATTTCTACCTCTGGTAGTGTGTAACCAGCAAATTATTAGCATCTGAGCACAGAGGCCATTTATTTTGCCTCATATAAGCCACTGCTTTTCAAAAAAAAAAAAAGCAGTGGACAATGTTGGAGGGGGTGTTAGGGTGAGGAAAAGGTGGTGGAGAGAAGAAATCAATTTATAGCATTTTCCCTAGTGTACATTCTCCATCTCCACTCTATCACACACACGCATGCGTGCACACACACACACACACACACTCTCTCTCTCTCTCTTTCCATCAATACATCAGTGATTGATTCATCAGAGTTCAAACGAAGTCTAAGATGTCTAGTGCTCCTAAATCTTACCAGACCTCCCCCTGAACACAAATACTCAACTTCAAATAACCCTTCAGATCAGTTGGTCATTCATTGTTTTCATTCATTAATTTATTTGGTATATATTATATGCCAGGCACTATGAAGGCTATAAAAATCAAAGATGCAATCTCTTTTCACACAGAGCTCAATATATTGTGAGTGTGTTTGTGTGTTGGGAGGTGGCAATGATAGCAGAGATTATTCACTATAATGCTGCATGATAAACACTAAAGAAGAGCTATGTCCATCATGTTATTATGGAATGTGGTGTAGCAGTTTTTAGAATAAAGTGAAGTTTAAGCAAGTGGTTCTCAAAGTGTGGTCCCTAAACCATCAGATTCAGCTCACCAGATAATTTTTTAGAAATGCAACTTCTTGGGCCTCATCCCAGACCTACTGAATCAGAAATTCTGGAGGTGGGAGTCAGAAATTTGTGTTTTAACAAACCACTCCAGGTGTTTCTTATGCATACTAATATTTGAGAATCACTAGTTTAAAAGGGACAAGGCTATGGAATGAAATAGTGTGATTCTATAGTGCAATTATATATATATATATATATATATATATATATATATATATATATATATAGGCTCAAACAGTAAAGAATCTGCCTGCAATGCAGGAAATCCGGGTTCAATCCCTGGGTTTGGAAGACCCCCAGGAGAAGGAAATGGCAACCCACTCCAGCATTCTTGCCTGGTGAGTTTTGTGAACAGAGGAGCCTGGCGGGTTACAGTCCACAGGGTCACAAAGAGTCAGATATGACTGAGTGACTAAATTTCACTTTAAAATTTCATTTAAAACCATTGACCTAACCTTAACTGAATGCTTTCAATATGTATTTATATATATATATACATATATATATTTGTAAGTACATATAATACATCTCTGATAATAGGGGGTACTTCTGGATAAGGGATTAGTTTACAGGGTAAGGAGGTAGATAAATGAGCTTTTATCTTTTCCTGAATTATTTGAATCCTTTAAGAATATATTCATATATTAATCGAGCAACCAAAAAGGAAAAAAATGCTATTTTAAGATTTTTTAAATACTCTGGAATACAAAGGAAAGAACATTAAATCTTTCCAGAGGAGGTAGCTTTTGAACCAGGTTCTGGGGCTCTCCTAGTCTTTGCTCTACATCCAGCCCTGTGGCTCTCCCATGTCTAGAACATAGCTCAATTTTTTTTGTATCCTTGTCCTTTCAGATGACAGAAGCATCTCCAGAGAAGCTACAATGTGATTTCTTAAATAGTAGAGTGGGTCACCTATTAGTCCCCAAACTTCAAGCCTTAGAGAAAGCAATAAGCTAAAATCCTGAGGTGAAGATTGAATTGGAAAGAAAATGTGACTGTCTTTCCAATAGAAAGAAACTGCCCTCCATCCTGTTTTTTAACAGTTATGATGCTCTGAGTAGTAGCATATTAGGGTGAATGAAAAACATAAAGCAAAGATCATTATTGATTCACCCTGGACCAGGCTCATTCAAATTCAAGATGGAAAGGCCCTTAGAGAGCCATCCATGTCCTTGTCTTCCAGTGTTCAGTGACAAACAATTTTGGGGAAAAAAGCATGCCCTTTAGAAGGCCAAGCCCTGCATCCCATTGACCTACTCTCTTTCACAGTCTGTTCTGGTTCTTTTTTAGCTGATGATACTAGTGGGAGGTGACAGAGGGAAAATAACAATAGTAAGATTCACCCAGAGCCCCTAGCAGGAACATGGCCTTTTCAAGTTATAAAGATAAATAACTATCTAAGCCACATTCTAGGGAGTTTGTTTCCAGTAAAGTGAATCTGAGGAGAAAAAAAATAGTCACATTAACCTCTGACACAGCTTTCCAGGCAAAAGCTTTCATAACTAAGGGCCAATAAAATGATGGCAGGAAGAAGCTCTGTAGAATGGGCCAGGTTGCCCTATATAATCAAGAAGGGTAATGAAACCAACAGGCTGGGGAGGAGCCCTATCATTATGATCATTTTCTGACTGCCTGAATATTAGAGAAATGGACAGATGCATCCCAGAGTTAATTAACTTGATAGGTTGTGGAGAAATGGACAATTGCAAAGTTTCTCTTGCTTCCTAAAAGGTCTGAGATGGAGAAACAACACAACATGCTGGGAATTTTGACTTTGAAACCAGGGTTGTTTGGACTAAAAGAGCTTCTGGTGCTTTAGATACTAGCAGGAGGTAACTCTCAGTTAACAGAGAGCAGAAGGACTTAAAGATTGAAGAGTCCTCCTTGAAAGAGAATTTCTTTGATTTGAGTCATGAATTTTGCTCCAATCTGAGTGTGATATAGGATGCTTGCTCTCTGCTAAAGCATGTCAAAGCTGGTAACTGAGCTCAGAAAACTAATTGTCACTCAAATGATTTGCCTTAATATGGAGATGTTGAATTTCATCTATTTTTTGAGATAGTTTTTATCAGGCTAGAAATATTTTTAAATGTTAATTGGAGACCCACTATGTGCATAGCACTTCTTGAATTCTATAACAAATACAAAGAAATAGATGTCAAAATATACTCTCAAGGACATTATAGAACAATTCAGGAGGGACAGTAGAGGATGAGTTGAGCTGGCATACATGAAGAGTTAACACTACTATGGTACAAAAGCAATTCATGATTTAGTGACAGAAAAGTAATACAAAAATCAGGATAAGAATGGAGAAATCTCTGTGGATGGGACAAATCAGAAAAGTTTTGGGGAGAAGAAATTGAACGAGGTGTTAATAAGCATAGAATGAATGCTTTTTGTGTGTCTCAGAGGTTTACTATGAGGCCAGGTCACAAGTGATGGCCATTGGTAATTGATCTAGTGCAAAATTATAAAGTAAAAGTTTCTCTTCCCTGCCTTTTCATTCTATCCCTTTCCCTAGACAGTGTCTAATACTTTTTAAGTTAGCTAGGAGATAAGGGATAGCATCCAAGTTGTTGCCCTCTATTTAACCCAACTCACCTGTCCTATGTCCACATTTTTCTCAAAATCCACCTTCTCCTTGGAAACCAATTAAAGCTAAGGTGGTTATGATCTCTAAGTCTTAGTATGATGGTGGTGATTTAGTTGCTAAGTTGTGTCCGACTCTTGCGATCCCATGGACGGTAGCCTGCCAGGCTCCTCTGTCCATGGAATTTTCCAGGCCAGAAAGAGTACTAGAGTGGGTTGCTATTTCCTTGGGTTGCCATTTCCTTCTCCAGGGGATCTTCCTGACCAAGGGATCGAACCCAGGTCTCCTACATTGCAGGCAGATTCTTTACCAACTGTGGCTTAGTGTGATACTCTTTCCAAACAGCATTTTGGAAAACTCCCATTGCTAGCTTACCATGCTAGATTGCACTGTTTAATTTTTATAACAACCTGGTGAGATGTTGCATTCTTCCAATTTGTCAGATGAGTAAACTGAGGCCAGAGAGGTGAAGTAAACTGAACAAGTTAAATTTATCAGTGAAAATGTCAGAGTAGGGAATTCCAAGGGTCCATCCTTCCACCAAAACAGCAAATAAATGGGCAAAAAGTGTCAGAATCTACTCTATTGGAGCTCTGGAACCTAATCAAATGTTTATAGCAACCAAGCAAGTGTTTAATCAAGAAAAATTGGGGAATGAATCTTTGTAGAAGAGCTTTGTGATTTTCTACTCACTAACCAACTACTAAGTTAAATGAACAGAAACTTCAATAGTCATGGGCTTCCCTCATACCTCAGTTAGAAAAGATTCCGCCTGCAATGCAGGAGACCCTGGTTCAATTCCTGGGCTGGGAAGATCCCCTGGAAAAGGGATAAGCTAACCCCTCCAGTATTCTTGGGCTTCCCTTGTGGCTCAGCTGGTAAAGAATCTGCCTGCAGTGCAGGAGACCTGGGTTCGATATCTGGGTTGGGAAGATCCTCTGGAGAAGGGATTGTGTCCTGGAGAATTCCATGGACTGTATAGTCCATAGGGTCACAGAGTCAGACACAACTGAGTGACCACAACTGAGTGACTTTTACTTTCACTTTTAACTTCAATAGCCATGCACAACAATGGATATAGAGTTTACAAAATTAGTTCAGAAAAGCTACTAAACAAGCAAACAAGAGCAAACACAACAGGGAACAACAGAAAACTATGTGGGGCAGGAGAGGGGGAAATATAACTTCAAGAGTTGCCATAATAGTCAAAGTGTTTAGTGTTCAACAAAAAAAAATTACAAGGCATGCAAAATAAATAAATGCATACATACATAAAAGTAGATCTCTTACAAGGAAAAAAAAAAAAAAGGATTAATAGAATCTGTCCCTGCAGAAACCCAAACACTTAACTTATTAGAATAAGACTAAATCAACTAACTTAAATATACTGAAAAGATAAAGGAAACCAGGTATAATGAAATAAAGGAAACCATGAGAAAGATGTCTCATCAAATGTTCAGTCCCTCAGTCATCTCTGATTCTTTGTGGCCCCATGGACTATAGCCTACCAGGCTCCTCTGTCCATGGAATTCTACAGGCAAGAATACTGGAGTGGGTTGCCATTTCCTTGGGGATCTGATCTTCCCAACTCAGGGAATGAACCCACGGCTCTTGCATCTCCTTCATTGGCAGACAGATTCTTTACCGCTAGTGCCACCTGGGAAGCCCCGTCTCACCAAATAGATAATATGAATAAAGAGACTGAAATTATAAAAAGGAACCAGATGGGAATTTTCAGGTTAAAAATGATAACAACTGAAATTTAAAATTCCCTAGAGGAGTTGAATAGTAGATTTCAATCAGTTTCAACTAGTAGATTTTCAATCAGTAGATTTCATAGTACTATTTCAATCTACTATGAATTGAAATAATAGATTTCAATTCACTGAAGAAGATGAATAGGTGAAGATAGGACAATTTAACTTATCTAGTCTGAGGAGCAAAAAGAAAAGGGAATGAAGAAAAATGAATGATGACTTGGAGACCTAGAACACTGTTAAGTGTACAGTCATATGCATAAGAGTGGTCACTGAAGGAGATGGGGGTGTAGAAAGAATAGCTGAAGAAATAATTGCCAAATTCAATTATATTAGGGCAGAAATAAATGCAAAAGAAACTAAAGAGACCATAGCAAAAATCAACAAAGCTAAAAGCTGGTTTTTTGAAAAAATAAACAAAATTGACCAACCGTTAGTAAGACTCATTAAGAAACAAAGGGAGAAGAACCAAATTAACAAAATTAGAAATGAAAATGGAGAGATCACAACAGACAACACTGAAATACAAAGGATCATAAGAGACTACTACCAGCAGCTCTATGCCAATAAAATGGACAACTTGGAAGAAATGGACAAATTCTTAGAAAACTATAACCTTCCAAAACTGAACCAGGAAGAAATAGAAGATCTTAACAGACCCATCACAATGACAGAAATCAAAACTGTAATCAGAAATCTTTCAGCAAACAAAAGCCCAGGACCAGATGACTTCACAGATGAATTCTACCAAAAATTTAGAGAAGAGCTAACACCTATCTTAATCAAACTCTTCCAAAAAATTGCAGAAGAAGCTAAACTTCCAAACTCATTCTATGAGGCCAACATCACCCTAATTCCAAAACCAGACAAAGATGCCACAAAAAAAGAAAACTACAGACCAATATCACTGATGAACATAGATGCAAAAATCCTTAACAAAATTCTAGCAAACAGAATCCAACAACATATTAAAAAAATCATACACCATGACCAAGTGGGCTTTATCCCAGGAATGCAAGGATTCTTTAATATCCACCAATCAATCAATGTAATACACCACATTAACAAATTGAAAGATAAAAACCATATGATTATCTCAATAGATGCAGAGAAAGCCTTTGACAAAATTCAACACCCATTTATGATTAAAACTCTCCAGAAAGCAGGCACAGAAGGAACATACCTCAACATAATAAAAGCTATATATGACAAACTGACAGCAAGCATTACCCTCAATGGTGAAAAATTGAAAGCATTTCCCCTGAAATCAGGAACAAGACAAGGGTGCCTACTCTCACCACTACTATTCAACATAGTTTGGAAGTGTTGGCCACAGCAATCAGAGCAGAAAAAGAAGTAAAAGGAATCCAGATAGGAAAAAAAGAAGTGAAACTCTCACTGTTTGCAGATGACATGATCCTCTACATAGAAAACCCTAAAGACTCTACCAGAAAATTACTAGAGCTAATCAATGAATATAGTAAAGTTGCAGGATATAAAATCAACACACAGAAATCCCTTGCATTCCTACACACTAACAATGAGAAAACAGAAAGAGAAATTGAGAAAACAATACCATTCACCATTGCAACAAAAAGAATAAAATACTTAGGAGTATATCTACTTAAAGAAACAAAAGATCTATACATAGAAAACTATAAAACACTGATGAAAGAAATCAAAGAGAACACAAACAGATGGAGAAACATACTGTGTTCATGGATTGGAAGAATCAATATTGTCAAAATGCCTATAATACCCAAAGCAATCTATAGATTCAATGCAATCCCTATCAAGCTACCAATGGTATTTTTCACAGAACTAGAACAAATAATTTCACAATTTGTATGGAAATACAAAAAACCTCGAATAGCCAAAGTAATCTTGAGAAAGAAGAATGGAACTGGAGGAATCAACCTGCCTGACTTCAGACTCTACTACAAAGCCACAGTTATCAAGACAGTATGGTACTGGCACAAAGACAGAAAAATAGATCAATGGAACAGAATAGAAAGCCCAGAGATAAATCCACGAACCTATGGACACCTTATCTTCGACAAAGGAGGCAAGAATATACAATGGAGAAAAGACAACCTGTTTAACAAGTGGTACTGGGAAAACTGGTCAACCACTTGTAAAAGAATGAAACTAGAACACTTTCTAACACCATACACAAAAATAAACTCAAAATGGATTAAAGATTTAAATGTAAGACCAGAAACTATAAAACTCCTAGAGGAGAACATAGGCAAAACACTCTCCGACATGAATCACAGCAGGATCCTCTATGACCCACCTCCCAGAATCTTGGAAATAAAAGCAAAAATAAACAAATGGGACCTAATGAAACTTAAAAGCTTTAGCACAACAAAGGAAACTATAAGTAAGGTGAAAAGACAGCCCTCAGATTGGGAGAAAATAATAGCAAATGAAGCAACAGACAAAAAATTAATCTCAAAAATATTCAAGCAACTCCTGCAGCTCAATTCCAGAAAAATAAATGACCCAATCAAAAAATGGGCCAAAGAACTAAACAGACATTTCTCCAAAGAAGACATACAGATGGCTAACAAACACATGAAAAGATGCTCAACATCACTCATTATCAGAGAAATGCAAATCAAAACCACAATGAGGTACCATTACACGCCAGTCAGGATGGCTGCTATCCAAAAGTCTACAAGCAATAAATGCTGGAGAGGGTGTGGAGAAAAGGGAACCCTCTTACACTGTTGGTGGGAATGCAAACTAGTACAGCCACTATGGAGAACAGTGAGGAGATTTCTTAAAAAACTGGAAAGAGAACTGCTATATGACCCAGCAATCCCACTTCTGGGTATACACACCGAGGAAACCAGATCGAAAGAAACACGTGCACCCCAATGTTCATTGCAGCACTGTTTATAATAGCCAGGACATGGAAGCAACCTAGATGCCCATCAGTAGACGAATGGGTAAGGAAGCTGTGGTATATATACACCATGGAAAATTACTCAGCCATTAAAAAGAATTCATTTGAATCAGTTCTAATGAGATGGATGAAACTGGAGCCCATTATACAGAGTGAAGTAAGCCAGAAAGATAAAGAACTTTACAGCATACTAACACACATATATGGAATTTAGAAAGATGGTAATCATAACCCTATATGCAAGACAGAAAAAGAGACACAGATGTACAGAACAGACTTTTAGACTCTGTGGGAGAAGGTGAGGGTGGGATGTTTCAAAAGAACAGCATCGAAACATGTATATTGTCTATAGTGGAACAGATCACCAGCCCAGGTTGGATGCATAAGACAAGTGCTCAGGCCTGGTGCACTGGGAAGACCCAGAGGAATCAGGTGGAGAGGGAGGTGGGAGGGGGAATCGGGATGGGGAATACATGTAACTCCATGGCTGAATCATGTCAATGTATGACAAAACCCACTACAATATTGTAAAGTAATTAGCCTCCAACTAATAAAAATAAATGAAAATAAAATAAATAAATGAAAAAAAAAAAGTCCCAATTATAATGAAAAACATGTATCTACATGCAGAGTAAGATAAAGAACTCCAAAAAAGGATAAATCAGGAGATCACATTATAATCAAACTGTCAAAAGAAAAAAATAACTCAGAAATCGGCAAAAGAGAAGTATTAATAACTCACATACAAAGGATCGTCAATAAGATAAGCAGCTAATTTCTCATCAGAAACTATGAAAGCCAGAAGGCAGTGAGAAGACATCTTGGAAGCTAGAGCATGTTGCTACATGAAATAAAATGAAAATAAATGACAGTCAACCAAGAATTTTATAGTGTATTTGGCAAAAATAAAGAAGAAATTGTCATTCCCAGATAAAAATCCTAGAGAGTTCACTACTAGTAGGCTTGTCTTATAAGAAATGCCAAAGGGAATCTTTCACGCTGAAATAGAAGCACACTAAACATAGCTCAAATTCACATGAGAAAATAAAAATCACTGGTAATGATAAATACATAAATATCAATTCAATATTACTTTATTTTTGATTAGTATATCCTCTATTTTTCCTACGCAACTTAAAAGAGAAATACATAAAGCAATTACTATAAATCTATGTTGCTAAATTCAAACAGTATATATACATAACATATGACCAAAACAATATGAAGGGGGAGGACAGAGCTTTATAAAAGAAAAGTTTTTATAGACTAGTGAAATAAAGTTGGTATTAATTTCAACTAGATTGTTATAGATTCGGTTCAGTCAGTCAGTTCAGTCACTCAGTCTTATCCAACTTTTTGCAACCCAAAGGATTGCAGCACACCAGGCTTCCCTGTCCATCACCAACTCCCAGAACTTGCTCAAACTCATGTCCATTGAGTCAGTGATGCAATCCAACCATCTCATCCTCTGTCATCCCCTTCTCCTCCTGCCTTCAATCTTTCTCGGCATCAGGGTCTTTTCCAATGAGTCAGTTCTTTGAATCAGGTGGCCAAAGTATTGGAGTTTCAGCTTCAACATCAATCTTTCCAGTGAATATTTGGGACTGATTTCCTCTAGGATGGACTGATCTCCTTGAAGTCCAATGGACTCTCAAGAGTCTTCTCCAACACCACAGTTCAAAACCATCAATTCTTCGGTGCTCAGCTTTCCTTATAGCCCAAATCTTACATCCATACATGACTATTGGAAAAACCACAGCTGTGACTAGATGGACCTTTGTTGGCAAAATAATGTCTTTATTTTTTAATATGCTGTCTATGTTGGTCATAGCTTTTCTTCCAAGGAGCAAGCATCTTTTAATTTCATGGCTGCAGTCACCATCTGCAGTGATTTTGGAGTCCAACAAAATAAAGTCTCTCACTGTTTCCATTGTTTCCCCATCTACTTGCCATGAAGTGATGGGACCAGCTGCCATGATCTTGGTTTTCTGAATGTTAAGTTTTAAGCCAACTTTTCCACTCTCCTCTTTCATTTTCATCAAGAGGCTCTTTAGCCCTTCTTCGCTTTCTGCCATAAGGTGGTATCTGCATAACTGAGGTTATTGATATTTCTTCCTGGCAATCTTGATTCCAGCTTGTGCTTCATCTAGCTCGATATTGCACATGATGTACTCTGCATAGAAGTTAAATAAGCAGGGTGACAATATACAGCCTTGACATACTCCTTTCCAGATTTGGAACCAATCTTTTGTTCCATGTCCAGTTCTAAGTGTGACTTCTTGACTTGCATACAGATTTCTCAGGCGGCAGGTCAGGTGGTCTGGTATACTCATCTCTTGAAGATTTTTCCACAGTTTGTTGTTCCATTCTTTTTGTTGATCTACGCAATCAAAGGTTTTGGCATAACCAATAAAGCAGAAGTAGATGTCTTTCTGGAATCCTCTTGCTTATTTGATGATCCAAAGGATGTTGGAAATTTGATATCTGGTTCCTCTGCCTTTTCTAAATCCAGCTTCAACATCTGGAAGTTGACGATTCACAAGCTGTTGAAGCCTGGCTTGGAGAATTTTGAGCATTACTTTACTAACGTGTGAGATGAGTGCAATCATGTGGTAGTTTGAGCATTCTTTGGCATTGCATTTCTCTGGGATTGAAATGAAGACTGATCTTTTCCAGTCCTGTGGCCACTGTTGAGTTTTCCAAATTTGCTGACATATTGAGTGTAGCACTTTCACAGCATCATCTTTTAGGATTTGAAATAGCTCAACTGGAATTCCATCACCTCCGCTAGCTTTGTTTGTAGTGATCAAAGGCCCACTTGACTTTGCATTCCAGAATACCAGAATATTGGGCTCTAGGTTAGTGATCACATCATGTGGTTATCTGGGTCATGAAGATCTTTTTTCTATAGTTCTTCCATGTATTCTTGCCACCTCTTCTTAATATCTTCTGCTTCTGTTAGGTCCATACAATTTCTGTACTTTATTGTGCCCATCTTTGCAAGAAATGTTCCCTTGGCATCTCTAATCCTCTAGAAGAGATCTCTAATCTTTCCCATTCTATTTCTTTGCATTGATCACTGAGGAAGACTTCTTATCTCTCCTTGCTTTTCTTTGGAACTCTGCATTCAAATGGGTATATCTTTCCTTTTCTCCTTTGCCTTTTGCTTCTCTTATTTTCTCAGCCATTTGTAAGGCCTCCTTGGACAACCATTCTGCCCTTTTGCATTTCTTTTTCTTGGGGATGGTCTTGATCCCTGTCTCCTGTACAGTGTCATGAACCTCCATCCATAGTCCATCAGGCACTCTGTCTATCAGATCTAGTCCCTTGAATCTGTCACTTCCACTGTATAATCATAAGGGATTTGATTTAGGTCTTACTTGAATGGTCTAGTGGTTTTCCCTACTTTCTTATATTTAAGTGTGAATTTGGTAATAAGGAGTTCATGATCTGAGCCACAGTCAGCTCCCGGTCTTGTTTTTGCTGACTGTATAGAGCTTCTCCATCTTTGGCTGGAAAGAATAGAATCAATCTGATTTCGGTATTGACCATCTGGTGATGTCCATATGTAAAGTCATCTCTTGTGTTGCTGGAAGAGGGTGTTTGCTATGACCCATGTGTTCTCTTGGCAAAACTCCATTAGCCTTTGCTCTGTTTCATTTTGTATTCTAAAGCCAAATTTGCCTGTTAGTCCAGGTATCTCTTGACTTCCTGCTTTTGCATTTCAGTCCCCTATGATGAAAAGGACATCTTTTTTTGGTGTCCGTTCTAGAAGATCTTGTAGGTCTTCATAGAACCATTCAACTTTAGCTTCTTCAGCATTACTGGTTGGGGTATAGACTTGGATCACTGTGATATTGAGTGGCTTGCCTTGGAAATGAACAGAGATCATTCTGTCATTTTTGAGACTGCACCCAAGTACTGCGTTTTGGACTCTTTTGTTGACTATGGTGGATACTCCATTTTTTCTAAGGGATTCTTGCCCACAGTAGCAGATATAATGGTCATCTGAATTAAATTTGCCCATTCCGGTATATTTTAGTTCACTGATTCCTAAAATGTTGTTCACTCTTTCGATCTCCTGTTTGACCACTTCTAATTTACCTTGATTCATGGACCTAACATTCCAGGTTCCTATGTGATATTGTCCTTTACAGCATCAGACTTTACTTCCATCACCAGTCACACCCACAACTGGACACTGTTTTCGCTTTGGCTCCATCTCTTAATTCTTTCTGGAGTTATTTCTCCACTCTTCTCCAGTAGCCTAGTGGGCACTTATCGACCTGGGGAGTTCATCTTTCAGTGTCATATCATTTTGCCTTTTCATACTGTTCATGAAGTTCTCAAGGCAAGAATACTGAAGTGGTTTGCCATTCCCTTCTCCAGTGAACCACATTTTGTCAGAACTGTCCACCATGACCCGTCCATCTTGGGTAGACCTACATGGCATGGCTCATAGTTTCACTGAGTTAGACAAGGCTGTGGTCCATGTGATCAAATTGGTTAGTTTTCTGTGATTGTGGTTTTCAGTCAATCAGCCCTCTGATGGTGAAGGATAAAAGGCTTCCTGTTGGGAGAGCCTGATTGTGGGGGAAACTGGGTCTTGTTCTGATGGGCAGGGCCATGCTCAGTAAATCTTTAATTCAATTTTTTGTTGATGGGTGGGGCTGTATTCCTGAGATCAAACTATGGTGAAGGTAATGAAGATGATGGCGATCTCCTTCAAAATGTCCTGTGCATGCACTGCCACACTCAGTGCCTCCAACCCTGCAGCAGGCTACCACCATCCCACGTCTCTGCCAGAATCCTGGACACTCACAGGCAAGTCTGGGTCAGCCTCTTGTGGGGTCACTGCTCTTTTCTCTTGGGCCCCAGTGTACACAAGATTTTTTTTGTGCCCTCCAAGAGTTTATTTCCCCAGTCCTGTGTAAGTTCTGTAATCAAATCCCACTGGCTTCCAAAGTCAAATTCCTTGGGGGTTCTCAGTTCCTTTGCCAGATCCCCAGGTTGGGAAATCTGTTGTGGGTCCTAGAACTTTCTTAACAGTGCGAGAATTTCTTTGGTATAATTGTTCTGCAGTTTGTGGGTTGTCTGCTCAGTGGCTGTATGATGGGGCTAATGGCAACCTCCTCCAAGAGGGCTATAGGTTAAGATGTTAATTATAATCCTTAGGAAAAGTTAAAAAATTTATTTAGTAAAATATGGACTTCCCTAGTGGCCCCGTGGCTAAGACTCCACACTCTCAATGCAGGGAGCCCAGGTTCAATCCCTGGTCAGTGAACTAGATGCCATATGCTGCAATTAAGATTTTGCATGCTGCAACTAAAGAGCACACATTCCACAAATAAAGGCTCCCAAATGCTGCAACTAAAAGAATCTGCATGCCACAGAGAAGCTTGAATATTTCATGTTGCACAAAACATCCAGCAGAGCCAAATAAATAAATACTTTGACTTTTATATAGTAAAATAAATGAGAATTGAATCTAATTCATATAATAAAAAATATCTAGCATAAAGAAGGCAGTAACAAGAATTGGTAAAATGATGTAAGATATATAGCAAACAAATACCAACGTGGCAGAGGTAAGTCCTTCCTTGTAAGTAATCTCACATTAAACATAAATGGAGTAAACTCTCCAAATAAAATGGGCAGAGTTTGGAAGAATG
Source organism: Muntiacus reevesi (assembly GCF_963930625.1). Classification (NCBI taxonomy): domain Eukaryota; kingdom Metazoa; phylum Chordata; class Mammalia; order Artiodactyla; family Cervidae; genus Muntiacus; species Muntiacus reevesi. Next base: position 143,028,745 of record NC_089271.1, on the reverse strand, counting down.
GATAAAAATCATGAAGCAGACAAGAGATTCAATTTAGTACCAGAGACACACATTGGTTGAAGGTAAAAAGATGGGGTAAGGTATTCCATGCAAACAGTAACCAAAGAGGAGCTGGAGTGGTTACTAATACCTGACAAAACAGACATTAAGACAAAAATTGTTACAAGACACACAAAAAAAGGGCATTATATAATGGTAAAAGGGTCAATCCATCTATATATAAACATATATATATATATATATATAGCTAACAATAGAGCCCCAAAATATGTAATACAAAAAACTGATAAAATGGAAAGGAGAAATGCATAGTTCAATGATAATTGTTAGAAACTTCAACATCTCAATTTCAATAACAACTAGGCAAAAGATAAGCAAGGAAACAGAAGACTTAAACAAGTAAACAAAACAGATCTAAAAGAATGTGCAAAGAGTCAGACATGACTGAGCAACTGAGCACGCACAGATAAAAAATTGACAGACTTTAGCTAGACAGACTAAGAAATAAAGAGAGGAGGCTTACACCACTAAAATCAAGTGTGAAAATAAGGACATTACTACTGACTTTACAGTAATAAAAAGAATTATAAAAGAAAAACCCATGACCAGATGTTTCACTGGCATATTTGATTAAATGTTCAAAGAATAATTAAAACCAATCCTTCTCAAATTCTTCTGAAAAAAGAGAACACTTCCTAACTTATTCTAAGGCCAGCATTACCATGACACCAAAGCCAGACAAAGACTTCCAAAAAAAGAGAAAAGTACAGACCAATATCCTTCATGAATATAGTTTGAGTAATCCTTAACAAAATACTAGAAAACTTTATCTAGCAGCTTATTAGAAGGATTATACACATGTACAAGTGAGACTGATACCAGGAATGCAAGAGTGTTTCAACATATAAAAATCAATCAATAAAATATACCATATTAAAAGAATGAGGAGGGGGGAAAGCACATTATCATTTCATTCAATGCATAAAAAGCATTTGACAAAATCCAGTACCCTTTCATTATTAAAAAAAAAAACTCAACAAACTAGGAATACAAGGGTACTTCCTTAACCTGATAAAGAGGATCTATTAAAAATTCAAAGTTAAACAAAATTCAAAGTTAACATCATACTTAATCGTGAAAGAATTTCACCCTAACATCAGGAACAACACAAGAATGTGTGATCCCATCATGCCTATTTAACATTATACTGGAGGTTCCAGCTACTGACATTACACAAGAAGAAGAAATATAAGTCATCCAAATTAAAAAGGAAGTGGCAAAACTATCCCTATTTGCAGATGATATGATCTTACATATAGAAACTCCTAAAGAATCCATATACAAGGAAACTGTAAGAGCTAATATATGAATTCAGCAAAGTTGCAGGATACAAAAATCAGCTGTACTTCTATACACCAGAAATGAACAATCTGAAAACCAAATTAAGAAAATTCTATTCATAAAAGCATTAAAAAGAATAAAATATTTAGGAACAAATTTAACCAAGGAGGTATAAGACTTATAAACGTAAAACTTAGAAATATTGTTGTAAGAAGACCCAAATAAATGGAAAGGCATCCCATAGTCATGAATTGGCAGACTTAATGTTAAGATGACAGTAGTATCCAAACTGATCTACAAACTCAAGGCAATCTTTATAAAAATTCCAAAATTTTTTTTTATAGAAAGACATAAACTGATCCTAAAATTCATTGAATTGCAAGTGACTTTGAATAGCCAAAAGAATACTGAAAAAGCAGCACAAAGTTGGCAAACTATTCCTGATTTCAAAACTTACTACCAAGCTACAATAATCAAAGTACTGCAGTCCTGGCATAAAGATAGGCATAGAGATTAATGGAATAGAATTGAGAGTCCATAAATAAACCCATACATCTATGGTCAACTGATTTACTGCAAGTGTTCTAAGACTATTCCATGGGGAAAAAAGAACCTTTTCAGTAAATCGGGCTGAGATAGTTGAATAATCACATGCAAAAGAATGAAGTTAGACACTTACCTCACTCCATATATACTAGAGTTCTCCAGTGAAACAGAACCAATAGAATATAATGTTGGATAGCAGACGTGAGAGCACACCTTCTTGTGTTCTTCCAGATTGATAGATGATGGAGGTGGAGCAAACTGGAAACTCAGGAAAATGTAGTTCCAGTCCAATTCTAAAAGCTTGAGAGAACTAATGGTATAGTTCCAGTCCAAAGGCTGGTAGACTTGAGATCCAGGAAGAGGTAATATTTCATCTTGAATCCAAAAGCAGTAAAAAGGCAATGTCCCAGTTCAAAGGCAGGAAAAATTCTTTCTTCTTGAGAAGAATAAAGTGTTAGCTGCTCAGTCATGTCCTACTCTTTGCAATCCAATGGACTGTAGCCCTCCAGGCTCCTCTGTCTATGGAATTCTCCAGGCAAGAATACTGGAATGGGTAGCCATTCCCTTTTCCAGGGGATCTTCCTGACCCAGGTATTGAACCCAAGTCTCTCCCATTGCAGGCAGATTCTTTACTGTCTGAGCCACCAGGGAAGCCCATGGCCTTTTTGTTCCATTCAGGCATTCAACTGATTTGATGAGGTCCATCCACATGAGCAATTAACTTTATCTTTTAAATTGGCAGAGGGCAGTCTACCAATTTAAATGTTAGTCTTATCCAAAAACACCCTCAGAGAAACACCCAGAATAATGTTTAAGCAAATATCTGGGCTCCTGTGATCCAGTCAAGCTGACACATAAAATTAACCATTACATCACATTAGAAACAAACTAAAAATTGATCAAAGACCTATGTAAGAGCTGAAACTATAAAACTGTTAGAAGACATAGATGTAAATCTTTGCAACCTTTAATTTGACAATGGATTCTTTAAAATAACATCAAAAGCAAAGTAATAAAAATAGATAAGTGAGGTTTCATCAAAATTAAAAACAGCATCAAAAGACATTATCAATAAAACTAAAAGATAGCACATAGAAGGCAAAAAAATCATAAATTATGTATCTGAAAAGGGTCCAATATCCAGAATACATAAAAGAACTCTTACACTTCAACTACAAAAAGACAAACAATCTGATTTAAAGATGGACAAAGAATTTAAGTAGATATTTCTCCAAAGAAGATATACTAATGGCCAATAAGCACATGACAGCATTAGTCATTAGGGAAATGCAAATCAAAACCACAGTGAGATATCACTTCATACTCATTAATCGCAATAACTAATAATTATTAAAATTTAGTAATAATAATAATTAGTGGCAATAATTAAAAAACAAAACAGAAAATAACAAGTGTTGATGAACATATGGAGTAACTGGAGCCCTCATACATTGCTGGTGGGGAATATAAAATGGTGCAGCCACTGTAGGAAACAGTTGGGGAATTCCATGAAGTGTAGAAAACAGTTGGGGAATTCCATGAAGTGTTAAACATAGAATTGCCATATGACCCAGCAACTCCACTGTTAACCACATACCCAAGAGAAATGGGTATATGCTTAGAATATGGAAATATGGAAACATGTCCACACAAAAATTTGTACATGAACATTCATGGCAGCATTGTTTTAATAGCCCCATAGTGGGAACAACCCAAATGTACATGAATTGATAAATGGATAAACAAAATGGCCATTCAATGGAATATTATTTAGCAATAAAAAATGAAGTGCTGATATATACTACATCAATGAACCTTGAAACCATTATGCTAAGTGAAAGAAGCAAAACAGGAAAAGTTAAATATGGCATGATTCCATTTATATGCACTATCCAGAATAGGACAGTCTCAACTAAAAGCAGATTTGCAGTTGCCAGTGACTGAAGGAAGCCAGGAAAGGAAAGTCACTGATTAGTGGCATGGGTTTCTTTTTGGTGTGATCAAAATATTCTGGAATTAGAAAACAAAGAGGTTATGCATCATTTTGAATGTACTCCAAGAGACTGGATTGTATACTTTGATATAGTTAAAATGGATAATTTTATGTTGTGCGAATTTTACCATAATAAAATTGAAAAGATTCAAATAATCCAAATCCATCTTGATAAGATAGATTTTATGGGGGGAATCTTACAAAATACAGAGAAAGCGGATCATCATTCCCAAGTTGGGCTTCGTTGCTCAGTCATGTCTGACTCTTTGCGACCCCATGGACTGTAGCCCTCCAGGCTCCTTAGCCCATAGGATTTTCCAAGCAAGAATACTGCAGTGGGGTGCCATTCACTTTTTCAGGGGATTTTTCCAACCCAGGCATCAAACCTGGGTCTCCTGCATTGCAGGCAGATTCTTTAGCAGTTGAGTCACCAAGAAAGTCCCAAAGTATGTTGCTAATCTGGACAGAGGTTGGCATTCTATGGTATACAGGCCAAATCTGACCAACCTAAAACATTTACTACAAATAAAATATTGCTGATCCTGAGCTAGGGTGATGATGAACAATAATCCCTCATGTTTATAGAGGGCATTTCAGTTTACAAGGCACATCCACATTCTCAGCTGACTTCAAAATAATGTTGTGAAGTAGGCGAGGTGTTGCTCTTCCTTACAGAGGAGGAAACTGAAGTTTGGAGAGGTTAAGCTACTCAATAAACTGTGGAAAATTCTGAAAGAGATGGGAATACCAGACCACCTGACCTGCCTTTTGAGAAAACTGTATGCAGGTCAGGAAGCAACAGTTAGAACTGTACATGAAAAAACAGACTAATTCCAGATAGGAAAAGGGGTACATCAAGGCTGTATATTATCACCCTGCTTATTTAACTTATATGCAGAGTACATCATGAGAAATGCTGAGCTGGAGGAAGCACAAGCTGGACTCAAGATTGCCAGGAGAATTATCAATAACCTCTGATATGCAGATGATACCACCCTTATGGCAGAAAGTGAAGAAGAGCTAAAGAGGCTCTTGGTGAAAGTGAAAGAGGAGAGTGAAAAAGTTGGCTTAAAACTCAACATTCAGAAAACTAAGATCATGGCATCCGGTCCCATCACTTCATGGCAAATAGATGGGGAAACAGTGGAAACAGTGGCTGACTTTATTTTTGGGGGACTCCAAAATCACTGCAGACGGTGATTGCAGCCATGAAATTAAAAGACACTTACTTCTTGCAAGGAAAGTTATGACCAACCTAGACATCCATTACTTTGTCAACAAAGGTCCGTCTAGTCAAGGCTATGGTTTTTCCAGTGGTCATGAATGGATGAGAGAGTTGGACTATAAAGAAAGCTGAGTGCCAAGGAATTGATGTTTTTGAACTGTGGTGTTGGAGAAGACTCTTGAGAGTCCCTTGGACTGCAAGGAGATCCAACCAGTCCATCCTAAAGGAGATCAGTCCTGGGTGTTCATTGGAAGGACTGATGTTGAAGCTGAAATTCCAATACTTTGGTCATCTGATGCAAAGACTTGACTCATTTGAAAAGATCCAGATACTGGGAAAGATTGAATGCAGGAGGAGAAGGGGATGACAGAGGATGAGATGGTTGGATGGCATCACCGACTCGATGGACATGGGTTTGGGTAGACTCCGGGAGTTTGTGATAGACAGGGAGGCCTGGTGTGCTGTGGTTCATGGGGTTGCAAAGAGTTGGACATGACTGAGCGACTGAACTGAACTGAACTGAACCTTGCTCTGCAATTTGCTAGAACTCAGATGGTCTGAATGTAATTCATTGTTCTACCCCTGCAGCCGATTGCCTTTCTGAACACGTTGGAACAGTAACTAAAGGATCTGTGAAAATACAATACAATTTAGGCTTGACAGATCAACCCAAGGTTGAGAAAAAGGCCAATAGGGCTTTGGCTCACTATTGCTGGGATCTTTCTCTCTCACTCTCTTAGCTTTATATCTCCACCGGTGATGGTTATATATTTTTTTAAACGAAATGCCACCCATATTGAAGGGATCAGAAACTGTCAGGCCAAAATCTTTCAAGTGTCGTAGTGTTGGACAGTTTGCCATATTTCAAGCACATCAGGTCAAACAATACAATAAAAATGGATTGTTTTGTGATATGTCTCTTTATAGGAGCCATGACATTCACTCCTTCCCTTCATGTCCTGCATCCAACCTGCAGCTTCAGCTGTCTTCTGGACGGCATATCATGCAGTCGCTATTCTGTCTTCCCATTAATTAGCCTGAGGTCACTCTGCAATCTGTTAGTGAGGAGGAGTAGGTGGCAATTGATATAACTATTTCCTAATAGGCCCTCGGCCCCTGAATCAGCAGCTTCAAAGATGGGTTCCCTACCTCAAGGTCAGTGTTTTCTCACACCATCCTTCATCCCACATGTACCTAGCTTAGTACAATTTCATGCACTGTTCACAGACGATCTTTAATCTTCTCCAGTCAGTTCCGGATTATGGTCACATGTTGTGGGGGAAGCAGCACTGCATGCACTGTTGATTCAGGTGCTCAAGGGCCATGAAGTAAATGACTGGCCCTACTGGAGGCTCTGTAATAGAATTGTGAGGGGTTTATAATTATATCTCTCCATACAGGTCAGTTAATTAATCAGCCCTTCCTACATATTTCCATTAGGTTCCTCTCACTAGGTAAGCCATTTTACTCACAGCATGTAGCCTCTCCATTCAATTCTCTTTCTGCTGTCTTCTCAGGTCTTCTTTTCACTGAGGGGCCAGCATAACCTCTCCCCAGGTACTCACTTAAAAACTTCAGGCCCTTCCATTCTTTGGGGCCCTCATATAGATGCCAGATTACCGGTTAAGGTATTTGTGTTTTGAATTTAATCCACATGGCCAAAGTCCCCTGATTTTATTTTTTAGAAGCAACTTCAATTCCCCCACCTGATGTTTCAATTGTATCCCTGGCCTCGAGGATACCTTAATTTGTGTGTATTCATTAGAGGAACGAATTTAAAACCCTTTCTTTGCTTTCACAGCTGGACCTGTGATCTTCTTGCCTTTAACACCTGAGTTCTAAATATCCTTTAGGGACAAATATTATTATTAATAGTAGCCTTTCTTCCATCTAGACAGTCCCAATATCTTGGACTTTTTGGTTTATTTTTTCATGCAAAGACCTTGTCTTACCAGCACCACTAGTACATCTGGCAGTGCACTACCTTAGATTCCCATCAGTTTGTAGCATCCATCTGCACCTCCTCCTTGTTGTCTTCTAAATTTCCCTCACTCTTGCTGGACTCAACCCTCTATATGTTCAGTTGCTAGGATATGAGTCCTAGGTCTTTCTTTTTAGTCAATGCTCCTGCCTCTTTGTGGGGAGGGATTGAGATTGAAATAGCCTCCCTGGTTCTGCCTCTCAAAATTCTTCCCTAGTTGATGATGTCACTCTGTTGTGCTCAGGCTTCAGCAGAAGTCTTCTTGGTTTGCTCTCAGCAAAAAACCTAACTTTGACAGAGTACTTCAGTGGGCCTCTGTTCCCATATCTCTCCTAAGATTTATTAAAGGAAGTTCCACGTACAGAACCTTGCAGTGCACACAGGTGATGTTATGGTGGAATTGTAATTATACCTGCACTCCTCCCAATCCTGCCGCTGGCAGAGAGAATCTGAGAATGAGACCAAGCTGCTGTGTGGTTTCTCTGCAGGGATTTATCAGGAGGGGAAAGTGGATGTTCCATGGACAGCTTCCTGTTCAGCCCTTTTCTCTTCCAAGTCCTGAACCTTGACTTGGGGGAGATTTTCAGCACAGATTATTGACCACTAAAAGTTAGGTGAAAGTTGCTGCTGCTAAGTCGCTTCTGTCATGTCCGACTCTGTGCGATCCCATAGACGGCAGCCCACCAGGCTCCCCCATCCCTGGGATTCTCCAGGCAAGAACACTGGAGTGGGTTGCCAGTTCCTTCTCCAGTGCATGAAAGTGAAAAGTAAAAGTGAAGTCGCTCAGTAGTGTCTGACTCTTAGCGACCCCATGGACTGCAGCCTACCAGGCTCCCCCGTCCGTGGGATTTTCCAGGCAAGAGTACTGGAGTGGGGTGCCATTGCCTTCTCCAGAGCTGAAAGCTACTCATACTTTAATTATGAAACTGGCCAGTGGACCAAAGAATCTTCTCCCTATCTCTTCTAGGCCATTTTATGGACTACTATTCTTCCCTCCTCATCTTTTCAGTATCCAGCTAAGGTGGACTCTGCATTCTTTAAAGTTCTCTTTATAAAGGGGCAGGCTTTGATGACCTGCCCCAACCATCTGCAAAAGTGGTGTCACTCAACTAACTTTCTGGAGGGTGTATTAGAGACTTAAGTTAGTTTTTCACTCCCTGTGTATCAGTGTACCATGAGACTGACTGCTGTTAAAGTAGCAGAATTAGTGATAGCTTTCAGTTTTGTATTGCTTATGGGAATCTTGCTTTCTATGTATAATTATCCTGAAACAGGCTAATGATCTTTTTAAAATGCAAATCAAAATATATCATTCTGCTACTGAAAACCCTCCAGTGGCTTTCCATTGTACTTTGAATAAAACCCAAACATCTTCGTGTGGCTCACAAAACTCTACATGATCTGGGCTCTGCTCAACCTCTCTGAGCTCATCTTGTACCATGTTTCCAGCACTCACAAATTCTTCTGTCACACAGAACTTCTTTCTGATCTTTTAACCACAAACCTGTTTCTACCTCAGGAACTGGGCACCTGCCCCTTCTTTTGACTGGTACACATTTGCCCCAGATCCTTGAATAGCTGGTTCCTTCTCATTATTCAGATATCAGACCAAATATCATTCTATCCAAAAGGCTTTCCATGACCACCTAATCAAAGAGAACCCTTTTTCTTTAGGTCATTTACTTTCATGTCATTCTGCTTTATATTCCTCACAATAGTTGCCACAATCTGGAAATTATTTTAATTATCTATGTGCTTAGCATCTGTCTTCCCCCAGTAGAATGTAAGTTCTATGAAAAAGAGGGCTTGTGTGTCTTACTCACTGCTATGTCACCAGTGCTGGGCACAAATATTTGTTGATGAACGATTGGATTGCATAATATGTGAGCTCATAACTCTGTCAATTTTGTTAAATGACCCTTGATGATTTTCTGTCATATATCTTTCAAGACAACAGTCTGCAAAATATAACAGCTCCTGGATACTTGGCTGTTTGATTTTGGATAATACATTTATTCAAGCATTTACTGAGGGCTAGGCCCTATGCTAAGCTGTGGGAATATAAAGATAAATAAGACTCCAGCCTCTGCCATCAGGGATCTCATAGTCTAGTGGGGAAAATGGACATATAAATGATTGTAGTACAGTGGAGTAAATGACATAATAGAAGCTTGAATTAAGTGTTGTGGCAACACTAAAGAGAAAGAATCCATCTCTTTGGTACTAAAGTAGGGATGGAAACGGTTCAAGGATGTAGTCTCAGTGGAAGTGATATATTGGCTGGATCTTGACAAGTGAATGAGTTCACTGAGTAATGAGGACAGGAAGCACATTCTAGTATGTGTGGAATATGGGAAAGAGAAAGAGCATTGGATATTCTGGGGGTGGCACATTGAAGGCTTTTACTGGAACACAGGGTGATTGTGAGAGATAAATCTGGAAAACAAGGCTGAAATCTGTTGAGCTGAAAGTACTTTTCATCTCAACGGAAGTGGGAGCGCCTATATGATATCCCCACTCCTTCCAAAAACAGTGAATAAAGTTGCCACCTGAGAGAGAAACTAGTAAAGTTCACAGGCAAGTCACATGATTAGATATCTGGAAACCAACCAGGAAATTATCAGGAAACACATGACTGGAAATTTTGTAGACTCTTAAAACTCTGTTAATGGTGAACTAGGACAAATCTTAAGGAAGCGGAACTGGAATGCAACTGTAATTTTGGTAAGTGGAAACCAAATTAATTGTATTATACACTTCTTAGAGTGAATAGAAAATAGTTGGCCAGCTAGAAGCAAAAAAAAGAAAAAAAATGACTGTTACCAGCCAGCTCCATCCAAGAGAATGATCTCGGCAAAGTGAACTCAGCATTATGGGTTCTTTGGCAAGGCTGGCCCTATAGTTGATGAGAGTGCTTCAAGTTGTCTAATCTGAGAGACTATTCTTATGATCAACGAACTCCCCTTGTTCTGATTTTATGCTCACCAAGCAATCTTTTGATAATTTACTCTCCATACAACTTGCCCACAGGGAAAGAGTACACTGATCTGCCTACTCAAGCATTTTGGCCTGTTTAACAATTGTATTCCTCATTGTAAATTAATAAATTGGCATCCCAGCATAGATATGTATAAGATCAGAATGTCAATATATTTGTGGAGTATAGAGAGATATAGATATAAATACAAACATTACTAAAGTCTCTATATATCAAGAAGACATGTGAGGCTGCTTAGGTTGACTTTACCTTATCGAATTCACTCAATCCAGACTCTGATCTTTAGCCTTATGGAAAGCTAATTTTGTCTTTACGCTGAGAGTCCAGACATCTCCTGTAAGGCTTTTGGAAGCAACCAACTAGTATTCACCAGGTGACAGGACCATCTGCTTTGCTGTGTCTTGCACTCCAAAGTTTACTGTGGGGATAGTGTTTGTTCTTCTGTGTTTGTTTTCAAATATGCCATTCAAATTGGAAGAATTCAACCTGAGAATGAACATTGCTGTCAAAACGTGTGCGGACAGAAAATATTGTGGTTTCTTTCTTTTTTTTTTTTCTGACTTCCAGTTCTCAAAAATCAGGCCCTGAGAAAAGGATTTGGGTACATGTGGTTTATTTTAGGAGGCAATCTCAGGAAGCACAAGAAGAAAATAAGGAAAGAGAGACAGGGAAGAAAAGCAAATATGGAAGATGTTAATGAGCAAGTTACCCTGTGGGCGGCTGAGACTCAAGCCTGCTGGGGACTCTCTGAGAAACTATGTGGAATGTGTCTCAGAATCAGTCTGCTGGAGAACATAGAGTCTGTGATGTCCATGGACTTCCATCCCCATTGGTTGAAGTTTAACTTCAGTGGTGTTCATTATCCAGCACTTCAGGGTGCACCTGGCTGAGGCCGAATAAGCTTCTACTGTGCCCAAAAAAACCTCCAGTAGAGAGGAAAGACAGTCCACTTGAGGTGGATGACTGTCAGGAGGCTGGAAACTGCAGCTGCAGGTGAAATCAGGTGGGCCAGGGGAATATGGGACATGAACAGCATCTTGGACCTAACTGGAAACAAATACAACAGACTCTGAGACCCCAGTGGACACAGGAGCAAAGGGCGTGAACTGGTAAATTGTACACAAAATATATAAATCCCAACAATTATATTTTTAAGCATTTAAGCTCAGTAGTAATTGATGAACTGCAAGTATAAATGAGATGTTATCTTTTTTGCCAGTCAAATTAGCATAGGCCTATTTTTTTTCAATTGAAAACATGTATATTGATGACATATGCTCATCCACTGCAGGCAGAATTGTAAATTGGCAGAACCCTTCTGAGAAGCAGTTTTTCAATATCAATATGTATCAAGAGTCCTCAAAATTTTTATGTCTTTCAACTGAGGCATTCTTGATAAAAGATAAGGATGTTGATCTCAGTGTTCTTTATAGCACTAAATGTCCATTGGTTGAAATAATTGTGGTAGAGTCATATACTAAAAAAATAGCCATAGAATCAGGTTTTCAAATATGTAGTGACATTGAAAATGCTTTTGATTTATTAAATTAAAAAACATAATCTAAAGCTGTATAAACAGTATGATCACAACTATTCTTTTTTTCAATTCACAGAATGACATAGATTGTAAGACATTGAATTATTAATAGCTTAAGGAAAAAGAAACACTACCTTTAGTATACCCAAATTGTATTCTGCTGATAGTAAATGTGCATGTGTGTGCTAAGTCATTTCAGTCATGTCCGACTCTGTATGACCCCATGGACTATAGCATACCAGGCCCTAGGGTCCTCTGTCCATGGGATTCTCAAGGCAAGAATTGGAGTGGGTTGCCATGCCTTCCTCCAAAGGATCTTCCTGACCCAAGGATGGAACCTGCGTCTCTTGTGTATCCTGCATTGACAGGTGCGTCCTTCACCACTAGCACCACTGGAAGCCTGTTCATATGTCCATACAATTTACACCATTTTCTTCTTCAGGAACATCACCAAAAGTAGAGTCTAAGCTTTCTTCATGTTCCAGAATGTAAAGATTCTCCTAGGGCTTCCCTGATGGTCCAGTGGTTAAGAATCTACCTACCAATGCAGGGAACACTGGTTTGATCTCTGGTCCAGGAAAATCCCACATGCCCATGGGGTAACTAAGCAACTGCTGAAATCCACATGCCCTAGAGCTCTTGCTCCACAAGAGAAATCAACACAATGAGGAGCTCATGCATTGCAACGAAGAGTAGCCCCTGCTTACTGCAACTAGAGAAAACCTATGAGCAGCAACGAAGACCCAGTGCAGCCAAAAATTAAATAAATAAAATTTTTTTTCATTTATTTTTATTAGTTGGAGGCTAATTACCTTACAATATTGTAGTGGGTTTTGTCATACATTGACATGAATCAGTCATGGATTTACATGTATTCCCCATCCCAATACCCCCTCCTACCTCCCTCTCTACCCAATCCCTCTGGGTCTTCCCAGTGTACCAGGTCCAAGCACTTGTCTCATGCATCCAACCTGGGCTGGTAATCTGTTTCACTATAGATAATATGCATGTTTCGATGCTGTTCTCTCGAAACATCCCACCCTCACCTTCTCCCACAGAGTCCAAAAGCCTGTTCTGTACATCTGTGTCTCTTTTTCTGTTTTGCATATAGGGTTATCATTACTGCCAATGCCCAAAAATAATTCAGAAGAATCTTTTAAAATGTCTATTTATTAATAAATAAATAAACATTATTAATAAATATTAATATTAATAAATATTAATAAATAAAAATTTAAAAAGATTCTTCTGAATTATTTTTGGGCATTGGCAGTATTGCAGAATATTGTGTTGACATGTGGCTGCTTTTCCTAACCCTGGCTTGTAACAGGACAAGATCCTATCAAAGCATGTAGAAGAATCTTGGGAGTTCATCTGCATTTCCTGTTTGGTTAAACTCATAGTTTCTTTTTTTCCTTTCCTTTGTCTATTTTTTTTTCAATTCAATTACATTAGCCAGAAATCAATCAGACTTTCTCTTGAAAGTCACTCAGAAGTTTTTGATAGATAGATGTTCAGTGCCTGAGTAATAGTCCCTCACAATGCATGCAATGGTCATACCAACCTTTCCTAGCTTTGTAAATTGTTTGATCTATTCCAAGAGATTTGGCAATTTCTGCTGTCTTTAATTGCATTGTCTGGAGTATGACGAGCAGTCTTCAGCAGACACAATAATTTTTCATTTCAGTGATGCATCATAGTGTAATTTTTAGAAGACATTTTAAGTGACACTTAGGGAGAAAGCCAAATTTAAGTTAAAAATTTAACCATGAATCATGTTACCAAGGCAGATAACTCAATGGAAGTGACAATCAGATGAACAGATATCCTCTATACCTGGCTAAGTCTGCGCACACACAAGCATTGACAACAATATCACAGTGGATTGCTCTGCCTGGCCATTTGCAAGTCACTTTTGACATCCATTGTAAGATGCATCCTGATTTCAGAAATGAAGAACATGTGTCTCAGGATATAGGAAATGTGGTTTGAAATAGGTCTACCAACACATACAGAAAAAAAGACAAAAAAGAAATGCACCAAAATGCTTACAGGTTGTGCATATTTCAGCTTATCTTCATTCTCTAAATATCTGAAGTAAGCTTGTATTACAGTTATATTGTGAAACTGTAGAGAGATTTATAAAAAAGAACTGGACTTTGTAATTTATTTTTTTCCATTTATTTTTATTAGTTGGAGGCTAATTACAATATTGTAGTGGTTTTTGCCATACATTGACATGAATCAGCCATGGATTTACATGTATTCCCCATGCCGATCCCCCCTCCCACCTCCCTCTCCACCCCATCCCTCTGGGTCTTCCCAGTGCACCAGCCCTGAGCACTTGTCTCATGCATCCAACCTGGGCTGGTGATCTGTTTCACCCTTGATAGTATACTTGTTTCAATGCTGTTCTCTCTGAACAAACCACCCTTGCCTTCTCCCACAGAGTCTAAAAGTCTGTTCTGTACATCTCTGTCTCTTTTTCTGTTTTGCATATAGGGTTATCATTACCATCTTTTTAAATTCCATATATATGTGTTAGTATGCTGTAATGTTCTTTATCTTTCTGGCTTACTTCACTCTGTATAATGGGCTCCAGTTTCATCCATCTCATTAGAACTGATTCAAATGAATTCTTTTTAATGGCTGAGTAATATTCCATTGTGTATATGCACCACAGCTTTCTTATCCATTCATCTGCTGATGGACATCTAGGTTGCTTCCACGTCCTGGCTATTATAAACAATGCTGTGATGAACATTGGGGTACACGTGTCTCTTTCAGTTCTGGTTTCCTCAGTGTATATGCCCAGGAGTGGGATTGCTAGGTCATATGGCAGTTCTATTTCCAGTTTTCTAAGAAATCTCCTCACTGTTCTCCATAGTGGCTGTACTAGTTTGCATTCCCACCAACAGTGTAAGAGGGTTCCCTTTTCTCCACACCCTCTCCAGCATTTATTGCTTGTAGACTTTTGGATAGCAGCCATCCTGACTGGCATGTAATGGCACCTCATTGTGGTTTTGATTTGCATTTATCTGTAATGAGTGATGTTGAGCATCTTTTCATGTGTTTGTTAGCCATCTGTATGTCTTCTTTGGAGAAATGTCTGTTTAGTTCTTTGGCCCATTTTTTGATTGGGTCATTTATTTTTCTGGAATTGAGCTGCAGGAGTTGCTTGTATATTTTTGAGATTAATCCTTTGTCTGCTGCTTCATTTGTTCTTATTTTCTCCCATTCTGAAGGCTGTCTTTTCACCTTGCTTATCGTTTCCTTTGTTGTGCAAAAGCTTTCAAATTTCATTAGGTCCCATTTGTTTATTTTTGCTTTTATTTCCAATATTCTGGGAGGTGGGTCATAGAGGATCTTGCTGTGATTTATGTCGGAGAGTGTTTTGCCTATGTTCTCCTCTAGGAGTTTTATAGTTTCTGGTCTTACATTTAGATCTTTTATCCATTTTGAGTTTATTTTTGTGTATGGTGCTAGAAAGTGTTCTAGTTTCATTCTTTTACAAGTGGTTGACCAGTTTTCCCAGCACCACTTGTTAAAGAGGTTGTTTTTTTTCCACTGTATCTCCTTGCCTCCTTTGTTGAAGATAAGGTGTCCGTAGGTATGTGGATTTATCTCTGGGCTTTCTATTTTGTTCCATTGATCTATATTTCTGTCTTTGTGCTTGGAACTTTGTATTTTAAAGCCTGTTGCTCCCTATTGGGATATGAAACACTGGACTAGAGAAGGACAAGCTTGAGTCTAAGTTGGAGGAATATTTGGAGGACCATAGTAATCTCTGGATCTTCCTGGCCCAACAGAACAAATAAACAAGTACTCAACTCTGAGATAACTTAAAGTGAAGAAACAGAATTTCACTGGTGGGCTAGTGGATAAGAATCTGCCTGCCAATGCAGGGGACACAGGTTCAATCCCTGGTCCGGGAAGCTCCTACATGCTCTGGGGCAACTAAGCCCATGCTCCACAACTACTGAAGCCCGCGTGCCCTAGAGCCCATGCTCCACAACAAGAGAAACCACCACAATTAGAAGCCCCTGCTCTACAACTAGAGAAAGTCTGTGCACAGCAATGAAGAACAAGAACAGCCAAAAAAATTTTTTAAGTGAAGAAACAAATCAGAAATTCTGAGGCTGCAATTGCTGTTCTAGTCCAGCTTCTGATTTGTCACACCATTTTGATAAGTCTCTTACCTCTCATACTTACTTTCTCACCTGGAAATGAAGGGCTTCTTCTTCATGGTAGTAGCAGAAATGCAGCTAATACAGAAACATTGATCGAGTACTTCATAATCTTGCTTTCGTTCCCATAAGCAATGCAAATATACACCAGTAATCCATATATTATCAACCCTCAAGCCTTGAGGGCTGTCTCTGTCCTGCCACCCATTTCTTAGGAGGATCTCACCAGAAAGCTTCCTCAGGGTGTGTGTGTGTGTGTGTGTGTGTGCGCGCGTGTGTTTGTATGTATGTGGTGTGTGTGTCCACGTACACATTGTGAAATGCAGATCAGGAGTTGGGGGTGGTGAGCAGAGAGCCTCAGGGCTGACAGTCTGCACACAGTTCTGTTTCTGAGGCTTGGGGAAAATGCCAGGGCTTGTGTAATTTCCATCACCGGGCACAGGCAAATGAATTTTATAGTGGTAGCCCTTGGGGACAGTCTGTAGCTGAGAGAACTTCATTTCAGCCAATTAACATGGACTCAGTTCCCACTACCTGTGGATGGGGAGACAGGCCTGCAAAATTTGCTCTACACACTCTTACTAAGTCTTACCCTCAGGCCGAACTCCTAAAGCCCAGTGGGGGGAAGGGGAGACAGGCTGTCAGTGAGGAGCCCTGGTTACAGGCCACAGAGCTGAAGTGTGATGTGAGGAGAAGTAGAGCTCGCAGCACCTCGACTAGTACAGTCCTCAGGAAATATGCATTGAAGCGTTGATACCTTAGCTCATTTAATCTTCCCAACAGCTCAAGGTTGTGCATAGTAGGGTTTGGAGGAGGCCAGCCTGCTTGGCTTATGTCTAGCACTGTGTAAACAGCTCCAATCCCGTCACTGCTATTATTCTCATCAGCAGCATCATTATTCCCAGCCCAGAAAGGGTCTGCTAATCAATACCTTGCCTTGAGCAAAGTTGTCACCGTCACTCCATCCCAACCTGCACTGCTGTACCCTGTGAGTTTAAATCACTCCTTTGAGGTAAAGCAGTGCTGTGCTGTGCCTAGTCACTCAGTCGTGTCTGACTCTTTGTGACCCCGTGGACTGTGGTCTCCCAGACTTCTCTGTCCATGGAATTCTCCAGGCAAGAATACTGGAGTGGGTTGCCATGCCGTCCTCCAGGGAATTTTCCCAACCCAGGGATCGAACCCAGGTCTACCCACATTGCCAGTGGATTCTTTACTGTCTGAGACATGAGGGAAGCCAGTAAAGACCCTGTTAAGGTGCAGGTGTTTCCCAAGAGATGATCTGCCTTAGGCCTTTCTCATCCATCAGCAACTTTGCAATATGACGCTAGTGGGCAATCAGAGTGGAGGAGCCCAGGAATGAGGTTGCTGAGAGCTGCAAGTTGTCTCCAATGAGACCAACCTATAGTGTCGGTAAGCAGGGCAGTGGAGGGGAGTGAACAAAGGAATCACCCCAAGTCTGACTCCCTGCCCGGTCTGTAGGGATCAGGATCAGGAAGAGAGACGAAAGCAGTACAAGCCAGGAGGAGTCTCATAACTCAGCCTCAAAGCCAGGAAGATCCCAGGCTTGTTTCTTTCCCCATTGGCTTGCCTTTAATTAGACTTAATCCTTGGGTTTTTAAAAGTGGAATCACCAAAGGCAAGGGTGTAGGGGGATAATTTTCCAATACTTCCCTTGTAAACTCAAATTCTTCTTCAGAGTACAACAGGCTTTTACTATTCACAAGTTATTTGTGAGTTACAAAAAATTTTTCTTGTATTCCCCCATTCAATCTGGCTGCCACAATCAACAGAAAACACAAGGACACTTTTTTCTTTCTTGCGTCTGTAGTGGAAGAAGACTCCAGGTTTTGAGAGGGGAAGTTGATCCCAGACTGGTAGAAGAAATATGTCCTTCCCCTTCCTGGGCTCTCAAGTGTCAGAGAGGAGGCCTCAGGAAGTGTGAATACAACGAGGTGGGAAGGGAGACTTCTGGCCACCAACAGCAAGCTGGACACTGGTTTGAACAAGCCAGCAGGACACAATAATTGATTGCCTCTTGCTGCAAAATCAAAATGGCTTTTGATGTTCAGCCATTCATTGCCATAACTGGAATAATAACACAATTCATTTTAGCTGCAGCCCTGCAAATGGATGGCTTTAATAATGGCTAATTTGGGATGATGAATGTGCCATTTGGGGGTGACATTAGTGCTGAATAAGGAGAAGGGCGTGCAAGAGACAGGGAGAGGAAGGGATGAGTTATACGAGACTAGCCATGTTTGCTAACTTCCGAGGCTGCCAGGGCTTCAGTTCCACTCCACAGTTTTGATTTAGCAAGCACCTACTCCCTACCTGGAACTAGGATGAGGGTTGGGGGAGATTCAGAAAGGACATATGATTAGGATGACCGCATATCCCAGTTCCCTTAGGACAGTCCTGGTTTATGCTGCAACCTGATGCCATTATGAATACCTCTCCCCTACTCTAAAAAATATCTTGGTTTGGGCGATAAATTATATTGTCATTCTGTGAGGCTTATTCTCTGCTCTTCATGAGTATACAGCTTTTCTGGGAAGACAAGACTTATTTATGCACATGGAGCAATTATAGTGTGTCGGGAGACAGTGTGTAACCAACAGATGAATCAAATACGCACAAACAACCAAATCAATGTTTACAAGTTTGAAATTGATAATGGCTGTGGATTCCAATACATTGAAGATGACTTTTACACGCATTGGGGATGATAAACCCGAATATGATATCTTTCTTGATCTTCACAGCAGACTTAATGTAACACCCCAACCTCTCCCCTACACACACATCTTATAGATAAGATACTAGAGGCCCAGAAAAAGGAGTTGATTGCTCAAGGTCACAGAGCTAGTAAGTGATGAAGTCAGGAGTTGAATCCAGGGCTATTTTAACTTGGAAACCAACTATATTTCCTATTCAGAATGGAATAATAGACATCAGGGCTGGCTGGAGTGATCAAGGGAGCCCATAAAGGAACTGTATGGTTATCAAGGAATGAATTCACAGGCAAAAGGGAACAGAGTTTTAAAAAAAAGTGGAAGATGTAAAGCTTAGAATGGAGAGTAAAGAAATCTAAGTGAGGTGTGATTAATCGAGGATGATTTGTGCCAGAGGTGAGTTTGCTCTAAGTTTGAAATGACTGATGAATATGGGTTAACAGAGATCAAAAAAAGCACTTTCATATGCAAAGGAATGATGAATTCCAAATCAGGGCACCATTTCTTGGGCGTGGGGAAATGGATGGGTAAATAGGAAATGCCAATGATGTTTGTAAGGCTGGATTTCTTAAAACACATGCATGCATGCATGCATGCTAAGTTGCTTCAGTTGTGTCCAACTCTTTGTGACCCTGTGGACTGTGTCCACCAGGCTCCTCTGCCTATGGGACTCTCCAGGCAAGAATACTGGAGTGAGTTGCCGTTCCTGTCTCTAGGGGATCTTCCCAACCCAGGGATTGAATCCATGTCTCTTATGTCTCCTGCGTTGGCAGGTGGGTTCTTTATCACTATCGCCACCTGGGAGCCCCTTCTTAAACACAATGGTAACTAAATGGCCACATATTATGCTATTATATATATTTTGTATATCTGAATATTTCATGATAAAATATTTTAATAAGAGAGAGATTGGTCTTTTCAGATAAGAGAAATATATTAAACAGAATACAGAAGCAAGGACAATAAATGTCCATTCTGGTTAGGTTTTAAACAGTGCCCTTCTGTCTGAATCGAGCATCCACAATCTTCCTTGCAGAGTGACCCACTGCTATTTCCTCCTCTCAACCCAGCACAACACTTTTGAATGCCTTTTTTTGCCCTCACTCTTATTTGAATCAAGTCTTGAAACTTCTAAAAATGTCCATTTACTGCCTTCTTCTAAGGTGTGTGGTCCACACGTCTCGCTTGCTGTGGGGCACTGGGAACACTGCATTGAGTATTGAAGGGGTTACTACTTGAGGGATTAGCTGTTTAAACAAAAGCCTTGTGTCTCCCTAATTACTTGGCTTCCTGATTGTCAGCTGGGGTCAGAGGCTCCCTGCCAGTCCCTCTCCAGCTCCCCAAGACAGAGGGCTGATCCTGAAAGACCAAGGGAGCTGCTAAAGTCTAGGTTTAGCCTCCTTTGGGTCTCACTGCCTCTGCACAGCAGTAACCAAAAGCAGCAAAGGAATCCATACAAATTCCATCACTGTGGCTCCACAGGGCTGTAAACATGCCATAATGTGAGGTTCCACATACTTCACCACCAAACAAGCTGCAGCAGCAGCTGGCACATTGTGAGGGAGGACACCAGTGAGCAGATCCTGCAGGTGGGCACAGAATGGGTACCAGTTGGGAAATGAGGAGCAGAGAATCTTTTCGGCAGGGTGTAGTGGGCTTCTGAAAACCCCTAGCATTCCTCTCTCTGTCTTGGGGCAGAGTTTTTGTTCTCACGTGGTGGCTCAGCTGGTAAAGAATCTCTGTAATGTAGCAGACCTGGGTTTGATCCCTGGGTTGGGAGGATCCCCTGGAGACTGAAATGGCAACCCATTCCAGTATTCTTGCCTGAAGAATTCCATGGACAGAGGAACCTGGCAGGCTACAGTCCATGGGGCTGCAAAGAGTCTGACATGACTGAGCAATTAACAATTTAGTTCTAAAGGCCAGCTCCTCCTGGTCCAGGGCCATGGGCTCCAAGTCCTGAGCCATCAACATGATCTTTTTTATTTTAGCCTGCTCCAGGTTGAGTTCCCCTAGCCACAGTCCCAGGCAAGTGGAGAAGGTTCCCACAGTCCTCTGGGGGAACCAGAAAGGTACCTCCTATTTCCTTCCTGTGGAAGAACCTGTAACAGCACTAATTTTTCCACCTTCATAAACTCATTGCCCTGCAGGGTGCTCCTGGGGCAGGAGGGACATTTCTCCTAACAACCTTTGACCCACTCTGTAAGGTCACTTGTCCCAAATCCCTGGATGGATGTTACAGAGAAAGAGCTAAGAGGAATCAATCAGTGTGGGAAGTCAGCCATGTGTGATAGGAAGGTCCAAGGTCAGAAGACATGTGTTCCTGTCCTGACTCCACTGAATTGGCCTGTGACTTGGGGAAACGTCATGGGCTATGTTCCCAGGAAAATAGAGTGTGACACAGACCTTTGTGGGCAAGAGTTTTCTTGGGGAGAATTCTCAGGATCAACACCTGCAGGGAGTGAAGAAAGCAGGACCAGGGAGAGGAGGAAGTTGAACTGTGATACAGCCATAACATGGGCAGCTCTGGAGCCAGTGTGGCCCCTCAGAATTGTCGTAAATGGTGGTAAAGGAGCCAAGGCTTACTATGGAAAACAGTGTGGAGATTTCTTAAAAAACTGGAAATAGAACTGCCATATGACCCAGCAATACCACTTCTGGGCATACACACTGAGGAATCCAGATCTGAAAGAGACACGTGCACCCCAATGTTCATCGCAGCACTGTTTATAATAGCCAGGACGTGGAAGCAACCTAGATGCCCATCAGCAGATGAATGGATAAGGAAGCTGTGGTACATATACACCATGGAATATTACTCAGTCATTAAAAAGAATTCATTTGAATCAGTTCTAATGAAATGGATGAAACTGGAGCCCATTATACAGAGTGAAGTAAGCCAGAAAGATAAAGAACATTACAGTATACTAACACATATATATGGAATTTAGAAAGATGGTAACGATAACCCTATATGTAAAACAGAAAAAGAGACACAGAAGTACAGAACAGAATTTTGAACTCTGTGGGAGAAGGTGAGGGTGGGATGTTTCGAAAGAACAGCATGTATATTATCTATGGTGAAACAGATCACCAGCCCAGGTGGGATGCATGAGTCAAGTGCTCGGGCCTGGTGGGCTGGGAAGACCCTGAGGAATCGGGTGGAGAGGGAGGTGGGAGGGGGGATCGGGATGGGGAATATGTGTAACTCTATGGCTGATTCATATCAATGTATGAGAAAACCCACTGAAAAATAAAAAAAAAATAAAAAAAAAAAGGAGCCAGGGTTTTATGTCCCCGCATTGACCAGTCACTAGATGCAGGCTGCCACCTGGGATTGGTGCATGGTCTTGGGCATGGTGGCTCCCTTCAGCTGCAGGTCATTTCCTGCGAGGGGCCCAGCTGTGTGCTGTCAATCACCAACAGGCTGAGGGCTCCAGCACTGAAGGGGGTGTAGAGCTGGGCAGTGCCCCACAGCATCCTCCTAGCAAGTTACTTCCCTTCTCTGGGCCCCAGTTTTCTCATTTGTCAGATTCCAGTTCCAGGGCTCTGATTCCATCAAGCCATCCTCTCTGCTCTTACTAATACCTCCCTTTCTCTTAGGCTACACCCAATTTAACATCCAACCCCTTCTACAATGTTTACAGCACCTCCTCCTTGACTGTGATAAAGTGCAAATGCCTTGGGTGACAGTCAAGGCCCTTCACAATCTAGTCCCAACCTACCCGTTCAGCCTCCCTCCTCATTACTTATTCTCCATGGCAGATATTTTGTTTATATCATGATTTCCCTGAAAACACTCTCCCTCCTTTCCTCTGCTCTTTCAGTAAGGATGCATTCATGAGCAGGGTATAGTGGAAAGGACTTTGTAGTAAGACCTCAACTCAGGTCCAGCTCTTATCAGCTGTGTGTCCTTAGGCAGGTCATGAGCTCTTTGAGGTTGTTTCCTCATGTAAAAAAATGAGAAAAAAATTGATGTCTTTTTTCTATGTTTGCTGCAAGAAGCAAGTGATGCAAGAAGCAAGTAAAGGGTCTTCTGCAAAGCATAACAGCTCAATAAATGTTAGTTCTCTTCTGTCTTCCCTTTGTTGAAATAGCTGAATGTAAATAACATCATCCAATGATTAGTTTCAAATACATTTAGAATGTGTAAATACTGTATTATTTGGTGCTTTACTCACTAATCCTTAACTTTACAAAAATCCAGTCATTCAGAAACTTTAGCCTGGCACCAAGTAAATTCCCAGTCTCTGCTCAGGCTCTCCTGGCTTACATTTTTCTCACCAGCCTCTCTGCCTCAGTCAGAAGAACAGAGAAGCCTTTTTATTCTCTTGGCCAAGAGGCATAGGTCAGCATCACCTGGGAACTTGCTGGAAACTGACATTCTCAGCCACCACCACCCTAGACCTACCATCCCAAAGTTCAGGGTGGTGGGGGGGGCAGCAATCTGGGTTTTCCCAAGCACCCCTGCCCCAGGGGATTCTGATGCATGCTCAGTCTGAGAACCACTCCTGCTCAGCAGCAGGGGGCCTATCTCAGGCCACATTTGCTTGGGTTTGTTGATGTCTCAGGTCCCTTCACCATCCAGAAAGAGGGAGGTATGAAGGAGGGAGTTAGATGACTCCAGAAGAGATCAGGCCTTTGACAGGAGGTCCTGACTGTAACCTGTGCTCTCCAGCCCCTGTAGGAGCCCCAGGAGCAGATTGCCGAGCTCTGCCCAATGCCTGGACTCATTGAGCTAGAACCTCCTCTGGTTCACATGCTGGGCAAGTCTTCCCAGGACCAGAGACTCCTAACCTTCAGGCCGACTCAGCACAGCCCCGAAAGCAGTGGTTCTCAAAGTGTGGTCCCCATTACTACTGACCTTAGAGAAATAGAAAGGATTATAAGGAATACTATAAAAAATTGTATGCCAATAAATTTGATAACTTAGACAAAATGGACAAATTTGCAGAAAACACAAACTAATGTAACTGACTCAAGAAGAGATCATCTGAATAGACCTATAACAACTAAAGAGATTTAAGAGATTGAATTAATAATTCAAAGGAAAGCCCAGGAAGAGATGACTTCACTGGTGAATTCTATCAAAGATTTACAGAGGCATTAACACTAATTCTTCACAAACTCTTCCAAAAATAGAAGAGGAAGAAGCACAACCCAACTCCATCTACAAGGCCAGCATTACTCTGATACTGAAACCAGACAAAGAAAATACAAGAAAACAACAGATTAATATCAGTTATGCATATGGATATAAAAATATGCAAGAAAATCCTAGCAAACCAAATCTAGGAAAATGTAAGAAGAATCAGATACCATGACCAAGTGGGATTTATCTGAAGAATGTAAAGTTGTTTTAACATCTGAAAATCAATTAATGCAATAAACCAATCAATAGGATAAAAACACAAAACCAAATGATCATTTCAATAGACACAAAAAATTTTTTTGAAAAAATATCTAACATCTTTTCATAATTAAAAAAAATAGTCAGTGAACTAGGAAGAATGAAGAACTTCCTCCATCAGATTAAGGACATCTCCAACACACTGCAGCTAACATCATGCTTAATGGTGAAAGATTAATGCTTCCCCACTACGATCAGGAATAAGACAAGATGTTCACTGTCATGACTTCTATTCAACTGCACAGGACATTCTGGTCAGGGCAATTATGCAAGAAACAGAAACAAAAGGCATTCATATTTGAAAGGAAACAGTAAAACTACCTCTATCTTCAGATGATATGATCTTACATGTAGAAAACCCTAAGGAATACACGAACACAGACACACACTGTTAGTGTTAATAAATTAATTCAGAAAATTGCAGGATGTAAGATCAATATATGAAAATCAATTGTATTTCGGGCTTCCCTGGTGGTCCAGGTTAAGAATCTGCCTACCAATGCAGGGGACACAGGTTTTGATACCTGGTCTGGGAAGATCCCACATACTGCAGGGTAACTAAGCTTGTGCACCGTGACTACTGAAGCCCATGCACCTAGAGACTGTGCTCCATAACAAGAGAAGCCACTGCAATAAGAAGTCCATGTACCACAATTAAAAGTAGTCCCATTTTGCTGCAACTAGAGAAAGCCCTCACACAGAAGACCCAACACAGCCAAAAATATATAATTTTCAAAAAATCAATTGTATTTTTATACATTTACAGAAAAATCTGAAAATGAAATCAAGAAAATCCATTTACAATAATATTCATATTAATTAGAATAATATTTATTAATAATTAATAAAATATAATTAAATACATAAGGTATCATTTATTATTGTAATTATTTGTTAATATTAATAATATGATAGCATTAAAAAATAAAATTCTTAGGAATAAGTTTAGCAAAAGAAACACAAAACATTCTCTGAACACTATAAGACATTGTCAAAAGATGTTTAAGAAGTTCTAAATAAATAGAAAAATATCCCGTGTTCATGAATTGGAATGCTTAATGTTGTTAAGATGGCAGTACTCCCCAAATTGATCTACAGAGTCAATACAATCCTTGTCAGAATCCCAGATGACTTCTTTGTAGAAACTGGCAATGTGATGCCAAAATTCATATGGAATTGCAAGGGGTCGAGAATGGCCAAAATAATCTTGAAAAGGAAGAACAAAGTAGGCAGGCTCATACTTTCTGATTTCAAAGTGTGGTCTCCGCTACTATATAGCACAGGGAACTCTGTGTCTCCACCACTATATAGCACAATGTTATGTGGCAGCCTGGATGGAAGGGGAGTTTTGGGGTGAATGGATACATGCATATGTATGGCTGGGTCCCTTTGCTGTCCACCTTGAGTCCCTTTACTGTCCGTCTGAAACTATGGCAATATTGTTAATTGGATATGCCCCAACATAAAATAAAAATTAAAAAAAAATGTGTAGTTCCCAGACCAACAGCATCAGTATCACCTGGAAACATGTTAGAAACACAAATTCTCAAGCCATTCCCCAGATCTACTGTAACTGATTCTGAAATAGGTTTAAGCTTGAGAAATCACCACCAGCCTGGACTACTAACTAGATTAACTCTACAAGATAAACTTCATTTGCTTTTTCAACCTCCCCATTCTCTGGCTACTTCTTCGTTACTACACAGAAGACGAAAAGGAAGACAAAAACACATTGATAAGGAGGATATATAAAGCCTTGTTCCCTAATTAGAAGGAACTCCCTTTCTGCTTTACTCTTTGGAGTTATCTGTTCTGACCAGTCATTTTGAATGTGACCTGTGGCTGGTCTAACGTGATTTGCACTTGATACTTAATTTCTCCAATGGCTTGTTGCTTGTGGTAAGAGCTTCCATACACAGACCAGAACATTTGGAATACACTATGAATAAGCATTTTGAACAGAGATTTAGTATCATTACAGTCACTGGCATGGTGTGTTTTAAAGCTCTGATTTCAGTTCTAGTGGTAAAGACTCAGGGAAGGCAGACAGATTTCAGAAAATAAATAAGAAAATAAAGGGTGGGGTGGAGGGGAGGGGAGAGATATACTCCCCAGTTGGCAGATCAGGGCCAGAAAGCTAAATTAGGCAGGCAGTTTTATAGCAAGGGGAACAGAGGAACTTATTGCTGGAGCATAATTAAGCTGTGGAGTCCTCACCAGGGAAGGAGGGGCTGGAGGACTGCAGGGCTCCATGAGGGCCTGGATAGGAGAGATCAGGGGCAGGTGGGGGTTCTGAGGCAGAAGCCCAGAGGGCAAATTAGGGCCAGGGGCTCAGACCTATGGGCCAAGGGCATGAGCCCGGTGATTTTTCTTGCCTGGATTCCAGTAGGGATGAGCCTTGTCTGTTTGTGCTCCTGGTCCGAAGTTGCAGCCTTCTCCAGCTGTACCTCCTGACAGCCTCTCCTTTCTCCAGCCAGGCCCCAGCACTGTTTGTTTCCAGGGCTGAGGGCATTCCAAGATGGTTGCAGCGAAAGGCTCAACTCAGTCTTTGTAGGAACCTAGAAACATACTCCCACCCTCTTTCCTCCTGCCCCAGTCCCCCTCCTAAAGGCCTCTCCTTTGCATTTAGCATAAGATCTTGTCCAGATTCTCACTCTAGCTTTTTTTTTTCTTTTTTGGTTGCACTGGGTCTTTGTTGCTGCGCATAGGCTTTCTCTAGTTGTGGCACTCAGGTTTCTTGTGGTGGTGGTTTCTCTTGTTGTGGCACACGGGCTTAGTTATCCTGTAGCATGTGGGATCCTAGTTCCTGGACCAGGGATGGAACCCATTTCCCCTGCATTGGCAGGAAGATTCTCAACCACTGGATCACCAGGGAAGTCCTTTAGTCTAGCTTTTTAAAAGTTTTCTGGATGTTTACTAGAAACTCACACAAAATTGTTACTCAATCATACTCCAATATAAAATTTTTTAAAAAGAAAAGCACTGACTAGTTAAAGAAGGAGAAAAGAAAAATGGAGTCTGGGACCTCCCTGGTGGTCTTGTGATTAACACTGTGCTTCCGCTGCAGGGGGCATGGGTTTGATCCTTGGTCAGGAAACTAAGATGCTGCAAGGCACACCCTTTCCCCCACCCCAAAGAAAGATTTTCTTAAAAATTGGGAGGCTAACTCCTTTTAGTCACTGAGTCACACAACTCCAGTGGCACTGCTTCTATCATAGACTACAGAGTGAATGGCGCCCCCTGAATTTGTGCAACACAACCATTTGTCCTGCTTGCAGCCTTTAGTCATCTCCCCACCCCAGCCAGTCCCTCTGTTGAACTCGATAAATTCTGCGCTTTCAGGACTTAAGCTCTTCATCTGTTCTTCCTCCAGGAAGCCTGCTCTGGTTCTCAAGCCCAGGTGAGATGGCCCTCCTCGCCTTGCACAGTGCCAAGGTGTCTCCCTCTGCTAGAGCACTGATCACCTTATAGAATTATCTGGATACCCATCATTCTCCACCCCTAGACTATATGCTTCTTAAAGGCAAGAGCTAGGCCTCCCTCTCTGTCTGATTCTCACCTCCCTCCCCCGCCCCGGGCCTGGGCAATAGTAGACACTGAGTAAACACATGCTGTTGAATGAACCAGCACTCTGGAGTGTGGAGCATTGTCTACCTGGAGAACTTTGGGAATACAGATCTGACTTCCCCACCTCACCACCCAGAGGACACTGTGCTTATTTAATTACTTGTGTGTGTGTTGCGGTGGAGGAGGAGGGGGGACTCCAAACAGATGTTATAACAGCTCACTTAGGAAAGGACAGTGATTAGGGTTCTCTTTTATTAACTAAATAGATAGCACCCAAGTGGAATATTAAAAGCCAGATGGCACAGCTTCCAGTTTGTGTATATCTGGAAAGGATGCACTAAAAGTGCCAGCACTGTCCCATTTAATCTTAAGTTCAGTCTCAAAAGATACTCTGTACCCACTGCAGGCCTAAGGCAAATGCACAGAATCACACAGGCCTCAGCTCCCTGGGTACATGAATGAGACCCGGTGTGACTATACATTTACCTCCCTGCCATAATCATTTCCCTCCTACTTAGTTGAGGAAAAGCCATGGGGAAGATGGAATATGGGGTCTATTACAGGCTGAATTACGTTCCCCCAAATGCATGTGTTGAAGCTCTAACCCCAATACCTCATAATGTAATTGTATATGGAGGTAGGGCTTTTAAAGAGGTAACTGAGTATAAAATGAGGCCATCAGTTGTTGTTCAGTCACTAAGTCATGTCCAACTCTTTGTGACCCCATGGACTGTAGCCCACCAGGCTCCTCTGTCCATGGGGATTTTCCAGGCAAGAATACTGGAGTGGGTGGCCATGCTGTCCTCCAGGGGATCTTTCCAACTCAGGGATCAAACCAAGGTCTCCAGCACTGCAGGCCAATTCTTTACTGTCTGAGCCACCAGGGAAGCCCTTTTCCAATGAATATTCAGGGTTGATTTCCTTTAGGATTGACTGTTTTGATTTCCTTGCTGTCCAAGGGATTCTCAAGAGTCTTCTCCAGCACCACAGTTGAAAAGCATCAATTCTTTGGCATTCAGCCTTCTCTATGGTCCAACTCTCACAACCATACGTGACTACTGGAAAAACCATAGAGTTGACTACACAGACCTTTGTCAGTAAAGTGATGTCTCTGCTTTTTAACATGCTGTCTAGGTTTGTCATAGCGTTTTTTCTAAGGAGCAAGCGTCTTTTAACTTCATGGCTGCAGTCACCATCTGCAGTAAATTTGCAGCACAAGAAAATAAATCTGTCACTATTTCCAATTTTCCCCACCTATTTGCCATGAAGTGATGGAACCGGATGCCATGATCTTAGTTTTTTGAAAGTTGAATTTTAAGCCAGCTTTTTCACTCTCCTCTTTGTCCTTCATCAGGAGGCTCTTTAGTTTCTCTTCACCTTTTGCCATTATGGTGGTGTCATCTGCATATCTGAGGTTATTGATATTTCTCCCAGAAATCTTGATTCCAGCTTGTGCTTTATCCAGTCCAGTATTTCTCATGATGTACTTTGCATATAAGTTAAATAAGCAGGGTGAAAATATTCAGCCTTGATGTACTACTTTCCCAGTTTTGAACCAGTTTGTAGTTCTATGTACAGTTCTAATTGTTGCTTTTTGACCTGCATACAGGTTTCTCAGGAGGCAGGGAAGGTGGTCTTGTATTCCCATGTCTTTAAGAATTTTCCTCCGTTTGTTATGCTCCACACAATCAAAGGTTTTAGCTTAACCAATGAAGCAGAAGTAGATGTTTTTCTGGAATTCTCTTGCTTTTTCTATGCTCCAACAGATGTTGGCAATTTTATCTCTTGTTCCTCTACCTTTTCTAAATCCGACTTGTACATCTGGAAGTTCTCAGTTCACATACCGCTGAAGCCTAGTATGAAAAATTTTGAGCATGACCTTGCTAGCATGTAAAATGAGTGCAATTGTACAGTAGTTTGAACATTTTTAGGGCTTCCCTGATAGCTCAGTTGGTAAATAATCCACCTGCAATGCAGGAGAACCTGGTTCGATTCCTGAGTCGGGAAGATCTGCTGAAGAAGGGATAGGCTACCCACTCCAGTATACCTGGGCTTCCCTTGTGGCTCATCTGGTAGACTCCACCTGTGATGTGGGAGACCTGGCTTCGATCCCTGGGTTGGGAAGATCCTCTGGAGAAGGGAAAGGCTACCCGCTCCAGTATTCTGGCCTGGAGAATTTCATGGACTGTATAGTCCATGGAGTCACAAAGAGTTAGATACAACTGAGCGACTTTCACTTGAACATTCTTTGGCATTGTCTTTCTTTGGGATTGGAATGAAAACTGACCTTTTCTAGTCCTGTGGCCACTGCTAAGTTTTCCGAATTTGCTGGCATATTGAATGCAGCACTTTCACAGCATCATCTTTTAGAATTTAAAATAGCTTAGCTGGAATTCCATCACCCCTACTAGCTTTGTTTGCAGTAATGCTTCCTAAGGCCCACTTAACTTTACACTCCAGAATATCTGGCTCTAGGTGAGTCCAAGAGTCCATCAGGGTGGGTTCTAATCCAATGGACTGATGTCTGTATAAGAAGAGGAAAGTTGAGCACACAAAAGGGACACCAAGGACATGTAAGCCCAGGGCAAACAACCACATGAAGATGCATCAAGAGGGCAGGCACCTAGGGACTTCCCTGGTGGTCCAGGGGTTAAGGCTCCACACTCCCAATGCAGGGCAGCCCAGGTTTGATCCCTAGTCAGAGAACTGGATCCCACATACCACAACTAAGATCCTACAAACAGCAATTAAGATCCTGCATGTCACAACTAAAACCTGGGGCAACCAAATAAATTTAAAAAAAAGAGAGAGTGGCTATCTATAAGCCAAGGAGATTGGCCTCAAACAAATCCAGGCCTGCTGGCACATTGGAAGTTTAGCTTCCAGAACTATACATTTCCGTTGCTTAAGCCAGCCAGTCTGTGATATTTTGTCATGGTGGTCCTAGAAAACTAGACAGGGTCCAATCATCAGCAAACCTTGGGCTCCAGTTTGGCTGTGGGATGCTGGGATACTCTCAGAGTCATCCCTGAGCCTGAATCATCTGGGCCTCTGACATGGAGCTTGCCCAGATTTGTAACCCTCCCCCAACCCACACCCTGGACTGTAGACCCATTTCTTCATAGTTGAATTCATTTGTCTTTTTGGTCCTTCATTCACTTCCTCCTTCACTCATTTACTCACCAGTTATGAAGTGCTGCAAGCAATATAACAAGTTGCCCTCAAGGAACTGGTCTTCCCTAGTGGCTCAGCAGTAAAGAATCCACCTGCATTGCAGGAGACGAGGGTTCCATCCCTGGGTCAGGAAGATCCCCTGGAGGAGGAAATGGCAACCCACTCCAGTATTCTTGCCTGGGAAATCCCATGGATAGAGGAGCCTAACAGGCCATGGTCCATGGAGTCACAAAGCTTTGGACAGGACTGAGTGACAGAGCACACAGCACCTAAAGGAACTTAGTGTCTTGTTCCTTGATATGCATACAGGATGCACATCTACCCTGTAGTGTGAGAGATGAATGAGGTGTTTGACATCACTTCTAGCTGAGGTGATAGGACTGGTTGCTGAAAAAGGAAGAACATTAGTCTGCATTAAAAAAAAAAAAGAATCTCAGACTTGCAATCCAATATGGTACAACAGTTAAGAGCTTAAACTCTGAAGTCACTCTGGCTAGTTCCTTGAGGGCAATGTTCCTAACTACGTTAAGAAGAAAGACGCTAAGGCTAAACTGTCTGGGTTCAGATCTGGAACTTAGCTCTATGACTTTGGCAAGTTACTAAACCAATCTGTTCCTCAGGTCTCCAGTCTGTAAAATGAGGCTATAGAATACTTGTCTCATAGGGTTATATTAAGATTAAATAAGTTCAAACACACAAAACTCTTAGATTAGTGCATAATACATAGTAATTGCCACATATATTTTACTTTTAAAAGGATTTAGGGACGGAATATCTGCGTTTCAGTCTGTTCTTTACTGGCCGTGTGTGTGCTAAGTCGCTTCAGTCATGTCCGACTCTTTGTGACCTCATGGACTGTAGCCTGCCAGACTCTTCTGTCCATGGGATTCTCCAGGCAAGGATACTGGAGTGGGTTGCCATGACCTCCTCCAGGGGATCTTCCTGACCCAGGGATCAAACTCAAGTCTCTCATGTCTCCTGCACTGGCAAGTGGATTCTTTACCACTAGCACCACCTGGAAAGCCCTACTGGCCATGTATACTAGAGCTATTAAGTTCTGTTCCTGTTCGTTGCCTTTCTACCAGACAAGGTGCTTGGAAGAATCAAGTGAGAATATCAACATTTAAGGGTGTTGAAAACTGTGGGAATATTATTATTCTGATTATTGAGTTGAGCCTCAAAGGATGGTGAAGACATTTATTTTTAATGTTTATTTATTTATTGACTGTGGTGAGTCTTTGTTGCTGAATTCAGGCTTTCTCTAGCAGTGGTACACGGGCTTCTCATTGTGGTGGCTTCCCTTGTTGTGGGGCATGACTCTAAGGCACATGACTTCAGTAGTCACAGCTCCCAGGTTCTAGAGCATAGGCTCAGTAGTTGTGGTGCACAGGCTTAGGGGCTTAGTTGCTCCTCGGAATGTGGGATCTTCTCAGATTAGGGATTGAACCTATGTCTCCTGCATTGGCAGGCAGACTGTTTATCACTGAGCCACCAGGGAAGTGCAAGGGTGCTTAAGATGTAATATGAAAGTTATCACTTGCTGAACACTTAAGCAGAGGGGACTCAGGAGTCCTAGAGTGGTACCTGTGGCATAGCATCATCAGCAGTGGCATTTTAGTTAGACTGACCCTGAGATGTGAGCTACTTGGATGTGCCCCCAAGTTCCTGACCCTTGTCTGAACTGGATAGCCAAACTTTTCATTGATTCTGTGAGCAACATGATAGTTTTTCAATAATTCCCTCTTCTGAACATAACTAGAGTTGGATTGTTGCTTGCCCTAAGAAGCACTGAATACCTTTTAAAAATGTACATGTTTCTCCCATCATCCCTGAATGATATTGTTTTTACCCCCATTTACTGATGAGGAAATGGAAGTTTGTGGGGGTGAGGCAGGGCAAAACAGTTTGCCCAACTGTCACACTGACAATAAATGACAGCAGCTGTTCTTGGCTCTGAGTGTGGACTTAGCGATGATGGCCTTAGGGGAGAGATTGGTGAAGAGCATTTCAGGTGGAAGGAATCTGCAGGTCAAACCCAGATGTAGGACAGCATATGGGGGAGTTCAGAAAACTGAGGAAGGTGGTGACTCAGACAGTGAAAAGTCTGCCTGAAATGCGGGAGACCCAGGTTCGATCCCTGTGTTGGGAAAATAACCTGGAGAAAGAAATGGCAACCCACTTCAGTATTCTTGCCTGGGAAATCCTATGCATGAAGGAGCCTGGTGGGCTACAGTCCATGGTCTCGCAAAGAGTCAGACACGACTGAGAGACTTTCACATACATACATACAGAAAACTGCAAGTTTCTATATTGGAAGGAAAAAAGGTTCATGCTGTAGATGGTAAGAAACAAAACTAGAAAGAGAGTTTGGGATTGGCAGTGTGTATTCTATCTATTTGACACCATGGAGCCACTAAAGACTCTGGGCTTTTGGAGTAAACTATGGTATATGCGGGCTTCCCAGGTGGCGCTAGTGGTAAAGAACCCTCCTGTCAATGCAGGAGACTTAAGAGACACGGGTTTGATCCCTGGGTCAGGAGGATCCCCTGAAGGAGGAAATGGCAACCCACTCCAGTATTCTTGCCTGGAGAATCCCATGGGCCGAGAAACCTGGCAGGCTACAGTCCATAGGGTCACACAGAATCAGAGGGTTGCACAGAATCAGACACGACTGAAGTGACTTAGCATGCACACACAAAGAACTTAACTGGGGAAGGGCAGAGAGAAATTTTATAGAAAGATTAAACAAGTCTTGATGAATGATTAATTAGAGAGGAAGAGCCTGGTGATTGAAAGGCTATTTATACCCTTGATAGAAATGGGGAAGCCTGAGCCAGGAGTCATCTGGGAGAGACAGGAGGATGGAGGAACATTCTATTCCAGGCAAAGGACTTTCTTTCTGCTTTGTGGACTGGCCTTCTTTGAGTCCAGGTCACACTATCATAATATCTAGGCTTTCAGCTTCTTATTTCAAAGCCCTTGTCATTTGTCTTTCCTCTGTGTGGCTTAAAAGCCAAAACCACTTGGGATTAACTGATGGTACTATGGCTTCATTTGGGGAACTGCACCATTACCCACAGATGTGGGAAGCAATGGCTTATTTGAAAAGTGGAATCCTAGCCAGCTGGAGGCAGTCACCTCTCTGGGTCCCCATGGCCTAGTTACAGTTATTAATAACTGATGGCTCTCCCATCTCTTGTTCCAGTAGCCCAGCAGGACTGCATCCTCTTATAGGCTGCTGCCCTTTTGCTATAACTGTCAGCAGTGACCCAGCTGACGGCCCTTTCACCTACATTTCCATCTGTCTCTAGAGCTTCTTGTGCCCAATCCCAGACAGACCTCTACCAGCTTTTATGATTCTAAGAGAGGGAAAAGGGGGGTGAGCCAGTCCCAGACCTCTGGCTAGTTCCTCTGACTTTTGTCAGGGGAAGGATGATTTTGACCCAGTGTGGTGATTCCTCTCACTCTCTCCCTCTTCCCTCTCATCTTCTCTATCTTCCCTCGCTCTTCCCCTCCTCATCCCCATCTCCTTTCTGTCACTGACCTGCCCATGATCACCTCAGCTTTCTTTTCCTTTCCTTCCTCCATGCATTCAACAAAAATTGAGCCCCTACTGACTGAGCGACTTTCACTTTCACTGCATGTCAGGATCTGGCCTAGGTATTAGAAATACACGTGTGAAAAGGACACAGGCTCTGCCTTCTGAAGAGCCATGTGAGAAGATAGGCAATGATAGAAATAAGACTAGGACATAATGAGCACATAGAGGACTACCTTGTTCACATTGGAAAGGAGAGAAAAGACTAGGATCCTTTCCTGGAGGAAGTTATATCTGAACAGAATCTGAATGATCCTGGCAGAGATCATGTGGAGGAAAGAATGGGGGGAAGATATTCCTAGCAGAGAGGGTCAGCAGAAGCAAAGGCATAGAGTGAGAAACAACATGCTGGGAGGAGGGAATTAGAGCTGTGGTGATGCTGAGATGTGAAATGAAAGGCAAGTTGTGGCAGCCAAGGAGATGGAGCAAAAGGAAGAGCAGGGCCCTGCATGTTAAGTGCTTAGTCTTGATCCAGTAGATGATAGTCACTGAAAGATCTAAAACAGAGAAGAGGAATAGTCATGTATATATTTCATTTAAGAAATATAGATCACTCTGCTGGTGATGTGAGGGATGGTTTAGAGATGGACAAGACAATAAAAGAGGAACCCAGTTGGGAGGCTGTTGCTAACATCCAAGTTAAAAATAATGGTGGCTAAAACTGGAGCAGTGTGGAAAGGAGAGACTGGAATTAAATATAAAAATTAAGTGGTAAAATAGGCAGGGCTTTGTGATCATTTGAATATGAATGACAGATGTGAAAGAAACTTCAAAATGATACTTATATCCCTAGTTTGGTTAGTTATAGGTATGTTACCAATGACAGCAGTAATGAAAATAGCAGTAAAAATAGTGGTGCCATCAACAGTGATAGAGAATTCGAAAGGTGGTGTTTGTATAGAAGGAAATGGAGAATTCCCCTTTCAGACATGTTGAGTTTAAGGTGCTAGGGAGCATCCAAGAGGTGGTGCCTAGCAGGTATTTTGAAATTTAAATGTTTCCATTTTAATGCTAAGAATTTAACTGGTTTAAAGCAGTAGGTGGGGGGACTTCCCTGATGGCTCAGATTGTAAAGAATCTGCCTACAATGCAGGAGACCTGGGTTCGATCCCTGGATTGGGAAAATCCCCTGGAGAACGAATGGCAACCCACTCTAGTACTCTTGCCTGCAGAATTCCACGGACAGAGGAGCCTGACAGGCCACAGTCCACACAGTCCATGGGGTCACAGAGAGACACAAGTAAGCTACTAACGCTTTCACTTTCACTTTCAAAGCCACTGGGGAAAGTCTGTGCTGGACATTTATTTTTATTTTTTTTATTTATTTATTTTTCCATTTAATTTTATTAGTTGGAGGCTAATTACTTTACAATATTGTAGTGGTTTTTGCCATACATTGACATGAATCAGCCATGGATTTACATGTATTCCCCACCCCGATCCCCCCTCCCACCTCCCTTTCCACCCGATCCCTCTGGGTCTTCCCAGTGCACTAGCCCTGAGCACTTGTCTCACGCATCCAACCAGGGCTGATGATCTGTTTCACCCTTGATAATATACATGTTTCGATGCTGTTCTCTTGAAACATCCCACCCTCGCCTTCTTCCACAGAGTCCAAAAGTCTGTTCTGTACACCTCTGTCTCTTTTTCTGTCCTGCATATAGGGTTATCATTACCATCTTTTTAGATTCCATATATATTTGTTAGTATACTGTATTGGTCTTTATCTTTCTGGCTTACTTCACTCTGTATAATGGGCTCCAGTTTCATCCATTTCATTAGAACTGATTCAAATGAATTCTTTTTAATGGCTGAGTAATATTCCATGCTGTATATGTACCAGCTTCCTTATTCATTCATCTGCTGATGGGTATCTAGGTTGCTTCCATGTCCTGGCTATTATAAATAGTGCTGCGATGAACATTGGGGTGCATGTGTCTCTTTCAGATCTGGTTTCCTTGGTGTGTATGCCCAGGAGTGGGATTGCTTGGTCATATGGCAATTCTATTTCCAGTTTTTAAGAAATCTCCACACTGTTCTCCATAGTGGCTGTACTAGTTTGCATTCCCACCAGCAGTGTAAGAGGGTTCCCTTTTCTCCACACCCTCTCCAGCATTTATTGCTTGTAGACTTCTGGATAGCAGCCATCCTGACTGGCGTGTAATGGCACCTCATTGTGGTTTTGATTTGCATTTCTCTGATAATGAGTGATGTTGAGCAACTTTTCATGTGTTTGTTAGCCATCTGTATGTCTTCTTTGGAGAAAGGTCTGTTTAGTTCTTTGGCCCATTTTTTTGATTGGGTCATTTATTTTTCTGGAATTGAGCTTCAGGAGTTGCTTGTATATTTTTGAGATTAATCCTTTGTCTGCTGCTTCGTTTGCTATTATTTTCTCCCATTCTGAAGGCTGTCTTTTCACCTTACTTATCGTTTCCTTTGTTGTGCAAAAGTTTTCAAGTTTCATTAGGTCCCATTTGTTTATTTTTGCTTTTATTTCCAATATTCTGGGAGGTGGGTCATAGAGGGCCTGCTGTGATTTATGTCGGAGAGTGTTTTGCCTATGTTCTCCTCTAGGAGTTTTATAGTTTCTGGTCTTACATTTAGATCTTTTATCCATTTTGAGTTTATTTTTGTGTGTGGTGTTAGAAAGTGTTCTAGTTTCATTCTTTTACAAGTGGTTG
Organism: Muntiacus reevesi; assembly: GCF_963930625.1. NCBI lineage: Eukaryota > Metazoa > Chordata > Mammalia > Artiodactyla > Cervidae > Muntiacus > Muntiacus reevesi. Next base: position 142,991,775 of record NC_089271.1, on the reverse strand, counting down.
ACCAGTTTTCCCAGCACCACTTGTTAAACAGGTTGTCTTTTTTCCATTGTATATTCTTGCCTCCTTTGTTGAAGTTAAGGTGTCCATAGGTTCGTGGACAAACCCACAGCAAGTATTACCCTCAATGGTGAAAAATTGAAAGCATTTCCCCTGAAATCAGGAACAAGACAAGGGTGCCTACTCTCACCACTACTATTCAACATAGTTTGGAAGTGTTGGCCACAGCAATCAGAGCAGAAAAAAAGTAAAAGGAATTCAGATAGGAAAAGAAGAAGTGAAACTCTCACTGTTTGCAGATGACATGATCCTCTACATAGAAAACCCTAAAGACTCTACCAGAAAATTACTAGAGCTAATCAACGAATATAGTAAAATTGCAGGGTATAAAATTAACACACAGAAATCCCTTGCATTCCTATACACTAACAACGAGAAAACAGAAAGAGAAATTAAGGAAACAATACCATTCACCATTGCAACAAAAAGAATAAAATACTTAGGAGTATATCTACCTAAAGAAACAAAAGACCTATACATAGAAAACTATAAAACACTGATGAAAGAAATCAAAGAGAACACAAACAGATGGAGAAATATACCGTGTTCATGGATTGGAAGAATCAATATTGTCAAAATGAGTATACTACCCAAAGCAATCTATATACTACCCAATGCATATACTACCCAATGCAATCCCTATCAAGCTACCAACGATATTTTTCACAGATCTAGAACAAATAATTTCACAATTTGTATGGAAATACAAAAAACCCTGAATAGCCAAAGTAATCTTGAGAAAGAAGAATGGAACTGGAGGAATCAACCTGCCTGACTTCAAACTCTTCTGCAAAGCCACAGTCCTCAAGACAGTATGGTACTGGCACAAAGACAGAAATATAGATCAATGGAACAGAATAGAAAGCCCAGAAATAAATCCATGAACCTATGTGCTGGACATTTAGATGTGAGGTTGTGCTCGGGATATTAGTCTCAGCCTGTCATGATTACACAACTTCTACAGGAACTTGCTGCTTCAGTTGACTGCTGTCCAAATAGCCATAATCTGTACTACATGATCTATCCAACAACTCCCCCATACCTGCCTTGATTGCAGTCAATGGAACCAAATAAGTCCCTGATCTGAGGACAGCCAATCTGTAAACTGATCAGAGACTTATGACCCATGATCTGCTGAAAAAGATAAACTGGGATAATTAGAATCCCTCCCTAAGGACTTTGAACTAAGAACTACAGAGATTCCAGACCAGTTAACACTGGAAGTTGAAGCTGGAAGATTGTAGGAAATTGGGATATGACAAGCTGAGGTCATTTGAAGTTCAGGTGACAAGGAGATGAAAACAATGGTTAAATAGAGGATGTTGGGCAGTAGAAAGAGAAGAATGGAGTAGACACTGGTGAAAAGGATACAAACAGAGAGACACAAAGTGAGCCTGTGGCCCAAGAAAAAATATGAAAGGATTTACAGCAGCTTCAAGCCCATTCATGAAGCTGATTCACTACCTGAGAGATTTCCCATCACAGCTTATGTGCAGCCTCAAATCAAAACCCCGCCAGTGAGGATAACTTGAGTGAGGGTTCTTTTTTTCTCCAACTGAAAGAGGAGTTACTAACATGAGAATGAATGAGATCATGCAGGGAGAAACTAGCACAGGATGAAAGCAGTGGGCTAAGGACAACCATGGGAAATACCATCAGTGAAGGACTAAGTGCCAGAAGAGGAACCTACACACATACAGAAGGATGAATAACGGGTATTACAAGAACAAGGGGGCCCTGGAAGTAGAGAGCTTGTTACTTTTTTCTTTAAAGAGGGAATGGTCAGAAATGTCAAAACCTGCAGAAAACCTTTTTATGTCCCTGGATATGTTCCAGCATCTCTTGTTTATGGTGTATAGGAACTTGAACAGAATTTGTATCCTATATGCAGATGACACCACCCTAATGGCAGAAAGTGAAGAAGAACAAAAGAGCCTCTTGATGAAAGTGAAAGAGGAGAGTGAAAAAGTTGACTTAAAACTCAGCATTCAGAAAACTAAGATCATGGCATCCGGTTCCATCATTTCATGGCAAATAGACGGGGAAACAATGGAAACAGTGAGAGATTTTTTTTGGGGGGGGGGGCTCTAAAATCACTGCAGATGGTTACTGCAGCCATGAAATTAAGAGACGCTTGCTTCTTGGAAGAAAAGCTATGACCAACCTAGGCAGCATATTAAAAAGCAGAGACATTACTTTACCAACAAAGGTTGGTCTAGTCAAAGCTATGGTTTTTCCAGGAGTCATGTATGGATGTGAGAATTGGACTACAACCTCATCAATTGGAGCACCGAACAATTGATGCTTTTGAACTGTGGCATTGGAGAAGACTCTTGAGAGTCCCTTGGACTGCAAGGAGATCAAATCAGTCAATTCTAAAGGAAATCAGTCCTGAATATTCATTGGAAGGACTGATGCTGAAGCTGAAGCTCCAATACTTTGGCCACTTGTTGCAAAGAATTGACTCATTGGAAAAGACCCTGATGGTGGGAAAGATTGAAGGCAGGAGGAGACGGAGACAACAGAAGATGAGATGGTCAGATGGCATCACTGACGTGATGGACTTGAGTTTGAGTAGGCTCCAGGAGTTGGTGATGGACAGGGAAGCCTGTCCATGGGGTCACAAAGAGTTGGACATGACTGAGTGACTGAACTGAATTGAACTGAATTGTATGAAAATTGTATAAATCTTAACTATGTTGAATTGGTTCATGGTGCTTTTCAGGTCTCCTATATCCTTCTAGTTTTCTGTGTACTCTTTCTGTTAATTTTTGAAATTTTGATATTGAAACTCCAACTAAAAATCTTACTTTATCTACTCAAAAAATAATTGCAATATATAGTGGAATTATATGTAACTTTGTTCTGTTTTTTCAAAATCTCCTGTAAATGTGCTATCATACTTTCATAATTTTAAAAAACATTTAAAAAGAAAGAGAAAAAACTGCAGAGAGATTTTCTAAGAACTGAGCTGTGTCCATTGGATTCACAAAGAGTAGGTAACTAGTGATTTTAGGGGAGGTATTTGGTAGAATGGTAGGGGAAGGCAGAAGCCAGACTTTAGTTGGTTGAGAAGTGAATGTGAAGAATGTGAAGATAGCATATGTAGAATACACTTCTGAGAAAATTATATGAGAAGAAGAGGAAAACAGACTGAACAGTAGCTAGAAGGGATCGAACAAAGGGCCAGAAAAAAAAAAAGATTTGAGGGACTTCCCTGGTGGTCCAGTGGTTAAAACTACACACAGCCAGTGCAGGGATCACCAGTTTTCTGCCAAGAGTGAGGCAAGCAAGGTCAAGTAAAGGGCTGGGGGAGGGTAGTGAAAGGTTTGCTGTTCAACTGTTAAGAGCAGAGAAGGTAGCATTGTGCTGTTTCCCATTTGGGGTTTGGTTGGGTGTGTGTGGATGAAGTGTAGGGGTGCTAGCAAAGGGAGGGTGATGCTGAGGGAGGGATTTAGGTATTCAGCCATGTGGTCCTGCTCAGTAGGGAAGGAAGGAAGACCAGGAAGGGACTAACAGACTGGGAGAATGGAGAGCTCAAGAGACTGAAGGAGGCAGAAAAGGAAGTGTTAGAAGGCTGGCAGGTGTGGGGACATCCGTGGTGCTCCAGTGGCTAAGAGTCTGTGCTCCAAATGCAGGGGGCCTGGGCTTGATCCTTGGTCAGGGAACTAGATCCCACATGCTGCAGTTAAGAATTTGCACGCTGCAACTAAAATGATCTTGCATGTAGCAATGAAGATCGAAGATCCTACATGCCACAATTAAGCCCCAGCATAATCAAATCAATAAATAATATCTGGTGGCTCAGATGATAAAGAATCCAACTACAATGCAAGAGACCCGGATTCGAACCCTGTTGGGAAGATCCTCTGGAGAAGGGAATGGCTGCCCACTCCAGTATTCTTGCCTGGAGAATCCCATGGACAGACGAGCCTGGTGGGCTACAGTCCATGGGATTGCAAAAAGGCGGACATGACTGAACAACTAACACTTTCACTTTGGGAGTTTTTAAAAAGATTGGGAGGTGTGAACTCAGCATGTTCCAGGAACTGTTCCCAGTCCTGTTGACTGGATCATAGGAAAATAATGGAGACTTAGAGAGAGAGGAGGTCAGAGTGATAAGCAGGGCTTGGCACAGGGAGACCTTATGGGTCACTACTGAAGTTGGATAAGTTAGATATTGCAGAAGAGGCAGAAGCCAGGTAAGCTTACAGAGGTGTTTTTACAAAGTGAGTCACGGAAAGAAATAGACCTCTGGAGTCCCGCTGGATCTTTCCCTGAATTCTGGTATTCTCTTCTGATGATGCCCAATGCTGCATTCCAACTGTAAAAATCTGCACTGCAAATCATCCCCTCCTGCCCCCTATATAAAATTGGGATGGCAGGGAAATAAGATTAATTCTTCATCTGTTGAAAGAGCCCCAGAACCCTGGACTCTAGTCTCAGCTCTACCACCAACCAGCTGTCTGTATGTGTCTCCATCTATCTGGGCTTCTTTTTCATTATCTATAATGAGAGAAATATTACCTGTCCTGCTTATCTCCTAATGTTGTTGTAAGGGTGAAATGAAGTGGTAGATGTCAATGTGCACATTGGATAGTTAATAACAGGGTCTGGCCAGGTTTGCTTTGTGTCTTTCCCTTACAAACCTTTGATAGCAGAGTCTAGCTTTCTGTTTCCTTCCCTCGTTTCCAGTCCCCCCATGCCCTCTAGATACCCCTGATCAAGAGGTCAGGCTTGTGCTGGTAGGAGTCAGAGAAACAGTCTTAGCAGCTCTGTCTGGGATGATGAGCTGAGAAATCAAAGGCTTTTTCTTTGCCCAGAAAGGGGTTTTCTTTTCTTCCCCCACTCCCTCCTCTCCAATACATCTGTCTGACTCCACCGTTCCATGACAAGGCTGATTGGCCTTGCCCTTGGGATGTGCCAGCTCAGCATGGGAGAGGGAGATGCTACAAGATTTGATGCCTCCCTTTTCGATACATGCTTAAATTCATTGCTACAAAGACTTGGATAAGTAAAACACTAAGCCCCGTCCAACTGGGTTTCCTGGAGAGAGGGATTCTAACAACTTTTAAAAGAAATGTCAAATTGGTAAGAGTTCAGGCTTCAAGCAGCTTAATGCTTTATCATGTTTTACAGTGAATATTCCTGGATTCTTAATGCCTGGTTTATTTAGAATGGAAGAGAACTGATCAGCTAGTCGATCTGATGAAACCGCGACAACCAGTCAACTCTGAAGAAAGATGGATCCATTTTACTCATGGCTGTTTACCTTCTTCCCCACCAAACCAGTTCATTGATCAAGCAATCAGTAGGAATTAGGCACCACTGTATGTGCAGCTCTTTGCAGGGTACCATGAAGGTCATACCAAAACAAACAAAAACAAAATGCCCTTTCCAGGGCTTCCCTGGTGGCTCAGTGGTGAGGGGTCTGCCCACTAATGCAGGAGACATGGGTTCAGTCACTGGTCCGGGAGGATCCCATATGCCACAAAGTGGCTGGGCTCGTGTGCCAAAACTACTTGAGCCTGTGGTCAAGAGCCTGTGTGCCACAACTACTGAGCTCATGCACCACAGCTACTGAAGCCTGCACACCTAAAGCCCATGTTCCACAACAAGAGAAGCCACCACAATGAGAAGCCTGTGCACCGTGGCTAGAGAGTGGCCCCCACTCGCCACAATTAGAGAAAAGCCCACACAGCAATGAAGACCCAGCACAGCCAAAAATAAATAAATAAAATTATTTTAAAAAATACACATTCCATACTGTGATGGGCTGAACTGTGCCCCTCCCCAATTCATATGTTGAACCCCTAACCCCTAGTACCTTAGAATACAGTGGATAGGGACATCAAAGAGGAAATTAAAATGGGATCATTAAGGAGGGCTCTAATTCAGTATGACTGGTGTCCTTATTAGAAGAAGTTAGGACACAGGCAGTGACACCAAACACAAGCTCATACAGAGAGTCAACCACATGAACACACAGGTAGAAGATGCCCATTTGCAAGCCAAGGAGGGAGGCCTCAGAAGAAATCAACCCTGCAGACACCTTAATCTCAGACTCCAGCCTCTAAAACTATGAGGAAATACAGTTGTTTAAGCCACTCTGTCTGTGTTATTTTGTCATCAGAGCCCTAGCTAACTATTACACACAGTGTTGTGGAGCTTGTAGTAAGATGAAAAAAAAAATTCATTGTGTAACTCTTTATTTATGCGTGTAATATCTGGGAAGGTGTGTAAATATAGACAAGTACTTTCTATTACCAATCACAATTAAAATATGGAATTCAAGGCTTCCCTGGTGGTCTAGTGGTTAAGAATCTGCCTGCCAATACAGGGGACATAGGCTTGACCCCTGGTCTAGGAAGATTCCACATGCTGCAGAGCAACTAAGCCTGTGCACTGTGACTACTAAGCCCATGGTCTAGAGCCTGCACTCTGCAACAAGAGAAGCCCCACAATGAGAAACCCTTGCACTGCAACTAGAAAGTAGCCCCCACTTGCCACAACCAGAGGAAGCCCAAGAGCAGCAAAGATGACCTAGCATAGCCAAACAATTTTTTAAAATATGGAACTCAAAGAATAGTATACAAATTGTCTGAACTTCTCTGAAACCTCAAGTCCTCTACCAGGCCACACACAGGCATCCAGAAGGAGTATTTGGGGTCCCTTCTCTCTATAGTTTCTCTTTCTTTTCTCTTCCACAGACCCTTGGGTCTTTTTCTAGCCTTCTTCTCAGCTTCAGCTTCCTGGCTCTACAGGTTATGGAAAGAGGCCTTATGTCAATAGTTCTGACCTCAGAACTAATCAGGGTGCCAAGTGAAAATGTAGATTCAGGAAAATTACCATTAATAATTCAGGTTCAATAGGTCTGACCAAGGCCTAGAAATCCACACTTAAATTCTTCACTGTGAGATATGCATGCAAAAGAGTGTCTATGATACATATGTATAATTTAAAGAAACATAATGCAGTGAACATCCATGCACCAACCAATGAACTTTATATTGGATTGGCCCAAAAGTTCATTTAGATTTTTCTGTAACTTGGGTTGGAAAACCTGAACAAACTTTTAGGCCAACCCAATAAATAGAACATTTCTCTGTGTATCCCTCCCCAGTTGCATTCCTCTCTCTTCCTCCAAGAAGCAAGCACTTTTCTGAATTTTATGCTAATTACATTTTGCTTTTCTTATTGTTTTCCATATGTGATTGTATCTTTGAATTAGAAAAGTACTGTGGCTTGCTTGTTTTAGGATTTATATAATGATGTCATACTATTTATATTCTTAGGCAACTTGCTGTATCATTCCACATTGTTTTTGAGATTCATTCGTGTTGGTGCACTTAGCTGTAGTTCGGTCATTTTCATTGCTATGCAGTATTCCATTATTTGAATGCACCACAATTTATTTATCCATTCTCCTGTCCACGGTCATGTGGGTTGCTTCCTGTTTTTTTTTAAATTGTCATTGTTTTGTTTTGTTTGCTATTATAAATAACATTGCCCTAAACATTCTTACATGTCCCTTGGCACATAGAAATCTTCATTTCTTAGCCAGCTCTCCAGATTGGGTCTGATGTAAGTGGTCCAAGAAATACTGTCTATGGTCCTGCATATTCTTCAGAGTGTTACATGTACAACATAAACCTCTCTTGCTAGTATTGACTTCATCTTGAAGCATGACCCCAGTGCTTCATATTGGAGGGGCAAAAACTCTGAATTTATTTGCAGAAAGCCCACTCTTAGTAAGAGGGTAAGGTGCAAGAAAAGAAGGGGGAGAGTAGAAGAGTGGGAAGAAAATTCTGTATGTCACATGTTCAACTATGTGGTACAGATTATAAGTGTATGAATACTTACATATGGATATTCAAAGACAGCAATCAACTCTAGTCACATAATAGATGTACACTTATTCACTGACTGATTTAAAAATCAAAGTGGTTTGAACGAGATAGAAAAGGCTTCCTGGGGAGTTCCCTGGTGGCCTAGTGGTTAGGATTCCAGGCTTTCACTGCCATCACCAGAGTTCAGTTCCTGGTTGGGGAACTGAAATCCCACAATCCACATGGTGCAGCCAAAAAGAGAGAGAGAAAGGAAGAAAGGAAGGGAGGAAGGAAAGACTTCTTGAAAGATGGGCAAACTGGAAATGGGGATAAGGGAAAAGGGTGTCAGTGAATGGACAGTTTGCTCAAGAGGGCAAAAGCTAGAAGGCCTACAAGGTGAACAAGAAAAGTAAATGTGAGACCAGGGTGGGGTGGGGTGGGGTGGGGTAGGTTGTTAAAAACTGAAAATTCAGCCCAACAAGCACATGGCAAATCTAATTCAGTTGTAGGAAAGTACTGACATCACAGGGGAATCCTATCTGGGGAACTAGGGGAGAGGGCATGGCTTTGGACGTACAGGGTAGAGGCCATGAGAAGATCAGAATCAGGGTACTCTAGAAAACAAAACATGAAAAAGTAATCATGGAGTCAAGGATTCAGGAAAACTAGGCTGGTACAAATAAGAAGGGAAATAATTCAATTCTTAATAGAGGGTCTTCACAGATGTCAAAGCCATCTCCTTGCACTTCTAGATATTAAAACCTCTGGGTGATACCTTCTCAATTCTACATACAACCTTCTACTGTCCATCTCCATTCTCAGCTGAAGACCTCACCACCCACCTTACTGAGAAAAGAAAATGAATTAAACTGGGAAGACAGAATAAATTAAATGAATTAAATTCCTTACCCTCCCATCACCACAGCTAGCCACCTACCTCCACCAGTACCCTTGTTTTCTGATATGTTAGATGAGCTGTCTCCAGTTAAAGGTCATTCCTTTCACTTATGCACTGGAATCAGTTAGGACTAAGTTCATCTGTGAGAAACATAGGTCCAAAATAATAGTGGCTCAAACAAGAGAGTTTATTTCTCTCACACATAAACGAATGGAGGTAGGCAGTTCAGAGTTGATATGGTGACCCTGCTTCACAAAATCTTCAAAAGTTACATGCTTCTCAACTCACTGCCTTCTTTGGGTGTGACCTTTGTCCTCAAGTTCCAAAATGGTAGCTTGAGCTCTAGTCATTACAGCCAAAGTTCAGGCAACTGGATGGAGGAAGGGACTAAAGAAGGAAAAAAGGCATGTGCCAGCTGTCTTTCACATAAGATTCCCAAGAGCTGTCACATGACACTTTGGGTTACATCTTATTAACCACAGATGTTACATGGACACATCTAGCAGTAAGGAAGGCTGGAGAGTATAATCTTTATTCTAGTGAGTCATGAAGTTAGCTATGTATTTGAGAATTTTATTATTGCAGAAGAAGAAGAGACAGATATTAGAGGATATCCTGAAGTCATTGCCAGGTGGCACTAGTGGTAGAGAACCTGCCTGCCAATGCAGGAGACATAAGTGATGCAGGTTCAGTCCCTGGGATAGGAAGATTCCCTGGCGGAGGGCATGGCAACCCACTCCAGTATTCTTGCCCAGAGAATCCTATGGACAGAGGACCCTGGCGGGCGACAGTCCATGGGGTCGCAAAGAGTCAGACACAACTGAAGTGACTTAGCACAGCACAGAAGTCATTACCACAGCATCACTTCTCTCCTTTATGAGGACTTTGCCTTCTCTACTAAATAATTCTTAGCAACATACCGACATGAGTTAGCATCTGTGTGTGCTTAGTCACTCAGTCATGTCTGACTCTTTGCGACCCCATGGACTGTACCCTGCCAAGCCCCTCTGTTCATGGGAGTCTCCAGGCAAGAATACTGGAGTGGGTTGCCATGCCCTCCTCCAGGGGATCTTCCCAACCCAGGGATTGAACTCAGGTCTCTGGCATCGCAGGCGGATTCTTTACCAAGGAAGAATGGAAGGGAACTCAGGAATGGAAGTCCCTGAGTTAGTATTTACTATCCCCAAAATAAACTTTTCATTGACACTACTATCCCTCCAGCTCCTTCCCCATATTTCTGTACCCACTAACAGAAAACATTCCCTTTTTTCAATATTTCTTTATCTTATTAATTTAATTTAATTTATTTATTTATTATTTTTGGCTGTGGTGCATCTTCATTGCTGTGCATGGGCTTTCTCTGGTTTCAGTGAATGGCAGCTACTCTTCATTGCAGTGTGTGGGCTTCTCATTGCAGTGATTTCTCTTGTAGAGCACAGGCTCTAGGCATGTGGGCTTCAGTAGTTGTGGCACATGGGCTCAGTTGCTCCATGGTGTGTAGGATCTACCCGGACCAGGGATAGAATCCATGTCCCCTGCAATGGCAGGTAGATTCTTAACCACTTGACTACCAGGGGAGCCCAGAAAACATTCTTGAAAGAATTGTCTACACGTGCAATCTCTTCTTCCTCAAGTCCTCTTTATTCCTAAATCCACTCCAGTCTGGTTTCCATACCCATCAACCCACTGAAACCACTCTTGTCAACATTCCCAGAGATTTATGTTGCCAAATCCAATGATCACATTTTTGTCCTGGTTCTGTTAGCCCTCTCATTAGCATTTGATGTGAATGATCATTATTTCCTTGAAACTTTTCCTCTTTTGGCTTGTAAATACCATGTTTTACCAATCTTTACTTCTCAACATCCTCTACTTGAACTCTAAATACCAGAGTTATCCACACTTTGTCTTGAGCCCTTCTTCTCTCTCAAATCACTCCTTAAGTGGTTTCATCAGTTCCTATGACTCTAAATACCATCTTTATGTTGATGATTCCCAGTGAAAATCCTAAAAAGATTCTAAATTTCAGATTCATATATACACCTGCCCATTTAAAATCACCACTTAAACGTCTATAGATATCTCTAATACAACACTCATAAAATAGAACTCTTGACACCCTGCTCCCACCCAATATGTCCTTCCCCATATTTTTCACCTTAGAAAAATGACATTAACCTGGGAATCATCATTGATTTCTCCTTCTCTCTCACTCCCCAGATTCAATCCATCAGCAAATCCTGACCATTCTACATCCAATATAAATTTCTAATACATCCTCTCCTTCCACCTCCACTTTTACTACCCTATACCAAAGGAAACTCATCTCTTGCCCAAATTGTAAGGTAAGGTAATCATTTAAAATGGAAGTTAAGTCATGTCACTCTCCTGATCAAAACCCTCTCTTGGCTTCCCATCACATTTAAAATTCAAACTCCTACTTGATATGGCCCTGTACACTTCTACTCTTCTCCCCTCAACTCACTATGCTTCATCCATGTTGACTTTCTATATTTGTGTTATGTGTCAAGTTCTCTCGAGCCTCAGATCTCTTTCATTTGTAGTTCCCTCTACCTGAAATGCCTTTCCACTGGGTTCTTCACATGTCTGATTCCTTTTAAACCTTCAAATCCTGAGTCAAATGTTACTTCCTCATAGAGGTGTTCCCTAACTTTCCTATCTAAAGTGAAAAGTGTAAGTGAAATTGCTCAGTCATGTCCAACTCTTTGCAACCCCATGGACTGTAGCCAGGTTCCTCCATTCATGGGATTTTCCAGGCAAGAATACTTGTGTGGGTGGCCATTTCCTTCTCCAGGGGATCTTCCCAACCCAGGGATCGAACCAGGGTCTCCTGCATTGCAGGCAGACTTTTTCTCATCTGAGCCACCAGGGAAGTGCCTATCTAAAGTAGTTCCATCTTACTATTTTCTATCAGATTTCTTCAATGGTATTGTCACAGTGTATAAGGCCATGAGGTCAGAGACCTTGTCTTTCTTATTTACCATCATATCCCAGCACCTAGCATAGTTCTTGGCACTGTACCTGTCACTTGGCTCAATAGATGCACAAAAGGTATTTGTTGAAATGATGAATTGATGAATAGGAGTTGTCTGAAACCCCTTTTAGTGGTTGAGAGGAGAGGGGGGAGCAGTGAAGTTTGATAGGCCCAGCAACACTGCTAGTCCAAGTCTAGAGCCAAAGCTGGGGTCCTGAAGGGACAGCTAGAGGAAATGCTGTGCGTACACATTTGAGCCAAGACCTTGAGGAAGAATGGAACCACTAGATGGCAAAAGGAAGACTGTAAAAGAGGACAGAGCCAAGGCTCAGAGGTAAAATGGAAACCCAGTTGGAAGAGGAGTGAGTAGGCTGGGAGCAAATGAGAAGGACCCTAGGCAACTGTCAAGAACTTTACTAGAGAGAGAGGCTGCTGCCCAGCCATAATCAATAAGAACTGACTGAGAACTGAGAGTCTAAATGGCTGAAGACCATGAAGACCATGTCAGTGATCTTCAAGCTTGGGTGATATTCTCCAGCAGGTCTCAGAAAGAGTAGATTATAGGGCTGACTTTGGGTGGAGGCTTGTAGGGCAGGTGCAGCCAGGTCCAAGAACAAGCATCAAAGGAGAAAGAGCTGATGAAGTGAGATCTTACAGTCTAAGGATGAAAAGTGGAGTTTAGAGTTTCTGAGATAGAGCAGTGAGTGATGAGGAGGTTCACAGCATGGCTAAAGCAGTGGCTGACATAGAGTAGAGCTGAAGATAATCTGAGATGAAGGAGCCAAGAAGCTAAGATTTGGGACTTCCTTATGGGGCCCTCAGGTCAATGATGGGATGAGAGTTTCAGAGGAGTACTAGAATCTTCCATGGATCTAGGGTAGTGAACTGGATGTCAATAAATGATAACAGTGAGGAGGCATAGAGGGTAAACTGTATGAGGATGAAAGAAGGAAGAAATTGTTTCACAAAAGTGAAAGAAGGGGACTATGGAAAAGCTGGTGGGGTCTCTCTTGCTCTCTGAATTTGGGAGAAGGAACAATTCACACAGGAGGCAGCCCCAGGGGAAGTGTTTCCATTTGGATTGTCCCCAAATCAGAGTCTGAGATAAGGAATCCAGTATAAGTAGTCTATTTAGGAGTAGATTATAGGAAATTCCCATAAAGGAGTGGGGAAGTGAAGTAGGGGAGGGAAGAAAGCCAATAAAGGGGTGTATTATAAAGCAAATTACCACTCTGGGTAACAAGAGCTTAATCATGCTGGGGAATTCTAGGCACATTAGAACATGCATCTCACAGTTATCCCACCTAAGAGATAACCCTCTGCTATCAGTTACTGATTCAGAACTGTCTTAGGGAAGTCATTCATTCCCTGGTACTTTTAGCTTCCTCTATGCAGGCAAAGAGGGCTCTAGGGACTGGAGAAAAAAACTCCAGGCAAGTCGGGAGGAGAGGGAGGTGGGAGGGGGGATCGGGATGGGAAATACGTGTAACTCTATGGCTGATTCATGTCAATGTATGACAAAACCCACTGAAATGTTGTGAAGTAATTAGCCTCCAACTAATAAAAAAAAAAAAATTTTAAAGAAAAAAAAAAAAAAAAAAAAAAAAAACCTCCAGGCAAAGAGTCATAGGAGCTGGTAGTTGGAAGTTAGGCTAGCATGGAGAGACACGGGAAGAGCCCAGAGGCTATGGGTGGAGCACCAACAGCATCTAGAGGTGTGCAGGCAGGGAACCAGGACTCAGTCAGGGCAAAGAAGTGGACAGACCACGCTGTAAAAAGAGTGAGAGTGAAGGGTCTAATTTATTTTTGAGGGGATATCTAAAAAATAATTGTATATATTCTTTACTTCAGTGTACAAATTCTTTAACACCTTATAATGCTCACACCATATTCAAATTATGCCCAATTATTCCAGAAATGTCCTTTACAACCAGTCTGTCCAAATCAGGATTCAGTCCCAAATCACATATTCATTTGATTATGTCCCTGACATCTCCTTAACTTCAGAACATTATTTTTTTTTATTTCACAGTACTCTGACTTATTGAAGAAAATGGGTCAGTTGTTCTGAAGCATGTCCTACTTTGAGGATTTGCCTGCATGTTTGCCTGTGGTATTATTTACCTTGTTCCTCAATCTCCTATAGTTCCTGTAAGCTGGACTTTAGGTCTAAAGGCTTGATCACATTCAAGTCCAGTATCTTTGGCTAGAATACAACAATGTGGCATTGTGTCATGCACTGCAGCACATGGCTGCTCCACTGGTAGTAACACTATGATGGACCACTGGATCAGCATGATAGCAGCCAGATCCATCATAGAGTTATCTTTGCCTCCTAATGCCCAGAAGATAGTCTGTGGGGTGGTTAAGAATCCATTTTCCAATGCAGGGGATGCAGGTTTCATCCCTGATTGGGGAACTAAGATCCCACATGCTCCAGGGCAACTAAGCCCACCTGCAACTAGAGAACCCCACCTGCCACAACTACTGAGCCCATGTGCTCTAGAAACTGTGCCACAACTAGAAAGCCCTTGCAACCAAATGTTTTTTTTTTTTTTTTAAGTCTTTGGGCTATTTAGTTCCACACAGATGTCCCCATCAGCTATCCACACAATAATTTTAATCCCACTTGACAATTCTTGCCTGGATCAATGAATTCATGACACATTTAAAAATGATTTCCTAATACCCTCTTACACTGTTGGTGGGAATGCAAACTAGTACAGCCACTATGGAGAACAGTGTGGAAATTCCTCAAAAAAACTGGAACTAAAACTGCCATATGACCCAGCAATCCCACTCCTGGGCATACACACCGAGGAAACCAGAATTGAAAGAGACACGTGTACCCCAATGTTCATCACAGCACTGTTTATAATAGCCAGGACATGGAAGCAACCTAGATGTCCATCAGCAGACAAATGGATAAGAAAGCTGTGGCACATATATACAATGGAATATTACTCAGCCATTAAAAAGAATACATTTGAATCAGTTCTAATGAGGTGGATGAAAGTGGAGCCTATTATACAGAGTGAAGTAAGCCAGAAAGGAAAACACCAATACAGTATACTAATGCATATATATGGAATTTAGAAAGATGGTAATGATAACCCTGTATGCAAGATAGAAAAAGAAACATAGATGTATAGAACAGTCTTTTGGACTTTGTGGGAGAGGGCAAGGGTGGGATGATTTGGGAGAATGGCATTGAAACATGTATATTATCATATGTGAAATGGATCACCAGTCCAGGTTCGATGCATGAGACAGGGTGCTCAGGGCTGGTGCACTGGGATGACCCAGAGTGATGGGGTAGGGTGGGAGGTGGCAGGGGGTTTCAGGATGGGGAACACATGTATACCCATGGCTGATTCATGTGAATGTATGGCAAAAACCACCACAATATTGTAAAGTATCCTCCAATTAAAATAAATATATTTTTTTTAATTAAAAAAAAACAAAAAATAAAAATAAAATAAATTAATTAATTTAAAAATGATTTCCTAATTATATCACTCCCTCTCTACTTACTAGCTAGCCTTCTTCAGGTAAGAACTTCTTTTTTTCAACCAGGGCAGCCTGGGGCAGTGGATAAGAGTATGAATTTTGGAGTCAGTCTTTCTATTTTCAATTCTTGGTCCCATCATTTGCTACCTGTGACTAAGTCACTTAACTGCTCAGTGCCTCAGTTTCCTCATCTGTAAAGTGTGGTTGCTATGAAAACTAAATGAGGAAGTATTACTAAGGGCTTTTCTGGTGGCTCAGATGGTAAATAATCTGCCTGCCATGCAGGAAACCTGCAGGAAACTCGATCCCTGCGTCGGGAAGATTCCCTTAAGAAGGGAATGGTTACCCACTGCAGTATTCTTGGCTGGAGAATTCCATGAACAGAGGACCTTGGGGGTCCTACAGTCCATGGGGTCGCAGAGTCAGACATGACTGAGCAACTAACACTAGTATTACTAAAGCAATCAGAATAAGGCCTGGTGCATGGTAAGAATTATGTGTTAAATAAACACAAAGTAAAATAAAGATACAGTTATTTAATTATGCTGAAATATAGTTCCTACTGAAAAGGCAGGATAAATGCGTAATTCTTTCCATTTAATTACCAAGTCTCAAAGTAAAGATTTGGTTTAATAGCTGCCACAAGGGGTGACAAATAAGCAGAATGAACATTAAAGAGCTCAGGGAAAGATATGGGAGGGAGGGAAGCTGGGAGAAGAGCCCAGAATGAGGATACGTAGTGCTGGATGGGGCTGGGAGAAGGCGAGACCTGAAAATAGCCTTCCCCTCCTTTTCTCTTCATTTTCCAGAGCCTCAGTCAAAATCACACAGAACCAGGGCACCTAAAAGAAATAGGAAACAGAGCTCCTATTTAGAGGACAGGTTCTTGGTCATTTATGCATATCTACAAAAGACATTCACATTTTCTCTCCATTTGCTATTCTTACTGTTGCATTGTTTTAATAGAATATATAATATAAAATAATACAGAAGTTCTCAAATTTATAAAACACAGCTTGAAACAAAATAACACAAAATTTATTCTAGACCTATCATCCTGATCTGTTAAATAAAATAATGAGGGACTTCCCCAGCGGTTCAGCGGTTAAGACTCTGAGCTTCCACTGCAGGAGTCACAGGTTCTCTTCCCTGGTTGGGGAACTAAGATCCTGCATGCCCTGCAGCCAAAAATAAAATAAAATAAAATAAAATAAAATAATGAGTCCACGTTTGGAGATTCACTTAAAAATGTTGCTAGATAAGGCTGGCTCCCTGAGTGTGGATCCCATGCAGTCCCATGGGACCCCACACTCAATAGGGCCTAGGCTTAGTTTAATCCTCTGCGGTCACCACCTTGGAATTCGTAATAGCTCTTGAACAAAGGACCTTGCATTTTCATTTTGCACTGAGCCCTGCAAATTGTGTAGCCATTCCTCTCCCTAGGGCCTCTCAGGGCCCCTGACCCTGACCCCAAACCAGCGGCCAGACTGAACCCCCACAGAACAGCATAGGTAGGTAGTCTTTTGCATTCCTAAACTCTCTGCTTTTTAACTTTGGGACTGCCCCCAAGCTTTGCTCTTCTTACTGGCGGCTTTTTGATTTGGTTGCCTGCATGGCTTGTTCCAGTCTCCGTCCCCTCCTAGGGTTCTTTTTCGTCTTCAGAATCATTGATAAAACGCATCTCTCCATGGGCAGAGCTTCCACCCCCACCTCCAGAAAGAGGCTTTCACCGGAGCTGTGAGGATTGTCTGTCTTATCCTCTTCCCCCTCAGTCTGAGCATTCTCTGTACTGCTTGTTGCTTGTTACTAAAATAAGACACATGGCCAAGAAAAGAAAAGAAGCCTCCCTGCATTTTATTGATGTGTAGATCAGCTCAGCTCTGAGGCTCTGGGACAGCTGAATGCAAGTGGGGGCTGGGTTGCAAGAGAAGGGAAGCAAAGAGAGGCAGTTTGAAAAAGAATGAGATTATCCAGTTCCACTCTGTCTCACCGCTGGAACTGCCTCTGTTTTACACCAGCCAGATGAAAGCCTAAGTCTTAAGGAACTCCAGGGAAGGCCACATTATGGGGCTTTTAATTATAAAAGATTCAAGATATTCTGCCCATTTTCAGTTCATTTCCTGTCACCAAACACCTTTCCACAAACAGTCGATACCACTTTTTCAACACGTTAAATTCTAATCTTCATCCTTTTCCCATCTATAGTCCCCTGTGCTGTGCTTAGTCATTCAGTCGTGTTTGACTCTTTGTGACCCCACGGACTATAGCCGGCTAGACTCCTCTGTCCATGGGGATTCTCCAGGCAAGAATCTTGGAACGGGTTGTGATGGCCTCCTCCAGGGGATCTTCCCGACTCAAGGATCAAACCCAGATCTCCTGCATTGCAGGTGGATTCTTTACTGTCTGAGCCATTAGGGAGGCTGTATTTAATATAGTCGTCCCCCATTATCCATGGGGGATTGGTTCCAAGACTCCTATGAATACCAAAATCCACAGATGCTCAAGTCCCTTATGTAAAGTAGCAGTGTATATGCTAGGCACATCCTACCATAGACTTTGTCACCTTTAGGTGCTTATAATACCTAATACCATATAAATGTTATGTAAATAGTTGTGAGAGAGGAGAAAATTCAAGCTTTACTTTTTGGAACTTTCTGGAATTTTTTTTCCAAGTATTTTCATCCACAGCTGGTTGAATCTGCAGATGCAGAACTTGTGGGTACAGAGAGCCAACTGTGTATGTCACTCCTGTTCTGTGGCCTTACTGTATACACACGCACGTGCGCACACACACACACACACACACAAATTGTTCTATTTGAATAAGGCTTTCTGTCTAAGATCAGGCTTTTTGGGACATCTCTGATAGTCCAGTGGCTAAGACTCCGAGCTCCCAATGCAGAGGCATGGGGTTCAATCCCTGGTCTGGAAACTAGTTCCCACATGTTGCAACTAAAGATCTCTCAAGCCACAAGGACAATGGAAGATCCTGCGTGCCACAACTGAGACCCAGCTTGTGTGTGCATGCATTTCAGCCATGTCAGACTCTTTGCAACCCTATGGACTGTAGGCCACCAGACTCCTCTATCCATGGGATTCTCCAGGCAAGAATACTGAAGTGAATTGCCATGTGCTCTTCCAGGGGATCTTCCTAACCCACAGATGGAACTCGCATCTCTTACATCTCCTGCATTGGCAGGCGGGTTCTTTAAAAAGAATCTTAAAAAGCAGAGACATTACTTTCTCAACAAAGGTCCATATAGTCAAAGTTATGGTTTTTCCAGTAGTCATGTATGGATGTGAGAGTTGGACCATAAAGAAAACTGAGCACCAAAGAACTGGTGCTTTTGAACTGTGGCGTTGGAGAAGACTCTTGAGAGACCCTTCGACTGCAAGGAGATCAAACCAGTCAATCCTAAAGGAAATCAGTCCTGAATATTTGTTGGAAGGACTGATGCTGAGGCTGAAACTCCAATACTTTGGCCACCTGATGTGAAGAACTGACTCATTGGAAAAGACCCTGATGCTGAGAAAATTGAAGGCAGGGGGAGAAAGCAACAACAGAGGAGGCGATGGTTGGATGGCATCACTGACTCGATGAACATGAGTTTGAGTAAGCTCCAGGAATTAGTGATGGACAGGGAAGCCTGGCATGCTGCAGTCCATGGGGTTGCAAAGAGTCAGACACAACTGAGCAAGTGAACTGAATTGAACTGAGTGTCACCTGGGAAGTCCAGGACCCAGCACAGCCAAATAAATAAAAATAAACATTTAACAACAACAACAAAAAAGATAATGCCTTTTGTCCTTCTCCCTTTGGTTCACTCTTTCTTTACCAGGAGAACAAAGAAGTTTTCATTAGGGCTGGGATAATCCCCAACAGTATATTTCATTTGTTCATTTCAGTTTTGTAAGTAAAATAATAACAGTAGAAAAAGAAGTAGTAGTACTAATACTAGTAGTCATAACGGTGGTTGCCTGTTATATGCATGGCACGGTCTATTCATTGGTAATTCTAATGACAACCCAGTGGTTTAGGTTTTATTGCCCCCATTTTATAGACAAGGAAACTGAGGCATAGAAATGAAGGGAACTTGTCCCAAGTGGTCACCTTTTAAATAACAGAACTGGGATGCTTAATGCTACTCTGTTGAAACCAATGCTAATCACCACACTGCCTCAGTCTCCTCTCTGTTTAAAATAGAGGGACCATAGCATCTTCTTTTGTTTGATCAGAGCTCCATTCACTGGATAACCATAGAATTTCAACTCCATTTCCTTGGTGGCTCAGATGGTAAAGAATCTGCCTGCAATGCGGGAGACCTGGGTTCAATCCCTGAGTTGGGAAGATCCCTGGAGGAGGGCATGGCAACACACTGCAGTGTTCTTGCCTGAAATCCCCATGAACAGAGGAGCTTGATGGGCTATAGTCCATGGGGTCACAGAGAGTTGGACACGACTGAGCAACTAAGCACACATTTACATGCAGACATCAAATGTTGGGCTGCCCCTCCAATGAACACTCTTCTTTCTATCATGTTATATATTAGCTTTCACCAGCTGCTTGTTATGTAACATGTTGCATGTGACGTCTCTGCTTTGCCTTCTTTCTTGCATTCCTGAAACCTTTTAAAGAGCTTTTTAATGTCCTCATCGCCTCATTCAATTTCTACTTTATAGATCTAGCCCTCCTTTGATATTTCTCTGTACATCACTTCCCTGGCCTTCCCTTTCAGCTCTTTGCCCTGTCTTTTTCCCATTACCTCTTCGTTGTCAGGCCCTTTCCACAGCCATCCCCTCCCAATACTGTGTAGCCCAAGTGCAGTGACATCGACTCTTCCTTTTAGTTTTTCAGTGTTGGCAGGAGGAATTTCAAGCCTGCCCCCAAGTTGTCCTCTTCTGGTATCTTACTTTGAAACACAAAAGCATTAAATTGTAAATCAATTCTGCATTGATCAAGGTTGGCTCCCATCCCCACTGCCTGGCGGAAGCCTCTGAATACTGAAACTGTGAGTTTTCTTCTGTGCTGGCTCCATTGTTGCACAAGGCCAAGAAAAGGTCCTCATCAACAAAACTGCACACCCTGTTGGCAGGAGTCAGGCAGGAAAGCTGGCAGCCAAAACTCATGTGGCTCTACCTTTTTTTTCTAATGAAAACTTTAACCTTTCTAATTTGCTTCCTTTTTATTTCCCTACACCTATTGCATCTTATTCTCTCAAGTGCAGTCAGAGAGCCCTTATCCCCCACATTTGCATTTTTTCTCCTTTCCTCCTGTTCTGCTCACTTGTCCCTTTGGTATGATTCTCACTTCAGCTTCTTTGGATTATTCTTTTAGTTTTTAAAAAAATTCAGCAAGCATTTATTGAATGCCTACTGTGTGCCAGCTGCTAAACTAAGTGCCTGGTCCCTGCCCTCAAGGAGTTCAGTATTTCCATGTGCACTGAATACTTGGGCAACCCCTGGGTGGAAGAAAAGAGCATGTCAGTTGGTCAGCCATATATATACATATACATATCACATATATATACATGGAGTTCAGAGGAATGCACAAAATGGCCTTTATTCCCAGTTTAAATCACACTTTCTACCCAATATGAATCAGTAGGACATGTCGATTTTGAGTGACCTCTTACTCCTCCCAAAGGAGAAGAGGGCAGCAGAGGATGAGATGATTGGATGGCATCACCCTACTCAATGGACATGAGTTTGAGCAAACTCTGGGAGACAGTGGAGGACAGGGAAGCCTAGAGTGCTGCAGTCCATGGGGTCGCAAAGAGTCACATATGACTCAGCAACTAAACAACAGCCACAACTTACTACTCCACTCAATTCGCAGTCCCTCTGTGGGCACAAGACCTCTGTTCTAGACCCTTTGGATCACACCTCTCCCTCTTGCAGTCAGTGGGAAAACCCTCGCTGCCTCTTCTCTCCACCCCACTGGATCTCTGGGAACTTCCCTTTCTGAAATGGGTGTCTAAGATTGGGTTGGCATTTGGCTTCACACAGTTCCAAAATTTAATGGAGATGAGGAAGCCCTTCCAGTCCTGCGAGTGGAAGAAATGCAGAGGAGAAACTAAAGATTGTCCTTGGCATGGAATATCTTTGAGAAAGTTGAACATTCTACACTGCCAGAACTGATATTCTCTTAGCATGCCTTTTTTTTGGTGGCAGGAGGGGGGTTCTATTGTGATGCCATTGACTGATACAACGGACAGGAGATGGTGAGGGACAGGGACATGGCCATCACCAGATGTTCAATACTGAAATCAGCTTGATTATATTCTTTGCAGTCAAAGATGGAGAAACTCTATACAGTCAGCAAAAACAAGACCGGGAGCTGAGTGTGGCTCAGATCATGAACTTCTTATTGCCAAATTCAGACTTAAATTGAAGAAAGTAGGAAAAAAACACTAGACTTTTCAGGTATGACCTAAATCAAATCTCTTAGGATTATATAGTGGAAGTGACAAATAGATTCAAGGGGTTGGATCTGATGGACAAAATACCTGAAGAACTATGAATGGAGGTTCATGACATTGTACAAGAGGCAGTGATCAAGACATCCCCAAGAAAAAGAAATGCAAAAAGACAAAATGGTTGTCTGAGAAGGCCTTACAAATAGCTGAGAAAAAAAAGAAGCAAAAGGCAAAGGAAAAAAAGGCAAGATATATCCATCTGAATGCAAGAGTTCCAAAGAATAGCAAGGAGAGACAAGAAAGCCTTCTTTAGTGAGCAATGTAAAGAAATAGAGAAAAACAATAGAATGGGAAAGACTAGAAATCTCTTCAAGAAAATCGGAGATACCAAGGGAACATTTCATGTAAAGACGGGCACAATAAAGGACAGAAATGGTATGGACCTAACAGAAGCAGAAGATATTAAGAAGAGGTGGCAAGAATACACAGAAGAACTATATAAAAAAGATCTTCATAATTACGATGGTATGATCACTCACCTAAGCCAGACATCCTGGAATTCAAAGTAAAATGGGTCTTAGGAAGCATCACTATGAATAAAGGTGGTAAAAGTGATGGAATTCCAGTTGAGCCATTTCAATCTTAAAAGATGATGCTGTGAAAGTGCTGCACTCAATATACCAACAAATTTGGAAAACTCAGCAGTGGCCACAGGACTGGAAAAGGTCAGTTTTCATTCCAATCCCAAAGAAAGGCAATGCCAAAGAGTGCTCAAACTACCACACAACTGCACTCAGCTCACACGCTAGCAAAGTAATGTTCAAAATTCTCCAAGCTAGGCTTTAACAGTACATGAACCATGAACTTCCAGATGTTCGAACTGGATTTAGAAAATGCAGAGGAACCAGAGATCAAATTGCCAACATCCACTGGATCATCGAAAAAGCAAGAGTTCCAGAAAAACATATTTATTGACTATGCCAAAGCCTTTGACTGTGTGGATCATAACAAACTGTGGAAAATTCTTCAAGAGATGGAAATAACAGACCACCTGATCTGCCTCCTGAGAAATCTGTATGCAAGTCAAGAAGCAACAGTTAGAACTAGACATGGAACAACAGACTGGTTCCAAATTGGGAAAGGAGTACGTCAAGGCTGTATATTGTCACCCTGCTTATTTAACGTCTATGCAGAGTATATTATGAGAAATGCCAGGCTGGATGAAGCACAAGCTGGAATCAAGATTGCCGGGAGAAATATCAATAACCTCAGATATGCAGATAATACCACCCTTATGGCAGAAAGTGAAGAAGAACTAAAGAGCTTCTTGATGAAAGTGAAAGAGGAGAGTGAAAAATTTGGCTTAAAACTCAACATTCAGAAAACTAAGATCATGGCATCTGGTCCCATCACTTCATGGCAAATAGGTGGGGAAACAATGGTAACAGTGAGAGACTTATTTTGTTGGCTCCAAAATTACTGCAGATGGTGACTGCAGCCATGAAATTAAAAGACACTCACTCCTTGGAAGAAAAACTATGACCAACCTAGACAGCATATTAAAAAGCAGAGACATTACTTTGCCAACAAAGATCCATCTAGTCAAAGCTATGGTTTTTCCAGTAGTCATGTATGGATGTGAGAGTTGGACTATAAAGAAAGCTGAGCGCCGAAGAATTGATGCTTTTAAACTATGGTGTTGGAGAAGACTCTTGAGAGTCCCTTGGACTGCAAGGAGATCTAACCAGTCCATCCTAAAGGAAATCAGTTCTGAATATTCATTGGAAGGACTGATGCTGAGGTTGAAACTCCAATACTTTGGCCACCTGATGGGAAGAACTGACTCATTGGAAAAGACCCTGATGCTGGGAAAGATTGAAAGCAGGAGGAGAAGGGGATGACAGAGGATGAGATGGTTGGATGGTATCATTGACTCAATGGACATGAGTCTGAGTAAGCTCCAGGAGTTGGTGATGGACAGGGAAGCCTGATGTGCTGCAGTCCATGGGGTTGCAAAAGAGTTGGACACGACTGGGCAACTGAACAACAACATGATGCCAAAAGAGTCTTTGTTCCTTTACCTACCTTGATTTACAGTAACAATCATTCAGTTGCTAAATTGTGTCCAACTCTTTTTGACCCCATGGACTGCAGCACTCCAAACTCCTCTGTCCTGCACTATCTCCTGGGGTTTGCTCAAACTCATGTCCATTGAGTCGGTGATGTCATCCAACCATCTCATTCTCTGCCACCCACTTCTCCTGCCCTTAATCTTCCCCAGCATCAGGGTCTTTTCCAATGATTCGGCTCTTTGTATCAGGTGGCCACAGAATTGGACCTTCAGCCTCAGCATCAGTCCTTCCAATGAATATTCAGGACTGATTTCCTTTAGGATTGACTGGTTAGATCTCCTTGCAGTCCAAGGGACTCTCAAGAGTCCTCTCCAGCACCACAGTTCAAAAACATCAATTCTTTGGTGCTCAGCCTTCTTTATGGTCCAACTCTTACATCTGTACATAGGTACTGGAAAACCCATAGCTTTGACTAGATGGACCGTTGTCAGCAAAGTGATGTCCCTGCTTTTTAATATGCTGTCTAGGTTTGTCATAGGTTTCCTTCCAGTAACAAAACCCACTCCAATTAATATGGTTTAGAAATTTACCAGGTACTGGTTGGGAAAATAATGATGAAAAAAATGTATCAGCTCTTTCTGTTTTTGACAGTGTGATGTGCTCTGCCTAGGTGTCGTTGGAATCCTTCTTGCTTCTCAGGAACTCCCGCTTTCCATCCAAACACTTTGCACTCCTTTGTTTGATATGTATTTCCTTGGTATGAACTTCTTCAACTCGGCATTTAGACATTCAATAGGCATTTCAAATTTAAAAAGTCCGAAACTCAACTCAGGATTTCCCTGATCCTTGAACCCATGACTCTCCCACTCTTCCCCATCTCAATAAATGTCATCTCGATTCACCTAGTTGCTCAAGCTGAAACACTCGGAGTCATACTTAACCCTCTCTCGCACTCCACATCCAATTCATCAGCGCATCTTATTCACTTTAACTGGCTTTGCCTTTAAAATAGATGCTGAATCCATCTACTTTCAATGTCTCCCCTGCTGCCACCCTAGTTGACACCACCATCATCTCTTACTTGGACTCACACAGTAATCTCCTGTCTTGTCTCCCTGCTTCACCCCATACAATCCATTATCTCCACCACAGCCAGAGGGATGCTTGTAAAAGGTCAGTCTGATATTGTCAATCCCCAGATCAAAACACTCTAATAGCTTTCCATCACAATTAGGGAAAAGTACAAAGTTCTTACCCCAGCCTCCAAGGTCTGCTGCAGATTGGCCCTTGGCTACCTCTGGCCTCATTTCCTAACACCTCTCCTTTTAACTCACCTTACTTCGGTGGCCTCCTTTGCTGTTTTCAAACATGTCAAACACCTCCAGGCCTTGCACTCTCTGTCTCCCTAACTTAAAATATGTTTCTCCTGAATTCCACATGACTCATATCTTTATTTTATTCAGGACTGTTCAGTCTTTGGAGGGCCTCCCTTGCCCCTAAGCTCTAAAATATCACTGTACCCCATCACTTCCTATCTTATTAACCTGTTCCATTTTTCTTCATAATAATGATATGTAATTATATGTGTAATTGTTTGTTATCTGATTATCATCAGAGTACAAGCTTTATGAGGGTAGAAATGTCATCTGTTTTACTCACTTCTATAGTCTCAGCTCCTAGAACACTGTCTGGCACATACTAAAAGCTCAATAAATATTTGTTAAAATGAGTGAATGATTATGTGAAAGGGTCCTATCTTAGCAGCCTCAGTTGGATTCACCCTTCAATTCACGTATGTATTGCTCTGTATGGAGAGTCTAGGAGGCAGGTCCACTGAGAAACTATGTGTTTAGAAGCCCAAAGAGCTTCTTAGAAAAGATGTCATCCTAATGGAAGAAAGAATGAACATCTAAGATTCCTCCTAGACCTCAGAGTTGAGGGATGGGAAAGATTTTGAATATAAGTCTCAAGTTGTAACTAATCAGGACATTTAAAAAGAAGAAGTAACAGAAACCCAAGTCAACCCACTTTAAGAAGAAAAAAAAGATTGTTTTGGTTCAAAAAGCTAGGAAAGAGAGTGGGATGCTCAAAGGAACCAGGATTGGAGGCTCAGCATTGTCAAAACACTCTATGTTTTATCTCTCCTTACCTCTTCTTCTCTTTCCCCATTTGTTTCATCCTTTCTTGTATACTGTTTGTCTCCATATTGTAGGAAACATGGCTTCCAGCAGGCAAAGCCAAGTACAGAGAGCTTCTGTCTCCCAGAGTCCATAGACCTGTCCCAGGCAACATTTCTGATTGGCCCTTTTTTGGACATGTGTCCATCATTTCATCCAATCACTATCTCTAGGAGAGTGGGTGTTCTGTGATTGACCAGCTCTAGTTCACATACTCCTCCCTGAGCCCAGAAGTAGAGGCTACAACCAGTTGAAGGGGAGTGGGAAAGCTTGCTGGAGAGACCAAAAAACAAATAACAACAACACAAAACCTACCAGAGGCCACTACCCTGGTTATCTTCTGATCCAGCCCCCAGGACTCATACCTAAGTCCTAAGTAGAGAGGGCTTTGTAAGAGTAAGTGCCAACTTAAAAGACTATTTCACTAAAATTTCTATGGAGCATTGAATACACAGGCACATCAGAAGCTTTGGCTTTAGTAGTTCCAGTTGGGTGGGAAGCAGCTTTGTGACAGCAGCAGCAGCCACCTCAATGCATCAATGCCTTTGTTAAGGGCATCAGAAGCCTTGGCAGCAGATTATCACCCCAGGGAGCTAGAGAAAGAATGGAGGAAATGGTGGAAGCCACTGGGGAGGTGAAAGGATTTTGTTAATGAACCTATGTGACAGACATCTGGGAGACTAGCAGAAATAGTTGGATTAGTGAAAGGCTTTGAAGAGGGCAAATACAGGCAAGGGCAGAGTCAGAGAAATTCCTTTTTGTGATTATGTTGTGAACTTGATTTCCCTTCCAATCTCTTTGCCAGGTCAGAAGGATGTCCACACACCACAGAAAAGGAAAGAATAGAGGCAGTAGATCACGCAGTGATACCTCACCCCCTAGAGCCTATAGTATTGTGCTGGAGTCATGAAATCTGTAAAACTGCCTCTCTCTGGGAAGCTTCCAAACAGGGCAGAGAGGGACTTCCCTGGTGGTCCAGTGGTTAAGAATCTGCCTGCCAGTGCAAGGGACAAGGAGTTGATCCCTGGTTCAAAAAGCCTATGTGCCACAACTACTGAGTCTGCATGCTGCAGCTACTGAAGCTTGTGCACCTAGAACCTGTGCTCCACAACAAGAGAAACCACCACAATGAGAACCCTGTGCACTGAAATGAAAAGTAGCCCACACTTGCCTCAACTAGACAAAGGCCACACACAACAATGAAGACCCAGCACAATCAAAAATAAATAAATAAAAAAAAAAACAGTAGCTAAGCTAAGAATCTGCCTTGAAATGCTGGGGTCGCAAGTTTGATCCCTGGTCTGGGAACTAAGATCCCACATGCTGCAGAGCAGCTAAGCCCGTGCACTGCAACTACTGAGCCCTTGCCCCACAGTTAGAGTCTGTGTGCCACAACAAAAGATCCCATGTGCCACAACTAAGAACTGCCACAGCCAAAAAATAAATAAATATTAAAAATAGAGCAGAGGGCAAATGGGTCCCAGTTTTGAGATCCACTAGCACATGCTTCTTGGAGAAGGCAATGGCACCCCACTCCAGTACTCTTGCCTGGAAAATTCCATGGGCGGAGGAGCCTGGTAGGCTGCAGTCCATGGGATCTCTAAGAGTCGGACACGACTGAGCGACTTCCCTTTCACTTTTCACTTTTGTGCATTGGAGAAGGAAATGGCAACCCACTCCAGGGTTCTTGCCTGGAGAATCCCAGGGACGGGGGAGCTTAGTGGGCTTCCGTCTGTGGGGTCGCACAGAGTCGGACACGACTGAAGCAACGGAGTAGCAGCAGCACATCCTTGGCTGAGCTACGGTGTGGACCCACCTAGATTTTCTTATTCAGGAGATACATGTCCCGCTCGGATTTTATCTCCACCAATTTACCTCTTCTTGGTTTGAAGCCCAGCCACAGACCAATACTGCCATTAAACCAGGGTTCTCCTGACACCGCCTTCTGCCTGATTTGGACCTCTGCAGGATTCCTTTCACCTGTCTATTCAGACTCTAGACCTTGTCTGTGTCCTCCAGTTTGGTTTTTACACTCTGGATTCAGACCTTGGCTTCAACCTCATAACTCATGGCAACTAGCTCCCTGGGCATTCATTTTAGTTCCCCAGCTCAGCTGAGTCCCAGCTTGTGTTGTTTGGCAGCCACCCATGACCTAGCACTGACCATGTCCACCTTACCTCCCATTGTTCCTTGAATTGCTTTCTCCACCCACCCTTAGAATATAAAGATGCTGCTCACGTTGATACATAATGTCTTCATATTTCAGCAGCTTGTCTGGCTGGAGGAACCTTCATAACCTCCTCTGGCAATCCATTCCACTGTCTAATCATGCTGATAGTCAAAGTTCTTCCTTCTGTCATACCATTTAGTAGAAGTCTGAGTGCTGCTGAACAATCATCATTCTAAATGTCACCCACCTGGGAGAGATGAGAACAGTGATCCTCAGGGGCTGCACTATTTGGAATGTGCCCAGAATGTAGAAACACTTGTTTGAGATAGAAATAGTGGACCTCTGAACATATGTCACTGATAGACCTAGGGAACTCTTATAATCACTCCCAGGGATTATAAAGATAAACTGAGGAACCAATATGGTGACTCTGGCTCCTAAGCAAGGCCTGAGGTTCTTGAGGGAGAAATCCTCAAACTGGAAGGAGAGAAAGACACCCTTCTGTGGCTGGACAGAGGTAGGCAGATCACTCAGCTAATTCAGTGTGTGATGTCCAGTTCTGTGTTTAGCAAAATAGATCCCCATATTCATTCACTTTTACTTCTCCCCATTTTAACTGTCATCGCCCTCTGTGTTCAAGTCCAGGCATCCAGCTCCTTCTGCCTAGACCATCACCATGTGTGCGTGTGCTAAGTCACTTCAGTCGTGTCCAACTCTTTGTGACCCTATGAACCTTAGCCCACCAGGTTCCTCTGTCCATGGGATTCTCCAGGCAAGAATACTGTGGGTTGCTGTTCCCTCCTCCAGATCTTCCCCACCCAGGGTTCGAACCTTCATCTCTTATGTGTCTATCTGCCTTGGCTGGTGTGTTCTTTACCACTAGCACCACCTGGGAAGACAATCACCATAGCTCCTATCTGGTTTCCCTTCTTGTTTACTCTTGTTTCCTTCCATTTTATTTTCCTCACAGCAGTAAGGAAAGATCAGAGTGATCTTTTAAAAATGTAAATCAGATCATGTCACTCTCCTGCTTAAAAGACTTCAAAACTTCTCATTTCACTTAGAAGAAAATCCAAACTCCTTCTCATGACTCATAAGGTCCTCCAGGATCAAGCCTCTGCCTACCTCTCAGACCTCTTCTGTCTCCCTTGCTCACTATGCTCCTATGTGCTGAGCTCTTCCTTTTCTTGAGGGTCTTCACACATGTGGCTCCTTTTGCCTGCAGGGCTCTTTCCTAGGCTTCTCTCAAGGTTGGATCCTTCTCAGTTTTTAGTTCACAGCTAAAATGTCACCTCTTTGGAGAGGTTTTCCTGGCCATCAGAGAGAACTTCTCCCTCTGTTTATTTCCTTCTTTAGCATCTACTACAATTGCGATTGGACATCCCTGGTGTCTCAGATGGTAAAGAGTCTGCCTGCAATGCAGAAGACCTGGGTTCAATCCCTGGGTCAGGAAAATCCACTGGAGAAGGAAATGGCAACCCTTTCCAGTATTTTTGCCTGGAGAATTCCATGGACAGAGGAGCCTGGGACCTGGTGAGTTACAGTCCATGGAATCCCGAAGAGTCAGACATGACCAAGTCACACACACACACACACACACACACACACACACACACACACAATTGTGATTGTTTGATGCGTTTGTTTACTCAAACTCAGTCTTCCTCACTAGAATGTAAGTTCCAAGAGGACAATGCCATGCTATCCCTAGCCTTAGCACATGTGTGAGTGCTAAGTCGCTTCAGTCATGTCCGACCCTGCGACCCTATGGACTGTAGTGCACCACTCTCCTCTATCCATGGAATTCTCCAGGCAAGAATTCTAGAGTGGGTTGTCATGCCATCCTCCAGGGGATCTTCCCAACCCAGGAATGAATCCACATCTCCTGCGTTTTCTGCGCTGCAGGTGGATTCTTCACCACTGAGCCACTGGGGAAGACCCAGCCTTAGCACAGTACCTAGCATTTAATAGGCATTCAATAAATGTATGCTGAATTCCCCTTTTTAATAGTGAATGCTCAACATGTAATTTTTAAATGAATGAGTGGGTTAAAAGTAGAGGGAATTCCATGGAAATTAAAAATAAAACAAAAGAATATTATCAACAACTCTATGTCCACCAGTTTGATAACTCAGATGAAATACACCAATACCTTGAAAGACACAGTTACCAAAACTCAGACAAGGTGAAATAGATAATCTGAAAAGGCCTATATCAACTAAAGAAATTGAATCAATGATTAATAACCTTCCAAAAGAGAAAGCACAGGTCCAGATGGTTTAACTGGTGAATTCTACCAAACATTTAAAGAATAAATTATATCAATTCTATACAATGTGTTTCGGGGGGGGGGGGGAAGCAGAGGGAAGCCCTCCTAACTTGTCCTATGAAGCCAGCGTTACCCTAATATTAAACCCAAATAAAGACATTACGAGAAAGGGAAAGCACAAACCAGCATCTCTCATAAGCATAGATGCAAAGACCTTCCCAATTTGATCTATAGATTTAACTCAATCCCAACCAACTTCCCAGAGCATTACTTTGTGGATATCAACAAACTGATTCTAAAGCTTATATGCAAAAGCATAAGACCCAGTATAAACAACACAATTATGAAGACAAAGGTGAAGAAAAAAGTCAAAAGACTGACACTTTCCAACTGCAATACCTAC
The DNA here is from genome assembly GCF_963930625.1 of Muntiacus reevesi. Classification (NCBI taxonomy): domain Eukaryota; kingdom Metazoa; phylum Chordata; class Mammalia; order Artiodactyla; family Cervidae; genus Muntiacus; species Muntiacus reevesi. The sequence goes on along the minus strand of NC_089271.1, from coordinate 142,960,979 downwards.
TATAATCAAGATGATGTGGTATTGGAAAAGGAGCAGACAATTAAATCAATATAACAAAACAGGGCACCCAGATGTAGACTCACACAGGCTAGGGAGAGGAGAGAAATAGGTGAGGGAGAATAAGAGGCACAAAATTCCAGTTTGAAAATAAATGAGTCTTGGATGTGAAGTGCACAGGATGGGGAATATAGTCACTTATTAGTCAATAATTGTGATGATGACAGATGGTAACAAGACTTGTGGTGATCACTTTGAAATGTATAGAAATATTGATTCACTATGGGCTTCCCTTGTGGCTCAGCTGGTAAAGAATCCACTTGCAATGCAGGAGACCTGGGTTCAATCCCTGGGTTGGGAAGATCCTCTAGAGAAGGGAAAGGCTGCCCACTCCAGTATTCTGGCCTGGAGAATTCCATGGACTGTATAGTCCATGGGGTCACAAAGAGTCGTACATGACCGAGTGACTTTCACTTCTGTTCTATAACAGGAACTAGCATAGTGTTGTAGGTAAATTATACTTCAAAAACAAGCAAAAAAGGAAACCCATAGAAAAAGAGATCAGATTTATAGCTACCAGAGGCAGAGGAGGAGGGAAGGGGAATTGGATGAAGGCAGGCAAAAGGTCAAATTTACCCTTATAAATAAGTACTAGGGATGTGTACAACATGATAAATATAATTCACACTGTTGTATGTTATATATGAAAGATGTTAAAAGAGTTTTCATCAGAAGAAATTTTTTTCTATTTTCCTTAATTTTGTATCTATATGAAATGATTAATGTTCACTAAACATATTAAATTACCACAGACATATTTGTGGTAGTCATTTCATGTTGTATATAAGTCAAATTACTATGCTGTACACCTTACACTAATACAGTGTTCTGATGCCAATTATATCTCAATAAAGTTGGAAGAAAAAAAGAAATAGACTGACACAAATAAAGCGAACTGATCTTTGCCAAAAGATAAAAGCAATTCAACGAAGAAAGAATAGTTCTTTAAACAAATGGTGTCAGAACAACTAAACATGCATCCACAACCAAAAGAAAAAGAGAGAAAAAGAGCATAGACACCAACTTTATACTTTTCACAAAAATTAACTCAAAATGGATCTTAGACCTATATGTAAAGGGCAGAACTATAAAAATTCTAGTAGGTAACATAAGAGAAAATGTGGGTGACCTTGGGTTTGGTAATGACTTTTTATATACAATACTAAAAGAATGGTCCATGAAAGAAAAAAATAGTAAGTGGACTTCATTAAAATTAAAAACATCTTCCATGTTAAAGAAACTGCAGAGAATAAAAAGACAAGCCACAAACTAGGAAAAAGTATTTTCAAAACACCTAAGAGGTAAAGAACTAATATTCAAATATAGGAAAATTCTTAAAACTTAGCAAACAACTTAACTTAAAAACGGGTGAAAGAAACCTCACCAAAGGAGAGATATAGATGGCAAGTTGGCATATGAAAAGATGCTCAATATCCTGTCATTAGGGAATTGCAAATTAAAACAACAGTGAGTTGCCACTCACTACATACTTATTACGATGGCTAAACTCCAGAACATTACCAGCACCAAATGCTGGCAAGAAGGCTATGGAGCAACAGGAACTTTCATTTACTGCTGGTGGGAAGGCAAAATGGTTCAGCCACTTTGGAAGACAATTTGGCAGTTTCTCACAGAACTAAACTTAGTCTTACTGTATAATCCAGCCACCACACTTCTTAGTATTTCTTAAATGATTTGGAAACTTAGGTCCACACAAAAACCTGCACACAGTGTCTATTGCAGCTTTCTTTATAACTGCAAAACCTAGAAGTAATCAAGATACCTTCCAAAAGGTAAGTTAATAAGATCTGGTACATCCAGATGATGGAATATTATTCATCAATGAAAGAAGGTGAACATGAAAAGACACAGATATCACTTAACACATATCTCTAAGAAGCCAGTCTGAAAAAGCTATATACTATATAATTCCAACTATATCACATTCTTAAAAAGGCAAAACTATAGAGACTAGGAAGATTAGTGGTTGCCAGGGGCTGGGGCTGAAGGAGAGGCATGAATAGGTAGAATCCAGGGGATTTGTAGGGCACTGAAATTATTCTCTATGATACTGTAATGGTGGGTAAATGTCATTATACATTTGTTAAAATGCATAGAGTTGTACAGTACAAAGAGTGAACCCTAATATAAGCTACAGACTTTCATAATAATGTATCATTATTGGTTCATCAATTAAAACTAAAGAAGCACACTAATTCAAGATTTAATAATAGAGGTAACTGCATGCAGAGGGAGAGGGGACATATGTGCTCTCTGCTCAATTTTTCTGTAAACCTAAAACTGCTCTAAAAGATGTGAAAGTGTTAGTTGCTCAGTCGTGTCTGACTCTCTGTCACACTATATACTGTATCCCACCAGGCTCCTCTGTCCATGGAATCCTTCAGGCAAGAATACTGGAGTGGGTAGCCTTTTCCTTCTCCAGGGGATCTTGTCAACCCAGGGATTGAACCCCAGTCTCTTGCATCTCCTGCATTGCAGGCAGATTCTTTACTTTCTGAGTCACCAGGGAAGCCCCGTCAATTAATTTTTAAAAGTGGAGGGAATGTGGGAGAAACAGTTCTGGAAGGGACAAGTGAGGAGACAGAAGATCCTGGCATTGCCCAGGAGATGAAGGTTGATGTTTAAAGGGAGTTAGGTTCCAAAAGAATTGCAAAAAACCTCCTCCCACTGAAACCAGCAGCATGTGCTTCAACCCTACTCTATTGCAAGTTTTACGTGGCAGCTCAATCCCATCGGGACTGTCTCAGGTAAGAACAGGAACCCCTCGGCCTTTCACAGCCTTTCCCATTTCTCCCACTGAAGTTCCACTAAACTGTGATCTGACAGTTAAACTAGGCCTGTTGAAAGAATTTACCCCATAATAAATACATTTATTATAGCTTCCCAAATGGAAAGAGGGGAGAAGAGGGAGGGAGGGAGGAAAGAAAGAAGGAAGGAGGGAGGGAGAGAAGAAGGAAGGAAGGAAGGAGTAAAGAGAAAGGAAAATAGCTAATGAGGAACTAGTACTTCTTTCACTGCTACCTTTGGTGGAGTACATGCATTCCATTAAATTGTGAGATATTCGCATGTCGCTTGATTCACATATCCTTCTGTCTCAGTGGGAAAAGATAGGACAAACACATTCACCCTGCAGTTTGAGTGACTGGTGCTGTGTGTTCTCCTTATCAGAGCTCTGTGCAATTACCTAGAAATTCTTGGAGTCACATGTTAGGAAGAAATTAGACTCCTGGGAGAATTGTGAGCACTAGCGAGTGGTGGGGCCAGGGGGGAAATTATCCCCCAGACTTCCTGCTCAATCTTATCTTCTGGGTCCTAGGAAATTGAGGAACAATAGAAAGAGGAGTGTACGGGCTCAAGAGTTTCTGGTGGTGTGCTAGTGTGCGTGCTCAGTCGCTTCAGTCATGTCCGACTCTTTGCAGCCCCATGGACCATAGCCCTCCAGTCTCCTCTTCCCTCTTCCGTGGGATTCTCCATGCTGGAATGGATTGCCACGCCCTTCTCCAGGGGGTCTTCCTCACCTAGGGATCGAACCCAGGTCTCCTGCATCTTATGCATCTAAGGCAGATTCTTTACTACTGAGCCAAGGGGGAAGCTCCAGTATCATGCTTAATCGGTCATAATATTGACAGATGGTTTAGGAGGGAGACAAGTTGCATGGGCCAGAGGGAAGGGGATGAGATCATCTACACTCTGGTCCCACAGCCCACAGAGAATTATAGGAAGAGGAGGCTGGTTGCTCTCCACAGCTGAGGCCCCACCCGACTTGGGAGGTGACTGAAATTTCAAAGCTAGAAGGCGCTGCTAGGAGAAAGGCAGCTGAGTGGGATGTTTATTCAACAGGTGCTAAACATGAAGTTTGGCACCTCATTTGAGAACTTCCAGCAGCGTGGAGGAAGCTGATTCATTTTTTTCAAATCAGACTTAATTGTTGCTCTGTTTATTTAATGGTGAGATAATAACATCTTATGTGTATGAACTGTCTTATAGCCTGAGGGAGTCCACACCAGCTTTCCAGACTTCAAAATCTGAGAGCAACTTGACAGGGCTGGTGCCTTCCATCACTGAAATGCCGTCACCTGGAGGCTGGGGGTCTGGGAGGGGAGGGACTGGCTCCGGAGGAGCAGGGTCTTTACAAGGACAGACACTTCTTGGGGTTGCTTCACAGCCCAGGATTCATGTTCCTCTTGGGAAGGGCTACTAGGTAGGGTGGGGCAGGGTGTCTGGGGCAGGACACCCAACTGAGGAAGCAGGTGAGAGCTGAAGCTTAACTCAAGCTCTCTTTGCCAAGCTGAGCACCTTGTGAGGGTCTGCGCCTGCCTAGGGGAAGAGATATCCTTTTATTTTTCATAAAAATGAAGCGTTTCTAATTCTAATCAATGAAACATTTCATTCTAATGTGAATAGGCTAATGGTGGCCCTGCTGGAAGAGGGGTCTCAAGGAAGCATGTGTTGTGAGAGGTTCAGACTGCCTTTGAGAGCCCACCCTCCTTGGCAAGGCAGTATGGTAGAAGTGAAGTGGAGCCCCACTCTGACATGAAATAGCTGTGTACCACAAGTAGTTCATTCAATCATGTCTTCAGGCCTCCATTTCCTCATCTGGAAACGGGGGAAGTCACTGTAGCTGATTTTTGAGGAGGGCTGCTGAGATGGGCAACTCCAGGGGGCACCATTCCCATTGTCTCTAAAGAACCATGAGCTCTAAAATGGAGTCTGGGGACTTCCCTGGTGGTCCAGTGGTTAGGACTCCAGGCTTCCAAATGCAGGGGGTGTGGGTTCCATCCCTGGTCAGGGAACTAAGATCCCACATGGTGCCTGTACAACACAGCCAAAAATTAAGAATTAAAAAATGTTTACCATATTATGATAATAAATAAATAAACGGAGTCTAGGCTTGACTAGACGATGGCAGGGCTAACCATTCCCTGTGTATTTAAGCCAAATGCTGACACTTGCTTCAGGTTCCCTCACATCCGGAAGCTAGTTTGCCCTACTCCCCACTTTTTTGTTCATGGTACTCAGCCCTTCTTTATGCCCCCAGGGTATACCCTGCTGTGTTGTACATAATCTCATAATATTTTCTCACTTATTTACATCCCTTGTTAGACTATGATCTCTGCAAGGACAAGACAGGATCTTTTTCTTCTCCATCTTTGCATGTTCGCCCTCTGCCCATCCCCCAAGCCCCACACATAAAGAGTCCCTGTGGCTCCTCTAGCTAATTAGAGGTATTTAAGCCGGTTTATTCCCTCTCTCCTCTCTAAAACTTAACTTTCAAGAAAAAGATTGAGGGTGGGGATGGGGGTAACCTGGGAGACCACTAGGAATCACCCTTTTCCCATCTGGTTCCACCTTTGGCTCCCTGAGGCCCCTTTCTGATGGCCCCTCACTGCAGAGGTTGGGCAGGGAGCGGGAGTGCTAGAGATGAGCTGATCTCTAAAGTATCGTCTGTTTCCAGCTTCCTATGAAAACATGCTAGTTGCCCTTAGTAACCAGCTATGCATAAATTTATGAATGCTTCTAACCCTTTTTGAAAGGTATTTACACATACTTTCAGTTTACACTAAATCTTGAGGATAATGGATTTCATATATTTGTTTTCTGTTGCATAAAATCATATTTATTTGTGGTTTTCTAAATGTATCCCTTTCAAAACCTCTAGAGGTCTCTGATAGCATCTCCTAGATGTTAGGACCACAATCTGCATTTGCCATCGCTCTGGGCCTCCCCCAGCTCTTCTGTGTCTCCCTGCAGACGGAATTCAGAGGCAAGCATTCTTTGTGCAAGGGGAAGGGACAGGTCTTTCCTCTAACAAGCCTAGAATTGGGTTGCCTGCCTTGACCACAGAGGTAGGTGGTTGTTGTTGCTTTCATTGTTCAGTTGCTCAGTCGTGTCTAACTCTTTTGTGACTCCATGGACTGTATGTAGCCTGCCAGGCTCCTCTGCCCATGGGATTTCCCAGGCAAGAATATTGGAATAGGTTACCATTTCCTCCTCCAGGGGATCTTCCCAACCCAGGGATGGAACCAGCATTTCTTGCATTGCAGGCAGATTCTTTACTGTCTGAGCCTTAGTAACTAAACAACAACAGTATGTGTTTATTTGTCTTTAAAAAAGATCCTCAGGGACAGAGTTCGTTTCTCTGCCTTTTTCAGTCATCTCTCCCCAACTTCTCCCTTCTCAGCCAGTATTGAAGAGGGGTTTGAAAAGTGGGAAACACACCCCTAACAAGTTGGACAGCTCTCACGGATCCTGGAAGGGTTTTTGGCTGCATTCTAAGAGCTCCTATCTTTTGAGATGGTGTTTTTCCTTGAGATTCTAGAGAAGCATGGAGCCTAGGGGATAGCAACAAGATCATCTACCACCATCCATAAAAGTTTTCACATTAGAATATGTACAACTGAGGAGACATCCCTGGTGGTCCAGTGGTTAAGAATCTGCCAGCCAGTGCAGGGGACATGAGTTTGACCCCTGGTCGGGGAACTAAGTTCCCAAATGCCATGAGGCAACTAAGCCTCAGGCCACAACAAGATAAGCCCACGTGCCACTGCTACAGAGCCCACACACCACAACTACTGACTCTGCAAGCTCTGGAGCCTGCAGGTCACTAGAGAAGCCTGCACTCTGCAAGGAGGAGCCCACATGCCACAGCAAACACCAAGCACAGCCAAAAAAATAAAGAATATGTAGAACTGAAAAAAAAAGAATATGTACTGTTGGCAAAGTTTCTACCAAAAAAAAAAAGAGAGAGAGAGAGCATGCTCTAAAGAAAACAGAAGCAGGCTGGTATACAGAGGACTTGTGTCTGGAGCCGAGTGAAACTGTTGGATTGCTAGGTGGCTGTGACCTCAATTTTTCCATCTGTCTTGTGGGAAAATATGAGGATGAATGACCCCCCCCAAAATTAAGTGATTTATAATCCTGATCTTCTTTTAAAGAGAATGGTTACTGGTACACGAAAGAAACATTCTTTATTCTGTTAAGACCTAGATGATTGACCTGCTAGATGGTCTAATAGAATGAGAAGAAATTGCATGAGGGGCAGGAGCACAATCTAGGAGGAGGAGGAGTGAAAAAAGAGCAGAAGAGAGAGGAGAGGAAGAAGAACACAAGGGATTTGGCAGAAGCCTCCATGCTGGGACCCCCTTCCTGGGACTGCCCCCCAAAATCTGTGAAGTCTAGAGATGAGTAGGGCCTTCCCCAGCGGCTCCGCAGTAAAGAATCAGCTTGTCAATGGAGGAGACGTGAGTTCCATCCCTGAGTCGGGAAGATCCCCTGAAGGAGGGCGTGGCAACCCTCTCCAGTATTCTTGCCTGGGAAATCCCATGGACAGAGGAGCCTGGTGGGCTACAGTGCATGAGGTTGCAAAGAGTCAGAAACAACTGAGCGACTGAGCACGCGGGCAGAGATGAGTAGACTTCTTTTTGCAAACAAAGAAGGGACTGAGGTTGTGCCTGGCATCCCAAGGCAAACAAAAACAGCAGATGCAGAAGCCAGATGCAGAATGGGGAGCAGAGGAAAAGAAATCCTTCCGAATGGCTGACTCCCCTTCCGTCACACTGAGCTGCTCCTTGGGACCTGCAGTGTCCTTTCTTGCCGGGAAGCTGTGGTTAGACCTGGCTACTTGGTCAGATATCCTTAACCTGAAGTCTTTGAGGAAAGATGGGGTCCCCTTCCCTTTCTTCCCAGCGAGAGGCAGTGGGGGGTAGGCAAGGGGACACTAAAGAGACATCACACAAAAGATCCTGAAAGGCTCTTTCTCTTGCACAAAGGTGCAAGCTGGCCTTAATTTGCTTAATTAAGGAAGCCACTCAAGGGTTTCTTGCCATTACAAAATGAAATCAAAATAAAAGCAAATAAATGTAAATCTGCAAGCTGAGGTGACATGCAGATTTGTCCCCAGTCATTTTTCCACTGCTGCCTTGCAAGTCCCCAAACCGCTCAAAGAAACCCATGCGGGGTTTTGAGGCACCTTTCCCTTGGATCCATCTTTTCACCTGATGATTTGGTTAGTGCTGGGGGGCCAAGGTGCATGTCCTCACACAGCCTGAGACGTTAACATTGCATGGTAGTAGTGGGACTTCCCTGGCAGTCCATGGGCTAAGACTTCGCTTTCCAATGCAGGAGGGGACTGCGTTCTATCCCTGGTGGGGGAGCTAAGATCCCACATACATCGCAGCCAAAAAAAAAATCACACAAAACATAAAACAGAAACAATATTGTAACAAATCCAGTAAAGACCTTAAAAATGATCCACATTAAAAAAAAATCTTTAAAAAATCACATAGTTATTGTACTGCCATTTCTGTTACAGACATCAAAGGGGAAGGGCAGTCTCAAGCCAGGAGGCATATCAGCTTCAGTAACTGATCCCCCTTGTGTCTTTCACTTTCAGTCTGCCTCTCCTCCACCTCCACAGGTGACCCCTAGAATCCTGAATCAGGATGGACGCTGCCACCCCTATACCTGGCCTCTGACAACCCAGTGTTTCCCTGTCTCAGCTGGCCAGTTGTGGACAAATTCCTCAGTTCAGCAGAGATAAGGTGAGAATTAGAAAACAAATGCAAACGCCTAGAAATTGAGGCATTAACATCATAGGCATCTTCAGTGGAAGCCACGTAAGTGTATTCAGAGCTTATGCCTGGCCCTAGTTCCTTTGCCTCATGAAACCGTTACTCTGCACAAAGGGTGAACACTAGGCCAGAGCCACTCAGACTTCCAGCCTGAAAGAATTTTGAGTTCATGCAGCAATGATTTCATGGGGAGGAGAGGAGGCCCACACAGAAAAGAAGTAAGAACACACACACATGATCCTTAAACAAAGTTATCAACAACCACCATAAATGAACTTTATGATCTTAATGCTGTTTCTCAGTTGAACCAAAATATTTTTCATTCTGACAGTTACGGACCCAGTTGACTCAACTGGTTTGACTCTGTCCCCGGTCTTGTGTGCCATCTGATTTGCCCTTGGATTGGCTGATGGCTGGGTGCTGCGATAGCTCCTCGGCCAGTGTTTTAGTTTTGAGCTTTATCTCTGTGGCAGAAGGTTTCATCTGCTCAGAGAGAGATTTTTCGTAGTTGTTGTTTTGGCTTTATAAATAACCATATTCCTCTTCTCTGAGAATTATGGATTATTTTGAAAAAGGGAGCTTCTAAGAAAGCTCTTATTGGATCTGGACTTGAGCCACTTTCAGAACTGTGTGTTTCATGTGGTCCATCACTCTGCTTGCTGCCACCTACACAGATAGGAAGCATTGCCTGGGACTGAAATTTACAGGCCCTAGTCCATCATCCAAAGTGCTAGATATCCTGGAAGCTGGCATCTACCAATAATTGCAATATTAAGGCATGTACACAAGGCCTGTAAATGCTGTTGGCTTACTGAAAATAGCCAAACTAGAGCTGATATGAGCTAGAAGAAGGTACTATTAGCAGTTGTAAACTACCTATACCAACGAAATACAACATATAGCCCTGGCTCAAAAATGAGCCATGTAGATCTGCGAGCTGTCACCATATTTAATATGTAAATAAACTGTGATCATTGGAGAAGAGGGAAACCAAAGTTAGTTTTTTCAGAGTGTCTCCTGGGAAACCAGAAGAGAGATATGTCTCTTGAATCTTCTATCAACCCATCATATGAATCAGGCAATGGCATAAGTGACTAGCAGAGAAAATAGTGTCATATCATGAAGAGAAGTTTGGGCTTGCTGTGAGACAACCTGGATTCAAATGCCCCTAGAAGCACTTACCAAAATTTCTTTTGTAAATATAAGAAGGGAGTAAGGTTGTGTCTCTTTTACTTAACTTAATGTAACTCTTTGAGTCTCCATTTTCTTATTCATAAAACAACTATAATAATAGTAGTACCTGTTGGAAGTTTCAAATAAGATAATTCATGTAAATATTTGCCATAATTCCTGACACACTGTGAGAGTTCAGTAAACACTAGTTGTTTTTGCTTATGGGCTCCAAGAATCAGGGAACCAGAAACCCATAGCAGATTTTGGCCTCTGCTTCTAATTCCAAAGAGTGTGACCCTTTAGGTGTCCACAATGCTAATAAGTTTATATTGATCTCTCCTGCCATTGATGTATAGTTCCCAGTCACTGGGAGACTGGATTTTCTTTTTGGGAGGGTTGGGTGGGGGAAATCACACTGCAGCATGCAGGATCTTAGTTCCCTGACCAGGGATCGAACCTGTGCTCCCTGCAGTGAAAGTGCAGATTCTTAACCACTGGACCACCAGGGAAGTCCCTAGACTGGATTTTCAAATTGGAATTAGTGGTGTGTGTTAGAGTTCTCCAGATAAATAGAACTGATAGACAAAATAGATATAGACACAGATATAGATGGGCTTTCCAGGTGGTTCAGTGGTAAAGAATTCACCTGCTAATGCAGGAGACACCATAGACATCGGTTCTATCCTTGGGTCAAGAAGATCCCCTGGAGGAGGAAATGGCAACCCCCTCCAGTATTCTTACCTGGAGAATCCAATGGACAGAGGAGCCTGGCAGGCTGCAGTCCATGGGGTCACAAAGAGTTAGACTTTACTGAGAGACTGAGCACGCATGTAGATATAGATGCAAATTTAGTATGAGGAATTGGATCATGCAGAAACTGAGACTGAGGAGTCCCATGATCTATAGTCAGCAACTTGGAGATGCAAGAGAGTTGATAGCGTAGTTGTAGTTTGAATCCAAAGACCTGAGAACCAAGAGAGATGATAATATAAGTCCTAGTCTGACACTCAGTATGCTTCAGAACCAAGAAGGGTTAATATATCAGTCTGAGTCTAAAGATGAGAAAAGACAGTCATCCTAGTTAATCAGTCAGGCAGGAGGAGTTCCTTCTTACTGAACATTTTTGCTCCATTCAGGTCTTCAACTGACTGGATGAGGTCCACCTACATTAGGGAGGGTAATCTGCTTTACATAGTCTACTGATTCAAATATTAATCTTATTCAAAACCCCCTCCCCACAGACATACCCAGATTAATGCCTGGCCAAATCTCTGGGCGTTCTATAGCCCAGTTATAAAATTAGCCATCACTGGGGACATATGCTAAATTCTCAGTAGCCAGTGTGGTCTATGGGCCAGCACCACCACCACAGCCACACCCAAGTAGCTCATTAGAAATGTAGAAATCTGGGCCCCACCCCAGATGTGATAAATTAGAATCTGCATTTTAATATGATCCTCAAGTGATTCATATGCACTTTAAAACTTGAGAAGTGGTGAGATAAAACATTAAAAGTTTTGGTTCTCAAAGTGTGGTCCTTGAAGAACCGGTAGTATTGGAATCACCTGTGGTCTTTTCATACATGCAGATTCATAGGCCCTACCTCAGCTTAACTAAATAAGAACATATAGGAATGAGGCCTACAAAACTGACTTGTAATGAACATGTTAAAGTTTGAGGCCCACTGAGTTACAAGTAGATTCTCTTCTCTATAAGCATCAAATGACTTGATGCCTGAACAATAGGACCTTCTTTCAGACCAATGCCTTGGTTTTCCTAGCTGATGGATTTGACACCACCATTTTTCTCCTCTCTGAGCTCTTTTATGCTTATGACTTTATTGCTAGTCACTTGTTTGGGGGGATACTGTCATGAGGTCTTGCTTGTAGGTACTTAAAAAATATTTGTTGAATGAGTGAATAAAAGATTTTCAGGCAAGAAGCAGCCTAGGAACTCAGCCCTTCTTTTTCCTTATCTCGGCTTCATTTTCACATAGTACAACTTCACATCAGACTCTAAGCTCTGCAGCCACTATTCCCACCTCCCAGAAATGACCAGTCTCCACAAGAGTATTAGAGAAGGTATTTGAGTCAGAGCTGGAGGAAGAAAAGGACAATGGATAGGAGCTGAGAGGATCCTAAGACCCTAAAACCCCACAACCCAAGATAAATTATGCCTTCACACACACACACACACACACACACACACACACACACACACAGTGATTATCTGTCCTCTAAATAAAAGGGAATGGGTAGACTGTGATGCCAGCCCCTCCCACATATATCCAGCTATAATTCCATTAGTGGAGCTCATCCTGTCTTCTGCCTCTTTGGAGAAGAAACCAACTTGAGTGATGATGTAGGAATGACTGGATCTAGAATTACCTTTTTATTGATGCATAAAAGATACACGACTTGGCAAGGCTTAGAATTCGTCAAGGATTTTATTGTTTTAAAAATATAAAATATTGCTGTTGTTTGTGGGGAGTTGCTTAGAAATTGCCCTGGTATGTATTTGAAAACTGGTGTATGTAAATGTGTATTCTCATATTTACATGTATATATACCTATTTGTGTGAGTGCATTTCTTTAAGAATGTTCACAGTTTGCACTGTGAGTTTGTCTTTCCTGTTATGCACTCTCTTTAGGCCCTGGAAACTGTAAAAATCAAATAGTCATCTTAAAGCTACTCCTAGGCCCATTGTTTGTAGTGACTGTTGTGAAAGTCGCTCAGTCGTGTCCACCTCTTTGGGACCCCATGGACTATATAGCCTGCCAGGCTCCCCTGTCCATGGAATTCTCCAGGCCAGAATACCAGAGTGGGTAACTGTTCCCTTCTCCAGGGCATCTTCCCAACCCAGGGATCAAACCCAGGTCTCCCACATTGTAGGCAGATTCTTTATCATTTGAGCCATCAGGGAAGTCATGAGGGTCATTGAATAAGTGGAGGGGAAAGAGAAGGTGGTGGATTCCTGGAGCTTGTGGCAAATGTACCCGTTACTGTGGGGAGATCTTGGTGGTGCCAAAAAGCCAGCTAATCCCTTTGCCAATAGGTTTTGATCACTACTAAAATTCAAATACTCCTGGGTTTTTACTCTTTAGTTACCAATCACATATCTCAGAATGAATATATAAATTCATTCTTCAACAAATATTTTTTGAGCTTTGTGCCAGGCAAAAGGATGAAGAAGAAGCTGGAAATTCAAGAGGAAGAGAATTAAGAGAGAATCCCAAAATAAAGTTGAGATAAGGAAGAAGAAGGGCTGAGTTCCTAGGCTGCTTCTTGTCTGAAAATCTTTTATTCATTCATTCAACAAATATTTTTTAAGTACCTACTATCTGTGAGACACTAGGCACTAGAGATAGAACAATGAATATGAACCAAATAGACCCAAATCCCTGTCTTCATGAATCTTACATGATAGTGGAGAGAGATAGGTCATGAACTAGTAAGGAAAATATATAATATAAGAGATTGTTATAAATGTCATGGGGAAAAAAAAGCAGGATATGGGGATAGAAATGTCAGGAGTTGCCATTTTAAATGGGAGAGGGGCAGAGGAGGCCTCATTGAGAGTGTGATATTTGAGCTTAAGACTTAAAGGCACTGAAGGAGTGAGCTATTTGAATAACTTTGAATAACTTCAAAGGCAGAGGGAAGCAGCCCGAGCAAGTCCTGAGGTCAGACTCTGGCTGGTTTGTCTGTGAAGCAGAGAAGAAGCCATGTAAGCAGTAGGAGTGAGGAAGTAAATGGCAGGATAGAAAGTTGGAAAGTCAATGGCAGAGCAAGAGATCTGATCATGAGGACCTTGCAGGCCATTGGAATGACTTAGGCTTTTCCGCAGAGTGAGGTGGGAAGTTATTGAAGAATTGCAAACAGTGACGGGATCAGTTTATCAGATCATTTCTTTAAATATATATTTTATATATTTTAAATATATATATATATATATATATACACACACACATATGATAAAAGCAAGTACAGACATACAACTCGAGTCTGTACTCGAGTTATACTTGACCTAGGTCCATAGAGTCAAAGCTACGGGTTTTCCAGTAGTCATATAGAGATGTGAGAGTTGAACCATAAAGAAAGCTGAGTGCTGAAGAAATGATGCTTTTGAACTGTGGTGTTGGAGAAGACTCTTGAGAGTCCCTTGGGCTGCAAGGAGATCAAACCAGTCAATCATAAAGGAAATCAGCCTTGAATATTCATTGGAAGGATTGAAGCTGAAGCTCCAATACCCTGGCCACCTGATGTGAAGAACTGACTCATTGGAAAAGACCCTGATGCTGGGAATGATTGAGAGCAGGAGGAGAAAGGAACAACAGAGGATGAGATGGTTGGATGGCATCACTGACTCAATAGATATGAGTTTGAGCAAGCTCCAGGAGTTGGTGATGGACAGGGAAGCCTGGTATGTTGCAGTCCTTGGGGTCGCAAACGGTCAGACTTGACTGAGTGACTGAACTGAACTGACATGATAATAGATCAAAGAGTACATAAAAGTATGCAATGAAAATCAGAACTCTCTTTTCCATCTTTCCTTCTATCCCTATCTGACTCTTTCTCCAAAGAGAAACACTATTTTCAGGATACTGAATAACTTTTCAAAAAAAAAAACACATACATATGCATGTGTTTGTGTGTGGAGAGAGGCATATTTCCTTTTTTATTTACACAAATGGAATTATACATTTTATACAGTTCATAACTTAGAAATTCATCCACACTGATCCCTCTAGATGTATCTCTTATTCTTTTTAATGGCTGCATAGGACTACAACGTATGGCATAATTTAGTAAATCAAATCTTTATTGATGGATATTTAGGTTGTTTCTAGGATATTTTGGTGGTTTTTTATTTGTTTGTTTCCATTTGGTATTATGAATAATACTGCAATGAATATACTAATAAATGCCTCTTTTGGTGGAAAAGGCAATGGCAACCCACTCCAGTACTCTTGCCTGGGAAATCCCATGGACAGAGGAGCCTGGTAGGCTACAGTCCATGGGGTCGCTAAGAGTTGGACATGACTGAGTGACTTCACTTTCACTTTTCACTTTCATGCACTGGAGAAGGAAATGGCAACCCACTCCAATATTCTTCCCTGGAGGGGCTGCTGTCTATGGGGTCACACAGAGTTGAACACGACTGATGTGACTTAGCCGCAGCGGCAGCCTCTTTTGGGCACAGTAATAATAATGAGAGCTCACACTTATTGTGTGCTTATTATGTGCTAGGTACTATGCCAAGCCCTTTACATGTCTTATCTCATTTCATACTTATAACAACTCTATGAGGTAAGTACCTGCTATAAATTGAATATTTGTGTCCTCCCCAAAATTTATATTGAAAATCTAATGCCCATATGCCCTAACACCTAATGTGATAGTATTAAGAGATGAGGGGAAAAAACAGAGATGGGGCCTTTGGGAGGTGATTAAGTCATTAGGGCAGAGCTTCCATGGACAGAATTGGTGCCCTTCAAAAAAGCCCAAGAGACCTCCTTTCACCATGTGAGGATATAGCAAGAAGGTGTCTGTCTGCAAACTGGAATAAGGCCTTCACTAGAGCCTAACCATGTTGGCCCTTTTTTTTTTTTTTTTTGGCCATGCCATGCCATGCAGGATTTTAGTTCCTCAATCAGGAATCAAATATTCAGGAAGTCTTAACCACTGGACTACTGAGAAACTCCCCCATGCTGACAGCTTGATCTTGGACTTCCCAGCCTGCAAAATTATGAGAAATACATTTCCATTGTTTATAACTACCCTGTCTGTGGGTAGCAGCCCAAGCAGACTGACAGTATTATTATTTTTTAATTATTATTTTATTTATTTATTTTTGGCTATGCTGGGTCTTTGTTGCTGTGCAAGAGCTTCTCATTGCTGTGAATTCTCTTATTGTGGAGCATGGGCTCTAGGGTAAACAGGCTTCAGTAGTTGTGGCAGTGGGCTCAATAGTTACGACTCATGGGCTCAGTAGTTGTGGTGCAGGGGTTTAGTTGCCCCTTGGCATGTGGAATCTTCCCAGACCAGGGATGGAACCCATGTCCCCTGCACTGGCAGGAGGATTCTTAACCACTGCACCATCAGGAAAGTTCCAGGATTATTATTATTCCAATTTTGCATATAAAGACACCAAGGCTTAAAGAGGTTGAGGAACCATCCCAAAGTCATAAAGTACAGTTGTTAAAATAAAACTTGAATGCAGGCAGTAGGATTCCAGAGGATATGTACATTAAAAATCATAGTAGCTAAATTGTTCCCCTATGCCCTCATCAACACTGGATATTATAAATCTTTTTAAACAGTTCCCAGTGTGGTAGGTGAATAAAGGGCATTTTGCTGTTTTAATTTCACTCTTTTGTTTAAGAGAACTGAGACCTGGATTTGATCCCTGGGTTGGGAAGATCTTCTGGAGAAGGGAATAGCAATCCGCTCCAGTATTCTTGCCTGGAGAATTCCATGGACTGAGGAGCCTGGCGGGCTACAGTTCCTGGGGTTGCAAAGAGTCAGAAACGACGGAATGACTAACACTATTTATTTAAGAGCAAGGTTGAACATACTTTTATATGTGTATTTGCCATTCCTATTTCTTTTTCTGTGAACTGCTGCTTCTTATTTCCTTGCTTGTCTTTGGATTTGCTAGTGTTTTTCTTGTTGATTTGTTTGAGCTCTTTGGAAATGAAGGAAATTAGCCCTTTGTCACAAGTGCTGCAAATATCTTGTTGCTTGTCATTTGTCTTTTGACTTTGTTTATGTATATTTTTGATGTGCAGAAACTTAAATTTTTATGTGGTCACATTTATGGATTTTTCTACTGATTTCTAGATTGGTGGCCTGCTTATAAAGGCCTTCCCTTTACCAGGATTATATGTATTTAAATACTCCCATATTTTCCTTTAGTACTTTTAAGATTTCATTTTTCACATTAAAATCTTTGATTCATCTATAATTAATTTTGATGTAAAGAGTAACTTAGAGAATTCAGCTAGCCCATTATGCAAATATAATTTTTGAATAATTCATCTTTTCCCCCAATGATTTGACATGCCATCTTTAAAATGTACTAATTTCCCACACGTATTGAGGATTGTTAATAGGCATTTTTTCCCCCTCAAGAACTCAGCTGTTTTTTTTAAGAACTCAACTGTTTTAAGGTAGCATCATGTTTTAATATCTGATATTAAGTATCTTATTTCTCCTCAAATGCTCTTCTTTCAGAATTTTCCTAATTTTTGATTTATTCTTTTCCCCTTGAGTTTCAGTTTCCCCTTTTGCTGCTTCTTTCCTACCAAGAATGACAGCTTATCCACACCATCTGGTATTGCTTGTTCATTTGATGTGTATTTATGGAGTATTGCCGATTGACAGATACTGTGTTAAGGACTAGAGATATAATAATGAATAATGACACAGTCTCTGCCCTCATGAAACTCACAGTCTACTGGGAGATGTAGATAATCAACAAATAATTACAAGACAATGTGGCAGGTGCATTTCCTGAGTGGTGCAGAAGTCCTTTTCATGTTAAGTTGCTTCAGTCATGTCCTACTTTTAGCGACCCCATGGACTGTAGCCCACCAGGCTCCTCTGCCTTTGGGATTCTCCAGGAAAGAATACTGGAGTGGGTTGTCATGCCCTCCTCCAGGGGATCTTCCCGACCCAGGGATCGAACTTGTGTCTCTTATGTCTTCTGCATTGGCAGGCAGGGTTCTTTACCACTAGCGCCACCTGGAAAGCCCCAGAAGTCCTGTGGGTCCCTGGAAAAAACAAGTAACTAATCTGGACTTGGGAGGGCGGGGAGAAGGGATCAGGAAAGACCTGGAGCAGGTGGCACACAAGGTGATTCTGGAAAGACTAGTACGAGTATACTAGGAAAAGGGAAAGAAATGAAAGGGAGTTCCAGGGAGAGTAAGCCTCTTGTGCAAAAGATCAGAAACGGGATGAACTTGACAAATCACAAGGAGCAGTTAGTTGTATTTAATAGCTAGAGCTTAGGATATATGGGAAATATTGGGTTGGGGTGGGAGATGTGGCATATAGCTGGAGATGCAGGAACTGAGTCCCATGTAGAGAGTCTTGAATGCTGTGCTCAGTTGGCTGGACTCTACCCTATGGGCAAAAGAACTCCACTGAAATGATCTAATAGGAGGAGTGATGTGATCATGTTCTCACTCTGGCTGCAGGGTGGAGAATGGGTGGGAAAAAGGCAACAATAAGAGCAGGGCGATGTTAGGAGGCTTATGCAGGAAAGTAACCCAGATGAGACATGAATTCATGATTAGTTGGACTCAAGCAGTGAAGAGGTGGCATCAAGAATGCCTTCCAGAGCTTTTGCTTGTTTTTTGTTTTACTTTTTGGTTGTGCCCCATGGCATGAGGGATCTTAGTTTCCTGACCAGGGATAGAGCCCAAGCACCCTGCATTGGAAGCTTGGAGCCTTTTTTATTTTTTAAGTCTTTATTTTATATTGGAATACAGCTGATTAACAATGTTGCGATAGTTTCAGGTGGACAGCCATACATATACGTGTATTCATTCTCCCTTAAATTCCCCTCCCATCCAGGCTGCCACATGACATTGAGCAGAGTTTCCTGTGCTATACAGTAGGTCCTGGTTTCTTATTCATCTTAAATATGAAAGCTTGGAGTCTTAACCACTGGACTTCCAGGAAAGTCCCAGAGCTTTTGTTGTTGTTGTAATAATCTATAAAAGAAAACAGTCTGAAAAAGGAGATTGATATAATTATACATATCTGAATCACTTTGCTGTACACATGAAACTAACACATTATAAATCAACTATGCATGCATACTCAGTCACTTCAGTCATGTCTAGCTCTTCGCAACCCCATGGACTGTAGCCCGTCATGGACTGTTTCTCTGTCCATGGGATTCTCCAGGCAAGAATACTGAAGTGGGTTGCCATGCCCTCCTCCAGAGGATCTTTCTGTCCCAGGGATCAGACCCATGTCTCCTGTGTCTCCTGCACTGCAGATGAATTCTTTACTGCTGAGCCACCAGGGAAGCCCACAAATGAACTATACCTCAATTTTAAAATAAAATAAAAGTGACATCATGAAAAAGGTATAGAGTTACTTTGTCAAGAAAAAGTATGCCTTCCAGGTTTACCGAGCTAAGACTTAGAAAGGGGAGTAGGCTTGGGTTGAATGTGAAAAGATAGCAGATCTTGAGGCGTGCCCAGTGTTTTGAACCTAGTTCCTCTCATCTCTGCTTCAAAATTGATCTATACCATGTTCCAGTCCCTCAAGAACTCTGTCCTCCCTTTCTAATTTATGCTAGGGTGTTACAAGTTCATTATTCTTACCATTCATGGGGAGTATTTTCATTTGGCAGTTACTTTTAAGGCTTTCATCTATAAAAATTATTCTAATAATGAAGAGTTTCAGGCAGGCCAACTGGGGAAGAGATTTTTGGCAGGAGGGCTTCACATTATACCATAGTCCCCACAGTCTGCTCCCCAAAGCAGATCTTGGTCTTCTGTTACCCTAAAGTCAGATCTGCCTTTCTCCTACAGCATAGGCCAGTCCAAGGCGGAGGCGAGGAGAGGTGTGGACCTTCGGTTGGTCAGAGGCTGACCTAGACATCAGCAGAAATAGGTCACATGCCTCACTGGAAGCATCTGTCTGCCTTGGTCTAGTCTCACATGTCAGACTCCCTCCTCCCCCAAAGGAGTGTGTCCTTAGGGGTCCGGAACAAACAGTCCTGGGAGACAGGGAATTATTAGATAAGCCTAGGATTGAGCCCTTGAAACCAAATGCAGCATTACAGCAGAAAAAATTGGCATTCTGGATTCTGAAAGAGGGGAGGAGGGCAGCCTGACATCAGAGGAGAGGGATTCTTGTTGTCATAGCAACCATAAGAGTTATACTGTATTGTTTGCACCCAGAATTTAAGAGATTATCTTTGGGCTAAAAAAAAAAAAAAAGAGGAAGTGTCACCCCTTCCACTTCAGCATCACCATCTGAGGACACCTACCACCTTCCTATAAGGAATTTTTATTTGTTCATTCGTTATATGTCACTTGGATATTTATTGATTTACTAATCTGCCTTCCTCCATTTTTTTCTCCTTTTCTTCCTTCTCTGCATCTGACCAGCACAGCCAGAAGGGGCCATTTGTCTTCCCGCAGATGGTGCCAGTAAATCAAACTTCTGGCTGGTGGAAACTGGGGCCCTGGAAATCCTCCCAAGATGGGAGGTGTCCTTCCCATGCCTTAGGGCTGCTTCTGATGTGCAGAGCGGGGAACTGGGGGAGGGGGTAAAGGAGGGCTTCTGGGAAAGGACTCTTTCTCCAAAAAGGTGATAGAAAACCAGGCACTATGGAACCCAACAGAGGTCGTTTTCCCTATCCAAGCCTATATTGGGTTATTGGATAACTCTGACATCTTCCTTCCTGTAGTCACTAGGCAGGGAGCTCTCCCAAATTACAGCCTTAAAGGTGTCAGAACAGTATCAGGGACTTGGTAAATGAGGAAAGACCTTTTTTGAACCTTTACACAAGCAGTTAGGAATTTCCTCATCGCCATGTGTTTCTTCCTGTGTCACAGAGGGATAAACTGAGATAGGAAATGCACCCCCAGCAGCTTCCCAAAAAAGTGAATCAAAGAAGAATCTAGAAACCACGCAGTGCTTATTAATTCCCTGGCTCCAGTTAACCCCTCCTCCCATTGATAACACTGACATCACCTAGCTTTTTAATCCCAAGGACTAATTGGCATCCTGTTTATTAAACTTTAAAAACCCTTTCTTTCTTTCGCCTTCCTGGCTCAGTAACTCACACTTGGAAATCTCTGGAGGTTTTAATTTCCCAAAGAGCCTCCTGTCATCTCTTACAGTAAGTCTTTTCATTTCACCTTGTGTAAGTATATTGGCTAGTTTAGAGGCTTAATGGCAATGAAGAAGATTAAGTCCAAATTTAATAAGCATTAAGAGTAGAACAACATCCTTTATTTCCTCTGGCTTCAATAATCATTGCATTTGGTTTTTTTTAATTTGTAGTGGAAAAGATCAGATGACCCAAACTGGGGGAAGGAGGTGGGCTAAAGAGAAGGGCAAGAAGATGTTTAGCTGGCTTTTTCTAAAATCTGTGCTTGTTGCTGCTGCAGTGGCAGCAGACAAATGGTTGGAGGGTGATGGGTCTGGAAATGATCTGGGAAGAATGCAGGATGAAGCAGGCACCCAGGTAGGACAGAACACCTCCAAGCTCTTGCCTTGTTTCCAAATGGGCTCTTTATTTCACCAGCAAGATTGGCTTCCAGAACACTCTGGGTTCTCCAAGTCTCTTGGCACGGGTGTAGACAAATCTCTTTTCCTGTTAGTACAGCGAAGACCAGATTAGCATTTTTCGAAAAGAGCTTGACTAGGAAATGAAGGGAAACACAAAACTAAAAAAAGAAAATGTAAATGCATAGAAATGAGCACAGAATCTAAGATAAAGTCTAGCCCTAGATTGGCTCAACTGGCATAGACTAACACACACACACACACACACAGCCCTGGTCCTTTCTCCTCAGTGCTATTTGTGGAACCCTGCTTCAAAAGGCCCCCTTTCAAGCCTTGAGTGTTCTTCCTATGCATTGCAGTCTGGACTGTCTCCTCCATTACATTCTTTATCCCTCTGTTTTCTGATGATTTGAACACATATTTGTCTCTTTCTAGTGGACTGTAAAGCTCTGCAAAGACAGGGACTAATCATAATCATTTTTGTACCCAGTGTCTGGCATGTGAAACCATCCATAAATGATTGTGGAACTGAAGTGTACCAGATCAGATCCTGGCAACCTAGAATCATGTCTATCCTTGGAAAGGAGCTCCTCTAAAAGCAGGGTTCTGTGAGCAGACAATGCTTTACATTCTAAGCTTAAATCTGTTTGACCCCCATGTAAACACACTTCTGGCAATTTACAAAAATAGCACTGCCTTGTAATTGTATAGGACTCTGTGCTTTTCAAAACGCTTTTCACACAAAACCTCATTTGATTCTCCTAACAACCTCATAAGGAAATGAGACTTAGAGAGCTATAATAGCTACCCCCAAAGTCTCAGAGCTATGTAATAGTAGAGTTTGAACTAGATACAGGTCTTCTAATTCTTAGTCCAGTAGTCCTCCTAGTTTGGTATCTTACATCCCCAAAGAGACATTTTAAGGTCGAGTCCTCAGTAAACTCAGAGAACAAGTCTAAGGCTTACCTCCCACCATTCTCTCTGTCTTCCACCCACCCAATATGGCAATAGCTCAGGGAAAAGACCAATGACCATCTGGGGGCAAGCAAATAGCAGACACTGGCTAAATCAGAACTGAATGCATGAGACCCAGAGATTCTATTTCTAGGAATATATGCTAACAACTCATCCAAATTCAAAACAACTTTTTTACTAAAAAACATGTGCTGGCCAAGTAAAAACAAATCTATGATCGGAAATCAGCCAGTGGGTCGTCAGTTTGCCGTCTATGAAATAACTGGACAGATGTGTAAGTATGTATGCATAATGGTGTTTGTGACATCTGCATTACAATGGAAAAACATAGGAAACTACCTAATGTCCAACAATAGAGGGAGAGGTGAAAAAAAGGAAAAAAATGAAAGCATATCCATACCATGGACTGTCATGAGGTCAATAAAACCAATGATGATATTGATCTATATCAATTGACATAGAAGTATACCAATGATATTGTGAAGCTTTTTAAAAGGCAAGACACAAATCAGCATTATAGTATATCATGTTTGTAATATATACTACACTTCAAAAAACAGTCTGGAAGGATATTTTTAAAGTAGTAACCATAGTAGAATGTGTGACCTTGAGATTGAAACGTAGAATGATATGTGATCTTCATTTTTGCTCACCTGTATTTTTCTGCAATGAGCATATATTACTTTTGTCTTAAAAATATATAACAAATGATTTTGAAAGAAAGAACTGAACACCAACCCTGCCATTTATGGTCAATTGATTTTCAACAAGGAGGAAAATACATGTCAATGGCTCAGAAATACTCTTTTCAATAAAAGGTAGTGGAACAAGTGGCTATTCACATGCAAAAGAATGAATTTGGACCCTTACCTCATACCATATACAAAATGAATCTGAGACCTAAATATAAGAGAGAAAACTATAAAATTCTACAGAAAACACAGGTGTAAATCCTTTCTTTGAGTTGAAGTATTATCTTCACATTTGGTGATTTTTAAGGGATGGGAGGAGAAGGCAATGGCAACCCATTCCAGTATTCTTGCCTGGAAACTCCCATGGACGGAGGAGCCTGGTAGGCTGCAGTCCATGGGATCGCTAAGAGTTGGACACGACTGAGAGACTTCCCTTTCACTTTTCACTTTTGTGCATTGGAGAAGGAAATGGCAACCCACTCCAGGGTACTTGCCTGGAGAATCCCAGGGACAGGGGAGCCTGGTGGGCTTCCGTCTGTGGGGTCGCACAGAGTCGGACATGACTAAAGCAACTTAGCAGCAGCAGCAGTAAGGGATGGGATGGGGAGGGAAGTGGGAGTGGGGTTCAGGATGGGGAACACATGTACACCCATGGCTGATTCATGTCAATGTATGGCAAAACCCACTACAATGTTGTAGAGTAATTAGCCTCCAATTAAAATAAATTAATTAATTCAATTAAAAAAAAATAGATACCCTCAGGGAGTTAAATAAGTTTTTAAGCTCTGGTCTATAGTAAGCAATACTGTACGTGTGCATGTGCCTGTTTGTGTGTCTGTGTATCTGTGTTTGCTTGCACATGTGTCTCTTTCCCTGTGTATGTGTGTCTATGTGTATGTGGGGGACAGATATTACAAAGAGTGAAGGAACCTCCACCATCAGTCTTTGAATACTGTGGCCATGAGCACATCACCATTTTCTGGGCTTGGTGGACAGGAATTTATCTTCCTAAGGAAATAGAAGACAGGGGTAACCTAGACTAGCTGCATAAGAGGGGGCCCAGCTGAAATTTGCTGCTGAGCACAGGTGGAATCTTTCCCAGCTGTGCCTTTAGAAGCACAGCCTTCACAGTTCATTGCCCAGACTGTAGCCATCTTGGCTTCCTTGTGGGTAGAGTTGCTCCATCCCTCTCCACCCAACCCTGATATTAATACTTAGCTCTTTGTATTAAATTGGAATGTTGTCTCTTCTTCCTTTGCTTTTCCAGGTAGGCACATTTTGAGTTTGTTATCTTAGGTTAGGTTTCCTGGAAACAGACCCTGATGCAAGATTTGCATACAGAAGGTTGTTAGGGAGTACACTGGGACCTCTGCCTGACAGGTACTGTGGAAATTAGGACCTGGGGGGAGGGAGAGGGTGAACTGGAAAACCACTGGTTGTTCCTATGGGGAGATCAGGAGCTGGGATGGCCTTTCAGGGCTGTCCAAAAATTGAGGCAAGGAATGTGAACCTTTGGTTAGCCTTTATAATCTCATTAGCTGTGTGCTGCTTACCATGCTCCACCCTGCCTAAAAAAGCATAACCTGGGGCAAGACCACCTTTGGCTAATAGCAAGGCTAAGAGAATGGGCTTCCCTGGTGGCTCATCGGTAAAGAATCTGCCTGCAATGCAGGAGACCTGGGTTTGATCCCTGGATTGGGAAGATCCCCTGGAGAAGCGCATGGCAGCCCACTCCAGTATTCTTGCCTAGAAAATTCCATGGACGGAGAGGCCTGGCGGGCTGCAGTCCTGGGCATCACAAAGGGTTGGACACGACTTAACCACTAAACAACAACAACAACAACAACAGGTTACAGCTGTGAGCCATCAACAACCAATGCTTCCAACAGCTGCAGAGGTTGAGGGGTGGGGAAAGAACATATCCAACTCATTGTGACCCCATGAACTGTAGCCTGTCAGGCTCCTCTGTCCATGGGACTTTCCAGGCAGGAATACTGGAGTGGATTGCCATTTCCTACTCCAGGGGATCTTCCCAACACAGAGATCAAACTGGTGTCTCCTGCATTGCAGGCAAATTCTTTACCATCTGAGCCACTAGGGAAGCTCCTGTACCACAATATCTACTAGTTATTGACTTCAGAGAAAGTCTCAGAACAGGTTGCTATAAATCCTTCCACTTTAACCTATCTTCTAGCACATTCTTTCATGGCTAGAATCAACATTTGAGAAGAGAGATGCAGGATGCCTGGATTTTGGGTGTGAGCAACTGGAGAATACAAAAAAATTCCCCAACTTGAGCAAATGGATGGATGCTGGTGCAGTTTGAGATAGATGAGGAAAAGGCTTGGGGCAGGGAGAAATAAAAGTTTTAATTTTAGACAAGTAATGTTCAAGATGTTTGTGAAATATTCAAAAGGAGATGTAAATTAGGTAATTGAATTTATGAGTATGAACTTACAGGAGTCTGGGATATTGTTCTAACTTGGGAGTTAGGATATATATTGTGTTAAAAGCCATGAGCATGAAAGAGATCACTTCAGGAGAGAGTGTGGAAAAAGAAGAGAAAATCTAGAGCTGAGCCTTCAGGAAATCTTCAATGTTTAATGCCTGGAAGAATGAGGAGACAGAGATGGAGTAGCCTGAGAGGTAGGAAGAATACTGTGAGAGCATTAGGTCACAAACTACTTGGGAAAAGAATGCTTCAAAAGCAAAGAAGATATATAAGAATAGATATAAGGGCCTCTTCCCTGGTGGTTCAGATGGTAAATATCTGCCTGCAATCCAGGAGACCCAGGTTCGATCCCTGGGTCAGGAAGATCCCCTGGAGAAGGAAATGGCAACCCACTCCAGTATTCTTGCCTAGAAAATCCCATGGACAGAGGAGCCTGGGCCAGCTACAGTCCATGGGGTCACAAAGAGTCAGACACGATTAAGCTACTCACACACACACACACACACACACACACACACACACACATGACTGAATCACCTTGCTGTACACCTGAAACCAATAGAATGTTGTAAGTCATTATACTTCAATTTAAAAAAAGAGTTAAAGAAAATTAATAAAGTTTGGAAGCTAACTCCTCCATGAAGGATGATTAGAGAGACAGAAAAAAACAAGGAAGTGGTCAGTTGTATTAAATATTGCTGAGAAGGGAGGCAAATTGAGGATAGAAAAATTTCCATTCCATTTAACAACATGCGAAGCCAGTGGTGATCTTTGTGAGAGCTGTTTTAGGAGAGTTATGGGGACAGAAGACCAGATTGGAGTGGGTTGAGGAATGAGTGGAATGTGAGGAAATAGAGGCAGTGAATATATAAAACGCAAGAATTTGGCTGTGATAAGGAGGAGGGAAGAGATACAGGGCAGTGAGCTGAAAGAAAGTGTATGTGTGTCTGAGAAATTGTGTTTACTTGCTTGCCCATTTTTGAATATTTAATAGAAGTATAACATACACACAAAAAAGCACAAATCAGATGTGCTTCATGAATCTCCACAAACTGAACACACCCATGTAACCAGCATCCAGATTTAAAAAAAGCATACCGAAAGACTACACAGTGTATGATTCCAACTATTCAGCATTCTGGAAAAGGCAAAACTATGTGCTAAGTTGCTTCAGTTGTGTCTCTTTGTGACCCTGTGGACTATAGCCCCAGGCTCCTCTGTCCATGGAATTCTCCAGGCAAGATTACTGAAGTGGGTTGCCATTTCCTTCTCCAGGAGATCTTCCTGACCCATGGATTGAACCCATGCTTCTTTTGTCTCCTGCATTGGCAGATGGGTTCTTTACCACTAGCACCACCAAAAAATCAATGATTGCCAAAGGTTAGTGAGGAAGAAGGGATGAATAGGTGAAGCAAAGAGGATTTTTTAAAAGCAGTGAAACTGAAAAAAAAAAAAATAAAAGCAGTGAAACTAGTCAGCATGATACTATAATGATAGATATATGTCATTATGTCTTTGTCGCTATTGTTTAGTCGTTAGCTCATGTTCAACTTTTTGCAGCCCCATGGACTGTATGTAGCCACCAGACTCTGATGTTCATAGGATTTCCCAGGCAAGAATACTGGAGTGGGTTGTCATTTCTTCCTCCAGGGGATCTTCCCAAATTCTATGTTTAATTTTTTGAGAATCCTCCAAACTATTTTGTTCAGTGGCTGAATCATTTTTCATTCCCAGTAGCAATGTATAAGACATCCAAAATTCTTCACATCCTCTCCAATATTCATTATTTTCTTTCTTTTTTTCTTTGTAATAGCCATCCAAGTGAGTAATAAGTGGTATCTCATTGTGGCTTTGATTTGCATTTCCCTGATGACTAATGATGTTGAGCATCTTTTCATGTGCTTCTTGGCCATTTGTATATCTTCTCTGGATAAATGTCTATTAAAATCCTTTGCCCATTTTTTAAAATTGATTTGTTTGCATTTTGTGTTGAGTTCTTTATATATTCTGGACATTATACCCTTATTAGATATATGATTTGCAAATATTTTCTCCCATTTTGCAGGTTGTCTTTTCACTTTCTTAGTAATGTCCTTTGATCCAATGAAGATGAGCATATTTTTTTCTTTCATTCTATTAATGTAGTGTTTTACATTGATTGATTTTCTTATGTTGAACCACCCTTGAATTCCTAGGATAAATCCCACTTGGTCATGATGTATAATCTTTTTGATATACTATTTGATTCAGTTTGTTAGTAGTTTTGTGAGGATTTTTTGCATCTATATTCATAAGTGGTATTGGTCTATAACAAATGTTCTATTTTAAAAAGGAAAAAAAAGTGTACTAATACACTTCACTCAAGAAACAAAATAGGGAAAAGGTAAAAATCACACTGCAACAGTTATAACCTTAAACAGTACCTCATTACATTGAAAAATATAATTGTTCATACATCTTGTAGGGAAATTTCCCTCAAGAAGGATCCTGCCTAATCTCTCTAATATAATTAAAAACAGCTAAATCTTAAGCTCATCAAATCATCTTAGAGAAGAAGAAACATTGCCACAGAAGTTAAATGATTTCCAGGAGTAGAATTGCTGGATCATATGGTAGTAATTCCCATGTGGTGACATTTATGGTGACAGGAATCATTACTTTTATTTTGTAATGATTCACCTAAAGCACTCTGTCCTTTACTACCAATCTCCAAGGCTTGTTTCCTTACCTAAAAGCCCATACTGCCAAATTTTCCCTTGCTTCTAACTAAAAATATATGTGTATTCTGCAATTTAAACCAACTTCTCCCCCATGTTCTCTTTGGTAAGACTGGAAAACAACCAGTCAGTGTTACCTTTCACATACTTAAAGAACAATGAACCATGTGACCACATTCTTCAACATTTTTAAAAAATATTTTCTTTGCTAGTATTGTTTCCCCAGCCTTTTGGGCTACTGTGCTCTGGACTGGTACCAGTTCTCTACATCTCTCAAGGCTATGAAATCCGAAGTATCTACCATCCTGGCAATGAACCCACTCCCCTATTCTTGCCTGGAGAATCACATAGACAAAGGAATCTGGCAGGCTATAGTCCATAGAGTCACAAAGAGTCAGACATGACTTAGCACAGCACTGACCTAACAGAGAGGAATTCGCAGGATGAAGCAACAGTTGATTGTGACAGTGGATGTGATATTTTAAAGCTTAGAAAGTGATGTCGAAATAACAAACCTATTTGAAATGTTCGGGTTGAGATGTTCAAATTAAGAAGAATGTTGAGAGACAGGAAAGTAAAAATGTGAACAGTAATGGTCTAATTCACAAGCATGACTCAATCATATTTGATCACTGGGTGGAACCAGAAGTGGGTGCAAATAGGATGGTGAAAACTAGGGAGAAAAACTATCAATAAGTGAGAGGCAATTCAAAGTTCAGATGAACTATGAGTGAATC
This sequence comes from Muntiacus reevesi, assembly GCF_963930625.1. Taxonomy (NCBI): domain Eukaryota; kingdom Metazoa; phylum Chordata; class Mammalia; order Artiodactyla; family Cervidae; genus Muntiacus; species Muntiacus reevesi. The sequence goes on along the minus strand of NC_089271.1, from coordinate 142,932,326 downwards.
AGTTTGGATTTCTGCAAAATAATTTGCACAATGACCTGCCATGTATCAGGCTTGGTATGACATACTGCTGCCAGTATCCTTGTGAAGTGGTGCTGAAGGGCCCAACATTTCGATATTTTTCAGTGGTAATTTTAACCTCTGTTATTCCAGCTCTTTGACAGCATCACCCTGGTTCTTTTGTATTTTATTTTTTGGAATTTTTCATGGCTTTGGTGGTTCTTTATCCTTCCAGTGTTTACTGCCAGTGGCTAGTGTAAACCACTGCCTCCTCTTGCTCATCCTGCTTTACAGCCACATTGGCTGCTGGGCCTCTCCAATGGCATCGACCGCCACCACTGTTGCCACCATCTGAAGACAGTTGATAGCTCCCTCTCATTTCCCCCTTCTTAGGCTCTCAGGGACTTTAGCATCAGTGACAGCCATGTACATGTCTTTTGGTAAATGTATTCATATTTGCACTTATGTTGGGTATATGCTTAGAAATGGAACCCATGGGTCATAGAGTAGGATATGTTTTAGCTTTAGAAGATACTGCCAAAGAGGTTCGGTTCACTTCAGTCGCTCAGTCATGTCCAACTCTTTGCGACCCCATGAATCGCAGCATGCCAGGCCTCCCTCTCCATCACAAACTCCCGGAGTTTACTCAAACTCATGCCCATTGAGTCGGTAATGCCATCCAGCCATTTCATCCTCTGTCGTCCCCTTCTCCTGCCCCCGATCCCTCCCAGCATCACGGTCTTTTCCAACGAGTCAACTCTTCGCATGAGGTGGCCAAAGTATTGGAGTTTCAGCTTCAACATCAGTCCTTCTACTGAACACCCAGGGCTGATCTCCTTCAGGATGGACTGGTTGGATCTCCTTGCGGTCCAAGGGACTCTCAAGAGTCTTCTCCAACACCATAGTTCAAAAGTATCAATTTTTCGGCGTTCAGCTTTCTTCACAGTCCAACTCTCACATCCATACATGACCACTGGAAAAACCATAGCCTTGACCAGACGGACCTTTGTTGACAAAGTAATGTCTCTGCTTTTTAATATGCCATCTAGTTGGTCATAACTTTCCTTACAAGGAGTAAGTGTCTTTTAATTTCGTGGCTGCAGTCACCATCTGCAGTAATTTTGGAGCCCAAAAAATAAAGTCTGACACTGTTTCCACTGTCTCCCCATCTATTTCCCATGAGGTGATGGGACCAGATGCCATGATCTTAGTTTTCTGAATGTTGAGTTTTAAGCCAAATTTTTCACTCTCCTCTTTCACTTTCATCAAGAGACTTTTTAGCTCCTCTTCACTTTCTGCCATAAAGATGGTGTTATCTGCATATCTGAGGTTATTGATATTTCTCCCGGCAATCTTGATTCCAGCTTGGACTTCTTCCAGCCCAGTGTTTCTCATGATGTACTCTGCATATAAGTTAAATAAGCAGGGTGACAATATACGGCCTTGATGTACTCCTTTTCCTATTTGTAACCAGTCTGTTGTTCCATGTCCAGTTCTAACTGTTGCTTCCTGACCTGCATACAGGTTTCTCAAGAGGCAGGTCAGGTAGTCTGGTATTCCCATCTCTTCCAGAACTTTCCACTGTTTATTGTGATCCACACAGTCGAAGGCTTTGGCATAGCTAATAAAGCAGAAATAGATGTTTTTCTGGAACTCTCTTGCTTTTTCGATGATCCAGCAGATGTTGGCAATTTGATCTCTGGTTCCTCTGCCTTTTCTAAAACCAGCTTGAACATCTGGAAGTTCTCGGTTCACATATTGCTGAAGCTTGACTTGGAGAATTTTGAGCATTACTTTACTAGCGTGTGAGATGAGTGCAATTGTGTGGTAGTTTGAGCATTCTTTGGGATTGCCTTTCTTAGGGATTGGAATGAAAACTGACCTTTTCCAGTCCTGTGGCCACTGCTGAGTTTTCCAAATTTGTTGGCATATTGAGTGCAGCACTTTCACAGTGTCATCTTTCAGAATTTGAAATAGCTCAACTGGAATTCCATCACATCCACTAGCTTTGTTCATAGTGATGATTTCTAAGGCCCACTTGACTTCACATTCCAGGATGTCTGGCTCTAGGTGAGTGATCACACCATTGTGATTATCTTTTTTACAGTTCTTCTGTGTATTCTTGCCACCTCTTCTTAATATCTTAACCAAAGTGGTTACTAAATGTTTGTACCAATTTGTACTCCCACCAGTGATGAGTGACAATTCAAGTTTCTCCTCATCCTCACTAACAGTTGGTATTGTCCTTTTTTTTTAGCCATTCTGGTGGATGTATAGTGGTACCTTATCATGGACTATAATTATTTTTGTTTGTGTCTTTCTTTTAATTAGTTTGAAATAATTTTAGACTAATGAAAAAGTTACAAAAATATTACAGAAAATTCTGTATATCTTTCACCTAGCTTCCCCAGATTTTAATATATTATATACCCATAGTGCAACTAGAGAAACCAGAAAATTGACATTGATACATTATTATTAACTAATGCATAGCTTATTTGAATTTTGCTAGTTGTCCCATTAGCAAACCTGATTACTTGGTTTTCTGCTCTGGGATCTAATTATATCTAATTATCATGTCTCCTTAGTCTCATGTCCAAACCATGACACTTCCTCAGTCTTCACCTTTCATGATGGTGGTAGATTGAATCAACCAGGGAATCCCTAGGCTGAATCATAAACCCCAAAGATGTCCATGTTCTAATCTCTGCAAACTGTAGGTGTTAGCCTACATGTCAAAAGGTACTTTGCAGGTGTGACCAAGTTAAAGTCTTGAGATGGGGTGATCAACTTGTATTATCCAGGTGTGACCAATGTAATCATAAGAGTCCTTATAAGGGAGGAGGCAGGCAGGAGATCAGAGTCAGCAGTAGAAGATGTGACAACAGAAGTAAAATGATGGAGCAATGGAAAAAGGGAGTTACAAACCAAGGAATGCAGGCAGTCTCTAGAGACTGAAAAGACAAGGAAACAAATTCTTTCCTCAGAGCCTCCAGGAGGAACACAGCTACTGACACCTTGACTTGAGACTTCTGACCTCCAGAATTGTAAGAGAATAAATTTACCTTCATCCACTAAGATAATTTATTATAGCAGCAATAGGAAAATATTACAATTAACTTCACACTTTTGAAGAGTACTAGTTTTCTAGAATGTTCCCAATTTGAGCTTGTGTGATGTTTTCTCATGATTAGATTGTGGCTATACTCATTTTTTTGCACTAATAACATACAGGTGATGTTGTGTCCTTCTCAGTGCATCATGTCCCATCATGTCAGGGGATACATGATGTCAACATGCTCTATTATTGGTCTTGGTAAACTTGATTACTTGGTTAACTTGGTGTCTGTTATATTTCTCTACTATAAAGTTTTTTTTTCCTTTTGCAATTGAAAAATATTTGAAAGGAGCTACTTCTAGATGAATGCTCAAACTACCGCACAATTGCATTCATCTCATATGCTAGTAAAGTAATGCTCAAAATTATCCAAGCCACACTTCAACAGTACGTGAACTGTGAACTTCTAGATGTTCTAGCTGGATTTAGAAAAGGCAAAGGAACCAGAGATCAAATTGTCAATATTCGCTGGATAATAGAGAAAGTGAGAGTTCCAAAAAAACATCTATTTCTGCTTTATTGACTTTGCCAAAGCCTTTGACTGTGTGAATCACGACAAACTGTGGAAAATTCTGAAATAGATGGGAATACCAGACCACCTGATTTGCCACTTGAGAAATCTGTATGCAGGTCAGGAAGCAACAGTTACAACTGGACATGGAACAACAGACTAGTTCCAAATAGGGAAAGGAGTATGTCAAGGCTGTATATTGTCACCCTGCTTATTTAACTTATGTGCAGAGTACATCATGAGAAACACTGGGCTGGATGAAGCACAAGCTGGAATCAAGATTGCTGGGAGAAACATCAATAACCTCAGATACGCAGATGATATCACCCTTATGGCAGAAAGTGAAGAACTAAAGAACCTCTTGATGAAAGTGAAAGAGGAGAGGGAAAAGTTAGCTTAAAGCTCAACATTCAGAAAACTAAGATCATGGCATCCAGTCCCATCACTTCATGGCAAACAGATGGGGAAACAGTGAAAACAGTGATATACTTTATCTTGGGGGGCTCAAAAATCACTGCAGATGGTGATTGCAGCGATGAAATTAAAAGACGCTTACTACTTGGAATGAAAGTTATGACCAACCCAGATGGCATATTAAAAAGCAGAGACATTGTTTTGCCAAAAAATGTCCATCTAGTCAAGGCTATAGTTTTTCCAGTAGTCGTGTGTGGATGTGAGAGTTGGACTATAAAGAAAGCTGAGCGCCAAAGTATTGAACTGTGGTGTTGGAGAAGACTCTTGAGAGTCCCTTGGACTGCAAGGAGATCCAACCAGTCCATCCTAAAGGAAATCAGCCCTGAATATTCACTGGAAGGACTGATGTTGAAGCTGAAACTCCAATACTTTGGCCACCTGATGCAAAGAGCTGACTCATTTGAAAAGACCCTGATGCTGGGAAAGATTGAAGGTGGGAGGAGAAGGGGATGACAGAAGGATAAGATGCTTGGATGGCATTACCGACTCAATGGGCATGAGTTTGAGTAAACTCCAGGAGTTGGTGATGGACAGGGAGGCCTGGTGTGCTGCAGTCCATGGGGTCGCAAAGAGTCAGACACAACTGAGTGACTGAACTGAAGAACTGAACCTTGAGACTCTGATATTACCCTGTTTCTCCTCAAGCTTTTGGCCACTAATTTAAGCATCCATCAATGTTTCCTGCTTGAAATAAATATTACTGTGGTGTTTGCCTCTTGATGATTATCTATTTCCATTATTCTTTCTACATTTATTAATTGGAATTCTTCTGTAAGAAAGGTCTATCCCTCCCCTACTTTATTTATTCACTTATTTACTTACATGTGTATGGATCCAAGTATACTTGTTCTATTCTTTGATAATTCATTGCTAGCATTATTTACTTTGTTGTTCACATTGCTTCAGACTTAGCTTCTGAGAGTTGCCTGCTCTATAAAGATATTCTCCTAAATTTTCTTCTGAAAGCTTTATTGTTTTACCTTTCACATTTATATCTGCAATTCATGCAGAATTCATCTCTGTGTATAACATGAAAAGAAGTTGATATACAATTTCTCCTGTATGGATAATCAAGTGATCCAGTACCATCTATTGAAGAAACTGTTCTTTGCCCCCACTAAACTGCAGTGTCATCTTTGACATAAATCTGGTGACTAAAGATATGGATTTGTTTTTATGTTCTCTATTCTGTTCCATTGGTCTATTTTTCTGTCCTTGTATTTATACCACATTGTCTTAATTATAGCTAGATATAGCTTAGTTTCTGGTATTATGTTCTGTTTCATTCTTCTTCAAGATTGCCTTGTTTATTCTTGGCCCTTTGTATTTCCATATAAATTTTATAATTGGTTTGTCATTTTCTACCACTGGGTAAAACTGGGATTTGATTGGGCTTCCCAGGTGGTGCTACTGGTAAAGAACCCACCTGCTAGTGCAAGAGACATAAGAGATGCAGGTTCTATCCTTGGGTCAGGAAGATCCCCTGGAGGAGGGCATGGCAACCAACTCTAGTATTCTTGCCTGGAGAATCCCACAGACAAAGGAGCTTGGCAGGCTACAATCCATGAGGCTGCAAAGAGTCAAACTCAACTGAGCGACTTAGCATGCACATGTCTTGTATCAACAGATCAAATCAGCAAAAATTGACAACTTTACAGTATTGAGATTTACAATTCATTTACAATCTACCTATTTATTTGGGTTTTTAAACTTCCTCTCAAATGTGTTTCAGAGCTTTCTTCCTGGAGGTTGTGTACAATTTTCCTAGTTCCACTCTTAGGTAGTAAATATTTTTCAACACTATTGTAAATGGCTTAAGATTTTGGTTTTTGTTTTGTAGCTTACTTTTAACTTTTAATAAACCCATTTGAGAATCCGAATTTTTAAAACAAATGTCTTTCCATAATGGCAAATATAAAATTGACAAAGGAGAGAATTTCACAATTATTAGATGAATCAGAATGTGAATGAATATAATGAGAAAGATAACAGAACTCCAGACTCAGATGATGACAATGAACTTGATTGTATAAGTGAAATATCAGATTATGAGTCTTCAGATGAAGATATATATCCTAGATGAATTTTCTCAAACTCAAGAATTGATGAGTCTATAATATATTTCTAAAGACAAAAAGAGTGGTAAAAAGTCCAAGAACAAAACAAAAGACGTACAAAAAAAGGAATGACTGTCATTTGACAGGAAATATTTTATTATGCAATGTTTTGTGACATGGACGTGAACCATCCCTTTTTGATAAGAGGCGACGTGGTGGCATTCTATATTGTTTATGATGTTTTTGTGCCAAAATTTCCATGATACAAAATGATTTATTAAAATCCTTGCTAAATGTTTCTATAAAGTTATTTGTTTCTTTACAATTATTTTTCCCTGTAAGGTATATCCCACTGTAGATATACAGTCAAATTATTGTTTTTAAATTTTTTGAATAATTCTATCACTAGATAGAAATGTGTATCAATTTGTTTTATGTTATTTTTTATTTTTAAAGACTGCCTTTTTTAAAATAAACTTTTTATTTTTGACTAAATTTAGATTCCCTAAAAGGTTGCACAGATAGTACAGAGAGTTCTTGTGTACCACTCATACAAGTTTTTCTATTGTTTGCATCTTACATTTCCATGATGCTTCTGTCAAAATCAAGAAACTGTCATTAGTACTTTACTGTTAACTGAACACAAGACTTTATCTGGATTTTACCAGCTTTTCCATTCATGCCCTTCTCTTTCTGTTCCAAGATTCAATCCAGAATAATGGTATAGCTTGAAATGTTTTATTTTCAAGTTGTTTTTGCTGGTTATATAGAAATACAATTGATTTTTGTTTACTGACCTCGTTAACAATGACCTTATGAAATTCACTTATTAATTCTCTTAGTTTGACTGTAGATCATTTTGAATTTTCTGGGTAACCAGGTAACTGTTTTCATCTGAAAACAGTAATGATTTTAAAATTTAATCAACTTTATTGAACTATAATTTACATATAATAAAATATACCCACTTTGAGTGACTAGTTGATGAATTTTGTCAACTGTATACACCTTGCAATCCTTCTCAATCTCCACAGCCCGTTCTTGTTCTCAGCAACCACTACAGATTAGATTTGTGTTTTCTGGAGTTCCTTATACGTGGAATCATACAATATGTACTGTGTATTTTGCGCCTGGCTTTTTTTCATTTGGCATAATAATTTTGATATACATGCATGTTGTAGTGTTATCAATAGTTGGTTTCTTTTTAAAAAAAATCTTAAAAACTTTCTTGAGGTGTAACTGAAGTACATTAAACGGTGCACATTTAAAGTATACAATTCATTCAGTTTTGATGTATATACACACCTGTGAAAACTTCACCACAGTTAAGATAACAAACGTTTCCATCATTGTAATCTATTCCACCCTCCACCTTCATACCCAAACTTCTAGTGGTCTGATTTCTGTCACTGAATATTAGTTTGCATTTTCTATAATTTTATCTTAATGGACTTATGCAATGTGTACTTTTTCTTGACCTGGCTTCTTTCACTCAGCATAACGATTTTGAGGTACATCCATGTTGATGAATATACCAATAATTTGTTCTTTTTTGTTGTTGTTTTTTGCATGGGGTCGCAAAGAGTTGGACACAACTGAGAGACTGAACTGTGTACTTTTTAATTGATGTATAGTATTACATTATATAGATTTACCATAATTTGTTTTTATAGTCATCAAATGAGGAACACTGGAGTAGTTTCCAGTTATTTGGAACTATTTTCGGTAGTTTGGAGTTATTATAAATAAATCTGCAATTAATATTTGTATACAAGTCTTTGGAGGTAGTATGGACATAGGCTTATATTTCTCTTGGGTAAAAATACCTAGAAGTAGAACAGCTTGGTCATGTAGTAGGTGTAAGTTCAGCTTTTAAAGAAATTTCCAATCTGTTTTCCAAATTGGTTGCACTATTTTACTTTCTTACTAGCACTGTGTTAGAGTTGCAGCTTCTCCCCATCCTCATGAACACTTGCTATGGTCAATATTTTAAGTTTTAGTCATTCTACTCAATGAGTAGTGGCTTTAATTTGCAATTTCTTGATGACTAAAGATACTAAATATGTTTTAATGTGTTTATTTTCCATTCACATATCTTTTCTGTGAAGTGTCTGTCCAACCCCTCCGCTCATTTTTAAAAATTAGGTTGTCTTCTTAGTGTTGATTTATAAGTGTTTCTTTTTTTTAATAAATTTTGAGTGCAATTCCTTTATCTGATGTATGTATTGTGAATATTTTCTCCCAATCTGTGACTTGCTTTTTCATTTTTTTTCATGCTGTCTTTTGAAGAGCAAAATTTAAATTTTTAATTATTTATTTATTTATTTTATTTGGCGGCACCAAGTCTTAGTTGTGGCACCAAGGATCTTCAGTATTTGTTGCAGCATGTGAGATCTAGTTCCCTGACCAGGGATCAAACCCAGGCTCCTGGCATTGGGAATACAGGCTCTTAACCACTGGACAGCCAGGGATGTTCCTAAAATTTTGGTTAAGTCCAATTTATTAAATTTCTTTGTGTGGTTTGTGTCTTGGTGTTCTAAGACTTTGCTTACCCCCCAAATCATAAAGATTTTCTCCTGCTATTTTTCGTCTTCTAAAGTTTTATATTTTATATTTTATGTTTAGATATATAATCCATTTGGAGTAGGATATGGTAACCCACTCCAGTGTTCTTGCCTGGAAAATCCCATGGACAAAGGCTATAGTCCATGGGGTCACAAAGAATCAGACACTACTGAGCAATTGAGCACATATGATCCATTTCAGCTTAATTTGTATTATGATATCCAGTTTTTCCAGTACTATTTATTAAAGAGTATATTTTCCCTGTTGAATTACTTTGGTACATTAGTAAATATATATGTGTGTGTATATATATATATAATTTTATATGTTGAATGTATATATATATGCTATCTGTTCCACTGATCTACCCTTATATCAACACCACACTGTCTAGATTAGTACAGTTTCACAGTAACACTTAGGATCAGGTGGTATAGAAAAGAAGTGAAACTTTCGCTGTTTGCAGATGACATGATCCTCTACATAGAAAACCCTATCCAGATAGGAAAAGAAGAAGTGAAACTCTCGCTGTTTGCAGATGACATGATCCTCTACATAGCAAACCCTAAAGACTCTACCAGAAAATTACTAGAGCTAATCAATGAATATAGTAAAGTTGCAGGATATAAAATTAATACACAGAAATCCCTTGCATTTCTATACACTAACAATGAGAAAACAGAAAGAGAAATTAAGGAAACAATACCATTCACCATTGCAACAAAAAGAATAAAATACTTAGGAGTATATCTACCTAAAGAAACAAAAGACCTGTACATAGAAAATTATAAAACACTGATGAAAGAAATCAAAGAGGACACAAACAGATGGAGAAACATACCGTGTTCATGGATTGGAAGAATCAATATTGTCAAAATGGCTATTCTACCCAAAGCAATCTATAGATTCAATGCAATCCCTATCAAGCTACCAACGGTATTTTTCACAGAACTAGAACAAATAATTTCACAATTTGTATGGAAATACAGAAAACCACGAATAGCCAAAGTAATCTTGAGAAAGAAGAATGGAACTGGAGGAATCACCCTCCCTGACTTCAGACTCTACTACAAAGCCACAGTCATCAAGACAGTATGGTACTGGCACAAAGACAGAAATATAGATCAATGGAACAGAATAGAAAGCCCAGAGATAAATACACGAACCTATGGACACCTTATCTTTGACAAAGGAGGCAAGGATATACAATGGAAAAAAGACAACCTCTTTAACAAGTGGTGCTGGGAAAACTGGTCAACCACTTGTAAAAGAATGAAACTAGAACACTTTCTAACACCATACACAAAAATAAACTCAAAATGGATTAAAGATCTAAATGTAGGACCAGAAACTATAAAACTCCTAGAGGAGAACATAGGCAAAACACTCTCTGACATAAATCTCAGCAGGATCCTCTATGACCCACCTCCCAGAATATTGGAAATAAAAGCAAAACTAAACAAATGGGACCTAATGAAACTTAAAAGCTTTTGCACTACAAAGGAAACTATAAGTAAGGTGAAAAGACAGCCCTCAGATTGGGAGAAAATAATAGCAAATGAAGAAACAGACAAAGGATTAATCTCAAAAATATACAAAAAACTCCTGAAGCTCAACTCCAGAAAAATAAATGACCCAATCAAAAAATGGGCCAAAGAACTAAACAGACATTTCTCCAAAGAAGACATACAGATGGCTAACAAACACACGAAAAGATGCTCAACATCACTCATTATTAGAGAAATGCAAATCAAAACCACAATGAGATACCATTACACGCCAGTCAGGATGGCTGCTATCCAAAAGTCTACAAGCAATAAATGCTGGAGAGGGTGTGGAGAAAAGGGAACCCTCTTACACTGTTGGTGGGAATGCAAACTAGTACAGCCACTATGGAGAACAGTGTGGAGATTTCTTAAAAAACTGGAAATAGAACTGCCATATGACCCAGCAATACCACTTCTGGGCATACACACCGAGGAAACCAGATCTGAAAGAGACACGTGCACCCCAATGTTCATTGCAGCACTGTTTATAATAGCCAGGACATGGAAGCAGCCTAGATGCCCATCCGCAGATGAATGGATAAGGAAGCTGTGGTACATATACACCATGGAATATTACTCAGCCATTAAAAAGAATTCATTTGAATCAGTTCTAATGAGATGGACGAAACTGGAGCCCATTATACAGAGTGAAGTAAGCCAGAAAGATAAAGAACATTACAGCATACTAACACATATATACGGAATTTAGAAAGATGGTAACGATAACCCTATATGCAAAACAGAAAAAGAAACACAGAAGTACAGAACAGACTTTTGAACTCTGTGGGAGAAGGTGAGGGTGGGGTGTTTCAAAAGAACAGCATGTATATTATCTATGGTGAATCAGATCACTAGCCCAGGTGGGATGCATGAGACGAGTGCTCGGGCCTGGTGCACTGGGAGGACCCAGAGGAGTCGGGTGGAGAGGGAGGTGGGAGGGGGGATCGGGATGGGGAATACGTGTAACTCAATGGCTGATTCATGTCAATGTATGACAAAACCCACTGAAATGTTGTGAAGTAATTGGCCTCCAACTAATAAAATAAAATTAAAAAAAAGAAGGAAAAAACATAAAATCATTGTTTAAAGAGTGAAGACTGCCACCCCAATAACCTAAGATACATTGAAAAATTTTTTACTTCATTCCATTGTGGAGCATCAAATTAAACCAGTCTTTAAACTTTTTGTTCTCAGGAAAAAAAAAAAAAAAAAAGAAAACCCTAAAGACTCTACCAGAAAACTACTAGAGCTAATCGACAAAATAGTAAAGTTGCAGGATATAAAATTAACACACAGAAATCCCTTGCATTCCTATACACTAACAATGAGAAAACAGAAAGAGAAATTAAGGAAACAGTGCCATTCACCATTGCAACAAAAAGAATAAAATACTTAGGAGTATTTTATAAAGAAACAAAAGACCTATACATAGAAAACTATAAAACACAGATGAAAGAAATCAAAGAGGACACAAACAGATGGAGAAACATACCGTGTTCATGGATTGGAAGAATCAATATTGTCAAAATGGCTATTCTACCCAAAGCAATCTATAGATTCAATGCAATCCCTATCAAGCTACCAACAGTATTTTTCACAGATCTAGAACAAATAATTTCACAATTTGTATGGAAATACAAAAAACCCTGAATAACCAAAGTAATCTTGAGAAAGAAGAATGGAACTGGAGGAATCACCCTCCCTGACTTCAGACTCTACTACAAAGCCACAGTCATCAAGACAGTATGGTACTGGCACAAAGACAGAAATATAGATCAATGGAACAGAATAGAAAGCCCAGAGATAAATACACGAACCTATGGACACCTTATCTTTGACAAAGGAGGCAAGGATATACAATGGAAAAAAGACAACCTCTTTAACAAGTGGTGCTGGGAAAACTGGTCAACCACTTGTAAAAGAATGAAACTAGAACACTTTCTAACACCATACACAAAAATAAACTCAAAATGGGTTAAAGATCTAAATATAAGACCAGAAACTATAAAACTCCTAGAGGAGAACATAGGCAAAACACACTCCGACATAAATCACAGCAAGATCCTCTATGACCCACCTCCCAGAATCTTGGAAATAAAAGCAAAAATAAACAAATGGGACCTAATGAAACTTAAAAGCTTTAGCACAACAAAGGAAACTATAAGTAAGGTGAAAAGACAGCCCTCAGATTGGGAGAAAATAATAGCAAACAAAGCAACAGACAAAGGATTAATCTCAAAAATATACGAGCAACTCCTGCAGCTCAATTCCAGAAAAATAAATGACCCAATCAAAAAATGGGCCAAAGAACTAAACAGACCTTTCTCCAAAGAAGACATACACATGGCTAACAAACATATGAAAAGATGCTCAACATCACTCATTATCAGAGAAATGCAAATCAAAACCACAATGAGGTACCATTACATGCCAGTCAGAATGGCTGCTATCCAAGTCTACAAGCAATAAATGCTGGAGAGGGTGTGGAGAAAAGGGAACCCTCTTACACTGTTGGTGGGAATGCAAACTAGTACAGACGCTATCGAGAACAGTGTGGAGATTTCTTAAAAAACTGGAAATAGAACTGCCATATGACCAAGCAATCCCACTTTTGGGCATACACACCGAGGAAACCAGATCTGAAAGAGATACGTGCACCCCAGTGTTCATCGCAGCACTGTTTATAATAGCCAGGACATGGAAGCAACCTAGATGCCCATCAGCAGACGAATGGATAAGGAAGCTGTGGTACATATACACCATGGAATATTACTCAGCCATTAAAAAGAGTTCATTTGAGTCAGTTCTAATGAGATGGATGAAAGTGGAGCCCATTATAGAGAGTGAAGTAAGCCAGAAAGATAAAGAACATTACATCATACTAACACATATATATGGGATTTAGAAAGATGGTAATGATAACCCTATATGCAAAACAGAAAAAGAGACACAGATGTACAGAACAGACTTTTGGACTCTGTGGGAGAAGGCGAGGGTGGGATGTTTCGAGAGAACAGCATCGAAACATGTATATTATCTAGGGTGAAACAGATCACCAGCCCAGGCTGGATGCATGAGACAAGTGCTCAGGCCTGGTGCACTGGGAAGACCCAGAGGGAAAGGATAGAGAGGAAGGTGGGAGGGGGGATCGGGATGGGGAATACATGTAAAACCATGGCTGATTCATGTCAATGTATGACAGACCCACTACAATATTGTAAAGTAATTAGCCTCCAACTAATAAAAATAAATGGAAAAAAAAGATTAGGTAGTATAATACTTCAACTTTGTTTTTTTGGTTTTTTTTCAAAACAATTTTTGATGTTCTAGGCCCTTGGAATTTTCACATAAATCTTAGAATCGTCTTGTCAATTTCTACCAAAAAATCTACTGAACTATTTATTGGGATTTCATTGAACCTATAGATCAATTGGCAGAGAATGGACATCTTATAAGAATGCAATTGATTTTTATATATTGATCTTATGCCCTGCAACCTTCCCAAGCTCACTTATTGTGCAGAGGAAGTAGCTTTTTTGCAGAGGAAATGGAATGAGTGACTGTAAACCACTCTGTGAAGACATTTAGCTCTGATAAGGAGTAGGAGAGAGATAGAGGGCAGTTAGCGGAAGGACTGTGTGAGTGTGGGGCATTTTTTTGTTTATTTGTTTGGCTAGATGGTTTTCTTTTCTGTTTTGTTTTATTAATTGGAGGTTTTAAACATGTTAAAAATCTGAAGGACCCAATAGAGGGGGAACACTTTAATTTAGAGGAAAAAAATCATCAAATCATCCATAATTTAAGGAAGAGATAGAGTTTTGCTGTTTAAAACAGCATACCCACACCACACACAGATTTCTCTACTTTCCATTTTTCCAACAGAGTTACACCACAATTATTGTTTAAATTGGTATTCATCATTTCTTTCTTTCTTTTTTTTTTTTTTTTTGACCATACCAGCCAGGAATCAAACCCACACCCTTGGCAATGAAAGCACAGAGTCCTAACCACTGGACCACCAGGGAATTTCCTGATACCCATCATTTACATTATTATGTTAATATGTTAATATCCTTCATTGCTGGGCCAAGTAGTATACTATGATTATATTTCCTTTTTATCCCTAGAGTGAATTTTTCCTTTAAAAAATCATGGGCTTACTATTTATGTTATTATCAATAGTCTTTTAATTATACTCTCCCTAGAATATTATTTTTTACTATGATCAAAGATATCTTAAAAAAAAAGATATCTGGGATTCTGTCCATTCCGTTTTTTAAATAGAGACACCTGTACCTCCATCTTCTTTCTCCAATTTAAACTCACTGCCTTCTAGGCCTGCTACACTGTTCTCATCTTACTGCTTCCTTTTATTCCCCTTCTATGATGATCTCCTATTTCCTGATTCCCAAATGTTCCTGTTTCCTGGAGCACTTCTAATCAATTCCTGAGAACATGTCTGAAAATTTATTTATCCTACCCTGAAAGTGAAAGTTGCTCAGTGGTGTCCAACTCTTCATGACCCCCTGGGCTATATAGTCCATGGAATTTTTCAGGCCAGGATCCTGGAATGGGTAGCTGTTCCCTTCTCCAGGGGATTTTCCCAATCCAGGGATTGAACCCAGGTCTCCCGCATTACAGGTAGATTCTTTACCAGCTGAGGCACCAGGGAAGCCTGAGACTTTCCTCAAATGTCTGGTGTTCCCTCTGTTGTCCATTTATATTTTAAATGCAAACTCTTCTAAGGCTTACTAACAGGTAGGTTTCACTGTAGATGATTGAACAGGCCCAGATATTTCACTGGAGGAACAAAAATAGTCAATATCAGCAATCCTCATTGTGTATGATTCCTATATGAACAAATTTCAGCTTCTACCTGTCCCCTAATAGCACAGTTTAAATTTCAGTTACCACAGTATATTAGCTGTAAGTAATTGCAATAAAGTACAGACTGCTGCTAGCTCTTCAGCCCACAAATCACTATGTAAATAATAGATGTGCATCAAAATCATGTCACTTCTTTCAAAGCCCATTGGTGATTGGTCCCTGTAAATCTGTTATTCAGTTCAGGCACAGATGACAAAACATGTACTGTAGTTGTGTTCATGCCTTGTCTCCCAGTGATAAACCCACATGACATTTTACAAAAATGGATAATCAAAAGAGGGAATTGGCTAACAAAGGTGAAAGTACAGCCAAAAAATGAAAATGCTGGAAATGAAATTGGGTGTGATTTGAAAAGGACTGCAGCAAAGACAGGACAAGACCTAGGCCTGCATGAAGCTATGGTACAAAAAACATTGGAGAAGTTTGATTAATATATTTGTTAAAAAGATAAAGTACCATCAGCAACTTTTAGTTTAAGTTGCACTAGGGACAGAAAGCTGTTTATGATTGAAGTAGAGTGTTTACTTCTACTTTGGATTAAAGACTGTAATAAAAAAAAATAATCAGTCTGGCTAGCATTCAGTCCAAAGCACTGAAGTTATTGCCAGTAAAGGCTGCTTTAATCATTTCAGAAGTTGACATAAACTAATAAATATTCATTTATCTGATGAAGCTACAAGCACAGATGAGGATACTGCTGTAAAATTTGTACAAAGATTCCAAGGCTTAGTTAAGGCAAGTAGTTAAGAAAGCCTTCCTCAGTGATCAGTGCAAAGCAATAGAGGAAGACAATAGAATGGGAAAGACTAGAGATCTCTTCAAGAAAATTAGAGATATCAAGGGAACATTTCAGGCAAAGACTGGCACAATAAAGGATAGAAATTGTATGGACCTAACAGAAAGAGGAGATATTAAGAAGAGGTGGCAAGAATACACAGAACTGTACAAAAAAGATCTTCACCACCCAGATAATCATGACAGTGTGATCACTCACCTAGAGCTAGACATCCTGGAATGTGAAGTCAAGTGGGCCTTAGGAAGCATCACTACGAACAAAGCTAGTGGAGGTGACGAAATTCCAGTTGAACTATTTCAAATCCTAAAAGATGATGCTGTGAAAGTGCTGCACTCAAAATGCCAGAAAATTTGGAAAACTCAGCAGTGGCCACAGGACTGGAAAAGGTCAGTTTTCATTCCAATCCCAAAGAAAGGCAGTCCCTAAGAATGCTCATACTACCACACAATTGCACTCATCTCACATGCTAGTAAAGTAATGCTCAAAATTCTCCAAGCCAGGCTTCAGCAATACATGAACCGAGGACTTCCAGATGTTCAAGCTGGTTTTAGAAAAGGCAGAGGAATCCGAGATCAAATTGCCAACATCCACTGGATCATCAAAAAAGCAAGAGAGTTCCAGAAAAACATCTATTTCTGCTTTATTGACTATGCCAAAGCTTTTGACTGTGTGGATCACGACAAAGTGTGGAAAATTCTGAAAGAGATGGGAATACCAGACCACCTGACCTGCCTACTGAGAAACCTATATGCAGGTCAGGAAGCAACAGTTAGAACTGGACATGGAACAACAGAGTGGTTCCAAATAGGGAAAGGAGAATATCAAGGCTGTATATTGTCTCCCTGCTTATTTAACTTATATGCAGCATACATCATGAGAAATGCTGGGCTGGAAGAAGCCCAAGCTGGAATCAAGATTGCCAAGAGAAATATCAGTAACCTCAGATATGCAGATGATACCACCCTTATGGCAGAAAGTGAAGGACTAAAGAGCCTCTTGATGAAAGTGAAAGAGGAGAGGAAAAAGTTGGCTTAAAGCTCAACATTCAGAAAACTAAGATCATGGCATCCAGTTCCATAACTTCATGGCAAATAGATGGGGAAACAGTGGAAACAGTCGCTGACTATATTTTTCTGGACTCCAAAATCACTGCAGATGGTGATTGCGGCCATGAAATTAAAAGATGCTTACTCCTTGGAAGGAAAGTTATGACCAACCCAGTTGGCATATTAAAAAGTAGAGACATTACTTTGTCAACAAAGGTTCATCTATTCAAGGCTATGGTTTTTCCAGTGGTCATGTATGGATGTGAGAGTTGAACTGTGAAGAAAGCTGAGCACCAAAGAATTGATGCTTTTGAACTATGGTGTTGGAGAAGACTCTTGAGAGTCCCTTGAACTGCAGGGAGATCCAACCAGTCCATCCTAAAGGAGATCAGTCCTGGGTGTTCATTAGAAGGACTGATGTTGAAGCTGAAACTCCAATACTTTGGCCACCTGATGCAAAGAGCTGACTCATTTGAAAAGACCCTGATTCTGAGAAAGATTGAGGGAAGGAGGAGAAGGGGACGATAGAGGATTAGATGGTTGGATGGCATCACCGGCTCGATGGACATAGGTTTGGGTGGACTCCGGGAGTTGGTGATGGACGGTAGGCTTGGCGTACTGCGGTTCATGGGGTCGCAAAGAGTCAGACACGACTGAGCGACTGAACTGAACTGAAAATCACTGCAGATGGTGACTGCAGTCATGAAATTAAAATACACTTACTCCTTGGAAGGAAAGTTATGACCAACCTAGACAGTATATTAAAAAGCAGAGATATTACATTGCCAACAAAGATCCATCTAGTGAAAGTTATGGTTTTTCCAGTAGTCATGTATGGATATGAGAGTTGGCTATAAAGGAAGCTGAGTACCAAAGAATTGATGCTTTTGAACTGTGGTGTTGGAGAAGACTCTTGAGAGTCCCTTGGACTGCAAAGAGATCCAACCAGTTCATCCTAAAGGAGATCAGTCCTGAGTGTTCATTGGAAGGACTGATGCTGAAGCTGAAACTCCAATACTTTGTCCACCTGATGGGAAGAACTGACTCCTTGGAAAAGACCCTGATGCTGGGAAAGATTGAAGACAGGAGGAGAAGGGGACGATAGAGGATGAGATGGTTGGATGGCATCACTGACTCAATGGACATGAATTTAGGTAAACTCCAGGAGTTGGTGATGGACAGGGAGGCCTGGCATGCTACAGTCCATGGGGTTGCAAAGAGTTGGACATGACTGAGCAACTGAACTGAAGTGAAATGAGTTATGATGATCATTAACCATTTGATGTTGAGGAGAGAGATATTTTTTAAAAGGCAATTCCATCAATAACTTACTTGACAAAAGATGAAGGATCATGAAGTGGCCATAAGGGAGAAACTTCAGCAGCCAGAAAAGCTTCATCTTACTGAGGATGAACTTACCAACATAAAGAAAGAACGTGGTTGTGACAAAGACGATCATTATGTTGCAAAAGAAGTGACATTGGAAGAAAAACTTCACATTAAAGGACCTCTCAGAGATGTTTCACAAGATTGAAAGTACAAGGACAAAATCATGGAAGCTGATCCAAATTTAGAGAAGTGTAAGACTATTTTCAAGCCAAGGTGTAGAGTAGATTGTAAATTACTGTAAATTATTATTATCAATATTATAAATTATACTATGAGAGTCCCTTGGACTGCAAGGAGATCCAACCAGTCCATCCAAAACATCAGTCCTGGGTGTTCATATGAGAAGACAAGAACTGTTCAGACTACTTCCTAGTAAGTTTTCTTCCAAAACAATAAATTAATAAAACACTGTCATTCTCAATGTTCCTGATGTTTTTAAAAAATTTTTATTTTATATTGGAGTGTAGCTGATTAGTAATGTGATAGTTTCAGGTTCAATGTTCCTAATGTTTTAAATTACAGTATATTTAGTAAATATCAGTTTTACATTTTCGTCATTTCCCTATGCATCTAAACCTAATAGTAAGAGAGGTTTTAACGTTTTGACAAAAAAAAATGTTGAAAATCACAGCATAATTGTTTTTCCATTGATTATTAAAGTCACCTTGTAGACTTCATTGGTGGTTCACTGGCTAAGACTCTGTACTCCCAACATTGGGGTCTGAGTTTGATCCCTAGTCAGGGAACTAGATCCCACATACCTCAACTAAGAGTTTGCATGCTGCAACTAAAAGAGAGAGAGAGATTCCACATGCTTCACCTAAAGAATCTGCATGCTGCAACAAAGATCAACAAGCTTCGAAGATTCCACATGCCACACCTAAGACCCAGCACAGTCAAATTAATTAATTAATTAAAAATATCAATCATCTCATTAAAAGGGTAAAATGGAATTAAAATAATAAAGTCACTTTGCATGGTTCAGCTTGCAACAGTCATTTTTTTTGTGGTTTCACCTTACTGCGAAAGCAAGGATTGCCTGTATCAGTAGATCTCTTCTCTGGACCACTCAGTTTCTCTGAAGAGAAATCTTCCTATCCCTTGTCTAGTGTCTACTATACATTTAGTTTGCCATAAAGTTTGTTCAGATTTTCCTATGACATCATTCAAAAAACCCAAATGAATTTTTTGCTCAAGCAAATATTTAGCTGCTAACATGCTTGGAGCTATGTGGCACAAGAGGTATTGGAGGGATTCCACCATTGAATATGTAGACTTTTGCTTAATCACATTATTTTCAAATGGTACCATGCTCTGTGCCTGAGATCCCCCAAACCAAAGTCTCTCTGGTTCAGTTTCTCCGTGTAATAAATCTTCTATCTCCTACCAGGATGAGGGAAGAGATTCATAGTGGATAGGGAAGGGGAACGTGTGTCATTTTTTCCTACACATGTTTTTAGGCAAACTCCTTCTTTTCAGCTCTTTTCATTTCCAATCATTTACTCATTAACTAACACCTCCAATTCCTGAGCCTCTCTGGGATTCTGTAGATAAATAGGCTCACTTCTCATCAACATCATTGTCTTCATGAACTTGGTGTTCAACCTTTCAGTTCCACTAACTCCACCATCTGCTTTCCATCTTTAAAAATGTGTTTATACTCTCTTATCCTCTGGGGTATCATTTTTTTGCAATTTGTTTTCATAGGTTTATTCTTTAAAATGTTTTGTTTTGCTCCCATTTTAACGGGATTTAATCAGAGAATAGGTAGATGTCCCATATGTTATGTTTAACTGGAATAATCTACTATCATAAATTTATAGTGATCCTAGTCTGCCTTACTGTGTTAACTTCTTTAGCAATGCTTAGGTGCTTAGGTTAAAGAATCAAGAAGCTAGATAACAAGGTTCATCCATAATTAGGGTTTTACCAGGCAGGTGCATCAAAAATTAGAGGAAAAAGAAAGCCTGAGTCAGCGACAAAATGTTGAAATGATGAATCATATAAGCAGAATAAGAACAGAAGAAAAGAGAAAGCTGATGGGCTGATAAAATTAAGGGGTCAAGTGCTTGGGCCTGGTGCACTGGGAAGACCCAGAGGAATCGGGTGGAGAGGGAGGTGGGAGGGGGGATTAGGACGGGGAATACATGTAAATCCATGGCTGATTCATGTCAATGTATGACAAAAACCACTACAATATTGTAAAGTAATTAGCCTCCAACTAATAAAAAAAAATTAAGTGGTCAATATACTGAAAGTGCTGGTTAGGTCAAAAGGGTCATGCTGGGAGTATTTGAATAAGTAGTTAAGACAAAGAGGAAGCTGTGGTCATATAGTGATATGTTTGGCTTACTGATTTTAGAGATCGAACAGTCATGGGCGGCTGACATGGTATAGAGGACAAGCTTATTGGAATAAGATACCAAAGAACAGAAAGGCCAGATAATTGAGTTGGCTACATGGATGTTGCACAAAGTTCATCATACTTGAAATTCTCTTAGCATGTAGGTCTTTTGGAGAGTAACAACAACCAAAAATAGGAAGAGGAGGAGGAAGAAGAGAAAATTCTTTTTGTTTAGGATTAGGTTCAACTTCTATTGACAGAAAACTCAAAATAGCCAGTTTCAATAGTATAGTTTCTCTCTCATGTGAGTGTCAGACTCATGATGGTACTGCCCCATGATGTCCTCACGGATCCAGGCTACTTCTAGCCATCATTCCTACAGCATGGCCCTTGTTTTCATGGTCCAAAGCGGACCTCCAAATTAGACCTCCAACCACCACATCTGCCCTCTAGATAGGCAGATGAAGGAAGGCTCAAAGAAGAGGCAAAAGACACGAGCAACTTTCTTTATTTTTAATTTTATTAAAATATGGTTGATTTATAATGGTGTGTTAATTTCTGCTGTACATCAAAGTGACTCAGTTTTATATATATGTATTCATTTTCATATTCTTTCCATCATGGTTTATCACATGATACTGAATATCGTTCCCTGTGCTAAACAGTAGGACCTTGTTGTTTATGCATCCTATATTAGTTTGCATCTGCTAAATCTGCATTCTTAGTCCTTCCTGCCTCCATCCCCTCACCTTTGGCAACCACGTATCTGTCCTCCAGGTCTATGAGTCTGTTTCATAGACATGTTCATTTGTTGTATTTTAGATTCCACATCTAAGTGATATAATATGGTATTTGTCTTTCTCTTTCTGACTTACTTTCATTAGGTCCATACATGTTGCTGCAAATGGCATTATTTCATTCTTTTGTGGCTGAGTAATATTTCACTGTATATATGTACCACATCTTCTTTATCCACTCAAATATCAATGGACATTTAGGTTGACTTAATGTCTTGGCTAATGTAAATAGTGCTTCTATGACCATACAGGTGCATGTATCTTTTTGAATTATGGCTTTGTCTGAGTATATGCCCATGAGTGGGATTGCTGGATCACATGGCAACTCTGTTTTTAGTTTTTTGAGGAATCTCCATACTGTTCTCCATAGTGGCTACACCAATTTACATTCCCACTAACAGTGTAAGAGGGTTCCCTTTTCTCCAACATTTATAATTTGTAGATTTTTTAATGATAGTCATTCTGACTGGTGTGAGGTGACACCTCATTGTAGTTTTGATTTGCATTTCTCTAATAATTAGTTATGATGAGCATCTTTTCATGTGCCTATCAGTCATCTGTATGTCTTCTTTGGAGAAATGTATATTTAGATCTTCTGCCCATTTTTCAATTGCATTGCCTATGTTATTGAGTTATGTGAACTGTTTATATTTTTTGGAAATTAAGGACATGGACAGCTCTCTTAAAGAAGTTTCCTAGAAGCTGACATATGTCACTTAAGCTTATATCCCACTGACCTGAATGTTACATGCTACTGGCTCACACCCCATGGCTACTTCTAGCTGGAAGGAAAATCAGAAAATAGAATATTCATTTCTGGGAAGCCATGTACTCACCTAAATGCTTATTACTATGGAAGAAAAAGAAAATGGATATGAAGGCCAAGCAGCAAGTTCTGCCACAGTCGTAGAAATCAGATATAAGGAGAGAACTGAAAAACAAAGATGAACTACAGAGGAATATTCTCACCATTAAGTGATGTTCAAAATTAATCTTCATTTACACTTTAATGTTGATTCTCTTTCCTTAAAAAATTAAGTCCTTGGTATTTGTTAACAGGAAGGAAAAGAAGGGGACAACAGAGGATGAGATGATTGGATGGCATCACTGACTCAATGGACATGAGTTTGAGCAAACTCCAGGAAATAGTGAAGGATATGGAAGCCTGGCATGCTGAAGTCCATGAGGTCACAAAGAGTCAGACATGACTGAGTGACTGAACAACAGCAACAGCATTTGTTAACAGAAAAGTCAGCAGGAACTCAAATATGCCAAATTAAATAATCATCCCTTTACAGTTACTAAGGGATTTATGAACTTGCGCTCTCTTAAATAATAATAAAAGTTACTGTGAACAGCTAAAAATGGCCCCCAAGGGACTTCCCTGGTGGTCCATTGGCTAAGACTGCATGCTCCCAATGTAGGGGGCCCCGGGTTCAATTCTTGGTTAGGGAACTAGATCCCACATGCCACAACTAAGACCTGGTGCAACCAAATAAATGAGTATTTTAAAAATAAGAAAAATTGGCCCCCCAAAGCTATCTACCTTGTAATCCCTGGAACCCGTGAATAACACCTTACCTGGCAAAAAAGTGGAAGGCAGGAAGGGGGCTGGTTCTTGGCAGATGTGAATAAATGAAATGGGGAGATGTTTTGCTCCTCTCCTCGTCACCCCACTGGTGAGGGAGAGAGTCCCACTCTAAGGTTCTGGGGATGGTCAAATACATGGCACCTGATGATGGACTGATGAGATGGACAGCAATTTATTAATCACATATAGTCACAGCCCAGAGGATGAGGACACCATGTGCTATGCAGGGCCACATGGGGGTTGCACTCAGGAATAGAGTAAAGCTGAAGGCACTGTGGGAAGGAGGCAGGCCTCATAGTTACAGAAGGGTGGGGTACCCCTCAGTTTCCAAGGGAGAAGGTGAATAATTTCACAGGCTGTCAGGGAGGTGAAACCAGGTAGGTTGAAGACTGGGCTGGGTGAGGAATAGCTGATCTAGGCGATGGGGGAACCTTTCTCACTGGATGAGACAAAGCAGTCAGAACTTTGAGGCTCTGTGAAACTCAAAGAGATTGAGGTAGCACATGAAATTGTAATTCTGACACTACAGAGATTATTCTGGTTTATCCAGCTAAATGCAAAATGCAATCCCACATATCCTTATAAGAGGGATTGTTGTTGTTCAGTCTCTAAGTCAAGTCTGACTCTTTGCGACCCCATGGACTGCAGCACACCAGGCTTCCCTGTCCTTCACTGTCTCTCAGAGCTTGCTCAGATTTATGTCCATTGAGTCGGTGATGCTGTCTAACCATCTCATCCTCTGCTGCCCTCTTCTCCTTTTGCCTTCAATCTTTCCCAGAATCAGGGTCTTTTCCAATGAGTCAGCTCTTCTCACCAGGTGGCCAAAGTATTGGAGCTTCAACTTCAGTATCAGTCCTTCCAATGAATATTCAGGGTTGATATCCTTTAGGACTGACTGGTTTGATCTCCTTGCTGTTCAAGGGACTCTCAAAAGTCTTCTCCAACACCACAGTTCAAAAGCATCAATTCTTCAGTGTTCAGCCTTCTTTAAGGTCCCACTCTCACATCTGTGTATGACTACTGGAAATACCGTAGTCTTGATTAGATGGACTTTGGTCGGCAAAGAGATGTCTCTGCTTTTTAACACGCTGTCTAGGTTCATCACAGCCTTTCTTCCAAGAAATAAGCGTCTATTAATTTCATGGCTGCAGTCACCATCCACAGTGATTTTGCAGCCCAAGAAAATAAAATCTATCATTGCTTCTACTTTTCTCCCTTCTATTTGCCATAAAGTGATGGGACCAAATGCCATAATCTTAGTTTTTGAGTGTTGAGTTTTAAGCCAGCTTTGAAGAGGGATATAGAAGGAGATTGAGTACACAGAAGAAGAGAAGGCTGAGACCCAAGAGGCAGAGGTTGGGGTGATGCAGTTACAACCATGGGATTCTACTAGAACCTGGAAGTGGCAGGAAATATAACAGGTTCTCCTTTAGAGTCCCAGAAAGGCTCCCTCTTAGTGAGCCCCTGATGACATGTTGTTTTCAGCCCAGTGAAACTGATTTTAGACCTTGGCCTCCAGAACTCTGAGAGAATAAATTTCTGTGGTTTTAAGCCATCCAATTTGTGGTAATTTATTAAAGCAGTGCTATGGTCTGAAAGCTTGTGTACCTTTTAAATTCATATGTGCAATCCTGATGGTATCAAGAGGTGGCGTCTATGGAAAGTACTTATGTCATGAAGGGGGAGCCCTCATGAATGGAATTTGTGCCCTTAATTAAAAAAAGACCCCACAGGGCTCCCTTACCACTTGAACCATGTTAGGACACAACCAGAAGAAGCCACTGATGAACCAGAGAGTGAGATTTCATCAGAACCTAATCATGGCTAGCACTCTGATCTTGGACAGTTAGACTCCAGAAGAAATAAATTTTTGTTGTTTGTAAGCTACCCTGTATGTGCTGTTAGAGCAACTGCAGGAAATTAATATAGCTACCAACCATCATAAAGACTTTACATGCATTATCTCATTTAATCCTCACAATAGCCCAAACAAATAGATACTATTATTCACTTTGTTTTACAGATAGAGAAACTGAGCAACTAACACACACACAGCAGGTAAGAGCACGGGCTATAGGGCCATGTATATCACGAGCAGCACCCTCAGTCTGCCACTGAGTGGTGTGTGGCATGGGGCAAGTTATTTATCGTTTCTAAACCTCAGTTTCTCTGTCTGTAAAACAAAGTGAACAACCTGGATCCGCCAGACTCCTCTGTCAGTGAGATTCTCCAGGCAAGAACTAGTGAGTAGCCATTCCGTTCTCCAGGGGATCTTCCCAAGACAGGGATCAAACCTGGGTCTTCTGCATTGCAGGCATCACATGCCTTGCGGTAAGGCAAAAACAGGAAAAAAAACAAAAACAAAAACAGAAGCTACCAGGGAGTGGGGAATGGACAAAAAGAACTCTCAGGGTGAACAGGCTAGCAAAGCAACTATTGGTTTATTCATGCATGCATTCTACAAATATTTACTGAGTGCTTATCATGTACTTGGCACTCCGATAGATTCTATGGGAATAGAGATGATCAATGAATGACTGAACTTCTCCTTTCTGAAATGTCTCTTAACTCCTCTGCCCCAGAGTGAACCACAAGTAGCTTTCACTGGTCAGAGATATAGTCCCCACTTCTCTGCTGAGGGCCAGCTTGAGCTTTACTCATTTCAAAACCCAGCCATCCAACTCTCAAACCACTCAAACCTCCCAGTCAAAGAAGGTCAAATCAGGGTAAACTTCTGTGGAGTACTTAACATTCTTTAGCATCTCCTTAATCTAGTGATAACCCTAGGTCTTCCTTGAGCCTCTCTTTCACCTACTGCCCTCAGATGCCTTGCACTATAGGACTCTTCCAGCTTTGAAAGGAGGTTTTCTGAACAGAGTTTGCATGAAAACTCTACTACCCGAGAAACAAAGATGAACCATTAAGAGGCAAGTGCTGTTCTTCACTGCTTACCCTGCAACACTGCTTTCTGAACACCAATACTTCACCCCTTGCTGCCTTCACCCACATATTCATTAGTTTCTGCTGATAAAACCCAATAAAATTGGGATAGAGGAATATAGCTATGTGTATGCATGAGCTTGGTCCATTTCCCAGTATGTGGACTGTCTTATGATAAAGCTTCCATGAATACACTGCATTGCAAAACCAGGAACCGCATACAAATTGGCCTTTTATCGTTTTAAAAGATCTTCCCTGAGGACTTTCTAAGTATAAATGCAATGGAAGAAGTCACAAAGGAAAAATATAGATAGATATGACAAAGTCGAAATAAACTTATGTGCCCTAAAAAAAAAAAAAAAAAACCCACAGACTGCTGGTGGGTAAGTAAATTGGCAAAACTTTCATGGCAGGCAATCTGGCATATAAAGTCTTTTAAATGTGCTTACTATATCACCCAGGAATCCCACTGCTAAGCATTTATCTAAAGGAAATAAACAGGTATGAGCACAAAGATTTTGCTATGAGGATATTTATCTGTTTTAATTATAACAGTAAACAGTTGGAAGCAACACAAATATCCAAGAATAGAGAGCTGATACATTGATATGATATAATAGAATACAGACATGAAAAATTATGGGCTTCCCAGGTGACTCAGTGGTAAAGAATCTGCCTGCCAATGCAGAAGCTGCAGGAGATGCAGGTTTCATCCCTAGGTTAGGAAGATCTCCAGGCAAAGGAAATGGCAACCCACTCCAGGTTTCTTGCCAGGATAACCTGATGGACAGTGGACTACAACCCATGGGGTCATAAAGAGTCAGATGCAACTGAGCATGCAGGCACATGAAGTCATACCTTAAGGAATGTTTAATGTTGTAGGAAGTACTCAGATTATAATTAGGTAAAGAAAGGATATTAAAACTGTACATACAGAATTTTTAATTAAAATAAGTACATGTATTCATTAAACAAATTGTTATTGAAAATCTAATATATGCTAGGTACAGTGGCAGATTCAAGGGTTACAGTAGTGGGCCAAACAGACGGTCTTTGCCTTCAGAGAGGAGAAGAGACTAGAAGGAAATACACCAAAATCCAAATCCTTAAAGGTACCTATGTCTGGCTAGGATTAAGTGTGATTTTAATGTTTCTCTTAAGCTTTCCCTATATGTTTTATAATT
This sequence comes from Muntiacus reevesi, assembly GCF_963930625.1. Lineage (NCBI taxonomy): Eukaryota > Metazoa > Chordata > Mammalia > Artiodactyla > Cervidae > Muntiacus > Muntiacus reevesi. The sequence continues at coordinate 142,905,083 of NC_089271.1, read as the reverse complement.
ATATAATGCCTACATAATCAGAAAAAATTATTTAAAAAAATCTTCCTTCCAACTGAGGTCAGCCAGTATACCCTTGTGAAGCCTAATATATAAAAATATATCTAAAGAGCTCTTGACAATTTGGACCACTTTCATGGCCATCAGCTCTTCAAAGCCTCACAACAATTTTGCGGAGATAGAGCAGGGATTACCATTCCCATTGCATGGATAAAGAGAATGAGGTAGAAAAAGCAAGTGATTATCCTGGAAAATAGAATGCATTTGGACTAGAATCATAACCTGTTTTCATTCCAAACCCAAAGAAGGGCGATGCCAAGGAGTATTCTAACTACTGCACAGATGCACTTATTTCACATGCTAGCAAGGTAATGCTCAAGATCCTTCAAGATAGGCTTCAACAGTAAGTGAACAGAGCACTTCCAGATGTATGAGCTGGATTTAGAAAAAGCAGAGGAACCAGAGAGCAAATTGCCAACATCCATTGGATCATAGAAAAAGCAAGGGAATTCCAGAAAAAGCACTTACTTCTGCTTCACTGACTATGCTAAAACCTTTCAATGTGCTCAGTTCAGTTCAGTTACTCAGTCGTGTCCATCTCTTTGTGACCCCATGACTGCAGTACACCAGGCTTCCCTGTTCATCACCAACTCCCAGAGCTTGCTCAAACTCATGTCCATCGACTCGGTGATGCCATCCAACCATCTCATCATCTGTCTTCCCTTTCTCCCACCTTCAATCTTCCCCTGAGGCAGGGTCTTTTCCAACAAGTTGGCTCTTGGCATCAGGTGGCCAAAGTATTGGAGTTTCAGCTTCAGCATCAGTCCTTCCAATGAACATTCAGGACTGAGTTCCTTTAAGAAGGACTGGTTGGATCTCCTTGCAGTCCAAGGGACTCTCAAGAGTCTTCTCCAGCACCACAGTTCAAAAGCATCCATTCCTTAGTGCTCAGCTTTCTTTATAGTCCAACTCTCATGTCCATACATGACTACTGGAAAAACTATAACTTTCACCAGATGGACCTTTGTTGGCAAAGTAATGTCTCTGATTTTTAATATGCTGTCTATGTTGGTCATAACTTTCCTTCTAAAGAGCAAGCATCTTTTAATTTCATGGCTGCAATCACCATCTGCAGTGATTTTGGAGCCCAAGAAAATGAAGTCTCTCTCACTGTTTCCACTGTTTCCCCATCTATTTGCCATGAAGTGATGGGACCAGATGCCATGATCTTTGTTTTCTGAATGTTGAGTTTTAAGCCAACTTTTCCACTCTCCTCTTTCACTTTCATCAAGAGACTCTTTAGTTCTTCTTCACTTTCTGCCATAAGAGTGGCATCATCTGCATATCTGAGGTTATTGATATTTCTCCTGGCAATCTTGATTTCAGCCTGTGCTTCATCGAGCCCAGAATTTCTCATGATGTACTCTGCATATAAGTTAAATAAGCAGGGTGACAATATACAGCCTTGACATACTCCTTTTCCTGATTTGGAACCAGTCTGTTTGTTCCATGTCCAGTTCTAACTGTTGCTTCTTGACCTGCATACAGATTTCTTGGGAGGCAGGTCAGGTGGTCTGATATTCCCATCTCTTTCAGAATTTTCCAGTTTGCTATGATCCACACAGTCAAAGGCTTTGGCATAGTCAATAAAGCAGAAATAGAAGTTTTTCTGGAACTCTCTTGCTTTTTCGATGATCCATTGGATGTTGACAATTTGATCTCTGGTTCCTCTGCCTTTTCTAAATCCAGCTTGAACATCTGGAAGTTCTCGGTTCATGTACTGTTGAAGACTGGCCTGGAGAATTTTGAACATTACACACGCTAGCGTGTGAGATGAGTGCAATTGTGCAGTAGTTTGAACACTCTTTAGCATTGCCTTTCTTTGGGATTGGAATGAAAACTGACCTTTTCCAGTCCTGTGGCCACTGCTGAGTTTTCCAAATTTGCTGGCATATTGAGTGCAGCACTTTCACAGCATCATCTTTTAAGATTTGAAATAGCTCAACTGGAATTCCATCACCTCCATTAGCTTTGTTCATAGAGATACTTCCTAAGGCCCACTTGACTGTGCATTCCAGGATGTCTGGCTCTAGGTGAGTGACCACACCATTGTGGTTATCTGGATTATGAAGATCTTTTCTGTACAGTTCTTCTGTGTATTCTTGCCACCTCTTCTTAATATCTTCTGCTTCTGTTAGGTCCCTACCATTTCTGTCCTTTATTGAGCCCATCTTTGCATGAAATATTCCCTTAGTATCTCTAATTTTCTTGAAGATATCTCTAGTCTTTTCCATTCTATTGTTTTTCTCTATTTCTTTGCACTGGTCACTGAGGAAGTCTTTCTTATCTCTCCTTGCTATTGTTTCGAACTCTGCATTCAGATGGGTGTATCTTTCCTTTTCTCATTTGACTTTCACTTCTTTTCTTTTCTCAGCTATTTGTAAGGCCTCCTCAGACAACCATTTTGCCTTTTTGCAGTTCTTTTTCTCGAGATGGTCTTGATCACTGCCTCCTGTACAATGTCATGAACCTCTGTCCATAGCTCTTCAGGCACTCTGTCTATCAGATCTAATCCATTGAATCTATTTGTCACTTCCACTGTATAACTGTAAGGGATTTGATTTAGATCATACCTGAATGGTCTAGTGATTTTCCCTACTTTCTTCAATTTCAGTCTGAACTTGGCAATAAGGAGTTCGTGATCTGACCACAGTCAGCTCCTGGTCTTTTTTTTCCCCCTAACTATATAGAGCTTCTCTATCTTTAGTTGCAAAGAATATAATCAATCTCACTTCAGTATTGACCATCTGGTGATATCCATGTATAAAGTCGTCTCTTGTGTTGTTGGAAGAGGGTATTTGCTATGACCAGTGTGTCCTCTTAGCAAAACTCATTTGCCTTTGCCCCACTTCATTTTTGTACTCCCAGGCCAAACTTGCCTGTTACTCCAGGTATCTCTTGACTTCCTACTTTTGCATTCCAGTCGCCTGTGATGAAAAGGACATCTTTTTTGGATGTTAGTTCTAGAAGGTCTTGTAGGTCATCAAGGAGCTGTTCAACTTCAGCTTCTTTGGCATTAGTGGTTAGGGCATAGGCTTGGATTACTGTGATATTGAATGGTTTGCCTTGTAAATGAACAGAGATCATTCTGTCATTTTTGAGATTGCACCCAAGTACTGCATTTCGGATTCTTTTGTTGACTATGAGGGCTACTCCATTTCTTCTAAGGGATTCTTGCCCACAGTAGTAGATATATGGTCATCTGAATTAAATCCACCCATTCCAGTGCATTTTAGTTCACTGATTTCTAAAATGTCAGTTTTTACTCTTGCCATCTCCTGTTTGACCACTTCCAATTTACCTTGATTCATGGACCTAATGTTCCAGGTTCCTATGCGATATTGTTCTTTACAGCATTGGACTTTACTTCCATCACCAGTCACACCCACAACTAGGTGTTGTTTTTGCTTTAGCTCTGTGTCTTCATTTTTTCTGGAGTTATTTCTCCACTCTTCTTCAGTAGCATAATGGGTACCTATAAACCTGGGGAGTTCATCTTTCAGTGTTATATCTTTTTGTCTTTTCATACTGTTTATGGGGTTATCAAGGCAAGAATACTGAAGTGGTTTGCTATTTCCTTCTCCAGTGGACCACGTTTTGTCAGAACTCTCTACCATGATCCGCCTGTCTTGGGTGGCCCTACATGCATGGCTCATAGTTTCATTGAGTTAGATAAGGCTGTGATCCATGTGATCACTGGTTAGCTTCCTGTGATTGTGGTTTTCATTCTGTCTGCTCTCTGATGGATAAGGGCTTGTGAAAGCTTCCTGATAAATATGTATATGTACATATATTTAAAATATAAATTTAATGAGTACATATAAAATAAGTATATATACTCATTAAACAAATATTTATTGAAGATCTAATAGATGCTGGGTACTGTGGCAGATTCAGGAGTTATAGTGGTAGGCCAAACAGACATAGTCATGGAGGAAAAGTGACTACAAGGAAATACATAAAAATCCAAATCCTTAAAGGTACATAAGTCTGGCTGAGATTAAGGGTGATTTTTATGTTTCTCTTGAGCCTTCTCTATATTTTCTGTAATTATATAATGCTTAGATAATCAGAAAAAATATTTTTTAATAAATCTTCCTTCCAATTGATACAAACCACTATGCCCTTATGAAGCCTGATACATTAAAATACATCTAAGGAGCTCTTGACAATTTGGACCACTTCCATGGCCATCAGCTCTTTAAAGCCTCACAACGATTTTGTGGAGATAGATAGGGCAGGGATTACCATGCCCATTGTATGGATGAAGAGATTGAGGCAGAGAAAACAAGAGATTATCTCGGAAAATAGAGTGCAATTGGGCTAGAATATTAGCCATAGCATCAGGTTTCAGGGCTTTTTAAAGTCTCTACTCGTTTCCCTAAAGATTTTGTGAAGGACAGAAGCCTCCCAGGGCTTTGGTCTAAATTCTTTTCCAGACATTTCACCCACTGGCTAAGCCACATTGTCTTTCCCTCTATTTTTGAAGTGACTGGATACCATGGAATTACCAGGTAAACAAGAGAAATTGCCAAGTTATTTTACCTCTACTCTCTCAAAAATTTAAAATCATGGAGGAGGAAGAACCTTGGAAAGCATCCCAACCTCCCATCCAAGTTGAGAAGATTGTTTAGAGGGCACCTGTGTTTCTGATCTGGCTTGTCCATCTCTCCCTGCCAGATATAGGGAGATATATCTCTTTTGGAAAATCTGCTAGTTGACTGTTTGACTGAACAAATAAATTAGGCTTGAGATAGGCCTGGGACCTGGGACCTTTTGCTGCAGTGCTGCCATGCTTGCACATGGACACACCCCTCCTCAAGCACCAAAATATAAAATAAATATATGGGACTAAAAATAACTGTGTACATGCTCAGCTGGGGCAAATTCAGCACCCAAAAGATACAAACAAGACCAAAATATCCAACTGTCGCCTTTTTGCAGCAAAGGGTCCCAGGTCCCAGCCTTTCTCAGGTCTTATTCATTTGTTAAAAGTCAACTAGCAGATTTGAGGAACCTGGAGCAAAAACAGGGTGTTGTGAGCAAAAGCAAGGTACTGCTCATGCCCCTTGCACATAACACCACCCAAGGGTGGACAAAACACCTAAGCCACCCCTCTGCTGAAACCCTGGACACACCCCTACTCTCACCCCATGTAAGGAGGCCACAATGAAGCCTTACCTGGGTTTCATGACTGGTCTCTAGTCAACTTTTATTGTTTGGGGTAGGCAAGGAACTCTGGTTGGTAACAGACCTAATGTCTTCTGGCTAGTGAGAGACTCATGCCTGAATGCAAACTTCTTATAACGTTAGCACTGTAACTAGTAACTCTGAAGACACCAAACTCAAGTTAACTGTGGGGTTTCAAACCATGTAGCAGGCTAGCAAGGGAGATATCTCTGGTCAAGATGGTGTTTTGATAGACCTGCTAAAGGTTTTAGAAAACCAAGGCAAGCTCCCCTTTCCCACTGCATAGAAGATCAGCCCTGTCCTCAGGGAGCTGGCTCTGCTGGAAGGGAGAACTGGGGATCCAGGCCCATAGCGACTCACCCTCCTGGCCTCTGTCAGGGGTTAGCAGATGTAGCCAGGCACATTGCCCTCAATTACACAGGAGGAAGCAAGGGAGCCTGAGGCACAAGGAAGGGAAAGAGCGGCTAGTGGGAAGATTTCCAATCCTTCTGAGAACAAAACAAATCCATTTCCTATTCATTCACCTCCTAGATCCTGCTTCCATTCCCCCGGCTTCCTTGAGTCAATGGCAAATCTGAGCTCTTTGTTGTCATTTTCTTTGCCTTGGTACTGGTCTCTACTTGAGCTTGCTAGGGCTGCTGCTGCAGACCACCCTCTACCCATCAGCACAGCTGGCTTAGTTTGCTACAAGGGAAAGTTGAGATTTTTGTCACTCTGGTTCTGCTTCATTGCCTCCATTTCAGGGCTTGCCCCATGATACAAGTAGCTCTTCCCTCTACCCACCCCTCTACCCCCATGACTTCTCCTCAGACCTAAAGCTTTTTCCAGAAGCATCGTTTTTAGAACCAAAGACACTGAAACTTGGACTTAATTCAATGGTGGCTATAGCAGTCACCTGCCTGGTGTGGCTTCCCATGGCATCAGCGAAAGATTTCCTGTTCAGAAACACAATTCAGTTGCTTGTCAAGACAATAATAATAATAACAACTAATATCTACAAATAATCAAATATGTGCCGGGACTGTGCTAAGCAATTTACATGCATAAAATCATTTAATCCTCAAAAAAGCATATGTAATAGGCACCACTATTATCCCCATTGTACTTCTTTTTTCATTTCAAGATGGTAGGCTGAGCACAAACATTTAAGTCCTCTCCCTCCAGAGACCTCATTAAAATAATAGTACAAAAATTTTAAAATGCATAAACCCACCACAAAAAAGAGAAGAGGAGGGGAGCCGTCAACAGATGAGAAATTTAAATAAATTTCTGAAGTCAGAAAGCATCTGCAGGAGTGCTAACTGATGAAACAGAGTAGAGCAAACAATCAGCTTAAACTATGTGTGGAAGTGCTGCAGCTAAAGGCAGCCTGCCTACCTTGCAAACCTTAGCAAGGTCTGGCCTTACTATGACTACGAGGATGACAAAGAGCAGAGTGAGACGGGAGGCCAGCAATAGGGCTTCACAACTGAATCTCTGTACAGTGAAGAGCTGACCCCTAGACTCCTACATGGAGATGATCTGGCAGCCAAATATTTACTTGCCCGCCTGAAAACAAAGGGTTTCTTCTTTACAAAAATTGAACAAAGTGTCTAGACGGAATGAGGACAGCTAATTGGGTGCCATTACCTCAGAGTTAGGCCTTCTGCAGTTTGTTATTTGGACCCTTCTCCCCCACAACCCACAACCCCTCACTAAAGATTCGTAACCACCTCCTTTCTCATCATCCTTAAGCAAAATCTGCCCATTGACAAGGTCTGCTCATACACCCAGCTCCCAGTGAGACTCTCTATTGCCTCATTTCAAAAGATGAACAGGAAACATAGGAACATTAAACACAGGAGGAAAGGCTGGAACATTAGAGAGAAATCACAAGATAAATGGAACAAGCAGAGCTAATGCAGGGAAATAGCTTTAAATATAACTCCAAGTAGCATTCACAGAGAAATCTGAGAATATATTGCATCTATAAAACAAGAATAGGAAGGTGGACAAAATAACAAAGGATACAACTGAGTTCTTTGCAAAACTTTTTTTAATTTATTTTTTTTACAGCTTTAAGATACTTTTTTATCATTTATTTTTATTAGTTGGAGGCTAATTACTTTACAATATTGTAGTGGTTTTTGCCATACATTGACATGAATCAGCCATGGATTTACATGTGTTCCCCAATCCGATACCCCCTCCTGCCTCCCTCCCCATCCCATCCCTCTGGGTCTTCCCAGTGCACCAGCCCCAAGCACTTGTCTCATGCATCCAACCTGGGCTGGTGATCTGTTTCACCCTTGATAATATACATGTTTCGATGCTGTTCTCTCAAAACATCCCACCCTTGCCTTCTTCCACAGAGTCCAAAAGTCTGTTCTGTACATATGTGTCTCTTTTTCTGTTTTTTGCAAAACTTTTTAATGTAAACCTTTGTATGTTGTTTTTATATTTTGAACCTCATGGAAGTATTACTTATTTGAAATAAATGAGTTTAATTTTTTAAAATGATGAGCTCTTGGAAAATGAAAAATTTGACTGGCAAAACAAGAAGTCATGAAAGGTGTGTTAGTTTTCTACTATTGTGTAACAAACTACCACAGGCTTAGCAGCTAAAAACAACACACATTGGTTATCTCACAGTTTCTGTATGGCAGAAGGCCAGGCACAGCCATCAGGGTTTCCAGCTCAGGGCCACACAAGGATGCAATCAATCAAGGTGTTCCCAAGATGTATTCTTATCTAGATGCCAAGCTCATTCAGGTTGTAGGCAAAATTAAGTTCCTTAAGGTTGTAAGCAGACCCACAACTTCTAGAAGCCACCACTCTTTTTAGTTCACAACACAGCTGTCTTCTTCAAAGACAGCAGAAGAACCTCTCTGACTTCTTCTGACTGTGACTCCTAGAACGCCTTTAAAGAACTCACCTGATTAAGTCAGGCCCACCCAGGATGATCTCACTTTCAATTAACTAAAAAGAAATTTTACTGGGGACTTGAATTATATCCACAGATTCCCTTCACCCCTGCCATGTAACCTAATCATTGGAGTAATGCTCCATCATATTCCTAGGTCCCACCCACAGTCAAAGGGAGGAGAGTATACAGGGAATGTACACAGGTGGCAGGATTCTTGACGACCATCTTAGAATTCAGCTTGTGCTGTGCTTTGTCACTCAGTCATGTCTGACTCTTTTTGACCCCATGGACTGTAGCCTGCCAAGCTCCTCTGTCCATGGGGATTCTCCAGGCAAGAATACTGGAATGGGTTGCCATGCCCTCCTCCAGAGAACCCTCCCAACCCAGGGACTGAACCCAGATCTCCCTCATTGTAGGTGGATTCTTTACCATCTGAGCCAGCAGGGAAGCCCAAAAATACTGGAGTGGGTAGCCTATCCCTTCTCCAGGGGATCTTCCCTACCCAGGAATCAAACTGGGGTCACTTGCATTGCAGGCAGATTCTTCACCAGCTGAACTACCAAGGAAGCCCAGAGGATTGGAAATATCCCACAATGAAGAAAAAAAATGATGATAAATAAAAGAGGAAAGAAAATCAATAAATAATCAAAAAAAATTCAGAGGTTCAATGTATATCATCCAAATATTAGAAATTCCAAAAGGAATGAAAAAGAAAGTTATCAAAAGAATACTATGATCAGGGACTTCCCTGTTGATCCAGTGGTTAAGAATCTGCCTTCCAATGCAGGGAACATGAGTTCGATCCTTGGTCAGGGAGCTAAGATCTCACATGCCACAGGGCAACTAGAGAGTCTGAATGCCACAACAAAGATCCAGCACAGTCAAAAAAATTTTTAAAAGGAGTACTATGATCAAATTTTACAACCTTAATGGAAGATATGAGTTTTCTTTTTATTTATTTTTCATTTATTTTTATTAGTTGGAGGCTAATTACTTTACAATATTGTAGTGGTTTTTGCCATACACTGACATCAATCAGCCAGGGTTCTAACTAAAATGCCAATAAGGGAATTCCCTGGCAGTCCAGTGGTTGGGACTCTCACTGATGAGGGCCCAGATTCAATCCCTGGCCAAGGAACAGGGATCCCACAAGCTTCATGGCATGCCCAAAAGATTTTTCTTAAGAAAAATAAATATAAATAGGATGTGAGAGTTGGACCAGAAGTGCCGAAGAATTGATGCTTTTGAATTGTGGTGCTGGAGGGGACTCCTGAGAGTCCCTTGGAGAACAAGGAAATCAAACCTGTCAATCCTAAAGGAAATCAACCCTGAATATTCATTGAAAAGACTGATGCTGAAGCTGAAACTCCAATACTTTGGCCACCTGATGCAAAGAGCTGACTCATTTGAAAAGACCCTGATGCTGGGAAATATTGAGGGCAGGAGGAGAAGGTGGACGACAGAGGATGAGATGGTTGGATGGCTTCACTGACTCAATGGACATGAATCTGAGCAAGCTCCAGGAGATAGCAGAGGAAGGGAAAGCCTGGCGTGCTGGAGTCCATGGGATTGCAAAGAGTCAGATATAACTTAGCAATTGAACAACAACAACTATAAATAAAAAGCCAACTGAATGTCATGCAGAATTATAGTTGACTCTTGAACAACACGGGTTTGAGCTGCCCAGCTCCACTTTTACATGGGATTTTCTTTTCCAGTAAATTTCTACTACAATAATACAGAAACCATAGATACAATTATGTGCAAATTTTCAACAGTGAGGAGGGTTGATGCCCCTAACTCTCAAGTTGGTCAAAGGTCAACTATAATTTTTTTTCAAAGCCCCAGTTTCCAGTCATGTGCAAGGTATATATGCTGAATGCTAGAAAACACTTATGAAAGAAATCAAACCTGAGTATGGGCTTCCCTGGTGGTCCCAGGGGTTAAGAATCTGCCTTGTAATGCAGGGGATGAAGTTTCAATCCCTGGTCGGGAAACTAAGATCCTTCTTGCTTTAGAGCAACTAAGCCCTCACACTGCAACTACTGAAGCCTGTGTTCCACAACCAGAGAGAGTGAATGCAACAAGAAAAAGATCCTGCATGATGCAAAAAAGATCCTGAGTGCCATAACTAAGACCTGATAAATAAATATCAAAAATATTCCTTCTAGGGCCTATATTCAGATAGGCAGCAGAAAGGAGAGGCCTCTTGAAGCTGCGTGGTCAGGCACCCTCTGCCCTGATGGCCTTCCCCACTTTTGTCCTTCCCCAGAACTGAAGGCCTGGAGGAGCTGAGCATGGGGCTAGCTTTTGGAATGTGGAGGTGAATGTGGGAGCAGAGATCATGAATAGCTCAGGGCGGTGTGTGGAGCAGCAAAAGCAGGGTTGAGTGTGGGAGGCTTTGGCCAGGATTGCCTTGGCCCTTCCCTGTCAAGCTGCACACCTAACTGGGGCTGGGAGTTGAGGGTGGGGTGGGGGGTCTCATCTCTGCTACTGCCCTCCCCTCACCATCCTCAGCACTAGCCTAGCTTCCCAGGCTGTTCTCAGAGGAGAGCAAGCTTCCTGTGTCCTTCCTCTAAGATGGCAAGTCTGGGACAACTGGGGCGGGGGGGGCGGGGAGTGGGATCACCCCCATTTCCAGTCCCTGGCAGAGACTGAGACTAAAGCATCACTTAATAAAGGCCCCCAAAACCCTAAAATACAAAAAACAAAACAAAATATTCCTTCTATATTGGTTACCTCCCTCCCACCCTGCCCCCAGCAAAGACTGCTGCTGTGTCCTGCCCACCAGTGAGGCGTATAAGATCCCCCATCCATTAAACCATTGATCTCTCTGTCACTGACTCTGAGCTCTTTCTCCAGACTTGAAACTGGGTAAGTACAGGGCTTGTAGGCCTGTGGGCTGCAGCCCAACAAAACTGCACACAACGATATGCCTCTACACAACCACTAGAAATTAAAATTAAAAGAAATATCACACCAAGTTTAAAAAAAATTTTTTAGACATTTATTTTATTTTTTTGGCTGCCCTGGGTCTTCCTTGCTTTGCAGGGGCTTTCTCTAATCTTGTTGAGCAGGGGCTACTCTTCATTGAGGTGCTCAGGCTTCTCATTGCAGTGGTTTCTCTTGTTGCAGAACACAAACTCTAGGCATGTGGCCTTCAGTAGTTGCAGCACACAGACTCAGTAGTTGCAGCTCATGGGCCCTCCTAGAGCACTTGGGCTTCAGTAGTTGTGGGGCATGGGCTTAGCTGCTCCTCAGCATATGGGATCTCCCCAGACCAGGGCTCAATTCCGCGTCCCCTGCATTGGCAGGCTGATTTTATCCACTGCGCCTCCAGAGAAGTTTCATACCAAATTTTGAAAAGGATGTCAAACAACTGGAAATCTGATTGATTGTTGGTGACATTTTAAAATGGTACAACCACTTTGGAAAACATTTTGGCAGTATCTTTTAAAGTTGAGCATGTATCTACCACATGATCTAGTCATTCCATGCCTAGAGAGAAAAGAAAACACATATCCACACCAAAACTTATACCCAAATGTTCTTTGAGGCTATATTTACAATTTTCAAAGATCGGAAAGAACTCAGATGCCCAATAAAATCAAATAGATAAATTTTAATAAGTCATACCATGGAATACTACTTAGCAATAAAAAAGAATTGACTTTTGATTCACACAATAACATGAATGAATTTCACAAATATGACATGTGAAAGAAGTCGGACACAAAACTATAAATGCTGCATGATTCCAGTTATAAAAAATTTTAATCTGTAGTGACAGGAAGCAGGGCAGTGGTTGCCTTGGGATGGGGAGAAAGAATTACAAAGGGGCCCATGGAAACTTTGGGGAATGTTGCATATGTTCAATAACTTAATTGTGGTGATGGTTTCATGGATATATACATATGTCAAAACTTATAAATCGTGGGACTTCCCTGGACATCCCGTGGTTAGGATTCTGTGCTCCCAATGGAAGAGGCACAGGTTCAATCCCTGGTTGGGGAACTAAGATCCCACATGCCCCACAGTGGGACCTAAAAAAAAAAATCTTACCAATTTTATACTTTCAATATGTGCAATTTATTGTGGCTACTTATGCCTCAATAAAACTGTTTTTTAAATTTATTTTAATTTATTTATTTGACTGCACTGGGTCTTAGTTGCAGCATGTGGGATCTAGTTCCCTGATCAGGGATCCAACCCAGGCCACCACATTGGGAGCATGGAATCTTAGCCACTAGACCACTAGGGAAGTCCTAAAACTGTTTTTAAAGATTGTAAAACTTACACTAACTTAATTGACCAAAGATCACAAATGAAGTATACATATTTATGATTCTATCATATGAAGACCACAAAAATATTTTATTTTAAAACCAGAGGGAAAAATGAACTTCTAGGTCAAAGAAAACCCTTTAATATATAAGATGAATAATTTGTCTTTATACTAATATAGCCACAAATTATCTTCTTTGATCCTTTTAGGAAGAAAAGGCCCACCAAAGCAAAAGTGGCCAATGAAACTCTTAAGACCTCCTTGTCTGCAGTGAATTATATTTTCAAAGTCACACTAATATAAAAAAAGTATTTCTTGGTTGTCAAATTTCAGAATCAACCAATAAATAAAGCATGGTACGTATAATCATAGCTATAGAAGAGAATGTAAATGTTATCAACCTTGGCAATGTAAAAGTACTTAATTACACATTTGAACAGAAACTATAGGTAGAATGGGGGAAAAGGTGGGAGGGCAGGGTACAGACCTGTATCATACTTGAACCATATCATACTTAATCAGATAAAAGTAAAGAACCGAGAGAGGCTCTCTATAGTTGATGGAACAATATACAAAGCTTTACATATATTAATGTTATAATATTTAGCAATAGAACTATAATATTATATAGCTATACTGGGAGGCGTGGAGAGATGAAAGTGGATGTACTGTTGACCACTGCACATACATCTATCATAGGAGAAATCCAATAGGTGAATGTCTCAAGTTGATAAATCAAGGAAAGAGGACAGAAGCATATTATTTAGAGAAATAGAGGTCAGTCAGCCAAAGAATTAAAAGAGAAAGGTTATAAGTAGCAGCCTCATGGAACTGAAGGTTGAGGGGAGAGAAGCAAAAGATTCTGCTTGGTAAATTCCAAGTGGTTCTGTAGTGTTCGATTTTTTTATCCAACCAGGTCCATGTGTTATTTTAATAAAAATAAAGTCAACTTGGACTTGCCTAGTGGTCCAGTGGTTGAGAATCCGCCTGCCAATGCAGGGGACACAGGTTGGATTCCTGGTCTGGGAAGATTCCACATGCCGCTAGGCAACTAATCCCATATGCTCTCACACCTAGAGCCCCTGCTCTACAAAGCAGAAACCACCACAATGAGAAACCCATGAAGTGCAGCTAGAGAAAGCCCAGGCACAGCAACGAAGTCCCAGCCCAGCCAAAAATAAACAAATAATTTAAAAAATGAAAACAAAAAATCTAACTACATTTCAAAAACTAACTTATGTACAGACTTTAAACAAACAAAAAAATGAAGTCAGTTCTCTTGCCTTTGTTATTCTCTACTTGAGCATGGATCCCCAACTTATAACTATTCTAGTCGTGTGTGTGATGACTCAGTTAATGTCTCTCCTCCCATTAGACCGTAAGGTCCATGAGGACAAGAAACATCTTTTTTCACCACAGTGCCTAGCATAGAATATGATCCAGGAATCAGGGTTGTGCCATACATATGATGCTGGGAAATTCTCATTCAAAGTTCTATCCAAACTTCCCCTCTAGGAGCAACCGGCTGTTGAGATAGAAAATGCCCTAAGGAAATTCCTTGGTGGTCCAGTGGTTAGGGGTCCGAACTTACACTGCAATGGGAACACGTTAAACCCCTGGTCAGGGAACTAAGATGTCACAATTTGCAGCCAAAATAAAAAGAAAGAAAGAAAATGCTCTGTCGTGGCAAGGCAATGTCTCCCCAAGGAGCAAGAGCAAGGATGGGCAGTAGATGAGAAAGGATCTAGTCAAATAATACCCCAGAAAGGGCTGGAAACCTTTCCTAGTGGGGTTGTGAGCTGAGGAAAATCAGGTATGTGATTATCCCTCCAGCGCTGAAATCCTCTTAAAAAGAACATCAAAGAGTGCCTTGAAGGGGAAAAGAAATTCTAAACGGACCGCCTACAGGGAGAGTAAAGAAGGGGGAAGAGCAGAGGCACCTCTTAGCCTAGGTGAGATGAGCCTCCAGCATTTTGACACCAGCTGGGAGATGGCCTCCTTTCTGTTGGCCTGGGCTTGTACCTGCTGGGTAAGCAGAGGCTGGTCTATAGGATGCAGTTGATTTGGCGGTCCTTCCAGACAGCTTTGAAGAGGAATCTGGGAACTGTTAGGTGGCTGAGCTGTAGATTATCAGGGGTCAGAACAAGAGAGCCTGGAGTGGGGAGCAAGGGAAGCAGGCTGTCCTCATCTCATAGAGTCAATTCCCTAAGAACCTGTGGGACACTTGGGCAATGGTTTGGGCAAGGAAAGGTGACCTGTGGGGCCTCTCCCTCCTGACCTCAGCCCCACTCCTGGCCACTGCAAAGTCATGGGTAGAGAGATTTTTGAGGTTCAGACAACCCCTCAGAATCACCCTCTGTAGGTTGGCTGAATTTTCCTGCAGAGAAACTTCTTATAATGAGGGGAACCCAAGGAATTCTCTTGAGGCCCAATGGTTATGACTTTGCATTCTCACTGCTGGAGGGCCTGGGTTCAACTCCTGATCAGGGAACTAAAATCCCACATGCCACGTGGTGCAGCCAAAAACAATAAAAAAGAAAAATCATGAGGGGAACCCAAAAGAGGGTTGAAAAAAAGAGACATGAAAAAAAGCCACTGAAAAATCTCAGGTGCCCCTGCCGGAAGGGTGTGTGTGCAGGAGGCGAGATGGCTCCCAGGGAGAAGGTTCCTGGTCAGCAGGTCTAGAGACCCTGTACCCGGAACTGCCTCTCTCCCTTTCCAGAGAGGTAACAAAGGGTTTCCTGGTTTCAGTTGTCTACCGGGTGCCTGGAACCTCCCTCTGGTCAGGTTTCCCAGGGCTGGGTGAGTCAGAGTATATTCAATAAACACTGTGGTCACTCTCTTTCTAGAATAAGTCAAAGACAGGCATTTATTTGACCCATTTTGAACTACTGCTGAATGTAGCTTGGTTTGTAGCTGCTCCTCAGGAGACAACTGACAGGTTCATTCAGATGAGAGGAGGATGGGGAGTTGTGAGGAGAGAGATAAACACGGAGGCCATTTCTCTTAAGTGGGGCAGGCTTGGCGTGGAAATCAGGAAAAATGCCCCTCCCCTGTTGGGTACAGTTCTTGGGGCCTAGAGCAAAGGCAGGACATGGTGCTCCTGCTCTCAGTGACTGAAAAAGCTGGTGATGGCACACTGCTTTGCAGCCAGGCTGGCAGCTTGCACTGTCCTCCCAGTGACCCAGGGAGTCTCAGGCCTTAGAACACAGCTCCTCGGATGCCTCAGCCCTCAACATCCACACCCAGAGAGCAGCAGCAGCTACTACGCTCTGGGGGCTGAGGAGCCTCTCTGTCGAGACAGCCTTTAGTGTAGGTAAGGGCTTGAGAGTGAACTGCTTTCCTCCTAATGGCACTCCCACATTCAATATCATCTTCCTCTCCTGTCCCTGAAGGCAGGAGAGTCGTTAAGGACACACACTCTGGAGTCAGATCACCAGGGTTTGCAGCCCATCTCTTCCAATGGCCAGCTATGTGGCCTCACACAGTTTACTCACCTTTTTATATATTCTTTAAAATTAATTAATAATTTATTTTTATCTGTACTGGGTCTTCGTTGCTGCACAGGCTTACTCTAGTTGCAGTTAGTGGGGGTTTCTTATTGTGGTGGCTTCTCTCATTGTGGAGCACAGGCTCTAGGGTGGGCAGCTTCAGTAGTTGCAGCATGTGGGATCAATAGGTATGGTGCCCAGGCTCTAGAGTGCAGGCTCAACTGTTGTTAGTGCATGAGCTTAGTTGCTCCCAGGCATTTGGAATCTTCCCAGGTAGGGAGCAAACCCTGTCTCCTGCATTGGCAGGCAGATTCTTTAGCACTGAGCCACAAGGGAAGCCCTACTTACCTTTTTTGATGCCAGTTTTTCATCTTTAAATTGAGCGCAACAACTGTCTTTAACTCACACAGTTGTGAGGATTCAATGCTACAGGTAACAGGCCTGGTGCCTATTGAGTTTGCTATGTAAGCTATTACTATATGGAATGAAAAGTTCTTTATTTTCTCTTGCATTCCACTGCTCCTCTAACTTCAGATACTTGCTCTTCCTTTCCCCAACTCCATTCTCATCCAGATGTTGCAAGCATTTCAATGCTACATTTTCTTAAAGAAGAGAATTTCCTTTGGATCCTTTCCATCTCCTGTAGACCCTAGCACCAGATAATCATTGGCAACCAGAATTGGAAAGAAATTTTATAAATCACCTGGTTTAATTTGTTCTTTTTGCAGATGTCAAAAGTCAGAGCCAGAAAGATAAAGTGACTTAATAAAGATCATGCTGAACTAGAACCCCAGCTAACATCAGATGCCTAACCCACATTTAATTCTAGGAGATTCAACATATACCTGCTAAGGATCATGTGTGTGTGCATGTGTGTGTGTGTGTGTGTGTGTGTGTGTGTGCAAATGCATGTGGTAATAGTCCAGACAGTGGGAGGGTTAAAAGCCTCAAGTCACTTATCCTGCTGGGAAAATTGAATCTTGGGAGGTTGTGAGGCACTGTGTGTCTGAGGAAACAGGCGTCTCCATTCTTTTGTTTTATGTATATATTAATTTTATATATAGTTTTGCATATATATTGTACATGTGTGAAAATACAAATATACATATAATTATATATAACTGAATTTAGAGTCACATGAAGAATTCAGTGAATTCTCCCACCATCTTTTTTAATTTAATTTATTTGGCTGCTCCAGCTCTTAGTTGGCGGCATGCAGGATCTAGTTTCTTGACCAGGGACCAAACCCAGGCCCCCTGCATTGGGAGTGTGAAGTCTTAGCCACTGGGCCACCAAGGAATTTCCCCCTCCATCTTTTTAAGTATCATCCTTCTGCCCTAGTACCGTGAGCATATCTATGCTAAATGATGGGGTTTGTATACACTCATACATGGAACTAAGGTAGAACTGGTCTTGGGCACAGGTCCCCCTGGTCCTGAATGTACCCAGCAGGTCCTCACTCTAAAAGCAGATGAAAAACAGGTGCCACTATTTGTGGTGGGAGCTAAGGAAATGACAATTCAAGGAAAACAAAAAGAAAGCAGTGTAAGTCTCTGTGTGACCTGGAAGGTGAAGGAGACCTACTGATTACTCAAGGAAGGCTCAGCAGGGACCACAGGTAGAAGAGGCTCCTAGAAAAAGAACAGGCTTTGCTGAGAGCTGGAGAGTGACCATGAATAGAGTGAAGTAATAATATGTCCTGAATCAGGGGACCCCAGAGTGAAACCAAACAGGACTCTGGGTGTTCACATAAAAATGATTCACAGAGTGTGTTTGTCCCCTGGAGAGTCTTTATGTGTTGAGAAAGGCACAGTGGTAGTTGTTTATAGCTTACTGTGAAGCACTGTCCAGCAGAGTCTAATCAGGTGTCATGGTCCGGAAGCCATGTTCCCAGGAAGGCAGGGAGGAGACCCAAGCTGCTGAGTTTGGTGCCAATTTCCTTACCTTCAGTAAATCACCCCCCTAGGCTGCCTTGCCCCACCTCCTTCTGGTCAGGTATGACTGAATTTTCTCTTGTAACCTGAGAATGACTCTGCAACCTCTGCCAAAGAAAATGCTAAATAGGGTGCAGTGAGATTCTAGGTCTGAAGCCTTTGGTCACCATACACAGATTTTGGTACTGAGGTGGACCTTGGTGTATTAGAATGAATGAAAGGAGAAGGAAGGAAAAAGGGGGAAAGGAGGGATGGGGCAGTGCATTATACAAGTTTCCCTTGAACAGCAAGGAATTCAAACCCGTCAATCCTAAAGGAAGTCAACCTTGAATATTCATTGGAAGGACTGATGCTGAAGATGAAGCTCCAGAGCTTTGGCTACCTGATGCAAAGAGTTGCCTCAATGGAAAAGATCCTGATGCTGGGAAAGATTGAAGGCAGGAGGAGAAGGGGACAACAGAGGATGAGATGGCTGGATGGCATCACCGACTCGATGGACATGAGTTTGAGCAAATTCTGAGAGACAGTGAAGGACAGGGAAGCCTGGTGTGCTGCAGTCCGTGGGATCGCAAGGAGTCAGACACGACTGAGCAAGTGAACAACAACAGTTCATTTCTCACTTTCTTAGAACAACCACTTTGTCCCAGCTTCCAGCTACTCAGAGTTCAGGAATTCAGAGCATCCTGCTAGGCAATCAAAATTGCTTTTAATCATAAAGAAAGGTATTTACAGGTTTCTTTAAAAGTAAAGTCTAATCTCAGGGAAGAGAAAGTGAAAACAATGGTTATTTGGCTCATCTGCAGATGCTGAGCCACCAGCAGAGAGAGCGTTGTATGAAAGACAAACTTCCCCGACTTCCCAGTTTTTTTCTTGGCTACCTCTGGATTGATTAATTTCAGAGAAACTGAAGAAGGTCCAAGGAAGAACCATCAAAATAATTTACAAAAGGAAGAAGCTACTGAATGGTATGAGGAGCTTCCAGTGAAGGGCAAGAAAAGGGGAGGGGGAGGGCCTAAAGGCTGAAAACTTGGCAGTCACTGGGACTGCAAAGCTCCAGGAAGCCAGAACCCAGCATCAGGCCAGACACTCTGGGAGATCAAAAGGAGCTCAAGGCTTGGCCTTCACCCACAAAGGTAGGGAAACCAGGCTATGACCACAAAAGGACAAATTATAGTCCAATCCCCAAATACAAGGGCTGCAACAAGGCACTCACTCTGATATGTGCCAAATGGTGCAGTGAGAAGGTCTCAGCACTCAGCACTCAAAGGAGGATGGGACCTCTGAAAGTGATGGGACTGGAGCCTAGGGGAGGGACACGATGTGGCCAGGCAGAGAAGAAGGAGAGAAGCAGAGGCTGTAGAAAATGCAAGATCAAAATGCAGGAGGAAGGGTAGAAGCAAGGAAGAGTAAGGAGCCTTGCCTGGTGGAGCCAGCAGCTGTTGGGGTGGACTACCCTGAGATGGGCATTAGCAGAAGAGTTTGGATTCTACGCTACAGGCAGCTGAACAGGGGGGTGTCTTGGCGCCAGCCATGCTCTAACACGATGACTAGTGAGGCATGGTGGATCGGAGGTGGAGACAGGGAGACCAAGCCTAAGACTACACCTCTTAAGAAACCTCCTGAGCTCCAGCCACTGAAAATATGCTCTAGTGCAGAGAGGGGCCAGGCTTCACCTGACAAAACAGCTAGAGCTCAAGCATATCTCCAAAAGATGCAGTGTGGCTTCCACACCCTGAGACCACGGCCTCCATTCTCTCAGGACCACAAAGTCCATGGAACTGGTCACCATTCCAAGCACAACTTGGCAAGCTTAGGCCAGGACCATGGACAGATTTCTGGGCAGATGATATCTCTGTTATAAATAGAGAATTTGACTCCAGGTGGGAAATTCAATTTGTGGGAGCAGATGAAATCTTCTGAAACCAAGATCTGATTTCGCGAGCAAATGTCCTTTGGTCTTAATGAACAAGAGGAGGAGATAAGGAAAAGAAGCTATAATTAGGCTTTTTCCTTAAATAGGAGGCTTCTTGGATTACCAGGGAACTGCCTGCAGTGCCTTAACAAATGCCTCTCATTTCAGAGCCATGACTTTTGAGGCAGAGAATGCCATTCAGTATCGATGCATCACTTAGGGATGGTGGCAAAGTGCTTTTCGGCTCTTGTTATTCATTAGGCATCCTCATCTCCAACCGCTCTCCTCTCCCCCTCCTTTCCCCAGGCCCACCCCACCAGAAGCCAGGAGAGGCTTCTGCAGGTTGAAAAAAATGAGATCTCGCGACAAAAAAGTTAATCAATTGACTCCAGGTCAAACACAGCGAGTTACTGACAATCCAGCAGTGAGAATGTTCTAGTCAGGCCTTGCTGGGGGTTATTGCTTTAGCCCACTGAGACACACAAACCAACGCTTGCTTTTCTTTGCAAAACTAATTTTTTTTTCCTTTCCTGTCTGGTGAATGGCAGCCAGAGGAACAGGAAATGAGGTCCAAAAAAGACAGAGATGAGGAAGAGAGAAATTTAGTGACAGAAAAAGTGAATGGGAGAAGCCAGCTGAACCCTCCAGGGCTGGTGTTCCTGAGCCCTATGCTTTGCTCTGGTGGAGTCAGCATGGAAAAGAGGTGGGGACGGTGTCAGCAGGAAACTATCACTTCCTGCTGCTGTGGTCCTGGACAGATAGCCAATCTGAGCCTCAATTTCCTCATCTGTAAATGGGGATTATAGCAGCCTTACATGCCTCACAGGTGTTATTGCGAAAATCAAATAAAAGCCAACCATGGTGCTAGTGGTAAAGAACCTGCCTGCCAATGCAGGAGATGTAAGAGATGCGGGTTTGATCCCTGGGTCAGGAAGATCCCCTGGAGGAGGACATGGCAATCCACTCCAGTATTCTTGCATGAAGAAGCCTATGTACAGAGGAGCCTGGTGGGCTACAGTCCAACAGGGTCGCAGAATCAGAGAAGCGACTTAGCACACATGCAGACAAGAATTGTCTGAAGGCCAACCAGGAAAGGGCTCCATACCCTCAAAGTCCTCAGCCACCTGCCTCCATGGCAAACATTCCCACTATTAATCACACCTTTGGAGAAGGACATGGATAGTTCAGCTCTTGACAATAATGCAAACTGTTGGGAATTCCCTAGAGGTCCAATGGTTAGGACCTTTCACTGCAGGGGGCACAGTTTCCATCCCTGGTCATGGAACTAAGATCCCACACTGCAGCATCATGTGGCAAAAAAAAAAAAAAAAAAAGAAAGAAAGAAAGAAAAAAACACACAAAAAGAAGAAGAAGGCAAACTGTTGGGAGGGGAACTCATTGGCCCACTAGCAATACTGGAGTGGGTTGCCATTCCCTTCTCCAGGGGATCTTCCTGACCCAGGGATCAAACCCGGGTCTCCTGCATTGCAGGCAGATTGTTTACTATCTGAGCCACCAGGGAAGTCCCACTAGCACTCAGTAGCACATTAACAGGAGCTTCCCAGGGGCTTCCCTGATAGCTCAGTTGGTAAAGAATCCACCTGCAATGCAGGAGACCCCAGTAGGATTCCTGGGTTGGGAAGGTCTGCTGGAGAAGGGATAGGCTACCCACTCCAGTATTCTTGGGCTTCCCTTGTGGCTCAGCTGGTAAAGAATCTGCCTGTAATGCAGGAGACCTGGGTTTGATCCCTGGGTTGGGAAGATCCCCTGGAGATGGGAAAGGCTACCCACTCCAGTATTCTGGCCTGGAGAATTCCAGGGACTACATAGTCCATGGGATCGCAAAGAGTCAGACACAACTGAGAGACGTTCACTTCCACTTTCCCAGGTGGTGCTAGTGATAAAGAATCTGCCTGCCAATGCAGGAGACATAAGAAACCAGGAGGTTCAATCCCTAGGTGGGGAAGATCCCCTGGAAGAGGGCATTGCAACCCACTCTAGTATTCTTACCTGGAGAATCCCATGAACAGAGGAGCCTGGCGGACTGCAGTCCATAAGGTTGTAAAGAGTTGGACATGACTGAAGTGATTTAGCACATATGCACGCAGCACATTAATAAGAATTCATTTATCGGATTAGTGCAGACCCCCAGGGCTTTGAGGGGAGGTGGATTTAAACACCCTTTCTTCCCTAGAGTCTTTCAGGAGACATTTATCTCTGGGTGGTGTTTTCCTTCCCAAAAGCTCCAGATGCATCCTTCTGTAAGTCTGCAGCCCCATGAAAAGCAGTGGACATATGTTCGATCCTCCTTAGGGTTTTTTCCAGGGGAGCCATGGGCACAGAGAAGTTAAGTCAAGTATCCATGACCACACAGTGGCCCAGCCAGGATGGAGAGCCTATCAATTCAGATGCACCCAGGCCTCTGCTCACTAGCCTGGGAAAATGTCCTGTCATCCATCCAGTTTCTCCTTTCCAAATTTCACCCCACTCCCACCCCAACCCACAGAGACAGGAGTAAGCGCCGGGAGGGCATGTCCTGGCAGCAGTGTCCCAAGCACACGCCTGGACTCCCTTGTAGGGAAGAGCTATACTGATGGTAGCAGCAGCAGCAAGCACTTGGCATCTGACAGGCTCCGTCAGCATCAGTTTAAATTGGTGTTTTGCTTCCTAACTCCAGGAGGGCAAACATGCCTAAGATGCCAGCAGGAGGGAGAGAAGGAAGGCACACAAGGAAGCAAGGGGCGATTCCCCAGAGTCTGTCAATTCAGCTTCTACTCCGAGGCCTTCCTGAGCCACAGGTCCTCTCTCCACGGGGCTCCCTGTGCAGGAGGGAGGTGTACAAGGAGGGCCAGTAGTGCAGAAGCTCTGAAGGAGAGAGAAAGAAAGATGTGGGTGGGGGAGGGGAGGAAGCTCCAGAGTGGGGCCAGGGCAATGACAGGGTGCTGGTGGCGAGATTTTCTTACTCCTCGCCCTCAGTGGCCTCTCGCTAGACTCTGGCTCCCAACTCTCCCAGAGCAAAATTCTCTCTCACTCTGCTTTGGCTGTGCTTGGCTTCAGGTCTGTCCCAGGGCACTTGCTAAATACAGAGTCTGAGGGGTCCAGGATATGGCCCAGGAACCAGCCTTTTCACTGCAATGGGGTTGAAGCCCACAGCTGGGGAAAGGCCCCCCTTAACCCATGGCACATCAATAAAAGGTCCCTGGTCATTGTCTCATTCCCCTTCCAGCTCTGCCCTCCAAGAGGTGACAGGCAATCTGATAGATTTATTCAGGTGTGTGCATTAATAGGCGCTAATGACTTAATGTACTGTCCATTCTAGAATAACATGTGCAATTTACCAGGACCTTCTGGAGACTGGGCCTTAACCCAAAGGAGAATTTCTGGCACATGCAACTGGGGGGTATGAGGAAGGGGAAGGCTTGGGTCATACCAGATGGGAGGCTGCCACTGCTCTCTAGGGGTGTGGCTGGTTCTGCAGGAGAAATTGAGCTTCACGAGAAGACAGGCTCCCCTTAGACTTCGCTTCACCCCAATACTCCAAACTGTTTCAGTCATTCTTTTCTGTTCACCACAGTCTTCGATAGAGATAGTGGGTCAGAAGCGAGCAGGTTCTGGGATGATGCGTTCACTCAGAGCTTCTCAAATAGGGGTCTCTTATAGCTCCTGTGGGATACACAGAGCCACAGGATAAACACAGTGCACCTTTATGGAGCTTCAGGGCATGCCAGGATATTGGGGTTATGCAATACTGACATGGTAAGTCAAACACCAGTGTGCTATGGGGGTAGAATCTGAAAATTCACATTTCTGAAATAAAAGGTAAGACTTTGAAGAAGAAATATGACACTTGGGGCCATTTTGGCCTTTACCTTCAGATCCTCATTTATTCTGTTCTTAGGGATTCCACTCATGCATGCGTGTGTGTGTGTGTGTGTGTGTGTGTGTGTGTGTGTGTGTCTGTAAAGGTTGAGAAGCACTGCCAATTACAGTCTGTGTTTACCTAATATAGATTGGTTTATCAGACTTTCTGCGACTAGGATGGCGACATTTTGATGGAGGACAGAGATTGCATGTGGGAAACACCCAGAGCCTGAGGGACTATAGGGAAGGGCACACAAAGAGGATCCAGAGAGAAAGGGACTTACTGAGGGGAGGAGTTGGGGAGGTGGCATACTGAAAGGAAATCTTATTAAACCAATAAGTGAGATGAGCAGAAGCAGGGAAGGCTAAGGAGCCAGCAACACCAAAGAGGCCTGGGCTTTATGGATATAAATAATGTCCCTCTGACTGCAAGCCTCAGAGAAGAGCCAAGACCGCATTTCGGTCACAGGGCATCACTGTAGGAAGAACCCTGGTTCTGACCCTGGGGGTTCCCCTCCCATGACTGGGTGATTCCCCGTTTCCCCGCAAGTTGTGTGGGAAAGGGTTACGAATTGAGTCTGGGAAGCTGGGATCTAGCTAGGACCTGCAGAATGAGCAGGTGGCAGGGCCTGCCAGGAAGCTGCATTAGAGGGGAGAGGGTACCAGCCAGCGAGGCTTGGGAAAGGACCAACAGGCAGTTTGCAGCTCATTAGCCCGGGAATTGGTCCCTTAATATCTCCCAGCCCGCACTGGGTGGATAAGTTCAACTAGCACATGAAGGGCCACTAAAAACCCTCTTAGGGAATTTCCGGGTGGCCCAGCAATTAGGGGGCTTCCCAGGTGGCTCGGTGATAAAGAATCCACCTGCCAAACAGGAAACATGGGTTCAATCCCTGGATAAGGAAGATCTCCTGGAGAAGGGCATGGCAACCCACTGCAGTATTCTTGCCTGGAAAATCCTGTGGACAGAGGAGTCTGGCGGGCTACCGTCCATGGGGTCACAAAGTGTCAGACACGATCCAGTGACTACATAACAACAACCAGCAGTTAGGACTTGCACTTTCACTACTGAGGGCATGAAAGTGAACGTGTTAGTTGCTCAGTCGTATCCATCTCTTTGTGACCCTATGGACTGTAGTCCACCAGTCTCCTCTGTCCATGAGATTTCCCAGGGAAGAATACTGGTTGTTGTTGTTGTTGTTTAGTTGCTAAATCATATCTAACCTTTGTGACCCCATGGACTGTAGCCCGCCAGGCTCCTCTTTCCATGGAATTTCTCAGGCAAGAATACTGGAGTGGGTTGCCATTTCCTTCTCCAGGGGATCTTTCCGATCCAGGGATCGAACCCTGGTCTTCTGCATTGCAGGCAGATTCTTTACTGTCTGAAACCACCAGGGAAGGCATGAGATGCAGCCCAAAACAAACAAACAAACAAAAATCAAACAACAACAACAAAAACAGATAAAAAACCCTCTTAGCTCATGTTGATGTATGGCAGAAGCCAACACAATATTGTAAAGCTATTATCCTCCAATTAAAAAAAAAGAAAAAAAAAAGCCCTCTTAGTAGACTTCTCTGGTGGTCCAGTGGCTAAGACTCTGTACTCCCAATGCAAGAGGTCAGGGTTTGATCCCTGGTCAGAGATCCAAGAATTCACATGCCGCAGCTAAAGATGTCACAGGCCACTAGGAAGATCAAAGATTCTGAGTGCCACAACTAAGACCTGGCGAAACCAAATAAATAAATATTTTTAAAATAAAAAGTCCTGCTTTCTATCCTCCATAGTGACAAACACTTTGAAATGGACTTTTCCTTCTGCATCTTTCTCTCTGACCTCCTGCTTTTCTGGTAGCTCCTAGTTTCCCTCTGGATCTCAGAAACTCAGGAGTTTGGTCCCAGATGCTTTAGGATCTGTGGGTGTCTTGCCAATAGGCAAGAGGGAGACAAAGGGACTAGGGCTAAAATATTATAAAATGAGTTTTCTCCTTGGTCTTTCAAATTATGTCATCCCTCTTTCTACCACTCCTGAACCTGCCTAGTCTCCCAGGGACTGGGCCCTCTTGCTGCCTTAGGCAGATGCACTTCCTGCTCGTGCCATTGGCCGTTGGCGATATTCTGCTCTTCAGTTATTCATCTTTTCCTGGATGCTAGTGGGTGACTGGGTTGTCCCAGCAGAGGCAGGGAGCTGAGTTTGTCTCTGGAAAAGGCTACCAGCCTCTACCGTACAACCCCAGTTGAAGGCTGGGAGTCACAGCGTTTTTGGAGACATTATTACCATTGCAGTCAAATTGGCATGCGTTCAAGTCTTGGATTAGGCCATAGCAGCTGTGTGACTTTGTGGAGATTATTTAACCTCTCTGAAACTTCATTTCCCTTTAAAGTTGTCATAATCATACTACCTACTTTCTCAGGTTTATTGTGAGGATTACATCTGCAAATGCACACAGAATGCTAGCATGGGGCCTGGTCCATAATAAGTGCTCAATTAAAGTTAGCAAGTGTCATTATTATCACTATTCATTGTCGTTCTGTGGTTGACATTCAAGTTCCACTACTTATTGCTATGTGAATCTTGGCTACTTCCTCCTCCATAAAATAAGGATGATCATGCTCCCTAAGTAAGAGGGTTGTGATAATCGTGAAATGAGTTAATGCATGTAATGCTCTCGGGGTTGGCTGGAGGTCCTACCAGGGAAGTGGAACTAATTGTATCCCCTGGGATGAAGAACTGTCTGCCTTTTCCTGGGAGCATTACCAGAGTGCCCAGCTCGCAGTGAGTGATGGGTGGATGAATGGTAGTCACTATTACCATTATTATTGAAGGCTGAGAGAGTCTCTGTCCATTTATTCCTGGATTCTCAGTTAAAGGTGAGTTGGGTCACTAGGTTGTTAAGTGTTGATTACACTCTAAGGTGCCAGCAAGGCTGGGCTGCCTCCATCCACTCTCAGTGTTCCAGGGAGCAAAATAGTGCCACTTACTAGCTTCCTCTCACTGTAATGATTTCAATAGGAAATAAACTTTTGGATGGAAGATCATCATTTGTCATCCAGTTGTCATGAGATTTGAAGAGACTAGAAGTTTATCCCAAGGGGATCTTCCTCACCAAATTTCAGTGTGATTGGATTGAGGGTCCCAATTTTACATGCAAGTGTTTATTTTGCTGCATTTGGGTGCCACGTTAAGAAGGTTGAGGAACCTCCTCTGTACCTTGCTTCTGGTTCTCCCTCCTCCCTGGTGAGCATAGGAGATACACACAGTTTGTCAAACAACAAAAACAAATCCTACTGTGTGATTCTTGGAGGGGTATGGAGGGTGAGAGAGGGAGTTTTCCTTTCCAAAATGAAATCTGTCAGTGTGCACACAGGCTCAAGAATTCATTTTGGCCGAGAGGAAGACACAATACATCACTTCAGACTGGAAAAAAGCAGAGTGAGAACAAACTGGGGAGGCTTTTAGTAGCCGACTAGGAGGCAGATTCCTCTGGAGAAAGAATGACAGCTACCATATACTATGATCTTTACTTCCATTATCTCATTTAAATACCTCCAATAACCCTGTGAGGTAGGTTCTGACAGCATCTCCATCTTGCAGCTAAGGCTTAGAGAAGTTAAGTGACCTACTTAAGGTCACACCTCTAATAGAAAGCAGATTCCAAAAGCTGTGCACTTAATCACTATTCTTTTTGTTTTGTTTTTTAATATTTTGGCTGCACCACATGGCATGTGGGATCTTAGTTCCCCAATGATCGAACCCACGACCCCTGCATTGGTTGTTGAGAGTCTTAACCATGGGACCAGCAGGGAAGTCTCCTTAATCACTATTCTAGACTGGACCATGCCTCACTGCTCACCCAGGAGCCCTCACACATGCATGTGTCCAGTGTTACAGTCCCTCCCAACACTCTCCCCTTCAATACCCCTTATTTACTTGTGCTTACCACACAGCAGATTGACTGGAGCCTGGCATCTGCTCCCAGTGAGCCCAGCAAGCAGCAGAAGATGGCTAATCAGTCACAAAATGCATTTGTTTTCATTATTGACCCATTGAGTTTTACTGTAAGAACTGGTACAAACCAACTTGTTAGCATGCATGCGTGCTAAGTCGCTTCGGTGATGTCAGACTCTTTGCGACCCCATGGACTATAGCCCACCAGTCTCCTCTTTCCATGGGGTTTCCCAGGCAAGAATACTGGAGTGGGTTGCCATGCCCTCCTCCAGGGGATATTCCTGGCCCAGGGATCGAACCTGAATCTCTTATGTCTCCTGCATTGGCAGGCAGATTCTTTACCACTAGTGCCACTGGGGAAGCCCCAGCTTGTTGACATGTGTTATTAAAATTAATAAGGAAAGAACTGGGTAAGGATCAGGGAATTCTGGAGGGGATGTCCGCACCCACGAGACACCACCCCCAAGGAAACCAGCTGGGGACTGTCTGACTGCAAATAGCATTATTCATACTGGACAGCTGGTTCCCAGGGCCCCTCTTCAGTCCCTGGAGACAGGAGGCCAGCTCTTCCCTTCTTCTCTTCACCTCTCCCTTCTGGAAGGATTAGAAATCAAGTCTGAGTCACTCCCCTGGCTAGACTACTTTTTCCTTGTACTAGCTCAGCGTGTCTGTGGCCCCATGTGTGATCTCTGTGTATGTGCCCATATGTATGTTGTGCTCCCCACAGCATCTTCCTGTGTGGGGGTCTGCCTGTGCATTTGCCCAGGAAAGCCATGTGTTTTGCTCCCTGTATGTCTTTACTTTTGCTTACCATCCATATTTAATAATTCCATCAGCTTGTTTTCCCCAGCCTAGGCTACCCCCATCCAGATGCAGGGAATTTCCACCCTTTCTTTTCTTTCACAGTAGGAAGTGCCAGGATGGAAGCAAAAAGTGTGCTCAGTGGATGGATGGCCAGATCTGCTAGTCAGCTACTCCACTGATGATCCCAGGTGTGAAGAGCCACAGAGCCCTGCACCCGGAGCTCTCCTCTGTATCCTGGAAAGTCCACACAGCTCACAAGACCATCCTCTCGCCCTATGATGGCTCCTTGGTAGCCCTCCAGCATCTTCTGAGGCTTCACCCAAATGCTTACATAGAACTGGGGGTGGGGAAGAGATTCCAACTGGAATGGGTCCCCTTTTCCCAACAGCCTCCCTTCCAGAGTCCAAGCACACAGAGGAAATTGAGATGGGCTCATTTGTCACCCTAGAACTGCTGAGGCTCAAATATGCCAATGTTTGCTATGTCTGGGAGGGGCCTCTGACAGGGGAAAAATTATCAGGCATTCTGAATCACCACAGGCTCTTCTGTTCCACCCCTTCTTCCTGTTTTTCTTTTCCCTGGACTCAACTTTGCCTTCCCAGACCCACTGACCAGTTTCCCAGGCCCTCTGGATCCCCACTGAGGCCACCTTTTAAGGGAGGAGATCTGCCTTTCTTCTATATCGCCAAAACTCTTCCAAAGGGGTCTGGAGCCACCACAGAGACCAAGAGCCTTTCTTTTTGTTGTTGTTTCTTTTTGGCGCGACACGGGGCATGTGGGATCTTAGTTTCCCCCAACCAGGGATCTAACCCGTGTCCCCTGCAGTGGAAGCGGAGTCTTAACCACTGGGCCACCAGGGAAGTCCCCCAAGAGTTTTTCTTGAATCTCAGTTGCTACATGTTTAGTATTCACAGCGTGTCTCTTAAAAATGTCCTGAGATCATTCATCAGGCACTGTGCTGTGCCTGGCTACTCTCCTTTAGGGTGTGTGTGTGTGTGTGTGTGCGTGTGCGCGTGTGCCTGGCTACTCTCCTTTAGGGTGTGTGTGTGTGTGTGTGTGTGTGTGTGTGTGTGTGTGTGTGGTGCAGGACCCTCTCCTTTAGGGTGTGTGTGTGTGTGTGTGTGTGTGTGTGTGTGGTGCAGGACCCTCCCTCCATCTGCTGGTGAACACAAACACGCACACACACCTTAACCTCCTCTTCTCACCAAACCCAAACCGACTGCATGCCCAAAGTGGACCTCTGCCAGCCGGCGGATCGCGCCCTTCCTGTGGTGGGCTCTCCAGGCTGGGCCTGGGCTCGAAACAGCTCGCACTCCAGTGCTGGGGAGAGGCGCTGCGAGCTGGAGCCGGAGCCGAAACTCAAGGTGCGTGTGGACGCTGGCGGTGGTGACCAGAAGGGGGGCTGCAGGGCGGGCAACCCAAGCAGAAGGCGAGTAAACCCCAGGGGCAAGGAGGTGCTGGAGGCAAGGTCAGGGGCCAGGGAATGAAGTCCCGAGGCGAGCGGCCCCGTGGCTCCTTCTCCGCAGTTCATCCCCTGCCCCCATTTCCCCCACTTTCCCCGGGTTCACTTTGGAAATGGGCTTGTCTTCTTAGCCGCCAGCAGTTTCCCCGGTAGAACCCAGCCGGAACGGTCAGGTTCAAGAAGTGAGGCAGCGCCGGGCTGGGGAGCTGGGTTGGCGGGGTTGTATCTTGGGAGATTCTTTCCCCAATTGTCAATGTTGTGCTTATTTTTAGTTGTGACCCGAGCCGGCAGCTGTGCCTTTAAGCCGTGTTCCCATTCGGGGAAACCGACGCCAGCACTCGAGGGTCGGGAGGCGCTGGAGAGGCCCCTCGTTCCGTACTCCCCTCTTTCCTCCCCCTCCCCTCCCCTCCCCCCGCCCCCTCTTCCCTCCCCTCCTCGGCCGTCCGGCCGCCTCGCCGCCATCCGTCACCTCGCAGCCGCCTGCCGCACTCCCGGAGCGAGCGAGACGAGCGAGCCACGGCGATGGTGCCGCCCGCGGCGCAGCCATGGAGCCCGCCCGAGGAGCCCGCGCGCGCCGCTGCCAGCCTGCCCGCAGCCCGCCGCCTGCGCGCCAGCTCCCCGCGTCCCGGGCCAGCTGCTGCCGCCCCGCCAACCTTCGCCAGCCCCACCGCCCGGCGCCACTGAGCCCCACGCCCGTGCCGGGCTCGGGGACACGGGCGCCCTAGTCCCGCCGCCGTCGCCGCCGCCGCCACCGCCGCCGCGCCGCCGAAGAGCAGGAGGAAGAAGAGGAGGCGGAGGAGGAAGGTAAGAGGCGCGTTGCTTCCAGGGGGGCGCGCCCGCAGTCTCAGCCCGGCTGGGGGTGAGTCGCGGCGGGAGCGTGCCGCCCCGGGGCCGGCTCGGGGATGCCAGGCGCTTTGGCGCCCCCGGGAGCCGGGAGCCGGGGCGGGGGGGCGCCCAGCGCTGGGCCGCCCGGAGTTTGGGCGGTCTATGGCCGGGGGGAGCAGCCGGTGGTGTGCCCGCTGCCCGGGTGAGTCGCCAGCTTGGCGGGCTCGCCTTGGCCGCCGGGGGTGCTGGTTCAGGAGCCGAGCGCAGGGGAGCTCAGCGCGTTCATTATGGAGCCTTTGTGTGTGCGCCGGGGCCGTGGGCACAGTTGGGAGAGCCGGTGAGACACGGGGCCTGGCTGCTGGGAGGTGGCCACTTAGCCGGGGTACCCCGAGAAGCCCAAGCCTCGGGGCTGCCAGAAACAGCTGTCTGAAGCATGTGCGTGGTTCCCGGGGCCATGTTCACACGCGGACACGGACGCACACGCCGCCGCACCGTACAGAGTCACCCCCAGCCAAAGAGGAAACACACACACACACACACACACACACACACACACACACGCCCCTACAGTTGCCCCCTCCCACCAGGATGCTAATAAAGCAGTCACCCAAACACAGACCCCTACATGCACCCCCTCCCCAGCACCGCTAACACACGTACACACACACACACACATACACACACTCAACTCCCCAGCTGGGTGTTTTGGAGCTTGGAGAGTGTGTCTGTGAATGAGTGTGTTGTCTCAGAGAGACTACACGACAACTGCACATCACTGCAGATGCAGTACCTGCGCCCCCCAAGACATACACAACCTCCCCCCATCCCAAGGTGCTGTAGACCCCTCCACCAGGGCCCTTAAGAACTCCATTCTGGCCAAAAAACGTTCCCAACTCTTGTAGTCATGCCCATTCACACCCAAGCTCTTGGGCCTCTCTTGCACACACACATACTGAAACCACTGCAGGGGCAAAAATGCTTGAAACCATCCTGTTAGAAGCAGGTAGTATGCCCATCATTTGCCACCAAAGAGCCCTTGATCACACTATACCCCCAATTCTGCCAGACCTGTCCCCTCCCCTCTGCATATTAGTCCAGCTGCAGAGCCCTAGAGTCCACCGGGTGGTCTCTACCTCCTACAGCTCTTGCGAGGGCGGGGCAGTCCCTGGACTCCTGCCCTGTACCACAAACTGCTGTAAGAGCAAGGCTGCCTTGGGGGCACCCTTCTTGGCGTGGAGGGTGGGGGACTCTATGCTGATGCAGAAAGAAGCCCCAAGTGAGTTTTTTCCCCTGGAAGTCTTGGAGTAAAAAGCACACACTTTGGCCTTGAGGGCCCCGGGCTGTTGTGGCGATTCAGCCACCAGGGCCATCAGCTGGGGGGACCTTGCCCCTCCCTCCCTTTCCGGGCCCGTCAAGCTCACTGCAGGAGAAACTGGGGAACCCAGTTTCCTGGGAGCTGAGAGAGGCTTCCCAGGAAGCCTTTGCTATTTCCTCTGAGCCAAAGACTCTCGGCTTTCCCCTGGGAAACCTCAACAAGACTTGGCCATGCCTAGGCAGACATGCTAGCTTCTACCCAGTTTCATAGCTTATTTTATTTTATTTTTTCATGTGAGAGAAGCAATTCAGTCTCAGCAGCTTGGTGTGAGGGTACCCTTGAGGTGAAATAAGATGTGATGTATGGTATGTGTGGAGGGGAAGCAAGCTGGTATGTGTGTGTGGGGGGAACTAGTGGGTTTGACTGGTTTAAGTGGAGACGCCCGCCGAGTCAGACTGTAGCCCTTGGTAAAATCGTGACTGAGATGCTTCGACGTCAGAACACCTTCCCTGCACCCCTTCGGTCGGCTGCTCGGGTGCCTCTGGGTCCCCTCCCCCACTCCCTTAGATGCTTAGATGGGGCTTGCTCCCAGCTCAGTCAAATCTAATGACAGAATCCTGGTCTGGCCTAGGTGTTAATAGCTGATGGCGGTGTATTGCCTTTCCCATTCAGTTAATATTTGCATTTTCAAAGGAGGCAGAGGAGTGGCTCTGTTGGTGGGGCTTTGGGCACCTGTGGCAGGACCCGAGGCTAGAGCCGCTGTGGATGGCGTCAACTGTCTGTCTGGCCCTGAGTTATGCATGATGTGTGTGTGGGAATGGGGATGTGGGAAGGTGGGATGTAATTATGGAGGACTTGGAGGCCCACAGAGAGAAGGTTTAAATGGTTGTGAGAGGTAGTTGGGAGCCACTGCAGGATTCTGAGAAGGGAGGGGATATGATCTAAGCAGGAGAGAGACACTCCTTGCTGTGTATCTAGATATCCTTCCCTGTCTCCCACCAACACCCACTACCACAATTGGCTGACAAGTGTGAGCTGATGTGACCACCAGAGAGAGGAGGCTGGCCAGAGTAGGGGGGTAGGCGCCCCAGGTTCCTGGCTCTCAGCATCTCCCAGATCTGAGGTGCCCTGCAGACTGGCTGGGCTAGCTGCCCAAAGCCAGCAAGTGCCCCCATAAACACCAGCTAGTGATGCTGTTGGTGCTGTGGCTTCCAAGAGTCAGGCTTCTGCCTCCCTGGGTGAGGGGGCTGGGGACTCCTAGGAGGCTGCAGGAGTCTGGGGACCTCTCTCTGGTGAATGGCACAGTTCCTGGGTCTTGCGGAAGTGAGCTGTGTGGCCTGATTGGGGGATTTTGCCACCAACCAGGCCTTTGGGGAGCAATAATA
Source organism: Muntiacus reevesi (assembly GCF_963930625.1). Classification (NCBI taxonomy): domain Eukaryota; kingdom Metazoa; phylum Chordata; class Mammalia; order Artiodactyla; family Cervidae; genus Muntiacus; species Muntiacus reevesi. The sequence goes on along the minus strand of NC_089271.1, from coordinate 142,871,711 downwards.
GGTTGAAAAAGTGCAACAGGAAAGCCTTGGGATTGCTGAGAACAGCAGCAGACTGGGCAAGGCAGGAGGGGGCGAGGGGTGGGATTTGGGGGTTGCTCAGGGGGGCAGGGGCAGAAAGAGGCATTGGTCCTGCACTGCCCCACTGCAGTAGTCCCCCCTGAGTCCCTGAAGGGAGCAGGACAGCAGAAGCACTCTGTACCCACCCACCCCCACTCTGCAGAAATGATTGGGTTCCGCAGCCCAGCACCAGAGGAGCCATCCTGAGAGGGCAGTACCAATGCCATGGAAGCAGGATCCCTGTTCCTTTGAAGCCTTCAGGCTAGCTGAAGTGACAAAACACACACACATATACATTGCACACAGTACCTTCAGACAGACAGGCAGACACACAAGCACACTTGTGCACATATGCACATACATACCCGAAGACATACACACCTGGAGCAAATTATGGGAAATGAGGCCCACGCTGACAAGCCCAGCTTCTGGGGGTTCATGCTTCACAGAGGCCCTGCTGATCACTTTTAGGGGGGCTGGGAGGGCCCTCATCCATACTAGGTGAAGACCCTTAGCTCAGACAGGCCCCTGGGAGAAGGCCACACCCAAGATAGCTTCAGCTGTGGTCCAGCCTTAAGGCTATTAGCATTCGCAGCAGAAAACTCTGTTCTGGATCTTCTCTCAAGGACTTCTGTTTTTCTTCTTACCATAAATTCAAAAAGGAAAACATTCTCTTGCATTATCAGCAGCCTAAACGAAGGACTCTCAAAATGGGCTAGACCTTGCGGCCCTGCTGAGAAATCTGAGGGCTGGGGCAGAGGGGAGGGAGCAAGGGGAGGGAAGGGCACCACCTTCCCTCCTTTCTAGTCCACCCTCCAGCTGAGCTGAGGGCAGGGATCTTGGGGTCCTGTATTATTTCCCACCCACGACAGGCGGCACCCCTTTTTCTGAGGGCACCATCCTTCTGATAGAATGTTAACAGCCCAGTGGCACACTAGTGCCTACTCCCCTGGGCAGTTAGAAACCAGAGTGTGCATATGACAGTATGACAAAGCGGGTGGGGCGGGGAGGGCAGGGGGAGGCGAGGGAGGGGATGCTGCCTCTTATATGGAGGAGCCAGTGTGCTTGTTTGTGTTTGCATTGATAAACAGGTGATGAGCTGGTTTCTCTGGATGCATGCCCCAGCTAGTGACCTTCTTCTGAGCCCAGCTTCACCTTGTCATTAACCACCCTGCTAGCCATCTCTAGCTTTTTGAAGATGCTCTCTGCCTGGCTGTACTGTTTGGGTCTCCTTCCACCTCTTTTTTACTCTGTTTTGCTATTACTCTTCCTACCCCTCAGATCCAGGTGTCTTCTTCCTGTTTCCACTTCCTCTGTCTGCAAGGGCACACAGCTGGGGGTCATGGCTTCCCCTCTCACCCCTCTCCTGACCATTCCCACTTCTCTAACCCAAACTTAACCCCTCCCCACTATGTCAGTCCTCGATTTCCACCTTCTTGCTGAGGGCTTCCCCTTGGATAGTCTGCCATCATGTCCGACTCAACGTTCACAAATTCAACTCGTTAAAAATGACTTGCTTTTCTGACCGCTCTATTACACATGCTTTCTAGTCTCCCAGACTAGAAATAGAAACTTCAGAACCATCTCTGACTCTACCCTGGCTCACCCTGACCGTGCTGCCACCTCAAGTACACTGTACTAGTGTCTCTCCTTTCCGGTCCATAGTACACACACTGGCTGGATTAATATTACTAATATCCTTTGTTCATGACATGTATGATCATCTTTGAGAGAGTGATTACCTGTGGGGTAAATTTCAGCTTCCTGAGCCTGGCATTCAAGGCTCTCCTTGAGTGGGCCTAACACTGTGTATTCTTCCAAGCTTATTTTCTACTCTTTGCCTACATCATGGATTCTCAAATTTTAATGTGTCTCAAAATCGCTTGGAACTGCTAAAATGCAGATTCCTGGGTCCCTCATCTGAACTTCTGCTTCAGTAAGTCCAGAGCTTGAGTCCAGGAATATGCATTTGAACAGACTCCCCCAAGTCGTTTGTTGTGTACCCTATACAAATAAACCAAAACGTCAAGAGTTTGGAGCAGAGAAAGTTTTACTGCAGTGCTCTGAAATGAGAATGCTTGGCTCCTGCTCAAAAATCATGAATTCCCTGATGGTTTGGGGGCAGAAGTTTTTAAATAGGTAAAATGTGAGGTGAGGGCTACAGGGTGGCTACTCTAGGAATCTTATGCTCAGCCTGAAGTTGCCATCCTTCACCTGGGTGGGAGCCTTAGTTCCTGAAGAAGAACTCAAAGATATTGTTATACATATTCCTTGACATGAGTTTGAGCAAACTCTGGGAGATAGTGAAGGACAGGGAAGCCTGGCGTGCTGTAGTCCATGCAGTCGCAAAGAGTCAGACATGACTGAGCAAATCAGTAACAACAACATATTCCTTAAGGGGACTAGGGCCCTGCCCCAAGAATGCACTATTGTTTCTTGCTTGCTCTTCCCTAGGTTCTGCATCCCCTCCCTTCCCTGATTAGCAGCTGTTCAAATCTGCCCATTGGAACTCTGGAAGGTCTAGGGGGCTAAAGACTTTACCCTGCAAAGAAGAAACCTGGAGACTCCAAAAGAGTTTTGTCCCCAGGAGGGGCTCTGCAGGGTCCCGCTCAGTTTCAAGGTGATGCTGATGGTTTTGGTCTACTTGAGAAACGCAGCCCTATGTGGACTCTCTACTCCAGGCAAATTTCTTTTATCAGGGTTCCTAAGCAGGTCTTTTGTACATTTTCTGTTGCATCTGTGCTCTTGTTCATGTCATCCTACTCACCAGGAGTGCCCCTCCCCTCTCCTTTCTGCCTGTACCCATCCTTTGATGCACATTCAAATTCACCTCCTCTATGAAAGTCTTCTCTGACCAGTCTAGACTGAAGGCCTCTCTCTCCCTCCTCTGAACTACTCCTGCACTTATTGTTTCTAAAATACATTTGATAGGGGATTTCCCTGGCAGTCCAGTGGTTAAGACTCTGAGCTCCCACTGCGAAAGGCACAGGTTCAATCTCTGTCAGAGAACTAAGATCCTACATGCCACCAAAAAATAAAATAAAATACATTTGGTCAGTACATCACTGATACACCCCATTATTATTGCTAGAATTATTAATTCATAAAGTCTTCACATGCAAATGTAACTTCTTATCTGTCTTGTCTACACTGTAAGTTCAGTGGAGGAAAGAGCCTGGTGTTTCTCATCTCTTATCTCCATAGCACCCAACACTTTACACACAGTATGTGTTCAATAAGCATTTCTTGGGTTGGATTGAATACGAGTTCATAGGAGACAGGGAGTCTCTCCCATCTACCCCTGCATATCAATTCCATTAACGTTTGTTGAGCACCTATTATGTGCAAGGTCCTGTGCTAGTTGCTGTGAAGGATATAAAGATGAAGGAGTCCCCTCATCCTCCTCAGCCTTAGTCATCTTTGCATTTACAAGCCTAGTGTGTACAAGAGGTCCTTACTAGATATTTATTGAATAAATAAATGAATTAATGAGTGAGAGAAGGGATAAAGTTGAGACAACAATCACTTGAGCAAGGACACAGGGCAGGTGTCACAGAGAAATGAGGTAGGAGTGGAAGATAAAGCTAGGAAAGGAGTCTGGGGTACAGTGGATGACTATTGTTTTTGTTCTTTATTATGAACATCTTTCCCCCCCCACCAAAAAAATTGAGAAAATAGTATAGTAACTCCATATACCCATTATCCACAATAAGTAGTGATTAGGACTTGGTCATCAGTTCAGTTCAGTCACTCAGTCACGTCTGACTCTTTGCGACCCCGTGACTGCAGCACACCAGGCTTTCCTGTCCATCACCAACTCCCAGAGTTTACTCAAACACATATCCATTGAGTCGGTGATACCATCCAACCATCTCATCCTCTGTCGTTCCCTTCTCCTCCCGCCTTTAGTCTTTCCCAGCATCAGGGTCTTTTCCAATGAGTCAGTTCTTCACATCAGGTGGCCAAAGTATTGGAGTTTCAACTTCAGTATCAGTCCTTCCAATGAATATTTAGGACTGATTTCCTTTAGGATGGACTGGTTGGATCTCCTTGCTGTTCAGGGGACTCTCAAGAGTCTTCTCCCACACCACAGTTCAAAAGCATCAATTCTTTGGCACTCAGCTTTCTTTATAGTTCAACTCTTACATCCATACATGACTACTGGAAAAACCAAACCTTTGACTAGACGGACTTGGCCATATTTCTTCATTTATCCTTTTTTTTTTCTTTGCTGAAGTATTTTAAAATAAATTTTAAACATCAGTTGTGTCATTTCACCCTTATACCTCTCTATGCACATTGGAAAATGGAGATTTTTCTCATATAACCACAGTCCCATTAACATGTCTAACAGTAACAATAGTCCTTTTTATTATCCATGACCCAGTTCATGCATGAATGTCCTCAACTGTCACAAAACATGTTGTACAGTTGGCTTGTTAGAATCAAGATCCAAAAAAAGTTCAGCACATTACATTTTGTCATTATGTCTCTTAAGGATCTTTTGACAATCCCCTCTCTCTGACTTAAACAGAGAAATCTCATCAGTTGTTCCATCCACTAGCCTGCATTCTGGTCTGCTTGCTTCACCCTGTTGTCATTTAGCTTGTTCCACTATCTCCTGCATCTCTTGTAAGTGTAAGTTATCTCTAGGCTTGATTAGCTTCAGGCTCATTTTTCTTTTCTTCCCTTTGGCAGATTGATTTAAAGGGGGCCATCCTGACATGAAGACCAGTTAGCAGGCTGTTACAGTAGCTGGCTGGGGATAGAAAGAAGGAGGTGGGTGGATGGATGTTGGAGGCAGAAGAAATCTGATGTACCTACCAATTGGATGAATAGGGTGAGGAAAGAAGCATAGTCAAAGGCTTTGAGCCTGCATGATGGTAAGCGTAACACCATCATATCATATCTGAAGGATAGATTTTTAATGAGAGCAGCAGGAATCATGGTTAGATGAAAGGAGGAACTTTCTCAAAGTAATAAGCCATCTGCTCTGTTTTTTCCTGATAACACTATCTATCCTAGAGAAAAAAAAACTTTGATTAGTGGTACAGCTAGAGATTTGGGCCCTCCAGAAAAATAAAAATCGGAAAGAAACTCTTTATTTTTTGTTAACTGCCAAATAATTAAATTTCCAGGCCCCGAGCCTTGGAGTAGGGGGGTTAGGGGTAGTATGTACACCAATGGACAGAGAAAAGGTAATGCTGACATCACCCTGGCAGATAAGCCAATTCTCCAGTATCATCATGGATATCCTAGTCACCAGTCTTGCGTGGAGGACCAAAGGATGCCAGGGCTTGGGATTTCTGTGGACTCAGCCAGCGAGCATAGCTCAAGCCCCAAGTCTCCATCCCACAACCCACTTCTCTATCCAATATGGAGCCTGCAGCCTCTTAGGCTCTCAGTGGGCTGTGACAGCAGTAATCCTGCCAAGGTCAAAGATTGTCCAGCAGCCCCAGGATATTCACTGGGCTCTGAGAAAGCCCCCCAGATCATTTAGTTGCCTAAGTAAGAATGTGTTTCAGCTGTTGAATCAGTTGAGAACTACTCTCAGCTCCATCCTGTTAGCTCCTCATTCATAAAATCTCTCCCTCCATCTTCCCCTAGCTCATCTTTCTTCCTGCCTTCTCTTCTGCTCCTCCCTCCCTGCTCCATCTCTTCCAACATACATTTATTCTCTCGAGTTAATCAAACACTGGCTCTGCAGTCCATTGTGTTTCAGATTGATCACTTAAGCAGAATTATTGATCGCTCTGAAAGCCTTAGAAAGTGGGAGTGGACTGAAAACTAGAGATCCAGCTGCCAATTGGCTGGCTAGACCTCTCTGGGCAGCCTCAGCTTCTCCACCGCCTGGAACATGTGGAGGGAATGTCTGGAGAAGATCCTCAGAGGGCCTTCATTCATCTCATCCTTCCTTCATTATGGAGTTAAGGCAAGGGAATAGGGGTCTCTTGAGCACTCCTGGGTCTAGCCCAATGCCAGTGTTCTGGTGAGAAGGAGAGAGCCAAGAGCCTGCTCTTTAGAAATTCATAATTTAGCAGAAAAATCATACTTATTCATATGAAGCAACAAAGAATAATATAAGTTGGGAAACAATTATCTACCACATTAGGTGCTCTAAACAGTAAGCACCATAGGGGTTCAGAGCACAGAGAGAGGAGCAGTGTGGGCTGGACTGGAGGGAGGAGGCTTCCCAGAGGAGGCTGAACTTGAGTTAGGTTGTTAATAATATGTGAGGTGGAGACTGTTGGCTAGAAAAGGAGCAAGCTTCTAAGCAGGAAGTATGATTAGGGAAAAGGGTGGAAGTGGAGAGGGTCATGGTGTGATTAAGGAAGCATGAGGAGGTCGGACTAGAGGAGAGGATGCGTGTGGAGGTGCAGTGGGGGAGAAATGACTTACTGGGGAAGGGGTACCTGGATTTAGGGCATCTTTGATATCAGCATGAGGAGTTTGGACTTAAGGAGGCTCTGGAGGGCTATTGGCCAATGAACACAAATTGTTCTAGGATGGTTAGCTCTGCCCCAGGAACCAAACTTGACTGGAATAAGAAGAATTGTGACCAACTTGTCAATTACTACAGCAATCCTAGTGAGACGTGGTGGCACTGGGCTGAGATAGGAGTTGTTGTTTAGTTGGTAAGTCATGCCCAACTCTTCTGCGACCCCATGGACTGTAGCCTACCAGGTTCCTCTGTCCATGGGATTTTCTAGGCAAGAATACTGGAGTGGGCTGCCATTTCCTTCTCCAGGGGATCTTCCCAACCCAGGGATCTAACCCATATCTCCTGGATTGGTAGGTGGATTCTTTACCACTGAGCCATCTGGGAAGTTCCAGAGAAAGAGAAAGAAGAGTCAGATCCAAAAGGCATCAAAGGCATTGGTGTACCTGGTAAATCACCAAGTAGATTCTCTTGACTTGTTTTTGTCTTGGGCTTCCCTGGTAGCTCAGATGGTTAAAAAAAAAAATCTGCCTGCAATGCGGGAGACCCAGGATCAATCCCTGGGTCAGGAAGATCCCCTGGATAAGGGAATGGCAACCCACTCCAGTATTCTTGTCTGGAGAATTCCACAGACAGAGGAGTCTGATGGGCTACAGTCCATGGGGTCACAAACAGTTCGACAGGACTGAGCAACTAACACTTTCTTTTTTTTTTCATTTATTTTTATTAGTTGGAGGCTAATTACTTTACAATATGACCCAGCAGTCCCACTCCTGGGCATACACACAGAGGAAACCAGAACTGAAAGAGACACATGCACCCCAATGTTCACTGCAGCACTGTTTATAATAGCCAGGACATGGAAGCAACCTAGATGCCCATCAGCAGATGAATGGATAAGAAAGCTGTGGTACATATACACAATGGAATATTACTCAGTCATTAAAAAGAATACATTTGAATCAGTTCTAATGAGATGGATGAATCTGGAGCCCATTATACAGAGTGAAGTAAGCCAGAAAGGCAACTAACACTTTCACTGGTCCTGGTCTTTGTCTTGTCAACACCCTCCTCTTAGCCTCAATATTTAGAGTCTTTTTGCCCCCAGGCCTCAGGGCCCTCCTGTGGTAGAATTTTACTGGAACTAAGACAACAATGGGTTAATCAGTTAAGAATAAAGTAGATTTGGACCTGGGACCTCCTTGCTATGGCCTGAAGGGAGTGAGCAATGGGGAGTCAGGCCACAGAATCCAGTGGGGAAGACAGCTGAGCTGGAGTGCTGAGTCCTACACCCCCGACAGGAAGGCTGTTTTAAGCTCCCAAGACCTGTGAGAGCAGAGACGCCTTTCAACTGACAGCCCTGGTAGAATCAGATTGAAAACTCCTCTCAGCACTTGGGATCATCCCAGTGGAGGTCACACCTGTGTCAGGGCATGGTGAGAGCTACCACAGCACTTTAATGCCAGATGGAGCCCTGTTGTTACAGCTGGTATGAGAGAAATAATCGAGGATCCCACAGGTGGGTGGGAGGGTGACTGATGGTAGAGGCCTCTGTCTGCTCATTTGCTTCCCCCATCAGCTCTCCCCTCACTGCCAAGACCACTGAATTTCATCCCTGGGCAGGTGTCTGGACCAAGTGTCCCATCCCTGGGTAGGAGGGGCATAGGGAACTGCAGATAAAGGGGTAGCTGTAAGACTTGAGCCCCCTTCCTCTTACTGGTTCTTCTTGTTGGAGACAGTGATGCCTTCTAAAGAATGAATGGAGAGTAAGTCTGCCCAGGCTGCAGGCTCCAAACCACCAAGAGAACTCAGCTCTGGGGGCAGGGCCACCCAAACAGGCCTCTCTTTGCTCTGACCCAAACCCACTGGGAAAACAGGAACAGATGGCTAGACTGGTGGATGAACACGCACACACACACACACAGTATAGTCTGTGGACTAGTGGTTTCCAGCATTTTCCTGCTGGAGAATTGTGTTCTGATTTCTGATCAGTCTTCTTGTTGCTGGTTTGAGATAGGGGTGATGGTTGGATAGAGGGTGGCTTGAGAAGTTGGCAACCGTTGCAAGTGGAAGATGCTTGTCGAAGTGTGGGATTGGGAGGAGGGAGCACGAGTCTCTGACAAGGGCAGTTGTCCCATCTACGACTCTTCATATGGAAAAGCCCATTAAATGCAGAAAAGAAGAGGGCATGGTGGTGACAACTGGCCTAGGAGGCAACCAGGTAAGTGTCAAATCCTCTCATTTTGGAAATCTTGCTGCAATCTGCACTCACTATTTCTCTCCCAAGTTTTGTCTTTTATCACTCCATTTCCCCTTCTCTTTATCTGTATCCTTCTCTTTATCTTCCCCCCTTCTAACCCAGGCCCAAGCAAGTCAGTTACGGATCAATTTCCAGTTAACAGAAGGGGATACTGAGGTACCCAGATTATTATTTTTTTCTCCTTTTTGGCCACACTGCCCTCATGGGGGATCCTAGTTCCCTGACCAGGGATCAAACCTGCATCCATTGCAGGGGAAGCATGGAATCTTAATGACTAGGCTGCCAGGGAAGTCCCACAGATTATTTTTGAATAGGACTTGTCTTCAATTCTGTATCCAGAAGTCTGGATCTTGCGTTTGTAGGCTGGAACTTTGAAAACCAGCCCACTCACAGGGCTGGCAAGGGGGCTGTGTGTCACATTGGCTCTGTTGCCACCATCAGTGAAATCACAGAGAATACAGTTATGATTAATAAAGTGAGTGTTGTTCCATATTCATCTCATCACCTGGAGTCAAGCTGTAATCTTTCTAATATATAGGGAAATCACTCACTGACAGAAAAAGGAGGGGGGGTGTTTAAACAGAGCCACCAGCCTGCTGCTGCCACACAGTTTAGTGTCTGTCACCTGCAAAGTCCAAATCAGAATTGGCTGTTAGGTCTTTTTCCTTTTTTTCACTCCCCTCTCTTGAGTGGTTTCCACAGTCAGTCTAAATACTGCTTGTCCTGCTTTGGAATTCTGGGTGACTGCAGGAAATGATAAAGCCTGGTCTTTAACCTAAACTCCAGTTCCATTTCATGATTACCTTTAAAGGACATTTTCTCTTAGGAGTTTACCATCACTTTATTCATCACAGCTAAAACCAAACTCAGGATCTCTTCTCCAGCCCTTCCCTCCACACTGATCCCAAGCCCCTCCCTGGATCTCTACCTCTGTTAGTGACACCATCACCCTTTGAATAGCCCAGATTCTGAGCCTTGGAATCAGTTAACCCTCCCCACTCCCATCAGTCACCAGCATGCCTTGGCAGTTCACCTCTCACAAATGCCTTGTGAATTCATGCCTTCTTCACTATTCCCCTTGCCACTGTCATAGCCCAGGCTCTCATTACCTCACACCTTGATTCCTGCAGCAGCCTCCTGACTGATCCCTCTGCTTGCTGCACCCTCCCCTTCCTGCCAAGTGATCCTTCAACGCTGCTGCCAAAGGAATCTCCTTAAAACATCTTTCATCATGTCACTTCCCTGCTCAAGAGCCTATAATAGCTCCCTTTTGCTTACGATGTCAAATAGAAACTCCTCTCCCTGGTATCCAAGGCCAGCCTTCCACAACAGCTGAGTGTCACCATATAAATCTATATTCCCTTTGACCTATTTCTTCCTGACCCTGAAGCTCTACTAGTCTCCTTACTCTCCATGCCCTGCTGTATCCCACTTACAACTTACTCCTCTCTGTGTACTCATCTCCCGGCTGTTGCCCCACCTGCAGCCCCACCCCCCCTTTTCTCCACTGCTGCACATCCTTCCTTTGTGTCCCCTAACTAAGAAGCTCAAGTCCAGCCTCTGTTGTGAAGCCTTTCCTGGTCAGTCTACCCCTCATTGGTTGCTGCCCTCCTCTTTTTAATTATAAATTTTCCCTGATGATACAAAATAATACCAATACAGAGGGGAAACCTCTGAGAATACAGAAAAATATAGGAAAACACATTGTCATCCACAGTTACCCCTCTTCCATTTTGGAATCTGGATCATTTTTCTTCCACCATTTAGCACTTGATTACATCATCTCTTATTGCTTTGACTTCTCTTCAGCTAAGGGATGAGTTCTTCAGGGGCCTCTTTGATGTATACCTCGCAGGATGGTGCTGGACACACCATTAGGGGCTCAACAGACCCTAGTTCGTGGATGGGGGGAGATAAGCCGTACATCATCTAGTCTGTACCCCTCCCCCATCACCATGGGGAGAGCGGGTCCCTAGGTAGGTGGTGCTGCTATTTCCTCTTCCAGGAAAGGAATGCAACCTGAGAGAGGGGACTGCACATCCAGAGAGACAGCGAAGAGGCCAGGGTTCCTAGCACCCTGGAACTCTGCTACCTCTAATGACACTACCCCCTTGCACATTGATGGGTTTTTTTCCCCTTCAGGAACCCCCTGGCTTTAAGGTGAGAGCTTTAGTTCATCCTAGTGGCCAGAATGACCCTTTCCTAATATGTTGGCATTAAATTGTGAAAATCAATAATTGTTTACTTTGTCCACACTATCAAATTGAAATGTCTTATCCTGGCTTTGGAAGGGGGCTTTCCCTGGTGGCTCAGTGGTAAAGAATCCACCTACCAATGCAGGAGACACGAATTCAATCCCTGGCTCTGGCAGATCCCCTGGAGTTGGAAATGGCAACCCACTCTAGTATTCTTGCCTGGAGAAACTCATGGACAGAGGAGTCTGGCAGGCTACAGCCCATGGGGTCACAAAGAGTTGGGCACGACTGAGAGACTGAGCACTCATGTACAACCTTGGAAGACCATCTGCCAGTTCACTTTCCTTCCCCTTCCCATCTTGCTAAAGTATCTCTCATGGTTTCCCAGATGAACCCCTTCACTTGAGCTGAGCTGGCCAGAGTGCCATACCCTCAAAATCCTACTTCCCCAGTGAAAGAGTGTCTGACAGTAGGTTATTTGCTGCCTACCATCCCCCCACCTGGGTCCCAAGCCCTGCACAACCTAACCCCTGTACGTGGAACCCTGTCCCTGTTTCTCTTCACTACTGAACTTCATAACCCCATCGATCCGTGCTGCCACTAACCTCAGACTCAGTGTGCAACCTCCTCAGTCCTTGTGTAATGATTTTCTATTAAAATATGTGCTTGCTATTATATTATTATATCAAAGTGTGTTGCCCAGTTAGTTCCCATCTGAGTGCTGGGAATAGTGTTAGGCACAGTATCTACTCTTGAGCCAGCCTCACTACTTACTGTATTCCATGGTTTCAAAGACACAGTTTGAACCTTTCTGAAACTGAAATGCTTCTTGTATTCCATGGTGCATTGTAGTCCAGTCAGCGGCATCTTTTCTTCTTCAGGGAAACCTAAGAAAATGTTGTCTCTAATATCCAGAGTCAATGAAATCTGGTAGTAAGTTACTTAACCTCTCCGAGCCCCAACCCTTTTCTCTCCAAAAGCTGAACTTACATCAGAGGGCTGAAAGATAATATTTATATAGCACTTAGCACAGGGCCTGACACTTTGGTGGAAGCTCAATAAATGTCAGCCATTGTAATTCCCCAACTTTATAAACTATAAACCCCTCAAGGGCAGGGACATACTTTTTCCTCTTCTAGCAGATGGTGTAATGTAAAGGGTAGAGAAAGTTCCCTTTCCAAACATATCTCCTTTACTAGACTGCCAAACAGGTGAAATTTCAACATTAATCACTCCTTTGAGTTAAGGCATTATCTCTTGAAGACCTCCGTTAAAATGCAAATATGTCACTTGGGAAAGTAGCACATTAATTCATTAGCATTCATGATCCCATTAGTGCAGATTAGTTTATCAGATCAACTAACTAGCACCAAGCAACCCCTGAGAGTCCTAGTAAGGGGGATAGCAAAATACAAAACTCTAGGTGGGAGTGGAGGATTGAGGTGGACAGCCAGTTCAGAGCTTGGGCCACCTCCCACCTGCTTTTTTGCCTTTTAGGGTTAGTTTTTTGGTAAGAGTGTGACTCTGATCTGCAATAAACTGGGAAGGTTCTCAGTGACAGACAGAAACAGGGGATAGAAGGAAAGGTGAAGTTGGGAAGACGGTTCTGAAAGATCATCTAGTTCAGTCTCCTTTTCACATTTTCACTTGGCTAAGTGTGCCTACATGTCTTCACCCTGGGTTCATAACATTCAATACCAGTCCAGGATCTAGAAGAGGCCTTAACCCATTGGTCTTGCAGCACCTCAGTCATCATTCTTCGGTAACACTCCAGTTTGTGAGGGTGCCTCTGAGGGGTCCTGTGCAGAGCTGAAAATAGTCCTCCCAGGGTCCTCTAACCAGCACACAGTAGCCACTGTGCTTTTATGAACAGCTATCATAGTTCTCACCTTTGGAGAACTCTCAGAAAAAACATCTTGTTCTCAAGTAAGCTACCCTTACCAGGACTGAAACAGGAAGGAAGGGAGCAGGGCACAACCTTTAAAAGAGTGACAAAGCCATAGGACTTAACAAAAACTGGTTAGAACTAACTAGATCCAAGATGGCAGAAGATATGACTTCTAGTGGATCTTGAGCCTCATTACATGCTCACTGTAACACATTAGCATAAGCTAAGTGACACACCCACTAGCACCATGATGGTCCTGAGGCCAACCATCAAAGATCAAAAAAATGGGCAGTGGACCAATTCCTAAAATTTTCTGCCCCTTCCCCTCAGTAGCCTATGAAATTACTCAGCTCATAAAAACTAACCACCCCAAGGGGAAGGGATAGTTCGGGAGTTTGGGATCGACGTACACACTGCTATATTTAAAATGAATAACCAACAAGGACCTACTGCATAGCACAGGGGACTCTGCTCAATGTTATGTGGCAGTCTGGATGGGAGAGGAGTAGGGGAGAAGGCATACATGTGTATGTATGGCTGGGTCACTTTGCTGTGCACTTGAAACTATCACAACCTTGTCAATTGGCTGTGCTGCTGCTGCTAAGTCGCTTCAGTCGTGTCCGACTCTGTGCGACCCCATAGACGGCAGCCCACCAGGCTCCCCCGTCCCTGGGATTCTCCAGACAAGAACACTGGAGTGGGTTGCCATTTCCTTCTCCAATGCGTGAAAGTGAAGTTGCTCAGTCGTGTCCGACTCTTAGCAACCCCACAGACTGCAGCCTACCAGGCTCCTTCGTCCATGGGATTTTCCAGGCAAGAGTACTGGAGTGGAGTGCTATTGCCTTCTCCTGTCAATTGGCTATATCCCAATAAAAAATAAGTTTAAAAAAAAAAAACTGAGTGAAATGTCAGAAAGAGAAAAACAAATATCACATATTAACATATATATGTGTTGTGTATATATATATATATATGGAATCTAGAAAGATGGTTCTGATATACCTATTTGTAGGGCTGCAGTGGAGATGCAAATGTAGAGAATAGACTTGTTGGACACACTGAGAGAAGGAGAGGGTGAGACGAATTGACAGAGTAGTATTGAAACATATACATTACCATATGTAAAATTAGATAGCCAGTGAGAATTTGCTGTAGGACACGGAGCTCAAATCTGGTGCTCTGTGACTAGCTAGAGGTGGGATGAGGAGAGAGGTGGGAGGGAGGCTCAAGAGGGAGGGGACATATGTATACTTACGGCTGATTCATGTTGATGTATGGAAAAAACCAACACAATATTGTAAAGCAATTATCCAATTAAAAATAAATTTAAAGCAAAAAATAAATAAAATAGAGTTTAAAAAACTAAGAAACTATATAAAATACAGAATTAAGTTAACAATAATGTAAAAATATTGGTGCATTCACTGTGACAAATTCACCATACTAAAACAAGTTGTGAGTAACAGAAAAGTTAGGTACGAGCATATGAGAAGTCCATTATCTTTGCAGATTTTCTGTAAATCTACAACTACTCTAAAAGTTAATCAAAAAATTAAAAAAAAGTAATTGTCCCACATTTCAGGGCCTCTCACCTTCTGAGATGTTCCACACCTGGTGGAATGTATCTTTCTCTAAATATAAATCCACTTCTTACCTGTCACTTTGTCCCTCCCTGAATTCTTACTGTGATGAGACATCAAGAACCTGAGCTTCATTAAGTCCTGAGACCAGATGTGATCTCAGTTAAAAGATCATGGGTTCAAGTCCCAGTCTTGAGTTGCACGGTTTCAGGACTAAGACCTCTTTCCAAAGAGCTTCTTGCTACCCACTCCTCAGTTCACCATGCTGAAAGCCTCTCACATCTTTCATCAGGAGCTTGTAGAGTTTCCCTGTGGGGACTGGTCTGGTCAGGACATTAGTAGGCCAGCAGAGGAGCAGTGTGACCAGGCGGAGCCCTCAAGTTCTCTCCACTGTCCCCATTTTCTCAAGTCTGTGCACTGTAAAGAAATGCTTGGTTTGCACACACGTCTCACACCTGGCCCTTCTTGAGGTAGCAGGCTCAGGGGGCTTTGTAGGATGGAGTGTGGGGGACTGGTGGTGTCAGTGAAGAACAAGGTCACAAATGTCATGCTTCAGGAAGGAAGGAGTGTGTCAGCATGAGAAATAGGCATGTTTTGGGGAGATAGGCTCCTATCTATTCCCTTCATACTAGTCACCCAGACACAGCACAAAAAAGATAAACAGTAGGTACTCAGGACTGTATGGGGCAGGAGCAGACCAGCTGGTAAGTGACAATCACCTGTAATGTGCAACATGAGACAGCCATACCACCCAGGTCCTCTGGCCAGAAATATGTTCCTTACAGCGTGGTGGTTGATTGAGTGTGGCTATCACCATTTATGCTAACTGTTCAGGCACTTGCTTTCCCACTGTCACAGTCATTCTTTCAGATGTAGGTGTTCAAGACTGTTGTTAAAATGCAAGTATATTATCTGAGAGGGGAAATACATCCAATAAAATATGACTCTTGGGACTTTCCTGGTAGTGATAGTCCAGTAATTAAGACTCTGTGCTTCCACTGCAGGGGGCAAGTGTTTGATTCCTGGCTGGAGAACTAAGATCCCACAGGCTTTGCAGCTTGGCCAAAAACAAAACAAACAAACAAAAAACCTACTCTTGTAAGCTGCTCTACAAAAAAGAAAAAAGATTCTGTGGCTAGATCCCCCTCTTAGATCTTCACAGTGCATCTTAGCATATTAAAGTCTCTGAGAAGTCCCGCAGTAGAGAAACTACTATCCTTGTTTAAGGTTTTCAGTACATATTTGATCACAGGCCACCATCTTTCTCTTTTCCTCTTTGAATACAATCTATGAACACCCACACAGTAGCTATGGAGGATTCAGCTTTCAGCCCTGACCCACCATTTCACACCTGGGTGCACAAATGACTTGCTGCACCCAGGGTTCTGCAGAAATGACACCAGGCTGAGGAAATCTGGTGGTGGTGAGGGACAGTGAGAAAGCACTGGGTGCCTGGGAGAAGGTCTCAAAATGGGGAGAAAAACAAGGCAGGGGCTACCAGAGACTAGCTCCACCTACTTCCCAGTTTTACCCCTGGCCCGCCCAGCTAGATGCTTGGCTCTGAGCCAACTGTGAGCAGAGCAGAGCGGCTTTGGCCAGGCCAGGACCCTGCAGGGCCATTTGTGGTCATTGGCTTCTCAGCTGGGGCCTTTCCGCTTTCATTCCCTGCCTGCTGCTCTCTGTTTCCTCCCTGGGCCTCTGGCACAGTTTCAATTTCTCGACTACTAGTTGCTCCATTTCATTTGGGTCTTGTTTTTTCCTCTTCCCTTCAGTGGGACTGAAGAGGGTTTTGAATTCTCTGCTCCCAGAGAGGGGAGGAACAAGAGAATGGGGCGGGGTGGAGAGGAAAAGAACGTGACCTCTTCTGCTGGACCCCTGGGCGAGTCTAGTCTGCATTTTGCCTGTGTTCTCAGAGCAGGAATGGGCGGGCACCTCTATAGCCATTGCTGGGCCTTGAGGAGGTAGCAAGGATACCCCTGGAGGCAGAGACAACTCCTGTCTCTTGTCAAGAGAATCCAGGAAGCGTTGAAGGTCAGAAAGGCAAGGGGTGCCCTCTGAGAACCAGAGGGACACAAGTGTGAAGGAGTCCAACTTATAGCTATTGAAAGTAGCTCAGGTTGGGGAGACGGAGCCAGAGAGGGAGAGAATGTATTTAAAGTATACAGACTACACACGTATTCATGTACATGCCTGTGTGAGTGCGTACTCAATCGCTTCAGTCATGCCCTACTCTTGAGAAGGCAGGAGCGGAGAGCGCAGGCGTGGTGAGCGCGGAGACTGGCTGGGGGCACAGAGGGGTCGCGGCTACAGAGCCATGGCCGGGGATACGCGGGCGGAGATGGCGTGGCGGTAGAGTGAGGAGAGACCGTGATCTGAGGATGGGGAATGAGGCGGCCCGGGGACTGGGTACAGATATACCGCGGCCGGCAGCACTGCCTGCGTAGATCCTTCCGCGCCCCGCCCCCGCGTGGCCCCAACCCGGAGGCGGGCCTGCACTCCTGCCCTCGGGGATCGGATCCCAGCTTTCGATCCCAGGGGTTCAGGCCTCTCCTTCCTCTGACCCGTGGATCTAGCCCCACTTTTCTCCCTACTCTGGGGGTTCCGACCCACCCTTCTTTCTGACTCTGGGGTCCGGTCCTCTGCTCCCTCTGATTCTGGTGACTCGGTAAACCCTCTTCCCCGAGACTCGCGCAAGTTCATTTCTCCTTTGCTTTCCCCTGCTTCGCGAATTTCCGGCCAGCCACATGCTACTCTCTTCATCTGTCAACTGCCATCCCACTCTGAGAACCTTTCCTGTGGCTTAGAACCTAGTGTGAGTCACAGAGCGCGCTCCATTCAAATCACAGACCGGCGAAGTGGCCTTGGGCAAATGACCTGAATTCTCTAGCAGCCTGGATAGGGGCCTATCTGTAAAACGCGGAGAATAATCAACTCTACCTGGTGGGGTCATTTGTGAGAATCAAATAAGTCGACGCCTGTGAAACTGAGATCCCACTTCATACATGCTCACTCAACCTCTTATTGTGAGCAGGAAGGAACCTTGGGACCCGGTGTCACGCCTTCCAACCCCCCTGGCAGGAACCCCAGACGCTAGACCATCCAACACTTGCTTAAAGGCCATCCTTGTGTCTCCTTTACCTCCTCCAAGGTAATTCCCAGCCATCCCCGCCCTTTCCCATTCACAACATGGATGCTCAGCCCTATCTTGGTGCAGGGAGTCAGTTATCGCCCTCAGGTTTATTATCTTTTCTCTGTCTCCTGTCCACCTACTCTCAACACTTATCCTCAGCATTCCTTTCAGGCCAGTTGGTTCCTTCTTTTGTCCATACCCCCCACCTAGACTCCCTTTCAGATTGTCCTCTACCTCAGCTCCCCCACCCCCCCACTATCAGTCGTGAAGGTCTGCCAGAAATAGGAAGATCTGTAATCCATTGCTCAAAGAGATGGGACTTCCTAGTCATCCCCTCCTGGTGCGCTGGACCATCCCAGCCCAAGTGGTTGTGGGTCTTTCCTGCACTGCAGAAACCCGTCCTTTATCCACCTTCGTTCATCCACAGCAGGACATTACACCTGGAGTTGAGCTTTTCCGGGTGCTTATGAGACTAAATCAAGATCCAGAGAAGGCAGGGGACCTTGATCTTGAGAGTTATCTGAGAATGAAGACATGCAGGCTTTTTTTTTCTTCATTCAAGTTCAGGTGCTCTTTTTTTTTCTTCCAGATTTATTGGGATATGATTGACATGTAGCACTGTGTAAGCTTAAGGCCTACAGCATAGTGATTTGACTGAACATATCTCATAAATTGATTAGTAAGTGTAGTGAACATCTATTATCTCCTACACATACAAAACTGAAGAAATAGAAAAAAATACATCCTGTTTTCCTTGTGATGAGAACTCTTAGGATTTACTCATGTAACAGCTTTCATACACAACATATGGTAGTATTAATTAGGTTTATTGCATACTGCATCCCTAGTACAGGCTACTCTTGCATACAGGAAGTCTTTCTTGGGATCTGCCCACATTCTCTTAGATCACTTTATCCACTCTGCTTGTATTTCAGCTCTTGCCCTATAGGGGCTATGTTTTTACCAAGGAAACAGTCATGGTTAAGAGCACAGACTCTGGAGCCAAGTTGTTGTATTCAACCGTTGACTACACCCCGCTTACTAGCTTACTGGCAATTTCCCTCCATGTGTCTTGCTTTCCATTAATAGTTCCAGAATCAAATATGGAGTTAATAGAAACGTGCTAATGGCCAACGTGTGGCCATCAACAGTACTTATTTCTTAGTATTGTTTTGAGGATTAAATGAATTAATCCAGGTCAGGTGCCCATGGACTAGTGCCTGAAACAGAGTAAGGTGTTACATAAGGGATTCATTGTTATTATTAAGGTGGATGTGTTTTATCTCCAGTGCCCAACAGTAGTGCTTCTAAAGGTCTTTTAAGTAAGAAGTAAGGACTGACTCCTCCCTGTTGAGTACTCAGAGGTGGGATTGGGGGAGACCATTGGACAGGCCACTGGCAGCAAGGGGGCACAGTCATCCCCCAGTCTTCTCTTTGTCAGAAGACCTTCTAGATTATAACTGGTACACTAGGTAGAATATTTTTCTTTCTTTCTTTCTTTTTTTTTTTTTTTTAGTATTTTTCTTTAAATAAACTTTATATTTTGGAATAATTGTAGATTGACCACAAAGCAGCAAAGACAATATAGAGAGTTCCCAAGGAGCCCCTCACACAGTCTCCCCACTGTGGGCATCTTGTGTTATACTGGTGTGTTTGTCACAACTCGGGAGGCAATGCCAGTCTTTCTGTGACCTACCCCCTCACCCACCCTATCTTCTGATTTCACCTGTTGTTCCCTAACCCCTTCCATTGTTTCAGGATCCCCCCAGGATGCCAAGTTACTCTTAGTTTTCACGTCTCCTCAGCAACCTCTGGTCTGTAGAGGCTTTTCAGACTTTTCTTGTCTCCTGTGACCTTGATGTTTTTGATGAGTGCAGGTTGGGTATTCTGTGGACTCTTCCTCTGTTTGGTTTTGTCTCATAGACTGGGACTGGAGAAGGAAATTGCAACCCCCTCCAGTATTCTTGCCTAGAGAATCCTGTGGATGGACGAGCCTGATGGGCTGCTGTCCATAGGGTTGCACAGAGTCGGACACGACTGACGCACCTTAGCATTAACATACCCGACTCTTTGTGACCCTATGGACTGTAGTCCGTCAGGCTCTTCTGTCCATGAGATTGTCCAGGCAAGAAAATTGGGGCAGGTTGCCACGTTCTCCTCCAGGGGATCTTCCTGATCCAGGGATCAAACCTGTGTCTCCTGCAATGCAGGCAGATTCTTTACCGTTGAGCTACCAGGGAAGCCCACATGCCTCTGTGTGTGTGTGTGTGTGTGTGTGTGTGTGTGTGTGAAAGTAAACCTCTGTGTGTGTGTGTGTGTGTGTGTGTGTGTGTGTGTGTGTGAAAGTAAACCTGCAGGATTGTTGAAACTTTTCTGAGTGAGGAGGCCTAGGGGACACCTGGACCCTTGCAGGGGCATCAGGATCACAGAAGTGACTTGGCAGTAGGGAGAAGGGATGAAATCTCCGGAGTGCAATAGCCCCTTTCATCTTCAGTGAAACAGACAAGAGAAAGCAGGGTCATTTCCCTCCACGGAAAGTGCAGGCGTATGAGTTGACTGAGCACACACACATGCAGCTGCCCCTGGAGACTGACCGTGGTGTAAAAGGCCTCTCAGTGGATCCATTTGACGCCCCACCACCTCCCCCACTGCCCACAGCCTGGACAGGCTTGCTGGTATTGATAAAACCCCCTTAGGATCTGATCTTGCCTAGTCTGAATGACTCTAATGCCAGTGACTCAACCTCCTTGCTAGGCAGTTTATTCCACTGCCTAACTGCATTAAGGTTCGGAAATGGGCTTTTTCCTCTCCCTAGATTCTTTCTATTTTTAGACACGAAGACCCCAGGCTTTCCTCCTCTTCTCTCTCTCTGTCTCCCTCTCTTACGCCAGGTCACTGAGGCCTGCAGTAATAACAGTCCACATTCCTACTCACATAGAGAACCCCAGCATTTGCTTTGAAGCCTCAAAATGTCATGACCGTGCTGCAGTTTGAATACCATAAATGGCCCACTCCTCACCCCCCGCTCCACCACCAAGATTTCCTGTTCTTTGACTTAATATGGGCTTCAGCTGCTGCCTATCAGGGTAGCCCCTTCCATCTTTTCTTTTGACTTTGCTGTACAATCTCCCCTGCAAAGACCATCTCCACTACCCAGACCCTGCAGAAAACCTGCCAAACTCCCCACCCCATCCCAATCACCCCCTTGGAAGCTTCGAG
Source organism: Muntiacus reevesi (assembly GCF_963930625.1). NCBI lineage: Eukaryota > Metazoa > Chordata > Mammalia > Artiodactyla > Cervidae > Muntiacus > Muntiacus reevesi. Next base: position 142,850,943 of record NC_089271.1, on the reverse strand, counting down.
ACTAGAACATCGTGCACTAAAATAAAACCCACACCACTGTGCAGCTCCCCATCCCCAGCAGCCCAGTAAGTCGGAGTAGTACAGTTAAATGGATGAAAAACACTGTCATGGGCAAGACATCCCAGCAATCTTACTCCACAAGTATGGTCTCAGGATTTACTTGCATCCTGTGTTATACTACATGCCATGGAAAACTGAAGACTGTGGCATGGGCTTTGCCCTTAGGACACTTGTTCTCAACTACTTCTGGGGAAAAACAAGGAAATTCCAGGTGAAACACCTTTTTTGCTCAACCAACAAATATTCAGTGAGTATCACCAATGTGTCTCACTATGTTTTAGGCACAGGAGACACAGTGGTGAACAGGAGAGATGAAATCTCATTCCTCGTGGTGCATACATTTCAGTGGGAACATGTTTGTTTTTTTTTAACTTTTTATTTTGTATTGTGTGCTAAGTTGCTTCAGTCATGTCTAACTCTGTGACCCCATGGACTGTATCCTCTATTCATGGAATTCTCCAGGCAAGAATACTGGAGTGGGTAGCCATTCTCTTCTTCAGGGGATCTTACCAACCCAGGGATCAAACCTGGGTCTCCTGCATTGCAGGCATATTCTTCTTTACCATCTGAGCCACCAGGGAAGCCCACTGTGTATTGGAGTATAGTTGATTAACTATGTTTCAGGTGGACAGCAAAGGGACTCAGTCATACATATGCATGTATCCATTCTCCCCCAAACTTCCCTCCAGTCCAGGCTGCCACATAACATTGAGCAGAGTTCATGTGCTATATGGGAACATTTTGAAAGCAAACAAATAAGCATGAACTACTTGTATCAGTGAGTGCCAGGAAGGAAATTAACAAGGGACAGGGATGGAGAGTAACAGGAAAGGCATTTTTGCAGAGGTTATGTTCAAGCTCAGAATGGAATAGCTTGAGCACAGTCCATGCTGTGTGCCTCACACAGAGACTTCCTACCAGCAGAACAAAGTGGGGAGGGCTTTCAGGAGGAGATGGGGTTTGGCTGGGTGACATGCTTGGCACAGAGCATTGACCACTGAGAGCTGCACTTTCATTCAGGTAGAACATTCCTAATCTTCTTGGAATCTGAGAGAGGAAGGGTCTTCAGGTATTTTCCAGATGATCTGAGTATAAAACCCTTTCTATGTCACACCTAGTAGTTTCCAGCTAGAAAGATTGAGGCTTTCCAGGTAAGACAAAATCAGGAAGATAGCTTATCAGTGGGGGGAAATCAGGATTCATTGCAGCTAAAAGTAGAAGTTACATCGTGGAGAATAGAAAAAGATATGTGGACTGGGGCCAAATTATGGTAAAGGTTGTGAAGAGGACTTTGGACTTGATCCAATAAGCAGTGGGTAGTTGCTGTCAGTTTTTGAGCAAGGTAAATAGCTGTGAAAAGAAGGGAAGTGAAAAGCAAAGGAGAACAGGAAAGATATACCCATTTGAATGCAGAGTTCCAAAGAATAGCAAGGAGAGATAAGAAAACCTTCCTCATCTATCAATGCAGAGAAACAGAGGAAAACAGTAGAATGGGAAAGACTAGAGATCTCTTCAAGAAAATTAGAGATACCAAGGGAACATTTCATGCAAAGATGGACACGATAAAGGACAGAAATGGTAGGGATCTAACAGAAGCAGAAGATATTAAGAAGATGTGGCAAGAATACACAGAAGAACTATACAAAAAAGATCTTCGCGACCCAGATAATCACGATGGTGTAATCACTCACCTAGAGCCAGACATCCTGGGATGTGAAGTCAAGTGGGCCTTAGGAAGCATCACTATGAGCAAAGCTAATGGAGGTGATAGAATTCCAGTTGAGCTATTTCAAACCTTAAAAGATGATGCTGTGAAAGTGCTGCACTCAATATGCCAGCAAATTTGGAAAACTCAGCAGTGGCCACAGGACTGGAAAAGGTCAGTTTTCATTCCAATCCCAAAGAAAGGCAGTGCCTAAGAATGCTCAAACTACCACACAATTGCACTCATCTCACATGCTAGTAAAGTAATGCTCAAAATTCTCCAAGCCAGGCTTCAGCAATATGTGAACCGAGAACTTCCAGATGTTCAAGCTGGTTTTAGAAAAGGCAGAGGAACCAGAGTTCAAATTGCCAACATCCAATGGATCATCGAAAAAGCAAGAGAGTTCCAGAAAAGCATCTATTTTCTTATTGGCTATGCCAAAGCCTTTGACTGTGTGGATCACAACAAACTGTGGAAAATTCTGAAAGAGATGGGAATACCAGACCACCTGACCTGCCTCTTGAGAAACCTGTATGCAGGTCGGGAACCAACAGTTAGAACTGGACATGGAACAACAGACTGGTTCCAGTAGGAAAAAGAGTACGTCAAGGCTGTATATTGTCACCCTGCTTATTTAACTTATATGCAGATTACATCATGAGAAATGCTGGGCTGGAGGAAACACAGGCTGGAATCAAGATTGCCGGAAGAAATATCAATAGCCTCAGATATGCAGATGACACCACCCTTGTGGCAGAAAGTGAAGAAGAACTAAATAGCCTCTTGATGAAAGTGAAAGAGGGGAGTGAAAAAGTTGGCTTAAAGCTCAACATTCAGAAAACTAAGATCATGGCATCCAGTCCCATCACTGCATGGCAATTAGACGGGGAAACAGTGGCTGACTCTATTTTTCTGGGCTCCAAAATCACTGCAGATGGTGACTGCAGCCATGAAATTAAAAGACACTTACTCCTTGGAAGGAAAGTTATGACCAACATAGACAGCATATTGAAAAGCAGAGACATAACTTTGTCAACACAGGTCCGTCTAGTCAAGACTATGGTTTTTCCAGTAGTCCTGTATGGATGTGAGAGCTGGACTATAAAGAAAGCTGAGTGCCGAAGAATTGATGCTTTTGAACTGTGGTGCTAGAGAAGACTCTTGAGAGTCCCTTGGACTGCAAGGAGATCCAACCAGTCCATCCTAAAGGAGATCAGTCCTGAATATTCATTGGAAGGACCGATGTTGAAGCTGAAACTCCAATTCTTTGGCCACCTGATGTGAAGAGCTGACTCATTTGAAAAGACCCTGATGCTGGGAGAAATTGAGGGCAGGAGGAGAAGGGGACAACAGAAGATGAGATGGCTGAATGGCATCACTGACTCGATGGACGTGGGTTTGGGTAAACTCCGGGAGTTGGTGATGGACAGGGAGGCGTGGCGTGCTGCGGTTCATGGGGTTGCAAAGAGTCGGACACAACTGAGTGATTGAACTGAACTGAACTGAATGAAACAAAGACAGAAGGAAAGAAAGGAAAGGTCCTGACAACTTGGAGTAACCAGAATCCATCCTTCTACCCAGTACACGTGGGCTCCCTTAGGGCACATGGTTATGACCCTGGGCTCATATCTCTGCTCTGCCACTTACTGACTTTGAACTTGGGTAAGTTACTTACCTTCTCTATGCCTCAGTTTCCTCCTCTGTAGAATGGGGTTATTGTGAGGATTAAAGGAATTAATCATTATGAAGTGCTTAGACTTTTTAAAAGATAGAATTGTAGTTGATGTATGATTTAAGTTACATGTATATAATATAGTGAATCACAATTTCTAAAGATCATACTCCATTTATGGTTATTATAAGATATTGGCTATATTCCTGTGTTGTACAATATATGAAGTGCTTAGAGTTTAGCTACTGTTTTCCAAGGACGAGACTGGTATGAAAAGGTTAAGTGTGGATATTGCCATGAACCTTGAGTTATTCTGGTCACAATTTGATCAGCCCTGCATTGCCTGGGCTCAGGGCCCAATGTATACAAAGTAATTGTGGGACTTCTTCCCCAGTAATCTTTTCCATTAGCCTCCTACCAGTAGCTAAAACCACCACTGTTCTTTAGTGGTGAGTTAGAGGCTCAAGCAATTTTTAAAATACTTTTTAAAATTAATTAGTTTATTTACTTTTGGCTGTGCTGGGTCTTTGTTCCTGCAATGAGCTTCCTGTAATTGAGGCGAGTGGGGGCTACTCTAGTTGCAGTGTGCAGGCTTCTCATTGCAGTGGCTTCTCTTGTTGCAGAGCATGGCGTCCAGAGCACGGGTTAGTTGTGGTGCACGGGCTTAGTTGCTCCTCAGCGTGTGGAATCAGCTCGGACCAGGGATTAAACCCATGTCCCCTATGCTGTCAGGCAGATTCTTATCCACTGTATTACCAAGGAAGTCCCTCAAGCATTTTAAAGTAAGCTAGGGTTTCTTTTTGTCTGGCTGTTAAAGAAAATCAAAACATTAGCTCATTGGCCATTGTTACCTGGAATAAAGCAGAGCTTTGAAGGAATGGGATACAAGATGGTATATTAGTTATCTATTGCTGCTAACAAATGACCCCCAAATGGAGCCATTTAAAACAACAAAGTGATCATCTTATCGTTTCTGTGGGTCGGGAATCTGGCAGCATCTTGGCTTGGTGGTTCCAGCTCAAAGCCACTCAGGAGGTTTCGGTCAGGCCATGGGTCAGGGTTGTGGTACTCAAAGACTCCACTGGGGCTGGAGAATCTGCCGAACTCACTCATGTGGCTGTTGGCAGACTTCGAGTTTTAGTTCCTTGCCACCCCTCTTGGCCTCTCCATTAGGTGGCTCACAACATGGCAGCTTGATTCTTCCAGTACAATTGATCAGAGAAGCAAGTACATGACCAGGGGTAGGCCAGTCCAAGGCAGAGGCCACAGTCTTTTGATAACCTTATCACTGAAGTTACATCCTATCACTTTTGCCATATTCTGTTCATTACATGTGAGTCCTGAGGTCTAGCCCAAGCTCAGGGTAAGTGTATATACAGAATGTAAGTATCAGAAAGTGGAAATTATTTTGGCCATTGTAGAGGTAGTGTACCATAAATGGATGAGGATTGATGGTAGGTGATAAAAAGGCCTCAGTGAAGTGGAAACTTGGAACATCCTGGCCAATTCAGGGTCAGCATAAAATAGTTACTGGACTTAGTGGTGGCCAGAAATATTGCATACCAAAGGGACAAAGGGAGGAGCAAAAAGGTAGCCTAGGTGGTAGCTAGGAGGTATTTGATCCACAACTGGGGTTGCCAAATGTCCTGGGACCCTCTGCTCCAGGCCCAAATGTGTCCAGTGGTATCAGTGCCCCTGCCCTTGCCCACCAGGCTCACCCTATGGGTGTGGCCAGGGAGAGAAGAGGGAGCTGGGACAAGGTCCAGGAAGCCCAGTGGCAGCCGAAGCAAGAGAGGGGAATGCAGGTTCAGCAACTGCATTTGTTTGCAGTGGGGAAAATTGTTAATTTTAGCCTCACACAAGGGGCTGAAGCAGGAGGGTTTGTCATTTCTGCTGAGCTAGCCCTTGGATGCCTCCCACAGGCCACTGCAGCCGTGTCAGCTTCAACCCGCTGTTTGCAGGGTGGTGAGCTTGGCTAACAGTGAAGAAGAGCTACATGGATTGTGGGCTCCCTTGGGTGTGATGGGTCTGGGCCTTGGGTAGGAGGGCTCAGCCAGTAGTGCTGCATGTAACAACTATCTGCCAGTGCCTCCTCCTCCGTTTTTGCTCCTGTGTTCTCATCCTGGCTCTACCACTTGCTGATTTCTTGACCTAGGGCAAGTCTTTTCATTTCTCAGTGCCTCCATTTCCTCCTCTGCAAAATGGAGATAAATTGTCCCCAGCTTGCAGGGTTGTTGTGAGATATTGTGAGCTCCTGTAGGGAAAGTACCAGTAAATGGTAGCTGCTATTACTTATATACCTGGCTCTGACCCAGGGCACCCAGCCCAAATGAGGCAGATCCCTCACAACACAGGACACCACTTCCCAACCCAATCAGAAAACCTCTCTGAGTGTAAGTGTCTTCTTCTCGGTCAGGGCCTTACATGGATTTCTGTGGATTAGGCACACTAATAATCGCCATTTCACATAGGAGGAAACTGAGGCTCAGAGAGGTGAAGTGACTTGCTCAGGGGTGCACAGCTAATAACAGGTAGCAGAGTTGGGACCATAATCCAAGTCATAGTCCCAAATCTGCCCTTTTTCTATCCTACCCACAGTTTGTTGGCCCTTAGCCCAATTTCAGGACGTGATGGGGATAGACAGCCAGACAAAGGAAGGCTTGGGGTCCAGATCATACAACCTTTTGGAGCCCCACAAACTTGACTTTGCAGTTTCTACTCCATCTCCACATGCCTAAGCCAGGAGTAGAGGTTCTCATTTGTGTAACAACACTGTCCCACCCCCACCCCCAAAATACACACACACTTTTCTACCAAATAGCTAATTTTCTTTCAAACACATTCTGAGATGAAGAAACAGGAAAGCGAATGCGGATGTGTTTTGAGGACCTGTTCGAAATGCTAAGCTCCAAGAGCACAGTCATCGTCACAGAGAGATGCACTCCCCTCATCCCTCCCCTCGTTACCAAGGGAAACCTCGGTCCCTGCGGTAGGGCCCTGGGTAAGCTCAGGGTAGACTCCTCCTCTCTATCTGCACTCCTGCAAAGAGGGAAGTGCTGGAAACCTTTGGCGCTTGAGGCAAGGAATTCAGAATGGAGAAGATTCCAGAATTGAGGCTTGGTCTGGAGAGAGAGGGAGGCAAGGTGAGGAATATGCAGATCAGAGAGGTCAAAAGAGGATAGAGAAGAGAAAGAACAAGGATTGAAAGAATGGCTAAGGGAAAGGGAAGAGAAAATCAAGAAAGAGTGGAGTGTGAGAGATGTGAGGAATGGAGGAAAGTTAAGGAAGGGAGTTGTAAAATGCAGAGAAATCCTCAAAGAGTGGCCTCCGCAATTGTCATACAGGAGGGGCAACAGTATCATGGGTAGAGAGCTGAGGAGCCTTGTCTGGAAGCTGCCTTTACACATGATTTTCATTTAGGGTACATATTGTTGGGGGGTAGCTTTCAGGGGGCAGATGTTATTAGAGATTGATGAGAAAGAGTGGTTTCTCCCCCAGCCACCCATTGACCCTGCTGCCACTAATGAGCAGCATTTGTAAAGTGCCTCCTATGTGCACATGAGATTGAAGAAAATCAAGTAGCAGGAAGTAAAGAAAAGGGGGGGAAAAAGCAGAAGGGTCTGTCTACAGAAGCTATGTGTGCATTGCTAAATCGCTTCAGTTGTCCAACTCTTTGTAATCCTATGGAATATAGCCCACCAGGCTCCTCTGTTCATGAGATTTCACAGGCAAGGATGCTGGACTGGGTTGCTATCTTCTCCTCCAGGGGATCTTCCCAACCCAGGGATGGAACCCCTGTCTCTTATGTTTCCTGCATTGGCAGGCAGGTTATTTACCACTAGCGCCACCCTGGAAGCCCCTAAGAAGGCTGCAACAGGTTAAACTGTCGTGAAGGGGATAGAGGGCAGGGGTGCTGATAGAGGCTTTCTGCTCAGCAGTTGGAGGAGGACAAGTTGACTAAATCAAGGCCTGATACAGGAGACTCCCCAAAGAGGATGGGTGTATATTCCAGATCAGGCCCACCTCCACCAACAGTAGGGCTAGCTCTGAGTTTACAGTAAGGACACCAAATGTTACTGAATCTCTCTCTCTCTCTCTCTCTCTCTCTCTCTCTCTCTATATATATATATATATATATATATATATATATATATATATATATATTTACCCTCACACACACACACACACATACACACACACATATCTGTGTGTGCTTCTAGAGAGGAACATTTCCTCTCCCTGTACACAGACGCATTGCACACCCATGGATAACACACAGAGTGTATGAAAGGGATTATGCGCCCTGTCTGCTATCCAGGAGACAGAGGATCTTTCCTTGGCCTGTGAAGGCTGTTTCATCTCAGCTCTCTTTCCCCCTGAGCTCTGTTAAGTGTCTGCTCTGCTCTGTGGAAGAGGGGCCCCAGCTGGGAATGTGTTTTTGTTTTCTGCAGTTCCTTTTTCCTCTGCCCCAACCTTAGCCTGAGCTGCTATTTCCTCAACAACATCCAAAGGGGGAAGCAGCCATTGGTTTGAGAAGAATCTCTGAGCCAATGAGATGTCAGCTCAGCCATTGTTTCCAGATGCCTAAAAGAGAATTATCCAAAGAAGAAGCGAAACCTCTGTTGACCAGAATATTTGAGAATGGACAGATAATAATGCAGTTTTCTGATGGATTGGGCATTTTTATTTCGATTCATTGTTGACATCCTCTCTAAAGTCTGAGGCCCGTTTCTTGCCTTGTTTTAAGGCTCAGTGAACTGGATTCTGTTTGATGACCAAGGACTTTGCTTTCTAAATATCAGCCCCAGTGTTTGGGGTCACAGGAAGATAGTATAGTATATCAGTCAGACACTGATTTCTAGAAGTCAGAGGATGTGGGTTCTACTTCCAACGTAGCCACACACTAGCAGTGTGACTTTGGTCTGTAGCTTATCCTTTTAGAGCCTTCATTTCCTCATCTCTCAAATGAAGTTTTGTTGTTTTTATAGGATGGAGAAAATATAGGTGAAAATCCTGAATCCAGATTATGTCCTGAAAATTACTTACTTGAATCTTTCCTTCATGCTGGCTTTATTTCATTATCCTTTGCCTCTTTTTCCAAACAGCCAAGTGAAGAAAAAACGTATATGATCCACTGATGAATCGGAAGATTGGTCTTTTGTTGACTGAAATGTCACCTTTTCTCCCATTTTTTAACCCCTGAAGATACACACTGTATCCACCACACACCATTTGAATCCCTTAGCTTCCAGTTCAGTCGCAAGCACCTACCTGATGCTTAGTCATCTTTGACAGTGGTGCCTTGTTGATGCCTTCATCCCTCCACCACTGGCCAAGCTGCAGGTTCAGACAGGATCCCTGCTTTGAGATCTGGACAAACATAGGGCTTGGCATTCAGTGAGAGCTTAACATATGGTAGTTGCGGGGAGCCGGCCTGCTCAAGGCCCAAATAGGCCCTGGGAAAAGGCCTTGAAGGGGGCCATTCCCTGTCCCGTCACCCCATGATAAAGTAGTAAAATATTTGCTGGGCCTCCTTTGTTCTTCCTTGAGAAAAACGTAGTAGTGACCTTCACTTAGTAGTTTATTTTGGGAATGCCAAAAACAAGATGTAAGCTTCTGCAATCACTTAAAACAAAGAATTGTATTGATCTGACAGACACCAGATGGCATTTTTTATGAATTATGTTTTCTGCTTGTACTAGTATAAAGGTAGCTGTTCTACTCAATAAAATAGCTGACTTGCCTAAAGAGCATTCAGCCCTCTCGACCCCATCCTTTACTATCATCTTTTTTTTTTCTCAGGCTTCCGTGTGGTTGCGGTCGGGACTTGTTCATTTTGCCGGCTGGTCCCGGCAGGTAGTTACTGGTCCTAGCATCATTCTTCTTTGGGGGCTCCCTAAAAACTGGAGAAGACAGTAGGAATAAACATGGAATCACCAGTTCCATTGGGACTGCTAGAATTGTATGTGTAGTCATAGCAAGGAGAATAGCAGAGCTGAAAGAGACTTTACAGATGAGGAAACAAGATCAGAGGCAGTACACTGGTGGAAAATCTAAGTACCATCCCTTCAGAGCAGATAGGGGGAAAGGAAGACAGAGAGGCAAAAGCTGAAGACGGTTGTGGTCTGGGTTCCATCTCCTCCCTGGTCCTTTCCCATCTGCCTGTTAGCTGGGACTACTTCACCTGCTTAGGCCAAGGGTTGAGGATAAAGGAGGGACTGGCCTCTGGGGAAGGAACCCAGGCCTAGGTTACCTGGGAGAATTTGGGGTCTTGAGAGTGGAGAGCAGGGATGAACAGGGGCACCCAGGCTAGAAAGACAACCAGAGGGCATCAAGCCAAGGATGGGGGCAGGAGGTGGTAGGGGTGGCATACACATGTCACTCCTTAAAGACATCCAGCCTCCTACCCAGTTTTGCCCAAGGATACTGGAGGTGTAGGGTGCTGGCTTTGTCCCAGGGAATCCCTTTGGGGCCCCAGGAAAGAGGAAGAGCTAGCTGAGTGCCCAAGGCTCTTGGCATCCTAGCCTGGTGATTCTACAGACAGAGCTGAGTGGGGGTGAGGGCAGCACCTATTGCAGAGAGAACAGTGGGGAGAGAGGCCAGGCAACCAGCTCACCCAGGATAGGACTGTCACATAGAAATATTCCCATCTGGATGGTTCTAGAGAAGCAAGTCTGGGTAATGATAAACTATGAATTTTATGCATGAGCTGAACATTGAAAAACCTCAGCCCCAAGCTCCCGGCTAGCATCTGAGCCAAATCCCACTCGCACAGCATTTAATCAGCTTCCTGACAGATCCCAGTAAAAGAGAGATGAATTTACGAGATTGATTAGCTAATACCCAAGTGTTATGCTTACTCCGTGATCCAAGAGCACCAGGCTGGGGCCTCCAGACATTCTGCCGCTCAGATTCTGCAGCTGCTGTGATGGCAGTTGGGCCTGGGGGGCTGCCCCCAGAAGGGGACTGAGCTGGACTGTTCCTGCTCCCAGGCTCCCTCCCCAGCCTGGGATGCTAACCCCAATCCCCAACCTAAGATGGTTCTGGGCCTCGGGAAAGAGTTATTCTACTCTTGGTCCTCCATCTTCTATTATGGCCTCAGCTCGTTTATTGCCCATCTCCACCCTATGGCAAGGATGCTCTCTCAGTGTCTCTACTAATCCAAAGCATGCAAGTCCTTCAGATCCTCCTGGAGTCTCCCCTCCTCCAGGAAGCCCTCCCTGTTTATCAGGGCCCTCGGTGAGCTTTCCTGTCTCCTAACTCCAAAGGTTAAATACTGTCTAAACCACAAATACTCACAGACCGTGGTTAGAGCTAAACCAGAATGTAGCAAGTTCCATCCATTCCCACTTGTAAATCATAAATGTATTTAACCACAAAAGTCATGCATGCTCATTATAAGTCAAAAAAATCCAGAGAAGCTTCTAGAAAAAAATTATCCCCCTTTTCCCCTCCTCTAATCCCATCCCCTCAGAAAACCAATATTACCAGTCTCTTCATTCTGTCTCTACACAGAAAGACAGCTTCTCTACTCATACATAGCTTCTTCATTTTATCTGTAAGGAACCTGAGGCCCAGAGATGTGAGGCAACTTGTCCAAGATCACACAGCTAACTCGTGGCCAGGCTTGGAGTTAAGAACCCAGGTGTTCAAGTTCCCAGTTCCAAGGGCCAGAGCTGTTGTGAGTTAGTTGCCTCCTTAGAGAGTCTTCTTTCCCCAAGTGAATTGTAAACTCGACTGAGGGTAAAAACAAACAAAACAAGAAAACCCAAAAAAACTCTGTTGCATTTCCCACAACACCTAGCAGAGTTTCGAGCATCTGGTCCAGGGTGTTTACTAAATGTTTGTCTCCTCATTTTAAATCCTTTCTGAAACAAGACACAGTATAAATAAAGAAAAAAGAAAATGTTTGACTCAGTGCCTGGTTGTGCTAGACTGCAAAGCCAAGCTGTGCAATCATACCAAAGTTGATTGTTAAGATGGCTGGGAAAAAAGCAGCCAAAAACTCAAATGATTGGTGACTATGCACAGATATCTGAAGGCAGAGACAAATACGGACACCAAGGAGCTCAAATATTTGCACTGAGCTGAGAATATGGTTTGAGGAGAGATGGGAGCAGTACTAGAGGTGGGGAGGGAGGGCCCTAGACACCCCACTTTCTTTGGGACCTATTGCTTCCTGGGCCAGTGGCCATGTTGGTGGCCTGATAAAGGCCTCCTTGGCATGGCTTCTTTCATGTTTCAAGTCTCGAGAACCTACTTTATATGGCCTTTTTACTCCTTTGTGGAGTCAGTCGTGGGATTTGTACAGATTTATTTGATATATTTGTGGGGGAGTTTGTTGTTTGTTTGTTTGTTTGTTTTTTCAGGCTGCCCTGGGTCTTTGTTGCTGCACATGGGCTTTCTCTAGTTGCAGCGACTGGAATCTACTCTCTAGTTGTGGTGTGTGGGCTTCTCATTGTGGAGCTTCTTTTGTTGCAGAGCACAGATTCTAGAGTGTGGGCTCAGTAGTTGTGGTGCACAGGCTTAGTTGCTCTGAGGCATGTGAGATCTTCCCAGATAAGTGATCGAACCTGTGTCCCCAGCATTGGCAGGTAGGTTCTTTACCACTGAGCCACCAGAGAAGTCCGATTTGATATATTTGTTGATTGTTGATCAGGCGTAAGGGTAGAAGAGGCAGGACTGGAATGAAGGTTCTCACCCCAAGGAGTGTCTCGCTGCCTTGGGGCACTGGGGAGCAGGTGGGGAACGGCCTCTGGCACATCAGCTGATCTGGAGGTGGAACCTTTTGGAAAATCATAAACACTAATTGAATTTTAGAGCTGAAACAAATTTTTAAGATCGTCTAATAAGGTTATTAATGCCTCACATTTATCCAACACTCCATGGTTTATGAAATGACTGGATGTGACTCATTCCCCTCATTTTACATGTAGAACCCTTTGCTTATTTAAGAAGACCCTGACAACTGGATAGCAGATTGGTAATTGTCTTCAGTGTGAGAATGACTTTGTGATTATGTGGGAATATTCTCATTCTTAGGAGACGAATGATGAAGTATTTAGGGGCAATGCATCATGATGTTTGAAACTTTAAACTGATACAGCATTTCAAAAGATGTAAATAGGGGTTGGGGAATATGGGGTATTGTTTAATGGGTATAAAAATGGATGGTGGTGATGGTTGCACAGCAGTGTGAATGTACTTAAAATCATTGAATTGTACACTTAAAAATGATTAAAATGGTAAGCTTTACTGCAATAAAAATATGTATAAATATACACACAAAGATAAAGCAAAATGGCAAAAATATTAATAAATGTTGAATCTAGGTGATGAATATAAAGGTGGTTATCATATTGTGCTTAGGGCTGCTTTAGCAGCTCTCTGTAAATATTCATAATAGAACTTTTAATGTGAGTAGGCTTATTGAGAAATGGACACATGATTGTCAGAAGCAGCCAAAGATTGTACCAGAGAGGAGTCATGGGCCTCATGGGCACAGCGAAATTTGGAACACATGATGGAGAGGAGACAATGAATGAGTTGCTGTGTGGTTGGCCATTGTTAGTTAGTTGGCAGGTAAGATGGCAGTTTTCTACTCTGGATGTCATGTGGCATATGTGATAGGAAAGTTGTTATGTAGAGGGTTCCTAGATTGCAACATAACACAGCTCAGAGTTACAGGTATGTCAGGGGCTCTGAATTGCTCAGAGGCCAGCTGTCCAGTTTCTGCCTCACCCTTCCCTCTGGACCATGGGCATGCTTGTGAGTCTTCCCTGATTGATTGACACAGAGAAATAGAAGTTGCTGAAACCGTCATCAGTTCATTTTGGTTGGTTTTGTGCAACTCTTCACCACTCTTGAAATCTTATCAAAATATACATCCTCTAGGTGGGCATCAGAATGGCTTGCTGAAAGTTAATCCATAATGGCTTGGTGGTCCAAGGTTTGGTGAGAGGAGAAGTCAAAAGGAAAGACTTGTGATTTAGTCACACAGCCCTACCTTCATGTATTCTGTCAGCCATTTGAACCTTTGCTGATTAGAGAGAAGGATCTAGAAGGATCTAGTGCTGGGGAACCTTCCAGATGTTCTTGCCTGGAGTATGAAGGTGCCGTCCATCTCACTGCTGGCAGGGCTTAAGGGTCAGTTCAGAACTCAACAAAGAGAGCCATTAGGATGGGGTCTGGTCCTCCCAAGCACAGGACAAACTGTAATTTGTTGTTGTTGTTTTATTATTTATTTGGCTGCACCGGGTCTTAGTTGCAGCAAAAGGGACCTTTAGTTGAGGCATGTGGGATCTAGTTCCTTGACCAGGGATGGAACCCATGCCCCCTGGATCAGGAGCATAGAGTTTTAACCACTGGAGCACCAGGGAAGTCCTGACAAGCTGTAATTTGTAAGGGTCACATCGTCCCCACTGTTGCTTTGTTTGACCCACTCACTTCAGCCCCACCAGGGCCTCACCCCTCCTCAGCATACAAGGATAGAAGGTCTTCTGACTGCCCCTCTCAAGGCACAAAGGAAAGGGACAGGGACTTAATTTGCATTTTCCCTTGGCCAGCATTTGCCTGGTGTCTACATTAATCACCATAATGGATAAATGCCACCAAGAGAATGGAGCAAGCCAGGGAGAGAAAGAACGATAGAGAGACAGAGAGAAAGCGCTTGAGCAAGCAATGGGGCCTAGTGGCAGGGGAGCAAAGTGGTCTGGAAAAGAGCTGGCCAGAGTGAATCCTCGGTGAGCTCTCACTTCAGCCTCTGGAAAATTGGATTCCCTTCCACGTCATGTTTGATGGCCATGTTCCAAAGTCATGGAGACTGAAGCTGCAAGAAATCAGGCTGTGAGCAGGGCCTGATGCAGTGCCGTCATAACAAATGAACGCGGGTGGGAGATTGGACAGAGCAGGATCGGCTAGAATGCTAGAGATGATAGATGAACTCAGTTTCCTTCCGAACAGTACACAGAAGGAACCTGAGACTCAGTGAGGGGAAGGGACTTACCCAAGACCACCCCGCTAATTAATTAGTCCAGCCACTGAATCCTATTCCAGTCTGCTGTGTATAAATCATAACACACGTTCTGGCAGGCAAAACCTGCATGAGCTGAGAGTTCTTTATTCTCTCAAACATCTCTGCGAGGTGTTGGAAGAGGCCCGCCCCTCCTCCCTTCCTGTCTTACCCAGCGAGGCGGCCATACTCTGGAGTCAGGCCAAGCTCCAGTAGGTCCTTGCTCTGTCTTCAGCCCGCTCCCCCTCCCATGCCTTTGTCAGCAGAGACTTACCGGAAAGGCCACTCTGGAATGAAGGTAATGTCAGTGAAGTGCTCGTTAGCAGGTAGCCGCTGGCTGACTACAGGCTCGGCTATCTCCCTTGGTCCCAGGTTGAGGCCCTTGATCTCTGCTGTACCTGGCCCAACTTTTACCTTCAACTCTGAGCACAGGGTTGACCAGATTCTGCCCTGGGGCTCATATTTTTTCCCACCCCAGCTTTCAGGAAGATCCCCTAAAGAAGGGAATAGCTACCCATTCCAGTATTCTTGACTGGAGAATCCCATGGACAGAGGAGCCTGGTGGGCTACAGTCCATGGGGTCACAAAGAGCTGGACATGACTGAGCGACTAACACTTTCACTTTCACCAGCTTCTGGAGCCACAGGACCCTCTGCTGAGTTGCTGGAGAGGAGGGGCCAGGAAGCAAACCTTGTGACAGGAAGTGGGACAGGCTTTTCAGAGTTACAGACCCTCCGAACAGGAAAGGACCTTGATCTGCCTCCATTGTATAGATAAGGGAACTGAGGAGCATTGTTGCAATTTAGGTTCCACTTGAGAGCAGAGCAAGAGGGAATAGGGTCCCCAGGGAGTTGGCTTGCATGCCAACACTTTTGGGCAGGTAGGTTATGTGGAGGGCTCTGGGGGTGGGGAATGCAAGGGAGAGGTTGGTAAATGAAAAAGACATGTGTATTGCACAACAGTATGAATGTACTCAGTGCCACTGAGCTGGACACTTAAAATGATTAAGATGATAAATTTGATGTTATATATTTGTTGTTGTTGTTGTTTAGTATCTAAGTCGTGTCCGACTCTTTGTGATCCCCATGGACTGTAGCCCACCAGGCTCCTCTGTCCATGGGATTTCCCCAGCGAAAAATATTGGAGTGAGTTGCCCTTTCCTTCTCCAGGGGATCTTCCCCATCCAGGGATTGAACCTGCATCTCCTTCATTGGCAGGCAGCTTCTTTACCACTGAGCCAACAGGAAAGCCTGATGTTATGTATACTTTACCACAATTTAAAAAATAAAATAATTCCTAAATAAGTGTTGGTATTGAATAAATATAGGTTTTTGTGGGTGTGTATTGCATTAAAAATATTGACCCTAAAGAAGATGTGGTACATATATACAATGGAATATTACTCAGAAATTAAAAAGAATGAAATGAAATAACACCATTTGCAGCAACATGGATTGACCTAGAGAGTGTCATACTGAGTGAAATAAGTCAGACAGAGAAGGAGAAATATCATATGACATCCCTTATATGTGGTAACCCTGCCAGGTTCACCATTGTCCCTGTCCATAGGCCCATCCCTTTCCTTCTAACCCACTGAGAATGGGATGCAGGAAGGCTTTCAGCAGCTCAATCTTCATGCACCTCAATAAGAGGGAGAAGGGGAGTTATTTGTTACAGTCTGGGTTGCCATGTACAGTTGTGCAGGTTGTGAACTGCATAAAGGTGATTATTAGACAAAATAAGTCGAGGAGGAAATCCCGCTCATGCTCTGCTCCCCACATCATGTGTGCTCCTGGAGGGCTGAGTCTACCTGGATAAAGGGGTACATTTTTCATTTGACAAAGCCATATGTTCATGGGGCTGTATTTACCCAGAGGAAGTAGCTTTTTCTAAGCTTTATACACAAAGGTACTGAATAGACTACTTGTGGTTCTGGCTGCCATCAGCCATGGGCTCCTGTGCTCCATGGTGACCCACCCTTAGGTTCCCAAGTTCCCCCCTGAGGCTCTTCTCCTCCCTGTGTACCCCCTGGTCCCAGGCTTTTTGTTCTTGCCAGCCACCTTCAGAGCCCGAGGGTGGGAGATCTAGTGAGGCAGGTCTCTTAGGGCCGGGGCCTGCCTCAGGAACATTCCCAGATTTCTCAGCTCTTTCAGCCCTGCATTTTCTGCTCCTGTGCTCTGCCCACCTGTTTGGCTCAGCTACCACATCTTGGATGCCCGTTTCCTTCCTGCCAGTCTGGTGCCAACTGTTTGTCTGAATCGTGACTCTGACTGCTGTGTCCCCTGTTTTCTGTGCCCTGCCCTCCCAGCTGCCCCCATCCGGAATCAGTTGTTGCAGCCAGAACACACCCCTCACCTGTAGGGCCCTGATGCTGGGGCTGGTGGGGGTGAGGCTCGCCTCCGGCACACCAGCTCACTCTTGCTCCCTGCCTGCCTGCTGATCTAGACAGAGGCCTCCTGTTGGTGTTTTCCCCTGTGTGCGAGGTGGGCAAGGAGGACGAAGGTGGCCAGGGGCTCTCAGCTGGAGAGCTTTATCGTCTCCACATAATGCCTGTTCAGACTCCAGCAGATAATCTCCCTGTCCTCCCTGTGGCAGGTCCAGGAACAGGTAGAAACCTGCGTGGTTGGGGTTGGGATTGGGTGGGGAAGACAGCTTAGTCCTTAGGATCCAACAGCTCCTCATGATGCTTAAAGCGTCCCCTCCCCCACTTCCTGGAGGCCTAGGCCCAAGGCTCCCAAATGAGCTCCCTGGGACCTCTCAGAGACCAGGGGATTATGGGAACAGATGGGCCTGAAGCCCACTGCCCAAAGTGCTTCTGGGACAAAGAAAGGGGCCTCAGAAAGGGGTCTCAGAAAGGGGTCTTGGATCAGGACCAGCTTGGGGCCAGACCCCGGGGGTGGAGGAGGCAACAGGGAGGGAGCCCAGTTCCCTAAACCTCTCCACTCTGAGGAGAAGGCCAGCGTCCTCTCAGCTGAGCCCCTTCAAGTGAGGACCAACAAAAGCCCTTGAATCAAGAATGTGAATGGAACAGCTAAGCCTTTTCCCTCTCTGCCTCCTCCCTCCTTCTCCAAATCCCAGAGCTGAAAGGAGCCAGACAGTGGAAGAAGGGGCGGGGAAGGAAAGCAGAGGGCCTGCCATCAATCTCCTGCCCTGACAAGCTGCGTCATCGCTGGCTCCAGCTGGCTCTCCTGGGGCAATGGGGAGGGGAGCTGGGTGCGGGTCCCTGCCAAGAGGAGCAGGGGAATTGAGATGGGGCACAGGCAGGTGCTGGGGCTTAGAACCACAGGCCAGGGCAGAAGGATGGGGGCTTGGCCCAGGGTGCATAGAGACCCAGCAAGCCCGGGACCTTTAGGGAATGCACAAACCAGGGCAAGTTCAACTCTAGGTGGATACCAGCTGGACAGGGCGCCAGGCTTTGAAGAGTTCAACAGTAGTCCTGCTGCTGCCTCTCAGGGAAATCAAAGCTGCTGGTTTTCCCAGTGCCTGCTTCAGCACCATCCTCAACTTGCCAGACTTCTCAGAGTTCAGTCTGCTCCCCAGGTATGGGAGCAAATTCCCAAGGAGATGTTTCACTAATTGGGAAGGCTAAATATCTGGTCATACCAAGATGTAAGAGTTAGAATGGAGGGAATCCCAGATCAGTTTTCCCTTAGTCAGAAAGGGAAATGTCTGCTTCCTGGTTCTTCCTGGAAGAATGTTCCAATTTAGTCATGCCAACGGGCTTAGCCAACCAAGTAATTTGGTGAGGGGAAGGGAAAGTGGCAGGCACCCTGGGATGGAAGGACTCCTTGTGCCATGGAACTTGGGTTCCTCTGCTGCTAAGGCAGGTCTTGAGGGATCTGGTTTAGGTCTGGCTGGGTTCTTGAGGGGGTCTCAACTACAGGAACTGGTCAGTTGAGATTTTCTTTGCAGGGGTGGGAACCACAGGAACAGGGACACCAGACAGATGTGGGGCAGGGGAGCAGACAGAAAGATCGAGGCAGAGTAGAGAGTTCCCAAACAAGCATCTCCAGTCTTCGGAGAACGATCCTGGGCCAACTTAGATCCTTACTCCTGCTCAGATGTACTAGCTGTTTAAATTTTGTTCAATAATGTTAGAAATGAACATCCATTGGAAGGACTGATGATGAAGCTGAAGCTTGAATACTTTGGCCACCAATGCGAACAGCCAACTCACTGGAAGAGATTCTGATACTGGGAAAGATTGAAAGCAAGAGAAGGGGGTGACAGAGGAAGAGATGGTTGCATGGCTTCACCAACTCAATGGACATGAGTTTGAGCAAGCTCTGGGAGTTGGTGATGGACAGGGAAGCCTGGTGTGCTGCAGTCCATGGAGTCGCAAAGAGTCAGACCCGACTGAGTGACTGAACAGCAACAACAAATGTTAGAAAATATGCAGGTTCCTTCCCAGGTTTATTGGGCTTACTAGGTTTAAAGTAGATGTTTTTCTGGAACTCTCTTGCTTTTTCTATGATCCAGCAGATGTTGGCAATTTGACCTCTGGATGAGATGGTTGGATGGCATCACCGACTCAATGGACATGAGTTTGAGCAAGCTCTGAGAGTTGGTGATGGACAGGGAAGCCAGGCGTGCTGCAGTTCATCGGGTGTCAAAGAGTCGGACACAACTGAGCAACTGAACTGAACTAAACTGACTAGGTTTGAAAAAGCACTCAAGCTCTGTGTTTGATAAGACAGGAAGCCCAGTTCGGTGAAGGAAAGGGTCAGCAAATTAACAGGTTTCATTCTGATGTAGAGTTTGCAGCCTGTTCCATTTGAGCTCCTGCCTCTGAATCAGTCAGCCTGGGAAAAGCAGCTGTGAAGACAGGTCTCTGGTAGCCTCTGAGGCCCCAGGGTCTCCGGAAGCATCACCTTCTCTCAGACTCCCCCTGTGTGGAGGGCAGGAGTGCATGGAGGGAGGGACCTAGGGGAAGGAGGACTGTTCCTCCTTGACGCCATCGCGCTTAATGGTTTTCCCACTGAAAAGTGCTCATTTGTCACATTTAGCTTTGGGAGGTGTGACAGGATGATCCATCCCTCGGGCTTGGACCTATAAAAACTGGGGAATTGGCACCTGCAATCTGCCTTTCTCTGCCTGTCTTCCCCGGCGAAGGCTAAAGCGCCAATAAAATGCTGAGTCCTGCCATGTCCGTGATGGAGTGAGCTTTTAACAGGGTAGCTTGGCCTGTGGAGCTTATTTTCTTCAGAGCTGTAGCAAACAGTGAAGGGGTAAAGATCTAGAAGGGCTGGTGGAAGATGCTGGTGGCTGGGTGTCAAAGAGCCCCATGAGGCTGGAGGATGGCTGGACCTTTCCTGGGTGCTGTCTCCAGTCACCCCCCGAAGAATGGGCCCAGCTGTTCCTGACATTTCTTCTCCGTGCATCTCCAGTCATCAGCTTCATGGCTAGCCATCTACTCACAGGGTGTGCTTTGAAGTTGGGTTTCCCTGGTGGTGCAGACAGTAAAGAATCTGCCTGCCATGCGGGAGACCAGGTTCAATCCTTGGGTGGGAAAGATCCCCTGGAGAAGGGAACAGCTATCCACTCCAGCATTCTTGCCTGGAGAATCTCTTGGACAGAGGAGCCTGGTGTTGCAAAGAGTCAGACACGACTGAGCAGCTAACACACACACAGGTCCCTTTCACCCCAGAATATGTTCTCCATGCTTTGTCATTATTGCTGTGAGTCTAGGCATTGTCCTTTGAAGACCTTTGTTAAAATATACAATTATTTTTTTTGGTCTGAGAAAAGTTTTTATATATCAGATTCATTGGCCTTTACTTGTCAAAAGCAGGCTCATGAACAAAATAGGACCCAGGGCAAATAATGCTTGATGGGAAGGGGAGAGAGGTTATGTTTGCAATTAGGAGAAGTATAATGGGTTAGCTGAGCCGGGAGTCATAATTACTTGGGCAGGGAGGAAGGACTGGGCAGCTGAGGTGCAAATCAAACAACTGGCATCAGTTATCCTTCTAATCCAGGTCCTCCCTGCCCAAAAGATCTTTCCAAATTGCTGTGCTCCCAGACCCCTGCATTCCCAGGAAAGGCTCCTTTCTCCTCATCCCCCACCCACCCCAAGCACCTGGTTCTCCTGAAAGAGTTCCATCTGGAGCAGTGGTTCTAAGCTTTGACTTGTGCAGAATCACTTGGGGGGCTATTAGAACCCTTGATGCCAGGCCCCACCCCAGACTAATTACATTAGCATCTCTGATGGGAGGCCCCGGGACCATCCCAGGTTTTAAAAATCTCCCTCAGGTGATTCTTTCTGTTAGCTTGCACAAACAACTGAAAATGTAAACTTGGGAATCCGGGGCCTTAGACCTTGGTCATTTTCCCAGTCAGGCTCTAGCCTCCCAGCCTGTTCCCCAGTCCCCCTGTCTTTCCTCTGTCTACTCCTGTCCTCTCTGCTTCCACAGCAACCCCCAAAGTTTTGTTCACTTTCCCCACCCGGCATTTGCTCCCTTTTCTGTTGGCTTGACTCCTGCCTACCCATGCTGTCAAGGCAAGTAGCTTATCAACATCTTTTCCTAAAGGCAGTCCCAGTTCTCTCCTTAAGAGGGATCTGGTGCCAGCTGATGAGATGATTGAAATATCACCCCAGATCCATTTGGTTTTAACAAGGACCCTGGATGGCCCCTTCGTTCTGGCTCCAAGAACCATCGCAGACGCGCACTCTGCTATTTCCATCCAGAGAAGCAGGGCCCACGTCTTGCAGGGGAGGCCCAAAGTTGGCACAGCATGCGGAGAGTGACTGTCTGTGTATGCACTTGAGGGAGTCTTTGTGTACTTGTGGGTGTCTAGCCCTTATGGCTAATATTCAAATTTGGCCCATTTGCAGAGTTGATGGGACTTTCCCAAGTGCTGAGAAAAGCATCCTTGATTCATGACCTAAAAAAATAGATAGATACTGTTGCTACAAAACTACTTGAGATGAAAAAATGCAATATTTTCTTCAGTGGATAAGTATTGGACACCATCGTCTGCCAGCCACTGGACTAGGTGTTTTTTTGGATTTGATGGTGACCCAAACCTGCATGCCTGGTGCTGGCAGTCTAGAGGCTTTTAGTCATCTTTTTTTTGTTTTGTTTTTAAACTACTATTCCTGAACAAAAAAGCACTATTTTTAAAAAGAAAAAGAAACACGTTAAACTGAGTTAGGAATTTCCATGCACTGGATATTCTCTTCAGCTCAGGGGTGAGTTTCTGCACACGGGCCTGAACAAGTTATTTCCCTTTTGTGTGTGTGAAATGGTAATGTGTGAAAAGGCACATCATGTCTTTTACCGGCCTGTCCGTGATTCTCATGTTGGACTGTAAGGGCACCTTGACTCCTGTTACTTTACTTTCCAGAACTCTCGAAAATTCTCAGACATTGACTGGCTAGCTAGCGGGTTCACAGCTATTGGTGCTCGCAGTGCACCAGGCACTAGGCTTGCTACTTCACATGCATCGTCTCTTTCCTCCTCACAAGGGAAAGGTGAGTAGAACTCTCATCCCCATTTTGCGAATGGCAAAATGGCCCACCTACTAGTCAATAGCAGAGTCAGGATTCAAACCCAGGACTGTGTGACCCCAGAGCCTTTCAAACCACACCCCCTTCTGATGCTACTGCCAAAGCAGGGCTGAGGCAAAGCAAGCTCCCTCCTCATCTAGAGCAATGTTATCACTGTCCTCATTGTCATGGTCATTGTCATCTGTCATCACATCAGTGATCATTTGTTAACTGCTTTCTTTGTGCCAAGCAATTGCACTAAAAAGCTTTTAATAATAATAATAAAAGAATACTATTGAACAGATAGCCTTTAACAGTTACTGGATTCCTGTTCTGTGGCAGGCACTGTCCTGACCAGCTTACCAGGATCACCCTAATCATTTCCTCACCAGGTTGCTGGGAGACAGATCCTATTCTTAACCCTGTTTTAAAGAGGAGAAAACTGAGGTGTCGATGGGCTTGTTTATCCCATGGCCTCACAGAGTAACAGAGCTGTGGTGTGGCCTCTGTCTGACCCCCAGGGCAGGAGTTCCCATCTCTGGTGTTTTCCAGTTCGGGAGCACCGTCTGACTTCTGATAATTGGAGAGCCTTCTCAGATCCATGTGCTAATTGGGAGAGGGGATGGAGTGACAGGCTACCGTGAGTGTGGGCAGATGACCTCCTATATGAACTGACAACCTAGACCCTTTCCATCTGGCAGCCAATACTATGAGAATGAGAGATCTGTCCAGAGAGGGCCTCTTGGCCAAACAATTTGTGCAGCAGAACTTTGGGAAAAAAACATAGCTGAGACCTGTACAGGTAGAAGCCAGTTAATCAAGATGATTCTTTGCATTGTCTTCCTCCTCATTCTATGAGGTTGTTTTTTTCTTTTTATTACCTTTGATTCCTTTTTCTTATTTACACTGTATTTTATTTATTTTTTCTTCTCAGCTTATTGAGACTTCAGTCAGTTCAGCCGCTCAGTTGTGGGTCGACTGTTTGCGACCCCATGGACTGCAGCACACCAGGCCTCCCTGTCCATCACCAACTCCCAGAGTTTACTCAAACTCATGTCCATTGAGTCGGTGATACCATCCAACTATCTCATCCTCTGTCATCCCCTTCTCCTCCTGCCTTCGATCTTTCCCAGCATCAGGGTCTTTTCCAATGAGTCAGCTCTTCGCATCAGGTGGCCAAAGTATTGGAGTTTCAGCTTCAACATCAGTCCTTCCAATGAATATTCAGGACTGATTTCCTTTAGGATGGACTGGTTGGATCTCCTTGCAGTCCAAGGGAGTCTCAAGAGTCTTCTCCAACACCACAGTTCAAAAGCATCAATTCTTCGGCATTCAGCTTTTTTATAGTCCAACTCTTACGTCCATACAAAACTACTGGAAAAACCATAGCCTTGACTAGACAGACCTTTGTCAGCAATGTAATGTCTCTGCATTTTAATATGCTGTCTATGTTGGTCATAACTTTCCTTCCAAGGAGTAAGTGTCTTTTAATTTCATGGCTACAGTCACCATCTGTAGTGATTTTGGAGCCCCCAAAAATAGTCTGCCACTGTTTCCACTTAATTCTTTTTAATAATTTATTTATTTATTTGACTGTGCCAGGTCTTAGTTGTGGCACTCAGGATCTTTAGTTGTGGCATGTGGGATCTAGTTCCCTGACCAGGGATCAAACTCAGGTGCCTTGCAGTGGGAACACAGAGTCTTAGCCACTGGTCCACCAGGGAAGTCCCAAGGTTGGATTTTATAGACTGTATATTTTCCTTTCATTGCACTTCCAGGACACCCTGCCCACTAGCATCACTTACTGATGCCTCTTCCTTCCTCCTCACCCCAGCTAACCCCTGAGTCCCTTACCTCCTGTCTGCTTTCAGTGCCATTTGCTCATCATCTCATTTCATTTCTCTTTTGAAAATGCCTGCTCCTCTCTGCTCCAAATCTCTTCACTTTTCCCTGCTTTCATTTCAGCTTGAGCCACATTAAGATTGTAAAGCATTTTGGAAAGTGGTGAGTATGGCAGGATGGTAAATAGAGTTTTATGGTATTTCGCTGTCATTGAGCTTGGAATCTTTGAAAACCAATGGCAATTCACAGCCCTGGCATACCTTTGTCTCTTCAGGGCCATTAACCAGCCCTAGATGAAGTTTGTGGCCACGACCCAAAATGTCGACTTCTCAGATGTTGTGAAGTCACTCCAGGTAAAGTAGTATTAGCCTGAACAGCACTCCCCAATTGGCTTCCACGGTGTGTGGGATTAATAGGTACCACGGGAAGAGAAAGGTTTCCAGGTACAAATGAGTTTGACAAATGCTGGGTTAGATAAGCTAAACTTTACTACAGGGTCTCACAGAGCCCTTAACATACTAATGAGAATCATGAATCTCCAAGAGGACATTTAGAGCCTTGCCACCAAAGTGTGGTGTGAGGACTGGCAGCTTGCTGGGAATGGAACATCTCAGGCCTCTGCCCCAGACTATCTGAGTCACAATCAACATTGTAACAAGATCCTCAGTCAATCTGTAGGCACATTAAATTTGGAGAAGTAGTGATTTGGAGTACTAGGCATTTCTTAAACTTTTTGTTCATGGAACTCCTTTATGGAGCCTTTTCTGGGCTTGGTGTTGCTTGCAGCATACTCTGGGGGAAGTGCCAAGGGTGGAAAGCCAGAGGACTTTCTCATTGTCCAGAGACTCCATGGAAAGACATTAGCCAGAGCGACAGAGATTGGGGGACTGATTCATTATACATAACCCAAAGTCTCACTTTACAGAGTTTCAAGCCTTGTGTTACCAGATAGTCTTCCACTTACCCCCATGGCCCCAATTAACTCATTTCCTGGGGCATTTTTAAACATTGCCTCGGCTGTGCCACTTTGTCTATTCTCTGGGCCAGATCAACCTGTTCATTTCTGAAATCCAGCAGCTTCTCCAGAGTGCTAGAGCTCAGGCTCTGAGCCTCCAAATAATGTGCCTGGACCCTGCTGTAGAACATTAGAAAGGCAATTTTATAGGAGCTGGGCAACTCCTGGTCCGGTGTGTTCTGTTCAGTTAAGCTGTCATTGTTTTTCTTTGGGGCCTTTAAGCTACTGTGCCAAACATCAAAATAACACTAGCTATTTTGTATTCAGATCTTGCCACTCATTTGGGGGCATGGTTAATATTTTATAAGAAAATTCTCATTTTTTGCTATTCACATTTGTGATTTTTCAAGTGTGTTGCTGCATTGCATTCATAAACATGCTTTTTATTAAGTCTCAGGGCCTCATTTTTTTCCTCAGAAACACATCTTCAATTTTATGTTAAAAGTTAAATGGAAAATAGGCGTTGATGTGTGAAGATTTGATTTCTGAGAAACTTGTCCAGGTTGCAATCATTCCGTACAATAAGGGGCTGACATGCCCAAGCTCTGGTTAGGTCATGGTGAAGCTGTCATCAAAGTTTCCTGGATGTCATTACCAAGCACCTCCTCAGCAGCTACTTTCTCTGGCTGGCCAGGATTTTTTGTTCAGATTACAGGAAAAGGATGTAATAGGACAGCAGGATGATATGTGTGAAAGCAAAAGACACTCCCACTATTAGGCTTCTTGGGTTGGAGGGCCTGCCAACCATAGAGGTTGCTTGTTCTGGGTTTGGAACCATGATTCTGATCTCTGCCATGCGCCCATATGAACAAAAGCAACAGAGTAAAGAGGGAAGAAACTATGGAAACACCTCCTCACAGTGGATCAGAAGATCCAAGGCTTTATTTGAATCTCCTACCTTCTCAGCGATGCTGGCAGTGCTGGCACTGCTTGGCTTTCTAAGTATTGGGTTGGCCAAAAAGTTCATTCAAGTCTTTCAGTATGATGACTACCTGAATGAACTTTTTGGCCAAGCCAATATCAATACCCATTTGTAATGTTAAAAATGTAAGACACTCCCCACGATGGTGATTCTACTTGCATTTTTTCCCCCTCTCTCTACTGACAACCCACAGTTGGTATACTTGAGAATTTTCCTCGCAAGAAATCCACAGGCTTTTCACGGGGTCCCCAGGCACACAGAGTTTATACGTGGGTGTGAATGAATAATAGCAGCTACTGCTTCTTGAGCACTGACTATGTGCCCAGCACTGGTCTCAATATATCACATGCATTTATTTCATTTAATCCTCCCAATACCTTATTTTGTTGTTTAGTCACTAAGTTGTGTCCAGATCTTTGCAACCCCATGGACTATAGCCTGCCAGGTTCCTCTGTCCATGGGATTTCCCAGGCAAGAATACTGGAGTGGGTAGCCAATCCCTTCTCCAGGGGATCTTCCCAACCCAGGGATTAAACCTGGAGCTCCTGTGTTGCAGGCAGATTCTTTACCATCTGAGCCATTTAAGGAAACCCCCAAATACTTTATTACCTCCATTTTAAAAATAAGAAAATTGTGGCTCATAGAAGTACATGACTTACTCAGCTGGTGAGAGGTGGAACCTGGAGTCAAGCCCAGACCTGTGGGACCCCCAAGCTGTGTTGTTTATTTCTGAGGCTATGGGGCTGGCTTTGCTGGCAGAAAGCACTGAAGAGGCCCCAAAGACTGGGGAGAGAGGAGCAAATGGGCTCCCGAGGAGGCAACAAGAAAGGACTAGGGAGTAGAGGCGAGACAGAAGCATTTGCCTCATAATTTTGCCTAGAGCTAGTTCTGCAAACCAGGTTAGGGTGACCCTTGTAGGCCACTTGGAGAGCTAATGACAGAGCCCATTTCTGAATCCACTTCTATACATATAACATTCTCTCAGACAAACTCTTCCACCAGCTTGACTCCCTGTCAGTCCTTGGTCACCTCAGGCAAGCTCCATTCCCCGGCCAACATCTGTGCTGTTCCTTGTGCAGACAGACTCTGCCCCCGGACAGCTACAGTGTTGGCTCCCTCCCTTCCTTTAGAACTCTGCTCAGTTGTCACCCTCTTACACAGGCCTTTCTTGACCACCCTATTGAAAATGGCAGCCACTCACCCCCAATTCCTTGCTTCATTTTTCCTTCTAAAGCACTTTCTCACTTTCTAAAATATGATGCAGTTTTACTTATTTATTTGTATATTGCCACTAGGAGGCAAGCTCCATGAGGATAGGGATTTTTCTTTTTTTTTTTTTTTTTTTTTGCTATTTTGTTCACTGTAGTGTTCCCCCAGGTCTAGAACAATGCCTGGCAGGAAGTAGGAGCTCAATAATTGTTTGCTTAATGGGAATGTGCAGATAGCTTTCAACATGGCTCCCTACCCTGTCACAGCTACAGAGACACACAGGTCGTTTGAAATAAAACAAAAAGTGAGCAGATAAAAGAATGTGTCCCTTCATGGCTGAGAGGACATGAAATGGGAATACTCCATGCACAAAATACCCACAGTTCTCACAGTCTGTGCAGTCTGTCTGCACAGTTCTCAATCTGGCTAAAACCAAGGACCCATATTCTGGACCCTTCTTACACTTATTTAACATTTAGACCTGGGCTCTTCTGACTTTGCTTGGTAACACAAAGACATCAGGCTTCCCAGGTGGCGCTAGTGGTAAAGAACCCGCCCGCCAATGCAGGAGATGTAAGAGACATGGGTTGAGATGTAAGAGACATGGGGTTGAGATGACCCCCAAGAGAAGGAAATAACAACCCACTCCAGTATTCTTGCCTGGGAAATCCCATATACAGAGAAGCCTGGCGGGCTATAGTCCCTAGAGTCGTAAAGAGTTGGACACGACTGAATCGACTTAGCATGCATACATGCATGCATCCATTGATTGAGAAACATATAATGACCAGAGTAATCTGAATATATGATACTTTTAGTTTACGGCCATACCACCCTGAACGCGCCCGATCTCATCTGAATATATGATGCTTTTAAAGGAATTTCATTATGACATCTGCCTCACATCTAGAAAATAGTGGTACACACATGTGTGAGGTATTTCAGGATGGTGCTTAAAGGCCTAGTCTCTGGCATCTGTCAGCCAGGGTTTAATTTCCAGCACTTCTAAGGATTACCTGTGTGATCTTGAGCAAGTTGCTCAAACCTTTGCTTCAGTGTCCTTGTCTGCAAAATGGGGCTAATGATAGTATCAGGCTCACAAGGTAGTGATGAAGATGCAATGAGATATTGCATGTCGAACTCATGTAAAGTGTCTGAAATGTAGTTAATGTTCCCCAAATGGAAGCTCTTATCATCATCATCACCATCATCATTATCATTGTAGGTTATTGATTGGTGTATCCACAGGTTATGCTTCATAGTGTATGGATGTGCATCCCTCTGGCAGTATGCTACAGCCCAGGGGTCCTGAGCTCACAGTTCTGGGGGCCAGTGTGGTGGACACTGAGTCTTATTGGCAGTCAAAGAAGAGGGGCCAGTAGCTGGATGAATAGAGACATGGTCGTGGTAAGAAGGGGAAGGTAGACAAGAGGGAGAGTGGCCCCAGGCATCATCTTGGAATGGTGGCTCAAGATATGCCTTCAGAGAAGAAGCGAACCAGAGGCCTTCCAATACTTCTGAAATCTTGACTTAGCCAAAGGTTGTTCAGGAATACAGATAAAGATAGTTATTATTGACTGTCCCTGGTAGAAGTTTCAAGTTTTTATCACCTCCAAGTGTTAGCTCTTCGAGAGTGGTGAGGCTGCTCTGATCCTTACCCTGCCTGGCCTTGGATTGCATAGAAGCTGAGTACCAGATGGTAGCCCTTGAGTGGCAGGTTGGATCTGGGCGACCTGGACAGTTTCTCTGCAGTATTTCCATCCTCACTCCCTGCCCCCAAACCAGGGCTCCGGAAAGCTATTTCCAAAATAATCTGTAGGGGTGGCGGGACCACAAGCAATCAGCTGAGGTCCTGGGGAGAGCTGAGCTAGAAGCGGCAGTGGGTAGCCAGTGGGTCAGGAATGTGTCCTTCATGGCACTTCATTACTGTGCCCTGCAGAGCAGGAAGCACAGGGTAGATTATCCAGGGGGTTCAGTGACTTCTGGTGGTTCAAGGGCTCAAACAAGAAGGAGGTCAAGGATGGAGCTCTGGGTGGGGGGATGGTAGAGTGGCCACCCACAGAAGCTAAACATTATTAGACAGGAACCAGTCAACCTGTGGAAAGAGCATGCACGCTGTGCCCATAGGCTGATTGATTTGATGAGGGAGTTGAGTACGTTCTGTGATTTTTTTGCTCAAAATGGGAAATAGAGCCAATTAAACTTCACCTTCTTGGGGAAGAAGCAGGGAACCCCAGCTTTTGGTTCTATTTTAAGAAGCTGATCTTTCTGGAAAGATTAAAAAAAAAAAAAACTCCAGTGGCTCTTAGCCACAGGCCACAAAGAGGCTTCTTCCTAACCTTCAGGTGAAAAACTCAAACTCTTGTGCAAGTCAGGAATTTTTGTCCTCAACCAAGGATCTTAAAATGATAGCTCAGTCAGTCATGTGCAGATTGACTGGAGCCCCCTCTCCATTGCTTCTGGAAGCCTTAACTCAATTCTCATCACTGTGCAAGGAGCCCATTTGTAACTGTCCAGTCCCTTCCCCAGCCTGATGGGGAGTTCTGCTCTGGGGCCTCATTTGCATAGACAAATGCAGACTGGCATCTGTCAGCTTAGCACCTCAAGCCAAGGAGCTGGATCAGCGATGCGAGGCGACGGGCAACCTTCTGGGCAAATACCCTGGATATTGGATTCAAAAATGACAGTGTCAAATTGGGGCTAATTTGCATAGGCTTATCAGGTTAATTACTACAATGTCTCCAGGAACTTGAAAATCCTTGAATTCTTATGCAACCAGAATGCTCAAAGTCTGTTGCTATGAAACTTGGAGTGTAAATTACCATGAATACCATTAATCTGTTCACTAGGAGGTTAATTTGCAATTTGTTGGCAAATCACATGTGGGTCTTATAGCAAGAGTGTGGGTGGTGTTTTTGTGCCAACGTGTGGCCCCGCCTGTGTCTCTGGATGTGTGTGTGTGTGTGTGTGTGTGCACCGCATGCATGCATGTGGCATTGGGCTCTGCACTCTGTGGGAGCTCTCATCTTGGGTTTTCTCACTGCTCCTCAGATCTCACCTGGCTCTTCTGGCAAAATCTTGGGTTCTAGGACATGTTTTCTCAGTGTTGGAGGGGTGCTGTGTCAAGCAGTCCTCGGCCCAGTGCCACCTTTGAGACATCAACACCTCCTGAGATGGAATCGCAAAGGTGTCCATTAATGCTTTATAATCATCTGGCTTTTCTGAAAGATGCTGTTTTCTGTTAATGGCTCTCAAGTTGTTTTTGCACGAAGACACGTTGCTCCTGGCAAAGGAACTCAATCATTCAGAGGAAATGGGTCGGGAAGCTGCAGTGGGGTGGGAGATGGTGACCCAGGCCACAGTGATCTGGGGTGGAGGGGTGAAAAACTGTGGAGCAGAGCTGCAGGCATGGTTCAGAGGGGCCTTGAGTTTTTGTTAATGGAGGGTGGCAGGGTTGATAGTACAAATCTCACCCCAGCTGTAGTAGTGTTGGAACCCTATTCGAGTGGAAGTAGCTCCCCAGCTAGCCTCTCAGGGCTCAAAATTCCCGTTGGATGGATGCATTGGAGACTCAAATATGTTGTCTGGGAAGGAAGACCTAGTGGGACAGCAAGGCCTCACATGTTTTATGGGGACATAAAGCATCTCAGCTTTGATGCTCAAGAGGGATGTGCCAGGAAATGCTCAATGCTTTGGGGACACCCTAAAGAGCCTAGGGGATGGAAGCCCATGGGTCCATCATAGTGAGGGGTTGTTCAAAGGAGCAAGGGCATACTGAAAGTTTGGGAAGGCTCCACAAAACAGTCCCATCCATCTACTTTACAGGTAAGCCTTAAAAAAGGCCTGGGAAGGGCACAGAGAGTTTGGGATGTTTGAGTTCAGTCGCTCAGTCATGTCCAACTCTTTATGACCCCATGAACTGCAGCACACCAGGCCTCCCTGTCCATCACCAACTCCCAGAGTTTACTCAAACTCATGTCCATTGAGTTGGTGATGCCATCCAACCATCTCATCCTCTGTCATCCCCTTCTCCTCCCGCCCTCAATCTTTCCCAGCATCAGGGTCTTTTCCAATGAGTCAGCTCTTCGCATCAGGTGGCCAAAGTATTGGAGTTTCAGCTTCAGCATCAGTCCTTCCAATGAATATTCAGGACTAATTTCCTTTAGGATGGACTGGTTGGATCTCCTTGCAGTCCAAGGGAGTCTCAAGAGTCTTCTCCAACACCACAGTTCAAAAGCCTCAATTCTTCAGTGCTCAGCTTTCTTTATAGTCCAACTCTCACATCCATACAAGACTACTGGAGAAACCATAGCCTTGACTAGATGGTCCTTTGTTAGCAAAGTAATGTCTCTGCTTTTTAATATGCTGTCTAGTTTGGTCATAGCTTTTCTTCCAAGGAGCAAGAATCTTTTAATTTCACAGCTGCAATCACCATTTGCAGTGATTTTCGGGCCCAAAAAATAAAGTCTGTCACTGTTTCCATTGTTTTCTCATCTATTTGCCATGATGTGATTGTTTGGTAATGGTTTGAAGAATTTAGGGAGCCACACAGAATCAGACTTAGATGGTGTGCTGGGAGCCAGAGAATCCCCCCAAAATGTGACTTGAACCCCCTTCTTCCAGTTCGTCCAACCAGCATTTACTGCATACTGATACTTGTGCTGGGCACTGGGGATCCAGTGGACAAGTTGTGCCCTCCCTTGCCTACAGTGAGCTTATATTCTAGTGTAGGGTAGACTTTGAAATTAACTCCACCTGGGGAGGCAGATGAGGCTCACAGAGGGTTTCCCAGATAAAGTGATTTGAGTTGAGTTCAGAAGGATGTGTAGGAGACTGCCAGGTGGACAAGGGGGTGGAGGGCATTCTGATGTGGTCCCACGAGCAAGGCAAGGAAATGTCATCTCCCTTAATGTCACCCAGAATCGCCGCTATTGGCACTAGAATGAGATGGTTTCCATGGGCAGAAGCGTCTGTGAGATTCACCTTTCCCTGTAACACTGACCCATCGCAGGGGTCTTTTATCAATAACACTTTACAGTATTGTTTAGACCAGGCTGATAGTTTCATATGTCAAAGTCTTAGGAGGATTTCCCTGGTGGTGCAGTGGGTGAGAGTTCACCTGCCAATGCAGGGGACACAGGTTTGATCCCTGGTCTGGGAAGATTCCACATGCCGCTGGGCCACTAAGCCTGTGCACCACAACTACTGAGCCTGCGTGCTGCAACTACTGAAGTCTGTGCACTTAGAACCCATGCTCCACAACAAGAGAAGCCGTCACAATGAGAAGCTGGTGCACTGCAATGAAGAGTAGTAGCCCTTGCTCACTGCAACTAGAGAAAACTGCACACAGCAATGAAGACCCAGCCCAACCAAAAATAAATAAATAAATACTTTTTTAAAAAGCCTAGGAGATGACAAAATTCTGGGAAACCAACATGGTGAAGAAGAATAATGAAATAGCTAACGTTTGTTGAGCACTTCCTCTGAGCCAGGCACGATTCTAAATGTGTATGTACACTTATACTCATTTTAATCTTCATAATAAGTCCATGAGGTAGACAGGTTACTGTTATCATCTTTACACCCATTTCACAGATAAGGACCACGATGCTAGACTAGACAGTCAGTCCTAGATGATATCTCTCAGTTATCTTTCACTGTCGGTTATTTTCACTGTCGGCCCTGGGGTCCTCCTTCCTAACTCCCAGCACACCTCCATGGGCCAGAGAATACCTATAGTCCCAACCACCAACAAGTACTCTCCCAAATTGGGATACTCAGCCTTCTCTCTCCACAGTAAAGAGGAATGCTGGGGTGAAGGGTTTATAGGCATAGATGTCTACAGGGCCAGCCCCAAAGGACTAAATGTATTCACTAGGGCAAGGTCTGGAGAAGAAAAGTGATCCACAATAGCTATCCATATGATTATTATTCCTAGGAGTTCCAGTCTGTTAACTAAGGAGTACCTCATTCTATATGATTGACATGGAAGTCTCTACCCTTCACCTCGAAAGAGACCCCATGGCTTACTCAGGGGAATTCAGCTCCACCCTTGTAGGCAGAGGATACTAAAGGTGTGCTTACCTAGCAATTAGCCAGCCTGTGTATTTGGAGAGAGAGGTGCATTTCTTTCTTAATATCCTTTCACATAACAAAATCAGTGCTGACTGGTTTACAGAGCCTGTCCAGGGCTGGGGAGGGGTGGCAAAGGCCTGCAGAATGGTTTCCTTCAGGCAGAAAGGAGGAAACTGAGGCAGGGAAGCTAGATTGTAAGTTCCCATCCAGTCTACACTGAGTTCTTACCAGGGACACCCAACGTTTATAAGAAAGCTCTGGGCTTCTTGAGGCTTTTACACTCTCATCTCTCATTTTTACATCTTCCTTTCAAGCCGTGAGTCTCAACCCTCGCAGCATATTAGAATTACCTGGGCAGCTTCAAAAAATACTGGTGCTGGGGCTTGACCCTCCGAGGTTCTATGACCCCTCACAAATTCATAAGCAAAAGTGCATGTGGGTGTGTGTGCGTATTTGGACTTTTCTGGGGACTTGGTTAGGGCCTCAAAGAACAATGCTGAAAATGAAAACCATAAGCATGTGGGGTCCTGTGGGAAAGAGCCATGTTCTAGGCCTGCACGGTGGTCACGCTGTATCTCCATGTAGACAAGCAAGCGTTTCGAGATTTGGTTTCCTCATGGTTTCCCCCAGTGATCAGTACTCGCACCTGCTGTGCTTCCTCAGGTAGTTGTGAAGAGATCCTGAACTACTAAAGACTGTACCAGAAAGAGCCCAACCCCCTCTCCACAGGGAAGGGCCCCATATTACAAGATTAAGGAGGGTGTGGGTGGGGAGGTAATGGAGGCAGCGGGAGCAGCATGGCACATCAAGAAAAGGCCATGCACAGTAACAAAGCAGCACACAAATGAGAGCAAATTAATACTGGGCCCTGAGAGAACAGAACATTCAAACCGCAGGGGCAGAGCACCCATTGGAGCAGCGAGACCTTAGCAGGGAGAGGAAGTAGAAGAGCAGAGGGAGGGGAAATGGGCCAAGTGGGGGGTCGGTGGTCTTCAAAGCTGGGGAGGCTCACCGTGGCTAAGAGCAGAAGGGATGGGGTCAGCTATGAAGGAGGCAAAGAAAATGGTTGCAGGCACCCCAGGTGGGCCTGAGGAGCAGGTAAGAGTACCCACAGCCCTTGGTGGGAGGTGGCCAGGGAGAGGCTCGGGAGTGGGAGGCAGCGGGGGTGGGGGGAGACCAGTGAGGGATGCAGAATCAACGCCCTGTTCGGGTTATAGCCAAAAGGAGTGTCCCTCCAGTTTCAACACATTTGGTTTCATCCTCTAGCGAGTGGATCCAGACCACAGGACAGAGTCACCAGGGCAGCTGCTGCTAAGTACAGAGCCAGTCCCCCCACCCCCTATTCCCTACTTTTTCTTCCTTCCTGGCAAAGCAATCAGGACCCACCTGACTGAGAGGCAGCAAGTGGGGCATTCCTCGATCCAGAAAGCCCTTGACACATCTTCATGGAGACATGGCCTGGGAAGGGGCTGGTGTGTTAGACTAGAGTGGAATCCTAGAGTAGCATGATATTAAAAGTATTCTATCACCAGACTTCCCTAGTGGTCCATCCAGTGGTTAAGACTTTGTGCTTCCACTGCAGGGGGCATGGGTTCCATTCCTGATCAGAAAACTAAGATTCCACATGCCAATGAGGCTGGAAATTTTTATTTTTTTTATATCACCTATATGGCTGAACAGGCAGAATGGTCAGTCCCCCCCCCCCCACCTTACTGGGCCAAGCATTAACCCTTTAGTTACTGGATCCCTGGAGAAGGAAATGGCAAGAATCCCATGGATGGAGGAGCTTGGCAGGCTGCAGTCCATAGGGTTGCAAAGAGTTGGACATGACTGAGCAAGTAACACACTCTGGATCCAAAGGTGGTGAAGACAGTTGGAGGGCACTCAGGGAACTTGGGGCAGTGTTTACCCATCACTCAATCAGGAACATGTGACGGGGCACAGGTGCTCACTGGAGAATGTCAATCCTGATCCCGGGGCAGCTGGAATAAGTCCTGGGGGGTATAGTGGGTTCACGGGCAGAAAGATGCAGCTGGGAAGCTGAGGGATCCTGGTGGCAAGATGGGGTGGGGGGCAATTAATAAATCTTCTCTTTGCTTCCTAGCAAAGGTGGGTCAGACACTGGCGACATTGTTGAATAGCAGCACCAAGCTTATGCACACAGTGCCAACCCTTTGCCCCCTCTGATGCCCGTGCATACACAGTGCCCTGCCCAGTGTCCCCCTAGTAGCGGCCCACTCTGGAGGAAACATAAGTCTATCTCCATGCCAGATCGCCTAGAACCTGAGCCTGTTAAACACGAAGGGGAAATCAGCTAATCCAGTGCTCTCTTTTGACATATGGGGAAACTGGGCCCTAGGAATGAAAAGTATAGGACCATACATCTAATTACTAATGGAGCTGGGATGAGCAGGAAGATGTCCCTGTTCCCAGCCTGGTGTATTTTCTATGTCTTCCTTTGCTGTTATTCCAAGTCTTCATTATAGTCGAGGGAAAATGCCAGAATATCCTCAGGGCCAGCCTCACACATAGGTAAACATGATGTGATCAAATATGTCTCCTCAATTGCCTGTCACTGTGCCTGAAATTTCACCACCGGTGATTCATTCCTTCAGATTTTGAAGCTTTCTGGTCTTTCAGGGGGATATAGATGGGGGATTTATTGACAATCAGCAAGGAAAGGCTTTGCAAATTGGACTCAGGTTATGTAGCTAGGGGTAGACCAGCGGCAGCCAGCTCAAGGAGGAGGATGCAGGCTGGAGTAGGTGTGGGAACTCGGGCTGAGATTCAATCCAGGGCCCAGGCCACCCTGAGGGGGCAAGGAAGGAGTACTTGATACACCCACATCCAAAGCTTTCATCACAGCCTGGCTTGGGCGCTCAGGAAGTGTTTCCTCAGGAAACTGTATTGTGACCTAGGAGGCCTGAATCACTGCTGTGTGGCCCGTGCTGGGGAGAAGGGTGGAAGAGTGAAGGATAACATCAGGCTGTCTGGAGTGGTCGCAGGAGCACTTTATTAAGAGGAGCAGCCTGGGTGAAATGGATGTGACAAAGGAATCTGCGAAGATATTGAGTGGAGCCTCGAGGGTGCCAAAGAAGGCTGGGTGTAGAGTTTGTGCCTTCCCCAGGGACATGCTGACTGAAGGTGCCCTGGCCCAAGGCCAGGCTCCTTTGTATCATCGCTGCCTCTGACTTCCATCCTGGTTTGGCCCCAGAGTTGTGGGGTGCAGCTCCGGACTCAGCCAGCCATGGTCCCCAGAGGCCTCCCCGTTCTGCATTGGTTCTGTATTTTTATATGGAAGAAGCTTTGGGGTGACGGTCTGGTGGGAAGAGGAAAGGAAGGAAAGAGGCTAGCAGATTTTTCTGGAAATGGTTTGCCTGGAAAGACCCTGTGTTTCCTTAGTCTGTGTGTTTACTTGGGGTAGCAGAGGGTAGGGGAGAGTACTTTTGGAAATTTGGGAATATGTCTCGTAACTGTATTGCATAGCAAGTGTACTATTGTAATTTAGATTATAGGTCTATTTGACGGCACTTGCAGGAGAGAACTGAGCAAATTTAAGACCCTCCCAGAGGCTCCACTAGTTCTGTTGTAGATTTCAGTCAGCTGGACTGAACCCAGAACCCCTAGCTTCTGAAAGTGTAGAGCATTCAACCCTGAGGGCCACCACTGCTGTGTGACATGAGCCCTTTGCTTCCTGAAAGGGTGTCTCTGGTGGCCTCAAATGGTTTCTACCCAGATATGTCCGGTGGGCTCAATGGAGGTGGGGGGTGGGGAGGATGCTGCCATTGCCGGGAATTAGAGACCCAGAGGCAAAACTGCCACCCATCCTGGTTCCACTCAAGTCCCCCAAAAAATCTTCCTGGCTTAAGACCAGGTCATCACTAACCTTGGTGTCATGGGCACTGCTGATGGAAAACGATGTTTCACAGAGCAGAGACTCCTGTGAGTGCAGAATCACTGATTCGGGGAAGATGGAATTCAGTGCAATCAATTTGGGAGAGTCAGCCAGGATTTCTCTTAAGCTTTTCTTCCCAGCAGCCCCCTCCCACCTTGGAGACAGACTAATCCCTGACATTTGTCTAGTGGCTTTATACTTTTCAAAGCTCCTTCACATCCATTATCTCCATTGAACCTCAAGACACCCCCGTGAAGTAGGAAGGTAAGGTGTTATTATCCCTGTTTGACCAACAAGAAAACTGAGGTCCCGAAAGGATACATGACTCATCCAGGGTCACACAGCTATTTAGTCAAAAGAACTAGGACTTTAAATGTGTTTCCTAACTACCAGCCCTGTGTGCCTTCCACCTCCCATGTAGACTCCCCCACAGAACTGTGGAGGTGCATAGTGGATGCAAATAAACATTTGCCAAATGAATGACTGAGTGAATAAGCAGGGCAAGGGAGGGAAGAATACAAGTTCTCGAACTGCTCTTTTTTACGATCAGAATAGAAGGGCAGGGATACTGTGTTATTTCATTTTAACCAGGAAGGAAGGAATAAGAGGCCTTTCCCATTTCACAGATGTCATTGCCATGGCAGGAAGATTAGGGTAGCTCTTATTAAGAACCTCCGGGGCTCAGTCTCACCAGAAGGCTGCCTTCCACACATTCTTTAAAGAGGAGTGGGTGGTGTGATCCCTGCAGTTCCCCAAGATTCTCCCATGGGTGTCTGAGAACACTGGCTACTTTAAGGACCCCTGCCCCTGCCACCTTTGATCTTTTTAGCATAACCCACACCTCAAGACTCACTGACTGTCTCCTGAATCACACCTGGAGATTACCTCCTTGACCTTTTTGTCTTCCACAAGGCCTGGCACTAGCAGGTGAATTGTCTGAGGTAAGGAGGGATGACTACTCCCTGGCACTAGCACAATGGTCAGGATCCTACCTCCCAGGGCCTCTACCCCCCACCTCCACCAGCAAACTGGCCTGGAGTTGCCACCTGTCCCTAGTCCTGTCTGGAAAATGGGGAAAGAGGAGGTGGGGACACAGGTATTCAAATAAGTGCTTTGCAGCAGCACAGAGTTGCTTTTGAGGCAGGTAGCAGTAAATTTGCCATCCTTCGTGTTTCTGAACTTGGCTTCCCAAGTTATTCCCAGCTTATTCCCAGCTCTTGCATTTGGGTCTACTTGCTTTGCTCCCCTGAGCCTCGGTTTTATTTTCTGTACAATGGGGAGGATGCTGAGATAAGAAGATGATTGGAAAGCACAGTGCCCGGCACTTAGTAAGTGCTCACCCAGCAGCAGCTGGATCATCTGCCTGACACAGTACTTGGAGCCCCCCTGCTCCCCCGCGGGGGCCCGTCCAAGGGGCAGGATGAGGGCTCCTCCGCGGCGGATTGCGGGGCGGGCGAGAGGCAGCAGACGCCGTGTTTACCAGCTGCCTCGCTAGTTCGCCACCTCAGCTCAGCCGCGGCTCTGGGGCTGAGCCAGTCGCCTCCGTCTTTAAGATTCTGGTCACAGCGGGGCTGGGTTTCTAAGGCAGGCGTGATCTTTCTCTTCCTACAGACGCCGCTGCCTGCCGCTACCGTGCTACCGTCGGTGCTGGGCACAGCCGGGGGCAGCGCGAGGGGAGACAGCCAGAGGGTTCCCCGGGCCGAGCAGCTGCCCAGCCCCGGCGCAAAGAGGGCCCCGACAGTAAGTACCGCCCTCCGAGTAGCCGGGTTTGAGATCGCATAGGAAAGGACCAAAAAGTGGGGCGCCCAGCTGATGAGGCCGGTGTCTGTGGGGTTGGGGTGCTGGGGGTCCTCGCCGGCTCCACGCAGCGACTCCGGGCGGCACTGGCATGGGTCCCTGGTCCAGGGTTTGCGTCCTCTGGACACCAGCAGTCCATGGACGAGGGGACAGAGTTGGCGCGTCGAGAGCCGACATCCCTCCTTCTCCCATCCTGGGTCCCCAGGGAACCCTTCGGGTTGACAGGCCGCCCGCGTGCCCCTTCGTGGTGCCACTTGCTATAAAATTGGAAGACAAGATGCGCGGGGTTGAGGGTTTGGACGCCGCTGGAAAAGTGGCAGCGCAAGCGGGAAGTTTTCCGCTGAAAGTGGGGGTGGCCGGGGGGCGGTGGTGGTGGAAAGGAGAGCTGGAAACCCAGACGCACACGCCCGCGGGGCAGGGGCGACCCCTCCGGGGGACTCGGCCCCGCCCTCCCCGCAGCCGCCCCGCCCCCAAAGCTCAGCCCCCAGGAGGGAGCCGGGTATCTGAACTGCCAGGGTGGGCGGGGAACGGGGAGGGGGGCTTCTAGGCGCCCTTCTCACAGCACCTAGTCTTCCCAAGGGCGTTTGCACCCAGGCTGACTTGCCCTCTTGCGTTCAGGAAGCATTGCGAGGCTGAGAAATGAGACTGCCCTACGAGATGATGCTTACTTGTAGAAGGCTTGGCAGGGAAGATGTAGGCCTCTACCTGTCATTTTTTTTTCTTGAGCTGTGTACAGTTGGGGGGCGGGGAGGGTAGTGTGTGAAATCACAAAGGTGAGTTCAAGAGTACCAACGATCATAGTAGTTACTATTACTATATGCCAAGAATTGTGCTAAGCTCGTTAGGTAGTAATGAGAAGTCGTGTACAATAAGAACTGTAGCTGGTATTCACTCAGTGCTTTCTGCATATGGGGACACAGTTGTTGTAAGTGCTTTACCTGTATTTAATCTTCAAAACAACTCTGTGAGATAAAACCTGATATTTTCCCCATTTTACACATGAGGAAATTGAGGTGGTAGAAACTGAGGGGTGGACAAGCCCAAGGTCCCACAGCTAGTGAGAAGCAGAGCTGGGCTTCCTACCCCGCCCCCGCCATGATCATCACTCTCTACTGTTAATGGCTAGAAATATGATGAGAACTTGACTTTAATGAAGTAATAATACAGGCTTTGTTTTCCCCACAGCAAAGCTTGCTTATTCTGTAGATCTGAAGTCAGGGCCCAAGGTCCAAAGAGATTTGAAACAATTTCAAATCATCCTCATTACATTCTGTGGTGCGAGGCAAACCTAGTGGGCTGTAACAGGACAGCAGATCATATTAGTATCTAAACATAACAACGGTAGCAGTCACTGCTAATAGCCATTAGTAATTGACACTTACTTTGTACCTTTCATCTTCATGTGGGTACTTTGAAGTAGGTACTATCGTGAGCCCCATTTTATAGATGAGGGAACTGAGGCTCAAGAGGTTAAGTAACTTGCCACAGAGTTGGGATTCCAGCCCAGATCCTCTGGCTCCAAAGTCCAGGTTGGACCTTTGGCAGATGTGCACCAACTCTTTGAGCCATCTCCTCCCCAGCCAGTTGCCCAGGGCTCTGCTCAGCATTGGAAAAGCCCCTGATGCTGGGAAAAATTGAGGGCAGGAGGAGAAGGGGGCGACAGAAGGTGAGATGGTTGGATGGCATCACAGACTCAATGGACATGAGTTTGAGCAGACTCTGGGAGATGGCGAAGGACAGGGAAGCCTGGTGCGCTGCAGTCCATGGGGTCTCAAAGAGTCGGACATGACTGAGCTACTGAACAACAACTGCACTGTTCCCTCCATTCCCCAGCCCTCTGTTTGCATTGATGAAAGGATTGTACAAGTTGGTGGAGAAAGGGTTTCCTAAAGAACATGGAGCATTCTGCATGGATTTGGGTTTTGTTGTTGTACTAAGTGCTGGGCCTGTAACATCAATAAGTTGTTATGCTTTATAAGTTTTATTAATTAGACAAGTGTCTGGTCTGCTGGTTTGGAGCTGTTAATCTGACGTTATGGCTCTATCTGAGTACCTCTGTTCAGAATTGCTTTCTGAAAAGTTTTTAGAGCCTGATTTGCAGTGCTGAGCAAAGTCATCTCTCTACCTCCCAGGGAGGGAGAAAGGGCTTCTTTTTCTGGCAGGACTTCAATAACTGAGACTGTAGCCTGTGTAGAAATATTGCTGTTTCTATTGATTTTTGTCCCTCCTTCCCCCAGGATGGCCCCTGTGAACTGAACGAAATGTGGCCAGGTTTGGAGGGGCTCTTTCTGGGGCACAGGTGGCCCTGCAGTCGGGATATTTGTCATTTCGTACTATTAGCCCTATCTTGTTCACAGAGCTGGCTTCCACAGACGTGCTGCCATGTGGGCATAATGGCGTTTGAGCTTTGCAGCTTTGGTCTCCATTACTATGGCTGGATTTCAGTGCATCCACTAGTGGGCCACCCTTTCTGCCTCTTCCCATGAAAGAGGGGTCTTCCATGTGTAGCTTTTGGCTGGTGTATAGATATGTGGCTGGTAACCCAGTGTTGGGTTGTGTCTCTGGTTGTGTCTGTGACCTCTTCTGAGTTCAGTGCATCATCTCAGAAGGCTACATGAAAGGGGCCACTGGGTAGCACTAGCCCTCCGCCCTCATTCCCATACCTAGAAATTAAATACTGACTTGAGTTATGCCTGATTTTTCTCTATGACCTTTTTTTCATTATAGCAGTTTCAATAGCTAGAGGTTTCCCTCTTCACTGAATCTTTTCTTTTCCTGGAATGCCCTTCTTTGCTTTGTCCATCTGCTGGACTCCTCACCTTCACCACTCAGCTTGGGGTGAGGGGGCTCTGGTGGGAGTCATAGGGTGGGGGGAAGAGCCCTCCTCTCTTTCCTATGGCATCCCCTGCTGCCCCTGTGGTGCCAGGCGACACATGGTTTTATATTTGTGTGTTGACATACCTGCCCCCACCTCAGACTGCAACCTCCCTGAGGGGAGAGACTGGCACTAGTTTTTCTTCAGTACCGAGCACTGTGCCTGGCACATAGTAGGTGCTCGGTAAATTTTTGTTGTGTGTATGAATGAATGCTATCTAAGAGCCTGTGGAGGGAGCCCCTGACTTACAATGAGGAGAAAAGCTAATAAGGCTTCCCAGGTGGCACTAGTGGTAAAGAATCCACCTGCAATTCAGGAGACATGGGTTTCGATCCCTGAGTCAGGAAGATCCCCTGGAAGAGGAAATGACAACCCACTCCAGTATTCTTGCCTGGGAAATCCCATGGACAGAGGAGCCTGATGGGCTACAGTCCATAGGGTCGAAAAGAGTCAGACACTATTGAGTGATTGAGCACATAATAGCTAATAATAATAGCTATGCTATTATTCCTCTTAAAAGAGGGCAGGTGGGAGCAGAGCTGGCATTATGATATAACAGAGTCCCAGCTCTGCATATGTGAATCACTGAAAAAAATACAAATACCCTGTAATGCCAAAACCTGAATGCTTGGGGAAGGACTTTTCTGGTTAATAGAATGTTCTGGGTAATTCTGAGGATTAGGTAAAAAAAAAAGTTATTTTTCTTACCCTTTTTGGTTCTTTCTACAATGTCTAGGTCTAGTTTCAAAACCAGAAATAATGAGTTGAGTCTTGGGGGTCCATCATTGAAGCAGTGTTGCCAAGTAGGCAGCCTGTGGGTTCTTGGAATTCCTTAGGATCCTGTCTCCCTCAAGCCTGGTTGCACAGTTGGATGTAATCTCCTTAACACCCCCACAGCCACTCAAAAACAAGTCTATAGGCCCTTTGAGGTTTTGCAATTTTACTGCCATTCACATCCTGGAAACCAACTAACAACGTGCAGGAGGTGCTGGCTAACTCACACCTTATGAGATCGGCACCTGCTCTTGCCCTTAACTTTGTTAAAGTACTTTTATCTATTTATTTTTATTTTTTGGCTATGCTGGGTCTTCCTTGCTCTGCTGGCTTTTTTCTAATTGTGGCAAGCAGGAGCTACTCTTCATTGCAGTGCACAGGCTTCTCATTGTGATGGCTTCTCTTGTTGCAGAGCACAGGCTCTAGGGTGCATAGCTTCAGTAGTTGCGGCACATGGGCTCAGTAATTGCAACTCCCAGTCTCTAGAACACAGGCTCAATAGTGTTTCACACAGGCTTAGTTGCTCCAAGGCATGTAGTATCTTCCTGGACCAGGGATCAAACCTGTGCCTCCTGCATTGGCAGGTAGATTCTTTACCACCGGAAAGCACCTGCCCTCCACTTTTATTCTTGGGTGGAGGGTTCACCAACCTTGTTCCCCTTTCTCTGATCCCATAGAATCTTCTCTTTGCTTTAGGAAAAACCTTCTAATTTCTTACTCCCTCTCTGCAGGAAGATGCAATTAGGCAGAATAAAGGGTATCTCATTGCCCTGAAGCTGTAGTTGGCATCTCCGGATGCCTCCAGACGGTGTGACATGAGTTTACCAGGCCTCTGCTCACATAACCTCTTTTGTTGAGTTGCTTCTTGGCCTGATTTCTGCCCTGCCACCCCTCCCCCCATGGACCCAATGGATAGAGTTTTGAGCCAGTGCACAGTGGGGGAAGCCAGGGCTTGCTCCAGTTTGTTCCCTCATAAGAGGTGAGCCTGGTGCCTGCTGGGCTTGGTGCCTGGGCTTCAGCTACCACCTGCATCATCTCAGGCAAGGAGGGGGCAGATGGGCCATCTAGGCAAAGCAGCAGGAAGGATGTGCCTTTCTCTGTCCAGCCATGACTAGACTGGCTCCCTAAGAGGGCACTGCAGAGAAGACTTAATGCCCCAGCAGAGCCAGATGTGAGCAAGGGAGTGAGGAGAAAGTTTACTCGCTGTCTCCCTGGGTCAGCTCCAGCTGCCTACTCCCCTGGCCCACTTCTCCCCAGCAACCCCCCAACACTTGGGCTGTCTTCTTCATGCCTCCTGCCACAGCCCCTCACCACCCCCTTCTGTCTCAGGGCCTGTTCTCCAGGCTCTCCTCTATCTCAAGGTTCAAATCTGGCCCCTCCTATAACCCCCAACTGCAATTTCTCCAGAAAGCCTTCCCCTGTCATTCTGGAAATCTTCAGAGAGTGAATAAAGGTGAAATAAATAACTTCCCAGGGCCCTGGCAACTCCAAGATTCTCCAGCTGTTTAATCGGAGTTAGGCTGGGACCTCTCAGGCTGGCGGCCCAGGCCATGGATGCCTGGCAGGCTCACAGAGGGAAGGTAGATGGCGCAGCCAGCCTGCCGAGTAGCGGGCCCTCATTTGGCTTCAGGAGGTTTTGCCTGGAACCCTGTGCAGCTGGTGCCTGCCAAGCAGACCCCACAGGGCTGCTGTTGGAGTCCCAGGTCTTTGGCTGCTGGAGGTAGCTACTTATGGGGATATTCCCAACAGCCCCTGTTCACACCTGCTCCCCCTCTCTAGCCTCCAAGTCTTGTTTACAGTTCAGCCATGGGCAGACTGGAGGCTAGGATCCAAGAAAAGAGAAAGATCTGGGTGGCCAGGGACCCTCTCCCAGCTTAGTGTTCTGTGCCAGGGCTTTGCAGCCCGGCCTGGCCTCAGAGAGGTATGCTCACTGAGGGGAAGAATTCAGGCCTGCTGCTCCCTTCCCTGCCAGTTCCACTTTTCCCGTCATGACCATTCCCTCCCACCTTCTGGAATGTTCTTTCTATCCTATTTTCTCCTCTTGATCTCTTTCCTCCAAAAAATACAGCTTCTTATGGCTGGGAAATTGGCCCCAGTTGGGACAGTGTCCTGGGTTTTCTTCAGCCTACTTCATATTTGCCCCTCGCTCACCCACATCCCCATCCATGAAATGGATACAGTCAGTGTGGCAGAATAGCAGTACCCTTCCCCAAAGAGATGGAGTGCGGTAAGTCCTATAACAGAGGGCTCTCGTTACCGTGTGGCCTA
Organism: Muntiacus reevesi; assembly: GCF_963930625.1. NCBI lineage: Eukaryota > Metazoa > Chordata > Mammalia > Artiodactyla > Cervidae > Muntiacus > Muntiacus reevesi. The sequence goes on along the minus strand of NC_089271.1, from coordinate 142,806,334 downwards.
CTGCCGGAGCCTGAGGACAGAGCTGGCAACAGCTTGAGGGTATTTAGAGAACAGGCGAGGCACAGAAGTGGGTCTCCAAAAAGCTAAGGCAAATGAGTTGGCGGGCAGTATCTCTGCCAGGCTTGCCTTCTTCAGCCCTGCCTTTTCTCCTTCACTGTCTCCAAAGCCCTCCTCTTGTCTCATATCTCCACTTCTGTCTGGGTTTCTCAGCTTCACCTCACCTCTCTTCTCCCTCCTAGCTCTGTCTGGCCCCCACGCCTGTCTTCCCCTCCACTCCTCACCTCTCCCGCTCTGACTCAGTCAGTCTCTCTCTCAGCCTTCCTCAGAAATACTTCATGTGTAAGTGGAGGGTGGGGGCCAGGATGCTCTTTGGAGTGACATGACAATGCCTTCAAGCTCCCGTGAATATTTCATAGCTCCAGTCCCCCCTCACTGCCTCTGCCAGTGACAGGTGAGTGGGGGCTAAAATGCAAGGTTCTCCACACGAACTCTGCCACGGCTCAGTGGCAGCAGCTTCAGACCTTGTGACCCATGGTGCCATATGGTACCAGCCTCACAGCTGGCACAGCCCTCACATCTGTCACTGGGCTGGCAGGGAGGCTGAGGAGCATATCTGGGCCTATTAGACAACATGTCTGAGTTTCTTGGATGTGTAGCCCCTGAGGGGGAGAAGTAGGGAGGGGAGGAGGCGGCTGCCCAGAGGGTCCACTGCAGCGTCCTCTTAGAAGGATCATGGGGATGGTCTTTTGTGAGGTGATTTCAGGTTCTCAGATATTTGTGGAAGGACCAACAGCTTTGGTCTCTCTACCTGCTCCCTTGTGACCTGCTAGAATGGGTGACAGGTGTCTCCATTCCAGCCCTCTGGGGAAGAACAACTGTTTGGACAATGAGAAAATGAATCCAGATACCAGCAGGTTTTCCAGAAGATGCCTGTCCAGTCTCAGCTGAGGAAGAAGTGTCAGGGCCATGAAGACCTGGAGGGAAAGAGGGCAGAAAGCCCTGGAGGCAGCCCTGGGACAGTAATCGATTGAATTGTCTGCCTAGAGGCTCTTGGAAGGGAAAAGACTATCCAAAGTCATCCTGCCCACCCCTGGGCCTCTGGCCATTCTTAAAGAAGAGTTGTTGCCCTTTAAAGAGACTTTTCTGTCCCGGGAAGGAACAGCCATTAGATTTCCCACCCTGATACTCTTCTAAGAACTGTAGCCATTTCTTATTAAACTTGTAGCCCTCCTTGTGTGCTTGCTTTTACTCCATTCTCTCCCTCTTTTTGTCTTTGGCCAGAGATGTTGAAAGATTTCTTACATGGACCAGACTCCCCATTTAGAAACCTGAGGCAGAGCCAGTAGGCATTTGATAATGAATTACATGGAATGGCCAGAGGATTCTAATCCTTATGCCTCAAAATCCATCCATCAAGCCATTTATAAAATATTTATTATAGCACCCACTATGTGCCATGTACACACTAGATGGTGGAGATACACAGTTGAACAAAAGAGACATAATCAATACTCTTATGAGGTTTACAGGCAAATAATCACAGAAATGAGTCTATAATTACTCATTCTGATGAGTATCATGAAGGAAACAGATCAGTTTACAGTGTTAGGAATATCAAGGGACAGAGTTTTCAGGGAAGACCTCCGCAAGGAGGTGATATTTACATGAGACTTGAAGGAAGGATGATTGACCACGTGAAGAATAGGGAAAGAGGTTTCCAGGAAGAAAGGAATACCAACTGGGAAGGCTTCAAGGTAGCATAGAGCTTGATCAGAAACTGAGAGGAGGCTAGTGGGGCCAGATCGTTCTAGGCAAGAGTAAGAAAGATCCCTTGGAGGAGGGCACAGCAACCCACTCCAGTGTTCTTGCCTGGAGAATCCCATGGAGAGAGGAGCCTGGCAGACTACAGTCCATCGGGTCGCACAGAGTCGGACATGACTGAAGTGACTTAGCACACACGCACAAGAGAGGTTTGGCAAGGAAGAGATCGCAACAGGGCCTCGTAGGTCATGCAAAAGAACTTTGGATGTTCTTCACTTGCAGTGGGAAATGTCTTCAGGTTGTTAAGCAGGAGAGTGACGGGATCTGATTTGGGCTTTTGCAATATTTATAGGGACCAGGCTTAAAGGGGGGCAGCAATGTCTATAGGGAGACCAGAAAGAAGGCTGCTGCAGCAATCAAGGAGAGAGATGATGGTGGCTTGAACTGGGTGACAGTCATGGAGATTGAGAGAGTTGGTCAGATTCTGAAGGAATAGGTGCAAGCATTTACTGAGGGGTTAGAGGTGAGGGTGAGGGAAACAGAGAGACAGGACACAAAAATGACTCTAAGGTTTCTGGCTTGAGTCACTGAAGAGATGATGGTGTCATGTACTGAGATGAGGAGGGCTGAGGGAGGCCTAGGCTTGAGGGGGAAAAATTCGAGTTCAGTTTTGGACATGTTAAATTTGCAGTTCCCATGAGACATGGGAGCAGAGATGTCAAAGTAGATCATTGGAATGTAGGAGTTTGGGGACTCACAGAAGAGGTGTGGATAGAATGGAAATTTGGGAGTTGTCTGCACATAGATTGTATTTCAAGCCAGGGGACCGATAAGATCACCTGGAAAAGAGAATCTAGAGAGAAGAGAAGGTCTGGGAAGTTGGGAAGAAGGTCTGAGTTGGGAAGAATTGTGGTATCCAGTGATTCGGTGCAGGAGGAGAAGCCCACAAAGGAGACTAAGAAATATTGGGCAGAAAGGTAGTTGGAGTGTCAGGAAACAGCCACAGAAACCAGAGGAGGAGAGCCTCCCAAAAAGGAAGGAGTGGTCAACTGTGTCCAAGGGTGGTTAGAGGCTGAGTAATACAAGGACTGAGATGAGAGAAAACCATGAAGGCCGTTGGTGACCTTAACAAGAGTGACTCTGTGGACTTAAGAGATGTAGGAACCAGGTTAGAGTGGATTGAGGAGCAAGTAGAAGATGAAGACATGGAGAAAATATTTGTAGAAAACTCTTGAGCAATTTTGCCATGAAGGGGATCAGGAAGTGAAGCAATGTAAGGGGATTATGGAGTGGAACCAGGTCGTTTCTGTTAGTTTTCTTAAGGATAGATGTTTCCATCAGTATACTAGCTTGGTTCTGGAGAGATGAAGGGATTGATGTGAATGCCCAAAGGAGGGAAGTCTTTGAGAAGACGAAAGTCCTGTTTATGGTACTAGGGCATAACTGAGCAGATCTGCCATTGACAGAAGAAACTAAAGATCCTCCATTTTAGTAGGAGGGAAAACAGAGTCATGGGTACAGATGCAGACAGGGTGGTGTATAGATTTAGTGGTGGTAAGATAAAGGAGCTCCCATTTGATGGCTTATGTTTTCTCAATAACATACAGGACAAGGTCATCAGATGAGATTCGTTGGGATAAATGGGGAGGTGGAGCTGATGGAGGAGAGGAGGAGCTATAAAATAGTCATCTTAGAGAGTGAGAAAGTGGTGGCCAGACAGTGGAGACGGTATTGGGCTGGCCAAAAAGTTAATTGGAGTTTTCCATATGATATAATGGAAAAACTCAAACTTTTGACCAGCTCAATAGAATGGTGGTTGTCAGTGACTGTGGGGAGGGGAGAAATGGGGTGTCAGTATTTAATAGGTACACAATTTCACTTTGAGAGGATGAAAAATTTCTGGACACAGGTGGCACAACAATGTAAGTGTATTTGATGCCACTGAACTATATGCTTTAAAAAATTATTAAGATAGTAAATTTTATGTTAGACACATTTTCTCACAATAAAATAAAAAGTTAGAGCAGAGGGGAAGATCACATATGGCTAGTAACATAGTCAATGTCACTGTGGGGACTACGCAGGATATCATGGACAGCAATGGAGAGAGAGAGGTAGAGGTGGATGGCAGGCGTATTCCACAAGGGAGCAGGATTTGGGCAGAAGGAAGGAGGAGGAATGGCACTGGCAAGCAAGGAGACACCTACCTGCCCTCCCCCGCTACACACACACAGGCCCTGAAGGTCTTGAGATTTGAGAGGGAAAAAAATCCAGCTTCCTGTTGAGAGGGCTTGGTGGGCAAGTGATGTCCTCAAGGAATAAGGCCGGCTTCCATTGAGAAAGAGGCAAAAGGGCACTTTCAGAGAGTCAATGAAAGATACAGAGGAGTTTGCTGTTGACCAAGAATTCCCGAGGGCACCACAGAAGAGTCCGAAGGGAAGAGGAGGGTGGCATTAGGGGGTGAACAGATGCCTGTGGGGATGAGAACCCCTGGGTTCTGAGGGATGACCACAGTTGAGTGGACTCTCTGGTGATGATTGAGGTTAACAGGCATGGGAGGCCCCCTGGGCTGAGTCTCCCATGTAGGAGGGTGGACTTAGAGGCATGTAGGGAGTCAGTTCTGGGGCTGGAGTCTCCCACCTATCCGCTCTGCTGTGGTGGCTTCAGGGGAGGCTGCTCTGACACACAGTACTGGCGTGACCCTCTGTTCCCTGGCAGAGCAGCAGTCTGCTGACTCTCCCCCAACATCTCTTCATGCCTGTCACTTACCCACATGTTCTTGGCCCAAATCATGCGAGAAAATTGGCTCTGGAGTTGGACGAACCTGGGTTGACATTGTAGCTACACCACGGTGTAAATAGATGGGTGTCACAGAGTAAATTTATCTCTCTTCCCCAATCTCAGTTTCCTCATCTGTAAAATGGCAATAAGATCTACTCATGGGGTTGTCGTGAGGCTGGAGTGAGTCTATATGTGCATAGTACCTGGCATACCACAAGTCCTCAATAAATGATAGCTGTTGTTTTCAGCACTGTCCTCTCTCAGCATTGTCCTCGCCTTACTCTCAGATGTTGTGTGAGACCTCAAGGTGTGCTTTGACTGATCAGACTCTTCAGGGTAAATGGTGCTCCATCTCTCCAGATCTTTCTCTCCTTTCCCCTAATTCAGCCTTACCTGTCATTTCTTATCCTTATAGATCACTCCCTATTCTCTCCTGGGGTAAATCTGATTCAGCCAGTCAGTCATGTGTTTGCATGGCTTTCTGTATCGTTTCCCCAAGATAGCATTTGTGTTTTAACTGGGGCCTTCAATGCCATAAACCAACGGAATGAAAGCACCTTATCCCTCCCACCTGATTGTGGCCCTCCCATTGTCTGACAAAGGTGTTCTTTTATATCTTGCTCCTCAAAGTGTGGTCCATGAACAAGTCACCTGGGCACCACCCTGGAATTTGCTAGAATCTTAGACCTAACTCCAGATCTAGTGCATCAGAATCACTCTAGTACTACCCCCAGGTGGTGCAACTACACACTCAAGGGTGAGCTACCCTACTTAGAGTAAGTGAGCCCGTGAGGGCTCCTTTAGCAAAAGAAGGGTTTTTGTGTTCAAGCTCCTGAAAAGAGGGCACCCAGAGCAGCTCCTTCAGCCAGGATCTCTCATTCCTGCCACAAGGAGAAGATGGCATCTCCCGGGGTCCAAGCTGCCACGTGGGATCTCTGGAGCTTTCAGGAGAATCAGCCTCCTGTGATTGGAAGCAGAGGGCTAATTGGCCCCATGTGGCTCCACAGCCTGCCAGTTTCAAGGGGAGCAACAAGACTCCCCAAGGAGCCAATAAATGTAAAGAAGAAGGAGCCAAAGGCAAGGAGGGATGGGGAACTCAAAGCTGATGCCTGGGAGTTAAGCTGTTAACTTTTCTATCTTCCTGCCCGGAAGTGCAGGGGAGAGAGCAGCAGTTCACAATCAGTCCATTTTCTCAGTTCACCTGTCCTTCAACCACATCCTGCCTAGCAACAGTTGTCAGCATGAGCTCCAGCCACCAGCTCCTCTTTAGACAGAGATGCGGGGTGGGGGTTGGGTGTTGTTGGTGGTGGTGGTGTAGGGGATCAATTTAGCCCACAAAGGAACTGGAGTCAGGGTGTCCACAGGGAGCCAGGGCATCTTATATTGGGGACAGTTGCTTGGAAAATGAGGGGGCAGAGCGCCTCTTGGGGCAGCTGCTTAGAGGCCAGGAGTTGATGGGGGAAGGGCCCAGACTGTAGAAAGCGAAGTTTATCTTCAGCCCTTATTCTCTGCTCTGCCTGACACCCCAAATGATGCCACTGGTAAGATCACCACCTCTACATCTACATGATACGTTTAACCTTCTAAAGTGTTGCTGTAACTATGATCTCATTTCCTTCTCCCAATGACGCTGAGTGAATGGGATCCAAGACAGATGAATTAACATGAGGACCAGCCTGTCAGACTTGGCCAGGATGTGGAGAGCTGCTGGCTGCAGGGTTAGGCCAATCCTGCGATGGAAACTAAATAGCCAGAAGGTCCAGGACCTTGAGTGGGTATAGATGGGGGTGCTGGGATTGTGGGCCCTGTCCAAGAAATCTGGCCCCAGCTGAGTCCCTCATTGGCCTCCACCTTGGAGTCTGGGCTGGAGGAGGAGCAGAGACCTAGTCTGTTTAGCGACTGGGAGGTGATAATGGATGTGAAAGGACCTTTTTGTTGGATGAGATAATGGGTTTAAGAATAAAAAAGAAATAAGCACTTGGCTATAAAGTGTTGTTATCATTAGGCAGAAGAGAAAAGGCTAGATCTTTACCCAGGTCACTGACCAGAGAGGGCAAGCCTGGTGCAGGCTGAAGGGATATACCTTTGGGGACCTTGGGTAGGAACAGGACAGATCGAAGGCACTGTGTGGTTTGAAGAACAAAATAGCCAATCCCAGAAACAAAGCTGGGCGGAGGGCGGGGAGAGAGGACCATAAGCTGTGGCTGCTTCATAATTTTGTTCAGAGTTGCCCGGTTTGATGAGACCAGAAGTCAAACATCTTTCAAAGTCAAAGTGCGTATTTCCTCCAGGAGGGCAATCACGTGACCCGTGGACAACTGAGCTGCTGTCATCCATCACCACTGGCCTTCAATGTCACTCCCAAGTCTTTATGCACTGAGCAAATTTCGGAGGGACTGACTGAGCCTCAGACACTGAAAGATGCCAACCCCAGGAGGGTGGGGACAGCTGCCATTTGCACTGCAAAATGGCGTTCCAGTATGTTAAAGGAGGGGTTTCTTCTCTGACCACAGATGCTGGGAAGGCCCAAGCAGTGCGAAAAAAGGACTCCTTGCAGAATTGGGGGAGAATCTAGTGGTTGGTACTGTGGTAATGGTAAAAAATTTGCCTGTCAGTGCAGGAGACACAGGTTTGATCCCTGGTTAGGGACGATCCCCTGGAGAAGGAACTGGCAACCCACTTCAGTATTCTTGACTGGAGAATTCCATGGACAGGGGAGCCTGGCAGGCTACAGTCCATGGGGTTGCCCATGGACACCCATGGGGGCACAACTGAGCACAAGGAAGAAGAACTAATTAGGGACAGGTAGTCTCGCCCTGTCAGAGACAACCCAGGGATGAAGTGCTCCAGTCACACCTGGAGACATGCCTGTGGCTGTGGGAGAAATAGCTGGGTCCCCTGTGAAAAGATAGGGGCCACCCATGGACAAAGCTTAGCCTCTTGTCTCTCTTCCCATCAGTGCCATTTTCTGACTACCCAGCATAGGTCCTCCTTCCTCCAGGGAGCCCTTCAGTCCTCCACTCCCTTCTATGAACATACTATTGGGACCTTAATTATGAATTTCATGTACTATTCTTATGGGTTCCCTGATAGCTCAGTGGTAAAGAATCTGTCTGCAATGCAGAAGACCTGGGTTTGATCCCTGGGTTGGGATGATCCCCTGGAAAAGGAGATGGCAACCCACTTCAGTATTCTTGCCTGGAGAATGCTATGGATAGAGGAGCCTGGCGGGCCACAGTCCTTGGCATTGCAAAGAATCAGGACACGACTGAGCAACTAACACTTTGACTTTTCTTACTATTCTCAGTTACCACTCTCATTCTCCTGTTCAGTGTACACTTGTCTGTTCCCTCTCCCCCAACCCCAGACTGGAAGATCTTTGAAGGCAGAAATCTGTAACTTCTTGTGCCCCCTCCCCAAATCTCCAACTGTGTGAGTAGGCACTCAATAAATACTTGTTGATGGATTAACGTAGTCCAAACGGTAAAGCAGAACACTTGGGTCACAAAAGGCTCTTAGCTTGTTGGTTCCCCTGGCACCAGGAGTATCTCTTTTCATGAGTATTGGTGGTACTTCAAGGCCCAGTGGAGACTGGAGTGTCCCTAGCTTCAGAAAAATAAAAAGGCAGCAAAAGGGAGGCTGCAGTGACCGGGGGGCCCTGAGCACAGGACAGGGTATCGAGTGCTGTCATGCGTGTGTGGGTCTTCCTTGTGGTGTCCCTGCTTCCCATGCCACAGCCTGTGTAGCCCAACAGGCTCTCATTGTCCAGGGTGCCCTGGCTGGAGCCCATGGCAGAAATGAGCTGGTGTCACCCCAAGCAGAGGCCCTTTTAGGGCCAGTGAGCTGAGATCAGGAAACAGGAGGCCAAGGGCTCATTTGGGAAGCAGCCCCCATGGTGAGGCACAATGGCAGCCACGAGAAGATCCTTTATGGCTCCCTTCAAGCCTTCAAGTGCCTGCCTGCCCCCAGGAGCAGAAATGAGAGAGGGGCCAGCCTGAGGCCACCCTAGCTGAGCCCTTGTCCTGGAAGGGTGCCTCTCCAGAACACCAACTAGCCATATTCCAGCTCCCAACTAACTTTCTGTCACAGAGTGACCATTTGTCTTACCCAATGTGAAACAGAAGGAGCCAGTTCCTGAACTCATCTTCAGGAGCCTTGACCTCGCCCTGGCAGCCCCTTCCACCTCCCTAAGGGACACCAGACAGAGCCCAAGCCAGCTTGGGTGCAGCCATAGTTGATGTGGTCAGATTCCAATCAGCCACGGTCCATCTTTCTTCCTGAGTTCTTCTATGAGAGAGATAAGTCTGAGACTATGAATTTCTCTTTTACACAATTACTCTAAATCTTCCCACCCTCCCCCCATCAATAGTCCTAACTAAAAGCTCCTCTCTAATTAGCAAATCTGTGTCCTGATAAACAACCTAATTGTTTACAACCGTTTGCTCCTGAGGAATTTGGAATTCTTAGTTAGTCAACAATCACTCTCCTAGTGTCAGAACCTCCCACTTCTTTTCCAAATCTTGCACTAGTTTGATTAATTAGCTCCTGGCCTTCTGTATCTTGTTCAGAAGGACCCTGCCTGGAACCTTAGTTTTTCAGAAACGCATACCAAGACTAGGAAACTCAACCTCATTTATTAGGCCAGAAAGCCTCTTGGCTCTGGTCCCCTCTCTTCCACCTCCACCTGCCCTATCCTGCCTCCCAGTCATTCATTTCCCTTTTCACCTCTTTTCTGTCCCTGAACCAAGTGCCTTCACACAGCCCAGGGTCCCCACGCCTTCACTCCTTAGGGCTCTTCATTCAGATACTGAGCTCAGACCCATCCTTGCCTGCAATATGCTTCACCCTGGCCCTTGATATTAACCCTTTATAAAGTCCTGGTGTAATTCTGAAGCTTCATTAAGATCTGTTATGGGCATTGGAGCACCATCTATAATCTCTCCCAAGTATCAGGGCAGCGATTTCTCTTCTCCCAGCTCACCTGGGTTCAGGTCTGCTGACAGCCTCCAGCGGTGGCTCTTCCCACTTGCCCTTAGCAGCTGTTCTCCAGCTGTCCCATTAACTGAGATAAGTTGGCATTGGGACTCCCCTGATGGTCCAGTGGTTAATAATCTGCATTTCTGCTGCAGTGGACACAGGTTTGATCCCTAGTTGGGGAACTAAGATCCCACATGCCGTGTGGTGTGGCCAAAAAACAACAAACAGAAGTTAGCATTATGCACAGTTGTATAAGGGACTGGTCCTCCATGTGAGTCTGTCTGTTTTCATATGGCATCTCAATATTTTCTTTTTATATATGACCTAAGGGATATTAAAATTTTAAATTACACAAGGACTTCATGAAGGTACTCCACACTCTAAAATGACTTCACATTCCTTCCCCACGGCCTTGCCTGTTTTGCAGTCCCTTCCCTCAAGGTTTTGGTTTCTCTCAGGGAGTTAATAGCCAATTCCATGGGTGATACCGGTTAATCTTCCAACAACACATTTGCCTTTAGGCTCCTTCTGAGTCCCAGTATCTTGAGGAAAGGACGGACTCTAATGTCAGGCTCCATGGCACCCATGTCCTCTGTTGGCCCTGGCCCTATAGACAAATGGCTTCTCCTTTCTAGACTCTTCTTTCTCCAGTGTGAAATACGCATTGGTCATCCCTTCTGCTGGTGCCAGAGGATGTAGGAAGCAGTGTGCGTGAACTCTCAGCTGCCATGGCCAGCACCCTTATTGGCATCCCTTCCAGCTGCTCTGAGGCTTAGCTGCCTTTGCGTCTTCTTTTGCTCCCATCTTCCCCTCCCCCTCAGTCATGTGATGCAGGAAGAGAACGCAAATGATATGGAATGTGAGCAGCTGCCGGCAGAGACGCTGCGACAAGTGACCATTCACCGGGACCCTATATATGGCTTTGGCTTCGTGGCTGGCAATGAGAGGCCTGTGGTGGTGCGATCTGTGAGGCCAGGTAGGTGTCACTCAGAGTGTCCCCCTGGCCCTGGCTCCCACCCCCCCAAACACCCACACATCGTCCCAGAGAAAAGAGTACCCAAGTATACTGAGTTGCCAAGGAATTCATGAAGAGTGGGTGAAGATTTGCCAGCCAATAACTGTGTGAGGGAGCTGGTTTTTAAAGATTTATCTACACACAACACTGAGGCTGCAGTTGATAATTTAGTAGGGTCTGGGTCTTAACAAAACTTGCCTTTTCATAGAACCTTCACAGAAGAGCCATATTGCCTTGAGTGAGACATACCGATCTGATTCAATTCAACAAGTATGTATTGACTGCCTACTCTAAGCAAGGTTATAGGGAAATACAAGACAGAGTTCCTGCCCCCAAGAATCTAATCATCAGGCTGTGGAGACTAGTACACTCTCACCAAATAGGTCATCCAGTGAAGGCTGGAGTCAGGATATAGACCATAGGTGGCAGAGAAGGGGAGAGGAAGTGAAATCTCTGAAGCCACAGTGGCAATACAATACCTACCACTGATGAAGCCCCCTAGAGTGTACAAGTTTACATCATCTTGTTCAGTGCTTGCAGCTGTATCCACAAGGTAAGTAATACCATTCCCATTTTACAGATGAGAAAACTGAGGCAGAGAGGAAGAGAAATGGCATGTCCAGGGTCACCCCACTAGGAAGTAGCAGAGCTAGGATTTGCATCTGTGCCTGTGTGATGCCACTGAGGGGAGGCGGGAAGCAGGGCTTGAATGGGACCATGCAGGGTGGACCAAGCGCAAGCCCACCAGAACTGTGAAAGCCTGCCGTTATGAATGAAATGGGAAAGGGCCTGAGCACTGTTTTATTCCAAATCTTGCTAGGCATTGACAAGAAAAGACAGACGGAAAGGAGCTCTATTCCTGAATTGCTGGGCCTGAGGCTTTAGATGTTTACAACAGTTTCTTGCTCAGTCAAGAGGAGCAGCCGGAGTACAAACTGGTCTAGCAGAAAGTTGATGAATTTTGCAATCCTCCAAGGAAAAGAAAAAGATTTTTGTAAGCTTGCTCTTCAACTGGAGGGCATAAAGTAAAAAAAAAAAACAATTCAGTACAGGAGTTTGTGGCTGACCTAAGGCTCCTGAGGTAGTCATACAGTTTGGCAAAAGGTTTTTGTGTCTCTGATCCAAAATCAAATTTATCCTGGGAAAGAGGGACCAGATAAAACTTAGTAACAGATCACCAGGAGACCCTGGTTTAACTTCAGAGGAGACAGATTTCACAGGGTTGCTGCAGGTGGTCTGAGAATAAAGAAGAAGGGGTTGGAGGAGTGGAAAGAAGAAAAGCCACAAGGGAGACCACAGGAGGCCATGGGGCCAGCAGGCTGATCTCAGACCTGCCTCCAGCCCAGGTACTCCCCCATCCAATGCAGAGAACTTGATTTTCAGACTGCAAGAAAAGATAAGATGCATCCTATAGAGGAACAGTTAAGGCTGAACAAGCCAACAAACCATTCCATGAAAATAGTAAGTAGACTGAGCCATCAGAGAGCCAAGGCCTGAGATGGAGACCAAGTTCCATGAGGACCTCCTCCATTGAAAGAAAGGAAGGAGGGATGAATGGATGGACAGGAGAAAGGAAAGAAGGAAGGGAGGGAATAGGTAGAATGGCCTGTACCTAAGAGATTGGCATATTTGGCAGAAGTAGATAGGAGGAATGCCTTTCCTGGTGGCTCAGTGGTAAAGAATCTACCTGACTCAGCGGGTAAAGAACCCACCTGCAATGCAGGAAACACAGGAGACATGGGTTCAATCCCTGATTGGGGAATATCCTCTAGAGGAGGAAATGGCAACCCACTCCAGTATTCTTGCCTGAAAAATTCCATGGGCAGAGGAGCCTGGCAGGCTGCAATCTAAAGGATCCCAGGGAGTTGGGCACAACTGAGTAAATATGCACAGTGTACTGTGTGCCAATGCAGGAGATATGGGTTTGATCCTGTGTTGGGAAGATCCCCTGGAGAAAGAAATGGCTACCCACTCCAGTATTTTTGCCTAGAGAATCCCATGCACAGAGGAGTCTGGCAGACTACAGTTCATGGGGTTGCACAGAGTGGGACATGACTGAAGTGATGAAACAACATCAAATAGGAGGAATGAAATGAGTGGAAGAAACTGTCTCTTGGAAGACATAATAAGTACCATTTATTGAATTCTTACCAACATCAATCAACTGTTTTAAGTGCTCTACATCCATCATCCCATTTATCCTCCCAACATTCTTCTACTGTTATTTTTCCATTTCTTAGATGAGGAAAGAGAGATTCAAAGAGATGAAATGTCTCATGCGAGGTCCCACAGCCATTGAGTTGTAGATTTGAGTTGAGCGTCCAAGCCTGACTTGCTGCAAAGAGTGGGCTCTTTACCACCAGGCTTCCTGTTTCTGACATCCCTGTGCTGTCAGGAGAGTGGGTTGAGGGCCTTTGCAGTTGGAGTGGGGAATCCTGCTCGCTGAGCATACAGGCCTCACCCTCAGCACACAGGCCCCACTCTCCAGAGCCACAGAGTGATGCTCAACTGACATGGTGACCTGGTTGTTGTTCATGTTTGTCATATTTACACAGCGCACTTTTTTTGCAGAGAGAGGACAATTGGGATCTGACCCTTTCAAGTGGATCCCAACAAGCATCCAGGCTGGGTTGAGAGTGAGACATGTCCTTAAACATGTCCTTAGACATGTCCTATTTTGGGTTTGAGTTAAGCTGAGTCCTACTTGTCATTCTCTTTAAATCTCTAAAAGCCTTTTCTCCAAGGAGATATTTGCTAAGTACCAGAGGCAACACAGCCTAGGGCGCCCCTCCAACCCACCCTTTACCCCCATCAGGAAGGTAGGGCCCTCAGGCAGGTCTGCTTTCTAAACCTCAACAGTAGACGTGAGAAGGAGAGAAAGCAAATTTCCAACTGCCAGTGATTTAGGGTCTGTGCCTTGTTCCTCTCATTTCTGAGACAGCAGCATGTCTCTTAAGTGAAAGAAAATAAGTGTCTTTAGGGCTTCCCTGGTGGCTCAGATGGTAAAGAGTTTGCCTGCAATCCAGGAGACCTGGGTTAGATCCCTGGCTTGAGAAGATCCCCTGGAGAAGGGAATGGCTACCCACTCCAGTATTCTTGCCTGGAGAATTCCATGGACTGAGGAGCATGGTGGACAGGCTACTGGAGTTGCAAAGAGTTGGACATTAACACTTTCATTTTAGGTCCTTTAGTTCATCCCCCTGTCTCCAGGGAAGTGAATGCCCACATCCTTCCAGACCAGTGAGTATGAATTATGTTCAAGTAAGAAGATTCCTCACCCACTCCTGTCACCTGTAACCCCTCCAATAGTCTGGAAGCCATGTCTTGTGCCCAAGCAGATCCCTCCTGGTGAAACCGAAGTTTGTGCTCCTCACTAGGTCCGAGCCGGGAATCACTGGTGAACCTCGCTTGAGCACCAGGCCTTTGCTACCACACAACTCCCAGCCTAAGCAGGGCCATTCCATTCTCTTTCTCCAGCCCTCTGCCCTCCACTTGCTACAGGCAACAGCAGCCCAGGGCTCGAAGAGTAGCCTTGTCAGTGGCACCACTTGGCCTACATCTCCTGCAGGCCTCAGTGCCTACAGCCGCTCCCTCAGGCACTGGCGACTCCCTCCCACCCAGGCCTGTGCTTTCCCAGCCCTCATACCTCTCTCCTCTCCTCCACAGGAGGCCCCTCTGAGGACAAGCTCCTGGCTGGTGACCAGATTGTGGCTATTAATGAGGAGGACGTGAGTGAAGCCCCCAGGGAGAGGTTCACAGAACTCATCAGGTAATAGGAGCCTCTTGGGCCTTGCGAGAGCTGAGCACAGCTATCCCCATCCCACCAATAGCGTAACTATGGCTGCCACAGCCCTCCCTGGCTAAGAGAGAGGGGTCCTCCCAGGGAGAGCAACCCGAGCCAGGGCTCCTGGGTACCCAGAACTTCCAGGGCCTGAGGGCCCTCACACACTCTGGCTTAACCTCATTCAGTGATGTGAAGAGACACAAAGAACAGGCCCCTTCACCCAACAACTCCCCTCACCCAAGCCCTTTGGTTTTCAACTTAGCCGTGCAGTGAATACTGCGAACAAGTGAGTGACCAATGACATAGACCAAGTGAGTAAAGAATGAGAAGCAAACAAGCCATTCAAACAACATTCTGAGATAAGCACAATGTGAGCAAGATATTGTTTCTCACCTGCCACTCTCTTTCTGCCCCCCCCCAAAAAAAAACCACAAGGAGAATAAAATCCAAATGCCTGGCCAGTGGGTTGAGGCATGGAACTTGCCATGTTGGATTTCGCTCACAGTGTGTGTGACCCCTTAGTGTCCTCCCCAGATGGGGGCAGGTCAGAGAGAGAAAGGAATGTGAGGAGGACCACCACTGTCCATGGAGTCATCACACTGACTTTTACCCTCCCTTACTTCTGCATATGGGGCTTCCCTTGTGGCTTAGTAGTAAAGAACCCACCTGCCAAAGCAGAAGACGCAGGTTTGATCCCTGGGTGGGGATGATCCCCTAGAGGAGGGCATGGCAACCCACTCCAGTATTCTTGCCTGAAGAATCCTATGCACAGAGGAGCCTGGCAGGCTACAGTCCACAGGGTCTCAGAGTTGGATGCAACTGAGCAACTAAACAACAACAACCTCTGTATATACCATACCACCACATATCACACACTACATACCTCTTCCCCCCACACATCATGCCACCACACACCACATATACACACACATCCCCATGCATACCATACACACATAAACACAAAACACGACACCACATGCACGCACACCATGCACTAAAAACATGCCCATACCCACAGGTACCACATGCTCACACACACACACCTGTGCCATAGATACTCCCCCACCCCACACACATATCACATGCACACACACGTACCACCCCATGCCCCCTTGCATAGACACTTTGATAAGGAGTGAGACAATAGAAGTGAGAGAAAGGAATTAGATTCTTTCAGCTCTAAATTCCAGGGGATAACCTTAGTTTGGGGGACCTCAGCTATCTATCCTCACATGCTCACTCTCTTTCTCTCTCTCTCTCTCTCCCTGGCGTAGTCTGCTCCATCTCTGCCTTCATCTCCTTCAACCCTTCTCCATTTGGAGTGTTTCCATCCCACTCATCTTTCTTGTTCTCCCAAAGCCCACCTGCCTCCAGAACCCCTCCCTCCCCTTCAAAGTCAGAGGAGTGATGCCCCCTTGCTACCTCTGGAGGGGTTTGCACTGCCCCTTCCTGAAGTCCAGAGCAGGTCTTCCTCCACAGGCTCCCCCTCCAGCCCAATATCCTGGTATGTGTCTGGTCCCTAATGACCCTTAGTTTGGTCCTTCTCCAAGCTCAGTTTGTCCATTGCATTCCCCCACTCTGCACCCTTCATGGTCCACCATCACATCACCATGGGGTGAATTCTTTCAACCCCATCAGGGTATGTTGGAGGGTTCTTTCAGGCTGACCCCTCAGAAGTCTTTGCTTTGCTTCTTGTGGATATCTTTGTACCCCATACCAAGGTAGCCCAATCTTGTGAGACTGCTCAGAGCACCTTCTGGGTCAAGTCAGAGCTCACACATTTGATAATCTCTGGGACTAGTAGATCATTCATTCATTCAGTGAATATTTATTATATTGAGTGTCTCCTGCACATCAGTTGTTGTTCTAGGCACTGAATATACAGCAGTGAATAAGACAGACAAAAATCCTTGCCCGTTGGAGTTTACATTCTAGTGGAAGAAGACACATCATAAGAAGTAAACATGATAAATAAGTATTGCACAGTATATTAGAAGGTGATGAATGTTATTGAAGAATAGAAAGGGGGTCAGGATAAAGATCAGGAATGCTGGGGACAGGGGTGCAGAGTGCAACTTTAAATAGCATGGCCAGTGTTGGCCTCAATGAGGAGGTGACATTTGAAGAAAGACTTGAAGGAAATGAGGATATCAGAGAAGGCAAGAAGAACCCAGTGTAGAGGCCCTGAGGCAGGAGTATGTGTGATGTGTTTGGGGAATGTGGGAGAAGCACACATGTGGAGTGGGGTAAGGGAGGGGGGAATTGTAGCTACTGCAAGGACTTTAGCTTTGTTCTACATGATATGCGGAGACATGGCAGGGGCTGGAGCACAGGAGTCACATAATTCAATCTATACTAGTTTCCTGTGCTGGTCAAGAGACAGGACTTTTCAGGTGTTTTCCTTGGAACACAGCTCCTTCCTTACTCCAGGAGCTTTCCAGACCCAGGAGCTGACAACATCCTTGAACTCTGCCTCATTGAATATAGTACCAGTCCAAGTCCTCGAGCAGGGGCTCTGGGCCTTTCTTGAATACCCAGAATCAAGGGTATCTTGTCTCTGCTTCCTGAACACCTTTGTTCCCAGAAACATTTGAAAAAAGACCAGCAAAGAGAGGGGAAGTTCCTTCAAGGCTAACTCTTTCCACTTCTTTTAGTTCTTTTAAAGGATGATGTATTCCTGGGAGAGAATTTTCATACCTCACAGCTTGTTGGATCATTGGCATAATTCTTGTCTGAAGAGTTTCAAATTCTTCATCCTTTTGAATGTTTGCTATCTGGAGAGTCTTGTCTTCCATCTGTTGCTCTCTGGCTCTCATTTTTTTTGGTCCTTCAGTTAAAACAAATCTGCTGAGTATGAGTCATGATGACCAAATGACCTCCTTTGGGTTTTTCCTTTGAGTTTCTCCTCTTACTTAAATATCGAATTGCCAATAATCATGGTACATGGTTCCCAGGACTCTGATTGTGCTCCCTTTGAGTTCCGTAATTCAGGTCTTTCATTTTCTTTGCAAATTTTTTCGCCTATAGATAAAATTGCTCCTAGGGTTTGAGGATTTCTACAGAGAGAATGTGAGAAGGAATAGAAAAAGAAGGCCTGAAAAATGACAACCCCAGAGGTAATGATAATACCATTTTCAGATGCCTGTGTGAACCTCTATAGATGGTGGATGTCAGCTGCCACAAATGATGGGAGGCGAGGCAACCATGCAGATATTTAGATTGCCCTCTGTCCTAATCCATATACCTGAATGCAGCCCAGGGGAGAATTCTGGTGTTCCTTCTTGTGCTAGATGAATACCCAGTGCATGATACACTACTCTCCTGTTCCCTCTTCTCTCTGTAGGAGCGCTAAGGAATTCATCGTTCTTACAGTTCTGCACACTCATCAGGTGAGTGAGCCTCTTTGCCATCCGCCCTTCCTCCTGATTGAGACAAGAGCATCCCCATATTGGAAAGTGACAGTGATGGGAGAGGGAGACGGGAGAGACTAGGACCAGCATTGTTGTGAGCCAAGGATTTAGGAGTGAACTTAAAATTGTACCTTCTGAACATCTTGTCTATGCTCACATCCCAGACTTGAGGATTTTTAAGGGCTCCATAGTTCTGTGTGCTGCCTTGTGTGCTCTGCTTTCCCCCACTTAAGCTACCCCACCACTGCCCCAGTTCCAGGCATATTTTCTATCTCTTTTTTGCTGTGTCCCATCAAAATCTACCTGTCCAGTGTCCAATTCCATTAGTCCTTGCAGACTGTGGGTGCTAATCTTATTCATTTGTTCATACAGGTATATACTAAATGGCCTATGGTGTATGAGACACAACACTGTATGTGGAGGATTTACTATAAAGTTGCTGGGGAGGTACAGTTGGACAAATAGGTTCATCTTTGTCCAGGTTCAGTTACTAACTGCCTATGTGACCTTGGGGGAGTCAGTTCCCTTTTCTGAACCTGTTTCCTCATCTGTAAATTGAGGGATTTAGACTAGATCAGTGTTCCCCATGCTTGCCTGATCACAATAGTCACCAGGACTATTTATTAAAAATGAAAGTCCCCAGCCCTTCTCAAAAGTTGGAATCAAGAGGCACTGTGTCTGTTACTAGGTCACATCCTCGTAGTAATCTTTGTGGGATCTTAGTTCTCTGACCAGAGATCAAACCTGTACCCTCCACAGTGAAAGCATGGAGTCCTAACCACTGGACCACCAGGGAATCCCTGATTGTTTTTACATTTTGGTTTGATGTCATTGTAGAGTCACAGGAGGTTGCAAAGCTAGTACGGTGACATCCCTGTGTATCCTTTACCCTGTTTCTCCCAGTGGTTACATGTCACATACCTAACAGTACTATATCAGAACTGAGACACTGACGTTGGTACAATGATGTGTATGGTTCAGTGTTACTCTGTCACATGTGTGGGTTCATGTATCAACAATCAAGATACTGGAGAGTTCCATTACTGAAAGGATGCCTCATGTTGCCCTTTTATGGGGCACCTACTCCCCACCCTCAATCCGTGTCAACCAGTAATCTGTTCTCCATTCCTGTAATTTCATCATTTCAAGAATATTATATAAATGGAATCATAGAGTATGTAACCTTCGAGGATTGGCTTTTTTCACTCTGCACAATGCCCTTGAGATTCATCCAAGCCATTGCTTGTATTAATAGTTTGCTACTTTTTTATTGCTGCATAGTATTCCATGGTATGGATGTACCACTGTTTAGTCATCCACACATTGAAGAACATCTTGGTTCCTTCCAGGCTTTGGCTAGCTTGATATTAAAGCTGCTATAAACATTCATGTACAGGGTTTGTTGTGAGCATAAGTTTTCGTTTCTCTAGGACAAGTGCCCAAAAGTGTGATTGTCCAGTCATATACTAAGTGTATGTTTAGTTTATTAAGAAACTGCCAGTCTGCTTTCCATGAGAGTAGACTGTGGTTCACCGCTGTATCACTAGCACCTGGAACAGCGTCTGACATAGAATAGGTGCTCAGTATTTGTTGGAGGAATAAAGGAAACCTAAATCAAACTCAAGTGTCCAAACTTAGGTGCAGAATAAAGAGCCTAACACTCCCCCATCTCTGTCCCAACTCTCATCCCAGTGCCTCCAGCACCTCTTTGTCATGGCCAGGGTGCTCTCTTTCTCTTCCTTGTATATTTCTTAGTTCTCACCACCCTGTAGACTTCTATCCTTGTTGTAATCTACATCTCTTGTAACACATGGCTCTTTCCTTGAATACCTGCCTTAAGACTTATGTCTTCCAAACATCTTTGCTCTACTAACCTCAAAGAGAGTTTCTAGTTCATTAATTTGTTCATCAAACATTTACTGAACGCCCACTCTTCCAGGCTGGGAATAAAGCAGTGCACAGGACAAACATGGTTCCTACCCTTGGAGAGCTTACATTCCAGTTTTTGGCCTTGTGCCCTCTAAACCCTGCTGCTCCTGCTAAGTTGCTTCAGTCATGTCTGACTCTTTGCGACCCTGTGGATTGTAGTCCACCAGGCCCCTCTGTCCATGGGAATTCTCCAGGCAAGAATACTGGAGTTGCCATTACCTTCTCCAGGGGATCTTCCTGACCCGGGGATCAAACCCGGGTCTCCTGCATTGCAGGCAGATTCTTTACCACTGAGCCACCAGAGAAGCCCCTATAAACCTTAGAACATAGGAAAGTATGGGAGCACATATACACAGAAGTTATAGTCAAAACAGTTAGCAACCTATACAAGAAGGGCCTTCCAATGAGAATGTAAGCCAGCCACAGGCGCTGGAGCAGAGTCTTGCAGGCCACCTAACTGTGCCAGGCGTTAACCCTTTTTTAGTTGATCTTTTATAAAGAGGTTCCAAGGGAGAGATCAGATGGCACCCAAAAAGTGTAGGGCACAGACTACTTATCAGTCAGTGGGCAAAAATCCCTCAATGTTTTACAACAGGTATGGCCATCCCAGCACGTCCCGACCAAACGTCAGCCTTACATGTATAGTCAGTCCTCATTACTCACAGATTCCATATTTGCAAATTTGCCCACTTCCTAAAATTTATTTGTAACTCCAAAATCCAGACATACAGCGCTTTCCTGGTCATTTGCTGACATCCACAGAGCATGAAAAATTTGAGTCTCCCAATGTACCTGTTCCCAGCTAAGGTCAGACAAAATGATGTTCTGTCTTGTTTAGTTGTCATGCAGAGACGTCCTGAGGATGGAGATGATAGTGGGCAGTGCAGTGTAGTCCAGGAAACTCTGGCTGGGGGACAGTGGGATGGGGTTTGAATGCCAACTCTGATACCTGTTAGTGGGGCGGCTTCAGGCAAGTCACTTAACACTTCAGAACCTCATTTTCTCCTCGTGAAATAAAGAAAATCGAATCTACCAGGATGAATTGTTTTTAGAATTTAAGATTATAATCTATGTGAGACACACACACACAATCCCCCTAGGAACAATTGTTCAGTATTCATTAGTTCAGTGTTCACACAACTGTGAATAACAAAAATCAAGTGAGAGAATCTTCTCTCTTACACTGAAGTGAAAGCTCCTTGAAGACCACACCCCCCCCCAACACACGTTCACTGTTATAGCTCCTACATCACATAACAAGGTAGCACTTGATATCTCATAGGTATATGAAGACTGCTTCTTCTCATCAAACTCTCATGTGCAGGCTTGACAGTCTCCCAGAAGACAGTCTCTTCCTGATAGGTTCATGTTGTGGCTCAAGAATCTGTAAATCCATGGCTGATTCATGTCAATGTATGGCAAAAACCACTACAATATTGTAAAGTAATTACCCTCCAACTAATAAAAATAAATGGAAAAAAAAATAAGAGCCACAAGTAAGTAATTCTGATGCTCAGTAGAAACTGGGAAACATTGAACCAAACTATCTTTAAGGCTCCTGCCACTCGTACATTGTGTGGCTGGCTATGGTCTAATACGGTGGTTCTCTACCCTGGCTATACATTAGAACTTTCTGAGAACTCTTAAACATGTTGATCCTTGGGCTCTAGCCTTGACCAATTGAATTACGAGCTGTGGGGATGGAGCCCAGGTATTGATCTTTTGAAAAGGCTCCCCAAATGATTCTGATATGTAGCCAAGGTGCACAGTCTAATGTGTAGTCTCTTTCAGATGGCATTTTCTTTTTAAGAGAGTGACTCTTACCATAGCAGACCATTGGGGAGTGTTTTGAGCAGCCATAGGGATCCTTTCCCAGGGATCCTCAAACAATATTGTGTAGGTAGCCACTTATTAAGTCTATATGTATTTAAGGGTGTTCTTTAATCTTTGAGTGACCAACTATTCCCCATGATTGACTGAATATGTATTAATTTCGGTACCCTTAGACCTTGACACATCATTTGTCCTCAATAAATATTTTAAAATAAAGTACCGACTGGTGACCTAGAACAGTCCTGACAAAGCAAGTAGACAGTCCCTTCAAATGAAACTAGTTTTCTGGTTCTGAAAACAGCCTGTACCCAGAGAGTCTCAGTCCCCTCTGCTTGTCCAGAAAAAAGTCAAAATCACAGGAACCACTGCAGAAGAACTAGTTTTCCACAGAACTTCTTGAGTATAGGGCCTGGCAGACAGTAGGTACTCAAGTTCTATTTGCTGAATTGATTAATTAATTCAATACTAGCCCAGCAATCAATGATTATCTTCTTTTCTGTGCCTCCTCTGTGCTTGGTGCTAGGGGAGACACAGTAATGCAAAATGTCATCTCTTCTTTTACAACATAGTTGGAGAGATGAGTGATGGCTATGTGGATTCATAAAGGAGGACTACAGGAAATCCAGGGAGGGGAATGGCAAGGTTGGGAAAGGATTCAGGACTAAGGTAGAATTTGAGCTGGGTTTTGGAGATGGCATTTATTGAGCAAGAGGGACACCAGGGGGCCCTGACAGGTGGGGATGGTGAAGAGACAGCATGACATAGGCACAGAAATGGGAAGAAGGTGTGGGCAGAATAACTTGACTAGGTGATTGATGGGGAGTGAAGGTTATGTGTGGTTTGTGAGGGGCCTTGAAATCCAGGGAGAGGACATGTTCCCCTGTAGGCAGTCCTGAATGCAGGAAGGAAGGACCCCCAGGCCCCTTAACAGTGAGCCCCTGGAATCAGGATGGCCCTCCATAGTCCCAGGCTCCCACCCCACAGTGGTTGCTATGGGAATTGCTTATAAGTAGGTTCAGGTGTCAAAGAAAATGAGGCAGCAGAAAGGGAAATCAGGAGGCTGTTAAAGCTTCAGGAACCTGAGCTCCATGTTCTTAAAATCCTTTCACAATTATCAAAGTGGGGCCCTATCGTACACTTAAAACATTCAGCTATATACCTGTCTTCAGCCAAGATATGTGAACACAACCCTGAAATCTGTACTAATAGAGTCACCAAATTAAAAAATGGTCAAAGAATCACCAGCTGCTGAATTCAGTCCTGAGGGAGAAGGCAGACTCTCTCCTCTATTGCTTATTCCACCGAGCTGCTGGCTTCATATTTACTTCAAGGGGCTTGCAATGGCCCCAGAGGTGCTTAGAAATTCTAGTCCCGTGTTTCAAGCCAAAATTCATTTTTGCCAGAAAGGGTGCCTGTTGCAAAATGAGACTTTCAGCCACTTAGAGGAAAAATGGGGTCAGTCAAGAGCTCAGATGTCCCAGCTTTAAGGTACTCAATTAATCTATGCTTCATGGATTAGGACATTTTCAGCAATTCCTGGGCCCTACCCTCTCAGAGAGGGCTGAGAAATCTGTATTTGTTTTTGGCCATGCCACTCAGCTTGTAGGATCTTAGTTCCTGACCAGAGACTGAACCTGTGCCCTGGCAAATGACAGTGTGGAGCCCTGGTGATTCTTAACATCAGGTAAGGTTTAGAAACAGTGAGTGAGAGTATGCTAATGAGTTAGTACAGGAGTCTGTGAACTTCTTCTGTAAAGGACCATAAAGTAAATACTCTAGGCTTTGTGCTTCCCGAGGGATTCAGTGATAAAAAATCTGCCTGCAATGCAGGAGACATGTTAGGAGCTGCGGGTTCAATTCCTGGGTCAGGAAGATCCCCTGGAGAAGGAAATGCCAACCCACTCCAGTATTCTTACCTGAGAAATCCTATGGATAGAGGAGCCTGACAAACTGCAGTCCATGGGATCACAAAAGAGTTGGACACAAAGGAAATGACTTAGCACACATGCATGCAGACCATATGTGGTAGTACAGAAGTAGCCATAGGCAATGCAGAAATGAAGAGAATGGCTGGGTTCTAATAAAGCTTTATTTATAAAAAAACAAGTGGTAGACAGGAGCTGGCCCACACAGGCCCATAATCTACTGGCCTCTGAAGTGTGTTCATTACTCCTTCCAGGTACCACATTTGAATTTGGGCCAGGGCCTTCCCAATTCTTAATACTTTAGTTCATATGGGAGTATAAAGAACTTCAGGCCCCATAGTTGCACTTTAAAGATGCTTTGGGACAGGGCAACCTTTGAGAGCCGCTCATGTCACACTGCAAGGCAGGCGTCATCTGTGTCAAAGCACAAGGCTAGACATGACTCCGTGACATATAGCAGCTGGCAATGAGTGAGTCACTGTCAGTGATCGAAGCTGAAGACCGAGAATAGGATGGAATCTTAGAAACCAACAGGCAGGGGTCAGTGAGGAATGAGGCACAAACAAGCTGAAAATGGCTGTACAACAGACACTGGAAATGACTAAGATCCTTGAAAATACTGGCACTCCCACTTTCTGATTTTGCTCCTATAAATATCTGAATTTTTTGTTGTTCTATCTCTAGGACAGGATCTAATCATGGACTTTTGGTAGAGGTAGCAAAGAGGCCTTCCCACCTGCCTATAGGGTACCAGTTAGGGTTCTTTATTTGCCCAAATCCATTCACTGGAACCAAGATAGAACCAGACCATTGAACAAAAGACCAGGAATGGACTTCCAGCTTCAGTCCACTGCAGGGGATTATATAGCTAATCCAAGACTCAGAAAATCTAGGTTCTCTGTTTCGATCCACTACTTAATTATTTTGACACTTTGAATAAACCATAGCCTCTTCCCTGGGTTCCATTTCCTATATAAAATGAAGGGCGGACTACATGGCCCATTCAGGTCTCTAGAGATGCCTCATTCCACACTGTGCATGAGGATATTTGAGGACGACAGATGATCACAAGAGAAAAGACAAGATGAGTGTCGGGTGGAACAAAGAGTTCCCCTACCTTGTATCTGGCACCTCCAGTGGAAATGGGACTACTGTGGAGACGAGTCAAGCAGAGCTGCCTGAACAGAGCTACAGGTCTTTCTACCTCGCCCCTTCCCTTGCTCCTGCCATAGCCCACGCCACCCCCCACCGACCCCACCCCCAGGATATGAGCACCAAGCTGTGTAACACAAAGGCATTTCTGGACTCCTGTGAACAATCGATACTATAATCACTTTCTGCAACGATCTCCAGCCCTGGATTTCTTTGTGTTATATTGTCTGCTGCCAACAAATTGTCCCTGTGGCTCAGGATGAGAAGTCTAAGATTCCTTTAGCACAGTGGTTCCCAAACTTAGCTGTATTTTGAAATCATTCGAAGCTTAATACCTGGGCCTATCCTCAGGAATTTGACGTCATTGATCAGGGGTGGGGTCTGGGTACTGGTGCTTTGTAAAGCTCCTCCCTCCAGTGTTTCTGCCCTCTAGCCAGGACGGAGACCCACTACCTGAGGTTCGGCTGGACTCGGGTTGAACAGGTGGCTTTCTGCGATCTGCCCTCCGTGGGGAATGAGATTGTTGGCTCCAGAAGAGAACACAGCTGGGACCAGGGCCCCGGAGCTGATGAGGACGTTTGTTTCTGGTGTGTCTTTATCTTAGGGCCCTGCCCTCCTGTAGCTGATCTGGTAAATGAATCTCAACTACAATATTAAGGGCAGAAAATTGCTTAATGTATTGCCTTCCCACCTGGCAGGGACCCTTCAGGGCTGGGAACACAAAGGAATGCTTGATTCTAGGACTCACAGGCTGCGTGCAAGGCTGGTAGTAGTGGTGGTTTGAAAGAGCCCCAAACCTGATTTCCTCCTTCCTTACTGGAGAGGTTGTGCTCAGAGAGGCAGCTGGGGGCTGCGTCAGGTAGGGCCTTGTGCATGCATGCATGCTAAGTCATTTCAGTCGTGTCCGACTCCAGGGGATCTTCCCGACCCAGGGATCGAACCTGTGTCTCTTATGTCTCCTGCATTGGCAGGCAGATTCTTTACCACTAGTGCCACCTGGGAAGTCCAGACCTTCTAAGCCATGGCAAAAACTTGGGATTTTGTTCCACCGGAAAGTTTTGAACAGACAGGGTCTGGCTTGCATTTTAAAAGGATGCCTCTTTCTGCTGTGTGGAAAATGGTACCAGAGGCTGGCAGCCGGAGGAGGGAGGCTAGTTTGGAGTCTCCTGCAAGAATACAGTTAAAACATGATGGAGGCTTGCGCCAGGATGGTAATAATGGTGCTATGATGACAAGCGAGTAGATTCTGGCTAGATTCTGAAGATAGCACCAAGAAGTTATGTTGATGGATCGGTTGTGGGAGGTGAGAAAAAGAAAGGAGTCAACTGGAAGACTGGAGATGCCATCTACTGAGATGAGGGAAAGGACTTCCCTGGTGGCTCAGACGGTAAAGAATCTACCTGCAATGTGGGAGACCTGGGTTCAGTCTCTGGGTCAGGGAGATCCCCTGGAGAAGGGCTTGGCAACCCACTTGAATACTCTTGCCTGGAGAATTCCATGGACAGAGAGCCTGGCAGGCTACAGTCCATGGGGTCACAGCAAAACTGTTCAAAGCCTTCCAGTGGAACAAGATCCAAAGTTTTTGCCATGGCTTACAAGGTGGCACTAGAGGTAAAGAGTCTGCCTGCCAATGCAGGAGACATAAGAGATACAGATTCGATCCCTGGGTTGGGAAGATCCCCTGGAAGACGGCATGATAACCCATTCCAATATTCTTGCCTGAGAAGTCCATGGACAGACGAGCCTAGCAGGCTACAGTCCATAAGGTCACACAGAGTTGAACATGACCAGAATGACTTAGCACGCACACATGGACACACAAGGCCCTACCTGACGCAGCCCCCAGCTCCCTCTCTGAGCACGACCTCTCCATCTCTGCGCTCACTCAGCTGTGGCCACACTTGGCTTCCTGACTGTTCCCCATGCACCCCAGTCCTCCTCCCACCTCAGACACTTTCTTGTTCTTTCTGTTTGGAAGGCTCTTTCTCCATATATCCTCATGGTTGTCTCTCCCTCACTTCCTTCAGACCTCTGCTTAAATGTCACCTCCTGAAAGAGGTCTTCCCTGCCTGTCTTGTCTAACACCCCCACCACTCTCACCCTCATGACTTCAATCTCTGCTGTAGTCCCTCAGTCTGCTCAATTTGTTCTCATAGCCCTTATTTGCCTCCTAAGAGGTGTTGCAGTATTTCTTGTCTGTCTGTCTGTCCCTGCTAGGATAAGCACTCCTTGAGGCCAGAGAGTTTTGTCCATCTTATTCACTGCTAGATCCTCGTCAGGTAGAACAGTGTTTGGCACAGAGTGGGCCCTCCCAAAATTTGTTACACGAATGAATAAATGCCCCAGAGACATGAGGGTGCCCCTCACTAGGATTCCTGCATTTTCCCAATTCACAGTGCACCCAGGAAAGACTCAGTTTCCAGCATTTACTAACCATGCGTCCTGTTGAATTTGTGGGAGATTTCAAAAATGAGAGAGCCTAGCTGATTATTTGAGTGTCTCTTACAGAGTTGGATGAACAAAGTAGTAGAAAGCCCAGAACTAGGAAGCCAGGGCACCTGGGTAAAATCTCTAATGTCTCTTTTGTCAAATAGTGTAAAAACTGTGGATAAATCATTTTGGCATGCTAGGCCTCCTGTCTTTTGCATCTAAAATAATATTTTCTATGAGCCTCCTTCCTAGGGGCAGGACATATCTTTGAAATGAATAAGATTATTTCCGTAAATCCTTTGCAATGTTCATATTCAGATGTAATAAAAACCACCATTTAGGTATATCTCACATTAAGGAAACCAAATATATAAAATTTCAGTGTACGTTATTACAAAGAATTTTTGCAAACTCCCCTAGGCCTAGAGCATTAATAATGGGATTCAATTTACTCAAATTTGATTCATGCCCAGCTTACTCAGAACATACCAATCATCTAAGGAAGCACTTGGCACATTGCCTTGCACCTAGTAGGGAATCAATACTTATTTATTGGCTTATTGATCCACAAGGCAAAGGGGGGTACCCGTACTGAGACGTCTTAACTCCATGCAGCAAATGTCAGGTTTTCTCCAAGGATGGTGAACTCATGAGCCCTCTCTGTTTTTTCCAGTCCCCCAAATCTGCCTTCATCAGTGCGGCAAAGAAGGCCAAGCTGAGATCCAATCCTGTGAAGGTCCGATTTTCCGAGCAGGTGGCAGTTGGAGAAACAGATGCAGTAAGTGAGCTTTCGCCTCCTCCCCTCAGCCCTTGGCCAGAGTCAGCCAGGCCATCAAAGTATCCCTCTGGGCCAGTTGCTCATCTGCCACTCCTCGAAGTGGACAACATTATGAAGGGGTTGGAGGGGCGACCTTGGGGCTCTCGGAGGGGAGTGAGTGAGGGGTGTGTGGCATCCAGAGAAGTCCTGGGCATCGTGGGGAGAAGGAATATATATCAATTCACTAAGAATCCTCATGGTACTTCAAGAAATTTCCACCTCTAGCACAGTACTCAGAACAAGTGCTCCATAAACATCTTTTGGCTACTTGATAGAAACAGGAAGGAAGTAGTGGTTTTCTGAAGATGCAGCGAAATTGAGCCCTTGGCATGTTGAAGTGATCCTGCAACTCCAGGTCTAAACTGGAGAAGACTGGGCAGTGAAGGGCGAAGCAGACTACGGGAAATGATATAGACTCTCATTAAGTCACAGAACTTTTATTAATATTAGATGCCTGCTGTGTTCCCAGCACTACAAGGGATACAAAATAGATACCTGTTCCCTGCCTCTGGATTCCTCTCAGTGATGTTGGGAGGACAGGTGACTCAGATTGAGACAGTATAGAATCCACCGCTGGGTGGTAGGGCTTTGAGGAGCAGGTGATGTTTGACCACCACCATGCAGCAGCCAGTCTGGAGGGGTCATGGCCAGCCCACTGTCTTTCTCACTGCCTTGTGGGGTTAACATGAACTGAGCTGTCTGCTTCAGATAAGCAAATGACAAGAGGTGGGTGGAACACATAAAGGTGTGTATTAGGCGGCCATGGATGATAACTCCAAGTCCTCTAGGAGTCGGCAGAAGTTGGTGATATCCCTGGGGGTGGGTGGGAGGAGGCCAGCAGAGCTAACAGGTGCTGTGTGCTTTCACAGGCTGTCATGGACTGGGCTCTCGGGAGGCCCATGGCATTTCTGTAGTGAAGCACAGCTGCAGCTGAGACAAGGTAGGAGGCCCAGCCTGAGTGGAGAATCAGTGGGGCACCAGCACCCCTCTAGTTCTTTGAGGCAGAGCCACCCAGAGGACGGGATGGATAGAGGTCAGAGATGTCTTACCACTCAATTTCCCTGACCCTTATCCTCAAACTCTGCCAAGAACCTCCTCCCTCCCCATTTAAGGAAGACTGTGAAGCCCAAGGAACAACTGGGCCCCACTGGCTAACCCATCTGAATAATTGGTGCCTGGGCTCCATGTCAGTCTTAGCAAAAAAGGTTGAGGAGAAGCAGGGGCCACAGAGAGGAAAGGGAGCTGTGTGGAGTCCTTGTACGTCAGCTTAGGTACAAGTCACTAAGGGTACATTTGTGTCCTGAACCCTGAACACCCAAAGGAAATGAGACCGAATTTGGAGAGTCTAGGTGGGGGCTAGTGATAAAGAACCCACCTGCCAATGCCGGAGACATAAGAGAGGTGGTTTGATCCCTGGGTCAGGAAGATCTCCTGGAGGATAGGGCATGGCTACACACTCCAATTTTCTTGCCTGGAGAATCCCATGGACAGAGGAGCCTGGCGGGCTACAGTCCATAGTGTCGCAAAGAATCAGACAGGACTGAAGAGACTTAGCACACACGATAGACAGGTGCAGCTTCTCCCATCTCAGTGAAGTGAAAGTTGCTCAGTCATGTCTAACTCTTTGCGACCCTATGGACTATACAGTCTATGGAATTCTCCAGGCCAGAATTCTTTTTTATTTTTTTTTTCAGTGGGTTTTGTCATACATTGATATGAATCAGCCATAGAGTTACACGTATTCCCCATCCCGGTCCCCCATCCCACCTCCCTCTCCACCCGATTCCTCTGGGTCTTCCCAGCCCACCAGGCCCGAGCACTTGACTCATGCCGCCCACCTGGGCTGGTGGTCTGTTTCACCACAGATAATATACATGCTGTTCTTTCAAAACATCCCACCCTCACCTTCTCCCACAGAGTTCAAAAGACTGTTCTGTACTTCTGCGTCTCTTCTTCTGCCCTGCATATAGGGCCATCGTTACCATCTTTCTAAATTCCGTATATATGTGTTAGTATACTGTATTGGTCTTTATCTTTCTGGCTTACTTCACTCTGTATAATGGGCTCCAGTTTCATCCATCTCATTAGAACTGATTCAAATGAATTCTTTTTAATGGCTGAGTAATATTCCATGATGTATATGTACCACAGCTTCCTTATCCATTCATCTGCTGATGGGCATCTAGGTTGCTTCCATGTCCTGGCTATTATAAACAGTGCTGCAGTGAACATTGGGGTGCACGTGTCTCTTTCAGATCTGGTTTCCTCGGTGTGTATGCCCAGAAGTGGGATTGCTGGGTCATATGGCAGTTCTATTTCCAGCAGGCCAGAATTCTAGAGTGGGTAGCCTTTCCCTTCTCCAAGGGCTCTTCCCAATCCAGGGATTGAACCCAGGTCTCCCACATTGCAGGTGGATTCTTTATCATCTGAGCCACAAGGGAAGCCCAAGAATACTGGAATGGGTAGCCTATCCCTTCTCCAGCGGATCTTCCCAACCCAGGAATCGAACTGGGGTCTCCTGCGTTGCAGGCAGATTCTTTACCAACTGAGCTATCAACATCACGGAAAAACCCACCAAGGCCTGGTCACCCAGTGAAGAATCCTATCCCTCCTCCTTCCATTCTTTCCCCCCTTTTTCCTCCCCTTTATTCCTCTCCCTTGTGTTCTCCCCTCCACCATGACTCACCTCTCCATATGTCACATCTAGCCACAGGCAGAAGCAAGCCCCCACTCCAGACCAATCTAGACATAAATGCCCCAGAGTGGCTAGAACCCAGCCCAGGTTACTCTGTTGCTCCTGGTCAGGTAAACCAGGGGTGGTGGGAGGCTCTTGTTTGGGAGAGACCTAGACATCAACCTTCCCACCCTAGCTGTGCTCAGGAAATGACCCGATATCACAACACCCCCCTGCCACCAGCGTGGACCATAGCAGCCTCCCCATTGTTTAGGTCCTGAGTGGGGGGTGCGGGGTGTCCAGGCCCAGGTGATTCCAGAATCCCTTTCTCTTGGTGTTCCAGACTTTATTAAGCAACAAGAGCAAAAATAAATCCTGTGGGCGTTCCTTGCCAACTCTATTTTTAAGCAAAATCAATTAAGTAATTATCTGAGTCCAACCAGTGTGCTAAATAAAACCTGCCACCACGAGCGTCATCATCCTGGGAATCTGGGGCCTCTGGGCTTGGTGGGAGCGAAGCATCTTGGGATCAGGGAGAGAACCAGGAAGTCACTTTTCAAACTTTAGATCTCATCACTCCCCACTGTGGCTTAACTCCATCAGGAAATGACCTGATGGCACAACAGCACCACCCCCTCCTCCTACCACACCCTGACCCCATGACAGTCACCAGATCTGGACTGTTCTTGTCTGACCTCTCTGATGGTCCATGCCTGCCATCTCCTTTACAATCAAAATCCAATTCACCTCATCTAGGAGACGTTAACTTATACCTTTTGGTTTGTTTTGGTTTTATTGTTCTCTAGTGGATCATGTGTGTGTGCCACATCACTGTAAGAGTGTAAGTCTTGGAGTTCCCTGGTGATTTAGTGGTTAAGAATCCACTTGCCGGTGCAGGGGTCACAGGTTCAATCCCTGGTCGAGGAAGATCCTATATCCCACGGAGCAACTAAGCCATGCACCACTACTGCTGAGCCCATGCTCTGCAACAAGAGAAGCCACCACACCTAAAGAGTAGCCCCTGCTCACCAGCAACTAGAGGAAGGCTGCTTGCAGCAACTAAAACCCAGCACAGCCATAAATAAATATTTTTTTTTAAAAAAGAGTATAAGGCTAGACCCTGGTCCTCTGCTTTTGCTGTACCCCCATGAGGCTTAGTATAGTGCTGAGTGTATAGCAGAGGCTCAGAGAATTCAGGACACTGCACGTCTGAGGCAGCTTTTCAGGTCCTCTAGAACTGATGATGTTAGCCCAAGGAAATGGTTGAATTCCATAATGAGTCTAATCAAGTAAGCACATATTAAGCACCTCCTGCTCATATGTTCAGCAGCCATTTATTGAGCACCATCTGTGTGCTGGGAACTCTGCTCAATGTCGGGGCCACAAAGATTGAGTAGGACATAGTCACACTGCTGAGTTAACTGTTTGGTTACAAAAGACACACATTCTTCAAAAAGAGCACTGGGACTTCCCTGGAAGTCTAGTGGTTAAGACTCCATGCTGCCAATGCAGGGGATGTGGTTTCCCTTAGTCAGGGAACTAAGATCCCACATGCCACACAGTGTGGCCAAAAGATAAATAAATTATTTTTAAAAATGAATGCATAAGGAAATACTTAAATATTTAAGAGCACTTAGAGAGGTGTGTGAAGGACAAGGAGGTCTGGCATGCTGTAGTCCATGGGGTGGCAAAGAGTTGGACATGACTTAGCGACTGAACAACAACAACTGATAGGTGTGTATAAGTTGCTAAAGGATCAATGTGGGAACACCAGGTTCAAGTACCTGATGATATTAAACAGGCTTTACAGAATTCATATTTAAGCTGGGTTTTGAAGGATGAGTAGGAGTTTTCGAGGTATCAAAAGAAGGAGGCAGAGGGAGCAGTCTTTATTTAATAAAGGTTTATCAATAACCTAACATGAATCACTCTATAAATACAGAAATGCCTAAGCCAGGAAAGCTTTAAGGAGTTGTCAGGTGTTTAAAACTGGGCTTTGCAAGTGGTTCTCAATCAGGGTCAGTACTGCCCACTCTCAGAGAGCTTTTGGGAATATCTGGAGGGTGTTTGGGGTCATGCCAATGATTTGGCCTGCTATTGCATTTAGTGTCTCAGAGTCAGAGATGCTAAATGTCCTTCGGGGAGTGAGGCAGTCCTCAAATGATGAGTTGCTAGAGGTATACAGGCATGAAAGAACAGTGTGGGTACCAGGAGTGATAAGACATGACTGGAGAAATAGGCATGGACTAGGTCAGAGAAGACCTCAGATGCTTGGACAGAGGGAGACTGGCAGGGCAAAGGCATGGAAGTGATCTCAATGTGTGAAGGGCCCAGTGGAAAGGAAGGAGGCAGGAGATAGGAGCCAGTGAGTAGGTGGGTTCCTAAGACCTCCCATCAGCCCTTCAGTGTGTGGTGGTCTCTATTGGCCAAGCCCCCTCTGAGCTGTGGAGCTTTGAGCTACAGTAGACCGTGGATGTGCTGTGACATCAAATGAAGGGTGAGCTTTGGATATGGCCCATTGTCTTCTTGGAGAATTTGCTTTTGGTCTCTGTGTAATGTTATCTTTGATAAGTTCTTTTGTCTGTCTCTGTCCTTCCATACCTTTGGCTCCCTCTCCTTCAGTCACTCTTTTCTCTTCCTTTCCACATCCCTCCTCTGGCTTCCTTCCTCCTTCTAAATGAGCCCCCTGCTTGTCCTTTCACAGAAAATGATGAAGAAAGAAGCTCTCCTCCTCATCCCCAATGTCCTGAAGGTTTTCTTAGAAAATGGGCAGATCAAGTCGTTCACATTTGATGGCCGGACTACTGTTAAGGTACCCACAAAGTCTCCTCTCACGGGTTGGTACTGTATTCTCTGGAGCACACACAGCCACTGGTCTCAGAGTTCCTCTGAGTCTGCACAGAGCTGCTCACTGCCAGAGCAAGGTGCTCTTGGTCTTTGACCTCCTGCTCCCGGAAGTACCTAGTTGTAAAAATATACAGTCCTTGGATGATTGTGGTGGGGCAAAGTTGCCTGCCCAACTGTGTGCTAGTGATTGTAAATGTGTGTGTGTGCATACATGTACATGTGCATGTGCATGTATGTGTGTAGGCATGCACGTGTGCACACATCTGTTAACTGCTTTGTGTCATGTTACCCTGAGTCCTTCATGACTTTTAGGAGCTAAGGAGTGTGAAGATCATTAAACCATTTATAAAGCAAAAGTGATTTGTATCGATATAATAACACCTATGCAAGTTACACACACAAATCAACAAAACATCTCTCAGGAGATTAGCTTAGCCATGCCTTGCTTTTTAAATAACAACCAGCTCTTAAGCACTGAACCGAGATTGAAAAAAGTCCACCAACAGTCCCTTTGGCTATTCCTTTCATAGGAAGAGCAACTGAAGAGCTCTATTCTTAACAGCTCAGCCAGGCATCTGGAAATTGTAGTGATTCCCTTAGTCCTAAGGAGGAGAGGCATGTACCATTAACCACCGGGATCTACTCTGCTCTGGGACAGAAATATCTGTTCCTGCTTCTTCTGGACTCTCTCCAGAAAGAAAATGCCATCCTCAGAGTGAATGTTTCCACCCAGTTATTGCTTCCCAGAGCCTGGCAGGCTGCAGTCCATGGAGTCGCAAGAGTCGGATACAACTTAGTGACTGAACAACAAGACTGCCAGGCAGCTACAGCACCTGCCCAAAAAACCACTTGGCCCAGGGCTCTCCTGAGGTACCCCTTCTGGGACCAACACAACCCTATACTAAAGCAAGCTGTGGGCCAGGAAACTTTCCTTAAGAGGAGTTACCAGGTGTTCAGAATTGACTGCCAGCGATTCTCAGCCTGGGTCAGCATTGCCCCCTCCCAGGTAGTTTTTGGGAATGTCTGAGGGTTTTGGGGAATGTCTGAGGGTATGTGGGGTCATCACCATGGTTTGGCGTGCTACTGGCATTTAGTGTCTCAGGGTCAGAGATGCCAAGTGTCCCACAAGAAACGGGATAGTCGCCAAATGATGAAGAATTGTCCTGTCCAAAGTGCTAGTAGCAGCCGAGTTGCAAAACCCTGGGCTTTATTTAACCTGTGTTGATTAAACTGAGAGTTTCTTTGGAAGGCTTAGGCCTGGGTGGATTCCCCAGGGAACCTAGGACTAAAACACACTCCCAAAGGTGTCCTGAGGTGGTCTCTTGATTGTTGAAGGCTTCTGTCTATGGGACAGACATTAAAACTAAGTCACCTAATGATGTCCAAGTGCCCTCCCAAGTCCAAGTCCAAGCAGTGGGTATGTGTGTGTCAGAATCTTCCTGTGTGTTACATCATGGACTGGTATGGCTGTTGTTGATCTGTTCCCACACTGGAGCATTTACCACTCTCTTTTGCTGAGTAGCTTCTCCGAGCATTCTCTCCCCTCACAATGTCACCACCATTGGTGCTTCCAGGTAGCCCCAGCTTTCCAAAACAATGGCGGCCCCTGGCTGGTGACCATACCCTGACTTCAGGGTGCACTGGCTCTTCATTGGAACTTGAACAGGCTGCCAAGCCACTTGTCCCGGAGAGGTACCTGGGTGAATTGACAGCCTGGCACAGGGGCCATTACACTTGTAACACAATTTGGCAATCACCAGCTTGGCCATCCACAGTCCCACTGCAGCTGAACGGCAAAGACAACCTCATTTGTCTGTGCCAGCACTCCAGCAACACTGGGACCTCTGTGACTACTTGCATAATACAAAGAGATACTCTCAAGTACCCGCCAGTTTCCAGCCTAGCATTTGAATAGCAAACCAGCTTTCAGTGTTCACTGAGGGGCTTGTTTGGCAACCCTGGCTAGAAGGGAGCTTTGCATTCCCAA
The DNA here is from genome assembly GCF_963930625.1 of Muntiacus reevesi. Classification (NCBI taxonomy): domain Eukaryota; kingdom Metazoa; phylum Chordata; class Mammalia; order Artiodactyla; family Cervidae; genus Muntiacus; species Muntiacus reevesi. The sequence continues at coordinate 142,771,012 of NC_089271.1, read as the reverse complement.
GTTTGCTTCTCTCTGGCCCTTGGAGACTTGAACCACGCTGACTCTAGGAATACACATGTTGGAGGCCGGTGTATGCCAAAGTCACAGCAGATAGATGGGAAGTCTCAGAACTGACATGTGGGCAGCCCCCACAGATCTGTTCCAGACACCCTAATATTAAAAGGCGGGCAGCTGAGCAGACGGAGCTCGGAAGTCGTCAGATTCCTGACTGTACATAGAACATGTGATGTGTTCCTCTACATGGACACATTTTTCAAGTTGCTAAATTGATCATCTCTAAAAGCCAGTGACAAAGATGAATATTTTGCCAGTAACTGCAAGTCATTCTAATTTAGATGATGAATCCAGAAATCATGTACCTTTGAAATCATGTAATTGTGACCTTGGCTTTTGTTGATTCCTAAGTAGAGTTGCTGGACAAACCAGAGGGAACATCCTCATTTACATGAGAAGCTGAGGGAAGAACCCACACCACACCTGGCACTAAGGACAGGCTCAGGAGATCATTGGTTGAATGGAGAGGGGGGAGGGGGAGGAAGGGCCATGACCTTCTTTTGCCATCTGCATGGACCAGCCAAGTTCAGAAAGACCTCCCTTCACCCCTTCTATGTTCTCCAGGGCCCACGCCTCTGAACAACACTCCTAGGTCACTCTCCTCATCCTGGAGCCCTGTGCCTGGGCCACCCTGAAGGCCAGTGGCTCTGTCTGGCCCACTTTCCCACCCTCAGCCTTCTTCCCAGGACTCTCTTGATGTTCAGTCCCCTTCTGCCATGTTGGGTGCAGAAAGTATCTTAGAGCTGGAAGGGATCTCTCTCTCAAGGCTCTTTTGTCTTCACAGGATGTGATGGTGACATTACAGGACCGGCTTTCCCTGAGGTACATTGAGCACTTTGCTCTTGTCCTTGAGTATGCTGGACCAGAACAGAACCACAAGTTCCTGCTTCTCCAAGACAAGCAGCCCCTGGCTTATGTAAGTAATTCCTCTGTCACAGCTTCATAGCTTTACAAGTAGCCTCTAGTAGACAAGAGGCCACCAGGCAATCTCTTACTAGAAAATTCATCATGACTTACTCAACCAGCTCCTAGAAGTCCCAGTTCTCAATCAAGGTCTGTCCCAACCACCCACAGAGGCCTTTAAAAATGTCCCTTGGGTGACTTTCCTGGAAGTCTGGTGGTTAAGACTTCACCTTCCAATATAGGGGGTATGGGTTTGATCCCTGGTCAGGGAGCTAAGATGCCACATGCCTCATGGCCAAAAATTAAAAAAAAAATTAAAAACCACATAACAGAAGTAATCTTGTAACAAATTCAATAGAGACTTTAAAAATGGTCCATATCCAAAAAAATTTTTAAGAAAATGTCTCTTGGGAATTCCCTGGTGGTCCAGTGGTTAGGACTCCCTATGTTTTCACTGCTGAGGGCCCAGGTTCAATCCCTGCTTGGGGAACTAAGACCCCACAAGCCACTCAGCTCAGCCTAAATAAATAAATTCTGTAAAATGTCTCTTGTAACCTAAAAAAGGCATGACGGTTGTTAGTCTTGGTGGTCACTAGTAGGGAAGGCGTGGAGTGGCAATTCATTGTGTGGAAGGCTGAGTTGAAGAGCAGTGTCAACTCCACCATCTCATGGAGTCCCTGCCTGCTAGATTTTTCTGCCTTTGAGAGGACACTCAACCTTCAAATCAGGGCTGTAATATGGAAGGGTCAGCTAGTGGAGTCTAGTGAAACCCCCTGAGGCTGACACATGGGGACTGGGGATGGGCTGAGTGAAGCCAAGAATGGACAGTCACCCATGTCGCCCATGTGACACCCATGTCAAGTTCCAAAGTAGAGTAGGGGAAAGTGTCTTATCTTCCCAGCCTATGGAAAAAAGCCAGTGAAATCCAGGATTGCTAGATAGCATTTCACTAATGGTGATTCACCAAGAAGAGGAAGACAGGCAACCAGGGCCAATCAGTATTCCCAGGGAGTGCAGACTTCCCTGGCAGTCCAGTGGTTAAGAGTCTGTTCTCCTAATGCAGGGGACACCGGTTTGATCCTTGATCAGGGAACTAAGATCCCACATGCCACATGGCATGGCCAGAGAAAGAAAGAATTTCTTATTTGCTTTAAAAAAAGAATATTCCCAGAGAGGGAGAGAAGGAGTTGGAGAGGGATGGCCAGAAAGAAATGTATAAAGGAAGCAAAGCAAAAGCTGAATTTAGACACACCAAAATGAAAAGATATAAGAGAGAAGAATTCTTCAAGGGTAGTTCTCAGCCAAATGCAGTCCAGAGACTTAGGTTCCCACCTATGAAGGAAAAAAGGTGGATGTCCTGCCTGGATGGAGGCCTAATCACCTCCCTGCCCATCAGGGGAGCTTATGGATCCAATTGGTCTCTTGTTCCAAATGGGATTTTTAAGCATTTTTATTACCCCCCAAAAATCTCAAACATACACCAAAGTAGAAGGAATTGGATATTGAACCCTCATTACCCATCCCAGCTTCAGCAGTTACTGGTATATTGCCAGCTTGTTTCAGCTACACCTCCAAATAGGATTTTAAGTCTTTGATTTGGTTGCTCATCAGCAACTTCCTCTGCCAGAGGCTGAGCCCCTCTGCAAGGCAAAGGCCCCACAGCAAGAAGAGTCAGAGAAGTTGCTGGGAGCCCTTTCTTCCTAACTTGTGTCCTGGGCCTTTGGTTGTTGATAAAGACCAAGTCATGGATCAGTGGTTTGAAAAATTCTAATCACTTTGGGTCAGAAGGGCAGAAAAGACTCGGCTCCTCATCACTTTTCCCAAGGATAATTGGAATCAGCCAGGCAGAAGACAGAGTAGGAAATAGCACCTAGCTCTGCCCGGGGGGCCCTGAGCAGGCTCCTGCCACCCCAGCTATTGATTCCTGATCTCTTTTCCTCCCACCTCTCACTTCCGGGATTCAGGTAGTGCAGCGGACACACTATCATGGAATGAAATGCCTCTTCCGGATAAGCTTCTTCCCCAAAGATCCCGTGGAGCTGCTGCGTCGGGATCCTGCTGCTTTCGAGTACCTATACATCCAGGTAGAATCTGGTTTGGGGATACACAGACAAACAGACCAATGGACAAACAAGCATGCAGGCTGCTCTGCTGTCACAATAAAGTCACTATGTAAATCTTTCCAACCTTCAGGTAGCTCTTTCCTTTTTGGCTACCGTGGTAAGGCATGGTCAAGTTGGTTGGCCTGGCAAATTGGGCTGTCTGGGGTGTCAGTCTGTTTGTCTAGACAGGTCCCATCAACTTTCAGGAGAAAGCAACCCTGGTAACTCTGGCATCTTCACAGGATATCCTGGTTTAACAAGTGCATTTGGGTACCAGGAGGCCCCACTCCTCAGTTCTAAGCTCCAGTAAGGAGACAGTTCCCAATTCAGTTCATCCAGAAACATTTGCCAAGCACTTACTCTGGGCCAGGCCCTGTGCTAGGTGCTGGCAATCAAGGTGATCAAAGAACTGTCACAGATTGCTAGAACTCAGACAGATATATGCACAAATAAATACAAGACAGTGTGACAGGCACTATGAGAATGGCAGGGTACAATGTCAGTAGGGGTACTCAGAAAGCAATTTGCCAACTCTTCTTGGGTGGGGCATAGTGAAGGCTTCACAGTGGAAGGGATAGATGCATGCTCTTAGCCTTGAAGGATGAGTGAATGTTTGCTGGATGCAGAGATGGATGTTTGGTTCAGATATTTTGGAATTTGGTGACAAGACCTTGTCCACCCTGCCTTTCCCCTTTATGATGATGTGTTCAGCTATATTCCCTTTTTATACTGAAGATGGCTTTAGTGAGGTCTAATTGATACATAGCAAACTACATATATTTAAAATGACAATTTGATAAGTTTTGACATATGTTTATATCCATGAAGCCATCACCACAATCAAGATATTAAACACATCCAACACCCCCCAAAGTCTCCTAAGGCTCCTTTGTAATTCGTACCCCCATCCCCAGGCAGCCACTGACCTGCTTTCTGTCACTGTAAATTAGTTTTCATTTTCCAGAGTTTTATAGGAACGAAATCATACAGTATAAACACTTATTTTGATCTTGCTTCTTTCACTCAGCATGATTTTGAGGCCAACTCATGTTGTTGTGTATATCAGTAATTCATTCATTTTTATTGTTGAGTACTATTCTATGGTATGGATGTGCAAAAATTTGTTTACCAGTCCACCTACTGATGGATATTTGGGTTGTCTGGTTTTGGCTACTACAAAAAAAAGTTCTATGAACATTCATGTACAAGTCTTTGTATGATATATGCTTTCTTTTCTCTTGGGTAAATACCTAAGAATGGAATGCCTTGATCATATAGTAGATCTGTCTTTCCTTAATTTCTTGAAGAAATTCCAATACTGTTTTCCAAGGTGACCATGCCATTTTACATTCACACCAGCCCATGTGCTAGAGTCCCAGTTTCTCTACACCCTCATCAGCACTTGGCAGTAATTTTAAATTTCCATCATTCTAATAGGGTATAGAAGTATCTCATTCTGGTTTTCATTTGCATTTCCCTAATGACTAATGATGTTGAGCACCTTTTCATGTGCCTCTTTGTCATCATGCATCTTTTTTGGTGAAGTATCTATTCAAATCTTTTGCCCACTTTTTAAGTTGGGGTTGTTTGTTTACTTATTACGGAGTTTTGAGAGTTATTTGTGTATTCTAGATACAAGTTGTTTATTGGATGTTTTATTTGCAATTATTTCATCCCAGTCTCTAAACAGTGTCTTTCACAGAGCAGAAGTTTGAAGTTTGATGAAGTCCAATTTGTCAATTTTTTTGTTTTTTTTATGGATTGTGCTTATGGTGTCATATTTAAGAATTCTTTGCAAGCCCAAGGTCACAAAGATTTTGCTATTATTTTTTTTCTAAAAGCATTATCATTTTAGGCTCTACATTTAGGTCTGTAATTCATTTTGAGTTAACTTTAGTATGTGGTACAAAGTATTAATCAAAGTTCTTTTTTTTCCATATGGATATCCTATTGTTCCAAACAATTTATTAAAAAGAGTGTCCTTTCTTCCCATTAGTTGCCTTTGTGCCTATGTGAAAAATCAGTTGTCTGTATATGTGTGGGTCATTTCTGCAGTCTCTATTCTATTCTGTTGATTTGCTTGTTGATCTTTATGCTACCATCACACTCTTTTGATTACTGAGGCTTTTTATTGATTATTATTTTTTTATTGATTACTGAAGCATTTTAACAAGTCTTAAAATCAGGTAGTGTTTGTCCTCCAAATTTGTTCTTTTTCAAAACTGTTTTGGCCATTCTAGGACCTTTGCATTTGTGTGTAAATTTCAGAATTAGCTTGTTAGTTTCTATCCCAAACCTGCTGTGCTTCTGATTGAGATTGTGTTGAATCTATATATTGGTTTGAATCTTCCAACCCATGAGGACAGTGTATTTCTGTATTTCTTATGGTCTTCTCTAATTTTTCTCAACAGTGTTTTGTACTTTTCAGTGTGTAGGTCTTTCACATGTTTTGACAGATTGTCCTTAATAATTTCATGTTTTTGATGCTACTAGAAATGGTTTTGATTTTCAATTTTAGTTTCTGATGGTTGCAAACATGTAGAAATATAGTTGGTTTTGTACACTGATTATGTTGATACTGAAATATTGATTATATCCTGCAACCTTGTTGACTTATTAGTTCTAGTAGATTTTTTTGTTGATTCTGTTGGATTTTCTACATAGATGATCATTGATGAAGCATTCCTTTTACACTCTCTCCTCTGCTATAGTGATACCACCATGGCTCTCTAGTCTCTTAGCTTATTCTGGTTCCACCTCAACACAATGGGCAACTGGTCTAACCTAGGCTGATCCTTGATAGCTGGGATTCTGACCTTCAAGGCCTATGGGTTGTCTTACCTTTGACCATTAATTCCAGGAGATCCTTTTTAAGATAGCATAGGGAAGACTGACTCATTATTGCTTTTGATCTTCAGACACCAAGGAAAAGAATATCTGCCCCATGCCTGCCATCCATCTCTCACTGTGGGCTTCTGGGCCAGAGCCCTATAGAGAATCCCTCCCAGTGTCTCTCTTATTTTGTTCTTATCTGAGCTGGTTGAGGAGCCTCAGATGGCTGCGGGTGAGCAGTGGTAAGTATAGGCCCCAGAGAAAAGGCAGAAAAGGTCTCTTGGAACAGGAGGAAAGAAGGGGAGTAGTGCCATGTCTCACTTCTGTAGTGCCCTAGACATTCTACCTGTTTGTGCCTTGCCATTGTGTGCACCTGGCACTGAGAAGGGGTTAGTCAACTATCTGCTGAATGAAGCAAATAGTTTCTCTTCCCCAAGGACAGAACCTTCCTCTTCCCTTTGGTCTGGGATGCTTACTGACACCAGAATTCTCTTCTGGGATGTAAGGGAGTCGGTGGTGCAGTGGCCGGAAGATCTCTAACTGATGGGTTTGGACTGCCCTCTCTTGCAGAGTCGGAATGATGTCATCCGAGAACGCTTTGGAATGGACCCCAAGCCAGAGATGCTTTTGGGCCTTGCTGCCCTCCACATCTATATCACTGTCTCAGCTACTCGACCTAGTCAGAAGATCTCGCTCAAGAATGTGGAGTGAGTTGTGCCAGGGCCCTTCAGGAGGGGGTCACATAGCTGTGCAGGGAGAAGGTACAGTGGTTGAGCTGTGCTATGCTTTTGAGGACCATGGGTCTGGGATGGGAGTGAGAACTCGACTTCCTCACACCCCCTAGACCAAGATGCCCTTGAGCTCTAGCTTCTACTTGCCTGCCTCCTGCCTCCCCTAGTCTCCATTCCTCCACCTCTGTCTCCGATTTCAGTCCATTTCTGTCTTGCCATCTTCCTTTCCTGTCTCACTTTGTCTCTCTAATTTCCTACTTTTCTTCTGCTTTTAGGAAGGAGTGGGGCCTGGAACCCTTTCTTCCCCCCTCCCTCCTACAGGGCATCAAAGAGAAAACCCTCCGGAAATCTCTCTCTCAGCAGCTGAAGGCACATCAAACACATCCTTCCAGTGGCACCAAGGTATCCAGAGTCGGCCCCAGGGCCCCCTACTGGGGCACTAGTGGCACTGGGGGACTCCTGCATGGTTTCCCAGCAAGTCTGGTCTTCTGGGGACTCTCCCCACTGTTTTTGACCTGGATACACATCCAGCTTGACCAGATATGGAGGATGATTGTGGAGAGGATTTCTCCCCAAGCCTGAGCCTCCCCCAGAGACAGCTCAGTGGCAAGTCCCTGGGAGAGCCCAGGGTCCTCAAAGCAAAGGAACCAAGATACAGGCAGAAAAAATTCTTGGGTTGTTTCACCGATTTAGTCATTGCTGATGAAGCACCTGTCGTGTGAACAAGCCCCAAACCCTGGGGAGACACATTTCCCATGGAAATGACTACTCTGTCCTCCATTAGCTTTCTAGTTCATCAGTCCCTGGTACAGGGAATTCTGGGAGATAAAAGCCCAGTCCCATGGGATAAGGTCTGACCTGGATAACAGGACTCCAGATCACTGCTGGTCACTCCAGGTCACTTTCCTTCCCTTTCTGGGGTGCCCTCTGAGGGACTCCGACTCCCTGCCTCCCCAGCCGCGCAGGCCCTTCTCTGACTTGTAAGGCTCAGTCCGCTGGCCTCCGAGGAGGCGATGGTGAGAGGCCCCAGAATCTACATGCAGATGGAGACACAAGACACAGTTGCCCTCTTATATCACACCCATTCCAGAGTCCCTGCATTCCCAACTAGCTTCTCTTTTAAGATGTAAATTTCCCCGGAGATTAAGCCATTCCTACCTTGCTGTGCATATTTAATCAGATTGTTTTCTTCCCAGTGGAGAGTTTCAGGGCTCCCAACCATCTCCTCAGGAAACATTATTTTTGAGTGCCACTGCCCCACCCCCCACCTCGCACCCCCGCCCAGCACTTGGGCTGGAGACATAAAAATGAAGAAAGCCCAGTCTCTGCCCTGAGTCAAGCATAGGCTGGTAGGAAAACCAGAGGCAGTCACAACATAGTGCAACCCAACCCATGCAGGTTCGCTGGAAGCTTAGAGGAGGAACAGCCAGCCCAGCCTGAAGGAAATGGAAAAGGGCAGGAATTGGTGCATTTGATGCCAGTTGTTCAGTCTCTCAGTCGGGTCCAACTCTGCAGCCCCATGGACTGCAGCATGCCAGGCCTCCCTGTCCTTCACTGTCTCCTAGAGTTGGCTCAAATTCATGTGCATTGAGTTCATGATGCCATCCAATGCCAGAGATGGGTCTTAAAGGACAGATAGGAGTTTGTCTAGACGAGTTGCAGGGAGGAACATCCCCAGGCAGAGAAATCTGGCATAAACCAGTAGAGAGGGTTCAAGAAACCTGCCTGGGTAGGGTGCAGGCAAGAGAAGAGGCCAGAGAGGTTGGCAGGAACCTGTTCATGGAGGGCATCATGTGCTGTGGAAAGGGATTATCCTTTATCCTGTAGGCAGCACAGAGCCATCAAAAGGGTTTAATCGGGCAGCTGATGTGATTTAAGTTTTAGGCTGCTCCCTCTCACTGAAGATATGAAGGGACATGAGTGTTGGTACTGAAGGTAACCTGACTGCCAGATGCAAATAGCAGGCCTTGAGGCAATGACCATGGAGCTAGAGAAGAGGGATGGTAGGGTGGAGAGGGAGTTAAGAGGTAGAATCAAGATGATTTGGTGACGTGAGAGGCTGAGGGAAGAGTCCAGTGTGACTCACAGGTTTCTGGCCTGAATACCCAGGGAATGCCTGGACCACTGTTGGAAATTTTCTGCCAGAGGAAGAGCAGGGTGGGGACTTAGGAGTGCTCAGGATAAAGGTATCAAGTTGGGGATGGCCAGCACCTAGTGGTCATCAGGGATCTCAGGAGAGAGGTATAGATGTCATGGGGTGTTGAAGTTGGGGAAAGGCATTGAGATTAACTCAGGAACAAAATGAGTAAGCTGAATTCTTCAGGAATGAGGACCTGGAGGTAGCAGGAGGGTTTAGGAAGTGGGGTGGGATGCTAAAGTCTGGCAAGAGCTGTCCAAACTAGAACCTTCCTGTGATTTTTCTCGAAGGTCCCACAGTGGGGCTTGCTGGCTGGTCTGATTAGTGCCTATTCAAAACTGTTGACCCTCCTTCCTAAAAACATGGGTTTGCTTTTCCTCTGCACCTCAAGTTTCTCATACTTCTGGGTGGGTTGTTTCCACAGGGCTCTGCAATTCAGGCCAAACTCCAGTATCTTCGAATTCTGAATGAACTTCCAACGTTCACAGGTGTTTTGTTCAACACTGTGGGCCTGGTAAGTGAGAGCAGTGAGGGGGTGGGAGCTCTTTAGGGGCACTTGTCCTTGGGTGGGGGGACAGAAGGACTCCATTAGATCTTTTGGGTGGCATTGCCTGTCAGTGAATATTTCTAAAGGACTTCCCTCCCCTTCCTCCTTCTCCCTATTGGGTCCTGTGGTATTCTGGTCGCACCTCTGGTAAAATGGTTAAAGTAGGAGGCAAAAAATAAATAAAGTAAAATGTAAAAACTTTTGGCAATTCCCTGGCAGTCCAGTGGTTAGAACATGGTGCTGTTGCTGCCAAGGCCCTGGGTTCGATCCCTAGTTGGGGAACTCAGATCCCACAGGCCATGTGGTACAGCCAAAAAATAAAATGTAAAGTAGGAGACAATGTTTGTTTTCAGCATCCCTCCAGGCTCTTTTGTGCCTTCTTTTCTCAATTTCAGGGGTCAGCAAACTTTTTTTGTAAAGGGCCAGATAAGTGAATTGCATAGGCTTGGCAGGCAGGCCGCAAGGGTTCCTGTTGCAACCACTCAGCCCTGCCATTGTAGCACAAGAGTGGCCATCAACAATGCATAAATGGGCCTGGCTCTGTTCCAATATCTCTTTGTTTACGGACACTGAAACGTGAATTTCATGTGATTTTTATGTGTCACAAAATATGGTTCTTTGGAATTGTTTCCAACCATTTAAGAATGTACAAAACCATTCTCAGTTCGTGGGTTGGACAGAAACTGGCAGAGGACTGGATTTGGCCTGTGGGCCAGAATTTGCCAACCCCTGCCCTATTTCATTGTTCTTACCCATATTCCGTCAATCACCCAGCCTGGATGCCCCTTGCACCAGCCCCCACCCAGGGCCTTCACTACAGCAATGCTCCTCTGAGGTAGGTCATAAGTGGTCCCCCTAAGACTGTGCCCCAGGCTAGTTTACCCTAGTGTGCTTCTGTGAAAGGGAATTCAAATCATTTGCTTACTGGATCCAGGTGTTTGTCATGCTCTGGGGAACACACTGTCATGCTCGTGGGGCACACTGATGGAAAGCCACTTATCAAAGTGTCTAGAACAGATGGAAGAGGTTCCTTAGGGTGATGCTAATGCCAGGGAATGGGCCGGCAGAGGGCTCAGGCTTGATGGCACCAAGGAGCCTGTCAGGACCACTTAAGGGAATCCAGTCCATCAGGCAGAGAGGTGACCATTTACGTACTGGGATTTGAGGATCCTGGGAAGTCCACTGCTGAAATTCTTATAGATCATTCCTCTGGGATAAGACTACTGTGGTCCCTATTACATGTGTGTGCACTTAGTTGTGTCCAACTCTTTGCTACCCAATAGACTGTAGCCCACCAGTCTCCTCTGTCCATGGGATTTCCCAGGCAAGAATACTGGAGTGGGTAGCCATTCCTTTCTCCAGGGAATCTTCCTGACCCAGGGATCGAACCCATATCTCCTGCATTGCAGGTGGATTCTTTACTGTTGAGTCAACTGGGGAAGCCCATAGTGCCTGTTATAGAGGGCAAATGGCTTCCTAGGGAGGGCGATCCCCCTCCAGCTTACTTTGTCAGTTTAGCACCAGGTGAGAAGTGCAAGCTGTTGGTGGGGGAGGGTAAAGACCAAACACAGGATGCCACCTGTTCAGACAGAGCACCAAGGGAGCCTTGAGTGGCCCAAGGCAACCAATGGAAAAATCTCCGGGGTTTAGTAGGATAAGGGTATTTCAAAGGAACCAAAACAGACCTCACCTATTTGATGATTTTGCTAGAACTAGCCCTGTTGCTGCCCACTTCACTCTCCCTGCTACTGAAGCTAATGTGTCCATTTAGACCAATGATCCAGGGCCCTGTCCTGGGAACAGGGGCATCCCAGACCATTTTCTCCTCAAGGTTGTCTTCTTGCCCTGACCCTGAGTGCCAGATATTCCCAGATTTCCCAGAAGAACCAGTCCAATGTCTGTTTTCTCTTTCTGCCTTCCACCTCCTCTGCCCCACTTCCTCTGCCCTTCTTTCTGTGAATGCTATGCACCACACTGGGGCCCCAGGATGAGAAGCAGTCAGCCACCACCCTCCTGGTGGGACCCCGTCACGGCATCAGCCATGTTATTGACCTCAAAACCAACCTCACCACTGTGCTGTCCGAGTTCAGCAAGATCAGCAAGATCCAGCTGTTCCGGGAGAACCAGGGCGTGGCCCGGGTGGAGACCAGCATCATGGATGCCAAGGTAAGTCCGGCTTCAAGGGGTTCCTTCCCAGGAACAGGCCTGGGGAAGAGAGGAAGAAGTAAACTTGACAAACAGTTTCAGTCCATGAGGTAAGGGTCAGTAATTCTGAAGTGATTCAGATCCTGGGCCTTTGGGGGCTTATCTTTTTTCCTCTTTTCAACCCTCTGGGACATGCTATCTTGACCTCATTTTTTTTTAATCACCTTTGCAATTTAAAAAAATTTATTTATTTATTTATTTATGGGCTGTACTGGATCTTCATTGCTACACGGGCTTTTCTGCATGGGCTTTTCTCTAGTTGGAATGAATGGGGGCTACTCTTCATTTTGGTGCACAGGCTTCTCATTGCCTCTCATTGTGGAACATGGGCTCTAGGGCACAGTAGTTGCAGCTTCTGGACTCGAGTACAGGCTCAGCAGTTGTGGGATCTTCCCAGGCCAGAGATTCAACCGGAATCTCCTGCAGTGGCAGGCAGGTTCTTTACCACTGATCCACCAGGGAGGCACTTGACCCCCTATTAAGGTCAGCCCATGCTAGGGAAGGCTAGAAAGTGTCTGATCTACCCGTGAGAGGTTTTTAGCAATGGGCACAGAGATTGGGGAACTTGGAACTACCCCCAGGCCATCTCTTGCCAGTCCTCATGTCATAGCACACATAGGACATGATATTCATGTGGGGCATTGGGGTAAATGGACCAGCCCCAGGGACTCTGGCCTCCCCAGGCCCCCCTGGCTTCCCCCGAGGCTGAAGGGATGTATGCACACCAGTTGGGTGCCATAGGCGCACACACTTGGATTCGTGTAGGAGGGGAGTGTCTGAGTGTGTGGACAGAACCAAGGGGTCCTGGGGGGACAGGGAGCAGGCAGAGCCTCACCCCCATTTCACCTTCCAGAGTCAAGTTCTTCTAGAATCTTACAACCTTTCCCATAGATCAGCTCCTTCAGACTGGCAAGCAGCTGTCTCCTGTACAGAATCTGGCAGCCGTGATCAGCCGCCCCCTCTATGGCTCTCCTGTTTGAACACACAGTGACCCAGTGTGGATGGGGGGCAGGCCTGCCTGCCAGCTGGCAGAATCTGTTAGAGGAGGTGCAAGTTTCCTTTCTTAATCTTAAAGGATTTCCCAGGGGGAGATATTGTTAGCAGATTAAGAGGTGGAATGTTTGTTGTTTCTAAAAGAGCAAATTATTTATTTTTGTCTTTGTGAAACCCAGGAAGCTTTAATATGTTAATTTTTTCCACCTGTGATTCACAGGCTTTCCATTGGTTTAGGAACCTTCCCAGAGCCAGTATTTGATTGGCTTGTGGCCACTTCCTCAACCAATGATTGCTGCCCTCCTCAGATGTTGTTGGGTGAAAAGCCAAACAGACAGGGAAGTGGGGGTCATACAGGGAAGATATGGCTTCCTGAGAAATTAAAAGGGTTTAAAACTGAGAAACGGGTTTCCAACTGAGTCTCCTCTGTTTGGCGAGTGATTCTCAACATTGGCCACACAACAGAATTTCCTTGAGAGTTTTTTTTTTTTTTTTTTTAAATGTAGATGACTAGACCCTGTTCCCAGAGTTTGCAATTTAATTGGTCAGGCTGTAGCCTGAGCATCAGGATTTCTTTCTTTTTCAGTTCCCTGGTGATTCTGTAGCATAGCCAAGTTTGAGAACCACTGACTTCTGCATCCGTGGTTCTGGGAGGAACCAGCCCCAGCAGAGTTGCTGGGTGTTGCCTGAGTGAGGAACCCTCCTCTCATTTCTAGGAGTGATCTGGCCACAGTTGTGGGCATGAATGCCACCCAGGAGGGGTCACGCTCTTACTGGGGAGATTCACAAAGGCACATGACTTGCCTTAATCATACCACATCAGAACATGTATGGACCTCTGGAATCAGACGGACCAGGTTCAAATCTCAGCTCTGCCACTTCCTAGCTGTATGACCTTGAGAAAGTGTCTTAATCTCTCTAAACACTGATTTCCTCAACTGCAAAATGGAGTGCCTGTCTCCAAAGGTCGTCATTCAGGATTAAATGAGAAAATGAGGTAAAATATCTTAGGACACTGTCTGACACAGAGTAAGTACTCAACAAATGCAACCTGTTATTTTTGCCAATGCAAAACAGCATTAAGGAAAAGTTCATATGAAGTCAATTTTGTGGTTAAGTGTGGCGTGGAACCTGGAACAAAAGAAGAGGAAGGGGTTAACCAGAACTTGCTTCCCACATGAGAGTGTTTGAAGCTGGATCTTGAAGTGATAGGCATGGATTAGCAAGGAGAAGTGGGATGTGTTCACAGACAGAGAGCAAGCACGGAAATAAGTAAGCCATATGTGCGGGTCGTTAAGCATAGTTGCTTGGCTGGAGAGGAGAATAATGAGAAGAGATTGGAGAGAGATTGGGGGTGGGTAGAACGAGCTGGTGAAACGTTTCAAAGGCCAGTCCAAGGAATTGAAATTCAATGTGTTAGAATACTAGGAATCCACTGTAGGCCCTTGAAGAGAGGAATGACAAGCCAAAAGCTGACCGGGACCAGTGTACCAGATAGACGTTTGCAAGGCTAGTGTGAAGCCAGGGAGGCAGAGGGGGGAAAGTAGTGCAAGTACAAGGGTGAAGTGACCAGGGCAGGGTCTGAACTGGAGGAATAGCTGTGATAATGGACAAGAGTGAGGGTGAAACATAGAATCAGTAAGGTTGCTTGCATATCCCTATACACATTTCTCTCTTACACACACAATGCAGAGGTCTTATACCTAACCCTTGCTGCCTGCTGCCTGTATCCTGAATGCACTGAACCATGGTGCTGTGCAGACGGCTCACAGACGGTCCACACTGTGGCTGGGTGAAGTGGTGAGACCCTACATTGCAGGGTAAACAGGACATCTTGTTGGTGCATGGAGCGGGGTATGAGAAGGTTATGCTTTGCTGAGTGAGAAGCAGCAAATCATTAGGTAGATGATACAGCCATCAAGTGGTAGATAGATCAGATTGGCTCTGCTTAGAGGCACTGATAAAATGCATATGAGAAACCACAGGAGAATTCTAATTTACATTAAAATGTTTCTATTTTGTCAAAAGGGTTATCATGTGTGGTAAGCAGAAGCATACCCCTCCCCTAAAACTCCCATGCCCTAAGCGCAAGATCCTGTGAATACACTATGTTATATGGCAAGGGGAATTGTGGTTGTAGATGGAATTAAGATGCTAGTCAGCTGACTTTAAAATAAATAGATTAGCCTGGATTATCCAGGTGGGCCCAGTGTCAACATAAGGGTCCTTGTAAGTGGCAGAGGGAGACAGAAGAGAAGGTCAGAGTGATGTGATGTGAGAAGGAATCAGCCCAACCTTGTTGGCCTCGAAGATGGAAGAAGGGGTCATGAACCAAGGAAAGTGGACAGCCTCTAGAAGCCAGAAAAGGCAAGGAAACCCGTTCTCCCTTAAAGCCTCTACAAGGGATGCAGGCCTGCCTACCCTTGAGACTTGTGTCAAACTTCTGATATCCAGCACTATAAGAGAATATACATGTACTGTTTAAATCACTAAGTTTAATTTGTTACAGAAGCAACAGGAAACTAAGATTCCTTCTAATAGGAAGCTCTCATTTACTCCATTAAAGTGTAATTTCTTTGATAAATGTTCCATTTGCAACCCAACTTCTGTTAACATAAAATCTGACGCATCTGTGTTCAGTGATGTCTGACATGAGCATCTCTATTTACAAGTTAGTGCCCTATGAAATGGACAGGGAAGTGTCCCTTTCTCAGGTAAACTGGCAGAATTGGTGATATACTGGTCGGAGGAAAAGAGGAAGGCTGAGGGACAAAATGATCCAGGTTTCATTAGACAATCATTTACTATGAATTTACTGTTGCTTGGAAGGACACTAAACCCAATGGGAGATACAAAGATGAAAAAAAAAAAAAAAACATAGCTCCTAGCCTTCAAGAAGCTTACTGTCTTGTAGGAGAGAAAGAAGTACACCCTTATATGCATACCAAAGGAGGTACCTTAGAAGAGGTAGCAAGATCATGTTAGAGTATATGCATGCGTGCTCAGTCACATCCAACTTTTTGTGACCCCATGGACTATAGCCCACCAGGCTCCTCTGTCCATGGGATTTCCCAGGCAAGAATACTGGGGTGGGTTCCCATTTCCTCCTCTATGCAGAGACTGAAACTGTGTCTCTTGAGTCTCCTGCATTGGCTGCCAGATTCTTAACATGGGAAGACCATGTTAGAATACAGAGATACAGAGGAGGGTAAAATTAATTCTGGCTGGGGGATTAAGGAAGCTTCCAGGAGGCACTTTATATTAGCAGTATCTCTGGTTACTGAGCAGCACCTCTCCCATATATGTGCACAAGGAGGAGGATTTGGGAAGACAGTCTGGGAAGCTCTGCACTGGAGGGTGACTTCCTGGGCTCCGTAGGGCCAGTGTCATGCTGGACCCAACTCACACAGGCACTTAAGAGCTGATTGGGCATATGTATCTCTCCCAACTCTGCATTCAGTGAGGTCATATTGATAACTGGAAAGCAGCCATGGTGGGAGTATGTATGCCAGGAAAGTTAGTAAACGCTACAAATCAGAACTTTGGAGAACTGGTTGTTAAACATTTACCAGCACACCACTGCATGAGGTACACTGAGGAAAGACTCTTTGAACTTCCTGAACAAGGAACATGAAGTTAGAAACCAGAGTTGGCCATTTTCCCCTAGATGTGCTATTCTGATTTGGGAATATTCTGGAAGGGCCTTAATAACTGAGACTGTTCACTTAAGGCAGTCAACTCTGATTGCACATTTGATTCACATATGGAGATTTAAAAGCCACTGGCTGCACAGGCCCTTCTTTTCAAACCATTTAAAAACCAGAATTTCTGGGGATGAGGTCAGGAGTAGATAAGTTTTTAAAGCTTCCCAGGTGATTCTAATGTGCATCTGGCCTGAGAACCACTGCCTTAAAGTGATATTCTGCCTTGCCCCCAAATTGGCTGATTATTACAATTAGCCTTTCCTGTTGGGACTCAAGGACAACCATCTTGTATCCTTACTCCTCCAGGCCTCTGATTTCCCATTTTTTCCTGTTTTCAGGGATGCTAGTGTGAGTTGAGCCTCCCCCAAGGCAAGTCCCCTCCCTAGCTGGCATCCCCAAGTGCTGGGTGCCTTCAAACTCCCAGGGCACCCCAGGAAGGTGGTGCTAGAGCATGTCAGATGAATCCCTGCTGTACTTTTCAGGGCTGGCCATGCCTCCAACTCCATTTTCCTTTTCCATTTGAAGATGGCCTGGACCTATTTAAGGGCTTCCCCAGTGGCTCACACAGTGAAGAATCCACCTGCAATGTTGGAGACCTGGGTTCAATCCCTGGGTCAGGAAGATTCCCTGGAGAAGGGAATGGTAGCCCACTCCTGTATTCTTGCCTGGAGAATCCCATGGACAGAGGAGCCTGGTAGTCTACATCCATGGGGTTGCAAAGAGTTGGATGTGACCGTCACTTTCACTTTTTCACTGGGCCTATTTAGTTACAGTTTTCACTTAGTTTACTTGCTCTGAGTGAGGCAAACATGAGGTAGTCTGCAAATATCTTTCTCCAGGAGACAGCAGTCTGGGACTGAGATGGCGCTGGGCCATTACCATACCCCATTACCACGGAAACCCATAAGGGGGAGAAAGAAATCATCACACAAAAGTCCCAAAGGAACTCTTGCGGCCCAGCGTGTCTCCTGTTCTCACGTTTGAGCCTTATTGCTCTAGTGGTTTCTGTCGGGACAAGCATTACATTAGACGTCATGATCATTAAAATCCTATTTAAAATAAAATGTTGTTTTTGAAGCTTTCTAAGAAAACCTATCCAATCTCTCTGCTTGCCTGCCTCTGATTTGATTTTTTTTTTTTTTTTTTTTTTTTTACCCCTGCTGGCAAAAACTGCCTCTGTGTTCCTTTCGCGAGCTACATTTGGTCTGTGCTGGAGCCGATTGGGTTGTATGGGGATGCAGATGAGAGGCTGCTGATGTGCTTTGCTGAGCCAACTCGGGCTACGTTTGGCCCTCTCTGGGCATAAGATTTTGCCTTCATACTGTTTTATTACTGACACTGGGCCATAGTGGGGGTAGGAGAGAAGAGGGGAAATTGAAGGCAGACAGTTCAGTCAATCAGCCAGTTAGGCACTCAGCCTCTGATCTGTCCATTGACCAGCCAGCCAGCTAACCGGTCAAGATGTCAGGCTGTTAGGCATTCTGCCTGTCCTACAGCCAGCTCGTCAGCCACGGCGTCAGTGAGTCAGACTGCTTGCAGCCAGCTAGTCTGTTGTCAGTCTGTCCATCAGTCAGTCAGCTTGTGCTTTGGTCCAGTGATCTCTCATTCTATTTGTCAGTCAATGCCATTTCCTCAAAGAAGCTCTCTCCAGCTTCTGAACCTAAAGTAGTCACCCATGCACACATTCACAGCCACCCACCCACCAGTCCAGTACATTCTATGTTCTGATAGGTCTCTCTCCTTTCCCTTCATATTGGGTAGCACTAGTTGTAAAGAACCTGCCTGCCAAGGCAGGATACATAGAGACAAGAGTTCAATCCCTGGCTCAGGAAGATCCCCTGGGGAAGGGAATGGCAACCCACTCTAGTATTCTTGCCTGGGGAATCCCATGCATAGAGAAGCCTGACAGGCTACAGTTCATGGGGTCAGAAAGAGTCAGACATGACTGAAGTGACTAAGCATGCACACACACTTTCCCTTCATAGTGCTTATCACACCTTACAATCATATTCCTTTGTATGATTATTTCATTTATTTTTTGGCTGCACTGAGAGGCTTGTGGGATCTTAGTTCCCCAACCAGATATTGAACCAAGACCACCACAGTGAAAGTGCTGAGTCCTAGTCACTGAGGAAGTTCCCTTCATTTATGTTTTATTTCCTGATGGATTAGAAGCTCCATGAGGGCAGGACCTATGTTGGCCCTGCGCTAAGATGAATGGCTGCATCTCTCAGGGGGTCGTGTGGTCCTTGAGCCATTTAGCCAGTGTGTAGTGGCTTGCTAGGTAGACAGGGCATGGGAGCATTTCAGCCAGAGGGAATGGCATAGGTTAGGGTATGAGAGGGTAAAGACACAAGTCCTGTCTAGCACCCTGTAAATGATGTGGTGTTGCTGGAGCATATGGTGAAGGACAGTGATGCGAGGAGTCAGAGTTAGTGGGAGATGTGCTTGAAGCCATAGGTTGGGTCACGAGAGGCTTTGTGTGACGTTAGAAGGCAGTAGATTTTAGGTAATGAGATATTAAAGATTTTAAGTGAGAGTTGTGTTTTAGACAGATGCTCAGGCAGCAAGATGGAGGTGAAGTGGAGTGAAGTGGGTAGGGACTAGAAGCAAAGAGGCCGGGACTTCCTGGTGGTCCAGTAGTTAGGACTCTGTGCTTCCACTCCAGGGGCACGGGTTTGCTCCCTGGTCAGGAACTGAGATCCCATATGCTGTGCAGCATGGCCAAAAAAAAAAAAAAAAAAAGGCAGGCCAATCAGGAGGCTATCAAAGGTCCTCAGGTTAGTGTATTCTCACCTTTTCCTAATCATGAAAATATCACAATTTGTATGGCCCACTGGAATAAACAGATGAGGGAGTTTTGGCCAGAGGCTGAGGGGCTCAGGATCTCAGCACACTTGTGACCCATTTGCATATACCTTGAGAAGATTTGGTCTTAGAGGAAGATTATGAGGGTCCACAATGAAGCAATGGCCATGATGTCTGTGAATGCTCCAGAGGCCAGCCTAGCTTGTCTTGGGCCCTTGTAGTAATGGCAGTAGCAGCTATCCACACCCACTCTATGTATCCTTCTGCTGTTGGTGGCAGGGGGTGAGGCAGAAAGGAAGGGGATCTTATTCTCCCCCTGCCTCACCACCCCATCCCATTCCCCTCTGTCTCTACTTTGTTGTACACAAAGTTGACCATTCTGTGGTGATTGAGAAGCATGCATTAACTGGAGGTACAAACATCTCCTCTACCCCTTCCAAACAATGATTCAAAGGTAGTATCTCATCCCTGGTCCCTTTATCACTGGAGAATAGAGTCATTGCTCTTCTGGGTACAGATGGTTCCTTTTTTTTTTTTTTTTTTTCCAGATGGTTCCTTTTTGTTTTATTCCTGATGGTGTTGAATGAGTTCCATAGGAGCATCACTAACTCACTGCCTGTGGGGCAGAATCCAAAATGCCTTACTGTGGCGTGCAGTATAATTGGGTGAACAATAACTATTAAACAACTTAAGATAGGATTCAATCCAGCAGAAGACTGTGTGATATAGACCCAGCACGGTACAAGCTCTGAGATAGGAAAAGGGTTCAAGAGGGGAATGGACTAGAAATAGTGACTTTGGGATCCCTAGCACAAAAATGAAAGTTGATGCCTAAGGACTGAGCCTGAGACATCAGGCCCCAGGAAGGTTACACAAGAAGAGACCGAGAGAGAGAGAGAGAGAGAGAGAGAGAGACATGTGGTCAGAGCTTATAGAACTAGAGCACAATGTCATCTCTCGGAAACAGAAATCCAGAGAAGAATTTCCAAAGGACTGTGAGATCTCTGTTGACAAATGAAACAAGCTGAGAGGTGTGAATGTGAATACAGACTATTGTATTTAGTTGGAAAGTAGCTTTACTCATAGATTAGGTGGCAAACTATGAAGCAAACCTGACCCACCAGCACTTGTTTCTAGAAATAGTTTTTGGAGAAGACCACCACACCCATTTGTTTAGCCTACAGATTATCTATGGCTTTTTTCACATTGTAATAGCAGAGCTGCAACACAGCCTGTGTGGCCCACCAGGCCTAAAATATTTACTATCTAGCCCTTTGCAGAAAATGTTTGCCAATCCCTGGTCTATATGAACTGAAAATATTCAATGCAAGCTATGTTTCAGGATCCTGAGAGATAGCAAAGAAAACTGACTGGTACAACTTTAGCTAAAAGCTGAGCTGGTTTGGATTCAGAATTGTTCCCAAGGTAATGGTCCAGCTAAATAGGGCTAGTCAAGTTGGTGACCAAGTTCCATCAAGTGTTTGTGATGTGCCTTTTTACTGCTGCTGCCCTCAAAGTAGAAGTGTTAGTCGCTCATTCATGTCCGACTCTGTGACCCCATGGACTGTAGCCCGCCAGGCTCCTCTGTCCTTGGGGTTTCTCCAGGCAACAATACTGGAATGGGTAGCCATTCCCTTCTCCAGGAGATCTTCCTAACCCAGGATTGAACCCAGGTCTCCTGCATTGCAGGCAGATTTTTTACTGTCTGAGCTATCAAGGAAGCCGCTGATAGGGTCCTAATCACCCCTCACCTGGACTGTTGCAGTAGCTTCTTCACTAGTCAGAGGAGGCTCATTCCCTCCTCTTAATTCTTTTTGCTCTTAATGCTTGGTCCAGAAACCCTCAAAAGACAAGATGATGCATGACCCCATGGCTTCCTCTTCAGCTAGTCTTCAGTGGTCTCTACCTGGAGGCCACTTCCCTATGGCAGGGAAAATACTCTCATGGCTGGCTTCAGTCTGACCCAAATTTATTTTCAAGCCACACTTGAAGAATACAGATATTGGGAAGGTTTCTGGAAAAGGTGTTGGTGTTTTTTGGGTTTGGGTTTTTTTGTTTGTTTTTTGGATATATCATTGCCAGGTCTTTGAAGTAGTCAGCTAGCTAACCCCAAGGTTAATTTGACTGATTTAGGGTCAGGAGCAGAAGTCAACAGAGTATGCTAGTATTTTCCAGTGTGGGTTAAATGAAACAACCCTCCGCCAAAAGCAGCCCTACTATTATGAGATGTTCTATAAAAAGAGATTTTTTTTAATCAAATAATTGGAAAAAGTTGCAGTATTAAAGCCCTCCTCTTGAAGTTTCACAGCGCACATTAATATATTAAAGGATCTGAGAATTCCCATAAGTATAATTGTGTGCATAGCTTTGTTTAACTCAGTGTTTCACATACATATTTGGCCAAGGAACTCTTTTAAGTGGCACCAGTTAACATTGTGAGGGCACTTTGGGAAATAGAGGAAAATGGGGGGACAGTATGCAGGTCTGAGCAGGACTACAGACCAGAAAGACTTTGTGGCCCAGAAGACACAGTGAGGACTGGATTGCTCAGAGTGTCCATGTCCAGGGAGCTGTTCTGGGTTTCATAGCAGGTTATAGAGTTGAGTAAGAGATAGTTCATACATTTGAGGAACTTCCTGTCAAGGATCTTCCCCAACCTAGCATAGACGCCCAGGTTCAGCCTTGTTCTCTCAGCAGGCTTGCCCATCTGCCGAGCCTCAATAAACCCAAACAGCCACACAGCAGTCATGTGATGTTATATAATTTTAGTCTGTTTCAGTAAAAGTGGTCCATTAAATGTGTAATTAAAGGTTGATTTAGTTTTGATACCTGGGGAAGAGTTGACTATAAATAAATTCTCAAATCAGAAGAAATTATCTGTCAGCCTAGGTGCCTTAATGTGGGGTTCAGAAAGGATGTTCTCATAACTATGCAAGTCATCTCATCTTTGCTGTTGTTCTTCTGGACATGCACCTGTTCCCCTCCCTCCTGCCTCCTCACGTTTTCTCCTGTCTCTCCCTCAGCCTCTGGTGCTGTTGATGGAGTGGCCCGAAGCCACCAACTTTGCCTGCCTGATTGCGGGGTACTGCCGCCTCCTGCTGGATTCCAGGAAGATGGTCTTCTCCAGGCCCGCCAGCCAGCCTCTTCCACCTCCAATGATCAAGGCAGGTAGGGCTCAGCCTGAGTTTTCGATGTCTCAGAGGCCCTTTGGACCCTGCAGACATGGAGGAAGGCTCACCCCTTTCTTCCAGCTCCTGGTTTACCAGGAGCCCATGATACATCACTGCGTCTTACCTGGCCCAAGCCAGTGGAAAAGACAGCTGGCCTTCATATGGGCCTGTCCCACAAAGGATGCTGGTGACAATGCATTGCGTCTGAGTTGGTCAACAAGCATAGCATAAAAACAGCAAACGAGCAATTCATAGAACCAATTGGAGAATCACATGGGACCTAAGGCAAAGCTTTACAGGTACAGTGATCTAGGAGAGATGCACAGATGTCCTGGCTCAGTTGAAAATGAAGCTAAAACTTTTCTTTTGTTCATCAGAGTGGGCACTGACAGAGCCACCTGGAGTAAGAGCCCATGGAAGGTGGGAGTAGGAAGGGCTATGCAAGCCCAGCAAGAGGCTCAGAGATAGGAGGGAATGATCACTAGGATCAGACAGAGTCAAGGGCTGCCCCCCAACAGAAGGCTTCCCAGTGAGGCAACTCGGTGTATCACCCAGAGCTATGCTGGTGATGAGACACATAGGGGCCTTAGGACAGATCAGCCCAGTCCAGATACTGCTGTCTTGAACCACAGTAGGAGGAGAGGGGGGAGACCCAAAGAACAGACATTCCATGTATTACACCCGAGGCTTGCCTTGTCCCAGCACCCAAACATCATAGGCGGAAGTTGAAACTGACTGCCCAGGAGTCGTCCTCCTCACATGCTGACGGCTCCATCCGCTTGCCTTGCCGCTTGTGTCTTTTCTCTTTAAGGCCATCTTGGTTTGCAGTATGGTTACCTGTGATGTAGAGCGAGGAGTAGAAACACACTTCTGGGGGATGAACTAGCAGCCTGTGGGCTGTGTACACCCACACCCACCCTCTCACTTCATGATCTCTTCATCACAAACATGGTGACAAGCCTGTATTTACATCTCATCACATTGTTCACAGGAATTACTATTATTTTATTTGGCTGTGCCAGGTTTTAGTTGCAGCATGCAGGATATTCCATCTTTGTGTGGCATGCAGGATCTTTTTTTTTTTTTTTCAAGCTGTGGCATGTGAACTCTTAGTTACGGTATGTGTGATCTAGTCCCCTGACCAGGGATCAAACCCAGGCACCCTTTCATTAGGAGCTCGGAGTATTAGCCACTGGACCACCAGGGAAGCCCCTGTCCAGAGGAATTAGAAGGCAATCCACCAAACACAGATGTAGGAAAGGATCAGTGGCCTCAAGGCACATGAAGGGTTCTACATAGAGAAGCATAGGAACTGACTTAAAATAGAAGGAGCTGAGGGGCTGAGCAGCCGTCTGCACTATCAAACCTCTGAGGGTCAAAGGATGCCAAGGCCAGCATTAACCTTGTCAGTGTCACCTGTGGTCTTCCTCTCTGTCGTCACATCCAGTGATACCTCTTACTGAACAGCACCAAGAGGGAGAAACGGAAAAGGAAAGTCAGAAAGAAAAGCCTGGAACCCAGCTGAGGACCAGGTGTGGAAATGACGGTTGTTTAAAGGGATCCATTTTCACAAGACCCTGGGAGTGACTCTGCCAGTCCCACCCGGCCTGCCAAAGTGTTTCTGTCATCCCACCCTAGCCAGCGCTGTCCTTAAGTACTCTCCTTGCTGTGGGGACAATGGCACCAAGTAAGCGGCACAGGCTTCTGTGTCCTGGCAGTCCCACTGAGCACATTTTATGTTGCAACCCTGCTGCTATTCCAAAGGCAAATCCATTTCTCATTGGAGGTGTTGCAGCCTGGAAAGAAGTTTCAAAAAAACTGGGCGTGACTTTTGGGTCCTTCCCTGATTCCTGAGAGGCCCCTTGGACCTGCAGAGTGATGGAGGCTCAGGCGGTCTCTACCATAGGGCCTCACTTGTCCATGTGGGAGGCACACAGTCCACAGCAGGGTCTGGTTGTGTGGCCTTTGGGACTGTCAGATGCTGGGTTCAACAGCAGCCACCCAGTGTTCTCAGCCAGTGGCATAGGGCGAGCCTCCCAGCTCTGCCTGTCAGGGGCTGATGTGCACTTCTTCTCCCTAGGCCCCAAGGACAGGCTAGAAAGACAGCAGTGGGTACCACTGAGGAGCCCTCTGCCCAGGTTACAGTGAGGGGCCATCAGTCCCTGGTACAAAGCTGAGATGACTTTCCTCTCTTGGCCCACACTTTCATTTCAGAACAGAAGGCCCAGCGCTGTGTTATTTAGCAAAGGCCTATAGGGAAAAGGAATCCTGCCAACTTCAGTTGGGCTTTACCTTCAGGAACCAAAGCTGCAGACCACTCAGGGCCTGGTCTCCCTAGCCTGCTCTCTATTCTTGTCCCTCAGCAGTCACTGACTGCCAGCTAGCTCAACTCAGTTCTCAGCTGGCTGGGCCAAAACGATGCTGTTAAACCCACTAGTAGAAAAGAGAAAGCACCTCCTCTCCTCTGAGACTGAATGAAAAAGGAAAATGGGGATGTGGGAAGGAAGGGATTACCTCTTGAGTTTTATCAGTAGTTTCCCCACAGGAGGTATTTCATTTGTTCACTCAACAACTATCTCTGTAGTATTCACTATATGCCAGGCAGTGCGGATAGATCCAGGAGTAACAGACATGGTCCTTGTCCTCGCCAAGCTTACAGTCTAGTGAGGGAATATGGACAGATGATGAAAGGGATAATGTCAGTGCAGTAACTGCCTCTGCATTTATTTAGGGGAAATTCAGCTGACACAACAGAACAATACCTGGGCTTGAGAAAGACTCAGATAAATGCCAGTTCTCCGGTTACGGGAAATCTAGAGGCAGCTACCTTCTCTCTCCAGCTTTGAATTCCCTTGTATCCTGGCAAAATCCACGAAAATAAGGTTTGGGGGCCTCAACTGGGACCACAGTTGGAGGGACTCACTCTACATTTTCTTCCATGGTTATAAAGCAGTTTGGTCTAGTGAATCAAGTATTATGCTTAATGGCTACTACATAGCCCATGCATGGCTTACTGATTTTCCTGAAGTTAAAACTCCACAATATGCACAGAGTGCTAAAGCTGGATTGAACATAACAGGCTTTTTTAATGATGAGTCAGAAAGAACATAAACTTATTCCAAAGCCTCTAGGTCATTATTATAACCAGTAATGATTACTGGACTGTAGAATATAGTAAGACTAGCTAAGTCAACATCCTGCTGTGTGTGTGTGTGTGTGTGTGTGTGTGTGTGTGTGTGAGAGAGAGAGAGAGAGAGATATGCTTGAGCATATATAGGCAAAGAACCCGCCTGCCAATGCAGGAGATGCAAGAGATGCAGGTTTGGTCCTTGGGAAAGGAAGATCCCCTGGAGGAGGAAATAGCAACCTATTCCAGTATGCTTTCCTGGAGAAGTCCGTGGACAGATGAGCCTGGCAGGCTACAGTCTATGGGGTTGCAAAGGGTTGAACACAACTGAGCACACATACACACATATACTTATATAGTGATCTAGTCGGATCACCAGGCTTCCCTGGTGGCTCAGACGGTAAACAAACCACCACCAATACGAGAGCCCTGGGTTCAATTACTGGGTTGGGAAGATCCCCTGGAGGAGAGCATGGCAACCCACTCCAGTATTCTTGCCTGGAGAATCCCCATGGACAGAGAAGCCTGGCAGGCTACAGCCCATGGGGTCGCAGAGTCAGACACAACTGAGCGACTAAGCAGAGCACAGTTGAATCACCATCCTATTTCTTTGCAAGCATTTAAGTCACCCTTGAGAGTAGCTGAGTACAGAGGGCTAGACTAGGGCATCCCTCTTGGGGAAAGCTGATGAGCAATTTACAGCAGATTCAGTCTGAGAGGCAGGCGGTCCCAGCCGTCAGCATACCATAGCTGACTTCATTGGCATCTGTAATCTTCTGTCCAGAGATGTGGGCTTTTCCAGGTATACTGTCTCTGCCACACAGCCCCATGCTGCTCCTTGGATCTGCACATCACAGCACCAAGTGGCAGGCTGTGTGTCACCTGGCCTTGACAACCTGGTGCTGGGAGATGTTTCCATCTTGCAAGCAGGGAAGCCGCATTTGGACGTCAGGACCTTGGCTGAGAGAAGTCACCACCTGCTTAGTGCACATGCCCCTGGGACCCACCTCTGATGGCAGCTCGTTGCCAGGCTGGCTATGCTGATTATTCATCTGCCTCCCAGGGAGTTAGCACCTGGTGCATGGCTGGGCCCTGTGGACGGTGCCTGTGGGTAGAGACCTCCTGAACTGCTAGTTCGTGCTCCTGGCTCCCCTAGAGCACTGCTTACCTAAAGCACAGAAGTCATTACATACCATCCCCCCAGCTGACCCAGAATTCCCTAGAGTCAGCCACTATGATCTAAATTGAACCCACTCAATATGGTTACATTGACTATATGTTTAGAGAGGCAGCATGTGTGTGTGTGTGCTCAGTCATGTCCAACTCTTTTCAACACCATGAACTGTAGCCCACCAGGTTCCTCTGTCCAGGGAATTCTCCAGGCAAGAATACTGGAGTGGGTTGCCATGCCCTTCTCCAGGGGATCTTCCCGACCCAGGGATCCAACTCACGTCTTCTCCATTGGCAGGCAGAATTTTTTTTACTACTGAGCCACCAGGGAAGCTCTTAAATTGGCCTATTTGACCATAAAAAAGGGATTTTTTTCTGGACTCTCAGTTCTATTCCATATGACCAATAATGTCTAAGCTTATGCCAGTACCACAGTTTTAATTACCATTGCTTCGTAGTGAGTTTTAAAATCAGGACATGAGTCCTCCTACTTTGTTCTTTTTATGATTGTTTCGGTTATTCTGGATCTTGTGATTCCATGTGAATTTTTGAATTAGCTTGTCAGTTTCTATTTAGCTTGTCAATTTCTACTTGTGGCTCAGCTGGTAAAGAATCCACCTGCAATGCTGGAGACCTGGGTTCGATCCCTGGGTTGGGAACAGCAACCCACTGCAGTATTCTTGCCTGGAGAAGTCCATGGGGTCGCAAAGAGTCGGATGTGACTGAGTGACTTTCATTTCACTTCTACAAAGTCAGCTAGAATTCTGATAGGGACTGTGTTGAATCTATAGATCAACTTGGGAAGTATTGCTATCTTAGCACTATTAAGTCTTCCAGTCCATGAACACACAATATCTTTCCATTTATTTAAATCTTCAGTTTCTTTCACAAATGTTTTGTAGTTTTCAGTGTATAATTCTCGTGCTTCTTTTATTAAATTTATACTTAAGTATATTATTTTTGATGCTATTGTAAATAGAATTGTTTCCTAATTTTATTGTCAGACTATTTATTGCTACTGCATAAACATACAATTGATTTTTGTATATTAAGTGTTTATACTGTAACCTTGCTGGTATTGGGCTTTTCTCTTTTTGTTTTTCTGGCTGCACCATGTGGCATGCAGGATCTTAGTTCCCCAGCCAGGGATGGAACCCATGCCCCCTGCAGTGGAAGCACAGTCTTAACCACTGGACTGCCAGGGATGTCTTGCTGAGATTGTTTATTAGTTCTAGTAGTTTATAAGTGGATTCCTTGGGATTTTCTATATATAAGACCTACAAATAGAGATAGTTTTACTTCTTTCTTTCCAATCTGGATGGCTATATTTCATTTTACCAATTGTCCTGGCTAGAAATCCAAGTATGGTGTTGAATAGAAGTGGTGAAAGTAGAAATCCTGGATTTTTTCCTTATTTTAGGGGGAAGCTTTCAGTCTCTCACCATCAAGTATGAAAATAACTTTGGTTTTTCACAGTTAACCTTTATCATGTTGAGGACATTCCCTTATTGCTATCTTGTTGACTTTTATCATGAAAGATGTCAGACTTTGTCAGATGATTTTTCTGTGTCTATTGAGATGATCATGTGGTTTTTGTCCTCTATTCTATTAACATGGTGTATTACATTAATTGATTTTCAGATGTTAAACCAGTGTTGCATTCCTGCAATAAATCCCTCTTGGGCATGATGTGTAATTCTTGATATATGTTGCTGGATTCTGATTGCTAGTATTTTGTTGAGGACTATATTATATTTTATATCTATATTCATAAGGAATATTGGTCTCTAGTTCTCTTGTGTGATGTTTTTGTCTGGTTTTAGTATCAAGGTAATATTGACAATTGTAAAATGAGCTGAGAAGTATCCGTTCCTTATCATTTCTTGGAAGGATTTGTGAAGAATTACTGTAAATTACTTCTTTGAGCACTTTATGAAATTCACCAGTGAAGCCATTTTGGGCCTGGACTGACTCACTGATTGACTTGATTAATTTGGGGGGGAGTTAATTACTGATTCAGTTTATCTTCCTGCTATTGGCCTATTTAGATTTTCTATCTTCTAATTCAGTTTAGGTAATTGGTGTATTTCTAGGAATTTGTCCATTTTATCTTAGGTTATCTAATTTGCTGGCATAAACTTATTCAAAATATTCACCTTATAAATGATTCTATTCCTGGAAAGTCAGTAGTAATGTCCCTTCTATCACTCCTGATTTTAATAATTTGAATTGTCTCTCTCTTTAGCTTGGTCTGTACAGCTAAAAGTTTGTTGGTATTATTAATCTTTTCAAAGAACCAACTTTTAGTTTCACTGATGTTTCTCTATTTTTCTGTCCTCTATACTGTCTCTTTCCTTCTTCTTGTTTTGAGTTTAATTCATTGTTTTTGTTTCTTTGTTTGGGGTTTATTTTGTCTATGCCTTGTGGCTTGCAGGATCTTAGTTTCCCCACCACGGATTGATCCCAAGCGATGGCAGTGAAAGTGCCATGGCCTAACCACTGGCTTGCCAAGGAATTCCCATACTTTGCTCTTCTTCAAGTTTTGTAAGGTGGAAGGTCAGGTTACTGATATGAAATCTTTTATCTTTTTAAATATAGGTATTTATAAATTTCCCTCTAAACCCTACGTTAGTTAGATCTCTTAGGTTTTCATGCATTGTATCTTCATTTTCATCCATGTCAAAGTATTTTCCAATTTCCCTTGTGATTTCTTTTCTGACCCATTGGTTATTTAGAAATGTTTAATTTAATTTCCATGTACATGTGAATTTCCCAAATTTCTTTCTGTTATTATTTTTTTTCTATTTTAATTTTGTCGTGCTCAAAAAACATACTTTATAAGATTTCATTCCTTTTAAATTTGTTGAGGTTTATTTTATGACCTAACACATGGTCTGTCCTGGAGAATGTTCCAGGTGTACTTAAGAAGAGTGTATATTCTGCTATTGTTAAATGACATATTCTATAGATTTCTGTTAGGTCTAATTGGTTTATGGTGCTGTTCAGGTCCTCTATTTCTTCACTGATCTTCTGCCTAGTTGTTCTATCCATTATTAAAAGTAGGGTATTGAAGTCTCCAGCTATCACAGTTGAATTGTATTTTAATCTTTTCAATTCAATCAGGTTTTGCTTCATGTATTTTGGGGCTCCATTGTTAAGTGACAGCATCACGTTTTTGTGATGGCTGTAAGCTCCAGTGAAAAGTAACACTGATGCATTGCCCCCATCAAACTTGAATCTGAAAGGCATTTGGAAGTTTTGTGTTTTTTTTCCCCAGCATCCAGACCACCATGATGAACTATAGGGTAATGGTTAAAAACATAGGCTTTGTATAGTTATATGATAGCCTGGATGGGAGGAGAGTTTGGGGAAAAATCAGTTCAGTTCATTTCAGTTCAGTCGCTCAGTTGTGTCCGACTCTTTGCGACCCCATGAACCACAGTATGCCAGGCCTCCCTGTCTATCACCAACTCCCAGAGTTTACCCAAACTCATGTCCATTGAGTCAGTGATGCCATCCAACCATCTCATCCTCTGTCGTCCCCTTCTCCTCCTGCCCTCAATCTTTCCCAGCATCAGGGCCTTTTCAAATGAGTCAGCTCTTCGCATCAGGTGGCCAAAGTATTGGAGTTTCAGCTTCAGCATCAGTCCTTCCAATGAACACCCAGGACTGATCTCCTTTAGGATGGACTGGTTGGATCTCCTTGCAGTCCAAGGGACTCTCAAGAGTCTTCTCCAACACCACAGTTCAAAAGCATCAGTTCTTCGGTGCTCAGCTTTCTTTATAGTCCAGCTCTCACATCCATACATGACTACTGGAAAAACCATAGCCTTGACTAGACGGACCTTTGTTGGCAAAGTAATGTCTCTGCTTTTTAGTATGCTGTCTTGGTTGGTCATAACTTTCCTTCCAAGGAGTAAGAATCTTTTAATTTCATGGCTGCAATCACCATCTGCAGTGATTTTGGAGCCCCCCAAAATAAAGTCAGCCACTGTTTCCACTGTTTCCCCATCTATTTGCTATGAAGTGATGGGACCAGATGCCATGATCTTAGTTTTCTGAATGTTGAGCTTTAAGCCAACTTTTTCACTCTCCTCTTTCACTTTCATCAAGAGGCTCTTTAGTTCGTTTTTGCTTTCTGCGATAAGGGTGGTGTCATCTGCGTATCTGAGGTTATTGATATTTCTCCCGGCAATCTTGATTCCAGCTTGTGCTTCTTCCAGCCCAGCATTTCTCATGATGTACTCTGCATATAAGTTAAATAAGCAGAGTGACAATATACAGCCTTGACGTACTCCTTTTCCTATTTGGAAACAGTCTGTTGTTCCATGTCCAGCTCTAACTGCTGCTTCCTGACCTACATACATCTTTCTCAAGAGGCAAGTCAGATGGTCTGGTATTCCCATCTCTTTCAGAATTTTCCAGTTTATTGTGATCCACACAGTCAAAGGCTTTGTCATAGTCAATAAAGCAGAAATAGATGTTTTTTCTGGAACTCTCTTGCTTTTTTGATGATCCAGCAGATGTTGGCAGTTTGATCTCTGGTTCCTCTACCTTTTCTAAAACCAGCTTGAACATCTGGAAGTTCAAGGTTCATGTGTTGCTGAAGCCTAGCTTGGAGAATTTTGAGCATTACTTTACTACCGTGTAAGATGATTGTGTGGTAGTTTGAGCATTCTTTGGCATTGCCTTTCTTTGGGATTGGAATGAAAACTGACCTTTTCCAGTCCTGTGGCCACTGCTGAGTTTTCCAAATTTGCTGGCATATTGAGTGCAGCATTTTCACAGCATCATCTTTTAGGATTTGAAATAGCTCAACTGGAATTCCATCACCTCCACTAGCTTTGATACACCTATAAATATGGCTGAATCCCTTTGCTGTCCAAGTGAAACTATCACAACATTGTTAACTGGCTATACTTCAACATAAAATTAAAAGTTTAAGGAAAAAACAAACAAAAATACATAGACTTTGTAGTCTCTCAAACCTGGGCTCAAATACAGACTGCGAGGGAATTCCCAGCTGGTCCAATGGTTAAGACTCTGAGCTTTCACTGCCAAAGTCCTGCGTTCAATCTCTTGTTGGGAAACTAAGACCCCAAAAGCTACGTAGCATAACCAAAAAAAAAAAAAAAAAGAAATCCAGACTGCCATTTACAACTCATGTGACCTTGGTTAAGTCACAAAATGAATGGATCAGTTTCTTTCTCTGTAAAATGGGGATAATGATAGCACCTACCTCATTGGGTTGTTGTGAGGATTAAATGGGATCATGTATATAGCATTAGCCTAAGTTAGTGTTTGCCATTGGTCTGTCTGCTGATAGCAAAGGAAATGGCATTGTCGGAGTATATTCTCACAAGTAACATGGGAAGGGGCCCAAGAAACAGACTAAAAGAGAGAAGCCATTCAGAAAGAAAGCATTTGCTATGAATAATCTCCAGATCTACACACTTACCATTGTTAAATCTCCTCTGTGAAAGTCTTCTCTGATCATTCTAGACTGAAGGGCTCTCTCTCTCCTCTGAACTCCTCCTGCAATTACTGTCTCTAAAATACATTTGGTAGCGGACTTCCATGGCAGTCCAGTGGTTAAGACTCTGTGCTTCCAATGCATGGGGCTTGGGTTCCATCCCTGGTCAGAGAACTAAGATCCCTCTTATAAGTGAGGCATGGTCAGGAAAAAAAAAATACTTGACTAGAATATTTTGCCACATGTACGTAGTGCAGGCAGACTAGCCCTGTATGAATACAGAGAAGTGATGTGATTTGAGGAATTGAAAAAAATGCTCCCCCTACTCTCCTCCCAAATAATGTACATGCCAGCATCTCTCTCATATGCTTGACACATTCAGATGCCCCAAATTCTACTATTAGAGCTCTGTTCTTTTAGGTGCCCTCCATTGACCATCCTCTTTGAAATACACACTCTTGGAATTGTACTACCTGTTATACACTTTCTCACTAAAGCACTGCTAATTTGTCAGATTCATTTCCTTCTGCTAGAAGAGATACACCATCACACAGGTATAACACAGGCTCTCAATAGAGTGGGGCTGGAGACAGTGACAGTTCCGAAGGAACATGAGACAAACCTCACCCGTACAGCTGACTCTTGGACCAGACACATACCCATGTAAGAGTCCAACTCTGCCCAGACACCAAGTTGTTCACCCCCACCCCACCTCACCCCATGCCTTTTCCCATTGCAGAAAAGGCCCCCCATGGGGGCCCCCATTGCCCCCATACCTTGGGGCTCTTAGCCACCCAGGCCATTCATTTCTACTCACTCTACTTTCAGGGTCAGTAGCAGCCTGGCTGCCCCTTCCCTCTTCTCTAGCAGCCAAATCATGCTCTCTCTTAGTACCCACCACCCAGCTGGGCACCAGAGACCCAGGCCCGAGACACCAAGTGAACTCAGCCACAGTCCTCAGCACCAGGACTCATCTGTTGATTCTCTTTCTGGGTTTAGATTACATGCACAGCGCCCACCGCCCTGTCACTGGGGGCCACCTGGGGAAAAAGGAGAGTAGTTATGTGGGCAGCGTGGGCACCAGCCCCAGGAAGTCGAGCCGCTGCACGCCCCCACCTGCCGACTCTGAGCTTGTCAGCTTTTGCTACCTCCACATGCGGGAACAAAGGAAGGAACAGGAAAGCCGGATGGATGTCAATGAAAACTTAATCTTTTTTGAGGAGACCAGGCCCCGGACCAAGTCTGACCCCACGTCCAAGAGCTCTGGCCAAGGTTATGAGGCGATCCCTGATGACTTTGATGCAGCTAGCCTAGACCACGAGCCCTGTGCCAGCAGGGCCCGCTCCTACACCTTGGACAATTCCCTTGGGGCTGAAGCCCTGAACTTCTACTGTGACTCTTGCAAAGCCAAACTCCAGGAGCAGCTGGGCCCTCGAAAAGGTGGGAGGTCTGGCTCCTCTCGTGACAATATGGTGGACTTGATGTCCCTCCCACCCCCCGGGAGTGAGGAGGAGGAAGAGGAAGAAGATGAGAGCACTTCGCTGTTGCCTGCCATCGCTGCCCCACCTCCTGGTTTCCGAGACAACAGTTCTGATGAGGATGACCCCAAGCGCCGGGCTGCCCAGAGCCAGGAGCAAGGACGCCACCTGCGGGGGCTCCTGTACGATGAGATTCCAGTGACACTGATTGACAGCGTGCAGACCCGGACAGTCCGAGATCATGCCCAGGAGCTAGATGATGCCCTGGTGTCCACTCTGCAGGCTCTGGAAGCCCTGGCAGCCTCAGAGGATGGACCACATCCCCCACCCCCACAGACTGCAGGTAACAGCCCGTTCCTCCTCTCTCTTGCCTCCCCTTCCTTGTCCTGGCCAGGCAGGGCCAGTTTCTTCTTGGTGACATTTCTTCTTCCCAAGCAAAGGTCAAAGTCAGCGTGATGTGTCAGGGCAGTGGATGGCCCAGAGGCAGTTCAGATAGGGTTGGGGGAGCAATGATGCTGTGACAGGGAGCTTCTGCTCAGCCCCCGCTACAGGTCTGGTTCTCACCATCCCATCGCTTTGGAAATGTCTTGCGGATGGACTCCAGGGATTGGGGCCGTGACAGCTACGGAGCCAGGCCAGAATGGAGGATCAGAGCAAAATTGTGAGAGAGATAGAAGACAGGCAAGGAGCATCCAGCATGCATGTGTCTGGAAGAAAAACAAAATGACCAACTAACCACATAGGGACCTGGGGTCAGAGGAACCAGGAACCATCACTGCTCAGGGCTAAGGCCTTTATCCTGCCTCAGAGTCTTGGCTCTCAGTCAGATGCACCCAAGTCCTGGCTCCTTCACCATTTTTCAGTGTCACCTTTGCTTTTCCAAGGCACTTAACCTTCTCTGAGCCTCACTTTCATCATCTTAAATGGATTTGAGAACAACAGTCCTATCTCATAGGGGTGTTGTGAGGATTAAATTGAGATCATTCCTGCAAAATACATAAAAACTTCCTAGTACACAGTAGGGATTCAGTAAGTGGTAGTCATTGTTCTTATTATTTTGTAGGCAAGCCATACAACATGCATGCTATTCCCTGTTATAGACCCACATACATCCATCTTATAAACAAGCCCACACGTCTGACATGCACCCATAGTCACATGTACATCCTTCCATACACATATGCCTAAAAGAGGTCAGTGCTGTAGTGAAAGGAAAGAAATAGGGAGGAAGAAGGCATATGGGGAAGCATGTGAGGCAAGGACAAGTGTGGACAGAAAGTGAAGCTATTGGGGTCAGAGGGAGCCTAGCTGACCAGGGCAAGCACGTGCCTTTTTTGTCTGTAAGAGCATCCTTGGTGTTGGGCAGCCCCTATGTGTTCGGCCCCTAGGCCTAGCATGACTCTCTACTCAGAGTCTGGAGCTCCAAGCACTAGCTGCTCCGAGGCTAGAGGCCCGTGTGGTAGCCAGAGAGAGGCCAAGGTCTGCTAAATGGTCTCAGCTGAGGGGACAGTAGGCCAGTCTGACCAAATGAGGAGTGCCAGAGAGAGGGAGCTCTCTTTGTCAGCTCTCTTCAGGACAATTAACAAAAATTTCCTAGGCTGTTGAGTCTAAAAATAGTGATGATTAGCATGTTATGTTGCCTGTGATTTGCATGTTAATTTGCCATCAAACTGCCCAGATCTTCTCTCTGGCCTCTTTTGTTTCTCTTTGGATTCCAGCCCTTCATCACCCCTCTCCCAGCTTGCCTCTTTGTCCCCTTCCCTCCCTGCTTCACACCCTCAGCCCTGCAGGCCCCCCAGGGCTGACTGGATTTTCCCAGCTTGAAATCCTGTTGACTAACCTTGACCCTCATAGACCGTCTACATATGATCAGAAAGGACTTGACCTGAGTAAGTGCTGAAGACCCCTCTTCCTATCCTTCCAGGTCTGATTGTGCTGGCCACAATCACCCCTGAATCATCACTGGACTCGGGCCATGAGACCAACTCTTCAGAGCTCACAGACATGTCAGAGATGATGTCAGCCATGAAGCAGCACCAGAATACCACTTACTTCCTGGCCCAGCACCTCAACAAGGACAGCCTCCTGACCCGCAAGGACCTGCCCTTCCGGATCCAGAGTTGTGCAGCCCAGACTGTTCTCACGGCCCCTTATTCTCTCGGGCGCCCGGATCCCAACCCATCCCTACAGCCAGTGGTTGCAGGCCAGAGTCCCGGTCCCCCAGGCGCTCGGAGGAAGCTGCCCCCATCGGAGGCCCAGCCACAGCGTGAGCGAATGTACACCCTGGCAGTGCACCCAGCACTGTCCCCACAGCTGAGTGAACCGAAGAATCTGAGCCTGCTGTCTCCAGTTCCTGAGGACAAAGGGCCTGGCCACACTAGGGCAGGCCTAGAGATGTCACTGAGGGCGGCCACGCCATCCCTTAGTGAAGAGCAGGTCTCTGAGCTAAGGGAGAATCTGCCCAAGGAGGTCAGGTTGAGCCCCAAGCTTATCCTGGACCCAAAGGGCAGCGTGACCCCAGCCATCATCTCAGCTGCCCTACAGCAGGTGGTTCACACTAAGAGCCTACCTGCCCCTGCTGGAGCCTTGGGGAACACCCCCAGCAGTGGGGAGAGAAGGCTAGAGGCCAGCATGGGGAGGTCAGAGGTCAGCCTAGTAAGGCCAGAAATTAGCACAATGAGTGGCAGTGCCACTAAGAATCTGAAGTTCAAAATGAGCCCCGGTGCTCCGGAGACCTCTCACGGTTCCCAGCAGCAGCTGAGCCCAGAGGTCTCTTCCAGCTCCAGAGCACCCACAGGGAGCCGAGCTGAGAGCCTGCACCTCTCCCCACAAGAGGACAGGCTGCCTGTTCAAAATTTCCCTACCAAAACCTATCTGTCTCGAGCGAGTCGAGAGTCAGCAGGCAAGCAAGGTACTGGGGAGGTGGCAGGCAAGAGCGGGCCCGAGGGTACCAAGCCTTCTGTGCACAAACAGGGCACCGTCTCTGGCCATGGGGAGAAGGGGCAGCTGGAGAGCACCCCCCAAAGCAGCAAACTTGAGGAGGCCAGCCTGGTTCCCCGAGTTAGCTACCCCATGGTTCTGCAGAGCCCCAGCTGCCCGCCACGAGGCCAAAGCCCACTGAGGCCTCAAGCCGCCAGCCGGCAGGTGAGCACTATGCCCTCCAGAAAGATTGAAACCACCCTGGATGGAGCCCACTCAGCCTCCGAAGGCCCTGCCAAGCCCAAATCTTCCCGGGGTCCTTTCCGGCTCCGTAATTTATTCTCTGCCACCTTCCCAACACGCCAGAAGAAGGAGACCGATGAGCGGCAGGCCCAGCTGCAGAAGGTGAAGCAGTATGAGCTGGAGTTCCTCGAGGAACTCCTCAAGCCGCCAAGCCAGGGGGAGCTGCCAGGTACCGAGTACCTGCAACCTCCAGCGCCAGGCCGCTGCAGCTGCCAGCTCCGCAGCAGCCCTGTGCAGCAGGGACCTGGCATGTCCCGTGAGCAGAGGCGCAGCTGCGATTGCAAGCGCATGTGCAGGGGGTCCCGGCCTCAGGCTCCCCAGACGCCAGTGCCCAGCCTCCGGGGGAAGGATCGGGACAGGGTCCCCCCTACCCAGAGGCAGCCAGAGGCCGGCCCAGGCTTGAGCCTTGACACCCCCACCAGTGTCAGGCGCATCCGCTCCACCAGCCTGGAGTCCCGAGAGTGCCGATCGGACCCTGAGAGTGGTGTTTCTTGCCTGACCACGTGTGCCTCCGGGGGCGAGTGTCTCGGAGCTCCCAACTACAGGAAACTGATGCGCCGCTACAGCATCAGTGAGCTGGACCAGGGTGACAGGGCCTCACTGACCTCAGACATCTACCCGCACCCACCCCTGGGCATGCTGCCCAGGGAGGCCAAGGAGGTAGAGGCGGGCCTCCCCCTAGGCGTGGGTCCCAAAAGCAAGTCGCTGGAGTCCCCGACCTTGGGAGACCCCTCCTACGTCCATGTCGCCCCTGAGACCAAAGGGCCCCGACAGATGGCCGTGTTCTCACTGCCAGAAGAGGTGTATCGGAAGCCCGCGGAGCTGGACGAGGACAGTGAGAGTGGCAAGTGCTGCTCCATCCGCTACTGCTTCTACTACCGCAAGTGCGACATGGCAGATGACGCCAGCGATGGCAAGGATGAGCTCTCGTACTCCATCCCCATGAAGATCCTGCCCGGCATGAAGCTGGACGAGCAGGTAGTACCCGTGGTGAGCAGGACCCTGCAGGTGTTGGATGCCGCCACCTGCAGCAGCAGCAGCCCCGAGGCATCCCGCACCCAGGAGATCGACCTGCGGGTGTCCACCTTCGAGGGAAGCCTGGCCAAGATCAATGCCCTGCGGGCCCATGCCTATGGCCTGCCCGACGGCTTCCTGGCTGCCCGGCTGGACACCAATGAGCTGCTGACAGTCCTACGGCAGTGTGTGGCCAGTCCTGAGGCCCGTGCCCCCAAGCCCTACGTCTCCCAGATCTCTGAATACAAACTGGAGCTGGCTCTCAAGTTCAAGGAGCTCCGGGCCTCCTGCCGCCGCGTGGCCAACGTGGACAAGAGCCCCACGCACATGCTGGCGGCCATCACGGGCAGCTTCCAGGTGCTGAGCAGCCTCATTGAGACCTTCGTGCGGCTGGTGTTCATCGTGCGCTCTGAGGCCCAGCGCCAGGAGCTGCTGGCCAAGGTAGAAGAGGTGGTGAGGAACTACACCTTCCTGCTGCGTGCAGCTGAGGAGTCCACTGCCCGGAACCTTAACCAGCAGCAGCAGCAGCAACAGCAGGCAGCAACAGTTATGGGGGCAGCTGGGGGCCACCCACCGGGCTCCCCAACTTCAGCGACTGTTATGAGCACATTCACCCGCTCCTTAAAGACCCTTATTAAGTAGGCCATCTGCCCAGGCCTGCCCCCCTTCTCCAACCGTGGCCCCAGGTTTGAGCTTTGTGGTCTTTGCATCTTGTGGTGAGTATATGTGTCTGCTGGGCCAGTCAGGGCCCCCCTGAGCCCTCAGTCTCCAGGGACTGACAAGTCCCTGGATTGGAGGCTGTCCCTGAGGGCTCCAGGCAGCTGCCACCCTGAGTATCCTCGCCCCTTCCCTGGCCTCTGGGCGTCACTGTGAGGGCCACGGCCCCCCCACCCCGTCACTATGCCCGTCACAGAGCTGTATTTTCTCTCTTCTCTAGGGCTGAGACGTGACGTCAGGTCCACTTCCTGCTCCATCGTGGGAGTCAGAGGGAGGCAGGCCTGAAGCCCATGGGTCTCGAGCTCCTCTTGGCACCTGTTCCCCTCCAGGGCCACAGCGGTGCCGAGCAAGCGGAAGGGAGAGGGCACACAGCCCAGATGTGCCCAAGCTCTCACTCACTCGGCAGTAGCCACCCTGAGGGCTGGTGCCCAGGTGGTGGGTCTGCAGAAAACAGCCACTCTGGGCTGCTGGCGGCCAGCTCTACAGGCTGGCAGCCTTGGGAGCGCTCGCCCCTGGGCCCAGTAGCTCCACACCAGCCATCCCCAAAGTGCCCTGTCCCTTGCTGATGGGCAGGGCAGCTCAGTCCACTAGGGAGCAGGCATCTGGGATTACCCCGCTCGTCCTGGGTAAGGTACCTGGTGACCGCATCTGCCCTGGGGAGACCCAGTGCAGGCCTCGGAGCCCGCCCTGCCCAGCCCGGCCCAGCACAGGGGCTGTCGCGGCCAGCATGCGACTCCTCTCAACATCTCTCTACCAGACAGACTGTCCTTAGGAGTCTGACTTAGCTACAGATTGGGGGTGGGGGGTGGGGGGTGGGGGGCAGGGGGTCGGGGGTGGGGGGTGTCGATGACTATATCTTAAACTTCTGGAAGCTAGCGTGATATGTTAATCCTGAGTATATGCTTTTGGCTGTGTATTGACCCTGTGGATTTGTCTCTCTAAGAAAAGAAGCTGAGCGCCTTACCCGGTGCAGTCCTGCACCTCTCTCTCCCCCTTTCTCTCTCTCTCTCTCCCCTCCCCCGGAGTCATCTGGAAGGGAATTCACACTGTTTCGCATTCTTCTTGACACACATCTGCTGCCGTCACCGTCCCCCCACAGTGTTCCTGGGAGTGAAGACACGGAGTCCCTACTAATTGCCCATTGTAGGGAACAAAGAAAGCCAATGTTTCTTCTGTATAGATTGCTTCTCATGCACCTCTCCATATTCCCCACATGCTTGTGCCCTGTGTCTGCCTCATTCATCGTTCTGTGAGAGGCTCATGTGAAACCTCCCGTTCTTATGTGAGTTTTATAAAGATGTACACTGTGCTCAACCCCCACCTGTCCTTGGTACCCCCGAGTGTGATAAAAGACCCCCTGAGTGGCAATTCTTCCCGGCAAGGATTAGGGGAGCTCGTTCTGCAGAAGCCAGCGCCCCCCTCTTCCTTGCCTCTCCTCCCACAGGACCAAGTTGTTTAATGGGCCAGAGATGCAGCCAGGTGGGGAACCCTTGCCCCCACGACCACTGTGAGCCTGCGTGCTGACATGGTCTCCCTCTTCTCCCAACCTCTTGATCCTGCCTCTTCACCACTTAGGCCCCGGCTGTGTCATTCATTCCACCGCCATCCTTCACCTCTCCCTCAACCTCATGGAGAGGACACATTTTCTAATGTCTGTATATAGTATATATACTACATAAAATATATAAATTCTATATATATACTAATTTATGTCTTGTTTTTCAAACAAGAATGATTAAATCTATTCATCTTATATCCCAATAAGTCTTTGCAGTGCCTCTGTGTTGAAGTCCTTGTGTCCTTGAATTGTTGGTTGCTGGCAACCCTCTGAATGCTCCCACTGGGCCCCTTACCCATCTATCTGGGCCCCGGTAGACAAGGAGAACTGAGAACCTTGCTCTTCCAGCCTCCCCTTTGCCCCTCTTAGAAGTCTCCTGTTGGTCACAGGAGTTGGGTACTGTACTCCTTTCACTTGACCCTGGGACCTTTGGCTCAACTGGCCACCATGGCTGCCAGCTCAGAACTGACTGGGCAAGGGTAGCACAGAAACACCATGTGCTCCGTGCTGAGAGCACTGGACGGCCTGGGAGTTGGAAGATATTTAGGTCAGCTTTCAAGTTGCTTTGGGAAATGGGGCCTCTTCCTCTGAAACTGCTCCTAGTTACCTCAGAACTAGCCTGTAGTTAAAGCTAGCCAATCCTTTGCAATGGCCTCTGGCAATTTCTAGGGACAGGGGTATTTCCACACAATAGAAGCAACAGGACCCTAAGCAGAGCTGACTTCTCTGGTTTTTCAGAGAGTTACCTAATGGGGGCCAGCAATTCTATTTCTCCTGTTCTGGGTAATCACAGGTCCCACAGGTCTATCAGATACATTTGTGCCAACTAGGAAAAGTTTCTCCCTGCTGCATCCACCTGCCATGATGAATTGGGGGGAGGGGGACAGGCCTAGTCCTCTGGGTGATGCTAGGCCTTTGGACACATAGCTTGGTAATTTCAACCCCACTTGCTTCTCTGGCCGAGTGTACATCCTATACAACTGTGTACAGTAGCCCTAATGAGTCACTTCCTCCCAAAGCTTGGGCACAGATGCTTTTTCTCATGTGTGCAAAGGTCATGGCTAAAGTGGTTTGGAAGCCGAGCATGGAGGAGGAGCCAGAGACAGCACAGTCAGGCTGGGTGGCTCTGCATGTGGGAGGCCACCCAGGGTGACCTGGTGGCAGAACTCTTTGGGGAAATACCGGCAAGGGATACATCCCATGACATCAAGGTTGGGACTCTTGAAGTCAGTCCCAGTGTGAACAGAGGCCTGCCACCACTCTAAATGACCTGATTGGACAGTCCAGAAACTTGCAGTCCTGTACCACACCAATAGCTCCTTATAGTCAGAAAGCATTTCTTATTCAGTTCTATAGTCTGCGTATGCACCCACACAGTACCTGCCTGGCACATAATAGGTGTTCAATAAATATTTGTTGAATGAATATGTTGAATGAGATGACTGCTGTGAGAGAGTCCTGCCAGACCTCTGACCCTCGTGAAAAAGGTCCTTTCTCTGGGAATGGCTAACCCCAGTCAGTGCAGTTGGACAAGGCCCAGCAGCCTGGCATCCTCCTATCAAAGATGAGGAGTCACGTCCATTACAGATTGTGCAATGGCCTCTGGCAATTTCTAGGGAGAGGAGTATTTTCATACAATAGAAGCAGCAGGACTCTAAGCAGAACTAACTTCTCTGGTTTTTCAGATACCTAATGGTGGGTGCTGATTCTGTTTCTCCTGTTCTGGGTCCTTGTGGTAATCACAGGTCCCCACAAGTCTATGAGATACCTTTGTGCCAACTAGGAAAAGTGTCCCACAGACTCAGAGCTGAGTTTCACCAGTTACTTTCCAAAAGCTTCACAAACTCCCCCGAGGTGCTCAATGGGCTTTTTCTCCTGACCTGGGATGGTTCTCTGCAATAGCTGGGAGACCATGGGGGTTGGCACAGGCTTCTCCCCACCAGCACCTTCCTCACCATCTTTGGCCTGAACTAGAGCCGGAAGCTGATCCTCTCCAGCCATCCTGTACCTGATACAAGTCCCCAGAGCCTGATTCCTGCCTTTCCAACTTCAGGCCATTTGAGGAAAATGGGTTCAGGCTACTGGTGTGGGCCCAGGATGCCTGTGGTGTTGGCACAGTCACATTTTTTTTTCCAAACTGCTTTCAAGACACTGTGGATCATAGGCAATTTCATCAACAATGAATTGAAAGGGCTTGCCTGAGCCAGAACTTCTTCTGCCAAAGAGGCAGGAGAGGATCAGCTACCAGCATTAGGAAGGGGCATGATTTTCTGTCTTAGGATCAAATTTCTCCAAAGAGCCACTAGGATGGGAGTACTAACTCCGTCTCATGCCCCATCCTGTCAGGCTGGGAGCCAGACTGTGAGTGTGTGTCTTCAGAAGAAATGACCCCTGAGGGTTCAGTCTCGGGTCTGGGCAAAATGTCCTGGATTCCAGGTGGGTTTCTTGGTTTCAATGCCCTGACTTGCTGGGAGCAACCATTACATGGAAACCGTGGAGGCCTGACTTCTCACAGGTACAGAACTTCTTGTTTCACTTTGGGTGTCTGCTTCCCACTCACAATCACGGCCCACACATCACCAAGTCTGCAGGCGCTGCCCATGCTCCCAGTATCTCAGGGACAGTCTGGCGCCCTCACTGACCTTTCCAGCTGCAGGTTCTGGACCTACCACTTAGCAGTGTGCTCACTGTGAGCTGCTTGCCCTCCCGTCTGCAATGACTGTCCTTCCCTCTGCATATTGCCTGGAGAATCCCATGGACAGAGGAACCTGGTGGTGGGTTACAGTCCATGGGGTCACAAAGAGTCGGACACAACTGAGTGACTTAGCATGCATGCACACATGCATGATCTTAAACCTTCTAAGATCCTTAGAGAGAGATACTACAAGCAAATCCACTTTTCTTGGAGGAAACTGAAGCCTAGAGAGGTTAAGTCACTACATAAGCTAGCTGGTTTCCAAACTCAGACCAAGCTTTCACCTGATACCCTGCAGTACTCAGCCTGGTGCCAACTTTAAAGCCCCTCCCCCTGAAAACAGAGGCACAGGCGCAGCCACACTCATCAGAGGATGGTCTGTAACTGTTGCTCAAGGTACAGGCAGTGTGTGGGTCATTGGTAAGGTGGGGTGGAAGGTGCAGGATACTGCAAGCCCAGCTGACTCTTCACCCAGTAGCCCCAGTGCCACGTGACTCTCAGAACCAGTGGAGTCATATAGAGCAGCTGTGTCCAAAAAGTCACCATCATCAAAAATGAAGAGAACACCCCTTCCCCATGTTCCTCAAATGGGAATCTGAGTTTCCCATGGCTATGACCCATACTCCTTATGCACTGGCATTTTTCTCAAAGATTTTGTAGGCAAATACCACATGACTGCTATATTTAACTTTTCAAAAATATTTGTTTTACTTATTATTTATTTGGCTGGAGCGGGTCATAGTCGCAGCATGCAGGATCTAGTTCCCTGAGCAGGGATTGAACCAGGGCCCCTTGCATTGGGAGTGCAAAGTCTCAGCTACTGGGCCACCAGGGGAGTCCCTATCTTCAATGTTTTTATGTAAAAATTTGGAGAGGAATGAAGAAGTTGAACTTCCTGTAAAGAAAACATATTTCAAAGACACTCGAGACCCATGATTGATACTTCTGGCTTCCATGTCTACCTCACCAGCGTCCAGGTTCACCCTTCTCTACCCCTAGATGTGCTTTGATGGAAATGCTGGACATGCTCTGAGTCCATCAGATGAACTATATAGTGATGCAGGCCCCATGGGGAGGACGGCTAAGGCTCACCTATTTCTGTGCATCTGGGCCCTGGGGGTCAGGCACCTCTTTGGGTATGAGAGACCTGGCATGACAGAGTGCCAGGAAGGGGCGCCAGGAGGAGATGGAGCATGTTATCAAAGTCTCCTTCTCAGCCCCAGTGTTGCCTCTGACACACTTTAGCACAAGGTCAGTCCCATGATTTAGTGGTAAAGAATCTGCCTGCAATATGCAGAAGACATGGGTTCAATCCCTGGGTGGGGAAGATCCCTGGGGGAGGAAATGGCAACCCACTCCAGTATTCTCGCCTGGGGAAATTCCATGGACACAGGAGCCTGGCAGGCTATACAGTTCATGGGATCGCTGAGAGTCAGACACGACTTTGCAAATAAACCACCAACCACAGCCCTGGGCACAGACAGGGAAGTCAGATTCTGTGCCAGCTGAAATTTCTTCCTCTACAATGGGCAGGCAAAGCAAGGTGGCCATGTGAGTAAGGTGAGCGGTTCCCCCAGAATCAGGGTTTGGTTCTATTTTCGGCCCGGCCGCTGACTTGCCATCTGATGGGGTACAAATCATTTCTTCTCTTTGGATCTCTTCTCTAAAATGAAGATGACTGAGTTTTCAGCCTCCCTCTGCAGCTGGGAGGATTAATGAGGTGGTGCTGAAAAAGACAGCTGTAAAAATCCGAGTCCTAGCTGTAGAGCTTAACAAGTGCAAATCGAACTGCTCCATTTGCAGCCAGTCCACAGAAACTAATTAAGCTTGTACCAAGAGCCTGGCACTAGGAAATTGGGTGTCTATTTCCTTCAAATATCCATTACTTTCCAACAAAAACCACCTTCACCTCAAAAAGGCATGTGTGAGGTCTCTGCCTTCTCGGGCCTTTCTTTTGAAATTGGGAAGCCCACCTGCTCTCTCAGTAGACACCCCCGTCCTGGGACCCAAGGCTCCCCGTCAGGCAGACCCAAAACTCTTCTCAGCCATTGGCCGGTACCACAGCTTGTTTCTCTGACACCTTCCTCTCCTCTCCATTCTCATCCTCTTTGCTTTAAAGCAGCTATAATTCCAGGAAACTTGAACTTTTCGTTTTTGTTTTTTTTTTTCTTTAACATTCAGGCTTAGTTCACAGGAAACAACTTTCCATTTCAAATTCTTAGCCAGCTTCTCAGGGACAGCTTCGAGTTCTTGCTGCAGTGCC
Source organism: Muntiacus reevesi (assembly GCF_963930625.1). Classification (NCBI taxonomy): domain Eukaryota; kingdom Metazoa; phylum Chordata; class Mammalia; order Artiodactyla; family Cervidae; genus Muntiacus; species Muntiacus reevesi. The sequence goes on along the minus strand of NC_089271.1, from coordinate 142,726,109 downwards.
TGTGTTTAGCTCCCGTGCATACCACTCCCACCTTCGAAGTTTGCCAACCTATGGCAATGGGCTAAGGGCAACAGGAGAAATTATTTTTGAAGACCCGTGGAGGCAGGGGGTGGGGAGGCAGTTCAGCTTCCAGGTCACAGCAAGACAGCTTAGAAGGCAAAGCTGGCTTTGGTTCCCAGCCCCTGGTTCTTTCCCTACCCCTGGTTCTCCCTTGCCAGGACACTCTGGGCCCTCAAGCATTCCTCTGGCTTGTCAATGCCCTACCTGGTAATAACCCTCTAGGCCTTCCCCCCTTACAAAATGACCTCTTCCTCCTCTTCGTCTCCCCACATAAAAACTAGTATTACAGGCCTATGTTTGGTTTCGGAGCCATCTGATTAACACACAAACCAATTTACACCATGCCTCACAGCTTCCTACAAAGCTAGCTTCAGTCATATACAGTGCAGGATGCAATGAATGTGATATGTGAATTTGTATGCATGCCTGTGACCTAGGTAACGTGGCCATTGGAAATCCCTTCTCTCAGTTATAGCATTATGCCGGTGGGGATGGTTTAAGCCACTGAGGTAAACAGAGTTCTCTTTGCCTTCTCTAGAATCCTAATCATTCAATTCCTCAGCCTGTCTACTTGTAAACTCAGAAACCCACCCATCTCTCCCTACCTCATATAAAAAATATTGGGGTGGGGGGGGCAAGCCACACAGTTTGTGAGATCTGAGTCCCCCATCCAGGGACTGAATTCATGCCCCCATCAGTGGAAGTACAGAGTTCTAACCACTGGACAACCAGGGAATTTCCCTCATATAAATTTGAAGGTAAATCTGCAGTATGGGCAAGCCGATTGCAGATTCTTGTTTCCTAGTACAATTTATAGGAAACGGTACATTTCCTATAAATTCCTGCTTCCTAGTACAATTGCAATGGCATGATTCTTGCCCCCAAGGACAGGAGAATTGGTAGGAAACCGAGACAAGGACAAGCATTCCTGCCCCTTTCCTAGCCTGGCACAGCAGGAATGTATAATGCCTCCAGGGACCTGGAAAAATTCAAAGAACTGAGTCGAAAACAGGCAGATGTTCCCCCTGCTGAACAATGGAAGAGGCTTTGATCTGACTTGCCCTTTCTGCAACCCTGAGCCCCCACTAGCTTGGCTCTGTAACAGAGCGGCACTAGGAGCCAGGAGATTTGGGTTCTACTTGCAGCTCCTTCAAGAACTAGCTGTGTGACCTTGCACTTCCCTCCTCTGAATATCAGTGTCTTGCTATACATTCATAAAAGAAGTGGGTTGAACTAGAGGGTCTATGCTTTAAAAGAGCACATTTTCTCTACATTCTTTCATATAAGCTGTTTTTTTAGACAAAGACAAGTACTTCTAGCATCACCCAAACATTCCCCAGGTCAATAATTAAACTGGGAGAACTCTCCAACTCATAAAATTTAAGCACCAGAACAAACCACGGAGCCAGCTTGGCCCTGCTGCTCTCATCTAATCCCCTTCTGTCAAGGGGGATAAAATCTCCCGTTTCTTAAATCCCCAGATGATTCTCACTCCCTGGAATACTGACCTTGTACAATAAAGCCTACATTCACATGAAACCAACTCACAAGAACCCTAGAGAGTGAAATCCATCTAAAGGGTTCAGGCAAATCCTAAGGTAAAGCAGAAAACTTGGCTTTATGAGATAAATCTTATGGAACAGGACTGTGTTTTGTTTGTTTGTTTTTGTTTGTTTGGCCTTGCTGCGTGGCTTGTGGGGTCTTACTTCCCTGACCAGGAATAAACTGGGTCCTTAGCAATGAAAGCACCAAGTCCTAACCACTGGAGTGCCAGGGAAGTCCCAGAACTGGATTTAAGATAGATTTTTGTTGGACTTTCCCAGTGATCCAGTGGGTAAGACTCTATCGTTTTCCAGTAATCATGTACGGATGTGAGAGTTGGATGATGAAGGCTGAGAGCCAAAAACTGATGCTTTTGAACTGTGGTGCTAGAGAAGATTCTTAAGAGTCCCTTGGACTGCAAGGAGATCAAACCAGTTTATCCTAAAGGAAATCAACCCTGAATATTCATTGGAAAGACTGATGCTGAAGCTCCAATACTTTGGCCACCTGATGTGAAGTGCCCACTCATTAGAAAAGATCCTGATTCTGGGAAAGATTGAAGGCAAAAGAGAAGGGGATGACAGAGGATGAGATGGTTGGATGGCATCACTGACTCAATGGATGAGTTTGAGCAAACTTCGGGAGATGGTGAAGGACAGGGAAGCCTGGCATGCTGCAGTCCATGGGGTCGCAAAGAGTCAGACATGACTTAGCAACTGAACAACAACGCAGGGGGTACAGGTTCTATCCCTGGTCAGGGAACTAAGATCCCACATGCTACAGGGTGTGGCCAAAAATTAGAGGAAAAGAAAAAGTAAACCTAAAGATAAACTGTTGAGAATTTCTTGGCAGTCCAGTGGTTAGCCCTTTAAACTGTCAATGCTGAGGGCCCCAGTTCAATCCCTGGACAGAGAACTAAAAATCCCACAAGGCACATGGGAAAAAAAGAAGATAGACTTTTGTTAATAAAACCATGACTTACATTTATGCCCTTTGCTCTTTCAAAGGACTCCTAAAGTAAATCCTTTTGAAAAGCTGTTACTACTCACTTCCTAATATATCTTCGGCATCAGTTCAGATTTTCAGTTCAAATTCTTAAATCTTTAAAATGCATCCACTCTAAGGGTCTGTGCTAAGGGCTATGAGAGATGCATGGTCTCTGGCCTCAAAGAGCTTGTGTGCTCACTGAAGACACAGAGAACATAAGTTGGGAGTTTAAGGCCCACAGAAGGGCTAACTCTTGGGGGCTGGTGCACTCAGCATGGACCCAGCACATCGGGCTGTCTCTACAGATATAATGTGCTTTGTGGTGGCCTTTGAAAGCCCTCTGGTGTGCTGACAAAAGAGAGACACCCACCTGCCATCACCCTGGCACTGAGTTAGGAGTTGGCTGAAAACGTGAAGGTGAGGATATGAACAATGAGAGGCTACACTGGCCTCGAGAGGAAAGAATCAGAACATAGGCAGGAGATAGAAAAGAGAAAATAGCTTGAAAGAAACGCTAATACCCAGAAGGAGCAGGAAAGTTTGCTTGAAGATGACAAGGAAGTCCAGCTGGTCAAAGCCACTGCTTAGCAGGAGCCCTGTGCACCGGGATTGAAGTGGCAGGACCAGAAGAGACTCCACTGTATATTCCTGCAGGGGATGAGAGGAGAGAACCAGAACTTTCTCTCTGCCTGCGGTTAAAGTAGTCATTTAGGAATCTGTAAAGCTTCTCAAGGAAAAGGTCATGTTTTATTCATTTCTGCAATCCAAAGGCTGAGCACTGTTATCTTGCCCATAGTTGCTGCCCAAGAAATCCCCGCAGAAGAAATGACTGAATAAACGGATAAATTTAGACCCTCCTATAATGCCACGGTCTTCCCAGGTGGCACTAGTGGTAAAGAACCTGCCGGCCAGTGCAGGAGACATAAGAGACAAGGGTTTGATCCCTGGGGTCACGAAGATCCCCTGAAGAAGGAAATGGCAACTCACTCTAGTATTCTTGCCTGGAGGATCCCATGGACAGAGGAGCCTGATGGGTTACAGTCTATGGTATTGCAAGAGTTGCACACAACTGAAGTGACTTAGGATGGATAATGCCTGCTTCCCTGGTAGCTCAGACAGTAAAGAATCTGCCTCCAAGGCAGTGAGACAGGGGTTCAATCTCTGGGTCTGGCAGATCTCCTGGAGAAGGGCATGTCTACCGACTCCAGTATTCTTGCCTGGAAAACTCCATGGACAGAGGGGCCTGGCAGGCTATAGTCCTTGGGGTCACAAAGAGTTGGACACGACTGAGTGACTAACACTTTCACTTTTATAATGTCTGGAGAAGGGGATGGCAGAGGATGAGTTTGTTAGATAGCATCATTGACTCAAAGGACATGAATCTGAGCAAACTCTGGGAGATAGTGGAGGACAGAGGAGCCTGGCAACAACAAGAACATAATGCCTGGAATCTCGGAAGGAAGCAAAACCAGACCTGCCCTATAGAGGAGGGAGGGGACTCTCAACGAGGAGGGTGCTTACAAAATTCTCCTACTAGCCCTGAGCTTTGGAGTTAGTTGGAAACATGAAACAGGCAAGAGGACATTTCTCAGCCCTTTCTAGAACAAAATAGTTTGAGTTCTCCCCTCCCCTTCTCTCCTGTTTGGGGACCAGGACTCCAGTCCTTTAGCCTTCGCACCCTGAAACTGGCATTCAAAACCCTCCACAACCTGATTGTGTATAACTCAGTGTCGACCAGAGAAACAGACCCAGTAGGAGGTGTATATTAAGGGATTTCTTATAAGGAATTGGCTTATACCTTTGCAGGGGCTGGCTGGACAAGTCTGAAATTTGTGGGCAGGTCATCAGGAAGAGAAGATTAGAATTCTACTAGTGGAATACATTTTTCCTCAGGGAAACTGAAATTGTCCTCTTAAGACATTTCAACTGATTGAATCAGATCCACCCAAATTGTCTAGGAAAATCTCTTTTACTTAAGACAATCATTAGAAATATAAATCACATCTACCAAATACTGTCACAGCAACCCCCAGATTAGTGTTTGATACAATAACTAAGACCACTGCCTAGAAAAGTTGATACATAAAACTGACCATCATAAGCTTCTGAGTTGCTTTCTTGCCTGAACTCCCAACATACCTTCCTTTACTTCACCTCCCCATCTGTGCATTTACCTGCCCCAAGGCCTTTGATAAACCTGGGACAGGAAAGGGGCAGGGCACAACCTTTAAAAGAATGACTTAGATGTTGAGAACACAATATAAACTGGTTAGAAGTAAGTAGGCCCAAGGTGGTAGAAGAGTCAACTTCCACTAGAAGAGATTGAACCTCATTAGATGCTCATTGTAACACATCAACTTTCGTAAATGACACACCTGGGAATTCCCTGGCAGTTCAGTGTTTAGGACTCTGCACGGGTTGGGAAGATCCCCTGGAGGAGGGCATGGCTACCCACTCCAATATTCTTGCCTGGAGAATCCCATGGACAGAGGAGCCTGGAGGGCTACAGTCCATAGGGTTACAAAGAGTCGAACACAACTGAAGTGACCTAGCGTACACACATGCAATTCCACTGCAGAGGGCATGGGTTAGATCCCTAGATGGAGGAGTAAAATCCCACATACCATGTGGTGTGCCAAAAAAAAAAAAAAAAAAAAGACACACCCACCAGCACCATGACAGTTCTGAGGCTATCCATAAAAGACTAAAAAGTGGATGGTGACCCAATTCTCTGGAAATCTCTGTCCCTTTCCACAAATAGTTGGAATAATCCTAATCCTCCCACTCATTAGCTATGAAATTACTCAGCCCATAAAAACTAACCACCCCAAGGGTGAGGGAAAGGGTTAGTTAGGGAGTTTGGGACTGACATATATACACTGCTATATTTAAAATGGATAACCAACAAGGTCCTACTGTACAGCACAGGGAACTCTCTTCAATGTTATGTGGCAGCCTGGATGTGAGGGGTGTTTAGGGGAGAATGGATACATGTATATGTATATCTGAGTCCCTTTGCTGTCCACTTGAAACTATCACAGCACTGTTAATTGGCTATACTCCAATATAAAATAAAAGGCTAAAAAAAACTAACCATCCCATATTTCAGGGTCTCTCACTTTCTGAGACGGCCCACACTCTGTGGAGTGTGTTTCTCTCAAGGCCTCTCTCACTTTCTGAGACAGACCGCATTCTGTCTATGGCATGTATATTGTTAAATAAAACAGCTTTCATTTTACTATGGCTTGTTCTTGAATTCTTTCCTGCATGAAGCCAAGAACCCACAGTTCTTGCCCATCCCAGGGACTCACCTCAGACCTGGGATGTGACCATCCTTTTTTTTTCCCCATGCAACAAACCTCGCTGATCTTAAGAGACCCATTTCTTTCAAGACTCTTCCTACATCCTCTCAATTTGACTGCATTTCTCACACCCCTGCCCCCTATATTTAACCTTATTTCTGTATCTATCTTGCATGCTAGGAAGAAAAGATTGTGTACTGTTTGCATTTCTGCCCTCCACATAGAAGCCCTGACATATAGAAGGATCTCAGCATATTTCTTTGGAATAATATCAAACTTACAGAACTCATCACCATTTACATATAACTCAGCACACTCTTTTCTAAATTTCATATTTTAGGATTCTTATGCCAGCCTCACACGTTTTATTCCTATTCTGATTACCTAATTTCCAGTAGTCATGCACGGATATGAGAGCTGGACCATAAAGAAGGCTGAGCACCTTTGATTGATGTTTTAGAACTGGGTGCTGGAGAAGACTCTTGAGAGTCCCTCGGACAGCAAGGAGATCAAACCAGTCAATCCTAAAGGAAATCAACTCTGAATATTCATTGGAAGGATTGATGCTGAAGCTCCAATATTTTGGCCACCTGATGTGAAGAGTCAACTCTTTGGAGAAGACTCATGCTGGGTAAGATTGAAAGCAGGAGGAAAACAGGGTGGCAGAGGATGAGACGGTTGGGTGGCATCACTGACTCAATGGACATGAGTTTGAGAAAATTCAGGGAGAGGGTAAAGGACAGGGAAGCCTGGCATGCTGTGTCCATGGGGTCACAAAGAGTCAGACATGACTGGACAACTGAACAGCAAATTTGTCCATGTTCACCCATCCCTAAAGGTCTGTGGACATTTTTTCCTAGATGACTTTAATTCAAGTCTCCTTTAAACTTTCTCCTCAGGATTACCTTACCTAAGATAAGGACTAAGACTCCCATCCCCCATGCCCTAAAGTTGTTTACCTTTCTAGAGAGAGAAAAATTGAATAAAGATAACAGCATTTTCCCCACACACATTTATATTCTGGAATTCTCTGATTAGGTGACTTAGTTTTTGCCCTAATGGGATCATTATTAGTTCTAATCCAATGAGCCCAGGGTTCTTTGATCATGTATATGGAGAGAAGATCCCTTGTGTTCATAAATTTCTCTAAGGGGTCCATGACATCCAAAAGGTTGAGATTTACATCTCTCATCCCTCTTCTTAAACCCTACAGCTACTGGCCCAATTAAGGACATTACTAACTTACCCTCCCAAGCTGGTTTGCCTGCCTCCAATCTTCTCTTCCCTGTTATTAACCCACACAGTTAAATTTGCCAAAAACACAATTATGACCATGTCATTCCCTTATTCCAGAATAGTAAATGGCTTCCCATCATCTGCAGAATAAAATCAATATGGTACCTAATACGCCAGTCAAGGCAGCTTACTTACCTTTCCTCAACATCTCTACTTCCTCACATTTTCTTCCTCTCAGGGGAGAACCACCTCCTCCCAATCATTGCCTGCTGTCAGCAAAAACATTAATCAACAGTCGATCTAAGAAAGAATGAAAAATTTTATTCAAGCCAACCTGAGGATTGTAATCTGAAAGACAGTCTTTCAGACAGCACTGAGGACTGTTCTGCCCATCAGAGGTCAAAGCATAGTTACATAAGTTTTTGAGACATTTGTTGTTGTTCAGTTACCCAGTCAGGGATTCCCTGGTGGCTCAGATGGTAAAGAGTCTGCCTGCAATGTAGGAGACCCAGGTTCAATCCCTGGGTCAGGAAGATCCCCTGGAGAAGGACATGGCAACCCACTCCAGTATTCTTGCCTGGAAAATCCCATGGATGGAGGAGGCTGGAAGACTACAGTTCATGGGGTCACAAAGAGTTGGACATGACTGAGTGACTTCACTTTCAGTCACCCAGTCATAGCTGACTGTTTGCAATCCCACGGACTGCAGCACGCCAGGCCTCCCTGAGACATCAAATCACAGTCTGACTGACAGCTTACATAATCCTGATCTGTGCATACAAAGTGAGTAGTGGGTCATCATGACCCATCACAAGAATGAGAAGGAAGTTTATCTTCTAGAGAGGTCTGGTTAATAATAATAATAATACACACTAAAAGGGAAGGAGGAGGCCCAGATGGGCAGAAAAGAATTTTGTCTTGACACAAAATATGAATTTTATTTCATCACTGCCAAAACCCTGCCCATCCTTCAAGGCCTAGCTCATGTGCTTTCACTGCCAGAAAAACTCAGGATATCCCAGGTAGAGGAGACATTTTTTACCACTGAGTCTGTATTATCACTTTGTTTGTGTTGGATGTCTAGTTGTACCTCCAAAATCCCTTTTTCCTCTTCATCCTGAGTACAAGACATTCCCCAGTCTTTCTTGCAGGTAGGTGTGACTTGCAACTAAGCTCTTGCCATGTGACTAAGCTCAAAGGGATGTGATGGAAAATGAAATGAGCAATTTCCATGGCCCTTCAGTCAAGTCTGACTCTTTGCAACCCCAGAGACTGTAGCCCGCCAGACTCCTCTGTCCATGAGATTCTCCAGGCAAGAATATGGAGTGAGTTGCCATGACCTCCTCCAGGGGATCTTCCCAACCCAGGGATCAAACTTGTGTCTCTTACATCTAGTGCATTGGCACTCGGGTTCTTTACCACTAGCACCATCTGGGAAATTCCACGTGACTTGATTAAAAAGAAATCCCTTCTCTGGACCTCTTCTCTTTCCTCCTTCCCACAGACTGGAAGGTGGATGTGCTCATGACCTAGCTTGGAGCAGAATGGTCCCATTAGCCTGGGAGCATGTTATACAAGAGAGAAATAGTCTGTTATTTGAGCCACTGTGCTTTAGGGTCTATGTTACAGCAGCTTGCCCTTTACCCAAACACAGAGTTCTGTAAGGTAGTGTATTAAATTGTATTGTGTCTTATATAAATATTTGTATAAATGTCTTATCTTCTTTACTAGGAAGTCATCTCCTAACTGGTCTCTTTGCTTCTTATCTAGTTGCTTACACTCTATTCCTTTTAAGAGAGAAGTCAGCTCATGTCATTCTTTGGTAAAAACCGTTACTCAGTAATAGCAAAAATCCTTTAAATGATCTTCACGGTCCTACATGGTTGACATCTTCCCACCAATCACTCTTATCTCACTGATCTTATTTTCTCTTACAGGTGTGCTCCACCCCTGTGGTCCCAATATTCACTGTACCAGACACACCAACCTCCTTACTAGTCTGTGAACAAGTTAGGTGCACTCCTTCCCTAGAGTTTTTGCTATGCCCTCTGCTTGTCCCAGATATCAACATGGCTTATTCCTTTATCTCTGTGAGGTCTTTGCTCAAATGTCACCTTCCCAGATAGGCCTTCTCTGACTCCCCTACTTAAAATTAGACTCCCCCTTCCCTCCACAGCCACCATGGTACATTTCCCCTGATTTTTCTCCAAATGGTTTATCACCACTTGGTATATTACACAATTTTTTCATTTACATGTTTATTGTTTGAGAATGTAAACTCTATGAGAGCAGGGGTTTCTGTATTCTCGGTGCCCAGAGCAGGGCCTGGTAAATTAGGAGAATTCAATAAAAATTTCAATAAATATTGAATGAACAAATTCCCTGGAGGCAAATACTTTATAGTCCCCTCAATGCCTAGTATACTGCCTTGTATGCAATGAAGCACTCAGTAAATATTTGGTGAATGAATTGTGATGGAACACTACTAATATTCTGACTGTAGTCTACTTCCTTCTTCAAGTATTCCTATACACCTGGCTAATATTGAATTTCTGAACTCATAAAATTATAACAAAAGGTCAGAAGGAGAGGTCCTCTATGGGCACTGCTGAAAATGGCAGGAAGAGGAAGCTAGGGTGCTGCTTGAATTATTTTTGCCTTTGCCACTTGGACAAATTTCTTCCCATCTCTGGTCTCCAGTTCAACCATACGTAAAATGAAGCTAGTAGGCTAGATGATTTCTGAAGTTCCTTCTATTTTTACAGCTTGTAGTTATAAGCATTATTGCACTTCTAACTAAAATTGTATGATTCTAAAATTACATGATTTTTGTCTTACTTCTAACTCATGGTTGGGATATGTTTAATGAAAATGTGGTGTGAGAATAAAGGCTCCCTTTGGTCTAATTAGCTGGTATCATCATAAAAGTAATAAAATAGTGGCGTAAAAGAACACATTAGCAACAGGTAGAATGTGATGGTGAGGATAACATCAGGCAGATAGGACCAAAAACTAGGTTTTCTGACTCCTTCCGGGCTCTTTATCTGAAGTCCTATAAGTACTTTCTTTCCTTTCCAAGGGTCAGATAAATCAGACCCTTTATCACCCAGATATTGTGGGAAATCCATACGCCAGCACCTGTTTGAACTTACTTGGTCCCAGTGCTAAAAACGAAATGTGACTTCTCTTGCAGTGTCTTTGGATGACTCAGGTAGCTTGCCCTCAGTCACTTTCCCCTTGGGACTTGTCTATCAGGCAAAGTGGATAGTGAAATTACCGGTTTGCCCTTTGGATGAGCCTGTGCTATGGGCGTCTGTCTGTGATGCAGTCGTGCTTTAAGTTCAGCCCCATCCTTACAAAAAGATAAAAATCATGTTCAGAAACATGCAAACTCATGTTTGCATGAACTGTGGCTGCCATCCTGAGAAATAGGTATTTTTAAAAGAAACTGTAAAAAAGAAAAGAAAAAGGAACTGTAAACCAGAGCCAGGCTTACTTTCAGGTGCTGAAGGAAAAAAGAAAACGTGGCTGACTTCCCGCTTTCAGGAAAGATCTGGCCCTACGCGTCACCAGCATCCCCCCACCCCCATCCAAAGCCGGGCTTCTAGGCGTTCAGCCCTCCCCAACTGCCTCGCTACAGGGGGCGGGGCGACTCGTTAGCCTCGCCCCCTTCAGGACCTCCAGTCAATCCTCGAGACAGTCGGGGGTAGGAGGAACTACAACGAGGACCCGCCCCCCGCTAGCGCTCAGCCAATCGGAGAGGGATGGGTGTTAACTTCCCTGCTGACTCCGCCTACCCGGCGCTGGGCAATTTAGAGCCGTGCACCGGGCGGGAATGTAAGATGGCGGAGTAGAGACGCGAGTGCTTAGCACTGAGTCTCTGGGCCGACTCGGTTCGGGTCTCGGCGGCAGCAGCAGTGATCGTTAAGCAAAGAGAGCCTAGGGTACTTGGCCAAGATGCCGAATATCAAAATCTTCAGCGGCAGCTCCCACCAGGACCTATCCCAGAAGATTGCCGACCGCCTGGGCCTGGAACTGGGCAAGGTGGTGACTAAGAAATTCAGCAACCAGGAGACCTGGTGAGGATGAAGTTGGGACGCCGACCGGCCTCACCTGCCCGAGAGGCCAGGGCAACCGAGGGTGGGGGAGGTGGTGAGGTCACAGCGTGAGTTCCAAAGGGCCGGGTTTGGGGTGGAAGGGGCAGCTCTGTGACGAGCGTGCCTCACGGGCTGTTTCCGTTATTTTACCTCTCGCGGGAGGGTCACGCTCATTCTCACCGTGCGGTGGGGTGGAGTCAAGATGGAGTAGGAGGCTTAGCTACTGTGTTTGAAGCCAAGGGCCAGAGGACCCAACGCGGGGATGGTGGCTTCCTAGAGCGGCTTGAGGGGGAAAACGCCTAGGCTCCGCGGTGGAGACACGTGGCTTTACCGCTTAGCTGTTGAGCCATCCAGACAGGCTTCTCTTCTGCTGTTAGACCGGCTCGCCTGGGAGATCCTACTGCGTACTGAGCCCTCGTGGTGTTTCTCCTAATGTCTGAGAAGCAGCTTTTCAATGCAAAACCGTGTTGGTCGGATTTCCTGTTGAGGAAACTTGACATTGTGTGCTGAGGGCGCCAAAATTAATACTGAGGACTTCCTTAGATTGGCAAGTGTTGAATTTTCACATCTTTAAACTCGAAGTAAAGTCTAGTCGCTTGAATAAAATGATGCATTAACTGCATCCCGATTGCCAGCATCTTGGTTTGAGCCATTCAGAAAATAATAGGGAACCTTAATTCTGGAATCCTTGATCTTCCCAAGCGTAGCTGTTGGTAAAACAGTGCAAAAGCATATTTTTCAGTACCAAAGTCTATCCTGAACTTGCCCACTTCTAATGTGTGGGGGATTTAAGAAACATTTTTATCCCTGAATATTAAGATAATAGAAGAAAGATAATGGAGTGGAAGGCTGGAAATGCAATGAATTCATTGCATTGAATTCATTGCAATGAATTTATTTTTTTTTCATTGCTTTGCTGATTAAACTTGCTCCCTCCCCCCACTTCCACCATGCTTCTGAACCTTGGGGCCATCTTAGAGATAACTTGGTCACCAAATCCTTTCAGTACCACTTCCATCTAATTCTAGAATCTTCTGGTTCTGATAAGTGTTTTTCTGTGTTTTGTTGTTACCCTGTTTTGTTGATCAAATCAGAGCAGTACCCACAGGCAGTCCTCTATTAAGGGGAAAGTTACACCAAACCTAATGAGTCAGTTAAATAAGTGAAGATTGCCTTGAACATTTTTTCCTAAGTGCTTTTGTTTTCCTTTTCTCTTCCCAAAGTGTCTAACTTCCCCTGTCCTTTGTAGACCCTACTGGTAAAAGCATTCATCTGTAGTGGACAGCTTCCTTCTGGATGCTTGATCATCATGCCATTGGTTGTGATGCAAATGATGGTTAAGCCCTGATGCCATCTGTAACCAGACAATACCTTAGTCAAAAGGTTAGCGAAGCTGCTAACACACCATTATGACTCACGGGCTATAATAAAACAGGACCAGACTTTGCAAGTGGCAGTATAGCTAGGGGACCAGAATGATTTTCATTTGGAGGGTTTTTTTTTGGTTCCCTAGAGAACTGTGACTAGTAAATCTTTTTTCTATGCTTCCAGGAAAAATACAAAGACTTTATTTTCCCTATGCACCCTCTGCCTAGTGCAGCACATCACAACCTGAGGATAAATTGGGAGAGGGGAGGAGGAGAACAATTTAGTGGTCTACTGATTGATTTCTCTGAAATTATCTGGAGTCCCAATCTACTTCCCTGAGCTAAAAGGCTGATTTCATTTTTAAATAACCAGACAGTAACATGCTTGGAAGCATTGGATAAGATTAAGCCCAATGTGGAAAATTGCTGACTGGTTAGGTTGCCTTGTTTCTGGCTTAATCATTAGCTTTTTGGCTCCTTAGATGTTCGGAAATCTTCATTGAACATAATCGAATATGTTGCCTATGGAGCTTCCCCTCACCTCCCTCCCCCAGCCTTTGGCTTTTCTGCACTGCAGAAGTGGTAATTGCTGCTCTGACTCTGGGATCTAAAGGTCATGGGCAGGATAGCACCTACCCACAGTGGGTGCTGTGGGTCATCAGATGGTGAACTGCATAGCCCATCCTCAGATGAGGCTGTTTTGCTGCAATTTGGCACAATCTCAGGGGTTGATGCTCTCTTGAGTAGTTTTCTCCTGAAGTCAGGATCATCCTTTGTTGTCCGGTTTTTTTTAATTAATTAATTTTTGGTTGCACTGGGTCTTCCTTGCTGTGAGTGGGCTTTTTCTATTTGCAATGAGTAGTAGTTGGCAGGGGAGGGGGGGGACTACTCTTCATTGCTGTGAACAGACTTCTCATTATGGTGGCTTGTCTTGAGAAGGCCTGTCAGAGAAGGACTTCAGTAGTTGGGGCACATAGACTCAGTAGTTGCAGCTCCCGAGATCTAGAACATGGGCTCAGTAGTTGTGGCACATGGGCTTAGTTGCCTCGTGGCGTGTGGAATCTTCCCAGGAGGGATCAAACCCATGTCCCCTGCATTGGCAGGCAGAATCTCTTAACCACTGTGCCAGCAGGGAGTTCCTGCTGTCCAGTTTTTAAGGAGAAACATGCATAACATATATGTGGGTGTATGGCACACAAATAGCTATGAGAGAGGTTGAAGGTTCAGGCTCTGGAATCAGAGAAGCTGGATTTGAATCCTAAGCCTTTCTTTGCCTCAGTAATATCACCTGTAAAATATTATCTACCCAGAGTGGTGGTGTGGCTCAGACAGTAAAGAATCTGTCTGCAATGTGGGAGACCTAGATTTGATCCCTGGGTCAGGAAGGTCCCCTGGAGAAGGGAATGGCTCTATAAAACTATAAAACAATAAATTTAGCCTTCCCAGGTGGCTCAGTGGTAGAGAATCCAGCTGTCAATGCAGGAGACTCAGATTCCATCCCTGGGTTGGGAAAAACCCTTGGAGGGGGAAATAGCAACCCACTCCAGTATTCTTGCGTGGAAAATCCCATGGACACAGGAGCCTGGCAGGCTACAGTCCATGGGGGTCTCAAAGAGTCAGACATGACTGAGCATACATGTTTTTTAGAGTCTTTTTGTGATGATTAAATGAGATGGGAGCAAAATTCTTAGAACATTGTCTTAACAGATTCTCAGTGTTGGTAAGGGATGGTGATGGTGTTGCAAAAAATGTGGGAAATACAGGATAAAAGATGTCCCGAATAATTCTACCACCCAAGATAAACTGTCACATTTCAGTTTATGACCTTCCAGGTGTTTGTGTGTTTATATACTGTTTCAAAAAAGTATGGCATATTGTTTATAGCTTTCTTCACTCAGCACTATATTTTGAATAGTTTCTGCCCTTAATATTTAGTCTCCATTGTTTTAAATAGTTGTACAGTCTTGTCTTGATTTTACTGTAATTTTAGATCACCAAATCCCTATTCAGTATTTATAATTTTTGATCTTATGCTTTTATATGAAAACTCCTGGATCTCTAGAATTACTAGGTTAAAGGGTATACACTACTTTTCAGGCTTTTTAATACTTATTGCCAAATTGATCTCCAAAAAAGTTGAACAAGTTTCTGCTATTAGTAATGGTGATATTAATAATAATAAATAGTGAGTGCATAAAATGTGCTAGTTCCTATGTTGAGTACTTTATACACATTTCACATTTAATCCCCTCAACACTGCTGTAAGAAATTACTCTTACAATCCCCATTTTATGGATGAAGGAACTAAGATTCAGAGGGTAATTTGCCCACTTTTGGGGCAAGTTCTTTAATTTTTTTGCTGAGACAATATTTATCTGGCTTTTGGAACTTCTGAATGTATTAAACTTTTTACCTGAGGTGTAGTTGACATGCAATATTTATATAATGTTTCAGGTGTACAACAAAGTGATAAACAATTTTTAAATGTTATAGTCCATTTATAGTTATTATAAAATGTTGGCTATATTCCCTGTTTATACTACATATCCTTTTAGCTTTATTTTATACATAGTAGTTTGTACTCTTAATCTCCTACCCTTATCTTCCCCCCTTTCCCTTCTTCATTGGTAACCACTAGTTGGTTCTTTGTGATTCTGTTTCTTTCTTTTTCAAAAATATTTTGGCTGCTTCAGGTCTTAGTTGCAGCATGCAGGCTCTTTGTTGTGGTGCGTGGGCTTAGTTGCCTTGCTGCACATGTGATCTTAGTTCCCCAACCAGGGATCTAACCTGCACTCCCTACATTGGAAGGCAGATTCTTAACCATTGAACCACCAGGGAAGTCCCCTGGGTCTGTTATCTTTTCTTATTATATGTACTAAATCAGTTCAGTCACTCAGTCATGTCCAACTCTTTGCGACCCCATGAACTACAGCACGCCAGGCTTCCCTGTCCATCACCAACTCCCGGATCTTGCTCAGACTCATGTCCATTGAGTCGGTGATGCAATCCAACCATCTCATCCTCTATCGTCCCCTTCTCCGCCTCCCTTCAATCTTTCCCAGCATCAGGGGCTTTTCCAATGACAGAATGTAGTCCACTGGAGAAGGGAATGGCAAACCACTTCAGTAACCTTGCCTTGAGAACCCCATGAACAGTATGAAAAGGCAATAAGATATGTACTGAATGTTTGGACTCAATTCTCTTCAATATTGTTAAATAACTTTATTTTATTTGGTTACTCTAGATAGGCTGAAAGGGGGGTGACTAACCTTGGTTGCCTAGGATTTTCCTATAGTTAATCCCCTGTGTTTTGCATGTGCCAGCACCCATCTAAGTTCTTGAGATTTTCTTAAAAATACCACCAATCACAAGGCACTTTCAAATTCACTTTATTATCTGTTTTGTGTTTAAATGGAATGGATGGAGCTAGTCATATGGCCTCCCCAGAACAGCTGAGAGAATCACTGTCCCAAAGCCAGTTTGGAGGACATGCCATTAGCTAGGAGAAGGAAATGGCAACCCACTCCAGTATTCTTGCCTGGAGAATCCTGTGGATGGAGGAGCCTGATGGGCTGCTGTCCATAGGGTCTCACAGAGTTGGACACGACTGAGGCGATGTAGCATGCATGCATACATTGGAGAAGGAAATGGCAACCCACTCCAGTATTCTTGCCTGGAGAATCCCGGGGACGGAGGAGCCTGGTGGGCTGCCTTCTATGGGGTTGCATGGAGTTGGACAGGACTGAAGCAACTTAGCAGCAGCAGCAGCCATTAGCTAGAGGGAAAGAACAAGAAGTGTTACCTTTCAGTTGCTAAACCAGGTCTTCCTACCTGGTTTAAAAGCAAACAGCTTTCAGGCACACCATCAAATTCTTCTGCCATACATCACTGCCTAACTTATTATCTCTGAGACTTGGAGGAAAGCATAAGAATAATATTAAGGTTTTTTGAGGATTCATTGAACTGTTTATTGACCAAGCTGTATAATCTAAGTGTAGTTCATGGGCTTTTTAAAAAGACTTTATGAAAGTACATCACAGTACTAACTGGAGGAAAAGATTGGTCTTGATTAGTGAGATTGGAATTGCATACAGTAAAACAAGGACAGTGTCCTAATTTACATGTGCTGCTTTTATTTTTAATATAGTTAAATAACTTTTTCTAGTTATTAAATGCATGTCTGGTCATAACATCCTTCTATGCTTGAAGGGTAAATGCTAGTCCTAAGTTTGGCTTTGGGAAATGGCCGCACTGTTGGTTGATTAACCTTAGGTGATGTAATACAAAAATGGTACAAGTTGGCAGTGAAAATTTAATTTTGTAATTAATACCTTGCCTGCTTTCAAGAAAGGATTTAGTGTTTCGTGGTACTCACAGATACAAAAAGTTAGATAGGTACAACAGAAGCCTATTAGAACAAAGGACTATAGTCACTATGTGAAGAATTTGGCATAAAGTGATTACTGAAGTTTATTTAGTGTTACTTTAACTGTATCCCTTGGCTTCCTGGCAGCCAAAGGGATAAAGGCATAAAGGCTTGTACAGTAAATTATGTAATTTTTATTTTCATAAAAATCTTTAGATACTACTTCCAGACACAGAATTCTATGAATTTTTGGGGTGGGATCCTTAAATAATGATACCCAGTAACATAATTAACAATGTAAGCAATTTTTTATATTCACTTTGATAGTGGAGGCATTTGTAAAAAAGAGATAAGCCACCATGGTGTTAGGTATGTTGCTTTCTGGCCTTATTTGATAAAAAGACAGCTTTAGGGTAGTAGATAATTAGCCTGTCCCTTATACTGTCTATGGAGAAGGCAATGGCAACCCACTCCAGTACTCTTGCCTGGAAAATTCCATTGACGGAGGAGCCTGGTAGGCTACAGTCCATCGGGTCGCAAAGAGTCAGACAGGACTGAGCGATTTCAATGTCAATGTCAATGTATACTGTCTTAGATCAGTTGTCAAACTGCTCTTTCCTGGCTCCTAATCCAGCAGTCTGACTGGTGAGTGAATGGAGCACAGATGATTCTCAAGTGTTCTTGACTCAAACAAGAGCCATAGGCTTCCTATACCAGATATGGAAGATACAATTTGCTTTTATGGGCAGCCAATATGCCTGACTTTGATTCTCCCCCAGAGAAGTGGAGGGCTTGGTCTTGGACAAGGAGGTGATGTAGTGGGGATGACAGTGGGCAGGACTAAAATTTTCTTGAGTTTTCAAGTTGCTCAGATATTTGAAATACTACTTTGTCAGGACCATAGAGTTGTGCACCATAAAGCATAGAAGGGACTCTTAGCCTGGAACCTCTCAAAAGGCAGGCAGGGTTAGTAAAGGAGATTTGGAAGTACCTTGAAACTCCATCGGCCTCTTGTTTGGGCCCACCTTAGTGAGGAACTTGAGAGCAGTCTTAGCTCCACAAGGTGTTACTGAATTCTACCCATGTGAGTGGTTTTTTTTTTTAAGGTAACATGTAGTCAATTTAAAAAATTTTTACTGTCTTCACAGAAAGATACGGTATTAATATTACTTCACATCTCAGTTCCCTTCCTCAGTTGCACTAGCCACATCCAAGTGCTCAATAACCACACGAGGCCAGTGACTCCCCTATTGGACAGTAGTGCTCTCGGGCCTACTTTTGGACAACACGCAAGTTGTTCTTCCAGGAAGCTTTCTCTGGTCCCCTCCTGCCTGTGCATTTGAATTTAGAACAACGTCTCCCAAAAGCAATTTTGGCATTAGCGTAGTTGACATTGCCGACAGATTTAGTTGTTTCTTTCTTTCTTTTTTAAAAATATTTATTTGATTGCCCCGGGTCTTAGTTGTGGCACACAGGATGTTCAATCTTCCTTGCAGCATGTGGGATCTTTAGTTGTGCCATGGAGGATCTAGTTCCCTGACCAGGGATCGAACCTGGGCTCCCTGCATTGGGAGTGTGGACCACCAGGGAAGTCCCTTTAGTTGCCTTTTTTAAAAAATAATTGTTAAAATTTATTATTTTTGACTGCTGGGTCTTCGTTGCTGTGTGGGCTTTTCTCTAGTTGTGGTGCACAGGCTTCTCATTGCGGTGGCAGAGCATGGGCTCTAGGGTTTGCAGCTTCAGCAGTTTCAGCACATGGGCACAATAGTTGTGGCTTGTGGGCTCTAGAGCACAGGCTCAATGGTTGTATGTGTGGACTTAGTTGCTCCACCCCATGTGGGGTCTTTTCAGATCAAACTCAAGTCTCCTGCATTGACAGGCGGATTCTTTACCACTGAGCCACCAGGGAAGCCCACTTTAGTTGTTTCTTAAGGCTGATCTTGGTGATTAATAGATGTCTGTCCAACTATGTCTCAGGGTCCACAAAATTGATGTTTGGCTCATTATGTTGCTTGGCATCACTTTCAGGATCCCACCATAAAATTCTTTGTAGCCATCGAATCCTGGTGAACTCATCAGGTTGTAGTTCCACCCCAAATTAAATATCTGTCAGCTGAGTATCTGTTCAAGGGATGAGCAGATCTGTCAAAACCTTTTGAAGAAACATGTTGGGCCCACTTACCTCTAGTGTGAGGTGAGTTAGTTTGTGAGGGACAATCAACAGTCTTCTGAATTCACAACAGCAGGCCTGCAGAAGGTTCATATTCTGCTTTAAAGTGAGCAGATTCAAGGGGCATCCTAATCCTGAGTGGTATTCATTCATTCACTCATTCATTCATTCTTTGTGTTATTGGCACTGGCCGGTTGGGCATGACAGATCCGGTTCCTGCCTTCATGGAGCTGGCTTGCGTTCTAGTGAGGGTGACAGATAAACAAGTGCATAAAAAATAAGGTGATGAGAAATTGTGATGTGTTCTGAAAAGAATAACCAGGATAATGAGAGAATAACTGGGGAGAGTCACTTTATTTATTTAACTCAGTTATAGAACATTTCAAACAAACATGCAGAAGTAGAGAGAATAAATGATCTTCCTGCCTTGCACCCATTACCCAGTTCAGTTCAGTTTAGTCGCTCAGTCATGTCTGACTTTGGACCCCATGGACTGCAGCACCCCAGGCTTCCCTATCCATCACCAACTCCCGGAGCTTATTCAGACTCATGTCCATCAAGTCAGTGATGCCATTCAACCATCTCATCCTCTGTCATCCCCTTTCCTCCTGCCCTCAATATTTCCCAGCGTCAGGGTTTTTTCCAATGAGCCAGTTCTTCACATCAGGTAGCCAAAGTATTGGAGTTTCAGCTTCAGCATCAGTCCTTCCAGTGAATACCCAGGACCAATCTGCTTTAGGATGGACTGGTTGGATCTCCTTGCAGTCCAAGGGACTCTCAAGAGTCTTCTCCAACACCACAGCAAATTGGAGAATTCTTAAAGAGATGGGAATACCAGACCACCTGACCTTTCTGAGAAATCTGTATGCAGGTCAAGAAGCAACATTTAGAATTGGATATGGAACAACAGACTGGTTCCAAATAGAAAAAGGAGTATGTCAAGGCTGTATGTTGTCACCCTGCTTATTTAACTTATATGTAGAGTACATCATGAGAAATGCTGGGCTGGATGAAGCACAAGTTGGAATCAAGATTGCCGGGAGAAATATCAATATGGATATGCAGATATGCAGATGACACCACCCTTATGGCAGAAAGTGAAGAACTAAAGAGCCTCTTGATGAAAGTGAAAGAGGAGCATGAAAAAGCTGGCTTAAAACTCAACATTCAGAAAACTAAGATCATGGCATCTGGTCCCATCATTTCATGGAAAATAGATGGGGAAACAACGGAAACAGTGAGAGACTTTATTTTCTTGGACTCCAAAATCACTGCAGATAGTGATTGCAGCCATGAAATTAAAAGACACTTGCTCCTTGGAAGAAAAGCTATGACCAACCTAGATAGCATATTAAAAAGCAGAGAAATTACTTTGCCAAGAAAGGTCCATTTGGTCAAAGCTATGGTTTTTCCAGTAGTCATGTATGGTTGTGAGAGTTGGACTATAAAGAAACCTGAGTGCCGAAGAATTGAAGAATTGATCACCCGGTTCAGCAGTTATCAATTCATGGCTAATCTTGTTTCATCTAATATTCCCCCTCCCCATACTCCCCATAATTGGATTATTTTGAAGCAAACCTCGATATTCTGTCATATCATTGGCATACATTTCATTGACCACAATACCATTTTCTTGCCTAAAACAAATTAACAGTAATGTGGTTTTTTTTCAACAGTTACTTGAATTAGTATGCAAATAAGGTTCACAGTACAATTGGTTGATATTTTTAAAGTCATTTTTAATCTTATCGGTTCTTAGGTAAGTTACTTGTATTAAGATGGTCAGAAATGATATTTTGATTGGAGACCTAAGAAATTAATGAGTTAGTTGTAGGAAGAACATTCCAGATTGTGGGAATATGTGTGCAAAGGTGGGAAAGGGTGAATTCAAGGAATGTAAAGGAAGACGGTTTGACTGATGCCTAGTAAACTAGGGAGAAAATATTTTTCCAGATGAGCTACTTCTCAAGTTAACCTCAAACTAGAACCCATTTCTCAGAAAATATTAATACAATCGGACTAGTTTCTTTTGACTTATTACAGAAGTGCCTGTTTTTAGATATATTGGACTGGCCAAAAAGTTCTTTCCATAGAATGTTACAGAAAAACCCAAATGAACTTTTTGGCCAACCCAGTACTTTATGACCTCAGCTTTCACTGAGGGCTGCAGTAATTTACTCAAGTATACACAAGGTATAATAATACAGGTTTTGTTAAAATCGAATTTTGAAGTCATTGTAGGTTAGCATGGAATTGTAAGAAATAACGCAGAGAGATCCTGTGTACCCATTATGCAGTTTTCCCAAGGTTCCCAACTCTAGTTTTTCCAAACTGTAGTTTTCTTGGCTGTTGCAACCACCATGATATTGACATTGATAGAGTCAAGGAAAAAAAAAACCATTCTGTCATTGCAAGGATCCTTCCTGTTGTCCTGTTACAACCACACCCGTTTTTGTCTTCCTCCTCCTCTGCAGTTTTCTTTTTTTATATATTGCCTTTGTCTGGCTTTGGTATCTGGGTAATACTGGCCTCATAAAATGAGTTGCGAAGTATTCTCATCCATTTTCTTGAAAAGATTATGCAAAATTCAATTTGTATTTATTTATTTATTTGGCTGTGTCAGGTCTTAGTTGGGGCACATGGGATCTAGTTCCCTGACTGGGGATCTAACTTGGGCCCCCTGCATTGGCGGCTTGGAGTCTTAGCCACTGGACCATGAGGGAAGTCCCCCATATTCATGTTAATTCTTTAAATGTTTGGTAAGCTTCTCTGGTAAAATTGTTTTAGGTCAGCCTTTCTAGAGGTTTATCAATTTTATTGATTCCCCCCCCCACCAAGAGCTTTTTGTTTCAGTGGTTTTTCTTTATTGTTTTACTGTTTCATTGGTTTCTGCTCTTATGTCTGATTTCTTCCTTCTGCTTATTTTGGTTTCATTTTGCCCATTTTTCAGTGCCTGAAGGTTTATATCTCCAGATATCCCAAACTAATATGTTTTCGTCTTTGTTTGGACTACTGTGAATTTCAACATCCTGTCCTAACTGGTTTCTGGTTTGATTTTTACCATTTGCTTTTATTTTTCTTGCTTTATAATATAAAGTAACCCCATTCTTTTAAAAAGTAGGATCCTTACAACTGTTACTTGAATTGAGAACAAATAAGTTTTAAATAATAATTATCTCTGATATCAGCTTCTGACAATGGAATTATGTCCTGTTGCAGTTTTCCTCTTCATCAGTACAGGTTATTAACTGTTCTGATCTACTTGCCTACACAAGCACGCATGTACATATACCCACACATTCCCCTCTCCCCTGCGTCACCTACAAGATTAATTGGGGAAATGGTGTTGCTTTGAGGTATCACTGAGGTTATTATTTTTAATAAGTTATTCTTGGTAAGGATCCAAGTACAAATATGAAAACTTGCATTTTATAGTAAAATATAGCCTTACTCCATAATTAGAGTAACTTATATGGAATTCTTTAAAATAAGACTTACTAATTTGACCAGAGTACAGTTAGCATAGAATGAAGGGAAGGACCACATCTGTTCTCCATCATCGTGTCCCTGGCACCTAGAGCAGTGACTGGCATATGAACATTTAATATTTGTTCAGTGAACTGCCAATGTGGTAGACGTGGTACGGTCTTCTGTAGAAGGCATCATTCTAAAACAGTAGTGATTCATTCCTTGTATGAGCTTTCTGGTTCCTTTATTATATATTGTTAACAGTCATAGATGCTGTATCAAATTTGCATTCACACATATGAAATGAGATACAGCCTGCTTACTGAAATTATGGTCCAATTACTAAGTACCTTAGCCAATTTTTTCGTGTCATGTCACCTATAAAAACAGGTATAGTACACTGGAGTAAACAGGCAGTACACGGTTTCTGGTACAGGGGCTCCTCCAGGGGAATCTCCTGTAATCCATTCATAGCATACTAGTGGGGGAGTGTGTTTTTTAGACTTTACTGTAGATGTACAGTATAGTGCTTTAAAATCTGTTTTTGTTGTCCTTCCTTTTCCTATAGTGTGGAAATCGGAGAAAGTGTTCGTGGAGAGGATGTCTACATTGTTCAGAGTGGCTGCGGTGAAATCAATGACAATCTCATGGAACTTTTGATTATGATTAATGCCTGCAAGATTGCTTCAGCCAGCCGGGTTACTGCAGTCATCCCGTGCTTCCCTTATGCCCGGCAGGATAAGAAGGATAAGGTAGGAGTGGAATCTCTCTTTTTTTTTTTATTTCTTCTTTTCTTAAATCAGGAGAAGCAGGAGCACTTGCCCAAAGTCAAAAAACTTCCTTAATTATCAAATGTATATTTAGAGGATATTATTTTTTTATCTTAGGCATTACCTGATTTTCAAAACAATTGGTGTGATTGGTTTGTATAAAGCAATACATTTGCAGTCTGTCTGTTTTATCCCAGTCATACATATGTGACTTTTGGCTAACTCAGTGCTATTTTTTCATTGTATCAGTAAGACTAAGCACCAGCTCCCATGGAGTAGAGTATTTTTTTAAATTGGTAGATCCTCTGGTACCCTCTTGGTTATAGTTGTGACCTCTTCATATAACTTGAAGTCTGTTACATGAATACACACGCACACCTGACCTTCTTTGGAGTATTAGAGGATAAAGCATATAGGTAAAACTTTGCCAGTTCATGGTAATTGATGCCCAAATTTTATTAATATGTACGATACCTGGGAGAAGGCCAGATAGTTTTATTTCAATAGAATACAGTGCTCCTAAGGAGTAGAGTGTAGGACATGGGCCTTGTTATTTTATGGTGCAGTCAGGTATGTTTACCTGTTATTTAAAGGGGTTGAGTTTACTGAAAGTTTGGCCTCTGGATGAGTAAGGGGAGTGGTGTAATTAAAAAAATAAAACTATACTTTCCATCCTTTAATGTGTCTTTAAATGTTGACATGTTAGATGTTGCACAGGTTTGAGTATGTGTGTCTTAAAAGAGATTTTAAGTTCTTTCAAAAAAGATTTGTATACAGTCTGCCTAATTTAAATAATTGAGCATTGGAAAGACTTTAATAGGCTGAAAATATGTACATGAAGAAAGTGAAAGGTTGGGAAGGTTTTTTCTGATGTATGTATCCTGATTTGGAAAAATGATATTCTACTTCCTAATTTTGCCAGATTGTGATGAACTGAAAATCAGTGGCTGTGTCACTTTTTATGAATTTTCTGGTAGCACAGTGCCTTAAACACAGTAGGTATACAATAAATAAATGCTTTTTGAGCAAATGAATTGTTTTTCAGATTGGCTTTTTTTTCTCTTTGCTTCCCTCCATTTAGAGCCGGGCTCCGATCTCAGCCAAGCTGGTTGCAAATATGCTCTCTGTAGCAGGCGCTGATCATATTATCACCATGGACCTTCATGCTTCTCAAATTCAGGTATCATTGGGAGCTAAATATTAGCTTAGGGATTATTAGGGATTAGACATCGGGTAAGAGAGGACTGAATGCTGAAAACCACAGGAAAGCAAAAATTGCCCAAGTACAGCTCAAATAAACTAGACATTGATGACATTTTCAACATCCTCACCTGAAGTATAATTCATGGTCTTAGTCATGTGGGCTGGTCGTACAGGGAGACAGTTTGGGATTCTGGGAAGAGCATAGTAGGCTTTGGCATCAGTCTGAGTTTTAATACCAGCTCTGACACTTACATTGTCATCATTAAATTTAGAACCATAGATATTGGAGCCTACTTTCTAGCATTAAAAGAGTTTGGGGAGCAGAATACTACCTTATAGTTGATATTTTTAAAGAGACTTTGAAATCGTTATCTTTGGAGGCTTCTGGGAATTCAGTGCGATACAGGCCAGATGATTATATATCCATTTTATAGAAGAGGGACAGATTAGTTGTGAAGTACAACAAATCTGTAGCAACTAGTATTAGAACACAGATCTCCTGACTGCTAGTTAATCTGACCATTTATTATAAATGCCTTCCACTAGGTTTATATACCATAGCATCTCTAACTGGTTTACCAGTTAGCTTTGGCTCTCTTAACAAGCCAGCACAATATTGAGTGGTAGAAGGTAGTAAGTATGTATTACCCCATGGGTCTGCACACTGGCTGGGTAGTTCTGATCTCGGCTGGACTTGGCTGTTTTCCTCAGGAGCTTGTTCATGTGTCTATGGTCAGTTGTGGGTTAGCCGGGGGCTCACTTTGTGGCTGGGCTTTCTTGCACAACCCACACTCTAGGAGTCTGCTTTTACAGTCTGCCACATTGGGCATGTTTTTGGATCAGTGAATGTTCCAGTAAAGTATTCTTTGGGCAAGTTACTATTCTCTTTGTGTTCATTGTTTGTAAATGGAAGAGAAGGAAAACAAGCCAAACTGACTCAGGTTCTTTCTTTATGCAGGGTTTTTTTGATATCCCAGTGGATAACTTGTATGCAGAGCCAGCGGTCCTCAAGTGGATAAGGGAGAACATCTCTGAGTGGAGGAACTGCACAATTGTTTCACCTGATGCTGGAGGAGCAAAGAGGTATGGTTGAAATTCATATTATTCCCAACATACTGGGGAAAGTTTTCAGACAGTTGTGTCAGAAAGTGATCTTTTGCTGTTGAACTGAGTTTTTCTTTTCTTGAAGTATAGTTGATTTACAGTGTTAAGCTTCAAGTATACAGCAAGGTGGTCTGAAAAAGACTATAAAGACTACATATGTATAAAGTCTTTTTCCAATTCTTTTTCAGTATAGGTGATTACAATATACTGAGAAGCAACAGTTTGTAAGTATTTGGATGTTCTGATAGCTTAGGACATGGGCTGGATATGGTTTTACTCACTCTCTTACTGGCCTGAGTCACTGCCTGAAAGATAAGATAGCAGCAGAGGGGCACGAAATAGTTCTGGCATCATGGACTTGACCAAAACCACCCATCAGTGACTCAGCACTGCAGGGTCAGCAACAACACTATGATCCATCAGGAGGAGGAGGCGATTTGATTTTCTAATGAATGCCACTTGCTATCAAAACCCATGATGATAGTGAACAAGTAAGCTTTTACATGGGCTTCCCCTGTGGCTCAGGGGTAAAGAATCCGCCTTCAAGGCAGGAGACATGGATTCAATCCCTGGGTCGGGAAGATCCCCCAGAGGAGGGCATGGCAACCCACTCTAGTATTCTTGCCTGGAGAATCCTGTGGACAGAGGAGCCTGGCAGCCTATGGTCCAGAGGGTCGCAAATAGTCGGACACACTGAAGCAACCTAGCACTCATGCACAAGCTTTTACGTACCTCTTAATGTTGTTGGTTAAACCATTTTGATCTTTTGAATTAGAACACTAAGCAGGATGGAAAAGAAAGTGTGGTGATTTTATTTAAGCCAAGCGCTGAACATTCGAAACAAACTGATTGCCAGGGATTGCCAGTTGCAGTGCTTCAGCTCACGTGGTACAGACTAAGAGCTTTTCATTTCCTTAGTGGCTCACTCGTTAGTAATGTATTCAGAAGTGTGACACATGTTCTTCTTGTTGTGGAAATAGAATGACGAGCTACAAAACACAGATGATTAGGAAACGCCAATTCACATCTTTGCAAAAGCCATTCAAATTTTCAATGACTATTTCTCAACGACCTCTTTATTTCAGGAACTTCAACAGAACTGATAAGCTGAGAGCTTGAGTTCTATTCTCCAGCCAGATGCATGGTTTTGCGAGTCCCTTGTTGTTGCTAGTTACCGTCTGTAGTACTAGAAACAGAGCCTAAAACACATCCCCCTCACAGTGGTTGTCAGACTTGTGAAGATCATCTTCCACAGAGACTTAGAAAACAGTCTCATTTGAAATAAGTAATCAAGCACAATTTTCTTTCCAAAGTTGGGTACAGAAAAACTGCCTTCAGTAGATGGTTTATTGCCCCATAATTTTGTTTACTGTTTTCTTTTTTAAATTGTTTATTTATTTATTACTGTACTGGGTCTTCATTGCTGCTCTCAGGCTTTCTCTAGTTGTGGCAAGTGGGGGCTAGTTGTGCTGTGTGGACTTCTTGTTGTGGTGGCTTCTCTTGTGGAGCACAGGTTCAGTAGTTGTGGTGCACGGGCTTAGCTGCCCTGAGGCATGTGGAGTCTTCCCGAACCAGGGATCCAATCTGTGTCCCCTGCATTGGCAGACAGATTCTTAACCAGGGAAGTCCTGTAATTTTCTTTTAGTGGTGGAATCTTTTCAAAGTGAATGGCTATCACATCTGTCTTGGCAGGGTTTGGGGAATAGGTAGAAATGCCTGTGAAGTTGTGACTTGCATGTAGTTCTTCCCTCAAGGATATAGGGAGTGGCTTTTTTTGAGCCCTTTACTTTGTCAGTCACTGAGTTTGTTGGCCACTGAGTATGGATGGCTTAGGATGCTTGAACTAAGTGATCATGCATTTGCCTCATCTAAGTAATCATTCCAAGCAGATTGGTAACTCTTGATGTTATGTGCCCACACAGTAGGGATGGAGAGCACACAGGATATGGGTCGTTTAGATCAGGTGCAGATGCTGCCTAGATTGTGGTCCAAGTCTTGTCTGTTCTCTATTGTATGGTCATAGGTTCTCCCATATTCTGCACAAACTCAAGATATGTGAGCGTAGTCACAAGGGAAATAGGACATGATACTTGGTTGGATCAGCACTACATTAAAAAACAAAGCCCAAAGCACAGAGCCTCTTCACACATAAGATGGCAGGGTGAAATGTGGCCACAGATGTCACAGGCAGCACAGTCATACACTGAATGGATTACTGATTGATAGATTACATGGTACTTTGTCACCAGACAGATTTGTCTTCTATCCCACCTTCTAGTCTGGTTTGTATTACCTTGTAATTCAAGCAAAAATAATTCTGTTTTGATTTGGAAATCCTTTGGTCTGTACAGCAAAATGCCCAGTTTGCCTGCTTAATTGGTATAACTTTCTTTCTAGCAGTCATTAAAGGAACTCCCAAGCTTGGTATCCAGGTACAGTTGACGTTGACAGTTGGTGGATCACTGAGGGGAGTGTGATGAGGGCACAACAGAACAGGCTGGGTACTGCTTCTCTCCCACCAAATTCAGGTTCACTTCTCACCACATCCGCATGTCATAATGGAACCATCTACACTCCTGGCATTAGTTAACCAAGTTGTATCTCTCTCTTCTGCTGCCAGTCCAGTAAATGAACATGCCCTAGCATTCATTATACTGCTTCCTGGGACTGGTGAGGGTTGTCTATCTCCTTCTGTAACCCAGAATGAATTTTAATCTTAAGTTTGACTAATAATTCATAAACTGCTCTTAGGATGTGGGTGGCATTAGTCTACATCTTAGAGTATGGAGGCATTAGTCTATGAAACCCAATTTGTGATGCCAGTTAGTTACAGTTACTTTCTTCCAACCCTGTTGAGTTTCATGGAGTATTCTCACCTAGAAAATAAGCCCATCCTTTAGTTTCTTTCTTTGTCTTAAGATACACACACACACACACACACTGTTTTTAACTGAGGTTTTAACTGTGAATATCCTGTGTTGCAGAGTGACTTCCATTGCAGACCGATTGAATGTGGACTTTGCCTTGATTCACAAAGAACGGAAGAAGGCCAATGAAGTGGACCGCATGGTGCTAGTAGGAGATGTGAAGGACCGTGTGGCCATCCTTGTGGATGACATGGCTGACACTTGTGGTACAATCTGCCATGCAGCTGACAAGTGAGTGCCTACTGGTGGGGCTGGGGGTTAGATGTGGAAAAAGTAGTATCTGACTGCCCTAAGCCTGCTGGTTCTCTCTGGAACTCAGTTTAGGGAATTTTAACTGACTGTTTTGTCACCCTAGGCTTGAATTGCAATGCATGTAAATTGACGGGTATTCTTACTTTTTTTTCTCTAGAGTTTCTTAGTTTTATTTTTCCTTGTTATTGTGCTAGACTATATACAATGTGAAATTTGCCATTTTAACTTTTTTGGGGGAGGGTCGTACAGCTTGTGGGATTTTAGTTCTCTGACCAGGGATTGAACCCATGCCCTCAGCGGTGAAAACAGTCCTAATCACTGGATCACCAGGAAATTCCCCATTTTAATCATTTTTAAGTGCACAATTCAGTGACATTAGTTATAGTCACAATGTTGTGCAACTATCACCACTATATTTCCAAAAAAATATCTCATCTCTCTGAGTATTGTACTTTTTTTTTGACCATACTTTGCGGCTTGCGGGATCTCAGTTTCCTGACCAGGTGCCGGGACCAGCCGGCAAAATGAACAAGTCCCGACCGCAACCACACGGAAGCCTGAGAAAAAAAAGATGATAGTAAAGGATGGGATCGAGAGGGCTGAATGCTCTTTAGGCAAGTCAGCGATTTTATTGAGTAAAACAGCTACCTTTATACTAGTACAAGCAGAAAACATAATTCATAAAAAATGCCATCTGATGTCTGTCACATCAATACAATTCTTTGTTTTAAGTGATTGCAGAAGCTTACATCTTG
Organism: Muntiacus reevesi; assembly: GCF_963930625.1. Classification (NCBI taxonomy): domain Eukaryota; kingdom Metazoa; phylum Chordata; class Mammalia; order Artiodactyla; family Cervidae; genus Muntiacus; species Muntiacus reevesi. Next base: position 142,696,503 of record NC_089271.1, on the reverse strand, counting down.
TTTTTGGCATTCCCAAAATAAACTACTAAGTGAAGGTCACTACTACGTTTTTTTCAAGGAAGAACAAAGGAGGCCCAGCAAATATTTTACTACTTTATCATGGGGTGGCGGGACAGGGAATGGCCTCTTTCAAGGCCTTTTCCCAGGGCCTATTTGGGCCTTGAGCAGGCCAGCTCCCCGCAACCAGGGATTGAGCCTGTCCTCTCAGCAGTGAAAGTGTATGGAGTCCTAACCACCAAACTGCCAGGGAATTCCCTGAGTAATCTACTTTTGATAGTTCTTTAAAACAGGTTAAGGTAAGAAATCCATAGCCCTGAGCAGACAGAAATATATTCCCATATTTATATTTTATCTAAGCTGAAAACCTTGGCTTTACCTCTAGACTGTCCATTTTTGCTGCTACTTCCTTCATTCTTATTCCTTCTCATCATTTTCCTGCACTGTTCTGAATTACCTTACCTGTTTTCTGCTGCCATTCACCAGTCTCTTACCTCCCAGTCCATCTTTCACATTGCTGCCCCCACTGGCTTATCTTCCTAAAACTAGATTCCCCTCATGCCTCCTTTAAAACTGTAAGTGGCTCCCCACTGCTTATAATCCAAGTCACTATGGACAGCATTGTTTCTCTTATTTTTAAAAATCTCATATATATATGTTGTTGTTTAGTTGCTAAGCCATGTCTGACTCTTTTGCAACCCCATGGGCTGTAGCCTGCCAGGCTCTTCTATCCATGGGATTTTCCAGGCAAGAATACTGGAGTGGGCTGCAATTTTCTTCTCCAGTGTGATTGTATATGTATGTATGTATGTATGTATGTATGTATGCATGTATGTATGTGTGTGTGTGTGTGCACGCGTGCACGCGCTGAAAAAAAACTTGTATGCGGAGTGATTTCCTGGCTTGAATCCTAGAGTATGCATTTATAAAACTCCTTTTATCATATTAGTAAGATAATGCTAATTGGTCATAATAGATCAACTCCCTTAACACAGTAAACTTACCTGTTCATGGTAAGTTTGCCCCTTTCAGTCTTATGGCACTGCATCTTTAACATTCCCATTGTGGCCAGCCAGAAAGGGAAAAGAGCATGGAGGATCATCCATGGGAAGTTTTTTATAAGAATCTGTCCACATTTAGATAGCCAGAATTAATCACTTGGCCATACCTAACTGTGCAAGGGAGGCTGGGAAGTGTCCAGCTGTGTACTAGAAAGAAGAAGAGACAGATTTTGTTGAGTGTAGCTGTCTGTGCCACAGTCCTTTTACACTAATCCAAACCTATTCAGAGTAGTTATTGACTGAACTGTATCACCCGAAAATTCAACCCTAACCCCCAGTGTGATGGTATTTGGAGATGGGACCTTTGGGAGGTAATTAGGTTTAGGTGAGGGCATGAGGGTGGGGCCTCATGATGATATTGGTGTCCTTATAAGAAGAGACACCAGAGAGCTCTTCCCAACCCCATTCCTCCTCTCGATCTGCACACAAAGAGATTACATAAACACATAGCGAGATGGCCACCAGTAAACCAAGAGAAGAGGTCTCAGAACAAAATCTACCTTGCTGGCCCCTTGGTCTTAGACTTCCCAACCTCCAGAAACAAGTGAGAAATAAAATTCAGTTTAAGTCATCCAGTCTGGTATTCTGTTATGGCAGTGCAAGCTGACTAAAACAGTCCTCTTCACTAACTTGAATTTTATAGTAACAAGTAAGATTACTCCTAATCACTCTCCTTTTTCCTCTAGACTTCTCTCAGCTGGAGCCACCAGAGTTTATGCTATCCTGACTCATGGAATCTTTTCTGGCCCAGCCATTTCTCGAATTAATAATGCATGCTTTGAAGCAGTAGTAGTCACCAATACCATACCTCAGGAGGATAAGATGAAGCATTGCTCCAAAATACAGGTGAGACTGAGATTCTTGCAAAACAAGACTCCCCTGAGCATTTAGGAGGTGATTACATGTGTTGAATTAGGTGTCTGGGCGGGTTCTGAAGATTTCCTCCATTGCTCTCAAGGGTTAACCATCAGGATCTGTGACCCAAAAGGAAGGATCATGTGTCTAAAAATTCAAACAGCTTGACCTCAGACTCTCTGGAGGATGGAACCCAGGATTTTGTGTTTTAACAGACTCCCAGTGTTTGTGATGCACATCAGGTCCATGCTTTACCATTTGTGTGTGTCACTCTTGCCTATCAGCCCCTGCAAATATAATGTGAAACCTTCAAACTGGTTTTTAAACGCCAGCTCCACCACCACCTTGGTGAGTCAAGAGTGTTTCCTCCATTAACATTTTGACTCTTTCTTAAGTGGTTGGTTATATTTAAAATGTGAGTATGAAGAGCAGCTGGTGTGGGCTTACTTGGGGAAACAGCACAGTGCAGTCTTAAGAGGAAGGACCCTCATCGGGCTGCTCATCAGTGTCTGCAATGACCAGTCAATCATCTCTGTCTGTATACTAACCCGATGCTCCCCTTGCCTTCCTAGGTGATTGACATCTCCATGATCCTCGCGGAAGCCATCAGGAGAACTCACAATGGAGAATCTGTCTCCTATCTGTTCAGCCATGTCCCTTTATAATAGAATGACTCCTGAGGCTTTTCAAAAATAAAGTGAGCCCCACCCCTTGTTTTTTTCTTTGGTATTTGATGAAAAATCCAGCAGAAGACCCAGCTTGTTGCAGTGTAGCTTTCTACATCCCGCATCAGTTATATGAGCGTTACTGCTATTGTGTTGGCCAAAAAGTTCATTTGGGTTGTTCCTTAACAGCTTATGGGAAAACCTGAATGAACTTTTTGGCCAACCCAATACGTTAGAGAAATATAGAATGAAATTAGCCACTGGGATTATCTACCTGTATTGTCTCATCCTGGCTTCTTTGATCTTGTGAGCCTTGCAGCTTTAACTATTCAGCTGCTCCAAGATGTTGGACTTTGGAAAGCTTTGTGTAGAGTGTCCAGATATGTTTGGGGAAGCTCAGACTACTTTGCATGTGAATGCTTCAGCACCCCCCCATCCCCCGCAATGTGTGATAAGTTCTCAAAAGTCTGTACTAAATTATGCAAGAGCCTGGTGCAACCAGAACCCAGCTCTGGTTGCTGAGCCCCTGTAAGGCTGGAGAAACCCTAGGGCAGGAGCCTGAGGAGAAGCAACCCACCATAGAGCAAATGATTCTTGGGAGGAAAAAGCCTGATCCATCACCCTTTGCTTGGATTCTGTCACTTGGATTCTGTTTTGTCCCTATTCCTTTCCATTTGGCCTGATCTTCTTTTCCTGGCCAAATATCCACTTGGTCCCAAGTGATTGTTGTGCCATAGTTTTCTGGGAAGCAAACTCAATTCCTGCCCTATGATCCGTAACATTAACATGAGATTATTTTGCTGTAGCTTAATCTTCCTTAGCCCACTACCACTGTGGTAGTAGGTTTTAGGTGGTGTTGTAGTGCCTTTTGATTAATTTAACTGCTTATCATCTTTCTTCTTTGGATCTATTTGGCCTCTCAAATGACCTGAGATTTCTGTTTAAAAAAAGTTGATATTACTGTCTCTTGTAGAAGAAACTAATAAAGTTATCTCTTTGATTGTGGGTCTATATCTGTACTGGTCTCCCTGCTGAAGCTTTGGTTTAGGTGTCTTGGCTGCCCAATCATGGCTCTTACTTCTTTGTTTCCAAGCTGTCAACTGTGGTTAAGCCAAGAATAGACACAGCTGCACTTTTCTTCAGTTATAAGAACTGAAGATGCCTGGGGTTAATTGAGAACTAGATATAGTGTAATTCTTTGCATTATACCTGAGTTATAGGCTGCATATGCCTGTTGGATCTCTGGTTCTTAATCCTGATGATAGGAATTAGGTCTTTTCTTAGAGAAAGAGAGTTGTTTTTATAAATTTATTCATTTTTGAACCAATTTTGCCAAATGTGGTTAAAACTTCCCTCCATCTGTAGTTGACACACATTTAGCATTTAATTTCAGCTTTTCTAATTATAAGGCATTCCAAAATGTTACATGAGGGGTTTTTATGTTTGTGTGTGTGTGTGTGTGTGTGTGTGTGTGTGTGTGTGTGTGTGTGTGTGTGTATCATCAAATAAGCGCACTGACTTTTTGGGAAACTAAATGCTTCTAGAGCTTTGTGAAGGGTGCTGCCTTGTCTGTGAAACCTGGTTCGACTTTTGTTTTTGTTTTATATTGAATATCAGGGTATTAACAATGATCTTTTGGGAAAAGTTATTCAAAAGAGAACTGAATTGAGCTGTGAAATGTGTTCCTCTGACCCTCTTAGGCCTCTTTCATTTCAGGTCTTTGCCCTGGGGCCAGCTGACATGGAACACTGATGCCATAAATTGCTGATTCTGCTATTTCCTGAAGTATTGGGTCAGTGAATCAGGGTTTGCTATGTCAGAATTTTTTTGACATCAGGACCCCATACTCTGGGTCCTCTTGGGCAATCCAGTTCCTAGGATGAGGTTTTGAGGCCCTCAGGAAAGGCCCTTAGCCCCCATCTTTGATTCCTATGCTTGGGGGGAGGTCAAGATTCAATTCCCTGTGACACCCAGCATCATACCCGAAGTACTGCCAGGACTGTTCTTTTTTCCTCCAGTGAGAGAGTCCCAAGTGTCCTGGATGGCAAGCAATTCTTAACTGGGGAGCAGTAGCAGGAACAGGCCTGGAGGGGCCAGGGAGGAGGCACAAAAGCTGAATGGAGTTGCAAGGAAAGCACAGTTTAGAAGAAACTATAGCCTTAATAGCCGTGTAATTACTTCTGAGCAAAAGACATTACCAGGTTTGATTTCACATGCCCTCACCTCCACTTACCCTTAGAACTGGAGAAAAGATGACTTGGACCAAGGCTGAACTGGGCAACTCTCAAACCTAATGTCTTTATCAGAGGTTTATTTGATCTCAAGTTGGGGCTTTTCCAGATTTGGAATAAAAACATTTTCTGCTCAGGAGTTTTTTTAACTTGCCCATCAACAGTATGTAGCCCTTAACCTGAGGGTTAGAATCACGTAAAAGTTGAAATTAAAGAAAAAGCTCTCCTATTAACTTGCCCTCCTGCCATCTCTCTCTTGGTTGTGGGGGAGGGGGAAGAGACCTCCAGAAAGAAGTCACGTTGTGGGAGGTGGGGGCAGGATAGAAAGCTCTGCATTGCCACCCTGAGGGCCCGCCACTTGGACTGGAGACCACTAAAAGTGTAAGTACCCTGTTTGCAAGAATAGCCCTTATGTTCGCAGTCAGGAATTGGAGCCAGCCCCCTACCCTGGCTTGATTCTGCACCTCCAGTCTCAAGGTGGATGCTTCTTTGGCCCTGATGATTTGCTTCTGCAGCCCTGAGCCCCAGTCTCCTCTGTGTCTGGTTTTCCCTTGCCCTGCCTTCGCCAGGGATTCATTTTCATTACCGTGAAAAAAGGCACAGGCCTTTTGCAACCTGTGCATCAAGGACCAAAAGAGGTCCTTATGGGAGGGCCCTGTGTCTTTGGGGTCCTCTAGGGATCCCAAAGGGGCTTGCCCTGGTGGCTCCATGGTAAAGAATCCACCTGCCAATGCAGGAAATGGGTTTTTTAATTGATTGATTTGGCTGTGCTGGGTTTTAGTTGTGGCACGCAGAACCTTCTATCTTTGTTGCAGTGTGCAGGATCTTTAGTTGTAGCATGTGAACTCTTAGTTGTGGTATGTGGGATCTAGTTCCCTGACCAGGGATCAAACCCAGGCCCCCTGCATTGGGAGCGTGGAGTCCTAGCCACTGGACCATGAGGGAAGCCTGAAACAGGTTCCTTTGACAGTCATGATTGAAATAGAGCTACAGCTAAAGACTCTTCCTCCTGCTTTATTCTTTCGCCACATTTTGAGGCCTGTTTTCTCTTGGTCTTTTCTTGCAAGTCTTACACGCCTTGTTTAAAAATAAAACAAATTCTCCCAATTATGACAGATTTTTGATGACTTGACCTTCTGTAAAATCTCGCTTGGTTCAAATATTTCTTCTAAATCACCTTTTCCAAAGTCTAGGTCTTGGCAGGACAACTGCAGGGGAGTTAAGATGCTAACAGGTATGTTCAGATCCCTTGTACTAGGCACACATGAGAATTAGGATCCATCAGGCCTTGTCATTAGTTCTTGGGTTGCCTTTCTGGGGTGATTTCTGCCAGGTGATGTTAGCTGCCTCAGACCTTTATGCTGTTAAGAAAAACCTGTGTTAGAAAAACTTGTTTCAGGGATAAAATTGAGTGTAAGGCCAGATGTTAGTTGTCAAATCTCAAGGAAATTGCAGTGTAAAGTCAGTTTCCCATAAATCTGATAACCAGGAGACTGATTTGAGGTCACATTTAGTTCATTTGGATGGTGGTGGGCCCACTGTATGCTTTTTTCTTTTGGCTGCACTTTGTGGCTTGCGAGATCTTAGCTCCCCAACCAAGGATTGGACCCAGGCCCAGCAGCGAAAGAGCTGAGTCCTAACTGCTGGACCACCAGGAATCCCCTTGAGTGTTTTTTTCTTTTTATTGGAAGATAATTGCTCTACAATGTTGTGTTGTATCTGCCATACATCAACATGAATCAGTCATGGGTATAAATACCTTCTCTCCCTCCCTTGAGTGTATGTTAAGGAGAAGGATTGAAATGAAGGGCTGGAGATACAAAGGGTGATATCAACCTACAGGGGATGAAAAGCAAGGGTTCTTTCCTTAAAGCTTTCAGGAAGTTGAATTGGCCTCTAATATTGCAACGGTAAAGGCCTTGCAGGGGCTGAACAGGCCCTACTGCTTCTCCCTTCCTGAGGCGGCTTTCCAATCTCAGCACCGAGGGCTTATCCACCACCTTCCATCCCCTCTCCCCCATTCTCCTGCCTGGATGCCTTAGCCTCTGATGTTCCTAAGGACATTGATTATACCATGAAGGTCTTTAGACCCTGTGTTTTTGAGCATGTTCCCTTGGTTTTTAGCTTGCAGAGTGAAAGGAAAGGAAACCCAGAGGGGCAGGGAAACTTCCATCCCAACCCTTGGTAACCTTACCCACCCCAGAGCCTCAGAAAGCTGGCTGGCTCCTCTTGCAGCTGAATCCCTGTGGCTAGCTCCTCTTCCAGTTGATCCTCTTTGCTGCTGATCTATTGTATGCCCCCCAGTGACAGCTCACTGTCCCTACCCCATGCCTGGAGGGAGACCAAAGCCAGCCATCAGAGTCTGACTCTTCTCCATCTTTCCCTTTCCCCGAGGTCTTTTCCCCAGCACATTTCTCCAGTAGCCAGGCAACTACCTGTGAAGTTAAAAACAAGGGGCCGGGAGGGGAACTTCCAATCCAGTGTTAAGACCACACAGCCAATGCAGGGGGCACGGGTTTGATCTCTGGTCAGGGAACTGATTCCCACATGTCTCACAGCATGGCCAAAAAGTAAAAATTTTAAAAGGTAAAGAGTGACATTGAAAAAAAACAGGGAGGGGAAGGCTCCTTTTGAAACAAAAATGTCTGAAGCCTTGCAGAGTGACGAGAAGCCTTTGTCCCATTCCTCTCTGTCCTTGGTGTTTTCAACTAGCTCAATTCTGTATCTGTATTCTCCAAGTTCACCTCCACACCTGCTGTTGCAGCCAGGTCTTGTCACTTCACCCATACGGTTGCCATGAGCACACTCACATAATGGGGTTTTGATTCATGGTTTGAATATAAAACAGGACAGTCAGCCTTGTTCATTTCACCCAGGCAATACACAGAGCAGTAAGTCAGCCAGGAGCCATTCCACTGAACTGTAGTTCTCATCCTCAAAATTCTTGGGGTAGGGCCTCTGATGACAGGGGTTGGGGACTTACTATGCAGGAGGGGCTGTAGCAATGGGGAGAGCTACTGAAACCTGGCTTGAGGAGGATTCCCCCTCCCATCCTTTTCCTGCAGCCATCTCCCACGGGGCCTGTCACTACTATCCAGCTGCCACCAGGGGGAGCCAAGCAGGCTGGAGGGAAGGGACACCTGCTCAGGGCTCTAAGCACCTGCTAGAGCCAGGTCCCCTCTTCCCCTTTATGTCCAGATCCCCCCTTCCCCTTTATGTCACCAGCTGTCAGGGTGACAACACGGTGCTCAATTCTCACTCATTCAGTAGAGAGGAAAGTGCACAGTGTAAGTACATTCTAAGTGCCGTGCTAGATGCTAAGAACTCGGAAAGGAAACTGTTCTTTACCCGAAGCACTTGTCTAGAGGGTGAAATAGGGCATTACAACTTGGTGTGATAGAAATTATGATGAAGGAAGAGCCAAGTGCGATGGAAGTACAGGAGGGTCACCTGAGCCAGTGGTGGAAGTCAGGGAAAGCTTCCTCATAGAAGACATTTTGACTTAAGCAGTTGCTTACAAGTTGGCCAAAGGGGTTTGGGGAGAAGGGTGTTTCAGGCGAAAAAAAAATAGCAAAAAAGAATGCAGCTGAGGAGGACTTCCCTGGTGGTCCAGTGGTTAAGAATCTCTTCCAATGCAGGGGACGTGGGTTTGATCCCTGGTTGGGGAACTAAGATGCCCCATGCCCTGGGGCAACTAATTCTTTGCATGGCAACAAAGACCCAAGGTAGCAAAAAAAAAAAAGAATGGGGCTGGTGTGTGTGTGTGTGTTTACAGGTAAGATGGGGAGCTGTGATGAGTAATGGGGGTGGTAAGACCAGATCATAAAGGATGGTATAAGAATGACTGGATGCCTACCATCCCAGAGTACTAAGTAACAACACCCCCTTACATACTGTCCTGGTTTGGATAACTGAGGAACCTATCACATGCTATCCTACTTGTAAGACATACTAAGGAGTGTGAACTTCATCCTAGGAGCAGAGAAGAACCACTGCAATTTTGAAGAGGGACCTGACAGGATCAGATCCAGACAGATAAAATAGACTGGCAGTATGTGAAGAATTGATTGGGTGGAGCTAAGTGTGGAGGAAGGTCAGTTATGGAGCCATGCAGTTGTCCAAGGGAGAGATGAGGGTTGCCAGGGCAAGAGAAGTGTTGGTAGAGAGAAGACCAACTTGTACTCTTGGGCAGCAAAATGCAACAGAACCTGGTGGATGCTGGTACCATGGGGGGTGGGGCTGCCTGCAGAGAGGTTGTGGTCATCAATACATTTTTGCCCAAATGCCCTTTCCAGATAGTCTTGAGTTAGTGGGACTGCAAACTGGCCCAGCCTTAAGTATCTTGGATATTTGAATCCAAAGGATAAGGAAAAGTGGGGGAAGGATATGGAACAGGAGGAAAGCTAGGGAACAGTGAGGAAAGGTAAAAAGAGTTTTAAATGCACAAGGTAAAAACCTGAATTATGGGTTATCTAAAAGAGAACAATAAATGGAAGCCAACAGAGAAGGCTCTACAAGAAAGAAAGGTGATATTTTAAAAATTACAGACAATTTACAACAGCATGTGACCATTAGGGAGACGTGTGTAAAAAGCCTTCACCCATAATCTGCTGCTCCATGACAGGGATGATGATTTTGGTGTATCTGGGAGGTAGGCATGAGTGAAGCAAGAGCGGAAACAGCAGGTTAACTAGAGAAAATCTATGGTAACAGTTTAACAGGGTCCAAGGCCAGATTTAGAAGGCTACATCAGCAACCCAGCTAGGGAATGGCAATCAGAGACTCATTGCAAAGGAGGGCAAAGGCTTCAGAGCCTTGTGTCCATGCTGAACGGAATCCTTGTTTTCTTCTTAATTAAAATGTTCATTTTGAGATAGTTACAGATTCGCATGCAGTTGAAAATAATTCAGAGATCCCATACCCCCTTTACCCACTTTATCCTGCTTGTCACAGCTTTCAGAGTTAGAGTGTAATATACAACCAGAATCAATATATTGACACAAGCAAGATACAGCCAGTGCCGTCATCACCAGGAGCTCTCACAGCCACTTCCCTCTCACCCTTGCACCCTCCCTTGTCCCTGGCAACTACTAATCTGTTCTTCATTTCCATAATTTTGTCATTTCAAGAGTATAATGTAAATAGAATCACCAGCATGTAACCTTTTGGGACTGACTTTTTTTCTTTTTAAACTGAGCCTAATTCTCTGGATATTAATACAAAATGCATGTTATCAATAGTTGTTCCATGGTATACATGTACCAGAGTTTAACCTTTCACCCATCTAAGGACATCTGTGTTTCCAGCTTGGGGCTATTAAGGATAAAACTGCTGCGAACATTTATGTACAGGTTTTTGTGTGAACAGAAGTTTTTTATTTCACTGGGATAAATGCCCAGAAACACTGTTGCTGAGTCTTATAGTGGTTGCATGTTTCGTTTTTTGTTTTTTTTTTTTTTTAGAAATTGCCAAACTGGTTTTCACAGTGGCTGCACCATTTTACATTCCCAAAGCAGTGTATGAATGGTCCAGTTTCTCCACAGCCCTTGGTGATGTCACCATTTGGATTTTTGGCTTGTGTTTAGCAAATCTGAGCAGTGTGTAGTAATGTCTCCTGGTTGTCATCTGTACTCTCTAGGCTAATGATGTTGAGCATCTTTTCTTGTGTTTACTTGCCATCCTTAGATCCTCTGTGCTGTAGTGTCTGACAAATTTAGGGGGATCTTTTCTAAGTCTTCTATTTCAGTTTAGCTCCCTCTGGTAGGGCTCTGACACAAAAAGGGGAGGGGACTGGTGCACCACCACACGACTGCCAGCTGGAGGTCAAAACAGGTCCCCACTCAGCCTCCACAGACAACTGTGTAGCGAACCTTCCTGTTATTGGTGGGCAGGGTTGGGTGTTCCAGTCTCCACTAGGTCTCCATTGATACCTCCTGACTGGGAGGCATAGGAGTTCCTCATTACCGCTCCCCACTTGGCCTCAATAGCATCACAGGTGGAAAGGGTATGGCTCTATTACTGCTGGGTGACAGAAAGTCTCAACTCTCTACTAGAGCGTCTGACACCACCCAGCTAGGAAGGGAAGGGTAGTAGTCGAATTACCGACTTGTGAGTGTGGAAGTCCTGGCTCCCCATGTGGTCTCCACTGATGCCCAAGCAGGGACCAAATTACCACCTAGCTCCCTCCTCTGCCTTCTCTGGCATACTGTCTGACAAGGGACTCAGGTGGGAGCTTGGGAGCCTGACTTTGAAATCTCTGCTCCCTACTCAGCCTTTGCTGGTGGATGTGTTCTGCAACACTAGAGAGCTTCATGTCTAAAATAGTCTGTCTTGGGACTTCCCTGGTGGTCCAGTGGCTAAGACTCTGTGCTCCCAATGCAGGGGGCCTGGGTTCCATCCCTGGTCAGGGAACTACATGTTGCAACTAAGGGTTCGCATACCCCAACTAAAGATCTCACATGCCTGCATGCTGCAACTAAGACCTGGTGCAACCAAATAAATAAATAAATGAAAGTAAAAAAATAAAAATAAAGTGTTCTATCTTGCTAAGCTGTCCCTCTCCTAGAGAGAGATGACTTTTCCTGGGGCTTTTTAATCTGCAGCCGTTAGCCTTTCCAGGTTGTCAGTTTCTTGAGCTCCAAGGCTAAAAAATGAGGCAAGAAGAAAACTCAGGAAACTCACCACCATGTGTCATTGCTTGAGTCCAAAATCCTAGTAGCCTGTCTGCCTTCTCCACCTTCCAAAGTCTGTTGAGGTTTTTTTCATACATATTGTCCAGAATTGTCAGTTGTACCTAGCTGAAGGAATTGGCAAAATTATGTCTATACCGACTTCCCTGGTGGCTCAGATGGTAAAGAATATGCCTACAATGCAGGAGATACAGGTTTGATCCCTGGGTCAGGGAAATCCCCTGGAGAAGGGAATGGCCACCCCAGTATTCTTGCCTGGAGAATTCCATGTACAGAGGATCCTGGCAGGCTACAGTCCATAGGGTCACAAAGAGTCAGACACAACTGAGTGACTAACACTTTCACTTTAATTATCATCTTCCTAAACCTTTTGCCTTTGGAAAAAACCACAACTTTGTATTGATGAGTAACATTGGAAAGTGTACAAAATTCACAAGTTTACAGCTTAATGAATTTTCACACACTGAACCCACCTAGCACCCAGATTCAGAAAAAAAGAACATTACCAGTACCCCACGAGTCTCCTCACAGCCCCTTTCAACCACATTCTCCACACTGGAGTAGCTACAGCCTCTGTGGCTCTTACCTGCTGGCCCAGCAGAAGGGCAGCAACAGCTGGAGATCCACCGTGACTGATTTGTAGCTCTCTTCAGCATGCGAGCGTGAGTGCATGTGTATGTGGGGTGTGTGTGTAGGTGTGTGCTCACACCTGTCCCCTCATGCACAGGCTGGTAGAGTTTTTCACACAATTTCTACTCATATGACCTCCTCACCTAGGCACCTTAGGTTTGCGAGTTCTTCACAGACCTGGGTTCAAATTTGAGTTCCATTATTTACCAAAAGTTTAGTGTAGTGACTAAGAACATGGGCTTTGGGGTCCAGCTGTGCTAAGTCGCTTCAGTCCTGTCCGACTCTGTGTGACACTATGGACTGTAGCCCGCCAGGCTTCTCTGTCCATGGGATTTCCCAGGCAAGAATATTAGAGTGGGTTTCCATGCCCTCCTCCAGGGGATATTCCCAGGGATTGAACCTGTGTCTTTCATGTATCTTGTGTTGGCAGGCAGGTTCTTTACTATTAGTGGCACCTGGGGAGCCCCCAAACATGACTTAAAGTCCCAGCTCTCTCACTTGTTGACTGTGTGGTCTAGAAAAGGGTAATAACAGTAGGGCCTTATGTCTAGGTACTGTGAGGATTACATGAAATAACTCATGTGAAGTGCTTAGAACAACACTTGACACAGAGGCCAACCAACCCTCAATCAGTTTAGGTATTACCATGGTTAGTGTGAGGGCTGTTGTGACTCTTAAAGGATATCAATTATGTCAAGTGCCTGATACAGTTCCTAACAGTAAGTGTGAGCTCTCCTCTTTCTTGCCTGCCTGCCTAGTCACTCAGTGATGTCCAACTCCTTGTGACCCCATGGACTGTAGCCTGCCAGGCTCCTCTGTCCATGGAACTGTCCAGGCAAGAATACTGGAGTGGGTTGCCCTGCCCTCTTCCAGGGGATCTTCCTGACCCAGGGATGGAACCCGGGTCTCCTGCATTGTAGGCTGATTCTTTGCTGTCTGAACCACCCGGGAAACCTTGCAGGGGAACACTAAGGGGTTGGTACTGGGAATTTTGTTCTCATGGGTTGGGGGAAGAGAAGGAAAAGTTTCAGTGGGGATAGTAGCTGTGCTGTGGTGTCCTTCCCCCGCTTCCTGGGAATATGCATTTGGTTCCCTTTTGACAGACTTCCTTCCGCTGCTTGGGAGCAAACTCAGCTGCCACTGCCTCCTTTCATGCCCTGACTCAAGACTCTTCTGGGCAAAGGCCTAGATGGAACAGAGAGCAATGCTCATGGGAAAGCCAGCCCCCTCTCCACAGGTTAAGGTGGACCTGGCCCCTCAGCTCTGACGCTATTGTATTTCCTCCTCAATACGGCAGAATAAAGGCCCTGGAGGGTTCCAGGCTAGTACCACTCCATATTCCAGGTTGGCCCCTGTGAGTCTTTTCCTTTCTCTGGCAAATGGTACTGACTGCCATGCCCAGACCTACCTCCATGAAGCTCCAAGTTGTCTCCCAATTTGGGGGTTAAGGAGAGAGTTTGTCACTAAATATCCAAAATGTAGTTTGACATAAGTTTCATTTTCAAACTATCTCACTACACATTTCTGTGAGAAGAGAAGGAAAGAGTATCTTGAAGTTGAAAAGAGCTATGGCATTACAAGTCCCCAAAGTTTGGGAATTAGCTACTGTGATAATTGAATGTAATTTATAAAGTGCTCTGCCTTGTTTCAGTGTAGAAAAATTTGCTACATCCTCTAGATTTATGGTGTTGCCCTTCTCTCTGCAGACAGCAGAGGGCCTCATTAGCACAAACTCAATGTCACTGATATACATGGGAAGGGATGTTTGCAAGGTTCTCAGTTCAGTTCAGTTCAGTCGCTCAGTCGTGTCTGACTCTTTGCGACACCATGGACTGCAGCACACCAGGCGTCCCTGTCCATCACCAACTCCTGGAGCTTACTCAAACTCATGTCCATTGAGTTGGTGATGCCATCTAACCATCTCATCCTCTTTCGTCCCCTATCCTCCTGCCCTCAATCTTTCCCAGCATCAGGGTCTTTTCCAATGAGTCAGTTCTTCACATCAGGTGGCCAAAGTATTGGAGTTTCAGCTTCAACATCAGTCCTTCCAATGAATATTCAGGACTGATTTCCTTTAGGATGAACTGGTTGGCTCTCCTTGCAGTCCAAGGGACTCTCAAGAGTCTTCTCCAACACCACAGTTCAAAAGCATCAATTCTTCGGTGCTCAGGTTTCTTTATAGTCCAACTCTCACATCCATACATGACTACTGGAAAAACTATAGCCTTGACTAGATGGACCTTTGTTGGCAAAGTAATGTCTCTGCTTTTTAATATGCTATCTAGATTGGTCATAACTTTTCTTCCAAGGAGTAAGTGCCTTTTAGTTTCATGGCTGCAGTCACCATCTGCAGTGATTTTGGAGCCCCCCAAAATAAAGTCTATCACTGTTTCCACTCTTTCCCCATCTATTTGTCATGAAGTGATGGGACCAGATGCCATGATCTTAGTTTTCTGAATGTTGAGCTTTAAGCCACCTTTTTCACTCTCCTCTTTCACTTTCATAAAGAGGCTCTTTAGTTCTTCTTTGCTTTCTGCCACAAGTGTGGTGTCATCTGCATATCTGAGGTTATTGATATTTCTCCTGGCAATCTTGATTCCAGCTTGTGCTTCATCCAGTCCAGCATTTTTCATGATGTACCCTGCATATAAGTTAAATAAGCAGGGTGACAATATACAGCCTTTACGTACTCCTTTACCTATTTGGAACCAATCTGTTGTTCCATGTCCAGTTCTAACTGTTGCTTCTTGACCTCCATACAGATTTCTCAGGAGGCAGGTCAGGTGGTCTGGTATTCCCATCTCTTTCAGAATTTTCCACAGTTTGTGGTGATCTACACAGTCAAGGCTTTGGCATAGTCAATAAAGCAGAAATAGATGTTTTTCTGGAACTCTCTTGCTTTTTCGATGCCAGGGTTCTAGAAGCACTGTAAAACTTTGATTAATAGAAATGTGCAAGAAAATGGGCTGGTTAGGTTAATTCCCTAAAAAAGAAAATGATTTTTCTGAGTTAGTAGGGGTTAAACAGAAAGGAGGGCTTCCCAGGTGGTGCTAGTGGTAAAGAACCTGCCTGCCAATGCAGGAGACATATGTGACACGGATTCGATCCCTAGGTTGGGAAGATCCCCTGGAGGAGGCATGGCAATCCACTACAGTATTCTTGCCTGGAGAATCCCATGGTGTAGCCTGGTGGGCTACAGTCCATAGGGTTGCACAGAGTCAGAAACAATTGAAGTAACTGAGCATGCAAGCAGAAAGGAATCAATAAAAGAATGAATCAAGTCTTAGAACATGAGGAAAAATGAAAGAACATGGTTAAGCAAAAACATGGGTAAATGCAATGGGCTTGCTTTCTCTTCTTGAGCTTTCTAAATTATGTTTGATTGTTGAAACAAAACATAACTATGTCTGAAGTGGTTCTCAACATATATAGAAGTAATATTTAAGATAATTATATATTTATAAATTATACTTTATTAAAGCTAGAAAAAAATGTAAGAAAATAAGAAAAAAGACCACTATATTATAAATAATGGCATGTAAAGATAGATAAGAGTTTTATACTTCACTCAAACTGGAAAAATATTGACACCAGTAGGCTGTGATAAGTTTATTATATTATTATATATAACATATATTATATAATGCCTCAAGCAGTCACTAGAAAAATTATACAAGCAGCTAAACCCCAAAAGCACTATAGATAATTAAAGTTAAATTCTAAAAATGATACAAGTAACCAACAGGAAGCTAGAAAAAGGAAAACAAACAATAACAACAGCAAAACCAGAATAGGAAAAAAAAAACAACAGTAAACTAGTAGTCTCAATCCCCAGAATATATAGCAAATAATTCTACCTGATGTACTATATATGGTTTAAATACACCTAAAGAGTCTTCAATTTACATAGTAGATTAAAAAACATGAAAAAAATACTGGATGAATGTTAAGTAGATTTAGTGTGGTAATCATTGCAAAATATATATGTATAGCGAATCCTATTGCACACCTGAAACTAATATAATGTCTTCTCTTAATTAGATCCGCATTTGTAAAAAGCTAAAAAAAAATACTGGATGCCCAGCTAAGTTTGAATTTCAGATAAAAATGAATAATTTTTGAAAAAATGACTAATTTCTGTGATATAAGTAAGTTCCATGCAACTGCTCTCTTACGTCCCTCATGGCTGGTTCTTTTCTTCCCAATTTGCTCACCTCTCATAGAAAAATCAATAGTCTGAAGAAAAATAAGCAATTTAACTCAGGTCTCTTCTCCAAGGAAACTGAGTTGATTGTCTATGAGGTAGATTTCTCTCTCTGGATTATTGTGTGGATTAGACAAGCAAATGGAATTGAAAGCTCTTAGCACCCAGGAGTTACTCAATAAATAAAGCTTTCCATAAACATCAAGGAGAACTTCCCAACATTCTTGACCTGTCTGTGGCTCAGAGATAAAAACCCAGCTGACCCTCTGAACTCTGCATGTCGTTATTATTTTAGTAACGAATGCTTTTATTGAAAAGATAAGGCATGGTTAACAAAAATCCAAGCAGTACAAAATGGTATACTATGAAAAGGAAGTCTCTCCTATCCCAACCACAGTCCTCCACTTCCTCTCCCTTGAGGCAAACTCTGTTACCAATTTATTCTTCCAGAGTGGCCCTATGCATATGTATGCCTATATATAACCTTCTTTTTTTCCCACCAGTGTGAACATACTAGCCACACTGTTCTGCACCTTCACACGCTATTTTTAGCATCTAATTGCCTGACTGCAGTGGGATACAGGCCACTGATTCTGAGGGTCCTTATGAAAAACAGTCCTTTGAAACTTGTTGCTACTGCTGTTGTAAGGATGTTGTCAAGGATGTTGTTCATTGTATCCCACAGCATCCTCTCTGAGGACCCCCCTGGGAGGAATTCCTGTCTGATCTGAGTACTGGAAACAGTTGCCCTTCTGAGCAACTAGTTTGTTTTTATCTCCTGGACATTGTGAATTGTGTAACAAGATTTCTTTCCCCTTTCCTGTTTGCTTCTAGAAAGCTTAAAGGCAACTTTCAGGCCCACCCTTCGTGGGAGCAGATGTTTTAATGGTATGCATTCCTACCCTTATTCTTGACTCTAGGTTCTGCCCACTCTTGTTTTTCTATCTTTAATCTATGCTGTCTTATTTTGTGAGCCCTTGTAAGCTACTGCAAATCTCTTCTGAGAAAGGGCGAAGTTGGAATAATTAAGTAACCTCCTGGCTTTATTCACTCCCTCCCTCCAGTCCCCACTACCCGCAGCAACCCCCATCATATCCTTTCAGCAGCTTCCGACACTCCTCTCTGTCCTGCTTGGCAATTACTTTCCCCTCCAACCTTTTATCTCAACCTGTTTTCATTGGTCTTGGCCTTGAGGGGCCTCTCTTGCTTGTCATTGTCCCCTCAACCCCTCACCATCATCCCAACCTCAATATACTTTGCGGGCAGCTTTTCCATGCTTCGTTTGATCATTCGAGGACTGAAGACTCTGGTGCCTGGCCACACATCAGAGCCTTTCTCCATCCACCCCAGGTACCCCTGATATCCTGGCTTGCATTTCATAATGTCGTTGGTGCATGATAAAGGAACAGAGCCTTCACAGACTCAGCTTGCATCTTTGGACCAACATGGTCAAAGCTTCAAGGGAGGGTTCCATAGAAGAGATGAATTCACTTTGAAGGGAGCTACATTCTCAGGCCCTAATCTTGTTTCCCAGGTGAAGGATTTGCAGGGCCAGGAAGGCAGGGTGGCCTCTGGAAGAGACCCTGCATACCCACCAGAAAAATTTGGAGTCTGGATTTTCTGTTCCCAGACTTGCCACTGAGTGGCTGGGCAGTGCTAGACATGTCTTGTCTCCTCCTGGACCCTGCTTTTTTGAATTCATAATGATAGAAAAATTAGATAGAAACTTAGATCATAGATGATCTCTAATGGGCCTTCTGGGCTTCCCAGGAGGCGCTAGTGTTAAGGATTCCACTTGCCAATGCAGGAGATATAAGAGATGTAGGTTTGATCCCTGGGTCGGGAAGATCCCCTGGCAGAGGGCATGGCAACCCACTCTAGTATTCTTTTTTTTTTTTCACTCCATTATTCTTGCCTGGAGAATTACATGGACAGAGGAACCTGCTGGGCTACAGTCCATGGGGTCACAAAGAGCCAGACACTGCTTAAGCACCTTAGCATGCATGCGAGGGCCCTTCCATCTTTAATAGTTCATAGTCTCATGCTTGGGATCGCTCTTTTTAGGGCCTCTACATGTACTCCTCCTGCCCTGAGGTGTTTCCCAGCCTCTGTTAGCCAGTCCACAGATCTAAGCAGGTCGACTGGGTCTATTCCAGCTGGACAATGTGCTTACCCCTCTCATCTGTTGCAGATCTGCCTATCCTGGCGTCTCTACTGAGACACTTCTACCCCTTGGCCACAGAAGAGCAGTTTCAGCAATTGCCAGTTTTCCAAACTGGCAGAGACGCTCCTATCAACTATAATAGTCTGAATTCAAATTAAACAGCATAAGTTCAAGGGAAATGCAGCTGGAAGGACTGATGGGCCCACCACTTAGCTAGTTGTGTTTTTCTCTCGATGCCTCTGCAGTATTGCCCATTTCACACTGCAGTGCTATGGCAGGTAAATGGTCTGGATTATAACAATGGTATTAGCACAGTGATCATTCCCCTAGGAGCTCAAAGTGCTCAGAAGTTCATCGTTACTTTTTCCACAGAGTGGAAATACATATTTGATAAATTTTGAAATCCTTCAAACACACAGAAAAATAGAGAAACAATAATAGCTGCTTTGAAAAGTTCATACTTGAGTGCAGTAATGTACCAGTCCTATTCAAAGTACTTTTGATGGATTAACCATTCTTCACAACAACCCAGTGAAAGTGGTGCTGTTATAATAAACACCTGCATAGCCACCTGCCAGATTTAACAAATGTTCACTTTTTCCCATATTTACTTAGGATCCTTTCAACAGCAAACAAGAAAGAAATGTGACACTGCAGAAACAGTTAACATTCTCCTTAGCCTGTTCCTCTTCTACCCTCCCCACTGTCAACCATTATTGTGGAGTTGGTGGTTGGTGGGGAAGGATCTTTCCTAATTATGTTGTGTGTTTTTTTTTTCATGTCAGTAGCTGGAGACTTTATGTATTCTGACTGTGCCATTCAGGATCTTAGTTCTTTGACCAGGGATCGAATCCATGCCGCCTGCATTGGTGGCACAGAATCTTAACCACTGGACCACCAGGGAAGTCCCACCTAGTTATGCTTTGATAGTTTTACTACCTGGTGTATATCCATAAACATTCTGTAGTATTGATTTATATATTTTTTAATTTTTAAAATACTTTTATATTTTTATTTTTTGATGGTTCTGGGTGTTCACTGCTGCATAGGCTTTTCTCTAATTATGTGGCAGGGGCTACTCTCTAGTTGCAGTGTGAGGGCTTCTCATTGCAGTGGTTTCTGTTGTTACGGAACATAGGCTCTAGGACATAGACTTCAGTAATTGAGCAAGTGGGCTCAGCAGTTGTAGTTCCCAGACTCTAGAGCACAAGTTCAATAGTTGCGGTGTGTGGGCTCATTGCCATGGCTTCTCTTGTTGCAGAGTAAGGCCTCTAGGGCAGGTGGGCTCAGTAGTTGTGGTTTGTGGGATCTAGAGCACAGGCTCAGTAGTTGTGCCACATGAGCTTAGTTGCTCTGGGGCACAGGGGATCTTCCCCAGATGAGGGATCAAACTCATGTCCCGTCTTTGGCAGGCAGATTCTTTACCACTGAGCCATCACAAAAGCCCCGATTTCTGTTTTTCTTTTTTTCCACTGTTGGTATCATTAGGTACATTTCTTTTGGAAACGAGTGATTAATTTGTATCTTGCTCTAGTGCAGTGGTCCCTAACCTTTTTGGTACCAGGAACCAATTTCACGGAAGACAATTTTGCCATGGAATGGTCAGGGTAGGGGAGTGGTTCAGGCAGTAATGTGAGCAATGGGGAGCAGCAGAGGAAGCTTTGTTTCCCCAACTGCCACTCACCTCCTGCTGGGTTCCTAAGAGGCCATGGACCTGTATTGGTCCTTGGCCCAGGGAACTGGGGACCCCTGCTCTAGTGGATGGCTTCATTGACATAGTTTCCAGATCATAAAATGTCAAGAGTTAGAGCCCATCTAGACTTGCCTTTGGGCTTCCCAGGTGGCTCAGTGATAAAGAATCCACCTGCTAATGCAGGAGACGTGGGTTCAATCCCTTGGTGGGGAAGATCCTCTGGAGTAGGAAATGGCAACCCACGCCAGTATTCTTGCTTGGGAAATCCCACAGAAAGAGGAACCTGGTGGGCTACAGTCCGTGGGGTCACAAAGAGTCTGACACGACTTAGCGACTAAACAACAAGATAATCACCTTCATAGAGAGCTCTGATTCCTTCACAGCCTTGTGCTTCAAGAGGTCTAAACACCAGCCTTCCATAGACCAGCTTTATGTCCCTTACAAATAGAGCTACGCTAACTAGCTCCTATCAGGCCAACAGCCAAGAATTCCCTCAACTTTCGAGCTGCCCTCCTACCAAGTCTTCTCTATCTTTAGTCACCACCTTAACTTTCCTTCTTCCATCAGTCCCCAGCACTTCAGTGATTACCTACTGAATGCGTGACTCATGAAACTGTATACAGTCCAGACTTTTCTTCCCACTTCCAGGCCTGTACCTCCATCTGCCGAAATGAACACTCTGGATGTCTTAAAGGCACCTCCGATTCAATTTGCCTCAAGTTGAACTTATTTCCAGCCTCCTCTCTAAAACAAAACACAACTCTTGAAAGAATTGTCTGCCCATATGGCTTCAATTTTGCTTCCCATTTGGTCTTCCTTTTTAATTAATTCATTCTTCAATCCATTCTCATCTATTTGCCAGCCCCAACATTTCAGCAAAACCATTCTTGTCAAAGTCCCTGATTATCTCCAAGTCACCAGCTCCAGTGATCAATTGTTTGTCCTCAACTGACTAGATCTCTCAGCACCAGTTTTGCCACTGATCACTTAGTCCTTCTTGAAATTCTTTCCTCCCTTCGTTTTGGGGACTCTTCCACACTTTCCTGGTTTCCCTGCCTTACTGGTTGCTCCTTCTCAATCTGCTTTGCAGGGCCCTTCTCATCTTTGTGCTGTTAGCACTCAGAGCCCTTGTCTTTTCTCTCTGCACTCAGGCTGATGGGGAGTTCATTCAGTCTCATTACCAATGAATCCCAAGTCTCTCTGCACTCAGGCTGATGGGGAGTTCATTCAGTCTCATTACCAATGAATCCTAAGTCTACAGCCCCAGTCCACACCTCCTCTCTGAACTTAGAGTCATATAGCCAAGTTCTTACTAGGAGATTCCACTTGGAAGTCACATTGCCCCAACCAATGTGGTTAAGACTGAGCTCACGGCATTGCCCAAATCAGATTCCCCCACTTCAGGAACTGGCCCTAAGCAGAAACCAAGAAGTCATACTTGACATCTTCTTCTTGACCTCATTGCCCTATCCATTGCTAGGTTCTGCCAATTCTGCTTCCTAAACCTAGCCCCACCCCCACCACATCTCACCATCTCTATAGCTTTCACCCCTTTCTGGGCCACCATATTCTTTCCTGAACTTTTGTTTTTTTCTGCCTCCATTCTTGTCCTGGGGTTTCTTCTCAGGTGGTGCCAGTGGTAAAGAATCCACCTGCCAATGCAGAAGATGCAAGAGGCTCAGGTTCGATCCCTGGGTCAGGAAGATCCCCTGGAGCAGGAAATGGCACCTCACTCCAGTATTCTTGCCTGGAAAATTCTATGGGCAGAGGAACCTGGTGGGCTACAGCCCACGGGGCTGCAAAGAGTCAGACATGACTGAGCAACTGAACACACATTCTTGTCCTAGAATCCATTCTCCATACCTATAGCAGATATATCTTTATATATAAATTTTGATATTTAAAAACTGCTGCTGTGGACAATGCTGTGCTATGCTTAGTCGCTCAGTAATGTCCGACTCTTTGTGACCCTATGGACTGTAGCCCACCAGGCTTCTCTGTCCATGGGGACTCTCCAGGCAAGAATACTGGAGTGGGTTGCCATGCCCTCCTCCAGTGCTATGGATAATGGGCAGATACTAAAGGACTGGAGAGAAAGCAAGTTGATATATTTGACTTATATATGTATTTGATTTATCACAATCTTTTATTTATCATATATATGTATATATATATATGAAAGCCTATAAATCAAGTCCCCTATTCCAAATCATTTGACATTTGCCCACTGTCTGCAGTAACAGGTTCGAAACTTCTGTGTGGGTGGTGGTTTTAACAGAGGAACTTTAAAAAAAGTTTTTAGGGAAACAAATGAAACTTTTAAACATAGGTCAGAATGGAGCTGATCTAGTTGGAGAGGGGCAGGTATCCTAAAGCCCCACCTGCTCAGCGTCCTACCGTGTCCCTTCCTCCCCTCTGAGCTCCCGAGGAGACCAGTGCAGCTCCATGGAGGCCATGGGGAAATGTGCAAAATAAAGGCCAAATTAACAAAACAAACAGCAACAACCCATGCTCTGGGTTCTGCTCCCCTGCCCATCTTGCCACCCTACCGCATTCCTTATGCATTGACCAAGGCCACAGCACGGCCCTCAGCACCCCCAGCAGTTTCAGTCCCCTGGTGCATAAGTGTCATGTCATGTCCCCTGGGGGAGTGTCCCATGCCCCATGC
The DNA here is from genome assembly GCF_963930625.1 of Muntiacus reevesi. Taxonomy (NCBI): domain Eukaryota; kingdom Metazoa; phylum Chordata; class Mammalia; order Artiodactyla; family Cervidae; genus Muntiacus; species Muntiacus reevesi. The sequence continues at coordinate 142,673,646 of NC_089271.1, read as the reverse complement.
CTTGTCTCACTCTGGCAAACTTCTCTTTCAAGAGTCAGTGCAGGGACTTCCTTTGGCGGTCCAGTGGTTAAGACTCTGTGTTCACCATGCAGGGGGTATGGGTTCAATCCCTGGTCAGGGAACTGCGATCCTGTATGCCACAAGGCACGGCCAAAAAATATAAATAAATAAATAAAATAAAACACATTTACTAGTAGAAAGAGTTAAAATGATGATCTAAAATAAAAATGAAATTTTTTTTAAAAAAAGAGTCAACACAAAAGTCCACACTGCCTCTTTGAAGTCTTGCCTTATTCCTCTTAGGAGGCGTTGTGTAGATGAGGTCTGTGGTGACCTTCTTTAATCTCCATGTTCCCATTTTCTTGGCCTGGGTGCCCTGGAGAGCAGGGCACTTCCTCTGCTTATCTTGTGAACCGTGGCGCCTGGTTTGTAACAGGTGCCCAATCAATGTCTGGAGAATGGCTGGGGAGACAGAAGTGATGGTCTTGACCTCATGAATAGACCCTATTAATATATTGCTTTAACCAACAGGACTATGTAGATAGGGCTATCTTTACTGATAAGAAGGAGCTCCCTGGAGCCCGGTTTCTTCTCTCCTATCCTGGAAGCCATAAACAATGTTGTCCCACTGTTTCAGATTCCTGAGAGGGGAAGAGAAGTTTCATCAAGCCAGCTGCTCTTGGCAGCTTTCCTCAACCATATCTAACATGTGTGGGAGCCCAACAAGGCACCTCCAGGTTAATGAGCACACAGTGGCTACAATGTACTGGGCTGTGGGGTGGAGAGAACAATCTCTCTAGTCTTTACTTTTTACAACAACTTAACAAAAACACTGCTCACAAGTGGAGGGGTGGCAGCCTGAGAAGACAGATTAACACAGGGAAGGAGTGGAGGATGATGGAGGAGGGAGTCTAAAAATTCAACAACAACCCTCCCTGGAAATCAGACTGAGGTGGCACCTGCTATCTCCTGATGGGGTTGTTGTTGTTTTGTTTTTGGTAGCCATGGAGGCACTGAGGAGGAAAAAGGTGACTTAACAGGTCCCAATTATTTAGAGTTTACTGTGCACCAGATGGGCTTCTCAGCTCAGTTGATAAAGAAACCTTTGCAATATAGGAGACCCCAGTTTGATTCCTGGGTTGGGAAGATAGGCTGCCCACTCCCATATTCTTGGACTTCCCTCGTGGTTCAGCTGGTAAAGAATCCGCCTGTGATGGGGGAGACCTGGCTTCAATCCCTGGGTTGGGAAGATCCCCTGGAGAAGGGAACAGCTACCCACTCCAGTATTCTGACCTGGAGAATTCCATGGACTGTACAGTCCCTGGGGTCATAAAGAATCAGACACAACTGAGCAACTTTCACTTTCATGCACCAGATAGGTTTCCCTGGTGGCTCAATCTGTCTGCAATGCAGGAGACCTGGGTTTGATCCCTGGGTTGGGAAGCTCCCCAGGAGAAGGGAATGGCAACCCACTCCAGTATTCTTGCCTGGAGAATCCCATGGACAGAGGAGCCTGGCAGGCTATAGTCCATGGAGTCACAGAGAGTCGGACACAACTGAGCAACTAACACTTCACTTTTCAAGCTCTTGAGATGATTACTATCCTTATTGTCCCCATTTTACAGATAAAGACACTGAGGTGTAACAAGGCCAAGTAGTTTGCCCCAATTTACACTAGGACCAAGCCAGGATTCAAACTCCCCTACAATCTGGCTACAGAGCGCACACAGTTTACCATAGCACCACACTGTCTCCCACTTGTACAAAGGCCATGGCAGTTGTAGCCATGGTACTAGTGAATTTGACAAAGAAGGCAATCAAAACCAACATGGTCTTCAAGGGGAGAGAATATGACCATAAGTACACAAAGCAGAAATAGTAAATGAAGCCCAGAGAGGCTCACCAGTCAGAGTTGGTGCTGAGAAACTTTGGCAACAGCCTAGAGGCAGGATGGGGCTTCCCAGGTGGCTCAGTGGTAAAGAATCCACCTGCCAATGCAGGAGACACAGGAGACCCAGGTTCGATCCCTGAGCCAGGAAGGTCCCCTGGAGAAGGGCATATGACAACCCACTCCAGTATTCTTGCCTGGAGAATCCCATGGACAGAGAAACACAGCAGGCTGTGGTCCAGGGGGTCAAAGCATGCATGTTGCGGCAGGATGGGGTGAAGTGAAGAGCTTTTCCTAGAGATGCTGACAGGTGCTCTGAGACAAAGCGGAGTCAGTACAGAAATCTGTGACAGCAAGTTTCCTCCGAGGAGGGCCAGGCCACTAGCCTATTGTGGGGAAGGGGCTAATACCACAACATCCATTCTAGGCAGATTTGCTAAAATGAAAGCAGAGACTTCAACAGATTTTTGAACACCCATGTTCACAGCAATTTTAACAATAGTCCAAAGATGGAAACCCAAATCAACAGATGAATGGGTAAACAAAATGTGGTCTCTACACACAGTGGAATATTACTCAGCCTTAAAAAAGAATGAAATGCCAACACATTCACAACTGGCATGTAAATATTGATGACATTATGCTAGTCAGTTCAATCGCTCAGTCGTGTCTGACTCTTTATGACTGCATGGACTGTGGCACACCAGGCTTCCCTGTCCATCACCAACTCCTGGAGCTTGCTCAAACTCATGTCCATCGAGGTGGTGATGCCATCCAACCATCTCATCCTCTGTCATCCCCTTCTCCTCCCGCCTTCAATCTTTCCCAGCATCAAGGTCTTTTCCAGTGAGTCAGTTCTTCACATCAGGTGGCCAAAGTATTGGAGTTTCAGCTTCAGTATCAGTCCTTCCAATGAATATCCAGGACTGATTTCCTGTAGGACTGGTTGGATCTCCTTGCTGTCCAAGGGACTCTCAAGAGTCTTCTCCAACATCACAGTTCAAAACATCAATTCCTCGGCACTCAGGTTTCTTTATAATCCAACTCTCACATCCAAACATGACTACTGGAAAAACCATAGCTTTGACTAGATGGACCTTTCTTGGCAAAGTAATGTCTCTGCTTTTTAATATGCTGCCTAGGTTGGTCATAACTTTTCTTCCAAGGGGCAAGCATCTTTTAATTTCATGGCTGCAGTCACCATCGGCAGTGATTTTGGAGTCTAAAGAGAAGTCTGTCACTGTTTCCACTGTTTCCCCATCTATTTTCCATGAAGTGATGGGACGAGATGCCGTGATCTTAGTTTTCTGACTGTTGAGTTTTAAGCCAACTTTTTAACTCTCCTCTTTCACTTTCATCAAGAGGCTCTTCAGTTCTTTGCTTTCTGCCATAAAGGTAGTGTTATCTGCGTATCTGAGGTTATTGAAATTTCTACCAGCAACCTTGATTCCAGTTTGTGCTTCATCCAGCCCAGCCATTTCACATGATGTACTCTGCATATAAGTTAAATAAGCAGGGTGACAATATACAGCCTTGACGTACTCCTTTACCTATTTGGAACCAATCTGTTGTTCTATGTCCAGTTCTAACTGTTGCTTCTTGACCTCCATACAGATTTCTCAGGAGGCAGGTCAGGTGGTCTGGTATTTCCATCTCTTTCAGAATTTTCCACAATTTGTGGTGATCCACACAGTCAAAGGCTTTGGCATAGTCAACAAAGCAGAAGTAGACGTTTTTCTGGAGTTCTCTTGCTTTTTTGATGATCCCACAGATGTTGGCAATTTGATCTCTGTTCCTCTGCCTTTTCTAAATCCAGTTTGAACATCTGGAAGTTCGTGGTTCAAGTACTGTTGAAGACTGGCTTGGAGAATTTTGAGCATTCCTTTGCTAGCATGTGAGATGAGTGCAATTGTGCAGTACTTTGAACATTTTTGGCACTGCCTTTCTTTGGGATTGGAATGAAAACTGACCTTTTCCAGTCCTGTGGCCACTGCTGTGTTTTCCAAATTTGCTGGCATATTGAGTGCAGCACTTTCACAGCATCATCTTTTAGGTTTTGAAACAACTCAACTGGAATTCCATCACCTCCACTAGCTTTGCTCATAGTGATACTTTCTAAGGCCCACTTGACTTTGCATTCTGGGATGTCTGACTCTAGGTGAGTGATCACACCACTGTGGTTATCTGGGTCATGAAGAACTTTTTTGAATAGCTCTTCTGTGTATTCTTGCCACCTCTTAATATCTTCTGCTTCTGTTATGACCATACCATTTCTGTCTTTTATTGAGCCCATCTTTGCATGAAATATTTCTTTGGTATCTTTAATTTTCTTGAAGAGACCTTTAGTCTTTCCCATTCTATTGTTTTCCTCTATTTCTTTGCATTGACCACTGAGGAAGGCTTTCTTATCTCTCCTTGCTATTCTTTGGAACTCTGCATTCAAATGTGTATATCTTTCCTTTTCTCCTTTGCCTTTAGCTTCTCTTTTCTCAGCTATTTGTAAGGCCTCCTTAGACAACCATTTTGCCTTTTTGCATTTCTTTTTCTTGGTGATGGTCTTGATCACTGCCTCTTGTACAATATCATGAACCTCTGTCCATAGTTCTTCAGGCACTTTGCCTATCAGATCTAATCCCTTGAATCTATTTGTCACTTCCATTGTATAATCGTAAGGGATTTGATATAGGTCATACCTGAATGGTCTAGTGGTTTTCCCTACTTTCTTCAATTTAAGTCTGAATTTGGCAATAAGGAGTTCATGATCTGAGCCACAGTCAGCTCCTGGTCTTATTTTTGCTGACTGTATACAGCTTCTCCATCTTTGAATGCAAAGAATATAATAAATCTGATTTCGGTATTGACCATCTGGTGATGTCCATGAGTAAAGTCTTTGCTTGTGTTGTTGGAAGAGGGTGTTTGCTATGACCAGTGCATTCTCTTGGCAGAACTCTGTTAGCCTTTACCCTGCTTCATTTTGTACTCTAAGGCCAAATTTGCCTGTTACTCCAGGTATCTCTTGACTTCCTACTTTTGCATTCCAGTCTTCTATGATGAACATCTTTTTGGGGTGTTAGTTCTAGAAGGTCTTATAGGTCCTCATGGAACAGTTCAACTTCAGTTTCTTCAGCATTACTGGTTTGGGCATAGAGTTGGATTATTGTGATATTGAATGGTTTGCCTAGGGAATGAACAGAGATCATTCTATCATTTTTAAGATTACACCCAAGTACTGCATGTTGGACTCTTTTGTTGACTATGAGGGCTACTCCATTTCTTCTAAGGGATTCTTTCCCAAAGTAGTAGATATAAGGGTCATCTGAATTAAATTTGCCATTGAGGGGAATGGCAAACCACTTTAGCATTCTTGCGTTGAGAACCCCATGAACAGTATGAAAAGGCAAAATGATATGACACTGAAAGAGGAACTCCCCAGGTAGGTAGGTGCCTAATATGCTACTGGAGATCCGTGGAGAAATAACTCCAGAAAGAATGAAGAGACAGAGCCAAAGGGAAAACAACGCCCAGTTGTGAATGTGACTGGTGGTGGAAGTAAAGTCAGGTGCTGTAAAGAACAATATTGCATAGGAATCTGGAATATTGGGTCCATGTATCAAGGTAAATTGGAAGTGGTCAAACAGGAGACATTATGCTAAGCCAGTCACAAAAGGACAAATACTATATGATTCCACTTATGTGAGGTACCTGCTGCTGCTGCTGCTAAGTCGCTTCAGTTGTGTCCGACTCTGAGGTACCTAGAATAGTCAAATTCATAGAGACAGAAAGTAGCATAGTGGTTGTTAGGGGCTGAGGAGAGGGAGGACTCAGGAGTTATTTATTGTTTAATGGGTACAGAGTTTCAGTTAGGGATGATGAAAAAATCTAGAGATGAATAGAGGTGATGGTTGTACAATATGTGAATATAGTTAATGCCACTGAATTGTACACTTAAAATGGTTAAAAAATAAATAAAATTAAATTAAAACAGGCCCAGCAGCCGCCTGGTCCGCTGAGCTTGCAGTCCACAAGAAGTGGGTTTTGAGGTCCCAGGACAGAGCCTCAGATGTCAGAAGCAGGTCACACACAGAGAAGAGTGGCAGTGAGTGGCATTGCCTCAAGAGGGCGCCAGAGAGCTCTGGGAGCTCCTTACTCTACCCCACCCCACGCGCAGTGTGTACCTGTACACAGACTCACACACACAGACACACACACCCTTTACACACAGACACATGCGCCCCTCTGCGGAGAAGACACCGCCGGCCAAGCCAGCAGTGTTGGGTGTGGCCTGACTCTCAGGGAGTCCTGGGGAATCCCTATAACTGGGCAAAGGTCGTGCCTGTTTCTCCCAGCTTCTCCAGGGAGTAAGTCCTCCCCTCTGAGGCCTGAGTCGGTTTATTCTCCAGTGAAAAGATTGCTAGGAGGTGCTACCTGTCCAGGCTTCCCAGGTGGCGCTAGTGGTAAAGAACCTGCCTGTCAATACAGGAGACAAGAGATGCAGGTTCAATCCCTTGGTTGGGAAGGTTCCCTGGAGAAGGGCATGGCAACTCATTCCAATATTATTGCCTGGAGAATCCCATGGACAGAGGAGCCTGGCGGTCTACAGTCCATAAGGTCACACAGAGTTGGACACAGCTGAAGCAACTTAGTACACACGTATGCTACCTGTCCAGTCCTCAGGAATGCTGGGGGGGAAGGAGGCAGTCCAATCCAAGTGGCAAGATCAGGGATTCAGATTAGGGTTCAAATCCTGATATGCCACTTGGTAGTGTATGACCTTGGGCACACTGTTTAACTCCTCTGTGCCTCACTTTCCTTGTCTGTAAGATGTGACTGATAATAGTACAGGGACTGCTCTTCAGGTGTTGTGATGATTAAATGAAATCTGTCAGGTGCTCACAACAGTGCCTGCACAGAGAGGAAAGCTATGGTTCATGGTCTCTGGGGAAGACAGTGACAGCTAGTCCCCAGAGAGCCCTGCCCTGCATCCCCCTAGGTTGTTGTTGGATGGATCTTAGGAGGGAAGCCAAGAGCCAGCCGCAGAGAGCTGGTGGTACTGCTGACCTTCCAAGCCCCAGACGCCTTCAGAGAAGGAGAACGGGAAGGGGGTGTGTCCATCTCAGTCTCCTAGGGCCAGCTGTACAGTAACAGCCCCTGTTTCAATTCCCCCCTCCTGATGTTTAAGCTTGTTTTTGTGGCTGGAGAGGAAAGGCATGGGCGGGGCTCTGCTGCACAGCACCAAGAACCACAAACCCGCCCCCTGAGTGAGGGTACAGAATGTACCCAGACTGCAAACCACACCCTGTGGCTTGGGGAGTCCCCTGGGGTGGGCTGGGGAGCTGTCACACTACATTGTTTGAGAGCCCTGTGCCTAGCAACTGGCTTGGGATGCCACAGCATTTGGACAATGGGATGTCCCAAGGGGGCCAGGACTGAGTTAAAGGACCTCCCGCCAAAGGATCTCCCAGGACCCTGGGTCCCTCTGATCTGAAAAGAGGTCTGTGGACCCCTGGCACCCTCCTGGGTCAAATTGGGTCTGGAGCTGACCTAGGAAAGCTTCCAGCCTAAGGCCACCAAGAGGGAGCATTCCCAGTCCCAATCAGACTCTCTTTCACCCCAACCCATTTTGGGGACCAGATTCTGCCCTCCCCTCCACCTGTCTGCTTCAAGCCCAGGAGGCCTCACCAGAGTTCCCAGAGCAGTGAAAGCACAGAGACAGATGGGACCTTTGGGGAGGGTGGAGACAGTTTCTTGAAGCAATTTGAAAATGAAAGCAGGTTGGGAAGAGGCCAAACCCACAGAAAATGACAGAAGGACTTCTGGTCAGATGAGTTGGAGAAAGAAGGTCCTTTGAAACCAGATGAAATTCAGTGGGGGACAAGTGCAAGGGGCTTGTTAGTGACAAAACCTGACAACATAATTTGGTTCAACACAAATAAACATGAAAACACCAAGTGAAGGAGGGATTTGACCACAAGTTGGATATGAATCAGCCTCAGAAGAGAGCATGGCTCATTACGTCGGCTGCATTTTCCAAACCAAAGATCAGAATGCCTATTAAGCAGAGATGAAACAAGTTTCAGTGGCTGGAATTGAGACTCTCTCCCCAGCAAACCTAAGTCCTAGGCTCACAGAGACCATGCTCTGTATGAGAGCTATGTCCAGAATCTGGGGGAAATGGAGAATGTTCAAAAGAAGAAAAAAGATGAAAAATGGGACCTTTGGGCAAAAATTGGCAAAGGAAAGGTAGCATGAGGAGGTGGAAAGAACCCAGGCGCCAACATTCGGGAGCTGGACACTGAGCTACTTTGCAACATTAGGAAAGGTACTTAACCTCTCTGAGCTCCAGTTTCCTTATCTTTAAAAGTGGAATCACAATATCTGCCATAACAATTTTTGTGAAGATTTAAGTGATTCCAGAGACATAAAGCACAAAACACATAGTAGGTCCTCAATAAATGCATAGCTGTCAGTTTGGAGAGGGAAGAATAAGATACAGAGGATTTTATGAGGAGGTTACGAAGTAGTTGTTCTCCCATATCCATGGAACAAGGAGAAATGGACGACAACCGGAGTAGGAAGCACTTTGGTAGGGGTGGGTCAGAACCTGGTGATCATCAGAAGTTGCAAACTGACAGCTGACAGGCTGAATCCAGCCCTCAGGCATGTTTTCTTTGGCTCAAACAGTGTTTTCCAAAAATCTGAATTAGTTGCCAACCTTTTTAAATGTGAAAGATTTCACATAAAAGTTCATATTTCTGGCCTCTCTTGAGAAAGCAGAAAATCTAGCAATCCTGGACCCACATGTTTGCATGACAGCGATTGTGGGAAGGGGGCCAGCAAGGGCTGATTCTGGAAGGTCTCTCATACCAGTGTTTCTCAAACTGTAATTCTTGGAGTAATCACCTGATGTACATGCTAAATTGCTTCAGTCATGTCGGACTCTTTGCGATCCTACGGACTATAGCCTGCCAGGCTGCTCTGTCTGTGGGATTCTCTAGGCAAGATTATTGGAGTGGGTTGTCATGCCCTCATCCAGGGGATCTTCCCCACCCAGGGATCGAACCCATGTCTCTTACATCTCCTGTGCTGGCAGGTGAGTATTCTGTTAAAATGCACGTGCCAATATCCAGAAGAGGCAAATACACAGAAAGTATAATAGGGGTTACCTATGGCTGGATGGAGGAGGGAATTGGGGGAGGCGGGGTGATTACTAATGGGTACCAGATTACTTTGGGGGGTGATGAAAAGTAAATCAGATAAGAGGTGGTAGTTGCACAAATTTGTGAAACTTAATAGTAAAAATGATTGAGTTGTCCTCTTTCAGAATGTGAATTTTGTGGTGTATGAATTATATCTTAATAAAGTGGTTACTTTAAAAATGCAGATACTGATTCAGTAGGGCCAGAGGTGGGGCTGGAGAAGCCCCAAGTTCAAACAAGTTCCGGGCGTGGTCAGGGCTGTGAGGTTGGAGACCAGCTCACTGCGGCTCTAGATGCCGCGGGCTCTCAACCTCGGGTGCACACTGGAACCACGTAGGGAGTTTTTAAAAACTACTCACACCCGTGTCCCACCCCCAGGGACTCAGATCACTTGGGTCTGGGGTGAAGCCCGGGCACCGGGATTTTTTTTTTTTTAAGTTCCTCAGTTGATTCTACTTGGCAGCCAACTTTGAGAACCCCTGTCTTGGCCGGTGGCTGCTTTCCCCTTTGCTTCCTTGGCGCTCCCCAAGACATCTGAACCCCTGCTCCGCTCCAAGCTCCCCCGCAGGAAGACCGTGACTGGTCACCCTGGCCCTGCCCACCGCCCTCATCCCACTCTGGTTCTCGGATTCTAAAGCCAAACATTTCCTACTCCCACTCCTCCCAAGTGCCTGGGAGTTCGCGTAGGTCGTTTGGTTTTCCCGGGCAGCTTTGGGTGAGGATGTTTGTCAGAAGCTTTTGGGAAATCGAAAGAGCCTCCGGATCCTCCCAGGTGCCTCTGGGAAGTAAGCCGAGACTCACCAGGAACCCAGGTAGGGCTCCGCGGCCGCCGGGTCTCCCCTCCCCACCCAGCCCTCGGCGGGCGGCCGCCCCGCCCACGCACACGCCCCCTAGCTTCCCCGGCTGTAGCCGCACGGGGAAGCCATGTGCCCACCGGGGAGGGTGAGCGAGAGGCAAGGGATGCCTTGGATGCCGCTTAAGAACCAACCGCAGCGACTCTTCCTGTGGAACTAGGGCAACAGTGGGTGAGGAGAGAGGGCGGGGGAGGAGAGCGTCGGCCGAGGTTGACTTGGGTAATTCACGATTGCGATTGCGTGAGAGCGTCTTAGAGCGGCAGTCCTGAGCAAGGTCCAGACACGGGCAAGTTATTCCAAGTGAAAAGAGGTTCTAACCACAGAAAGACAGAACATTTCGTTCTGAGTGGGAGGAATACAGCTGGGCAAGGCCAATGGAAAGCCCCCCCCCACCCCCACCAACCAGCCTTGCTTTTACAGGACTGACACCATTTCCCAGATGTTTTAAGGATAACGTCTGTATTTTTTTCCGCCACTGACTACTTAATTTTCTCTGTGTAGTTGCCTTGAATGCAGCTATTTGTGTCCCTTTTTCTCAAGTGCTTGTCTCTTTTTTCCTAGAGATTGGAGAAGATCTAATTGGCTTCTACCTAGAAGGTGCAGTACAAGCTGTTGTTAAAGGCTAGACTGCCAAGGCGATCCTAATTGATTTAGCACCGGGGACATTTTCACACTTGCTCTTGATAACTCCTAGGAGGTGCAGGAACAAGGAGGTGCCTTTGAGATCTGGTGTACAGTTGGGAGAGCAAACGGATGCCTTCAGTGGTGGGTTACTGCCTGGCCCTCCAAGACTCCCTCTGTTTTCAAGATTAGCTTTTCTCTTTCGTTTTTCAGTGTGTGGTATGAATCCAGGCACATGGGTGTGTGTGCTGGAGGATGGTAGCTGAGCGGCCACGGGGATGGCTAGGTAGGAGGTGATCTTTGAGTTCTTTGAGCTCCTTGTTCCTTCCTTCCAGCCAAGAGATCAGAGCTTGTGGGGGAAGGGGCCGTTCCCCCCTCAACCCTCCCTCCGCCACATACACCTGCTGCTATCTCCCAGCATGCCTGCTTAGGGCAAGAGCAAAGTTGGACATTCTCAGAAAACTTACTCCCTTGGCGGTAGCTGCCTCCCCACACTGAAAAAGTGCTGATTGGACAGACTCTCAGCATCTCCTTGGCTCCACCTGGCGTAGCCTGCTGGCTCTCTGCCCTTGCCCTTTGCCCTCTGTCTCCGGCTTCTTCTCCAACAATGGCACATGAGATAAAAGGCAAAAGGCTGAGCCATAGAGGCAAGTTGCTGTGAATTAGGATGAGAGGCCCTGGAAGGACCACTGTCTGTGGAGCAAGGACTGAGTCCCTCAGACAAGGGTTCTTAAGCAGGGCTCTGTGGCCAGGCAGTGGTGGCCTGAAGGGGATGGTTCTGAGCTGTGACCCTGGGGAAAAATCTTACAAGGGGAGATGGACATAAAGTCAAAGGTGGGCAATTATACCCTTTAGCATTCATTGAATGCTTCCTAAGTGCCAGGTTCAGGGATAAATGCTTTACATATATAATCTCATTTAATCCCCCCAATTACGTCCATGCTAAGTCACTTCAGTTGTGTCCAACTCTCTGCAACTCTAGGGACTATAGCCTTCCAAGCTCTTCTGTCCATGGGATTCTCTAGGTAAGAATACTGGAGTGGGTTGTCATGTCCTCCTCCAGGGGATCTTCCCAACCCAGAGATCGAACCCACCTCTCTTATGTCTCCTGCATTGGCATATGGGTTCTTTACCACTAGTGCCACTTGGGAAGTCCCCCAACTACCCTAATTGGCTCCGTTTTACACAGGGCTAGTAGCAATTCCGGCTCAGAGAGTTTAAGTAACTTGTCCAAGGCCCATAGGTAGTAAAGGGAAAGTGAAGCCTAGACCTCAGCTCCATCTGAGTTTAGAGCCACTACCCTTGGACCGATAGCCTCCTCACCGCTGGCATAATGACCTCAGAATTACCAAGGAAGGTGCTGGCAACTCCAGCCCAGGCCCTGAGGGACCACTGCCTCCCAGAGATCCTGGAGAAAGACAGTAGGGCTTGTGGGGAAAAAATCTCATCCCATCCTCTGTGCCCAGCTTTGTAGCCTGTGATGAGCCCTTTCCTTCTGTCAGCCATAGGTGTCTGCCCCAGCCGTGTGTAGATCCATGTGCAGCCACAAGGATCATGGGACCAGGCGGAACCAGAGGGCGGTGCAAATGTCTTGGCTGGTGGGAAACAAATCAACATGCAGGAGGCTTGGCCTTCTTGGCTCTTGGAGCCCCAGGGAGCCCTAGGTTTGAGCTGGAAGAGTGTTCTAGATGTTCCTCACCAGCAGGGCTAAGATGGGGCATCTCTTTCATCAGCCGTGCTAAAAATTGCCCCCCAGCAAAAGCCAGCACTGTTTAGACACCTGTTGTTTTCCTCGGTGTGAACTTTTCTATAAGGGTTCGCACCAGGGGGCCCTTTGGGGTATTCTTGGGGATGGCCTGGTCCTTGTCCCAGCAGGCAGGGCCTTCTGGCCAGGGAGAGTGAATCACCCAGCCCAGAATTCATGCATCTGTTGGGGAGAACACTGTGTGCTCTGGACTGGCCCCGGAGCCCGAGGGGAAAGGGAAGAGCGCAGAATGGAAGGCGGTGGAGAGACCGGGAGGGGCTTCTGCTCTGGCAGCTGCTCAGTCTCCTCCTCCTAAGTGTCACCGCTGACACCTCGATTCCCCACCTTGGGTGGCAGGAAGTAGCAGGTGAAATCATTCACAGGTGCCTCAACTTGGAGGCAGCTCCCTCGATGGCCCTAGGTGTTAAGTCACAGCACCCATGCATTACTCCTGCAGTGTGTATTTAGCATTAATGGAGTATCATCTGATTTGAGCTGGGTTCTCCATCCCTTCCTGTGCCCACCATTTCTGTCAGGACTCAGAACCTTGAGCGTCTGTCTTCTGAATTACTGTTAAAGCGTCCAGCCACCACCACCATGCCTCAGCCCATTACCCTTGCCACTACCTGAACCATCATTCTGAAAGGTATCTATTCACCTGTGGTTAAAACCCTCCAGTGGCTCTTCATTACCCACCAGGGCACAGGGTGAACATTTTGGCGTGACATTCAACGTTCTCCAAGTTTGGCCCCATCTTGCTCTCCACCAGTGTAGGCATGTCAGGTGAAATGCAGGGGTGCTCAGTTAAATGTAAATTTCAAATACACACAACATACTATTTTTTAGTTAGTGTGTCCCTTGTATTGTGTCCTGTATTTTCATTTGCTAAATCTGGAAACCTTACTTCAGCTGTGTTGCCATTCTTGCTGATAGAGCCCTATTTCAGGCCCTTGGCATCACAGTCTCTTGGATGAAGTTGCCAAGGAATCAGCATCCATACTGATGCTTCACCCCTTGGCTCCCCCTCTTCCAAACCATCCTCCCCTCCATTCCAAGATGTTGCTTGGGTCATTCTTTTGCTGCCGTGGAAGACTGCTTTTTACATTTCCCACTCCTGTCCAGATCTGTCTCCACACTCGAGTTCTTCCTCCATTATGCTCTGTTCAAGAGTCTTAACATTGGTCACTGCCCTCTCTTCTGGAATGCCATTAGGACATCCCATTCTTCCACCTAAACACTTGGTTATGTCATGGTTTCACTGCAATGCACTGATCTGTGGAGAGTGTACCTTCACATCATCATGGCTGCCATATGTGTGGATGCTCAGTCACTTCAGTCCTCTACGACCCCTTGCAATCCCATGGACTGTAGCCTATCAGGCTCCTCTGTCCATGGGATTCTCTAGGCAAGAATACTGGAATGGGGTGCCATGCCCTCCTCCAGGGGATCTTCCCCACCCAGGGACCAAACCCAAGTCTCTGATGTCTCCTGCACTGGCAGGTGGGTTCTTTACCATTAGCGCTTTTTATTCTTTTCTTCCTCCCACCATCACAGAATGGGGCCTCAATCAATGTACACTGGTGAATCAGTGGTTTATTTGCTCTCTCACAAGACTGTGAGCTTCTCAAGGGTGGTCTGTGGACTCAATCTCATGCAGTTCTCTTTGGCTTGACAAATGTTTCTTTTAAATTGGAGGATACTTGCTTTAAAATGTTGTATTGGTTTCTGCCATGCAACAATGTGAATCATCCATAATTATCTAATCTAATCTAATCTATATATCTCCCCTCCTTCTTGAGCCTCTTTCCCACCCCAATTCCCCATCCCACCCCTTTAGGTCTTCACAGAGCACCCGGCCATACTCCCTGTGTTATGTAGCAGCTTCCCACTAGCTACCTGTTTTACACATGGTAGTGTATATATGTCAATGCTACTCTCTCAATTAGTTCCACCATCTCCTTTCCCAGCTATGTCCATAAGTCCATTCTCTACATCTGCATCTCTATTCCTGAGGATAGAGAGATGGCATACAGGGGGCATCATGCTACTGCTCTCAAAGAACTCATGGTGTGTCTAGGGAGGTATGATTAGTATGGTTACTTACAGAGCAACATGAGTTGTGCAATGAACAAAGCATATACAAAGTGTGAAGTGCTTACAGAGGAATTGATAAGCAGAATTTGGGAAATGGAATGTTGGAGACATTTTACCAGAGATTATGCCTCTTTAGGAGGATGGAAAGGGCCTCTGGATGAGGGTGAAAGAGGAGAGTGAAAACGCTGGCTTAAAACTCAACATTCAGAAAACTAAGATCATGGAATCTGGTCCCATCACTTCATGGTAAATAGCTAGGGAAAAAGTGGAAATGGTGGCAGATTTTATTTTTGGGGGGCTCCAAAATCACTGTGGATGGTGACTGCCACCATGAAACTAAAAGATGCTTGCTCCTTGAAAGAAAAGCTATGACAAACCTAGCCAGTGGATTAAAAAGCAGAGACATCACTTTCCAGACAAAGGCCCATAGAGTCAAAGCCATGGTTTTTCCAGGAGTCATGTATGGATGTGAGAGTTGAACTGTAAAGATGGCTGAGGCGAAGAGTTGATGCTTTTGAATGGTGGTGTTGGAGAAGACTCTTGAGAGTCCCTTGGACAGCAAGGAGATCAAACCAGTCCATCCTTAAGGAAATCAATCCTGAATATTCATTGGAAGGACTGATGCTGAAACTGAAGCTTCAATACTTTGGCCACTTGATGCCAAGAGCCAACTCATTAGAAAAGACTCTGATGTTGGGAAAGATTTAAGGCAGGAGGAGCACGGGATGACAGAGGATAAGATGATTGGATGGCACTCAGTGGACATGAGTTTGAGCAAATTCTGGAAGACAGTGAAGGACAGAGAAGCCTGGCATCCTGCAGTCCTCAGAGATGAGTTAGTGACTGAACAACAAAGTGCATTCCAGGCAGGGAAATTGCAGGCACAAAAGCAAGGAGGCAGGAAAGAGTGTATTGGATTGGCCAAAAAGTGCATTCCTATATGTTAGGGAATCACAGGGTCAGGTATAAATAACCTGGAACAGTAACATGAAGTGTCTGATGTGTGGATGATGAACAGCTGCTCAAGATTTTTTTCCCAACTTTATTGAGATGTAATTGATATAAAACATTGTGTAAACTCAATGTGTATCTGATGATTTGATACACCTTTATATTGTGAAATGATTATCACAGTAAGGTTAGTTAACACATTCACCAGCTAATTATCATTTCATCCAAGGGTTTTAACTGAGAAGATGTGTATATTAAGAGAGGCAATCAAAAAGCCCAACACAAAAGACCGTGTATTGCATGATTCCATTTATATTGAAACACCCAGAAAAGGCAAATCCGTGGAGACAGAAAGTAGATGAGTGATTGTCTGAGGCTAGGGGTAAGAACAGGAAGTGACTGCTAATGGGCACGAGGGACCTCTTCAGGGTGACGGAAATGTTCTAAAATTGGCTTGTGGTGATGATTACACAATTCTGAATATACAAAGATCACTGAATTATATGTTTAAAACAGGTGAATTGTATGGTGTGTGTGTTGAATGCTAAGTCACTTCAGTTGTGTCTGACTCTTTTTGACCCCATGCCCTGTAGCTCACCAGGTTCTGTCCATGGGATTCTGCAGACAAGAATACTGGAGTGGGTTGCCCTGTCCTCCTTCAGGGGATCTTCCCGATCCAGGGATCAAACCTGCATCTCTCACGTCTCCTGCTTTGGCAGGCAAGTCCTTTGCCACTAGCGCCACCTGGGAAGCCCTGAATTGTATGGTATATAACATATATCTCAATAAAGCTGTTTCAGAAAAACCATCAGTCTGGCCACAGTGTGGGAAATGGATCAGAGTGAGGCAAGCCTGGGCTTGGCAAGAGCAGTGAAGAAACTTCTGCAAAGGTCTGGGAAAGAGTGAGCTGCAGTGCTCAGGCAGCGCCAGAGGGGTTGGGGAAGGAGGGCTGAAATCACTAGACATTTAGGAGGTGGAATCAATGAGACTTGGTAAACAGATTGCCTGGAGGGGATAAGGAAGAGAGATGGAAGGGTCTAGGCTGACACTCTGGTTCCTGATTTTGACGGGTGGCCAGGTGGTGGCACCATCAAACCTCACAGCACTTAGTACAGTGCCTGGCCCTCAGCACAGTTCTGTGGAATGAAGAAATGATTGGATGAATGAATGAAGTGCATTTGTATCATCTCCTGCTCTGTTGCTCTATTTCACCCACAGGCTAGGCCTTTGGACCCCGGTGTACTTGTTTCCATCACTGCCCATTTGGAGACAGGGAGCAGCCTGGAGATTCCACTGTTCCCAGTTCACCTCTAGGAAACCCGCATCTTATTCTTTCCCTTCTGGCCCCAAAACCACCCGAGCACACAAGGGATCCCTGGTCTGGGGGTGGGGGACACGTGGGAACTAATGGCCACCTAGGCCCTGAGGACTCTTGTCATGGGCTCAGGACTCTTACATCCTTAACTGCCATCCTCACCCAGACTCTGTTACTTAACCCTAACCCCTCCCGCATCCATCAGCAATGCATCCCAAGTGCTCAGGAAGTACTGTCATCCTAAGCTTCCACTTAAGTTCCCACTCAGGCATGAGTCGCCTGCCAGAGCAATGGGCCAGTGTCCCTCTAAGCGTTCTCTTTAGATCCCCTGCCTCAAGATGATGTGGCGGGGGAGCAGGGGGGGAGGGTGTTTATTAAACAGGCAGATAGCCAGACTCCACACTTGACCCACTCGATCAGAATCTACAGGGCTGAGTAGGAGGAAGGAGTGGGTTCCACATATTTCAGAAATTCCCTGGATGGTTGTGAGAGGCAGCAATGTGTGACTGTGTATTTGGGGCGCTTGTGGCCCTGCTACCCCAGCAGGTAGTCCCTGGCGGCCACCCGATGGACAGAGTCCACCCCAGAATGCTGCCCCCGACATGGGCATCCTTCTTTCCATCAGGAAAAGCACTCCTGCCCCGCCACTAATTAGATCACCCTCTTGCACAATCTTCTTACCCCCCTTCCCCCACTAAATTTCCGCAGGACAATCAATTCTCAATTGCTCTTTCCTCTGTCCTCCCGACACTCAGGACCCGCTGCAGTGTGTGAGAGCTGATTGTTTACATGTGAGCTCTTTCGGAGCCCAATACATTCAGACCAGCAGCCTTGAGGAAGGGTCGGCATATTGTAGGTGCTGGACGGATACTAGGGGGGATTGAATCACTAAAGAAAGGAGCAAGAGGACTGAATGACATAAACCAAACTCCTTCACATTTGCCTTTAGGAGACCATGTTTGCCTGCCAGTGAGGTCAATAGATCAACACTGCTGCTTTCAAGCCCCAGAGAGGGTGGGAACACAGTGACCAGATTAAGGAGCTATGGGGCTGACATTGTGGGCTGCCCAGGCCAGCAAGGAGTTTCATTCATTCACTCATTCATTCACTGAAGCAAATGTGCCAGGCACAGCACAAGGTGCATGCTTAGTCGCTCAGTCGTGCCCGACTCTTTGCGACGCCGTGGACTGTAGCCCACCAGGCTCCTCTGTCCATGGGATTTCCCAGGCAAGAATACTGGAGTGGGTTGCCATGCCCTCCTCCATAGGCTCTTCCCAAATCAGGGATAGAACCTGGGTCTCCTGCATTGTAGGCAGATTCTTTATTGTCTGAGCTACCAGTCAGGGAAGGTACCAAAGATAAAAAGGGGAACAGGACAGACAAGATTCCTGCCCTCACAGAGCTTACAGTTTTGTGGGGAAGACAGATGTTAAATAATTGTAGAAAGACTTATAGTTGTGAGAGAGTTATGAAGGCAAAAAACAGTGTCCAGTAAAAGCATATGTAACAGGAGTACTTGAATTAGCCTTTTGGGAGGGGCGATGCTGTCTGTACAAAGATTTTCCCAGGGAGCTGACCTTGAATCAAGACCATAAGCATGACCAGAAGGTAAATAGGCAAAAGGCTGGGGAAGGGCATCTCAGGCAGAAGGTACAGCCATGTGAGGACCCGAGGCAGTTACAAGCTTGATGTGTTTGTGGAACGTGCTGGAATGCTGGGACTGGAACAGAGGGAGTGAGGAGGTAGGGGGTGGGAGGCAGGTGATGAGATTAGACCAGATCACATAGGGCTTTTTGTGGGTCATGGTAAGGACTTCAGATTTTATTTAAAGTGGGATGGGAGGCTTTTAACCTGGGAAGAGTTACAATTTAATTTGCATTTTTAAAGAGGGTCCCCTGGCTGCTGTGTTAGTAATGAATGAAAAGGGGGATGGGAGTGGAAGCAGAGAGACAAATCAGGAGGTTATGATGGTGACCTGGCTGAGAATAGTGGCTATGGAGACTTCAGTGAAAGCATTCAGCCCTCACGTTTTAGAGATGAGGAAACTGAGTCCCAGAGGAGGGGAATGATTTACCCACACTCACCCTGCCCCTGGTCCTAACAAGAGCGAGGTTAACAGAGGACCAAGCAGAGAAAGCTGAGTGCATTCTGGTAGGATGAATTCATGGATGCCTCGTGGCACATCTGGGTTCTGGCAGCCAAAGCAGATGCTTGGAGTGGGAAGGAAATGAAGTGTCTCTGGTATCCATTATTTGGGGGTGCTCTGTAGTTCCATTGCCTGGGGGTGCAGTGAAGCCAGCACCAACCCTTGGTCGCATATCCCAGCTCTGTTTAGTCTGGCCGTGGCCCAACCAGGAGCTAAGTACTTACTGGCCAGTTCCTTCCTGCCTCCATAGTATAATGAAGTGCTGAGCTGGGCAGAACTCCCAGTGCTCCTGGGTCCAGGAGCAAGCAAGCAGCAACCTCATGCAGGGCCACGTGAGGTCAGGGGGCGGGGCCTGCATGCCCGAGCTTGCGTGGAATTGGCTGCTTGTTGACACACCACTTCCGCAGATGGCCAATCACAAGAGCCACAACATCCTTGCTTTCCCCACCCCTCCTCTCACTTGTCCTTGTGAAAACCACAGAACTTCCCACCACAAAGTGAGCTGGGGAGAGAAGTCTCTTTCCTCTGCTACCTCACACCAGGCCTTGGGGAGAGGCGTCCTGCTCACAGTCCAAGGAGTATCAATGCTTTGCTTCCCAAAGCAAAATGTTTGCTTTGCGGGGAGAACTCCGTTGAAGACCTATTAGGGAGTTCAGTTCAGTTCAGTCGCTCAGTCCTGTCTGACTCTTTGCGATCCCATGGACTGCAGCACGCCAGACTTTCCTGTCCATCACCAACTCCTGGAGCTTAGGTAAACTCGTGTCCTTCGAGTTGGTGATGCCATTCAACCATCTCATCCTCTGTCATTTCCTTTTTCTCCCTCCTTCAATCTTTCCTAACATCAGGGTCTTTTCCAGTGAGTCAGTTCTTCACATCAGGTGGCCAAAGTATTGGAGTTTCAGCTTCAGCATCAGTTCTTCCAATGAATATTCAGGACTGATTTCCTGTAGGATGGACAGGGACTCTCAAGAGTCTTCTCCAACACCACAGTTCAAAAGCATCAGTTTTTCGGTGCTTTCTTTATAGTCCAATTCTCACATCCATACATGCTGCATCCATACATGCTACATACATGCTAAGTTGCTTCAGTCGTGTCCGATTCTGTGTGACCCCATAGACGGCAGCCCACCAGGCTCCCCCATCCCTGGGATTCTCCAGGCAACAACACTGGAGTGGGTTGCCATTTCCTTCTCCAGCGCAAGAAAGTGAAAAGTGAAAGTGAAGTTTCTCAGTCGTGTCCAACTCTTAGAGACCCCATAGACTGCAGCCTACCATGCTCCTCCATCCATGGGATTTTCCAGGCAAGAGTACTGGAGTGGGTTGCCATTCCCTTCTCCAGGGGATCTTCCTGAGCCATGGATCAAACGGGCATCTCCTGCAATGCATGCGGGTTCCTTACTCACTAAGCCATTGATTCAATATTAGTATAAATATTTATAGTTATTATAAAATATTGGCTATACTATACTATATATATTATATATATATATAATAGTTTGTACCTCTTAACCCCTACCCTTATCTTGCCCCCCGCCCTTTCCTCTCCCTACTGGTAACCACTAATTTGTTCTTTATATCTGTTGAGTCTGCTTCTGTTTAACCCTGGTTCTTTTATTAGGAGTCTTAATAGCTACTGTGCACCAGATACCAGGCCAAGCATTTTACATTCTTCATCTCATTAAATTCCCACAACAACTCCTGTGACATAGATACTATTATGTCTCACCTCCTCCAACTTTACAGATACAGAAAATGAAGCTCAGAGAGGCTAAGTGACTTACCCAAGAACACACAGCCAGCAAAGGACAGAGCCAGGATCTGAGTTCAGGTCTATCTGATCCCACATCCCATACTCATAACTGCTTCCTTAAGCAGTGACTTTACAGGCTCCACACCATCCAAACTGCCCTTGGAGCCCTGACAAGCTGGGAAGGCCCAAGAGACAAACGACCTTGCCTCCTCATTTTACATTTTGTGTGCCAGCCTGTTATGTTGGTAGATGGACACTTTTCTGCCGTGAGCTGAGGGGTCAAGAGAAGGCCTCTTTCAACTAGTTCCTGGCAAGAGTGCAATGGTGGGGGGTCCTGGGGGCCCAGGGAGAAGTAGGAGGGCACTGCCAGCTGGGAAAGCTGGCAGGAGGAATGCCCCATGAGGGCATCATCCAATTTATAGCTTCAGATCCCTTCCCTGGGATCTGGGGTATCTGACAAATACTGGACAAGTTCTCAGGTCTATACCTTAATGATATTAATGAGGGCAGGGGAGCTTAGTGAAAATTTAATAGACAAGTATAAAAAGTTTCACAGACTCTGTCTGCAGAAGTTCTTTTGAAGGTCTGCACAAAGCCACAAGGGCTGCTTGGAACTCTTTGTCCAAGGAAATTATTAACCTTCCTCATTTTTGGAGAACGATGCAATCTGTTTATTAAATGCCCAAATTAAAGGGAGAGGATACAGTGCAGTTGGGGGTTTTCCATCATAATTCATTGGAGGCTCTCAGTCAGGGAAATTTGAGCCTGGGGCTGACTGAGCTTCCTGACCACTTCCAGCTCCCAGGCTCCCTCCAACCCTGTTCCTTTAATAAGTTCAGGTTGCTGAGAGTTCAACTCTCATTAACCCTTTGAAGTCTGGGTAGATAAATTACAATTAAAGTCCACGAACCACTTAATGTACATCAAAGATTGGCCAAGGAAGCAATTGTTCCAGCATGGATGCTTCTGTTGTATGGATCAAATGAGATAATGTATGTGTGTGTGTGTGTGTGTGTGTGTGTGTGTGTGAAAGCACTTTGTGATCCTTGAAGCACAGTAAGTTACTTTTGTTATTATTTTTCTGAATAGGATGGTTTATTTATTTACAAGATGGATGCCTGTCCTCATTAGATGGCTTTGAACAAACCAAATTGGTACTCATTGAGGCTAGAAAAGTACCAAACTTTCCTTGAACTTCCTCCTTTATTCCTCAAGCTGATTGAGACTTAAGAACCTTCTGAGAGGTCTGGAGCCTTGTGCACGTGGAACCAGTGTAAAATTTGCTGATTGTTTTTCCTTCAAAAATAATGTGAAAGGCAGAAGGTGCAGGAACATTGCCAGCAATGCAGGGCGTGGGTTTCTGCATTGCTCCACCCAGAAGGAGAATTCTCAAAGGGTAGGATTATGTGCTGAGCGGTTGAGCAGCCTTCGTATGTGCTGGGGTGGATCAGTCACAAAGACAGGTGAGCTAGGAAACAGAGCTCATGCCCTGAGAAAATCCTCCTCCAAAAATTCCTGAGGTGACTCTCATACATTGCTGGTGGAAAAGAAAATGGATACAACCCTTCAGGGGAGAATTTGACAATATCTCACAAAATCATATATGCATTTACTTTTTGACTTAACAATCACATTTCCAGGAACCTACCCAGGTGGCTCAGTGGTAAAGAAACTGCCTGCGATGCAGGAGATGTGGGAGATGTCCGTTCAATCCCTTGGTCAGAAAGATCCTCTGAAGGAGGAAATGGCAACCCAGTCCAGTATTCTTGCCTGGAGAATTCCATGGATGGAGGAGCCTGGTGGGCTACAGTCCATGGGGTCACAAACAGTCATACATGACTGAGCACGCACACACACACACACACACGTACCCTGACAATACACCTCAAACAACATGAAAATGTATATGCACGAGGTTGTTCATTACAGCTTTGTTTACATATATGCAAAATGTTTGAAATTACCTAAGTATCCTTACAGAGGAGAGTGGTTGTACAGACCTTGGTACAACCACAGAATGGAGTCCCATGCTGCTATAAAATAGGAGGAGGGTGCTCTTTATGAACTGATAGGGAGTGATTTCTAGGATATGTTGGTACATGAAAAAGGTCAAAAGCAAACAAAAGAGTGTCTGTAGTATGCTTCCTTTGGTGTAAAAAGAAGAGGAAGTAAGTAAATATAGATGCATCTGCTCATTTGTACAGAAACACAAGAAGTAGAAGCTGGAAACTCATAGAATTGGTTACCTACAGAGAGGGTGGGAGCAGCACATTGTAGATGCTTCACAGGCATTTCCTGATAATGACCATTGGGTGCTATAGAGGACACTGTGGAAGGAATGGTAGATACAGTTGGGAATAACAGGAAGGGTTTCTATTGTCGTCTTGAAACATGAGTCTGTGGTCAACTTGTTGGGTGGCCATTTTGAGAGATTGTATCAGGCAGAGGGAAGAATTGTGAGCAAAGATCCAGAAAGGGGAGAGAACGTGGCATGGAAAGGGGCTGGGACTTTGGATGGGAAGGGGGACTATTGTGAGAAAGGCTGGATAGGGCAGGTGGGAATCAGGATGTGGACTTTCTTTTATGCAACGGTAGTGAGTTTGAATTTTATTTTTAGGAACATGAGAAGCTGTTGGAATATTTTGAGCAGAGGAGTGATATGGTCAGTTTATGCTACATTGACCCCTGTGGCTATAATGTGGGGTGTGGACTGAAAAGGGAAAGAGTAGAAGCAGGGAGGCCACTTTGAGGCGAGAGAGGATAGTGACTTGGAGCAGAAAGATAGTATTGGGTTGGCCAAAAGGTTCATTCAGATTTTTCCGTAAAATGTAGTGGAAAAACACAAATGAATTTTTTTGGCCAGCCCAATAGTAGAAATGGAAACAAGTGGTCATGTTCAGGATATGTTTGAAGGTGCAGCTGGTGAGACAAACTGATGGATTGGGTGTAGGGGAGGACGAAAGAGGAAGAGGGGTCTGGGATAACTCCCAGCTATCTGGCTTCAGTGATTTGGTGTCTAATGGAGCCATTCAGCAAGATGGGGAACACAGTAGAAAGAGTAGAATTTGTGGGGAAAGGTCAAGTCACCTCAGATGTGTCAAGTGTGAGGTGTCAGCAGGTTGGATCTGTTGGATGTATGGGTCTGGGCGTGCATATACATTGGATGAGAAATCTGGGCGGGGACCATAGATGTGGGACCATGTAGATGGAGGTTGAAAGATGAGGCCAGAATGGGAGAGTGTAGGTATCACTGTGAGAAGAGATCCAAGGGCAGAGTCCTGGGGAACACTAATAGGAAAGAGGGGCAGAAGATGAAGACCTCATGAAGGTGGCTAAAATGAAATCGTAGTAGAAATAGCATGAGGACCAGGAGAAAATAGGGTCCGGAGGCCCAGGGGGAGGGAGTTGCAAAAGGAGCATGCTCAGCAGTGCTTAGGGCTGCATGGGAGGCCCCAAGACAAAAGCTGCACAGATGAGGATGGGAGGCAGCTAAAGGCAAACTACAAGGACTGCTCAGTGAGCAGAAGGGCTCAGTGATGGGGTTCTTTTTCAAGGACCTTTGACTGTGAAGGGAAAGAGTGAGGTGGGATGGCAGCTGGAGGAGGGGACAGTGAAGGGTTGGAGGAGAGCCATTACTATAAGGAAGAAACAAGGAAGCTCATTTTTAACCCCCGAGTCAGTAGACACACAAGACTGAAAACCCAGAAAAGGAAGGAATTCACCGGTGGAGGAAAGTCAAAGTGTTAGTCACTCAGTCATATCCGACTCTGCGACTCCAGGGACTGTAGCCCACCAGGCTCCCCTGTCCATGGGCTTCTCCAGGCAAGAATACTGGAGTGGGTTACCATATCCCTCTCTACTGGAGGAAGGTGGGGGCCTAATGACATGGAGAGCCCAGAGACTGGGGCTAGGGTTGAGTAGGAAAAAGTGTATATCTATCTAAAGGGTCACTGCCCATGGAATCATTTTCAATATGAAGGAAACAGCAAAGATCAAATTATCCACGTGTGAATTGGGGCTGTCTGCAAAGTCAGAGAGTGAGGGTGTAGTCATGTGTCAGTTCAAATAGGACCCCGGGCCATGTTCAGAAGCATCAGGAAAGGACAGTGTTGACAGAGGCACTAGTCGCCCGCAGGGAACTGCAGACAATGCACACTTCAGGTACCTTTGTACAGACTCAAACATAGCTTCACACACGCTTGGGAGCTCTGGATATTAATCAAGGTAAAAAGTCTTCCCTAAAACAAATTATGAGAAATGTCTGTTTAGTTCTTTGGCCCATTTTTTGAAATGGGGAATACGTGTAACTCTATGGCTGATTCATATCAATGTATAACAAAACCCACTGAAAAATAAAAAAAAATTTAAAAAAAGAACAAATTATGAGACTTTACGATGAATAAATAGGACCTAATGAATGGGTTTACCAAATGTTCTTCCCTGTTCTGGACTTTGGGCAAGAGTTGGAGGGCTGAGAACGGGACAGAGAGCCAGGCCCCAGGCTCCTTTTTTGGCTTTGGCCTCAGGGGCCGCCCCTAACCCTAATGGTTCAGTAGACCTTGGATAGAAGTGAGGCCTGGGTGTGGTGCTGATCTTCTGGGAAGCGGAGAGTTTGTTCTCTCCGAAGGACTGAGGGCTAAAACATTCTGTCCTTTTGCAGACAGTGGAGCTGGTAAGCTATTTCAGAAGTGTTCATGCAAATCATTGTCTAACTAAAAAAAAAAAAAAAAAAAAACACCAATATGCTGACCCTTGCTATCTGGCATGATATATATCAGACAGAGAAACACAACATTTGGTTTTGACCCAGGCTCTGCTACCAGCTTGCTGTGTGACTTTAAGCAAGTACCTTCTGCTCTCTGAGCCCCAGCCATTGCATTTGCCAAATCAGTAGAGTAGACAGATGATCTTCTAAGGGAACTGTTGCATCAACATTCTGGTTTTTTTTCTTTAATTAATAGACTATTTTTAGAGCAGCTTTAGATTCACAGTACAACTAAGTGCAAAGTATAGTTTCTGAATACTCCTTATCCCCCCAAATGCACAGCCTCCCCCACTAGGCTCGCCCCCCACCAGAGGGGTACATTTGTTACAATCAATAAACCTACATTGACATGCCATTATCACTCAAAAGTCCTTATTCATGTTGCACATGTTATGGGGTTTTGACAAATGTATCTGCCATCATAGAATAGTTTCATTGCCCCTAAAAATCCTCTATGCTCTGAGAATTTGTCCCTCTCTCCCTCCCCTCAACCCCTAGCAACCACTGACTTTTTCCCTGTCTCCATAGTTTTGCCTTTCTCAGAATATCATATAATTGATATCATGCAGTTTGTAATTTTTTTCAGATTGGCTTCTTTCACTTAGTAATAAGCATCTGAGATCCTTCCATGTCTTTCCATGGCTTGATAGCTCACTTGCTTTTAGTGCTGAATAATATCCCATTGTCTAGATGTACCCCAGTTTATTTATCCATTCACCTACTGAAGGACCATCTTGGTCGCTTCCAAGTTTTGAGAATTATGAGTAAAGCTGCTATAAACATCCACATGCAGGTTTTTGTGTGGACATAAGTTTTAAACTCATTTGGGTAAGTAACAAGGAGCATGACTGATGGATTTATGAAAGTGTATGTTTAGTTTTTTAAGAAACTACCAAACTGTCTTTCAAAGTGGCTGTCCCATTTTGCATTCCTACCAGCAAGGAATAAGATTTCCTATTTGCTCTACATCCTCATCCAAGCATTTGATATTTTTAGTGTTTTGGCTTTTGGCCATTCTGATAGGTATGTAGTGGTATCTCATTGCTGTCTTGAATTGCCTTTCCCTGATGGTATATGATGTTGAACATCTTTTCATATGCTTACTTGCATCTGTATAGTGTCTGTTCAGGTGAGATGTCTCTTCATGTCTTTTGTTCACTTTTATTTTTTTATTTTAAAAAAATTTTTGCCTGCACCTTGAGGCTTTCAAGATCCCAGTTCCCCGACCAGGGGTCAAACTGGGGCACTCAGCAGCAAAAGCGTGGAGTCCTAAGCACTGGGCCGCCAGGGAATTCTGTCTTTTGTCCATTTTAAAATCAGGCCATTCATTTTCTTTTTATTAAGTTTTAAGAGTTCTTTGTCTATTTTGGATAGTAGTCCTTTAACAGATGTGTCTTTTGCAAATATTTTCTCCTAGTCTGTGGCTTGCCTTTTCATTCTCTTGACAGTGTCTTTTACAAAGCAGAAGTTTTTGTTTTAATAACGTCCAGCATAGCAATTATTTCTTTCATGAATTGTATCTAAAAAGTCATTGCTAAACCCATGGTCATCTAAATTTTCTCCTGTGTTAGCTTCTAGAACTCAATGTTGTCATAGTTTTGCATTTTACATTTACACATAAAGTCAGAGGAGTGACCACTATCTAACGTGAAGACTTACTATGAAGCCACAGTGATAAAGATCTGTGTCTAGATTCATTTTCTTTTGTATGTGGATGTCCAGGTGTTCGAGTATCATTTGTTGAAGAGACCACCTTTGCTCTACTGTATTGCCTTTGCTCCCTTGTCAAAGATCAGTTGAGTATATTTATTTGGGTCTATTTATAGGGCTCTCTTTTGTGTTCCACTGATCTCTTTGTGTATTCTTTCATTGATACCATACTGCCTTGATTGCTTTAGCTTTATAGTAAGTCTTAAAATCAGATAGTGTCAGTCCTCTGACTTTCTTCTCCTTCAGTCTTGAATTTGCCGAGAGTTTGCAATATACATTTACAACTCATCCAAGTCAACTTTCAAGCGCACATGCCTTATAGTAACAAAATATTCCAATCCTGTCTCTTGTCCCTTGCACTACTACTGTCATTCATTTCACTTATACACAAACATACATAATCAAATGGTTATTGTTGTTTAGTCACCCAGTCATGTCTGACTCTTTGCAACCCCATGAACTGTAACCCACCAGGCTCCTCTGTCCATGGAATTCTCCAGACAAAAATACTGAATTGGGTTGCCATTTCCTTCTCCAAGGGATCTTCCCAACCTAGGGATCAAACTGCACCTCCTGCATTACAGGCAGATTCTTTACCACTGAGCAACCTGGGAAGCCCCATACATAATCAAATACATTATTGCTATTACTATTTTGAAAATAACTGTTATTGTAAGATCAATTAAGAATAAGAAAAAAGTTTTTATTTTACCTTAACTTATTCATTCTCTGATGTTCTTCCTTTCTTCATATAGATCTGAGTTTTTGACCTGTATTATTTTCCTTGTCACTAAAGAACTTCTTTTAATATTTCTTACAACACATGTCTACTGGCAACAAATTTCCTCAATTTTCATTCATCTGAGAGAGTCTTTACTTCTCCTTCAATTTTTTAAAAAGATTTTTTTTGATGTGGACCGTTTTAAAAAGTCTTTTTTTAACTCATTACAACTTTGCTTCTGTTCTGTGTTTTGGTTTTTTGGCCAGAAGCCATATGGGTTCTTAGCTCCCTGACTAGGGATCGAACCTGCACCACCACCACACACACACACACACACACACACACACACACACACACACACACACACACACACAGAGGCAGGTGAAGTCTTAACCATTGGACCACCAGGGAAGTCCTTATTTCTCATTCACTTTTTTAAAAAGTAATTTTATTTATTTATTTATTTTGGCTGTGCTGGGTCTTCGTTGGTGCTCAGGGTTTTTTCTTGTTTCAGCAAGTGGTGGCCACTCTCTAGTTGCAGTGTGTGGGCTTCTGACTTGGGTGGCTTCTCTCGTTTTGGAGCATGGGCTCTAGGGTGCACGGGCTTCAGTAGTTGTGTCACATGGGCTCAGTAGTTGCAGCTCCCAGGCTTTAGAGCACAGGCTTAATAGTTGTGGTACACAGGTTTAGTTGCTCCACGACATGTGGGATCTTCCTGGATCAGGGATCAAACTCTTGTCTCCTGCATTGACAGGAAGATTCTTTACCACTGAGCCACCAGGGAAGCCCTCTCCTTCACTTTTGAAGGATAATTTTACAAACTACAGAATTCTCTGTTGGTATCTCTTTTTTTTTCCTCTCTCAATACTTTAAATATTTCACTCCATTCTTTTCTTATGTGCATCTTTTCTGAGGAGAAGGCAAATGTAATCTTTATCTCTGCTCCCCTATGGGTAAGGTGTTTTTCTCCCTCTGGCTTTATTTCAAGGTTTTTTTTTTTCTTTATTTTGGATTTTTCTCATTTGAATACTATATGCCCTTATGTGGTTTCTTTAACATTGTTCACTTGGTGTTCTCTGAGCTTCCTGGGTCTGTAGTTTGGTGTCTGACATTAATTTGGAAAAGACCCTGATGCTGGGAAAGATTGAGGGTAGGAGGAGAAGAGGGCAGCAGAGGATGAGATGGTTAGATGGCATCACCAACTCAATGGACATGAATTTGAGCAAACTCTGGGAGATAGTGAAGGACAGAGAGGCCTGGCATGCTGCAGTCCATGGGGTCACAAAGAGTCAGACACAACTTAGCGACTCAATAACAACAACAATTTGGGAGAAATTCTCAATCACTATTGCTTCAAACATGTCTTTTCTCTTTGTTTTCCTTGTGGTATTACTTCATATATATCGCACTTTCTGTATTTGTCCCACAGTTCTTGGATTTTGCTGTGGTTTTTTTTTTTTTTTCCCACTTTTTTCATCTCTTTGCTTTTCAGTTTTGGAGGTTTCTATTGTCATAGCCTTAACCTCAGAGATTCTTTCCTCAGTTGTATCCAGTCTACTAATGAACCCATCAAAGGCATTCTTCATTTGTGTTACAGTGTGTTCAATCTCTAATATTTCTTTTTGATTCTTTCTTAGACTTTCATCCCTCTGCTTGCATCATACATCTATTCTTGCATGTTGTCTACTTTATCCATTAAAGCCCTTAGCCATATTCTTCATAGTTTTAAAAAATTCTTGGTTTGATAATTTCTACATTCCTGCCATATTTGTGTCTGGTTCTGATGCTTGTTCAGTCTCTTCAGTTGTGTTTTTTGCCTTTTAATAGGCTTTGTATTTTTTTTTCATTGTTGTTGAAAGGGGGGCATGATGCACTGGGCGAAAGGAACCAGGGTAATAGTGAAATGGTGGTAAATTGTCGGGGAGGGGAAGAATTCCACAGGTCTATGGTTAAGTCTCAGTCCTTCATGATGTTGTGCCCCTCAACTCTGAACACCACCAGTGCATCTCAGTTTTTCCTCCAGCTTCGATGGGACAGGATGGTTAGAATTAGCTGAAATTGACTACTTCCTTCTCTTGGGTCAGTTAGGCTCTGATAAAACCCCAGAAGGTTAGGCATTGGTTAATTGGCTTCTCCGGAAGGCAGATCATTTGAAGAAATGCAGAATGATCTGGTGTATTTCAAAATGATTGCTTTTTGCCTCCGCTCTGCCTGAAGCATAGGAAGTTTTTTGTTTTCCAATATTAACTCTAAGGACCTGGTTGAGCTCCTGAATATAAAGTTAACAAGAGTATCATGGCCTCCCTGTGGACTGGGTCCCCTGGAATTTTAAACTCACAGTTTGTCCACACTGAGTCACCAGCAATTCCTTAATTACGTTCAGATTTTCCTACTCCAGTACTGGTTTCCGTGGAGGTCTCTGCTCTAAGTTGTGAGTCTGTATTTCCTCTGTCTCTTCAATTTGGAAGGCAACAGTTTACTCAGTGACCTCACTTCTCTCTTATGCATCTAAGCTTTTTATTTGTTGTTCAAGGGAGTGTTGACCTCTAAACTCCTTACATGGTTTTTTTTTGTGTGTGTGTTATTTAGTCACCAAGTTGTGTCCAACTTTGCAACCCCATGGACTGTAGCCCACCAGGTTCCTCTGTCCATGGGATTTCCCAGGCAAGAATACTAGAGTGGGTCACCATTTCCTTTTTCAGGGGATCTTCCCAACCTAGGGATCAAACCCACTTTCCCTGTATTACTGGCGAATTCTTTACCACTGAGCCACCAGGGCTTCCTTACATACTAGACTAGAAACTGTAAGTTTTTATGGTTTTCTATGTGTTTATTTATAGAGACACGGGAGACGTGGATTCGATCCCTGAGTTGGGAAGATCCCCTGGAGGAGGAAATGGCAACCTACTCCAGTGTTCTTGCCTGGAAAATCCCATGGACAGAGAAGCCTGGTGGGCTACAGTCTCTGGGGTAACAAAGAGTTGGACATGACTGAGCACGCACATGCTCCCTGATTATACTATAAACTCTGTAAGGACAAGGAACCCTGTCTGTCCTATTTATCTTGTATCTTCAGTGTCTAGCACTGTGCCTGGCACATAGTAGGTATTTGACACTAAATATATTCAATGAAAAAATGAGAGACAGAGAGTCAGAAAACATGGACAATATACTCTCGGGCAAGGCTCTTCCTGTCTTGTAGCCTCAGTTCCTCACTACCTGATGTTGCTGTTGTTTGTTTGCTTCTTTGTTTTGGCTGTGCAGCATGCGGGATCTTCCTTGACCAGAGATTGAACCCATGTCCCCTGTATTGGGAGTGTGGAGTCTTAACCACTGGACCACCAGAGAAGTCCTTGTTTGTTTCTTGTCTGTCTCCCTCTGCTAGAATGTAGGCTCCAAGAGATCAGGAACCTCATCTGTCAGAGAGCTCAGAACACAATAGGTTGTCTATTAATATTTATTGAATGAAGCAATGGATGACTGACTGACTGAATCTACTAAAGGAGGGGGTTAGCCTTGGTAATTTGATGGCAGAAATTTCTGGGAGCTTTCCCTTTCCCATACCCTAACGGGCATGCCTGTCTGAACTAGTTTTATGTACTTCTAAGAGAGCTTCATGCCTCCCTAGGACAGGAATGGAAATAGGTTGCTTGAGTTAAGATGATCAGAAGTGTATGGAAATACAACTTGCTGAAATTTGGAGCTCAGTGGCTTCCCTTCGTGTCACCCAGGAGAACACAGGCTGCACTCCAATGTGTGTCTGACAACAATTTGAAGCTTGATATTGAGCCCTGCTAAACCACACAGACTCAGATAATGTCACCCAATTCCTTGGTTTTGCAAGGAAGAGGGTGTGCAACTGGGAGAAGAAAAGGCAGTTATTTACCAGTTTCTTCCTCAGGGCAAAAAACAGAATGTTCAGCATTCGTGGGAGGAGCAGGAGTTATGTTTTCCCTGAGGAATTTTGCTTGCTGGATGTGCAAGGTCAGGTGACAGACTTCCATAGCTTGGCCAGAGGCAGGAGCAATATTTTCTTGAAGTCCTAGTTTCCTCAGCATTCCCCAACCATTCCCTGGTAGCCCATTTTATGGGCTTGATAGGGAGAATCTTAAGTCATTAACCTGTGGGACCTTCCAAGGAAACTCTTGTAGAAGAATTCAGTTGGGAGCCCGGAGTACCAAAGTTCTAAAGAGTTCCTTGCTTTTTGCTAAAAACGAAACAAACCCATTCTTTGACCCTCTGCAAGGCAGAAGCTGCTAAGATGACATGGATGCCTTTGGAGTGAGAAGGAGAAGGGAATTGAGGAGCAAGTCGGTCCTTCAGGGATACTGAATCATCTGTTATTCTTCACAAGATCAGCAACTGCTCTTCAGCAAATTTGAAGACTGTTGAAACAGATCCTGTATTCCTAGGTTTGGGGAACTAGGTGTGAATGGGTAATTTTTACCCACAAAAATCTTTTAGCTCTGCAAAAAGCTACGTTCCCATAGAAAATAATCTCCTCAAAAGAATGTCTTCTCCATGCAGCCTGTATTCCCTGCCCCTACACAGCATGCGGAATCTTAGTTCTGCAACCAGGAACAGAACCCTTGTCCCCTGCAGTGGAAGTTTGGAATCCTAACCACTGGACCACCAGGGAATTTTGTGTCTTAACTGTGAGGTTTTGGAGGGTAGAAGACAGTGACGATTGGTGGAATGAGGATGGACTGGGTGACTTGCAAGACCCCTTACAGTCCCAAGATTTGAAGATTGTGTGCTGATGTTCCCTTTATATTCACCTAAAACTAAGAGGATCTTCTCTGGAATTCTGACTTTGACTATTGGTGTCCCAGATTTTGACCTATTGAAAGTGAAAGTTGCTCAGTCTTGTCAGACTCTTTGCAACCCCATGGATATACAACCCGTGGAATTCTCCAGGCCAGAATATTGGAGTGGGTAGCCGTTCTCTTCTCCAAGGGATCTTCCCAACCCAGGGATCAAACCCAGGTCTCCCACATTGCAGGCAGATTCTTTACCGGCTGAGCCACAGGGAAGTCCAAGAATACTGGAGTGGGCAGCCTATTCCTTCTCCAGCAGATCTTCCTGACTCAGGAATTGAACTGGGGTCTCCTCATTGCAGGTGGATTCTTTACCAGCTGAGCTACAAGGGAAGCCCCAGATTTTGACCTGGGGCCACGTATTTCACATATTACTATCCCGTTTGCCTCCACAGAGGCATTTAAGAGGATATAGTTTCTGGAATCTCTCTGACGAGAGGCCTCTTGGGTCAGCGTCTAAGGCCCGAAAATTCTCGGCTGGAAAATTCTGTGAAAACAGTTTTTCAGCAGCAGAGATGCTACACCGCCAAGGGTTGCTCTGCTTACTTGGTTCCCAGGGCACAGATAGATCTTAGCTGCCAGCCAGCTTTGGCCCACTGGAGTAGGCACATCCTCTTATGCACAAGTCAGTGGCCACAGGCCCATTTATGATACAGTTTGCTATGCTTTCTTTCTCTTTTCTACTTCTCCCTCCTCATCTTTCAATATATCCAAACACCTGAAGAAGAAACTTCTGGTTGTTTACTCCAACATCTGTTCTCTTCCTGATTACCATGGGAAGAGGTAACCAGGCAGGGGGCAAAATAGGAGTAAGGGATTAAGACATTCAAGCGACTGTGTATAAAATAGAGAAGCAACAAGTTTAGATTGTACAGCAGAGAAAAATATAACCATTACTTTCTTTTATTTATTTTATTTTTTTGCTGCACCCTGTACCATGCAGAACTTCCCTGACCCGGGATGGAACCTGTGTCCCCTGCATTGGAAGACCAGAGTTTAACCACTGGACATCGCGGAAGTCCCAATCATTATTTTATTTTTTTAAACATATCTTTAAAAAATATTTATTTATTTTTGGCTGTGATGGGTCATCGTTGCTGTGCCAGAGCTTTCTCTAGTCTCAGCAAGTGGAGGCTCCTCTCTAGTTGCAGCGTGCCAGTTTATTGTTGTGGTGGCTTCTCTTGTTTTGGAGCACAGGCTCTAGGTACTCGGGCTTCAGCAGTTGCACCACGTGGGCTCAGTAGTTGTGGCACACGAGCTGAGTTGCCCCGAGGCATGTGGGATCTTCCCAGACCAGGGATCAAACTGGTGTCCCCTACATTGCAAGGCAAATTCTCTGGACCACCAGGGAAGCCTCTCAATCATTATTTTATAACTTTAAATGGAGTATAATTTATAAAAACATTGAATCACCTTGGTTTATACCTGAATCTAATATAATACTGCTACCCAACTATATTTCAATTAAAAAAACTCCACAAAAAAGAAAAAGTGTGTGCAAATCACACACCACCAAATTAAACACTGTTCAAAAACTAAATCACAAACAAAATTTTTAAATACTTTGAGATGAATTTTTAAAAAAGCCACTAGGTACCAAACTTATACTGCTTAAGTGGTGCTAAGAAGAAAATGTATAGCTGTAAACATGACATCCAGTCCCATCACTTCCTGGGAAATATATGGGGAAACAGTGGCTGATTTTATTTTGGGGGGCTCCAAAATCACTGCAGATGGTGACTGCAACCATGAAATTAAAAGACGCTTACTCCTTGGAAGGAAAGTTATGACTAACCTAGACAGCATATTAAAAAGCAGAGACATTGCTTTGCCAACAAAGTCCATCTAGTCAAGGCTATGGTTTTTCCAGTAGTCCTGTATGGATGTGAGAGTTGGACTATAAAGAAAGCTGAGCACCAAAGAATTGATGCTTTTGAACTGTGGTGTTGGAGAAGACTCTTGAGAGTCCCTTGGACTGCAAGGAGATCCAACCAGTCCATCCTAAAAGAGATCAGTCCTGGGTGTTCATTGGAAGGACTGATGTTGAAGCTGAAACTCCAATACTTTGGCCACCTCATGCAAAGAGCCAATTCATTTGAAAAGGCCCTGATGCTGGGAAAGATTGAGGGCAGGAGGAGAAGGGGATGACAGAGGATGAGATGGTTGGATGGCATCACCAACTCAATGGACATGAGTTTGGGTAGACTCTGGGAGTTGGTGATGAACAGGGAGGCCTGGAGAGCTGCAGTCCATGGGGTTGCAGAGAGTCGGACACGACTGAGCGGCTAAACTGAAACTGAACTGAAACATCTATATTTCAAATAAAGATTTTAAGTCAATCACCTCATCTTTCATCTTAAGAGCTACAAAAACAATCAGTAAGTAAGCAGAAGAAAGTATAAAGGCAAATATGGAAATAAAATAGTACAGAAAAATAGAAAAAAGTCAACGAAACCAAAGCTGGTTCTAGGAAAAGATCAAGGTCACATGAGTGAGTGTGATTGAAAGGAAATGAGCTCAGTCTAAGTCAGCTGAACCCTACAGACTCATGAGCCAAATAAATATTTATTGTTTTCTGTTTCTGATTCTGATGGTTGTTTGCTATGCAGTGTTATCATAGCAGTAGATAACTGAGGCAGTTTAAAATAAAAGGTCTCACAAAAACAGAAACTTAAATTTCTTTGGGGGTGGCCATGCACATAGTTTAAAAGAAGCCTCCCTTAGGAGGAGTAGCCAGACTAAGATCTGGCCAATGAGATAGAAGCAGAAGTATACTGTATTTCTGGGAAGCTTCCTCAAAAGGAAGCAGTGATTTTTTGCAATGGCTGGAGCTTGAGCAGCCATTGTCAACAATGAAGCAACATGCTCTATATCTAGTGGAGCAGCAACTTGGAAGAAATTTGGGTCTCTGGTGATGTTATAGAGTCACTCTATCAACCTTGGACTGCCTACCTTCAGACTTTTCTTATGGGAGAGAAATGAGCATCTATTCAAGCAACTATCATTATTTTTTCCATTATTGCAACCAGAGCTAATCCTAACTAATACTATACCCTCTCCCTAACATGAGACTGGAGTTTGACAAGTAGCTCTAGGTAATGGGGTGAAGTTTTATAGGTGAAAATGTGGATGTGGAGAAAAATGAGCATTTAGACTAACTTAAGGGATAACAGAGGGAATTTCCCTAGGAAAGAGGTATGGGGATACAACTAGGCTGTATGCAATTTCCCTTCACAGCAAATCACGTGAGAACCCACATCATACTCTCAGATTTGTCACAATATCTTCAGTGCCTCAGCTGGTGCCTGACACATAGGACAGGCTCAAGTAAAAATTGTTGAAAGAATAAAGAGCTTGTTGTTTTCATAACTGACATAATCAACAGCTCAGTTTACTTGTGTGATTTGAGAAACTTCGGGAAAGTTCCCTCCTTGTCCCCATCCAAAATTTCTTACCTAACTTACTATTACCTGCTACAACATCTGAAACTCTCATAATTTTTATTTATTTATTTTTGGCTGCACCGGGTCTTCATTGCTATGTGTGAGCTTTCTCTAGTTGCAATGCATGGGCATTGTGGTGGATTTTCCCGTTGCAGAGAACAGGCTTGTGGACTCAGTAATTGCAGCTCACTGGCTTAGTTGCCCCGAGGCATATGGGATCTAGTTCCCCTATCAAGGATCAAACCCATGTCCCCTGCACTGGGAGCATGGAGTCTTAACCACTGGACCACTAGGGAAGTCCTCTCTCTCTCTGTCTCTCTGTCTCTCTCTCTCTCTCTCTCTATATATATATATATAGTCATATATATATATATATATATATATATATATATATATATATTGACCAACATGTGTCAGGTCATGGGTTCAACTTCACAGGAGGTAGTGGTGAGCAAAACAGGTGTGGGTCCTTCCATCAGGGAGTTTTAGTGCAGTGAGGCAGAAACAGCAAAAAAAATATGTGAACTAAGGATGTCCCTAGTTGTCCAGTGGTTAAGACTCCACGCTCTCAATGCAGGGGGCACAGGTTTGGCCCCTAATTGGGGAACTAAGATCCCGCTTGCCAAGTGGCGCAACCAAAAAAACATATATGTATGTGAACTACTCATTACCATTCGGAATAAGAGCAAGGAAAGAAATAATAACGGGGGAAACTCCTGTGGACAAGGTTAGGGGTGAAACCTGTCAGGAAGGGAGACAGCCAAAGGACAAGAACAAACAGCTATGGGCTTCCCTGGTGGCTCAGAGGTAAAGAATCCACATGCCAATGCAGGGTACGTGGGTTTGATCCCCAGTCCTGGAAGATTCCACATGCTATGGAGCAACTAAGTTCGTGTGCCACAACTCCTGAGCCTGTGCTCTAGAACCCAGGAGCCACAACTGCCAAGCT
This sequence comes from Muntiacus reevesi, assembly GCF_963930625.1. Taxonomy (NCBI): domain Eukaryota; kingdom Metazoa; phylum Chordata; class Mammalia; order Artiodactyla; family Cervidae; genus Muntiacus; species Muntiacus reevesi. The sequence goes on along the minus strand of NC_089271.1, from coordinate 142,636,682 downwards.
CACATGCCCTAGATCCTGTGCTCTGCAGCAAGAGAAGCCACTGCAATGAGAACCCCACAAACTGTAATGGAGAATAGCCCCAGCTCACTGCAACTAAAGGCCTGTGTAGCAACAATGAAGACCTAGCACAGCCAACAATTAAATTAGTTAATTTTTTTTAAAGGAAAAATAGCCATGAAGAGAATTGGATGGCAGAGCTAGTGGGAGCATCTGGACTGAGGGAACTACATGCACAAATGCTCTGAGGTGTGTTCCAGGAATGGAAGGGGGTTGGAGCTTGGTAAGAGCGGGGGAGTGACACACATAAAGGCTGGAGAGGTCAGCACAGGTGAGATCACGTGGGCACTTGTAGACCATGAGAAGGAGTTTGGACTTTATTCTAAACACAATGATAAGCCTTTGATAAGCTTAAAGTAAAGGAACACCAAGATCTAGTTTTGCATTAAGAAAGTCACTTTGGCTGCTGTGGGGAATTGGACAAAGGCCAGCATGCAAGCAGCGAGACCGATGTGTGAGATGGCCCCCATGTGAGAGATGAGGATGGCTTAGACCAGGGAGCGGTGATGGGGCTGGAAAGAAGTGGAGGGATTCAGGGGTGTTTTGGAGGCAGAGTGGCCCACTCTGAGTGATGAATTAGATGTGGGAGCTGAGGGGGTGGGGAGGGATCAAGTGTCTGGTTGAGCAACTGTGTAGGTGGTGCTACCTTATGCTGAGGTCAGATACTCTGGGGGAGGTGGGAATCAAGACTTTGATTTTGATCACATAGATGTTGATGTACTTGTAAAACATACTATATGGGGCTGTCAAGGAGAAAGTAGAATATTTCAGTTTGGAGCTCAAGGGAATGCTTAAGATTGGTAATGTAAATTTGAGAGTCACTAGCGTGGGGTTGTTACTTAGGACCTTTGGAATAGATGGAATCAACCAGAGAGAGAGAATAGGGTAGAGCCAAGCCTAAAGGCACTCCAACATTTAAAGAAAGACAAGTCTGCAAAGGAGGCTGAGAAGGGGGCCTTAAGGTTATTTGTATACTGCTCGTCATCTCCAGCAGAGTGGTTTAGAGTTTTGATGAGGCTGATAAATAGCATCTCTTTTCTTCCACCTAAAATCAGAATCAATCAAAAGAGACACGCTTATGAGTCAGACAGGAGATAAGAATATCACCTCTATTAATCATAAAGCTGCCTGGAGAAAGTAGAGTTGCCTGTGAATAGGCTGCTAATATGAGCAGACTGTCTCAGTCACCCTGTCCACACAAAAACAGGAAACCAGCCCCAGGATCACAGTGTCCAGGTCTGCTCTTGCCCGGCTCTAGCTGAGGGCCTGGCACCCAGCAGGTGCCCGTGTGCGTGGCATGAATGGATGTCAGAATTGAAACCAACCTCATAGATCATCTGGGAATTCCCTGGGAAGCTGACCAATGCCAGTGCCCATGTTACAATCCATGTTATAATCTAGTTTTATCAACATTTCTGGGGACAGAGTTCAAGGCATCAGTATTCCATTCAAGGCTTGCCGGGTGATTCCACTGTGAAGCCAAAGTTAAAAACTATTGCTCTTGGGAATTCCCTGGTGGTCCAGTGGTTAAGACTGTGCTTCCACTGCAGGGGGTGTGAGTTCGATCCTTGGTCAGGGAACTAAGAGTCCACATTCTGTGTAGTGCAGCCAAAAATAAACAAAAAAAATTTTTTTAAGTTTTTTGTGAAAACCAAAATACTATTGCTCTGACCCAGTTCCTCATTTTCCCAATGGAAACACTGAGGCCTAGAGTAATTACAACGGTTATCTGTAACTTGTGGGCTCGTCCCAGCCCTGCTGCCGACTGCCTGAGTGGCTGGGACAAGCCTGTTTCTGTCTCTGGGTGTCAGTGTCCTCCTCTGGGAAATGAGGAGGTTGGGACAGTTGATCTCTAGCAGGAAGTTCACCACTGAAACAGCAGAGGAGCCCAGCTAAGAAAGGTCTAATGGGCTGGGGATGCCCCTTGGGCCCACATTTGTCCTCTTCTAATTCCTGTCTGGCTCTGCCCACCCCCTCCTAAGTCATCTCCTTTTCATTCCTTTCCTGCCCTCTCTATGTATCGGTATTGGTCACAAGAGTTTTGAAGGTGAGCCTATCCCCTCTGACGACCAGAGACATCGTCGGTGCAACCTGCCCTCCTTCCTGCCACATGAATTTGGTGACCAAGAACTCATAAGTGTGTTGTCACAATATAAGTAACCAGAAGTGATTCATGCAAAGAGAAAGCCTGGGAAATAAGGATTGTCAGTGATTCCTTCTATAAATTCACATGGAGTGTCAGGGAGCGATGTATTGGCCTTTAAAAGTGATTGTTTCTGCAACATGGATGGACCTAGAGATTGTCATACTGAGTGAAGTAAGTCAGACAGAGAAAGACAAATATATGATATCTTTTATAGGTGAAATCTAAAAAGAAATTATATAAACTCATTTACAAAACAGAAACAGACTCACAGATTCAGAGAACTTATAGTTACCAGAGGGGAAAGGGAAGGTGGGGGGAAGGGATAGTTAGGGAGTTTGGGATGGACATGTACATACTGCTATATTTAACATGGATAACAAACAAGGACCTACTGTATATATAGCACAGGGAACTCTGTTCAATGTCATGTGGCAGCCTGGATGGGAGGGGAGTTGAGGGGAAAATGTGCACATGTATATGTATGGCTGAGTCCCTTTGTTGTCCACCTGAAATTATCACAACATTACCAATCAGCTACATTCCAATACAAAATAAAAAGTTTAATAAACATAAATTTTAAGAAGTGTCTGTTTCTTCAGCAACTTGTTAAGAGCTCAATATGCGGATGAATAGAATCTGGGAGCTAGAAAGGAAATAGGCCCAGAGCAAGGAGGTAGCTGTATAAATCTCAGTCACACTGAGAGGGTTCTTCCTGGCCAGGGTACTTACTAGGTACCTGGCTGAGAATTGATTCTGGGTAACTGCTTTGTTTAGCAGAATGGGAAGCTCAGGTCTGGCAACACTGCTAATGACTTGCCCAAGGTCCTATAGCTTATTGGCTGAAGATAGGACGACAGCCCAGACTCCTGACTCCTCTTCTCTGAATATCTCAGCTGCCTCCTTCTACCCCAAAATGAACTTCAGGGACTTGTTTAATTTTATAAGCTGGTGGGGCTTGTGCTAAGGACTTTGAAGAGGAAATGTCAAAAAAAATAGACAAAAAGATAAAGACGGGGAGGAGATCACAAACCTCAGTGTTCCCTGGGGGCCTGTCTTGTCTTTCTCTGACACTTCCCAACCGGCCCTCCATCCTGCCTCACCCAGCCTCACTGTGGGCAGCCTCCGAAGTGCAGCTCTAGGCTTTCTGCTGGGCCTCCTTGGCACCCACTTCCTGGAGCACATGTCCCCTCGCATCACTCTAGCTCCTGTGACACGCGGACACACCCGCATCTGGTGCTCTAGCCTTGAAGCTGACAGTTCTTTCCATAGCTGGTTCTGGGATATTTCCCTATGTAAATATGGTTAGTTCCGTTGGAGATCAAAATTGAAATTTATCTTTCCTCTGCGAATCTGTTGCCTTTGGAGCTTCCAGGGTCCCCCAGTCTCCCAGACACAAAACTTTCAGATCAGGCTGAGGGGGTAGGGAGGCGGGAATGGGGACTTGGTGTCTAATGGGTCCAGAGTTTCAGTTTGGAGGAGGAGACAGTTCTAGAGATGAATGGTGACGATGGTTGCATAACAGTGTGAATGTACTTAATGCCACTGGACTGCACATTTAAAAATGGCTGCAGTGGTCCCTTTTATGTTATATATATTTTATCACAGTTAAAAAGAAGAGAAAACACAAAACTTTCAAGTCATCCTTGGCCTGTGGCTACTTTGCTTTCTCATCCCAACTCACTGTGTTACCAGGTCATGCTGATTTTTCACTTAGCGGAGGTTCCTCAAACTTTCGCATCCTGCAGCATGACCAAGGGAGCTTGTTAGAAGAGTTCCCAAGGCCCACCTGCTTCCCTCTTTAGTCTAGGGATAGGGCCTGGAATCTGCCTTTTAAAATATTTATTTATGTAGCTGCATTGGGTCTTAGTTGCAGCACTCAGGATTTTCGTTCCATCAGGCAGGATCTCTAGTTGTGGCGTGTGGGCTCAATAGTTGCCACGCACAGACTTAGTTGCCCAGTGGCCTGTGGGATCTTACTTCCCCAACCAGGGATTGATCCCATGTCCCCTGTATTGCAAGGTGGATTCTTAACCACTGGACCACCAGGGAAGTCCCCTGGAATCTGCATTTTAAATCTACTTACCAACAAACCTGATGCGAGTGGACCGCAGACCACACTTAGAGAAATACTGCCTTTTACCTCCTTTTGGTTTTGTCCCTTTGTCTCCTTTCCGTGACCCCTTCCTGCCCCGGCTGGCCTTCATCACCTCACACCTGGATTATTGCAACAGCTGGCCTGCCTTCAGCTAGCTTTTCTCTGCTCCAGCCTCCCCAGCTGCCAGGACCCATCTTCCACAAATATCTTTGGCATCACATCACTTCCCTGCTCAGAAGTTTACCATGGTTCCCCCAGACCTATGAGATCCTAGCTTAAGTCAACCAGCTGGGAACCAGCCAACTCAGCCTCCCATTCTTCCTCTCCCCCGCCATTCTTCCTCTCCCCTCCTTTCCTAGTCACTCCAGCCAGCCAGCTTCAGCTTCACTGGTCACTTTTAATGTTATGTTAGCCCTTCTGCTAATTGGGGGTGATCTTCTTCCTACCCACCCCCCGCCCCATGCCCAGAACACCTCTTGTGACTTAGGTGGAATTATGAAAACTGTTGAGATTCTCCAGTCCGTTTCTCAGCACATCCATCTCCCCTCCCCCTGTCGCGGCTTGGCCATTCACTTCGCACAAGTTGCTTCACCTCTCTGTGCCTTAGTGTTCTCATTTTCTCATCTGTAAAATGGAGATCTTAATGGTACATCCTCAGAGGTTTGCAGAGACGATGAAAAGAAGCACTAGGTGTCAAAGGGACCTAGAATATTGTCTGACATGAAGTAAGTGCCATGTTAAGTGTTAGCTGTTATTACCTAATCTTTGTTATTATGGCCCCTTCCAGCAATCTCTTCCCCGGAAACCACTTCTGTTTGGAATAGCTAACTGGTTGAGTTCTCTTTCAGACCTTGCCGGATCTGGCAGAGGTGGTTAATTGCTAAGTATTTAGGTTCCAATAAGCAGCTCTGCATGAGACAACCTGAGGAACTGGGCTGCCTATAAAGCATCCATTAATTTCTAGCCAACTAGGAGGAGAGGAGGTGAGATTTGAAATTAAGATTTTTCCAGGGTAAGTAGGATGATGTTAGGATACTTCAAAATACCCTAAAGAGAATGTGCAGTTTATTTCCTATGGTCTTTCTAGACTCCTTCTTCCTATTCCTCAGGTCCCAGTGGCCCTGCTTCCTCATCTCACTCTGTGGGTTCTTTCTTTGGAGCCTCACCAGAAGCACTTTCTTCTGTAGTGGTTCCCAGTCTGAGAGCCCTGTGCCTTGCGCTCCTGCAGTCTTAGTCTGAAAATAATCTACCACCCACATTTCTGTTCTACTTTTCAAATCCACCTCTATGCTTGTGTGGCAAATACAGTAAGTTCCTTTAAAAGCCCCACTGAATTCACAGTCACTGCTTGTCATTATGTGTTCTCTTTCTCTGTATCAGTGAATAATACCCAGACACCGTGTGTTCAGTTCCAGACTATGGCCATAAAGTGAATATCATAATAAAGGAAGTCATGTGAATTTTTTGGTTTCCCAGTGCATATCAAATGTATGTTTACAGTATACTGTAGTCTATTAAGTGTGCAGTAGCATTAGGGCTTAAAAAACAATGTACATACCATAATTAAAAAATACTTTATCACTGAAAAATGCTAAGCATCATCTGAGCCTCCAGCAAGTCATAATAACATCAAAGATCACAGATCACCATAAAAATATAGCAATAGCGAAAAAGTTGAAAACATCGTGAGAATTACCAAAATGTGATACAAGGACACAAAGTGAGCAAACACTGTTGGAAAAATGGCACTGATAGATTTGTTTGATGCAGGGTGGCCAGAAACCTCTAATTTGTTTAAAAAAAAAAAAAAAAAAGGAGTATCTGCAAAGTGCAATAAAGTGAAGTATGACTATAAGAGTTCAACTACTTTTGGGTTGGGATAGATTGGGGAAGAGTTTTGACATTTAAAAGGAGCCCTTTATGTCATAAAGGCCCCATGGGATCAGTGGGAGCCATGGGAGTAGCACCGAACTCTCTGGTTCTGTTTTCTTATCTGTGAAATGGAGGTGAACCACAAGTGTCTGTTTTTGTAAGGGCAGAAAACCTGGATGTGGCGGGGGGCGGGGGTGGAGGGTGGCAGGCTGCATGAGGATCAAATGAGATAGTGGTAGGAGGGTCCTGGGGGAGGGGGCATGTCCAGGCAGGGGAACAGCTTTGGTACTTGTGGTTCTTTTCCTTGTACTGGGTCCAGCCTGACCAGCTAGGCCTGGAAGCCCCAAGCTGTGAAGGTCTTTCCAGGAGTCATGTGTTCTTTTGCCTTTCCCCACCCCTGCTGGTTTTCTGTGGAACAAAAACAACAAGAGCTGCGCCTCTATGTGACTAACAAACAGCCACAAAGTTCCTCTTATCTAGTCTAGCAACTGCTGCGGCCTCAGAAGGTGCTGTGTTTGTCTCTGTTTAGTCATGGTTGCCTGGGCAACGTGCTTGTTCTCTCTTTCCCACTGTGTGACTGTGGGTATGTTTTTCCCCTTTCTCGTAGGGAAGGGCTGGATGACCAGAGAGGGCTGTATGTTTGCTGGGCCATCTTCTGAGTTTCCTTTTTTCATCTGTTGGTTCTTATTTGGCTGGAAATCAGGGTATGGGAAGTCTGCAGATGAGCCTAAGAGTGGAAAAGTCCCTCAGTTTGTGAGAGGGGGAGGGGATGGGAGTAAGTGGGAACTGGGGAGAGCCGGGTTGGGTGGAGGGGTGAGGGGAACTGGGGGAGTAGCTGCCTGATGCAAAGTTTGTGTCCATTCCACCAACTGTTAAGTCTGCACAGCCAGGAAATGGATCAAATGGGCAGGTGTAGACAATGAACTTGGCATCGTGAGTTGAGAGGTGAGGAGCAGGAAGGGAAGTTGGGATTTGAGAGACCAGCAAGTAGAGTAAGGCTGTGAAGAAGAGGTTTAGTGATTCGAAATGAACAGGCCTACATGTGTGACCTTTACAGTGAAAGAAGCCTGCCATTTGAAATATATTTGGGCAGTGATAGGTGCAAGAAAGGGAGCCAAGACCTCTTGGCCCTTGAGGTTTATGGCTCAGGAAAGTCAAGGAGTTCCTTTAAATTTCAAGTGAGGTAGGTACATATGCTACAGGAAGCTGAGATGGAATGGAATCACTCACACAGGAGTGATTCCCTCCCTTGGGAAACTGGGGGGCTTAGACTACAGCTTAGGGCCCATGGTGGCTCCAGGTAAGGACATAGTGGAGGAGACAGTGAATGCCCAGAATCAGAGAAGTGGGGCCCAAGAAAGGGTGATGGGTAAGTAAGGATGCCTTCAAGGAGAGACAGAGGATGGAAGTGGAGTTGGGATACTTAGACTTGGCCATGCCCAAGGGGCTGCTGGGTTTTGTGAGCAAAATCTCAGCAGTAACAAGTGGAGCAGCAGAGCTTGAGAGCATCTCCCCTTGGGGGAGCGGGATGGGGTTTGGGCCATCGTGTATACTGTGTGTCCTTTTCTCACTGAGGCCCTCTTAGCTCCTTTTTCAGTGTCAGCGGTCTCCTGTGGGTGGTATTAAGGTAAATGTACTAAGTGATCTGGATGATGTTTCAGAAGGGGAGAGGCCCATTTGTGTTTATTTGGTTCCCCTCTTCTTGCTCCCTCACGTGGACTCCCTGCCATTTTCTTTTGGGGCCTTTCCTGGGATACCTTTCCTTCCAAATCACCCCTCAAGCTGAAGTTGTACATTAATAGTCACCTCACCACTCACTCCCAAGCTGCCATATGAAAGCAGGAGTGGGAGAGTGGGATGGATGGAAGGTTGGGTCCCAATTTGCATAATAGCTGTGTGACTTTTGGCAAGTCACTTCAGCGGGCTGAGTCTCAGCTTCCTCACCCATACAATGGTGGTGTTGTGACAGTTACGCAAGATCATGGCTGTAGCACAGGCCTGTCACTCAGGTGGTGCCCATGAACAGATGAGTCAGAAAAACAATGCCCCCAACCACCATTAGGGCCTCTACCACCCACTCTGTTTTAAGCTCAGGCGGACACCAGGTTTATTTTTAGAAAAAAAAAAAGAGCAAAGTTTATTGAAATTTCAAGCTACATTTGAAAAATCAAAATCCAAATCCTGGAGACATAACATCAGGATAAGGTGTTAGAAAGTGGGAAGTGTTCACTGCCACAGAACTCCCTAGAGACAAGCTCCCTGAGCACATCACCCAGGCATCATCAGGTCAGAGTCATTCCCTTGTCCATGAGAGGACACCGGCAAGCTAATCATTCTCTGCACTTGAAAGTTTTCCACAACCGTTAAAAACAAAACAAAGTTTTCAGATGACAAAGTCCCAGCTGATCTCTCAACCCCATTCTATGTAGTCAGCACCAGTGAATGGTGGGTTTGGCATTCAGAAGGGGACCTCACATGTATTCAGGGGACATATGGGGCAAAGGTTGCAGCAGCAAGGCATTTAGAGGCTGGCCCCCCTCCCTGCCTTTACTCTTCAGTTTTACTTAACCTAAAGGACAAACTGGATCCACTTAGTAAATGAACAAACCTAAGAATTAACCTTAAGAGATAAGGGACCACTCAATACTTCCAAAACTGGTTAGGCCCTTCAACACATAGGTGTATGTGTATATGTATACATCACTACACTAAGATACAGATCTAGCCCTATGGGTATATATATGCATGTATGGCTATATAGAAAAAACTATGCCAATACTAACCAAACAGAACTTTGTAAGCGGTCATCCCAAAGCCATAATCGCACACTGGGCTGTGCACAAAGCCATGCATTACATCATATTCACCAACAGAAGGCTGACTTGGCTCAATCTCTCCCAACTGTGACCCTGTCCTGGTGAGGCAATGGAGGAGAGAGAGGTTGCCTCTGCTTAAACCACAATTGGTTTCTTCATAGGACAGTTGTTGTCAGGTTGAAGCTGTTGAAGATGTCCATGGAAATGAAAAAAACAGACCCCTTAGACTTTCTGGAGCAAACGGGCGGCCCGTCTCAAACTACCTTTCTCCTTTGCCAGTTGCAGCTAAATTGCTCAGGCCCTGAGAGCCCACAGGGCGCAGCAGCATTAGAGGCTCACTGGCTTGGGGTGATGAGGCCCCATGCAACTCAGCCTCTAGAGACCTACTCTTTGTCAGGGGTCTGTCACTGGAGTGGACCCAGGTGGCCATGTCCTTGGGACATCTCTTGGCACCAGCTATGCTAGGTGTAAAGTTCTCCACGTGAGATGACGCTTGGGGAGCCAAAAAACAAACTGGAAAGAATTAGGTAGAACAAGTTTAGTGGCTCTGCCCACCCTGAGGACAGAGCCACTTACACCGCAGAACCACCGGGGGCCTCGGGGGTTTCTGGGGTTTCGGGAGCTGGCTCCTCGGGGCTCAGACGGGACTGGAACTTCTCCAGCTGCTCTGGGCTCGCCAGGGTCTTCAAGAGAGTATTCTCCCTCTCCAGCTGGGAGTTCTTCTCCACCAGCTCCCGGATCTGCTCCTTCAGGATCTCCACCTCCTCTCTCACAGCATACATCAGATGATTCTTCACCAGATCCTGTCCCGGAGGAGATGATGACAGAGGCATCTGTTAGCCATGGCGGCCCCTCTGCAGCACTGCGCCCTGGCCATCGGGGTGCCTGCTGCCTCTCACATCACTGACCACCATACTTCCCTCAGCATGCTGGCCCTGTGTGGCCCTGCTCCTCCTGCCCCATTCTCCCAAGCACCTAAAGCCACGCTCAGAAGAGCCGTGGGATCGGGGCCACGCCTGAGTTGGGAGCCCAGCTTTGAACTACATAGGATTCTCCCCCCATAAGTTTCTAATAACTTTCAAAGCTGGCCTCTTGGGAGCCTTTTGGGTGTGACTGGTGGTGATTCGCTCTATCTCCATTTCCACATAAGGTTCTGCTGCTGGCCCTGATCCCAGGGAACACCTGCAATGCACCCCCTACTGTCAGTCTGCTTGACACATCTTCACCAAGAGAAGAAAATGGGCTATTTTGGAGCCTCTCCCACTCCTCATAAGCCAGCATACTGAGCTGCAGCTGCTCTGCAGCCTGGCCAGACAGGACACTGGCCCTGGGGGAAGCTACCAGCATGGCCGCATCCTCTGAATTCAGATGACTGCACTGCAGGCAGAGAACAGTGTCCTTTGGCTCCAGGGCACAATGAAGTGGTTGCTAACTGCTTGATGCCCCAAAGCCCTGCAGCCACTGACTGCTTGGTGAGTATGACCTCTAGCTGGTAAGCAAAGGGAGAAGGGATTGTGGGGGGGGGGTGCTTTGCCTCCTGTCTCCTCCCAACTCCTGACCCCAGCCCAGGCTCTGCAGAGGCACTGCAGTGCGCTTACATCCAATGAGCTCTGGCCCCTGCCAAGTGTGGGATGTAGACAAATGCAGGTGTCTGAGCTCCCTGCCCTGCCATGGGCCCAGGAGGGAGCCAGACATGGCTGCAAAGCCCTGGGATTGGAAAAGAAGGAGGAGGAGGAAAGGAGAGGGCCCAGCAAGTGTGGACTGGAAATGCCCTAAAAGGTGCCATTCCTATGGGACTCTACTTAAGGCCTCTAAGGGGAGAGGAGACAGGCTGTCAGCTTCTCCAGGCTCTTGGCTTTTGCACCCACCCCCTCACCACTACCCTGAGTTACATAAGCAGAAGCCAGGTCTGGGGACGACAATGACGCAGTGATGCCACTCACCATGGCCTGCTCAATCTTGTTGTCTATGGCCACCACACTGGCTCCGGAGGCACTGTCAAAACAAAAAGGAAAGCGACCACGTTACCCACTTGGTTACAGTCTTAAGTACCTGGTAGTGGTGGCCACAAGGTCCTCCCTCTGCCCCAGCTCTTCCTCTCTACCGCAGCCCTGGCTGGGAGTTTCAGGCAATTGCCCCCAGGTCCCTCTCTGGCCCCTGCAGGAAGCTGCACCTCCCCACCCAGGCCGGCTGCCGGCCACTGCTGTCTGGAGCTCCGCGGGGAGCGGCGCGCAGGTCCGGGGGTGCACGGGCCAGCGTGGCCTGCTCGGCGACGTGCAAACAATGGGGACGCGCGGCCCAGCAAGTCGCCTGCTGCCAGCCCATTACGGCGCCGACCCACAAGGTCCAAGGCGAACCTACCGAGATCTGCAGCTAGCTAGGAATTCCTCCTCGGTTCAGAAGCTTCTGGCCTGCTCCCCAACAGCGCACGGCGCGCGCCCAGCCTCCCGCCCAGCCCTGCCGCCTCTGCCTCCGGCTGTGGCAGCTCGTTCTTACGGCGCAGCGGCCGCAGGGACGCTCCGACGGCGGATCCCAGCGCGGCGGTGACCCCCCCCCCCCTCCCCGCGTCCCCTACCTCCGCCCCTTCCCAGGATGCTGCACCGCGGGGAACGGGGGCCGCCGGCACACGGTTCGCTCGGAGATCCCGCTTGCAGCCCAGCCCCCGCCGCCGGCGCCCGGGCTCGGGAGCTGTGGCCAGCCGTTACCTGTTATCCAGCTTAACGGAAACCACATCCCCTCCAAGCAGGGAAGAGAAGAAGGAGATGTTGAAATTGTGCAGCTGATAGACCGCCACCTCCATGGGGGTCTGATACATTTCGGTGTTCATGACTCGGGCTGCCGGGGAGCTCTGGCCGGGCTGCGGGCTGGACTGGGCTGGGCGGCCGCCGGTGGCTGGCGCGCTGCGTGGGGCTGGGCTCTGCACGTTGGGCCCTGGGGCTAGAAGGGGGGCGAAGGCTGCCAAGAGGACCCAAAGCCGGGCGGGCGTTCCAGAGTTGAAAGGAAGTGACTCGAGGGGTGTCACCTAGTGTGTCACAAACTCCACGGCCGCCGGTCCAACCCAGACTCGGAGATATTTCGGCTCCTTCTTCTTTATATAGGAGGAGCCGGCTGCGTCACATGGCGTCAGGGGCCATGCAAATGAGTCCTGTACCAGGCTTTGTGGCCCAGTTAAACCACATCCCCTCCCTGAACCTTAGGCTGGGACTGTAAACAGTTCAGCACTTTCTTGTGCCAACTGGCATCTCCAAAGAGGGCTCTGGAGATTGGTAAAAACCAATCTGGAGCTTTCTTAGAGAAATGAGAAGTACAAATGCCATTATAGAAGCTAGGAAGCTTTGGTAGAGGGCGGCGCTGGTTTTAAAAGCTCTTCCTCAGATGTTAGCCAGCACACTCACCTGTCTTTGCCATGCGATCACAGGCTGCCGCCCTGGATACCCACCCTCACCACCAGTACCTTCACTCCTTCCTGCCACCTGCCTTCTTGGCCTCTCTCCTGCACACAGACTTTGTCACCTGCAGGTCCCCTCACCCAGCCAGCTTGCCCACTGGCTTGCCCCTATCCCCAGTACCTATCCACTCACCTTATCCTCAGATGTACCTGTCCATGTACTGACACATGCACAGATCTGTGGCATGCACAGACTAGCCAATCTGTATGTGCCAGTGTGTTTGTATGGAGGACACTGTAAGTGCTTAGGAACTCAGATGAATTGGGGAACATGCACAAGGGAGCAGCTGGGGGCCAGGCAGGTGACAGAGGGGATGGGGAGGAGCCAGTAGGGGAGTGGGCACTGCAGTGACCACAAGATGCCAGAAAATACTTTTTAAATTTTTTGGTAATGCCATGCAACAGGTGGGATCTTAGAGTTCTCTGATCAGAGATCGAACGCACTCCCCCTGCATTGAAAGCACAGAGTCTTAACCACTGGACCACCGGGGAAGTCCCTCATGTCCTTATTTTTAAAGACAAGATTTTGTTACTTTCCTAGAAACAGCGAATGACAACAAAATTATGAATCAAGGCTATATATAAACCATCCCAGGAAAATATCTGCCCTATGATGGGGTCCAGTCATATACAGGGTTACAGGGTACTTCACAGATTCCAAGTCACAAGGAGGATGAGGTGATTGTTACCTACTAAAAATTACACGTTTCCATCAAAATATATTTTCATTCTTTCTAGCCTCAATCTTAAAAAACAACAAACCAAACCATCAGAGGCTTGAAGTCCTTTTATCCTGCTCTTTCCTAAGTGAGGCCACCTAGTGGACAGAAGGAGAACTGCAGCCAGATGGAGCCATCTAGAGAAACAAGGATAGGTGACGCAACTGAGAGTATTATTTACACCAACTCAGGACCATAAGGAGAACATCAGGTTCCACCACACATACAATAGTTTGGATGAAGTTAGGGCCAGTACCCATGAATCAGTTTGTGATTCAGGCTATGGTCCAAATAAATATCTTAGTGCAATCATGCTATTGGAAAAGTACTGGGGTCTTCTTATCAGCAAACTTTAATATTTGCTTCAGGATATTTCTCCTAACCAGGTGCCTGGCACGAACACCCTGGCCAAGGCCCTAGTTAAGCCCAGTCTGAAGGCCTTAATTTTCTCTAAGCTGCCAATGCAGTTATGCCACCAAACAGCCAACATTTTTTAGCATAATGTGAAGCTCCCAATGGATTCTGTGTGCGTGCTAAGTTGCTTCAGTCATGTCCCACTCTTTGCAACCCCGTGGGCTGTAGCCTGCCACGCTCCTCTGTCCATGGAATTTTCCAGGAAAGAATACTGGAGTGAGTTGCCATTTCCTTCTCCAGAGGATCTTCCCGACCCATGGATCAAACCTGCATCTCTTATGTCTCCTACAATGTGGGTTCTTTACCACTAGTACCACCTGGGAAGCCCTCTATTGGAGCCCACCGGTGGTAATACATGGACAAAGATCATTCTATTTGCTAATGACTGACAAACAGGTCTACCCAAGCAAACCTACTGCACTAGCCCCAGATTGTGATTTTCTTCACCCCAGTTTGGCTGGCAGACAATCCCAATCTCAGGATATCAGGTTATCCTCAGGTCACAAACTCTCTGAACAAGGTGTTCACACTAAGCTGCGTGTAGTAGATGGGACAAAGTGCAAACTGTATTTATAGATCATCAGGAACATTAACTGAGCAAAAAAAAAAAAACCTTCTTAAATCTGGAGCTTAATCGATATTGGAATTCCCTGATATCTTAATCTGCCCTCTGTGTCACATAGAGCCTTCCTGGTTCAGAAAGGGTCTGAGCTGACCTTTCATTTGCTTGAAATCTTTCTTAAACTCACTATTGCTACCCACCTCAAGATTCCAAGGGAGATGATGAAAAGAAAAAAGAGAGATAAATAAGCTGGGTCAGGAGGAAAAAAACACCAACAGGAAAACAGGGCATAGGAGAGGAGAAAAACCGGCTCCTTTAATGGGAACTCCCTTATATGGAGAGAGAGGCATAAAATTCTAGGTAGTTCGGGGAGGGGAAAGCAAAGAGGTGAAGTTTGCTAGTGAGGCTGTGTTTGAACTGTACATTGTTGTTGTTGCTCAGTCACTAAGTCGTGTACTTTAACTGTACATTAATTATACTTCAATTAGAAATAAGCTCAGTTTGAGACCTGCTGACAATAACAGCTACCATACACTGAGCTTCAGCTATGGGCCAGACGCTGTGTTGGCTGAGTTACAAACCTGGCAGTGTAGGTGCTGTTACTGTCATTTTTACAGATGAAGAAACAGAGGGTCTGAGAGGTTACCTTGCCCAAGGTGGTGGCGCAGTGAATAAATTATAGAGCTGGAACTCCAGCCTAGGTCTTCCTGACCTAGAGACCAAGTTTGTTCTTACTACACTTACTAGTGGGGCAGGGAGTAAGTTTACTGAATGAGTGAATCAAGGCAGTTGGTGGATGTGTTGAAGGTGCCAGGAAAGCAGTGAGGGAGGAAGAAAAGGTGGGGGCAGACGAAGTATGTCTAGGACATCAACAGCATATGGGACCAGAAGAATATCCAAAGTGTCTAAATGAGCTTTATAAGAGGGCTTTGCTCACCTGCATTATTTCAAAAGGCAGCTACGAAGTCCTCAAAGAAAGCCCTCTCTGTCTAGAAAACTGAAACTATGAGTCCCACTAGGTGGCTCCCAGGATGGACTACAGAGCACCCCACATGAGGTAGGGAGTCTTGGAATAATAATCCAGTCAAACCAAAAGTTCCCAGGGCCCCACTAACTGATGCCCTTAATTAACTCTTTCCCCTCATTCCTGCTGTGCTCAGCTTTTAGAAGAATGAAACCAAGAGCAAGAAAACAAACTCATATCAGGGATGTAGTTTAAAAAAACAACTCGGAAAGAATGTCCCAGGTTCAGCCCACACTCAGCGGATCTCTCTCCCTTGTTCACCTCTAGTTTACCAACCGGTAGTGAGAAGTACTCCCCCTGAGGCCTCATGGTTCTCAGTTTGCAAATCGTGGCTGGATCCCTGGACCCCAGGATTTGCTAAACTAAGGCCACCAACCTAAATAAAAAACTGTCCCTATAGGAAGATTTTCAAACAGCAGGCATAAGGGAGATGCGGCAGGTAGTAGGGGGAGAGGGAGAAATTGGAGGAACCCAGAAGGCTTTCTGCTGAATCCTGGGCACACCAGAAAATTCCTCTGTCCAGAATAGTTGCACCAGACCTTGCAGTGAGTGGAAGTGTGCGTTGTATAGGGTATCTGTGATCTGAACTGATTTTTCTGAGTAAAGTGTTGATCCACGAGGCTGTCAGCATCTTTGTGCCCTGTGGACGTGGGCCCCAGGCAGGAAACAGTGGCCTAAGGATTCAACAGCACAGCCGCCCCAACATGTGTGTTTCCTGACTCCCTTTCTCCCATGCTGTGAGTTACATGACAGACTGGACTGAACCTCCCCCCCAGTCCCAGCACCCAGCTGATGAGCCAGCTCCTTTGCCGGCTCTGATCCTAGCCCTACAGCTGTGGGTTTCTGTGGTTAAACAAACACAGCTGACCCTCCCCCTCCCAGGGTGACCTTCTAGATGGAGGGCAGCAAGAGGAGGGTGGGTCAACTCCTCAAATCCCACCATCTCAGGTGGCCCTGGAGGTCACCTGAGGCTGGATGTTGAGACACTTGTTCCCTCGGAACTGGAAGAAGTGTCTCAACATTATCACCAGTCTCTTTTACTTCAAAAGCCAGACTCTCTAGGGCTGGAGCCCCTTCCTATTTTGGGTTCCCACAGCCCAGGAAGACGGAGAGTGGCCCGTCTGGGCCACAGAACCCGTGGGCAGGATCTGAGCACGCTGCTGAGGTGTGGGGACCAGATTGGGGTGGGTGCAGTAGGTTGGGGGTGGCAAGGAGGGGGAACATCTCACTTCCCTTTTTGTCACACTCGAAGTATTGTGTACCACGCAGCCCAGAGGAAACTATTTATAGGCAAGTCTTCCTTATTTTCTACAGGATATATTCCACCCCCAAGATTCAGCCCTGTTGCCAGCAAAACACAGGGTCTTGTGTCAGGAGACGCGGGAAGGTATGGGACTGGCCACCAAGAAAACGCTGAGTTAGGAGCCAGACAAGGAAATCATAAAGGCTGTTGAGCACCGGAGCGTCAGCACAGTTGATGGGGTGGCTGCAAACAACCCTCCCCACTTACTCCCCTGCCACGCTCCCCCTCCACCTGAAGCTCTGTTTACCCCTAAGTACTTACTTGTCCCTTTTTCTGAAGAGGCTGGGGGAGAAAGGAGGCTGAAATGACATCATTTAAAATTTGTCCTGGCTTCACTCTTCTCTCTTGCCCTCAGGTTCCACGTCAGGGGTGAGAGACTATAGACAGGAAGGACGCTGCCACTTACATGGTTACTTTGGCCTCATGGAAAATCCCAAAGTCCAGAAGGAGGGAAGCAAGAAGGAAAGACAGTGACAGACAAAGTGCCTTGTCCTCAGTGGGTCACGTGAACTGCCCCACATGGCTAGGACCCGACCCTGGGGGGCAGGAAAATGGGGAGGAGGATGCAGGCGAAGATGCAGAAGGCAGCGGTGGGATGCAGGGAGCCCAAGGGGAACTGTGGCAGAGAGGGACACTGTCTTGGAAAAGTGGCTCTAGCAACCAATTTGGGCCAAACCTTGGCACCGAATGGTGGCAGAAGCAATGAATTGTGCCTTTCAGCTCCCTCCGGACAGGGTCCCATGTGAGCTTCACAAACAATCTCCCAGTGACACTATGGATGACAGGCAGAAGCAAGTCCCATCTGGACAAGGCATTCCACCCTTCTGACCCTCATTCAAAGAAGCCAGAAAGGGCTCTTGTCAAATCACCTTGGTTGCCCCACCTTGGGTGTCCCACTTTGGGGGAGGGGCGCGGTTTGTCCTGGCATCTCAGCAAGACTGGAAGTGTTGGCAACGTTATCCAGGAATGCAGTTTAGCTCAGTGGATCTTAAATTTCATGAACCTTGTGTCAATATTTATGCTTGTCTCCCTTCTCCTTATGCCTTGCAGCTGGGAAAATTTACCTTCATAATTTTTCTAAGTTCTCTTCCCATTTTCCACTGTCCCCACTACCCATCTACAAGTATGAAAAAAAAGAATGTCAAATTCAGTAATGGAATACCCTTCTCCTCCCTCCTCCCCACACTAGTTGCCATTATCATTCAATTCAGTTCAGTTCAACTCAACTCAAATCAAAGTAGATTAACACCTATTCAAAGTACAAGGCACATTTTATGGAAATTTAAAAAAATAAATAAACAAACTGGTAGTACAGGTCAACAACTGTGCTTCCATCAACAATATTCTAGGCCTGTGGTGAATTCTGAAGTCTCCCTACTGGTTAGATCACAGTGAAATGTTTACTTCAGGAAAAAGCCTAGGGCTTCAGGGTGCTCAGGATGGCAGTCTGGGGTTTGAGAGGGCCATACCACCATCGTCACTCCATTCCCGAGAATTTGGCACGCTTGTTTTCTCCCCACCCTGTCATTTGGTCCGTGTCCATCTAGACAGGGATAACACAGCAGTTAGGGGCTTCCCTGGTGGCTCAGATGGTAAAGAACCCACCTGCCAATGCAGGAGACATAAGAGACTCCAGTTTGATCCCTGAGTTGAGAAGATCCCCTGGAGAAGAAAATTACAACCCACTCTACTATTCTTGCCTGGAAAACCCCATGGATAGAAGAGCCTGGTGGGCTACAGTCCATGTGGTTGCTATGAGTCGAACATGACTGAAACCACTTAGCACGCAACAGAGCAGTCATAAAACCTGGAATTTCCATGGGACCTAAGGCTCCTGTGACATGGTGATTGACAGTGCCAGGGTCCCTCACTCTGATTCCCTTCCTTTGTAAACCAAGGGGACAAAGCACAGGTCCTTAAGGGTCTCACAGTTGCCAGTGTCTTCCTTCTGAGAAGGGGGGATCTATGTTTAGCACGGGGAGCGGGGGGCGGTGGTCACCTCTGTCTGCCAATCTCTAGGTCTCCCTTCTTTGGCCAGCTCCTAGTGGTCTCATCCTTGTTCATATGGCCCTCCCAACTAGTGAGCATCTTCAGGTGGGCAAATAACCCCCCTCATCATGGCCCACCTTCTGGGAATCCCTGTGCTCGACAGCCTTCCCAGAGGTTGGGAGAGGAAGCAGCAAGAACACGGCCACTCTCCATGTTTGTTCATCTGCACCAGCCCTCCACCAGCTTCTCTGGGCCAGGGCGACCGACACTGGCTGGGCCTCTCCCCAGCCCTTCGGCTCTATGGAGTGGCCACAAGAGCCGAAATTCCAAGGCAAGCCATTTTTTTCTGGCAGTTGCTGGGGTTACTCTGAGTGGTATGTGAAGGACTTGCAATGATCAGCAATGCTCAGAAGATGAGAACCAGGAGGATCTTGTTGGGACGCTGGGCCAGCAGACGAGGGGCCTGTGAAGAGGCCAGGGGCTCTGAGGTGGAGCACCTGGCTCCATTTCGGGCCCCCGAGATAGAATGGGTGACCTCTGAAGTGGTCCAGGTTCCCTAGGGAACAAAACGCTAGTAATAATGCCGGCCTCTTCAGGCGCAAGGAGGCTCCCAGGCCAGGATGGGTAAGCATTATGAGCCTCCCCGGGCTCCCACATTGTACTCCTGAGGCCCTTGCTTAACTCACAGTGGAGCTATTCACAGTAGGCTCACTTAAGGTGGCTCCTTGATTCTCTGTTGTGGGACTCTGTGGGCCTCTGGCTCTCTAGCCACCTCCCCCCTCCCTCGGGTTTCCTGGATGGAAAGAAGGCAGCCCAGCTGAGGTGGGGCAATGGCAGGAAGGGGCAGGCTACACACTACTCCCCAGAACAGAAAGAAAGGAGAGAAACAAGGCAAGCTCCTCCCTGGACAGCCTCCCTGCCCCCACCCTCTCTAGCCATGGGAACTGAGCCAGGGAGCTCAAAGGAGTGCTAGGAGAGGTTAAGGAAGGCCCTCTGCCCAGGATTTGAGAACTGCTGACAAGGAATACACACACCTTATCAGGAAGAAAGAGCAGCACAGAAGCACACACACACACACACATTTATGCAAACACCCTTTCAGCCTTTGATGAAGTCTAATTCACAGAGAGGGGCTTCCCTGGTAGCTCATCTGGTAAAGAATCCGGCTGCAATGGAGGAGACCCTGGTTCGATTCCTGGGTCAGGAAGATCTGCTGGAGAAGCGATAGGCTACCCACTCCAGTATCCTTGGGCTTCCCTGGTAGCTCAGACAGTGAAGAATGCAACTGCAATGCAGGAGACCTGGGTTCCATCCCTGGGTTGGGAAGATCCTCTGCAGGAGGGCGTGGCAACACACTCCAGTATTCTTGCCTGGAGAATCCCCATGGACAGAGGAGCCTGGCAGGCTACAGTCCATGGGGTCACAAAGAGTCAGACATGACTGAGCGACTAAGCACAATTCACAGAGAGATAGGCAAGCCCAGGGCATCATTCAATCTCAGCTGATGCCAGCTTCCCCGTGACCCCAAAGGGGTAGTAAAGCAATAGGACATGGCAAGGTGGCAGGGCAGGATACTCTAGACCCAGCCATAATGTCACAAGCCACAGCCTCTACTCTGACATCCAAGAATGACTGAGTGCTGTGCAACGGTCATGGGTGGCAGGGTCTTGGGAGTGGAAGTCAGGGTGGTACAGGGGGAACCAGCTTGATACTACACACTGTTCACCGGCTGCAAGGAAGTGCTGGTGCTGCCAGGCCCACAGTTTTCAAAGAGGTCAATTACACATTCAAAGAAATAATAACAAGCACCATTTGTGTACCATCAATCATATGAATGCCTAAGAGATGATTCCTGCAGGCTCCTCATGAGATCTGGTCTAGGGAGAGCCAGTCCTGGCATATACATCATATGTGACTGACGATCTGAGAAGTATGATTTGAATGGCACTGAGGAAAATTTCCCCTCAGTCCAAGCTGTTTGCCTGACCAGACTACTGCAGTGCCTACAAACGTCACCCTCCGATTCATACCTTAGAGTTCTAATGGAATTCTTTACACTTTGAGGAATTAGGAATTTTTTTCCCCAAGCAAAAGCCCTGGGAGTGCCACATTCTGCCACTATCAATTACAAATATTTAAATCGGGATGAACTCAATTTTTGTATTACTTTCAACAGAGTGGTCAGTGGTCAATCTGCATCAGAAGATGAGTAAACACAGCAGGTACACCTTGCTGGTGGGCTGCGGAGGGCAAGAAATGGGTCCAGAAGAGGAGAATATGGATGTCTGTGGATTGGGGAGGGTCCTTTCAGGAGATGTGGATGCAGCACTTGTGGCTCCAGTCCATGGAACTGCTTTTGGGAATCACTGGCCTACAGGTGAGAGCCACGGCAGGGTCTACCTGAAGAGTCACCATAATGCCAGTCACCATGACCCACATTGTATCACACACCACGATGGGGTTGAGCACTGTTGTTCAGTCACTCAATCATGTTCAACTCTGTGACCCCATGAACTGCAGCAGGCCAGGCTTCCTTGTCCTTCACTATCTCCGGAGTTTGCTCAAACTCATGGCCATTGAGTTGGGGATGCCATCCAACCATTCCGAGCCTAACTTCTGTTCAGTCATCTCCTTTCCTGTCCTGTTTGGCTACCTCTTCCCTCTCATTCCTAAAAACTTGATCAGAAAATGAATGAGAGCCACTGTTAGAAAGATAACCCCAATCTGCTCTGATTTATAAGTCAACCTTTGGCAAATTTGGCCTCTCCATTATGAGGAACAGATTGCTTCTGAGACACTACCCAGCTGTTGGTGGGAACTCTTGGCCTGGGAGGTTGGAGGTATGGGGGTGGGCATCAGGGCAACAAGGGAGAAGAAGAACCTGGAGAGAGGGTGAGAATGAGGAGGGGCTGCTTTTTTCCAACAGCACAGTCTGGTCAATTAACCAGCCCTACCTCCCTTCAACAAAAGCCAGCTCTCCTCCAGCCCTGTGACTGTCACTGCCTGGTCAAACATGGATCCATTCTGAGGTTGACTGGAGGGCTGTGACTCACTGCCCTCTCAGGAGCTTGCTGGGCTGACTATAAAAACTGGCCAGGATCTCTGCCAATGTGCCCATGCCCACCCTGAGCCAAGCCTTGCTCCCCCTGCCCCTACCACCCCCATCCCATCCCATGGCTTGCTAGCGCTCCCCTGGCCAGGAGGGCGCCCTTGAGGTTCACTGACTCCCCCTCTCCCCAGGGAGAGCAGAAGGGGAATTCACTGCTCTCTGTGGTATGCATCCGGCCTGTGTTTTGGTATCTTATTTTATTTTTATGTTTAATTTACACTGCCTGCTAGGTTTGGGGCTTAAGTAAACAAAGGCTATGTTTCCCCCAAGGCTTGGACTTCCTGGTTCTCTGTCAGCAACCAAGTGACCCTTTTAACCTCTTACTCCTTGAGACAGGCAGTGTTGGGGGCGGGGTTGGAAGAACAACATACTTTGCGTCAAAAGCCTGGAAATTCTTAGTGCCAGCCTGAAATACCATCCCCTCTCCCTTCTCCACATGAATGTTAAGTCCCGAAGCTGCCTTACCAAGTATGGACTGCTTTTAAAGGGCACTGTAAGAGTGTAAGGGTAAAGCACAAGAAAAGGAAAATTCAAAGTATTCACATTGATTTTTTTTTCTTTTGACAGATGTCTTTGTGCATGCTAAGTCGCTTCAGTGATAAGCCGCTTCAGTCGTGTCTGACTCTGTGCGACCCCATGGACTGTAGCCCACCAGGCTCCCTGTCCATGTCACTCTCTAGGCAAGAGAATGGGTTGCCATGCCCTCCTCCAGGGGACCTTCCTGACCCAGGGATGGAATCCCCAGGGGTTGAATCCTCATCTCTTACTTCTGCATTGGCAGGCGGGTTCTTTACCACTACCACTACCTGGGAAGCCTGATGTGTTTGTGCCATCAAGCAAAGTCAGAAGAGCCCAGGTCTTGGTGGGTGGAGCCTTGGCAGTGAGCAGCCTTAAAGGCCTATAGATGGAGCACAGCGCGTTGGACCTGCCCGGGAAAGGCTTCCTGCCAAAGCTCATACATCTTAAAAAATAAGAGGAACACTGGCCCCTATGTCCTAGAATAGAGCTCTAACAGCAAAGTAACGAATTCTGGTTAACAGTTCTGACATCCTGTTGTTTACTAAAACTAATAATACCATGGCGTTTGTTGACAGAGTTGCAGAAGAACTAAAGTAAACATGGAAACTGAGGAATGGCCAAGTGTAGACAATTACTAACTCAGCAGTTGAGAAGACGGAGTTTCTCAGACACTCCTTGGACCTCTTGGGGCGGTGGGGCCTGAGCACAGTTAGGAGACAATCCAGATGCATCTGTCATCTCGTTGGGTGATTTCTCTCCAATAGTAGGCTGCTGCAATAACGGGCTTGGTCCAAGGAGTTGAGTCCTCAGACAGAGAGTAATAACAAGAAGAAGTGAGAGGGACTCTACCAGTGCGCATGGCAGGGGAGGGGCTCCCTGAGAAACACGGCTCTAGCACCCGTTTTAAATGAACTTGGCTGAGTAATATTCCATTGTGTATATGTACCATAGCTTCCTTACACAATGGAATATTACTCAGCCATTAAAAAGAATTCATTTGAATCAGTTCTATTGAGATGGATGAAACTGGAGTCCATTATACAGAATGAAGTAAGCCAGAAAGATAAAGACCAATACAGTATACTAATGCATATATATGGAATTTAAAAAGATGGTAATGATAACCCTATATGCAAAACAGAAAAAGAGACACAGATATACAGAACAGACTTTGGGACTCTGTGGGAGAAGGCGAGGGTGGGATGTTCTGAGAGAATAGCATTGAAACAAGTATACTAGCAAGGGTGAAACAGATCACCAGCCCAGGTTGGATGCATGAGACAAGTGCTCAGGGCTGGTGCACTGGGAAGACCCAGAGGAATCGGGTGGAGAGGGAGGTGGGAGGGGGGATCGGGACGGGGAATACATGTAAATCCATGGCTGATTCATGTCAATGTATGGCAAAAACCACTACAATATTGTAAAGTAATTAGCCTCCAACTAATAAAAATAAATGAAAAAAAAAAAATAAATGAACTTGGTCAAGTAGGAAGAAAACATATCAGAAGGCCAGAGTTCTTTTTCCACCTTACTCCCAGACCCCCTGGACACTTAGAAGGCTTCTAAATATGAAGGGCCATGTGAATGTGGGGTAAGGGCCCTGTCCCCAAACACTGCTGGTAAAATGGCTCATCAGATGAGCAACCTTATCACTACTCTTTCAAAGTCTAGCATTTCTAACTTCCTGTCCAGTTCCAGTTTGTTGCTGCCATGGTTTCACAAGTTGGGGCTACTGCCTATGGGGAGGGGGATAGTGCGAGTGACTGATGTTCAAATGGGAATCAGCAAGTAAAATGTAGTCTCTTGAAGGTCTTAGCAATCCTTTCCTGCTTGGACAACTTGTAACCTGCATAAAGTTTTGGCCTTGAGAGTCTCTCTCCAGGCAAGAACACTGGAGTGGGTTACCGTTTCCTTCTCCAGGTGATCTTTCTGATCCAGGGATCAGACCTGCGTCTCCTGCACTGCAGGCAGATTCTTTGCTGCTGAGCCACCAAGAAAGCCCCAAATGGCACCAGCAGTCAGTAATCACCAGGACTTCTAGTCTTTCAAGCAGGACTAAAGGCACAGTCAGATAAGAACATGTCCACCAGAAGTGGGCAGTGCATACATTCTCAAGTGAGCAGTAACTGGCTTTCTAGACTAGAATACAAGCTCTCTGAGGGCAGAGGCTTATCTTATTCAACACTGTATCCCTCAGAGTTTGGCCCAGTGCCTGGCACACAGCCTCAATGTCATACACCTGTGCTTAATAAGTAAGCAGAAGGTTTAGATAAGTATTTGAATTTGGCTCATGGCCCCCACAGGGGAGAACTATAGGCAAATTCATGAATTTGCTTCCTGTTAATATTTTAATTTGGTGACAATCATTGTCAGAGAGCAACTCTGCAGTTAAAAACACGAAAGACCTGTGAAAATCAAACATACTTGGAAAACCCAACCCAAACACAATCTAAGTGGCCATTAATGACCTGGAATCAAGGCCTGATCTCTTCAATAAAAAGGATAATTCATCCATGTGTGCGTGCCTGGCTCTGTGCAAATGCTGGGACTTTGGTCACTTTCCATCTTTAGCTGGAGGGGGTGGGTCAGTTGGGAACAGGGCACCCACAGGGAGCACTAGAGGGTGATGAAGCCCAGGAGGAGGGCAGCCAAGTCTCAGCTGGCAGTAACATCAAAGAGGGATTTCAGGCTAGCAAGCCTGATTCTGAGCGAGTGACAACCATATAACTGGAATGATGTGCAGTGGGGTGGGGGTGCAGATAAAAAACCAATCCTGATTAAAAATACCCTAATGTCCTCCAACATAGAGGAAATTTTCACCACTAATGTCACCCTTGGCTTTAAAGTCTTGAGGATCCCTGTTGAAATGAAAAGTCTTTCTCAGAGGGAAACTTTCATTTTTCTCAGGGAAGAACATGATGACCTGCTCAGTGTGGTCTGAATATAATTACTTTATTTGGAGTACTAGGTTAAGTATTGAAAATGAGTTGGGGGGCTTCTGGGATTAGTGACCCAGGCTGACTAAGTATAGACTGGGCCTAGGTGAGGCCTTACAATGGGTCCTGGCTAACTGGTGGCCTTGGGCTTTCAGGGGACAGGCAAATGTGCCCAAATATTCCTGAACTCACTGTAAATAAACCAAACTGCCTGAGTGGGCACGTCTGAATAGCAGAGTTTATGACAAAGGAGCTTGTTTTCTCCTGCTCTTCTTGGTAAATACAAGCAAAGTGTTCTGCAGAGGCTGTGAGGAACAATCATACATATGTCCAAGCCCTACTGGGGATATTTATTTTCAGTGCTCCTTGTGCAGGGAACCTGGTTTGCGTGCTCATCAAAGAATCCTCCCTGGAAATCTCCTCCTCAGGTCCTACCAACTCGCTGATAAATTGACACAGGTGAGAAACTGACTCCGAGGAAAGCTCTGTGACTGATAAGGGGTACATGGGTTCTCCTTCCCTGGGGTAATTTCTTTTTTACTAAGAGCCTCCTATTAACCCCAGGGAATGAGTCCAGTACAGAGAATGCCAGGCAGGAGGTCAGGTCGCCAGGGGAGCTTTCTTTGGCCATTTTCTTCCCCTCTCTGTTGGTAGCTGTCTTCTCTGCCTGTGTAGCAGGCGGCCCTGGTGGCAGACACGATACTCACACCAGAGCTGGCCAGGGCAGCCCTTGCCCCTCAGCACCCCTCCTTCCTGCCCTTGTAAAACTGGCAAAACCTCAGCCCCAGAATCCCACTCAGGCGAACTGCCTGATACCAGGCAGAGTTGGGCTGATGGAGGGAGCAGGGGAATAGGGCTGGGCAGCAGCCCCCAACCCCTGTGGCTCTGTTGTGAGGCGCTGACAGCTGGGAGAGGACCTGAAACCAGTTAGCTTGGGGCTCCCAGCCAGCAGTGTATTTTCATCTTGTTTTGACTGGGACTGTCCGCCTCTGTGTAAACACGTCCATATCAAGGGGAAGAAAATGTAGAGCAGCTTAAAATAGGTGGGTGGAACACATCCCACCCATGAATCACCAGCTCAGGGAATGCCCTGCAGGTGGGCCTTGCTTTAAGCAAACCTGACATGTGAAAACCTCAATTCAGCAAGAGGGCAGGAATGCACAGCTGTTAGGTCTTGACCTATCACTGGGAGATCTCACAGCCACATCTGGTCCAAATAATAACATCAGTAGTTCCTGTGTACTGATTGCTTAGCGGGCGCTGTGTTAAGATTGTATCCATTAGCCTTTTGAACCTTGTCAATAGCTATGGATAGTTGACAGTAGTAGGAATTGGGTATCAGATTATCTCAGGCCCATTTTGTGGATGAGGAAACTGAGACTCAGACAGGTTTAAGTGACTGTGCTATGTGCTAAGTTGCTTCAGTTGTGTGTGACTCTTTGCAACCCTATGGAATGTAACCCACTAGGCTCCTCTGTCCATGGGATTCTGCAGGTAACAATCCTGGAGTGGGTTGCCATGCCCTCCTCCAGGGGATCTTCCCAGGGATCAAACCTGCATCTTCTGCATTGGCAGGTGGGTTCTTTACCACTAGCGCCATCTGGGAAGCCCCAGGATAGTTGATAGTAGGAATAGGGTATCGTATTATCTTAGGCCCATTTTGTGGATGAGGAAACCGAGGCTCAGACAGGTTTAAGTGACTAGCCTAGGGTTTCCCAGCTAGCAGTTGCAGAGGCGAGACATGAACCTTTGGTGTGTGATTCTAAACTCCAGGCTGTCTCTGGCTGGGGATTTCACCTTGTTTTGAGATTTCTAAGCAGGGCTGCATTCTAGGCAACGCCCATTTGCACTGAACCCCCTTCATCACAGTTCACAGGGGAACTGTTAATAGGCCTTTATCAGGGTTAGGGTGGGGAAGCCCCCAGATTGGGGCTGGTTCTTTCCACTGACTAAAAGACTCCCATGGGGAGGGTGGCCCTACCGATATGCCAGGATGGGATGGATGTGCATTTCAACTCAGGCCTGGCAGACTGGTTAAGGCAGCAGTCCCCAACCTTTTTGGCACCAGGGACCGATTTCATGGGAGACCATTTTCCCATGGACTGGGGGTCGGGTATGGTTTCGGGATGATTCAAGCACATTATATTTATCGTGCCCTTCATTTCTAATCTGATGCTGCCAATGATCTGAAAGGAGGTACCAGTCCACAGCACAGAGGTTGGAGACCCCCGGGGTTAAGGACAACTGCTTGACCGGACACAGGGAAGGCCCCTCCTAATTGCAAATCAGTACAAACTACTCCCACAGCAGGCTGGGGCAGGGACAAAAGACTCAATATAATCCAAGTAGAAGGAAAGGCCAATTGTAAACACATATTTTTGAAACAAAATGTCACTGGTCAGTGTTGATGTTGGTGCAGGGCTGGCCTCCAGGCTAAACTGTGAAGAAGGAGTCTGTGTTCAGAACCTTCCCGCTTCCTTTCCAGGTACCTTCCTCCTGCCTGTCCCTGCAAGTGACCTGTGCCCTCTTGCTACCTAGGGTTCCATGGGGCCCCTCACTAATGTTTGGAGGTGCCCTGCCCTTCCTAGCAATGCCCCCTTTAAGGGCAAAAGTTGTTCTCCCTCCCTGCAATGATATGCACCCAGACTCTCCTGAAGGACAAATCGGGGAAATGTGTTTGTGTAAATGGCAGGTAATGGTTTAACAGGTTTCCCCCAGATCATGGGGCTCTAACCCTTAGATTTCAGTTAGTGGTCCAATTTTACGCCCAGGTGGGGACCTGGGGGTGGGGAGGGAACAAGCTAGCGGGGGCACAACAGTGGGAGAGGAGAGATTGCTCATCAGTGATCTTCAAGTCCTGACAAGTAGGCCATGTGCTACTCTGACTATAGGTTAAGTCTGGGTCTGCATAGATGGATAAGCACTCTGCTCTTACACTCACTGTATTCTTTCCAGAGCACCGTGGACAGGGCACTGGGGTAACAGTCAGGAGACCAGAGTCTGGCGTGGTTTTGCCCCTGGCTGCCAGAACAACATTGGAAATGTTTCATAACCACTCTGGGCCCCAGTTTCCCCTAAATGTAAAGTGAGAGGATTGAGACTACAAATGTATAGTTATTTAGGTGCTTATTTGATGAATGATACCCCCATTTAGGGGGTTTCCCCAGTGGCACTAGTGGTAAGGAACCTGCCTGCCAATGCAGGGGACATAAGAGATGAGGGTTCAACCCCTGGCTTGGGAAGACCCCCTAGAGGAAGGCATGGCAACCCACTCCAGTATTCTTGCCTGGAGAATCCCATGGACAGAGGACCCTGGCAGAGCACAGTCTATGGGGTCGCACAGAGTTGGATATGACTGAAGTGACAGCACGCACACACGCACCCTCGTTTAGACTTGAGAGCTCCATGAAGCTACATACCAAGGGCCTATAACAGTGTCTGGCACATAGTAAGTGCTCAACAAATGGAACAATTGAAGGAAGGAATGGCAAAAGTGACTTCTAAGGTTGCTGCCAGTCCCAGCCTTGATGTCCTTAAATGCAGCTCTTTATAGTTGTGCCTTTGAGTGGAGAGGCCCAGGCCAAGGGCTGAATGAGGCCTCCAGGTGCTTGCCCTCAGGCCCAGAGGGTACAGTGGCACCCTGCACTGTGGAAGGGCAGCCTCTGGGACCAAAGGCAGCTGGGAAGAGCTTCCAGGAGGCCCAGGAGGCTTTCAGGATGTTGGATGGGGGCGGTGGTGAGGAATGTAGAAAGGGCAGGGTCGGGCAGGAGGAATCAGGAGAGTAACTTTTACACAGTTTTCTGTAAAATGGGAAGCAGAGATAACAGAGACTTGATGGGTGTCTGGGTTGAGGTAGGAAAAGTGCGGAGTTGCAATGGTGACTCAAGGTCAGGAGCTGGAATGGGGCCCGGAGCTCTCAAGCCTCTGCTCACCCCCTTGGGATGGGCCCCTGGCTCCAGGCCAGCTCCCTGAATAGCTCTCCCACCCCCACTCACCCCTCCACCATTCTAGCTTCTCAGGCCAACCTGCTTCCCTGACCAACCGACCAGTGGCTGCCCTCTCCCCCTCCCCCAAGGTGACGTGAAGTCCACCCCCAATCTCTCTCTGGAGGCAGATTTGCCGCTCCTTTTCACATCTCCTGCATTCACACTCTGACGCAACTCCTCCCCTTCTTTCGCAAAAGCAAAACAGGTGCCTTCGCTAGGCTGCCTCTCCTCCTCTCACTTCCCCTCCTAACATCCCCCTGCCCTCCCCTCCCCAACCCCACTCCATGGCCAGGGCCCTCTTCTAGTAAGACTCCTGTGTCCCCACTCTCCTCCAGCACCCTTTCACGTTTTAACAGGACCCACAGTTTCAGTCCATGAGAATGAGTCTTTAAGAGTGAAATTTCAGGTATCAGTGAGTGGAGAAAGAGATTGATTGATGGAGCAGGGGTCTCTTCCGGAATTCCTGGTATGACACTCCATCCTCTGGATGCTTCTTAGACCAATTCTGTATTTTGCTGCCCTGGGAGTTGGAAGACCAGAGTTCTGGTCCCATCTCTGCCACTAAAACTGTTTGTGTGACCTTGGGCAAGTCATTTAATCTCGCTGAGTCTCAGTTTCTTCATCTGTCAAATGGGAGTAATTACCCCTGCCCTACCCTTGCCACGCTCAACAGAGGTGTTATGAAAATTAAAGGAGATGTGTGTGTGTGTGTGTGTGTGTGTGTGTGTGTGTGTGTGTGTATGTTGGGGCGGTGGGGGAGCTAACTCCAAAGCCTGGGACAAGTATCAGGGGTTATGTCTCCCCGCTGCTATGTTTGAAGGACTCATGAAGGTTACATGGTAAAGCCTTCTTTACAGAAATGCCAGTGTGCCTTTGGCCTGCGCCTTTCCCCTGCTTCTCCTCCAGGGCTTGGGTCTTCGCCAAATCTGGTCTCCTGTGCACCTCCGCCCAGCTTCAAGAACCTCTCCCGCCCCGCCCCCATACCCCTCAGCACCCATCCAGTTGCCTCAGGCCTTCCTTCACCATCCAAGGGCCTCTTGCTCCATTCTTCCCCTCTCTCGAAGCCCAGTGCCCAAGGCCATCCCTTTGCCGAATGACCCTGCTCTCCTGGCGTGACCTCAGCCCATCCCCATCAAAGCTTTGAAGGGGAAGGACTCTGGAGCGGGGGTAATGACTGAACTTGATGATTTGATACAGAGGCTGAGCACAACGTGGAACACCCAACGTGCGTTCCAGAAGCACATCATTGTTTGATTGCATGTGCTGGGGGAGACTTGAGGGTGGAGGCAGCTTCGGGGCCCCTGACAGCTCACCAGATAGAAGGTTGCTCCAGTCCTAGATCCGCGGGGCCCTGCCTGCCTGCTCTTCCCACCCGTCTTCCCCTTCACCTCTCAACCCAGAGAATGGGCTGGGCTCTTTCATCTCCAGGACCTGCATGCTAGAATGTGATTTCAGGCCTCCCTGGCCTACTGCCACTGCGTTTCTCTGGTGACCCCACCTTTCCCTCAGGGACAAGAGGCTGAGAGCAGTTTGGAGCACCCTCTGAATTTCCCAGCATAAGCAATCACCTCCCTCTCAAGGCCACACCTAGGAGTCTTCTCACCTGAGGAAAACCTGGGTTTTCCTCTGCAGATGTGGGGGCTCTTCAGCTTTTCCCCTTGGCTGGAATGTTTCTTGGACTGGCAAATACTGGAGAGGGTTCCTCCCAAACTGCAGGGGCAAACCCTTCTCTTCTATCCCTCAGGGCTATTGTAACCCTCCTCTCCCCAAAGGAGGAAATCAGAAGCAAAAGGTGACCTTGCTAGGCCTTGGCAGGGAACCGGTGACAGGGTGGCAAAACACGGCCTCATTTTGTTGGCCTCTGCCACCTGTCTCCCTCCCTCCGCCCACTGCCGGGGCCCCATGTTGGCAGGCAAGTCGGGAGGAGGTGGGACTCTCTGGTCAGGCCGCCTAGGAAAGCTGGTCTCATACTGGAGGTGACAAAGTTGGTCTCAGAGCCCAGTGGCTGAAGTGGTGGCAGGATTCTGAGGCAAGTCAGAGGAGAAAGAAGTTGATAGTGCAGAGTCTGGGTCCTTGGTGGGAGTGGAAGACTGGTAAGAAAGACCACTACTTTCACATTTGTTAAACCAGTCATTGTAAGAGTAATGATAATAACCACAGCTACTAGTTATTGCAAGTGTATTATGTGCGAGGCACAGTGCCAAGCACTTCTTGTGCGCTTATTATTTCACTTACTCCTCACAATAACTTTATGTAAAGAAAAATATTTTTTTTCAGATGACAAATAAGGAAATAGAAACTCAGGGAGGTTGTGACCAGCCCAAAGTCACTCAGCTGGAGCTGCTTATCTGAGGACCTAGGTGACTCTGAAACACCCCCTCTTCACCCCTACCCAGCCCTCACCATCCTTGCCCCCAGCATGGGCTTTACAGCCAAATGGCATACCAGGCACTCTCCAGCAGGTTTTTGCCTCCAAAGGTGCTGAGAGCCTCAGTCACCTGGAACTGGTTTTTCTTCGCTCCATTCCCCTTCTCCCCCGCACCACCAAGAAGCTAACAATTCCAATCATGCATTTGTTTAAGAGCATCCAGGAGGCTCAGTGGTAAAGAACCCACCTGCCAATGCAGGAGACATAAGAGATGCAAGTTCGATCCCTGGGTGGGGAAGATCTCCTGGAGGAGGGCATGGCAACCCACTCCAGTATTCTGGCCTGGAAAATCCCATAGACAGAGGAGCCTGGCGGGCCTACAGTTCATGGGGTTGCAAAGAGTCAGACACTACTGAAGCAACCTAGCACGCAATCCAATGAATGGGACAGGGGTCATGCACGAGTACTGGGCTTTGAAGGGATCAGTGATGTATAAAATCCAAGGTTGTCAAACTCCCTGACTAATCCTTCCCCTCTGTGCGCACCACCCCACTCCTTCCTGGAAACCATAAAGTTGTTTTGAAAATAACTTCATTCGTATCATTCTTTTTTAGAAGATATAGTTAGGGAGTTGGGGACGGACATGTGCACACTGCTATACTTAAGATGGATAACCAATAAGGTGCTACTCTATAGCAGGGAACTCTGCTTGATGTTATGAGGCAGCCTGGATGGGAGGGGAGTTTAGGGGAGAATGGATACATGTGTATGTATGGCTGAGTTCCTCTGCTGTCCACCTGAAACTATCACAACATTGTTTAATCAGCTATACTCCAATATAAAATAAAAAGTTAAAAGGATTTTAATAGCTTCATGAAAAATAATAATCTGAGTGTCAAATACTTACTGATGGGCCCCTGAATCCTCTGCTCTCCATGGAAGAAGCCCTGCCCATTTGAAAGTGTTTCCACTCCCCCCACTGCACTCAGAGCTTACCCTTTGGAGTGTCTGCTGTAACCCTCACCACCCTTAGTATTTGGTCCACTACTCATTCAAGACCTTGGTGCCAGGCAGTGGCTCCTTAACTGGCATGCCCTCCAACCAAGACCTCTCTCACCAAACATGCATCAATGTCCCTTCCTATCACTCCTCTGAGATGACCTTGCCTTGCCTCGTCCTCCCCCTTCTCCTTGTCCTTTTTTCCCCCTAGCTCATTATTGCTCTTTTCTCCTGGCAAATAAGTCTGATCCACAATGGCTGGCTTCCTCCTTAGACATGCAATTCTCCCCTTTGGCCTACTTGGCATCATCTGGCCTCTTTTTGTTGTGTTTTGTTAACCACATATTCAGAGAGATGGAAGGAACCTTGAGGATCAGCTAGTTAGTTCCAACCCCTCCTTTTATGGGTGAGGAAACTGAAATTTGAATAGAGTAAATGACTTGCCCAGGGTCACATGGCTGGGCAGGGGTAAAGCCAATACCCCATCCGGGTCTGCCTGATTCTGGGGCTTCTGGCTCCTTTACTCTGCTCCCTTGCCCTTTAGGTAAGGCCTTAACCCACCAGCTGTCAATCCCCTCTCCTTCTTCAGATGCACCTATGGCTTATGTCACACCACTGTGCACTGATTCTATTCCCTACTTGTTTCCTACGTGTATATCTAGGTTTCACAATGAGAAAGTAGTATGGGCAGCGGGAGCTAACTCCTTCCTCCCACTTGAATGATGTACAAAAAGGGGAATTGAGCTGCCTAAGGTCATGCAGCTCTCTAGTGGTACGACTTGGGGCCTTATCCATGACACCCCAATGCGGTGCACCTCTCTTTTTATCCCATTTCCCCCTTCAATACTGCAGTGGGATGTTTCATTCTTGCTTCTTCTTTTCTTGATATTCTTATCCTCCTTCCCAACTTCTGTATTTTTCACAAACCTGCTGGATTTTAGAGCTGGAAGGGACCTCAGGGATCATTAGTTTCACCTATCACTGCACAGATGAGAAAAATGAGACCAGTAGAGGGGAGGTCATTTGCTTGAAATCAGACAGCTAATTAGTGGCCCAGCTGGGACCCAAGTCCAAGTCACCAACTCCTAGTTCAGTGTTCTTTCAACCACCCTCTTCCTGTCTGTGCTTTTTGTCAAGAATTCTTCTTATCTGGAAACCCATCCCCCTCCCATGATGCTCAGGTCCTGCAAGATCTGGGAGGGCTTTGGTCCAGGGTGACACAGTGTCACCAGGGAAAGGTAGAAGGAGCAGAGGCCTGGAACTGCCTGTATCCTCCCATGTCTCACCACGGGAGGCCCCAGCCTGGCCTTGCCAAGACTGGTGACTATCAAGTATGTGTTGAGATAAAGCCACAGCCTCTCGGATTCTCAGTTCATGGCCTAGACACTGGCGTCAAAGCCTGAGCCGGCTGCAAAATGAGGTCAGTTCACTGGCCTCCCAATGGAAAAATCTTATAAAATCAATAGCATTTATAACATCAACAGATTCAGAGACCTTTCCTCTGTTTGTTTTTTCCTTCTGGGCTGCTCTTTCTCACCCACCCTGCTATGAAGGCATAGACAATACAGGAATCTGGCAAGCAAAGCTGCAAAGGCCAGACCACTGCCCCCAGAGCCCCTGAACTGAATGGGGAGTGGTAGGAGCATGTCAAGGTATGAAAGATTTGTGAAGACTCTGACCAAGGCCCTCCTGGCTTCCTTGGGCAATGCTAATTGGATCTGAGGCCCTCCCTGGTAGCTGATGCCTGAGAATAATCAGAAGCTGTCCAGAGCTCCAATAGCAACTCTGGAAGCTCAACCAGCCTCAGCTTTGTCGCACTGGGCCTTCACTAAGAAAGAGAGTAACTAGAAAGCCAATTAGACAATGCCATGGGGCCTTCCTGCAATGGGAAGTGTCTGAGGCCCTCAGACTGGAGTGGATGTTGGCCCTTTTCCCAAACATCCTTCCCTCGGCCCCAGTGGGTGTATCCTACCTTCCCTCCATGCACACAGAGGGTGGCCGCCCTCATCATGCTGTTATCTGCATGGTCACAAACAAGCTTCTTTCTCCTGTCCTGAAACTGGTCCTGAAACCAGACCACAGAGCTTGAGCCTGGCATTTCTACCATTAAATGGTGTCCTTTCTATGAAAGTATTATGAACTTATTCCAGTTTGAATTCATTGAACAAATATTTACTGAGTACCTACTCTGTGTCAGACACTGGTAGCTTCTATCAACTGTGTTTTGTGCAATTGAAGACTGCTGTACCTCAGGAGCTCCTAATGAGCGTGTAGGGTCAGATGAAATAGCAGGTTTGTTGCTACCAGGCAGAGGAAGCTTGGGGATAAACTACAAAGACAGGTCCTGAGAGTAAGTATGTACCATGGTGTGGGTCTCTGGACATCAGGGATATTGAGGTATGGACGCTTAGGGTGGTAAGCTGGGAGATGCCACTTCCACACAGACTCCTAGGACCAGGGACAAATCTCACACTTGTCCTGGGGAGCCCCAAGCAGCAGAGATGTAGACAATCGCAGGAACTTCCACAGCTAAGAGACAAGTCGTGCCCTCTGTCCTCAGTCCTTGCCACTGACCTCCCAAACAAGGCAAAGGACAGGACATTTTGTAAGAAGCTGAGATGATTAGATAGCATCACTGACTCAATAGACATGAATCTGAGCAAACTCTGGGAGATAGTGGAGGACAGAAGAGTCTGGTGTGTTATAGATGGTGGGGTTGCAAAGAGTCAGACATGACTTAGCGACTGAACAACAGTACTCTCTTTTCTGATATATTCCCTGGGCACTTGAGTTTGTTTCCTTTGTTGCTCAAGAAGTGTTCAAGGCATTTAAAGGCAACTCTTCAGGGGAAAGCATTCCTGGTTAAACACCCACCTTCCAAATGCATGAACTCAATTGTGCAGCTCATCTTCTCCAAGGCATGGTTTTGGCCCTGTGCCTGGTGCCCTGACCTTGCCCTCTGGGTGATCTTGCTCAAGGATGCCAAGGGAGTTGGTGGCAGGGGCTGGGAGCAGAGCCCAGGTTTCCTGGATCCTGGCCTGGCACTCTGGCCACCAGACCCCACTGGCTCTCCTCTCCTGCCCTTTGTGCTCTGTCTGAACCGTCTGGAGGCATGTGCCCTGCACCCAACTAGCTTCCACTGGGTGAGATATTTCTGTCTCACACCAGTCAGCAGTTCAGCCATATGGGGCATAGGCAGTCTGGCTGACGGCTGACCAAGGGGCCAGGCTCAGGTGGGGGAGGGGAGGGGAGGTCACTCTGCTGGTCTGGGATCTGCAAAGCTGGGTCCCTAATGCAGTTATTCTTTTCACTAGGGGTCCGAAGTGTGGCCCCTAAGCTCAGTATCCTAGGGCTTGGGCCGGGTCACTGTGGCCCTCCACTCCCAGGCTTGTTGCTATGATACAGGGTTCTACAAGTGCTGAGCGGCATTGTTGAGGCCGGATGCAAATGGCACGCAGCAGGGTCTAGCTGTGAGCCAGTTGGCCAGCTGACATTTCAGGGTCCAAAGAGCTTG
The DNA here is from genome assembly GCF_963930625.1 of Muntiacus reevesi. NCBI lineage: Eukaryota > Metazoa > Chordata > Mammalia > Artiodactyla > Cervidae > Muntiacus > Muntiacus reevesi. The sequence continues at coordinate 142,600,806 of NC_089271.1, read as the reverse complement.
TGTGTACTGGACAAGCTGTTTATTGTGGTCTTGGCACTGCCCGGCCCTTCAGACAGCAACAAATGCTCCCAAACTGGGAAAGGAGAGGAAATAAGGAATCAGCCGTAGCCAAAGAAGACCTGGAATCTCTCTCCTCACACCATTTGCTCCCTGCAGCTGACATGCTGCTGGTGCCAACCATCGGAAGTTCCCCAGTGAGGGAACCGGAGGGGGCAAGCCCCACAAACCTCCATTCGTGAAGACCTAGATTGCAAATTGTGTACATGCCCACGTCAACACCCTTCTGACTGCCCAGCTCTCAGATGCTGCTGCTGAGGGAAGGTTGAGCACTCAGAAAATACCAAGAAGGAGAAATCTTGATGTCATAATGTTTAAACACACAGAAGAACTGGGACCCCAAGGTTGCAGGTTGTTGATACACACACACAAACACACACACACACACATACATACACATCATCATCATCATCATCATCGTCATCTTCAGAGAGATGGTTATCAACAGGACATGACAGAAATGGTCATTTCAAGTCTTGGCCTGGTTTTTTCAGTTACACTCAGAGTTGACAATGGGCTTCCTTGGTGGCTCAGACGGTAAAGAATCCAACTGCAATTCAGGAGACGTGGGTTTGATCCCTGGGTCGGGAAGATCCTTTGAAGAAGGAAATGGCAACCCACTCCAGTATTCTTGCCTGGAGAATCCCATTGAAAGAGGAGCCTGGTGGGCTATAGTCCATGGGGTTGCAAGAGTCGGACAGGAGTGACCATCTTTCACTTTCACAGAGTTGACAACACGCTGGAGAAAATGCAGCATGGAGAAAATGCAGCAAGAGCATATGTATTAGAGCATAGGCTGGGGTAGACAGGTGAAATATAGGAGACCCCAAATGAGGGAAGCTGAGAAGCTAGAGTCCAGAGAAATTGTGGGAAATGTGGCATTTCCCAGAAGACATCTGGCCCTATCCACACTGCCTGGAAGTCTAGTCTGGCCTATAGCCTGACAGTAAGCTATGCTTGGGAGGGATGGAATCATGGATAAGTGGTTGAACTCTCTCAGGCTCTTGACCTTCAAACCTTGCTCCACCCAAGATTGTGGCTGCCTAGGCTGGACAAATGGAATTTCCAGAATGCCTTCTGCATGTCCTGGTCAGGGTCTCCAGTTTATCTGTGGTTTAGCACATAGTCAGTCCTATCAGCCCAGCTGTGTATGATAGACACCTTCAATATACATACACACACACATAGACACAGACACACACACAGCAGCAGCAGTAATGAACACCAGCAGTTAACATTAATCAAGCACCTGCTAGTGCATGTTCAGTAGCTCAGTCATGTCTGACTCTGTGACCCCATGGACTGGAGCCCACCAGGCTCCTCTGCCCATGGGATTTCCCAGGCAAGAATACTAGAGTGGGTTGCCATTCCCTTATTCAGGGGATCTTCCCGAGCACCTACTTTGCACCAAACATGGTTCAAAGCACTTTATATACAGTATGTATTTTTATCTCAATTAACCCTCCCCAGATTACAGAGGGGGAATCTGAGGTCCAGAAAGGCGAAATAACTTACTCAAAGTCCCATCAGGTGCAGTGTCTGAATAGGGATTCAGCAGAGGTCTGGGCCCAAAGCCTGTGCTTATTAAATTACAGGGCCCTTGTGACTAAGCATATGAATGTGCCCCTTTATACAGAAAGCCTCAGGGAAGGAAGGAACACAGGGGTAAAAGGAAAGATCCAAGAGCTGGGCCTTTGGAGAAGAACCACCTGGGGGGAGGAGATGGTGGGCCATGGGTTAAAAGAGTTAGGATGGGCAGCAGAATGCCCATTGGATGCCAGAAGCTCAGGTGATCTAAGCTTGCAACCTCACATGTCTCAGGAACTGCCAAGGTCTCCATCATGGTGCCTACCATCACACCAGTACTCAACTCAGTAAAACAGATAAGGAGCAAACAACGCAGCAACCTTGGGGGTTACACACAGACCAAATGGCTGCCTCCCCCTTGGTAAGACCCAAGCTTTAAAGTGGCTTCCTCACAGGCCAGGTCACAAGACATTACTTAAGCTCCCAGCACATGGCAGGCAGTGGGGGGATAGAGACAAACCCAACAGGGACCCTGCCCTTAAGATGTGGCCAGGCTGGCAGTGGGGGAGATGTCAGATGGGCCTTGAGCTGTCCCTGGGGTTAACTGGGGCAAATGACGCAGGCTGTGCCCAGTCAAGGAACAGAAGGAAGCCCCTGGGCCTCCCCAGACACGGGGCCGCCGCCTTCAGCTCCACTCACAGAGCTGGACAGCCCAGCTGGCACCATTCCCCACTGGGGTTGCTGAGACAAACAGCTCGGAGCAGCCTTTCAGGGCTGCGCCGGCCACTTCAGCTGACACACCAGGAGCCTGCAGTGGGTGAGGGCTGGGAGAGGTAGGGAATCCACAGGAGGTTACCCTCACCCTCTCTCACTTGCCAGTGGGCCTCCCGCCTCCAGTAAAGGGGGAACGCTCTTCTTCAGAGCTCTCCCCCACCAGCCCATCATCTCCTCCCTCCCTGGGAAGCCCAAGGCTTAGAGAAATGAGTCCAAGTAATTAACTAATTAATGAATATGGATGGCAAAGTTGCTGAGGTTGCTGGAAAACACCCTGTTGCTGCCAACACACACAACCCGGCTCGGCACCCGCCTCCCACTGTGGATGAAAAGGAAGCTCTGAGGGACTACTTGACTGTGTCTCCCCAAGGTGCCAGCTGCAGCAGAAGCGCCCGCCACCCAGCAACCCCTTGCCTGATGCCAGGAGACCAGCTTCCAGACAGCACATGCCCCTGCAAGGACAGCCACCCCAGCCCACCCTCAACCCCAGCTGGGCCTGCAATCCACTCAGTTACTTGGTGTCAAGGGGACTCTCTGTGGTCCAAGGAAGTCCGTCTGTGGGCTCTCCCAAAGCCAAGTTCAAGGCTGCAGGAGATGGATGGATGGAGATAGAAGAAGAAGAGAGAAAAGCAGAAGGAGCGACCAAGAGGCACACACAGCTGGCAGGAGCCCATCTCCAGCTGTTGGGCGGGCTGTTTCCTTTGATAAAGCACTTGGCAGTACTCCCAGTTCTGTAGTTTCTGGCCTGTGAAAGCACACCCGGAGCACGAGCCTGCCTGTGGGAGGACTTCAGCCTTGCTTTGTTTTCTTTCTTTCTTTTTTCTGGAGCTTTAAAAAAAAAAAATGCTCCCTCCTTTCAGGAAAACTCGTCCCTCCCTGACACCTGGATAGAGTGAGGTTGTACCAACCAGTGACATGGGCTGGGCCACGAGCCTGTCATCACAGAAAGTCAGTGCCACAGACGCATGGGTTGTGCAGTGAAGCCTCAGCATGTGTGTCTGTATGTGTGTGTGTATGTGAGAGAGAGAGAGGGAGAGAGAGAGAGTCTGTGTCTGAGAGGCTGTGCTTGTTTGTTGTGGCTGACATGGCCTTCTGTGTGGCACATCATCGTTGTTCTCCCCACCTAGGCTCCTTCCAGCCCACTAATGCTTTCCCAGAAAGCACTGGGAAATAGGGGAGTCCCAGGGTCATGTGATCACATAAAACAACTAGCCCTCTCTCAAACCCCTGGTCATGTGGCTTCATAGAAGCCTGTCTTCTCCATCTCATCCTGTGTGAAACAAGGAGCCAGGCTTGAAGGCCTCCCAGGTCCCTTGGAAGAAGCAGGGCATGTACTGTGGCCCCCTCCTTCGCCCACAGGATCATTTATAGCCTAACGACAAACAGCCCCCAGACCCACACTTTGACCAGCCCCCACAGGGCCTCCCTCAGGCCTGACTATCCTGGGGGAGCTTGATATCCTGGGGGTCGGCACCGGCTCTTCACACAGTCCCCATAAGTTCCTGTTCCTCGGGGCTCTCCCAGCCTAGCACCCACTCCCACACATAGCCAGCGCCAGACGTCCATTGGCTGTGTCTCCATTGGAACCTCTGGGGTCAGTTCACAAGGCTGCCTCCAAGGGGAGGAGGCCGGCCTGGCCTGGAGGAGACAGTGTCTCTGGCAGAAGACACAGATTTGCCTCTGCAGCCAGAGAGGGAGGCCCAGGGCAGCCTTGAACCACTGACCCACCACCCCACCATGTTCAAAGCCCAAGCCCAGTGGCTGCTGGTCCTTACAGATGGGAGAAGCCAGTTGGGAAGAAGCAAACAGGAAAACAAACATAACCTGGGAACTTTGGACCAGCTTCCAAAGTGAAAGTCCTCAAATATTCCTTGTCTGTCCCCTTGTAAAAAAAAAAAATGGCCCTCTCATGAAAAAATGTGGAAAAATGTGGGACCCTTAGACTCCAGGATGGCAGAGCCAGAAGTACCTCAGGAATCCTGTGTTCCAACCATTTTACCTTATGTATGGGGGTCCAGAGTGAGGCAGTCAGTAGAAGAGCTGGCACTTGAAGTCAGGACACTAGGTCAAAGAGTTCTGGGTCCTGGTCATGGTTGACAGTAGATATACTAACCTGAGGCCCAATCAAGAATTCTGGGATCAAGAAGCTCTGTGTTGACAAGGGTGGTATAGCCTGGTGAGCTGAATGTGGCCATGAGACTGGTGTGGGGCTATGAGTTCTTGAAATCCCTTTCGTCTGCCAAGGGATATGTCTGTTGACTTTATGGGGCCAGGTGAGCAACACAACTGGGACTCAATGTCAAGTCAGACTTGGGTTGGGGACTCTTGCTCTTCCCTGCCTTCATGTTTTCTAGAGTATTCTTCCTACCAAGTCCTCAGGTCTGGAAGGGGGAAGAAACTAAGACCTAGTTTTTCCACTGATGGGAGAGGGCAGTGTGGGGGCAATCCTAGGTATGTAGCCTTTGCCACCTCTTTGAGGTTCAGAGCCCACCTTGCTCCTTCATGGCCCAGATGTAAAACTCGAATTGTGAACAGGAAAGAAAAAGTGGGTAGGTGGGAGGGCCTATGAGCTTCGAGAAGGTAATAAGCCATGGATGAGATTTCTTTACTTAGAGCAAGCTCTGAGGCCAGATTGTAGGCAGATGGCAAGGCCCACAAAGCTGAGCCTGGCAGGATGCTCAGGACAAAATTATATCGACTGAGTCTGTCTTCAAGCCATGGGCTGAAGCTGAGTTGACCCCACCCTCTCAGAAACAGCCAACCCTCCAGTGTGGAAACAGCACATGCTGTTTTCTGAGACAGGGTGACTTGGATATCTGGAAGAAACTCCATTAAAATAAACAGCTCAGCATGGAAGATAGTCATGCTCCAGACTTGCAGTACTTAAACACATGCTTTAGAACCTACCATCACCACTTCCATTCCCCTTGTTCTTGCTGAGGGCTATGGCATTCAGGCGACAGTTAGAACAAGGTCCTTCTTGACCCCACTCACAAAGTCCTGCATCAAGATTCCAGACAGCTGCACTGGCCACTTACTTCCACCTATCATTTTATAGAGACGATCATTTTACAGGACATTTTGGCATGTGTTATTTTGCATGTGTGTACTACCTTTATAATTGTGCTGGAGTGATTTCTCTGCATGTAATCCATCTCCCTGACTTGACCCCAAAGTTCCTGAAGGGTGGGAAGCAGGCCTTCGGTGGCTTTTTCTCCCCTCCTCCCTCCCCCTGTGGCACTCAGGACAGTGGTGTGGCCAAGAGGATGGTCTCAATTGTGCTTGTTCAACTCGGTAACAACAACTGGGGAGGCCAGCATAATTTCTGAATTCATCCGCAAGCGCATCCAGTGATGACGGAAATCTGCAGCTGGATGGATCCACTGCAGCAAAGAAAGAGCTATTCTTGAAGGGAGGATCACCCAAAGCCAGCATGTCAGTTGACTTAACCACCCCCTCCTCATCCCATCTTGATGAAACAACAAATAAGCAATTGGGACAAGGGTGGGGTGTCTCACACCAAGTGGCCATTAAGCTGACAGTAGCTGGACATTGCATTTCCCAGCATCCTCCACTCCGATACATCCATCTCTTTGGCAACAGAGTGTTAGGCTGCTTTCTAACTTCGTTTCCAGATGTGGCAGTTCCCTGACTCTAGCTGTGGGACTCCATTGGACCCAGAGTCAGTTATTGATAGGAAATTATTTGAAGTTAGAGATCATGTTTGCTCATTAATGGTTCTTTTTTTTTTTTTCCATTAATGGTTCTTAATGTATATCTTCTTTAGGGGTTTACCTAGGAGAAGATATTAGAGGACTGGCTTTGATGGTGGATACACATTTACGGACGGGAACCTTGAGTACTTAGGAATACTCTTTCTAAAACACTCATCCCAATCAGAACTGTCGCTAGGTTTTCCTTCTCTCCTGTTTCACAAGCAACCTCACAGACTGAGTAGCTAAAAATCTTTCTTTTTCTAACAGAAATAACACAGAGGTAGCCTGGAGACCTATGTTATAGCTGAGACTGGGAATTTAGCTAATATCTCTAAAGAGTGAGCTACTTACTATTAACCAAGTCATTAATTAAGGTCATGTTTGCACTTCAATTGTCAGCCTCAAACATCTGTTTATTTAAACTGAGGTCACTTTAGTTTATTACAGTTATAGCCACTGGTGAGATAATCTGCTTAGATTTCACAAGTATGTGTGAATTGCCTACCTCAGCCCTTATTTTCACAGAATAAGAGTTCTCCTGAAGGCACGGGGTCAGACTTAAGATAATAAATGATTTTCCTTCTCAACAGAACTAAAAACAAGGCTTTAATTAAGTCACCAAAATTCTCAGATCGAATATCTATATTACATTTCTTAATGATGGTAATCCGTCCAAGGGTGATCCACAGGATTCCCATTGATCCAAGAACAATCTTTAGGCAGACATTTCATTGGCTCAGAGATTGTTTCCCAATCATTGACACTGCCCTTCTCAATGGTGGAGTCACCCCCACTTTGTTGGTAGAGACTGCAGGTGGCCTGGGAGAGGGGACAGTGGGAAGGGATGATAGACATCATGAAACAGAATGGGGGAGAATACATGGTAGAAAATATCTCCCTAAAGAGGATAAAGTAGAGGCAGAGAACTTAAAGATATCTGTGAGTGGATAAAAAGAAATTGGGGCCAAGATGGTTTTCCCAGGCAAGCCTAAGACTTGAGGATAGTCTAGATATATACATCCTCACAAACGCTCACCAAACCCTCACCACACACACACAGAGGCACACATGCCTCTTTAACATATACCTTCCTCATCCTGACTCTCAAGTCAAAAATACAGGAATAGACTCAGACAGTTACACACTCATATGTCATACACACAAGAACACCAACCGTCCCAGATGCCATCCTTTTAGCTGTCCCTTCACAAACACAAGTATCCCTCTCCATCCACACATAAATATATTTCCCATACATTTCCATATCTTTTTGCATATGATTTGAACATATTTTTATGTATATCTACATTACCACCGAAACTCCCTCCACACAACCAAGTCCTCCTACCCACATACATGAGCTTCCCCGGTGGCGCAGGGGTAAAGAATCTGCCTGCTTATGCAGGAGACATGGCTTAATCCCTGCATGGAGACGATCCCCTGGAGAAGGAAATGGCAACCCACTTCAGTGTTCTTGCCTGGGAAATCCCGTGGACAGAAGAGACTGGCGGGCTACAGTCCATGGGGTCACAAAAGAGTTGGACATGACATAATGACTAAACACCACCACCATACATGCATACACTCAAACACATCTTCTTCCCAACAAAGGCAAAAAGAGGTCTGTGCTCAATAAATTCTAGTGCTTTCTTCCCTTGGTGGATGGGATTTAAAGGAGTGACTGGATAGCTAGATGAACTGGAGAAGTACTTTTGCTAATGGTTCTTAGCATGGTGGAAAAGTCCATCAAGGACATTTGAAAGCCTCACAGAGTTCACTCCCTTGGCCTATAGACAAGACACCAGCGGTAACCTTTAGCAGCTGCCAAAAGCATCTAAGACTCTCTTAGTCCTGCTATGCTAGCTGACCTTTGCAAGGAATCCTGGGTATTTTGAACTAAGAACATTTAGTATAAGAAACAAAACAAAAACAAACATATTTCCCTGACATTTAAGAACAATACTAAAAGTGTCTATCCAAATTCACCTAGCAGGCTTGGCCTGTGGCAAGATGGTGAAGGAGGAGAAGTTGATTTTAAAGCCCACCAGCCCTGGGTGTCCTCTTGGAGCTCCCACTCCCTCCCATATATGCTCTGGAACCTTACTGTCTTCCCCACAAGGCTGCCTCTGTGCTGGCCAAAGAAGACTAGAATTGGGAAAAAGCTTTTGGATTCAACCAAAAGGAAGTCATGGGCAAGCTGACAGGGTACAGTTAGTTTATTAGGTCTAAGATTAAAGTAGTGGGCACTGTGATCTGTGCAGTGCCATCTGTATAGGAAGTCTATGGTCCAGTTACTTTTTATCCTGGCCCCAACAGCCTGCCCATTAAAAAAGTTCAAATGTGGCTCAGCTGAAAAGCAATCAGATCTGTTATTGACACTGTTTCATTCTGAATAGTACAGAGGACTAAAGGCTTTCTTTACTTAGTTCATTAGTTAGCTAACAAGCATTTCCCAAGGACCTACTGTGCATGGAGCACAGTCCCAGACACTCGCTCTTGCCATTGCTGCTTCTGCTATTTAATTTCTGAATACAGGCTGTTGCCAGACATCCAATTTTCTGAGTGCCTGCTCTGACAGGGAACAATGACTAATGAACCAAACATCAGGGAGGGCCCTCTGATCTCCAGCACAGAACATGCCCATAAAGGCAGAGTCTAATTTGTTCAGCAGGCAGCTGCCAATTCTTCTGGGATCTTAATTACCTGGAGCAGTTTATATGGGCGAATCCCCTTGGGAGAGAAACCCTGAACTCTGTCTTTCTCACACCCTATCATACGCCAGGACCTACAAATGACTTGAAACCCCAGCCACTGCACATAGGTACAAAGTCCAGGCCATGGTGGTTCACCAGACAGGCACAGCACACAACCCTCCTTCACACCTCTGCATATATTCCCCTACACACACACACACACACACACACACACACACACACACACACACACACACACACACACACACAGCAGCAGCAGCAGCAGCAGCAGCAGTGGGTTATAGCAGAAAGTACTCTGGATTGCAAGTATCTTGGTATCAACTCAGCTCTGTCTCTGCTTCTCTGGGTGACCTTGGACGAGACTTTTTCTGTCTCTGGGCTTCTGTTTCCTGTCCTATAACGTGAGAGGTGGGAGTAGATGATCTCTGTGGGCCTTTCCGGTTTTAGGACTTGACATTCTGCTTCCTGACCCCCAAGAGAGCTGCGTGACCAGGTCAACTTTGTAAAATGGGGCTGAGGCAAGATGGGGGCAGTAGTCAGAGTCACAGAGGAGGGAAATCTCTGTTTCCTTGGGTTGGCCCCTTTCAAAGCTCCAGTCTATTTCTGAAAAGTTTCACAAACCAAGCTGGGGGATCTGGTGGCACTGTGGGTTCTGCAGTTCCCTTCAGCCTCATCTCCCTCCCCCATCATTCTTTTCATAACCCTTATTCCAACTCTCATTCCTTTTAACTGGCCCTTAAGCTCATACTGACTAGTTCCCTTTAGCAAGCTCTTCAGAGAGACCAATGATTAAATGGTCTCAAGAGTCTCCTGAGTCTGTAAAATGTAAATAACAGCCCCTGCCCTGGCGGCCTTCACAGGCTTTCCAGAGGATCAAATAAGATAAAGTCTGTGAAAGTTCTTTGGAAATTGTCAAGTGCTATGCAAATGCGAGGGATTGTTATTAATGATGGGTGAGGAGGTAGCCACGTGAGGCGAGGGGGAGCAGAGTGCCAACTTGCCTGCTCTCATCACCGTCTTCACTGGGTGAACGCACTGGCATTGCCAGCTGGCCTGTAGTCACCTAACACATCCATGGGGGTGGTTCTTTGATTAGCATTACCCCCCATTGTCCCCTAGCAGAGTTCAAGCCAGAGGAAAGAGGACAAGGAAGGAGTAGGTTAGTTTGGTATGAAGAGAGAAAGGCCTAGGGTTGTGATTTTTTTTCTTAAAAAAGGCAACCCTTTCCTTCAAACAGAGTTTCACATAGAAAACTCAGTTTATAAAACAGATGAGAGCAGAGCTACTCAAGTTGAAGTTGGGATGATGCCCATGGAATCCCATTGGCTGGAGTCTCTGCTTGCCCTCAAGATCACTCTGGTGGGTCCCTAGGGCTCCAAAGGAGCACATGGAAAAATCCTCAGTGTAGAGCAGGCGCTCTTGCCTGGCATCTGGGGCTCCAGACATGCAGGAGACAGCCATAGTCTGGGCACTGGAGTGAGGGAGTACAGGGCACAGAAAAGGGGGATGGAAGAATGCTATAGAAAGGCAGAATTGGGGGCAACACCTTTAGTTTACTCAGCAGCTTTTGTCTGGGCCCCAGGCCTGCATTCTAGGGTTACCCTAGAATGGTTTGGTTTGGTTTAGTAAGTTGTGTCCAACTCTTACAACCTCATGGACTATAGCCCTCTAGGCTCCTCTGTCCATGGGATTCTCCAGGCAAGAATATTGGAGTGGGTAGCCATTCCCTTTTTCATGGGATCTTCCTGATCCAGGGAGATTCCTTACCGACTAAGCCACCAGGGAAGCCCAGGGCTGCAGTTTTGTGAATCAGTGCTCCAAAATCAGTGCTACAGAAAAACACGGGTCTAGAAATGGGTGAAGGGGCTTCCCAGGTAGCGCTGTTGGTAAAGAACCTGCCTACCAATGCAGGAGACATAAAGAGATGTGGGTTTGATTCCCTGGAGGAGGGCGTTTCAACCTGCTCCAATATTCTTGCCTGAAGAATCCACATGGACAGAGGAGCCTGGTGGGCTACAGTCCAGAGGGCTGTAAAGAGTCAGAAACAACTGAAGCACCTAACATGCACACATGCAGAAATGGGTGAAACAAAGGATGGGACCAAATGAATGTAAGCAGGGCTCCTGCTTTCTCACTTTGAGGGGGAAGAAGTCTGCTGCAGTAGCTCTTTCCAGCCCATGAGCATCCTTGGCATGGGATGAGGAAAAGACCAGAAGGAACTGGCCCGACATCTTCAGGTGGGCTCAGTGGCCAGACAGACAGCAAGCTGCCACCAGCTCCGGGGACTGGGCAGAAGAGGAGGAGCGGACACACAGATGAGCACAACTATGCCCTCTGAGCAGGGGGTGTTGGGCCTTGTCAGGACTAGAGTCCAGATGTCTGAGACATAGAACAAGGAGAGAGAGCTGAGGAGTTGGGGAGGGGGTGGGGAAACAGAAGGCTTCCTCCTGAAGTGCTTGCTCCATTTTCCCACCCTCCCCACCCAAACAGGCTCAGTGACACGGCACAGTTGACTGAGTAGGCAGAAAGCAATCAGATACCGCAGGTACAAGCTGAGTGTTCCAGACACGATAGGGGTACATGTGCCTAAGACTTTCACACAGCCAGGACATGAGTGATTGCTGACTCCCTAAGGCAGATGGAACAGAGTCAGGGATTTCTTTTGAGTATCTGGAACTGGGAGGATATAATAATAATAACAACAACAACAATAAAATCACCTTAGACTAAATGATGCTGGCACCAGAGAAACATCCGGTGCTGGTATTTCTGTAATATTCAGGCCCTTTGCAAAAGTTCAACATCTTTCTTGAGGAGATTCTTATTCCACATGTGTCTTCTCTGATTCCTTTTCCACATGTGGTGGCCTAGAGCTCCTTCTCAAATTACCCTGAGGTAGCTGCTACAGAGACACGTTCTCTGTGCCAGGGTTGAGCAGGAAATGGGTAACCCAGAGCAGAAGGATCAGCAGCAAAAGCCATTTGCGCTCGAAGAAAACGAGAGTATTTGGAATTCCGGTGTGCTTGGGCGGAGGGGAAGAGGTCGTTACACCAGCCCAGACAGTCTTTGTCCCCACTCTTCTGTAAAGGAGCAGTGGGACCATCTCGGAAAATGTGTTGGATGAGAGAATCACTTGGCTAGAGGTTACTTCCCCTGCATAAGCCTGTGTGAGCACAGACACTGGGAAGGAGGCAGAGAGGGGGGCTCCTGAGGGGCCTGGGGAGGAACAGGACTCAAGGAGGAAAGAAGAGCAAATGAGCCAAAAATAGCTTTGCAGCAGACCCCTCAGAAGGACTGTAACCCTAGCTCTGTAAGTGGTTAGAGCTCCTCCCTTCAAACGAGGATGGTTTTGCTATTACAAGGATATTTAAATCAGGTATACACAAATAGACACACACACACAGCCTGGAAGGATTTCTAGTCTCTTCCTAGCATCTTCCAAAAGTGCCTGCCTGGCTGGTGGTGGGAAGGTGTGCGTGCTAGGTTGCGTCTGATTCTTTGCAACCCTATAGACTAGCCCACCAGGCTCCTCTGTCCATGGGATTCTCCAGGCAAGAATACTGGTGTGGGTTGCCATTTCTTCCTCCAGGGGATCTTACTGACCCAGGGGGGTCTCCTGAGTGTCCTGCATTGGCAGGCAGATTCTTCACCACTTCGCTACTTGGGGGGAGGGCACAGGGGCCTAGACCGAATTTAGGCTCAGCTGGAGTCCTCCCCCTCTGTTTGGGCTTCTATGAGGGTCAGGGCAGAGCCAGGACTCTCCCAGTCCCCTCTGCTAACGTCAACAGCATCCCCAGGGATGGCTTTATATGTGGACGGAGAGGGTAGCTGCCTGCTTGGTATGATTTGAGAGGTAAAGGTCAAAGGAACCTTGCCCGAAAAGGTCAGCTCTGCTAGCCCCCAGCTAAGCCTGAAGTTCTCACAGTGCTTACTCTTGGCAAAGGTCCAGGTCTGAAGAGAATTGTGACTGGGGCAGGGGAAGCATGTTCAGATACTACCAGCTGTTTACACCTTGACTGGATTCACAGTATCACATTAGCAGTAGCAGAAAGCAAGCTTCCTGCAGGAGGATGGTTAAGAGACAGGGAGATCAGGAAAGTTCTGGAACATGTGCTATCTATCACCCCGAGCAGCTGGGGGTAGTTTGAGGGAGCTTGTGCTAGAAAGCAGAATGAGGGAGAAGAAAGAGAGTCAAAACCAAATTCTACCCAGTTGGCCATTTTCTGAGGAATGTGCCTGCTTCTTCTATCCAGGCTGAGAATGTTTCAGATTTGACATTTAGGTTTACAACAAAGGAGATAAAATCTCCTCCCCAGAGAGAGGCATTTCCCCTGAATTCAGACTCATCGCCTCCCACTTAACGGACAGACCATGTGCTGGTGAGGAGGGCCGAGATCCCGAGCCAGGGTGTCACTCACCCTTCAAGGCCTGGCGTGGCGCACTCCTTGCTTCCTGAGAAGAAGAGCATGACTACCATCACCTGGTCTTTGTCATGGCGGGGAATCTGCTCTCTTGGCCAAGCCCCTGCCCTGGAGACAAAGAATAGGAAAGGAACACACAAAGAGCTGCACTTAGATGCCAGGAGTCTGTTTCCATCGGTGCCAGGAACAGACCTGAGCAGTGGGTTGGATGTTGCAGCTGGGGTCCCTTGGCACTGGAGAGGCTAGAAGTTATCCAGACAATAGAGCCCAATAGATGGAGTCCTGCAGCCCATCTTATATTCCCCAGAGATACCACGAGAGTCTAATGATGTTGCCGAGGCCCATAGCCAAAACGCGCCCGGCAGGCAAAAATGCAAAAATCGATTCACAAAATTCGCAAAGAATTAAGTGTAGATAGAGCCAGATTGAATGAACCCCCTGGCCTCTGTGGGCTGCAGGAACCAGAGGAACCCCATTCCCCTAGGTTGCTACAGTGCCTGTCATGGTGACATGACATCTGCTGCAAGGGGTTATGACTGGCTCAAGGGTCTAGGGTCCGTCCCCTTGGTTTCTCACTGCTAGGCAAAAAGCAGTAGCAAGCCTCTTTCCTTCACCTACAGCTTGGTCCCTGGTGGGATGCACCTGGCCAGCTCTGCTCTGTTTTCTTAAGTGTATGCGGAGTCAGAGCAAGGAGCAAGGGAGGGAGAAGGGGAGTGAGGAGGGAGGATGAACTTGAGGAAGGGAGGAAGGGCCAGGATGCTGGCCTCCTGAGGTAGCCCAGATTTCACATGAATACACTACTGACTGTGAAAGGTAGCAGTGTTGCCTCTTCCAATTCTAGCACTTCTGGGAGTCATTTCTCAGCTCACACTTCCCTCCTGTGACAGATACATAAATCCTTGGCTGAAGAGGCTGCCGTGCCCCTTCCTGTCTCAGATGTGATTTTCTTCAGATGAATTGCACCACCTCCTTCAGACTTGCACAGGTCAGGTGACCAGACCAGGAACAGTGCAACAGCCATCGGGCTGTGAGGAAGGAGAAGAGAACTGCGATTTCTGGTCAACTCCCTGGCTCTATGTCTCCCCAAAGCAAGCTAGATACCTGCAGACAAGCCCCTTAGACCTTCCTGGACAAGTCCGTTGCATAAACAACCATATGACACATACCTAAGACACACAGAGAAGATTTCTGAAAGCCAACTCTCAAGTATTTCTGGGAGGCTTTTCCACTTTGAGAAATGTCTGTGGCAACACCTGGTCTCAGCTTAGCTTCCCCCTACACCCAGGTTCTTCTCCTAGTTTCTGTATACTCCAGGAATGCAGGTTCACTTTCATTTTGGCCCAAATAATTAGGAAAGCAGAACTACTGAAAAAAAAAAAAAAAAAAAAAAAAAAACTAGGCCCCTACTGCAATTTAAAAGCTAGCTATATGTGATTTTTTGGGGGTGTAACTTTTATTTTGTATTATCCATGCCACAGGTCCAGTGTTACCCCAGCTACATGAAATTCAACTGTAATTGTATTTGGAATCTGTGTGTGAGTGGATGATTTCTTTTTGCAAGAATCTTTTTTATTTATGTTTGACTTGGACTGGTGTCAAAGTGACTCTGCATGCCTGAGTACCCACAGAGCAGCTCGCTCAGGTGGGGGTGTGCTAGCAACCTAGGAGTCAGTGACTCCTATGGATAATCCCCAACGTAGATAATGAATATAAGAACAACCAAAATGTGACAGATACAAGAATGGATCTATGTGGCTAAAGACAGAGGCTGCAATGAATCAGAAGTACACAATTTAGTATTATTAAGGAGTAAGCATGATCCTGGATGCTCTAAATAGAGAAGAAGCCTGTAGGAACTCTGAGGTCATCTTCCTTCTCTATTCCATGGCCATTGGCCACTAATGAAACCCTATACTGCTCCAGTCTCCCGTGGAACAGCTAGCTCAAGGAGTTAGGGCAGGTGATTAGGTCCTCTGAGGTTCAGTTAATTTTGCTCTTTTTCAAACCGGCCATTTTGCAAATTATGTGTCACTGGTAAGAGAGATGGGGGTGACTGGCTAAAGCTGTTACAGAGGACATAATGAAGTTTCTGGTAGAGAATTTGGAGGTTGTCTAAGGGATAGAGAAATACAAGCTGGTTCAAATTTTTTATAATAGATTTTGTTAATTTGGAAAAGAAAACTGACAAAGGGCATCAGAACTACCATTAAGCATACAAAGAGGTGGATCAGAAAGCAAGAGGACAAAATTTGGGAGGAACAGTCTCACAGAGCAAAGGTTATTAAACACTGGACTGGACCACCAAAGGATGTTGTAGTATTTCCTTTCTTAGAGGTGTTGGAAGCTCAGCTGTCTCGGCTTGAGCCTTTGGCTAAAGACAGTTCCAAGGACAACAGAGCAAAGACATGCAAGGCTCCTCAGGTACAATCCAGGCGGAAGGCAGAACAGACCCAAAACCTCGATCACCTTTCCACTTCCTTCTAGGGCTCACCTCACAATCCGCAAGGTGAGCCCCAGGAGGAAGCAGGACTAATAATCATGTTCCCTATCTCAGGGCAATGGAAGGAGGAAGGGGCCCATCACAAATTCCTCGTAGAAATGGGAACCCTCTTGTACAGTTTGATTTTATACAAATTTCCCACCGAATCTTGCCTGAATCTGTCCAGAAATTGGCGCCAGTCCATGCGAAATTGCCACAGTGACATATTTCCTGTCCTTCTACTGGGGCTTTGTGCATTCAGAGAAAGATTGGAACCTCTTTGACTTACTTCCCGGAAATACTCCTTAAGTTGGAGCTGAATATGCCTGTGAACAATGCTGAGAAGAAATGAGTGGAAGGTGGTGAGGACAGCCCCACCAACTTCTCACCGACTGTGTCCCAGAGCGTGGTAGAGGCAGTGCCTGGAGCCAGGGGAAAGGCCTGCTGCTGATCTGGAGTGTTGAGTGTCACGGGGCAGAGCAGGACATCAGAGATATAAAAATAGCAGCATGTTCTTACACTTGGAAGTGGGCTGTCAGAGGGGGCCTTCAAGCTAGGTGTACATGGATAAGTTAAAAAGTGAAAGTCGCTCAGTCGTGTCCAACTCTTTGCAACCCCATGAGATTTTCCAGGCCAGAATACTGGAGTGGGTAGTTATTCTCTTCTCCTGGGGCCCTTCCCAACCCAGGGATCAAACCCAGGTCTCCAGCATTGCAGGCGGATTCTTTACCAGCTGAGCCACCAGAGAAGCCCGTACATGGATAAGATGATCTCAAATCATACAGTATGGCTCCCCTTGCCTACCTCTGCTAACACAAGTGTGGTCGGATGGCCCCAAATCCAGTGATTTGCCTACCACTTTCAAGATTTAGGCCATGTTTGAGGACCACCAGTATTGTTCTTTTTTTGTTGTTGTTTAGTCAGTCACTCAGCCATGTACCGACTCTTTTGCAACCCCATGGACTGCAACCTGCCAGTCTCCTCTGTCCGTGGGACTTCCCAGGCAAGAATACTGGTGTGGGTTGCCACTTACTTCTCCAGGGGATCTTCTCGACCAAGGGATGGAACCCAAGTGTCGTGCATGGGCAGGTGGATTCTTTACCACTAAGCCACATGGGAAATCTTATTTATTTAACATTTTCTCTAAAACAGCTTACAGGAGATTCACTTTTTAAAACTGCCTTCTGCTCAGAAATATTTTAGAAATCATACGGTGTATGTGTTAGACACACTCCTCCCCCTCCATACATGTTGAATAAATAAATAGCTATAAAAAATAGAAAAAGTTAGTCCACGTACCACCTAAAATGATCTTGTACACCACCAGCGCCTGTTTACTGTGCTTGAGGGGAACAGTGCTTTCTGTATAATGCACACAGAAGGTCCCCACCGCCAACAAGCATGGCTTTATTTCCTCCTGCAATGTAAAGCCAGCAGGGCTTTAGAGGGCTGAATGGCCGGGATGCCATCCTGAGCCTGCCTCCCTCACGCCTTCCTTTAGGGCTAGGGCCCTGGCCCTTACTATTTTCCTCCTTTCAGGTGCCAGCCCTGGCCAAGGCTACAGTTTGCAGCAGAACACAGGGCCCTTATTCTTGGTCAAGTGCTCCTTCCCTCAAGCTATTTTCCCTGCTGAGAATTCCTCACTAGACCTCACTTAACTTGGACAGTGCCCTCTGTGGAGCGGACTTCCTCAGCCTTGGCCCCAGGGGCTGCTTTGGCTGGAGTGCCCCCAAGCCCACATCAGCAGCCTGCCTGTCCAGCCCAGTGCTCACATGGGGCCCAGTCACCTCCGGCTGAGAAGCGTGGAGTGCGTGGTGTCCCGAGCTGGGAACACCGTCTTCCCTGGGAGGCCAGCAACACCCCTTTCTCTGAGCTGGCTCCCCGGGTGGTCAGGAGACAAAGGAGGCCCGCAGCAAGAACATGAGCAGTGGAGCCAAAGTGTTCTGTAGGCCAGAAAGATTGTGCCAATGTGGGCTAAACACAAGGACTATCCAACAATCAGGGCTGACCAACAAGGGAACCCGCTTGTGGGTAGATGCCTTCAGGCTGAAGTAGTGTGTCCACCCCCTGGGGATGCTTTACAAGATTCCCGTTTCTGCTGGAGAGTTAAGACCCTTCAGGGGCTTAGAGCCCTTTTTGCTCTTATTAAACAGATAATCATTCCCCATTCCACCACCCCCCGCCCCCACCCCATCCAACTTGGACTCTCTCAGGGTCTCTGAATGCAAAGTCCCCAGAAACAAAACTGCTCTGAGGGAGGCAGGGCTGAGGCAGGGAGCTCTGCCCGTTCCACTCCCCAGGCTCCCAGAACTCCCTAACTTCCACCACCCACCGGGAGATGCTTTCTAGTTCAGGGCAGCCCAGCTTGAAAATACTATGGTGAGGAAAATTAAACCAGGTGAAGACCCAAACCCCTTCAAGTTTAAAAGACACACACAGATTTTTATTTGTGACCTTGTTTGTTTGGAGGTGTAACATCTATTTGGAGATGAAGGCGGTGGCACAATGCCTCCTGTCTTTCTTTGTGTCCTCCTCTAAACTCTTTCCTCTTCTCCTTCCCTCCAAATTCACCTTCACCCCGGCCTCTCTTCCCCTGCCCCCAACTCTCTCCTCCCTTTCTCTGTTCTTTCCCTTCAGCAGATGCCAAGGCACCAAGGAGGACCTTAGGGCTCTATATAGTGCAGCGTTATTCCCTGTGGGAATTCTAAGATCCCTTGCAACCACCAGACTCTATGACTGATTAACTGAGGGACAAGAAATGATTGTTGAACAAACTGAGCTAAGAAGAAGGTGGGCTAGCAGCAAGGAAGCAGAGTGTGTGACTCTGAGGGTGAGGGCACTAGGGCAGTAGGCAGGTGCCTGACAGGTGGGGCCGGCTTCTCTTCTACTCACCCTCCCCACAGCAGTAGAGAGGCTGGTGGGTACACAGTTGGCAGAGGACATTGGAGATCTGCCATGTAGGCAGCCCTGAGCTCTCAAGCCTCGCCTGGCAAGGAGCTCTCTCTGGTTAGTGAAGTGTCACCTACTGTGGCTATGGACCCTCATCATATAATCCAGGGAGAGATGGTCCACTATGAAGGAATCAGAATGCAGTGAAAGGTACCAAACACCAACTTTCACCAAGCAGATTGGTTTCTGGTATCTCATCTGTGCATAAGTGAGGGGAAGAGCAGCTATATATAGCAGCAGTCAAATTCTCAAAGGGCCCTGCATTGAGTCATGCAGCGGTGGTTCTGGTGAAAGTGGAGCTTTACCAAGAAACCAGATTTCTTTTTTTCCATTTAATTTTATTAGTTGGAGGCTAATTACAATATTGCAGTGGTTTTTGCCATACATTGACATGAATCAGCCATGGATTTACATGTGTTCTCCATCCCGATCCCCCCTCCCGCCTCCCTCTCCATCCCATTCCCAGTGCACCAGCCCTGAGTACTTGTCTCATGCATCCAACCTGGGCTGGTGATCTGTTTCACCCTTGATAGTATACTTATTTCAATGCTGTTCTCTCAGAACATCCCACCCTCGCCTTCTCCCACAAAGTCTAAAAGTCTGTTCTGTACATCTGTGTCTCTTTTTCTGTTTTGCATATAGGGTTATCATTACCATCTTTTTAAATCCCATATATATATATAAGTTAGTATACTGTATTGGTCTTTATCTTTCTGACTTACTTCACTCGATATAATGGGCTCCAGTTTCATCCATCTCATTAGAACTGATTCAAATGAATTCTTTTTAATGGCTGAGTAATATTCCATAGTGTATATGTACCACAGCTTCCTTATCCATTCGTCTGCTGATGGGCATCTAGGTTGCTTCCATGTCCTGGCAATTATAAACAGTGCTGCGATGAACATTGGAGTACCTGTGTCTCTTTCAGATCTGGAAACCAGATCTCTAAGACAAAGGGCCAGTCTAGTCCTTCTTCTTAGGCAGTCTTTTAGAGCAAATGCAAACATCCAAGACCAGAAAATCCCCCTAGTTCAAATGATAATTTCTCTAAAGACACACACGAAGAACTCAAGAAACACATTCTGGTTTGAGGAGCTGAGCTTTGGGGCTGAAGGGGTCACTGGGAGACATTTGGTGGAGAGCTCATTAGCAACTATACCTTGACCACACCCCCAAACACCTTGGTCTCATTACTAAATCATTCCAAGTCCATCATCCTTGAGTTTTCAAAGTGGACCCTAATGTTCTATTCAGCCTAGATCTTCTCTTGGGGTTATGACTTTTTTACACATTTACCATCTTCTCCTTTCCCTTTCTTGCTTTTGTGAATCCCCTCTTCCTCCAATCCTTCCAACCTTCAGGGCTTCAATGACATATTCATGTGTCCACACATCCCATCTATACACAACAAGATGCTACAGGTGTGATCTTCCAAAATATCTGAATTGGAAGAGAGTCAAGAAACCCATTTTCTCTCTCCCCTCTCTCATTTTGTAAGTAGGGAAAGCAGCCCACAGAAGGGCAGGGAGTTACTTACTCAAGCTCAAGCATCAGATTGGTGGCAAAGTCGGGACTTGAACCCAGATCTTCTGGACCAAAACCTTACCCACTTTCTACAACCTCAAGCTGTAGCTCCTCCAGGAACTGTGCCTTCTCCATGAATTCGGGGTCCTCTACAAGCTGGGGCTCTTCCATGAGCTGAGGCTCCTCCAGTCTTTCCCCCTTCATTGTCACTGTTGCCCAGGGAAATCTTGATAGCCTGACTGGAGTTGATTTCTCTCTCTCTCTCTTGCCTGGCTGGGGTTGGTTCCTCTCTCTTTCTCTGTACCTCCCTCTCACGCTCTAGCTCTCCCTCTATAGCTGCTGGGCTAGGGCGGGATCAACTGGAAACTCTTTCCCAGGCTCAGAAGAAAAAGTGCTCAGGGAGCCTCCGGGCCAGCCTGGGCTGGCTCCGTTGTGGAGGCGGGAGGAAGTTCCCGGCCCTGAGTGCCTTCGGGGGCTCCCAGGCTCTGAGGGAAGGCTGGAGCTCCTGGGGCAAGTGCTGCTCTCAGGATCTTCTGCTGAGGCCGGGCCAGCTTCCTAAACTAACTCCCAGACTGAAGGGGAGGGCCGGATCCTCCAGGGGAGCCCAGACAGCGGCTCTGTCAGCCAGCCCCTGTGGTTGGAACTTTCAAAAAGACCAATGTTTCAGCAACTGATTTCTTTTCCAACCCGAACAGCAAGCCTTTCTGTCCCCCTTGCATGACTGTGGCTGTGGCATGCAGCCCCAGTCTGAACAGAAGCAGAATTCCAGCGCTGGGACTCCATAACACCCAAACCACTGGTCAATTCCATTAAATAAAATCAAATAAAAAACCACCGTTTTGGGCATCAGGGAGACCCAAAGCTGGTCTCTTGGCATGGAGATGTTGTGTACCTACTGGGATGGGATGTGCACAGCCATCTAGAGATGAGAATTCATAAGACCATTGGGTTAGAAAATCAGGAGACATGGTTTCTCTTTTCAGCTGGTCACTAACTGGCCGTTTGGCTTGTGATAGGCACCCACTCATCTCTGGGCCTCAGTTTCCTCATTTGTAAAGGGTGAGGGTCAGACTGAATGACTGCAGAAGCCCTACCAGTTCTGAGCCTCTGTGTCTGGCTAAGATGCAAGTGAAGGCAGAAGGTGCCAGCCCCCAACATTGGGTAGATGGAATTTCAAGGTCTTGAAGAGGCAGTCCCCAGTTCCACTGCCCTCTGAAATCCTTCTCCATTTGCCAGCAGTGCCAGTAGGGTGCCCTCATGCCTCTTTAGGTCTCAATCTCTGGTAAAAATGTCAAAGCTCCCGGCAGTTTGTCCCCTGCAAACAGAAGGAAACCTAGAAGCCTTGTCAGTCATTTACACCTGAGTGTGAAAGAAGAAGGTTCAGAGAGCAAGCCTTGACAGAGATAAAGCTTGCCAGACTGGGCTGCAGGTGTTAGCTGGCTTTGGGCAGGACAGGTTGTGTGACTGACGGAGCAAGGGGAGGGGTCTGTGAGGGGACTGGTGAGAGAGGGAGATAAGGCATGTCCTAAAAGGTTTTGTTCCGGCTCTTCATATGATTTGCCTAATGACAAGGAAGGCTTCTCTTCACTGAGTGCTTCCTGGAACATCCTCTCACCTAACCCCCACCTCTCAACCACACTTCCACCATTTTCTTTTTCTTTTTTTAATTCTGCCATTTTCTAAATGAGGAAACTGAGGTTGAGAAGTCACTGGCTAATGTCACATAGTCTGTCAGGCCCTTCTCTACTCCTCAGTGGCTGCTCTAGGGTCTTTTGAGGGTGAAGAAGCCCACCCCAGCTCCCCACAAAGGCCAGTACCTCCCACCCTACTGGGAGAGAAACCGGGAAAAACAGAGTGGGGCCCTGCCTCTCTAGGATCATGGCTCCCCATGATCGATGGCTCAGCATTCAAAAGCTCTGGACACACTTTGCAGTTAACACTAGAATATACTAGCAAAGCCACCCATATCTGAATAGGTGGCTGAAGATATAGCAATTTGAAGACATGGTCATTTCGGGGGGCCAGTTTCGAGTATAATTTTCAGTGTGTTAGTTCTTTATTCTCTTCACTGACTGTCACCCTGTTCATCTGGCAGGTGAAGAACTCTTCAAAGTCTTTCTGATCCTGATTTTCAGCTGATAGGCCATTATGGCCCTTAGAGAATCACTCTGCCTAAATCATGGCTGCTTGATCTTGGCAATGAGAAAATTTCCTTGGGGGTTTGCTCCTATCTGAGGTCCCCAGTGAGTCAGAGTGACTTCAAAATCCAAACCTTAGGATATTAGCAGTGACTTGGGGGGCAAGAATCCCTCACAGAGGGACATAAATGATACAATGCCCAAGGTTTTAACAAGGTGACTTTTGTTTTTGTGAATTTTCTAATCCTCGGGGAAGGATTAGAACACCCCTTAGTCTGTGTTCTCACAGCTTCCTGCACCTTTTCTTCATTATGATCAATTGTAATGATATGGCTATTTGTGTAATTATTATTTGATGTCTGTCTCCATTATTAGATTGTAAGTTTCCTGCCACAGGGATCCTGCCTGGCTTGTTGGCTGCCACTTTCTCCCC
The DNA here is from genome assembly GCF_963930625.1 of Muntiacus reevesi. Lineage (NCBI taxonomy): Eukaryota > Metazoa > Chordata > Mammalia > Artiodactyla > Cervidae > Muntiacus > Muntiacus reevesi. The sequence continues at coordinate 142,578,071 of NC_089271.1, read as the reverse complement.
ATGTCTGATTTTCACGTGTGTGTGAAAGGAGAAATCCTCCTCTTCCCCAAGCACCTGGGGTGTGCAGTCTTATTCCAATGACCTACCACACTGAGATGCTCCCCAAAATTGTTAGACCATTAGGATGGATATACCACTGATGCTAATCTGCCTAGGAGATAAGAAACCTGAAAGATTCAGAGGGGAATTAACAACTCCTTAGTCTGTTCCCCCACATGATTCCAGTCCTAGAAGAGCTGGTAAAGAATCCGCCTGCAATGCAGGAGACCCCAATTCAAATCCTGGGTCGGGAAGTTCCCCTGGAGAAGGGATAGGCTACCCACCTCAGTATTCTTGGGCTTCTCTTGTGGCTCAGCTGGTAAAGAAGCCGCCTGCAATTGCGGGAGACCTAGGTTTGATTCCTAGGTTGGGAAGATCCCCTGGAAAAGGGAAAGGCTACCCACTCAAGTATTTTGGCCTAGAGAATTCCATGGACTGTATAGTCCATGGGGTTGCAAAGAGTCAGACATGACTAAGCGACTTTCACTTCACTTCCATTTCCAATGGAAATTTCATACATATTTCTATTATCAAAGTATTTTCCTAAAGACATTCATCTCTCACACATGCACTTTTCTTTTCCTTATTAGCACCTGCATCTGATGCCTTTGCTTTCCCCACCTATCTGACCCCTTTTGTCCATGATCCTTATTACCAGCCCTCTCATACTTTTATTCAGTTCTTTATTGCTAGTCACCACCTTCCCCGTGTTTGCATTTTATGTAACATCCCTTGGTAATTTTGTCTAGCTTCTCTGCATGCTAGTAGTCAGGAAGTTCTTTCTGTTATCTAATCACAGTTCTTCATGCTACAGTAGAGGCCTATTTCCTCTCGTTCTGTTTCTAGTGTGGTTTGGAAACGGCTAGTCACCATCTCTGAGTTGTGACTTCCTTATATTTGAAGGTCAACCTCTCTTTGACCACCGTCTGGCCCATCCTTATGCTCGTCTTCAATCAATCATCTTGGTTCCTTTAGCTTGGCCCCACAGCTCCCTGAAGTCCCAGGCGTTAGCCGGTTGGCTAAGCAAGCTTCTCTTCCCTTCTGCATTCAGACTGTTTTTCAGCCTGGATAAATTATCTGACATTTTCAACCCAGAAAATTTAACCCTGAGGCCCCAGAAACGAATGCAGTCTGAAGCTTTGTGCCCCACGGCCTCTGTACAATGAGAAGCATTCACAACTTAGAAGGAGGCCCGCAAAGGGAAAATAAAACCCAGATGACCCTCTGTGGCTCTTTTTTTCTTTACAGTAAATAATTTACAAAAACAAATTTCCCTCCACCATAGGCTTTATCACTGGTCTCCAGGGCCAGCCTTTACGTATTTCCATACCGTCATGGACTATTTTTAGTGAAAGATGACATTAAGTACTGGCTGCCCCGTGGGCTTCAACCCCCATCTCTTCCTCCTGTCAGAATGTTGTCAGACCTCCCCTTTTGGACCTGCTGGCCACTCATAGCCTAGAAATATTTCCAAGAGTGTGAGTAGCTATGGCATGACTTCAGGGGTTTCTGAGAAAGCCTCTGTCTAAACATGTCTCCTTTGGCTTAGGTCTGATGATTAGAATTTCAGCCATAGAGATACCTTTCTTTAGTTCAATATCACTTCCTCAGGAAGCCTTGTCTGATACTTTGTTACACTCTCAGAGAGGAACTTATTCCTTTTCCCTCTTGGCACTTCTTTGTAATTATAGATTCATTAGCGTGGTTATTTTGGTTAATGTTCATCTCTTTACTCTACTATTCCATGATGGCTGTGGCCATGCTTTTTGTGAGTTCCCCACTCTATTCCCAGTGCCTAACATTGAGCCTGTCACATGGAAGGCATGAGAGAAATATTTGTTGTTGACTGAATTTGCTCATGAAGCTAAATGTGAATTTTCCAGAGCACTGATAGGAAAGGGTGTGGGCATGCATGCCCAGGACACTAGCTCGGTGCGAGGGCCCCAGAAAGCAATGTGCTGACCGTAAGCAGCAATCTGCTTCCCCAGATGACCCAAGGCTGCTTCCTTTTTGCTACTCCAGCTCCCTTTCCTTTCCTGTCAGCTTGAGGCTTCCCTCCTTCCTCAGCCAAATCCCAGGACCTTCATTTATATGGCATCTGGGAATGAAGGATTTGACCAAGGTATTGATACAAACAAGACTAAAATGACACCCTGTGAGGCCGCCAGGAACTTTTTTTTCCAGAGAGATTTGGGTGAACAATGTGTGTGTGTGTGTGTGTGTGTGTGTGTGTATTCGTGTGTGTGTGTGTGTGTGTGTGTGTGTGTGTGTGTGTGTGTGTGTGTGTGTGTGTGTGTGTGTGTGTGTGTGTGTGTGTGTGTGTGTGTGTGTGTGTGTGTGTATTCTTGGGCTTCCCTGATAGCTTAGCCAGTAAAGAATCTGCCTGAAATGCAGGAGACCTGGGTTCAATCCCTGAGTTGGGAAGATCCCCTGGAGAGGGGAATGACAACCCACTCCAGTATTCTTGCCTGGAGAATCCCATGGACAGAGGAGCCTAGTGGGCTACAGTCCATGGGGTCACAAAGAGTCAAGCGCGGCTGAACAACTAACACTACTACACTACATATATATTCTCAGGGCAGTGCCTTGACATGATCCTTGTTCTGTTATCCCCCTCAGAAGGGGCCTGGTGGAGACCGAGGCCAGAGATGCACAGATGTGAAGCCATACCCCCAGACTCCTCTGGCACCCACCCTCAACTGCACTCCCATGCTTAGCCCTCCTGGTTCTGATGAGCTTTCTGCAAGCATCGAGGAGTGGTGTCTTTCTGCTCTTGGGCCCTGAAGGCCTCCACCTACCCAAGACTAGCTAGGTCCCTGAGGGGAGGCTTGCTCTGACTCAGAAAGGGGCCACAAGAGGAGGGCCAGATCAGGCCTCTCATACATGGTAAGTGTTCCTTGCTGTCCCCACCCCAGCCAGCTCCTTCTGACCCATGACCCTCGCTGGACAGGCAAGGTGCCCCTCTCCCCTCCCATCAGACAGCCTTACAGCTCTTTCCACTGGCCATTCTTTAAGGCCCTGCTGGAAGCTGCTGCCATAAAAAGACTCTCCCTTCCTAGTGTGCTTTGGCGCTGCCTAAGTTTTGGGCTTGCAGACCCAGGAAACAGTAAGCTTGAGGGCTTTCCCTCGAGGAGCAGAAGCCCCAGTCCAGCCTGCAGTGACTGATGGCTCCGCTGGAACTGCTTTGGTCCTGCCACCTCCCTCCTCTACCCCTCTTCCATGCCTAACAGGGCAGGCATTCAATAAATCTGCAGTAGGTGCTGGGTAAATAGCAGGCCCGTGGTCAATAAATGATGGATTGATTAACTGAAGCGCTTGGCTGCTCAGTAAAAGGTCTAATGAGGCACTGCCGTGGTTCATTTTCCTGTGCACCTGGGGAGGCAGAGTTTAGTGTCTTAAGACTGGGCCAGGTTTATCTTATTCGTTTTTCTTTCCTTTTCTTTTCTTTTTTTTTAACTGCAACTGACTATCAACTGAAAGGGTGAGGGATAGAGACAAGTGAGAGGCTGGAGGCCTGGGAGGGGCCTCAAGAAGGGGGAATCCTGCACCTCTGCCTCAGTTTCTGCCCCCAGCTGTCACTGGATTCAGGGAATTTGGGGTGTCCAGCTCTCCTGAGCCCTGAGATGGTGGTCCTGGGCTTGTCTGAGAGTTGCATACAAATCACACCTGTCAGTAATTCCCATGCTATCTTTTGACTTTACCTCCTTGTTTCTTCCTCCTTTCCTTGGACAGGAGGGCAGTGCCCCCCACTACACTCAGCCTGTGAGTGTTTACCCACTCACAGGCATTTACCCACTCACAGGCATTTACCCACTGGCAACACAGTGTGACACGCTGGGTGGAGACAAGGAAAGAGAAGAGGACCTATTGGTTTAGACATAAACTTTGAGCCAGTGGACTATTAGATTGATGCGGCTATTCTGTGTTGTAGATATTCATGTGAGTTTATTAGAGAAATATGTCATAGAATTTAGCGAGTCCCGTTTCATTGGGGGCTCAGTTGCACCAAACCAGCAATGCCATTTTCTGAAAAAGCTAGAAAGTGAACTAGGTATCACTGTGAATTCAGGCCATCCTGGGGACTTTGAGATTTTGTGAAGAACGGATTGGGAATTGGATTGGGCCTCCCAGCTTCTACTAAACCCATCTCCCTAAAGTCCCCAGAACAGTACCTGACCCAACAAAAGGAAGAACTTCTGACACCTGTTCTGCACCCCTACCCCCGATACACCAGGCTGACTTCAGCACTGTACCATCAGGTGACAGCAGGAGATGCCACCCCCTCAAGAACACCCCAAACCATGCTTAAGCCCAAAGCAGCTCACCTGCCTGCTTACATGTGCTGCAGAGTGTGGGGGCCTCAGGGGGGAATCACCTTCACCGCCTGGCACTTGCCTCTGAGCAGACTCTTGGCCTGACACTAGGCAGGGAAGGCTTTTCCTTTGGAAGTGTAGTGAGCTCTACTTAGACCCTCAGCAGGCTTCTGAATGCCTGGCCCCAGGGAAGCCTGCCACTGAGCAGGCAGAAGCTTGATGCCTCAGTAACCTGGCTCTGTTACATAATGCACTATGAGAGATATGAGTCAGGGACCTCAGGCTGGCCCAGGCCCAGCCTAGACTGGGAGTGAGGCTAAAAGGGAGGTGTGTGTTTGTGTGTGGGGGGAGGGGGGGTAAGCCAGGAAGGAGCTGCTGGAACCACTTCCCTTCCTCTCACTTCTCACCCCCTTCTTCCTCAGGGATAGCTATAGCCAATCACTGGCCTACAAAGCTCGGAGTGGGAATCCCGGCCAGACCTTGAGCTGTGAGCAGCTGCTCTCCATCTCCCCTGAAGAGAAGACAAGAGGAAGTAGGCTGAATACCCAAGGCTGTTTCGTGAGTAAATTCTTCCTTCTAGGAAGGATGGGGAAGGTCCCTCTGGGGCTTTGTCCGCAGGCAGGGGCCTGATTTCAGGCTGGGCCTATTTGAGGAAAGTGGTTCCCAGGGGAGGAAGGCTGATCGCATGCCTGGGGCATCACTGACCAAGCAGCTTAGGGCTCTGGTTTCCCCTCGGGCTAGTGCTGCACAATGGGAAACCTCCCAGTCTGTCTCCGTGCTGGCTGGGATCTCACACCTCACAAACTGTTTCCCATAGGGCAAGAGCCACTTTGGGGCAGAGATTTCCAGGTAGAAGGTACAAGTGAATTAGCTTTGCCCCATGAAAAGACTCCCTCCTGCCCAGATTATCATTTGTAAAAGCTTATTTCCTAGACTCCTCCCATCTTATCCCCACTCTGACTCCTTAGCTAAGCTGGATTTTGGCATGGGTATGTGGTGGCTTCCATAAGCCATTTCCCCACACTGACTCCTCATCAAACCTGCTTTGAGGCTGAGATCTAGCCTTCAGCCTTCACAGAGAACCTATTAGTCCACAGGGTCCTGCTCTGCCAAACCCATGGTCCCAAGCGAAGCCCTAACCCTTGTCCCATTATTGCAGGCAATGGGACAGCATATGTCCTGGGCCATTATTGCCTTCTTCATCTAAAAGAGAAATTTCGTCTTTTTTGACCTCTGTGGTCAAGGAATGCTCTCCCTTGAGTGCACTGAGCACACTGAGTGCCCCACCAAATGGGTCCAAGCTTCAGGCCCACTCAGCACACTGGCTTCTCCAGGGCTCGCAAGACTACTGCATGACACCAACCAATTTGTTATGTAAACCCAGCCAGTCATGGCAGATTATGGCTCTGTGGTTATCTTGAGGGATCCCTTACACAAGAGGAGAAAGTTCAGGTAAGAGCATAATCGTGATGAGCAAACATGGCGCAATGGCTACCACCAAGGTAAAGACATGGCTGACCTTATTCCTCTCAACCAGCCCACAAAGCACAGGCAAGTGCTCTGCTGGGCTCCACCACTCAGGGGACCCAGAGACCCTGGCAGCCTTGGCTAGACACATCCATCTCCATTTACCCAGACTTCCTGGCCTTCAGGACCTGTTATGGAAAGGAGCCAAAGCTCTACCTGGAATTGAGAGCTTGTTAGTTTATCTGGAAGTGCAAATATAAGCAGGATTGTTAACCTTCTCTTCAGGCGAGGAGGGAAAATAAGGTCACCCTGAAAAGAGTTATTTTCTGAGGTGTGGGCTCACATGGGCCCATTCCTGGCAAGACTGAGGAGGAGGCTGCTGCTGCTGCTAAGTCACCTCAGTCGTGTCCAACTCTGTGTGACCCCATAGACGGCAGCCCACCAGGCTCCTGTCCCTGGGATTCTCCAGGCAAGAATACTGGAGTGGGTTGCCATTTCCTTCTCCAGAGGAGGAGGAGGAGGTGGAATTTGTGTTCTCTTCTTGTCACTTTTCTTAAGAGCACGAACCTTCCATCCAGACCTCTTGAGCTCCGTGCTGCCCAGAGCCCCACATTGCAGCAGGCCTTTCAAGGACTCTGGCCCCATCTCTCTGCTTCTCTTCTCCAACTCAGCTTTCATAGGTTCCATTCCCATAGAACCCTATTCCCAATGAGCTGTCACCCCTGAAGGAAGTTCTGATAAATAAATCACACAAAGTAGTCAATGGTGAGTAAAATATTTACATGTTACTCTCTTAAAAAGGAAACCTTGGGTAGCAAACCTGGGTAGACCCTGCCCATTCATGACAGAGACACATTCAAACTTTTTCCAGTCCCTAATTCATGAGCATCCTGAAAGCACATCATTTCCCTCATAAAACTTCTATCATTTGGTTAAACTTCTTAGCTTTTCTTTCATTGTAATCACTAGCACTAGCAGTTGACTCTGGGAGGGAGGTCTTCTCCCCAAAGAAATAGACATTTGCTCTTTTCATGGGCATTACTACACTTGAATGAATTGACTATGAGAAAAGGACCACAAAATAGGGTTGAAAAGTAGGTCTGGGCAACTCCACTCCTAGGTAGAGACCCAAAAGAATTGAAAGAAGGGGCTCAAAAAGATACTTGGACACCAATGTCCAAAGCAGCATACTTCACCAGAGCAAGCAGGTGGAAACAACCCAAGTTTGTGAACAGGTGAATTGGATGAATGAAAATGTGGTGTATCCATCAAAGGAATGTCATTCACTCATAAACAGAAGTAAGTGCTGATAAATGGATAGAGCTTGAAAACATTACTCAAGTAAATGAAGGCCACATTTTGTATAATTCTACTCATAGAAAATAATCTCAAATAGGCAAATTCCTGAGATAGAACAGAGGTTACCAAGGACTGGAGGGAGAGGAGAACAGGGAGTTATTGCTTCATGAAGTGAAGAGGTAGTCATTCAGTCGTGCTACCTCATGGACTGTAGTCTACCAGGCTCCTCTGTCCATGGAATTCTCCAGGCAAGAATACTGGAGTGGGGAGCCATTTCCTTCTCCAGGGGATCTTCTGGACCCAGGGATCAAACCCGGGTCTCCTGCATTATAGGCAGATTCTTTATCACCTGAGCCACCAGGGAAGGTACTAAATAGGTACAGAGTTTCTATTTGGGATGGTGCCAAAGTTCTGGAATGGGTAATATTGCTGACTGCACCATTGTGAATATACTTAATACCACTGACTTGCACACTTAAAAATGGTTAAAATGACAAATTTTATGTTATAAATATTTTACTGGTATATACACATATACCTAATATATACATATTAACATACACTCACATATGTAGTATATATAATAGTTGCTGGTAGAGCAGTAGGGTCACTCACCACCCAAAGCGTCTGAGCACATGGAATTCACATCTGTGTCTCAGCAAAAAGACAGTTTCTAACACATCAGGGCTCTCATGAAGTATATAAACCATGAATGTTAAGTCTGCAAATGCATTTGTGTTTTCAACAGAGAATGTGTCTTAATTCAATGTGCCTATTCTTTGTCAGATCACTAGGCACTCAGGAAAAAGTTATTTTAAATTACCCTGGGCTAGGAAAGGACTTTCCTAGCTTGATACCAAAAGCAAAACTCACAAAGGCAAAGAATAACAGACTTAAGCACATAGAAACTCAAAACCTTTTCCCAGCAAAGTACACTATCCTCAAAATCAAATGGCAAAATTAGTTGACAAAAGGTTGCAATCTCTAAATCAGAATTTCTTGTGGTGTGGCCCAAATACCACTGCACTATGGAATAGGAACTTTAGATGACAAGGACAGGAAATTGATCTTAGAGTATAAAATTAAGCACTACAGCAGGCAGGTGGGAGAGTTTTGCCCTCCAAATCCTCTATGTCCTCAGAAATCAGGTTCAGGAATATATATTTATGAAACCATTACTTTGAAGACTCAGAGAAGCACAAATAATTTTTATGCAAATTTTTCTTGGAAGCCTGATCTCTGAATCCACATCTTTCCCTTTACTACTATATAGCACATCAATAGGGAAGGTTAAAAGAATTAACACATGTAAAACAACTAGAAATCTTGCTATTATTATTTTCTGTGCATCTAAGTGGGGACCAGTTGTTGCCAGCGCAGAAGCTTAAAGGTAGACTCTGAGGGCTCTCAGAGCTGCAAGAGAACCCAGATTCAAAGTAGCTCAAATCACACTGGCTGGAGTGCTGGGAAGCTGAAGAATAGAGCTGATTAAGTAGTTTTGGATAAAATCTTAGAAATAAATTTGAGATTACAACAATGACAACAACAGAAAATGCAAAAGCTCCCCTTTCAGCTTGCTATACTTTACTGATCAGAGAATTTGTTGTTGTTTAGTCACTAAGTTGTGTCTGACTCTTTTGTGACCTCTTGTAGCCTGCCAGGCTCCTCTGTCCATGGGATTCTCCAGTCAAGAATACTGGAGTGGGTTGCCACTTCCTTCTCCAGGGGATCTTTCCAACACAGGAAATGAACCTGTGTCTCCGGCATTGGCAGGTGAATTCTTTACCAATGAGCCACCACAGAAGCCCAGATCAGAGAATTAAGGTCCCTCAAATTTCAACTTTGCAAATTTTTTAATAGGCTGCATTTCAATTGAAAAAAATTAGCTCTTTGCCCAGAATATTCTGACTCTTAGGTTTTCCAGTTTTAGAAACATTTTAAAATAATACAGTATAGTCCCCTAATAATAGATTGACCAATCATCCCAGTTTCCCTGGGGCTGTCCCTGTCTGAGCACTGAAAGTCCTGCGTTGGTGGAAAGTCCTGGGATGATTGGTCACCTAACCTAATTAGGACATTTTAACCATTTGATTAGTTTATGGGCTAATATTTGCCTCTGTTTAACAATTCTTCCTTCATCGACAATTCTTTAGTGTCCTACTGATCTTAGGTGGAGTCTTGGCTCTGCTCTTCATTGTAAGGCATCGAGGAAGTTATTTAATTTCTCCAGCCTTAATTTCCTTCATTAAAAATGAAGAATGGTGATAACAGTACCCATTTCATTGGGTTGGTGTAAAATTAAATGAGGCTATGCAGATATAATGCTTAGCACATGCTGTAAACACTCAGTAGATGTTTAGCTATTAATCTATTATAGTTATTAGTCACCTAACACAAGATTGAAGGGCTGGTGTGTAAAACACATCTCCCCCCACAAGTAGTTTAGAGGGACTATTTACATACCAATGAGGTACATGCCTATTACCACTGATTCATATGTATATATACAACACTGCTCATCAGGGCTTCTACCAGGCTATCAGAGTTACTGCATGTGGTTCATACCAAAAAAAAAAAAAAAAAAAAAATCATATTTAAACCCTTATAAGAATTTTTCAAGAGTCAATTAAAGTTGTAAAATCTTTACATAGGACCACACCAACAATTAAGCAGTCATCTAGCCAAAAAAAATCTTTATTGAATACTGGCAGTATAATTAGAAGCCAAGGAAAAGCTAAGTAAGTGGAAAACACACCCTACCCTCAAATTGCTTACACTCTTGTGTTCCAAGGAAACCAAGAGCTAAGCTGAGAGTCAGGGACAGGTCAAAGCAGAAACCAGATAGAAATCAAGAATCTGCCCTATGCTTCCTCCCAAGAATATAGGAGCCCTTGCAGCTGAGGAGTGCGCTGTAGGAGGAAAGGCAGAAAGAGTCGCTTCTCCAGAAGAGATGGCCATGCAGAAGACAAGTTAGAGGAAAAAAACACTCAGGCAGGAATCTGAAGTATCAAATAATTAAATGGAAGAGAAGTAACAATAATGGCTGTGGTATGAAGCTAGAAAACCAGGGAATAAATGAAGTAGGAAGAGGAAATTTTCACTCAGAAGACTGTCCAGCCTAGATTTTGGAAAAACCCCATGACCAGCAATAATGGCCTCCTACTTTGCCAATGAGCGTGTCATTGTAGGCAAACTTTCAACCAAATTCAGAATCTCCAGTCTCTAAGGTCCCAGTTGTGAAGGAAAGTGACAGAATGCTTTGTCTTTCTGGAACTGTTAAAGTGGTTACCACATGACCCTGTCACTCCCCAGCCTGACGGCTTGAGTTGCTCTGTTCATAGGAGGGGAGGCAGGGTGCTCAGAGACAACTTCCCAATGATATGCCCTGCTCCTTCCACCAAAGCCCTCAGCCCCCAACCCAACCTGGTAGCATTTCCAGGCTTTGCCAAGAACCAAGAGGTGTTAACAGAGTACGTGACAAAGGAGGTCTTGCCGTTTTCAAGAAACCCAGACCACCAGAAAGCCTCCCAAGGTGTGGCAGAAGTGAACACTTTGATTTCAGACTTTCAGCCTCACATCCCACTCACTTAGGTCTGACCCTCCTAGGCCTCCAACCTAGGACCCAGAGCTGAGGAAGTATCCCCTCTTATGTTTTATCAGGCCATTTTGGAGCAGATTCTCTCCCAGTTGAAAGAGTGCAAGTGCTATGAGCCCTCTTTTCAGGTGTCACTGCCATCCATCCCCCCGCTACCTACAGCCCTAAGCTCAGCAGACTATTAGGAACCTGTTAGGGCTTTCACTCGGCAGGCTTGCAGTGGCTGTGGTCTGAATACACTTGTAGTAATCTTTCACCAAAAATGAAGATTCCCTGGAAACTCGGCCTGGTTTCTTAGAGACAATGAGATAAATTGATGCCTCAAGTGAAATAATAGATGAGAAAGGGCTTTGTTGGTGTGGAAAATGCCTGCAAATACAACCTGTTATAATAATGCTAACGAAGTCAGCAGCCTTGCTTGTACCCTGCTGGAACTTCTGGAATTGTGGAGGCTAACCTGGGCTGAGCACTAAGTGAGGTAGTTCTTGCCTAGCATGACGTCTTTTAAAATTTCCTATTTATGTCTCACCGACAAACCATCACATTATTCAACTACTCTGTGGGAGCCCAAAATTACTTATTACCTTGTCTGAGCACATTACCTGCCCATGACTTGGAATCTCAGAAATAAAAGGAAGCTTAGAAACCAGAGAGGGCAAGCAACTTGCTCAGAGTCACACAGGGAACTAGACACACAACTTGTACTACAACCGAGATCTTCCACAGAGGGTTTCTCTTTCTCTTACATAACCTGTGACCTTGAGGAAGAAGAAAATCCACCCACCCACCCCCACATGCACACACACACACACACACACCCCAGTGCCTTGTCCCTATGGCTCTAAGAACACTAAACCCACAGCTGAGTTTCTTAAAGTTGCCTCTCCTGCCTCAAAATTGCTGCAGTTGTCTCCCCAAGATGGGCTCTTACCAGAGTGCCTCAGACTGGAAGACTGCAGCCACCTTTGGTCTTCCCATTGTGTTTTTCTCCTCCACTCTCCCTTCCTTGCCCTTCAGCAGGATTTCTAGAAAGTCTGACCTGCACTCCAACACAAGCTTGCCATGACATGGACTCATCCACCCTCCTGTCTGGAATGCTCTTTGGGGCTGCTTTTAGCTGTCACTGGAAATGGAAGGCTGTGATCCATGGTGGATTATGGATGGGGGGGGTCCCCCTATCCAGAGTTTCAAGAAATTCTCACAGGTCTCTAATTTTTCTTATTCCCCACCCTCCCCCACACCAGTAGCAGCTGAATCTGTTGGGAAAATTTGCTTGCCCCCATTCTCAGTCAGGGCCACTCAGTAATTTAAAAGCCCATGCAATTTCCACCCAAGTTTGCCTGTTTGGAAATGGACTTTTGATAAGCGTGGAACTCAGGTCCCAAGAGCATCCCATGGCAGACTCTCCAAAGTGGCCGTAGAAATGAAGGTATTTGGGTAGAAAGTGCCGCCGGCTATCCCCAAAGCATCTACCGCTCTGTCGCTCTGTCCATCTTCTGGGCTCCAGCATTTCCCCAGGAAAGCCTCCGCAGGCACCTTTCCAAACAGGGCTCCCACCTGCCAGGCCTCCCCTCAGCCACACAGGAATCCAGGTAGCCTCCCGGGTCGGGTTGTGGCGGTCCCAGGCGCCCAAACCTCCAGGGCCCCTCTCGGCCTTCCAGAGGGGCGCATTCAGCCCAGGCAGGTGCGAGGCACCCGGGACCAGGTGCCCACCCGCGCGCGCCCCGCCACCCACCTGTGGAAGAAGAGCAGAATGGAAAGCATGGTCTGGTCAATGTTGCGGTTGCAGATGCCCTCGTTGATCAGGTAGCAGGGGTCCCGCAGCACAGGCTCTAGCGAATCCTGCCGCATTATGCTATTGAGCTTGTCGGTGTTGAGGTTCTCGAAGACCAGCTTCTCCTGCAGCTGCCGAAAGTTGCTCACGGTGGGGCTGCCCGAGTTGTTGTTGTCCCCGCCGTTGTCGCGCTGGAGCCCGCTCCGGTGGGCCAGGTCCAGGCAGCAGTTGCAGCAGTCGAGGCCGACAGGTGAGCGGCAGTCGGACTTGGGCTGGGCCATGTTCTCCGGCTCGGGGGCCGCCTGGCCCGCGAGGTCAGGGGCTCCCGGCAGGTGCGCGCCCGCCGGGCCGGTCGGAGGAGACTCCAGGGTGTCTGGGACAGACAAGCTAAGAGAAGGGTTGGAAATAAGCGTCGAGAGCCGGCCACCCTCGGCTCGGCCCCTTTCTGGCTGCGCTGCTCGGGGTGCGAATAGAAACAGCTGGACAAACAGCTCTGAGCGGATCCTTCGGGCTCACTTCCTCCTCTTCCTCCTCCTCTCCGCCCCCCTCCTCTTCCTCCGCCTCTCCAGGCCAGGGCCGCCCCCCAACCCCCACCCCGAGGTGCCACACGCGGCCCCCTCGCCGTCCCAAGTTTCCCAAGTGTGAGAGCTGGGGCCGGGGGTGGACCTGGGGCAGCAGGAAGGGCGGGCGGCGGGGCCGACAGAGAGCCGGGGCGCGCCCTCGCTCCCTCCCTCCCGGGTTCCCTCCCTCCCTCGCCAGCTCGGGGACTCTCCGGCTCTCGGGCTCTCCGGAGCTGCGCCGGCGGAGCGGTGGCAGAAGCCGAGCGCGAGTGAGCGAGCGAGCGAGCCGCGCGTCCGGGAGTCAGCGCGGGGCCGTGACAGCATGCAAATGACCCGCCGGGGGGGCGACCGACCACGAGGGGCCGCCGCCGCTTCGCCCGCGCGCGCCCAGGAGCCGGCGGCGCGGTACTGTCCCCCTCCTCCGGCCTGCTCCCACCGGGCTTCTGCCCCCATCTCGCCCCAGCATCCGCAGGGCCGCCCGCACCTTCCGTCGCGCTCCCAGGAACCCGGCCCCGCTCGGCCTCCCTCCGTGAGCCCCGCCGCGCTTCGGCTCGGGCTGTCTCGCTGCTTCTGGCGCATCTTGGGCCAGGAATCCCCGGGAGCTGCCGCGCCACCCCCGGTATCTAGCTCAGCGGGCGGACCAATGTGCCTGGTCCCACCGCGGACGGGTGCCCCTACAGGAGAGACGCCGCCTTCGAGAAGCGGGGTGGGGGTGGGGTGGGTGCAGAGAGCGCGTGGCCCCTGCTGGGTGTCCGAGGGCGCTGGGCGCGCCTCTGGGGTAACCGACACGCGCCTGCAACAAAACTCACAGAAGCACGCTCAACCGCTCCTCGGTTTCTGTCCGTTTCTTCTCCCTTCATTCCTTTCCTCCTTTCCCCTCAATTGCTCTCTCCTATGTCTTCCCTGAACCCCGTCTGAGATGGTCTCTGCTCCGGCTTCCCGGAATGCCAGTCGGTTAGTAGTTCTCCCTCTGTCTGCACGCACCCCCACCCCCCCCCGGCCTTGCTTCTCTTTGCCCTTCTTCCATTCTTTCTCTCATATTTATTTTTCTGTTCCTTTCCCCCTCTTTCTCTCATTTATTTTTCTGTTCTTTTTTTTCCTCTTTCTTTACTCCTTTCGACCCTTTCCTTTCTTTCTTTCCTTTTTTTCCCTTTCCTGGATTTCCCTATTTACCATTTTCCTCTGCCATCCCTCTTTTACTCCTCGGTTTCTTTCTTTCTCCTTTCCTTTCCTTCATTTTATTCCCCCCATGCTCCCCTCACTTCCACACCCCCTCATTCTCCTAAGTTTTGTCTTGTCCTCCCTATTTCACTTAGCTTCCCCAATTTGTCCAAACTTGCAGTTTTTTGATCCCCACCCTACCACCTTAGGTGATCTCTATCCTTATCTTTTGGAGGGGTGTGATGATTGGTTGTTCATGGACACTGCGGAGTGTCCTGAAACCTTGGCCTGAGGGGCAAGTGCCCCTGGATCCGAGCTGATGTGAAAGGGCAGATTTGTGGAAAGCAAGCAGGTCTAACCCCAGCCATGGGTGTGTAAGTGGTAGGGTTCCGAAGTGTCTCAGGACTTGGAGACTTGGAATAGTTTGTATACATAGAATTCAGTAATTATTGGTTTCTGAGAAAAATTCAAAATATTCCTCATGTTCAGTTTTCACTTAAATGGATTTCAGTTTGTCAGCACTTCCCCACCCTTCTTTCAGCTCGCTTTCACAAGGCCATGGCCCTTGCGATAGACCAGTACATACTGCCATCTTGTGTTCACAGAGCAGAACATTTCTTGCCTGAGTCAGATCTCGGCGGAGACGCTGGAGGTGCCCCCTAGTGGGATTCACGCTGCACTGGTCCTGAGACAACCAGGTAAAAGGAGGCAGATGCTCCAAGCTAAGAGGGCTCGTTGGCCAGGCTGTACATCTGGACACCAATCAGGGCACAGCCACTCTCTTTCTAGTGCCGCTCCACTTATCTGAGTCTCTGGAGATCGGGCTTTCATAGATTTAACATTCCCTCTGTGTGCCACAACTGTCACCCCCATGATGAGGAGCAAAGGACAGCTAACAAACTCCTGTTTCCAAGGCTCTGTAGATCTTACAAGGGGCCCGGCAATTTTCAGAAATGGAAGGAGGACAGTACTCTCTCTGCTGTAGGACGCAGAAAGCCAAAACCGATCTATATCCCTGCCTCCTGACAGGATCCCAAGATAAGACACAAAAGAGGGGTTGCAAGGTCACTGACCCGGCCAGCAAAGCTGAGGGTATGTTCCCTGTGTTCTCACAGACTGTAGAAGACTGTTTATCTAAAAAAAAGCCAGTCATTTAGATGCATTAATTTCCCTTTTTCTTCTTCATTGTCTTTTTTTTAATGTTCTTGGTTAAAAGCCAGAGGAGGTAGTAGAATATGAAATTTCATATGCATTATGTAGACTTATAGCCTACTGAATTGTTTTTTAATTACAGTGTTTATGATTTTCCCTCTTGTTTATAATTATTTTATGTTAAACATTATAACAAAATATATTAGCTTCATAAATGTTTATTTAATTTGTGTTTTGAGAACTGCAGGGGCCTTTTGCTTCTACACTTGCCTGAATCCTTTTATCTTTGTGCATAACCTTGGGATGAGGCCCTGGTGGAAGTATTTCCTTCTTGGCATTTGGCACCATTAAACTCCAGAGTTTGTCCCCTTGACATTTCCCTTGTTGTAGTCCTTGCTAGCAAGCAGTATTGTTAATAATTCAGTACAGCTTTGCATACTATATCCAGGCTGATCAAGAGCAAATATAACTTAGAAGAAAATCTAGATAGTTCCGAGATAGAGTTCAGAAAGCTGTTGTGTATTTGCACACAAGTCCAGCGTGTATTGACATATAGCATGCCTTCTTGAAAAGGCTGACTGGGCAGGGCTTTCTTGGCTCCTCTCTGTGAAGCCTCCCTCTGCTCACATATATTGTGTTAGATGGAGAGACTCCCAAGTAGCAAAACATTCTTATATAAACCCAGCGAGCAGAAGGGGGCCCACTTACAGACAGGGTGGAGTAGAAAGGGGGAAAAAAGGGATACCTCCTTCTCAGATGGAGTCATCAGCAGTCACTTTCTGCTTGTCCTGTGCCAAGTATGGGGTGAGTGGGGATTCAGAGGTAAGTAAGACACAGCTGAAGCACCCAGAGAACTCATGCTCTAGTTGGCAAAACAGAGACATAAACAGACAAAAACAGCATAATCTGGGAATGACGATGGAGGCCTGGTGTGTGTGTGGTTGGGAGGGGGGCACTGCTGTGGGAGTGTGGAAGAGGGGTCAGCTCTGGAAGGAGGGAAAGGCACTCAACATGGAGAGAGGAGAGAACAGAGGCCTGGAGGTGACAACAGCATGTGTGCAGGGGGCTGGGTATGAATTACAAAGAAGTTCAGTGTTGCTGGAGAATAATATGTGAAAGATGGAACAATGAGAGTCAAGGTTAGAAAGAGATTTGGGGACCAGGTATCAGGGAACCTCATGTGAAACATGAAGGAAATCCTCCTGCTTCACAAGTTTGCCGCATAGTTAGCAAGTATTAAGAAAAGGAATAGGTATCATTTACTGAGGTCAGGCTATGTGCTGGATACTTTACATATATTATCTTATTTAATCCTCACAACAATCCTATGAAGTAGGTTATGATTCCAGTAATGAGATGGCCTTGGGAATGTTCAAGAAGCTCTCATGTCACATAAGTAGTAAGTAGTGGCGTTTGGATTTGAACCCACCCTTTCCAACTTCAAAGCTTATGCCTTTAACCATTAGGTGACTTTTTAGTTATGCTTTATCAAACATTTACAAAGCATAACATCTATTTTAAGAAGATCATATACTCTAAAAAAGTGCAATCAATGATTTACTAACACACACACACATATATATATATGGCTTCCTTTTTTAATGTTTGAAATTTTTTATACAATTTTAAAAGGTTACTTTCCATTTACAGTTATTACAAAATATTGACTCTACTCCCCATGTTATACAATACATCCTTGAGCCTGTCTTATACCCAACACTTTGTATCTCCCACTCTCCCACTCCTATATTGCCCCTTCCCTCCACTGAACCACTGCACTGTTCTCTATATGTGAGTCTACTTCTTTTTTAGTTATATTCACTAGTTTGTTTTATATTTTAGATTCCACAAATAAGTGATATCACATAGTATTTGTCTTTGTCTGACTTATTTCACTTAGCATAATGCCCTCTAAGTCCAACCATGTTGCCTCAAGTGGTAAAATTTTGTTCCTTTTAATGGCCAAGTAGTAGTCTGTTATATGTGTATGTATATATTTGTATATATATTTATATATATATATATATATATATATATATATATATATATATCCCACATCTTCTTTTCCATTCATCTGTTGATGGACACAGGTTGCTTCCATAAACAATGCTGCTATGAACATTGGGGCACATGTATCTTTTTAAATTAGTGAGATTTTTTTTTCAGATATGTAACCAGGAGTAGAACTGCTGAATCATATGGTAGTTCTATTTTTAGTTTTTTGAAAAACTTTCATACTGTTTTCCACAGTGGCTGCACAGATTTACATTCCCACCAACAGTGTACAAGGGTTTTCTTTTTTCCGTATCCTCATCGCCATTTGTTATTTGTGTTCGTATTGATGACAGCCATTCTGACAGGTGTAAGGTGATATCTCATTGTAGTTTTGATTTGCATTGCTCTATAGTGATGCTGAACATCTTCTCATGTGCCTGTTGGACTTCTGCATTTCCTCTTCGGAAAAATGTTTATACAGGTCTTCTGCCCTGACCATTATATTCAAAAACTTTTATTTGTGCTGCAGAGAGCCAGAAAGGAAATTGATTAATCTGTTATAATAATTAATATTATAATAGCTGAATTTTTTTATTTTTACCATGTGCTAGATATTTCCAGATGCTTCCAGAGACCTCACCTGTGCTTTACATAGTATTATCCAGTTTAATTATCACAACAAACCTGTGAGATACTATCATCATATCCACTTAAAAGATGAGGAAACCAAGGCACTGAGATGTTATATAGGGTATCTAGAGAATAGGAACTGTCTCTAAGCACTTGCAGTCTATTAATAATTAGGTGCAAGTTAAGACATACAATAGTTTTTAGACAAGCCCATTTCCCTACCATCAATACTCATTTTTGTTAAAGTTTTTTAATGGGAAAAAGCAGATTATTCTTCCTGAAACTTTTCACAATTGTTTGCAGATTTGTAGACTGCTGTAGTTGGTAAGGGATTCCGAAATGGCACAGTGGTAAAGAATCTGCCTGCCAGTTCAGGAGATGTGGGTTCAGCCCCTGCATCAGGAATATCCCCTGGAGGAGGAAATGGCAATCTTGTCTGGAAAATCCCATGGACAGAGGAAACCAGGGGGCTGCAATCCATGGGGCTGCAAAAGAGCCAGACTAAACAACAGCAGCAATAGTTAGTAAGGGTTTAAAACCTTCTAGATCAGGGGTTCTTAACCTTTTTTATGCCAAAGACTCCTTTGACAATAAAATAAAGCCCATGGATCCCTCCAGAGAAGGCAATGGCACCCCACTCCAGTACTCTTGCCTGGAAAATCCCATGGACGGAGGAGCCTAGTAGGCTGCAGTCCATGGGGTCGCTCAGAGTCGGACACGACTGAGCGACTTCACTTTCACTTTTCACTTTCATGCATTAGAGAAGGAAATGGCAACCCACTCCAGTGTTCTTGCCTGGAGAATCCAGGGACAGGGGAGTCTGGTGGGCTGCCGTCTATGGGGTCACACAGAGTTGGACACGACTGAAGCGACTTAGCAGCAGCAGCAGCAGCATGGATCCCTCTCAGAATAATAATGTTTTTAGATACACAGAATACAATATGTAGAATTACAAAGGAAATAAATCATATTGAAATTCACTTATCAAAATATTAAAAATGGAAATTGTCTTATATATAAGTGCTTGTTATTAATGTATTAACAAGATATGGATGCAGCTCTGATAACCTCTATAACTTCAAAATAATGAGTGTAAAAATATTTAAAGACATCTGTAATAGCAGTAATGTGACATAAAACTGTGATTCCTACTGGTGACAAACTCAGTTACTGCTAGTACTATTGTGATCTGTTCTCTGCATGTATAAAAGGAGGAAATCTAAATTTCAGTTAGAGATTGGTGAAAATACAGCTGTAATATTTTCCCTTGAAGTTCATTTATCCTCTGATTTTTCAAGGGTTCCTGTTCTAGACCAACCACGGTATAATATTAATAACAACAGCAAACATGAATGAGCCTTTACTATATGCAAGGCATGGTGTTAAGGGCTTTACTACCATTTTCCATTTATTCCTCATAGCAAGCCCATGAGGTAGCCTTGCTTTACAGCTCTCAGAGAGATGGAATTAATTTTCCAAGGTTACACAGCTGGCAAGTGGAAGAGAACAACAGAAATTTATTTTCTCACAATTCTGGAAACTAGGAGTCTGAAATCAAGGTGTTGGCAGGGTTGTTTTCTTTTGAGAACTCTCTCCTTGCCTTGTAGATGGTCATCTTCTTCCTGTGTCTTCACATGTTCATCCCTCTGTACGTGTCTTTGTCTGAATGTCCTCCTTTTATAAGGACAGTCATATTGAATTAAGGTTCACCATAATGACTGATGCTGAAGCTCCAATACTTTGGCCACCTGATGCAAAGAACTAACTCATTGGAAAAGACCCTGATGCTGGGAAAGATTGGAGGCAAAAGGAGAAGGGGGCAACAGAGGATGAGATGGTTAGATAGCATCACCAACTCAGTGAACATGAGACTGAGCAAACTCTGGGAAATAGTGAAGGATAGGGGAGCCTGGTGTGCTGCAGTATTTGGGGTTGCAAAGGATCAGACATGACTTAGCAATGAGACAACAGCAATGGCAATAAATAATGACCTTGTTTTAACTTAATTACCTCTTTAAAGATCTCATCTCCAAATATAGTCACATTTTGTGATATAGACAGGATTTCAACATCACAACAACAGATCCCAATTAAAAGGATTCAGATTAAGTAGGTCTGGAGTGGGGACCAGGTATCGATAATTTTAAAAGGTGATACTTATAATTTTAAGAGGGTGATACTTATAGATAGCCAGGTTTGGGTTCCCAGCCACAAAATTTCTTAGCACAGTGCTTGGACATGGTAGATACTCAATAAAAACTTGTTGATTGATTATGCAAGAGGAAATAAAATCCGAAGATGAGCAACTGGGGAAAATTTTAAACTGCCCTCAGGGATCTTCAGGTTGAAGTTAGACAATTAGAGAAATAATACATTTTGGTGCTCAGTCACCCAGTCATGTCCAACCCTTTCACGGCCCCATGGACTGTAGGCCTCCAGGCTCCTCTGTCCATGGAATTCTCCAGGCAGGAGCACTGGAGTGGGTTGCCATTTCCTGCTCCAGGGGTTCTTCCCAACCCAAGGATCAAACCCGTGTCTCTTATATCTCCTACATTGGCAGGAGGGTTCTTTACCACTAGCACCACCTGGAAAGCCTAATCTTCCCCATAGAGCTCAAAAAATGGTAATAATTATAATAATTTAAAAAATAGTAGCAGTTGTAATTAATAGTAGTAGTAGCAGTAGTATACTCCTTAACGTCTGAGCCACCAGGGAAGTCCCACTTCACTTCTAGTTGCAGTAGTATAAGGCCCAGAATGTAAGAATTTATTTTATAGATCTTCTTAGTGCTCAGGGCTCAGTCATGTCTGATTCTTTCTGGCCCCATAGACTGTAACCTACCAGGCTCCTCTGTCCATGGAATTCTCCATGCAAGAATACTGGCGTGGGTAGCCATGCCCTCCTCCAGGGGATCTTCCTGACCCAGGAATTGAACCCACGAGACATGTAGGTTCAAAGCGGATTCTTTGCCACTGAGCCACCTGGAAGCCACAGATCTTCTTTAAATACTGATTTATTTTTACTACAGTTTGGTTTTCCATCCTTCTATCACAACTAGGGTTTACTTTATTTAGAATTGACACATTTTTCTCTTGATTAAATTTGAAATATATATCCCCTCTGGAAGGATTCCAACTAAGCTGGTGACAGGGGTTACTTCTAAGGAGGAGGTGGGATTAGGTGTGAGGGAAAGGCGTGAAGGAGAGGGACTTTCTAGCTTTATCATTTGCCAAAAAATCAGTATGCTTTACTAATATAAATTCAAGATTTTTTTAAATATAAAAGCAATACAAGGACTTTCCTGGTGGCTCAGTGGATAAAAATCCGTCTGCCAATGCAGGGGACACAGGTTTGATCCCTGGTCTGGGAAGATTCCACATGCCATGGACCAACTAAGCCTGTGAGCCACAACTACTGAACCTGCTTGCCCTAGAGCCCATGCTTTGCAGTAAGAGAAGTCACCACAATGAGAAGCCTGTGCACTACAGTGAAGAGTAGCCCCCACTCGACACAACTAGAAAAAGCCCATGCAAAGCAACAAAGACCTAGTACAGCCAAAAAAAAAAAAAGAAAAAAAAGAAAAAGTAATACAAGGTTATTTTAGAAAATTGCTATTGCAGGATGGTATGAAGAAGCCTCAACATTCACCCACAATTTAGCCAGCCAAGAGCAACTTTTATCTCAACCTCTATCTTTATAGAACTGTTTCATGGTAGTCATGTATTATTGTAATGCAGCAGATTTGGGTTTGATCCCTGGGTGGGGAAGATCCCCTGGAGAAGGAAATGGCAACCCACTCCAGTATTCTTGCCTGGAGAATTCCACGAACAGAGGAGCCTGGCAAGCTATAGACCGTGTGTGTGTGTGCTAAGTCACTTCAGTCGTGTCTGACTCTGTGATGCTATGGACAATAACCCACCTGGGAAACCCAGTAAAGGGATAATCTCTGGTTTTCTGATCAGTAAAGCCCCTGAAGACAGCTGATAGAAGTCAATCAAAAGCTTTTCTCCTCTTTCTTGGGCACTTATACTGTCTGGATCAGAGGGTATATAGGCCACAAGTATGGTCGCCAGTCCAATCCCATCTTCCCACAAGAGCCAGGTCTTCCTTCCTCATTAGCAGTTGATGATCAGTTTCCACCCCCCACCCACCCTCAGTTTCACTAGCTAGTGCAACTCTTAGTGTTCTTGCAGAACTTCACGGGTATTGTACCTCAGGGCTTCCCTGGTGGCTCAGGTGGTAAACAATCTCCCTACAATGCCAGAGACTCGGGTTTGATCCCTGGGTTAGGAAGATACCCTGGAGGAGAGCATGGCTACCCATGCCAGTATTCTTGCCTGGAGAATTCCATGGACAGAGGAGCCTGGTAGGCTACAGTCTATGGGGTTGCAAAGAGTTGGACATGACTGAGTGACTAACACTTTCATTTTCATGGATATTGTAATAGGCATTTGTAAATGGTGGGCATCAGACATTGCTAGCTTGCTGCCCTATTAACCGAGAGTTCCCCTGTTTATTATATAATCAATATTCTTACTAAACACTTCAATGAGAAGGCACACAAGTCATTTGCTTTTTCCATGGTTCTTTGTTATTAGCTTTCCACCTCTCTCCATCCTGGGGATCCTGTTTTCACTAGTCCTTTCATTTAACCCAATACAGTAGTCTTCTCCCTCTTCATAAGGAAAAACTGTGTGGTACTTTCCTGAATCTTTGATCTCCTCTTGAAAGAAGGAGGTAAGGGCAGAAGGAAGCCAACTGAACCTGGAAGCTGGCTGTCAGGGTGTGGGGTGAGGAAGATGGGGTGCCAGGATGATGTTTTCTATCTTCTTCTCTGAACTGAGAATCCAGGCAAATTACAGACATCAAGGCAAAGGAGGGTAACCACCTTGCAGAGATAACTTGTAAGGCTTCTATATTGTTTGTAGATCCCAAGCTACTGATTAGGGGCCCCTAACTCAAGTAGGCCTTAGAAAGCATCACTATGAACAAAGCTAGTGGATGTGATGGAATTCCAGTTGAGCTATTTCAAATCCTGAAAGATGATGCTGTGAAAGTGCTGCACTCACTATGCCAGCAATTTGGAAAACTCAGCAGTGGCCACAGAACTGGAAAGGTCAGTTTTCATTCCAATCCAAAAGAAAGTCAATCCCAAAGAATGCTCAAACTACCACACAATTGCACTCATCTCACATGCTAGTAAAGTAATGCTCAAAATTCTCCAAGCCAGGCTTCAGCAATACGTGAACCGAGGACTTCCAGATGTTCAAGCTGGTTTTAGAAAAGGCAGAGGAACCAGAGATCAAATTGCCAAAAACTGCTGGGTCATCGAAAAAGCAAGAGAGTTCCAGAAAAACATCTATTTCTGCTTTATTGACTATGTCAAAGTCTTCGACTGTGTGGATCACAATAAACTGTGGGAAATTCTGAAAGAGGTGGGAATACCAGACCACCTGACCTGCCTCTTGAGAAACCTAAATGCAAGTCAGGAAGCAACAGTTAGAACTGGACATGGAACAACAGACTGGTTCCAAATAGGAAAAGGAGTACGTCAAGGCTGTGTATTGTCACCCTGCTTATTTAACTTATATGCAGAGTACATCATGAGAAACGCTGGGCTGGAAGAAGCACAAGCTGGAATCAAGATTGGCGGGAGAAATATCAATAACCTCAGATATGCAGATGTCACCACCCTTATGGCAGAGAGTGAAGAGGAAGTAAAAAGCCTCTTGATGAAAGTGAAAGAGGAGAGTGGAAAAGTTGGCTTAAAGCTCAACATTCAGAAAACTAAGATCATGGCATCTGGTCCCATCACCTCATGGGAAATAGGTGGGGAGACAGTGGAAACAGTGTCAGACTTTATTTTTTGGGGCTCCAAAATCACTGAAGATGGTGACTGCAGCCATGAAATTAAAAGACGCTTACTCCTTGGAAGGAAAGTTATGACCAACCTAGATAGCATATTAAAAAGCAGAGACATTACTTTGCCAACAAAGATCTGTCTGGTCAAGGCTATGGTTTTTCCAGTGGTCATGTATGGATGTGAGAGTTGGACTGTGAAGAAAGCTGAGTGCCAAAAAATTGATGCTTTTGAACTGTGGTGTTGGAGAAGACTCTTGAGAGTCCCTTGGACTGCAGGGAGATCCAACCAGTCCATCCTAAAGGAGATCAGTCCTGAATATTCATTGGAAGGACTGATGCTGAAGCTGAAACTCCAGTACTTTGGCCACCTCATGGAAAGAGGTGACTCATTGGAAAAGACCCTGATGCAGGGAGGGATTGGGGGTAGGAGGAGAAGGGGATGACAGAAGATGAGATGGCTGGATGGCATCACCGACTCGATGAGCATGAGTTTGAGTAAGCTCCGGGAGTTGGTGATGGACAGGGAGGCCTGGCATGCTGCGATTCATGGGGTCGCAAAGAGTCAGACACAACTGAGCGACTGAACTGAACTGAACTGAGCTGAACTTAATATAGTAGAAAAATGGTTTGTCTTGTTGTTGTTGTCTGTTAATATCCTTCCCAAGGTGAATCTCCCTTCCTGCACTAGCTTTTTAAATCTTGATGCTGTGCACTCAGATTGATCTATTTACCCTACTTTCCACTCCTTGGAGCATTCTCATTTACCTTTCAGCCACCTCTGGAATTCTGGACTCGGTTTATCTAGCCCTTTGTCACTGCTCTATATGTTGATATTCAGGAAGCCTCCAACTTGTACACAGGCTAGGATCTCAAAGTTCACTCTGAAGTCAATTGTTTGGAAGGTGACATGCATTTTTTCCATAGGAGAAAAATATTGTTATAAATGCTAGTTATATTTCCAGATCAGACCATAAAAGACTTTTTTAAACATTAATGTGCTAGAACTGTGGGCCATTTGCAATGAAAAAGTAGAAAATCTCCCTAATTCAGCAAAAACAGGAAAATAATCCAAGGTAGTAAGAAATTCTTTAGTGTGACTGCTGTCTGGCACTGGAATCAAGGAGGTTGAACTAGATGAGGAAAATGGAGAATTCACTCCATTTTGGAGGCTCTCAAGGGGACTTTCGGAGACTTGGAAAGGCTACACTAGTTCTTTATTATTTCTAACTTCACTTCAAAACTGATGGCTTTCAGTAATAATGACTGCTATGTACTGAGCATCTACTGTGTGACAGACCTTGTGGTAGACAATTTCCATATTTCTCTTCATTTCACCCTCACAACAGCATGCGTGGATGCTAAGTCACTTCAGTCATGTCTGACTCTTTGCCATCCTATGGATTGTAGCCCACCATGCCCCTCTGTCCATGGGATTCTCCAGGCAAGAATACTGGAGTGGATTGCCATGCCCTCCTCCAGGGGATCTTCCAGACCCGGGGACCAAATCCAAATCTCTACATCTCCTGCTTTGACAGGCAGTTTCTTTACCACTAGCGCCACCCCCAGGTGGCCCCCTCACAACAGCACTATGGGGCAAATGCTTTATTTTACAGATTAGGGAACTGAAGCTCAGAAAGGCCCATAAGCTTGATGAAGGTCATTCACTCAGTATAATGGGAAACCAAGTCAGTGGTTTCCCACCCCACAAACTCATGCTTTACAATGTGTTACCTGGTCACTCTTTTCTTTTCCTTATCTGTGTATATCATGAGCGCTAAGGCTACCAGCCATAGAGTTGCTTGTTAGCTTACAATGTAAACAAGGATCAGAGAAATCAAGAGAGGTGGAAGGAGGGAGAAAAGGAAGGTGAAAGGGAGAGAGTTTTGCTAGGCAAAATTCACCTAAGAAACCAGTGCTTCTCACTGTACTGTGCATACAAATCACCTGACACTTGTTAAAATGATTATTCACCAGGTCTGGGTTGGGGCCTGAGCTCCTGCATTCCTAACAAGCTCCCAGGTGATGATGCTACGCTTGGTCCATGGGCAACACTTTAAATTGCAAGGCCACACAGAGCCAATGATAAGCAAGCAAACATATTAAGCATCATTAATTCCTTGTTACTAATTTAATTGAGATCAGCTTCTATACTAAACAGTCACTTATTATTCTCTTTTCTCCTGTAGGCTGTCATAGGTCATTGTCTCTGCTTTGGATCTGCCTATCTGTTTCAACTTATACTCAACTGCTTTTTAAAATACAAGTGTTAAAGACATATGAGCATCTTCTATTACTTGGAGCCCTAAGCAGCCTCAATCAAGCATTACTTTCTTTTGGCCCAAGCCATATCTCTGGCCATGAGGTCCAGACCTCAGCAGCTACTCTCAGCTTTCTCTCTCCTGCTAGGAACAGTCTTATAAGGGTGAGGCATGTAACACTGCTGTCCCAGCTCTTTCTAATTTCCTTCCTCAGAGCTACTGCGTTCATCTGGAGCAGGAAACAGCATGGCTTTTCGAAGAGTCCAAATCTTTATTTCTTCTGCATAGTTGAAATAATACCAAGCATTAATTTAAGGCAGCCATTGAAAAAGTTCTTTGCAAAGTACTCCTGCTAATTCCAAAAGACTAATAAAATTTGTTTCCTGGAAGATTATTTGATTTGTCTTGCCACCTTCTCTCCCCCCTCCCCTTAGGATTTGATTGTGATAATTTTGAGCCATTCTTCAAGTTTTTCTTCTATTTTTAGATGCTCTGACTCATTCTTCCCCAATAGCAAGAGGCAGGGAGGGCCTTCTATTCCAGCCAAGCTCTACTTTATAAAGTAGGAAATAGTCTCTCACAATGTCTACAAATCAACTTGATGATCTGTGGCCCGAAATAACTCCACTGCTTTTCCATTTTCTCTCTCCCACTGTGGCCTTTCTGACTCCCTTCTCAGGTAGGTATTCATCCAGTCTTCACTTGAATATACTAGGTAGGTTCACATATCATTATTGGATAAAAGAAAAACCATGCATAAAAAATATTTGCAGTCTTCTCCTTGTAACTTCTATCCATTAATCTTACTTTGACCATAGGGAGCAGAAATAACCCTTCAAATGTATCATGACGCTAGCCATATCCTCCTGTAAAGGTTAACTGTCTCTTTGCTAGACTAAATATGCCCAGTTGCTAATCAATTCACTATAGTTTGTAAATGCTCATGTTAAAATAAGGCACCTAGGAGTAGGTGTACTGCTCCACGTGTGGTTTGAACTGAGCTTAGTACATTAGGACTGTTCCTTCTTGTGATCTTCTAATGTGATTTTACTATTGTGTTGGCTTTTTTTTTTCATTTATTTTTATTAGTTGGAGGCTAATTACTTTACAATATTATAGTGGTTTTTGTCATACATTGACATGAATCAGCCATGGATTTACATGTATTCCCCATCCCGATCCCCCCTCCCATCTCCTTCTCTACCCGATCCCTCTGGGTCTTCCCAGTGAACCAGGCCCGAGCACTTGTCTCATGCACCCAACCTGGGCTGGTGATCTGTTTCACCATAGATAATATACATGTTTCGATGCTGTTCTCTCGAAACATCCCACCCTCTCCGTCTCCCAGAGTCCAAAAGTCTGTTCTGTACATCTGTGTCTCTTTTTCTGTTTTGCATATAGGGTTATCATTACCATCTTTCTAAATTCCATATATATGTGTTAGTATATTGTAATGGTCTTTATGTTTCTGGCTTACTTCACTCTGTATAATGGGCTCCAGTTTCACCAATCTCATTAGAACTGATACAAATGACTTCTTTTTAATGGCTGAGTAATATTCCATGGTGTATATGTACCACAGCTTCCTTATCCATTCATCTGCTGATGGGCATCTAGGTTGCTTCCATGTCCTGGCTATTATGAACAGTGCTGCGATGAACATTGGGGTGCACGTGTCTCTTTCAGATCTGGTTTCCTCAGTGTGTATGCCCAGAAGTGGTATTGCTGGGTCATAAGGCAGTTTTGTTTCCAGTTTTTTAAGAAATCTCCACACTGTTCTCCATAGTGGCTATACTAGTTTGCATTCCCACCAACAGTGTAAGAGGGTTCCCTTTTCTCCACACCGTCTCCAGCATTTATTGCTTGTAGATTTTTGGATAGCAGCCATCCTGACTGGTGTGTAATGGTACCCCATTGTGGTTTTGATTTGCATTTCTCTGATAATGAGTGATGTTGAGCATCTTTTCATATGTTTGTTAGCCATCTGTATGTCTTCTTTGGAGAAATGTCTGTTTAGGTCTTTGGCCCATTTTTTGATTGGGTCATTTGTTTTTCTGGAATTGAGATTCAAGAGTTGCTTGTATATTTTTGAGATTAATCCTTTGTCTGTTGCTTCATTTGCTATTATTTTCTCCCAATCTGAGGGCTGTCTTTTCACCTTACTTATAGTTTCCTTTGTTGTGCAAAAGCTTTTAAGTTTCATTAGGTCCCATTTGTTTATTTTTGCTTTTATTTCCAATATTCCGGGAGGTGGGTCATAGAGGATCCTGCTGTGATTCATGTCGGAGAGTGTTTTGCCTATGTTCTCTTCTAGGAGTTTTATAGTTTCTGGTCTTACATTTAGATCTTTAATCCATTTTGAGTTTATTTTTGTGTATGGTGTTAGAAAGTGTTCTAGTTTCATTCTTTTACAAGTGGTTGACCACTGTTCCCAGCACCACTTGTTAAAGAGGTTGTCTTTTTTCCATTGTATATCCTTGCCTCCTTTGTCAAAGATAAGGTGTCCATAGGTTCGTGGATTTATCTCTGGGCTTTCTATTCTGTTCCATTGATCTATATTTCTGTCTTTGTGCCAGTACCATACTGTCTTGATGACTGTGGCTTTGTAGTAGAGTCTGAAGTCAGGCAGGTTGATTCCTCCAGTTCCATTCTTCTTTCTCAAGATTACTTTGGCTATTCGAGGTTTTTTGTATTTCCATACAAATTGTGAAATTACTTGTTCTAGTTCTGTGAAAAATACCACTGGTAGCTTGATAGGGATTGCATTGAATCTATAGATTGCTTTGGGTAGTATAGCCATTTTGACAATATTGATTCTTGCAATCCATGAACATGGTATGTTTCTCCATCTGTTTGTGTCCTCTTTGATTTCTTTCATCAGTGTTTTATAGTTTTCTACATATAGGTCTTTCGTTTCTTTAGGTAGATATACTCCTAAGTATTTTATTCCTTTTGTTGCAATGGTGAATGGTATTGTTTCCTCAATTTCTCTTTCTGTTTTCTCATTGTTAGTGTATAGGAATGCAAGTGATTTCTGTGTGTTAATTTTATATCCTGCAACTTTACTATATTCGTTGATTAGCTCTAGTAGTTTTCTGGTAGAGTCTTTAGGGTGTTCTATGTAGAGGATCATGTCATCTGCAAACAGCAAGAGTTTCACTTCTTCTTTTCCTATCTGGATTCCTTTTACTTCTTTTTCTGCTCTGATTGCTGTGGCCAACACTTCCAAAACTATGTTGAATAGTAGTGGTGAGAGTGGGCACCCTTGTCTTATTCCTCATTTCAGGGGAAATGCTTTCAATTTTTCACCATTGAGGGTAATGCTTGCTGTGGGTTTGTCATATATAGCTTTTATTATGTTGAGGTATGTTCCTTCTATTCCTGCTTTCTGGAGAGTTTTAATCATAAATGGGTGTTGAATTTTGTCAAAGGCTTTCTCTGCATCTATTGAGATAATCATATGGTTTTTATCTTTCAATTTGTTAATGTGGTGTATTACATTGATTGATTTGCAGATATTAAAGAATCCTTGCATTCCTGGGATAAAGTCCACTTGGTCATGGTGTATGATTTTTTTAATATGTTGCTGGATTCTGTTTGCTAGAATTTTGTTAAGGATTTTTGCATCTATGTTCATCAGTGATATTGGCCTGTAGTTTTCTTTTTTTGTGGCATCCTTGTCTGGTTTTGGAATTAGGGTGATGGTGGCCTCATAGAATGAGTTTGGAAGTTTAGCTTCTTCTGCAATTTTCTGGAAGAGTTTGAGTAAGATAGGTGTTAGCTCTTCTCTAAATTCTTGGTAGAATTCAGCTGTGAAGTCATCTAGTCCTGGGCTTTTGTTTGCTGGAAGATTTCTGATTACAGTTTCGATTTCCTTGCTTGTGATGGCTCTGTTAAGATCTTCTATTTCTTTCCGGTTCAGTTTTGGAAAGTTATGCTTTTCTAAGAATTTGTCCTTTTTTTTCAAGTTGTCCATTTTATTGGCATAGAGCTGCTGGTAGTAGTCTCTTATGATTCTTTGTATTTCAGTGTTGTCTGTTGTGATCTCTCCATTTTCATTTCTAATTTTGTTAATTTGGTTCTTCTCCCTTTGCTTCTTAATGAGTCTTGCTAATGGTTTGTCAATTTTGTTTATTTTTTCAAAAAACCAGCTTTTAGCTTCTTGATTTTTGCTATGGTCTCTTTAGTTTCTTTTGCATTTATTTCTGCCCTAATTTTTAAGATTTCTTTCCTTCTACTAACC
Organism: Muntiacus reevesi; assembly: GCF_963930625.1. Classification (NCBI taxonomy): domain Eukaryota; kingdom Metazoa; phylum Chordata; class Mammalia; order Artiodactyla; family Cervidae; genus Muntiacus; species Muntiacus reevesi. Next base: position 142,547,723 of record NC_089271.1, on the reverse strand, counting down.
CTGGGGTTCTTCATTTCTTCCTTCTCTAGTTGCTTTAGTTGTAGAATTAGGTTATTTATTGGACGTTTTTCTTGTTTCTTGAGGTAAGCCTGTATTGCTCTGAACCTTCCGCTTAGCACTGCTTTTACAGTGTCCCATAGGTTTTGGGTTGTTGTGTTTTCATTTTCATTCATTTCTATGCATATTTTGATTTCTTTTTTGATTTCTTCTATGATTTGTTGGTTATTCAGAAGTGTGTTATTTAGCCTCCATATGTTTGAATTTTTGACAATTTTTTTCCTGTAATTGAGATCTAATCTTACTGCACTGTGGTCAGAAAAGATGACTGGAATGATTTCAAATTTTTTGAATTTTCCAAGACTAGATTTATGGCCCAGGATGTGATCTATTCTGGAGAAGGTTCCGTGTGCACTTGAGAAAAAGGTGAAGTTGATTGTTTTGGGGTGAAATGTCCTATAGATATCAATTAGGTCTAGCTGGTCCATTGTGTCGTTTAAGGTTTGTGTTTCCCTGTTAATTTTCTGTTTAGTTGATCTATCCATAGTTGTGAGTGGGGTATTAAAGTCTCCCACTATTATGTGTTACTATTAATTTCCTCTTTCATACTCGTTAGCGTTTGCCTTACATATTGCGGTGCACCTATGTTGGGTGCATATATATTTATAATTGTTATATCTTCTTCTTGGACTGATCCTTTGATCATTATGTAGTGTCCTTCTTTGTCTCTTTTCACATCCTTTATTTGAAAGTCTATTGTATCTGATATGAGTATTGCGACTCCTGCTTTCTTTTGTTCTCCATTTGCGTGAAATATTTTTTTCCAGCCCTTCACTTTTAGTCTGTATATGTCCCTTGTTTTGAGGTGGGTCTCTTGTAGACAGCATATATAGGGGTCTTGTTTTTGTATCCATTCAGGCAGTCTTTGTCTTTTGGTTGGGGCATTCAACCCATTTACATTTATGGTAATTATTGATATGTATGGTCCTGTTGCCATTTATTTTGTTGTTTTGGGTTCAGATTTGTACGTTTCTGTGTTTCCTGTCTAGAGAATATCCTTTAGAATTTGTTGAAGAGCTAGTTTGGTGGTGCTGAATTCTCTCAGCTTTTGCTTGTCTGTAAAGCTTTTGAATTCTCCTTCATATCTGAATGAGATCCTTGCTGGGTACAGTAATCCAGGTTGTAGGTTATTCTCTTTCATTACTTTAAGTATGTCCTGCCATTCCCTTCTGGCCTGGAGGGTTTCTATTGAATGATCAGCTGTTATCCCTATGGGAATCCCTTTGTGTGTTATTTGTTGTTTCTCCCTTACTGCTTTTGATATTTGTTCTTTGTGTTTGATCTTTGTTAATTTGATTAATATGTGTTTTGGCGTGTTTCACCTTGGGTTTATCCTGTTTGGGACTCTCTGGGTTTCTTGGTCTTGGGTGGCTATTTCCTTCCCCATTTTAGGGAAGTTTTCAGCTATTATCTCCTCGAGTATTTTCTCATGACCTTTCTTTTTGTCTTCTTCTTCTGGGACTCCTATGATTTGAATGTTGGTGCGTTTCACATTGTCCCAGAGGTCCCTGAGGTTGTCCTCATTTCTTTTGATTCTTTTTTTCTTTTTTCCTCTCTGCTTCATTTATTTCCACCATTCTATCTTCTACCTCACTTATCCTATCTTCTGTCTCTGTTATTCTACTCTTGGTTCCCTCCGGAGTGTTTTTGACCTCATTGATTGTGTTATTCAATTTTAATTGACTCTTTTTTATTTCTTCTAGGTCTTTATTAAACATTTCTTGCATCTTCTCAATCTTTGTCTCCAGGCTATTTATCTGTAACTCCATTTTGTTTTCAAGATTTTGGATCATTTTTATTATCATTATTCTAAATTCTATTTCAGGTAGATTCCCTATCTCCTCCTCTTTTGTTTGTCTTGGTGGGCATTTTTCATGTTCCTTTACCTGTTCGGTATTTCTCTGCCTTTTCATCTTGTTTAGATTGCTGTGTCTGGAGTGGGCTTTCTGTATTCTGGAGGGCTGTGGTTCCTTTTTGTTGTGGAGGTTTCATCCAGTGGGTTGGGTTGGACGATTGGCTTGTCAAGGTTTCCTGGTTAGGGAAGCTTGCGTCAGTGTTCTGGTGCATGGAACTGGATTTCTTCTCTCTGGAGTGCAATGGAGTGTCCAGTAATGAGTTTTGAGATGGGTCTATGTGTTAGGTGTGACTTTGGGCAGCCTGTATGTTGATGCTCAGGGCTATGATCCTGCGTTGCTGGAGAATTTGCGTGATATGTCTTGCTCTGAAACTTATTGGCTCTTGGGTAGTGGTTGGTTTCAGTGTAGGTATGGAGGCTTTTGGACGGTCTCTTATTACTTAATGTCCCCTGTAGTCAGGAGTTTTCTGGTGTTCTCACGTTTTGGGCTTAAGTCTCCTGCCTCTGGATTTCAGTTTTATTCTTCCAGTAGTCTCAAGACTTCTCCAACTATACAGCACTGATAATAAAACTTCTAGGTTAATGGTGAAAAGATTCTCCACCGTGAGGGACACCCAGAGAGGTTCACAGAGTTACATGAAAAAGAGGAGAGGGATGAGGGAGATAGAGATGAGCAGGAGGAGAAAAGGGGGGACTCAAGAGGAGAGAGACAGATCTACGCAGTTGTCTGTTCCCAGAGTGTTCTCCGTAGCCCAGACACCCACAAAGATTCACAGAATTTGATTGGGAAGAGAAGGGGAAAGGAGGAAATAGAGGTGTTCTGAGGTAGAAAACGGAGAGTCTAAAGTGGGAGAGAGTAATCAACACACTCCTGAATAAAAATGGGAACTGAGTATTGGATTCTTAAATATCCAAAATTTATATCACATACTGAAAAACAAAGATTAAAAATCTAGAGTAGAGGTTAGACTCTTAAAAATACAATGTTAAAAACAAAAAAAAAACAAATTTAGAAATATATATGAAGTTCGGTTTAAAAATAAGGCTTCTCTCTTTTTTTATTTTGTAAGGTTATAGTGAAATGAAAATGAAAATTAAGGAGTCGTAGAGGAGTAATAGAGGACTTTAAAAGAAAATAAGAGAAAAAAAAAGAAAAGAAAAAAAAACAAAAAAAAATTTTTTTTCCTAATTAAAAAAATCGTAAAAATATATGAAAATGAAAGTTAAGGAGTAATGGGGGAGTAATCAGAATTCTAAAAGAATATAAAAGAGAAAAAATAGAAAAGAAAAGAGAAAAATTTTTTTACTTAAAAAAAAAAAAAGCTAAAAATATATCTAGGAATTTCTCTGTAGTTGTTGCGGTCAGTGTGGGTTTGGTTCAGTTTCTGATAGCTCCTTGTTCCAGCTTACACTTATCGATATCTAAAGGCCCCTTCCAGTGTAGTCGGTGTTACCTACAGGGATTTTTAATGTGTTGCACCGGTCCCTTCTACAGAAGTTCCCTTTGTTTATTTGGCTTCTGTTTGCCAGTCTCTTCAGTGTCTAATTTCCGCTCTGACACAGGCGGGCGGAGGTGGTCTCTTGTTCAGGTTCGCTAGTTCAGTCCTGCTGCGGGGAGGGAGGGGCGCTGCAGGCAGATGTCTCTGTGTGTGGGTAGCACTCACAGTGTTCTGGCCACACTGGGTTTACCCTGTTCACAGGTGTGTGCTCTCCCCGTCTACGCTGCTCAGGCTCCCGGCTGCTCTATATGGAGTGTGCCCTGCATTGCGTGTGGTTCCAGTTTTCAGGTATTCCACAAAAGCACGAATTCGGTTGAGCCTGCGTTTTGTTCCTTCCCCGGCCCGAGCAGCTCAGGCAGCCAGGAACTTGACAGGCGCACTCTCCCCGGGTGCAGTGCGCCTTCTCCTCTCCGCGGCCTCAGCCTCATTTTCTGCCCCCGCCAGTCGGGTGCGTGCGACTTGTGTTTAGCCACAACCCTCCCGGCGGATGTTGACCATCCAGAATCTCAGGAAGTCTTTGGTTAGAAACTGGAGGCCTGTTTGCAGTGTGGGAGGGGATGCCGTCTCTGGGGCAGAGTTTGCCCCTTTCCCCTCCCCCCTGCCTCCTGCCTCCGGCGGGTCTGGGCCGGTCCGCGCAGGCTAGCTCCTCTGGACTTGCTCGGTTCCTTTGTTCTGCGAACAGAGGGCAGTGTGTTCAGGCTGGTTAATTTTCTCTCTCTCTTTTGCTATCCCACTGTTTTAGTTGCTATCTCACAAAAGCTCCCTCCGATTGCCCTCAGGGTACTAAGGCCCGGTCCTTACCCTAAGCAATGCCGCCCGCTCCTCTCCGTTCCGCCCCCACTTGCTGGTGGCGGATGCGGGCGTCTGGGGTACTTTTCTGTTGGGAGTTGCTATTAGGCATGTAATCTGTGGGTTTTATTTATTTTTCCTCCCAGTTAGGTTGCCCTCCGAGATTTGAAAATTTCCCCCAGACCCGCCAGTGCAAGGGTTTCCTGGTGTTTGGAAACTTCCTCTATTAAGACTCCCTTCCCGGGACGGGTCTCCATCCCTAGCTCTTTTGTCTCTCTTTTTATCTTTTATATTTTGTCCTACCTCCTTTCGAAGACAATGGGCTGGTTTTCTGGGCACCTGATGACCTCAGCTAGCGATCAGAAGTTGTTTTATGAAGTTTGCTCAGTGTTCAGTTGTTCTTTCGATGAATTTGGAGGGGAGAAAGTGGTCTCCCCGTCCTATTCCTCCACCATCTTGGCTCCTCCCCTGTGTTGGCTTTAAAAAGTCACTTCTTCACATTTGTTGAGCACCTCCTTTGGGTCAGATACTTGATATTTACTAAGCAACTTGTCTAGAGTTTCAGTGGTAGAGGTTCTCTGTTCTCTCTTACGCCATGGGTCCAGGAGATGGTATAGCTACCTTCTTCCCAGCCTTCTTCCTCATATCCACTGCTCTCCAGGTCTCTCACTTATTGAGGATCTCGGCATCTCACTTAAAGTCTCCCCAACTCTGGCCCTTATCCTGAGTGACTTTAATGTCCTTGTAAATGACTCATGTCCAAAGTTCATCCTTTCAATTTCCTGCCCTCACCCCACCCTGCCACAGAGTTGCATCCCTACATGTCCTACCTCCTTTCTTCTTACTTTGCAGGAACTGCTTATGATTTGGAGCCTATTCTCTCCCACTTCCTTGACCTCTCTTCTTCAGTTATCACCTTACTCATCTGTATCTTCAACCTTTCTTTGTCTTTTTACTGGCTGTTTCCCCATCAGCATTTAGGTATGTACGATTTTCTCCTATTACAAAAGAAACAGACATGGACCTGGACATTATCATACTAAGTGAAGGAAGTCAGAGAGAGAAAGACAAAAATCATAAGATATCACAAATATATGGAATCTAAAGAGTTGATACAAATGAATTATTTACAAAACAGAAACAGACTCACAGACATTGAAAACAAACTTATAGTTGCCAAAAGGGAAAGGAGGAGGGAGGGACAAACTAAGAGTTTGGGATTGATAGATGCAAACTACTATAATATAGAGAATAGATAAGCAACAAGATCCTACTGTATAGTGCAGAGAACTATAGTCAATATCTTGTAATAAACTATAATGAAAAAGAATCTTAAAAAATATACATATATATGTATGTATACATTCATATGGGTTTCTCTGGTGGCTCAGACAGTAAAGAATCCACCTGCAATGCAGGAGACCTAGGTTCAATCCCTGGGTTGGGAAGATCCCCTGGAGGAGGTCATGGCAACCTATTCCAGTTTCTCGCTTGGAGCATACCATGGACAGAGGAGCCTGGTGGGCTACAGTCCATGGGGTCTCAAAGAGTTGGACATGACTGAGCAACCAACACAACAACAACAATACATATATGTATACATATACATATATATATACATACATATATATGTCAGTATGCATGTATATATGTATGTGTGTGTGTGTGTGTATATATATATATCTGAATCATGTTGTTGTATACCAGAAACTAATACAATGTTGTAAATCAATTATACTTCAATTTTTAAAAAAAGAAGCAAACTCTCCTTTGGCTCTATCTTTAACTGGTGCTCACCCTATTCCACCCACTATCACAGTTGCCTTTCACAAGAATAGTCTACACTCATTTCCTCACCTCCCATTCAAAAGCCAGCCCTGCCTCCCTCCACATCCCACCTCCCACCTCACCCCACCCCCAGTCTGGCTTTTCTGATCCCAGAACACAACGGTTACTGCTCTTGTTAAGGAAACTAATAATATCCTGATTGCCAAATCCAATGAACAATTTTAAGTATTTGTTTTAACAAACCTCTGTTTTACTGGACATCTTGCTGCTGCATTTAATATCTAACTCTCATTCCATTTCTGTCCTCATGCCTCTCTTGAAAGTGTCTACTGCTTGGCTTTGGTGATGCTGCTCCTCTCCTGATTCTCCTCATTCTTCTCTAGTTACTCCTTTATATGCTTCTTTGTGGACTCTACCTCTGCCACCCTTTAAATGCTGGTCTTTCCCAGGATTTTTCTGATTCTATACTTTTCCCCAAACTGTGGAAAATTCTTCAAGAGATGGGAATACCACACCACCTGACCTGCCTGCTGAGAAATCTGTATGCAGGTCAAGAAGCAACAGTTAGAACTGGACATGGAGCAATAGACAAGTTCCAAATTGGGAAAGGAGTACATCAAGGCTGTATATTGTTACACTGCTTATTTAACTTATATGCAGAATACATCATGTGAAATGCCCAGCTGGATGAAGCACAAGCTGGAATCAAGATTGCCAGGAGAAATATCAATAACCTCAGATATGCAGATGTCTCTACCCTTATGGCAGAAAACGAAGAAGAACTAAAGAGCCTCTTGATGAAAGTGAAAGAGGAGAGTAAAAAAATTGGCTTAAAACTCAACATTCAGAAAATTAAGATCATGGCATCTGGTCCCATCACTTCATGACAAATAGGTGGGGAAACAATGGAAACAGTGACAGACTTTATTTTCTTGGACTCCAAAATCACTGCAGATGGTGACTGCAGCCATGCAATTAAAAGATACTTGCTCGTTGGAAGAAAAGCTATGACCAACCTAGACAGCATATTAAAAAGCAGAGGCATCTTAAAAAAAATAAAAATAATAAAAATAAAAAGCAGAGACATTACTTTACCAACAGAGGTCCATCTAGTCAAAGCAATGGTTTTTCTAGTAGTCATGTATGAATGTGAGAGTTGGACTATAAAGAAAGCTGAGCACCAAAGAATTGATGCTTTTGAACTGGGGTGTTGGAGAAGACTCTTGAGAGTCTCTGAACTGCAAGGAGATCGAACCAGTCAATCCTAAAGGAGATCAGTCCTGAATATTCATTGGAAGGACTGATGCTGAAGCTGAAACTCCAATACTTTGGTCACCTGATGTGAAGAACTTACTCATAGGAGAAAACCCTGATGCTAGAAAAGATTGAGGGCAGGAGGAGAAGGGGATGACAGTGGATGAGATGATTGGATGACATTACTGACTCAATGGACACGAGTTTGAGCAAGCCCTGGAAGTTGGTGATGGACAGGGAAGCCTGGTGTACTGCAGTCCATGGGGTTGCAAAGAGTCAGACATGACTGAGCAACTTAACTGAACTGAACAGTGTTTTAAGGCCTATGAAAAGTGAAAATGAAAGTCGCTCAGTCGTATCCAACTCTTTACAACCCCATGGACTGTAGCCTGCCAGACTCCTCTGTCCATGTGATTCTCCAGGCAAGCATACTGGAGTGGGTATCCATTCCCTCCTCCAAGGGATCTTCCTGACCCAGGAATCAAACCTGGATCTCCTATGTCTCTGGCATTGGCAGGCAGATTCCTTACTGTCTGCGCCACCACCGATAGGTGTTTCCCCCTATGACATTGTCACAGTACTTGCTTCAAGGTGCATGTTTTGATCCCCAGTTTATAGATGAGGAAACTGAAATCACTATGGTTAACTACTTTCCTGAGGGTCACATTGATAATAAATGGTGAAGTTTAGGTTTGAACTGAGGTCTTTTGACTTCAAAATTTATGCTTGATTCATAACACTACAAGAGTCAGCCTGAAATCACGAGATGCAGGTTTGATCCCTGTGTCAGGAAGATCCCCTAGAGAAGGAAATGGCAGCCCATTCCCCGTTCCAGTATTCTTGCCCTGAAAATTCCACGGACAGAGGAGCCTGGCGGGCTATAGTCCATGGGGTTGCAAACAGTAGGACAGGACTGAGCAACTAACACTTTCACTGTTTTTTCTACTTTTCACAACACTTCACTGGTTAAAAGGGGTGTCTCCACTGCTGACTGCCAGGCAAGGTATTCTCCAAGGTTGACTCGAATTCCTAGTGCTAGTACCTAGTGCTTACTGTTCCCCAAGGCAGCCATTCCATCTCTGGACATCCATATTCTGACCATTTTAAAAGCTCTTGTTTGTAGGAAGCCAAAATTATAAATGAGCTGAATAAGACACAGCCAAGAATAGAGCTTTTTGGCTCACTCCTACAACTTCCCTTCATGTGTGATACCAAATCATTCATTTGTTCAACTAGTTACAGGCTCATCGCAACAAACAGCTGGGGCATCAAGCCTGTATTTTGCTATCTCATCAACAAGTAAAATATGGGAAAGTTTGCTTAACGCCTGGATGGATTGCAATCCACTATAGATATCACATTCTCTGATCAGCCAATCTAGTAAAGAGATAAAAAAAAAAAAAGAAATGAAGTCTGGGAGGGATATTTGTTTTTAAAAGGGGCAATTTGTCAATGACTCAAAGTAATGAGTTTCCAGCAGAAAGTTCCCAGACTTTCAAATGTCACTGAAAGGCTGTCAGGAAGAAGATTTGGGGGCAGTGGGCTTCCTACTGCTCTTCAAATGACATCTAAATAAGCAGGGTCCCCCATTTTTATTGCTTTGAATGGTACAGCACTGTTGTTTGCACCTGGTTTTATTTAGGCTCCCATTTCAGTTTTCCATGCTTTTATTTTTCTTTGAGTTCTACCCTTGCACATGTTTCTTCTGTCTGGCTTGTTCCCTAAATTTCTACATTCTCCCCTCCCCCAAAACACACATACACCCATGCACACACCTTCCTTGTCATTTGAGAATCAGTGTACCCAGCCTTCCCTCTGGACACCCTCTCTTGTGCCTCCAAACTGAATAACTGTTCCTCCTCCTGTGTGATGTAGTGGAAAGTGCACACAATGTCTATCACAAAGTTGATGCCCAATAAACATTAGTTTCATTCTCTCTTTCCCCATGTATATCATTAAAACAGTATGGATCACACCATATTGTATTCTCTTGTTTACTTGCCCCCTGTATCAGTCAATTCTGAACTCATGCGTTCTTTCTTTCAAGAGGTATTTATTGCATGTTTACTGTATGTGCAAGTCATTGTTCATGCTAGGTGCTGGGGATACAATAATTTCTGAAAATCATACTTACACTGTCTTTTTCATTTTTGCATTCATAGCACTTTGCATAGTGCCTGGCAAATAAAGATTGCTCACTGCAGGTTTTGTAAGAGAATGCATTTCCTCAGAAGAATTTCTCCAAGTGTGGTCCTTAGACCACTTGCATCTAGATCACTGAAGGGCTCAGGTTACATGTTAAATGTCAGTTCTTGTTCTAGATCTACTGAGTCAGAATCTCTTAAGGGTGGACTTCAGGAAGCTGCATTTCAGTCTAGTTTGCAGATATTTCTTTCCCACTAAAATTTGGGAACCACTGCAAAATAGGAGTCAGGAGAACTAATGCATATTTTTGAAAAGTGTAGCTAAAATCAGTTGAATCATGTTTAATGCCTCTGACTACAGTAAGAACATTTTGTAAAGGGGGAAAAGGGCATTCGTTAAAATTATCTGGGAAGGGTTTTTAAATAGACTTGGAATATTCAATTAATTATATTAAAGTTCTAAAGTCTAAGATAATAAGTGGAATTATTGTTAATAAAATCTATTCTTAATTTAGATCAAAGTTTATGATGCCAGAGAGTTTTCATTTTTATATAACTACTTGTATATTGAGGGCTTCCCTGATAGCTCAGTTGGTAAAGAATCCACCTGCAATGCGGGAGACCTGGGTTGGATCCCTGGGTTGGGAAGATCCCTTGGAGAAGGGAAAGGCTACCCACTCCAGTATTCTGGCCTGCAGAATTCCATGAACTGTACAGTTCATGGGGTCTCAAAGAGTCAGACACAATTGGGTGACTTTCACTTTCCCTTTTCACTTCACTTGTGTACTTGACAATATATAGAGATTTTGCCTAATTTAACAGTATAATATAGTGATTGCCATATTATAGGCCTGAATCACAAATTTGTTATTTTAAATTATGAGAGTATGTCACAACTATATTGGTACTTTGGCCCCTGGTTAGGTATGTTTTATCTGATGCCTAGTCCTTGATCAGAAGTGGTGGTAGTGCTCATTCTCCATGAAAATTTGATTCATTTTACCATTTTATGCTGTATTTTCCCAGAGGGTACTGTTATTAAATGTGTTCTTTGGTAATAGATGAGGTATGTACAACATCTGAGTCAACCTAAGGAAGCATAACTTCCCTTTCAGGAAGACTTGCAAAACTGGATTTTATGACCATGTTCCTGGGGCTTGGAACTTAGCATTTTTGGTTTGCCTTGATGTGATTTTCACAATCAAGAGCTGAGGTTGTCTATGCCTCGATGCAAACCTCAAATACACACAAGTTTGTATTTCAGTTTCCCTCCTTGTAACTTTACTTTCTTTAAAATTTAATTTAGGGCTTCTTTGGTGGTGTCACTACTGCTAAGCTGGATCCTCACGGTGACCACATGGTGCCACATCCAATGACCTAAGCATTCTGTGCAATGACTCCTCCCTGGAGCTGAGCGAGTACTGGGACCAGAAGTTTAGTGGTGACAACGATGAGCAAGAAAGATTACTGATGGAAAGCTCCACACTTTATGTGGGGAATCTTTCCTTTTATACAACCGAAGAGCAAATATATGAGCTCTTTAGTAGATGTGGTGACATCAAGAATGTTTATATGGGCCTGGATAAAATAAAGAAAATGGCCTGTGGTTTCTGTTTCATAGAATACTTTAACAGAGATGAGGCTGAAAATGCCATGCAATTCCTAAATGGCACCAGCCTAGATGACTGTATTCTCTGCACAGATTGGGGTCTAGGCTTTAGAGAGGGCAGACAATACGGCCGTGGTCAATCTGGGGGCCAGTTAAGAGATGAGTTTCAAGAAGACTTCAATGTTGATAGAGGAGGTTTTGGAAAACAGGCTCAGGTCCCTGGTAGGAGAGGAATCCACTCAAAAAGTCTTTGTTAAAGAACAATGCCAGGCCAGCAAATAGCCCATTTCATAGCAAATTTAAATTACTTTATTTGCTGGGCAGAAGCCTTATTGATGTATTTTTTCTCTCTGGAATGATATTAAATGGTGCAAACAAAAATAGTCTCTTGTTCTTATCTTAATTTTGAGACTGGTTGTCAGGTTACCAGTTTGGTCATCAGGTGGTCAAATGTGAAATGTCCTTCAGGAATTAACTATGTAAGATATGAGTCGTGAAAAGTACAACTTCCCATTCAGGAAGATTTCAGCTGGATTTTATGACCATGTTCCCAGAACCTGAAGTGATCATTTTATAGACTTTGCATAAAATAAAGTAAAATAATTGGAAACAACTTAAAAAGTCATTAAAGGAATGTAGGCACATTATTATAAAGTATTTAAAAAATCCAGAAGAGACTATAAGAGAAGCAAAAATCCCCCTGCCCCACCTCTTCCTATCCTAGGCCTATTCCCTGGGTGATAACTTTCAATTATTTTAGCAGCTTGTTTTGGTATCTTATGGCAGAAAGTGAAAAAGAACTAAAGAGCCTCTTGATGAAAGTGAAAGAGGAGAGTGAAAAAGTTGGCTTAAAACTCAACATTCAGAAAACTAAGATCATGGCATCCAGTCCCATCACTTCAAGGGAAATAGATGGGGAAACAATGGAAACAGTGACAGACTTTATTTTCTTGGACTCCAAAATCACTGCAGATGGTGACTGCAGCCATGCAATTAAAAGACACTTGCTCCTTGGAAGAAAGGCTATGACCAACCTAGACAGCATATTAAAAAGCAGAGACATTACTTTACCAACAGAGGTCCATCTAGTCAAAGCAATGGTTTTTCTAGTAGTCATGTATGAATGTGAGAGTTGGACTATAAAGAAAGCTGAGCACCAAAGAATTGATGCTTTTGAACTGTGGTGTTGAAAAAGACTCTTGAGAGTCCCTTGGACTGCAAGGAGATCCAACTAGTCCATCCTAAAGGAAATCAATCCTGAATATTCATTGGAAGGACTGATGCTGAAGCTGAAACTCCAATACTTTGACCACTTCATGCAAAAAGCTGACTTATTGGAAAAGACCCTTATGCTGGGAAAGATTGAAGGCGGGAGGAGAAGGGGATGATAGAGGATGAGATGGTTGGATGACATCACTGACTCGATGGACATGAGTTTGAGCAAGCCCTGGGAGTTGGTGATGGACAGGGAAGCCTGGTATGCTTCCTGTGTCCATGGGATCACAAAGAGTCAGACATGACTGAGCTACTGAACTGAACTGACTTTGGTTTATTTCCTGGTAGTTTTCTCCATATTTCTAAATAACATGACTACTTACACTGCTTATTTTAATTTTAAATGTCATCTATTGACTTTCTGCTTTCAGAGATGAGGATGTAGCTCAATTACACCCCCACTGGCACTTCTCTTCTCTCAATCCTCTCAATATAGTTTATAACATTTTACTTACATTTTATATTGTTATATAACATAGGTTAGCTTATGCTGCAGTGACAAACAACCCCAAAAGCCTTAGTGGCTTAAAATCACTGAAGTCTGCTCCTCAAACTACATTCTCATTGCTGATTGCCTGGGGGGTCTGCTCCATGCCATGATCATCCTCCTTTGGGGGCCCAAAAGGCTTATCCACTATCAGTCATGTGAATCAGTTATGGTAATTCCCTCTTTCTTGTTAGTGATTGGTTTAGGAATCCAAGCTTAAGCCAATCAGAGGTTTACAATCCCATGAGATTAGTTATTAATAAGGCCATAGGTGGACAATGACCAATGGGGACCCCAGTAAGACAGAAATGAAGGATTTTTAATTTATATTTGAATGAACCATTGTCTCTCTCCTTCCCACTGCATATGAATAAGTATGTGTACAGAGATTGCTACAAATGGCCTTCTTACAACCACAAGAGAAACAAGCCCTAGGATGAATTGGGCTCTTTAGATGATGGGAAGAAGAACCAAAGCAACTGTGTCTTTCATGAAATTACACAGATGCTGAATCAACTAGCCTGGTAGCACACACTATTTCTGGATATCCTATTATGTGAGATAATACAGTATTTTATCCTGTAAACCAGCTTGTTGACATGCAGCTGAAAGTACCATGATACCAAATACTTTTTCTTAATTTTATTCTTGTATAAAGGATTTAAACTGATTTCTCATGAGCCCAAACATACCTCTCCAGGGTTCATGACCTTTCATCTGGGAATTTCGATAAAATCCCCATCTTACTCCCGATTTCTTCATCCTGTGTCCTGATGTTATGTCTCTCATCAGTAACATAATTTCCTGAGTAGGAGAAGAAAGGGAATGTCAATTTTTATGACTGTTAAGTTCTGGGTATTTTGATGGAGGCTTTAAAACACAATTTTATTTATTCTTAACAACTCTATGCCCCTTACATAGATGAGAAAACAGAGGCTCAGAGAGGTAAGGGCACCAACTAGTAAGTGGCAGAACTGGGGTTCAAACCAAGGAGTCTCCATCAAAGGTGGTGTTAAGCAGGGTACTCTATTGTCTCTTTCCCTTATCTTCAGTCAGGACAGGAGGTCCAAACCTCTTATTAGAGTTTTATTTATCCAGAAATTGTCCCACCGACCACATCATATCTGAGCTCTCTCTCCCTCAAGCAAGCTTCTCAAGCTTTTCTGTCTGATGTCGAGAATTCCACCCAGCCATATTTTATTTCTACTCTCTGCGAGAAAGAGGAGCACCTGACATGCATTTCTGGCCAATTTAGCTTACTCTGCATACAGCAATGGAGTTTACTGAGTTTTTAGTGTCTCCTCTTTGCAACTTCCCTAAAATAGAAAAAGAGACTTTTCAAGTCATGGGATTAAAATTTTGTTTTTATCACAGGATGTTTCTGGAGGAGTACCTTGGCATATCTCCCAGCCACTCCTCCTAGTGGCTACCCACTTAGCCTGCTCCCAAATATGTCTTTAAGCATTTAACAATGTCTTATGAAGCATACTGTCAGTTAAATTAAAGGAACTTTCAAACTGTGTGGCTAGAGGACTCTTCCAGTAGTTCTTACAATAAAACATATTCTTCAAAATCATGTTGAATAAATCAGTAGACTAAAGGGTAAAAATCACATGATAATCTTAATAGATGCAGAAAAATTATTTGAAAAAATTCAATTCCGTTTGCACAACAAAAATGACCAACAAAATAAGAATAGAACAGAACTTCTTCACTCTGATAAAAGGTATCTATGAAAACCCCATAGTCAATGGTGAAAGACTGAAAGTTTTCCCTCTAAGATCAAGAACAATAGACTTTTGTTCAGTATTGTGCTGGAGATTTTAAGCTAAGATTAATTAGGCAAGAAAATGAAATAAAAGTCATTCATATTGAAAAGGAAAAAGTAAAATTCTTTATTTGCAGGTTGCATGATCTTGTAGAGAGAAAATCACAAGGAGTCCACTAAAAAGAGAACTACTAGAGCTAATAGTTCAGCAAAGTTACAGGAGATAAAATCAATATACAAAAATCAATTGCACTTCTATGAACTGGGAATAAAAAATCCAAAATGAAATTAAGAAAGCAATTCCATTTAAAATAGCATAAAAAGGAATAAAATACTTAGGAAAAAACGCAAGAAGTGTCTAATTTGCACTCTGAAAACTACAAAATATTGTTTGAAAGAAATTGAAGAAGGTTTAAATAAATGGAAAAAGTATCCCATATTAATGGATTGGAAGACTTATTAATATTGTTAAGAGGACAATATCTCTCAAATTGATCAGTAGCTTCAATCCAATTCCTATTGAAACCCCAGCTGGCAGGTTTAAAAAAAAATTGACAGGCTGATCCAAAAGCTCATATGGAAATGTAATAGAATAGCTTTAAAAAATCTTGAAAAAGAAGAACCAAGGGGAGCGGTCCTAAGATGGCAGAGGAAAAGGACAGGGAGACCACTTTCTCCCCTCCATATTCATCAAAAGATCATTTGAACTCTGAGCAAATTTGAACACTGAGCAAAACAACTTCTGAATGCTGGTGGAGGACACCAGGTACCCAGAAAGGCAGCCCATTGTCTTCGAAAGGAGGCAGGACAAAATATAAAAGATAAACAGAGAGACAAAAGAGTTAGGGACGGAGACCTGTCCCGGGGAGGGAGTCGTGAAGAAGGAGAAGTTTCCAAACACCAGGACACAACTCCCAGTAGAGAAGTAGCTCAGACACTCGTGTCCACCACCAGCAAGCGGGGACTGAACAGGGAGGCGTGGGTTGCATGCTTAGGGTAAGGACCAGGCCTGAATGCCCTGAGGACAATCTGAGGGAGCTAACGTGAGATAGCAACCCAAATTGTGGGATAGCCAGAGAGAGAGGGGGGAATAATGAGAGAGAGAGAGAGAGAGAGAGAACTTTCCTGTGAAAAGCTCTAACCTAAGGCACAGCTGGGTCCACTCACAGAACAAAGGACTGACTGAATACCAGAGGAGAGCTAGCTGGCTGCAGACTGGCCCATCCCCCGCCGGAGGCAGAGAGGCAGGCAGGAGACAGTCAGAGCCAGAAGGTGACTGGCCCTGGAGACAGCATCCTCTACCAAACTGTGAGCAGGCTCCCTGTTGCTAACCAAGTCTTCTTGGGATCGTGGATGGTTGACATCCACCAGGAGGGTCGCAGCCAGAGATCATCTCCCCAGAGGAGACACACGGCACACCTGAGATGGTGCTCCTGCTGCACACCCAGGAAACTGAGCTACTGAGACTGGGGAGGTGATAAGATGCACCGTCCACCTAGGGAGAGTGTGCTTGCCAAGCATCTGGTTGCCTGAGCTGCTCAGACCTGGGAAGGACACAAAACACAGGCCCAACCAAGTCTGCCTTTGTGGAGTACTCAAGAACCTGAACCTGAGCAGCTTAGACCTGGGAAGTGCAAACAACCCAGGGCTCACTTTAGACAGTTCCCCTGCAGAGCAACCTGGAGCCTGAGCAGTGTAGACTAGGAAAGTACACACGCCATGAGTGGGGGCAAACCCAGTGTGGCCTAGATACTGTGAGCATTTCCCACACATGCCAGTGGGATTTGTTTGCAGTGTTCCTCCCTCCCCACAGCACAACTGAACAAGTGAGCCTAAATAAGTGTCTGCCTTTGCCCCCTTTTGTCAGGGCAGAAATTAGACACTGAGGAGACTTGCAAACAGAGGAAAACAAAAATAAACAAAGAAGAGGGAACCGCTTTGGAAGTGACAGGTACAACAGATTAAAACCCTGTAGTTAGCACCGACTACATTGGAAGGGGCCTATAGACCTTGAGAAGAACTATAAGATAGAACAAGGAACTATCTGGAACTGAACTGACCCCACACTGCCCTCAACAACTCCAGAGAAATTCCTAGATATTTTTTTACTATTATCATTTAAAAATTTAAAAAATTTTTCATTTATTTTTATTAGTTGAAGGCTAATTACAATATTGCAGTGGTTTTTGCCATACATTGACATGAATCAGCCATGGATTTACATGTGTTCCCCATCCCAATCCCCCTCCCACCTCCCTCCTCATCCCATCCCTCTGGGTCTTCCCAGTGCACAAGCCCTGAGCACTTGTCTCATGCATCCAACTTGGGCTGGTGATCTGTTTCACCCTTGATAATATACTTGTTTCAATGCTATTCTCTCAGAACATCCCACCCTCGCCTTCTCCCATAGAGTCCAAAAGTCTGTTCTGTACATCTGTGTCTCTTTTTCTGTTTTGCATATAGGGTTATCATTACCATCTTTCTAAATTCCATATATATGTGTTAGTATGCTGTAAAGTTCTTTATCTTTCTGGCTTACTTCACTCTGTATAATGGGCTCCAGTTTCATCCATCTCATTAGAACTGATACAAACGAATTCTTTTTAACGGCTGAGTAATATTCCACGGTATATATGTACCACAGCTTCCTTATCCATTCGTCTGCTGATGGGCATCTAGGTTGCTTCCATGTCCTGGCTATTATAAACAGTGCTGCGATGAACATTGGGGTGCACGTGTCTCTTTCATATCTGGTTTCCTCAGTGTGTATGCCCAGAAGTGGTATTGCTGGGTCATAAGGCAGTTCTATTTCCAGTTTTTTAAGGAATCTCCACACTGTTCTCCATAGTGGCTATACTAGTTTGCATTCCCACCAACAGTGTAAGAGGGTTCCCTTTTCTCCACACCGTCTCCAGCATTTATTGCTTGTAGACTTTTGGATAGCAGCCATCTTGACTGGTGTGTAATGGTACCCCATTGTGGTTTTGATTTGCATTTCCCTGATAATGAGTGATGTTGAGCATCTTTTCATGGGTTTGTTAGCCATCTGTATGTCTTCTTTGGAGAAATGTCTGTTTAGGTCTTTGGCCCATTTTTTGATTGGGTCATTTGTTTTTCTGGAATTGAGCTTCAAGAGTTGCTTGTATATTTTTGAGATTAATCCTTTGTCTGTTGCTTCATTTGCTATTATTTTCTCCCAATCTGAGGGCTGTCTTTTCACCTTACTTATAGTTTCCTTTGTTGTGCAAAAGCTTTTAAGTTTCATTAGGTCCCATTTGTTTATTTTTGCTTTTATTTCCAATATTCTGGGAGGTGGGTCATAGAGGATCCTGCTGTGATTCATGTCGGAGAGTGTTTTGCCTATGTTCTCCTCTAGGAGTTTTATAGTTTCTGGTCTTACATTTAGATCTTTAATCCATTTTGAGTTTATTTTTGTGTATGGTGTTAGAAAGTGTTCTAGTTTCATTCTTTTACAAGTGGTTGACCACTGTTTCCAGCACCACTTGTTAAAGAGGTTGTCTTTTTTCCATTGTATATCCTTGCCTCCTTTGTCAAAGATAAGGTGTCCATAGGTTCGTGGATTTATCTCTGGGCTTTCTATTCTGTTCCATTGATCTATATTTCTGTCTTTGTGCCAGTACCATACTGTCTTGATGACTGTGGCTTTGTAGTAGAGTCTGAAGTCAGGCAGGTTGATTCCTCCAGTTCCATTCTTCTTTCTCAAGATTACTTTGGCTATTCGAGGTTTTTTGTATTTCCATACAGATTGTGAAATTATTTGTTCTAGATCTGTGAAAAATACCGTTGGTAGCTTGATAGGGATTGCATTGAATCTATAGATTGCTTGGGGTAGTATAGACATTTTGACAATATTGATTCTTGCAATCCATGAACATGGTATGTTTCTCCATCTGTTTGTGTCCTCTTTGATTTCTTTCATCAGTGTTTTATAGTTTTCTACATATAGGTCTTTCGTTTCTTTAGGTAGATATACTCCTAAGTATTTTATTCCTTTTGTTGCAATGGTGAATGGTATTGTTTCCTTAATTTCTCTTTCTGTTTTCTCATTGTTAGTGTATAGGAATGCAAGTGATTTCTGTGTGTTAATTTTATATCCTGCAACTTTACTATATTCGTTGATTAGCTCTAATAGTTTTCTGGTAGAGTCTTTAGGTTTTTCTATGTAGAGGATCATGTCATCTGCAAACAGCGAGAATTTCACTTCTTCTCTTCCTATCTGGATTCCTTTTACTTCTTTTTCTGCTCTGATTGCTGTGGCCAACACTTCCAAAACTATGTTGAATAATAGTGGTGAGAGTGGGCACCCTTGTCTTATTCCTCATTTCAGGGGAAATGCTTTCAATTTTTCACCATTGAGGGTAATGCTTGCTGTGGGTTTGTCATATATAGCTTTTATTATGTTGAGGTATGTTCCTTCTATTCCTGCTTTCTGGAGAGTTTTAATCATAAATGGGTGTTGAATTTTGTCAAAGGCTTTCTCTGCATCTATTGAGATAATCATACGGTTTTTATCTTTCAATTTGTTAATGTGGTGTATTACATTGATTGATTTGTGGATATTAAAGAATCCTTGCATTCCTGGGATAAAGCCCAATTGGTCATGGTGTATGATCTTTTTAATATGTTGCTGGATTCTGTTTGCTAGAATTTTGTTAAGGATTTTTGCATCTATGTTCATCAGTGATATTGGCCTGTAGTTTTCTTTTTTTGTGGCATCCTTGTCTGGTTTTGGAATTAGGGTGATGGTGGCCTCATAGAATGAGTTTGGAAGTTTAGCTTCTTCTGCAATTTTCTGGAAGAGTTTGAGTAAGATAGGTGCTAGCTCTTCTCTAAATTTTTGGTAGAATTCCGCTGTGAAGCCATTTGGTCCTGGGCTTTTGTTTGCTGGAAGATTTCTGATTACAGTTTCGATTTCCTTGCTTGTGATGGCTCTGTTAAGATCTTCTATTTCTTTCCGGTTCAGTTTTGGAAAGTTATACTTTTCTAAGAGTTTGTCCATTTCATCCAAGTTGTCCATTTTATTGGCATAGAGCTGCTGGTAGTAGTCTCTTATGATCCTTTGTATTTCAGTGCTATCTGTTGTGATCTCTCCGTTTTCATTTCAATTTTGTTAATTTGATTCTTCTCTCTTTGTTTCTTAATGAGTCTTGCTAATGGTTTGTCAATTTTGTTTATTTGTTCAAAAGAACCAGCTTTTAGCTTTGTTGATTTTTGCTATGGTCTCTTTCGTTCCTTTTGCATTTATTTCTGCCCTAATTTTTAAGATTTCTTTCCTTCTACTAACCCTGGGGTTCTTCATTTCTTCCTTCTCTAGTTGCTTTAGGTGTAGAGTTAGGTTATTTATTTGAGTTTTTCTTGTTTCTTGAGGTAAGCCTGTATTGCTCTGAACCTTCCCCTTAGCACTGTTTTTATAGTGTCCCATAGGTTTTGGGTTGTTGTGTTTTCATTTTCATTCATTTCTATGCATATTTTGATTTCTTTTTTGATTTCTTCTATGATTTGTTGGTTATTCAGAAGTGTGTTATTTAGCCTCCATATGTTTGAATTTTTGACAATTTTTTTCCTGTAATTGAGATCTAATCTTACTGCACTGTGGTCAGAAAAGATGACTGGAATGATTTCAAATTTTTTGAATTTTCCAAGACTAGATTTATGGCCCAGGATGTGATCTATTCTGGAGAAG
This sequence comes from Muntiacus reevesi, assembly GCF_963930625.1. Taxonomy (NCBI): domain Eukaryota; kingdom Metazoa; phylum Chordata; class Mammalia; order Artiodactyla; family Cervidae; genus Muntiacus; species Muntiacus reevesi. The sequence continues at coordinate 142,527,494 of NC_089271.1, read as the reverse complement.
GTTCCGTGTGCACTTGAGAAAAAGGTGAAGTTGATTGTTTTGGGGTGAAATGTCCTATAGATATCAATTAGGTCTAGCTGGTCCATTGTGTCGTTTAAGGTTTGTGTTTCCCTGTTAATTTTCTGTTTAGTTGATCTATCCATAGTTGTGAGTGGGGTATTAAAGTCTCCCAGTATTACTGTGTTACTATTAATTTCCTCTTTCATACTTGTTAGTGTTTGCCGTACATATTGCGGTGCTCCTATGTTGGGTGCATATATATTTATAATTGTTATATCTTCTTCTTGGACTGATCCTTTGATCATTATGTAGTGTCCTTCTTTGTCTCTTTTCACATCCTTTATTTGAAAGTCTATTTTATCTGATATGAGTATTGTGACTCCTGCTTTCTTTTGTTCTCCATTTGCGTGAAATATTTTTTTCCAGCCCTTAACTTTTAGTCTGTATATGTCCCTTGTTTTGAGGTGGGTCTCTTGTAGGCAGCATATATAGGGGTCTTGTTTTTGTATCCATTCAGGCAGTCTTTGTCTTTTGGTTGGGGCATTCAACCCATTTACATTTATGGTAATTATTGATATGTATGGTCCTGTTGCTATTTACTTTGTTGTTTTGGGTTCACGTTTATACAACCTTTCTGCATTTCCTGTCTAGAGAAGATCCTTTAGAATTTGTTGAAGAGCTAGTTTGGTGGTGCTGAATTCTCTCAGCTTTTGCTTATCTGTAAAGCTTTTGAATTCTCCTTCATATCTGAATGAGATCCTTGCTGGGTACAGTAATCCAGGTTGTAGGTTATTCTCTTTCATTACTTTAAGTATGTCCTGCCATTCCCTTCTGGCCTGGGGGGTTTCTATTGAACGATCAGCTGTTATCCCTATGGGAATCCCTTTGTGTGTTATTTGTTGTTTCTCCCTTACTGCTTTTGATATTTGTTCTTTGTGTTTGATCTTTGTTAATTTGATTAATATGTGTTTTGGGGTGTTTCACCTTGGGTTTATCCTGTTTGGGACTCTCTGGGTTTCTTGGTCTTGGGTGGCTATTTCCTTCCCCATTTTAGGGAAATTTTCAGCTATTATCTCCTCGAGTATTTTCTCATGACCTTTCTTTTTGTCGTCTTCTTCTGGGACTCCTATGATTTGAATGTTGGTGCATTTCACATTGTCCCAGAGGTCCCTGAGGTTGTCCTCATTTCTTTTGATCCTTTTTTCTTTTTTCCTCTCTGCTTCATTTATTTCCACCATTCTATCTTCTACCTCACTTATCCTATCTTCTGTCTCTGTTATTCTACTCTTGGTTCCCTCCGGAGTGTTTTTGACCTCATTGATTGTGTTATTCAATTTTAATTGACTCTTTTTTATTTCTTCTAGGCCTTTATTAAACATTTCTTGCATCTTCTCAATCTTTGTCTCCAGGCTATTTATCTGTAACTCCATTTTGTTTTCAAGATTTTGGATCATTTTTATTATCATTATTCTAAATTCTATTTCAGATAGTTTTCCTATGTCTCCTCTTTTGTTTGTCTTGGTGGGCATTTTTCATGTTCCTTTACCTGTTGGGTATTTCTCTGCCTTTTCATCTTGTTTAGATTGCTGTGTCTGGAGTGGGCTTTCTGTATTCTGGAGGTCTGTGGTTCCTTTTTATTGTGGAGCTTTCACCCAGTGGGTTGGGTTGGACAATTGACTTGTCAAGGTTTCCTCGTTAGGGAAGCTTGCATTGGTGTTCTGGTGCGTGGAACTAGATATCTTCTCTCTGGAGTGCAATGGAGTGCCCAGTAATAAGTTTTAAGATGGGTCTATGTGTTAGGTGTGACCTTGCACAACCTGTATATTGACGTTCAGGGCTATGTTCCTGCGTTGCTGGAGAATTTGCGTGGTATGTCTTACTCTGAAACTTATTGGCTCTTGGGTAGTGGTTGGTTTCAGTGTAGGTATGGAGGCTTTTGGATGGTCTCTTATTACTTAATGTTACATGTAGTCAGGAGTTTTCTGGTGTTCTCACGTTTTGGGCTTAAGTCTCCTGCCTCTGGATTTCAGTTTTATTCTTCCAGTAGTCTCAAGACTTCTCCAACTATACAGCACTGATAATAAAACTTCTAGGTTAATGGTGAAAAGATTCTCCACCGTGAGGGACACCCAGAGAGGTTCACAGAGTTACATGAAAAAGAGGAGAGAGATGAGGGAGATAGAAATGAGCAGGAGGAGAAAAAGGGGGACTCAAGAAGAGAGATACAGATCTACGCAGTTGTCTGTTCCCAGAGTGTTCTCCGTAGCCCAGACACCCACAAAGATTCACAGAATTTGATTGGGAAGTGAAGGGGAAAGGAGGAACTAGAGGTGTTCTGAGGTAGAAAACGGAGAGTCTAAAGTGGGAGAGAGTAATCAACACACTCCTGAATAAAAATGGGAACTGAATACTGGATTCTTAAATATCCAAAATTTATATCACATACTGAAAAACAAAGATTAAAAATCTAGAGTAGAGGTTAGACTCTTCAAAATACAATGTTAAAAACAAAAACCAAAACAAAAAAAATTTTAGAGATATATATGAAGTTTGGTTTAAAAATAAGGCTTCTCTCTCTTTTTTTTTGCAAAATTATAGTGTAATGAAAATGAAAATTAAGGAGTAGTAGAGGAGTAATAGAGGACTTTAAAAGGAAATAAGAGAAAAAGAAATATAGAAAAATGAAGAGAAAAGGGAAAAAAACAAGAAAAATTTTTTCCTAATTAAAACAATCATAAAAATCCAAGAGAATGAAAGTTAAGGAGTAATGGGGGAGTAATAGGGAATTTTAGAAGAACATAAAAGAGAAAAAAGAAAAAAGAAAAAAAAATTTTTTTTTACTTAAAGAAAAAAAGTAAAAATATATCTAGGAATTTCTCTGGAGCTGTTGCAGTCAGTGTGGGTTCGGTTCAGTTTCAGATAGCGCCTCATTCCAGCTTACACTTCTCGATATCTACAGGCCCCTTCCGGTGTAGTCGGTGTTATCTATAGGGATTTTAATCTGTTTCATCAGTCCCTTCTGAAGCAGTTCCCTTTGTTTATTTGGCTTCTGTTTGCCAGTCTCTTCAGCGCCTAATTTCCGCCCTGACACAGGCGGGAGGAGGTGGTGTCTTATTCAGGTTGCTAGTTCCGTCGCGCTGCAGGGAGGGGCTGGCGCTGCTTTCCCCGTCTACGCTGCTCAGGCTCCCGGCTGTTCTATATGGAGCGTACCCTGCGCTGCGCGCGGTTCCAGCCCTCCGGTGTTCCATAAAAGCGCGGAACAAAAAGCTGCCCCTGCTTTTTGTGCCTTCCCCGTCCGAGAGGCTCAGGCATCCAGGAGCTTGATGGGCGCACTCTCCCCGGGTGTGGCGCGCCTTCTGCCCTCCGTGTCCCCAGCCCCAGTCCCTGCCGGTGCAGGTCGGGTGCCTGCACCCTGTGTCTCGCTGCGACCCTCCCGGCGGATGTCAACAATCCAGAATCTCAGGAAGTCTTTAGCTAGAAACTGGAGGCCTGTTTGCAGTGCGGTAAGGGACGTGGTCCTTGGGGCCGAGCCTGTCCCTTTCCCCTCCCCCCTGCCTCCTGCCTCCGGCGGGGCTGGGCCGGCCGATATGCAGCCTGCGAGCTCTTCTCTGGGCTTGCTCAGTCCCTTTGTTTTCCGAACCACCGGTAGTGTGTTCCGGCCGGTTAATTATCTCGCTCTCTCTTGCTATCCCATAGTTTAAGTTGGTAACTCACAAAAGCTCCCTCCGATTGTCCTCAGGGCACTCAGGACCGGTCCTTACCCTAAGCAATGCCGCCCGCTCCTCTCCGTTCCGCCCCCACTTGCTGGTGGCGGATGCGGGCGTCTGGGGTACTTTTCTGCTGGGAGTTGCTATTAGGCATGTAATCTGTGGGTTTTATTTATTGTTCCCCTCCCAGTCAGGTTGCCCTCCGAGATTCAAAAACTTCCCCCAGACCCGCCAGTGCGAGGGTTTCCTGGTGTTTGGAAACTTCCTCTATTAAGACTCCCTTCCCTGGATGGGTCTCTGTCCCTAGCTCTTTTGTCTCTCTTTTTATCTTTTATATTTTGTCCTACCTCCTTTTGAAGACAATGGGCTGGTTTTCTGGGCACCTGATGACCTCAGCTAGCGATCAGAAGTTGTTTTGTGAAGTTTGTTCAGAGTTCAATTATTCTTTCGATGAATTTGTAGGGGAGAAAGTGGTCTCCCCGTCCTATTCCTCCGCCATCTTGGCTCCTCCCACCATTATCATTTCTATCACAAAGATCTCCAGCCTTGATTTCCAGTGATGAGGAGCTTATCAGCTCTCACAGCAGTTCATTTTATTTTTCAATAGTGTTTCCATTCAATAGAAAGAAGGATTGCTGTCTCCCTGTATCTTCTATCCATTGAGTCTTACATAGAATAAATCTACTCCTTCTGCTCCATGACAGTCTGTATTAGTTTCCTGTGCCCGCTGTAACAAAGTGCCACAAACAAGGTGGCTTAAAACAGAAATTTATTGTCTCACAGTTCTGCAGACTAGAAGTCTGAAATCAAGGTGTTGACAGGGCGATGTTTCATTTGTTTCATTTCTGGGGAGAAACCTTTCTTGCCCCTTCCAGCTTCTGAGGGCACCTGTTTTTCAGCTGTGACAGCACAATTCCAGTCTGTGCCTCCTTCTTTACATGATCATCTTCCCTTTGTGTCTGTGACCAAATTTCCTTCTCACAAGTACACCAGTCATATCGGGTTAAGCCCCGACCCTATGCCAATATGCCTCATCTGAATGAGTTGCATCTGTAAAGACTGCGTTCAAAACTCAGTGGCTTCCCTGGTGGCTCAGTGGTAAAGAATCCACCTGCCAATGCAGGACACACGGGTTCAATCCCTGCTCCAGGAACATCCCACATGCCTCGGAGCAACTAAGCCCATGTGCCACAGCTCCAGAGCCTGTGCTCTAGAGTCCAGGAGCTGCAACTCCTGAGCCCACATTAAACAGCTACTGAAGTCTGCGCACCCTAGAGCCTGGGAACCACAACAAGAGAAGCCACTGCAATTAAAAGCCCACACACCAGTATACCACAACAAGAGAGTAGCCCCCCCCTTACTGCAACTGGAGAAAAGTTCATGCAGCAGTGAAGACCCAGCACAGCCAAAAATAAATACATAAAATTATTTTTAAAAATCAAGTCACATTCTGATATTCCAGAGTTTAGAACTTCAGCATATCTTTTAGGGGGGACACGATTCAACTCAGAGTATAGCCCTTCAAATATTAAGAAAATCATCAAATTCCATATGGCCTTCTCTTGTCTCAGTTAAACCTCCTCTGTTCCTTCAATCATTCCTGAGCTTTGGCTCTATTTTTCCTTAAATCACTGCCATTTATTGAATAATTCAACTGAGCCCACTGATTGAAATGTTATTCAGGTGTCGTTTGACCATATGAATAGACCCCACACTATCCCCTCTCTGCCTCCACATACTCTAATTCTATCACTGCAGCTTAGGTTTGATGTACCATTTCCTCTGCTGCTACTCCTGCTGTTTAGTCACTCATTCATGTCCATGCAACCCTATGGACTGTAACTCACCAGGCTCCTCTATCCATGGGATTCTCCAGGCAAGAATACTGGAGTGGGTTGCCATTTCCTTCTCTAGGGGATCTTCCTGATCAAGGGATCGAACTCAGGTTTCCTGCTTGGCAGGTGGATTCTTTACTACCGAGCCACCTGGAAAGCCCCTACCATTTCCTCTACCTCCCCTCATCTCAGGCTGAGCTGGATGTTCCTCTTCTGTTCTTTTGTTTTACCTCTATCATTGCACATTACACTATGTAACAGCTATTTGTGTGGAAAGAAGTAAGAATGTTTTAAGTCAACCCCATGAACCAAGAGGATGTTATGGCCATAAAATAGTGGATTCATCAAACATCAGCTGAATCCTTACTATGTGTACATGGTGTGATGGATAAAATTTTGAATAAAGCATACTCTTTGCCCACAGGAATCTCATAGTCTAATGAGGGATACAGACATGTGAACAGACAAGAAAAATACAGCTGGATGTAGAAGCAGGATGCTTTGGAAGCACAGAAGAGGAAAATCTAACCCAGCATAGGACAGGGCATGTTAAAGAAGCCTTCTGTGAGGAGATGACGCCTGGGCTGAGTTTGAGAGGATGACAAGAAGTCTGCCAGGCAAAGAGGGAGTGAGAAGCAGAAGTGATGGGCATCAAAGCAGAGGCTGCAGCATGAGCAAAGTCATAGAAGTGTTTGGAGAATTGCAAGGTTGCCAGCAGTTTGGTATTGTTGAGACATTAGCTGTGAATGAGGCAGTAGTGTGGGAGATGAAGCTGGCAAGTTTGAGGAGATTTGCATGTCCCTGATATAGGGGCTAAGAATTGGTGCCTTCGAACTGTGGTGTTGGAGAAGACTCCTGAGAGTCCCTTGAACTGCAAGGAGATCAAACAAGTCAATCCTAAAGGAAATCAACCCCAACTGTTCATTGGAAGGACTGATGCTAGAGCTGAAACTCCAGTATTTTGTCATCTGATGTGAACAGCTGACTCACTGGAAAAGTCCCTGATGTTGGGAATGATTGAGGGCAGAAGAAGAGGGCATCTAGATAGCTGGATGGCATCAACAATGAAAATGGACTTGAACTTGGGCAAACTACGGGAGATGGTGAGGGACAGAGAGGCCTGTTGTGCTGCAGTCCATGGGATCGCAAAGAGTTGGACGTGACTAGGTGACTGAACAGCAACATAGCTTAGACTCCATCTTGTAGGTCATGAGGTATTACATGATCTTGTGTGTGTGTACACAGTCTTTGTGACCCCCATGGACTGTAGCCTGCCAGACTCCTCCAGACAAGAATCCTGGAGAGTGAGTTGTGATTTCCTACTCTAGGGGAACTTCCCAACCCAGGGATCAAATCAGGGTCTGTTGTGTCTCCTGCGTTGGCATACAGATTCTTTACCACTGTGCCATGTGGGAAGCCTGTTACATGATCTTATTTTCAATTTAAAAAGCTAATTCAGGTGGCTATGTGGAGAGCTGGATAGGGCCAAAACTGGAATCGGGGAGACAACTACCAGGTGTGTGATGAGCTGAGAAATATTTGAGAAGGAAAATTGTCAAGATTCAGTCAGGGTTTAGCTATGAGGGAGGTGAGTGGGAGTGAGGAGGCAAAAATGACTTTCAGGTTTCTGGTGTGGGAGTGATTGGGTGATGCCATCCAATAAGACAGGGATTATAAGAAAAGGAATGGACTTGGGCGATACTGAGTTTGGTTTTGGACCTGTTCAAATTGAGGTACCTGCAGGATTTTCAGACTTGAAACAAAGTTCTGGCCTGGCAATATAGATTTGAGTGTCATCAGAACAAAGGTAAGACTGAAAACAATGAGAATGGATGGGACCATCTGGGACAATTCAAAAAGTGGGAAGAACCAAGGACCAAGGATGAAATCCTGGTCAACACACCTACATGCTGATGGAGGAGGAGAATCACATGAAAGAACAAGTAAGAATAGTCATAGAGGTGTGAAGGGAACAAGGAAAGTGTGGTGTCATGGAAACCACAAAAAAGAAAGAAATGAGCAGCAGTGTTAAATGATGAAAGGTTTAGTAAAATAAGGGTTCCAGAAAAGAGCTTATTTAATTCTTTGTTAAAACCCCAAAAAATCCCAAATTCTATTTGCTTATTCTCCCTAATGATTAGCTTCATCAAAGGAGAAAATCAGGTTAATTTGACTCATTCTTAGTAAAAACATCTCACTTTAATAATCTGAGCATTGTAGAATTTTTATTAAATGGACAAATATCTATTGAGCACTTAACTTACACCAAGCATTGGACTAGACTCTGTTCTAGGCTCATCATTAATAAACCAGACAGAAAAAAAGAAAAACCCTGCTCTCATGGAGCTTGTAATTGAGATACACTGTAGTATGATACTGACTCCAATCCCGATAAGTGTCAAGGGTTTTCCCCATACCACCAAGCAATTTTCCCACACCAGCTGGTTGTGCTACAATTCAACTCAATTCTATCACTATCCACCTGGACATAAGAGTCAGATCCCATAGGTTAAAGGCTCAGCCCTACAAGATGCCCCTTGCCCTTTAGATGCCAATGATAAGACCAGGTGGTTGCCTGTACTTCTGACCCACTGGGTGGAGATTTGAGGTTCCAGTGACCCCCTCCTTTAGTTTGGCTAATTTACTAGTATGGCTCCTAGAACTCAGAGAAACGTTTTACTTACTAGATTACCAGTTTATTATTAAAAGATATAATACGTGTAACTCTATGGCTGATTCAAATCAATGTATGACAAAACCCACTGAAAAATAAAAATTAAAAAAAAAATAAAAAAAAATAAAAGATATAATCTTAGAAACAGCTAGATGGAAGAGATGCATAGCACAAGGTATTTAGGAAGGGACACCAAGTTTCCAAGCCCTTTCTGTGTGCCCAATCTCCTAGCATCAATATGTGTTCACCACCTAGATGGGTGGAGGGGGGAGGTTCAAGAGGGAGGGGATATATGTATACATATAGTGATTCATTTTATTGTGCAGCAGAAACTAACATAACGTTGTAAAGCAATTATACTCTAAAAAATATGTTCGTCAATCTGGAAGCTCTCCAAAACTTGTCTTTTGGATCTTTATGGAAGCTTCATTACATAGGAATCATTGATTTAAATCACTGGCCATTGGCTAACTCAACCTCCAGCCCCTCCCCTCTCTGGAAGTCCCCTGGCAACCAGCATCCTACCTTGGGTGTGATCCAAAATTCACCTCATTAACATAAGAAAAACACATTTTCCACTCTCATCACTTAGGAAATTCTGAAAGTTTTAGGAGTTTTGTGCCAGGAACAGGGAGGAAAGCCAAATATATATTTCTTATTATAAATCACAATATCACAGTAGCATAATGCTTATAAGCCTGGGTCTAAATCCTGGAAACACTACCTGCTAAACTATGTGACTATGGATAAATTACTTAATCTCTCAACCCTGCTTTCTTCATCTATAAAATGGGGAAATTAAGGATTATTGCTCAGAGATTATTAATAAGATTAAAAGAGCTAATACACGTAAAATGCTTTGAATGGTGTCTGGTACATCAAAAGAGCTAAATAAGTGTTAGTTATTCTGTTGTGTGTGGGCACATGGGGACAAGCCAATAAACAGAAAAATACAAGTTAGTGATGGGTGCAATGGAAATAATTAAAATTGAATGATTTGAAAGCAAGTAAATGCATAGCTGCTTTGGATGGTGTACCCTGAGACAAGGATGTTTGAGTTGAATTTGAACAAAAAGGTATGTATTATAACAATCCTGGCAAAGGACACTCTAGGTAGACCAAAGATGACCCTTGGGCCAAATCTGGACTGCAGCCTGTTTTTGTAAGTAAAGTTTGATTCTTTACGCATCATCTGTAGCTGCTTTTGCTCAGAGCTGAATAGTTGTGACAGAGACCATATGGCTCGAAAGCCAAAAATATTTACTATTTGGCTCATTAGAGAAGAAGTTTGTCCACCCCTGCTCTAAGCAAAAAGAATAGCAAACTCAAAGGCCCTAGGCAGGGATAAGCTTGGAGGGTTCAGGAACAGAAGTGAAAGTGAAGTGAAAGTTGGTCAGTTGTGTCCGACTCTCTGCAACCCCATGAACTATACAGTCCATGGAATTCTCCAGGCCAGAGTATTGGAGTAGGTAGCCTTTCCCTTCTCCAGGGGCTCTTCCCAACCCAGGGATCGAACCCAGATCTCCCGCATTGCAGGTGGATTCTTTACCAGCTGAGCTACAAGGAACAAAAAGAAGTACTGAAATAAGTTAGAGGAATGAATGATAATGAATCTTATCCTGGATCCACATTAAGTCCACCCTGGTCTGTAGGTTTTAGAATCCACTATCTTTCCTCCTTTGAAAGCCCCTCGTCTCTAGTCTTTGAGGATCTGATACTGATACTTCTCCCATGTGTACGATTTCCCAATGATCACTGACAATTGTTCTTTGATTGTACTTGCACATTCTCATTGCCTAGGGAGTAATTCATCCAGGCTAGAAGATTTGAACTTATTAAAAGTAGAACTGTTAACCCGTTGCAGGCCAGTTGATAGTAACAGAAAGCACCATCTCCAACTGCTACTTTATTTTAAACTTGAATCCCATTCAACTTCATTTCACTGGTATTTCTGAATTGGAATTTATGGTCATGGACCTGAAGTCAGTTCAGTTCAGTTTAGTTCAGTTGCTCTGTCATGTCCAATTATTTGCAATCCCATGGACTGCAGCACGCCAGGCTTCCCTGTCCATCACCAACTCCCGGAGCTTACTCAAACTCATGTCCATCAAGTCGGTGATGCCATCCAACCATCTCATCCTCTGTCATCCCCTTCTCTTCCCACCTTCAATCTTTCCCAGCATCAGGGTCTTTTCCAATGAGTCAGTTCTTCACATCAGGTGGCCAAATTATTGGAGTTTCGGCTTCAGCATCAGCCCTCCCAATGAATATTCAGGACTGATTTCCCTTAGGATGGACTGGTTGGATCTCCTTGCAGTCCAAGGGACTCTCAAGAGTCTTCTCCAACACCACAGTTCAAAAGCATCAATTTTTTGGCACTCAGCTTTCTTTATAGTCCAACTCTCACATGCATACAGGACTACTGGAAAAACCATAGCTTTGACTAGACAGACCTTTGTTGGCAAAATAAAGTCTCTGCTTTTTAATATGCTGTCTAGGTTGGTCATAGCTTTTCTTCCAAGGAACCAGCATCTTTTAATTTCATGGTTGCAGTCACCATCTGCAGTGATTTTGGAGCTCAAGAAAATAGTCTCTGTTTCACCATCTGCAGTGATTTTGGAGCTCAAGAAAATAGTCTCTGTTTCCATTGTTTCCCCACCTATTTGCCATGAAGTAATGGGACTGTATGCTGTGATCTAGTTTTCTGAATGTTGAGTTTTAAGCCAACTTTTTCACTCTCCTCTTTCATTTTCATCAAGGGGCTCTCTGGTTCTTTGCTTTCTGCCATAAGGGTGGTGTCATCTGCATTTCTGAGGCTGTTGATATTTCTCCAGGCAATCTTGATTCCAGCTTGTGCTTCATCCAGCCCAGCATTTTGCATGATGATGCATATAAGTTAAATAAGTAGGGTGACAATATACAGCCTTGACATATTCCTTTCCCTACTTGGAACCAGTCTGTTGTTCCACGTCCAGTTCTAACTATTGCTTCTTGACCTGCATACAGATTTCTCAAGGCAGGTCAGGTGGTCTGGTATTCCCAACTCTTTAAAAATTTTCCACAGTTTTTTGTGATCCACACAGTCAAAAGCTTTGGCTTAGTCAATAAAACAAAAGTAGATGCTTTTTCTGGAACTCTCTTGCTTTTTCTATGATCCAACAGATGGCAATTTGATCTCTGGTTCCTGAAGTAAACTCTGATTAATATCCAGTATATATATTTATAGACATTTGTAGATATTTTTTTATAGACAAAGGAAACCCATCTCTATGTCTATCTATACATATTTATCTATGTCTATATCTGTGACAGTATTTCCAAAACTGTATTTTGAGAGATGCTAGTATCCTGTGGGATATCAATAAGTGAGTAAAACATGAAAGTTCCAGGATCAAATATATCTGGAAAATGCTAAGTAAAGCTAAAATAGGTTTTATTTCTGGCGAGATTTCTTAAAGCCTTAATATGCTAATGTCTCTGAGAGAGAGATTTGATGTGTAACGTTTCCTAAACTTACTTGATCGAATTCATTTTTCTCGAAACACTGGTTAATACCCTGAGGGACACTAGCGTTTCTTGGGTCAGTTTGAAAATTGCTGGCATTTAGGCAGTTGAGGCACAGAGAAATGTGTCTGGCCTCTTTGCATGAATATTCTATAAATTTCTGCCAAGAGATCCTTTCCATGTGATATTCCCATTGCAGATGGAAGACTGGAGTAAATCTGAATCAGTGTGATGAAAGTCATCTCTGGACTGCACTCTTTCCTGTTCTTTGCCATCCATCCATCAAATATGAGCACCTACTATGAGCTAGGTACTGTTTTAGTTGTTGGAGAGGCACCAGTGATAGAGACAAAGTTCTTGTTCTCATGGAATATACATGCTTGTGTGTGCTGTGTGTGTGTGTGTGTGTGTGTGCATGCACGTGTGCATGTGCATGGTGGGGGAAATATAATAAACACATATAGTAAATTTAGCTAGCAGTAAGTGTCCTGGAGGGTGTTATATTAGAGAAAAATATGAAGAGGTTACTTTAGATGGGGTAATCATGGAAGGCATCTTGGAGTAGGTGATGCATAACACAGAAGAAGGAACTAGAACAGCCAAGTGAAGACTGAAAGGGAGAGCACTCCAGCAGAGGGAGACTACATGCATTTTTGGGGTGGTCAAGAGCTTGTGGTTCCAGGGGTGTCAGAAGACAAGTGTGTTTGGATTGTAAGGGTAAGAGTATAACAGGATGAAGTGGGAAAGGTAGATAAGAGCCAGCTAATGCCAAGTCTTAGATACAATGTCAAGAAATCTGCATTTTACTCTAGTGGCCAGAGAGAAGAAAGTAAAATCTGATCACTTTTAAAAGAGCACTTTTAAGTGATTGTAAGAGGACAAAAGAAGTTGTTTAGTCACTAAGTTGTTTCTGACTCTTTTGTGACCCTGTGGACTGTAGGCCACCAGGCTCTTCTGTCTATGGGATTTCCCAGGCAAGAATACTAGAGAGGTGCTGCCATTTCCTTCTCCAGGGGATCTTCCTAACCCAGGGATCAAACCCAAGTCTCCTGCGTCTCCTGTACTGCAGGCAGATTCTTTACCGCTGAGCCACCAGGGCTTCCCAAAAGTAGAGGAGGGGAGACCAAAGTAAGACTTGATGATGGATTGAACACTGAGTGTTGGGGAGAGGAGAGCATCAAGGATAACATCCCAGGGTCTGGTTTAAGCAATCGGGTGGTGTAATTGACTGAGATGGGGAGTAATAAAAACCAAGGGGTCTCTTTTGGTAACATTAAGTTAGTGCTGGACTTCCCTGGTGGCTCTGTGGTAAAGAATCCGCCTTGCAATGCAGAGGACATGGGTTTGATCCATGGTCCGGGAGGATCCCACATGCTAAACCCATGTGCCACAACTACTGAGCCTGTGCTGTAGAGCCAGGGAGCTGCAACTACTGAAGCCTGTGCACCCTAGAGCCAGTGCTCCACAACAAGAGAAGCCACCACAATGAGAAGCCTGTGCACTTCAACTAGAGAGAAGCTCCCGCTCGCCACAACTAGAGAAAAGTCAGAGCAGCAGCTAAGACTCAGTGCAGTCAACAACAACAACAAAAAGGTTAGTATTGTTCATGAGGCAACCAGCTGGAGATATGAAATAGCCAGGTGGATAAGCAAGTCTAAACTCAAGGGAGAGGTCTGAGCTGAAGAGCTAAAGTGGGGATTGTACTTAAAACATAGGACTAGAAGAGGTCACCTAGGAAGTGAATGTAGGAGAAGAGAGCCAAGAGGTCACCTAGGAAGTGAATGTAGGAGTAGAAGAGAGCCAAGGACCAAGGGTTGGGTCACACAAACCTTCAGAGGTTGAAGAGCAGCAGGAGGAAGCAACAGAGCCCATTGGAAATGGGAGCAAAACTTGGAGGACATGGAGTCATAGACACTACTAGATTGTAAGTGACCTGGTGAGCTGGTTAGGAAAGCATGGTGAGCCTCAAGTTTTAGGCTTGGTTTTAAAGGCTAATTAAAAATCTAGGAAAGCATTGACCGATATACCATAGATTTCAAACAGATATGTTTATTGTAACAAACAGAATAATTCAAATAAATTACAAAATTAATTAAAGCAATACCAGAATAGAGTTCAAAGGTGAGTAAGAAGGGCTAGTAGCATGCCATTTCTCCATACTGGGAATGTATTTATTTGAACGTGGCATGTTCACAACTGGTTTTAGAACAATGTCCTATAGATGAGCCCATGCCAAAGTACTTTTCTTCTCACCATCTTGTTAAGAGCTCACTGGTTAGAAAAGCCTTCAGTCAACTTCTGGATTTCAGACAATTAGCCACTTCTTTTGAGAGCAGTATGAAGGTTCCTTTCTGCAGAAGTAACAATGCTCTTATGCAACAAAATCTCCCTTCTGTGATTTTTTCCTTCTGAAACAGACTGGGCTCTGTGCTTCTCTCTGTGGAAAGTATCTTGAGCATTCCTCCACCTACCCTGCCCCCATATTTGTAGTTAGGAAAAAAAGAGCCCATGAGCTGTCACATTCATCCTCTAGAACTGTGGTGTCCTGAGTCTGCCTCACTTAATTCAATTAAACACCTCAAGCAGAATTTGTCAGACGTCATTTTTTTCCCATGGGCCCGATTTATTTTGCTAATAGGATCAACACATGCTACATACAAAGGTAACCATTAAATAATTACAGACAAATAATTTCATCACATACTCCCAGCCGAGTTTGCATCTTCTGCCAGACACAAAACATTTACTCTAATAAATTTACAGGGATAATTTGCATAAAACCACTGAAAGTGGAGATATTTTCAAACTGGCTGCTTATGGGATGTGATTAGTAAAATCTCCACACCCCCATTCACACCCACCCACACTATTAGTCACTGCTTTAATACATGGAAGGCCTCTGTTAAAATTAAAACATTACTAACAGAGAGACAAATGAAGTTATTAACATTTAGCTCAAATTAGTTGACTGAAATCCTTTATCAGTAAGGTCTTTTGTGAAAGGAACCCAGAAGCAGTTTTAAGTTTTGAGAAGGAAATAGGAAAGATTCAGAATATGGGCTGCTGTTTGGGGAGGGAAGAGGGGTTTGGGGCACTCTGTATAGAGCTCTGGTAAGCCAGAGACCAGTTTGAAAGCACTGAACGCTTAGGTAAGACTACAATCATACACAATGAAGCAAGTCACTTCAGTTAAGTCACTCAGTTGTGTCTGACTCTTTGTGACCCCATGGACTGCAGCATGCCAGGCTTCCCTGTCCATCACCAACTCCCGGAGCGCACTCACGTTCATTAAGAAGGTGATGCCATCCAACCATCTCATCCTCTGTCATCCCCTTCTCTTCCCACCTTCAATCTTTCCCAGCATCAGGGTCTTTTCCAATGAGTCAGTTCTTCGCATCAGGTGGCCAAATTATTGGAGTTTTGGCTTCAGCATCAGCCCTCCCAATGAATATTCAGGACTGATTTCCCTTAGGATGGACTGGTTGGATCTCCTTGTAGTCCAAGGGACTCTCAAGAGTCTTCTCCAACACCACAGTTCAAAAGCATCAATTCTTTGGCACTCAGCTTTCTTTATAGTCCAACTCTCACATGCATACATGACTACTGGAAAAACCATAGCTTTGACCAGACGGATCTTTGTTGGCAAAATAAAGTCTCTGCTTTTTAATATGCTGTCTAGGTTGGTCATAGTTTTCGTCTAAGGAACAGCGTCTTTTAATTTCATGGCTGCAGTCACCATCTGCAGTGATTTTGGAGCCCAAAAAAATAAAGTCTCTCACTGTTTCCGTTGTTTCCCCACCTATTTGCCATGAAGTGATGGGACTGGATGCCATGATCTTAGTTTTCTGAATGTTGAGTTTTAAGCCAACTTTTTCACTCTCCTCTTTCACTTTCATCAAGGGGCTCTCTGGTTCTTCGCTTTCTGCCATAAGGGTGGTGTCATCTGCGTATCTCAGGTTATTGATATTTCTCCCAGCAACCTTGATTCCAGCGTGTGCTTCATCCAGCCCGGCATTTCGCATGGTGTACTCTGCATATAAGTTAAATAAGCAGGGTGACAAGATACAGCCTTGATGTACTCCTTTCCCGATTTGGAACCAGTCTGTTGTTCCATGTCCAGTTCTAACTGTTGCTTCTTGACCTGCATACAGATTTCTCAGGAGGCAGGTCAGGTGGTCTGGTATTTCCATCTCCTTAAGAATTTTCCATAGTTTGTTGTGATCCACACAGTCAAAGGCTTTGCCATAGTCAATAAAGCAGAAGTAGATGTTTTTCTGGAACTCTTTTACTTTTTCAGTGATCCAGCGGATGTTGGCAGTTTGATCTCTGGTCCCTCTGCCTTTGCTAAAACCAGCTTGAACATCTAGGAGTTCACGGTTCACATACTGTTGAAGCCTGACTTGGAGGATTTTGAGCAATGTTTTGCTAGCATGTGAGATGAGTGCAATTGTGCGGTAGTTTGAACATTCTTTGGCATTGCCTTTCTTTGAGATTGGAATGAAAACTGACCTTTTCCAGTCCTGTGGCCACTGCTGAGTTTTCCAAATTTGCTGGCATATTGAGTGCAGCTCTTTCACAGCATCATCTTTTAGGATTTGAAATAGCTCAACTGGAATTCCATCACCTCCAGTAGCTTTGTTCGCAGTAATGCTTCCTAAGGCCCACTTGACTTTGCATTCCAGGATGCAAAAGGTCAGTGATCACACCATTGTGGTTATCTGGGTCATGAAGATCTTTTCTGTATAGCTCTTCTTTGTATTCTTGGAGAAGGAAATGGCAACCCACTCCAGTATTCTTGCCTAGAGAATCCTGTGGACAGAGGAGTCTGGTGGGCTGCCGTCTGTGGGGACGCACAGAGTTGGACACAACTGACTGAAGTAACTTAGCATGCATATATTTGTGTATTCTTAACACCCCTTCTTAATATCTTCTGCTTGTGTTAGGTCCATACAATTTCTGTTCTTTATTGTGCCCATCTTTGCATGAAATGTTCCCTTGGTATCTCTAATTATCTTGAGGAGATCTCTAGTCTTTCCCATTCTATTATTTTCCTCTATTTCTTTGCATTGATCACTGAGGAAGGCTTTCTTATCTTTCCTTGCTATTCTTTGGAACTCTGCATTCAAATGGGTATATCTTTCCTTTTTTCCTTTGCCTTTCGGTTCTCTTCTTTTCTCAGCTATTTATAAGACCTCCTCAGAAAAACATTTTACTTTTTTGCATTTCTTTTTTTGGGGGGATGGTCTTGATCACTGCCTTGTGTACAATGTCACAAACCTCCATCCATAGTTCTCCAGGCACTCTGTCTATCAGATCTAATCCCTTGAATCTATTTGTCACTCCACTGTATGATCGTAAGGGATTTGATTTAGGTCATATCTGAATGCTCTTGGTTTTCCCTACTTTCTTCAGTTTCAGTCTGAATCTGGCAATAAGGAGTCCATGATCTGAGCCACAGTCAGCTCCCTGTCTTGTTTTTGCTGACTGTATAGAGCTTCTCCATCTTTGGTTGCAAATAATATAATCAATCTGATTTCGGTATTGACCATCTGATGGGGTTGGGACACTCTGTGTAGAGCTCTGGTAAGCCAGAGACCAGTTTGAAAGCACTGGACACTTAGGTAAGACTATTAAAGTCATACACAATGATGTAAGTCAGAGAGACAAACAAATACCATATAATATCACTTATATTTGAAATCTAGAAAATTAGTACAGATGAACTTATTTTGCAATGCAGAAACAGAGACACAGATGTAGAGAACAAACATGGATACAAAGGGAAGAAGTGGAAAGGGATATACAAACCACTATGTATAAAATATCTTCCCTGGTGGCTCAGACAGTATTGCATCTGCCTGCAATGCAGGAGACCCGGGTTTGATCCCTCGGTCGGGGAGATCCCCTGGAGAAGGAAATGGCAACCCACTCCAGTACTCTTGCCTAGAAAATTCCATTGATGGAGGAGCCTGATGGGCTACAGTCCATGGGGTCACAGAGTCGGACACGACTGAGCAACTTCACTTTCACTTTTCATGTATAAAATAGGGCTTCCCAGCTGGTGCAAGTTGTAAAGAATCTACCTGGCAATGCAGGAGACATAAGAGATACAGGTCAGATCCCTGAGTCTGGAAGATCTGCTAGAGGAGGGAGGGCATGGCAAACCACTCCAGTATTCTTGCCTGGAGAATCCCATGGGCAGAGGAGTTTGGCAGGCTACAGTTCATAGGGTCACAAAGAGTCAGACACAACTGAAGTAATTTGCATGCATGCATGTATAAAATAGATAACTAAGAAGGACCTACTGTTTGGGCTTCCCTGATAGGTCAGTTGGTAAAGGATCTGCCTGCAATGCAGGAGACCCTGGTTCAATCCCTGGGTCAGAAAGATCTGCTGGAGAAGGGATAGGCTACCCACTCCAGTATTCTTGGGCTTCCCTTGTGGCTCAGCTGGTAATGAATCTGCCCGCAAAGCAGAAGACCTGGGTTGGGAAGATCTCCTGGAGAAGGGAAAGGCTACCCACTCCAGTATTCTGGCCTGGAGAATTCCATGGACTGTATAGTCCTTGGGAATCACTGTTTAGCACAGGGAACTCTACTCAATACTCTGTAATGGCCCATATGGGAATAAAATCTAAAAAAGAGTGCATATATGTGTATGTATAACTGATTCACTTTGCAGTACACCTAAAACTAACACAACATTTAAAATCAGCTATCAGTTCAGTTCAGTTCAGTTCAGTCGCTCAGTCGTGTCTGACTCTTTGCAACCCTGTGAACCGCAGCATGCCAGGCCTCCCTGTCCATCACCAACTCCTGGAGTCCACCCAAACCTATGTCCATTGAGTCGGTGATGCCATCCAACCATCTCATCCTCTGTCATCCCCTTCTCCTCCTGCCCTCAATCTTTCCCAGCATCAGGGTCTTTTCCAATGAGTCAGCTCTTCGCATCAGTTGGCCAAAGTATTGGAGTTTCAGCTTCAACATCAGTCCTTCCAATGAACACCCAGGACTGATCTCCTTCAGAATGGACTGGTTGGATCTCCTTGCAGTCCAAGAGACTCTCAAGAGTCTTCTCCAAAGAGAGCTGGACTATAAAGAAAATCAGCTATACTCCAATAAAAATTAATTTTAAAAAAGTGAAGGAAAGGTGGTTTCTGAAGGATGATAAAAGCCATTAAAAGCAAGTTTCCTTTAAGTGACAGTTCAGCCAAGAGCAGCTAGCTTAGTTCTGGTGTGTCCGTGATAAAAGTGGTTGCTTCTTCACATTTCAGAAAACTCTTCAGCTCTCAGTAGGGATCATATCAAGTGAGGTTAAAGAATTCTCAGGGATCAATTGACTTCTGACTCAACTTTGGGTTTTTTGAAGAGATACCTTAAATTTTGTTTTACTACAAAAGAAATTCTCATTGTAGAGTATTCAAACAGTTATAAAATATATAGACTCAAACCTGAACAATCCCCTCAACATCCACCACAATTCTTGGCTCTTGCTATTTTATACTGTGCTTCCCTGTTACACTCTATGCCTTTATTGGCATATACATACATCTACTTTCTTACACAAATTCAATAAGCTTTACCTGTTATATATACCTTCTCATTCTTTTAATTTTTAAATTTGTTTTATTGTATTAAAATATACATAATGTAAAAATTACCTTTGTTATCATTTTTGAGTGTATAATGCAGAGGTATTAAGTACGTTCACAATGTTACATAATCATAAATGCTTGACTCCCAGGGAACTAGGCAATCAGTTTCTTAGGTATCTTTACCGAAGTCTATACACATGTAAGCATAAATGAAAGTGAAAATGTTAGTCACTCAGATGTGTCCAACTCTTTGTTACCCCATGGACTGTAGCCCACCAGACTCCTCTGTCCATGGGATCCTCTAGGCTGGAATGGGATGCCATTTCCTTCTCCAGGGGATCTTCCTGACCTAGGGATCAAACCCCATGTCTCCTGAATTGCAGGCAGATTCTTTACCGTCTGAGCCACCAGGGAAACTCCTATAAGCATATATGGATGGACATATATACCTCCCCTCCTTTTTTACATAGTAGTAGCAAACCATAAACAGCTTTCTCTTTTCAGTTAATATCTGCAATATGTAAATATATATGATATATATATACACAATTCTTACATATATACTCTTCTGCTATGCTACTATTTTAATTCTGACTCAATTTTTTAGAAATTAATTTTTTATTGTGACAAAAAAAACATGTAACATACAATTCACTCTCTCAGCAATTTCTAAGTGTACAATACAACCACATGCACAGCTTCATGCAACAGATTCCCTAGAACCCCTGACCTCAGTCCTGCTTGATTGAAACTCCACATCCACAAAACAATTCTCTTCCCCTTCCCCCTAGCACCTGGAGTACATGATTCCACTTTCTGTTTCTATGAGTCTGACTACTTTAGGTACCTCCTGTAAGTGGCATCATACAGTATTTCTCCTTTTGTGACTGGCTCATTTCACTTAGCATATTATCTTCAATGTTCATCCATGTCATAGTCTATGGCAGGATTTCTCTCTTTTTTAAGGCTGATTTCCCTCTTTTTTGTATATGCCATATTCAGTACACATACCATCAGTGTATATGCCACATTTTCTTTATCCATTCATCTCTCTATGGATATTTAGGTTGTTTTCACTTCTTGCTATGATGAATAATGCTGCAATAAACATGGGGGTGCAAATATCTCTTTGAGAGTCTGCTTTCAATTCTTTCAGATATATTTCCAGAAGTGGAATTGCTGAATCACATGGTAGTTCTATTTTTAGTTTTTTAAGGAACCTCCTCACTGTTTTCCATAGCAGTCGCACCACTTTACATTCCTACCAACTGCAAATAGTGTTCCAATTTCTCCACATCCTTACCAACACTTACTATTTTCTGTTTTATTTTAAATACTGGTCAGCCTAATGGGTGTGAGATAATATCTTATTGTGGTTTTGGTTTGCATTTCCCTGATGATTAGCGATGCTGAGCATGTTTTCATATGCTTATTGGCCATTTGTTTATCTTCTTTGGAGAAATGCCTATTTGAGTCCTTTGCCCATTTTTTAATTGTGATATTTACTTTGTTATTGGATTGTAGGAGTTCTTTACCTATTAACCTCTTACCAGGTACGTGGTTTGCAAATATTTTCTATTTTTGCCTTTTCACTGTTGATTCATCTGCTGCACTTTTAAGTTGAATGTAGTCCCTCTTGTCTAGTTTAGCTTTATTTTTACTTGTGTTTTTGGTGTGACTCATTAACTTTTACTTCTCTTAGGGCCAGACTTTCATCAGGATAGCTTGGTTGTGATTTTTGCCTTCCTTTCCACCTCAGTGCTCTCTTGCACATTGTTTAACGGGGTGTTGGCTAATTACTATTGGTTCCCTGATGGGATACACCCAGAATTACCTTAATTTTTCTGGACTCATTCCCACCGAAGGTAATGGGAGGCCTATGGGAGAGGGTGTTCTTTCCTCCCATTTTCTCACTCCTTTCCCCTTCATCTCGCCTTTTAAAAAAATCCCCTTCATTTCCCTATGTTGAGGTACAGAATCTCCTCTGGGGCCTCCTCCCCCTTCTCTCTCCCACCCTCCTCGGGGAGTGGGGAGGTGGTCTCTGAGCCAATGACAGGTCAGCCCACGGGCGGGCGGACTCCAGACCAATGAGCGCTTCTGGGTTCCAGCTGGACCAATTAGCTTATTAGGGACATTGAATACCTGTTATATAGCTAGCATCTGTCCCATTGTCCTCTTATTAAAGACCCTCTGGTTTGACCCATCAAGGATTTGAATGTGTAAATGAGGCCCTACACTCTCCCCCCGCCTGTTTTGGTTTTGTTTTTTGATTTTGGTGGCTTTAATCCATCTCCACAACTTCTGCCCAAGGCCAATAAAACACAGCCATTTTCCCTTTGTAAAAAGAAAGAGGGGTTGGGTTTCCTTCAATTGTCTGCCCTTTTCTGTCTCCTCCACTATTTTTGTTTTATTCTGTAGTTAACTTTACATAGAGCAGCTTCGTTCGAGGACCTGTGCGCTGGACCCGGGCACTCTCTTCTCATTGCTGGTGGCAACGGCCCTTTCGTTTTTCTAACCTAGGGGTTTGTGGGGGCCAGGGGCTTGGCGGCTGGGAGAAGAGTTTGGCCAGAGTCTTCCTTCTGCATTTCACACACATTCTGCTGGCGCTCTCGCTCTCTTACACACACACACACACACACACACACCCGCTCCGGCCCCTCTCCGTGTGTCTTCCTTCAAGATGACAGGGCGCTGGAGAAAAGGCTGCTGGAATCAGCCGGTAGGTACAGTAGTAACCCGAACCCCACCCACCCGCTGCCTTTGCTCGCTCAGGTTTCTCCGGTCACTCCTGCCAGGGGAGAAAACATGTAAACGCGCCTCCAGAGGGGCAGGGGGAGCTGAGAGCGGCGGGGGCGGCGGAAGGTGAGCCGGGGAAGGTGGCCGAGCGCCCCGGCTGCCGGGCCCTTCCCAGCGCTCCCTCGGGGCAGCAGCCCCAGCCCGCTTCGCCCCCACCCCATCCCCCTTTTCGTCGGGATTGCCTTCTCCCCCCCGCCCCCCCCACGCCCTGCGACGGCGGAAATGACAGTGTGGTGCTGCCGCGGTGTCATGGTGCTGCCCCTGGACTGAGGAGCGAAAACTCTTTAAGTTTGGCTCGGGAGACCCAGCCGCGGTAGCGTGGCGGCCGCCGTGCTGTCCCCGGCGGGGCGCGCGGGCGGGCGGATCCTGGCTGCTGCGCGGCGGCGGCGGCGGCTGCGAAGGCGGGCGGCGGCCTAGAGCGGCGGCGGCAACGGCGGCAGCGGTGGCAGCCGGGGAGCTCGCGCCGGAGCCTGAGCCAGCTCGCGCCGGAGGCAGGCGAGCACCCGGCGCCCTCGGGAGCGCCGAGGACATGGCCGGCAGCCGGGAAGGCTCTGGGTAAAACGCGCCCCTTCGCCGCGGCCCCGGGGGCCGACCGCCACCACCGGCGCAGGGCTCGGCCCCGGGCTCGGGCCGCGCGTCTCAGGTGCGGCCGGGGCCCGGCGGGAGCCGAGGGCTGCTCCGGGGCTTGGCGGGGCGGGGTGACGGGGCCCCGCGAGGCCCCGAGGTGGCGGCGGCGGCGGAGGGCGCCCCGGCCCGGCCCTGGCTCCTCGATGCGCCGCTGGGGCCCGGGCACCCGTCGCTGCCCTCCAGGGACGGAGTTTGCACTCCGGGGTCCGGGGCGGGGGCGGGGGCGGGTCCTAGGCCTCCCGCGCAGTCCAGCCGGGTCGGGCGTGGGCCCCTCCCCGAGCGGCTCTCCGAGAGCCTGGGTGCTAGTCTGGGAAAGGGCACCGCCGCCTTCCCACGCTCCCGCGGCCGGCCACCTCCTTGGCCCGGGCGGCGCCCCTCGGCCGCCTGGCTGTGGCGGCTGCGGCAGCCAAAGATGCTGCGGACACCCTGCCCGCGGGGAGGCCGGGCGGAACTTAATCCCTTTGCTGCCAGGGAATGATCCTCGAGTCTCCGTCTGGGTGGTTCCTTATTTTTGGCCTAGCTGTGAAACCAGCTCAGTGGGGGAGAGGGAAAACTTATAGGTCCCCCAGACAGACTGCGATGGAACCCGGGAGAGGTGGGGTTTTTCCATTCCTGGCTCATAAGAATTAAGTAAATAACAGCGAAGTAGATTGACAGAAACATTTTTGGTGATGATAAGGTTTCGGTTACTTAGCATAACGCGTGCAGCACATTTCTTGGAGGCGTTTCTTCTCAGAGCAGGACATTGGAATCCTGGCGTCATTGGGTTCTTCACTTTTTCTCTTCCACACTCCCCTACCCGCCTTCATGCTCACTCGCCTTCTTCCTACGTGGTGATCACACACCTACGTGCTCACCGGAATCTCCCAACCAGAACCACACATCTCCTGGAGTCCTGTGCACTCCCAGGCTCCCTGTCAAGCAGCCTCTGGCTTCTGAACCAGCTTTGCCTTTTTGAGGATTTCTGAGTGTGGGGAGGGTGGATGGTTATGGTTGTTTGTGTCTGAAGAGAAGCCCTTATAAAGGAGTGTATTAGAGGCTATGTAAATAGACAAGTACTTTGTGTGGGTTGATTCTTCTGATTCTTAAGATGGGCCATAAGGGCTGCCTCTAACTCCATTCTGTCCCCTTCCAGTACTCCAATCAGTTCTCTGTCAATGTTCCAATGGAAGGGGAACCCTGAATAGGAAAAGTCCCTCCCCTACTACTCATTTTACCCCAGCTGGTTACCCCTAATGCTCACATCCCCCTTTTCACTCCACTTATCACGGCCTTGAGAGGGAAAGAGTCTTTGCTATTTTAATATTTTCCTGCCCAGTCAATTAATGCAGATATACAATGTGAATTAGATTTCCCCTGATGGTTCCACACAGCTTGATTTATGTGGTTGAAATACAAATCTAGGAGCCAAGGAGATCAGAGAGTTCATTTCAGATCTGATGTTGCATTGGCTTTGTGGCCTTAGGACATTCCTGTGACCTTTCTTTCATAGTTGATGCACTTGTATGAAAGACATCGTATTGTGTACTGGCTATTGTGAGTCTTGGCTTGGTCCTTTGAAGATGAAAGGATTCTATAAACCTTCAGCATTATACTTTTCAAAGAAAGTACTTCATTTACCTTTAATTGAGGTAATAGTTTGACTGCGTGTAAGTAGGAACCCTGGTTTATTGGGAACCCTAACTTGCCATTATTAACCCTTTTGGGAGCCACATCTATTACCCTACTGTGGTCCTAAGTCTGTTTCTTTTTTTTTTTTCCCCTTAGTGCACATGCAACTGAATGAAAACTTACATAAAATAAGACATTCAGAGTAATGATGATTATTTTAAACTAAGGCTTGAATCATATCTAATGTACTCCAACCTAACAATCTGAGTCAGACTCATTTGAAAACATAACCTCACTCATTTTTAGCCCATATGGGGGCAGGTAGTTACTTTCTGCTGAAAAGTGGCTTAAATACTTTTAGGCATGGCTATCTAAGCAGGATTAGTATCTTGCGGTGGTGAGTCAACAGTGTTTCTTAAAAGCACCTACAGTGTGCAGCCCTCTGCTGACTGGGCCAGGGCCCCAGCTTTGGCCTTACATTTTGGCCTCCTGTTTGTTTAAGGCATGCCTCTGTGCTTGCAGCTCTCAGATTAGGACAGGGAGGGACTGTGTAGGGCAGGGGTGAAGTCTAGAGACTTGAAGGAGTGAGTATTTCCCTCCCATTTACTTTCATGACTACTAGACTCCTAATCTAGCATGTTGCACCTTGCAAGGCCACCCCTGGGAAGTACTGCCACAAATCAGAATGGCTTGGTTGCTTTATGAACATATCATCTGAACAGTGCAAATTGATTTAGGTGAAATTGGTTTAGTTAATCCCTCCTCTAAGTGCAGGGCAACTTGCTCCAACTTGTAGATCCTAAAACAGTGCCAAAGGAGTCTCATAATTGCATCCAAAAATTGCTCTGAGTAGTGAACCTGTCCATTCCCTCATCCCTCCTCCCATAAAATCTGCTGACACCATGACAGTTGAGAAGGAAGCTGCCCAAGGAATATGCCTTTGCTACTTGATGAAGAGGAGAGAATGTCTTCCCTTCACTCTGTCTCTCAAGTTCTCTCTTCCCCCCAACAGGGACAGAAATCTCTAAAAGGAAGGGAAGATAGTGCAAAGGCATAGAATGTGTCTCAAATGGCTGTTCTCAGAGGTGTCTGCTCGTGTGTGTCATTCAGTCTTTGTGGATCTTGGTAACTCCCCAGCTGTTAGGCCATTGGCCTCAGCTGCTGGTGGAGGCCAGAGGGGTGTTCCATTGCCAGGTAGCATTAAGTTTTGTTCTTTTCTTCCATGTGAAAGTGGGAAATTGGCACTGTGTGAAGCACCTCCTTACTTAGGCTGAGTATCTTGACTTAGAGCATTGCATCATCAAAATAGGATGTGTAATGTGTTGATAATGGATATATGACAGTTCACAATTGTTCACTTTTTGATGAGTGAAATTTGGGTACCAAGGTGGTGGTGTGCTAATGTCTATATCTCAGGTCTCTCAACAAACCTTGTGTTCATCGCTGAGCAGTGTAAAAAATAGACTAGAAAAGTGTTTCTCAACCAGTGTGTTGGATCATTCTAACAAGTGAGAAGACCAGATGGGTGGTGTTGCAACAAGAAATTCCGACTCCAGTGATTCCCCTGTGCAGGCTGCTAGTCCTCTTTTTATTTCCCCTCTCTTCCGGGGATCAATATATGTTTCTCCATTTTCATGAATTAAAACTGTTAAGAGTCTTCTGTGGGCACTGGAGGTTTGTGGCTCTTTCTACAGTTTTTCTTTTTCCATCTTCCCCTCCTCCATAACCATAGACACGCTCTTTTGACAATCCCCCTGCTCCTGTGTTGCCCTTAAAAATCTGTGTAAGCTGCTCAGACTACTAGATGGTTAATATGGTGGCAGAGGGATTTTGAGCTATGTGCCAACATCTCACCACTCCCTTCTTCATGTGGGATTCACTTGAATTCATGATAAGGGTTTTGGTTCTGCCTAAGTGGGTTAGCAAAGTATCCTTAGTAGGACTTGTCCTACTTGGGATCTTTGCTCCGTGCAGAGCTCCGACTGCCTGACCTTGGGCTTTATCTCAGCCTCTTTCCTGCAGGTCAGACTCCTCTAGTCTCTGGATCTTCCTCTTGCAGAAACCAAAAGATCTGATAACAAATTCATTATATAACCTAAAATCCTCTTGAAACAGAAAATCCCAGTAGTTGCAGTTTGACCAGTTAGGGATATAATGCGTGGGCATGGGAGACAATGCTAATGCAGGACTGTGACGTGTCTGAATGTATACAGCCCAGAGGTAGAAAAATGGTTTATGGTCCAGAATCCTTGATCGCTTTTGTCTATAGCCCTTTGTTCAGTGTTGCTAGGATCCATGTGGCTCCCAGGGGAGTAGAAGCTTGATTTCAAATACACTTCTGTTCTCTGCCCCTTGTTTCTGACCTGAACTTGGGGTCCTCTCAGCCTAACACCTAACAGCATGCCCTACATACATATATTGCCAATTTATTCTGTAGAGGTTAGAGATGGCTGTCCATCCAGGTGTGCCCCTGAACATTTAAAAATTTACAAATATTTCATTGGGTAGCAGAGATCGGGAAAAGCAGCCCTAGAATAGATGGAAAGCTATCCTCTTAGCAGTAGGTAAGTTGTTTGTTCTCCATTTGTTCTCCAACCCCAAAACTGCCAGTGTAATTGGCATTAAGATAAAGGTGTTATGAATTGTACTTATGATTTCTGACAATTATCAGGTGTTACCTTGGCAAATCTGTTTCTTGGTTACTTAGATTAATCATTTGTGCTTGTAGCAGATCTAGGACTTCTAGTTCTGCTATTGTGATATTCATTTTAATGTTTATGATGACTATATTATATCAAATAGGCAATGGTTGGATTTAAGAGCTAATTATTGTAAAGATCATTAAATCTATGTACTATAAAATATTAAGTAGGCTTTAATAACCTTTTAGACAGGAACTGGCTCTGGTGCTGTCAGTCAATAATCAACCTCCAGTCCTGAGCTCTCCCTGTGCATGATAAAAGCTTAAGAAAAAAGAAGAGAGATAGTTTCTCCCTTTGGGGAAACTCCAGTCTAACAGGGGATACATTTGGGCATGTTAAATACCACAGTCAGATGCATGGTCCTCCAGAAAACTTGTGGGGGAGTGTAATTGTCCTCTATTATGTCAACCATTATGCATTTGGGGTGTATTTCCAAACATGCACTATTTCCTTAATAACTTGCTCCGTATCTGTCATCTGTGAATGTGTGTTGAGACTGTCTGTATTTATAAAGCAAGTTAATAATGTTATTTTCATCTGATCCTCACAAAAGCCTTTGAGAATGGTTAACACAGGTATTTTTCATTCCACAGATGAGGAGGCTGTGGCCCAAAAGATTTAAATGTCTTACCTGGGATCACTCAGCAAATTCAGCTTAGAGCCAGGACTACAACCAGGCTTTGCTGAGAGGATCAAATGAGATTGATAGCTTTGGAGCCATTTGAAAAGTATAAAATTGGTACACAAATGTAAAGTGACTGGTAATTGTGCTTACTGACCACATAGTCTCTTTTTCTGGGTTTCTGTCTTCAGTTTTTTTAGGATGAGAATTCTATGCATTGGGTGCCTTTTATACTCCCAAATAATATTTTTTTGTGCTGTAGAGGGGTCCTTTCCTACTAAATAGTATTCTAGAATTTGGTGTCTTCTTTTTCTTCCAAAAGGTGTTTTCATTAGTTTGTACTCCCATGGGATGCCCCTCCCCCTTTAGCTGTCCCCCGGAACACCCTTTGTGTCTTCTTGGAGGTACATCAGGCAAAACCAGCCACTGTCCTTGAGCACCTTGGCTTAGCCAAGGGTAAGTAATGCATTTTGTTTATTTCCAGTTTCTTTTATGATGATGCCCATCGCTTGTCAGCCCTTCAAGTCATACTAATAAATAAGATTTGTGTTTTGAGGAGCTGGTTTTCATTAATCCCAGGTGCCTTTCCTATGTGGTAACATATAGCAAGAACTCTGTTTTAATAGGATGTCAGAGCTGGAAAACATCTTAAAGAGATTGTCTGATGATTCTAGTGCAACTTGAATGACATTTTACAGTTAAGGGAACATCAGACTAAGCCAGGGCTCATTTGCTCATCCTCTAAGGCAGAGAGACAGTTTCTAGTGTTTTAAGGAAGAGCTCAGCTCATGGGGTATTAATGTTAATATCCTGCAGAATATAAAGCCTACTACTTGGCTCAATCCTCATTCTACAGCCCAGGGGTCAGGCTGGGTTTTACACTCCTGGTTTTTCTGTGAAGAAAAGGAGACTGTGGCTCCTCAGGGAGGTAATGAGAGCCCAGAGCCATGCTCCACAGACCTGGAAGGTGAAAACTAGATGGAATATAAACTGTTGAAATAAGCGGGCATTTAATTATTTTCAAATAACATTTGAAATAATAGCATTCTGCCAAGTGCCGATCATGGCTTCTCTGATCAGAGTTAACTGAATGCTGGATTTGAAGGGCAATGCTGAAGTCAATCTTTTATTTTGTAAGTGTAGAATGTATTATTTTTATCCTAATTGCCTGCATTGAGACTCCTCCTTTGTATTCCTGCCTACTCACACAGCCTTATGATACCTTCTTATAGTTTATTCTCATCAACTTTTTTTTCAGGAGTCTCAGCCTGAAGGGGGAGTGCAGGCTGACAGTCAGCTGTACAGAAACAATTTTATACTAGAGCAAGGGCAAATCCATAAACATTCTTATTTGACTACACGGCAGTAACTAAATGATACGGAAGGGAACAAATCAGTAGATATGGATGTGGGCATTTGTTTCTTAACATGACGATTGACCTGCCTGCCCAGGCATTTCATTAGTGCATTTTTATGACAAACTATTGTGTTTTCTGGCAAAACAAACTTTGTGATTACCTGTCATTCAGTGACACTCTATCAGGTTTACATCCTGTCTTTTTCCTTAGTATATTATCTAATTCTGGATAGATTAGCATTTCACAAACTTTTTGAAGTTGCAACACAGCCACTGTTTATTTTTGTTGTACCACTTCTTCCTGTACTTCCTAAAGGTATTTTGTGACCTAGGAGTCAAATATGTTTTAGGAGTCTTACAATTTTTAAATGAATAAAAAATTGGGAGCTAATCATTTCCTGATACCCATTGATCATTAGAGATATCCCAGGTATTGTAAAACCTAGACAGGCAATCACCAACCTAGAAAAGCAATTGAAAGGAGTAAGTGCTTCAGGAGAATTTAGAAACACTACTGAATTACACAGTTGCCAGGGTGGAATAGTGGTTAACTGTTCACACTCTGGATTGTGGGTTTGAATCTTTTTTAAAAATTAAGATAACATTCACATACCTTAGTTTCACTACTTTAAAGTGTACAATTCAGTGGTTTTTAGTATAATCACAAAGCTGTGCAATCGTCACCACTAATTCCTAAACATTTTCATCATCCCCAAAGGAAAACCCATATGCATTAACAGTCACATTCCATTTCCTCCACCCCCCACCCAGGTCCTTGAGAAATACTAATTTTCTTTCTGTTCTTATGAGTTTGCCTATTCTGGGCATTTCCTATAAAGGGAATCATATAATCTGTGACCTTCTGTAACTAACTTCTTTCACTTAGCAAAATGTTTTCAAAGATTATCCATGTTGTAGCATGTATCAGTGGTGGTGGTTTAGTCATTAAGTCATGTCTGACTCTTGCAACCCCATGGACTGTCACCTGCCAGGCTCCTCTGTCCATGGGATTCTCCAGGCAAGAAAACTGGAGTGGGTTGCCATGCCCTCCTCCAGGGGATCTTCCCAACCCGGGAATCGAACCCTGGTCTCCTGCATTGCAGGCAGGTTCTTCACTGACTGAGCT
The DNA here is from genome assembly GCF_963930625.1 of Muntiacus reevesi. Lineage (NCBI taxonomy): Eukaryota > Metazoa > Chordata > Mammalia > Artiodactyla > Cervidae > Muntiacus > Muntiacus reevesi. The sequence goes on along the minus strand of NC_089271.1, from coordinate 142,497,339 downwards.
GCAAGGGAAGCCCCGCATGTATCAGTACTTCATTCCTTTTCTTGCTGAATTATATTCCATTGTATGGATATACCACTTTTGTTTATCTGTTCATCATTTGAGGGACATTTGGGTTGTTCCCACTATTATTGTGATTAATACTGCTATGAACATTTGTGTACAAGTTTTTAGGTGAGCATGTCTTCAGTTCTCCTGGATCGTATGGTAATTCATTTAGCATTTTGGGGAACTGTCAAACTATTTTTGCTGCATAATTTTACATTCCCACCAGCAATGTATGAGGGTCCCAGTTTCTTCATGTCCTAGCTGACATTTGCTATTTTTTTTATTCTGGCCATTTTAGTGTGTGTGAAGTAGTATAGCTATTCTAGGAGTGTGAGGTGGTATCTAAGTGTGGTTTTGATTTGTATTTCCCTAATGGCTAATGATGTTGAGTACCTTTTCATATACCAACTGATCATTTGCATATCTTCTTTGGAGAAATGTCTATTCAGATGCTTTGCCATTCTGTATATTTCTAGATACTAGACCTGTATCACATATTTGATCCACAAATATTTTCCCGTTCTGTGAGTTGTCACTTTTTTGGTGATGTCATTTGTAGTACAGAAAGTTTTAAATTTTGATGAAATCCAATTTATCTGTTTTGTTCTTCAGTTGCATATTTGCTGTCATCTAAGAATCCCTTGCTTAACCTACATTCATGAAGATTTACACTTATGTTTCCTTCCAAGAGTTTTATAGTTTCTGTGCTTACATTTAGATCATTGATCTATTTTGAGTAAATTTTTGTGTATAGTGTGAGGTATGTCTCTAACTTCATCCTTTGGCATGTGGGCAGCTGGTTTTCCCAAAGCCACTTGCTTGAAAAAAGTTTACTGTTTCACTGTTAAATGGTTTTGGAACCCTTATCAAAAGTCAGTTGACCATAAATATATGAGTTTATTTCTGGACTCTCAGTTTTATTCCGGGTTTGAATCTCCACCTTGCTACTTGCAAACAAGTGTGACCCTGGACAAGTTACCTTTTTTGTTGTTTTAATAATAATGCCTGCCTTTTAGAGGGCTGTTGTAAAAATTAAATGAGATAATGCCTATAAAGGGTATTATTTACTGCCTCACACATGGCAAATGCATAATTGCTTTTAAAGGGAAAGGTGCTGGGGTAGTCAGGTAGGTAGGGAAAATGGGAGATAGGTTGAAAGGATGCTGAAATACTAGGAAAGACCAGAAAAAGATCTCTCATAAATGAGAGATGAGATGAACAGATATTTGAAAAAGTTGAAAAATACCTAATTCTCCCAAATTGTAATAAAACAGAGTAGAAAGAGTTTCAGAGAAGGCGATGGCATCCCACTCCAGTACTCTTGCCTGGAAAATCCCATGGACGGAGGAGTCTGGTAGGCTGCAGTCCATAGGGTCGAGAAGAGTCGGACACGACTGAGCGACTTCACTTTCACTTTTCACTTTCATGCATTGAAGAAGGAAATGGTAACCCACTCCAGTGTTCTTGCCTGGAGAATCCTAGGGATGGCGGAGCCTGATGGGCTGCTGTCTCTGGGGTCGCACAGAGCTGGACACGACTGAAACGACTTAGCAGCAGCAGCAGCAGAAACAGTTTAATAGAAAAAGTTACTTACCATAAGCAACAGACTGTAACCATTTTATATTATTCTGTATAGACCTGCAATCAGTTCAAGTAGTTATTTTAGAGCACTGATGTCTGGCTTTTTTGTCAAGGACTCTTTTTTTTTTTTCTTTTCTTTTTTTTGGCTGCAGCATGCTACAGGTGGAGGCTTAGTTCCCCAACCGGGGATCAAACCCGTGCCACACCCCTACATTAGAAGTGCAGGGTCTTAACCCCTTGACTACCAGGGAAGCCCCTTCTGTCAAAGACTCTTTTGAGAACAATTTGAATGCTATGGACAATCTGCTCCCCATGAAAGTGAATATGTGATCTACACACAGCATTCTTTAAACATTTCTAGAAGGTTCAGAAATCCCTGGTCAGAAATACTATTTTGACCTTATCCAAGGCAATTCTGATTCATAGCATGCTTTGCTAAGCTTAATTTCACAGTGACGTTCCAAGTGTCACATTTAGTCAGGAACAACTTTTTGGGTTGCAGGAAAATTCAGAGTTTTTCCTCTGTACTGAGGAATTTATATGGCACGTTCCTAAGATTTAGAGAAGTTGTGGTACACCAGTTTTTTTTTTTAAAGGTTTCAACACAGAAACAGGCCTATCAGCAATGCTCTTGACCACCTATCATTTTGGCAGGAGGCCTTACTCCATTCTCCCAAGTAGCTTCCAACACAGACCCTGAGGAATGCAGACCTGCAGTTCTGGAAGAGAACACAATAGAAATTCAGAGTGAGGTGGAAATGGGCCTAGAAGGAAGAGATGTGATTCTGAAAGAGACTAGGAGTGAGAGGCAGATTCAGAGAAACTCAGAGGGACATAGACTCAAATAGAAGTGGAAACATGCTGTCTAGAAACCCTCTTGTAAATAGTCAAGATATTTGTCAAGTGAAGGAGGTGAGATGATTAAAATAAAGGTGTAGGGGAAAGAGCACAGACATTGGCATTAGACTGCTCCAGTGATCTGGGTATGTAGGTTCCTGGTTCATTTACTTAACAACGCTGAGCCCCAGTTTCCTAACCATAGTATGTGTGTAGCATTAGTACCTTCTGTACAGCCTTCTTGATAGAATTTAATGAAATACTGTGTGTAAAGTTCCTAACAACGTACTTAGAATACAGGAGGTGCTTAGTAAACACTAGGTCCCTTCTTTAACTTCCTCTACTTTAAGGAATCTTTCATTTAACAATTTTTGAATAACCAGTGTGTGCGAAGCACTGTGCTATGATTAAAAATATGACATAGTTAATGTCTGCAAGGAGAGTTAGCTGGAGACACAAATATATGTATTAAATAAAACAGAGTGATAAACATGTAAATGAGAGAACTCCTGGGTTTCTCGGCTTGGATGATGATATTCAACAGATAGGGAAAATTGGAAGAGGAACAGGTGTTTTGTGTTGTGGGGCTGGGGAGAATATCAAGTTCATTTATGGACATGTTGAATTTGAGCAATGGAACTACCAAAGACAGTATTCCTGCCTTGAGTGAAAGTTGGGATCTATCATCTCTAAAGTCTCTTCCAATCCTAAAATTCTGTGATATTTGTACATTTTAATTGTTTTACTTTTTCATCTCTATCAGTGAATGCAGATAGATGTTATAAGCTACAAAATACTAGCCAACAACTTTTAAGCACTTGTGAATTGTAAAATAAGAATAGCACACATCTCTTTTTAAAAAGGTGGTTACGCAAACATCTAAACTTATTAAACCAACTGAGAATGTTTTACAATAAAATTCTTCACTTTTACAGTTCAGTTTCCCATAGATTTCCATTAAATAGCTGGTTAGTTCAGTGCACTTAAAACATTTGATTTAGAAATAGCTTTTAGGGATACATTTATTGTACTTGGGGACAACATGTAATTGTACTCAATAGTTAAGTGTCCTGTGAGAGGGCTATGCAGATATCTCTGACAGATGACAAAATCTGAACAAATACCAATGGCAGAATCAAACCTTCAAGCCCTGATGAGACTCTCCAGTAATAGCAAAATGATGAACAAAAGTTATTCAGAACCAAAAATGCCTTTCTCTTTTCATAAATCAGATTCCCACTTTAAGCCAACAAAATTCCATAATTTTTATACTTTAATATTTTTCCTCTTTGTCTCTAGTAACTCAGTTTGCTAAAAATGGTATGGAATAGAAATTTCCATGTGTGGTAATAGGAAATAATTCAAGGTCACCTATCTGAAGAAATAATTATCCTACACTGAGAACTACATTTTTCGAAAGCTCTTCTTTTTTTATACAGTCTCTTAGAATGGTATCATTTCAAGAACCAGAGAGTTAGGTTGAAATATGGCCTTGTTTTCCTTTCACTAGATGTGAAATAGGAGCAGCTTGGAAGTAAAATAGAGAACACTACTGGAGAATGGAGATTGAGAATTTGGCAGGGCCTCAGACGCATCATAGTCCAGGACAAGAGATGTCAGTGGAGAGGGTCTATGAATAGGAATGTGAGTTGGTAAACCAGGAGTCAGAGGTGGCACTAGCTTCTATTTATTAGTGCAGGAAAATAAACCCAGGCATTTGTCAAAAACAAGGTTTCAAGGGGGAGAATAGCTTTCTGATTAATTCCCAACTCGTTTTCCTAGTGCGCCAGTATCCCTGGGGAATCCAGCCTGTAAAGCCTCCATGGGTTAGTGTGTAATTATGTTACATCCACATTTCCTTTGGAAATGCTTAACGACTTCTTGCTTTGTGTTCCTTGCAGGTGAAAGCCCAGCCTCTGCGGTTCTTAATGCCTCAGCAGGATTATTTTCACTAAAGATGGAAACACTGGAGTCTGAATTGACCTGTCCAATCTGCCTAGAGTTGTTTGAAGACCCCCTTCTGCTCCCTTGTGCTCACAGCCTCTGCTTCAGCTGTGCCCATCGCATCTTGGTCTCAAGCTGCAGCTCCGGTGAATCCATTGAACCCATTACTGCTTTCCAGTGTCCTACGTGCAGGTATGTTATCTCACTGAACCACCGGGGCCTGGATGGCCTCAAGAGAAATGTGACTCTGCAGAACATTATTGACCGCTTCCAGAAGGCTTCTGTCAGTGGACCCAATTCCCCAAGTGAGAGCCGCCGAGAGAGGACTTACAGGCCCAGCAGCGCCATGTCTAGTGAGCGAATTGCGTGCCAGTTCTGTGAGCAGGACCCGCCAAGGGATGCAGTGAAAACGTGCATCACTTGTGAGGTCTCCTACTGTGACCGTTGCCTGCGGGCTACACACCCCAACAAGAAACCTTTCACCAGCCACCGCCTGGTGGAACCAGTGCCAGACACGCATCTTCGAGGGATCACCTGCCTGGACCATGAAAATGAGAAAGTGAATATGTACTGTGTATCTGATGACCAATTGATCTGTGCCTTATGCAAACTGGTGGGGCGTCACCGAGACCATCAGGTCGCATCCCTGAATGATCGGTTTGAGAAGCTCAAGGTAAGGGATCTGGAAGACACATCTTACACAACTTTGTCTCTTTACACATAGTTATATACAATCAGCAAGTTCCCTAATAAAATCGGTCACTTTTCCTATATGACAAGAATGATTTAACTCCAAGTTCTTTTCATAAGAAATAGCCTTCTAACCTGCAAGCTCTCACTGTAGCCTGTTTCATCTTTTGCACAAACCTGCTTGCATTCATTCACCTCTGGCCAGTTCTGGGGGATTTAGCCCATGGCCCACACTAATAGCCTGCCCAGGGAAACAGCGCCCTCTCTCCTCTGACAATGACATATTATACCCTGTGTATCTCTGCCATGATCTTTCCACATCTTCTTTTAAGTATGTGAGCACCTGTGTAGGTGTACTACAATTAGCATATGTGCTGATTTGCATAATTGTGCATATAGCAATGGGAAGGTTGGGTGTGTCTCCGTGTAGATGTGGGTGGAGGTGTCTGAGTGTATCTACGTAGGTGAGAGGTTTTCATGGAGGACAGTACTGTATGTGTTATACACTAGAGAAATAAAGGTTTGGCACTGACCACTACAAATTGCTACCAAGCCCTTAACAAGGTGGCTAATTCTAAATCTGCCTTACAAAACAAAGCAAACAGACAAAAACGGGACTTCAGTGTACTATGAAGTCAGGAGGGATCATCAAATACTGAAGTAAGCATTTAAACTGAAGGCAACAAATATTTAATCCAGGATCACATTTTGTGCCGGTGTTCATTTTTGTGGGGTACAGACCAAAGTGTTTGTTTGCAGTCCCTTCCTGGGAAGTTCCTGTTCAGTGGACAGAGTTTTCTGAAGTTGTTGTGCCATGTAATATTTCTGTGCAAGTCTAAGTGCCTGCCTTTTTTAGAGCACTACTACCTCACGTTGATGTTAACAAAAGTCAGACCCAGCAAATTATTTTATTACCATTGCCTGTCTGCTATGGGGCTCAATTTCTCTTAAGAAACTACTCAACTGAAATTCTGGAAAAATAAAATGTTTAAACAAATAATAAGATTACCGTTCCAAAATAGGACCTGGATATATAAGCGAAGCTAGAAGGAACACCCAGACAGCATGGAAGGAGGGTGATAAGGGGATGGAGATTCCCCTCTTGCCATGCTATGGAAAAGTCATTGTAGCTTATGTAAAAATTATGATGTTGGTGAGGGTAGTAATACTCAGAATAGGATACACTTTCCATTCTGTAATTTATTGAAAACAATATTGAGAGTCACACTGACCATGGTTTGTGCCTTTTTAATTTTTTTAATTTTTTGAATTTGTTGAAATTGGCTCTTTTTAAAAGAATTTTTTTTGGCTGTGCCAAGTCTTCCTTGCTGTGTAAGCTTTTCTCTAGTTGCAGCAAGTGGGGGCTACTCTCTGTTGGACCATGTAGGCTTCTCATTGTGGTGGCTTCTGTTGTTGCATAGGATAGGCTCTAGGGCAAGTTGGCTCCAGTAATTGTGACTTGTGGGTTTGGAATTTCTGCTCCCTGGCTCTAGAGCACAGGCTCAGTAGTGGTACATGGGCTTAGTTGCTCCGTGGCACGTGGAATCTTCCCGGATCAGGGATCGAACCCATGTTCCCTGCATTGGCAGGCAGATTCTTTACCACTGAGCCACCAAGGAAGTCCAATTTGTGCCTTTTGATTTTTATTTACATTTAATATTTATAAATTTGTACGAAGTTTAATGTTTATCTGTTGATTTCACTCAAGTTGATATTCTCATTCACATCAAGACTGTAGAGGGCAATAATCTCATTGGCTTCAATTCTTAGAATCCTAAGATGGTTGGCCTTGGACTTGGTCCAGTTGAAGCCCTGTGTTTTAAACTGGTATAAATGGAGGCTTTGTGTGGTTAAGCCATTTGGTCAAAGTCACAGAACTGGAACTGGAACTCAGCTTCTAGAGCTAAGTTGAGTTAAATATCCTTTCTATTGTAGCCTGCTGCCACTTTGTTTTGGACCTAAATTTTTCCTGTGGAATGTGATTTGAAACTTAAATTTATGCTCCAGCAACTGCACATTTCATGGGTCACAGATAAACAGTTAATAGCATTGAGGAAAAGGCATATTGTATAAACTTACAGCTTTTTAATAGCAAGAGATGAAAGCGGGGTTGCAGGAAGACTAGGGGATATGGACAGGAGAGAACAATCTCTGCCAAATATTTGCAGGTGTTGGAACTATAATAAGGCATTGGCCTTGAGAAATATTCCAAACAGAAAATTCTGTATCCATATGTACCATTGAGATAACAAAAGACTGGATAGACCAAGCCTGTATCTACAGAACACCAGCCTTTTGAAAACATCTGAAAACATGAAAACATTGGATGATTGATTAGATATTTGGCATCATGCAGCTACAGTCCTTGTCTCCAGGGATAGGTGTAAAACAAAAGTATTTTACCAAAAGATACTTTACTCTGTAATTAATCAGTAATTTGGGGAGTTAGGAAAGATCACATTTTGAATTGTTCCCCTTTAAATTTTTAGGAAATGTGCAGAAAATTCAGATTATAAATTAAGTGGAAACTTTTTTGCTCATTTTTGGACAGAGAGTGGAAACATATGAATCATTCCCAACCGTGTGGTTTGTTATGTTGTCTGGAACAACTTGGACTTTGAGGAGGGAGAGAGAAGTCCTGCTTGTATGAGAGGGGGATGGGTGGGGTAGGGGTCACTTGGGTTTGGTGCCAAGAATAAAAGGGTATTAATTCTCCACATTAAGCAAAGAGGAAGTCTGACATTTAGGGTCACATATCCTCACTTCTTTGAGTTAATTTTAATTTAGAAAAGCATTTAGGATTATCCCCTTTATCTGCTTGATTCTTCCTGAAGGAGAAAGGAGAAAGGTAGCTGTCAGAAGCTATAGGGTAGATGGCCTTGAGTGGACTCCCCTGGCCCTCAGAGAAGCACAGGAGTCCTACCCGAGGAGGGAAAAGGTTTTACTTCCTGGTCAGTGACTGATGCAGTGTTTATTTGTACTTTTTCTCTGGAGATTCATTGGTGGCATTTCTAACTACTCTTTTTGCACTAACCTTCCTGATTAGGATTAGTGGTCTCAAATATTTATATGTTCAATAAAGAATAAACAGATCATGACATTTTAGATGAAAGGTCAGAAGAACCAGAAGCTAGCCTGGCTTCTTAACATGTACTCAAAATGGGTTAGAGGATTTGGGATACTTAGTATCGTTTATTATCTTTATCTAATTGTCCTGTCTATCTGAACATCCTTCAGAAGGCTACCAGTGGTTTAATTAATTCTTTGATTTGACAGAGTAATTGTGTTCATGACAGTCATTACAGTTTAAGGCCTATCAAGGTAACTATCTTCTCTATTCTCTTTTCATCTACTATTCCATATATATATGAGCTTATGATATATGTTGCATTTCTATAAAGATGCTTCATATTTTAGAGTTTTCATTGTCACATGAGTTCTTCCCCTTAGAAAAATTGATATTATTGCATTAATAAATGTTGGCTTTATAAAAGAGGTCAAATTTGGGTGACTCTCTACTGGGGACAGAACTCAACTGGATATTCCAAGTCCTGTACAACTTGGTTCTCATGCTTGCTCACCTATCTTTTCCTCCTGCCACTTTCAAGCATGTTACCTTCACCATCCAATATAACCTTCTGACTATCTGCTAAACACGCCACTCTTTTCTGACTCTTAACATTCACTCATACTGTTCTTTTGGCCTGCTTAGGAATCCTACCCACTATTTAGTGCTCTATTGAAATCCCATAAGGCCACTCCAACACACCCCAGTGATACCATAAATTCTTTGAGGCCAGGCACAATGTCTTTTTGGAGCACACAAGGACAACCTACTCCAGCGTTCTTGCCTGGAGAATCCCATGGACAGAAGAGCCTGGCGGGCTACAGTCCACAGGAGTTGGACACGACTAAAGTGACTGAGCATGCATGCACAGTGTCTTTTATTTCTCCAAAGTCTTCCTTTGTGTCTAGCACACATAGTATAGGCTCAAGAAATCCAAATTGCCATCCTTAACAGTTAATAAGTCTAGGGGAAAAAATCTCCTGTGAACTTCTGATAATGATAAAAACCAGAGTGTTAGCAAAAGTGTGACATGTCCTTAATTTCAGGTGCCTATCCATTTTGACTGCTAGATTTTCTAATTGCCTAGCCCTAAGGTGACATCTGTATAAATCAGATGTGATTATTATAATTCTCTTTGAGAGTAATGTCTTCACATTTCCATGCCCACAGCCTGCCAAAAATATAGCTGATGAAAACCAGGGGGAATAGAGGAATTTCCTGAAGGGAATAAACAAGTACATTTTCTTTTTCATATTATATTTCCACAAATTCATTACTACAAATAATTCTTTTTCTTTTTTTTTTCAGAATACAAATAATTCTTAAATGCAGTTACATTTACCTATCATGGATCTTGTCGTTATAAAATATTACCTGGCACTAGAGTAAGATTTTTGCTATAGAAAGTAAAAGTTCCTCCCCTGCACTCCCCCCTCAACACACACACACATAAACAGAGACTGAGACAGAGAGAGCTAAAGATTGCCAGACAAAGAGAAGGGAGATATGAGACTTGGAGAATGTTCAAAAGAAAACCACAGTGAGAGTTAAAAGATTGGAAAATATGATATTCTAGAATCTTATCATAGTGAGTTACTTGTCCTTCTTCCTACTCAGTCACTCTCTCATCTACATTCTCACTCAGCCACTACCTTCTCCCAGTCGGTTGCCTACTCATCCACTTGACACCAACTACTGTCTGCCTAAACAGATACCCTCTCAGCTTATCTACCAATGGATGTTTGTTTCTGAACCAATATGAATATCAGAGACATAAGGAAAAGTATCTTTATGAGAGACTGTGTTGAGAGGGCATATTTGCATACATCTGTATATGTCACTATACACAAGTGTGTGTATCTCTGCATGGGTGGGTGGCTGAGAATTTAATCTGTGTGTGTCTGTGTATCTATAAATGTGTGTCACTGTGAAGAGGAGACAGTGCCTGTGTTCATCTTCTGTGGGCTTATCGGTGGATAACTGGGGTATGAGGGGGTCGTGAGTGTAGGACAGGTTTTCTGTGGTCACTCTAAGGAGAATTAGGGCTTCAGTAGACCCTATCCTGAGACAAGGGATCACCAATAAATGAGCTTCATGATGAGACAAATCTTTAGGAGGACAGGGTGGGTCACCATAGCCAAAGGAACAGAATTGTTTCTCACTTTCACCCACTTAGGTACTGAATCATACTAGCTAAATATTAATATTATAAGAGCAGAGCATTTCTGTCTAGATTTGCACTCTCTAAGGTACGGTGGTAGACGTGTGTGTATGAAAGTATTAGTTACTTAGTCATGTCCAACTCTTTGTGACTCTATGGACTGTATCCTACAGGCTCCTCTGTCCATGGGATTTTCCAGGCCAGAATACTGGAGTGGGTTGCCATTTCTTTTTCAGGGGACCTTCCCAACCCGGGGATCGAACCCAGGTCTCCCACGTTGCAGATTCTTTACTGTCTGAGCTGTAATATCTGTCATGGGGTTTTTCAGCTAAACCGGCCTTCTTCTCACTATCTTAAAATCATTCTTGCTTGTAGAACTGTAGTCTGTTAATTGACTAAGACTTGCCCCTGACTACTTAGAATATGTATAAATCTGTACATGTTCTGTATGTGTGTGGGAGGGTAAAAAATGCATTTTATTCCATTTCTACTTGAACTGTGTGCTAAGACTCATTTGAATCACCTTTCTCGCCCTCCAATAATTATATTGATTCTCTGACTCGATTAGTAGTAGTAACAGGCCCCTGTGTTTGAAGATCTTTTCTATTGTTTCTCAGATTTGAGAGCAAGTTTAGCAAGTGGATATTCCAACTATCTGTGCTCTCTAGTGAGTGAGTGAAAATTGCTCAGTCGTGTCCGACTCTTTGTGACCCCATGGACTATGCAGTCCATGGAATTCTCCAGACAAGAATACTGGAGTGGGTAGCCTTTCCCTTCTCCAGGGGATCTTCCCAACCCAGGGATCAAACCCAGGTCTCCTGCATTGCGGGTGGATTCTTTTTCTACCTGAGCCACAAGGGAAGCCCGATCTGTGCTCTTATCTTTCTGTTTTTCTTTTATTTCTTTTGTCCCAAGTCTCCTCTTCATCAACATCTGAAAGAGCTAACAATCATCAGTCTGAGAACAGCTTACACAACATTGACTCCAAGATTGTTCTTGGGTGGATGAAACTCCTGTCTGTTATTATTGGGCAAAAGAATATATTACAGAAATATAATATACACAAGGAAAGATTAAAGAAACAAGAATTATTAAACCCAAAGAAGTGAGGTTTAAAGGGGAAAATGTAATAATGACATTCAAGTTCATGAAGCGTTGATATATGAGGTAATGTCTTGTTCTTTATCTCCCCTGAAGATGGATCAGACAAGAACTTAAAACTGTAGCCCCAGGGATTTAGCTCTGGGGCTCATTCATTCATTTAAAAGCAATTAATGAGCATGCGTTTTGTTTATTTAAAATGAAAGTGTTAGTCTCTCAGTCTTGTCTGACTCTTTGTGACCCCATGGACTGGAGCCCACCAGGCTCCTCTGTCTATGGGATTCTCCAGGCAAGAATACTGGAGTGGGTTGCCATTTCCTTCCCCAGGGGATCTTCCCAACCCAGGGATTGAACCTAGGTCTCCCGAATTGTAGGCAGATGCTTTATGATCTGCGCCACCAGGGAAGCCAGTCCATGGGGTTGGAAAGAGTCGGACATGACTGAGAGACTTCACTTCACTTAAGAAACAAAATGGGGCTTCCCTGGTGACTTAGACAGTAAAGAATATGTCTGAGCAAGAAACCTGGGTTTGATCCCTGGGTCTTTAGGTCATTGTAGTAGGATCTGGGGACGTGGGAAATAAGGCACAGTGCCTGCCCTGAGGAACTTTGAGCTCAATAAGGGAGATAGATAAGGACATCTCTGAATTCAGTATGGTAAGTTCCATGGCAGAGGTTTGCACAGGGTGCTCTGAAGCACAGAGCAAGCACAGGTTGGTGAAAGGAAGTCACTGAGCTAAAAGCAGGAATCATAAATGGTTTTGTTGGAGAAGAGGACCAATTGGAGAGAAACTGAAGAAAGAATCGACAGGACTTGAAGAACGATTACAGTGCTTATAGATGATGGAGAGAAACAATTAAAAAGTGACTTTTGAGGAGGAGATGTCTTGAAGAATGGTGGTATTGGGCATAGAAATAGAGAAATTAGAAAGGGGCTAGTGGTTTTGGGGGTTGACTTGACTTCAGATTTGAGTTTATGTGATTGATCGTGGATCACTTAATATTCACTCACTCATCAAACTTTTATCAAACACCTGTTAGGTGCCAAGCAATAGAAGAGGTGTTGGGGTTCCGGTGATAAGCACAACAAAGCCCCAACCCTGGTGGAGTGCTCAGCTTAGTGTGGGGAGGCAGAAAAATGAGAACACAGTGACAACTGTGGTGAGTGATAGTGGAGGCACTGAGGGGCAGGGTGGGGAGGATGCAAGACTACATAGGAGGGCCAACAAAAGAGACTTCGGGTGGCATTTTGGACCCCCAGTTAGGGGACAAGGTTGGGGTTAGAGGCAAGGAGTGTTGTAGTCCAGAGAAAATAGTTTGTTCAAATATCTAGTGGAGGTTGAGCATGGAGCACTTGCAGAACTGAAAGGGCAAATGTTCTAGAAGGAGTTGACATTTGGGCCTCTGCAGTGGCTGAAAGATCAGGGCCAGAGACATAGGTTTGAGGGTATTTAGCATGGAGGGAGAAGCATGCAGTAGTGGGTTGAATGAGAGCCAAGGAGCAAGCCCTGAATCACCCTCCTGGTCTAGAAGGAAGACAACAGAGGAAGGGCAACAAATGAAGGAGAAAGGGGAGGATGTGTATAAAGAGGCAGGAACCAAAAAAGAATCATGCAAGTGGAAGAGAGTAGTGAGGCCTCTGGGAAAGTAGAGTTCCTTTGGTTAGTATTATCAAAGTAAACACTAGATTTAGGTTTTTAGTACAGGTTTTCTTTTAGAAGGTCCAAATCATAATTTACACATTTAAGCTAGAGACTTAACCAGGATACACCCCTGAAGAGAGGGAAAAGAAAAGAATGTGTAGCTTGTAGATCATTTGTGTAGAATTTCTGATAAGGAAACTGGGAGAGGGTGCGTCTTTGCTGGTTGGTTTCAGGACCTTCTGAGAAGAGGAGGGCTGGCCACCTGTTTCACCTGACTTGAAGACCAGTCTGCTGGTTTCCCCAAGAAGCCCTCAGGGAGAGAAGATCTCATACCCCCAGTATGTCACATGCCTCTCATTCTGGGACAAAGCCTGTGTCTATACAACAGCAAATAAATGTTTGGGGAAGAAATAAATTCAGGCATAAGGGTGTGGGCTTCAGTTTGTGGACCAGATGGTGTGTTCTGCTGTTGAAAGGCCATATGTAATTGATACATAAAGTGACAGACTGAAGCAAAAGCAAAGTAAGTATTTTAAGACAAGCAGTTAAAAAAAGAAGGCAGAATGTGACCCCAAAAGTGTGCTAAGATTTTGGCTACTGGCTTTTGGAAGAGCTGGGAACATCAGTGAATAGACAGGATATCAAAAAAGAGCTTGTCAAAGAATAGCAATGGGGTCACTGGCTCCAAGTATTTTTAAAGATGAAGTTGTCTACTGTCAATTGGGAAGGCTGAAGTTTGGGGTGGGTTGGCCTTTCTTCCATTCACTTCTCTCTGCAACCTCCAAGGTTCAGTTCCCACATCAAAACAGTGGGGATCTTGTCTAGGTTTAGGTAATGTTCGCCTTGTACCTTGTAGAAAGCAAGAGAGAATTCTGTGGCATTCAGTGGCAATAAAACATGTTTCAATAGAACAAAGAGAAAGGCTTTGCCCATTTCTAGGCTTTAAGACTTGCTGTGTCAGGTAGGTGTATATAGGTGTGCTCATATATGTGTGAATACATGTGCCTTCCCGGAGCATGACAGATGAAGATCACGGTCAAGTGTGTGCCATAAGGGGATTCTCTGGTTTTAATGAAGAGCTGGTGTTTGAATGTGTAACTAGATTTCTTGAGTGAAGCAATGATAAAGCTATCTGAAATAACCTGTGTCTAAAGAAGTGAAAAAAAAAAACACAGCAATTATTTGAGAGGGTTAGTGAAGCCATTTCTTTTTATGGGAAGCTGTCTGGAAGAAGAATAGACCATGCCTGGCTTTCTCAGAAATAGCAAAGCATTTTCCTCTTTGGGAAGGGTATAACAAAACACAAACAGGCCAAGTCTATATGACACAAATGAGGTGGAACTCGGGTAAAAATGTAATCAGACTGCCAATTAAGCTAACTTGGGCCTTTTAAAATCTCAGTTATGTAAATCAGCCAAGTCTTCCCCTCACTTTGTGCCATTTAGACACATGTACAATTTTTGAGAGAGCTCTAACAATGTAGTTACCTGGAAGTGTGGAGGGGGCAGGTTGTGTCATAGTTTCATAGCTAAATGGCTTCTCTAAGCCTCAGGGAAGCACAGAAGGGGCCAGAGGTAACCTCCTGCAGCAGGAAATGGGAGCTTCATCCTGCTCTCCTTGCCAACCTCCTGTCCCGTTTCCTCCAGCAGATATCTCCATTCCAATCTCCCCTGCCACTTGGGCCCACTAATTATTATAGATCCAGTGTTCAGAGAAAACTGCACTAACTAGGCATAGGCAGAGGGAGCCTGGCCAAGTCACTAAGTGGACTGCATGAAAAAAGAACAACAACACAACAACAACAAAGAGACATGTTTTACATAAGATTTTGCACACACCCACACACACATCCTTTTAGTTTACTTAGCATATAGCCATGATAATTACTTAGCCAAATCAATGAAATCATTCAAAACTAGAGTGGCACAGAATTTCTAGTTGCAAATGATTCGTTAGGGCTAGGCATGATAAAGAAGGGTGAGGAAATGGACTGCATAATTGCTTCAGTTCTCTGCTTCCCTTTGCATATGTTCGTTATTGAGAATCAATTCCAGTTTGAGAGGAGGCTTTAATTCCCAGTAAATGAATAGGAAGTGAGTAAGTAAACGTTCGGTATTTCCCTCGAATTATGTCTTGTAATGTAAGAAAACAGTGGCAAAAAGCCATCAACAGATGGTGTTTTCATTAGCCAAAGATTTATTTTTCCAAGCACTTTCATATTAATGAAGTAAGGTTGAAATTAGAGTCATCTTGTCAGTTCTAGTTCTGGGTTGATAAAATGTGCTGGCATTCGGCAAATTGCTAGGGGGTGGGCAGAGCGAAATAACCATTTGCTATGATGTTGTGATGGTAACCCAAGGTCTATAGTCTAATCAGACCCCACATTATATGTTCAGCCTTAATTTTTGTTTTCAGTGGCTTTACAGAAGCTGTGAGTCTCAGTTGTGAGCCATAAATGAGGAACACACGGCAGGGATTAGTACTGCTCTACACTATGAATTATTTATAAGATATCAGTTTCATGACAAGTGTTGCAACAGGTTGCATGCATTTGTTAGGAAACATTCTCCCCTTGGAATCCCATGTTTGAAAGAAACCACAGTACAGTTGAAACACAGGTTTCTAACATTATATATACTCTGAGCTCATCAATCCACACTATATTTACCTAATACATTGACAGAGTCATTTGTGATACATAGAATGTCCACTGATCTAGGAATCTGGACCACTCTGCCTGAGGAAATCACAAACTGATTGTATCCGTTACCCATGCCTACTCTCTAACTTGAGCTGGAATTTTTCAACTAACTACAGCTCCATCATATTCACCTTATGGCTCAATTTTTGAAGAGGAGTCCAGACTTGTAGCCTCTATGTCATCATTATTGACATACTAACCCTGCACAGTTTGGCACTTGCTTCCAAAACTCTGCTGAAACTCCTTAATCAAAGGTCACCAGTGACCTCTAATGACCAAATCCAGCTGTCTTTTATCAGGCCTCGTATTTCTTGCCCTCTCTGCATATTTCAGAGTGACAAATCCTTTCTTGAAACACGTTTTTCTTGATTATCCTCTTAGCTTGACCCATATCTGCATTACCAACTACTTTGCATATTGCAAGTCTCCTCCTGATCAGTGCCCCTGCTCCCAGGTCTTCTTGTTTTAGTCTGCCCCACATAGGTTGATCTCATAAATGCAGCCCTGATTATGTCATTGTCTTGCTCAAAAGCCTTTGATAAACACCTACTGCTTTAAAAAAAACAAGTACAGACTCCTCACCTAGACATTTAAGACCTTCATAACAGGGCCTCAATCTCCATTTCCAGCCTTGTGCCATATAATAGCCTTCATAGTACTAATAAAATACATATCAGTTTTACCTTAGTACCAGCACATACTGTAAAGCAGTTATCCTCCAATTAAAGAAATATCAGGGACTTCCCTGGTGGTCCAGTGGCTGAGACTCCATGAGTCCAATGCAGGAGGCTAGAGTTCAGTCCCTGGTTGGGGAACTAAGATCCCACATGCCTGCAGCGAAGAATTTGTGTGCTGCAGCAAGACCCGGTGCAGCCAAATAAACAAATAAAAATATATAAAAAATATCAAACCCCCCAAATTTAACTTAGTAATATCCATTATAAGGCTTTTGAAAATATTAACTACTTCAAAGTAAGTCCTAGGGCCCATATTTAAAACTTAGTTGTCATGAATGTCCACTGATTCATTCTTTCAATTCCTTCATGCAGTATATGTGGACTATATGCCCCTCAGGCAGAAGGGTTGCAACTAAGATCAAATCAGACATAATTCCCCTTCAGGGAGATTAAATTACACTTTAGAGCAGAAGATGGACAATAAACAAGCACCAACAGCTATCTAAGTATAAATTATAAGTACCATGAATAAATAAATCCATCACCATCCAGTTGAAAATAATTTGAGTGCACAGGTCTGGGTAAGAGTCTCAGGATGGACAATTATGGGGGATCTATGTTCTGATGTTAGGGGCCTAGATTTTAATGCTGACAGAGGAAATCAACAGGCCCCCAATATGGGCCATAAGAATGCTTTTTACATAGAAAACATTGCCCTTCTATAAAAACACTCTAAAGTACTTGGTGAAATTAATCACCTTTTTAAAAAAAACTTTTTTTTATATTAGAGTACAGCCCATTAACAATGTTGTGATAGTTTCAGATGTCCAGCAGAGTGACTCAGCCATACATATACATGTATCCTTTCTCCCCCAAATTCCCCTCCCATCCAGGCTGCCACATGACGTTGAGCAGAGTTCCCTGTGCTATACAGTAGGGCCTTGTTGTTTATCCATTTAATATATAGAAGTGTGTACCTGTGCATCCCAAACTCCCTAACTATCCCTTCCCTTTCCCCTTTCCCCTTGGGAAGCATAAGTTCGTTCTCTAAGTCTGTGAGTCTCTGTTTTGTAAATGAGTTCATTTGTATCTTTTTTTTTTTTTTAGATGTTATGTGTAAGGATATCATATAATATTTCTCCTTCTCTAAGACCCATCTTAATTTCATCTCCTCTTTATCTCTGAAGTCAGAGCACCTTGAATAGAGTGGGTGCTCAATACCTTCTGTATTAAATACAAATGAAATACCTTTTGTATTAAGTCTCTGAACTGCCATCTCTTTCCTTTGTCCTGACATCTTCTTTGCTTAGAACTGACGTCCAAATCAACAATTGTGGGCCTTCGTGTTTTCCTTTGTCTCTCTTCCTTTTTCCTTGCTCAGGGGAAGACCACAGATTGAGATGGTGGTGGAGTTAAGGAAGGCCAGGAGAGACACAGTGCCCAAGCCAAGAAAAATGGAACAAATGGTGAAAACTCACTCCCATGGGAATAAAGCCAGAGAACCCAAGAGAGATCTGGCAAGAAGCAGGGATTAAGTTGATCCTCATAATCCAGATTGAGGAAAAGTGAGATCAGATTACCTGTCCTAGCAATATATATATATCCATGGGAATACTCACCTGGGATAGATTCGTGGGACAGTGCCAAGGATACTAAGGAACCACAGCTACCTAGCAAAGAAGAAAGGGGCCAAGTATACGAGTCCTCTCCCCTTTTTCCCACTCTTCCTTGCCCCCTCTTCCCTGCCCCTGCCCAAAACATGAACTTTGAACAACTGTGAACTGTAGGAATGATGAAGACAGCAATGAAGCAATGGGCACAACCAAGGGAAGGCATGCTATGCTAGCGGAATAAAGGCCCAGAAGTTGGGGTATTACATTTGGAGCAGACTTTGTTGGGATGGTGAGTGAGAGAGGAATGGTTATTGGGGCAGGTCCTCAAAGAGAAGCAGCCGCCAGAGTTGAAGACTTGAAAATGAGAAGTAATTAAAAAAAAATCCTATTATTAATCTAGAGTGAATAACATTCTGTTTTTGTTTTCCCACAGGAGGAATGGAAGAGAGTAGCTTGCTCAACTGAAAATATGCTAGGAGGTCTTAGTACTGCTGTAACCATGTTGTAATAAACAGATTTGCAAAGAATCTATGTCCCAATAAATGATAGTAAGCAATGAATGTCCTGTCTTGATATAGCCAGGCTTTGCAGTTTGAAGTCTAGCATTTCTGTAGGCTATTGCTTAGTGCCAAAAGAGGGAAGCTGTGAGATAGAAAGCTAGATTCTGATGAATTTCACACTTAAAATACCATCTTTTTTTTCTTTCTGAAAGAACCTACAAAAGACAAAGACAAAAAAAAATATCATGAAATACTGAGGCAAAACTGTATCTGATGACTAGAGACCTGGGTTCCAGTCTTAGCTTTGCCACATGCTAATTTTATGACTGGGCAAAGCACTTTAACCCCGCTCTGCAGATCATTTCTCTCATCTGTAAAATGCTGACATTATTATTAAATGATATGTTTGAAATTGCCTTGATTAGTGTCTGGGTAGTAATTGTTCAATAAGTTATAGTTTTCTTAGTCAACTTACCTGTAAAAAAGAGAATAAAACCTGTTTTCCCTATGTCACAGGATTACTATGAGGGCAAAATGAGATATTGACTCTGAGATACTTTTAAAAGTTTAAAAATATTATAAAGAACATAAAGTTGCTTTAAAGTCATTAAATTCCTACATCCTCAAAGTCATGAATGTCATTTTTCCCCAAAAATAGCAATCTGGAGCAAAGATACAGCATTATTAGTCAGCACCTAGAACAATGCTTGGCCCATATGCAATGAATCTTTGAAATAATTGTTGACTGACTGATAGCCACATGATACTGGGTCTCAAACTCATCGAACATTTCTTCTTTCTCCCCCCTCTTCCCTGCTTCTCTCTGGCTTCATATTTGGCAATGGCAGCAAACTCTGGAGATGAACCTCACCAACCTGGTTAAGCGCAACAGTGAACTAGAAAATCAAATGGCCAAGCTAATACAGATCTGCCAGCAGGTTGAGGTACGTAACAGAAACTTTTGTCATTCTTTCAAAGAACTGGGATCCAGTGATCCTTTTGAGGGGATTTGTTTTGCCAGAGTATGACTCAGTCATTTGGAGTGAAAGGCTTAATGAGAATTCTAAGAAACGTAATTCCTTCAAGATGCATGTTCCAAGAAAAGTGGCAGATAGCTATTGTTTAAAGGATAATAATAAGTGGTAGTGGTGAGTGGAGGGGAAGACATCAGCCCAAGGGGCAGTGCTGTCTCCTCTTCCAATACCAGGTGGTATGAGAATCCAACAGGAAGTGTGTTTCTTTCTTTATCAGACTGGACATCATAGCTCCTTAAAGAGATTGCTGGAGAGTAAGAAAAGTTGGGAACCTGAGGTCCTTGGGGATAGAGTGAGCTTTGTTCAATGCAATATTATTTCTGTAAAAAATACCAGAATTGCTTCTCTTCTTCCTAGCCCCTTCTCCCTTCTTTTTCATACACCTTACCTGGTCCTCACTCATCACCTTTCTTCTACTTCTTGTCATCATCAAATGGTATCTATGTTAAAGTTATCTGTTTCCAAATGTGTTATCTACATCAAATCTCAGAACAAAGCTTATGAGAGGAGTTGACCTCTTCATAAGTGGACATGATAGAAGAAAGATGCTTTTTCTCTCTTTTTCTCAAGAGCCTGAAACTTCAGCCATAGCATTTGGTTTTGTGTTGATTTTCTTGATGAGGTGCTGGTAGAGCTTAAAGTATAGACAGTGTTGGGTAAAATATTATAGGACTCCTTGTGGGCAGTGGTTGGGTAAAAATGTTTCTATTTATAGCCTGATACTCTAGTTCTAGGGCTTCCCTTATAACTCAGATGGTAAAGAATCTGTCTGTAATGCAGGAGATCTGGGTTCGATTCCTGGGTCAGGAAGATCCCTGGAGAAGGAAATGGCTACCCACTCCAGTATTCTTGCCTGGAGAATCCCATGAACAGAGGAGCCTGGCACACTACAGTCAAAGGGGTTGCGAAGAGTCGGACACAACTTACTGACTAAAACCACCACCACTACTCTAGTTCTAGTCTTACTTATATCACAGAAAATGTAATGGTTCAAGTTTATTTTAAACAATAAAATAACTTTATTAATATCTCATCTCTTAATCCCCCCTGAGGATTCCTATTTAAAAGAATGTGGATAATCTTCTTATGAAAGAATCAGAAAGGCAAATTCTTTGCCTTCTTATGAAAGGCAAAGAATCTTATATGAGTAACCATTCCTGATTGTTTGGATATCTTAAAGTACTGGGTTTCTAAAAGTAGGTTGTTCTTGTAGGATGAGCATACCATAGCAATTTAATCACTGCTGGGTGTTCCATTCATGGAAGAGAGTGGTGGTGCATTAGGGTACATAGGATACTGGTTAAACTCAGGTGCAAAATTGTGGAATGGGGTGGGGAATTTAGGAAGAAGTATAAGGAATGGAAAGAAAAAATACTGGAATGTAAGTTGGAAAATTGGGTTCTAAATGTGACTTTGTCATTAACTGGTAGTATGATCTTGGGTAAGTCATCTAGCCTTTCAACTTCAATGTCCTTACCTATAAAATGAGGGATTTAACTGAATACATGACCTTCACTGTCTGTTCCAAAGGCATGATTCTGTGAATAGTTACTTTATTCTTTTCTTTTTCTCTTCAGTCTCATCCTTTCCAAGAGGGGAGAAGCAAAATAGAAGGCATTTTAGAATGGTTTTCAGCTAATCAGAATCCCTTTATGTTCCACTCTATCAAAGCTTCTGATTATGCCGCTAGATTACAGTGTAAGAAATCCACACTGGTGAAGAGACAAGGAAGTATTGTGAACAGGAGACAAGAAAAGGAATCCCTTTGGTTTAGAATTTGCATGATTGAGGGTGGGGTAACAGCTCTTAGTGAATAAAACATGGTTAGAAATTATAATAATCGCTTCCTCAGTCTCATCAAAAAGTTATTTAAGTAGAGAGCAAGTTGTAGTGAAATTAGCAAAGTAAGCGGTTTCTTTTCATTGCTTATTCACTTTAACACTGCTATAACATCTTATTACACACCCCTCCCCCCACCTGCAGAAGCTTATCGCTCTGGCCAGCCTCACCCAAACAGAGCCCTGTTCTAACCTTTCCCAGCCCATTGCACCAATCAAACCTGTATAATTCAGGGCCCTACTGTTTTCCAGCATTAAGGAGCTAGCCTCATAAAACAATACATCATTGTATAAATGGAGAAGGACTCATTCTGGCCCTCTAGGTTATAGGCAATGTTTTCACAGAGCCTTTCTGAAGCTAGTATTCCTGCTTGAGCCTTCAGGAGATGATGCTAGTGCCAAATGTAAGCAGAGTAGCTGGGAAGAGCAGCCCCATGGCAACCAGCAAAGGAGGTGTTTAAGAGGCTTCCTTAGGGACGCTTATAAAATCCTTGGCCACTGTCTGCTTTCACACACAAAAGGTCACCTTTTATTGATACTTACTTATGCATAGCATTGGGCTTCCCTGGTGGCTGAGACATTAAGAATCTGCCTGCAAATGCAGGAAATGCAGGTTCGATCCCGGGGTTGGGAAGATCCCCTGGGGAGGGCATGGCAATCCACTCCAGTATTCTTGCCTGGAGAGTCCCATGGACAGAGGAGCCTTGAAGGCTATAGTCCATGGGGTTTCAAAGAGTCAGAAATGACTGAGCGACTAACACTAACTATGCATAGCACTGTACCAGGTGCAAGGAAAATGGAAGAGACACAGTATTTATCCTCTAAGGGCTTACATGTTATACAAATCCACCCTAATGTAGATACACATGTGCAAGCAATACAGACAGTGGAGTTAAAATATTAACTGAGAATTGGGAAAGAATCTTGAGATAGTACATTAAATGTCAAGAGTAAGAGTGTATCTTGGGAGTTAAGTCCACCATCTTTTCAGTTTAGGATTCTGTCTTTGGTGGAGGCCCTACAGGATGGCTTCTGGATGCCCATGGCTGTGCTGTATGCCATCACCCCTTCTGAAAGGTTAGGGATGTGCCCTAACTTCCCCATAATAATAGGGTGAATCCAGAGTCCTTATTATGTTCATTTGGCACAGAGCCTGTGTGTCCAAAAGGCTTCAGGACAGCCCCCGGGATTAGAAAGGCAGTTAAAGAACGGATTTGAAACTTCATACATGCTTATAAGGCCTTCCCTCATAGCTCAGTTGGTAAATCATCTGCCTGCAATGCAGGAGACCTGGGTTCAATTCCTGGGTCAGGAAGATCCCCTGGAGAAGGAAATGGCAGCCCACTCCAGTATTCTTGCCTGGAGAATCCCATGGACAGAGCAGCCTGACAGGCTACAGTGCATGGGATCGCAAGAGTCAGACACGACTTAGCGACTAAACCACCACCACCACCACATGCTTATAAATACTTTATAAAATGAAATAAATAGAAGGAGACTGTCTGTCATGGGAGCCAGAAAATGAGGGATTATTTGACTTTTTTTTTCCATTTTATCTAATGCAAATTTGTCTATCAGGAATGACTGTATTCACAGTGTAAAGCAGGCATTTCACTTCAGGCGGGAGTGGAGGATCCCAGCTAAGGCACTTCTGAGAAAACTGGAATAGGCTATTTTCCTGCCAGACCTGTTCCCCTTCCTGATTGTCTGCAAATATTTTTGTCACAGATTGACTTTTCATAAAAGAGCCATAAATACTGCCTCCCCCTCCTGGTTCTTTCTCCCCATTCTCTATTCTCCTCAGAAAGTAAACAAAGCTGCAGTCTTCCTATTATTACAGAAACAGAGATTAGGATCACCACAGATTTGTTAGCTGAATTCTTTGGTAATGCAAGACTCTTAGAGTCACTGCCCAGCTTTTCAGAATTCCGTGGATAGGCAGTTGGAAAATATTTTCTGTTGGGGCTGGAGAACATGGGAAGGAGGGAGAGGCAGGCCCAAGACTCCTTTAATCTGGTTAAGGAAGGGAATGCTCTGACCTT
Organism: Muntiacus reevesi; assembly: GCF_963930625.1. Lineage (NCBI taxonomy): Eukaryota > Metazoa > Chordata > Mammalia > Artiodactyla > Cervidae > Muntiacus > Muntiacus reevesi. Next base: position 142,473,866 of record NC_089271.1, on the reverse strand, counting down.
GCTACTCTGGCCACTTGATCTCTATATATAGTTCTTTGTCCCATCTCATCAGGCATCTTTTGTTTACATTTCCAGAGGAAATCTCTGTTTAATGCATAGCCAAGGGAAAATATATACCAACAGATGAATATTTCCTCTTGGCTTCCAAGTCTGCATGGTTTTGTGAATAAATAAGCATTCCTGAAAATACTGAGAGGAAGAAAAATGGTAAAATACTAATCAGTCAGGCAACGACATTTCTTAAGCAAACATGATGTGCTCCATGTGGTAGGTCATTTGGGGGCTACGAAAAAAAAAAAAAAGTTGTTGATGACCTCCAGGAACTTTTATTCTAGCGAGGAATAACCCAGTACCTAGTGAGAAAGGGGAGTATTTGTAAAACAGCTTGCAGTATAGGAAGCACAGATGAATGTAGCATGACCCTCCCAGGTTTACTTATTTTATCTTATTGTTAAATTTTAGGGCATGAAGTGGATTAAAGCACTTTCCTGGCTATTCTGTGTGCCATCTGTTTTCTTCTCCTTCAGAAATGCTGCCGGACAATGGGTCTGTCCATCCCAGAATCCCATGGGTAGATTGATTTCTTGCTGGCTCTTCTCAAACCGTTTGAGGACCTGGGTGGCACAGCTCTTTAGCATTAACAGAAAGAAAAAAAGAAACGAGATGAACTGGCTTCCCTTAATTTGCAGAATTTCAGCTTTTCATCTTGCCACCAAGTCTTTGTTCCAATAACTTTCAGAAGTCTTCTATTAGAGTTCAAACTGTAGGTAACTTGGTGTTCTCCCCTTTCTACTCTTGTTGCTCACTGAAATGGTATTTGGTTTGGAAATAGCAACAGTCAATGTCTACTTCTCCAAGCATAAAAATAGATATCTTAAAAGAAATTAGTTGAAAAAAACATTGTGTTGAGTGATTCCAGCAGATGATCCTGAAATGTTTTCAAGTGGTTGAACTAGAAGAAATAATAGAATCTTAACTCATTAAAGCACAAATATGTTTGTTGGAAGACTCTTCTGCAAGCACTGAGGATATGATAAAACAGAGTCATTAGAGAGATGTAAGCATAATTAGGGAAAATTTAGTGGAGAAAATGCACTTTAGACAAATGTTGAAGGAGGAAAAATAAATTCTCCCCTTCTGCTGAGACAGGGAGCAAAGGTATTAAAAGAGGTGGAAATAAGCAAATTGTATGGGCAAAATGGTATATACACTGGCTATACAGAGATAAACAGTAAATAGTCCCTGATCTCAAGGAACTTGTTTAACAGGTAAAATGTAAAATATAATGTGAAGTGGTAATTATTGTAATGAAGGTAAGTGCAGGATGACAAGCTAGCCTAAAGAAATACCTGTCTGTCTGAGGGACTTAGGAAGGACTGTAGAGTGGGACCAAAAATCAAATTGTCTTAAATAAGAGTAGAATTTTGCCCCCCAAAATGAGAAAAGAGAGTGAAGGGAACACCATATAAGAACACAGGAGGGTAAATAGCATAGAGGTGTTCGAGGGAGCACCAGAAGTTTAGTTCAGCCAGAATGTGAGATGGGAGAATCATTGTGAGAGGTGAGTATGGAGAAGTGGCTAGGGCCTGGGTAGCGAAGGGCCTTGTATACCATGCACAGGTGTTTGGACTTTATCCTGTAGACTCTGGGGACCCATGGAAGGATTTAAAGTGAGTGAATAACTGGATATGGTCTTCATTTTGGGATTGCTCTGGCTGTAGTATGCAGGATGGAGCAAGTGTCAAGGGTCAAAACTGAAGGCAAAGAGACCAGTGAGGTGGCTTTTACTGATCCCTGGAGAGATGAAGGCCAACCTAAGGCAGTGGCAGTACGGTTAGGGAGCAGGAGATAAATTCAAAACAGATTTGTGGGAAGTAGAATCAATATTTCTTGGAGAGCAGTTAGATGAAGTGGGTAGAGAGATGAGAGAATAGTAGGATGATCTATAGGTTTCTGTCTTGGGGAACTAAATGAATGTGTTGCCTTTAACTAGGTTAGGAAATAAATGGAATTCTTTTTAGACAAGTGAGGTTTGTTGTGCCATGGGTCAGAGAGTCAAGTAGGAAACGCCCAGTGGACAGCTGTCTGGGTCTGGAGGTCAGGAGAGAGGTCTGGGAAAGGGATAAACACTGGGGAGTCATCTAAGTAGCACTGAAAGCCATGGAGAATGTGTACAATGAGAAGAAAGCCTAGGACACCGAAAGCAATTGTTTGTCACTGAGAATACAACAACAAGCCGACTTTCCAAAAATAAATGGAAAGGCTGGAGCCTTTTACAAAGTTACTGAGGGATGGCATGTGTTTAAAAAATTAAATATCAGAAGGAAAATTTTCAATTGTGGGCATAATCAACATTTTAGATACTACCTCTGTAAAGACTGCAATAATAAGTGACAAGGAAGATTTCCCACATTACAGGTAAGCACTTTATATGTGTTAACTCATTTAATCCTCACAACTCTATAAGGTAAACACTATTCTTATTCTTGCTTTACAGATAGAGACATTGAGATACAGAGAGATTGAAGTGATTTGCCAAGGTCATGCTGCTAGTAGGTAACAGAGTGTGGATTTGAGTCCAGGCACTTTAGCTCCAGAGCCTACACCCCTGAACACCCCATTATTATACTTCTTTTGCAAGGCCAAGGCATACATCACTTGGATGTCCCTTGTTCATCACCAGTGGTTCCTGACCATCATGAGGATGACTTATAGTGAGTAAGGGGAATGATATATGGGTGTGAATTCTGAAGGAAAGCAAAAGAAACAGAAGGTGCAGAATGGAGGAAGAAAATTGACAAAACAGAGGCTCAGAATGGCAAAGGAAGAGAGGCCTTCAAGGTGTGGGAGTCTTGATAGAGTCCATTGGAGCAGCGCCGTTATATAGGAAGATATAATTAGTGACCTTTGAGAGAAGGTTCAGTGGAAAGGTGAGGATAAAGTCAGAGAGGTCCACGAGAAAGTAAGTTGTAAGGAAATACATGCTGTGAGAAGTTTGACCATGTAAGTAAAAAGATAAATAGAGTGATAGTTATTATCCTTTTGAAATGCTAAATGATCAGACTCACAAACACTCTGTACAGTATTCTGGTTGTTTATTTATTACTTGGTAGCTCACAATAAGAGTCACTAGATCCACTGACTGACTATACATGCTTCATTTCCCATCCTGATTTGGCTTTCAGCCCCCTTTCCAACCCTGGGCCCTCCTGCCCAGCTCCAAGTTTCTACAGCTCACTCCTCAGTTTCTACATCTTGCTCCTTGTAGAAAGTGTGTGGGTTCTGGGATGAAATGTGATACGGTAACTTTGGAGTTGGGTGTGCTAGCTGTGTAACCCTGGACACACACATAACTTCTCTGAGCCTCAGTTTCATTATCTATGAAACTTAGATTAATCATATTTTTAAGGGAAAGGTAATATATGTAAAACACTTGCTACTGTAACAAGCAGATAGTCAAGGCTCAATAAATGGTAGTACCAGTGGCAGCAGCAGCAGGAGTGATAATAGGAGCACTTAGTATTCATAGTACTAGTATTAATAGTGCATATGCATGCTAAGTTGCTTTTGGTTGTGTCCAACTCTTGTGCGACCCTATGGACAGTAGCCTGCCAGGCTCTTCTGTCCATGGGATTCTCCAGGAGTGGGTTGCCATGCCTTCCTCCCGGGGATATTCCCAACTCAGAGATCGAACCCCCATCTCCTGTGGTTCTTGCATTGGCAGGCGGATTTTTCATCACTAGCACCACCTGGGAAGCCCGGTATTAATAGTACTAGCAGTATTTCTGGGCACCTCACCTTTGCCAGAGATTCCTAGTCCCAACTTCAGAACTTCTAAAGGATCATCAATATTTCTGAGGGTGGGGAAGACAGTCAGTCCCCAGCAATCACAATCAATCTCAAATGTAACACATGAACTAGAACTTGCCTTGGGAAAGGGGAGTGGTGATGAAATTGCAGCACTAAAAATGTTGGAAATCTCAGCTACATGGTCCTATTTAACCACCCACCCACATCTGTGCAAAGGTGGTACACCAAAAAGGGTTATTATGCTCAATAAGCTGCCGGTTTTCAGTTACTGAATGAAACTAATTTTATTTACTATGGAAAAGTTCACTGCCCTTCTGCACGAATATCTAGGGGTTTCTTTAAGTTGATATTTATGTAAACTTGCCTATTATCCTGCCCAAATTCCCCTTGATTACTGCCCCTAAGCAAAGGCAAAGAAATGTTTTGGGGAGGGACAGATGCTTTCATCTCTAGTGGTTTTTAAAACAGTGACTTTGGGGGATTTTTTTTAATTGAAGTGTAATTGACATACAACTCTTTGTTAGTTCCAGATGCACAGTACAGTGATTCAATATTTATTGAGGATTTTAAAATGTTTATTAGCCAGAATGTTCTGTGAGTATTTTTGTGGAAGATGGAAGAGCAAGAGGAGCAGACTTAATGTTAAGCTCCTGAGGAGGATTTGGCCTCCCAGTGCCTCATGAGAATGAAATAGCTATTTTGAAGCCAGTGTGGAATAATAGGTGAAGAAATGGTTTTCATGAACAATGGGAAACAAGTACAGAGTGACCTAGTCAGTCTATTCATTTATATTAGTGAAATGACTAATTCAGAGTATTATAGTCAATCTTATTAAGTATATGGCGATGGATAGTTAATATAGATGAAAAACCTAAATCAACTGTGCAATCTTAAGTGTGGGCATAGCCTATTTTTATACTAGAAAAGAAAATGCTTTATAATTTCTCAGACACCTAATGTGTTTCATTCTTTTGTGACAATTCTTGATATATTCCAGTGAAATAAAAATTTTGAGGACATTAAAGGCTGCATTTGAAACATTTGGAGGGTGTGAACACATGACAGGCTATAAGGATAAAATGAGTTAGGATTAACATTGTTTTCCCTTCCCTCCTCCCGACACCTATAGGGCATATAAGCTTTCCAGTGTGGCCATGTTTTCATATTCAAAACAGTTCATATAGGCATGTACTCTTGTTCTGTTTTTGTGCCTTTGGAGGGGGGAGTGCAGTGAAGCTCACTTTATAGCTCCATTCCCCTTCTGCTGCCTTCTTCCTCCAGTTCCTGTTTCTCAGTGTTCAAATTCCAGGTTATTCACTAAATGACAAGAACACTTGCCTAATTTTGGATTCTTCTGCTTGCTCCACTCTTTGCACAGCCCGTCCAAATTTCCCACTTCCAATGTGCTATTGAAAAGTTGGTGGAATTATAATAATTCCGGTTATAGCCATATCAAGCCTACCCTATAACCTTTAAATGTTTCCAGTTGCACCTCTGTCTCCAATCTTCCTTGCCATCAACCCAACCGAAACACCAAACAGATAAATCAAAAACCAAAAAAAAAAAACACCCTAAAATGAAAACAACATCCACCACTATAACAGACATGCATACAGCCATTGAAATGCCCTTTCTGTCTCTGCTTGTCTGGAATAGTTCAGCTGTGTGATAGGGTCAGCAGAGACTGGGAGTGGGAGAGAATCATATTTGAATCTTATGTCCTGGGCTTTGTGCTAGTTCAGTTCAGTTCAATCGCTCAGTTGTGTCTGACTCTTTGCGACCCCATGAACCGCAGCACGCCACGCCTCCCTGTCCATCACCTACTCCCGGAGTCCACCCAAACCCATGTCCACTGAGTCGGTGATGCCATCCAACCATCTCATCCTCTGTCGTCCCCTTCTCTTCCTGCCCTCAAGCTTTCCCAGCATCAGGGTATTTTCCAATGAATCAGCTCTTCACATCAGGTGGCCAAAGTATTGGAGTTTCAGCTTCAACATCAGCTGTTCCAGTGAACACCCAGAACTGATTTCCTTTAGGATGGACTGGTTGGATCTCCTTGCAGTCCAAGGGACTCTCAAGAGTCTTCTCCAACACCACAGTTCAAAAGCATAATTCTTCTGTGCTCAGCTTTCTTTATAGTCCAACTCTCACATCCATACATGACCACTGGAAAAACCATAGCCTTGACTAGACGGACCTTTGTTGACAAAGTAATGTCTCTGCTTTTTAATATGCTGTCTAGGTTGGTCATAAATTTCCTTCCAAGGAGCAAGCATCTTTTAATTTCATGGCTGCAGTAACCATCTGCAGTGATTTTGGAGCCCAGAAAAATAACATAAGCCACTGTTTCCACCGTTTCCCCATATGTTTGCCATGAAGTGATGGGACCAGATGCCATGATCTTAGTTTTCTGAATGTTGAGCTTTAAGCCAACTTTTTCACTCTCCTTTTTCACTTTCATCAAGAGACTCTTTGGTTCTTCTTCACTTTCTGCCATAAGGGTGGTGTCATCTGCTTGTCTGAGGTTATTGATATTTCTCCCAGCAGTCTTGATTCCAGCTTGTGCTTCCTCCAGCCCAGTGTATCTCATGATGTACTCTGCATATAAGTTAAATAAGCAGGGTGACAATATACAGCCTTGACGTACTCCTTTTCCTATTTGGAACCAGTCTGTTGTTCCATGTCTAGTTCTAATTGTTGCTTCCTGACCCGCATACAGGTTTCTCAAGAGGCAGGTCAGGTCAGGAGGCATTCTTGTTTCTAATCTCAGTGTTTATGACAATCCTGTGATAATGTTGGTGATATCCCCATTTTACAAATGAGGAACCTGAAAGTGAGAGAAATTTGATGACTTATTCAAGGTCACACATATAGAGTTAGCTCAAGTTCAGTCTTGCATCTCTCTGGCTTTGAAGTCCAAGTTCTTTCTGCCGTACTATGCAGCTGACTGAAGACAGTGTCTACTTGCCATGGATTTACTGGTGTTGGAGAAGGAAATGGCAACCCACTCCAGTATTCTTACCTGGAAAATCCCATGGACAGAGGAGCCTGATGGGCCACAGTCCATGGGGTCACAAGGAGCCAGACATGACTTAAGCCACTAAACAGCAAACAGAGGAGATGGCTTAGGATGCCCACTGATTTTCCTCCCTTCATTAAATAACTCCAGAAGAGTAGATGATCTGTTTGGGGCCTTGGCATTCCTGACTGAATGGGAAGTCTCTTATATACCTATATTTGATAGCCCAGAGCAACTCTCTCCCATAAAAACCCTTCGTGGAGTTAGGAAGCAGAGGGAAAATGGCTGCTCAAGCCAGCAGAGAAAGCAGTAATGCCCACTGTTAAGGCACTTACTTGCTTAGATTATTTTTGTGCCATGAGACCAAGGTCAGGGGTGGTCAGCTCCAGGTATTGATACTGACCCTGGTCATACAGTCAGTTTACTGTGGGACCCATACTTCCTCCCTGAGACTACCTTGTTGGGCCTCCTAGGGCATGACTCTGCTACTGGTTAAACATTGTCTTCATGTGAGACATGTGAGACAGGTTTTCTTAACCATTACAAAAGAGTTTAGCAGTAAAGATTTACTCTCAGCCAATCTACAGATTCAATGTTCAGTTCAGTTCAGTTCAGTCACTCAGTTGTGTCCGACTCTTTGTGACCCCATGAATCACAGCATGCCAGGCCTCACTGTCCATCACCAACTTCTGGAGTTTACTCAAACTCATGCCCATCGAGTTGGTGATGCCATCCAGCCATCTCATCCTCTGTCATCCCCTTCTCCTCCTGCCCTGAATCCCTCCCAGCATCAGGGTCTTTTCCAATGAGTCAACTCTTCGCATGAGGTGGCCAAAGTACTGGCGTTTCAGCTTCAGCATCAGTCCTTCCAGTGAACACCCAGGACTGATCTCCTTTAGGATAGACGGGTTGGATCTCCTTGCAGTCCAAAGGACTCTCAAGAGTCTTCTCCAACACCATAGTTCAAAAGCATCAATTCTTCGGCACTCAGCTTTCTTCACAGTCCAACTCTCACATCCATACATGACCACTGGAAAAACCATAGCCTTGACCAGACGGACCTTTGTTGGCAAAGTAATGTCTCTGCTTTTTAATATGCTATCTAGGTTGGTCATAACTTTCCTTCCAAGGAGTAAGTGTCTTTTAATTTCATGGCTGCAGTCACCATCTGCAGTGATCTTGGAGCCCCCCAAAATAAATAATCCCTATCAAATCACCAATGGCATTTTTCACAGAACTAGAACAAAAAACAATCTCAAAGTTTGTATGGAGACACAAAAGACCCTGAACAACCAAAGCAATCTTGAAAAAGAAAAATGGAGCTGGAGGAATCAGGCCCTTTGATTTCAGACTATACTAAAAAGCTACAGTCATCAAAACAGTATGATACTGGCACAAAAATAGAAATGTAGATCAATGGAACAGGCTGGAAGACCCAGAAATAAGCTCATGCACCTATAGTCAATTGATCTATGAAAAAGGAGGCAAGACTACACAATGTTGGAAAGACAGTCTCTTCAACAAATGGTGCTGGGAAAACTGGACAGCAACATGTTAAAAAAAAAAAGAATTAGATCATTCCTTAACTCCATACACAAAAATAAGCTCAAAATGGATTAAAGACCTAAATATTAGACTGGACACTATAAAACTCTTAGAGGAAAACATAGGCAGAACACTTTCTGACATAAATCATAGCAACATCTTTTTAAATCCATCTCCCAGAATAATGGAAATAAAAGCAAAAATACACAAATGGGACCTACTTAAACTCAAAAGCTTTTGCACAGTAAAGAAAACAATAAAACAAAAAGACAGCACAGATTGGGAGAAAATATTTGCAAATGATGTGACTGATAAGGGATTAGTCTCCAAAATTTACAAACAGCTTATGACACTTAATAGCATCAAAACAAACAACCTACTCAAAAAAATGGGCAGAAGACCTGACTAGACATTTCCGTAAAGAGGATAAATAAATGGCCAATAGGGACATTAAAAGATGTTCAAGATGTTATTAGAAAAATGCAAATCAAAACTACAATGAGGTATCACCTCTCACCAGTCAGAATGTCTATCATCAAAAAAACCCCACAAACAGCAAATATTGGAGAGGGTGTGGAGAGAAGGGAACCCTCCTGCACTGTTGGTGGGAATGTAAATTGGTACGGCCACTATGGAGAACTGTGTGGAGGTTCCTTAAAAAACTAAAAATGGAGCTACCATATGACTCTGCAATCCCTGTCCTGGGCATGTACTCAGAGAAAAACATGTTTCCCAAAGATACATGCACCCCAGTATTCACTGCAACACTGTTTACAATAGACTAGACATGAAAACAAATGTCCATAGATGGAGGAATGGATAAAGAAGATGTGGTATATATATACGATGGAATATTACTCAGCCATTAAAAACAATGAAATAAGTCCATTTACAGCAACATGGATGGATCTAGAGAGTGTCATACTGAGTGAAGTAAGTCAGACAGAAAAGGAGAAATATATGACATCCCTTATATGTGGAATCTAAGAAGAAATGATAGAAGTTACAAAATAGGAAGAGACTCACAGACTTAGAAAATGAACTCATGGTTCCGGGAGTGGCAGTGGGGAAGGATAGTTAAGGACTTTGAGAAGGTCATGTACACACTGTTATATCTAAAATGGATAACCAGCAAAAACCTACTGTAAAGCACATGGAACTCTGCTTAATGTTATGTGCCAGCCTGTTTGGGAGGGGGGTTTGGGGGGAGAATGGATACATGTATATGTATGGCTAACTCCCTTCACTGTTCACCTGAAACTATCACAACATTGTTAATTAGCTACACTGCAGTACAAAATGTTTTTGGTGTTAAAAGAAATAAAGAATCTTAAAATTAAAAAGTGTCCTTAATTTTATCACACTTAGGCTATAACTGATAAATATAATACCACAGTGACTGCAAATATATAGATTTCCTCAGAAAAAGTACTTACTTTGCTACTATTTTTAAAAATTAAATTAAATTAAAAAAACCCTAGAAACAACACACCCATTTTCCCCATCCCCCTATTCCCCACCTCTGGCAACCACCAATTTTTTTTTGTATCTATGAGCTTATTTTTTTAATTAAAATTTTTGTTTAGATTCCACATATAAGAGAGATCATATGGTATCTATCCTTTTCTGTCTTATTTCACTTAGCATAATGCCCTCAAGGGCCATCCACATTGTCACAAATGGCAAGATTTCATTCCTTTTTATGACTCAGTAATATTCCATTATATAGGTATATCACAATTTCTTTATCCATTCATCCACTGATGAACTCTTAGATTGTTTCCACATCTTAGCTATTGTAAATAATGCTATGAAATAGATGCAGCATTATTTACAATATGCTGTGGGAACATGGGGGTGCATACTTTAAAAAATATTTGCTTATTTATTTGACTGCTTTATATCTTAGTTTTGGCATGTGGATCTTTTTTTTTAAATTTATTTATTTTTAATTGAAGGATAATTGCTCTACAGTATTGTGCTGGTTTCTGCCAAACATCAGCATCGGCATGCAGCTCTCATTGCATCATGTGGGATCTTTCCTTGCAACATGTGGGCTTAGTTGCCCCAGGCATGTGGGATCTTAGTTCCCCAACCAGGGATTAAACCTGCAACCCCTATGTTGCAGGGTGGACTCTAAACCCCTGGACCACCAGGGAATTCCCAGGTACTTATTTTTGAATTAGTTTTTCATCTTCTTTGGGTAAATACTTGGAAGTGGAGCTGCTGAATCATATGGTAGTTACACATTTAATTTTTTGAGGAACCTCCATACTGTTTTCCATATCGGGTGCACCAATTTACATTCTCACTAGAAGTACACAAGGCTTTTCTCCACAAGGTTCTTATTGACTATGTTTTCTTCTGGGAGTTTTATTGTTTTAGGTCTTATAATTCAAGGATTTAATCCATTTTGAGTTAATTTTTATGTGTGGTGTTAGTAGTCCAGATATATTATTACTGTTAATGGTGGGCCCATATCCTCTGATGGAATGATTATTGAGAAGTGCAGGCACACCTGTGGAATCAGCTATTTACTACTTCAGGACAGAAAGAGAATTCCACAGCTCAATGCATTCCCACTCCCTCTCCTCTCACCTAAATCATATCTAGAATCTAAGTTTACCCTATCTCAGGCAGTTCTAGGAACTCTTATTACTCCTAAGAGCTTTATATGAATTCACTCATTTAATCTTAACAATAACCCTATGCTGCTGCTGCTAAGTCTCTTCAGTCGTGTCCGACTCTGTGCGACCCCATAGACGGCAGCCCACCAGGCTCCTCCGTCCATGGGATTTTCCAGGCAAGAACACTGGAGTGGGTTGCCATTGCCTTCTCCATAACCCTATGAGATAAGTACTATTATTATTTTCATTTTACAGACATAGAACCTGAGGCACAGGGCAGGTAACTAATTTGTACAAAGTCACACAGGGAGTAAGTGCAGAGTGAGGATTTGTATCTAGTTAGACTCTAGAATTCATTATTTTAACCACTAAGCTATATTTAAAGTGAAGGGCAGAGCTGACCAGGTCAGTTAGTGGCTCTATGTGCAATGCTTTGCAAGTTGCTTATTATTGTGTCTCCAATCTGGATAAGGACAGACGTTTGTCAGTATAATCAGTCTTGGCGTGTTAAGTGAAAGTATGTCTATGTGGGAAGGGCACAGTGCATATCTGATCATTGTTTGGGCATGCCTTTCTTTGTGGTGATAAGCTTTCTATAGAGCATGCATCTTAGCACCCTTCTACATGCTATGCATCTCTCTATTTCAAACATGGCTGCCTGAGTGTTCATCTCGTGTATGTGTGTGGGGGGAGGTGGGTATATTATAAAGATAATATATGTGGAAAAAAGAATATGTCTAATGAGAGAATAAGTATTTGAACTGGGTCGTGAGGACTGCTTTGACATCTGTTTCCCCCCCCCCCCAAAGGGTTCTTTCCAAACCCTTGGCATTTTCCCCATATAGGGGAAAAAACTGAGAAACACCTGGAGGAGGTAATCTTTTTGTTTGCTTTGATTGGAAACCTTGTCTGTCGTGTTCAGAGCAGTTTTTCTGACCTCTTCTCCTCCATATCCCAGGCCTGTTCCAGCTTCTTCTAATAACATCAAAAGCATAAGAGAGTTATTGGCTTTGGAATAATTTGTAAACCAATAGAACTTTAGCCAAAAGACTGCATTGTACCAATGGAAGCCCATGTCACATAGAATCACACACTTCTGCCTTTTGCTTTTCCACTCCCAGTTTATATATGGGTAGTCACATGCTGGCACACAACAGCAGGCTTGTGAGTGCACAAAGATGTCTTCTTTGAAACATCTCAGGTGGAGGGGCAAGCATAGGATAAGAGGAGGATTAGACAAGGGTGAAAGGACCACAGTGGTACTTGGTGAGCAAGTATGTGAAAAGGAAGGAGGAAAACAATCACAAGATGCCAGTTTACTATATAGTGCACATAATGTAATTCTTGCCAAATTTGTGACGTGTTCTAGTATCTGAAGAGCTCTTCTAGTCTTCATGGGCTATTCTTGGATTCTGACTGCCATCCAATCTTCAGCCAAGAAATGCAACCTATTTTAGGAGGATTCCATTCGCTTTCGAAAGAAGTGGAATTTATATTATATGGGTAGCAGAGAGAACATTTTATTTAAGAAGCAAGATCTACTCTTACAGATGAGTAGGCAAATTGTACAGTGGTCTGCAGACCAGGGAGTGGAATAAACATCTTTATGCTTTTACACTCTGTTTCTGTCAAAAACAGGATATTGGCAGCAAACCACCTGAAAAAGACCCACTGAACTATAGTGGATCCTGCCAAGTGAAAGTGAAAGTGAAGTTGCTCAGTCATGTCCGACTCTGTGAGCCCCATGCTTAATGCTAACCTACTAGACAGCTGCTAACACATCATTAGCCCAGGAAGTGAAAGCAAATGTTATTCCCAGGATACTAGTGTTTACTATTTACAGTCTCCTTTTAGAATGGCAACCCACTCCAGTATTCTTGCCTGGAAAATCCCATGGACGGAGGAACCTGGTAGGCTGTAGTCCATGGGGTCACAAAGAGTTGGACACGACTGAGGGGCTTCACTTTCACTTTAAAAAATAAATACCCTTATAGAGAGTCAGTAAAACTTGTCACTTTCCCTATGTGAATGTTTATCACGAGGTATTTATTAAATTCCACTGTGTGCTTAGCATTGTGCTAAGTATTGCAGGGGACTAGAGCCTTGAAGACAAGGTCAGTGTAGTCTATTTGGGGAAACAAGAACTAACCGTATGAAGCAATACAAAATAAAACAACTGAATCCTCAGTTGTTGATAAGGGCTATAGGAGTTCAGAGGAGAGGGAGATCAAAGAAGTCTAACTTTATCATCACTTTCTCAGTTCAGTTCAGTTGCTCAGCTGTGTCCAACTCTTTGCAACCCCATGGACTGCAGCACGCCAGGCTTTCCTGTCCATCACCAATTCCTGGAGTTTACTCAAACTCATGTCCATTGAGTGGGTGATGCCATCCAACCATCTCATCCTCTGTTGGCCCCTTCTCCTCCCACCTTCAATCTTTCCCAGCATCAGGGTCTTTTCCAACGAGTCAGTTCTTCGCATCAGGTGGCCACAGTATTGGAGTTTCGGCTTCAGCATCAGTCCTCCCAATGAATAGTCAGGACTGATTTCCTTTAGGATGGACTGGTTGGATCTCCTTGTTGTCCAAGGGACTCTCAAGAGTCTTCTCCAACACCACAGTTCAAAAGCATCAATTCTTCTGTGCTCAACTTTCTTTATGGTCCAACTCTCACATGCATACATGACTAAAAGAAAAACCATAGCTTTGACTAGATGGAAATTTGTTGGCAAAGTAAAAAGTCTCTGCTTTTTAATAAGCTGTCTAGGTTGGTCATAACTTTTCTTCCATGGAGCAAGCGTCTTTTAATTTCATGGCTGCAGTCACCATCTGCAGTATTTTGGAGCCCAAGAAAATAAAGTCTGTCACTGTTTCCACTGTTTCCCGATCTATTTGCCATGGAGTGATGGGTTGAGATGCCATGATCTTAGTTTTTTGAATGTTGAGTTTTAAGCCGACTTTTTCACTCTTCTCTTTCACTTTCATCAAGAGGCTCTTTAGTTCTTCTTCACTTTCTGCCACAAGGGTGGTGTCATCTGCATATCTGAGGTTATTGATATTTCTCCCGGCACTCTTGATTCCAGCTTGTGCTTCATCCAGCCTGGCATTTCTCATGATGTACTCTGCATATAAGTTGAATAAGCAGGGTGACAATATACAGCCTTGATGTACTCCTTTTCCTATTTGGAACCAGTCTGTTGTTCCATGTCTAGTTCTAACTCTTGCTTCTTAACCTGCATACACGTTTTGCAGGAGGCAGGTCAAGTGGTCTGGTATCCCCATCTCTTGAAGAATTTTCCACAGTTTGTTGTGATCCACACAGTCAAAGGCTTTGGCATAGTCAATAAAACAGTAGTAGATATTTTTCTGGAACTCTCTTACTTTTTTGATGACCCAGCGGATGTTGGCAATTTGATCTCTGGTTCCTCTGCCTTTTCTAAATCCAGCTTGAACATCTTGAAGTTCATGGTTCACATACTGTTGAAGCCTGGCTTGGAGAATTTTGAGCATTACTTTGCTAGCGTGTGAGATGAGTGCAATTGTGCAGTGGTTTTTAGCATTCTTTGGCATTACCTTTCTTGGGGTTTGGAATGAAAACTGACCTTTTCCAGTCCTTTGGCCACTGCTGAGTTTTCTAAATTTGCTGGCATATTGAGTGCAGCACTTTCACAGCATCATCTTTTAGGATTTGAAATAGCTCAACTGGAATTCCATCACCTCCACTAGCTTTGTTTGTAGTGATGCTTCCTAAGGGCTTTTCTCAATAGCTAACATTTATTGACACTTCATATGTGTCAGGTATTTGTTAAGTGCTTTACACATATTGTCTCATTTAATCCACCCAAGCTACCTCTGAGATAGGCATTATTATCCCCAAAAGAGGAGGAAACTCAGATAACTAAGTAATGTATCCCAGGGGAGTGATGAGACATGAGACTTGGAGAGGCAAGGAGGGACCTGATCCCAAAAGACCTTAAGAAGTTTGTAATCTGTCCCAAGGTCAGAGGGAAGCCAGTTGAAAATTACAGTGAAACCGTATTAATCATTGAGAGGAGTGTATTGTTTAAAAAAGATTATGCTGCTTGGCTGCTGTATTAAACACACAGTTTGGATTGGGAAGATACAAGACCAGAAGCAGAGGGACCAGTTAGATGACTATTGTATTGTGGTGCCTGGCACATACATAGGAGATACTCAGTGTCTATTTGTTGGATGAATGGATAGATAAAGAGGTTCTAGGGGACAGAACTAGTGACATAATAATAAAAGATAGAAAAGGATAGATTTGAATTATATTTAGGAGGTAAAATTAGGGATTTAATGATTAATTGAATGTAGGGGATGAGGAAGGGAAATTAAGAACAATGCCCAGGATTTACTAGGGGCCAGTGGTACCATTTATTCATTTAGGAAGTATTAGAGTAGAATCAGATTTAATGGAAAAGGGTGAGGGAAGGAGATGAGTTTAGTTTTGGAAACTGATTTTGTGATGCCTGTGGTTATACAAATTAAAATGTCCAGTAAGCAGTTATAAATTTCAAGAGAGATTTAGGATGGAAAGAGAGATAAGTGAGATAAGGAGAATTATTCTAAACTTGGGTTGTGGTAATGGTTGCACAGTTCTATAAATTAGTTTGAAAAAATCATTGCATTATCTAACAGCACTGTTTACAATAGCCAAGATATGGAAGCAACCTAAGTATCCATCAACAGATGAATGGATAACGAAGATGTGGTACATTTTGTTGTTGCTGTTCAGTCACTCAGTCATGTCCTACTCTTTGCGACCCCATGGACTGCAGCATGCCAGGCTTCCCTGTCCTTCTCCATCTCTCAAAGTTTTCTCAAACTCATGTCCGTTGAGTCAGTGGTGCCATTCAAAGATCTCATCCTCTGTCTTTCGAATAATTTCTGTCCCCTTCTCCTCCTGCCTTCAATCTTTCCCAGCATTGGGGTCTTTCCCAATGAGTCTACTCTTCGCATCAGGTGGCCAAAGTATTGGAGTTTCAGCTTAAGCATCAGTCCTTCCAATGAATATTCAGGACTGATTTCCTTTAGGATTGATTGGTTAGATCCCCTTGCTGTCCAAGGGACTCTTAAGAGTCTTGTCCAACACCACAGTTCAAAAGCATCAATTCTTCGGAGCTCAGCCTTTTTTATTGTCCAGCACTCACATCCGTACATGACTACTGGAAAAACCATAGCTTTGTTTATATGGACCTTTGTGGGCAAAGTCAAGTCTCTGCTTTTTAGTATGCTGTCTAGGTTTGTCATAGCATTTCTTCCAAGGATAGATGCAGTCACCATCCACAGTGATTTTGAAGCCCAAGAAAATAAAGTCTGTCACTATTTCCATTGTTTCCCCATCTATTTGCTATGAAATGATGGGACTGGATGCCTTGATTTTAGTTTGTTGAATGTTGAATGCTGAGTTTTAAGCCAGCTTTTTCACTCTCCTCTTTCACCTTCATCAAGAGACTCCTTAGTTCCTCTTCGCCTTCTGCCCTTAGGGTGGTATCATCTGCATATCTGAAGTTATTGATATTTCTCCCGGCAATCTTGATTCCAGCTTGTGCTTCATCCAGCCCGGCATTTCACATAATGTACTCTGCATATAAGTTAAATAAGCAGTGTGACAATATACAGCCTTTTGCCAATTTTGAACCAGTTCGTTGTTCCATGGGCTTCCCTGGTGGCTCAGATGGTAAAGCATCTGCCTGCAATGTGGAAGACCCAGGTTCGATCCCTGGGTTGGGAAGATCCCCTGGAGAAGGAAATGGCAACCCACTCCAGTACCTTTGCCTGGAAAATCCCATGGACAGAGGAGCCTGGTAGTCTACAGTCCATGGGGTTGCAAAGAGTCAGACATGACTGAGAAACTTCACATTGTTCCATGTCCAGTTCTAACTGTTGCTTCTTGACCTACATATGTGTTTTGCAGGAAGCAGGTAAGCTGGTCTGGTATTCCCATCTCTTTTAAGAATTTTCCACAGTTTGTTGTATTCTACACAGTCAAAGGTTTTAGTGTAGTCAGTGAAGCAGAAGTAGATGTTTTTCTAGAATTCTCTAGCTTTTTTTATGATTCAGCAGATGTTGGCAGTTTGATCTCTGGTTCCTCTGCCTTTTCTAAATCCAGTTCATACATCTGGAGGTTCTCAGTTCACATACTATTGAAGCCTAGCTTGAAGGATTTTGAGCATTACTTTGCTAGCATGTGAGATGAGTGCAATTGTGCCATAGTTTGAACACTCTTTGTCATTATCCTTCTTTGGGATTGAAATGAAAACTAACCTTTTCCAGTCCTGTGGCTAGAAGAAGATTTGGTATGTATATACAATGAAATATTTCTTGTCCATACAAAAAATGAAATAATACCATTTGCAACACATAGATGAACATACTAAGTGAAATAAGTCAGATAGACAGAGAAAGACAAATTACATGATGCCACTTACATGTGGAATCTAAAAAAAAAGAATAAATCTTTATACCAAATAGAAACAGACTCACAAACAGACTCAGACTCACAAACAGACTCAGAAAACAGACTTATGGCTACCAAAAGGGAAAGGGGAGGTAGAGGAATAAATTAGGAGTATGGGATTAGCGAAGCACACTACTATATATAAAATAGACCAAAACAAGGATTACTATATGATAGGGAACATAAGCAGGGCGCTGGCATATAGGTGGTATTGAGGCCTTAGATGTGGATGAGATTACATAAGACTGAGGGCAATATAATTCTTGGAATACTGGCATATATGGTTCAGGCAGAGGAGCTGGAGTGATCAGAAGGAAAATTAGGAGAATCAGTGTCATGGGAACCAAGGGAAGAGAGTGTTTCCAGAAGGAAATGGATGATTTTTTTAAAACTATGGGAGACTTGATCATCATCATCTGTGCATGCTCAGTCTTGTCTGACTCTTTGTGACCCCATGAACTATAGCCTGCCAGGCTCCTCTGTTCATGGAATTTTCCAGGCAAGAATCCTGGAGTGGGTTGTCATTTCCTTCTCCAGGGGATCTTCTTCCTGATCCAAGGGTCAAACCTGCATATTCTTTACCACTGTAAATTCTTTACCACTGTAAATTCTTTACCACTGTAAATTCTTTACCACTCTCCCCCCACTGGAGAGTGCATGCAGGTCTCAAGCCATCCTGGAAAGGGATATTTAATCAGCTTGTAGTTGAAGGAACCACTGAGCTACAGCCTGAATGTTGATGGGAAGGAGAAAGTTGAGAGGTAGAGGTTGAATGAAGGAGAGAGAAAGGAAGACTGATTAAGTGAGGATTCCAAGAGGGTGGGAGAGGATGGGGTGCAGAGCACAGGCAGAGTGATAAACTTTCTAGAGGAAGAGAGATACCATTTTTTAAAAATAATGCCAGCTGAGGGCAGGATGGCTGAGGGTGCAGGTATGTTTGTTTATTGGTTTGTTTTTGAGAATTTGAAGGAATTCTGTGACATAGGTTCTGTTTTCTTCATGAAGAAGGAAGTAAAATCATTTGCTGTTCTTTTATTATGAGTGAGAAGGGAGGTGGTGGCCTTGGAGCTTTGAGGACTGTGGAGATTTGAATTAGCTACTGTAAAGAGAGATGGAAACAGCTGTTAAGAGAATTCTACTAATATAGGATTAGTAGGAAACTTTGAGAGCCTGCTGGAAGCTGTACACCATGAATGTAAAGGGGAATCAATCTATGCTTGTGTGATGAGCATATAGGTCATACTTAAAACCACAAAAACCAATATATTGGTTAGGTGAGAAAAAGGATGTTGTTGTTGTTGAGTTGCCAAATTGTGTCCGACTCTTTTGCCACCCCATGGACAGTAGCCCACCAGACTCCTTTGTCCATGGGATTTCCCAGGCAAGAATACTGAAGTGAGTTGCCATTTCCTTCTCCAAGGGATCTTCCTAATCCAGGGATCAAACCTGTGTCTCCTGCTTGCCAGGTGGATACTTAACCACTGAGCCACCAGAGACTGTGAAGAGGATGGCGGTGTATATATATACAACAGATAAAAAGGTTACTGTCACTAATATTGGAGATATCCAATATTTTATTATTATATTAGTGATGTTAGCCTTTTATCTGTCACATGTTGTGATTTTCCCCCCCTGATTTGTCATTTATCTTTATTTTCCTATATGTCTTTTAGTGTTCCTGGCTTGTGGGAGGAAGGTCTCCCCTCCTTAAATGTTCTTTTCATGTTTTCAGTGGTTTTCTTTTCGTATTTTAAGTCTTTAATATACCTGGAATTTATTTTAGGATATGTAGTTTTGTTTTCTTCAATATAAAGAGCTCCTAAGCCAAGACCATTTATTCACACAACAGTCCTTTTCCCATTGCCACATATTGGGTTTCCATATGTAGTTGGACCTATTCTAGACTCGACTCTGTTCTAATGCTTTAACTTTCTATTCTTATGCCAATACCTTACTATTTTGATCATAGTGGTTTTATGGTAACTTTTAATATTTAGTAATATCTGGTATTTCTTTATCATAATTTTCTTTCTATTCTTGGATATTTTGTTCTCCATGTGAACTTTAAAATAATTTTATCTAGTTACCAAATATACTTAATTTGGATTGTGATTGTCATTGTATTACATTGGGAAGAAATGATGTTGAATCGTCCCAAACAGAAACCTGTCTCTGCAGGTTTTCAGGTTTAATTTTTGGGAACTTCTCTTTAATATTTTACTGTATTCTTCAAATAGGTACAGTGCATTCTCATTAAATTGATCCATAGGTATCTTATGGTCTTGTCCATGTTGTGAGTGGTTTTTCTATTTCCATTTAAAATAGCATGTGGAAAAGACTCTTGATTTTATGTATTTTCTTGTCTGTAATAATCTTACCAAATAATTATTTTTTATATCAATTATTTAATTTTCTAATATTCTTTTGTCTCAGCTAAAACATTAAAAACATTGCTGAATAATAATTTTGCTTGTTCATGTTCTGGGAAGGACCTTAGAATTTTCACCATTGAATATCATGTTTGCTATTTATTTTCTTTATCATATTTAAAAGTTGTCCTTTGTGGTGAGTTTTTATTTGGATTGCCTGCTGAATTGTGTTTAAAAATCTTTTAGAATGTATTAATACAATCCTGTGTGTTGATAGATATTTCTAATGTTGAATCATTATTTTATTTCCAGAATAAACTCTGTTTGATTATACTGTTCTATTCTGTTGGCACTAGTGGTAAAGAACCTGCCTGCCAGTGCAGGGGACATAAGAGAGGCAGGTTCGATTCCTGGGTCAGGAAGATCCCCTGGAGGAGGGCATGGCAACCCACTCCAGTATTCTTGGCCTGGAGAATCCCATGGACAGAGGAACTTGGTAGGCTACAAGTTCATAGGGTCGCACAGAGTCGGACACAACTGAAGTGACTTAGCACCCATCCATTCTGTTGTTACCCTTTTGGATTTCATTTTCTATTTTATGTAGAGTTTTTCTGTATATATTCAGAAGTGAAATCAATCTATATAGTCTTATTATTTCTGATACCATTTTTAGGTTTCTGGTATTATGGTTATATTAGATTTACTAAATGCAGTTGGGATATTTTTGTTTTTCTCTATGGTCTTCATAGTCTAAACAGCATAGGAATGATCTGTTCTCTAAAGAGTTTATGGAACCCAGTTCTGAAACCATTTTTTAAAAAAAATTATACATCTTAAATCAGCTTTCCAATCTGGCCTAAAGTTATCACTCTGTCAAGGTTTTGTTGCTTCTTCTTGGGTAAAATTAGGTAGTATTTGATAGATTTTCAACTCTGTCCTGTAGGTTGCACATAATATTTCCTTGTAATTACTTTTATGTCCATCTAGTGGTATGCTGCAGTTGGCTAGCCAGTTGTGTACATTTCTGGGTTTAGTGACTACACATTGGTAGCTTAAAATCCACCATGTTAGGAGTTTTATACCATGAAAATTAGCAAGCACTGCAAATAGAGGCTTTTTTTGAGAGCCAATTTTTAAATGTTTACCAGCATACTATTGTCTGTATCTGAGTGTATCTCCTTTTTCATTGTGTTTTTCTTGTATGTTTTGCTTTGTTTTCTCTCTTTTTACTTAATTAGGATTTTCAAAGAACCTATATTGATTTTAATTATACTTGGTATGATAGTTTCATTTTGATTTAATCAATTTCAGTTTTTTTTATGAGATCCTTCCATTCCCTTTTAGTTTATTTTATTGTCCTTTTCCAGTTTTTTAAATTGAAAATTTAATTCATTTATTTTTAATCATATGCATTTTCCTGAGTAGAGCTTTGAGTCTATCTTGTAGATGCTGTTAATAAGGTATGCCTTTTCATTATTTTCAATAAAATTATGAATTTCAATTTTAATTTCCTTTTTGATTCCAAAATTTATTTAGGCATATATTTCTTAATCTCCAAGTATTTAAGGATTTAGGGGTTCATATTCTTGTTATTTTCTTCTTATTTTACAGGAGTATAATTAGAGAAGGTAGGCTATATCTTTTTAAATGTATCTGTATTGCACCATTCTTTGTGCTGAAAGACATGATGAATTGTCTGTTTCGCAAATAGAATATATATTTTCTACAGGATGCAAAGTTCTACATGTAACTATTACATTGTTTTATCAATATTTTCCCCATATTCCGTATGTCCTTGCTTATTTTTCAGTCTGAAACCTACCTATTTCATCTGCCTGCTTCACACTGTAACTATATCTTTTCCCCTTGTCATTTCTCCTATTTTTAAGAATATTTGTTTCCTAGAAGTGCAACTGATAACTTAAAGAAAAGGCTCATCTTTAAAATTATTAATACATATTGTCAACATTCTCTGTTCACCAAGGCAATTTACACTCCCACCAGAAATGTACAAGGGAGCAGATGGGGCTTTCTTGTGTTTTCCTCTGCTGTACTGTTACAAAATGCTGCTGAATTCAGTCAATTACACCTAGCCTTTTTGGTCTTCTTTCTAAAAGAAAAGTCCTTGGATGCTAAAAGCAGGAGCTCCCACTGGATTAGAGTTAGGGTTTACAAAACTGATGTCATCCAGTGGGCTTCCTAACTCCTGTTGCAGGGAAGACAGCCAAGTCTCTATGGTTTGGGTTGTTTCCATAGAGAACAAGGTCAGAGAAATCAGAAGCAGTTTTGAGTAAGCAACTAAATATCCCCATGTTGGTCCTTAATTAGTTTTCTTCACAATTCCTGCCACCCTTGCATCCCCTGGCTTTCTTACTCTTTGTTCTTTCCAGAGGTAACTTTTTCTTCTCTCCAGTATCTTTCAGAATCTATTTTCTGGGACACTGAAATTCGCCATGTTTTCTTTTTTAAAAAAATTTTATTTATTCACTTATTTAGTTTTATTTTTGGCTGTGCTGGGTCGTTGTTGCTGTGTGGGCTTTCCTCCTGTTGTGGCAAGCAGGGGCTACCCTCTAGTTGTGGTGCTCAGGCTTCTCATTGCAGTGGCTTCTCTTGTCATGGCTCCCAGGCTCTAGAGCACAGGCTCAATAGTTGTGACACATGAGCTTAGTTGCTGAATATTCCCAGATCGGGGATCGAATCCATGTCTCTTGCATTGGCAGGTAGATTCTTACTAATGGGCCACCAAAGAAGCCCCACAACGCTTTTTTAATGAATGAAAACTGCTGTACAGAGATCTGTATTTTCAAAAAAGACATACATTTCTGAAAGTAGAATTTTAAAGGTCAACGATTAACGTGGAAGAGTGCATAGTACTCATGGGGTCTTCCATTTTTTTTCACCACAAAACAGCAGTATTTAATTATTCCTTAGAAATATAGACTTCCCTGGTGGCTCAGACGGTAAAAGCATCTGCCTATAATGCGGGAGACACGGGCTTGATCCCTCGGTCGGGAAGATCCCCTGGAGAAAGAAATGGCAACCCACTCCAGTACTCTTGCCTGGAAAATCCCATGGATGGAGGAGCCTGGTGGACTGTAGTCCATGGGGTTGCAAAGAGTCGTACACAACTGAGCAACTTCACTTTTCACTTTTTAGAAATATTGATGTCCTTTGAAAAATCAGTATTAAATTCCTCTTCGTAAAGTATCTGATTCAAACAAATCAACTGGAAAAACACATTTTTTTTACATAATTGTGAAAATTTAAATATGGAACAAGTGCTAGATGAATAATATTAAGGAATTATTTTAATCATTGTGATTGTGCAATAAAATATCCTGTTATATTTGAGATTCAAATTGAAGTTGGGGATAAAATAATAGATGAGATTTGCTTTAAAATACTCCAGCAAAAAAATGGAAATAAACCAAACACGTAGAGCAAAATGTTGATGACTTTTGAAGCTGGGAGATGGATATATGAAGTTTTATCTAGAGGATGTTTAGTTTTAGATATGCTTAGAAAATGTCATAAAAATGTTTAAAATGGTAATAGTAATGTACATTCACTGCAACCAGTAAATCAGGGCTGCAATGTATCAGTGTACGGAAAACATTTTCATTTTCCTCACCCCCCTCTCCAGTCAGAATCATAGTCTAGCTTCCTTTTTGTCTGCCATATCCATTTTTGTCACAAAGTCCTATATCCCCACTCTCAGGACTAGCCCAGTTTTCTCCCATGCCCAATTTACCCTCCTTTTTTTGGGTCACTGTTTGAAGCTCCTCAGTGAGGTGAATGTGAGTACAGGGAAAGATCCAGGTGCAAGAAATAAACCACATTACTGTCTAAAGGCAGCCCACAGGAATTGGCCATATGTAAATGTATCCTTCCTTAGAAAATTCATTTGGAATCTGGTACTAGAGATGTGAGATTTGAACTCGTAAGAGATCTTAGAGCTGAATTTCTACAATATGTTCATACCAATGTCACTGAATGAGTTAGCTCATTATTCAAATAAGGCTAACCCAGCCCTTTAGGTTCTAGATGAGATTAAGAAGAAGGAGAGAATGGAAGGAACTCCTGAGTAATAATTGAAGCCTTTAAATGATTTGGAAACACATTCTTATGTGCACATATACACACCTACATGTTTTAAATTCTAAAACTATCTCCATTAACCAACAAAGATTACAGAAATATCAGTTGAAAATGATAAACAATCAATAGTTGAAATGCAAGTCATCCTATTTTTACAATAAGATGAATAAGTATAGACATATATCAAACACTGAATTTTTGCTTTCTGGGAAAGAAGTACTGCATATTTCCAGTCTAGAGTAGAAAGTAAGGGTGTGAGAGGAGTGGGAAAGATCATCAATATTTTTTAATCTATTTTTTATTTGGAGGAAAATTGCTTTACAATCTTGTGTTGGTTTCTGCCATATAACAATGCAAATCAGCCATAATTAACACATATTCCCTCACTCTTGAGCCTCCCTCCCATCTTTGCATCCCAACCCTCTATGTCATCGATATTTATTTAACTCCTATTAGGTTCCGGGTTCTGTGCTAAGGCTGTTATCTCTATTTTCTTATTTGATTTTTAGAACAATCTGCAAGATATGTAGCAGTGCTTCTGTTTTACTTGGCAGAAAGATGGGCTCAGAGATGTTAAGTAACTTGTCTGAGGTCACTCAGCTTATAAGTATTAAAGCTAGATAAGACCTGCTTGACTTCAAATCCAGAGCTTTTCCCAGTCTACTTTGTTGCCTCCTGGGAGAAAAAAGTGCTGAGAAGAAATGGCAACTTAGCACATGAAAATCCTCAAAAAGGAAAAAAAGAAGAGCGCTTTTTCTCCCCCCAAAATAGTTATAGCTACAAAGAGAGTGATCAAAGAGCAGGATTACTTTGATGGTTAGAATGAATCATGGGGAATCTGAAGGAGCCCTGGCTTTGAAATTAGAAAACCTAATTTGGGTTGTAACTCCACCACTCTATAGTTTATATGACTTTGATAATTCATTTTACCTTCTGAATCTCAGTTTTCTCATCCATAAATACAGACAGTAATGCCTGTCCTAGCAATCTCATAAGGTTGTGAAGATCAAATGCAGACATCAAATATATCTGAAAGCACTCTCTAGTCTAAACCATAACCACTACACAGCTTAACTACACAACTGTAATCAATGATTTCCTTGATTAGAGTCACATTGTGTTAAGATGATCAGCTCTTTGGAATTTCCCAGCAAGTTAAGATGCCTTCTCCTTTGCTTTGTGTTTTCTCTAGGAGCTACTGAACTTCCCAAAGTGAGAAACTGAACCCTGAGCCCTAGGAAGAAAGTAAAGACCCAAAGTAATTCATATTCTATGCCCCACTATACCACCACTGTTTATGTATAGGTGAATCAGGTTAGGGCTTCCCTGGTGGCTCAGTGGTAAAGAACCTGCCTGCAATGCAGGAGCCGCAGGAGATGTAGGTTCGATCCCTGGGTTGGGAAGATCCCCCTGGAGGAGGGCATGACAACCCACTCTGGTATTCTTGCCTGAGAAACCCATGGACAGAGGAGCCTGGTGGGCTACAGTCCATAGGGTCCCAAAGAATCAGACAAGACTGAAGCCACTTAGCACACACACAAGCACAAATCAGCTTAAAGTCAAGATCAAGGGCAGACTTATAAGCGAAAATAAGCTCCCAAAAGGTATCATTTTGTCTGAGCAAGTGTGAGATTGGGAGACACAGACCTACCTTCTTTGTCCTAGTGAAGGTGGAAAGAGATTATGAATTTCAGGCATTATATACACAGCAACACACATGCAAACACCCACATATATGTGGGCCTCAGGATTTTTCACCGTAAGGCAATGCCCATCAGGACAGAGTCCTAGATATAACCTAGGGTCATTGCTGATTCCAGTAATACTTGCATAATACCATACTTTCTGTTCATATGTTTGACAACTGCCTCTCATCTTTCCTCATCAATACCACAGGCAGGCTAACCAATGAATCCCTGAACTACAGAGCAGGGATTCTATGTGG
Source organism: Muntiacus reevesi (assembly GCF_963930625.1). Taxonomy (NCBI): domain Eukaryota; kingdom Metazoa; phylum Chordata; class Mammalia; order Artiodactyla; family Cervidae; genus Muntiacus; species Muntiacus reevesi. The sequence continues at coordinate 142,447,972 of NC_089271.1, read as the reverse complement.
GAAGGTGCATATTCATCAATGTATTAACAAGTATTTTAATGAGCCTCCATGGTATAGTGCTTTAAGCTGCTTGGAGCTTAGAGTACAGGACAGATGGGGTCCTCTCCATTAGGGACCATTGCAGAGGAAACTGAAACAGAATGAAATTACGCTATTATATTTTTATAAGTAAGGGAATGTGTTAGCTTTCTTGCTTACACACCTATTTCTTCGAGATTCAGCCTAATATCTTTTGGTCTCTGAGCCTGGGGAATTGTGATAAATATGGGGAGAGCCCAGAGCAGAAAAGCAGAGAATAACATGCTTGAGCCAGCCACATTCCTTCCCAGCCAAACATGTGAAATATAATCAGTGCTTTGTCAGAAATCAGTACTTAATCTCTGTTTTGGCACCAGCCTTCTACTCTAAATGGAGGGAGAAGGTGATGGTCTGGCTCCTGGTAGGAAGAGAGACCATCTTATCTTCAGAGGCAAGATAAACCCTGCCCCACAGTGTGGAGGTAACTACCTTTGGGCATGAGATCTAGATGCTTAGGTGTGGGAAGAAGTATAAGAAAAGGGACATGGTACTCTCAGAGAAAAGTGATCATGACCCAGGATGTTTAGAAAGAAAAACAGATGCAGAAACTGAATAAAAATAAACCAGATGATAAAAGAGTGCTTGCTCATTTGTTCTGCAGACAACCCCAGAAGATACAGTGGTTTTAGCAAGAGTAGTTACAGTCATCATCATCATCATCAGAGCAGCAGTAGGAAAAACAAAACAAAAGAAAAAACAACTATCTGACTACCTATTATATATCAGAAAATGCATTAGGTGCTTTATTTCTGTTGTTTAATCTAATAAACGTGTACAAACCCTTACAAGGCTGGGTGCTAGTCTCATCCTCATTTGCAAAAGAGGAAACAGGCTGCTTGCCCAAGACCAGACAGGCCATTGGTAAGCAGCAGATCTGGGAGGCTAACCTGAGGCTGTCTAACTTCAAAGCCCATTCTTTTAACTATTTTCGACTTGATTTTTGGTTTAGTAAAGATAAATCCTTACCCAAGGACACCCAGGAATCCTTCCCACAGAGTGTTCACATGGATGTGTGTGTATGTCCATGCTCTCACTCACTTTGTCTCTGTCCATCCCCAACCCCATCCCCACCAACATAGCCTGGCCAAGGGCTCTCCTCAGGACCCCTTTATTTCCTTGGACATTCCCATATAGAAATCCCTTAGCTGTGGTCCCTGTCCTGGCTCATGAGGTAGTTGGGACTCCTGAAAATACGTTGTCCAGGCATCTTTGTTACCTGCTCATGGAATTGGACATTTTTCTGGGGTCTCCTTTTTCACTGATGGTCTTATACAGAATTCTTCAGGTCCTTGTCCTGAGGCTCTTTCCTGGTGCTTCTCCATCTTCTTTCCCTACCCCCCAATTCCTCCACCCTCCACAGCTTAGAAACAATATAGGCCCTTCTTCAGCTATTTTTAGGGCTTCCCAGGTGGGTCAGTGGTAAAGAATCTGCCTGCCAATGCAGGAGACATGGGTTCAATCCTTGGGTTGGGAAGATCCCCTGGAGAAGGAAATGGCAACCCGCTTCAGTATTCTTGCCACGGACAGAGGAGCCTGGCCGGCTACAGTCTATTATGTTTCAGAGAGTCAGACAGGACTAAGCACGCACGTAGCAGCCATTTTCACTCTTACACTTGGGCCCTTGTTCTTTCTAGTGACCATCTTCCTTTTCTGAACATGGAACCGGTTTTTTTTTCCTTTTGTCATCTGAAGTCCCCTGCCTCATAAAGAATGACTTCTTTCTCAGAATGGTTGTTTCCCTGACTTTAACTGTCAGAATGTGAATTTCCTGGACTCTCTTGCTCCACATGTATAGAAGAAGTACCAGGATACTGCAGCCATCACCCAGAGACAAAGGTCTTGGGGAGGGATGCTAATGTCAGACATGAGTTTAAGAAAGGGCTAAATGCTCCCCACAGTCTAGTCTGAGGCTAAAGAAAGCATAATTTTTCATTGGCTCGCCCTGCTGTCTTTCCCTTACATAATTCTGTGGTTGTGAAAGGCAGTTAAAAGGAGAGCTTGGGGAAAAGCCCTAGACTCGGAATCAGGAAACCTGGTTTCTGTTACTGGCTCTGCCACCCACCAGCTGCAAGACCTTGGGCAGAGCAGCCAGTGTATCACCTCTGGTACACTGCCTGCTTGGCTGTATTAGAATGACCAGGTTCCATCTCATTTCCTTCTGTGGACTATAAGCTTCTTAAAGGCAGTGGCCATGACATATTCATTTTGGAAACCACAGTTCCTAACTGGTCTATCTGAGTCATGCTGTCTCCTTCTCTAATCCACTTTCCACATTGTTGTGGGAATGAACTTTAAAAAATGCAAAGCCCACATGTCGTTCCCCTACCACAAATAATTCAGTGGTTCCCCATCATGATTAAGATAAAGGTTTATAAGACCCATCATAGTCTGGACCCTATCTACCTCTAGCATGTGCTCTTTACTACCTGCACTTTATACTTTTTTCGTTCATTCCACAGATATTTAGGCATATTTCTGCCTTGGGCTAGGCATTGGAAATACAGTGTGAACATGAGCCTGCCCTCATAGAACTTCCACTCCTCCCCTCTTCTCCTGGCTGACTGCTGCTTGTCTCTTAAGACTCAGCTCAGACATCCCCTCCTCCAGGAACCCATCACGTATGCTCTGTACTCTCTCTCTCTCCTTCCCCTGTGTACCTGAAGCACCCTATGCATACTTCTGTCATAGCACTTCTATGTATTGATCTGTCTCTCCACTAGACTGTAAACTCTGAGAATGCATACTGTGTGCTCTCCACTTTTTTATATCCAGCACATGGCTTGGTATGCAATAGATATTGAGAAAGGATAATTGAATAAACAGTACCCTCTGGTGGCTTGCTGTGTAATCTTCCACACATCATGAAAGTGAAAGTGAAAGCTGATCAGTCGTGTCTGACTTTTTGTGACCCCATGGTCTATACAGTCCATGCAGTTCTCCAGGCCAAAATACTGGAGTGGGTAGCCTTTTCCTTCTCCAGGGGATCTTTCCAACCCAGGGATTGAACCAAGGTCTCCCACATTGCAGGCGGATTCTTTACCAGCTGAGCCACCAGGGAAGTCCAAGAATATTGGAATAGGTAGCCTATCCCTTCTCCAGGGGATCTTCCCGAACCAGGAATCAAACCAGGGTCTACTGCATTGCAGGCAAATCCTTTACCAACTGAGCTATCAGGGAAGCCCTCACACATAAGGGTGAGTAAAGCATAGCTGATTACCCAAGAGAGGTAACTTTTCCTCTTTTAACACTGGGTGGAAAACTATTTCAGAATATGTGATTACCTAGCACCTAGGTTGTTATTCCAAATTTTTCCAAATCTTTCCTAATCAGCAAACAATACATAAATGACAGAACATGATTGTCGTTTTGAGTAATTGTGTGAAAAGAAAATGTAAGGGAAATTTATCTCATGTAATGAAGAAATGTAGCCTTGTATATAATTTTGCAATTTACCTTTATTTCAGGGCCAGCATACTCACATTCATTCATTAATTCAACAGATATTTGTTGAGTACCTGCAATGTGCCAGGTACTATTCTAGGTGTTGAGGGTACAGCAGTGAACAAAACAGATACTTTAAGAAGCTTTCATTCCAGTTGGGAGAGATACATGATAAACAAGCATATTTTTACTAGCGGTTATGTGTGTTATGGGTAAAAATAAACCTAGGGTGCAAAGTGGAGTATGAGAGGAGATGCCATTTAAGCAAAGTCCTAAAGACATATTAGCTATAATTTCAGAAAAATACATAAATATTGGTTCACGAGACCTGCCTAAAACATTGTGGGACTTCTAGAACTTTCTTTCTTTTTTTCTTTTAAATGTTGAAATAAGTTTAAGCTCATATTTGTTGTTGTTCAGTCATTAAATCGTGTCCGACTCTTTGTAACCCTATAGATTGCAGCATGCCAGGCTTCCCTGTCCTTCACTATCTCCCAGAGTTTGCTCCAATTCATATCCATTGAAGGATATGGATATCTAACCGTCTCATCCTCCTCCACCCCCTTCTCCTTTTGCCTTCAATCTTTCCCAGCATCAGAGTCTTTTCCAATGAGTCAACTCTTCGCATCAGGTGGCCAAAGTATTGGAACTTCAGCTTTAATATCAGTCCTTCCGGTGAATATTCAGGACTGATTTCCTTTAGGATGGACTGCTTTGATTTCCTTGCTGTCCAAGGGACTCTCAAAATATACACATACACACAAACACACACAAAAAGAATCTCCTCCAGCACTGCAGTTTGAAAGCATCAGTTCTTTGGTGCTCAGCCTTCTGTATGGTTCAACTCTCACATTTATACATGACTACTGGAAAAACCATAGCTCTGACTAGATGAACCTTTGTTGGCAAAGAGATGTCTCCATCTTTCAATATGCTGTCTAGGCTTGTCATAGCTTTTCTTCCAAGGAGCAAGCATCTTTTAATTTAATGCTGTAGTCACTGTCTGCAATGATTTTAGATCCCAAGAGAATAAAATCTGCCAATGCTTCCACTTTCCCCCTTCTATTTGCCATGAAGTGATGAAAGCAAATGCCATGATCTCTTTCACCCTCATGAAGTGAAAGTGAAAGTCACTCATTCATGTCCAACTCTTTGCAACCCCATGGACTATACAGTCCACGGAATTCTCCAGGCCAGTATACTGGAGTGAGTAGCCTTTCCCTTCTCCAGGGGATCTTTCCAACCCAGGGACTGAACCCAGGTCTCCCTAATATTACAGGCAGATTCTTTACCAGCTAAGCCACCAAGGAAGCCCTTCATCCTCATAAAGAGGCTCTTTAATTCGTTTTCACTTTCTGCCATAAGGGTGGTATCATCTGCATATCTGAGGTTGTTGATATTTCTCCTGGCAACCTTGATTCCAGCTTGTGCTTCATCCAACCCAGTATTTTGCATGGTGTCCTCTGCATTTAAGTTAAATAAGCAAGGTGACAATATACAGCCTTGTCATATTTCTTTCCCAATTTTGAACCAATCAGTTATTTCACATCCAGTTCTAACTCTTGTCTTGACCTGCAACAGGTTTCTCAGGAGACAGGTAAGTTCTGGTATTCCCATCTCTTTAAGAATTTTCCAATTTGTTGTGATCCACACAGTCAAAGGCGTTAGCATAGTCAATGAAGCAGAAGTACATGTTTTTTCTGGAATTCCCTTGCTTTCTGTATGACCCAATGAATGTTGGTAACTTGACCTCTGGTTCCTCTGCCTTTTTTAAACCCAGCTTGTACATCTGGAAGTTCTCGGTTCACGTATTGATGGAGTCTAGCTTGAAGAATTTTGAACATAACCTTACTAGCATATAGAATTGCTAAAATAATAGAGTTCCAACATAACATTCATCTACTCTTCTTCAGTGTTAGCACCTTTCATAACCACATTAACTATCGTAATTAGGAAATTGTCATTGGTACAATATTCTACTTAGTAAACTATAGACCTCATTCAAATTTCACCAGTTTTTACATATACTCAACCTTTTGGGGCCCAGGGGAGTACGTGTATTTCTGTGAATTTTATCACATGTATAGATTTATGTAATCACCACCATTGTTGTTGTTGTTTAGTCACTCAATAATGTCCAGCTCTTTTGCGACCCCATGGACATGCCCACCAGGCTCCATGAGATTTCCCAGGCAAGAATTCTGGACTGGGTTGCCAGTTCCTTCTCCAGGGGATCTTCCCAACACAGGGATTGAACCCATGTCTCCTATATTGGCAGGTGGATTCTTTACCACTGTGCCACCTGGGAAGCCCAATCACCACCTTGGTTAAAACAATATAATTCCATCACTCCCAAAACCTCATTTGTGCTACCTCTTTGTAGCAATCACTGATTACCCCCCAGCAATCACTGATCTGTTCTTCATCACTATAATTTTGTAATTTGTAGAATGTTATATGAACAAAATCATACAGTATGCAACATATTATGATTTGCTTAAGTCACTCATCATAATGCCTCTGAGACACACTCAAGTTGTGTATATCAATAGTGAAAAAATTTTATTGTTGATATTCCACAGTTTGTTTACCCATGTGCCCAAAGAAGAGCACTTTGGTCATTTTTTGCTACTACAGTTACATCTGTTATAAACATTCATGCAAGATTTTTGTGTGTTTAGACATGTTGTTGTTTAGTTGCTAAGTCATGTCTGACTCTTTTGCAACCCCATGGACTGTAGCCTGCCAGGCTCCTCTGTCCATGGGATTTCCCAGGTGAGGATACTGGAGGGGATTGCCATCTCCTTCTCCAGGGGAATCTTCCCCACAGGGATCAAACCCAGGTCTCCCCCACTGCAGGCAGATTCTTTACCGCTGAGCCACCAAGGAAGCCCTTAATGCCATACTAGCACCTTTAACTATCATTGATTAACACCTTAGTTGAGAACAAGGTGAAGAGAAAAAGCAGGCAGGGTACTCAAAGAAGTGAAAGGATACAACAAATTTCTCACTTCTCATTCTAGCCCAGGATCACCCAGGTGACCACTTCCCCACCTTCTCAGACTCCAAAATGTCAAAGAAAAGAGGCCGAGGACTTTGTTTAACATGCAGCCACTTTTTGTGCAAAGGAGATGAGAAAGAGAAGTAAATTGGACATCTGACTGATTATCAAGAAATTGTTATGAAAACCTCTCACCTTGCTGAGCAGCGAAGAATTTATTACTGTCATTACAATGCAGTCAAGAAAAGGCAATGGTCTCTTTCTATGAGTTTGGTTTTTTTAAAGATTTTTTGTTTATATTTAACAAGACTGTATGTGTGCTTGAAAGTTGCTAACAGAGTGCATCTTAGATGTTCTCACAGACACACACACAGAGAGATACACACATACATGTAACAGTGTGAGGTGAAGTACATGTTAACTAACCTTATTGCAATAATTCTATCATGATATGTTAGCATATCAAATCATCATATCGTACACCTTAAATTTACACAATGTTGTATGTCAATCATATCTCAATAAAGCCAGAAAAATTAAGAAACCATGATGTTTATGATGCACAGGTTAGACCTACTGTGGCAGCATCTAAGCTAAGGTGTTAATCCAGATCACACTTTAAAGCAGGGGTCCCCAGCCTCTGGGATCTAATGCCTGATGATCTGAGGTGAAGCTGATGTATTAATAATAGAAATGAAGAGCATAATAAATGTAATGGGCTTGGATTATCCCGAAACCATTCCCCCACCTCTGGTTCCTTGGAAAAATTGTCTTCCATAAAACCAGTCCCTGGTGCCAAAAAGGTTGGGAACTGCTTTTTTAAAGCACTGCATCACACACACCACCTCCACAGTCCTTTGTATCAGGAAGGTTCAAATGTATAAAAGGAAAAAGAAGATGAGACTACCTTGTTTTTTTGTTTTCCAAAGGAAAACAGGGCAACATTTCAAAGATGATTCCATCAGCTTTACATAAAAATAATTAAATAAAGCAGGGCTTTTTATTGGACTTTATCTGTTCACTTGAAGGCAGGGGGTCACTGCCTTCAGGACTGGGAGACATGTAAAACTATTAATAGGATTTTGAGTCCCCTGTACTGGAGTAGCTGTAGCTTAGGAGACAAAAAAATAATTCCTGAAGCAGAGTTAAGCAACCTACTGCCTTTAGTGCCTAAGTTTAAACTTTTTGGCAGAGGTGTGAGTGAGGGGTTGTGGATAAAGGTAGGTGGGGGATGGGAGTGTTGAAGCTAGAAAAGTAGTGTGGATGGGGAGGTGGCAGCCAGGGCATCTAGAAGTGTAAGAATCCTAATGTATTGGACTCGGAACCAGGATGTGGAAGGCCTTCTGACAGACATGGACATCAACTGAAGACATGTTTCCTGTCAGGCTGTGGGTGCTTATGATGTGCTAGGTACTGTTCTCATTGCTCCATATATTTTAACTCATTCACTTCTCCCACTTGCCCTATGAAGTTGGCACTATTATTATCATTGCCATTTTACAAAAGAAACTGAGAAATAGAGGTTATATAATTTGCCCAAGGTCATACATATAATGAGTAAATGACACAGCCAGGATTTGCACTCCAGCAGGCTGGCTCTTGTCCATGATTTAACCAGGTGTGTGCGTGTGTGTGTGTGTGTGTGTGTGTGGATGTGTGTGTGATAGAGAGAGAGCACGTGCTCACATACTTCTTTTCCTCTCAGTTGCCTCTTAAGATAATCACATTCCGTAGCATTAACTGCTACAAACATTTTGGGTAATTTGTTCCTGATTTTGAAAAAATATTGTATAGTATAAAAATGCATGTAATGTCACATTTATACAGTGTACACACATGTATCGACACATGTATTCCATGTTTATTTTACCCTGAGTAACTAACAAAAATCTTGGCAACAGAGAGAGAGAGAGAGGGCAATTTGTTCCATATGCATGCCTTAGGAATGAACCAGTGCCATGTTGCACGTCTGTGTTGGTTTTAGAATCCTTTCTCCCCAGGGATCAGACCTCCAAGCCTTGGTAGCCTTAGGGTTAGTTACTTTCTGCCATATATTCTCTTTCCACACAAGGCAGCTGTTTAGAACATGCAAGAAGTGGGAGAGGTATAATCTAGGCTTGCACCTGGGATTCTATATATAGAGCTATAAATCCTACATGAAATGAAGCAAAAACCTCTTTCTGTCTCTTCAGAACCACAGAATTGTTGGATCTTCAAAAGACTAAAGAAATCATCAGTTCCTAGCCCCTCACTTTAACGATGGAAATATGAGGCCTAGAGAGAAGGGCTTACCCAACATCATATTACTGATCAATGACAGGGTCTTCTGACTCCCCATCCAGTGTTCTTTCCACTCTACTGCTTCTTTTGTGAAGCATAGCACTTTCTTATAACCCCCTCTGAAGATATAAAACTCTCTAGATCTCACCCTTGTGTGAACCCCAGAAATGTGAACATGTATGCCTAAACACAAGCTTCCCTGGTGGTTCAGCAGTAAAGAATCTACCTGCCAATGCAGGAGACGCAGGTTCAATCACTGGGTTGGAAAGATCCCCTGGAGAAGGAAATGGCAACCCATTCCAGTATCCTTGCCTGGAGAATTCCATGGTCAGAGGATTCCTCATGGGCTACAGTCCATAGGGTCGCAAAGACTCGGGCACAACTGAGTGACTAAACAACAACAACATGGCATTAAGATCCTGACATTTTATCCAGCTATGTTCAGAGACTCTGAATGACAGTGCAGCTTTCTAGAATACATCTACAGCCTTCATTTCTAGCCTTATTTCCCTCCCTTGCATCTGTCAGGCTGATCTGCTTTACCCAAACACGTTCTCTGCTTTCCTGCCTCTGTTTTTGCTTATGCTATTCATATTATTCTCTCTGCCTGCAGTTCTCTTGCCTTAAACCTAATTTCTGCCTGCCCATGTCTTGTTCATCCTTCAAAACCAGCTCAGCTACATGAAACCTTCCCTAATCTCCTGACTGTCCTTTTCCACAGACCAAATTACTTTCCTTTCTCTATGCTCTCCTTAGAGCTTCGTTTGTATCCTATTATATTTCTTCTTCTGCTATTTATTAAATTGTAATTAATTGAATTCACAGTCATATTTTGCACTAGACTATAAGTGCCTTAAAGGCCAGAAGCTGAGTCTTTTTCATCATTTTGGTCTCACTCAGAAACCCACCTAGTGCCGTGTGTGTGATGTAGGCATTCAATAAAAGTGGAAAGTGAAAGTGTTAGTCACTCAGTTGTGTCTGACTCTTTGTGACCCCGTAGACTGTAGCCCATCAGGCTCCCCTGTCCATGGAATTCTCCAGGCCAGGATACTGTAGCCATTCCCTTCTCCAGGGCATCTTCCCAACCCAGGAATCGAACTGGATCTCCTGCATTGCAGAAAGATTCTTTATCATCTGAGCCACCAGGGAAGCCCAGGCACTCAGTAAGTGCTGAAATGAAAACTTCCCCAAATGATTTTTAAAATATTTATTTATTTGACTGTGTTGGGTCTTAGTTGGGGCACATGGGATCTTTACTGTGGCAAGTGGGCTTCTCTAGTTGTGGCTTCTCTCTAGTTGTGGTGTGTGGGCCTAATTGCCCCACAACATGTGGGATATCAGTTCCCCAGCTAGGGATTGAACCCATGTCCTCTGCATTGGAAGTTGGATTCTTAACCACTGGACCGCCAGGGAAGTCCCCCAAGTGATCTTTAATGCTGGCATTTCAAAATCTTTGAGGTGGAAGGGGAAGACCTATTTGGGCAGAAGATTTCAGAAAATAAAGGAGGCTGGCACTGACCTTTTAGAACAGAGTACAATGAGGTGGAGATGTCAACAAGGAGTTCTATTACTGTGTAAATAAATTGCATTTGAGTTTGCAAATGCTCATTGCAGGTAGAGGGCTCATCCATTACTTCATACATATTATTCTACCTGAACATAAATTCTCAGTTCCTCCTGAACTGCATTATGGTACTCTGCAGGACTGATGGATGTGACTGAGCTAGGGAGAGGGTGTAAGTGGAGAAGTTTCTTCTGGGGGTGAGGTGGAGGGAAGGCTGATCAACTTTAAACCAAGGGATAAAGGACCAAAAGAATGAGTGTGTGGGAGTTCTCCCAAAAAACTCTCAAACAAGCTCTGTAAAAGAAGGGAGGGGTAAAAAGGTTAGTCCATTTACATTTCAATAGGTAACAGAAACAATTAACCAAAATAACTTTTTGCATCCTCTTAAATCTTGGTAACTTGTGGCTTTTGTGAACCCCTACATATTGATTTCCTTGTAAATCCTTCAGAGAACCTGTGTGTTTCTGTCAGGGAAGGGTGGAAATTGGGGAAGACACGGTCTGACTCTGGGTTTAATCTTTCAACTAAGAGGTAGGAAAGAACTATAGGAAATAGAATGAGGTGGGCAATGGGAAAGAAACTTGCCAGTCAAATTCTCACTGCCTTTGGGAAGAAAAAAAGAGAGCACAGAGCAGAACAGATCTGGAGGCTTAACAGGAAGGGCTGTGTGTCCTAATACTTAGGCCTTATAAGACTGGCACTGAGACTCAGTCTAAAACATCAGAAACTCCCCTTCCCTTACACAAGTAGGTTGCCAGTTCAGTTCAGTTCAGTTGCTCAGTCGTGTCTGACTCTGCGACCTCAAGAACCGCAGCACTCCAAGCCTCCCTGTCCATCACCAACTCCCGGAGTCCACCCAGACCCATGTCCATTGAGTCGGTGATGCCATCTAACCATCTCATCCTCTGTCATCCCCTTCTCCTGCCCTCAATCTTTTCCAGCATCAGGGTCTTTTCAAATGAGTCAGCTCTTCGCATCAGGTGGCCAAAGTATTAGAGTTTCAGCTTCAACATCAATCCTTCCAATGAACACCCAGGACTGATCTTTAGGATGGACTGGTTGGATCTCCTTGCAGTCCAAGGGACTCTCAAGAGTCTTCTCCAACACCACAGTTCAAAAGCATCAATTCCTTGGTGCTCAGCTTTCTTTATAGTCCAACTCTCACATCCATACAGGACTACTGGAAAAGCCATAGCCTTGACTAGACGGACCTTTGTTGACAACGTAACATCTCTGCTTTTTAATATGCTGTCTAGGTTGGTCATAACTTTCCTTCCAAGGAGTAAGTGTTTTTTAATTTAATGGCTACAATCATCATCTGCAGTGATTTTGCAGCCCAAGAAAGTAAAGTCAGCCACTATTTCCACTGTTTCGCCATCTATTTGCCATAAAGTGATGGGACCAGATGCCATTATCTTAGTTTTCTGAATGTTGAGCTTTAAGCCAACTTTTTCACTCTTCTCTTTCACTTTCATCAAGAGGCTCTTCTTCACTTTCTGCCGTAAGGGTGGTGTCATCTGCGTATCTGAGATTATTGATATTTCTCCTGGCAATCTTGATTCCAGCTTGTGCTTCATCCAGCCCAGCATTTCTCAAGATGTACTCTGCATATAAGTTAAATAAGCAGGGTGACAATATACCCCTAATTGGATTTTCAGGGGGTATAGATTTTTCTACACACATAAAGCCATTTAGTCAAACACATTAAACCAAAGAACAAAGTTCAAATAAAGATCTGGGGTTTTCCACAAACCACCAACCAACTGACCAATGAACCAACCAATCAACCAACCAATCATGCTTATCAAGGTAACCCCAGTTGGAAAAAAGTAACCCCTGTTGTTTTTATCTGAGGGTTAGTAAGCAAGTGGAATACCTCACTGTATTTTCAAAAAAAACTGCAGACAAGGAAAATACCAGGGGTTTCAAGTGCCTTCCAAGCAATTTGAGATGTTTTATTTACACCATGAAGACAGATTTTCCCTGGATATTTCCTGTTCCAAAAACACTTAAGGACCCTGCTCTTTTGGGCTGCTTCTTGACATGGAAAATTTTTAATGTCACTGCTTTACCTTTAGTTTGGGATTTTGCCTCTTCAGTTAACTGTCTGCTCTACTAGTTGCATCTCACTGTTTCATCTTGCCTGATGTAACTGTCCAAACCACACTCAAACTCCCTCATTTCAACCTGCATTTTCTCTAAAAAATGCATTTACTGTAGAATATTTTTAAATGTTTTTCATTCCTATTTTGATTTTTCACTTTGCTAAATCCATCAGTAAATGTTTCTTAAGTGTTTGTTGTGTTTAGGCATTGTGCCTATTGCAGCAGGAAAAACAAAATGGCATAAAAACTTTCCTCAGGGAGCTTGTTGTCTAATTGAAGATTATTAAGCAAAGGGATGCTTCTCGTGTTTGACCTTTCCTTTCAGTTCCTGTTACCCTCCTTGACTAGGCCCTGTTCACATCACAGTAGCCTCCTAAATTGTCCCCATGCTTGCTGCTGCTGCTGTGTGTATGTGTGTGTGTATGTGTGTGTGTGCTCAGTTGTGTCCAGCTCTTTGCAATGCCAGGGACTATAACCCACCAGGCTTCTCTGTCCATTGAATTTTCTAGGCAAGAATACTGGAGTGGGTTGCCATTTCCTACTCCAGGGGATCTTCCTGACCCAGGAATTGAACCCATGTCTCTTGCACCTCTTGCATTGGCAGACAGATTCTTTACCACAGCTCCACCTGGAAATCCCATGCTTGCTATTACCCCCAATTAAATTAACCCTAATTCATCTTCTTAAGAAATTTTATTATAGTTATTCTCCCACCGTCTTACCCTCTTTCTTCCCCCGCAAAATTTTCAAAGATACTATATTTTTTTATAAGGTTCAATCTCACTAAAGTAAGGTTCAATCTCATTATCTTGGCTCAGAATTTCCCCATTCTCACTTTTTAAATCTGAGTCCTATCCATATTCAAGTCCTGCCTCATTCAGGCATCTTTTTTCAATTCCCCACTGAGACTGATCTTTCCCTTCAATTTCTGTACATTATAGCCTACATCACTCATTGACATTTCACTTATATTACCTTGATATGTTTTATGTTTAGGTGGTTTTTTCCCATAAAATTGGCCAAGGAGCCAAAAACCTGAAGCCCTTATCACCCTTTTGGATTGTACATTTATTGAGGGCAGGTCCTGAGCATAGTGCATTGCACACAAGAGATGATTGACGGTTGGTGATAAAGATGGTGATGATTTTTCCTGATTTCAGGGGATAGGATGGATTATGAAAGATAGCAAAGTAAAGATTCTGCAGGTAGGGAGATGAATTAATGAGGCTTTTATAATAATATTCAAAAAAGGGTGATGAGGGCTTCAATTTATTGTTTCCTTGGCTCAGAGCCTCATTGTATTACCAGAAGGATTTTAGTGAGATTGAAAAGAAGGGAGGGGAGGACTTTGGGACTGCTGTGATTTTATGTGGGAATGAGGAAGAACTAGGTAACTGAACCTGAACAAGTACAATAATGATAGCATTAACTTGAAAGAGGAAATCAGAGGTGGAAGCTGGATTTAGAGGGAAGATGGTGAGTTTGTTTTTAGACATATTGAGTTACGATAACTTGAGTAACTAAGTGAACATGTCTGACAAGCAGTAAGATACTGCTCTCCATTCAATTCAATGCAACAAATATTTACTGAACACCAACCATATGCCAGTTGCTGTGCTGGAGATATAGTCAAATAATACACGGTCCCTGGCCTCCAGAGCTCATGTTTGCTCAGGGAAGTCAAATTAATAAATTCCTATAAGGTAGTAAATGATATGATAGAATTATATATAAAGTGTTGTGCGTGCATGCTCAGCTGCTTCAATCGTGTCTGCCTCTTTGCAGCCCTATGGACTGTAGCCCACCAGACTCCTCTGTCCATGGCGTTTCAGAATGCTGGAGTGGGTTGCCGTGCCCTCCTCCAAGGGATTTTCCCAACCTAGGAGTTGAACCTGCGTCTCTTGCTTCTCCTGCATTGCAGGCAGATTCTTTACTGCTGAGCCACCAGGGAAGCCGATATAAAGTGCTATGGGAATATAAATAGGGAATCAGTTGTATCCAAGCAGGTGGGAAAAAGTTTCAGAAGTGACAATCTTTGACCTGGGTTTGGGACGATAAATAGAACTTTGTTCAACAAATAAATAGTGAAATCACTTTCTAAGTGAAAGTATAGTCTTGAGCAAAGGCACAAGACATGGATGTACATGGCCTTCTCAGGGAACATAGTCTGAAAACGCTAAAGAGAATGCAATGACAAAATAAAGATGGATAGTGCAGAAGAGGTAACGATTGTCAGGAGCTGAAGACAGGATTCTGCTACACTAGACTGGAGAGACAGTTTAGTGTGATAGCTAAAGGTATGAACTCTCAGAGGTGGATGCTCTGGGCTCAGATTCCATCTCTGCCACTTAGTAGGGCTGGGGCCTTGAGCAAGTCAGTTTGCTCAGGTTTCCTTATCTGTAAAATGGGGCTAATGGTACCTCCTTTATAGGTTTTTTTTTCAAGTGAAGCTAGAATTGGTTTTATTAAAAGTAATCAAAATAGTCCCAAATAATATGAAAGTGAAAGTCACCCAGTCGTGTCCAACCCTTTGCAACCCCATGGACTGTAGTCTGCCAGGCTCCTCTGTCCATGGAATTCTCCAGGCCACAATACTGGAGTGGGTAGCTGTTACCTTCCCCAGGAGATCTTCCCAACCCAGGAATCAAACCCAGGCCTCCCACACTGTAGGTGGATTCTTTACCAACTGAGCCACCAGGGAAACCCCAAACTTCAGGACACAACTGAGTGACTTTCATTTTCACTTTCAATAATATGGCATCCATTTAAATAGATCCTTTTAAAGAGATGAAGCACTACCATAGAAAGCTTCTGCTGGTACTTTAATTAAAAGATCCATAGGGTTGTTTTGATGTTTGAGAGAGCTAGTATATAAACTATTCAGGATGGTGCCTGGCATATAGTGAGTTACTCCAAGGTTACTCCAAGGACTGAAATATAAGAAATAAGGCACCACACCACTGTTTACTATACCATCAGCAGCTATAAATAGGAACTGTCTTATGTCTCCAAATAGTCTCTGCACAGATCCAGGGAGCACTAGATGAATCTCTGATTCCCACTCAAAGAGTGGGAATTCTTTGAGAGGGTGATATTATCTGCCTTAGAAAGGAAGATCCAATTTAGGAAGGGGTGAGCAGTCTGAGAAAACACATTAGGATGGCCAGAGTGGGACTGTTCATTCAGAATAAATGGAAGCTCTCACTGTGGCACTTCCCCTCTGGCAAGTGAAAATAAACCAAAAGAAGGTTGAAATTCGGCATGCATATTTTGTTTCAGTTTAGTAGGAAATAGAAAATTGACCAGTAGGGACCTTAGAGGGTGAGAGAGGAGACAGTGGGGCCTAGTGACAGGTTATCTTGCTGGGCTTGGAGTACATAAAGCAGCCCTCTAAAGAGGGCTAGCGGGTGAAAATGCAGCCCTACTTTGCTAATGAAGCACATCTGACGACTTCACTTTTGCTGCTCAAGAAATCCATTGTCTATGTCTCAGCTTTTTAGAGCTCTACTCGAATGATCCTTGAATAGACTCTTGGAATGATTGTGCTTCCCTCTGTGACTGCTGCTGAAATGAAACTGAACCTTATCTGCCCACCTTGCCAGCCCAGGAGTTTCCCTTGACACATCTTGTTTGAATTCTGTTCTCACCACGTCCCAGCTGGGCAGTCTCGAGCAAGTCACTGAAATTCTCTTAGCCTGTTTTCCCATTTGTGAAATGGAAATAAAAATAGCTCCTATATTATAAAGTGGTTATGATAATTATATGAAATAATTTATCTATAAAGTACTTGATACATTGAGTGCTTAAAAGACATAAGTTTCATTCCCCTTTCTTTCCCTTTACATTTAGGCAGCTCAAAGATCCTCTGTGCTCATTTTAGCCCAGCTAGGGACTTCATATCATCTAATGTCTATAGTAGTAGAGATGGGCAGAAGGAGAAGGCAGTACGTGGGAAGACGATAAAGAATGGTGGCTGTTTTTTTCATCCTCCCACCCTGACTTTGCAGTAAGGATATTTTGATGTAGTTAGTATCCACAAGTAGGAAAGGTATTCAGATACTGGACAACCCAAAGTAAGAGATATCTATTAAGACATGATGACAACTGTGTGAAAATACATCTACACAATCATATACTTAATATGAAGATAGAGCTAAACATTCATATGTTTTAAAATTAGAAAGGAACAAGGAAAACTGAAAACATTTTTGTTAGGATGGTAGAAATATGTTGTTGTAAGGTTAACCTTAGTATTCTTGTACCTATGGAGAGGATCCTCTTTCCCTGATATACTTAAATCTTCGTACCCTCTTTCCAAAAGAACAACAGGAGGACAGGGTGCTAGATTAAAGGGAATTGCACAGTGGGAATAATATGCCCCCATCTCATCTGTCCTTCTGCCCAGCCTTCCATTAATCATCATGATCTACCAGAGGCCAGAGACCTTCCTGTCTGTGGTGCTTCAATGCCCTTGCATCATTAATATCATCATATCTACCCTTCTTCTAGGAGTGGATCTTATGAGGGAGGTATGGAAGAAGTTGTGCATGCTTAGTTGTAAGTCCAAACCTTTGAGAACCTGCAGGGGACAAGGACAGAAATCACTAAGTAACACTCTGGACTTTCTTGGCAGGTGAATACCGCTATGCATGAGGCAAAACTTATGGAAGAATGTGACGAATTGGTAGAGATCATCCAGCAGAGGAAGCAAATGATTGCTGTCAAAATCAAAGAGACAAAGGTAAAACAGAGCACCTCAGTGTGACCAAGGCCAAGTTGACTTTACAAAAGTCCAAGTTTCATTCCAATAATTCCAGTTTAAACTTGGATTATGAAAGCAAGGAGATATGGGAATTTAGGGAGAGAAACAAAGAAGAAGCAATCTTTGGCCTATGGCTCTGAATTCAGAAAAGATGATGGCAGTTCTGCAGTGTTGGAAACATTTCATATTGTGACTTGGTTGGTAGTTACATGGGTATATGTATATGCAAATATCATTGAGTTGTACACTTCAGATTTGGTGCTTTACTCTATGTATGGCCTAAGTCAACACAGAAAGAACTGTGGACCAGAATTATGGAAGGATCATGATTGCCATTGTAAGGACTTAGGGTTTAATCTGAAAGGCATAAGGAAACCATTCTGTTCAGTTTCTTATGATGGGAAAAAACTGATAAATATAGCAGAAGTATGCAGGGTAGATCAGAATAGGATGGTACTAAAGTCAGGGAAGCAAGTTATGAGGCTTACTGAATGATTCTTGGTATAAGTTGATGAAGGCCTAACCCAGGAAATTGGCAGCACAAATGGAAGGGAAGAACATAACAGGCATCGCTAGAAAGGAAATGACGAGAATCATCAACCAATTATATATATATAAAGGATGAATGAAGGATAGAGAGAGAGAAGACTTCCAGGCTTTTAACATGGGAACTGAAGAATTGTGATCAAGAAGGTCAGGTGTGGGCCTTCATGCAGCTATCTGATTTTATGCTTGTTGGTCTGCTGGTTAGTATAGTGATGATGACCTCATGCTATGTGTACAATGTGTGAAGCTCTGAGAGCCTGGAGTGATAACCATTACTTTGTGCCATGCTGGGTGGTTCCTTACTAACACAGATACTGAAGTTTCTGAGAACACAGATCTGTGAGCACACAGGTACGCATGAATGCCTAGAGAGAGAAATATATACATATGAATGTGGATTCTCGTAAAGAAAAAGGAGGTGTTTTTTATTAAGCATATACATGACAATATATTGACAATAAAATGTCAACAGAGGTGATCTCCAGGTGGTAGGGTTTCTTTTTATACTTTTTATTTTCTAAATTTTCTATAATGACCATGCATTGCTTTTATAATCAAAATAATTAATATGATCAATAAAAGAGGAGGTAGGTAACCTAGAGTGTATGACTGAGTGTGTTGCAGGGTAAGTAAGTGGGTGCAGGGAGGAGTTGGCAAAATAGACATGGAGGGTGGGGGAGAAGGCGAGTTATTAGTTCAGGGACCATGGGATGTTCATAGGTCTTATTTTTAGAGTCACTGTAGCTGATCTCCTTCATGTTGTTTTATCATCTTTAATTAAGCACTGGATGTGTTTATCTTGTTTCTCTTTTGCTAATTCTTTAAGGTTATGAAACTAAGAAAGTTGGCACAGCAGGTTGCTAATTGCCGCCAGTGTCTTGAACGATCAACAGTCCTCATCAACCAAGCCGAGCATATCCTGAAAGAAAATGACCAGGCACGGTTTCTCCAGTCTGCAAAAAATATCGCTGAGAGGTGAGTTCCATGGTCTTTCAACATGCCTCCTCTTAGGAAAAGGGACCAGCTTAAAGTCACTTAATTCAGTTCAGTCATGTTTGTAGCCACTGCCACCTGAAGATTTTGCCAGCTGGCTACTTACTAAGCCTTAGTGTGGTGGGTAGCTCTGTGGATTTCTGGTGCCCCTTTCTCTGTCTCTGCCACCTCCCAGTTCTTCTTCTTTTTTTTAAATGTTGAAGAATTTCAGTTTTATTCTGTTTTTTTCTAAAGTGATTTTTAAAAAACTTTTTATTTTGTATTGGAGTATAGCCAGTTAACAGTGTTGTGATAGTTTCAGGTGAACATCAAAGTGACTCAGCCATACATATACATGTATCCATTCTCCCCCAAATTTCCCCCCTCCATTCAGACTGCCACATAACATTGAGCAAAGTTCCCTGTGCTATACAGTATGTTCCCAGTTCTTCTAATACACAGCCAACCATGCACCCTAGCAATGCCATAGCTCTATGCTACCTACTCAGGCCTGGAGCTTTCTATGTTGGTGTTGGTTTAGGGGCAGAGAAACTTTTGGCCACATACACAGATGCATGCCCTACCTAAGTCTAGACCATAGCACTAGACTCCCTGGGTTTGAATCTTGCCTCTGACTCTAAACTAGTTGGTTGGTCGTTGGTGAGTCACACAACCTCTCTGAGTCTCATTCTCATTCTCCTATTTGCAATAATAATAGTGCCTATCTCATAAAGTTTTTGTGAGGGTAAAATGAGTTAATATTTATTTATAAAGGTTTAGAATAATGCCCAGCATGTGGACTTTTCTGATGATCCAGTGGTTAAGAATCTGCCTGCCAATGGAGGGGACATGGATTCAATCCCTGTTCCAGGAAGATTCTACATGCCTCAGGGCAACTGCTGAAGACTGAGCACCCTAGAGCCCATGCCCCACAACAAGAGCAGCGTTAGTCTCTCAGTCATGTCCAACTGTTTGCGACCCCATGGACTGTAACCCTCCAGGCTCCTCCGTCCATGGGATTTTCCAGGTAAGAATACTGGAGTGGGTTGCCATTGCCTTCTCCAGGGGATCTTCCCAACCCAGGGATCAAGCCAAGGTCTCCCGCATTGCAGGCAGACTCTATCGTCTGAGCCACTAGGGGGCTTCCACAAGAGAAGCCGCCGCAATTAGAGAGTAGCCCCTGCTCACCACAACTAGAGAAAGCCTGCATGTGGCAACAAAGATCTAGTGCAGCCAATAATAATTAATTAAAAAATAATTCCCAGTACAAAATAAATACTCAGTATTATTATTGGAGAGCAGAAATTGCAGATGAGAGGAGATTGCCACTTCTTGCAGTATTACTATTAGCAATATTTGACTATTTAATTGGGGCTTCCCAAGTGGCTCAGTGGTAAAGAATCAGCCTGACAGTGTAAGAGATGCAGGAGATGTGGGTTTGATTCCTGAGTTGGGAAGGTTCCCTGGAGGAGAAAATGGCAACCCACTCCAGTATTCTTGCCTGAAAAATCCCATGGACAGAGGAGCTTGGCAGGCTCCTCCATAGGGTCATAAAAAGTCAGACATGACTGAGTGAGCAAGCACACATACACATTACCTTAATATAAATAACTTTTAAATATTTAAGAAGAATAAATTAGAGGTGAAGAAATTAAAATTATTTCAGGAAGTTTCCTGTAAAGGGAAAGAGAAAAATATGGTGATAACCAGAATGAGTATGAGATAAAGGAAGGTTGTGAATACCTTTTTTTAGATAGCAGAGACATGAATGAGTTTAAAAGTGGATGTGAGGTCAGCTAGAGATGGGCAAAACTGAAGGTATGGAAAAAAGGTATATGGCCAAGTAATGGATGTGGATGTTGGTATGCCCAGCAGTTTGGTATGAGAAATTAAATAATTTATCATTTCATATCTACCCCTCTCACTTTAAAATAGGAGGCAAAGTCATTTGCTGAGCATGAGCAGGAAGTTAGGGTTCTCTAGCTTTTTGAACATATGGAATACAGTTATAATCATTGCTTTAATGTCTAATTCTAATATCTGGGTCAGTTTCAACTACTTACTTTTTTCTCCTCATTATGGGTTTTATTTTCTTGCCTCTTTGTGTGTCTGTGCTCAGCCTCTTGTGTCCGACTCTTTGCGACCCCATGGACTGTAGCCCACCAGGTTCCTCTGTCCATTGTACATCTGGTTATTTTCTATTGGATGCTAAACATTGTGAATTTTATCTTATTGGATGCTGTATATTTTTATATTCCTATAAATATTCCTAAACTTTGTTCTGGGACACAGTTAAATTACTTGAAAATAGCTTGTTCCTTTTAGGTCTTGCTTTGAAAATTTGTTAAGTGTGATCAAAGCAGTATTTAGACAGGGGAAGTTTTTCCCCACTACTGAGGCAAGACCCTTCTGAGTACTTTAACAAGTGCCCCATGAATCATGAGATTTTCTGATTTGACCAGTGAGAACATACACTATTCCTGGGCCTGTGTAAGCATTAGTATTTGTCCCCTCTAATTTTTTTGGATGGCTCTTTCTCTGGCATTGGGCACTTTCCCCCACATGCATGTGTTGATCAGTATTTTGTTGAATACTAGAGGCAAAAACCCTTTCCAGTTCTCAGAATTCTCTCTGTGCATTGTCTTCTCTAGTAATATGCCCCGAGAACTTCAACCAGCTTCAGTTCAGTTCAGTTCAGTTCAGTCGCTCAATTGTGTCCGACTCTTTGTGACCCCATGAATCGCAGCATGCCAGGCCTCCCTGTCCATCACCAACTCCCAGAGTTTACTCAAACTCATGTCCATTAAGTCAGTGATGCCATCCAACCATCTCATCCTCTGTTGTCCCCTCCTCCTCCTGCCCTCAATCTTTCCCAGCATCAGGGTCTTTTCCAATGAGTCCATTGCATCAGGTGGCCAAAGTATTGGAGTTTCAGCTTCAACATCAGTCCTTCCAATGAACACCCAGGACTGATCTCCTTTAGGATGGACTGGTTGAATCTCTTTGCAGTCCAAGGGACTCTCAAGAGTCTTCTCCAACACCACAGTTCAAAAGCATCAATTCCTTGGCACTCAGCTTTCTTTATAGTCCAACTCTTACATCCATACAGGACTACTGGAAAAATCATAGCCTTGACCAGACAGATCTTTGTTGGCAAAGTAATGTCTCTGCTTTTTAATAGGCTGTCTAGGTTGGTCATAACTTTCCTTCCAAGGAATAAGCGTCTTTTAATTTCATGGCTGCAGTCACCATCTGCAGTGATTTTGGAGCCCCCTCAAAAAAAGTCTGCTACTGTTTCCACTATTTCCCCCTCTATTTCCCATGAAGTGATGGGACCAGATGCCATGATCTTTGTTTTCTGAATGTTGAGCTTTAAGCCAACTTTTTCACTCTCCTCTTTCACTTTCATCAAGAGGCTCTTTAGTTCTTCTTCACTTTCTGCCATAAGGGTGGTATCATCTGCATGTCTGAGGTTATTGATATTTCTTCCAGCAATCTTGATTCCAGCTTGTGCTTCATCCAGTCCAGCATTTCTCATGATGTACTCTGCATATAAGTTAAATAAACAGGGTGACAATATACAGCCTTGATGTACTCCTTTTCCTATTTGGAACCAGTATGTTTTTCTATGTCCAGTTCTAACTGTTGCTTCTTGACCTGCATACAGATTTCTCAAGAGGCAGGTCAGGTGGTCTGGTATTCCCATCTCTTTCAGAATTTTCCACAGTTTGTGGTGATCTACACAGTCAAAGGCTTTGGCATAGTGAATAAAGCAGAAGTAGATGTTTTCTGGAACTCTCTTGCTTTTTTGATGATCCATCGGATGTTGGCAATTTGATCTCTGGTTCCTCTGCCTTTTCTAAAACCAGCTTGAAAATCTGGAAGTTCATAGTTCACGTATTGTTGAAGCCTGGCTTGGAGAATTTTGAGTATTACTTTGCTAGAGTGTGAGATGAGTGCAATTGTGTGGTAGTTTGAGCATTCTTTGGGATTGCCTTTCTTATGGATTGGAATGAAAATTGACCTGTGGCCACTGTTGAGTTTTCCAAATTTCCTGGCATTTTGAGTATAGCACCTTCACAGCATCATCTTTATATAACATAACAATATAACATATTACATGTAACATATTAATGCATTATATATTATATATATTAACATATAGCATATTAACAATATAACATAACAAGTGAGTCTCAGAAGTGAATCTTAGTAAGCACAGACCTTAATTAACAAAACTAGAACTTAATATTCAGTGAAACATAATTTTTTTTTGGAGAACTCATTGTGAGTACATAACACTGTAGCCAGGGAAGGCTTTAGCCCATCAAATAAAAATGAGGTCTGTCAGGGAGCCGGGGAAAAGCCAAGTGGCCATCTTGAATTCCCCATAGCCCTGGCTCTTGGATTTTTAATGATTGTTTTTCCATTTTTAATTTCCTGATTTAGGAGCAGACTATTGCCATGTTTTAAGGACATCAAGATAGCAAAAGCCTAACTGTGAGGGGTTATTTTTTTGTAGAAGCAGAGTGAACTTTGTCTACATGTAACATAATCATAAATAATGTTTATTTACTTCACCAAAGTAACAAAAAGATTTTAAAAACAAATATAAATCACTTAAAGGCAAAGACAATCATAATCTGTTATCGAAAGCTGCATTCTAAGAAGACTTTGTTCTCTAAACAGAGAGAAGACCAAATTCCATTCTGGTACCAGCTTACTGTTAATAACAAAATTTGTTTATCTGCTTAATCTTAGAAAGACTTTTCCATCAATTTTGAAAAACTAGTAGTATTCTTCTAAAGGCATGAGAGTAAAACCATAGAAGGCATGTTTAAAATCTGACCAATTGCAATTGACCAAGAAACCTGGTCATTGTTGTGATATGTAACACTTTAATATGATAACTAGAATTATAATTGACCATATTTTATCAGGGCTTATCAGATCTATATGAATTTTACACAATTTTAGGATATCGATATTGGTAACATCAGCCATACATTTTAGTCTGAAAAGATTTATCACCCCTTTAAAGCACTTCGCATGTAATTTAACATGTCCAGTGAACCAAGGTAGCTTAATAGCTCTTTGGGATGTCTCTGGGCCCCTCTGAAGCATCCCAAAATTAGCTAGAAATCAAGTTATTTAGAAAGTTTTGTCAATAAATGTCAAAAGGGTTTATAACACTCAGTCAGGTAGGATCATATAAGTTACTGTGAAATAATAGTTATTCACTTAGCCAAAGTTAACAGAAGATTTCAAAGGTAAATGTAAAACAGATCAATTAAGAGGTAAAGAAACATATATCTATTATTAAAAGCAGTTCACCATCTGAATGTCCTCTTATCAGAGAGAAAGGCCAAATTCAAGTTTTTGTACCAGCTTACTTTAAACTCATTTAGGTAAACTTAATTAAGTTTATTTTAAACTTAGTCAGTCCTAACCATGCACAAAACTTTTTTTCAGGGTCCACTTTCCACAAACTTTTTAATCACTTTCTGTAATAGCCACCTGTAAGTCAGACCTACTTTCTTTTTCCTTTATAAAATGTAATTTTATTTTTTATATCTTCTTTATTAAAAACATACATCTTCCTTATTAGATTAGCAAACAGACATTAATACTAGATATTTAATATTGAATATTTCCCAGTTTACATGAATCTGAAATTTATTTAGGTTAATTTTTCTTGTATTTAGAATTGTTTGATTTGTAAGCACTTACTTTTCTTTAGGCCAATTAAATTAGAATTTACAATTTACAATTTCAACATGTTATCAGAAAAAAACAAAGACATACACAAATCCAGACAGACAGACTGACAGAGATCTTATAGTTTTCTGTTTGAGGTTTAAAATATCTCTTTGACCCCTTTTTTTTCTTTGCTTGAAGTTCTAATTTGCCCAAGGCTAAGATCTCAGGCACAGTGAGTGGGCTGTGTATTTCAAGGACATGAAAAGTGTTAACTTCAAGTTTTTTCCTAGGCAGGTCTTTTAACAAGCTAGTTGTTTTTAATTACACATGCAAAAAGAATTGGTTTTGCAGTTTCCAAAAAGAAAAATTTCTCTCATTCTGTTCAATCAGCAATCATGCACTCACAATCATTCAGAAGCTATCACAATGCCTCCCTTCTCCTGAGTCCCCAGTTCTCCCTATCTGATGCTCCCTTCTTGGGAGCTCCAAGGAGGTGATCAGTCTCCTCTTTTACCCGTTGGGGTAGGACCTGCCTGGGGACTGACCCCAGGGCCTTACCTGATCCTATGGCCATTCCTGGTGTGTTGGTCTGTCCCGCCAATGAGTCCAGTCAGGGCTTAGCCATCTGGAGAGTCAGAACGCCGGTCCAAAAGAGAACCCAAAATACCGTCAGGTGGTGCACCTCCTTGTTTGTCTCTCCACTCAGTTCCACTTGGAGTGGGTTCTTTCACTCCAGCCCAGCCGAGCCACTAGTCTGGCAGCTCAGGAGGCTGACGTGGTTGGAATCTCACTGGGGCCTCCAGAAATGTTGCAAAAACCAGTAATCGAGAAACCAAGCACCACATTCAGAGAGTTGGAGAACTCAGGTTTATTATGCCAGCGGGCTCAGAGGAGTTAACACTCCCAAGCTCTGAGCCCTGAACAAAGGGGTTCCAGAGTTTTTATAGACAGACTATAGTGGGCAACACTGCTGCTAATAGGCTGGTTTAAACTAAGGGGTTTTGTGTGCATGGGAACAGAGTCAAGATGGGGAGGGGGATGCCTGACCTTTACACACTGAGGCATGACTAAGCAGGTTTTCAGGGGCTGAGCAATTGCAAAGAGCAGGACAAGGGTGAGCAAGATAAGCTCCAGTCGCTAGTATTGTACGTCCCCACTTTCTGAGACTACATGACCTAAGTGATCCTGACTGCAAAGAGCAAGCTGAGTTACAGAGGCAGAATGAGCAGGAGGTTATGTAAACTTTTAACTTTTCTTCTTCACTACTTTTCATGACTTTATCTTTTAGGTCTAAGATGTTTCCTTAATTTTTCATTCAATCCTTCTATTACAATTTTAATTTAAGGATTCATATTTTTATTAATAAGAGCTCTTTCTTGATCCTTGCTTCTTTTTTAGCACTCTGTCCTTGCTTTATGTATACAAACTTCAGTAAGTCCCCTACATACGAATGAATTCCAATCTGAGAATGTGTTCATAAGTTCAAATTGTACATCCAACAAAGTTAGCCTAGGTACCCAACTAACAATTGGCTACACAGTACTGTACTGTGATACTTTCCACATAAATAATACATAGAAATAAACAAAAAATAAAGCATTTTTAAACTTACAGTACAGTACCTTGAGAAATACAGTAGAACAGTACAACAGCTGGCATACAAGTGGCAACAGCTGGCAACAACTGGCATACAACAGCTGGCATCAAGTGAACAGGCAAGAAGAGTTACTGACTGGAGAAGGGAGAGGAAGTGGGAGATGGTAGAGCTGAAGGATTGCCAGCAATAGAGATAGAGGGCAAGCTACATTTTCACTCACACCTGACGCTGATGGAACTTTGAAAGTTCGCAACTTGAAGGTTTGTATGTAGGGGACTTACTGTATTTATCTTCCTGATGATATTAATGATCATTAAAAATGTCTTCTTCTAAACTGCATTGTCTTGGTTTCCTCCATGTTCCATTTCTCTGTTAGTTTCTGTCTTTCCCTAAATGTTTGGGGAGCTTTTTGCTGCCTTTTTGAATTTAAGCACTAAAAGGTGGTTGGAATATCTGAGAGAGCGAGAACATTTTGTTGCTTGGTGAGCTTTGCTATGGGATTTTAAGGTGGGGTGTTAGATTTTTATTGAGTGGACCCTACGTGTTTTAGTTCTGTAGGCATTTTCTCTTGGCTTAGTTAGCCCTGGAAGGAGCCCACCAGTCTCCTGCTTCTGGGAGTGAGGGGAGCAGTGAAGGGCACAAGTCTGACTGCCACTGTTCCAGGAACCAAGCAGGGAAAGGGCCTGAAGACTGCTCTTCATTTGGCATCAGGATGAGAGAGGTGTAGTCTCTGGTTGAGTGGATCTGGCAGTGTAGCTGTTTATCATGCAAACCTTCAACATCTGTGACATTAAATCAGCTTCATCTTGTTGCCTTCTTGATCCAGCTTTCTCTGCTCTGTGGTTGGTTACCACTCATCCATTCCCTTTCTAGTTTCCAAACATTTGTTGACAATATCTTACTTGCATCTCCTTTTCCATTCCCTTTGTCTTTGTGGGTTCATGATGGTTTTTTTTTTTTTTTCCTTTGACTGTCATTTAAGTGGAATTTCATGAGAGCAGAGATAAAACATATATTTAGACCACTGTATGTAATCATGCCCGCTCACTCTTCAACTCCCTGAAATGTCTTCTGCCACTACCACACTATTGAAAGTGTTCTTTTCAGGGTCACCTGATGAATAACTTGTTGCTAAATTATGATAGACATTTCTTTGTTTTACTGTTTCATCTTGCTTGGTCTCTTAGAATTTGTCCCTACTGACCATTTTTACTTGAAATTTCTCTGCCCTTAGCTTGAGAACACTCCTGGTTTTCCCCCTACATATCTGGTTTCATTTGCCTTTGCAAGCACTCTTCCTTGACCTATCCCCTTAATGCTGTTGTTCTTTCTGCTTCTGTCTTAAGCAGTTTTCTTTTCTTATTGCATATTCTCCCTGTTGCAGACTTATAGTTCCTAGGGTTTTGGTTACCATCTAGCTGTTGATTCCTAACTCTCTATATCTAAATCTTCTTTTCATGGGCTCAAGTATAGCCTCTGTGGTAGGTGGAATAGATAGCTAACTCTGGTATGGCTTGAGAATAATCTACATAACCTAAATATCTTTCTCACTGGTCTCTCTCACAGGGTCTGAAATTCTTCCCCACAATTAATCATTGTTATGTATTAAAACCAGGACTTCAGTTAAAGTGAAATTTTAACTGAGAGAGAGAGAGTTATTCCTTCCCCCTTACTAATGACTGACAGCTCAGTTGGTAAAGAATCTGCCTGCAATGCAGGAAACCGCAGGTTGATTCCTGGGTCAGGAAGATTCCCCTGGAGAAGGGATAGGCTACCCACTCCAGTATCCCTGGTGACTCAGATGGTAAAGAATCTGCCTGCAATGTGGGAGACCTGAGTTCTATCCCTGGGCTGGGAAGATCCCCTGGAGGAGGGCATGGCAAACTTCTCCAGTATTCTTGCCTGGAGAATCCCATGAACAGAGAAGCCTGGCGGGCTACAGTTTATGGGGTCGCAAAGAATTGGACACGGCTGAGTGACTAAGCACAGTACATGCCAATTTAATTAAAATTCTCTGTATCTAAAATGTTGCCCTGTAGTTAATGAAAGACATTTTAGTGTGGTTTATGTATAATGCTAAATAAAGAATATTTAAGCTGTTTATAGATTATCCATTTTTATAGATTTTTTAAATTCAGCATGACAAGATACAGTAGCAAAGTTTGCTTTACTAAATCAGACCAAGTTATAATTCAGGATTGTCTTTTAAACAGCTATCCAAAAACAACATACAACTGTAGAACTACTGTATATGTGTGATTAGTAATGGTGCTTTAGCCAACTCAGAAGGATTAAATTACAGGAGATATACCAGCAGCACAAGCTTTGTAAATTATGTGATCATAAGGCTTAAGAATTAAAACCAAAATCATAGACTAAAAAATATTTATGAATTAGAACTGTGATATCAAAGAATATTTGCATTTGAACCTATTTTCTCATGTAATGCTAAATTTGGCCTCCAAAATCTGAGTCATTTTCAGTCCTAATCAAAATATGTAGGCTTATTTAATAGAGACATAAAAAGCTGCTATGATGCTTTTATTTATAATCATAAATGCTGTCTCATTTTACTTTACATTTCTTTGATTTGTCATGTAGTTGGGATTTTAAATATATTTGTTAGCTATTCATTTTCATGTTTATGAATTAACTTTCTGTTTTATATGTCTATACTTCTCCTGTCACCACTTTACTTTCTGCTCATTCCTAGACACCTGAAAAACCTGATCTGCCTCTAGTTTTGACCACTTCCATCCATCCACTGCAGCTGGAGTATTGTTCTTGAAATATAAATTTGCACTCATCACTCCTCTGCCTAAAATGCTTCAGGGACTCTCATTATATTAGTCTTTCACTTGTTTATCCTGGCCTGAAATTTATTCCAGCAACATCTCTATTTTCAGAAACAGCCAAAAGCTATTGTCATAAACGTGTAACAGGGTATCCATGCATGAGGAGATCTATATCTTTAAGTCCTCATCCCCTGTTTCGAAAGAACAGCATGTATATTACCCAGAGGAATCGGGTGGAGAGGGAGGTGGGATGGGGGACCGGGATGGGGAATACGTGTAACTCTATGGCTGATTCATATCAATGTATGACAAAACCCACTGGAAAAAAAAAAATAAGTCCTCATCCCCTTATAACTAGTTCACCATACAAATTTCCTCTCTGGTAGTCCTACATTCAGTGCCTCTTTTCTCTCCTCTAAGGTGCATATTGTTGCCAAGTTAATGTTTCTTTCCATACTGTTATTTGC
Organism: Muntiacus reevesi; assembly: GCF_963930625.1. Classification (NCBI taxonomy): domain Eukaryota; kingdom Metazoa; phylum Chordata; class Mammalia; order Artiodactyla; family Cervidae; genus Muntiacus; species Muntiacus reevesi. Next base: position 142,418,664 of record NC_089271.1, on the reverse strand, counting down.
ATGCTCCAGAATTCTCATTGGCTTTGATTCAGGTCAGGCACAGGGCCTAAACATGTATGTTTCAATCAAAGCTCAGAGATAATTCTGATATGGAATAATTTTTGAGAATTGCTGAGGTATGTAAAAATATACCTTAATTAAAAAAAAAAACTGTCTACATGGTTAAGGGTATAGAGTTTAGAATCCAGGGAACATGGGTTCAGTTATGTTTCTTTTTTTCTAACCCTTGTGTGACCTTGAGCAAGTTCCTTAACCTTACTATGTCTCATTTACAAAATGGAAATAACATTTGCTACACAGGGTTATGGTGAGGAGTAACTTGGATAATGTGTGTAAAGTGCATGCATGGTGTCTTATACATACTGAATGCTCAATAAAAGTTACCATTTGTGGTGTCGTTGTTAGTCATTCAACAATTATTTATTCTCTATGTGTCCAACACTGCGTTAGGAACCATGGTATAAAATGCGGATCCCGCTTTTGAGACTCTTACAATTAGTTAGGGAGATAAAACTAGCATAGCATTATATAACTAGAGAGCAATAAAATTAAGTGTAAATGTTATAAAAGATCAAAGAAAGTATAGTATTTAGGGGAAGATTTTAACCAAGCCCTAGCATGCTGGCTTGTTGATTAACATTTAAAAGAATAGAGGGGTAGAAAAAAAAATCTCTCAAACTTCTGTCACCAAGCTTTCAGAGGTCTAGTTTTGATGCTGCCTGCCAGATGGAAAATGATGTAGAGGGGAAAAAATCCTGTATTTACTTCCCCAAATTAAGACAGGATGGGGGAGTGTGTTTGAGGAATGAACATATGTGAATAAATATGGTATAACCCTTAATTGGTTCCTGATGATTAAAATTTAAGTGGTTTCCATTGGGAAAGGACAGATATTTTTCATTTTAATCAAGTCCTACCAGTCATTTATCTTCACCTTGTTAAACCAGAAATCAAACATTGGATAAAGGTTGCAAATCTATTTTGATGTATATTGATGCACTTTTCTCTCTTTCAGGGTCGCTATGGCAACTGCATCTTCTCAAGTTCTGATTCCAGACATCAATTTTAATGATGCCTTTGAAAACTTTGCTTTAGATTTTTCCAGAGAAAAGAAACTGCTGGAGGGGCTAGATTATTTAACAGGTGTGAAAATACTGTGCTTTCCTTTCCATTTTAGTCCTTTTCTTTTGGTAGGCTTTTACTTTAAAATAATCTGAAAAGGCCTTTATAAATATAAAAATGCCTTTATAATCTTTAAAATGATACATATATCTTTTTAGATAGAATATATTTTAATTCATGTAACTTAAAATAGAAATGATTTGTCAAATATTTCCAAGGACAGAATGGGTATACACACCATCCCTACTTAAAGGTAAAAAACAAGAAGTTGCTGATGGTTTTCTCCTTACGAGCCTGTCAGTAATATAATGTCGCCTGTTATAGGGGTAGAACTTGGGTGGTAATTAAAGAATATTAGAGAATTTTTCACATGGGTACAGGTACCACCCAAATGCTTGTAAGGAAATTTAGGAATTAGCAGAATAGGAAGAAAAATGTAAGAAATATCTGACGTGCAGAGAGAATTTTAGAAAATGAGGGCAACAACTTGTCTGTTAAAAATACTGACTGCCTTCAGGATGTTTGAATGATCATTTCATGAGGAAATATACACACACAATAGCTTTGTGTTTGTAGTTATCTTTGTTACTATATTAAAATAGGTGTCATTGATGGAGCATCTCCTTTAAGCCAGACACTATATATTTATTTTACATCATGATCCTTACAAGGAATCTGTGAATTTAATTATCATCCCCATTTTACAGATGAGGAAACTCATATTAATTTGCACAAATAATCCCTATTAATACTGCCAAAATATATAATACATCTTATTTTGAAATAAAAAGAAAATAGATTGAAGGCCATATAATAAGGAAACACATGACTGCGTTATTCTAATAGCTATGTATGTGTTAGTGCAGGCTGAGTAGACAATGGGTCTACTGAGTAACAGGCTTAGATCTTTGCCTAAAATCCCTATGTCATTGAAGCAAAAGTGGTTAGGGAACTTGAGGTCTCAGCACTTGACTTCAGGTTGTGTGGTATGTGCAATCTAAAGCTTCTTTTTAAGAAAACCTCCTTTCCAGGAGATGTTGGGTTGGTTAGCAAGAGTAACACATTATAAAATGCCATAACAGAGAGTATGTTTTCCTTACCTTCTTTTCCACCTTTCGTTACAGCCCCCAACCCACCATCTATCCGAGAGGAACTCTGTACTGCCTCCCATGACACCATTACAGTCCACTGGATCTCGGATGATGAGTTCAGCATCAGCTCCTATGAGCTTCAGTACACCATATTCACTGGCCAGGCTAACTTCATCAGTAAGTCATGGTGTAGTTGGGGCCTGTGGCCAGAGATAAGGAAATGTAAGGAAGCAGTAAGCTGCTCAAGATTGGCCGGGGCGCCACGAGGCAAGTGTTTGTAAGACATGTTAGGTTGTTTAGTACAGTGTTGTATAGACAGTGCAAGCTCCCCCAGCACATTGCAAAGATCTTACTGATGGGTGACAAGCAAGTTGTGTATTTCCTTGCTGGGCAGTCACTGGGGCCACTCCCATTTGTTTATGTAATCCTTAGCCTTTCTTGAGTTAATCCATGTCACTCCACTCTCTGAAATCAGAGCACAGCTCAGAATTCGTTCCTAAGTAGTTAAGTCACAATCATTGCTGATTCTATGTGTGTGAACATCTCTCTTCTTGACTCTTCTTCCACTTCATTATCATGGTAAAAAACATTACATTCAAAGACTACCACTTCCTTTACTGTACCCATTTGTATCAGTGAATAAGTGACAAGCCTCCTGCCTCTGTCACTCTTCCCTCTATCCCTTCTCCCTTTCCTTCAAAAATTACAACACATATAAAAGTGCATCAGCGAGCCACCAAATGAAAGATGTTCTGAAAGCAGTCATTTAGCTCACATGTTATGGTTTTACCTTCTGATGAATTGGAACAAGACATAGGACCTTACCTCAAGCTGCAAATTCCCCTCAACCTGCTGGAGAAAATGGAAATGAAAGCAAAATCAAAGCTGAATTCAAGATTGGAACCAACTTGCACGCTAAGGTTGCATCTGCATAGCTGCAAATTAGTATTTTCCTTTTATCTTGTGTTTGTGCTTCTGTGTCTGACTTCACAGACCTGTGTGAGAGGAGTTTTTCTGATGAAACCCTCCTGAAAGGGCTTCCTTTTCCCATCTTGTGACAATTTAGGGCCACATGGTAGGGTGGGGAGGTGAGAGGACATTTGGGGTCCAACTCAAAAAAAAAACACTTGCCTCGTGCAGCTCCAACCTAAGCCACTTGGTCCTGGTAGCTGCGTTCCTGGGTGTTTGTTCAGGTTGTGAAGCTGAAAAATGCTAAGGCCTCCCCAACATATATGTTTACAGTGGCCTCTCCTGCTCTGGAAAGTCTTAAAGCCAGTAACTGTGCTTTTCTTTCCTGATATGGGGAGAACAGTGGTCTCCTGGGAGTTGAGAATAAGTCCAAGGAGTGACAAAGATCAAAAGGCTGTTACCTCTATTTTCAAGGATAGATAGTCCTTTGTAAAGAAAAGCTTAAAGGATAAGTCTTAATAGTGATAAGATCATAGCATTTTAGAATTGGAAGGGACCTCGGAAGTCATCTAGTCAAATCATCTTCCCTTCTACCACATACCTTGTAGGTGGTTGTTCTGTCTCTGCTCAAACATTTCCAGTAATGGAATTCTAGCAAAATAGCCCATTCAGTTGTTATGCAGCTATAAATAATTGTCAGTGCTTCCTTATAAAAGGCCCAAGACTTCCTCCTAGTGAATAATAATAATAGTAATTTACATATGTATGTGTTTCCATTTACAGACACTCCCATATATGTTATCTCATTTGGTCCTCATGACTTCTTCCTTAGCCTTATGAAATAGATGATATTAATTATTTTATAATTGTAAATTTATAGACATAGAAATCGAGGCTCAAGTTGAATGAGTTGTCCAAGGTCACAGAGCTACAAACTGAGGGAATCATGATTTGAACCCAAGCCTTTCAAACTTTAAGCTTAATGCCTCTTGAATTAAACTAGCTACCAATTAGTCCTAGTCCATGGAGGATAGCTGAATTATTGCTTTTGTGTATTAGTTGATATCCCCTTACCCCATATCTTTTTTCTAGCAGCCACATTGACTATCGTGTTGACTGAACATATAGTAAGCTGAAATCCCTAGGCACTCCAAATCCCATTCCTATACAATTGAGTGTTTAAACTGAAATACAACATCTTGAATTTATTCCTAGGGACATTTTTATCTGGTAAGTTCTGACTCCTTACCAAGCCAGCTAAATTTTTGGGGGGGAGTTTCTGCCTCCCAATATATTTACCTTCCCTCCCAGCCTGCCTTCTCTGTCTTCCTCCTTTGATCATTGATGGAAAAGTGTAATAGGACAGAGACAAAGACAGAACCCTGAAGCAAAATTTTGGATGGCATTGGACAGATAAGTTGAAACTATTTTACTCAGAATAAATATTCATGAAGATTCCAGTCCTACATGCTTGTCTGGCCTGCCACTGTTGACTAAACTCTGTTTGTGAGAGCTACTTTCCCTTGAGGTTTTCCTACATTTTCTCTTTTAAAAACCACTTTATTGAGGTGTGATTGACATATAAAAAGTTGTCCATCAACAGATGAATGGATAAAGAAAATGTGGTATATACATAAAATGGAATATTATTAAGCCTTTAAAAAGAAGGAAATCCTGCCACATGCAATACCATGGATGAACCTGGAGGGCATTGTGCTAAATGAAATAAGCCAGACACAGAAGGACAAATACTATATGATACCACTTATATGAAGAATCTTAAAATAGTCAAACTCCACATTTTCTTTAACCAGAAATTTCTTCCTTGTTTGTTAGAATTTTGTCTGGAGAAATAGTTCTTTTTATTTTTTTCAGCTTTTCTCCTTTATTTTGAACTTTCTTCCCACTTTATGTAAGATATGAAATGGTCATAGGCCAATAGTGTTTCAGATGATGCTGTTGGCTGAATGAAAACTCCAACAGATGTTTGGATAATGGTCTTCCCCATTACTGTATTTCTTTCCTCTGTTTCAGTTTTGCATTTTGTATTATAAAAGCAACTGGCTGTAACTTCTGGCTGCCAGGCGGTCTGTAACATACTGTCACAAAGATTAACTTTTATCTCCCCTCAGTCTTGTTCTCATGCAAATGCTCTCTATGCCCATTTACACTCAGGTTCATGGATTTCCATATTGTGGTCTTTTCCTTTTGAACAAGGTGTATACTTCCATTACCATAAATAAGTGATAAATCCCATCTCACTAAGTCTCAGTGATACCCAGAGGATCATATATTTACCTTTTTAAAATTTAGAAATGATTTCAAAATTACTGAAAAGTGTGCAGGACTAGTGCAAAGAAAACCCATATACTCTTCACCCAGATTCACCTATTGTTAATATTTTATCCCATTTCCTTTATCATTTGCTAACATTCTCTATTACTGTGTTTCTTCTGAACCATTTAAGAGTAAATTGCATACATCATGGCTTTTCACTCCTAAATTCTTCAGTATGTGTTTCCTAAGAATAAAGAAATTCTCTTATGTATCCACAGTACAGTTATTAACTTTAACAGATATGACGTTAATGCAGTGCTTTTAACTAATCCACCATTCATATTCCAGTCTTGACCATTGACCCAATAATATATTTTAAGACGTATAGAACCCAATATTGTCCTATATAGTCTAAAATCAGGTACTGGACTTAATTGTCATATTTGTAGCATCCTTTAATTTGGAACATTTCCTCAGCCTTTCTTTGTCTTTAATGACATTGTTATTCTTTTTTAAAGTGCCCTTTTGTTTGTTTATTATGCTGTTCCTTGAGTTTGTCTGATGTTTCCTCATGATTATATTCAGATTATGCATTTTTGGCTTCCATCACGTAAGTGATGTGTTCTCCTTAGGACATCACATCAAGAGACACACAATGTGTACATGCCCTTCATTGGTGATGCTGATTTTGATCACCTGATCAAAGGTGTTATCTGATTTCTTCTCTGCATAGTTATTATTTTTCCTTTTGCTACTAATAATCAATCTGTACAGTGATACTTTAAGGCCATAAAAATATCCTGCTTCCTCATCAAATCCATCCTACTTCCATCCCTCTTTTAGCATCAATCAATAATTCTCACCTGATCCAAACTTTACTCTGATGATGGCAGAATAATGATTTTTCCAAGTGAGCATCCCATCCCACATTTACAGGTTGCCACTCTGCATTCTACTGTAAGCAAAAGTCTCATCCTTCATTTGTTTATATTTTTACTTCTCAGCATGGACTCATGAATTCTCTTTTTTCATTCATTTATAATTCTTTACTGCCCTTACTTATTTTGGTGCTCAGATCACCCAACTTTAGACAGTTGGAGCCTTTTAAGCTGACTCCTGAGTCCTTATATTCTGCCATCATTTTCTCGAGCACTTCCTTACTTTGCAACATAACAAAAGGTTATTGGCTAATTTTAGACCATACCTTGCCCCAGCCTTGAAGTCAGCCATTTTTCCAAGGAACCCTGGTCCCTTTTCATGGCAGGATGTTATTAGAGACCAAGACCTGGGTACTAGAAAAATGCACACACAATACACCCATGTACATATACATATTCACACATAATATATGTACCCATATACTTAACGTATGTGCACGCATGTATGCACATACACATACACATTTTAGAAATAATGAGTTCATAGCAATATCTCCAGCCCATTCCCACAGGTTCTTGCTTGCCACCCCCCATTTCATACTTGAATGTTCCTACTTCCACAGTGAGAACCCTGGCTCCCAACAGCATCAACACATACACTCATTTGCTCAATCCCGTAGCATATCTGAAATAGTTTCAGAATGGCGTTGCCCATACCACTACAAAAACAAGCAATACTGGAGCATCTATTGACAGTTCTCCTCTTGCCCTTTTCTGTGATTCTTGATATTTGAAATGCAGGTGGTTTCATTTGGTTTGTTTGCTTTCAGTTTTAGACCCTACTCTTACCATTCATATTGGTGTCATTTACATTTTTTTAATTTCTAAAGCAACATTTCTGAAAGGGAAAGATATGAAAAAAAAGAAGGTATACTCAGAGAAGTGTCATTCTCTCTTGTATTCTTTTAATCCTCTTCCCCTACCCCCATCCCTTGTACGTAACCAGCTTCATTATTTTCTGGTTTTTCTTTCCTGTTGTTATTATTGCTTTGTAAATCTAAGCAAATATATGTAGGTTTTCTAATTTGCCTTTCTTTCTTGCATGAAAAAGGTAGCATACTACTTATACCCTTTTGTAATTTTCTTTTTAAAATTAGCAGCATATCTTGGAAATCATTCCATTACCAACTCATAGAAATCTCCCACCTTCTTTTTTCATAGCTGCATAATACTTCTTTGTGAAGATTGTTTTCTCTTTTGATTTTTTGTTTTGTATTGTTAGAAGCATACCTGAAAGATCATATATTTCCCTCCTACTGTTAAAATTTAATATATAGTTTATGACTAATACTGTGCATTGATACATTGGTAGTCAAGCCCTCCAACATTTTTTTTCTGGCCCTCATCCTTATTGTCATTTCATGAGAATCAATGAACATTGCCACCAATTATTCTTCTTTCTATAGCATATCTGTTTGTACTCCATTATGCTTCTTTTTCTAGTTTTAATTTAGACTTCTACCTCCCCCCAAATTAATTACAAAACCTTCCTGATCATATCTTTTTCAAATCAGTTATTATTATTTCATTTTTAATTTTTACTAAAGCTGCATAGAAATAACTAGATCCACCAGTCATTTCCCCTGCCCTTTCTTTTCCATCCTCTGGTAGAATTATTGTTAAAAAGTGGTAAAGTGAAAAGCAGATAACAGAAGAGATAAGTGTAAATTCACAGACTGGAATGTCTATCCCTCTTTTATCAAAACTTAGCTAAATACATGTTTTTAATTATGTATATTTTTATCTGTTTAAGTCAATGTTATTGGTCTAAAGAGTTTCAAAAACAGAAACCTAGATCTCTGGTCCCTTTCCCTACTTGGGAGGGAAGAAGGTTCCAGACAACAAATGTGTTCCTGGACTACCCAACCTCAAATGAGTATTGGAATCAGAAACGGGGAGGGATAAAATAAGTAGTGTCAAGTAAGGAGATGCTATTTCACTTTGACTATCGTATCATCTCCTTGGCTTCCCTATGACACCTTGGAGCCCACCAGGATTGGAAGCAAGGGTGAGGATAGTGTGGGAGAGCTGAATCATAAGCCTTGAAAGCTTTGCTACCTTGCAGTGACAAAGGAACATTGTTTGCTCCATGAATTGTGGAGCAGTGTAGCGGAGAGAACACTGGACTAGGTTAAAGAGACCAGGGTTCTATTCAGCGCCACTCTCAGCTCTCTGTGGTCTTGGGCAAGTCACTTTCTTTCTCTCTTAGTTTCCTATTTGTAAAACAAGGGAAATACGGTGTCTAGTTGGCCTTTTGGCTCTGAGATTCCTTATTATTCTGTTCTGCTCTACCCATTCGAGGGTCAGACTCAGATCTCAGAGGACTGAACCTTTGGGGTAAAGATCTAGAAATGCTATGAAAGACACGATTCTGTGATTTTGTGTAGAAGTTTTCCCTGTATTCTTTGGCAGAAAATTGAAGTAACTTTTCGCCAGTGGTTACATTCAATTACCAGAGGCAAGGAGCCTGGCATAAGCTTAGCTCCGTGGGAGAAAAGAAGCAGATGGGATTCATCTCCCTATGTCTTCCACGACTCAAAACAAAATGAAATTTGCTTTGGGGGGCTTATGATGAATACTCAGTGTGCTTCTCATCCTGCCTTTTTTACATTAACATCCTTGCTTTCCCCACATTACAGGCCTGTATAATTCTGTGGATAGCTGGATGATCGTGCCCAACATCAAACAGAACCATTACACAGTCCACGGACTGCAGAGTGGAACACGCTACATCTTCATTGTTAAAGCCATAAACCAAGCAGGCAGCCGGAACAGTGAACCTACCCGACTCAAGACAAACAGTACGTTGTGATCGCAAAAGGAGAGAGCAGCTTTGCCCTTCTAAGCAGCGAGTACTCTTAGTCTGACACTGGCACCTCTTACAGCAGTGTAAGAGGGCAGAGGCACCAAGTAGAGAAGCTTTGCTGTTGGATTATGTGCTTTGGGCCAGAGGGGTTGTTTTTGCCCCTGGGAGGTATGTGGACACAGAGATATACAGAAAACAGCTGGTGACTTGGGAGGATGTTAGTGAAGAAATGTTTTTGTTTATTTATTTTTGACTGTGCTGGGTTTTCATTGCTGCATATGGGCTTTCTCTAGTTGTGGTGAGCTGGGGCTGTTCTCTAGTTGCCATGCACAGGCTTCTCATCGTAGTGGCTTCTCTTGTTGCAGAGTACAGGCTCTAGGTGCATGGCTTCACTAGTTGCAACATGCAGGCTCAGTAGTTGTGGCTGGCGGGCTTAGTTGCCCCATGGCATGTGGAATCTCCCCAGGCCAGGGATCAAACCCATGTCCCCTGCCTTGGCAGACAGATTCTTAATCACTGGCCCACCAGGAACGTCCAGTGAAGATTTTTTCTCTGCACTCTGCCTCCATACTTGGGGTGCAACTGAGTAAAAGAGTACTGTTTGTAATAATCTGGTAAAATTCTCCTTCAGAGAAGCCAAACCTGTTAGGAATGCTTTTTGACAGAAAAATCCAACTAATTTAGCTTGACAAATATTATTTGTGAGCAGCTTAAACAAATTGTATTTTTTTTCTCTCTTTCATATAGCAAGAAGCTCAAAGGTAGGCAGTTCAGGGCTGGTACCTGTCATAAAAGACCAAGACTCCTCCTCCCTTTGTGTGTTGGCTTATTGCTAACCTGGCAATAAGTCCCAACCTGGCCACTGCAACCTCCAGATGACATATTTCTTTTCAAGATAGAAAGAAGGGGAAAACACTGGTACATGCAATGACTATCTCTTTTACCAAGAAACTTCCCAGAAGTTTCCCCACCCCATCTGACCTCTGCTTCCATCTTCTTAGTCACCCCTAGCAGCAAGGGAGGCTAGGAGCTTGAGTATTTAGCTTTTCTTGCCTCTATAGTAAAAGCAGGTAAGAGAAAAAAAAGTAGTGGGTGGGTGTTACATTGACCAACGGTGTCTATCAGACGTGTTTTGTATTATACAGCTCTTGCCATACCCAGCTGTTGGCTCCTAGTAACTAACTGCTTTTGTCATATGACTTTAAGGAATTCTTTGTTGGGAATGATCCAACACAACAGATATTTTCTCTAATTATTGATGATGCAACAATCACTCTAACAAAGTGACCTATTAGATGTCATTTCAGTTCAGTTCAGTCGCTCAGTCATTTCCAACTCTTTGCGACCCCATGAATCACAGCAAGCCAGGCCTCCCTGTCCATCACCAACTCCCAGAGTTTACTCAAACTCATGTCCATCGAGTCGGTGATGCAATCCAGCCATCTCACCTTCTGTCGTCCCCTTCCCCTCCTGCACCCAATCCCTCCCAGCATCAGGGTCTTTTCCAATGAGTCAACTCTTCACATGAGGTGGCCAAAGTACTGGAGTTTCAGCTTCAGCATCAGTCCTTCCATGAACACCCAGGACTGATCTCCTTTAGGGTGGACTGGTTGGATCTCCTTGCGGTCGAAGGGACTCTCAAGTGTCTTCTCCAACACCACAGTTCAAAAGCATCAATTCTTCGGCACTCAGCTTTCTTCACAGTCCAACTCTCACATCCATACATGACCACTGGAAAAACCATAGCCTTGACTAGACGGACCTTTGTTGGCAAAGTAATGTCTCTACTTTTTATTACATCCCAGTAATTAGAGGGCAAAACAATTTGTCCTATAGTTGAGTTATTCTCAGGTTTTTTGTTCTGCCACCAAGCAGCAATTATCTCATCTATCCCCACTTTGCCTTACATGAAATACTCCTTTCCCTAAAATCTGCTCGAATCCCAAACCACCCACTGAAATAAAGCAATGTACAAAAGTTATTTGAGAATAGGAGACCTTGAGACCCCCTTTTAATTTGACAGTCTATAAAGGGGGGGACAGCTTATTTTTATTTTATTGAAAACAGTGGCTTCTGTCCTGCTTCTTTCATATAATCCAAACACCAGTCAGCTTTCACTGACTCAAGAATGATCATTATGTCAAGGTTCCTCTGATAGTGATGGTCCTGCAGAACCAGGAGAGAATTCTTACATACTTTCTCATGTATTTTCTTTTTTTTCCCTACTTTATTTTTCAGGCCAACCCTTTAAACTGGATCCCAAAATGACTCACAAGAAGTTGAAGATTTCCAATGATGGATTGCAGATGGAAAAGGAAGAAAGCTCTCTGAAGAAGAGCCATACCCCAGAGAGGTTTAGTGGCACTGGGTGCTATGGGGCAGCAGGAAATATATTCATTGACAGCGGTTGCCACTACTGGGAGGTGGTCATGGGGTCCTCCACATGGTGAGTGGATCCAACTTTTCTTTCCCCCTGTTGTTAGGTTCCTGGGAGATTCAGTTTGATAGTACAAATATAATACCAGTAAGTCAAGGTTAAAAGGCAAGTGATGGAAACCACTCTTAGAAAAATTTTCCAGTTTTTTAAAAATCAAATCATGGAAAATATACTGAGCTAGGAGTTGAAAATTACAGCACTCTAATTGCTAACTTTTTTTAAAGCTCTAGTGCTATCACTGTTATGGATCTAAATGTAAACTATTTAAGGAAGAAACGTGTATTCTATTGCTTAGATGTCCTGTATCATGTCTGTGCTGTGCTTAGTCGCTCAGTTGTGTCCAACTCTTTGTGACCCCATGGACTGTAGCCTGCCAGGCTCTTCTGTCCATGGGCTTCTCCAGGCAAGAATACTGGAGTAGGTTGCCATGTCCTCCTCCAGGGGATCTTCCCAACCCAGGGATCGAACCCAGGTCTCCTGCATTGCAGGCAGATTCTTTACCATCTGAGCCACAGGGAAGCCCAATGGTATCTAGCATAACTCAGATCATGAATAGATGTCATCTCCTTTCCACTGTCTCACAGGTATGCAGTTGGCATTGCCTACAAATCAGCTCCCAAGAATGAATGGATTGGCAAGAACGCCTCCTCGTGGGTCTTCTCGCGATGCAATAGTAACTTCGTTGTGAGACATAACAACAAGGAAATGCTGGTGGACGTGCCTCCACAGTTGAAGCGCCTGGGTGTCCTTCTGGATTATGACAACAACATGCTGTCTTTCTATGACCCAGCTAACTCTCTCCATCTTCATACTTTTGATGTGACCTTCATTCTTCCCGTTTGTCCAACATTCACAATCTGGAACAAATCCCTAATGATCCTGTCTGGCTTGCCTGCCCCAGATTTTATTGATTACCCTGAGCGGCAGGAATGCAACTGCAGGCCTCAAGAATCCCCTTACGTTTCTGGGATGAAAGCTTGCCATTAAGTTTCAAGAGAGCATGTAATAATTCACTGGCTCTCCAGTTCAGCAGTGCTTCCCCTCCTAAACCTCAGTTAGTATCCAATATACAGGATACAAAAATGAAGTTCATTTGAAGCATCCAAAAGAACTAGATATTATAGATTTAATTTTTGTGCATTAAAGCTTGTATTTGAATTAATGTATTGAGTTTCTCAGAACAAATAATGAGTAGTCTGGGTTCAAGCCATTGGAGAACAAATTTGGAGAATTCTTCTCTTGTTATTGAAGAATTCAAAATTCCCAGTGATTTAGGAGTATAAATGATATTGGAAGGAATTCTAGGTAAATAATGTATAAAGATGCTCTGAACAAGGGGCTAGTCAGCCAGAAAGCAGGGATGCATCAGCCTTTCTAGTACTGGCTGATTTGGTCAAGTAGAATTTTGAAATGTCAAATGATCCCATATTATATGTAGCTTTTTATGAAAACCTACAATCAAGGATTTATTATAAAGAAAACATGTATGTGTATATATAATATATATATAAAATGAATAAATAATATATATTATATATTCATTTTATAATTATATATACATAATGAACTTTTAAATTTACTCATTTGAGTGAGAAATATACTGGAAGGGAAAATAAATTATACCATCCATTTTTGTCCCCTAAAGGGAACATCAAAATCATTTCTCCCCTCCCTCCATTCATCCCTCCCTTCCTCCCTCTGCTCACACACACATGCACATGCAATAATGACACAGATGGTGGGAAGAGCTCTAGATTGGATTAGGAGACATAGGGAGACAAGACTGCACAAGAGATGCTCTTGCTGGATAGAAAATTGATCCAGGTAGTTGTGTTATGTGTAGCACACTTTCATTGGTGCTACCTAATGGAGAAGGTCTGTCTGAACTGTTAAAAATGCTGTCACAGAATATTTCAAAGAAATACAGTTTTACTAGTCTCAAGTAGCATACAGTTACTAGAATTAGGCTTAAAAAAACAAGAGTTGCATAATGGAGGTTTTTTAGGAACCTGCTTTCTTTACTTATTGAGTAAGAATGGAGTGTTGTAGATGCAACAGCTATTTCCATATAAATGGACTTATATTTTCAGATAAAACACTTCTGAAGTGCTTAAGAATGCCTGAGAATAGTCTGTTTTCTTAAACAGGATGAATAATCATTCTTCTCCTGATCTTGTTTACACTATTCATTTGCTTAGCCAACCCCTTCATGGCAAATGCAGATGTAAACTTCAACCCAGTCCTTATTGCAATCATTGAAGGGAATTAAGCTTTATGGTCGACGCTTCTGTCAGTTCCTCTTCTGTAATTGGGAGTGTCAGCACCAGAGCTCTCTCCTTTCAGGAGCTAAGTCGGCTTCAAAGAGTCTAGTTCTTGGGAGTTGTGAAAATATTACTGTCATACAACGTGGTAGTTGTAACAAGCCCCCAGATTGGAGCCTTGAAACAATGCCCAAACTTCTCCCCCTCTTCCTTTCCACCACCTTGGTGGGCGTTCATTCATTCATTCATTCAACAAGTTATTAGATGCCAGGTACTACGCTAGAGCTGACATATTAATAATCCACAGTTCCTGCTGTCGAATGACTTACTATTCTGCAGGAGAGACAAAATATCTATAAAAATCCCCTAAATAAGTTTTGTATTGTTTGCACACCTAACATGGAAAGCAAGACTGATTCAGATACAGATGGCAAGCTCAAACTTACCTATCTAGTGGCAAAGTCAGTATTTGGGGTTTTAAAAACCCTACATACTTACTGCTAATCAGGAAACAAGCAACCTCAGTAAGATTCAGCAGTGCTGGGAAATAGTTTGCTGTGTGGGAAAGCTCATCATAGCCTTTGAATTAAAATAATCGATTTCCTCTGCCATTTACTAGCTGTGTGACCCAGGGCAAGTACTTCACTTCTTTGAGCTACTGTTTCCTCTTCTATACAATAATACCTACCTCACAAGGCTGTTTGCAAAGATGAAAAAAGATAGCACATGTAAACTGCTTAGCACAACACCTGGCATTTAGTTAAGTATGGCATTAGTATGGCATACTTAACTATGAAGCGTGGCATTTTGCTAAGTATGCAACAAATATTACTCTCCTTTGCTCGGCCTCAACCCCAATACAGTGTAGCAGTGCTTTAAAATGGAAGTCTTTCATTTCTAAGTTAATTCTGGGTCTCTCTCTCCTCTAGGGCCTATGCCCAAATTCTTAAACAAAACAGATGATTTCAACCCCTTCATAAAACATTTCACTGACATTCAATAGAAAGTCCCAGTTACTTACAGTTTGTCTTTTCAAGTCCCTATTTGCTTTCACAGTTTCATCTTTTGCCACCTTCCCCCTCACATTGATTGCTCTAGCCAAGCTTAACTATTTACACAAGTTGTTCTCTGGGCCTGGAATAGAGACATTAGTAACTGTTTTGATGTCCAGAGTAAACAGCAGGAATTGTTCTTAAAGTAAGGGAATAGTGTGAAAATGCTGTCAATGCAGAACACTCCACCTCCATCCCAGTTCCAATTTCTTTAAGTTAACCTAGGATCTCCGGTGTATTGGAGAAGGAAATGGCAACCCACTCCAGTGTTCTTGCCTGGAGAATCCCAGGGACGGGGAAGCCTAGTGGGCTGCTGTCTGTGGGGTCGCACAGAGTCGGACACAACTGAAGTGACTTAGCAGCAGCAGCAGGTCTCCGGTGCCATTCATTTTTTGTGCCTTTATATTGTAGTGCCCCGGGACAAAGCTTCATTGTCTCCACCCTACTTTTGACTCTAGCCTGGACTACCTTTCCCCACTTCTGCCCCATAATAGATTTAATTCCTGAACCCCTAGACTGCGTTACGTTTTCCTCTTGGGAGCTCCCATGGCACCATGACCATGCCCCCTTCTCAGCAATAATCACATTGTATAACAGTGTTTTTCAAAGTGTGATCCTCAGATCACCTGTTAGAATTATTTTTGGTGTTTGTTAAAACAGTTGATTTTTAAAGTAGACCTCCAACCTAGATCTACTTAATTAAAATGTCTGGGCACATAAGTGGAATTTAGCATTTTTAACAAGCTCCCCCAGGTAATTCTGATGCATACCAAGGTTTGACATTAAGAATCATCCTCCTTCCTAGACTGTGAATACCTTGAGGGCAGGGGTTGTGTCTTTTTTGTTGTGGTGGTATTTTTAACACCTGACATAGTGTGTGGAACAGAGTAGTTGCCTGGCTAATGTTAATTGCGTGAATGTATGAATGAATGAATGAATAATCAAAGTTTCCCTGTTGTACTCTGATATCCATATTGGTGTGTGTTGTTTTCTGGGCAGAAAAGCTTGGCTACTCCATTTGAGCTGTACTGATATTATTTTGCAGATGTCCCAGAACTCATACATATAAATGAGTGTAGTCTTCCTCGAAAGCTCTTGGGGAATTGTTTGGAATTATTTGGAGCATGTGGCACAATTGTTTTCAATAATTTTTCAGTCTCTTCAAACTTTGTTCTTTGAATGTGGATTTATGTTTTGGTTATTGCCAAAAATCACTCAGAGCTAAGCCTACTGAATAAAGTAGGAAATTAAACTGGGTTTGGGGTAAGCAATGAAGTTTCTGAGCCAAATAATGAAAAGTACGTTCCAAAAAATTGGTGACAAAAGTATTTGATGGGGATATGGTGAATCCCAGATACTTCAGTAAACTTAAGGACTTTCATAGAATTCTGGCAATTTCAGGTACATTAGAGATGTCATTGACTACCTCTAGCTAAACCCAGTTGGACAAAGGATGTAAGACCTTTATTTAACATCTTCAAGGAAGGTGACTGCATAAGTTTTCATTGTTGCTGTCCTCAGTCTGTTCTCCTACAATCCTTTCTCCTAGCAAATTATTCTTTTGTCTGCAATTTATGCTTATTTTCACTTTTTATATTGTCTTATTGAAAGAAGCACAAAAATAACAATAAAGTTAAACATGTTTTGAGAATATGAAAGAAATTTTAATGCCACATTGGAGTTCTGGCTACTTGTATGTAAGAGTAACTGCATCTGTATGTGTTTTTATCATGTGATTCCATTGTGTAAACTCTGGATGCAGTGACTTTCAAATTGCAGCAAAATCACATCTATGTTCTTCTCAGCTAAAGTATACTAGGTGAATTTTCTAAGCTTCCATGGTTTACATATTTATATATGACTACCTGGATGGAGAAATCCACGGATGGACTTTTTGATAAGTGCAAATATTTGATACCATTTCTTCTACAGAATGGAGAATGTGAGGCTGACAGATGAGAACCTCTCCCACACTTATTTCAATTCCTGAAGCCAACTGCAGCCTCACAGCCATTGGGCTGTACTTGGCTGTGTATTTCAGGTTGGCCAGGTTGACTGCCATCAGGTCAGGTGAAACTGCCTTCTACAGTCTGATCTGCCAGCTTCAGACATATGCTATGTCATTGTTGTTGGCTAGAATATTTATTGGACCATTGTTGGACTATTTTTTATCAAATATTTTATCCCAGGCTTGTTTGCCCTGGGAGCTCTGGACCAATAGTGTCTCTCCTAGTGACAGAAACCTGAGCATCTGTGGATTACACAGCCTCATCCCTCTAAAATATCCCAGCCCATCCAAAAATGCTATATTATGAATTAAATAAATATATATGTATTCATGAGTTCTTGATTGTCTCTCACTGAAGCTTGAATTGGGGGAAGATTAAAAGGAAGAAGGTCCAGAGTTACTGGAAATGACAGGGGAAATTGATTACCATGTTAATAGGTAAAGATTCAGGCAGGGAGGATCTGGAACACCTGGATATCGAGATCCAATCATGAAGACTTTGGTTTCAGGAGCGGGATACAGGCAGAAAGACTAAAGAGATGAAGGTATATGGCCCAAGGAAACATGGCACGTTCATGTTTCAGTAATTGGGCCAGAAGGTGGGAATTAGGGAAGAACAAAGAAAACCCCAGTGCTGGAAAGTGAAAGTCGCTCAGTCATGTCTGACTCTTTGCGACCCCATGGACTGTATCCATGGAATTCTCCAGGCCAGAATACTGGAGTGGGTAGCCTTTCCCTTCTCCAGTACTGGAACCTAGTGGTTAAGGTCAGGATAGGGCCACATATGAGCCAACTTGCTGTTAAACATCTGGCCTGTAGGAGGAGCCTGGGAGAGTTGGGAGATCTCCCAGAGCTGGGGTAGCATGTGTGGGTGCGCATGTGTGTGCACATGCACTAAATCACTTCAGTTGTGTCTGACTCTTTGCTACCCTATGGACTGTAGCCCACCAGGCTCCTGTGTCCATGGGATTCTCCAGGCAAGAATATTAGAGTGGGTTGCCATGCCTACCTCCAGGGGGGATCTTCCTGACCTGGAGATTGAACCCGTGTTTCTCATGTCTCCTGCATTGGCAGGCGGATTCTTTACCACTAGCACCACCTGGGAAGCCCATCCAACCCAGTAATTCTTACCAAATAATGATTGATTTATGAATTAGAGTTACTAGTGGTAGCTGTAAAAGGAAGCCTTTACTGGAGACACAGGTATGAGAGTGGAAGCTCTTACCAGACTTGTACATAGGAGATACCTAGTAAGTGCTGGTTGAATAGAATTAGAACCTGATAAGCAGAGTGACAAATGGGCCACCTCCTACATTGTGAAGTTTGTCTTAGGTGAACTCCACACCACCTCTCGGGCATCTATCTCTGGTCTAGGACAACTGCCTCTTGGTTAACAGGCTATTCTTTATGGCCAGTCTCTTTCAGAGGGAACAATGAGATTTAATATATTAGCCATCAGTAACGTGCAAATGGAAGGGCATGGGCAAAATCCCACATCTTTGGCAGCTTCTCACTCTACCTCTTCCTTCCTGCTCAGAAAACAAGAAAATGTTAATGAGGGTTTTCTAGAGGCAATGTTTTGTTGTCTAACCTGGGGTGAGTTGGGTGGGGCAAGCTTCAGATTTTCAGGTTTGGAAAGGGTCAGCCAATAATCCTCTGGAAAGCCTCTTGGAAACATACTTTGAGCAAAGGGGAGTCTTAAATAACAGAATACAGATGCCCACTCTTTTTGCATACAGAAGGCAAAAAGGATCTGTGACTAATTCCACCAGATTGGAAGATGCAGAAAAACGGAACTTGGGCTGATTTTCTGCATGCAGTGGTGGAAAAAAGCCTTTACAATGTATGTATCTTTTTGTTCAGCTCAACTTCTGTGATAAGGGAGAGTGTTATAATATACCTGAACACAGCAAGTAGCAAGTACACAAGTGAAAGTGAAGTCGCCCAGTCATGTTCGACTCTTTGTCACCCTATGGACTGTAGCCCACCAGGCTCCTCCGTCCATGGGATTTTCCAGGCAAGAATACTGGAGTGGGTTGCCATTTCCTCCTCCAAGTACAAGTACACAAGGGGAGTCCAAGACCTGAGGCATTTAGCAGATAAAGTCACAATGAATCATGTTTAAATTCCGTTTATTACTTTCTCTTCAAGAAAATCACAGATACCAAGGGAACATTTCATGCAAAGATGGGCACAATAAAGGACAGAAATGGTAGGTTCCTAACAGAAGTAGAAGATATTAAGAAGAGGTGGCAAGAATGCACAGAAGAACTGTACAAAAAAGATCTTCACGACCCAGATAATCACGATGGTGTGATCACTCACCTAGAGCCAGACATCCTGGAATGTGAAGTCAAGTGGGCCTTCAGAAGCATCACTATGAACAAAGCTAGTGGAGGTGATGGAATTCCAGTTGAGCTATTTCAAATCCTGAAAGATGATGCTGTGAAAGTGCTGCACTCAATATGCCAGCAAATTTGGAAAACTCAGCAGTGGCCACAGGACTGGAAAAGGTCAGTTTTCATTCTAATCCCAAAGAAAGGCAATGCCAAAGAATGCTCACACTACCGCACAACTGCACTCATCTCACACACTAGTAAAGTAATGCTTAGATTTCTTCAAGCCAGGCTTCAGCAATATGTGAACCATGAACTTCCAGATGTTCAAGCTGGTTTTAGAAAAGGCAGAGGAACCAGAGATCAAATTGCCAACATCGAAAAAGCAAGAGAGTTCCAGAAAAACATCTATTTCTGCTTTATTGACTATGCCAATGTCTTTGACTGTGTGGATCACAATAAACTGTGGAAAATCCTGAAAGAGATGGGAATACCAGACCACCTGATCTGCCTCTTGAAAAACCTGTGTGCAGGTCAGGAAGCAACAGTTAAACTGGACATGGAACAACAGACTGGTTCCAAATAGGAAAAGGAGTACATCAAGGCTGTATATTGTCACCCTGCTTATTTAACTTATATGCAGAGTACATCATGAGAAATGCTGGGCTGGAAGAAGCACAAGCTGGAATCAGGATTGCTGGAAGAAATATCAATAACCTCAGATATGCAGATGACACCACCCTTATGGCAGAAAGTGAAGAAGAACTAAAGAGCCTCTTAATGAAAGTGAAAGAGGAGAGTGAAAAAGTTGACTTAAAGCTCAACATTCAGAAAACAAAGATCATGGCATCCAGTCCCATCACTTCATGGCAAATAAATGGAGAAACAGTGGAAACAGTGGCTGACGTTATTTATCTGGGCTCCAAAATCACTGCAGATGGTGATTGAAGCCATGAAATTAAAAGACACTTACTCCTTGGAAGGAATTTTATGACCAACCTAGATAGCATATTAAAAAGCAGAGACATTACTTTGCCAACAAAGGTCTGTCTAGTCAAGGCTATGGTTTTTCCAGTGGTCATGTATGGATGTGAGAGTTGGACTATAAAGAAAGCTGAGTGCCGAAGAATTGATGCTTTTGAACTGTGGTGTTGGAGAAGACTCTTGAGAGTCCCTTGGACTGCAAGGAGATCCAACCAACCCATCCTAAAGGAAATCAGTCCTGAATGTTCTTTGGAAGGACTGATGTTGAAGCTGAAACTCTAATACTTTGGCCACCTGATGCGAAAAGCTGACTCATTTGAAAAGACCATGATGCTAGGAAAGATTGAGGGCAGGAGGAGAAGGGGATGACAGAGGATGAGATGGTTGAATGGCGTCACCGACTCGATGGACACGATGGGTTTGGGTGGACTCCAGGAGTTGGTGATGGACAGGGAGGCCTGGCGTGCTGTGGTTAATGGGGTCACAAAGAGTCAGACACGACTGAGTGACTGAACTGAACTGAAGTGAGTGAAAGAAAAAGTAGTCAAAAATTCTTGCTCCTAGTGGTCCTTATCCCACAAGCCAAAAAGAAAGACAATGAAACAAAAGGGGCCAGAGGACTGCAACAGGTAGCTGTTGGATATCCTTTTGCTAGGAAGCCAATTCTAGACTGCAACTAACTTGCTTTATAGTCTGTAGCTCTCTTCTGAGAGAGATGAGTCAGACAGATTCATTTCATCTGATCTCAGCAGGTGGTAAGCAATGAAAAACTGTCTCTTATCATTCCAGAGAAGAGAAGAGATACAGAGGTGAGTGGGAGATGTCCCTGAAGCACTTTCCTGCAAGCTTCCAATGCTCTAGAAGGATCACAGGCATTTTGCTGAGACTCAGATTAGCTATGGTTCAAACCTTTGCTTGCTGGGTTTATGTGGATAAGTTTCCAGGGTGGAGCTGTTATACAGTAGTTGGCTGAAGGCTAGGTACCTTCCCCGGTGGGAACAAAAGGAAGTAAAGTCAGAGTCTGTTGAGGAACTTCCTTTCTCCCTCCTTTCTGCTGACCTCCAATTTAGGTCCTTTCATTCAGTCTCTTTGGGATTTGGGATGGGATGGGGGGAGGAGTTAAAGGATTAATGGGATACACAGCAAATTCAGGCCCTGAAAGATTCAGTACCAAGGCCAGAGAATCCCAAAGCCCAAGTCCTTTGCTATCTATTTCTGGCTCTTAGTTTTTCAACTGTTAAATGTATGAATAATGTCTAAAGTCCTTTCACACATGCACACTAGTTCTAACAGGATTAATTTCCATAAATGCAAGTTTAGTGAATGCAGTGGAGGAGCCTAACCTGCATACCAACCCCAAAAATGTTGGGACATGAGGTCAGATCATCAGGAACCCTATGACTAGAACAGAAAGGTGGATAACATTACTGTTCCTTTAGGACCACCATAAGCTCTGTACTCTGTATAAAGTATAGGGAGGGGTCTCTGTCACTTCATTCAGAGCTCCCCTGCCAAACTCCCTTGCTTAACATTTACCACCATTATTTTTGACCTTTCCATGTCAGCCCTCTCCTCCTCCCTTCTTTACTAACTGTACAAGATGTAAATACTACTCTAGCAAGGCACAGCTCTGTTTCAAATTTCAGGTCAGCTCAGTTGTCCATGTAGGAAACTGCCAAAGATAATTCCATTTCCAAGGGCAGAGCAGGTCACTTGATAGAGTAACCAACAGTGGTCCCATGTGCCACCTTTCCCAATCATAGCCCTTCTTCCTCAGACTTCCACAAATGCACCTCTGACGTGGCAGAGAAGAAGGTCTTGGCATACCCACTAGTCCAAGTTATCATTCAATCACTCATTTATTAACTCAAGAAATAATTTATTGATAGCTTCTTTGTGTAAGATGCTGGAGTTCAGTGATGAAGAAAATACAGTTTTTGCCCTAATGAGGCTTACAATACAGAGGTGAGACAAACCACCAACAAATGAACACCTTTGTTAATAACAGGAGCCATCACTGATTGCTTACAGTGTCCCTGACAATATTCTAAGCACTTGAGATGTAGTAACTCATTTACATTCTCCCAGTAACACTATGAGCTAGACTAGTACTGGCTCCGAAGAACACGAAGAGTTAATACCTCTGCCCTTGCCCAGAGCAGCAGATTCCGTGGTGCCCGGTAGTTGCTAGCAAGGGTCTTGTCTCTGGATGTCTTTGGCGCGGGGTAAAGGAGTTAGCACCTAGGAAAAGATCCAGCCGAGTGGCTCCCGGATTCGGGGTTGACCAGGCAGGATTCCCAGGATTGCGCTAGACACCATCAGGACCGCCCATTACCGCGGTTTTCCATCCTTTTTCCCCCCCTTCCCTTCCCCTCCGGCTCCTCAATGCTCCCCCGTTCCCAGGCCGGCCCCTCCCTCTGAGCCTCCTCCTCTCTGAGTCATTTCCCCTTTTCAGACCCAAAGACTTTGGCTCTCCCTTCCCTCTGGCTGAAACGAGAAGGGCAAACTGGCTTTGGGAACTAGGTGAGCATTCTTCTCAGTGGGGAAGGGCAACGCCTCCGGCCGCACCCAGTACCCCCTACCGCCCACTCCGTTCCTTAGGACGGGAAATCGAGGGGGTTCCCTTCGACTGAGTGGCCGCTTTCTCCGCTGTCCGAAGGCTCCGGTGGCGGAGCTTGGGAGGTGCCACCCCCCCGCCCGGTGACTCCTGGGATGTGAGCAGAGACGCAACGGCCCAGTCGGACTGGCTGGCCACGTGCTCAGGCGGGGCGAGCTCTGCGCGCCAGGGAGAGACCTCGCTGCCCGAGAAGCTGACGAGCCGGGAGGGTCAGGCCGCCAGTCTCCTCTGGCCCGCCCTGGAAAGGCGAGAGGGAAGAGGCTCCCTAGGCGGCGCCTGTGGAGACAGGGTCTGAGGCGCAGGAGTGGAACGCGCCTGTGCGCGGAGGGACTCGGGGGGACACGCGTGCGTGTGGCAATGTTTTGGGGGATGTGTTTGGAGAACCGTAACGCGTGCGTGCGGCGCGTGCGTGGGGAGGCACGTGTAGAGGGTGAGTGCATGGGGGCCTGGGTGGGGGAGGTGCATGCGTGTGGGGTGCGTCCGTGTAGGCGTGTGTGGGGAGGCGGGCAGAAAGGAAAGGCGTGCGGAGGGACGCAGGGGATGGAGATCCACATCTCCAGCGTGCGGGACTGAAGTAAAGGATGGCAGAGGAGCTCTGGCTGGCAGCTTCCAACCAGCATTCTTTTTTGTTTTTTGAAGTGAGTTGGGGGTGGCGGGGCGGGGAAGACATGAACCTTCTTTAAACCTACTTCTTTAAACCTACTTCACTTGTTTAAAAATCCTTTTCCTTGTCTGTAAAAGGGGATAATGGTGGTCTCTATCTCATACTGGTGTTCTGAGAAGTTCCAGAAGTAATGTATGTAGAGTGGCCCTTAGTAACTCAGTAGCTTGGGAAATGGAAGATTAAAATAGATTAGAACAGTGAGGCTGCTAAGAAGAGTGTTTAAAGTGATGTACCATGGCATCTAGACTGGATAGGGAGTTAAGCAATGAGGTGGTAATGAGCTGAAGAACAGGAGAAATCAAAGGATGGGAAATCTTGATGAGAACTAGGACTAAATATTTTGAGAACCAAGAAGTAATAGGGGCAAGAGGTTGTAGCTAGAGATTGGGTTAGTGGAGTTCAGAAATTCTGAAGTGGGGCATCTCCATGTTTTATAGGTGGTCTAGGGCAGTAATGGTTAGAATTGACAGGTGAAGTGGCATGTGGTCAGAGGTTGCAGAAGTAGAGGAGATTGATGGATAGTGAGGCCAGGGTGTTGGGTGAGTCATCTATAATCACTGAAGTTGCTTATCTGATGACATACTTGGAATGGAGAGGAAAATGGAACTAATGCCAAGCTAAAGTCCACCTTGATTAACAGGGAGGAGTCATTTATTTCACAAATATTTACTGAGCTCTTACTAAATGTCAGGATACATCAAGACAGACAAGAGTCCTGCTCTCATGGAGCTTCAGTCTAGTAATGATAACTGACATTAATAATCTCATCTATAAATAGAAAACTGCAAATTAAGATAAGACCTGGGAAGGAAAAATAAGGGTTCTATAAGTAATTATAACAGGAGGACCTGACTCTGACTTGAATGTCAGAGAAGGTTCTCCTGAAGAAGTGAGGAAAACTAAAGGATCAGCCAAAGTAGAAGGAGATAGAGGAGGGATGAATGGAGGAAGTGTTCCACGTAGAAGAATCAACATGTGCAGAGACCTGAAACTAGAACATGTACAAGGGACTTGAAGTACTGAAAGTTGTCTCCTGTGATTAGAGCATATTAAGCAAGGGGAGAGTATTGGGAACTGAGGCTGGATGACAGGTTCCCTTAATTATTTTGAGCTTTATCCTATGAACAGTGGGAATACTCCTACTTAAAGGGTTTTCATTAGGTTAATGGCATGGTTAGATTTATCTATATTTCTGCTTCTTCTGCCCCTCAGTTTTACTGAGATATAATTGATACATAACATTATACAGTTTAAGATGTACAACATATTAATTTGATATATGCATATTTTGAGAAATGATTACCATAGTGTTTCTTAAATAATGCATAACTATATGCCCATTGTAATAAAATAAACAGCACAATTATATAAATTGTGAAAGTGCAATTTGTATTTTTGTTTTTGTGCATTAGAATATATAGGTACACATATATGGGCTTGCCAGGTGGTGTAAAGAATTCACCTTCCAATGCAGGAGACGTAAGAGATATGGATTTGATCCCTAGATCGGGAAGATCCCCTGGAGGAGGGTATGGCAACCCAATCCAGTATTCTTGCCTGGAGGATCCCACAGGCAGAGGAGCCTGGTGGGCTACAGTTCATAGGGTTGCAAAGAGTCGGACATGACTGAATTGACTTAGCGCAAATGTATACATATATAATGCAATAGAAGTATACATTATTCCATATATAAAATTATATATATATATAATATAGCAATTAGTTTTTCCCACTTAACAGTGTGTCTTTGATTTTTCCATGTCTTTATTTAATTACTCAATAATATTTATTTTTAAGGTAAAAGATTAAAACAGTACACAAGTATAGAGATAGTAAATCTTGAAACTTCCTTTTTCTGCTCCCTTTATAGTTGTCATTCCCACCCCCCCCATAAAAAATGAAACAAAGAAAAAATTGTCAACAGTTTGGTGAGTATCCTTACAATCGCCTTTCTATGCAATTATATGAATAAATAAGTCCTTATACCATATATAATTAATTGATATCATTATATAGCTTTTAAATCTCTTATTTATTGACTTAATTGCACAACACACAAACACATTTTTTTCTTTTAGAGGATTAGAATGTTACAGGGAAGGCTAAAGCCTCCTTTGGTCATCTTTGATTTCCTCCCTGAGTTTCCCTCTCCCTACTCACTGTTTGTTTTTTGTTGTTGTTGTTGTTGTTGACAAATTTTTTTTTTTTATTTTTTATTTTTCAGTGGGTTTTGTCATCCATTGATATGAATCAGCCATAGAGTTACACGTATTCCCCATCCCGGTCCCCCATCCCACCTCCCTCTCCACCCGATTCCTCTGGGTCTTCCCAGCCCACCAGGCCCGAGCACTTGACTCACGCATCCCACCTGGGCTGGTGGTCTGTTTCACCACAGATAATATACATGCTGTTCTTTCGAAACATCCCACCCTCACCTTCTCCCACAGAGTTCAAAAGTCTGTTCTGTACTTCTGTGTCTCTTCTTCTGCCCTGCATATAGGGCCATCGTTACCATCTTTCTAAATTCCGTATATATGTGTTAGTATACTGTAATGTTCTTTATCTTTCTGGCTTACTTCACTCTGTATAATGGGCTCCAGTTTCATCCATCTCATTAGAACTGACTCAGATGAATTCTTTTTAACGGCTGAGTAATATTCCATGGTGTATATGGACCACAGCTTCCTTATCCATTCATCTGCTGATGGGCATCTAGGTTGCTTCCATGTCCTAGCTATTATAAACAGTGCTGCGATGAACATTGGGGTGCACGTGTCTCTTTCAGATCTGGTTTTCTCAGTGTGTATGCCCAGAAGTGGTATTGCTGGGTCATATGGCAGTTCTATTTCCAGTTTTTTAAGAAATCTCCACACTGTTTTCCATAGTGGCTGTACAAGTTTGCATTCCCACCAGCAGTGTAAGAAGGTTCCCTTTTCTCCACACCCTCTCCAGCATTTATTGCTTGTAGACTTTTGGATAGCAGCCATCCTGACTGGCGTGTAATGGTACCTCATTGTGGTTTTGATTTGCATTTCTCTGATAATGAGTGATGTTGAGCATCTTTTCATGTGTTTGTTAGCCATCTGTATGTCTTCTTTGGAGAAATGTCTGTTTAGTTCTTTGGCCCATTTTTTGATTGGGTCATTTATTTTTCTGGAATTGAGCTTCAGGAGTTGCTTGTATATTTTTGAGATTAATCCTTTGTCTGTTTCCTCATTTGCTATTATTTTCTCCCAATCTGAGGGCTGTCTTTTCACCTTACTTATAGTTTCCTTTGTTGTGCAAAAGCTTTTAAGTTTCATTAGGTCCCATTTGTTTATTTTTGCTTTTATTTCCAATATTCTGGGAGGTGGGTCATAGAAGATCTTGCTGTGATTTATGTCGGAGAGTGTTTTGCCTATGTTTTCCTCTAGGAGTTTTATAGTTTCTGGTGTTACATTTAGATCTTTAATCCATTTTGAGTTTATTTTTGTGTATGGTGTTAGAAAGTGTTCTAGTTTCATTCTTTTACAAGTGGTTGACCAGTTTTCCCAGCACCACTTGTTAAAGAGGTTGTCTTTTTTCCATTGTATATCCTTGCCTCCTTTGTCAAAGATAAGGTGTCCATAGGTTTGTGGATTTATCTCTGGGCTTTCTATTCTGTTCCATTGATCTATATTTCTGTCTTTGTGCCAGTACCATACTGTCTTGATGACTGTGGCTTTCCTACTCACTGTTTGACTTAACTTCTTCCAGACCTCTTTTTCTGTCTCTCTGCCACACACACACACACACACACACACACACACACACACACACACACACACACACATGCACAGAGAATAGTATTATTTAGTGTTATTATTTAAAAATATAGATGATATCATGCTTATATGTATTGTTCTGCTACTTGCTACTTTTCACCCACCATTATGTGTGAGAACTTTTCACTTTAGTACATGTAAATCTAACTTTTTCTTTTTTACAGTTGCAGAGTTACAGAATAGATATGCTATAATTCGTGTAGCCATTTCCCCATTGACATGGTTATTTCCAAGTTTTGTGCTAATACAAAATGTGCTGCAATCTATATCCTTCCACATGCCTCCCTCTTTTCTTTCTCTACTTACTTCTAAATGCTACCTTTAATCAATACTAGATTCTTATGCATATTTAGGTTTCTTTCAGGATTCTTTATTTGATTCTGCTGATCCATTTATTTACACTTGCATTCATGTCACAGTTTAAATTTCTGTAGTTTTATAATGGTTGACATCTGACATGGAAGTCATCTTTGTTCTCCAATTTTGTGTTATTCTTGCATATTTACTTTTTAATATGAGCTTTAGAGTCAGATTATCATTCCCATAAAGAATTTTATTGGCATTTGTTGAATTTCCAGCTTTAGCTGGGGAGAATTGGCATCTTTACATTAATGAGATATGAATAAATATGGCATGGCTCTCCGTTTATTCAGATTTTTAAATCCTTTAATAATGTATCATTTTCTCCATAAATATCTTAAACATATCTTGTTTGTGCTATTTCTAGATACTTGATAGTTTTGTTACTACTATTAATAGAATTTTCTTCTTTCATTTTGTAATTAAGGGTATGTGTGCTGTGCTAAGTCGCTTCAGTTGTGTTCGACTCTGTGCGACCCTATGGACTATAGCCCACTAGGCTCCTCTGTCCATGGAATTTTCAAGGCAAGAATACTGGAGTGGGTTGCCACATCCTCCTCCAGGGGCTCTTCCCAATCCAGGGATCGAACCTGGGTCTCCTGCATTGCAGGCGGATTCTTTATTGTTGAGCTAATTAAGGGTATATAAGATAACTCGAACGGTAAAGCATCTACCTACAATGTGGGAGACCCAGGTTCAATCCCTGGGTTGGGAAGATCCTCTGGAGAAGGAAATGGCAACCTACTCCAGTATTCTTGCTTGGAAAATCCCATGGACAGAGGAGCATGGTAGGCTACAGTCCATAGGGTCACAAAGAGTTGGACACGACTGAGCGACTTCACTTTACTCACTTAAGAAAACTATTGTTCTATGTTTGAAATTGTGTCCAACAACTTTACTAAATTTGTCTTTTCTTTAATAGTTTGTTCATTGAGTCTGTTGGATTTTCTAGGTTGGCAAACAGATTATGTGCAAACATTGATAGCTTTCTCTCTGGCTTCAATCTGTATACCACCTTCAGATGTATTTTTCTCATCTGAATGCATTGACTAGGACTTCCAGTATAAGATCGAGTAGCAACAGTGATATCAGACATCCTTATCTCATCCTTCCGTTTAGTGGGAATGCTTCTAAAATTTCATCAAGTATGATCCTTAGTGTGAGTTTCTGGCAGTTTCCCTTTATTAAATTCAATAAATTTTCTTTATTAATAATTCCTACTTTTTGAGGCTTTTAAAAAGCAAGAATAGGTTTGAAATGTTATCAGTTGCTTTTTCATCTGTAAGTTGGACATAGTTTTTCCCCTTTAACTTGTTAGTTAATGCATTGAATTGCACTGATAGTTTTAAAAAAACTGTCATGATAATTTCCAAACGTAAATGACAGTAGAGAGCACAATAAACCATGTACCCATAACTGAACTTTAATAGTCATCAACATTTTGCCATACTTGTTTCAGCTATGCCCCTCCCCTGTTTTGTGCTGGGATATTTTAGGCTAATCATGAATATCATATGATTTAACTCCTAAATATTTCAGTATCCCTCACCAAAAAAATCACATAATCATCATAATGCGATTCTCATACTAATACTCATCTTATCTTCAGATATTTCCAGGTGTCTAAAAAATGTTTTTTACCACTGTGATTTGTTCCAAAAGCTAAGACAAAACAACACATCCTCTCTTTCATTTTAATGGCATATTTTTGTTGAAGAAACCTGACATTTGTTCTGTGGACTCACCTACATTCTGGATTTGCCTGATTACTTCTGTGAGTTGCTATTTTACTTGTTTCTGTATTTCCTATAGAAACCTGTATGCCGGCCAGGAAGCAACAGTTAGAACTGGACATGGAACAACAGACTGGTTCCAAATAGGAAAAGGAGTACATCAAGGCTGTATATTGTCACCCTGCTTATTTAACTTATATGCAGAGTACATCATGAGAAATGCTGGGCTGGAAGAAGCACAAGCTGAAATCAAGATTGCCGGGAGAAATATCAATAACCTCAGATATACAGATGACACCACCCTCATGGGAGAAAGTGAAGAAGAACTAAAGATCCTCTTGATGAAAGTGAAAGAGGAGAGCGAAAAAGTTGGCTTAAAGCTCAACATTCGGAAAACTAAGATCACGGCATTCAGTCCCATCACTTCATGGCAAATGGATGGGGAAACAGAGACTGACTTTATTTTTCTGGGCTCCAAAATCACTGCAGATGGTGACTGCAGCCATGAAATTAAAAGATGCTTACTCCTTGGAAGGAAAGTTATGACCAGCCTAGACAGCATGTTAAAAAGCAGAGACATTACTTTGCCAACAGAGGTCCATCTAGTCAAGGCTATGGTTTTTCCAGTGGTCATGTATGGATGTGAGAGTTGAACTATAAAGAAAGCTGAGTGCAAAAGAACTGATGCTTTTGAGCTGTGGTATTGGAGAAGACTCTTGAGAGTCCCTTGGATTGCAAGGAGATTCAACCAGTCCATCCTAAAGGAGATCAGTCCTGGGTGTTCATTGGAAGGACTGATGTTGAAGCTGAAACTCCAGTACTTTGGCCGCCTCATGCGAAGGGTTGATTCGTTGTAAAAGACCCTGATGCTGGGAGGGATTGGGGGCAGGAAGAGAAGGGGAAGACAGAGGATGAGATGGCTGGATGGCATCACTGCCTCGATGGACATGAGTTTGAGTAAACTCTGGGAGTTGGTGATGGACAGGGAGGCCTGGCGTGCTATGATTTGGGTCACAAAGAGTCGGACACGAGTGAGCGACTGAACTGAACTGATAGTTCCCTACAGGACTGTTGACTGTAACTCACTCTCTGTTATAATTTCTTTTTTTTCAATTTTGTTTTTTCCAGTTTTATTGTGATATGATTGACATATCATAGTGATTTGACTTACATACCATGATATGAATACATTGTCTCATATCAGTACAACATAAAAGAAATAGAAAAAAATATTTTTTTGTTAATGAGAACTCTTAGGATTTACTCTTAACAACTTTCATACAGCAGTATTAATTATCTTCACCATGCTGTATATTACATCCCTAGTACTTAATTTATAATTGGGAGTTTGTACATTTTGACTGCCTTCATCTAATACCCTCTCCCCACAAATCTGGTCATAAATCTAATCTCTTTTCTAGGAGTTTGTTTTTGAAATATAATTAACCTACAACACTATGTTAATTCCTTGTATACGACAGAGTGATTTGATATTTCTATACATTTCCCTTTTCTCCATATTCTTGTCAACACTTGGTCCTCTTTTTGATAATAGCCATTCTGACAGGTGTGAGGTGGTATCTCATTGTGGCTTTTATTTGCATTTCTCTGATGATTAGTAATGCTGATCATCTTTTCATGTTCCTATTGGCCATCCATATGTCTTCTTTGGAAGAATGTTTATTTAGGTCTTCTGCCCTTTTGTTAATTGGGTTATTTGTTTTTTGATGTTGAATTTTATGAGTTCTTAGTATATTTTGAATAATAACCCCCTACAACATATACTATTTGCAAATAAATTCTCCCATTCATCAGGTGGCCTTTTCTTTTTCTTGATAGCTTCCTTTGCTGTGCAAAAGCTTTTTAGTTTGATGTAGTCCCATTTGTTTATTCTTGCTATTATTTCTTTTGCCTGTCTAGACATATCCAAAAAAATATTGCTAAGACTGATGTCAAAGTGTACTGTCTATGTTTTCTTCTAGAAGTTTTATGGCTTCAAGTCTTACATTTAAGTCTTCAATCCATTTTGAGTCATTTTTTAATATGGTGTGAGGAAATATTCCAGTTTGATTCTTTTGCATTAGTTGTCCAGTTTTCCCAACACCATTTATCAAAGAGGCTATCTTTGCCCCATTATATATTCTTGCCTCCTTTTGTTGTAGATTAATTGCCCATATAAATGTGGGTTCATTTCTAGGTACTCTATGTTGTTCCATTGATGTATATGTCTGTTTTTTTGCCAGTACTATACCATTTTGATTACTGTGGCTTTGTAGTATAGTTTGAGATCAAGGAGCATGATATTTTACGTTTTGTTCTCCTTTCTCAAGATTATTTTAATTATTTGGGATCTTTTGTTTTTCCATACAAATTTTAGAATTCTTTTCTGTGAAAATGCCTCTGGTATTTTGATAGAGATTGCACTGAATCTGTAGATTGCCTTGGATAATATGGTCATTTTAACAATATAAATTCTTCCAATCAGTGAGCACAGTATATCTTTCCATCTCCTTGTGTCATCTTCAGTTTCTTTCATTAGTGCATATAATTTTCTGAGTATAGGTCTTTTCTGTCCTTAGGTAGACTCATTCCCAGGCATTTTATTCTTTTTGATGCGACTGTGAATGGGATTGTTTTCTTAATTTCTCTTTCTGATCATTTGTTGTTCGTGTCTCTGGTATAATTTCTATGTCAGAGTTCTTTAGTTGCAGGCAACAGAAATTGATTCTGAATAACTTGAGTGAAAATAGGGATTTTTGGAAGGACACTGGAGTTGCTTCAAACTACAAGAAGTGCTCCAAAATGATGCCTCAGGGGTGTCAGGAACTGAGGAAGCTTGGGGCATTTGGGTAGTGGAAACTCAATCTGTACAGTCCCCACTCAGGTTTTAAAATTCAGGCACAGAGAATCTGATTATTCCATTAAGAGATATGGGATATCTTTTCAAAACCAAGGTCAGTGAAAGAATGCTGGACAAACCAAGCAGTAGTTACCAAAAGAGATAAGAAAAAGAGAGGTGCCAACATCCAAGTGGCTTGATTAAGCCTTTAAAGATGAAAAATCTGGATCTGAGAGAAGAGAGCTGGACTGGGATAAACAAATTAGAAGTCGTAAGGATAATTGAAGTTACAGACATCTTAGAGATTGCCTAGAATGAAAGTGAGCAACCATGTACCTCTTCAGTTCCATTATCTGAGGGCAGGGGTGCTTACTGGAGTAATTTTAACTAGAGATTTTTTTTTCTGCTTTTTAGAGGACATGGTGTTCCCAGTGACTGGAAAGTGAATCCAGAATGTGGGAATGTAACACTGTGCTGGGAACATTCTGTCTCATAAGAAGTAGTTATGTGGAGATTTTAATAGAATGTAACTTCTTTATGTCAGTTATAATAAATGCCAACTTACCTTTCTCTAACATTTATTATTTATGTTGCTTTAGTCCTGTTCTAAGAATATTATGTGTGTCACCTTATTTAATTCTCACAACAAAACAGTGTAATAGTTATTATTATCACCATATTTTACAGATGGCTTCCCTCGTGGCTCAATCAGTAAAGAATCTGCCTGACATGCAGAAGACCACCTGCAGCACAGGAGGCCTGGGTTCGATTCCTAGGTTGGAAAGATCCCCTGGGAGAAGGAAATGGCAACCCACTCCAGTATTCTTGCCTGAAAAATTCCATGGACAGAAGAGCCTGGCTGGCTACAGTCCATGGGGTCACAAGAGTCGGACACAACTTAGCGACTAAACCACCACCATTTTACAGATAGGTTACTGTTGTCTCAGACTCGTGTCACGCCAGTGGCAGAATCACAAGAGAGAGGATGTACAGCTGTGCAAGCATATTCCAAGCCCCTACTTGAGTCACATCTGTGTACAAGCTATTACCCAAAGCAAATTTCAGAGCTGAGCTCAAAGATAAGAGGTGGGAAAATGTCTCACTTCTTTTGTGCAGACCTGCCAAATTCATGGCAAAGGCTGAGAATTGGGGCCAATAATTCAATTAAAGGGGGATAGACTGTAAATGAACAATAAGCCTAATACATGAGAAAATCATCAAGTGAATTAGAAATGGGTAAGTAACACTGCAACAAAAAATTTCAGGAAGGTGGTGTGAAGATAATTCTAATGTGCAACTGGGATTTAGACAACTGATCTTGCAATGTTCAACCTGGAAAGAAACCTGGGCTAACATTCTCTCCACCATATTGGAAATAATAAAACAGATTCAGAAAGTAGAAGAATCTTAAGGTCCACAGAGGTAGATAGTTATAGAAATGGAACTAGGGCTTGGATCTCCTAACTCTCCAGAGTGTTTCTATTATATAACAGTATTCTAATCTGTGGTCTTAGAATTCTCCCTTTACCAATGGTACCAAGTTGGCTGTATGTAGAAGGACACAGTCATTCTTATCTTGACCACAGACATCAGAGGTATACTCCCTAAACCCTATCCTTCCCTTGGTAATGTATTTTGTAGCTCAATTTGACATTCCTCATATTTGTACTCATCAAAAGTGTGTAGACAGTTTATCTTCTGTTTAGTTTTTTTTTTCTTTTTGTCTTCAAATTGAAGACTGTTAATTTTAGCCTGTCTTCATGTGATCTCCTAATCCCACCCTACCTCTATACTTGGTTATTAGGCCTTCTCATTTCCCCAGCTCTGTAATGCTTTGAGTAGTCTTTCTTGAGTTACTTTTGTACTCTGGGCTTCCACCAGGCCTTACAGTCATCATTTCTGTTTTAGGTTACAGTTTTCTTGATTTGCCAGGATGTACTGTTGAAAGAAACGAAAGAATATGGGACCTGCTTGCACCTGGAGTTTATTGTGTGAACAGAAAGGTGAGTAACCAAATGAGGTAAGAGAGGGTATAATCTTCATTCTCTT
The DNA here is from genome assembly GCF_963930625.1 of Muntiacus reevesi. Taxonomy (NCBI): domain Eukaryota; kingdom Metazoa; phylum Chordata; class Mammalia; order Artiodactyla; family Cervidae; genus Muntiacus; species Muntiacus reevesi. The sequence goes on along the minus strand of NC_089271.1, from coordinate 142,384,378 downwards.
CCCCCTACTTCTTCTCATGGAATTTGGGATTTTTCTGAATCTTTAAAATTGTGTTGTATGTGTATAGGTATGTGTATTTAAGGTATTAACATGGATACAGAATTTACCCATTATAATCTCTCTGCAACTTTTGTGTTTCCCAAAATGAGGGGGAAAAAACCAGAAAGTTTTTGTTGTTTATACTGTTTTCCATAGTTTCCCAAAGCATTTATAATCATAAAAGACTCTAAATCTCTCCTTTTACTGTAACCACAGATTTTCACAGGAGACAGCACAAAAGAGTAAAGAGTGAAGATTGCTGAAGTCCTTCCCCTTGTGGCTGATTCCTGAACTCCAAGAAATGTTTAGCTATGGGGAATAGAAACTGGTTATCTTCAACAGACCACTCACTTGCTGCCCACTTCTGTGAAATTCTAATATCTGCCTCTCCAGACTCTGCTTCCTCCCACCCACCTAGTCACACCTCCCATCTATATCTTACTCTTACTTGCAAAGGTGTGCAAATACTAAAAGCCTATAGGAATGTGGATGTGTGTACATGTGTGTGTGTGTATGCATTTGAATGTAGATTATTGTATATTTCTGTCAAACTAATATCAGCAATGCCTTATTCTTTCTCATTCACAAGTTAAGCTCAACAGGAGCTCCAACAGAAGCAATAAGTTAATGTTCAATGGAAAACAAAACACCAGAAACAGTCACTTCTAATAATGAATGCCCTTTTAAGTTCACGCCTAAAAATTTCCTTATTTATCATATAAATAGAAATGTTTACACCCTAAGTATATTCATAATTGTGTGGAAAGATCTTAGGTTTACTTTATGTTGGACATTAGCTATAAAATACCTTTTTAATCAGTTAGAATAGACGTGAGGTGGCTTTCTTTGTTGTGTTTCTAGTTGGGGAACAGCATGAATGGCTGTAACAGTGTGGCTAAATTTGTGTGTATTTCATGTTTTGGTAGGAAGGTGTATTTGGGATACTGTTAACCCCAACTCTTCTTCCCACAGTTGCTTCAAGTTCTCTGGCTTCATTTTCGTGGAAGAAGCTTATAGGCAGATGTCTATTCTGTTTTACTCTTGTCTGTTTTGGGAATAGTGCCTCCTGTGAACCCCACTCATCCTCTCTTCTCCCCCATATCTTCCCCCATATTCACTGGGCAACAAACAATGGCTGGTTTTTTTTTTTTTTTTTTATAATGTTCATGAAGTCCCAAACTGTCATAACAAATAAGACTTTATATTCTTTAGAATAAGTATTCAAATCCTCGGAGGACCTCTGATGATGGTCAAAGCAACAGATATACGGGATTTTATGGATAGAATAAACCAGTCTGCTTTTGAAATGATCTAGATAGAGTCAACAAATTACAGCTAGTGGGCCAAATCCAGCTAACTGCCTGTTTTTATAAGTAGGGTTTTACTGGAACCAGCAATGCTCATTCATTTACATATTGTCTATGGCTGCTTTCATACTGGGATGCCAGAGTTGAATAAAGGCATACTTTGTTTTATTGCATTTCAGTTTATTGTACTTCACAAATATTATGGTTCTTTACAAATTGAAGATTTGTGGCAACCCTGTATTGTCAAATGATAATTAGCATTTTTTTGCAATAAGGTATTTTTTAATTAAGGTATGTACATTGTATTTTAAATATAATGCTATTGCAAACCTAATAGACTACAGTATAGTTAGTATAACTTTTATATGCACTGGGAAACCAAAACATTTGTGTGACTTGCTTATTGCAATATGCACTTTACTGCAGTGGTCTGGAACTAAACCCACAATATCTCCAAGGTATGCTTGTAATTGCAGCAGAGACCTAAAAGCCTAATCTATTTATGAAATTTTATAAGAAAAGTTTGAGAGCACTTTAGATCAGCATTCCCCAACCTGAATTCTACAGAACACTATTCTCCAGAAGTTAATAATTTTGCTTTTAAAAAAAGGTTCCATAGTCATTTAAGTCTAGAAAATATGGATTAAACAAAAGTCAAACAGTGTGCTTTTTTAGCCATTGATTTGCTCAGAGCCTTTCATATGCTAATATGCATTGAGAAACTAAAAAATGGAATAGATTTGCCTTACCTTATTTGACCACAGGACAACTTTTTCATAGCTCTCCTATTAATATCTTGCAAATGTTCCATGAAAAACTTATTTGGAAAATGCTAGCTTGGATACTAACTTAATAGAAGTTTGAGCTTGATAACGGACTCCTTGGGTTATTTATTTTAGTTGCAGAAAGTTAAAAGCTATGTGGTATAGTATTTAAGCACATAGGGCATGGTCTCAGACAAACCTGAGTCTTAATTTAAGTCTCTGCCATTTACTTGCTTATGAATCTTGGACAAGTTACCTAGTGCTATAAGCAGAACTAGATACATATTTGTGGGGTATGGTGCAAAATGAAAAGGCAGGATTCATTGTTCAAAACTTATTAAAAATTTCAAGATGGGAACAGCAGTGCATTACAGAATGTATGGATCCTCTGAGCACAAGGCCTAAGCACAGATTGCACACCCATTAACATATAACCCTGGCTGTAAGTTTTCAGTTTCCTCAACTGTAAAATGTGGATAATATCTACTTCATGGAATTATTATGATAATTAAATTTAAAATATATGTAAAGGGCCTAGTATAGTATCTGACACAGAATAGGCATAATAAATGGCTTGTTTTGTAATCAAAAGCAAGCATTTATAGCCATTTTCAATAAATATTTATTTAGTGTCTACCATGTTCCAGGCACCAGCTAGGAACTTAGGATACTATGATGAAGAAGACAGATAAGATCCCTGTTTTCATATAGATTAGTGGAAAGGACAGATAATGAAAAAAAAAGGAAACAAAACAATTGTAAATTGTGGTAAGTGCTACAAAGGGAAAACGGAGTCCCGGGAAAGGGTATAGTAGAGAGGATCTGCTTTAAATTGGGTGGTCAGAGAAGTCCTCTCCTAGCAAGTAATGTTTAAGATCTGAAGGATGAGAAGGGAAGAGCATGAAAAAAGTATTTCTCCATGGGAAGAGCAGAAAAAAAAAGTATTTTCCACGTGGCGAGAATAGCTGGTGGAAAGGTCCTGAAGTGGGAAAGAACATGGCATTTGTGAGAAACTAAAAAAAGCCAGTATGGCTTTAGTATAGAAACTGAGAATGAGAGTGATATAAAACAAGGCTAGGGAGCAAAGACAGATAGGGCCCGGGTTGTCGTATAAGGTAAGGATTTGGGATTTAATAACAAGTGCAATGAAAAGCTCTTAAAAAGTTTTGGGCCAAGGCAATGACATGATGTGATTGACATTTTTCAATCATGTTGGCTGCTTGTGTGGAGAGGAGCTATTGATGGCAAGAGTAGATGAGTAGGAGACTGTTTCACTGGTTTAGAAAAGAGCCTTGTACTTGGGTGGTATTTGAGGATGCAGTGATTAATAAGTGGGTTGGAGGCTTGTTTTGGAGGTATGAATGCTAGGCCTTGCTTATTGGATATGGAGGATTCAAGGGGGTAAAAGAAGTAATGACTCCTGACGTTTTTGTGAGAAAATGGGTAGCACCATTTAACCAAGACGAGATGTCTGAGGAGGGTTTTTTGTTTTGTTTTGTTTTGTTTTTTCGGGAGAGTGGGTAGTGGGAAGTGGAATAGAAATCAAGAGCTCAGATGCATGAAGTTTGAGGAGCCTTTGACACATCTGAGTGGAGATAGAGGTGATGGTAGTATTAGTTATAGTTGTTATTTGTATTGTTGTCTAGGATTCTGTGATTATTAACTCTTGGTGTCACCTTATTAGATTACCAGGAAGTATTTAGAAAACATCTAAAAGAAAAATACCTAAAAATAGGAGTCGATAGATGTTATCATCATGGCAAACATATAGAGACACGACTGCTTGTTGTAAAAAAAAAAAAAAAAAAAACACTGTATATCAGAAAAGCCACCATGCAGAATTCCTCAACAGTATAAGTTTATTGAGATGGAACATGTGTTTGATCCTGATGAAGAGGGTTCTATCTCATCCCAAACTGTGGTGCTTCAGGGATGTGCTGGGATTGGGAAAACAGCTGTGGTACATAAGTTCATGTTTGACTGGGCAGCAGGAGTGGTTACTCCAGGAAGATTTGACTATCTCATCTATGTCAACTGCAGAGAGATGGCCCTTTTGCTAACCCTAGTGGTTCTGACCTGATCAATAACACTTTTCAAGATACAGGTGGACCAATCATGGACATTATTCTTGTATATCCAGAGAAGCTTCTGTTCATTCTTGATGACTTTCCTGAGCTTCAGTACTCTTGTCAGTGACCAGGAAGAGGGTCTTAGTACCAATCCCCTGGAAAGGAAGCTAGAAGAGACTCTCTTACACAGTTTCATGAGGACAAAACTGTTCCCTGAATCCTCCCTCCTGATAACTGCTCAGCCTAGGACCATGAAGAAACTTCACTCTCTGTTAAAGCAACCTATCCAAACAGAGATCCTGTGGTTTACAAATGTTGAAAGAAGAGCATATTTCTTGAGTCAGTTTTCAGGTGCTAAAGAAGCAATGAGAGTCCTTTATGATCTGCGAGAAAATGAAGGCCTTGACATTATGTCTTCTCTTCCCATCATCTCCTGGATGATCTGTAGAGTCCTGCAGTCACAGGAAGATGGAGGCAGGACTCTTACGAGATCATGTCAAACTATGACTGATATGTATCTTGTTTTACTTTTCCAAGTGTCTCAACACTCTTACAGGTATCTCAGTGTGGAAGGGACAAATTTGCCTGTGGGGCCTTTGCTCTTTGGCTGCAGAAGGACTACAGAACCAGCAGGTCCTATTTGAAGTCAGTGACCTCAGAAGACATGGGATAGGAGTATATGATACCAATTGCACTTTTCTCAATCACCTTTTGAAAAAAGTTGAAGGAGTTGTCGGTGTCTACACTTTCCTTCACTTCAGTTTCCAAGAGTTCTTGACTGCTGTGTTCTACACCTTGAAGAATGACAGCAGCTGGATGTTTTTTGATCAAGTGGGGAAAACATGGCAAGAAATCTTCCAACAGTATGGAAAAGGGTTTTCATCAGTAACAATACAGTTCTTATTTGGCCTCTTATATAAAGGAAAGGAAAAGGCTGTGCAAACAACCTTTGGGGAAAAAGTGTCTCCAGGACTTCGAGAAGAGTTACTGAAGTGGACTGAGAAAGAAATAAAGGATAAATCTTATAGGTTACAGATTGAGCCGATGGACTTGTTTCACTGTTTGTATGAGACTCAAGAAGAATATGCAAAAAGGATAATTAATGATTTAGGGTCAATTATATTGCTTCAACCTATGTATACAAAAATGGACATTCTGGCTATGTCATTCTGTGTGAAAAGCAGTCATAGTCACCTGTTATTGTCTCTGAAGTGTCAACACCTACTTGGATTTGAGGAGGAAGGTCAAGCCTCAGCATTCATGCCACCAATGTTGACACTTAATCAGTGAGTATATTAATGTCTTTTCACCAGTGTCTCGGCCTACAGAAATGATTGGCCTTCTTCTTTATTTCAAGTATTCAGGCATAAGATCATTTCTAGCATTGTCAATAAATAAAATGAATTATCTTTGCTTTTCATATTGTATGCCAGTCAACACAATAAGGATTGAGTATTGCATATTGAACACTGGCCTAGGCAGACACTGAGGGAAAGCTAACATTTCTGAGCACTTACTACGTGCCAGGCACTGTGCTAGCCACTGTGTGTGTCTATTAGTCTTCGCTGTCTCTTTGTGAAGGTGTTGTATAATTATAAAAGGTTATGAGCATATTAATCATTAGGATTATAATTGAGCACTCTGCTATTTTGGTGTTGGACAACTATTTTGGAAAAGGTTGTAAACTTAAAGTTGAATTGGTCCTCACTCTTCTCTACATGTATTTCATCACTGAGGCCTCAGAGAGCTCCAGGTTGGTAACAGACAGAGCTTACTCTGTATATATTGCTATAAGGCACTCCTGTGTATATTGCTATGAAGCCTGCGTTCTTTCTGCCAAACTGACACCTATGTGGAGAGTTGAGAGCTGGAGTTCAGAGAGGCTTAGGTAAACCACTTACACAATATGTGCTCTGTATACTGCAAAGTACAGCTCTACTGACTGACTCAAGAAAAATGCCACTGGTCAAAGTCTGTTTTCAATACTCAGGTTAATATGGACAGTGCCTCTTTTAGTTGTGGAGTCAGGTGAAGGGTAGGGGACCTTGAGAAGGATGACAGTGGGCAGAAGGCTCAACTTGGAAAATGAGTTAACCCGAGTCTTTTCTCTGGTAATTGTTAGTTCCTCAGTGGGCAGTAGCATAGAGATAGAATTGAGCATGGGGTATGTGTGTTTGTGGGAAGTGAGGGGAGCATGGAGGTGTAGCAAGAATTTGTGTTTGGGACCAGAAAGGAAGGGGTAGAAGTTACCTGGACTTGTAATTATGAAAGAACTTGGCTACTGTGTCTTCATGAATTCATGACAGCTTCAATTCAACTGTATATTATAAAGTAAAATAATGGGCAATATATACTGAGCACAATATACACAATATACAATAAGCACTGATGGAAACAAAAAGGGGTTTTTGTTCATTTGATGTTTCCAGAAAATCAGCCTTAGATGGAGTCCCCACCCCTCAACCCATTACCTTTATCAGAGGGCTAAAATTCTTTTCAAAATTTAACCAAATAAAACACCAAAAGCCCGCAAAAACCTCTTCTTCAAGGCATGTTGACTAAGTGAGAGTGTACTGCAGTTGATCCTTGAGCAATAAAGATTTGAACTGTACAGATTTTTCTCAATAAATGTGTACTACGGGATTGAGGCTGGTTGAATCCTCAGATGAAGAACCTCCGATATGGAGGGATAAGAAGGGCTCACTCGAAAGTTTTATGTGGGTTTTCAACTGCAGGGGTGTGGCACCCTTGGTCCCCACATTGTTCAATGGTCAACTGTATCGAACTTTCCTAGCTCTCAATTATTGTCATTAATTCTTCTGAGTACTGACAGCCAAGAATCAGTTACAGTGTACAGATAGCTTAAGCAAGTCACTTGACTTCTTGGAGCATCTGCAAAATGGGGATTACAATACCAGTCATTGGATTAAGGACAAGATAAAATAAACTGTGTGTAAAGTGCTTACCTCAGTGCCTGGGACACAATACCATGATTTTGGAGTCAGACAGACCTGAATACTTAACTTCATTCTGTTCCTATTTGACTTTGGGCAAATTACTTTTTGTGCCTTGATTCCTTATCTGCAAAATGGGGTATTAATTCCTAAGGTTTTTGTAAATTAGTACTAAGATGGCAATAGAAGCCAAAATAAGCCTGTTACTTAAAATTTTGCTTTAATACTTTTATTTTTGCTTTCTCGTCTTTTAGGCCCTTCCAGCTGCACAATTTGCCAGTCTCTCCACTACGCTTGCTTTGCCAAGCACTGCATAATCCATACTGTAAAATAAAAAACCTGAAGTAAGTTGGACCTTGCTTTAAACTCTTAGGTATTTGCAGGTAGTAACTGGGTTGCTGCGAATTGTTCTTTCATCTGATTGGACTTGAAAACAAAGTATAACTGGCACTGAGCTTCTTCATAGCAGAGCAGCAAAAGAAAAGATACGCTACAAGCCTAGAAGGGGTAGGGAGTCAGGCAGAGAACTCTGCCAACCCTTCCTGCCTCTTCCCCTTTGGTATGTGTTGCTTTTTGCTGTAGCAAGTGGGTGTCAGGCTCTAATACCTAGGGGTTTGTGTCTGGTGCCCTGGACCTGCCTTACTCCATTCCCCGCCTTTTCCTTCTAGACTCCCAGTCTTCCCTTTGGTTTCCTTTTCTTTCCCTCCATTCCTCACCCCAACCCTCCTCTTCAGTTATTCCCCAAGTGCAATTACTCAGAAGTACCCACCCCACACCCTGACCTATATTCTCATTCACTCTCAGGTCCCCTTGTCTAGTCCGTCCACATCATAAACACACAAATAGGAGCTGCCTTGGTTCCTCACCTCCTCCCCACAGATTCATGTCTGCTTTCCTTCCCTCTTGTCCCAGAGGAAGAGGTGGTCTTTCCAAACCCACCCATGCCAGTAAATTCACTTTTTATTTTTTGTACTTTTGTGAGCATTTATTTTACTTCATACAATACAGAAGTATATAAAGATATAAAGGCTCTTCATCCCACTGCCCCATACCCCAACCAACCCCATATACCTATCTGCTTCCCATCCTCTAATCCTGGATCCCACCACCCTCCCTAGTTAATAGCTTGTTTGCTAAATGTCTTCCCAGACGTCTTTCTTTTGCATATTCAAATATAAATCTATAGCATAAGGCACACATAAATCTGTAACATACATAGCATACACACACACAGAACTTAATGGGAGTTTATTTCACACACAAAGACACAATGGCACTCATATTTTTTCATTGAATAGTACAGTGGACATGCCTCCAATACAGTATGCAGGATCTACCGCACAGTCAAGGGTCCTTGAAGAAGAGCCTCCCCTCAGTAATTGCACTTCCTCACTTCTACTCACTCCTCAGTCCTTGCAACTGGGTTTCTGCCCACCCCCCCACCCAGACTGGCTTAAAAATCAGACGTTGCCAGACCCAATGAACACTTTTCCTCCCTTAGTGTCCCACCCTTTGCAACTCTCTTCCCCTTGTTTCAACTACTCCTAAGTATTTCATTGCCTCCATGGTTCCCAATCAGTGCAGTTTTGCCCTCCAGTGGACATGTGGCAACATATAAAGATATTTTTGGTTGTCAAGAGTTGTTTTGGTGGGGTGTTGGGGTGGGGTGCTACTGGCATCTAGTGGGTGGAGGCCAGGGATTGTGCCAAACATCCTAGTATATTGGACAGCCTCTTGAAACAAAGAATTATCTAATTTCAAATGTCAAAGAGTTGTGAGATTTGGAAACAGTTCCTAAGATATAAACAAGCCCAAAGAAATTTCTGACAAGTGGAGGATACAGATCTTGCCTCTAATCCTGATGACTGTTAACATCTGCTCTGACCGGATATAGCTCAAAGTCACATCCAGTTACTGCAGAGGTGTCCCAGGTTATGACAGCTTCAGTACCTAGGTCCACAGTTCCCAGGCGATGTCCAGGGCTTCTCTGTCTGAGTTTGATCCATCCTTTCATCTGTGGGCTAAAACATACATTTAGCTTCCCTCAACACAGCTTATAGGCATCAGATGGGGAGATGCACACCATCCTCCCCCTTCTACTCCCACCCTCTGGGAATTGATTTCCCATCAGGCTAAGTTCCATTATGCATTTCTGAATTTACTAGGAGCTTTGTAGCCAGACTCCCCTCCCACTGTAATCTGGTGATGGGGGGAGAAAATCTCAGGATGGCATCATCCTTTGTTCAGTGGTCTAGACCAGCAAACCGTTCAGGCACTCTCAGTTGCTGACTCACCTTGAAAGTGGCACAAGTTTCCTGTTCAGATCTGCCTGTCCCCAGTTGGAAGTGGGGACTGGGGAGGATTCTCCTCATGAGGCTGAACAACGATACCAGTCTTTGTCTGCAGCTGGCGCTGGCGTCCTCTGAACAAAGCCCTGAGGGATTCCCTTAGGGGTGGTGAATCTCTGCCCTGTTGTAAGCCCAGGGTTAACCTCAGGCCTGCTTTAAGTGTTTCTTATGTAATTCACTCAGAACATGAATAAGCTTTTTGTCCAGTTCATTCCTGGAGCCTTGGGATACAGGAATCCCCACTACCCATCACTCCCTGATGCACCTCACCAGTCAGTTCCAACATCTTTTTTGATGGTTTACAGTTTGCAACTTCTCTTCTGGTATAAACTTCTGGCTTGGCTAAAATCTGGTTGCCCAGAACAAGAACTTGCTCAAGTCAGCTTAAAGAAAAGAGGATCGCTATGAATTTTCACTCAGCAAAATTGCAGGAAGTGGAAAAGTGATCAGGCTGTCACTCTCCATCTCTGGGGTCACAGGATCAACTCTTCTCTGCTTCTCTGTGCCTCTCTGCCCCCTGGGCCCTCATAGTGTCATTCTCTAAAAAACACTTGGCTTCTGTAAAGCACACAGTTCTATTCCCCCACAGCCAGGTCTCAGCTGTGGCCTCGGTGTTCATGAGTGTGACCTTGACCCCGATCCCAGTGATCCACTGCTTCACTTCCCAACACCATCCGAACTATGGAATCTGTCTCTGTTCAGATTCTCAGAATATTTGGTTTAGGATGGGTCACATGTCCCATGTGAGAACATTTGGCTCAGGATTGGTCAAATGTCCATTCCTGGTCCAATCATCTACAGCTTAGTGTGGGGGCGGGGGTAGGGAGTGGGAGTGTTATATACTGGCTGCCCAGTTCCAACAGATAACTAGAGCTGCGAAAAGAAATACAAACAGAAACTGCAGCAGTTCTGGGGTGTGGATACTCGTTCAGTCGTGTGTGACTTTTTAGTGACTCTATGGACTGTAGCCTGCCAGGCTCCTCTGTTCAGGGAATTCTCTAGGCAAGAATACTGGAGTGGATTGCCATTTCCTTCTCCAGAGGATCTTCCTGATCCAGGGGATTGATCCAGAGTCTCCTGCATTGCAGGCAGATTCCTTCCTGTCTGCACCACCAGGGAAGCCCCTGGAACACAAAGGGTTGAGGTCAACGAGGGTGGGAGATGGGGTAGGTGTTGGGGACGGTGTAATCGTCCCCAACACCTACCCCATCTCCCCCAACCTCATTCTTCCACTCTTCCCCTGACTTCACACCACCCACCCACCCCCACCTTTCCCCCCTCTGGATATATTTTTGCTGTTTCACATTTCTGAATTCACTTGAGGGCTCTATAGTCACATACACTTTCCACAGTGGAAACAACTACCCCTCAGTGAAAAATTCACAGATTTACACCAAGGGCAGTCCCAATTCTCAGGTCTGTTAAATATTGGAAGTCTTATCTGCTGAAGGGGATCAGAATCGCTCCTGTCTCCTTCTTGAGGGTCTACTCCCTGGATCCCTCCATCAGACCACAAGCTAAAATCAGAGGATCCCCAGTGGGGAGATGTCTGAGATGAAGCTCCTGCTGTGAACGGTGCTTGTGGTAGAGATGTGGATGGGGATGGTGTTGGTGCGTCTGGGAAGGGGGCTGAGGGGCATGAGTATGAATATGTGAATGAGGCAGGGAGCTGGACAGGAAGGGGTTCAGATGAGACTGTTGCCTCGGGCTTGAGCATCCCAGACAAAGAATACATGGCTGTTTCCACTGACCTGAAATCTACCTCACTCTGCCCGCCAGAAGTGTAATTTTTCTGGTCTACAATTCTAAGAAGTTGCATAAGGTCTATACTCAGATCTTCTGCCCCCTCGGCAGCTTCCGCTCCCTCTGCATCCTCCTGTCTTCCTCCTCCTGTGGCTTCAGAAGCCGCAGCAGTAGTAGCAGTGGCCCCTGCCTCCTCCTCCTCTTCCTCTTCACTTGTTACTTCTGTTCCAGCCCCACTGGCAGTGACCAGGCTTGGCCCCTCTGCAACTGGCGCCTGGGCAGACCGCAGCTCCTGGAAAGAAGTGAGCAGAGTTGTGACCTGCCCTGAAATCGGGGTGTGGGGGGGTGCGCGGCAGGACTGAATGGGTGGGGCGGGACGGGGGACAGGGGACGGTAATCTTACGGCCTTGAAGAGCTTCCACTTCAGGAAGTCCCGCTCTTTCTGCACTTCCACCAGGCTGGCCTGGATCAGCTGCAGCCGGAAGGCCGCCTCCTTGCGTTCCACCTCGTACTGTGCCGCGAGCAACTTCAGGTCTGAGGTCAACGCCTGCGAGGCTGACCTGTGCAGCCCGGCGAAGTCGTGCAGCCACTGCACCCTGTGTCTGTGTAACTGGCTCTGCTTGTGGGCGAAGCGCACGCCCAGGGCCAGGGTGCTCCAGGCACAGGCCTCCTTGGCCTGGCTGGGCACCAGACGGTCCTCCAAGATGGCCCTGAGCTTGTCCTCCACCTTCTCCCACGACAGAGACAGATTCTCAAGGTAGAACTCAGGGCCTTTCGCGTGCCTGGACATCCTCTCGTTGATGAAAGCCATCACTTTGCCATGTCGGAACCCACTACCGAGGTCTTCAGATTTCAAGGCCATGACGACTGAGTGCCTTTGGGGCTTGGCTGGCTCTGCGGGGATAAATCTATCAGTCCCCCTCCCCTCCCCCACCCCTTGAGTCTCCTCTTCTCCGCTTACCTCCCCCGTCCCTCACACCCTCCTAAAGACCCTTTGTCCCGCCCCAGGACACCTCCCACCGAGCCTCACCTCCTGGCTAGTGATAGTACAGGCCAAAAAAACCGCCTACCACTCGCAAAAGGTACCTCTCCTCCCTGAGTGCGCCAGCGAAAGAAAAGCGCTGGCCCACCCTTCGAGGCTTTTAACCTTGGGAATGTTCCAACTTCCAGAAACCGCGAGGGTGGGAGGGGTGCATGAAGATTTCCCTGCCCCCCCTCCCGCCAGACATAAAAGAACGTCCTACAGTGTTGCAAATCTTCAAAGGTGGGAAGAAACAGGAGTGGTCAGAAAAGACTCAGAACCAAGAACATGAAGCGCTTATAATCAAATACCAAAATTCTCAGCTCCCCACCATAATGGTTTGTCCCATTCAGGGTCCAGACCCTCCTAGAGATGGAATATTCTAGAACAGGACACAGCCCCCATCTCTCAGTGGCCTCGGCTGCCCCCTGGAGGCAGGAGGTGGAACCTGACTACTGCCTCATCCCGCATCACCGCAAATAGTCATAAATCCTGGCCATATCCAACCCCGAAACATGCTTGTGTCTTGAATTTGTTTACCTCCAGTGCTTACCACCTCTTCCACCACCACCGTCCCCCCACCCCCTGCCTGCAGCCGTAGTGCGCCAGGTTTGTCTCCTGCTATACCCTGTCACAAAGATCTGACTCTGTGTCTAAACTTCTGATGGTATTTCCAAGCCTACAAGATAAACCCGACAGCTCTCAGGTTGAGTAATACTTTACCACTTACTATATGATGTGCTGTGACTGTCTCAGTTTTTGTCTATGGGCCTAAGATGAGGACTGAATGACAAAATGCATGTGAAGTAGTAATGTTTTCTATGGTCCCATTTTTGTAAATAGGTACTTCCCCAGTGGCTCATACGGTAAAGCATCTGCCTACAATGTGGGAGACCCAGGCATGATCCCTGGGTCGGGAAGATCCTCTGGAGAAGGAAATGGCAACCCACTCCAGTACTCTTGCCTGGAAAATCCCATGGACGGAGGAGCCTGGTAGGCTACAGTATGAAGTGAAGTGAAGTCGCACAGTCGTGTCCAACTGTTTGCGACCCCAGTGGACTGTAGCCTACCAGGCTCCTCAATCCACAGAATTCTCCAGGCAAGAATACTGGAGTGGGTTGCCATTTCCTTCTCCAGTACATGGGGTTGCAAAGAGTCGGACACGACTGAGCGACTTCACTTTATTTTTGTAAAATGTGCAAATCTTCTGTGTGTGTGTGTGCGCACACACGGGTGCATATGCACACATGCACGGGTGCGTCTGTGTGCACATGTGCGTGCGCATACATATGTTTCTATGATCTTGGAGAAAGGAGTGGAAGCATATAGACCACACACCTAAATGCTGGGTGTGTTTGGGAGTTGGAGTTGGAGGGGAAGTTGAGAAGATGTTTTCTTTTCTTTAAAATCTTTCTGTGATTCCATTTGTTACAGGGAAGATATAATGCTATTAATATAAGTATTCAGTTCAGTCACTCAGCCGTGTCTGACTCTTTGTGGCCCCATGGGCTGCAGCACACCAGGCTTCCCTGTCCATCACCAACCACGGAGTCTGCTCAGACTCACATCCATTGAGTAGGTGATGCCATCCACCATTTCATCCTCTGTCATCCTCTGTCATCCCCTTCTCCTTCTGCCTTCAGTCTTACCCAGAATCAAGGTCTTTTCCAGTGAGTCAGTTCTTCACATCAGGTGGGCAAAGTATTGGAGCTTCAGCGTCAGCATCAATCCTTGCATTGAATGTTCAGGACTGGTTGCCTTTAGGATTGACTGGTTGGATTGACTGGTTGGATCACCTTGCAGTTCAAGGGACTCTCTCAAGAGTCTTCTCCAGCACCATAATTGAAAAGCATCAATTCTTGTGGTGCTCAGCTTTCTTTATAGTCCACCTCTCACATCCATATATGACTGCTGGAAAAACCACAGCTTTAACTAGATGGACCTTTGTTGGCAAAGTAATGTCTCTGCTTTTTAATATGCTGCATAGGTTGGCCATACCTTTTTGTTTGAGGAGCAAGTGTCTTATAAGTATGCATGCATTTAAAATCTGGAAAGTTACATACCAAAGTTTTAACAGTGGTTATCTTTGGGTGGTAAGGATACAGTACTTTCTCAAAAAATTTTATTCTTTATATTTTTCTCTATGGTAAAATTTATTTATAATAAACATGTACTATGTTTTTAAAGTTTTTTACACTATTTTTTTCTGATAATTTCTGATCTTTTAAATACTAGAAAGTAAATGTCTCCCTATAATCCAACCCTTCCCTCCTACCTGGAAGATAACCATTGTTAACAGTTTGATATGTATCTTCCAGTGTTATAAAGTAGCCCATAGCAAGTAATTGACAGTTTCTCAACTGAAGCCTCCCCTCTCTTGCCTCCTGGCTTTTGCACAGGCTGCTTCATGAACAGGTTGTTCCTCAGTGCCCCCTGCTCTCCCCACTCTGATTCTCCTCATCCACCTAATTCCTGTTCAATTTTTAATACCCTTTTAAGTAGAACTAAAGTATTTGCTCCTCTCATAGGTATTTCTTGATCCTCCAACCCCCTCCCACAGGCTAGGCTGGATTGTGCCACTTTTCTGTGTCTCCATGGTGCCTTGTGCATACCACTTGCAGTGCTTTCCACACTGTATTATAATTCATGATTTTCTAAATTTTTCCCCCATTAACTGGGCATTCCTTGAGGGCAGAGTCTGGGCTGGGTCTTAATTATTTCTGTGTTTTCACATCTTGCACAGTGATTAGCACCTAATAAATTAGTTGCTGAATGAATTGAAATATTTCATTATATCAGTAATGAGGCAAACAAGTATCTTTTTTTTTTATTATTATTATTTTTTTAAATATTATTTTATTAGTTGGAGGCCAATCACTTCACAACATTTCAGTGGGTTTTGTCATACATTGACATGAATCAGCCATAGAGTTACACGTATTCCCCATCCCGGTCCCCCATCCCACCTCCCTCTCCACCCGACTCCTCAGGGTCTTCCCAGTGCACCAGGCCCGAGCACTTGACTCATGCATCCCACCTGGGCTGGTGGTCTGTTTCACCATAAATAATATACATGCTGTTCTTTCAAAACATCCCACCCTCACCTTCTCCCCCAGAGTTCAAAAGTCTGTTCTGTACTTCTGTGTCTCTTTTTCTGTTTTGCATATAGGGTTATCGTTACCATCTATCTAAATTCCATATATATGTGTTAGTATACTGTAATGTTCTTTATCTTTCTGGCTTACTTCACTCTGTATAATGGGCTCCAGTTTCATCCATCTCATTAGAACTGATTCAAATGAATTCTTTTTAATGGCTGAGTAATATTCCATGGTGTATATGGACCACAGCTTCCTTACCCATTCATCTGCTGATGGGCATCTAGGTTGCTTCCATGTCCTGGCTATTATAAACAGTGCTGTGATGAACATTGGGGTACACGTGTCTCTTTCAGATCTGGTTTCCTCGGTGTGTATGCCCAGAAGTGGTATTGCTGGGTCATATGGCAGTTCTATTTCAAGTTTTTTAAGAAATCTCCACACTGGCAAACAAGTATCTTTATAGAGAGTTCTGTTTTCTCCTCTGAAATGCTTTTTATCCACACAGACTGATTTTCTGCCACCTCACAGCCTCTTATGGAAGAGACCTCGCCTTAGTATTTGAAACCAACCAGTATCTGACAGATTTGGGATTTGTGAAAAAACACCCTGGAAGATTCTGAAATGAAGCTTCTGTGTGAAGGACTAAAACAGCCAAACTGTATCTTAAGACATTGAGGTAACTGAGAACAGGAGAATTTGTTGTTTGTGTTCATGTAATTTTTTGGTCAGTTTCTTTTGTTTTGTGGGAAAGCATGAATAAAGTAATGAGGTCATTCTTCTGTTCTCTAAAGGTTATACCGATGCCTTATCTCTCCTGCTTCTTGTGGTGCACTAGCAACTGTTTACAGCACCAATCAGTGGCTCACTGAGCTCGAATTTAGTGAAACAAAACTGGAAGCTTTGGCTTTGAAACTGCTCTGTGAAGGCTTAAAAGATCCAAATTGCGAAGTACAGAAGCTCAAGTAAGTTGTCACTATTAGTTTTCATACTGCAAGAAAAATTTTATAAATATGCAGCTCAAGATGGATGTTGTATAATCAAAACACATTTCAAGGAGTCATGGAGAGGAAGAATAGTGAAAGTAGCAATAACGTTAATAACAATAATGAAAACTCACACTTACTGAGCAATTACTTTGTGCTAAGCATTGTGCTGAGTGCTTTGATTTTCTTTAATGTGTACAACAGCTTTGCAAGATTCAGATTATTGTCCCCATTTTGGCAGATGAGGAAATAAAAACCCAATAGTATAAGGTTAAATAACATGACAGAGACACAATAAGAAACCCAGATGTGTCTGACCTCACAGTCCACATGCATGTGTGGTAAGTCACTTCCGTAATGTCCCACTCTTTGTAACCCTATGAACCAAGCTCCTCTGTCCAGGCAAGAATACTAGAGTGAGTTGCCATGACCTTCTCCAGGGGAATCTTCCCAACCCAGGGGTCAAACCCACGTCTTACATCTCCTGCATTGGCAAGTACATTCTTTACCACTAGTGCCACCTGGGAAGCCCAAAGTCCATGTAATGACTTTGATAAAAGATTTACCATATATATATATATATATATATATATATATATATATATATCTTCTTTTCTGAAGAACCCTGACTAATTAGGGTTCTTCAGAGAAACAGAGAGGTAAAATCTGTGTAAACATATAGAGAGATTTATTTTAAGGAATTGATGCTCTCTCAGATTATGGCAGCTGGCAGGTTCAGTATCTGCAGGGTAGGTCAGTAGACTGGAGACACAGGAGAGCTGGTGCTGTACTGCAAATCAAAAGGCAGTCTGCTGGCAGAATTCTCTCTTCCTAGGGTGTCAGTCTTTTCTATTAAACTTTTAACTGATTGGGTGAGCCTCACCCACATTATGAAGGGCAAATTACTTTACTCAAAGTGTGCTGATTTAAATGTTAATCTGATTTAAAAAGTACCTTCACAGAAACTTTTAGAATAATGTTTGACCAAAAATCTGGGTACGTTGACATAGGCAACTTGATACATAAAATTAACAATCACAATGTATATTTGGAGTTTTCTATAGTAAAAGCTCTTAAGCATTAAAGCTTTCTAAATCTACTTTGAAATTAATTTTTTATTTAAAATACCTTTATTTAAAATTTCTAAACTGGGAAAATATATATACATGATGTCTTTATGAGCCCTCTTCAAGATTGAGTTTGGAGCCTGGTAACTCAAGAGAAAAATTGAAGACTCAGATGTTGTAGTGTATATCATAGAAATTCTTGAAAGTAATAGCAGAGAAAGTTGATGGGAAACAGTTTAATGAATTGGACTGCTTAATATGAAGAGACAAAGATTGAGAAGACAGGAAGGTCAGTAAAAACCACTTTTTGTGCTCAAGAAGAAATATTATATGGATGATGGTGATGGTCTAGTTCTCTCTAAGGATGGCAAATTATTAATTAGTAATGAACTTACAGATAAGAGGAAAGGAAAGATCTTTTGACTGTATTAAGGATAATTATAGCATTTTCCCCTATAATTTGAAAGAAGATATGAGAGTGATAAAATTCATGCTGGGAATTAAAGTGAGATTAGGTCATTTGATACTTCCTTCCAATTCTTTTCTTTTTGGTGGCAGTCAACATTTATTGAGTTCTCACTGGGGCATACAGTGTTGTGGGGGCAATGTACAAATCCCCATCATAGGTAAAAGGGGGCTGTGACATATTCATGGTTGGGGGTCTCATATGGGTGGGCCTTATTTTCTTTTCTCATGATGTTTTTCAGGTAGGGAATGAGTGGCCAATTCTGTGTCTTTCTTTTTTTCCAGGTTGTCTGCTAGTTTTCTCCCTGGAAGTTCAGAGACTATTGGCAGATATCGTGCCTCTGTTCTCCTTTGCAATCCAAACCTCACTGAGCTGGACCTGAGTGAAAATCCTCTGGGGGACACAAGGGTGAAGTATCTCTGTGAGGGTCTCAGACATTAGAACTGTAAGGTGAAGAAGCAAGAGTAAGTTTTTAGAACTATCTGCTGTCATCTTACAACTACCGAAAATTTTTAATGCCTGCTCTGCAGCAGGATCTATGCTTGGTGCTTGCTAGAAGTTATTTCACATAATTCATTCCTTGAAATAACTATATAGGGTGGGTTTTCTTAGCCCCATTGTACAGATGAGGAAACTTTAAGGATTGGGGGGAAAGTGACTTGTCCAACGTCACACCACTAAAAAGTAGTAATAGTCAGGGACTTCCTTGGTTGGTCCAGTGGTTAAGAATCCACCTTGCAATGCAGGGACACAGGTTCTATCCCTGGTCCAGGAAGATCCCACATACCATGGGAAACTGAAGCCTGCATGCCACAGCTACTGAAACCCGAGTGCTCTAGAGCCCATGCTCCACAAAAAGAGAGGTTACTACAATGAGAAGCCCGTGCACTGCAACTAGAGATTATCCCCCTACTGTCTGCAACTAGAGAAAGCTCTCATGCAGCAACAAAGACCCAGCACAGCCAAAAATAAATAAATAAATAAATTTTAAAAAAGTGGTATAGTCAAGATGTGACTCCAAAATCTATCTTATCCATAACCCATGCTCTTTCCAGTATACAACCATCCTGTGTGTTTACAGGAGTGATGCTAATTAAATATTAACTCTATAAAGAATACTCTATAAAAAATGTGTCCAACAGTGGGCTAGATGTGAATGGATTTATCAAGAGGATAGCAAGTGACAAAACT
Organism: Muntiacus reevesi; assembly: GCF_963930625.1. Classification (NCBI taxonomy): domain Eukaryota; kingdom Metazoa; phylum Chordata; class Mammalia; order Artiodactyla; family Cervidae; genus Muntiacus; species Muntiacus reevesi. The sequence goes on along the minus strand of NC_089271.1, from coordinate 142,365,325 downwards.
GCCTTTAAAGACACATAGATATGAAACAGAGAGCAACACAGTTGAATGTGTAATAAAGTGTCTAACACTACAGAATCATTCAGAAATGTCAAATGAGCCCAGGGAAAGAGAGGAGGTCATTGTGGGCTGGAGACCTCAGGAGGAGACTGTGTAGGTGGTGGGCCAGGAGCTAGAACTTGAAGGATGGCTAGGACTTAGCTAAATGAGGAGGCTGGGAGAACATTCCCAGGAAGTTCAATGACAGCAGTGGCTGATTTTTCTTCTTTGTCTCTGGGTAGCTTGAACACATGTTACCTGACAAATGCAAGCTGTGTGGATCTCTCTTCTTTCTTGCAAGTGAGTCAGACTTTAAAAGAGCTGTTTGTGTTTGCCAATTCCCTAGGGGAAACAGGAGTACAGCATCTCTGTGAAGGTCTGTGGCATGCGAATGGTATAATCAAGAATCTTGTGTAAGTGTCTGTTCATCCTTGTCCTTCTCATGGGCATTGCATTTGAGGTTCAGTGGGACTCCTGCTGCCATGGTTAACAACGTTGGTGTCCCCATACCTGCAGGCTTTCCGAATGTTTCCTCTCTCCAGCTTCTTGTGAGTCCGTCACCCAAGTCCTAAACTCTACCCGGAGCCTGACAAGGCTGCTTCTAATTAATAATAAGATTGAAGATTTGGGGCTGAAATTGCTGTGTGAAGGATTAAAACAGCCTGACTGTCAGTTAAAGGATCTGGTGTAAGTATCGTGAACAATAGCCACAGGCAGAGTTCCTTGATGTTTGAGCAGCTCCCCAAATTAAATGATTTTTTTCTGGCCTGGTGATACAATCTCCAAAGAAACATATGATGACTTGATAATTTAGGGGAAATAAATCTTCCCTTCTCCACAATCTCTGCTTGGCCCTGGCCCAAGGGATTTTTTTACATGACAAACTGATTTTCTACTGTATTTTTCTAGTGGGTAAACCCAATATCTAAAGTGACCCAATCCTGATGAAATTATGCCAGCCTTATCTATCTTACTTCTCGGCAGACTGTGGACTTGTCACCTAACTGGAGAGTGTTGTCAGGATTCATGCAATGCACTGTACACCAATGAACACCTGAGAGTCCTTGAACTCATGCCTTAGGGGATGAAGGCATGCAGGTGCTCTGTGAAGGGCTGAAACACCCCTCCTTCTAGCTACAGTCGTTGTGGTAAGTTCACAGAGACTCTTTGTCCACTGGGCTCTTGTTCCAGCTGTGTATGAAATGGAAGGTCATTATAGAACTTGGGGTAAACCGATTTCTTTCTTGAATCCCCAATTCCTCATAGGTTAGCAGAATGTCATTTCACAGATGCATGCTGTGGAGCCCTCTGTCCTCAGCAGAAATGAGAACCTAACATTGCTAGACTTAAGTGGAAATCACCTTAAGGATTTTGGAGTTCAAATGCTGTGTGATGCACTGCTTCATCCCATATGTGAACTACAAACATTCTAGTAAGTTATAGTAGTGGGGGAAGTGGGAGGGAGGGGGTCAGGACAGGCATGCTGGTTTGGTCATAGCCATTGCACTGAGAAAAGAGAACTGAGGACAGACCATGCCTAGGCACAATATAAAGGTAAGTGAAATAGGCCTTTTCCTTGGACACAGGCAAGGAGAGAGGTAAAGAACAGATAGTCCTAGATGTCATTGCTAAGAAACAGGGTGTAGGAAAAAGAGCACCAAATCCACATTCTGCTAGGTCTGACTTATGTACTAGATCTGGCATCTACTAGCTATGTGACCATTCTTACTTTACCTTCCTGAGCTTTAGCATCACTATCTATAAAATGGGGCCAACATGAGTAGTACCTGATACCTGGTGTCACCTTGGAGATTGCATGAAACAAGACATTAATTATGAATGTGCAACCCTGGCATATAGGAGGTACTCCATAAATATTAGACCCTTTCCCTTCTTCTAATACCTGATAGAGGACTTGTGGTTTACATTTTGAGAGCCTTTAAGATGCAGGGGGATGAAGCTATTACAGAGTTATAATTATAGAAAGTGGAGGTCATCACCCTTTCAAATCAGTGTCCATCTGCCAGCTCAGCAGGCTGGCTTAACACACAAAGTAATTCTTAATTAGGATATAGCTATGCTCTTTTGGCAGCTAACCAGTGGCCAAATGGCCATTTATTTCTGCCATTCAGAACTGGAACACATAATGGAAAATAACGGCTGAGTACAAAAATTCCACATTCCAAAGTCAATTTGAGGGATTGAAACGTAAATGAAAACAGCATAAAGGCCTGAGTACAAGTCTGGCTGAAACAGAAGCTAGTTCTCTACTAGCAAAGTGAAGTCTGTTTGACTCCAGAGTGTAGTGATTACTGACTAGGAAGAGGGAATTATTCACAACATAATAAACCTCAGGGGGTTAGGGACCTCCATGGTGTCTTTCTCAGAAAAAGGTGACTGTATTGTCAGCAATTTGAAATAAACTCAACAATCAATCCTAATGTTTCTTTAAAGTAATTTAATGTGGTATATAGTATATATATAGTATGTAAGCTTCAGCAAAGGTCCTAAATGATGTCATGGATAAATTATTTTGAGATGGTACATGCTATTATTTATTTTTATTGTAAATTGTTGCACTGTTTCCTGTCTCTCTCACCCTTTGTCTTAACCAATCTACTTCTACTGTGTTTTCAGGCCAAATTTCAAGCCCTTATAACTTGTCAATCTATTATAAGTTGATAACAGTGTGCTCAAAATACAAAATAAAGGATACATGTTCACAGAATAGACACCATACACTGACCTCAAATTTTAAACATTAGAGTGTAAATAGACAGACAACACTGAAATCAGTAGAAATACATAGTTAACCCAAGTAAGGTGAGAGGAAACTGTTGATCATTTAATATGGTAGGCTAGATAGGGATAAGTCCAGGAGAGCCTCCTAAAAGGGGAGTCTTGTCTGGAACTTGTAAAGGCTGAATGAAGAAGTTTGCTTTTTAAGAACTGCTTGAGTGCAAGGTCTGAATTTCTTTCTCATTGTATTTTCCCCTGTAAACTTTTTTAGCTCAGTGCTTTGCATTTAGTAAATACATATAAGAAGCCAGTTACTAATTTTGAGCATCTGAGGGCAAGGCAAGGAGACAGTTAATGATATGTTCAATATAGACTAGGTGTCTAGACATTCAGAAGATCGAGGGGAAAAAAAGAGGTTGTGGCCTCAGAGTTACCATGCTTACCTTCACTCATTCTGCAAGCACTTGCTGAATATCTACTATGTGCTAGGCAAATGTGCCAGGTGCTAGGAGACAAGAATGAATAACTTGAGACTTGATTTGTACTCTTCTGGGACTGTAGACTTAGTGGTAGAGACAGACACATGAACTGATGAATGCAATAGGGTAATTACGAGATCTTAAGGGAACCGTGTCAGGGGACAACTCACCCAGCTCAGGAGGCTCAGGACTATAGCCAGGGAAATGGGAGTAACTATGGAGAAGGGTAAGTTCATACTCAGGAGCTAGCATGAGCAAAGGTAGACAATAAACAGCATATTTTATAGTACTTGATAGGAATACAGGTGGGAAACCTCTAGGAAGTTTGCTATTATGGGAACATAAAGTGCAAAGCAGAATGTGTCAAGAAATGAAACTGAGGGTGTAAGCAAGGCTTTGTATTCCATGTGTGATTAGTAAGGTGTGTTTACGGGATTCTGGGCACAGATTCAGCTGTCACTCTTCTCTCTCAGATATCTGAGTGTAGTACATTTGAGGGCCTTCCCTCATCTTTCCAAAATTGGTCCCAAAAATGGAGCCACTTTTGCTTCCAAAGCTGGTTGGAAAATCAGTCCACTTCTGGTGCTCTTTCTTACTGCCACTTGGGGCTCATCTTGAGGACTGATCCTTTCCAATCCCACAGAAACTTGGTGACTGGACAGTGATGCTCTGACTGATGTGGATCCCTCCCAGCCCTGCAGTGACATTATATCTGGACTCTTAACTTACGTATATTTTAGTCTTCACCCAAATGTGCAGTCATTGTTCTCTAAAATACCATATGTGTCAGAAAGTCTGGGTCTAGAAAAGCTCCTTGCATCAGCCACAGGTATATATGTGTGAAGCCAGTCCTTGCCCACAAAAATGTAAGCCCATGAGTTGAGGCCGGAGCCCCACTTAAGCCCTCTTCTTTCTTCAAGATATTTTATTTGTGGTGCCTTGGTGCCTTTCCCAGGTACTGGGCCTTGGATAAAGGCCCCCCAAATCACCCTGACACATGTTCCTGATTCTAAATTTGGAAAGAAGGAGTTCAGAGTAGGTGGTCTCATTAGTCTCAGGAGACCTCCAGGCTTCCTACGCATATTGGCCTACCTCTCCTCCAGCAGTGAGTTGTACATGCTAGGAGATAAGACAGCTTTTGGTAAGTCATTCAAAAAATTCTAAAGGTCTTGTTACATTTCCACGGCATTAAATGTTTACTTACCCTACAATTGCATAACTAGCAGAGCTACTCCTTTGCCTTTGCTCAGTTCAGTTCAGTCACTCAGTCGTGTCCAACTCTTTGTGACCCCATAAATCTCAGCACACCTTGCCTTTACTAGATAAAGATTAGCTTCTATCCATTAAAAACTAAAATCTGTACCTCACTACACACTTGAAAGAGTTTATACCTTCTTTTGTAGTCAGTAGGTTTTAATCGGGGATACACCTGTGGAGTTTGAATTGCCTGTAGGACAGCGTGGGGGGTTTTCTAGTAGGTAGGCAGTTGGGTATAGGATTGTTCCCTGGAGGTGACAGCTGAAGCCATGGCAGTGGATGAGATTCCTCTAGGGAGATTGAGAAGAGAAGCACCCCTGAGAAACATCCCTGGGGAATTAACCCTGGACAGTACCAACTTTTAAGAGGTGAGTATGGAAAGGAAACAGTCAGTCCACAGGGTCAAAAGAGTCGGACACGACTTAGTGACTAAGCAGCCACCACATGGAAAGGAAAACCCATAGAGAAAACCAAGAGAGAAAGGTGTCCTGGAAGCTTTGGTAAAAGTGAGTTTCAAGGAAGAATTGCTCAACAGTATCAAATGCAGCAGAGTTCCAAAACGATGAGTACTGAAAAGTGTCCTTTGGATTTAGCAGTTAAGAGGCCATAGATGACCTTGTTAAGGGCTAGCTTAGTGGTGTGATGAGGTTGGAAATCAGCTTGCAGTGACTTGAGAAGATGGGGGATAAGGAAATAGAGAAGGAGTGGGGGCTACTTTTTCAAAATCTTTGTGAATAGAAGAAGAAATGTGGGATCACAGCTGCTGGAAGAGGGTGGAGTTGTTCTCTTTTGTTTTTGTCTTGTTTTTTTTTTAGGATAGGCCAATTTGTAGGCTGAGAGAAAAGAGCTCATAGAGAGGGAGAGGTTATAGATACAGGACCTTCAGCAAAGGCAAGCGAGGGATAGAAGTGAGAGTTCAGGAGGAAGTTAAGAATTTTCTCTTCTCAGATCTAAGAAAAAGAGTTAAGACTAAGGGAGGAGGTAGATACCAGGGTGGGTGAAGTAACTGATGATGTGACACAAGTGTGAATGGGAATCTTATCCTTAAAAGACTAGGGAAGGTACTGAAGGCATCTGTTGGCTTGACTTGACACAAGATTCTTTTCATTTTTTTATAGCATTGACACAGACCATTTACACGAAGAAACATTCAGAAAAATAGAAGCTTTAAAAATGAACAAGCCTGGAATCACCTGGTAGTCTCCAAGGAGAGTCCCTGAATCAGCTGCATAGAGACCTCCTCTCTCTCTGGCACCGTCTCTAACAGTTGTGCAGTATTCTTGTTCTAAACCTTTGCTGAGGATACTAGTGTGAAACAAGCAGCAGTGATTGCTGTTTCTTATATAGAACCACCCACTAAATAGAATGTAAAAGATGAAAGGAAGCACCTTAGTTGAAATGTCTTCAGCAATAATTCCTTACATTAGTATTTTGTGTTACAATGTTTACTGTTTTTACAAAAACCTTCTCAGGTGGGAAAATAAGGCTCAGAGAGGATGTGACAGGCTCCAAGTCACACAGCTCATTAGTGGGAGAGTTGGGACTAGCCTCCAACCAGGTTTCCCAAAACTTAGACCAGACAGGGAAACAATAGAAAAAAAAAATGAAGGAGTCCACTTAAAGAGACAAAATACCTGAAATGATTAAAGGACAAGAGGGTGTACAAACAAACACATGTTATATATTACGGTGCTGATTTTAGGTAAAACTGTAATTCACAAAAGAAAGTAAGAGAAATGAGTGGATTAATAGGGAAAGGCTTCATGGAGGTAAGACTTAACGTGGACCTTGAGAATGAAAGGATTAAGATGTGGGGATATATACTGGCCAGCAGCTGTGAGACTGCAGACAAAAGGGCCATGTTCATGAGCAGCTCACCAAAAGCACTTAGGAAGAGGGGAATATTTGTGTTAGAGTTTCTTAAGCTGCCATGATATTCATAGCCTAGGCTTCTGAAGGTGTTCTCCAGTACCTGGGTTCCATTCCCCTTCAGAAATTTTAAGACCTACCCCATGTGTGTGTTCTTCTTCATGAACTCTTATGACTGACACCTCTCATCCCTCACAACGTATTCCATAGCCTAGGATGGATCCACAACCACATGTTTCTATCTCTGCCTGGCTTCCACAAAACACCAGATGAGACAAATGGAGAAAGGGAATGCCAGGCAAGAAAATATGACAGTCTGTGAGACCAACAGAAAAGTAGGCTTACCTGATTAAGGTGTAGAACTGTCTCCAGAGGCTGCTTGCTAGCTGTGTGACCCTGAATAAGTCACTGGGATTCTTGGAGCCTTAGCTTTCTAATCTATAAAATGGGAGTATATTGACATTAACCTTGCAGGGCTGTTGTTTCCAGCCTGGTGCCTACCCTGCAGTAGGTACTGATTAAAGGTAGCTGTTTGTATGAACCTGTACCTGTAATATAGCTGATATGTGTAGTCTCTGAGCTCCCAGATTTTCTTGCTGTGTAGTTAGTGTGAACTGTGCATTTGAACTAAACGTGTGTGCTGGAGGTGGTAAATCTAGTGGGGAAAGAGACACACAGTGGAAAGTTATTGCAGGCAAGAGGTCCAGCTGCTCCATGTCTTCATCTGTCATTGAGTACTGCTCCCTGCTGCCCTCAGAAGTGGTAACTCTCAGTTAAGAGACCCAGTCTGGCCTGAGAATGATCAAGATAGCAATTTGTTTCCAGTTTTCTCAAATTCTTCTTTCCTTTTAGTTGTTTAACACATTTATTGAGGATTTGTTATGTGCCAGGTTTTTTTTTTTTTTTTGCTAAGTGTTGGCTTTACAGAGATGAATATGCCTTTTGCCATGCACTTTCCCTACCATGTTCTCTGATTGCCCTGGTCTCTCTGTCAGTCTGGTGAATATCTGATAAAACTCAGTCACATTAAGAACTCAAAAATAAAATGTTAAGTGAAAAATTTGCACAGTCCTGTGTGTGTGTGCACATGCACTCACATGTGTGTATCCTGTTTGTGTACAAAAGGATAAATATGCATGTGTATGTATGTGTCCAGAATGTGTAAGGAAGGATATATATGAGAAATTGCTAATAAGAGTTAGTTGGCAAGCAGGGGCATTGGGAGAACAGGAAAGGAACTTTTCATTTTCATCTTTAGTCTGTTTTACTAGATTTTTACCATGTGCATGTATTACTTTTATAATTAATAAACTTGATGTTAAAAATAAAACTCATACTGAGAAGTTATTTTTCTTCTTTTAAACCATGACTATTTAGAAGATAATATAAGGCATTTATAAACATGACATAAAAACCCAAAGAAAGAGAAGTATTTGACAATATCAAAATTAAAAATTGCTTCATGAAAAATCACCATAAAGAGAGTTAAAAGAATATTGATAAACTGGAGGAACATATTTGGTGCATGTATAAAGTTAAGATTAATATCCATATATAATAAATACCCAAATATAAATAACAAATCTGTAGGAAAAACCTAACATAGAGGACTTTGACTTCCAGCAATAATGAAGTAACAATGAGTGGATTTGCCCTCTCACATGAACAACTTCAAAAGTGGGCAAATTATGAGAAACAAGTTTCCACACATTGGATAACAGGCAGAGTTGGGACAAATAAAAAATAGCAAGATGGCAGTTTTGAACAGAACTGTATCAGGAGTCATATTAAAGTCAGTGGTCTTATAGCAACCCAATTTAAAGACTGAGACTGGTAGAATGGAAAAAATAATTTAAAGAATCAGCCATATGCTGCTTATAGATAGTCCCTTTTAAATATAAAAACACAAATAGGTTAAATATACAAGCTAGGGAAAGATACACTATGTTAACTCTAATTTTTAAAAAGCTAGAGTGACTTATTATCAGAGAATGTAGATTGTAAAGGAAAGAATGTGAAGAGAGATAAAGAGGGCTATTTCATAATAAAGTGGCTAATTGATCATAGGACATAACAAACCTAAATATATGTGCATTTTAATAACAAATTCAAAATATGTGAAGAAAAAACTGACTTAACAAGGAGAGACAAATCCACAATTTTATCAATAAGGGATAGACCAAAAAGAAAATAAGAAAATAGAAAATTTGAATAGCGATATATTTGACTTGTCACCTGTACAACACTCAACCCAACAGCAATAGAAAACATTCTTTATAAGTGCACATTGAATATTTACCATATCTGGACCATATAACAAGCCTCAATATTAAGTTCAAGGATTTAAGTCATACAAAGTGTATTCTCTGACCACAGTGGAGTTAAATTAAAAATCAGTAAAAGCAAGATATATGGAAAAATTTCCAAATATTTGGAAAAATTTACACACTTGTAAATAATCCATGGCTCAAGAGTGAGTCTTAAGGAAAGTTAGTGTTTTAAAAAGAATGAAAGTGAAAACCGACATACAAATTTGTGGGATATAGCTAATGCAGTACTTAGAAGGAAATTTATAGCACTGAACCATTGTTCTAGAAAAGTTCTTAAATCAATAACCTAAGGTTCTGTAACAAAAAACTAGAAAAAGATCAAATTTAATCCAAAGTAAGCAGAAAAAAAGCATAATACGTATATACTGTATGATTCCATTTTTATAAAATTATAGAAAATTCAAAGTATTTTATAGTGACAAAAGATTAGTGGTACCTAGTGACAGTTGAGAGGCAGGAATACATAAGGGTGCACAAGAGAACATTTGGGTGTGATGAATGTTCTCTTTATCTTATTTGTGGTGATTATTTCAGACAAAACTCATTAAATTATACTCTTTAAAATATATCTAGTTTATTGTATGTGAATTGCACCTCAGTAGAGTTGTAAACACACACACACACACACACACACACACACACACACACAAATGTGTCTGAAAGTCATTTAAGAACACCCATTATCTAAGCCCCTTATTCTATGGATAAGGAGCTTGGAATCCAAAGAGGTTAAGGTCACAGCCAATTCATGTTAAGACTAGGATTAGAACTTGTGTCCTTATTCCTGGTCTTGCTCATCTTAGTACACTAAAGGCAGAGTTCAGATCAAAGGAGTACATTGCAAATGGTTTGTTTCCAGTCTTTTGTGGTAGACGAGTGGGAAAGAGACATGTGCATGATGCAAAGGAGTGACTTCCGGGGTTCTTTCAGTGATGTGCCAGAATTGGCTCATACTAACTGGTGAAAGTTGATGGTTACATTTTCAGGAATTTTGCAAGTCAGTTGTTAAAGCCATTATTTAAAAACCACATGTATATTATCTAGGGTGAAACAGATCACCAGGCCAGGCTGGACGCATGAGACAAGTGCTTGGGCCTGGGGCACTGGGAAGACCCAGAGGAATCGTGTGGAGAGGGAGGTGGGAGGGGGGATTGGGATGGGGAATACATGTAAATCCATGGCTGATTCATGTCAATGTATGACAAAAACCATTACAATATTGTAAAGTAATCAGCCTCCAACTAATAAAAATAAATGGAAAAAAACACATGATATAAAGCTGCAATTAAATAAATTTTAATAAAGATAAGAAATATTGTAGAACATGACTTCCTAATTATTTTTATCTGTGCTCTTGAGGTAATTCACATCTATTGTATTTGTATAGTGGAAGTGTTAAATAATGGTGTTCTGCTCTGCATCCCCTTGGTAACTTAAAATTGGTCATAGTGGGTGTGTTTACAACACAAATCAGCAAATGCTACAAATTAGGGATCTCCCTCCTCTCCTCCCCCTCCCTCAGAGAGCTGATTGTTAAAACTTTAGAGTGTTAGTCGCCCAGTCATGTCCAATTCTGTGGGACCCCATGGACTGTAGCCTGCCAGGTGCCTCTGTCCGTGGAATTCTCCAGGCAAGAATACTGGAGTGGGTAGCCATTTCTTCTCCAGGGGATTTTCCCAACCCAGGTATCGAACCTGGGTCTCCTGCATTGCAGGTGGATTCTTGACCATCTAAACCATCAGTTAAAACTTTACCAACACATTTCTGCCTTAGCACACCACTTTCCCTGCCATTCATTTAAGGCTGGCCTGGAAGGCAACCCATCAGTACCTAAAGTCATGCTAGACAAACAGTGGGCAGTTCTTTTATCTAAGAACAATTAGGTGGCAACAGACTCTGGATCTGAGGCAAGCAGGGGTTGCTGCTGTGCTGTGCTTAGTTGCTCAATCATGTCTGACTCTTTGTGACCCCATGGACTGTAGCCCACCAGGCTCCTCTGTCCATGGGAATTCTCCAGGGAGAAATACTGGAGTGGCTTGCCATGCCCTCCTCCAGGGGATCTTCCCAACCCAGGGACTGAACCCAGGTCTCCCACACTGCAAGCAGATTCTTTACCAGCTGAGCTACCCGGGAAGCCCAAGCAAGGGTTGGGAAAGCCTAAATAGATAGAGGATCAGAAAAGGTAATGTCAGTGAGAGTGATAATAAGTGTGAATTGGAAAAGATATGGCTGTAACTTTGAGGTGTATATTGTGGCTGCGGTGGCTCAGAGAATAAAGAATCTACCTGCAAAGCAAGACATGCAGGTTCAGTCCCTGGGTCAGGAAGATCCCCTGGAGAAGGGAACGGTGACTGACTCCAGTATTCTTGCCTGGGAATCCCATGGACAGAGGAGCTGGTGGGCTCCAGTCCATGGGGTCGCAAAGAGTTGTATTCAGTGAACCACTAACACTTTCACTTTCACTAGCACTTTGAGGGCATCAAAGTTGTTTATTGGGAAGGACCTGCCTATTTCACTTCATTTTCCTTTTCTTCTATTCAAGATTCACTCCATCCAACAGCTAAGTAGGCAGTTGCCTGTGAAAAATGGGGAAGTTTTCTCTGCCCAAACACTTTCCCGCTTCTGCCCCCTCCCTACCACCCAGACCTGCACTTTTTACAAGCCAGCCTCTCTTGTAAGTGAAGGTGCACATAAGTGCTGTGCGGGGAGAAAACAAGAAACTAAGCAGCCTGTTAACATCTTGCACCAGGTTAGTAAATTAGCGCCTGGTTGGTTTCCAAGAGTCTAGAACATATAGAACAAGTGAATTTTGGGAATGAGAACAAGAGAGGGGAAGGTTCTAGAGCACTGGCAGACAATATGGATGCCTGTGTGTGTGTATCAGTAAAAACCTAAATTAGAGAGAGAAGTAATGACTTGGGCTTGAAAGGGGGTCACCACAAACAAATGTCACCCATTTCTCAGTTTTGTTTATGGTTCTTTCAGTTTCTCTTGCTCACTTGTCTCTTTCTTGCTTTTCCAATCCAGGAAATCTTCCTTGAAAAAGTTCCATTCCCAGGACTTCTCTGGAGGTTCAGTGGTTAAGACTCAGTGCTTTCACTGCCATGGCTGTGGGTTCAGTCCCTGGCTGGGGAATTAAGATTCTGTAAGCTGCATGGTTAGCCACCTCCACCCAAAAATGTTCTTTCCCTAATGTGAATGTATCACACTCTCTCTCACCAAGCCACTCCTTAATCCCCATCAGAATGGTGGGCAGGAGGAGGCATGCCCCCTTTTCTGAAAAAAAAAAAAAAAAAAAAAAAAAGATAATAATAATAATACTGGATTTCCCAGGTGGCGTTAATGGTAAAGAACCCGCCTGCCAATGCAGGAGATGTAAGAAACTTGAGTTCGATCCCTGGGTTGGAACGATCACCTGGAGTAGGAAATGGCAATCCACTCCAGTATTCTTGCCTGGAGAATCCCATGCACAGAGGAGCCTGGTGGGCTACAGTCCATGGGGTTGAAGAGTCGGACATGACTGAGCAACTGAGCACAAAGGTATCTACACCCACCTCAGAATGTACACTGGAGCCACCAGCTGCTTCAAGATCTAGTACTTGGTCTGAAGCACCTTGACACTATATTTTGCATCTGGAACCTTGAGAACAGTGAAGACCACCAGAGTTATCATTGGCCACCACCACAAATATGCCCCACCAGCCTTTTTTTGTTTAAAACCATTCATTCATTATGATTGTGCTCAGTGTCAGCAGATTGTACAGTTTCAAATAGATTAAATGGTACACTTTATGCTATGTGTAATTTACCACAATAAAAAATTATTACACAAAATATTAACTTTTATACAAAGTTTAATATACATTGCAGGTTTAGAGAAAGTCACTTTCCTGCAAAACAAAAAAAAGTTCTAAAGCTAAATATTATAGAGTTCATAATCTGGACAACAGAAACTTTTCCCAAGAGGCCAGCTCTGTGACCACCTCAGCAGTTTGGGAGAGCAGCCTTACTGCAATCATATCTCATGTTCTCATACAGTCATACTTCATTTTATTGCACTTCTCAGATATTGCATTTTTTACAAATGGAAACTTTATAGAGACCCTGTGTTGAGTCTTCTGTTGGTGTCATTTTGCTAAGTTTGTGTCTTTGTGCATTTGCTCACTTTGTGTCTTTATGTCACATTTTGGTAATTCTCACAATATTTCATACTTTTCCAGTATTATTATATTTGTTATGGTGATCTGTGATCAGTGATCTTTGATGTTACTACTGTAATTAGTTTGAGGTGCAATGAACTGTGCCCATATAAGATGGCAAAGTTAACCAATAAACGTCGTGTGTGTTCTGACTGCTCCACTCCCCAGCCATTTCCCCATCTCTCTTCCTCTCTTCCTTTCCTTGAGCCTTTCTATTCACTGAGACACAATAATTTTGAAATTAGGTCAATTAATAACTCAACAATGTCTTCTAAGTGTACAAGTGAAAGCAAGAGTCGCATGCCTTTCACTTTAAATCAAAAGCTAGAAACAGTTAAGCTTAGTGAGGGAGGCATGTCAAAAGCTGAGAAAGACTGAAAGCTCAGCCTCTTGCACCAAACAGTTAGCCAAGTTGCGAATGCAAAAGAAATGTTCTTGGAGAGAATGGAAAGTGCTACTCCAATGCACACATGAATGATAAGAAAGTAAAACACTCTATTACTGATGTGGAGAAAGTTTTTGTGGTCTAGATAGAAGATCAAAACAGCCACGATATTTCCTTAAGCCAAAGTCTAATCCACAGCAAGGCCCTAACTCTCTTCAACTCTATGAAGGCTGAGAGAGGTGAGGAAGCTGCAGAAGAAGCCTTTCAAGCTAGCAGAGGTTGGTTCATGAAGTTTAGGGAAAGAAGCTGTTTCCATAACATCGAAATGCAAAAAGCTGCTACAAGTCCTTATATAGAGCCTGCAGCAAGTTATCCAGATAATCTAGCTATGAAAATTAATGAACCTGGCTATACCAGACAATAGGTTTTCAATGCAGATGAAACAGTCTTCTATTGGTAGACGACACCATGTAGGATTTTCATAGCTAGAAAGGAGAAGTCAATACATGGCTTCAAATCTTCAAAGAACAGGCTGACTCCTATTAGGGGCTGGTGCAGCTGGTGGCTTTAAGCTGAAGCCAATGCTCATTTTGTATTCAAAAAATCCTGAGGGCTTCCCTCATAGCTCAGTTGGTAAAGAATCTGCCTGCAATGCAGGAGATGCAGGAGACACACTTTTGATTTCTAGGTCGGGAAGATCCCCTGGAGGAAGGCATGGCAATCCTCTCCAGTATTCTTGGGCTTTTCTTGTGGCTCAGAATCCACCTGCAATGCGGGACACCTGAGTTTGATCCATGGGTTGGGAAGGTTCCCTGGAGAAAGGAAAGGCTACCCACTTCAGTATTCTGGCCTGGAGAATTCTGTGGACTGTACAGTCCAGGGGTTCGCAAAGAGTTGGACATAACTGAGTGAGTTTCACCTTAGGCTTCCCTCATAGCTCAGTCAATAAAGAATCTGCCTGTAATGCAGGAGTTCAGTTCAGTCCAGTCGCTCAGTTGTGTCTGACTCTTTGCAACCCCGTGGACTGCAGCACATCAGCCTCCCTGTCCATCACCAGCTCCCAGAGTTTACTCAAACTCATGCCCATTGAGTCAGTGATGCCATTCAACCATCTCATCCTCTGTTGTCCCCTTCTCCTCCTGCCTTCAATCTTTCCCAGCATCAGGGTCTTTTCCAATGAGTCAGCTCTTCACATCAGGTGGCCAAAATATTGGAGTTTCAGCTTCAACATCAGTCCTTCCAATGAACATTCAGGACTGATTTCCTTTCGGATGGACTGGTTGGATCTCCTTGCAGTCCAAGGAACTCTCAAGAGTCGTCTCCAACACCACTGTTCAAAAGCATCAATTCTTTGGTGCTCAGATTTCTTTATAGTCCAACTCTCACATCCATACATGACTACTGGAAAAATCATAGCCTTGACTAGATGGACCTTTGTTGGCAAAGTAATGTCTCTGCTTTTTAATATGCTGTCAAGGTTGGTCATAACTTTTCTCCCAAGGAGTAAGTGTCTTTTAGTTTCATGGCTGCAGTTACCATCTGCAGTGATTTTGCAGGAGACCCAGGTTCAATTTCTGGGTCAGTAAGATCCCCTATAGAAGGTAACGGCAACTCACTCCAGTATTCTTGCCTAGAAAATCCCATGACATATGACCCAGCAATACCACTTCTGGGCATACACACTGAGGAAACCAGATCTGAAAGAGACACGTGCACCCCAATGTTCATCGCAGCACTGTTTATAATAGCCAGGACATGGAAGCAGCCTAGATGCCCATCCGCAGATGAATGGATAAGGAAGCTGTGGTACATATACACTATGGAATATTACTCAGCCATTAAAAAGAATTCATTTGAATCAGTTCTAATGAGATGGACGAAACTGGAGCCCATTATACAGAGTGAAGTAAGCCAGAAAGATAAAGAACATTACAGCATACTAACACATATATACGGAATTTAGAAAGATGGTAACGATAACCCTATATGCAAAACAGAAAAAGAAACACAGAAGTACAGAACAGACTTTTGAACTCCATGGGAGAAGGTGAGGGTGGGATGTTTCAAAAGAACAGCATGTATATTATCTATGGTGAATCAGATCACTAGCCCAGGTGGGATGCATGAGACGAGTGCTCGGGCCTGGTGCACTGGGAGGACCCAGAGGAGTCGGGTGGAGAGGGAGGTGGGAGGGGGGATCGGGATGGGGAATACGTGTAACTCAATGGCTGATTCGTGTCAATGTATGACAAAACCCACTGAAATGTTGTGAAGTAATTGGCCTCCAACTAATAAAATAAAATTAAAAAAAAAAAAAAAAAAAAAGAAAATCCCATGACAGAGGAGCCTTGCAGGCTACAGTCGATGGAGTTGCAAGAGTCGGACACGACTTAGCGACTAAACCACCACCAAAAATCCTAGAGCCCATAATAATAATGGTAAATCTACTCTGCGTATGCTCTGAAAAAGGAGCAACAAACCCCTGGATGACAGTACATTTGCTTACAACATGGTTTCCCACTGTTGGGACCTGTGCTTGTGTGCTAAGTCGAGTCTGACTCTTTGAAATCCTATGGACTGTAGCCCGCCAGGCTAATCTGTTTATGGAATTCTCCAGGCGAGAATACTGGAGTGGGTTGCCGTGCCCTCCTCCAGGGGATCTTCCCAATTCAGGGACTGAACCTGTGGCTCTTATGTCTCCTGCATTGGCAGGCAGGTTCTTTGCCACTAGCATCACCTGGGAAGCCCAGATATGTGGAGATATATATATATATATATATATATATATATATATTCTAATGCATAGACACTGGTCATGGCCTCAAAGTAAATCAGGGATTTTAGCTTTTAACACATAGCCTTCTTTACCAATATCATGTCATTGTCCTGAGGGGCTTCACTGTTCACCTGTTTTATTCATCCAAAACGTAGGCCTAGCAGTTCCTGACTTCTTAAAACCTAAGGACCTTAACCTGCCTCCATTCTACCTATTTAAAAAAATTTTGAACTTCCCTGGTGGTCCAGTGGTTAAGAATCTGCCTTGCAAGGCAGGGGACATGAATTCAATCCCTCGTCAGGGAACTGAGATCTCACATTCCACATGGCACAACCAAAAGTTTTTTTTTTTTTTTTTTTTTCAATTTCAATTGGAGTATAGTTGATTTACAATGGTGTGTTCAGTTTAGGTGTACAGCAAAGAGATTCAGTTATAAATATTTATTAGAATATAGTTTATTTACAATTTTTTTCAGTTTCAAGGGTACAGCAAAGTGATTCAGTTATATATATATATATTTATATATATGTATATATACATATATGCATCCATTTTCAGATTCTTTTCCCATATAAGTTATTACAGAATATTGAGTAGAGTTCCGTGTGCTATACAGTAGGTCCTTGTTGATTATATATTTTGTATATAGTAGTGTTTACATGTTAATTTCAATCTCCTAATTTATCCCTCCCATCCTTTCCCCTTTGGTAACCAGAAGTTTGTTTTCAAAGTCTGCGAGTCTGTTTCTGTTTTGTAAATAAGTTTATTTGTATTATTTTTTAGGTTCCACATGTAAGTGATATCATATGATATTTGTTATTCTCTGTCTGACTTACTTCACTTAGTATGACAATCTCTAGGTTCATCCATGTTGAGCAAATGGCATTATTTCATTCTTTTTTATGGCTGAGTAAGATTCCATTGTGTATACATACCACATCTTCTTTATTCATTCATCTGTTGTTGGATATTTAGGTTGTTTCCATGTTCTGGCTATTGTCAGTGGTGCTGAAATGAATATTGGGGTTCATGTATCTTTTCAAATTATAGTTATCTCTAGATATATGTCCAGTAGTGGGATTGCTGGACCACATGACAGCTCTATTTTTAGTGTTTAAAGAAACCTCCATACTGTTCTCAATAGTGACCTGCCTTCATTTTAGTCATGCTCTTTCATGGCTGATCTCTAGACCTGTACAGCCCAATACATTAGCCTCTAGCCACAGGTGGCCATTTAAATTTAAAATAACTATAATTAAATAAAAATTAAAAATCAGCTTCTCAGTTACACTAGCCACATTTCAAGGGCTTAATAGCCACATATGGCTAGTGGCAGGCTTATTAAATAGTGCAAATAGGGAAAATATTCATCATTGAAGAAACCTTATTAGATACCATAGCTTGTGACATCATCCTCACCCA
The DNA here is from genome assembly GCF_963930625.1 of Muntiacus reevesi. Taxonomy (NCBI): domain Eukaryota; kingdom Metazoa; phylum Chordata; class Mammalia; order Artiodactyla; family Cervidae; genus Muntiacus; species Muntiacus reevesi. The sequence goes on along the minus strand of NC_089271.1, from coordinate 142,347,833 downwards.
GAACTGCTCCACCTCAGAATGTGTATCTACAATTTTAAAGACACTGTTCAAGGAGCTGAGTGCTGAACAAAATAGACATCATTTATTAAGGTTTACTACACAGCTATAGTAATCAAGACAGTATGGCATTGGAAGAGGGATAGACACATGCATCATTGAAACAGGATAGAGAACTAAAAATAGACACACACAAACATGCCCAGCTTCTTTTAAAAGCAGTTCATTGGAGGAAGGATAACCTTTTCAACAAATGGTGTTTGAGCAATTGAACATTCATAGTTGTGGGCTTCCCTGGTGGCTCAGTGGTAAAGAATCTGCCTGCCAATGCAGGAGACATGGGTTTGATCCCTCGGTCAAGAAGATCCCTTGGAGGAAATGGTGACCCATTCCAATATTGCCTGGGAAATCCCATGGACAGAGGAGCCTGCTGGGCTATAGTCCATGGGGTCACAAAGATGCAGACACAGTGACAACAACAACACAGTTTTTAAAAAGACAGAAGAAAAAGAACTTTAGCCTCAACTTCATACCTTATCCAAAAGTTAAAATGAATTGCAAATTTAAATGCAAAATAAAAAACTATAGAACTTTAGAAACAGCATAGGATAAAATCTTCAGGATCTAGGGCTTTGCAAAATTTAAAACTTAATTAAAAATTTTTGCTCTGTGAAAGACTCTGTTAGGATTAAAAGGCAAGCTAACAAAACCATTGGGAGTTTTACAAACCATGTATCCAACAGAGAACTCAAAACTGAAAAATAGAAATAACTCTCAAAACAGTAAAAACAAAATCAAAAGCAGTCCAGTTAGAAAATGGAAAAAAAGACATGAACAGATATTTCACTGAAGAGGACATACAGATGTCAAATAAGCACACACAAAAATGGTGTTGAACATATCAGTCATTAAAGAAATGCAAATAGAACTACAAAAAACCATTACATGACTATCAGAATGACAAAAATAAAAAAACAGTGATAATACACAATGTTGATAATGATGGAGATAAAAAGTCACTCACACATTGCTGGTGGGAATAAAAAGTGGTAACACCATGCTACAAAACAGTTTGGCAGTTTCTTATAAAACTAAACATAGAGCTACTATCAGTTCAGTTCAGTTCAATCGCTCAGTCATGTCTGACTCTTTGCAATCCCATGGACTGCAGCACACCAGGCTTCCCTGTCCATCACCAACACCCAGACCTTACTCAAACTCATGTCCATTGAGTCAGTGATGCCATCCAACCATCTCATCCTCTGTCATGCCCTTCTCCTCCTGCCATCAATCTTTCTTAGCATCAGGGTCTTTTCAAATGAGTCGGTTCTTCACATCAGTTAGCCAAAGTATTGGAGTTTCAGCTTCAACATCAGTCCTTCCAATGGATATTCAGGACTGATTTCCTTTAGGATTGACTGATTGGATCTACTTGCAGTCCAAGGGACTCTCAAGAGTCTTCAACACCATAGTTCCAAAGCATCAATTCTTTGGTGCTCAGCTTTCTTTACAGTCCAACTCTCACATCCATACATGACTACTGGAAAAACCATAGCTTTGACTAGACAGATCTTTGTTGGCAAAGTAATGTCTCTGCTTCTAAATATGCTGTCTAGGTTGGTCACAGCTTTTCCTCCAAAGAGCAAGCGTCTTTTAGTTTCATGGCTGGGGTCACCATCTGCAGTGATTTTGGAGCCCCCAAGAATGAAGTCTCTCACTACTTCCATTAGGGAATCTATTTGCCATGAAGTGATGGGACTGGATGCCATGATCTTAGTTTTCTGAATGTTGAGTTTTAAACTAACTTTTTCACTCTCCTCTTTCACTTTCACCAAGAGGTTCTTTAGTTTCTTCATTTTCTGCCATAAGTGTGGTGTCATCTGCATATCTGAGGTTACTGATATTTCTCCCAGCAATCTTGATTCCAGCTTGTGCTTCATCCAGCCTGGCATTTTGCAAGATATACTCTGTATATAAGTTAAATAAACAGGGTGACAGTATACAAACTCAACATACTCCTATCCCTATTTGGAAACAGTCTGTTGTTCCATGTACAGTTCAACTGTTGCTTCTTGACCTTCATACAGTTCTTGCAGGTCAAGAACTACTATATGACCCAGTAATTGTACTCCTGGGCATTCATGCTAGATAAGTGGAAATTTATGTTCACACAAAAACCTAGAAATTAATCTTCATTAGAGTTTTATTTGTAAAATAAATCAAATAATCAATTTCACCTTTTTCTCAAGTGCACATGGAACCTTCTCCAGAATAGATCACGTCCTAGGCCATAAATCTAGCCTTGGTAAATTCAAAAAAACTGAAATCATTCCAGTCATCTTTTCTGACCACAATGCAGTAAGATTAGATCTCAATTACAGGGAAAAGACTATTAAAAATTCTAACACATGGAGGCTAAATAACATGCTTCTGAATAACCAACAAATCACAGAAGAAATAAAAAAAGAAATAAAAATATGCATAGAAACGAATGAAAATGAAAACACAACAATCCAAAACCTATGGGACACTGTAAAAGCAATGCTAAGGGGAATGTTCATAGCATTACAGGCTAACCTCAAGAAACAAGAAAAAAGTCAAATAAATAACCTAACTCTACACCTAAAGCAACTAGAGAAGGAAGAAATGAAGAACCCTAGGGTTAGTAAAAGGAAAGGAATCTTAAAAACTAGGGCAGAAATAAATGCAAAAGAAATAAGAGAACATAGCAAAAATCAACAAAACTAAAAGCTGGTTTTTTGAAAAGGTAAATAAAATTGACAAACCATTAGCCAGACTCATCAGGAAACAAAGGGAGAAGAACCAAACCAACAAAGTTAGAAATGAAAATGGAGAGATCACAACAGACAACACTGAAATACAAAGGGTCATAAATGACTACTACCAGCAGCTCTATGCCAATAAAATGGACAACTTGGAAGAAATGGACAAATTCTTAGAAAAGTATAACTTTCCAAAACTGAACCAGGAAGAAATAGAAGATCTTAACAGACCCATCACAAGCACGGAAATGGAAACTGTAATCAGAAATCTTCCAGCAAACAAAAGCCCAGGACCAGATGGCTTCACACCGAGGAAACTAGAATTCTACCAAAAATTTAGAGAAGAGCTAACACCTATCTTACTCAAACTCTTCCATAAAATTGCAGAACAAGGCAAACTTCCAAATTCATTCTATGAGGCCACCATCACCCTAATTCCAAAACCAGACAAAGACGCCAAAAAAAAAAAAAAAAAAAAAACACAAAACCAACTACAGGTCAATATCACTGATGAACATAGATGCAAAAATCCTTAACAAAATTCTAGCAAACAGAATCCAACAACATATTAAAAAGATCATACATCATGAACAAGTGGGTTTTATCCCAGGAATGCAGGGATTCTTTAATATCTGCAAATCAATCAATGTAATACACCACATTAACAAATTGAAAGATAAAAACCATATGATTATCTCAATAGACGCAGAAAAAGCCTTTGACAAAATTCAACACCCATTTATGATAAAAACTCTCCAGAAAGCAGGAATAGAAGGAACATACTTCAACATATTAAAAGTTATATATGACAAACCCACAGCAAACATTATGCTCAATGGTGAAAAATTGAAAGCATTTCCCTTTAAAGTCAGGAACAAGACAAGGGTGCCCACTCTCACCACTACTATTCAACATAGTTTTGGAAGTGTTGGCCACAGCAATCAGAGCAGAAAAAGAAGTAAAAGGAATCCAGATAGGAAAAGAAGAAGTAAAACTCTCACTGTTTGCAGATGACATGATCCTCTATATAGAAAACCCTAAAGATTCTACCAGAAAATTACTACAGCTAATCAATGAATACAGTAATGTTTCAGGATATAAAATCAACACACAGAAATCCCTCAAATTCCTATACACTAACAATGAGAAAACAGAAAGAGAAATTAAGGAAACAATACCATTCACCATTGCAACAAAAAGAATAAAATACTTAGGAGTATATCTACTTAAAGAAACAAAAGACCTATACACAGAAAACTATAAAACACTGATGAAAGAAATCAAAGAGGACACAAATAGATGGAGAAATATACGTGTTCATGGATTTTAATATTGTGAAAATGACTATACTACCCAAAGCAATCTATAGATTCAATGCAATCCCTATCAAGCTACCAATGGTATTCTTCACAGAACTAGAACAAATAATTTAGCAATTTGTATGGAAATACTAAACACCTCGAATAGCCAAAGTAATCTTGAGAAAGAAGAATGGAACTGGAGGAATCAACCTGCCTGACTTCAGGATATACTACAAAGCTACAGTCATCAAGACAGTATGGTACTGGCACAAAGACAGAAATATAGATCAATGGAACAAAATAGAAAGCCCAGAGATAAATCCACGAACCTATGGACGACTTATTTTTGACAAAGGAGGCAAGGATATACAATGGGAAAAAGATAACCTCTTTAACAAGTGGTGCTGGGAAAACTGGTCAAACACTTGTAAAAGAATGAAACTAGAACACTTTCTAACACCATACACAAAAATAAACTCAAAGTGGATTAAAGATCTAAATGTAAGGTCAGAAACTATGAAACTCCTAGAGGAGAACATAGGCAAAACACTCTCCAGCATAAGTCACAGAAGGATCCTCTATGACCCACCTCTCAGAATATTGGAAATAAAAGCAAAAATAAACAAATGGGACCTAATAAAACTTAAAAACTTTTGCACATCAAAGGAAACTATAAGCAAGGTGAAAAGACAGCCCTCAGATTGGGAGAAAATAATAGCAAACAAAGCAACAGACAAAGTATTAATCTCAAAAATATGCAAGCAACTCCTGTAGCTCAATTCCAGAAAAATAAATGACCCAATCAAAAAATCGGCCAAAGAACTAAACAGACATTTCTCCAAAGAAGACATGCAGATGGCTAACAAACACATGAAAAGATGCTCAACATCACTCATTATCAGAGAAATGCAAATCAAAACCACAATGAGGTACCATTACACGCCAGTCAGGATGGCTGCTATCCAAAAGTCTACAAGCAATAAATGCTGGAGAGGGTGTGGAGAAAAGGGAACCCTCTTACACTGTTGGTGGGAATGCAAACTTGTACAGTCGCTATGGAAAACAGTGTGGAGATTCCTTAAAAAACTGGAAATAGAACTGCCATATGACCCAGCAATACCACTCCTGGGCATACACACCGAGGAAACTAGATCTGAAAGAGACACGTGCACCCCAATGTTCATCGCAGCACTGTTTATAATAGCCAGGACATGGAAGCAACCTAGATGCCCATCAGCAGATGAATGGATAAGGAAGCTGTGGTACATATGCACAATGGGATATTACTCAGCCGTTAAAAAGAATTCATTTGAATCAGTTCTAATGAGATGGGTGAAACTGGAGCCCATTATACAGAGTGAAGTAAGCCAGAAAGATAAAGACCAATACAGTATACTAACACATATATATGGAATTTTAAAAGATGGTAACAATAACCCTATATGCAAAACAGAAAAAGCGACACAGATGTACAGAACAGACTTTGGGACTCTGTGGGAGAAGGCAAGGGTGGGTTGTTCTGAGAGAATAGCATTGAAACAAGTATACTATCAAGGGTGAAACAGATCACCAGCCCAGGTTGGATGCATGAGACAAGTGCTCAGGGTTGGTGCACTGGGAAGACCCAGAGGGATGGGATGGGGAGGGAGGTGGGAGGGGGGATTGGGATGGGGAGCACATGTAAATCCATGGCTGATTCATGTCAATGTATGGCAAAAACCACTACAATATTGTAAAGCAATTAGCCTCCAACTAATACAAATAAATGGAAAAAAAAAGAACAACTGTTGTTCAGCTTAAAAAACCCAAATTCTCATTTCTGTGATTTTTTTTCAAAATTAAGTCTATTTGAATTAATTATACTTCCCCTGCTTGATAACTTGTGTTTGAGGTGTAGGTGGGGTGTAGGAGGGTAAAGAATGGAAGAGACTAGAAGAAAAGGAACGGGAATGGAAGGGAAGGATGCTGACAGTGAGAGAAATGATGTTTCATTGTGGTCTGTGGGAATAGCAAGCAAATAATAGAATGATTATTCAGCACAATTGTCATGGCAAAATGCTTACAATATATTTTAACTAAAAATCAAGTTATGGAAGATTATGAACCGTTTGATAACATTTTTCTAAAAATGTGTGTGTGCATGTATGAGACAATAATGGGCCAGAAAGATAAATGTCAAAATGTTAACTCCTTATTTTTTTGTGGTTTGTGGGATCCCATTGATTGACCAGTGTCTTCTAAATCTACATTAAACATGTAACTTTTGTAATTAAAAAATTATCTCTCTATAGGAACCACCTTATCTCTCTTCTTTCTTTCAATTCTAAGTGTTCTGAAATCTCCATTTGATTTCCCACTTTTTTCCTCCCCAATTTCTCCTCCCCAATTTCTCCTCAGTTGTTTGAGATCCAGCCTGATTTCCCACCATCTACTGAAATCATTGTCACCAAGGTCACATATGGCATCCTTGCTGCACAACTGCTACAGTTTTGTGTACTTCTCTGACTTTCCTATATTGTGGGGTTGGATTTGATATATGGATCATTCTGTTGTTTTTTATATTCCTTCATTCCTTGGATCCCAGGACCACCCTGTTTCCTAGGTGTGCCAGCAACAACGGTTTGAACTGAAAAGGCAGACAAATCTTGGTTTGAATCCTGCCTCTGCCACTGACTAACAGTGTACATTTTTGCGGGCTTCCTTAGTGTTTTTGGGCCTGCTTCTTTCTCAGGAAAATGGGGATGATATTCCCTACTTCAGATATTTCTATTCAGGATTAAATGAGACAATGCTTGTGAAGCACTTGGCATAGTTATTGGCACATGGCAAGTGGTAGTACAGGATAGTAGTAGCTTTAGTAGAATTGTTATTGTTCCTTCTTTTAATTATTTTCTCAGGTTCCCCTTTCTAGGGTTCTGTCCTGAGTCTTGTTCACTTCTGATGCTATGCCCTGTCCTTGGGTGATCTCATCCATGCTCATGGATTCAATTCCCACTATATGCTAATAAACTGTCAAATCAATACCCTCATCTGACCTTTCTTCTGAGTTCCAGACCCTTCTAATCATCTGCCTGAGGTTTATCACGTGGATTCCCCTACTAGAATTTCAGAGATGGGAAGATTGTGTAGATCTCTGGTTATCAACTGGGGACCATTCTGTCCCTTCAGGGAACATTTGACAATGTCTAGAATCATTTGAGGGGGACTTCCCTGATGGTCCAGTGGTTAAGACTCTGCACTTCCAATGCAGGGGACGTGGGTTGGATCCCTATTTTGGTTCCACATGCCATGTGGGGTAGCCAAAAAAAAAGAAGCATACTATTAGAGTCAGTTTTGGTTGTCATGAGTGGTGGTTGGTGGATGAGGGGTGTGCCCTACTGGCATCTAGGGGATAGAGGCAAAGGATACAGCTAAACATCCTACAGTGCACAGGATAGCCTTCCACAACATGGTGTTTTGGCCCCAAAAGTCAATAGTGTCAAGACTGAGATACCCTTGCATAAATAATCCATAAAGGCTCAACTCTGATATTCTTGCAGGGGACATTCAAGTAATGTTGAACATGGACTGTGAGGTCTAGAAAGGGAAGTGACAGAAGGAGGTTTCAGTGACAGAGTGATCACTGACTCCATCCACCTCACTCCTTGTTTGCCTCCCACCAGTCTTGCTGTTTCCCTCGGCCTCCTTTGTAAACTCTTCTTGCTGTAACTATTCCTTAAACAGCTGTCCCTTCAGTCTTCTGTCCTCATCTCTGCCCCTCTCAATAACTATTCCTGAGTGATCCCATCTAGTTTCAATGGCTTCCACTTCAACTTTTATGCTGATGACTTCCAGGTCTATGTTTCCAGATGAGATTTTGATCTTTTAAGTTCCAGACTCATGTAGTCACCTACTTCCTATTATTCAGACTATCCCTGAGCATGACTTCTTTTCTCATATTTGAGGCTTGAGGATTTTGAAGGACTATATATGTGATCTGTTCTGCCTGTACCCTCTGTTTTATTCACTTAACTGCCAAGTGTCTCATGACCAAATTTTCACTTTTTTCTGCTTATCAAAATTTACCCATTTTGCATCACACTCCCCAGAATTCTGGCAGGTGGCATGTGCTCACTTATAAACTCTATTCACACAGTGTTTGCTAAATGACTTAGTAGGTCTGAAATACAGCATTGTCTTTGGGGAACTCAGTATAAGATTATTGTAAGATATATGTAAGAGATATACTTGATTGAGCTTTATCCTGGTTCTGTCACTGTGTGACTTTGGGTAAATTCATTTCATTTTCTGGGTCTCAGTTGCCTAATCAGTAAATTGAGAGGGTTAAGTGAGACCAGTTTTGTGAGCATGTCTGCTTATAGCAATCAGTAGAACTACTTGTCAAAACTAAAAATCTCCAGGCATTTCTCTAGAGTAGTATTGAAGGAGTGTGTAATTTCCTCAGTTCTGTCTCACCACAGCAAAAATTTGAAGCAATGAACGGACCAGTGTTACAGCTCCGTGTTACAGCTCAGTTTTATTTGGCAAACAAAGGAAAATGCATCCTCAAGGCGTGAGGGTGGGCCGACCTAAAAGAGGTGAAGAGAAGCCCCAGGCTCAATTTTGGCTCCTCTTTTTATATTTTTTTTCTCCTTCCCCTAAGCCTGCCCTATGTAAATCGGGCTAGTCAGGAGGACTGTTTGTTTTACCTAAGGTTTTCACTCCAGTCAGACTTTCCTTTGTTCTATTTTTGCACACTTTTTCCTTCTTTGTCTTTTAGCCGCCCCCATTCTGGACTCCTTTTTCCTATTCTAACTACCTAACAGTAGGGTTCAGGATGGGTTATTAAGTCATGGATTTAATCAGGTAAAATCTCCTGCAACAACCTTAATTCCAATAGACAAACTCAAGAGCCAAAAATCTCCATTTGCAAAACTCAGAATTTTCCTGCTAGTCCAGCTGTTTCCCATCCTAAAGGACCCAACACTCCTCTGCACTCCACAATGAATGCCTCTCCCTATCTCCCCCTTACTCACTCTGTGGCCACAGGAGTGATCACATCTGCTGGGTTGAGAGGGGACACAAAATTACCCAAGGCTACATGGAAGAGGCTACATTTCAGCTGGGCCTTGAGAGATCGGGAGGGATTTTATCAGCGATGGAGGGAAGGAATTTTTCAGAAAAGCCATGGTGTAAATTCACGTATTCAAATGATGTTTATTGGTATCTCCTACATGCCAGGCTCTATGAGCAAGGTTAAGAAGGGCACAGACTTTGGAGTCAACGGGACCTAGGCTCTGTTGGATGAAAAAAAAAAACAAAAACGCACAACCTAAAAGCTGAGATTTATAATTTATTCAAGGAACTGTCTGAGAACTTATACCTGGGAGGCAGACTCTCAGATAGTTCTAAGGGATGGTTCTGAAGAGCTATGGGAGGAACTGGGATATATAATAGTTTTGCAACAAAGACCAGATAGTTGGAACATCAAAAGACTATCACCATTATTTAAAGAAAACCCAGACATCTCAAGTTAATGAATTTAGTGCTTTTCCTGTGTCTATGTGTGCATGCTCAGTTGTGTCTGACTCTGTGCGACCCCATGGACTACAACCTGCCAGGCTCCTCTGTCCATGGAATTTTCCAGGCAAGAATACTGGAGTGGGTTGACATTTCCTACTCCAGGTATTTCCTGTGTGGGAAGATGCAAGAGTCTAGGCTCACTGAAATCATTCATTTGATATGCACCTTAGCTATCTAGGGCCAGTATCCTGTTCTTTGCCATCCTGAGTCCCCTCAGGGCTCACGGTTGGGGTAGCTGCTGTAGTTGAGGGCATCCTTTGTTTGCTAATATGGCAGGAGCCATTTTTCTTTTCTTTTTTTTTTTAAAGAATTTATTGAGAACAAAGGGCTGAGGTAGTGAGGGGCACAGCAAAGATAGCCAGTCAACTTCCTTTTTTCCAGTTTTACAAGGCATTTTTTAAAATGAGTTTTTTTAAACTGAAGGATAATTGCTTTACAGAATTGTGTTGGTTTCTACCAAACATCAACATGAATCAGCTAGAGGTATACATATGTCCCCTCCTTCTTGGACATTTTTCTTTTTTTATTTTATTTTATTTTATTAGTTGGAGGTCAATTACTTCACAACATTTCAGTGTTTGACTGTGCTAGGTCTCAGTTGCAGCACATGGGATCTTCGATTTTGGTATGCAGATCTTTAACTGTGGCATATAGGATTTAGTTCCCCCACCAGGGATCAAACTTGAGCCCCCTGCATTGGGAGTGCAGAATCTCAGTCGACGGATCAATGGGGAAGTCGTAGGCAACATTTTTCATTCACAGTCCCAAATACCTGGTTTTACCCTCATCCACCACATTGGCCTCACTGCCTATAGCAGCCTCCTCTTCTCCTTGGGTCCTAGAAGCAGCTCCCAGGGCGCCCTCACTGCTCAAATGCAGCCGTCTAACTCGCATACATTTTCCATCCAATTCCTGCTGTCCAAATATGCTTCCTAGGCAGCTGGAATTCTGTCCTGATGCACCAGAGGCCCATTTTGGTGATTTTTTAATTTATCTGTAGCAACTTTAACTAAAGTATTGCAAACTCAGGTGCAAAACTACAATTCCCTCATCCCCAGCCTCAGGTTATGAAAAGCCCCCAAGACCCTGTTTGCAGACACTGCTCCAGGTCCCTTTTCCACCCTTCCCACAACCCCATGCCTCTGTGCGCATGTGCAGGGGGCTGTGGCAGCCATGTTGTCTCCGTTTCGCTGGTCCTGTGCAGGTAGTTGTGTCGTCACCAGGGGCTGAGTGGATGTGTTTGTGAGGGTTTCTGCTGGAACCCATAAGTATTAGTGCAAGAAGGTTTAGTGGCATTATACTTCACTGTCCCAAGCCAGGCTGTAAAAAATGGTGCTCCCAGTCTTTATACACCGTGACAAGACTTTCACTGCGGTAAGACTTTCATTGCAGGGAGGTAAGTCCCAGAACTTCCTGGAGCCAACAGTGAACTATGGTCACTCTTTTTATACTCTTATAAATACCAGGGAACAAAATCAGGGGTAAAAAGAGAGGGTTCTGGCCCAGAAAGGCAGTTTGAACCTCTTGGTAATAAGTCTGTCTGTTGCATTAGTCTTTTGCAGTACTGGATCCTATCTGCTTACAGCACAGTGGAGTGGAAAATTGGGGTGTAATGCCCAGTCTTCACTAGTCTGTCTGTGATATAGTCATCAAGTGACAATCAGTGTCTGCCAGAAGGAAAGGGCCCCTCAGGGCCAATGACACTACCTTAGGCTAATGTAGGTGTAAGTATTCAGAAAGTTTAGGTAGCTTTGATTTTGAAACCCCATTAGCTCAAGTCGTCAGTTCCAGCAGAAAGCAAGGTGAGACTGGAGCTCCAACAATGGAGACCTTCTAGCCAGGCTGGGCTGTGAGCTGGAAGGGGATGGTGTACAGTGGCTTTGGTACTTTAGTGAACTGGAACCCTTGCCACTGGAACCAGTCCAGTCCTGACCCTGAGACAGTGGTGACCTCACCCACTGTGACCTGAAGGCTGTATTGCCTTTCCTGGGTCCTGACCATGCCTGCAGCTGATGCTCTCCCAGTCCACCCTGGCCAGGTCACCAAGGATGTGGCACCTTTGGGAATTGAGCTTGGTGGGGCAAGAATAATGGTGACAGCCCAGATGCTAGATGGACTGTGAAGAGCCTTGAGGACTGGGGAAGGGGGATCAGTGTGGGTGTCAGCTAGGCCATTTCAACTTCAGACCATGGAACCACACAGTTCTGGGGATCTGGTGTGACTGCTCTTCCCAGTTGGATGAGATGCTACTCGGTCTTGGCAACAATGAACAAAGGCTTTGCCAGAGCAGAAGCCTGCTGGAATCATGAAAAAAGGTAAGTGGGGTGGTGGGGGGAGTGTGGTCAGTGACCAGTGGGTGGTCTCCATTCTACCAGACCACAATAATGGAAGAAAAGAAAAGGTAAGACAGCATACCACATTTGGTCAATAGAATTTGGTCAATAGAAACACCCAGGGAAGACTTTCTGTCCCTTGTTTGAAGTCCCCTGTATATACAGTAATTGAAAAGGCTGCTCTTGACTTTACCCAGACCTTTTAAAAGGAAACTTTTTTTTTTAGCTTTCATAGGCTGTCTAGAAGTAAGGCTCCATTTTTTCTCATTTCAAGAATTAAGTTTTTCTAAGATAAATTTTGCTATTTTAACCACTTGAAAGTGTACAGTTTGGTGATTTTTCATATATTCATAATATTGTGCAGCCATCACCACTAATTCCAGAGCATTTTCATTAACCCAAAGATAAGTTCTGTACTCTTTAAACAGTTGTTTCCCATTCTCCACCTGGCAATTGCTAATCTGTTTCCTGTCTCTATGGACTTTCCTACTCTGGACATTTCATATAAATGAAATCAGACAATATATGCCATTTTGTGTTTGGCTTGTTTCTCTTTCCATAATGTTTTCAAGGGTCATCTATGTTGTAGTATGTATCAGCACTTCATTCCTTTTTTTCTTCAACTAAGACAGCAAAAGAGATTATTTGTTGTACATGTATTACACTCAGTGACAACTGAGAACAAAATTAGTCCAGAATGTCAGAGATCCAGGGCAAAGGACCAAAAGTGAAAGTGTTAGTCACTCAGTCATGTCTGACTCTTTGCCACCCCATGGACTGTAGCTCAACAGGCACCTCTGTCCATGGGATTCTCCAGGCAAGACTACTGGAGTGGGTAGCCATTTCCTTCTCCAGCGGATCTTCCCGACCCAGGGATTGAATCTGGGTCTCCTGCATTGTAGGCAGATACTTTACTGTCTGATCCACAAGGGAAGCTCTAAAAGAACAAAAGAAACCATTTTTAATATGAGCAAGGTGGGTCTCCCAAAGGTAGTTGAGGTGATCAGAATGGCCATAGATGTTCAAGATCCTTTGAAATAAATTCTAGATAGTAGGCATGCAGTCCAACAATTTGCACCAGTGTCCCTGGCCTCTGGCTTCCCTTGTTTCTATTCCTGTGGCTTCCATGGGTGTACAGGCTTACTTGGACCTCTGCCTCATCTTTCTTCTTTTGTGCTTCAGCCTGCACATTTGCTTCTTCCCCTGCTTCACTGGTCATGGCATGGTTTCTCAGAAAATGGTGCTAAGGTCGAGAGACTTCATTCTTTTTTAACAGCTGCATAATATTTCATTGTATGAATATACCATGTTTGTGTATCCATTCATCAGTTGATGGACAGTTGGATTATATCCAAATTTTGAATAATGGCTATAATGAATAATGCTGCTGTGAACATTTGGGCATAGGTTTTTGTTTGAACATAGTTTTTCACTTCTCACACCTAAGTATATACCTAGGTGTAGAATTGCAAGGTTGTATAATAACTGTGGGCTTCCCAGGTGATGTTAGTGGTAAAGAATCCACCTGCCAATGCAGGAGACATAAGAGATACAAGATCCCCTCGATGAGGGCATGGCAACTCACTCAAGTATTCTTGCTTGGAGAATCCCATGGACAGGGAGGCTGGCAGGCTATGGTCCATAGGTTCACAAAGAGTTAGATACAACTGCAGCAACTTAGCATGCACACATGGAAACTCCGTGTCTAACTTTTTGAAGAACTGCCAAGCTTTATCCCACAGAGACAGCACCATTTATATTCACAACAGCAGTGTATGAGGGTTCCAATTTCTCCAAATTCTCACTGACACAATATTATTTTCCATTTCCTCAATTATAGCCATTCCAATGAGTGTATCTCATTGTGACTTTGAGCTGCACTTGCCAAATAACTAATGATGTTGTCGTGTGTTTGTGCCATTTGTATATTTTCTTTGGAGAAATGTCTATTCAAATCCTTTGCTCATTTTTAAATTGGATTCTTTGTCTTTTTACTGAGTTTATGAAGTTTTAAGCATTCTAATGTATTCTATATACTGGATTATCAGCTATATTCATTTGCAAATATCTTCTCTAATCCCATGGGTTGCCTTTTCACTTTCTTGATAGTGTCTTTTGATGTATAAAAGTTTTAGTTTTGATGAAATCTGATTTATTTTTTTTCATCAGTTACTTGTCGTTTTGGTATTATGTTTAAGAAACCGCTGCCTAACACAGAGTGGTAGTGGTGGTGGTGGTGTAGTCACTAAGTCATGTCCAACTCTTTGTGACCCTATGAAACCTCCAGACTCCTCTGTCCATGGGATTCTCCAGGCAAGAATACTGGAGTGGGTTGCCATTTCCTTCTCCACTAACATAAGGTACAAGTATTTATTACCTGTCTTCTAAGAGTTTTATAGTATTAGCTATTACATTTGAGTCTTTCATTAACTTTGAGTATATTTTTCCATATTGTGTGAGGTAGGGTTCCAAATTATTATTATTATTTTGCATGTGGATATCCATTTGTCCCTGCACTGATTTTTGAAAAAAAAAAAAAAAAACTATCTTTTTTTCCATTAAATGACCTTGGCACCCTTATCAAAAATCAATTGACTATAGGTGTGTAAATTTCTTTTCGGATTGTCAGCTCTATTACATTGATCTATGTGTCTGTCCTTATGATAATACCCCCACTATTTTGATTAATCTAGGTTTGTAGTAAGTTTTGAAATTGGAAAGTGTTAGATCCTAGCTTAGCTATCCTTTTTCAAAATGGTTTTTGCTATTCTGGGTCCCATGAAATTCCATTTAAATTTTAGGAGCAGCTTGTCAGTTTCACCAAAGAAAGGAGTTGGAATTTTGATAAGGACTGCTTTGGGTCTATAGATTAATTTGGCGAATATTGCCATCTTAATAGTATTGTCTTCCAATTCATGAACACAGGATACCTTTCCATTTATTTAGTCTTTAAAATATTTTTCTACAAATTTTGTAGTTTAGAGTGTACAGGTCTTGCACTTTCTCAGTTAATATTTTTTTCAGATCTTCCTAGTTTTATTTTTTTTTTATTTTTCATTTATTTTTATTAGTTGGAGGCTAATTACTTTACAATATTCTAGTGGTTTTTGCCATACATTGACATGAATCAGCCACGGATTCTTTTTGATGCTATTGTAAATTAAATAGTGTGCTTTTTTATATTTTTCACTGCTAATGTGTAGAAATAATACTGATTTTTTTGGTATGGTGATCTATATCCTACAACTTTGCTGAACCTCATGTATTAGCTATAATAGTTTATTTGTGAGTACTTTAGGGTTTTTTATATATAAAATCAAGTGATCAGTGGTACTTTTGAGTCTTCTTTTATTATATGGATGCCATTTATTTTTCTTTCTTGATTACTCTGACTAGAAGCTCCCATACAATGTTAAATAGAAGTGTCAAGAGCAGACATCCTTGCCCTGTTCCTGATCTTAGGCGAAAACATCCTTTTTTCACCATTATGTTACCTATGTGTGTGTGTGATAGATACCCTTTTTCATCTTTAGAAAGTTCCCTTCTATTCCTAGTATTTGAGTTTTTTAATCATGAAAGGGTGTTTGATTTTTGTCACATGCTTTCCTGTGTTTATTGAGATAATTATATGTTTTCCCTTGTTAGTCTGTTGATATGACATATTTATTGACGTTCATATGTTGAACCAATCTTGCACTCTAGGAATAAACCCCACGTAGTCTTGTCATTTGTTGTTGTTTAGTCGCTAAGTAGTGTCTGACTCTTTTGCAGTGCCATGGACTATAGCCTGCCAGGCTCCTCTGTCCACAGGATTTCCCAGGCAAGAATACTGGAGTGGGTTGCAATTTCCTTCTCCAGGGGATCTTCTCAACCCAGGGATCGAACCTCTATCTCCTGCATTGGGGGTAGGTGGATTTTTTTTTTTACCACTGAGCCACCAGGGAATCCCTAATCATGTCATATAATTCTTTAACATGCTGATGTATTTGATTTTCTAGTATTTTGTATCTAGATTCATAAGGGATATTGGTCTGCAGTTTTTTTTTTTCTTGTGATGTCTTTGACTGGCTTTGATAATGTTGGCCTTATAGAATTAGTTGGGATGTGTTCCCTCCTTTTCTACTTTTTGGAAGAGTTTGAGAAGTATTGGTTTTAATTCTCTAATTGTTTTATAGAATTCACCAGTGACATCAACTGGTCTTGAACATTTTTTTGTTTGTTTCATTTTTTCCCCTGCTGTGTCAGTGATTATACCCAAGGTATTTGAATTTGCAGAGTGACTAAATGTCAACATGGAGAAGTTAATGCTATTGAAAGGTTTTTATCCCTTACATTTTCCAAGAGGAGGGAGTATGCCATACCACGCAAGGCCACATGGGGAAGCACCAATGTCAGTTAATAGGCAAGAAGGAGTAAATGGAAAGCCTAGGCCAGAGTCTTTATTGGGTTTCCAGGAAATCAAGGCAGAGCAGGGTAAATAGATTAGGATTGGCTAGTCTGAATAATTCTAGTGGGCCTTGGGGTGTAGGGAAGCTGTCTCATTGTTTGATGTCTGGCCTAGGTTGTCTTAGTTCAGGGGAAATATTGGCTTGGTATATAAGAGTTAGTTAAGGAGATGGCTCAAAGTATGGGCTCTGGACTACAGGGGCAGTGTAAACAAATTTGGCTATTAGTTTGGCCCTGTAATTAGTGGATGCCAGAGACAGATATAGGTTCTAAGAAAACTCAATTTGAACACTGACCAACTTTACCTGTTGTTCAGACTTTCTGGTTTCTTCTGAGTCTAGTTTCTTCTTGATAGTTTGTGTGTTTCTAGGAGTTTGTTCCATCTAGATTATCTAATTTGTTGGCATACATTTGATTGTTGTGTTCTTTATAATCCTTAAAAAAAATTACTCTAAGGTCAGCAGTAATGTCCTCAGTTTGATTTGTGATCTTAGTAATTTGAGACTTTTTTTCTTGGTCAGTCTAGATAAAGTTTTGTCAGTTTTGCTGTTTATTTTTTCCCCCAAAGAATGATTAATTGACTTTCTTTATTATTTTCTTTTCTCCAATTCATTTATTTATCCCCTAATCTTTGTTATTCCTTTTCTTCTGCTTGCTTTAGGGTTAGTTTCTTCTTGTTTTTCTAGTTACTTAAGGTGGACATTTGGATATTGTTTTGAGATTTTTTTTTAATTTATTTTTTAATTGGTGGAAAATTGCTTTATAATGTTGTATTGGTTTCTGCTGTACAACAACATGAATCAGTCATGATTACATATATATATATATCCCCTCCCTCTTGAGCCTCCCTCCCCTCTTGCCATCCCACCCCTCTAGGTCATTGCAGAGCACCAGGCTGGACTTCCTGTGTTTTATTTTATTTTATTTAGTTCTGCCAGTTTATTGCTACCAACCCATCCCCTCCACCAGCTTCATATGTGTGTGCTCAAAAGTGTAACACCATGGACTGCAGCCCTCCAGGCTCTTCTGTCTATGGACTTTTCCAGGCAATAATACTGGAGTGAGTTGCCATTTCCTTCTCCATCCCTGTGTTATATAGCAACTTGCCACTAACTGTCTGTTTTACACATGATAGTCAATGCTACTTTCTCAATTCATCCTACCCTCACCTTCCCTCGCTGTGTCCACAAGCCTGTTCTCTACTAGGTTCATTAGTTCCATTTTTCTGGATTCCATATATATGCATTAATATACAATACATGTTTTTCTCTTGAAATGCAAATCAAAAGTACAATGAGGTATCACCTCACACTAGTCAGAATGGCCATCATCAAAAAATCTACAAACAATAAATGCTGGAAAGGATATGGAACCAGTGCAATAGGGAACTCTCCCACACTGTTGGTAGGAGTGTAAACTGATACAGCCATTATGGAAAATGGTATGGAGAGTCCTTGAAAAACTCAGAGATTTTTCTTCTTTTTTAATGTAGGTATTTTACTGCTACAGGCTTCCCTCTGAGCGCTGCTTTTGCTGCATCCCATATGTTTTGGTATGTTGCGTTTTCATTTTTATTCATCTTAAAATATTTTCTAAATGCTATGTGATATCTTTAACTCATTGGCTATTTAGGAGTGTGGTGTTTAGTTTCCTCTTATTTGTGAGTTTACCAAATTTCATTCTGTTGACTACTAATTTCATTCCATTGTGACAAGACAGCATATCTTATATGATTTCACTTTTAAAATTTACTGAAACTTATTTTGTGACTTAATACACGGTCTCCTTTGGAGAATGTTCCATATGCATTTGAGAAGAATGTATATTCTACTGTTGCTGGGTGAAGTATTCTCTAGATGTCTGTTAGATCTAGTGGGTTTATAGAATTACTCGTCTTCTATTTCCTTAATAATCTTCTATTTATTCTTTGCATTATTGATAGTGGAGTATTGAAATCTCCCATTATTATTTTGGAACTGTATTTCTCACTTCAGTTCTGTCAATTTTTGCTTCATATATTTTGGGGCTCAATTTTTGGGGGGAACTTATGTTTATAATTGTTATATATTCTTGAGTGTTTGACCCTTTTTAAAATTACATATTGTCCTTCTTTCTTGCTTATACCAATTTATATTTTAAAGTCTATTTTGCTTGATATTAGTATAGCCACTCTAGTTCTCTTTTGGTTTGTTTGCATGGAACATATTTTTCCATCCTTTTATTTTCAACCTGTTTTTGCATTGAGTTATAAATGAGT
Organism: Muntiacus reevesi; assembly: GCF_963930625.1. NCBI lineage: Eukaryota > Metazoa > Chordata > Mammalia > Artiodactyla > Cervidae > Muntiacus > Muntiacus reevesi. The sequence goes on along the minus strand of NC_089271.1, from coordinate 142,329,154 downwards.
CCATTAAAGACAGCATATACCTGAATCATATTTTTTTCTTTCCGTTCTGTCATTCTTTGACTTTTAATTGGGAATTTAACCCATTTGCATGCATGCATGCTTAGTTGCTCCGTCATGTCGACTCTCTGCGACCCCATGGACTGTATCCCTCCAGGCTCCTCTGTCCATGGGATTATCCCAACAAGAATACTGGAGTGGGTTGCCATTTCCTTCTTCAGGAGATCTTCCCAATCCAGGGATTGAACCCACATCTCCCATGTCTTCTGCATTGGCAGACAGATTCTTTACCACTGAGGTACTTGAGAAGTCTTTGATTTATTTACATGTAATGTAATTACTGGTAAGGAAGAGCATCCTTCTGCCATTTTGCTATGTTTTCTATATGCCTCATTTCATTTTTTTTTGTTGTTCCTCAGTTCCTTCGTTACTGAATTCTTTTGTATTCAATAGATGTTTTATAGTGTACCATTTTAATTTTCTTGTCATTTTTTAAAATATGTATTTTCAAGTTCTTTTCTTAGTGGTTGCCCTGGGGGTCACAATTAACATTTTAATCTATAGTAATCAAAGACCAGGAAAAACTCCTAAATCCAGAGTGAAGGCAGATGATAGTAAATACATATTCAAATTCTTATGATGTAGGAAGTTACACAAAGTTCATTTGTAAATGTTCAGCGTGTCCCCAAGGCTATGGTTTCTGTACAGATCCTACCTTAAGAGTTTTTCCAAGGTAATGAATCTGGCAAATGGAACATGGACTGGAGACTTTAGCTATTATGTGATTAAAATTTTCTCAACAGTGTTGTCCCAGGGCAGTTTCCAAGTTATTTTACCATGACAGGTCATAGCCTGCAAATTTTCCATCAAACTTTATTCCAGAGAGACTGGAGAGACCAAAGGACAGTCTTGGTGTCTCCATAGCTTGTTTGACAAAAGAAGCATCCAGATTTCTCTCAATATCCTTTATTTTTTCAGAGTCCGATGCTTTAATTAAAGTTTGCTCAAGGTTTCATAGAAGTAATTTGGAGTATCCAGATCAAGTCTTTGATTTGTTGAGTCAACTGAACTTGGGTGAGAGGCACTCTGTTTATCATACTGGTCAGCCAAGGCATTTTCTTTCACCTCATAGGTTTGTTCTTTAGTGTGATCATGGACTTTAATTATAGTCACTTTCTTGGAGAGGAGCACGGTACCTAATAAAACTTGAATGTGATCGCACTGCTTATTATAAGTACCAGCAGCTATTAGGAAGTTCTCTTGTTTCATTAGTATACCAAAATAATAAACCACACCAAAGGCATTTCTGTGTATATGTTAGCCCTTTCATTCTTTGCTGACTGATTGGCTAGAATCAATCCTCTAAGTTCAGCTAGTCGTAGTAAGTGGTCTTCAGAAAAATATTTATATTCAGTAAGCTCTTGGAAAGTGGTAATAGCATAACTAACTTGAGTAGATAGTTGTTCAGTCTCAAGGTGTAACTTGTCTACAAAAAAAAGTCTAGATTTGCTTTAAAGGATTCATTTTTTTAATGGTTTTTTAAATTTATTTATTTTTGGCTGTGCTGGCTCTTCATTGCTGCTCAGGCTTTTCTCTAGTTGTAGTGATCAGTGGTTACTTTCTAGTTGTGGTGTGCGGGCTTCTCATTACGGTGGCTTCTCTTGTTGTGGAGCATAGGCTCTAGGGCACATGAGCTTCAGTAGTTGCAGCACGTGGGGTCATTAGTTGTAGCTTCTGGGCTGTAGAGCACAGGCTCAATAGTTGTGGTGTACTGGCTTAGTTGCTCCTCTGCATATGGGGTCTTCCTGGATCACGGAACTGTGTCTCCTGCATTGGCAGGCAGATTCTCTGCCACTGAACCACCAGGGAAGCCCTAAGCTTGGGTTTTGTGGAGATGTTTCAAGGAGCTAAGAAAGAGACAGATGGAGTTCTTAGTTTAAACAGTCATGAGATTCTCACTTCTCTGGAGGAGGGAATGCGATAGGTGGATTAAGATCATGACAAAAAGATATATGAATGGATTAAAAATGTTTTCTTTATGTTTTGTGTTTGTTTTTTATGTATTATTTCTGTGAAAAGTATTAGAAACCTATTACAGTATAGTACTATGTAGCCAATTGTGTTAGTTGAGTACCTAGGCTAATTTTGTTGGGCTTATAAACAAATTGGACTTACAAACATACTCTCAGAAAGGAACTTGTTTGTATGTAGGGGACTTATTGTATATGAATTATATCTTAATTTTGAAAATGAGTATTACTTCTGTAGAAGGTAATATGAGCTGAGGACAGAAGCAGCAGTTCATGGGAAGTGAGTCTGAAAGCAGAAAAATGTTAAGTGCTTTTGGCGAAGCATTTGAACTTCATGAGGTACCATTAGGTGGAAAGGTGACCCCCAAGATCAAATGCAGCTGCAGTTATTGCTCTAAGATAAGAGGGATTTGTTTAACTACTGGGTAGGGAGAAAGATTGTAATACCAAATGAGTTTCTGATTTCCGTTATGTTTCTGAGATGAAACGCCAAGAACTTGACCATCCCTTTTACGTTTGGACGTAAAAGTGAAAGTGTTAGTTGCTCAGTGGTTTCTGACTCTTTTGTGATTCCATGGACTGTAGCCTGCTAGGCTCCTCTGCCCATGGAATTCTCCCGGCAAGAATACTGGAGTGGGTAACCATTCCTTCCGCCAGGGGATCTTCCTGACCCAGGGATCGAAACTGGGTCTCCTGCACTGCAGGCAGATTCTTTACCGTCTGAGCCACCAGGGAAGCCCCTTTTATGTTTAAACAGAAAAAAAAAAAAGCCTTTGTAAAATTTGAGGGTGATCCAGAATGGTAGGGTTGTAGATAGTAGCCTTGAGTTGGTCCAAAGATGACTCTGTAGTGCCCTCTGAAGGCAGAGGTTCAGGGGTGCCATTTTTAGTCTGTAATAGAAGATGGCAACTGATTCAGAAAAGTCAGGAATCCACGAACTACAATATCCTCTAAATCCGCTTAGTTGCCTTTTGGTAATAAGGCGAAGGCAATTTTGAATGGCTGTACTTGTATCTACTCAAAGGGATTTGCCTCCCTAGGATATATCGTGGCTTAGGTAGTGAATCTGAATGTAACAAAATTGTAGTGTATCCTTACAAACTGTATGTCCTTTTATAGCCAACATTTCTAAGAGATAAAGAGAGCCCTCTTGAGAAGAGGTGATATAAGGTGAATAAAAGAGCAGCTCACCTGAGTATTGGATCAAGGTAAAGGAACAGAGAAACTGTAATGCTTGGAGATCTTGATTTAGAACCTGAGATAAGTATGAAGGGGCTTCAGGGAGGCCTTGTTGCATCACAGTCAAGGTGTACTGTTGGTTTTTCCATGTTAAAGTGAAAAGGTATTGGAAAGCAGGATATAAGGCATCACTAAGGAAGGCTGAACAGACACTTTGGAGGTATAGAAACCAAGACAATGTGGGATTGGGAACCATAGAGAAATGTGGGATACTATACAGTTTGTACTTGTACATCATGGGATACTATATGGTTTGTACCCTTACATCTTGTACAAAGAGGTGCTTATGTCCATTAGGATGTTTTTAGTGGATGGATAAGAGTGTTGCAGACACTAGAACAAAGAATGATTAAGTCTTTAACTATGAAATCTGTCACAGTGGGTTATACTCCTTCTTGTGCTTTTGAGTTTTAAGCCCATTTAGGCAGAGGCATTGTAAGGTCAATATTGGCTTGTAAGGGTTCTACAGTCTTTATTTTTCCTGTATCTGTAGATAAGGGGGCCCCAAGGATATCGGGTAATGAAGAACTTAAATCAGAAAACTGAGGTAATTTTAGGGAGAAAGTGAATGGAGGACTCAAGAGTAGTCCTCAGGTACTACTGAGGTATTCAAGCAAAGCCAACATAAGATGTGTTATCAGAGTTTAAAAGATCAAGAAAAAGTCATTTGGGTGTACACCTAATAGTAGTTTCCCACTGAGCCAAAAGGTCCCATCTGAATTGGTTAGAGAAGGTGGAAGGACTGAAGAGAAAGGTATGTTGAGAAGTTACGGTTCTCAGGGTTAGTTAGGCAAAGTTAGAGGTTAAGATAGGTAAAGGGCTAAGCAAGACAGAGAGAGTTTGTTCAATTGGTAAATCCCACTATGGAGAATTTTTTATTATCCTTAGAGAGAGTGGTGGGAAACTAGAAGGAGTTAATGGTAGAGAGTGTGGCTCCAGTGTCTACTAAAAATGAGATTGAATGACCATTTATGAATTGTTGTTCAGTTGCTCAGTGGTGTCCAACTCTTTCCGACCCCATGGACTGCAGCACGCTAGGCTTCCCTGTCCCTCACCATCTCCCAGAGCTTACTCAAACTCACGTCCATTGAGTTGGTGATGCCATCTAACCAATTCATCCTCTGTCATCCCCTTCTCCTCCTGCCTTCAATCTTTCTCAGCATCAGAATTGGTTCTTCACATCAAGTGGCCAGAGTATTGATACTGAGCTTCAGCATCAGTCCTTCCAATGAATATTCAGGGTTAATTTCCTTTAGGATTGACTGATTTGATCTTCTTGCTGTCCCAGGGACAGCATTTATGAATAAATAGAGTTATTTCTCTTTGCTGATCCAAAGGCAATTAGGGATACTCTAGGATGTCTTCCTCGGAGGGGAGGAATTGCTTTGTTTCTTATTGTTTCTTATTTCTGTGTAGCTTGCCAGGTAAAATACAGGAATTAAATTTGAATGTCGGATATGGAACAAATCATTTTTTAGTGTACATGTGTCCCAGATATTTCATGAGACATACTCATGCTAAGATATTGCTTGTTGTTTGTCTGAAAATAAAAAAAAAATCCTGTATTTTATTTTGCTAAATCTGGCAACCCTAGTTGGCCAAAGTGGGACAGTTGCAGGCCCAATGTCATTTTCTCTGTAATACCTGCAGGTATTCAAGCCTATCCATGTTATATTTGTGGAGGGCCTTTTATTTCCTTCAAGCTGTTCAACTCATTACTACATAAATTTGTGGTGTGTGGTTTTCTGTTTGTTTATTATGCTTTCCACAAAATGATGAACAAAAAGTGCTGGACACCAAGTGGAACTCATGAATGGGTATAGTCTGCCAGCCTGTTTTATGCTTCCAATATTTCAGACTTAAAGCCTTTAACAAAGAATGTGCCGATTGCTGTAGGGGTGTTAGCATTAATATCCAACCCTGAATATTCTTTAGAAGGGGTTTCTCTTTGGTCCCTACAATTAGAGACAGATTCATCATGCTCTTGTTGACAGGTTTGGATTATTCTTTAGTCAATAGAAGAGGGAAAACCTTCAGGGATTGCCTTGAAAAGACTTTCTCCTATCTCTATGACTTTTGCATATCTGGAGAGTTCTGAAGGTAGGGATCTGAAGGTGAGAGGAAGCTAAGAAAGGGAAAGAGGAGAGAAAGAGGGCAGAGCAAAAGACAGAGAGCAGGAGAGGAGGAATGCCAGGAGGGAATTAGTTTATAAGAGTCAGTCACAGAGTTAGAAAGGAGAAGATCTTTAGGAAGAGAGAAGGCTGAGATTATTTTAAGAGAGAACTCAATAAATTGGAATTGTTCTGAACTGGTTATTTTCTCAGCTTCTCATTACCAGTTAAAGAAAGCTGTCCATTGTTAGTTAGCCATCTTATTTCTTTTTATTCTAAGGTACACACTTCGACGGGCCCCGAGAGTCCCAAATTGACCACTGCAGTTCAAAATTGTCTTCCTCAACACATAGATGACCAAAAAGCACACAAAAAGATGATCAGCATTGCTAATTATTAGAGAAATGCAAATCAGAACTACAATGAGGTATCATCTCACACAGGTCAGAATGGCCATCATCTAAAAGTCTACAAACAATAAATGCTGGAGAGGATGTGGAGAAGAGGGAACCTTCCTACACTGTTGGTGGGAATGTAAATTGGTGCAGCCACTGTGGAGAACGGTATGGAGGTTCCTTAAAAAGCTAAAAATAGAGTGCGTATGATCCAGCAATCCCACTCCTGGCCATATATCTGGAGAAAACCATAATTCAAAAAGATACTTGCTCCCCAATGTTCATTGCAGGAATATTTACAATAGCTGAAAGTAATACAACATTGTAAATCAACTATATCCCAATATAAAATAGAAATTAAATTTAAAAGAAACAAAATTGTCTTCCTCAAAGTCACTCCATTCAGCCCATAATAAAAGAGATCAACATAGAAGAAAAGAGAAAGACCTCACTTAAACTTAGAATCATCATCCCATACTCTGTTCCCAGAGAACCTCAAAATACAAAAAGAAAATAGAGGCAGTCATATAATATGTTCACCCTTTCAAAGAATCAAAGCCTGCAACTTGTGTGCAAAAAAAAAGAACTGGAGCACATGAGCGGGAATGGTACTCACCATTTGACCCAGCAGGGGCCTCCAAGAAGGGAGGAAGAGGTTCCCCAGTATGCTCTATCCGTAGCTGAATCTCAGTAGGCCTGAGGGTTATCCCGACCCAATCTGAAGTTACAGACTTTATTCAGGTGATCTGCATCCGGGAGCATCTCGACATTAGGTCTCTTCCTGAGCCAAAGCAGGATTGGGTTTATTTATTTATTTGGCTGTGTCGGGTCTTAGTTGCATCATGCGAGATCTTTCCATGTGGCACACGGACTCTAGTTCTGTGCATGGGCTTCAGAGTGCATGGGCTTCAGTAGTTGCAGCGTGCAGGCTTAGTTGCTTCGCAGCTTGTGGGATCTCAGTTCTCTGACCAGGGATCAAACCTGCGTCCCTTGCATTGCAAGGTGGATTCTATACCACTGGGCCACCAGGGAAGTCCCAGGATTGAGAGTTTCATAGGATGAGAAGAAGAGAGGGTTATAGGACTGTTGTCATGTCCCAGGTTGCAGTTTTCTTTAACTGTTAGTGCTGCACACCTTGTGGTTGGAATGGTTGGAGATTGTTCTGGTTTATGGCAACTCTCTGAGCAATCTCATTTTGGCTGCTTGCAGAACAGTTCTTTGGAAAACTGACTTTTTTGAACCTATGGGTCCTCTCTTAACTCTTGAATGCCAGTTAAGGTACAGGGGACAGGGAGCAAAAATAAGAAAAATAAAGAGAGATATTTCAAGCAAGGAAAAAACTGGGATATATTTTACTTCTTTTACAGTTGTCTTTCAGCTTCCACCAGTTACTCACTCTCCACTCAGATACTCAGATTCTCAAGTTCAAACGTCAGATTTTCCTTTTCTTGTACTACATAGCTCAAACCATTCCAATGCTCCCCACAAGATATCTTTGCACCCCAGGTTTGTTGCCTTCATGAACTCCACCCCATAGCCACAGGACAGGTCACCTCTGTTGGGTGAGGAGCATGAAATCAGGGAAGACTTCATGGAGGAGGCTGTGTCTGAGCTGGGGCCTTGACAGATGGGGCAGGATCTGCTTAAGCTGAGACAGTAAGAAAGACTTTCCAGTAAGAGATAATAGTATGAATTTGTTCATTCTTCAAATAAAGTATTGTGGAGAGCCTTCCTGGCACTAGGTGCCAATTGTATACTGACTAAGAGTATGGATTTTGAGGACAAAGACTTAAATCCCAAGCCTTGCCACTTCCTAGCCATAGGGGTTGGGAAATCAGCTATAACTTAATCAGTGAAGCACACAGAATAGAGACTGACAAATTGGAGAGCAAAATCCCTGTTTAATGGGGATAACAGCTCAGATGCTGACAGTCATAGCTATGTGGGCTAGCTGGGGGTGATACTCTGATAGTTCAAAAAAGCTAAAATTCTAGATTTTTATGTGAATTTTTTTAATTTTTAAAGTATAGGCTGCTTCATTTCAAAGAATAAGTTTGTAGGTCAAACTATATACATCTGTGGCTGACTCTCTCCATGGTTGAAAACTTTGTCCCCTCTGACTTAAAGGCTTAACTCTGTACTTGGTACAGCAGGCAGAGCCCTCTAGCCAACACCTCTGCTTCATCCCAGCCTTGATTTTCTCTATATCTCTCCTTCCTTGCTGCTCTGTGGCCTAACATAGTAAAGTTGTTCTCCACATGATCCTCTGTGTTCATGCATATGTAGTTGAAATGTCCTTCTCCACATCCCCACCTCAATTTTCTTTTCCTAACATCTCCTACTCTTTAAGAGCTATCTTCCTTTAAGAAGCAAGCCTTCACCAGCTCCTCCTCTGTTGTTCCCAAAACCCTGGTTAGTACTTACTTAACTGCACTGTGTTTTCATTCCCTGTCTGTTCATATTTCTTTTCCACTAGTCTGAGTATACTGTGCCTGGGACATAAGGACATGCAATGAATATTTATTTCATAAATGAATAAATGGAATGAATGTGTGTTTACAAGGTCACTTGCTATATGTAACCATGCATCAAGAAAAATATGAAGCCCCATTTCTATCCACTCATCCATTTATCTAGCAGATATTTATTGAGCACCAATTATATGCCAGGGACTGTTCTAGGTGATGGAGATTCAGGAATGAACATGCCAGGCAAAGTCCCTATCTTCACATAGTTCATATTTTAGTGTGGGAAGACACTAAACAAAATATATACTACAATGTGAGATGGTAATAAATGTCACAAGGAGAATATAAAAGTTGGTGAAGCCTTAGAAGGCGACAGGTGCACTTTTAGATAGGGTAGTTGGGAAGGGGATCTCTGGAAAGGTGACACAGGCAAAGATTGTGGGAAGGGTGGGAGCAAACCATACAGACAGCTGGAGGAGAACACTAAGTGCAAAGGCCCTGGAGCAGGAGCATGGTTGGCATGTTTAAGGAATAACAAGGAGGCCAGGGTGGCTACTGAGGAGTGAGCAAGGTGGGGAGTGGTGGGAGGTCAGAGAGGCAACGGAGGGCTAGACCATATTATCGTCACCCTCCTCAACCGCCTATAGACCACAAAGCCTTAGCTGAAAAATGGGGTAAGGAATTTCAGTCTTGTTGGGTTGTGTGGTAGCAGTGCCAGGGAGATACACATGAGTCAAAATGGCTTTTCTTACAGATACATACTTCTCTTAATGCCCTTACTATCCAGAGTTTTTACTGCAAGGCTCTCAAGATGCAGGTCCCACCTGAGACCAGGCGCTGTTTGCCTTGGGAGGGTCATGAAGTGGTGGAGATTGGTCAGTTATTTCCTGCTGGTTGGGGCTGGAACCAGGCTGCACACCTCCACCCAGCTGGAAAGGGCTCCGGAGTTGTTATTCATCAGATACATGGATGTTTAGCACAAGTCTCAAGTTTCCCACTTCTACACCTTTTCCTCTCCCGGGAAGAGGGAGCTTCCCTCTCCCAAGAAGTCTTCTTCTTTTTTTTTTTTCCATTTATTTTTATTAGTTGTAGGTGAATTACTTTACAATATTGTAGTGGTTTTTGCCATACATTGACATGAATCACCCATGGATTTACATTTGTTCCCCATCCTGAACCCTCCTCCCACCTCCCTCCCCATCCCATCCCTCTTCCCAAGAAGTCTTCAAACTTGCCCTGGGTCTCACTCCATGAAATAAAGGATTTGGACCCGATGGTCTAGAGCTGTCACATCATGTCTGTGTCTTAACTCTTCCTGCATGACAGGCCACCTGATTTCTCACCCTGGAAGTAGGATTCCTGTGGGCCTCTTCATGTAGCTGCATGCAGGTGTAAGCATAACTGTGCAGCTTATTCAAAAACAGTGGTGGTGGCATGGTTTGACTGAAACCCCAAGGTCTCTTTCCCCAAACATTGCCTCCTACAGCTTCTCTTCTCCTGCATGCCCTGGCATTCCTGCCATTAATCATCCCTCACAAGTAAAGGTGAGGGGCTATCTCTGGGGGTAACATCTGGGATCCGGCAGGCCTGAACACCCATCCTACCCAAGCAAGACTCAATCAAGCTCCTGGAAGGCAGAAAGACAGAATATCTCCTTTGAGTGAGAGACACACAGGCTTCCAGACTGTCAGAAAAACCAGTGGGGGAGGCTCAAGCCAAGGTCTCTGCTGAGTGGCCCTGAGCAGCTCTAGCACACGAAGTGCCAGGGGCCACTAGGAGCTGACTCCCTGGGAGTTCTATAATGGATTGTGGCTCTGAAGGAAAATGTGACTGACCTTGTAGCGTGATTTGGGGCTAGCTATTCTGTAATTTATTGCTGAGTCGTGGAGTTTTCAGACTTGGAGGCACAGTTTAATCTCCTAGATGAGCGTAGGAGAAGGATACAACTTATCAAGGTCTGGTCACTCACAGGAAGCCTCCCTACTTCTGCTTTGCTGATCTCAGTTTTGTGCTTTCCCCAGAGTTGCTGCTGCCAAGGATTGTGGGGACCCTAAGTCCTCCTTCACATCAGAAGTGCTTAACTGCCCAGGAAGACTTGAGTCAGTGGAAAAGGCTTTGGAGGTGGGGGTGCTGGTACCTCCCAGTGGCCCAACACCTGGGGCCAAGGAGGGACCCCACGTGGGGGAGGAGGACAGACACTTTTCCTTAGACTCTAGGGTTAAAGCATCCTGTGAGCTTAGCTGGGCCTGGGCTCCTGGCCCAAATTTCATCCTTTATTAGCTCTGTAAATATAGGGGTGTATTATGAGCCACAGTGTCCCTGTCTCTTTAAACCAGAAGTTGCAAGATCATGTGAGGTGAGCCTGGTATAAGCAGTTGAGGGTTGCAGGGACTGGGAACACTGGAGGTTTACAAGCCCCGTGTAAAGGCAGCAGTCACTCTTCAGATATCCTCAGTTGGTGCCACACTGCAGTCTGCCTGGATGGCCTCATCTATCAATGGTTTTAGGTTTTAGAAAGATCTTTACAAAGTGATTTTAGAAATTTCCCATGTATTTCAATATTGATAAAGAATTACATTTGTATTGATACAACAAGCTCATCTATAGCACTTAATATATGTAGGCACTGTTCTAAGCACTTTGCAAATAATAAGGTGTGTAATTCTTACAGTAATCGCAGTCTCATGAGGTCAGTCTTCTTTTGTCTCATTTTGTGGGTGAGGAAAATGAGGCACAAAGAATTGAAGTAACTTACCCACAATCCCTCAGCTGGTAAATGGCAAAGCCCAGGCTTAAAGCCAAGCAGCCTGACTCTGTAGACTGTGCTCTTTGTCACTTTGCTAGGCTGCCTCATTAAAACTAGCAAACAAGCAAACCTTATATAAACAGCAAAAACAAAACACCATGGAGGACAAAAACCAAGCAGACAAGTAAGCACAAAAACAGGCTTTTCATATGCTTTAACCAAATCCAACAGGATTTGACACTTTTTCTGTTTTCTCCTGCCTTTGTAATGTCTTCTTTGTAAGCTCTTTCATGCCTTACCTCCATCTTAACAACTCTTTTTTAGATATTCCCAACACTCTTTCCTTAGCCTGTCCATAAAGCAACCTGGCCTCTTTGCCTTATTGTCATTCTACCTGTCTGTTTTCATTGTTCATTCTAGATTTTTACCTTCAAAAATCCTACTCACATCCTCCTGGAATCCCTCTCTCTTGCCAGATGGATCCCATGGAACTCATTCTGCAAAGAAGATTTGGGTGTTTGCAGCCCTTCCTTTCAATGGCCCACACACCTCTTTCTGTACTTATGTTTATTTGTCCTCTGTGTTGCATAATGTGGCCTTTCATAACTGTGTACTTCTTAGCATCAGTCCCTAAGTGTGTATTTAGTATGTGTTTGTCTTGTCTTCCCAACAAGAGTGTGAGCCATTTAAGCAGGGGCTGTGTTAATTGTGTATTCTACTGTCCCTTGTTCAGAGCCAGGAGGTCACATCACTTAATTGGCAAGGGGATGGGAGTTGGAGCTGTCACACTTGGGCCCAAGGCCTCGCTCTGCCACTTACAAACTCTGTGACCAAAGAAAACTCATTTTACCTCTCTTAACTTCATTTCCCTCACTTGTAAAACGAGGAGCATACCTAATACCTCCTTCACAAGATTAGTGTGAGACACAATGCATATGAAATGCTTAACCCAGGGCCTATCAGCTAGTAAGCCTTCAGCATTTGGCAACTCTTATTACTGTGTCACAGTGCCATTAATCAGCTCATGGAGCTGTGAAACTCCTCAATGTCTTGGCTCCAAAAAAAATCTCTGATTTTCAGGGTTAACTTCACTCAGGTATGGCAATTTTAGGAAGTGTTGAATAGGACTAGTTGAACAACTAAACCAACCCACCAACCAACTAAACAAAAACCAAAGCAAGGCCCTGCAATTATACAATTAAAATGTGATTTTTTTTCAGGATTTAAATCAAACTTTATCTCTCCCAGTTGGAAGGAATGGGAGGGTCTGGGACCTCTTTAGGCTGAATAGATGTAGATGTGTCCCTGTATGTGTGCACATTTGCACATGCTTGCGCCTGCACATATGTATTTTTTGAAGCACAGCCTATGACATGTGTTTGTACAGTGCGTCAACACAAACTGCCTAGGAGTAGGCTTCCCCAAACACATTAATGTACACAGCGGGTTGAGTCACACTATCAGTTAACATAGGGTTCCTGGTACTAACCCTTTCCAGCCTCCCTATTATCACTAGGTAAGCAATCCCATGCTACTTGACACAAGCTGACTCATACTTTTTGTTAAAACACAACTTACCAAAGGAGAATTTTTTGGATGCTTCTCTCTTCCAGGACAGGAAACAAAGATTCCCCAAATTCAACAGGACAGCAACCTCCATAGCTCTACCTAAATATGTTCCCATAGTGCCTTTGATTAACAGCTTTACTGAAGGCTGCTGGAAGACTCTCAACAAGGTTTCCAGAGAGCATATTTAGGGGGTGTGAGTTCACACCAGATTGATTGCCGTGGGAAATTCCAGTCCTTACAATGCAGGGATGGGAGGGAGAGGAGGGACTCTTTCACTGAATAACACCATCACAGAATTCACTTGACAGATTTTCTTTCTGGAACCCCTAGTTTGGAACTCCCAGCCTCCTTGTGTGGAGAATTGCAAAATTTTTTGTCACTTCCTTTTTATCGTTTTCAAGGCAACTCAGTGTTAACTTGGAATAAGGAAGTTTGTGGTTGTTGATGATACTGATATTACTCTAGATTCGTTTATTAACAAATATACCAGATCATGCACACCCAAATAAATTCCGCCTTTTAAATATTCACTTTGATATATCAAGAATCTGGAAAAGTGAATTCACCAAACATTACTAGGTCAGGTCCTTTAAATCACAGTCTACCATAAGTTAGTGTACTTCTAAAGGTGGCTCAGTGGCAAAGAATCTGCCTGCAATGCCGGAGATGTGGGTTCGATCCCTGGGTCAGGAAGATCCCCTGGAGAAGGAAATGGCAACCCACTCCAGTATTCTTGCCTGGGAATCCCAAAGACAGAGGAGCTTGGCGGGCTACAGTCCATGTGGTTGCAAAAGAGTTGGACTTAACTTAGCGACTAAGGCTAATTAACTAAACAACAACAACAAAACCATAAGTTAATAGTATGTGTCCCAGAACCAGGTATCTTGGGCTGAGGTCCTGACTCTGGCATTTATGTGATGTTTGGAAAAATTCTCTCTGAGCCTCATTTTCAGCAATAAGGTGGTTATTGGAACTGAGGTTTTGACCACCAGCAGTTTTACTTCTGAGGAGGCTGACTGACAGCCATTTCACAACAGGGAACTGGTAAAGCAAGATCAATATGGCTGCTCAGTAGATGTGTGCAGTAAAGGATGGGGAAGGGGAGCAGGAGCCAATAAGTATTGCCTTCCCAAGAGAGCAGAAGACCACTTAAGTGTGCCGGTGAGTAGGATGCAGGCTATATATAATAACAGGAATATTCGAGGCCAGTTGTGAGGATGAGAATATGAGTCCTGAGGCTGTGAGTTGCTATATTTGAGGTTTGTGCAAATTGCTTCATTTCCCTGTGCTTCTGTTTCTTCCCCTACAAAATAAGCATCATAAAACTGCCTACATCATAAGGCTTTGAAGAAGATTGTGATATAATGAATATAAAGAGTTTAGCATAATGTCTGGCCCATAACAAGCTCAGTGTGTGTAGGGGGCAGGGAAGAGGAGGGAGGGAGGGAGAAATCACCTAAATACAGTCCTTATCCTCCTTCAGAACTTGCATTCTTAGAAGCATGCAGAAGACCAATACATGAATATCTGCCCTATCATCTAAGTGCTGGGCAAATGGTATTCACTAGTGCTGTAAAGATGAGGTCACATCATATGGGAATCAGGAAACAATATATGGAGGGTTAGGCTCAGGTGATGAGTAGGTATTTGACAATTAAACTTGATGGGGTGGGATATCTAAAGGAGGGAGTAGCTTTGTAAGGGCGCAGGGGTGGGAAAGTGAGGCACAGGTTCAGGAAACAGAGTAATTTTGTTTGGAGACTACTTGTAAGACTTTGGCCAGTTCTGACACTCTTAGGTGTTACAAATAGCAGAAAATAGACAGGAGAGTTAGGTTGAGGATGCCAGCTTAAAAACTTTTATGTCTTGGCAAAAAGGTGATGGGGTGTCACAGCAGCTTTTTGATGATAAGAATGACACAATTACATTGGACTTTCAGAAAGCTTATCAGACGGGGTTATAAAAGATGGGTTTGAGAAGAAGATTTGAGTCCAGGAGATGGGCTCGGAGGCTACTGCAGCTGTCTAAATGACAAATGACAGTGACTGCACTGAAGGATGACAGGAGATGGAAAGAAGAAGATGAACTACGAAGACGTTCTCAGTAGGATTTGATACTGGAACATTGACCGAGTGACTAAAAGTACAAGTCAATGTGTGGGAGCACCAGCAACAGTGATTGGGGAATGGCACAGGTTTGGCAACAGAGGGTGACTTGTGTGAGGTAAAATTTGCAGTACTAGTGGGGCATATAAGCAGGGCCGTGTGGCAGGCAGTTGGAAAAAGCACTGAAACTTCAATGGCATGGTGATTGCACAAGGAGTTTTTGAAACAAGTTCTTCGGAACCATTCCAACAGGAATGAATGAGAATCTTTAGACTCAAAGCACTGACTAGATTGTGCCCTTCTATACATAATTCAACATTGTAAAAAATCATACAAAACCATAAAATGTGCATTAGGAAGTCCAGTAAATTCTGACTTTTCCCACAAAAATCAGACATTTCAACTATCAAAAATATATATGGAAAGCATTACTCCCAAATCTCTGTTTGTCTCTCTCTCTCATAATGGTGCTCTAAGAATGGCCTTGGTCTGTCTTTTGGAAACCTGAAATTGACTTCTGAGCCAGGTCCCAAGCCACACAAAGACAGCAGGCTCATCGCCTTATAATTATGCCTCATTTCTTGACCACAGGACAGCATTATTGAACTTGATCACCTATTTAATTGATTAGAATTAGCCTCAAATGATCTAGCTATTGTCAGAGAAAATTCCCTTAAAGGGTAAAGATTTGCTCTTATTTAGGACATGAGTGCATTAAAAAAAAATTCACCCTATCTCACACAATACACAAAGATAAATTCCAAATTGATTAAATCCGGTTTCACAAGTGAGTTAGTGAGTGAAAGTCACTCAGTTGTGTCCAATTCTTTGCAACCCCATGGACTATATAGTCCATGGGATTCTCCAGGCCAGAATACTGGAGTGGGTAGCCTTTCCCTTCTCCAGGGGATCTTCCCAACCCAGGGATCGAACCCAGGTCACAAGTTTGTTCATTTAACAAAAAAAGAATATACAGAGATCCCTGCCCTCTTGAAACTTACTTTCTGATCAGGTGAAAAAGTAAACAGTAAGTAAGCTGTATAGTATTTTGGACATTAATGAGTGCTATGAAAAAAGGTAAAGCTAGTAGGAGTTGGAAAGGCTGGAGTGGGGTAAGCTGTAGTTTTAAAGTGTGAACAAGGCAGATGTTGAAAACTGACATTTGAGCAAAGACTTGAAGATGAGGGAGTTTGCCCTATTGATATCTGGGCTAGAGTGTCAGAGATAGAGGCAACTGGCAGCGAAAATGCCCTAAAAAGTGGGAGCATACTTAGCTGGATTGGATGGTCAACAAGAAGAGCAGTTAGGGGCTTCCCAGGTGGTCCAGTGGTTAGGCCTCTGCACTCCTGCTGTAGGGGGCAAGGGTTTGATCCCTGGTTGGGGAACTAAGATCCCATATCCACCTTAGCTAAAAGAATTAAATAGTAATAATAAATGTCTTTTAAAAAAAAGAGCAGGTGGCTGGAGCAGAATGAGAGAGGGAAGAATGGTAGGAGATAAGGTTGGCAGAGGATGAGATGGCTAGACAGCATCACTGACTCAATAGACATGATTTTAAGCAAACTCCAGGAGATAGTGAAGGACAGGGAAGCCTGGTGTGCTGTAGTCCATGGGGTCACAAAGAGTTGGACACGACTTAGCAACTGAACAACAACAAAGTTATTGTTGCTTTAAAGACTTTGACTTTTATTCTGAGAGAAATTGGAAACTACTGGAGGATCTTGAGCAAAAGTGAGATGTGATCTGACTTGCATAGAAAAGAATCATTCCAATCGCTGTGAGAATAGACAATGGGAACAAGGCAAAAGCAGGTAGGTCAGTTAGGGGCAATTGCAGTGAGCCAGGTAATTGACGCTGGTGGTTCAGAGTCAGATGGTAACAGTTAAAGTGGGGAAAGTGGTTGGAGCCTGGGAATATTTTGGACATGGACCCAAAAAGAACTTGCTGATGAATTAGATGTACGTGAGGGAAGGAGAGAAGTCAAGGATAACCAAAGGCTGTTGGCCTGAGGAAGAGGAAGGAGATAATTCCCATAACTGAAAGATGGGACAAAATTATAGAAACATTAGAAAAAAATATAATATTTTAATATTAACATAATAATATATAATATTATTTCTATAATCTTAGATTGGAAATGGATTTCTTAAAGAAGACATGATATGGAATTTAGAAAGATGGTAATGATAACCCTATATGCAAAACAGAAAAAGAGACACAGAAGTACAGAACAGACTTTTGAACTTTGTGGGAGAAGGTGAGGGTGGGATGTTTCAAAAGAACAGCATGTATATTATCTATGGTGAAACAGATCACTAGCCCAGGTGAGATGCATGAGACGAGTGCTCGGGCCTGGTGCACTGGGAAGACCCAGAGGAGTCGGGTGGAGAGGGAGGTGGGAGGGGGGATCGGCATGGGGAATACGTGTAACTCTATGGCTGATTCATGTCAATGTATGACAAAACCCACTGAAATGTTGTGAAGTAATTGGCCTCCAACTAATAAAATAAAATTAAAAAAAAAAAAGACATGAAACCCGGAAGCTACAAAGAAATGATTGCTAGATTTAACTACTGCAAAATGTGAAAGTCTTTATAGTAAAAGACAATTTTTTTTAAAAAGTGATAGACTAGAAGAAAATATTTATAATGTATATACCAAACTCAGGTTAAAATTCGTAACTGTAAAGAGTGCTTCTGCAATATGAAAAGAAAACTCAAGTGGGAAAATGGTATAAGGTCATAAAACAAGCATTTACAAGAAAAAGTACACCAGTTAGGCCAACAAATCTATGAAAAGAGGCTCAACCTAATTAGAGAAATACAAATTTAAATAACAATGCAATAGCAGTTTTTAGCTGTGATATTAATACAATTAAAAGATTGATAAATCTCATTGTTGACAAGGCCATGGAGAAACGGGCACTCTCATACACTCTTTTAACACAGGTGTAGATTTGTAAAGAATTTCTGGTGAGCAATTTTTCATAATATGCCAAAAATTAAAATGTTCATACCCTTTGATCATCTAGCAGTTTCATTTCTAGGTACCCAATCTAGAGAAATCATCACATAAGTGGGCAGAGATACAAGCAAAAGGAAGTTCATTTCACCATTGTTTATAAGACTTTTGTTTTAAAGACTGGAAATGGCCTAAGAATTCCCCATTAGGAGAATGTTAAAATAAGTTGTGGTACATTCATACTATGAAATATCATATGGCCTTAAAACAGATAAGGTAGCTCTATAGATGTAGTTGTGCATGGTGACATAAACAGAGAACAAAAATGCTTCCTGGGGGGAGGGGAAGGGACTTACAGGACAATCTATATTATGATTACCTTTCCTTTAAAAAACCCACCTCATATGCCTATATGTAAATTCATAGAAAGGCTGAGAAAAATGCAAAACTCCCACTGCTTGTGAACATGGCATGCGATTACACACTTGGGTGAGAGAATGGGGCTTTCTAAGCAGGTGAGAGAATGGGGCTTTCTTCTTACCCTCTGTATGCTTCTTTGTTCTTTGATATCCCTTCACAAGCAAAATGTATTACTTTTGTAATTTTTAAGTATAAAAATGAGGGAAAAATCAGATACTGCCAGTTTCTGAATGTTCCCAAGGAAGAACCCTGGAGGCAGTATGTTTGTTACTATATATTCACACTGGGCCACTGTGCATTGTGATGGGAGGGACAGCATCGAATGCGTGTTATGTGGCCTTGGGAAAGACACAACATTTCTGAGCCTCCATTTTCTTATATAGAGAATGTAGATAATACCTGCCCTATCTATTTTACTGTTAGTTGTGAAGATAAAATGGAAAAACAGTTTTAAAAATTGTGAAGCTCTGTAAAACTGTGCAAGATATTTGATAATATTTCATGTCCCAGTTAGTGCTTGCTTCTTCTGAGAGATAGTCAGTGATACCAAATTCAGTCCAAATGTGGAAACTTTCTCTGTCAGAGTTTATTTTCACAGAGCTCTACCTGTCCAAGTTAGATCACACATAGCAGCAGTGCAGGCATTTTACTTAAATCCTCTAGAGTGTTTTGTGTTTGTGTGAGAGATTCTGTCTGATGCTGCGGGGTTTTAGCAACAGCTTTAAGCCAACCCCTCCTCTCCCCATCTCAGAGTCAACCATCTTGGATATACCGAATTAATTAACAGAGTCTTCTTAGCACTTGCTTTATGCTTAGCACTCCCCTGTGGGTGGGAGGCCAGACGTTCAGGTTTGCCTGGGACTGTCATGATTTATACTATCTGTCCCATGTAATTGGAGAAGAAAATGGCAACCCACTCCAGTGTTCTTGACTGGAGAATCCCATGGACAGAGAAGCCTGGCAGGCTACAGTCCGTGGCTTCACAAAGAGTTGGATATGACTGAGCAACTAAGCATAGCACAGTACAAGACCCTCCCTTAGGAAGCCTAGGTACCCAAAGGGCCAGTAGATCATGTGGGCGGCGATGGAGTGGGGGGGCATAAGGGAAGGTGGGTGACAAAGACATGTAACAGTTATTTGGGGGAAAAAGCGTTGCCTTGCACTCAAGCTGTGTTTTGGGAAAGGAAAGGAATGTTCTTTCTCTGCCACCTGCAGCTCTTCCTTCTTCTCCCCTACCCTGTATTGCCCAGCACCAAGAATTCAAGCCAGTGCTAGACTATGCTGTGTGTGGGTTTGGGAACAAGACTTCATTTAAGCATTGCTTTAGCAGGAAATGTGTACTCTTGGATTCAATCAAGGGACTAACCAATACATTTTGGGACACGCTCCTTCTTAAGTTGGGAACTGCCTAAGACCTGGTCCCCATCCTGCAGGGGCTCGTAGACAGTCTACTTAGGGGAGACCTCATTAATACACAGACTACTGAAGAGTAATCTGGTACCAACTGAGGGTATTGGATCTAAGTATAATACAGATTTATCCAAGAGGGAGTCCAGAGAGAGGCAGTTTATGAGCTCTTCAAAATTTTCACATAGGACAGTATGACTGATCTGTGCTAAGCATATGCTTAGATAGCAAGAGGAAGGAGGAGAAAGTTCTAAGTAGGGATCAAGTTCACTGGAAGCAAAGGTTTGGGATCAGACATGAGCATGGACAGGGAATGCTTCGAGAAGGTATGATATCTGATGAGAGCAAATGGCTTTCTGAGGAGTGGTGGGAAGTTCACTTGGCTGAGATGAGATGGTGTCAAATGCTTTCTGTAACTTAAAGTTCATAAAACCTATCACTGCAGTTTGCACATATTTCATGTGATTGAACACTCTTTGGGGCAATAACTTTTGACAGCATTTTTCAGATGGACGATTTAACCTGACTTAAATTCAGGTGAGACATGGGCAAGATCTTAGAAGGTTGGGAATCCAAATTAAGTGTGTGCTCCCTTCTAGTGAACATTCTTAAGTGTGCATTCCCTTCTAGTGAACCCCCTTTCTAAGTTAACCCTGTGGCACCTATTCAGTTTCCTAATTCTGAAAAAATTCAAACTCATCCAATGGAAGTCTTAGCTCATTTATTTACTCTGCGACCCCATGGACTATAGCCCTCAAGGCTCCTCTATCCGTTTTCCAGGTAAGAATACTGGAATGGGTTACCATTTCCTCCTCCAGTGGATCTTCCTGACCCAGGGATCGAACCTGCATCTCCTGCATTGCAGGCAGATTCTTTACCTGCTGAGCCATTGGGCAAGCCCAACCAATTTGCAAAATTAGGTGAATAAATAAAAGAAACAGGATTTCTAACTTGAAAGACAAAAGCATGCAATTCACTCTACTACTAGGGCTTCAAAAAAGTGTGATGTGTCCAGAGTTTGTTCACATTGAAACTGGATGCTTTCTTGCTTCATGTCCTCTGTGCCCTTCCTGTGAACCCTGTCTCCTGAGAAAATCTTAGAACATTAATTTGCTAACTTAATTTGTAAAAGGTTAGTGAATCAATGCCATAAGGCATTTATGGAAGTATTTTAAATTAATTAACCTTGTCAACTTTTATTTATATAGGTTCTCTTCCAATTATATCTTTTCCCCTCAAGTATAACTTTTTAATAAGATTAATTTTAAACAATAAAACTTAGGAATCTGTGTACAAAGAACTGTAAGAATTTAAATACGTGGGTTTATCATTAACACAGTAGCAAATATATCAAGGAAACACGCCCCATGAAAAACATTTCAAAGAAACACACATCTGCTCTGAGAAAGGTCTGTAACCAATAAGTAAGCCCCAAGAAGCTTGTTTGCTTGGTGATGCCGGCAGATAAGCCCGGCAAACCTCGGTGTGACTGAAGAAGTCAGTTTGAGACTCAACCTAGCCCAGGCAAGCTACTGGACCTTGACTGCGCTCAGCGAACCTCAGCACAATGGGGTTAACATTTTGGAAGGTGTTTCTGATTCTCAACTGCCTTGCAGGTAAGGGGAGCAGATCTCCAGCCCACCAAAGATCATTGGGAATGGAGTTTCCTTTGAAACTGAAATTGCAGGTTTTTTTAACATAGAATATTCCCCTCCTGTGCTTAAAAGGAACTATATTAGTGTGCTGAGTAAAACAATTTTCAGAAAACCTGCTTAGCAAATATGTGCTATGCTGATATTTTGGGAACCCAGGCTGTAAATAGAATTGTTTTATGTAGCTTCTGAATTAGAATCACCCCCTCAAATTGCAGTATCTTTCTTTTTTTTAGCTTGAAAGTTGAACAGATGAATTTACTCAGAAGCTGAAGTTTGTGCCAATGATACTTTACTTCCTCTGTTTTATTTGACTGTTTCCTTCAAACTAATTTTGATCGACTTGCTAAACTTGGCTGGGAGCACCTGTCATGCTTAACTATCTAACATTTCCTAAGAGTTGTACTTTTCAAGATAAGATGGTATTTAGGAAAATACGTGAGTAATTTATTGTTGCGCACAATATGGGTGCTTTTAGGGATTTGAGCAAAACAAAATCATTTTTAGAGTCAAAAATCCTAATATTGGCAGACCCAGGAGAGATCACTAATTCAGAAAAATCCCTTGGTTAGTTTTTTCTGATACCAGATATATTTTGAATCTCTTCTTATGATAAATTAGGTCCATGGTAGATTCGATAAGGTTGTTTATCCAAGAAATGTCTTTGCAACCCCATGGACTATACAATCCATGGAATTCTCTAGGCCAGAATACTGGAGTGGGTAGCCTTTCTCTTCTCCAGGGGATCTTCCCAATCCAGAGATCGAACCCAGGTCTCCCACATTGCAGGCAGATTCTTTACCAGTTGAGCCACAAGGGAAGCCCTAAGTAATATTAGGCAGTTATTAGAATGAGGTTTACTAAGCATATTTAACTACATAAGAAAATTCTCAAGATAAAATACTAAGGGAAAAGCAGGATATACCCACATGCCTAGAATAAATTCTTAGAAAGTTATGTACCAAACTGTTCATGATGATTACCTCTGGCTGATGGGATTATAGATGATTTAAATCTTAACTCCCCTGCCTTTTCATATTTTCTATGGTTTCAACAAAGAACACTGTATTACACTATTTATATCATCAGAAATGTTACTTTTCAAAACTATATGATATTTAGTAATAATTCTCTAAATGTTCATTGCTAAATGTTTAAGCAGACATGTTCTGTGGAGTTACCTCTAGTGATCTAGCCAGGACTTAGAACTGGAAAAAGCTGCCTTTCTCAGTTTCCATCCTGGTGGGAACATATGTTCCTATTTTCCCTTTCCTCCAGGAATATTCATTTTAAACCTTAACTTTAGACAGTGAAAATCTTTGTCCCTTTAAAAGAGATTCTGGTTATTAGCTAATTGGGTTGCCATGGGCCTTCTGCAGCAGCCTCTAAAATCACACCTGTAGTCAACACCTACTTCCCTCTCTGAGGCTTACCTCTGGCCTGTACTAGATACCCATTTTGGAACAGTTACAAGAGTGGCTTCTACTATAACTAATGTAGATACAATTTTTACTGATTATAAATGTAATGTATGGTCTTTGTAGACAGTTGGAAATATGGAAACATATAAACAAGAAAATAAAAGTCATCAGAAATCTTATCAGAGATTCTGGTGAATTTCTTATTTTTTTCCTCTTGCAAGTAAATAGTATATTACAGAATTGAGTTTATATCTTGTATACAATTTTTTATTGTTTAAAAACTTACTTAGATGATATCAGGATCTTACTTGATTGTGACTTTCTGAACAAAGCACAGTTACCAATAAATAATTCAGAGCCTTTGTTTTTAAGTTACTGTCTAACTGATTTTGCTAATGCATAGTGTACATATACAATCTAGCTGGCCCAACAAAATGTGGTAGTATCAGTCTAGCAGATAGAATAGAAATATGGTACAATACAGAACAGACTTTTGGACTCTGTGGGAGAAGGCGAGGGTGGGATGTTTAGAGAGAACAGCATCAAAACATGTATGTTATCAAGGGTGAAACAGATCACCAGCCCAGGTGGGATGCATGAGTCAAGTGCTCGGGCCTGGTGCACTGGGAAGACCCAGAGGGATCGGGTGGAGAGGGAGGTGGGAGGGGGGATCAGGATGGAGAATACATGTAAATCCATGGCTGATTCATGTCAATGTATGGCAAAAACCACTACAATATTGCAAAGTAATTAGCCTCCAACTAATAAAAATAAATGGAAAAAAATAAATATGGTACAATATATTGTTGTTTGCAGTGCTTACATATGTATGGAAGTCAGAGAAAGAATTCAGTAAGCTATGCCTGGTATTAGTAGTGTCCATCAGTTGATCCAGAAATGGCTGTGAGGCAACTGGTAGTGTTTCCATCAATGTGTAATTTGATGTGCTATCTGAACTTGTTTCCTGGTCAGGAAGAATGTCACATTTTTGGTGTCAAGCATGGTGCTTGGCACATAGTGGGCACATAGGAAATGTTTACTGAAAATTAATTACCTTCTGAAATCCTGCCATTTGTGACATGGATGGACCTTAAGGACGTTATGCTAAGTGAGATAAGTCAGAGAAAGACAAACACTGTATGATCTCACTCATATGTGGAATCTGAAAAAACAAAAACCTGAATTCATAGAAACAGAGAGTATAGTGGTGGTTACCAGGGATGGTGGTTGTGGGATAATGGGGGTGATGTTGATCAAACGGTACAAACTTCCAGTTAGAAGATGAGTAAGTACTAGGGATCTAATGTACAGCATGATGACTGTAACTGACAATACTGTATACTTGAAAGTTATTTAGAGAGTAGATCTTAAATATTGTCACCACAAAAAAGAAATGGTAATTATGTGATGTGATGAAAGTGTTAGTTAATGCTTTGGTGGTAATCATTTTGCAATATATGTCAAATCAACACTTTGTACAGCTTAAACTTACACAATGTTATATGTTAATTATATCTGAATAAAGGTAGAAAAACAAAAGAGTGAGTTACCTTCTCAAACCCCAAACATTCAGAAATTATTTTCACATACCTATATAAAATAAATTTTTTGGACGACTAAGCAAGACAGATTTTATTTTAATGAAAGCCTTTCTACTGACTTCTAAGGAAGTCAGGTATATTCCACTTCAGGAAAATAATTTTATTGAAAAACATCTTCAAAAAGCTCAAGCATATCATTTTGGATGCTTGTAGTATAGTCACCTGTTGGAAAGATATGTTAATGTTGTTTCCGTTTTCACAAGTTACATGCTATGCATTTTATTTTATTTTTTTTAATTTTTTTTACATTTTATTTATTTTTATTTATTTTATTTTTCAGTGGGTTTTGTCATACATTGATATGAATCAGCCATAGCGTTACACGTATTCCCCATCCCGATCCCCCCTCCCACCTCCCTCTCCACCCGATTCCTCTGGGTCTTCCCAGCCCACCAGGCCCAAGCACTTGACTCATGCGTCTCACCTGGGCTGGTGATCTGTTTCACTATAGATAATATGCATGCTATTCTTTCGAAACATCCCACCTTCACCTTCTCCCACAGAGTTCAAAAGTCTGTTCTGTACTTCTGTGTCTCTTTTTCTGTTTTGCATATAGGGTTATCGTTACCATCTTTCTAAATTCCATATATATGTGTTAGTATGCTGTAATGGTCTTTATCTTTCTGGCTTACTTCACTCTGTATAATGGGCTCCAGTTTCATCCATCTCATTAGAACTGATTCAAATGAATTCTTTTTAACGGCTGAGTAATATTCCATGGTGTATATGTACCACAGCTTCCTTATCCATTCGTCTGCTGATGGACATCTAGGTTGCTTCCATGTCCTGGCTATTATAAACAGTGATGCGATGAACATTGGGGTGCACGTGTCTCTTTCAGATCTGGTTTCCTCGGTGTGTATGCCCAGAAGTGGTATTGCTGGGTCATATGGCAGTTCTATTCATGCTATGCATTTTAATGCAGTAATATATTTGAACTTTAGTCAGATCCATAATGTTAGTGATCACTTGATTATTGCCTAACTCAAAAATGAAGCAATTTTACATGAAGTTGCTTGAAATTAAATCACTTAGATTGCATCAGGTCAAATATGTCTGTTTGGTATGTTAGAATAATAATCCCCCTAAGAAAAGAGCCTGTCACATTGTAGGCATTAAATTGATGAATGAACAATCATTACCAAAACATGAGGCACTTAAAATCTGTTTAGAGTGTTGATTAACTCAAGTGTATACACCTTGGATTATTTTCCTTTAATAATATGCACTGATTTTTAAAAACAGTCACACATATTTCAACCACGTATGTGTTCTTTGGGTGGGGGAGCATTTTTTTAATTCAGCCAGGTCAGTGAGTGAAATTGCAGTCCTCAGTTTTGTTTAAATCAGGTGCTAATCTTTATTTTGCTGTACAGTCAGTCTTGTCAATGTATAGGTTTTTTTTTCCTTCTTCAATTTTTAAATAATTTCTCAGTTTAGACTAAATGAATCCAAAGGAAGGGAACATTTTTTCCCCTGACACACACAGAATCACTTTCACTTTAAGACTAAATTTTACTTTTCACTATCCACATGTGTTATTCACATATAACTTAATTCAAATTAAATAAAATAAGAAATTCAGTTCTTCAGTTGCACTAGCAATATTTCAGGTGCTCCATAACTGCATGTGGGTAATGGGCTTCCCCAGGGGGTGGCTCAGACAATAAAGAATTCGCTTGCAATTCAGGAGACTTGGGTTCGATCCCTGGGTTGGAGAGATCCCCTGAAGAAGGAAATGGTAACCCACTCCAGTATTCTTGCCTGGGAAATCCCATGGACAAAGGAGACTGGCGGACTAACACTTTCACGCCCTCAGCAGTGAAAGCGCGAAGTCCTAACTGCTGGGGTCACAAAGAGTTGGACACAACAACTGAGCAACTAACACTTACTTTTTCACTTTCAATGGCTACTTTCATCACGGAAAGTTCTATTGGACAGTGATCTCAGAGGCTTAAGTAATGTTCACTAATAGAATGATGTGACATTTTTTAAAAGTTCATCTGGAAGTATATAACTCTGAAGTGCGTTGTCATTATATTAGAAATGGACAGTTTCTGAAAACTGTCTTTTCTTCAGAATTTAAGGATTGATCATGGTGCTGAGTATTGGGAATCAGGACAATAAAAATGGTCTGGAAATATTGCGTTGCCAATTGTTACCTATTTACAGAACAACATGTTGTATCCTTAAAAATATTTTGTCTCACAATAGATTTGAAGGTTACTGTACTTATTCTGAGGTGATATTGTTGAGCTTTTATACACCTCAATATACATATTTATATGTGCTAAATTGCTTCAGTTGTGTCCGACTCTGTGCATCCCTATGGACTGTAGCCTGCCAGGCTTCTCTGTCTGCCAGGATTCTCCAGGCATGAGTACTAGAGTGCATTGCTGTGCCCTCCTCCAGCGGATCTTCCAGACCCAGGGATCAAACCCATGACTCTTACGTCTCCTGCATTGGCAGGTGGGTTCTTTACCACTAGCGCCATATTTATATGGCTTCTATTAAAAATAAGTTGAAAATATTTAAATCAGAGTGTTACCAACTCCTTGATTTTCATTTGCCTCCATTCTGGTCTGTGCTATATAAATGGTTCGTGGTGCATTGACATGGCAGGCAGAGATTGTATCTGTCTTGTTCATTATTATTTCCCCAGTGTTAGTGCTGTTCATGGCATAAAACAGGTGCTCAGCAGATATTAGTTGATAGGCATCACGACTTTTTCCATGGCTTGCTTTGTGTGAGAGTTGTGTTCACTCTGCCTTCAGGCACTTTTGTTGAGAGCAGCCCTTAGAGGCTTTTCTGTTTTGTTTTGTGTTTTTTTTTTTTTTTTACTTTACCTATCAAAAGTTATTACCATTACCCAATCCCATAATGGGCTTCCTTGTGGCTGAGCTGGTAAGGAATTGACCTGCAGTGCGGGAGTCCTGGGTTTGACCCCTGGTTTGGGAAGATCCCCTGGAGAAGTGAAAGGCTACCCACTCCAGTATTCTGGCCTGGAGAATTCTATGGACTGTATAGTACATGGGGTTTCTAAGAGTCGGACACGACTGAGCGACTTTCACTTCATTTCAATTCCATAGTAGATTTTGGGATGTAAACTAGAGGACAAAAATGACGGCCAAATAATATCTTTAAAATCCCTTTTTTAGAGGAAAGTTTATGGTAACTTTAATGGCCACCAAATCCTCATTCTATCCCTTTAATTTTGGATGCTTTAAAGACATTTGGAAGTCACTATTTGCGCATAGCCAGAGATGGATGAGCCTAATTCCAGGAGAAAAAAAAAAAAGGGCTTTTGAGGGCAGGAGAGTCACTTAGCGATCTCCAGTGAAGTTTCCATCAAAAAGAGTAGCTGCTTTCTGCACTCCAGCTTTGTTTTGGGGGGAGGTGTTATGGGAACCAGGAATGCATAGGAAGGAGAACATTGGGAGAGGGAAAACTTTATGGAGTCAGAAGATGCTGCATGAGTGCCTACCCTAAAATACTTCTCTCAATTCATCAAGATATTGATGTAAACAGCCAACTCCAGGAGAGAAGCATCTGGATCAGATGACCTGGCTGTGACAGAGAACACGGCTATTGAGTCCAGGAAACTAGGGGTAATCAGTACAATAGTTTGTTTTTTCTTTAAAATTTTCAAAATGTTTGTTAAATCCCTGAGTTCCTTTTGCCTGACCCCTGTCACTAAGAAAAAATAAAATTAAAGTCATCTTTGGGAAGGGGGCCAGAAATTTGTCTTTCTGTACTGTTTCCTCTGATCTTCCTGTCATCTTTGTATCTTCATCCTGTCCCAACCCTGAAGGTAGCTAGCTTTCTCATTCTAGCCCCCCTGCAGCATAGAGAGCATCTTTTAAACTTGACCATTTTTTAACACCTACCTGACAGTCATGTTCCACCCTGGAGAGCTTCTATACTCTATACTCTGACTTTGCAATGGATAATAACCAGTTATTCAAATGAGCTAATGCCTCTATAAAGTGAAAGCGAAGTCGCTCAGTTTTGTCCAACTGTTTGCGACCCCATGGACTGTAGCCTACCATGCTCCTCCGTCCATGGGATTTTCCAGGCAAGAGTACTGGAGTGGGGTGCCATTTCCTTCTCCAGGGGATCTTCCCAACCCAGGGATCGATCCTGGGTCTCCTGCATTGTAGGCAGACGCTTTACCATTTGATCCACCAGGGAAGGAAGATACTATGCCTCTATAATGTTATCCAAAGTAACATCGCCTGTAACACCCCTTGGGAAATTGCTTGCATAGTACTAAGGATTTCAAGTACACTGGTAGGCTGAATTTTGGAGTAGGAGGCTCTTCGGTGTTCCTCCAAATCATGTGGGCAGCAGATCCTTTTGTAAGATCAACAGTTCTCAGACATCGTGGTCTCAGGCCCTTTTAGAATCTTAAATCTTGAAGATTTCTGGTTTGGACAAAATGACACAGATCTGTTTCTCCTTGCCTCTCCCTGCTAAGCACAAGTATAAAGCCTCCCTGGAAATAATGCAAGAGACGACCAAAGGAGAACTCAGAAAGACATTAAGATGAAAGCAGGGCTTTCCCTGGTGGCTTAGTGATGAAGAATCCGCCTGCCAATGCAGGAGATGTGGGTTTGGCCCCTGATCTGGGAAGGTCCCGCATGCCGCTGAGCAACTAAGCCTGAGTGCCACAACTGTGGAGCCTGTGCTCTAGAGCCCTTGCCCCACAACAAGGGACACCGCCGCAATGAAGAAGCCTGCACACTGCAGCTACAAGAGTAGCCCCCTCTCTCCCCGGCTAGAGAAAAACCTGCAGAGCACCGAAGACCCAGAACAGCCAAAAATAAATGAATACATAAAAACTTTTTAAAAAGAAGAAAAAAAGCAAATTTGCTTGGGACTCTGGAAACAACAGAGAGGCAGGGTGTCTTATGTCTCTTTACCCAAAGGAGGAAGAGAACCCAGAATGAGTGGGAGTCCCTCTGACATCAGATGAGCTAAACACAGTGGCAAGAGGGAATCATCAGGAATGCCGCCAACAATAGTAGACAAAAGAAGCAATCTCCTTCCTCACTGGGCCTGAGATTCCCTACTTTCACCTAGCGATTCTGAGGTGGGAGGGTGAAACAGAAAAGAGGGATGAAGTCACAGCAAGTGCCTGGTTCTAGAAGGCTCTTTGTCTCTCCTCCCCCAAACAGAGACACCAGAGCAGCTGGGGGGTTCCAGTAGGAGTGTCTCGCCATACCTATCCTCCGCCGAAAGACACGCAGCAGCCTGACCTGGGGAAATGCTTCCACCCACTCAGGCAACAGGGTCAGCGACGTACAGAAGCCCTGCTGACTCCAGATAACCAAACAGACCAAAACAATACCACAAAGACCGAAAATTAAACTAGCATTAGAAATACAGCCCACAAAGTAGGCTGAGAGCTGTGCACAGAACATAAATAAAATGGACTATCTGCTAAAATGAAAGATTTAAAATAGAAGTTTCCTAACTTAATAGACAAAATGTCTATAGGTTTTGACAAATGTATAATCACATATATCCACCATTATATTATTGTACAGAGTATTTTCACTGTCCTAAAAATCCCTTTTGCTCTACCTGTTGATGCCTTCCTCTATACCAGTGCCTTGCAACCATTGATCTGTTTACTGTCTCCATAGTTTTGCCTTTTCCAGAATGTCATTTAAGTTGGAATCACACAGTGTGTAGCCTTTTCAGATTGACTTCTTGATTTCTCCATGTCTTTTCACGGCTTGATAACTCATTGATTTTCAGCACTGAGTAACATTGCATTGTCCGGATATACCACAGTTTTTTAATCCATTCATCTACTGAAGGACAGACATCTTGGTTGCTTCCAAGTTGTAGCAGTTATAAATAAATCTTCTGTAAACATCTCCGTGTAGATTTTTTTGTGTGGACATATGTTTTCAACTTCTTTGGTTAAATATCAAGGAACACAATTGCTGGATAGTATGGTCAGAGTATGTTTAGTTTTGTAAGAAACCACCAAGTTGAAAGTGGCTGTACCATTTTGCCTTTCCACCAGCAACAAATGAGAGTTTCTGTTGCTCCACATCCTCATCAGCATTGTGTGTTGTGAATTTTTTTAATTAAAAAAATTTTTTTTTGGTTGTGCCATGTGGCTTGTGTGATCTTAGTTCCCTGACCTAGGATCCAACCTGCACCCATGCATTAGACACCTGGAGTCTTAACCACTGGATTACCAGGGATGTACCCCCTGTAGCGTTGTTTTAATTAGCATTTCCCTGATGACATACAATGTGGAACATCTTTTCATATGCTCATTTGCCATCTATATATTACCTTTGATGAGATGTCTCTTGATGGTACTTAGTCCATTTTTAAAATCCAGTTGTCTGCTTATTACTGAGTTTTAAGAGTTCTCTTGACATTGTCTTTCACAGAGCAGTTTCAGTTTTAATGAAGTTCAGTTTTGTCACCTTTTTCTTTCATGGATCATGCCTTTGGTGTTGTATCTAAAGTCATCATCAAACCCAAGGTCATCTAGATTTTCTCCAGTGCTGTCTATGTTCGGGGAGTTTTTGTTTTGCTTTTTACATTTAGATCTGTGATCCATTTTGAGATAATTTTGTGAAATGTGTAAGATATATGTATAGATTATTATTATGTTGCCCGGGTTTCTTTCCTCCATTGTGTTGCCTTTGCTCCTTTGTCAAAGATCAGTTGATTGTATTTATGTGAGTCTGTTTCTAGCCTCTCTATTCTGGTCCATTGATCTTTTCGTCTATTCCTCCATCAGTACTACATGGTCTTGATTACTGTAGCTTTATAGGAAGTCTTAAAGTTGGTAATATCAGTCCTCTGACTTTGTTCTTCTCCTTTAGTATTTTGTGTTGATTATTCTGGGTCTTTTGTCTCTCCATATAAACTTTGGAGTAACTTAGTTGATATCCACATGATAACTTGCTGGGATTTTGATTGGGATTACATTGAGTCTATAGATCAAGTTGGGAAGAACTGACATCTTGACAATATTGTCTTCCTATCCTTAGGACTGAAATATCTCTCCATTTATTATTTCTTCTTTCATTTCTTCCATCAGAGTTTTTTAGTTTTCTTCATATAGATCTTGTACATATTTTGTTAGACTTAAGTATTTGATTTAAGTTTTGTGTATTTTATATAAATGATTGTGTGTTCTTTTATTTTAATTTTATTGGAGCACAGTTGATTTACAATGTTGTGTTAGTTTCAGGTGTATGGCTAAGTGATTCAGTTATAAATACACATATATTCATTCTTTTTCAGATTATTTTCTCATATAGATTATCCCAGAATATTGAGTAGAGTTCCCTGTGCTATACAGAAGGTCCTTTTTGGTTACCTGTCTTATGTATAGTAGTGTGTGTGTGTTCATCCCAATCTCCTAATTTATCCCATTGTGTTTTTAATTTTAAATTCTACTTGTTCATTGCTAGTATACAGGAAAGCAATAAAGTTTTGTACATTAACCTTGTATCTTGGAACTTTCTTATAATCACTAACTAGTTTCAGGAGTTCTTTGCTGATTTTTTTGGTTTTCTGCATAGGCAGCATGTCATCTGTCATTTCGCACAATCCATATACCTTTTATTTCCTTTTTGTATCTTATTGCGTCAGCTAGAACTTCCAGTATAAGACTGAAAAGGAGTGATGAGAGGGGATATCCTTGCCTTGTTCCTGATCTTAGTAGGAAAGCTTCTAGTTTTTCACCATTGTGTATGATATTAGCTGTAGGAATTTTGTAGCTGTTCTACATCAAATTGAAGGAGTTCCCTATTCTTAGTTTATTGAGAGTCTTTATTATGAATACATGTTAGACTTTGTCAAATGCTTTCTCTGCATATACTGATATCATGTGATTTTTTTTTCTTTAGCCTATTTCTGTGATAATGAATTGATTTTCAAGTGTTGAACCAGGTTTGCATGCTTGGTATAAATCACACTTGGTCTTGGTGTAGAAATTCATTTTACTCATTGTTGGATTTGATTTGCTAATACTTTGTTGAGGATTTTTGCATCTGTGTTTATAAGACATATTGGTCTATAGTTTTCTTGTAATATCTTTTTCTGGTTTTATTATTAGGGTGATATTGGCATCTTAGGATGAGTTAGGAAGCATTCCTTTTGTTCTGTTTTCTAAAGGAGATTGTAGACAGTTGATACAGTTTCTTCCTTAAATATTTGATAGACTTCACCAGTGAACCCATCTAAACCTGGTGCTTTCTATTTTGGAAAGTTTTTAATTATTTATTCAATTTATTTCATAGATACAGAATAGACATAGGCTTGTTACAATTGTCTACTTTTTGTGTGAGTTTTGGCGATTGTGTCTTTCAAGAAATTGGGCCATTTAATCTAGGTTGTCAAATTTGTGGGCATAAATTTGTTCCTGGTATTCTTTTATTAATCTTTTTAATGTCCATGGTATCTGCAGTGATGGCCCCTCTTTTATTAGTAATTATAGCCTTTGTGTTTTTTTCTTAGTTAGCCTAACTAGAGCCTTATCAATTTTCTTTATCTTTTCAGATAACCAGTTTTGGTTTCATTGGTTTTGTCAATTTATTTCCTGTTTTCAGTTTCATTGATTTCTACTCTAATTTTCATTATTTCTTTTCGTCTGCTTACTTTGAGTTTAGTATACTCTTAAATTTTTTTTAAATTTTATGGAAATATAGTTTATTTACAATGTATTAATTTCTGCTGTACAGCAAAGTTATTCAGTTATACATATATGTTCTTTTTCATATTCTTTTCCATTATGGTTTATCACTGGATACTGAGTATAGCTCCCTGTGCTATACAGTAGGACCTTATTGTTTATTACTCTTCTTTTCCTAGTTTCCTAAGGAACAAGCTCAGATGATTGATTTTAGAGCTTTCACATTCGGTGTTGTAAATCTCCCTCTAAGCACTGTTTTGGCGGCATACCATAAATTTTGATAACTTGTATTTTCACTTTCATCTAGTTAAAAAATATTTTAAAATTTCTCCTAAGATTTCTTCTTTGACCCATATGTTATTTAGAAGCATGTTGTTTAATCTCCTAGTATTTTGGGACTTTCAAGTAATCTTTTCTGTTATT
The DNA here is from genome assembly GCF_963930625.1 of Muntiacus reevesi. Classification (NCBI taxonomy): domain Eukaryota; kingdom Metazoa; phylum Chordata; class Mammalia; order Artiodactyla; family Cervidae; genus Muntiacus; species Muntiacus reevesi. The sequence continues at coordinate 142,295,935 of NC_089271.1, read as the reverse complement.
GATTTCTACTTTATTTTCATTGTGGTCTGAGAGCAGACAGTGTTTGATTTCTGTTCTTTTAAAATTGTTAAGGTCTTCTTTATGGCCCAGAATGTGGTCTGTCTTGGTGAGTATTCATAGTGTTTTTTTTTTAATTAATTAATTTTAATTGGAGGCTAATTACTTTACAATATTGTGGTGGTTTTTGCGATACATTGATATGAATCAGTCATGGGTGTACATGTGTTCCCACCATCCTGAACCCCCCTCCCTCCTCCCTGCCCACCCCATCCCTCCGGAATGTCCCGGTCCACCAGCTTTGGGTACCCTGCTTCATGCATAGAATTTGCACTGGTCATCTATTTTACATACAGTAATATACATATTTTGTTTCAATGTTATTCTCAAAGTACATCTCTTTGTATAGATGGGCTTCGCAGATGGTGCTCATGATAAAGAACCCACCTGCCAGTACAGGAGACATGAGAGATGTGGGTTTGATCCCGGGGTAGAGAAGATTCCCCTGGAGGATGGCATGGCAACCCACTCCAGTATTCTTGCCTGGAGAATCCATGGACAGAGGAACTTGGTGGGCTACAGTCCACAGGGTCATAAAGAGTCGGACACAATTGAAGCGACTTGGCACTGATGCACACAACGCTCTTTGTATAGAACACTCTACCCCAAAAGAGCAGAATGCACTTTTTTACCCAAGCACCCAAGAACACTTAGCAAGATAGACCATAGGCATGTCCATATAACAGACCTCAGCAACTGTAAAAAATTTGAAATTAAAGTTTATTTTCTGAGTGCAGTGGAAATACACTATAAAGCAGGAACAGAAAGACAACAGGACAGTCTCTAAATACTTGAAAATTATGCAGCACACCTCTAAATAATCTGTGGATCAATGAGAAAGTCTCAAAGGAAATTTTTTTAATATATATATAGAACTGAGTGAAAATTGAAATATAAAATACAGACAAATGTAACATGCAGCTAAAACAGTGCTGAGAGAGAAATTTATAACACTAAATGCTTAGATTTGAAATGAAGAAAAGTCTCAAGGGAATGATTGAAATTTTTACATGAAGGAACTAGAAAAAAAAAGAATAAAATAAACCCAAAACAAGCAGAAAGAAGGAAATAATCAAGAGCTGAAACCAATGGAATTTAAATAGGAAAACTATAGAGAAAATTAAATGAAATAAAGTCTGTTTTTTTAAAAAAAGTTGATAAACCTCTAACAAGATTGATAAAAATAAAAAGAGATAAGACACAAATTGTCAATATCAGAAATGAAATATGGGATATCATTATATATCCTGCAGTCATTAAAAATACAATAAGGGAATACTATGAGCAACTTTATTCACATATTTGATGACTTAGAAGAAATGGATCAATTCCTCAAAAACAACAAAGTACTAAAACTCACTCAATAGAAGATGTATTGTCTGACTATCTCTATAATCATTAAGGAAATTGAATTCATAATTTAAAAACCTCCTGAAAAAAGAAATCTCCAGGCCTAGATACTTTCACTGTATAATTCTACCAAATGTTTAAAAAATAATTAACAATTTTATACAATTTTTTCAAAAAAATAGAAGAGGAGGGAACATCTCAAACTTGTTTTTGAAACTAGTATTAACCTGATACAAAAACCAGACAAAGACATACAAAAATATTATGAACATAATTTTGATCTTGTGCCTGCACTCAGTTCCTCAGTTGTGTCTGACTTTGCGACCCCATGGACTGTAGCCTGCCAGACTCCTCTGTCCATGGAATTTTCCAGGAAAGAACACTGGAGTGGGTTGTCATTTCCTCCTCCAGGGAATCTTCCCAACCCAGGGGTCAAACCTGCATTTCCTGCATTGGCAGACTGATTCTTTACCACTGCAGATCTTGTAGCCTCCCTAAGATGGCCTTAGGGCTAGGATAACCAACTCATTTAGTTTTCTTAGGACTTTCCTGGTTTAAGCACTGAAAAGTCCTAGCAAAACCAGCATCACTTGCTCAAGACCTACCTGGTTTTAAAACTGAATGTGCCACATGCAAGGAACTTCACCAGCCCTGGACCAACTGCGTTGGTTGTTCTCAATAGTCATGGACTTTTTGGGTCTCTGGACAACACTTTAAGAACTTCCGTTTCAGGCCATACTCACACAGAAGAAATTCTCAGTTTAATATTGTTAACTCACCACCACATAGAAGTTGAAGATCTTCACACTGTAATTAGTTAGAAATTCTCCTACCCCATGCCAGTTGCTTGCTTGACTTTCAGACATGGTTCATTCTACATTCTTCTCCTCACCTTGGATTCCTCAAATAAGATGTCATTGAAAGTGCTTTGTAATAAAAAAAAAATCACTAGAATGTGAAGGTGTGCCATTGTTTTTTGATGATTATCTTTTCAGGTCAAGTTAACGGAGTGCAAGTGACCATCCCCGACAGTTTTGTGAATGTGACTGTTGGATCTGATGTCACTCTCATCTGTACCTACACCACCACTATGGCCTCACTGAACAAGCTCTCCATTCAGTGGACATTCTTCCATAAGGAGGAGTCACAACCAGTTTCTGTAAGAACTCTTTCCCCATGAACTATTCCCCTTCAGTAGTTCTGACATAAACTGTTGGGGTCAGTGTGTGAAGAGGGAATGGTAAGCCAGTGGCAACAGGAGCAGAGCCTCAGATACTAGAAAGAAGTTTGGAGATAGCTGTTTAGGGAAGATCATCATCTAAGTGACAGCCTTTGTCCTCTCCTCATATTTAGTTACAGCTTGTGACCTCCATTCTTTGTAGGTCAGCATGAAGTATATCATATATTCTAGAGTAGGCAGGAAGGGTCTTCCTTAGGTAAAATGAGCAGTGGTTCTGAAAGTAGATCCTCCAGATCTCTCCCTATTATTTTCAGAAAACTCTAGTTCAAATATGTGTCCGAATTGATCCGCAGATCTCTGTGAAAGTTAATATCTGGACACTACTTGTCAAGTGAGCTAGCTCATTGTACCAGACTGAGTCCTAATGGAATGAGACTCCCTACATGGGTGGGTAAGGGCAAAGTAGCAATGAACCCTGGGGAATCAGAGGCAACTGGAGGCTAGAGGATAAGGGACTGGAAGGGAGGCTGGGGTCTGGGTAAGAGGTAACTGGGGGAGGGTGGATGAAAGTCAGAGGAGGATGATTCTACTTGCAAGTTGCCTATTCCTAGATTTTTTTTTCATCTGGCCTTAAGGGTAATTCCTTCTTTAAATCAGTCCAAAGACTAAAATGAATATACTCAAAAGTGTGTGGTTTATGTGTGTGTGTTGGGGGAGGGGGCATATGTGTGCACATTTATGCATGTGAGTGTGCAGGCATGTATGCCAGTACATATCCCTTGAGGGGGAAAAATCTGTAGCTTTCATCAGATTTTCAAAAGGATGTATGATCCAAAACAAGGAGTTCAGAGAAGAGACAAATCAGTGTGGTTTGGATATAGTTGAGTTGGGCCTTGAAGGAAAGCAAGGGTGATGATGATAGAAGATAGGGAGAGAGGCAAGTTGAGTAGGCTGGAGGAGGCCCAAGGGTGGAGGTGGAGAAGAAGGAGCGCCAGTGTCACTTCAGTCATCACTGAGCTTTCGGAGGTGCTGACTCCTCTTTGTACCAAAGCTCTTGAACATTTGTTCAGAAGGAAACATCGTTCAAGAGGAGACTCTATCAGTGCCGCCCTCTAGTCAAAGTTCAACAGTTTTGTTCAGTACTGGTTACCTTAGAGGGGCTTCCCTGGTGGCTCAGATGGTAAAGAGTCTGCCTGCAATACAGGAGACCTGGATTTGATCCCTGGGTCGAGAAGATCCCTTGGAGAAGGGAGTGGCAACACACTCCAGTATTCTTGCCTGGAGAATTCTATGGACAGAGGAGCCTGGTGGGCTACAGTCCATGGGGTCACACAGTATTTGAATCACTCTGTGCCTCTCTTCAAACTATGGTAGAACAGTAATATTCTTCTACATGGGCAGTATACCTTGTAGCATTCAGTCCTCAGATCCACCCACTTCTGCTCAAACACAGCACAGTCCATGCCTCAATATTGAGAAAAAGGCAGTCAGTCAGTGTCTAAAACTGGTGCATGCAAGAGATGTTTGGGTAAGATGTAGTTGGATCTCTCAGGCAGTAACACCTGTACTGTTGGATCCCCTCATTATTTGGAGTCTCTAGGCTAGTGGCACCAGATTTTTGAAGTGGAATAGGAGGGTCAGAGTTTGGTAACAGTTGAGATCAGCACAAGCCCCTGGCAGAGGTGAGACAGTCTTTTTTTTGGCTGTGATGAGTCTTCGTTGTATGGGCCTTTTCCCTAGTTGCAGTGATCAGGGGCTACTCTTCGTTGCAGTATGCAGGCTTCTCTTATTGCAGAGTGTGGGCTCTAGGGTGAGAGGGCTTCAGTAGCTGTAGCACGTGGGCTCCATAGTTGCAGCTCCTGGGTTCTAGAGTATAGGCTCAATAACCGTGGTGCACAGGCATAGTTGCTCCACAGCATGTGGGATCTTCCCAGGTCAGGTATCCAACCCATGTCTCTTGCATTGGCAGGAAGATTCTTTACCACTGAGCCACCAGGGAAGCCTTGAGACAGTCTTGAGTTTGCTTTCTCATGCCCATGTCTGGAATTCCTTTCATCTTCCTCTGAAAGTTTCAGGCTCTATTGCTGCCTTGATCAGGGCAGTGGTCAACTCTTGTAATAAGCTCATCTTCTCCTCCCCCAAAATCATTGTGTTAAAGGAGCAGTTGACTCCAAGACCCAGTACTTCTCAGCACCCAGGGGAGAATATTATCTCCTAGGGACTACCCCCTCCATAGGGTTCCTTTGTGAATAGAGGCTATGGAGGTATTCCATAAGTCTTCTGACCAGGTGCCAGGATATTCATTTGTTGTTGTTGTTGTTCAGTCACTAAGTTGTGTCCAACTCTTTGCGACCCCATGGACTGCAGCACGCCAGGCTTCCCTGTCCTTCACTACCCCCCAGAGTTTGCTCAAACTCATGTCCATTGAGTCAGTGATACCATCCAACCATCTTGTCCTCTGCCATCCCCTTCTCCTCCTGCCCTCATTCTTTCCCAGCATCAGTGTCTTTTCCAATGAGTTGACTCTTCACATCAGGTGGCCAAAGGATATTCATTAGCATGGTCTTTCTTTTAGAGAAGCCCTCCTTTCAGAAGACATTGACAGATTCAGATAGTCAGTTCCTCAGCAAGAGTCACAGCTGAAGACTCTAGACCCCAGAACAGGCAGGCTAGCTTGGAAGTTTTGGTTCCCTTCTTATGAATGGCTGCCTCTTCATTCAGCTAGTCACTGGAAAAATTATTAATACAGGGACCTCACCTGCCCTGAAACAGGACAGGCATGGAACCTACTTAGCATGAGTCTCTCAAACAACACATACTCATCTAGGATAGCCACGGTGGAAGAAACCCTGCACCATCTTCATCTCTCTAACACCCATATAATGTGAACAACTTCTTTCTAGAACCTAGTATCATTGTACTCCATGGCTGCTTAGATTCTTCTAGCTTGGCCTCTACAGATAGTATTATATCCAATGCTTTTCAAATATTGGTGAAGTGAGGGTGCTTCATCTCCTTAGGAGCACACTTGAAAATGAGCAAACTGTTGGTCTAATTGTTATAAATGGGAGTCACTACTGATGCTAGTGGATGGTGTCTAGAGGGGCTTAATGTCTTGTGATATGTAGGTGAGACCCACACAGGAAAGAATCGTTTGCCCCAAATGCCAGTGTGACTCCCATTGAGAAATACTCCAGCTTCTTCCCTTCCCAGCATCCCTCCCAATCAAATTTTTTCTTTTCAGTGTCCCATTTCTTCAGATGTGTATTCTTACTAAATCTGATAAATTAATGTAATGCTAAGGTGTTAAGGACTAGTGACCATTTACTTTGTTCTCTCTCACAAAAACCGTTTAAGCAGAAACCTTCCATGACTTACAGAAACAGTTCAACTGGTGGGTGTCTCAGGCACATGGCAGGCTGGGAAGGGAGTGGTTTGGAACAGGCAAGCCTTCCTTTGGGTGTTATATTCCTTCCATGTGCAATCCCAGCCTCCTTAAATAGTCTAGAGAAAATTCTAGGCTTGAGACCATCATTACTCTACATTCCTCTTCTCCCATGGTTAGTGCCTTTATGAGCAGAGCAGGAAAGGAAGAAGCTGGAAGGGAAAGAATGGGTGGTTTGCTGGGGACTTGCACATTTCCAAAAGGAACCCACAAAAGCAGCTCTGGAGGCTAAAGGCATTTATTAGCTCAGACTCAGACTCAAACAAAAAGCAGACTGAATTTCTTCAACCCTTCTTGTTCATATTCCAGCGCTAGTTAAAGAGCAGTATCACAAAGCTGAGGGAAAAATCTTTTTGGACAAATCTGGCTCCCAGCTGCACAGCCTTATGTGAATAGGAGCTTGGCACAGGAGGAAGAGAAAGGCTGTTATTGCAGCTGGCATCCATTGAAGGCATCATGTGGTGAACCCACTTGGCATGGGAAACATCATGCCAATGAATAGCAGCAATTGGAAGAAGAAGGCTTGGGCTGGAGAAGGTGATGGAATGGCCCCAAGAGGGTAGGGTGGCCTGGAAGTCATCTGCTTGGTCCAAGGCAGGCATGTGAGTGCCATGTTCATGGATTCAAGGGACTTGAGAGGTCTGGATTCTAGGTCTGACTACCAAGTGTGTGACCTTGGGATGATCACTTCCTCTTATGGGGCCTCTGTGTGTCCTTTCCTGTAGTAGAAGAGGATGAATCAGAGGTTGCAGACTGGCAACCTCTGGGCCCTATTTGGCCAGTAAATGCATATTGGTTGACCAGCCCAGTATTTTGTTTATTTGCTCAGTTTGAAAGCCTTGTTTGTTTTGGCTCTGCAGTTCACCACAGTCCTTACTATCCTCCATGATCTTACCACTACCCACCAGCCCCTCCCAGCTAGTTCCCATATTTCCAGTATCCAGCTGGTTCCTGAAGGCTCCGCTGCCTTAGCAACCATGCGCTGAGTTATCTCTTTGGGAGTCTTATAACTAATGTGCTGTTATGTCTCTGTAATCAGCTTCTAACATCACCACGGGGCAGGCAGAGAGGACCCTGGGGGGAAAGTAGGGCATTCTCCTGTGAACACAGCCACAAAAGGCAAGTGGCCAAAAAATGAACAAGCGCCACTTAAAGGAATACATGGATGGATTTTCTCAGGGCAGACTTGCCACCCCCCATCATCACCCCCAAAGAATGTGGCCTGTTGAATAGCCGTGGCTTTTCCTGGACCTCAATTTGTTTGATCTCTAAATTGACAATATACTTTCCTTGAAAAGTGTACGAGCCTCACAGGATCATGAGCCAGGCTTTGGCCATCGTTCAGCTTTGATTTTTAAAAGAATTATTCTTTTGTGGAAAATGGAACCAAGTTGCAGTTCCTTCCTGTGTGATTAGATAAGTAGTTTCAGGAAAGCATTTCATTTTCTTTCTTCACAAGGATGATATGACAGTGTGGACTTCCCCTAACAGAAAGCCCCTCCTTTATGTGTCTGGCCACTGGCTAGCCTTGGGGACTTTCCTTCTCACACAGCACCCTGAGGCCAGGGCCTTTCCCTTTTAGGTGTCCACTGTTACACCTCTTTACCTCTGCTTCCATTCCAGACATTTTCAGTATTATTTGTGGGACAACAGAATTTATTAGGCTCACAGTGTGAGGAGCTAGGATCGAAGGGTTGGTGAAGGTCCTTTTTTCAGGGAAGTTACAAGTCTAGGGCCTCATGACTTATTTGCTTATTGATACATGGCCAACCATGAAACTTTTAGTGTGGCTTCTTTTCATGTCCTAGTCTTGACCTAAAACACACTCTCTTTGCCCCCTACTCTTTGTAGAAATAAAGTCTTTCCCCCTAGATCTTCTGGGACTTGCTGCAGGCTGTAGGCAGGATGATGTTTCTCATTGTGATGTCATCAAGCCTCAATATAAAACAGGCTGACCAACCCCCCAGTCTTCCTGGGGGCAGGGGATGTGGCCAGATACCTAAGCTGCAAAGGGCTTCCTTGATAGACCACAGGCTGCATTCCAGGTAAGAGTCTACAGGGTCACAAATTGTTAATTAGAAAGTAAATAAGACTAGGCTGGCTAGTGAAATGGAAAGCCGGATGTCTTGGATGTCAACTCACTTAAAGGAAATAGACCCTTGACAAGTTGAACTTCCTCCTGCCCCACTTGAATACATTAGGTTACACTGGCTTACCAGTTTGTAAGTCAAACAAGACCCCTCTGGAGCAAGAGTTTATGATTTCAGTAGGTATGAATGGACGAATTGACTTATAAATGGCTCTTTCAGGGCACGAAAGAAAGCTAATTGATGTTAGAGGACCGCAGGAGAGAGACAAGTTGTTTTCTCTTTAAAGATACTCTTTTCTTTGAATTTTCCATCAGACTCTCCCTTTCTGCTTTAGTTTAAAAACTTCTTGGCTGTTTCCCTGAAAGAGAATACATTTGAATTTATGTAGACAATATCATTTGGTTTTCTGATTGCCTTCCCTGTCTCATTAGCCTGTTAATGTAAAGAATGCTGGACAAGGAAATTGAAGAACTGGGTTCTAGACCCAACTCAGCTGTTAACTTTGTGTGTCTTTTTTAAAGCTCTCTAGGCTTCAATCTCTTCTATAAAGTGAGAAGAGTGAATTAAATGAACCATAAGTCTCTTCTAGTAGATTTTATTAAATATCAATTGCCAGTGGACTAGGGCAATCCCAGTTTATTGATAATGCAAAACTATCACTGGAGTCACAGGCATTTATATTAAACTAACAAAGTGTGTACATAGACTGCGTATTATGAAGGGACCTCGGGATCACCTAATCCAGTGATTCCTAAGCTTTAGTCTATTCATGTCTCATCTTCATGATTTTTTGTCATATTTGTGTATTACCAGCACCAGTAATTGTTTAATGTTTTCTATATTGACATTTTGGGGGGCCACACTGTGAGGTTTGTGAGATCTTAGTTCCCTGACCATGGATTGAACCTGGGCCACTCAGCAGTTAAAAGTACTGAGTTCTAACCACTGGAGTGCCAAAGAATTCCCTGACTTGGTTTTTAAAAGTCTTAAAAGCATCTGCCTTAGTTTCACTGTAAACAATACCATCCATGAGTTCACAGATTTGATGTGTTAGATTTGTCTCTAATACACATTAGATTTTTAAGTTTTCAATTATTTACAACCTAAAATCAACTTATGTGCCTATACTAGGAGAATACATATCATACTTTAGAGAACACTGCTCTGGTTCCTTGTTCAGATATGGAAACTAAAGGTTGAAGAGATTAAATGACTTTTTTTCTTACTGCAAAGCAGGTTGCCGGCTACCTCTCCCATGTTATAATCAGAGGCCCAGTGTGGCTAAAACCCAGGTCTTATTCCTAGACCAGGCCTTTTTACATCACACTCTGCTGCTTCCATGGTTACCATTATGATTTAATACCCATGTTCTATAATACAGATGGGACTAGAATCAAGATATTTCTTAAATCTAGTTAATTAAAATAATAATATATAAATCTTTATGACTTTGGGTGGGTCATTAGTCTGTACTTGAGTGCCTGCCTTTATCTGAAAGCATTAATAATTCCATTTCTTCCTCCTGCCATGTGAGAAGAAAGGTAATAGCTACTGTTGACCAAGCACTTCCTAGGCCCTTGACTAAGTGACTTTGCTTCATCCTTATACCACCATTGTGAGGGGATGGGGCTACATGGTTTCTCAGGAGCCTTTCTGCTCTAAAATGTTATTCTTCTAACAAACAGAATGAACTCAGTTTTGCTTATCCAAAAGAATATGTGTGTTCAAAAGGAGCATGAATATTCTTTTAGAGGAATCAGATATTCTAGATAAGCCCACTGGGTAAACTCAAGGCAAAGAAAGTTTATAAAGTAGAATAAAACGGTGGTTTGGTTTCCCCATCAGACACTTGTGTCCTAAACAATGAGTTTCTTTCAGGTAGACTCATCGGGGAGTATCCTGATCTCCTGGCCTAAGCTTAGGAGTTGAATCTTGTCAGCTCTGGCTGCCTACTGTCTACAAGACAGGCATACCTTTGTGCTCTGATGATATCATAGAGCTGCTTTGATCACAAATGAGGCCACAACTGTGTACAGCCTTGAGAGACCTACAGTGTCCCACTGAGCTGAGAAATCTTTGCCACAGGGTCTTACCAGGGGTGGGAGGGGTGGGGGGATTCTAGTTATCGTCCAAGAAGGAAACATTGGATAGAGAGAACTTCCAAGTAGTTTATCCTAGCCTGAGACATTGTCCAGTTCTCATTTATGTCATTTTCTCTCCTAGATTTACTATTCTGAAGGTGGACAAGCTACAGCCATAGGAAAATTTAAAGATCGCATTGTAGGGTCCAACACTTCAGGTAACGCATCCATCACCATCTCGCATATGCAGCCAGAAGACAGTGGCATCTACGTCTGTGATGTTAACAACCCCCCTGACTTTTACGGCAAAAATCAAGGCACCATCAGTGTCAGCGTGTTAGGTATGGACATTTTATTTTCTGCTTTTTCTCTTCTTGTTTTCAATTTAGGACATTGAATGAGCCAAGGCAGTGAGTTATGGTGCCAATTAAGTCCCAAGGGTGAATATCCTCCCTACTTCTTTTATTACCAGGAAAATAGAGACACACCACCAATCCAACCCATAGAATAACACTGAAAAATCACTCACAAAACATGTTGAAACAGTTGTCAAACCAAATGGGGCTGCCACCATGACAGGTAGCAATAGATGACCAAACCTCTTGGGTCCCTATCTCTGAAGGATGCAGTGAGAACAGACAGGACAACCCACAGTCTCACCAAATGATCACTAGCAACTCTTTCAGTGAGAACCTCCAATTGAAGCCAGTCTTACTTGGGGGAGACAACTGTCAACTTTTGACCTCTCAGACTAAGCCAGCCATAATTCCCACTGTTAAATTATTCTTTTAAATAAAGGCAGAAGGGTCCTTTTCTAAAATATTAATGCTATTTGGAAAAAGGACCAGAGTTGATTCATTTACTTATACACAAATATTCATTCTGTGACATGGAGCAAGTCATATCTGTTCTTCAAATGAATTTGGAGTGGTTCATTTATGCGGTGTTTATTAAGTGCCTACTTCAGGTCAGGAGCCATGATAGAGGCATGGTTTCTGCTCTTGGGGAATTCACAATATTGGTGATTTTTAGGGCTCCTTCCAATCTCTGTCTGAGTTTTACCCCTGTCTGTATTGCTTAGCAAGTCCTATCTGCTGGCCTTCACATGTATGGACGGGAGGGAGGCAAGGGCTGTCAACCATCACCCATTAACAAGTTGAGCTAAGGGCTCTCCCACTTCTATGTAACCTCAAGTTGAACTGGTCTAGCCATGGCTGCTCTTGAGCTGTGTACATCCATCCCGGGGAAAAAAAGAACTAGATCAGACAATAATTGAGTAGCTTGGAAAAGCCTCAATTGGTAACAAGGTGCACACGGAGGACTGTCCAGTATTGTCTGAGCTTGCTGCCCAAGTGATGCCAACAAAGAACCAACTCTTTACTGTGAGGCTTGCTACTGCATCTACTCACCTGGAAAAGAGGAAAAGGTAATCAAGAGCTGATTTCTAGGAGCAAGGTAACTCCATCGTGTTCTTATTTTTGCTGCATCCTGTGCTAGGCTTTGGGGGTACAGGGGACAACAAGACACATATCCATAAACCCTTTCCTGGGAGAGTTGATGTTCTGGGTTGGAAGACTAGCCATATACACGGGAGCTAAATGATGTATGCACTGGCCTCAGTGCTAGTCAGTTCACCTTTCTCTGGCCATTTTGAGATTGGGTTGTAATTTCTGCCCCGTCATATTATTACGAGAATCAAATGATATATTGGAGATTCAGTGTTCAAAAAATTTAAGGGATTCAGTTCAGTCACTCAGTCGTGTCCAACTCTTTGCGACCCCATGAATCGCAGCATGCCAGGCCTCCCTGTCCATCACCAACTCCCGGAGTTTACTCAAACTCATGCCCATCGAGTCGGTGATGCCATCCAGCCATCTCATCCTCTGTCGTCCCCTTCTCCTCCTCCCCCCAATCCCTCCCAGCATCAAGGTCTTTTCCAATGAGTCAACTCTTCGCATGAGGTGGCCAAAGTACTGGAGTTTCAGCTTCAGCATCAGTCCTTCCAGTGAACACCCAGGGCTGTTTAAGGGATTAGTCCTCTACTATTTTTGTTACTCCCTAGCTCTGGGTTGTCCTTCTGACCAGAAACAACCTAAAGAAGCCAAGCCTCTTTTTATCTGAGCTTGGAATTAGCCCTGAGGTTAGACAGGGTGGTTAATATTCTTAAAGTTTAGAGAATTCCTAATGAACTTCCGTAAGAAGTTGAGGGTCATTTCCCTTCTAAGTTTTTCTTTCCCAAGAGTCATGACTTTTCCTTAAGCCTCCAGTATCCAGGCAAGGTAAGAGATGAAAGACTCTGGATTTCTTTGGGAATTCTCAAAATCCCACTTTAATTAATTAGGCTAAGAACAAAGATGTTCTACAAATTTATGCTTTCTGGAAATTTTGAGACTGATAATTTTCTCTAAAAATTGCAGAGGCTGTTGGCAGCTCTCAAATTCTATTGCACATGAGTGCCTGTTCTGTCTGCCTTGACTGAGGGGTGGGGCATGGTGGGGGCAAGCATGTGCGTGCTAAGTCACTTCAGTCCTGTCCAATTCTTTGTGACCCTATGGCCTGTAACTCACCAGGCTCCTCTGCCCATGGGATTCTCCAGACAAGAATACTGGAGTGGGTTACACAGCCCTCCTCCAGGGGATCTTCCCAAGCCAGGGATCGAACCCACGACTCTTAACGTCTCCTGCATTAGCAGGCATGTTCTTTATCACTAGTGCCACCTGGGAAGCCCAGGCAAGCATGTGAGGGAGACCAAGAGAGAGAGGTATTGACATTTCCTTAAATATTGCTCTTCCTAGCAATGCATCTTTCAGAAACTTTTGTAACCCAGTGGTAGACACAAACCCCATGCACTCACTTATTCATGCATATATTCATTTGGCACACCCTGAACAGATGTTCAGTCACTGTGGTAGGCAGTGGAGATGGAAAGATGTAAAAGACAGACTCCCAGCCCTCCTAAAGTTCTAAGTATGTAGTGGGGAGGCAGATGTATCACATAAGCTTATAGTGGAGGGAGGAGAGGTGAGCTGGGAGATCACAGGGGAAACTGGAGAAGGCTTCCTGGAGAAAGTGACTTCTGCAGTGAATGTTGAAGGATATGTAAGAGCATGTCAGGCAGAAGAGGGGCTGAGGTGGCAGGGTGCGGTTTAGGTGAAGGAAGCAGCAATGCGCAAAGGACCAGGTGGTTTGCATGATCATTCATCTGAAAGACTTCCATTAGGTATGACAGCCTTGGAAAATGAATCTCTGAAAAATACCCAGAAGAAATTTGAATAATTATTTTGTATGCATTTGGAATGAACATCATCGTCCTTCTGCAACTTGGCAAGTAAAAAGAAAATGATGAATTTAGGAAGGTTTGAGAACACACTGAAACATTTTCATTTATTTTCTGAGGTGAGCCTCTTCTTCCCACCACAATTCTATTGAAAGCAATAAAGCTAAATGGTAGATCAGTGGCTTTGCCAGTAAAAATCCAAGTTCTGTCGGGGACTATAACTGGATGAAATGTCAATTCAATCCTGAATCAGTAGTTTTAGAAAGTGTATGGGTTTGGGATTTGGTTCAAAGTGATTCACTGAGTGTTTGGTTAATAAAAACGAAAGGAGAAAAATGTGTTCAGAAAAATATCTGGGTTTGATTCTGGGCTCAAGAAATGAATGCAAGTCATTCCAGGTTTTGGTCCATAATTAGTTCAAGTCCTGGGGTCTGGCTTTGTGATGAAACACCCCCATTTAATTTTCTGTTCAAATTATTCTGTTCCACTGTAAAAGCTATAAAATTCACCATGTTTTTTTAAAAGGCAGTATCTTAAAAAAAAAAAAAGGCAGTATCTAAATCTAGTGATAGTTGGATTTCTGGTTAAATAGCCTAGTTTATTTAGGACAGGCAAATCCAAAGAGTTGTCTGCAGCTGAGGGATCAATACCAGGAAAGAGAGAATAAAGAGCTAAACAGAAAAATACTCCTTTTAATTAAAAGATACCTGTTCAAAAGAAGGGATTGTACAATAGGCAATTGGTTTAAGAAGATATGGTACATATATACAATGGAATATTACTGAGCCAAAAGAGTGAAATACTGCTGGCTCCAGCAACGTGGACGGACCTAGAGGATATTATGCTTAGTGAAATAAGTCCAACAGAGAAAGACAAATACTGTATCTCACTTATATGTGGAATCTGAAAAATAGTACAAATGAATATATATGCAAAACAGACTCACAGACATAGAAAACAAACTGATGGCTATCAAAGGGAAGAGTGAAGGGGGAGGGACAGATTAGGAGTATGGGATTAACAGCTTCAAAATACTATATATAAAATAGATATGCAATAAGGATATACTGTATAACACAGAGGGAATTTATACCCATTGGAGAAGGAAATGGCAACCCACTCCAGTACCCTTGCCTCCATGGACTGAGGAGCCTGGTAGGCTAGAGTCCATGGGGTCGCAAAGAGTCGGACATGACTGAGCAACTTCACAGGATCTTGTAATAACCTATAATGGAATAAAAATCTGCAAAAATACTTAATTACTATATTGTGTACCCAAAACTATAACACAATATTGCAAATCAAGTATACTATAATTTTAAAAAAGAGGGGATGGTGAAATTTTCAAACAACTATAGCTGTATCTGTTTTTCTGCTCATATGTATAGTGGGTTAGTGTCCGAGACTGGAAGGTTGTCAGTTGCAATGTCAGAAATGTGACAGCAGTGTTTACTCCTGCCTGTGGGCAACAGCAATTCCATGTGTAAGATACTATATACATGATTTTATTTGTATAAACACAATATATTTGGATTAGCTGGAGGTCAGATAATTTCTTGTGCACATTTTACAGATGAATTAACTGAGGCTTGGCTATGTTAGGTTACTTGCCTAAATACATCTGGTGTAAAGCTGCAGACCCAGGGTTCAGTGTGGACTCGGATCTGTGCTCTTAACTGCTGCCTCCTAAGTAAGAATCAGAGAGCTGGGTAGTCCGGAGCATTTACAGCCTAAGCCTAAAGGAGAGAATCTATGCCTTTGGAGTGTCTTATATCTAAATTAATATAAGGCAGATAAATGGGAAAATATTGATTCAGATCCTTATCTGCATGTCAGACTGAGGTTATAATAAGCTGTGAGCAGTAAGGCGAGTGGCAAGAATCAGATTTTCAGCTTCCCACAGGACTTATCCGTAAGCATAGAAACTCAGCATATCCCAAACTGACTTCATCTTTGCCCCTTCCTCCTCCTCACTCCTTCCCCAAACACCTGTTCCTCTCCTTGACTTCTTTATCTCAGGGGGTGACAAGATGGTGTACCCAGCTGTCCAAATCAGAAACTTGGGAGTCATCACTGAGCCCACCCTCTTCCTCATGCCACATATCCAAGCCCTCTGGACTTCGTAATACCTCTTGACTCTGTTTCCTCCCCTTCCTTGTCTCATGCACTCCCGGAGTCAGAACAGTTCAGTTAGAATGATCATTGTGCTGCCCCGCACCTACTTAAATTCCTTCTGTGAACCTGCTGCTCTCAGGATAAAAAACATGAAACACAAAGCCCCTGAAGCTCTGGTCTCCATTGCTCTCTAGCCTAATCTCTTACCACTCCCCCCACCCCATTTCAAAACTGTGTAAGAGGCACTTTTGAATTTCTGGTGCCTAGTTCAGTGTTGGGCATACAGGAGGCACTCAAGTAAATGCTAGTGGCATGAAGGATGAAACAAGATTTCAGTGCCTTGTGGCACACCCCTCCCCCACAATGGGTTTCCCCTCCCAATGAGGGACACGGGCAAATTCAAACCCTCCATTGTGTGTCACCACCAGGAGAATTAATGCCAAAAAACAACTCACAAAGGAAAAGAAAAATATGGCATTAATAAGACAATTTTGGGAAGAAAAAAGTAGTTATCTCAAAGTGTTTAATGTTCTCTTTTCCTTTAAAACCATGCTTCCAAAATATAACCTCTGTTCCTAGTTTAATGTTTGCTTACACTTGACTGTTTTAATAATGGCATATTTTAAGACACAATGTGGAAATTCATGGTTATGAATCTGAGGAAGAATCAGATGGAAGAGATGCTACTAGATGGCCCAGTGACGAGAGAGGTCTTTGCACCTGAAGTGCTCTACTGCCATCTGGTGGTACAACTAGAAAACTGTCAAAACAAGTTTTTATTTTATTTTATTTTATTTTATTTATTTATTTATTTATTTATTTTATTAGTTGGAGGCTAATTACTTCACAACATTTCAGTGGGTTTTGTCATACATTGATATGAATCAGCCATAGAGTTACACGAATTCCCCATCCCGATCCCCCCTCCCACCTCCCTCCCCACCCGATTCCTCTGGGTCTTCCCAGCCCACCAGGCCCGAGCACTTGACTCATGCATCCCACCTGGGCTGGTGGTCTGTTTCACCACAGATAATATACATGCTGTTCTTTCAAAACATCCCACCCTCACCTTCTCCCACAGAGTCCAAAAGTCTGTTCTGTACTTCTGTGTCTCTATTTCTGTTTTGCATATAGGGTTATTGTTACCATCTTTCTAAATTCCATATATATGTGTTAGTATGCTGTAATGTTCTACAAGCAATAAATGCTGGAGAGGGTGTGGAGAAAAGGGAACCCTCTTACACTGTTGGTGGGAATGCAAACTAGTACAGCCACTATGGAAAACAGTGTGGAGATTTCTTAAAAAACTGGAAATAGAACTGCCATATGACCCAGCAATACCACTTCTGGGCATACACACTGAGGAAACCAAATCTGAAAGAGACACGCGCGCCCCAATGTTCATCGCAGCACTGTTTATAATAGCCAGGACATGGAAGCAACCTAGATGCCCATCAGCAGACAAATGGATAAGGAAGCTGTGGTACATATACACCATGGAATATTACTCAGCCGTTAAAAAGAATTCATTTGAATCAGTTCTAATGAGATGGATGAAACTGGAGCCCATTATACAGAGTGAAGTAAGCCAGAAAACAAGTTTTTTTTAAGATTAAAAAAAAAGTGTACATAGTCTCCAAAATGAGAGTGAGGAAGTGGTACAGACTGCAATTCATCATGCCTGATTTCTTACTCTTTGTCACTGTCTTACAGTCAAACCTTCTAAGCCCCTCTGCAGCATCCAAGGAATAGCAGAAACTGGCCATCCTATATCTCTTACTTGCCTTTCGGTGCTTGGAACACCTTCCCCTGTGTACTACTGGTATAAACTTGAAGGAAGAAACATCGTCCCAGTGAAAGAAAACTTCAGTAAGTATATATCTTTGCTGCACCTGGCAAGGCCTGGTGTGTGGGCTTGGTTGACAGCATGTATATGTGACTGGCTGCTCGTCCTTAGAGCTCAGTCCTCTGTTTTTTTGGGAGGGAAATGTACAAAGAATGTCAGCCTGTCATCAGAATGATTGTCCTCTGGTCTTCTCCCCAGCTTCTAGAAGTCAAGACCATTTTTGGCTTGGAGGTAGCGGGTATGGAGAAAATAGGCATGGTCCCAGATGGGAGTCCTCAGGGGTCCATCTCCAGAAAGGGAGGCCAATCTGAGGAAGTGGGTGGGCATTGGATGGTCTGCTTCATTCCCATGATCTGTACCCATATACAAGATTTCAAAACATTATTTCCTGATGTTGACAGACCCAGCCACCGGGATTTTGTTTATTGGAAACCTGACCAGTTTTGAACAAGGTTATTACCAGTGCACCGCTATTAACATCCTTGGCAACAGTTCCTGTGAAATTGACCTAACTACTTCATGTAAGTGGACTATATAACTTTTAACAGTTTCTCCTTAAGTATCCTGTGCCTGCCAATCAAGTCACTTAGAATTCTTGGTTAGTCCTTCCTGACTCTGGAGATTTTGGTGCTTTATTTATAGAATGATACAATGGACAACCATCCTAATATCTAATGCTTATATAATACTTCATATATGTAGAGTTCTAGGGCTTTCCACGATCCCAGCCTACACAAGGCACTATCCCACTGTTTGAATGCCCTAAATATTTCCCACTGGTCACAGATTCATGGGAGGGGGCAGACACTGTGCTCCATTTTACTAACCAGCTGCTTGTATCCTCCAGATCCAGGAACTGGAATCATTGTTGGGGCCTTTGTGGGGACCCTGATAGGTGTCATCATTATCATCTCTGTGGTGTGGTTCGTGAGGCGTAAGGTAAAGGCGAAGGGGAAGGAAAGGAAGAGGAATTCTAAAACCACCACAGAACTTGAGTAAGACCTTACTTCTGCTGCCTTTCCTTGAATAGACATGTCTCAGGCCTATCTCTCTCAGTCAGCTCTTCCTAAGCACGCCTCTTAGCATAAGATAGAGGGCCATCTCTCTGCTTGCTCTCATTGCTTTTATGAAAGAGTGGTGATGGTTATCACGTACTGGGTACTGTGTGCCAGACTCTGTTCTAAGCAATTTTATGTATATCAACTCCTTTACCGGTGACAACAGTCCTTTTAGGGCTAAGAAAATGTTACAATATATTCATCTACTTGTCTTTCTATGAACAGCAAATAAAATACAATTTTTAATATTATTTTTTATGGAAAAAGGGGTCAATAGACACAAAACTGCTGACAACCCAGGCTCTTGCCCACTCTATTCTTCCTCATCAAATGTTTATCACACACGTTCATTTGTTCTTCCCTCCATTTCTGTGCTTCCACAACTATGTATTGGGTACCAACCAAGTGCCAAGTATTGTGCTAGATGGAGTGGGTGCTAGAGAGGCATTGGAGCCATGGATTTGGCCCCCAACGATTCTGTTAGATCTTTATACCCTTTCCTCCTGACATGAGTTTTCCTGCCTCTTAAACACTGGTTTGTTTCTCTTGACAGTATACTATACAGTTAAGACCTAACCATTCTGTACCCTAAATGGAGACCCATGGTCTGACAGTGAGTCAGACTATCAGAAATCACAGGGGTTTGGGACCTATGGTCACTGAGGCTACAGAGCCTATGGCTCCACATGAGATGTCAGACCCTAACTTGTTCTTGCCTGGGCCTTCTTCCCACAGACCAATGACAAAGATAAAACAAAGAACAGAGAGTGAGACAATGCCGCATGATGATGTCATCCAACTCAAAGCCACCCTTCCGTCTTCCGTCCATGAGACTGAGCCTGATACCACCCTGGGGCCAGATCATGAGCCTGTCCCTGAGCCTGAGCCTGCCGTGCAGCCTACTGTGGAGCCACCCTCTGGGCCTGAGCTTGTCCCCATGTCTGAGCTCGAGATCCAGCAGGAGCCGGAGCCTGCGCCCCAGCAGGAACCCCAGCCCTTGACTGTAGATGAGCCACTTTCTGATGAGGAGAAGGGGGTGATTAAGCCATAGGCCAGTGGCCTGAGTACAGTGTTCATCACCAAGGAATCCATTACTGGCATGTGGAATTGAGTTGACCTAACTAATTTCCCACCACCTGCCTCTATTCTGGCCAACCCTCTTCTAACATGGAGCTCTTACCATCAATCCAGAATAGACAGATCAAGATAACTACTAAATAAATGCAAGGGTTCCTGCATTACCAGTCTAGAGTACTTAATTTCACTAACCTGTAAACACAATTAATGACAAGTGATTTTGAACTCATTGAAGGTGTTTTGCCACAACACCTGTGTCTTATTTCAGAAATCTTGTTTCTCTATTTTTAGCTATTCTTTGGCATTCCACATGCACACATGACAAGGTGCCATTAACTGGATTCAATATTATTTCTTGGATTTGCTGTTATCAGAGCTTCCCTATTCATTTTCATATTGATCACTAAGAATTCACCAGCAATAATCTCATAGATTGGGGGGAAAAATCCTTTAAATTCCAGAGAAGAAAGGGTACATATTAATTGGTACATAGCATTTAAAACTAGGTCTTAAGATTAATGCTTCATTTATCATATTAGATTTCCCAGGGAACCACTGTGCTATCCAATATCTGAGCACAGCAAAATTTTAAAGTAAATTAACTTTTTAAACGCAAAATAATGTACGGGCAAACAATTCCAAATACAACTTCCCTTCAATGAATATAAAATGTTGATATCACAGGTAATGTACTATTTAGCTTTGAATGAGTTATTATGTTGTTGCACTGTCTGATGCTATCTCTACTTTGGAAGGGCCAAACTAAATGAACACTTAAGATCTATCTTAGATAATCTGAACACATTAACTGTTTTACTATTGGGATATTTCACATTAACAAAGAGATATAATTCTTGTGTAAATGCTAACTATTAACTAAAATGCATTCATATCACCTCTTCACCTGCTAAAAAGCTTTTCTTTTGATTATATTTATCAACACCCCACTTTGAATAAATTTACAGGCAGACTTTTTCATTTGTGCAATCAGAATTTAAATCTTCTTTTAAGTAATACTCAATAAAAATCTTACTTTAATGAGCCTCAGGTAAATCTTTTATGAATAATTTTATTGGTTTTAACTTTATGTATAATAAACTGCACCTATTTCAAGTGTTTTGATGTGTTTTGACAGATGTATACACCCACAAATGCCTGCGTACATGCTCAGTTGTTTCAGTCATGTCTGACTCTTTGCCACCCCATGGACAGAGGAGGCTGGCGGCCCGCCAGGCTCCTCTGTCCATGGGATTTCCCAGGCAAGAATACTGGAGTGGGTTGCCATTTCCTCCTCCAGGGGATCTTCGTGACCCAGTGATCAAACCTGTGTCTCCTGTGGCTTCTGCACTTGCAGGCAGGTTCTTTGCCACTGAGCCAGCAGTACACTCATGAAAGCACCATGGTAGTCTAAATAGAGCATTTCCATCATCCCAAAATGTTTTCTATGCCCCTTTGTGCACTCTCACGATCACCCTGGACCCAGGCAACCATTGAATTGTTTTTCATCATTAGAGATTAGCTTTGTCTTCTCTTGACCTTCATATAAAAAGGACCATACAGTGTGTACTTTTTTGTGTGTCTTACTTCCTTATAAGTGAAGCCTTTTTAAATAAAGAAATGAATCTTTAACTTATCACATCTAGGTTTTCATGTAGAGGAAACTGAGAAACTCTTTGTATATAGATTATACCTATACACTAATGGAGGTAGAGTCTCAGAAAGTTTTAGGGTAGACAGACATTGAAATTAACATTACACTTCTCCAGAGTCACGGAGAAAAGAGATAGCAAGTTTTTACTTATGTATTTTCTTTGATGTGTTAATTTTCAGCCATTTGCAGGGATTTTTGAAGATTCTGTAATTTTGTTCAGACTAAATATAATATTATAACATATAGTGTCTGATGAGTTCAGGAAGCAAAATGATGACGGTCTTAAGAATGACCTGATATTTAGATCTTAAAAACCAAATACCAGCAGTGTAAAAATTTTAATGACCAGAACGCCAAAGTAGCTGAAATTCACCTTCCCTTCTACTTTTATGATAGAGGCAAATTACAAGAAAAGAGACTTATAATATATAACAGTTAACAACACCACTCCCAAATTTTCGATGAATTGGTGCTGAGCAGGAAGGCAGGAACTCTTGATGGTCTCCCAACTGAGCTATTTCAGCTACTTCTTAAAGTTCTGTTCTTATTAGTATTGCTCTGATCAAAATGGGAGGATCCCCTGGAGAAGGGCATGCAACCCACTCCAGTATTCTTGCCCGGAGAATTCCATGGACAGAAGAGCCTGGCAGGCCACAGTCCATAGGGTCACAAAGAGTCAGACACGACTGAGAGACTTCACTTCTGATCAAAATGTTGATAGTTAGATTAGTGTGTTTTTTTACCTTTTTCTAGGCTATGGATCACTTTGAGAAAATGCTGTTAACTCTGGACCCCTCTCCTCAGAAAAATGCTTATACACACACAGTGTCATGTCCAGTTTTAGAAAAATTGCAGATGCCCAGAATCCAAGAATAAGAATTAGTGATTTATATAAAAACACAGAAGGCACATTTAATAAAATCATGTTTCCTGGGGTGCATGGATACTCTGCTGTATGACTCAAAATGATCTTGATAGTCTGGGAGCTGACTTGAAATCGACTTAGTGAGTTTGCCAGGAATGGAGGGTATGGTCCTGTTTTAAGGATATAAGAGTACATGTTGCCCATGCAGAAACCCTAGCTGGGCAAGGTTGGGAAGTAGGTGAGGTTAATCGGAAGTGATATCTTTGGATCTCTGTTTTCAGTGCCCTTGGCCTTCTGGCATCTTATTTTCCAAATACCTGGGATTGTCATGTGCCTGCTGGCTCTGTGACCCATTCAGGTCTGTGTCCCTTCAGCAGGATTATCACTCAGCCTATCTCTCCCTTTGCCACCCTTTCCAAATGTAGCTGTTCTGTGGCCTGTTCTTGTCCAGTGGATATGATCTTTCATCAACCAGTGATGTCATTCAAGCTGATAATGAGCTAGCCCTCTTTGAAATAATTATCTTTTAACAGGACTCTTGAAAGTAATTCTTTGGTCCAAAGATACTAATGGTGGAATTTCAAGTACTGGAACAATCCAGAGGGGAAGTATTCCTGGCAAAAGAAGCTTTCTCAGCCCCTCTCAAATCAAACCATATGGGTTACCATCTAACTACTCCATCTACTTGTAAGGCCACTCTGGGTCAGTGCAAGTTTTATCCCAGGCTGTTAATCTTCTATTAGTATCAATACATCTATAATATACCATATATTTATGTTTGTGATGAATCCTGAGACATTTTACAGATTCATAGCAAAATTGTGTTCACTAAATCTTACTTGGGTAGGAAAATGGGCTCCTATGTTAAAGAGATTCCCAATAAGGAAATAAAGTTTTTTTCCCCCTGCTTATTCATCAGTGGATCAGAAGATAAGTAGTGGATAGGTCATCACCCAAATATTCTAGAAGATGGGTTAAGCTTCAACCAAATTCTTTCAGCATAATTCTCATTCAGATAGGGTACAACCTGATTTATTTTGCTACAGGTAGTTAAAAGTTAGGTGGGTCATCCCAACCAAATACCAAACCAGCCTTGACTTCTTAACCATTCACTTCTCACTGCCCGAAAAGATTTCCAGGAACTTCTTTCACCTGTTTCTGCATTTAGCAACTAGGATATGATAAAGTCAATGGAACAGCTTTGTAGCTTTCGGTCCTTATTGTCCCCAAATTCATCTGTTTATTCAGTCACCCATTGGATATTTACTGAATAGCTACTATGAACCAGGTACTGTGGCTGGTGACACAGTGCTGAGCAGAATCAGAGCTAGGACTTGTCTTCATGTATTAATAGTATACAGCTTTACTAACTGTGACAAGTTCTTACATGTCATCAACAGTAGTGCACTGATTAAAGGGCAAGAAGGCTGGAATTTGTATGGCATGGCACAGGGCCCCCAAGTAATAGTGATCTATGATTTATTTTTTTAAAAAGGACTAAAACATAGTAATTCTTGACCAACAACCCAGAAGCTATTTATTAATATTTGAGATCTCTTATGTTCTTTGGAGTACCAAGCAAATATTCCCCCCAGTATTGTATGCTGAGAAGTTAACATTGGCAGCTTTTACCCTGAACTTCCAATAAGAAGAGCTAGAAAGGAGCTTTGAGATTAATAGGACTCAAGCTTTTTTCAAACTCAGTGCACCTAAGGATAGTAATGCACATAATGGCCCACTCCTGACAATGATGGGGTGGAAGTAGGAGATCATGCAGAATTATAATCTTGGTGGGAGAGACAGGAAGAGATGAATGTTGTTTAAGAACCTGGGTCATTCTGGGACTTCCCTGGTGGTCCAGTGACTAAGACTCCATGCTCCCAATGTTGGGGACCCAGGTTCTATCTCTGGTCAGGGAACTAGATCGCACATGCCACGGCTAAAGATCCTGCGTGCTGCAACAAAGATGGAAAACCCTGCATGCATCAACTAGGACCAGGTGCAGCCAAATAAACAAAAATATATTTTAAAAAACTGGGTCGTTCCTATAGAACCCCACCCAATCTGATTCCCAGTGTAATGTTCCTTTAACTGCACCAAATTACTCAATTCAATGAAACAAACCCAAGGTTTAGTAATAAAAGGTGGTTTTACAATGTCTACATGCTGTAAAACAGGTTGTCCTTGCTTGTGCTGTGCTTAGTTGCTCAGTCGTGTCTGACTTTGTGACCCCATGGACGGCAGCCCACCAGGCTCCTCTCTCCATGGGATTCTCCAGGCCAGAATACTGGAGTGGGTTGCTGCGCGCTCCTCCAAGGGGTCTCCCACATTGCAGGCGGATTCTTTACCATCTGAGGCACCAGGGAAGCCCAAGAATACTGGAGCAGGTTGCCTATCCCTTCTCCAGGGGATCTTCCTGACCCAGGGATTGAACCCAGGTCTCCTGCATAGCAGGCAGATTCTTCACCAGCTGAGCTACCAACGAAGCCCGTAAAACAGGTTATGGGGTCTCATAAAAGGTTCAAACCAATCTAAAGATTCAATAATCCCACTTGTCTTTGAAGCTCTGGTTTAAAAACAAAAAATAATTCAAAGATGATAATGAAGGTTCTGGGAAACCAGAAAACAAATCACTCCACAAGTCCACCAATGTAAAGAAAAGCACAGGGTTTGGTGTGTGTGTGTGTGTGTATGTGTGTATGTTCAGTTGCTAAGTCGGGTCCGATTCTTTGTGACCCCATGGACTGCAGCATGCCAGGTTTCCCTGTCCTCCATCTCCCAGAGTTTTTTCAAACTTGTGTCCATTGTGTTGATGATGCCACCCAACCATCTCATCCTCTGTTGCCCCCTTCTCCTCCTGCCCGCAGTCTTTCCCGGCATCAGGGTCTTTTCCAGTGAGTCGACTCTTTGTACCAGGTGGTCAAAGTATTGGAGCTTCAGCTTCAGTGGGTGGGTATTACAAGTAATGGATTATTGTCAAAATGTCACAGTACCTTCCATTTGGCCCACTGTTTTTTGAGTAGAGGCGGAAAGAAAATGAATCATTTTTTTTCAGGATCAAGATCCAGGAAATTTAGTGTTGGCTGTAGTTCTAGCTCTTGGTGTTTGATCATCTGTAAAATGGAGATGATTTCTGCCCTCTTAATGGCTACAATGGCGAATGGATGTAAAAATTTATAAAGTGTGGTATTCTACTTTTGGAGAACCTATGTCTGCTGATAATTGATTCAGTATTTTTTTCCTCTCAACTGGGGATTCCTTTTAATTAAACTTTCTATTTTGTATTGGAGTTTAGCTAATTAACAATGTAGTGATAGTTTCAGATGGACAGCAAAGGGACTCAGCCATAAATATGCATGTATCCATTCTCCCCCAAACTCCCTTCCCATCCAGGCTGCCACATAACATCAGGTGGAGTTTCCTGTCCTACACAGTAGGTCCTTGTTAGTTATCCATTTAAAATATAGCAGTGTGTATATGTGTGCATTCTCAGTCACTCAGCCATGTCCGACTCTTTTGCAACTCCATGAACTGCAGCCTGCCAGGCTCCTCTCCCCATGGGATTCTCCAGGCAAGAATACTGGAGTGGGGTTGCTGTGCCCTTCTCCAAGGGATCTTCCCAACCCAGGGGTTGAACCCATGTCTCCTGCATTGCAGGTGGACTCTTTTGAGCCATCGGGGAAGCAGTGTCCATCCCAAACTCCCTAACTATCCTTTCTTCCCATCCTTCCCCTCAACCAGGTATTCTTAACCTTTTTAGAAGTCATACATCCCTTTGAGAATCTGACAAAAGCTACAAAACTCTCTTGCCAGAAAAATGCACATTAAAATGCATTCAATTTTAGGCAGTCAGTACAACTGTGAAGTTATAGTCATACACCTCCAAGTGAGGAGCTCCCATATTATATCAAACTTGCTAACAGAAGAATCTGGGGGCTTGATCGTGTAAAACGATATGGAAACAAAAAGCAGAAAACACTGCCATGTAATGAATTCAGTGTAGTTGGTATAGTTATATTGGGAAATCAAAACACTAGGGTCAACTAAATTGTTAAGTCAGAGATTATGAAGTAAAATGTACAATTATCTTGAATCTCAAAGAACCACACTGATAAGGCAGACTCCCTCCAATAAATAGGAATGTAATTTTTCCACTCTTTTATTTATCTATTGTTTCCATATTATATTTTCAGTTAAGCTCTACAATTAAAATTGTCATCTTTCCTGAGTTCATTCTGAACGTAACTGTAAAACCTGCTGAACTTGAATCAGTTTCATCTCTACTGGGTTTCCTATAGGGAACATGAAACAATCTGATCAATATCTGAGGCCATCAATACCCTCAGTTTTAGTGATTGAAATGTTAAGCCACTTCATTTAAAATGCCAAAAGGGAGTTCCCTGGTGGTCCAATAGTTAACACTCCACAGTTCCAATGCAGGGGATGCAGGTTGGATCACTGGTCAGGGAACTAAGGTACCAAGTGTCACATGATATAGGCAAAAAAATAAAATGGAATAAAATGCCAAAGGCCTACAAATTACATGGGGCTTGGTTCTATCTGTATTGTTTATTAAAGAATTAAGATGAGTTTTCTTTTACATTCATAAAACTTACTACCTCAGACAAAAAGACTCAGCACTTAGGACCTTCAGTCCTAACAGGCTCTATTAGATACAACTTTACTCTGTTATCACGCTAAAGACATTAGAAAAAAATTATTTCCCATCATCAATTCTATCTCTCGCATTCAATAAACAAAGTCTAGTTCTATAAGAATATGCTTCCCTGATTAATAATTGTAAAGCTTAGCACTCAAAATACTTATGTAAAAGGGTTTGCATATCAACAACACATTTGTGTTTACAAAACTCATTTTAGACACCAGTCATTAAGTTTCTGACCCCAAATTAATTGAAGTTGTGGACTCACTTGGATTACTTATTTCAAGCAATATTTGCAGCATAAAATTCAAATAAAAAATAATTAGAAGAGTCACTTGGAGTTCATTATATTTTATGGCTACTAATCATTTAAAATGTTTCCCTAAATTGAGATCAAGTTTATACTTATTAATTTTCTTTTGCTCCAATTTAATTAGCAATTCAGAAGATTTTTACGTATTTTAGTTGCAGTTCAAGCTTCACTAATTTTACTGACTTTAGAGCTACCAAAAATTAAAAAAAGTATCTTTATAAAGCCTTTAAAGGCTTAAGTGAGTATCTAACTGATTTGAAAGAATCAGGAGATTCTTTTATTTTTTCAGCTGCTGAAATACAAATCAAAATTCGTTTTTGTTATACATCATGGTAACAAAATTGACATTCTTTTCAATATGGTGTGATTTAATATAGGTGCTTTAAAATTTTCTTTTTAAAAACAATACATTTTACTTTGGAGGGAAACAGCTCATTAAAAAAGACACTGGTACCCAAGTGATTTTATTTTATTATTTTAGTGTTTATGAATGCCAAACGTGGACAGGATCCCCGAACCGAAAACTTGGTCCTCACAAGATGTAAGTATTTCTCCGATAACGAAAACAAATTAAACCGTACTGTTGGAAAAAACAGAAATATGTGGCATAGGCTTCTGAGTGATCTTGAAAAACGAGTTACGATGTGTTTCAACTGTATAGAGGAACATTCTCGCATCTACCTAGAAACATTTGGGAAAACAATTGGCCTGGTGCTACTGGGGTTGTTCTGCCTCAAAGGGGGATAGAGGGTGCATGATAGGGTGCTTAAGACTCACAACAGCCACAGAATCACTTGCACAGAATTAACCAAAATTCAATACAGAATAATATAAAAGAGTAGAACAATGTCAACAGTTATTCAATGCCTGGAAAGCAAGTTGTAAGCTAAGAACAAATAACTCGGCAGGAACAATAGTAAACATGTTTATAAGACTTGGGAGATGAAAAAACTTCGTCATTCATAGATGATGTCTTGTGCACAAGTACATTAGTTACCTGTACATTAGGGAACAGCCACAAAACTAACAAAGTAAGACTAAATCCAAGCTGCTTAGCTTTCCACCATTCTCTTGAGTATTAAACCCAGCCCACCTTTGGCCACTTGCAGGGGTGTTTTTTCTTCTTTATTCTCAATGTAAATGCTTGCTCCTTGGGACACCAGCAGTTTTGCTTCTTCCACTCTCTCTTCATCACAGGCTAAGTGTCTGAAATGAAGGACCACAGAGACTGATTAATCATTTCCAATTCTATGTAATGGTTAGGAGTTCTTGACAGGTAGTCTAAACTGCATATGGTCGTGTGATGTTGGAAAGTTATTTAATCTTGAAAGGAAAATCTATTTCCATGGAGAAGAGTGTTTATAAGTTAAAATTCAGTGGAATATAGCTTTATAATCTCAGATCATAAATAACAATTCTGACCCTATTACAACAAAAGTTATCTAAATGCCAGCCTAAGGAACAATGCCCTCATTTTATGGAGATTAGTAGGTTACACCAAACACATATAATAATTCTGGGTTAGAATTTCGAAAAACCTCTATACATAATCTGCTAATAGAAACTTGTGTGGTTTAAATATTGGAAAAGCAGTCTATAAAAATTTTTATATCATCTGATTTTTATAGGCACTTTGTAGGTTAACAAGGTATTATTATCACCATTTTACAGTTGAAATTGTAACAGAGGTTAAATCTTTGTATATGATGACAACATGGCTGAGCAGTGAGTTGGGCGGGGGTGGGGGTGGGGATGGGGACCTTGTGAGGCACTTAACAGTTTACCAGGTAGAATACTATACACTTAACATGTTATTTTATTTAACCTTAGGGAGTAAGGAATTTTACACATCTCATATTACAGATAAGAAAATTAGACTCAGGAAAGTTAAGTAACTTCTTCATGTTATTTAATGCAAGTATTTAATATAGCTGTTAAGTGGCTGAGTTTGGATAGGGCAAATAGCATCTAACTATTCCTTAATCTTTGGCTCTTCCCAGGACCCAACACTGCCTGTGACTCCTAAATTTCCTCCAGGCCATCCCTCCCTTTCTTATTTGGAGAAAAGGGCTAGAACATGCATGTTTTTCTAAATAAAGCCACTCAGAACTACAGAGAAAAATTTTAAAACAGAGTTAAGAAAACAACACTTTTAAGAAAATTGAATCCTACTCTGGACTAAGAAGAAGACTCATAGAATTTCTGGTTCAAAAAAGTCACCATATAATAAGGAATAAAAATGGCCAAGTACTGTAGACGAAATATCAAGGTAGAGGATGGCTTCAGGTCATACATAATCAATGCCAGATGCGTTTGAGTTAAATGAAAAACAGTAACTAAACCAAACCAATGCAATGTTTTTTTTTGTAAAACAGTAATAAAATATAGGTGACTTAAGTGTACATAGTATAATCAGTGTTAGTCACTAAATTGTGTTTGAGTCTTTGTGATCCTGTGGACTATAGCCCACCACGCTCCTCTGTCCATGGGATTTCCCAGGCAAGAATACTGGAGTGAGTAGTCATTTCCTTCTCCAGGGGATCTTCCCGACTCAGGGATCAAACCTGGGCCTCCTGCATTGTAGGCAGATTCTTTACCATTTGTGCCACCAGGGAAGCCCAATAGATATAAAGAAACTGGATCTGCATTGAAAATGCCTGAGTTCTTGATTGTAGTGTGTGAAAGTATATTAGTTGCTATGTCGTGTCCGACTCTTTCAACCCCATGGAATGTAGCCTGCCAGGCTCCTCTGTCCATGGAATTCTCCAGGCAAGAATACTGGAGTGGGTAGCCATTCCCTTCTCCAGGGGACCTTCCTGACCCATGGATTGAACCTGGGTCTCCTGCATTACAGGCAGATTCTTTACCATCTAGGCCACCAGGAAGCCCCAAAATACAGGTAAATATCTAAGTTCAGGGTGAGGAAGCACTTTCTAGCTATGAGGGAAGATTAATAGATCTGACTATATAGAAGTTGAAAATTTCTGTTATTTCAAAAAAAAAAAATAAACAAAATTTAAAGACAAACTGGGAAAATATTTTCAACTAGCATGGAAGAATGTTAATATTTCTACTATGTCAAGGATATGCAAATGAATCAGTAAAAATAAATTAATTTTCCAAAAGGAAACAGAGAAAGGGATATAGAAAGCTATAATTTAGAGAAGAGATATAGTCATAGACACTAAAAATGTTTAGCTTCCTTGATAGTAAGAAAATGCAAGTTACAACTCTGAAACACCATTTTTCCTATAAGAAAAGGATATTTTTTGTGTTGGAGAGGGGTAATAGGCACTCTCCAACTGCTATTGGAAGGAGGCAATAATACAACTTCTCTGAAAGTAATTTGGGAAAAAAAAGCAACTGTTTTAAAATGTGTATCTGTTGACCCAACAATCCTAGTTCTACACTAAGATACTAATCAGCAATATGGCCAAAGGTTTTCATATAAAGTCTGATCAATGCAGCATTATTTATAATAGTGGAAAACTCAAAAAAAAGCTTAAATATACAGTAATAGAGGAATTATTAAATTCTGGCACATCCATAAAATAGCGTTGTGTATAGGCATTCAAAATCACTTTAGAAATATTTATTAACATTGGAAAATGCTTACATTTGAGGTAAAAAGCACAAGATATGAAACTATATACACAATATGGTTCCAATTTTTTAAAAAAGCATATGTAAAGTATGCATATTTACATATAAAAGACAGGGAGGAAATACATTAAAATGTTATCAGTGGTTATTTCTGGGTGGCAAGCTGATAGGCACTTTGAATTTTTATCTTTATACTTTTATGTATTTTCAATTTTTTTTGGCCATAAACATGTACTATAAGCAGAATTAAAAAAAATAATGTGTAAGAATTAGTGCAAGAGGGCTAATGTCAGGTAGAATACAAATGACTGCTACTTGTCACTTACAGAGGAGTGTTACCCTCAGTGTCTTGGATGTTTGTGGAAGCTTTGTAGTACAGAAGAATATGAATCATCTTCAAGTTACCCTTGGCTGCTGCCCGGTGCATTGCTGTGGCCTCATAATGGTCCTTAGCGTCTGGATTAGCTCCACCTTCCAGTAACATCACAGCAATCTGGGAAGATGTAAAAGAAAACAATGCAGATATCTGTTAATATTTCTGTTTTCATAGAGGTTTAGAACTCAAAAGAAGCAGCCTAGGAATGGAACCCTACCTCATGCCTGTTTTTGGAAGCTGCATAATGTAGGGGAGTACAGCCATTTTGATTGACAGCATTCACTTGAGCACCTTTTCCCAGAAGGGCTTTGACAATCTCATCTCTGCCAGCAGAAGCAGCAATATGAAGAGGAGACCAACCTGCCTGTAAAAGAGGTGGACAGAACACAAACAAGGCAGAAAAGTCACAGGGATTAATGCCAACATTAAGACAGGGTTTACAGAGCTGTGTATGAAAGGTTTTAAAAAAATATATTCTTTCTCTTTCCCTCATTAAGCACTGCAGGATATTTGGAAATCAGATACATACAAAAGAAAAGCATCCATAATTCTGTAACATGGAGACTACCTAAGTCTAACTCTAATGTGTTTTTAAATAGGGATCATAGGATATCAAGCTCCGTTAAGTTGTATTTTCCACAATTTCCACTTCTCATCATGTTGTAGGAATTTTTCTGTCATTCTTTGGAATCATAACTTTATTGACTGCATACTATTATGTGGATATACATACTGTACTCAACTGTTCCTCCATTATTTTTCTTTTTTTGCCATTAAGAATATTACTTCCTCAAGCATCCTTGAAAAGGAACCTGCTTCTAAAAACTTTTCACCCTTATTCTTCAGAAAGTGAAAGTGAGTCACTCAGTTGAGTCTTTGCGATCCCAAGGAATTCTCCAGGCCAGAATA
Source organism: Muntiacus reevesi (assembly GCF_963930625.1). Classification (NCBI taxonomy): domain Eukaryota; kingdom Metazoa; phylum Chordata; class Mammalia; order Artiodactyla; family Cervidae; genus Muntiacus; species Muntiacus reevesi. Next base: position 142,263,979 of record NC_089271.1, on the reverse strand, counting down.
CTGGAGTGGGTAGCCATTCCCTTCTCCAGGGGATCTTCCCAACCCAGGATCAAACCCAGGTCTCCCGCAGTGCAGGCAGATTCTTTATCAGCTGAGCCACAATAGAAGCCCAAGAATACTGGAGTGGGTAGCCTATCCCTTTTCCAGCAGATCTTCCCAATCCAGGAATCGAACCAGGGTCTCCTGCAAGAAGTCTTACCCTAATATAACTAGTACTATTGCACTAAATCTCTATATAACAAAAAAGGTTCTAGGCCCTCATTCTAATATCTAGGCACTATTCACCAAAAAGTTTTTAACATAATAAAAAAGGGTTTGTAGTCTCTTAGTGGTCATTGCAATAAGACTTGATCTGCATGCTTACCTTAAATTACAGGCTATGAGTGACAAAATTAACATTCTGAAATAATGCTACCACCAGTCCTGTATTTGGTCACTGGTGCCATGCTGCAACTCCCTAGTCATAAACGTTAAAATTTGTTTGTGACTTTAATTCTTGGGCTTCAGTAAACACCAGTCTGGACTCTAAAGATAACAGGGAATTTATCAACTCTGCCTACTACTCACATCATCTTTATCATTCACTGGCACTCCAAGTTGCAGTAAGAATTCAACAATTTCTGTATGTCCAGCTGAGCATGCCCAATGCAATGCTGTTCTGCTGTCCTACACGGGAAACAGAGAAGCAGTAAGATCAACATTTTTGAAAAGAAATAGAAGAACTAAGACAAGAAAGCAGAACATATTAATCCTGAGCCAGTGAACATACGGTTTGGAAACAAGAAATGGAGAGGACTGGATCCTCAGGTAGGTAACCTTAAACTACATTACTTATATAAGAGAGCCTAAGGTTCTAGTACCATGCGGAGAATACGTTGATGAATGTAGGTAATTCTGGGTAGAATAGACCCATGAAAGCAATAGAGCAAAAAACTTACTTCAGTGCTTTGGCAGCAACAGAGCTTTGGCTATGTACATATTTTTATGTCAGGCACTGTGCTAAAAATTTTACGTCTATCATCTCCTGTAATCCCCATGATCCTATATAGTATATATTATCCCCATTTTACAGATTAGGGAACTAAGATTCCTCAAGGTAAGCAGCTTGACCAAGGTCAGATAGCTAGCAAATGTTAGGACACAAGCCTGAATTTTCTAGATGCTCTAGAAAGAACAAGTGAATCTTATGGAAAGGAAATGTTCATAAAACTAGTTGAGATTCCCTATATAGCCATTTTAAAAAATACTACACACAGAATTAGAAAGCAACATTATTTTTAAAAAATAAGCTAGAAAGGAGCTAGTCATGTTTTTCAAAAAGAATTTCTCGCTCTTATTTTTTTTTGCAGTGACTGCTATATTTCTTAGCTCTGTGTAAAAGAAAACAGTATTATAAGCTTTATTACAAAAATTTCAAACTCATATAAAAATAGGCCAATCACCTACATTGTACAAAGGTTTTCTAACATTTGCTTCATGTTTTTTTTTTCTTAAAGAGATTTTAAAAAACAAATCTTAAATATCATGACTTTCCATCCCTAAATATTTGAGTGTCTAAAAAACACTTTGTTGTTTAGTCTGTAAGTCCTGTCCAACTCTTTTGTGACTCCATGGACTGTAGCCTGCCAGGCTTCTTTGTCCATGGGATTTCCCAGCCAAGAATACTGGGTTGCCATTTCCTTCTCCAAAAAAATACTTTACTACATAGCTATTACACTGCTTAAAATTAACTCTAACTTCTTTATAACATCAAATACCCAGTCTGTATTCAGATTTCCCCAACAGTACCCCAAATGTCTTTTTGCAGTTAGCTTGTTTTCAATCAGGATCCATACAAGGTCCACAAGTTGCAACAATTGTTTAAGTCTTTTGATCCTGAATAGTTTCTCCCTTTTTTATGCCATTGATTTGATGAAGAATGGTTAGAAGTATTATTAAATCTTAATTTTGTTAAATTAAATCTAAAGTATTAAACACTACCAGACCAAACTAAAGGCAAACTAGGCAAAGGGATTTTTCAGGTTGAGAAACAAAGGAAAGTTCCAGAGAAGTCTCCCGACTTCTAATTCTCTTCCCAAAGACACAAAATGGAGATTTTTAATTATGTGACAGTCTTGCTAGTGCTTAGCACGGTGCCTGTCAAACAGGAAGCAATCTATAAATGTTTGTTGGCTTACTGAGGGCACCATGAATCTTTCTAGAAACTCAGGGTGAACGCATGAGGGTTCTTTAAGTAGGAGAGCAGAAAGAAACATTTCCCAAGGTCCACTCTCTTTTGTTTCGGTTCTGCCTAAACTGCCCATTCATCCTCCAGGGAAACCTCTCATTCTTCAAGATAAGTCGATCTTCCCTCCTTTGCAGTCTTTAGGGTTACAACATTCGGCTTTTCTCAGCCAGATTAAATCAGGTCCTTCCATGATATGTTCTGAAAGCACCACGCTAACTTCTCTCCCGAAGAATACCACATTTAGAATCGGACATATGATTTGGGATTATTTTATACACGTCTGCTCCTTCTAGTAACTGCCTGACACACAAGAGGCGTTCAGTTACACATGTTGCCTCGAATAAAATCACTAATAAAAGCAAAGAAATCCATTTCAAAAATCCAAAAAACTTTCCTTCTCACAGATGCCTCAAAGATTGGGCATTTCTGAGAAATGAGCTAAACGTTCTAGAAATATCCAAAATACAGCGAGCTAAGTACCGGGCCAAAGGGGGAGGGGGGGAAACATTGGCGGTTGGCGGGGCTAGATCGGGCCGCTCTATCCCGAGTCCTGAGGTGACCCAGGGGTAAGGATGGGGAGGCGGGGGCGGGAATCCCGCCCTCTCGGAACCGGCCTCCCCCTGGACTGGGCAGGGCTGTGCAGCCACGTTGTCGCCGCCGCCGCCGCCGCCGCCTGCGGAGAGGGTCCAGCGCTGCTTTACCTGGTCAGTCCTAGTGGCCAGGGACTTATCCGCCTGGATCCTCTCTTTTAACTCCTCCAGCTTCCCGGTGTAGGCCAGGTTGCAGACCATTAGGTTAGACACACACCCCTCCATTTCGCTTTCCCAGGATCACGGTGCAGCCAGATCCACCACCTCCTCACTTCGCAGGCTCCGAGTGCCAATCACAAGAGCCCGTAGAGCTCCACCAATCACCATCCTCTCGTCTTCCTTCGCTTTTCCCATCGCAGGGCGCCTCTGGGAATTGCAGTCTGAGCGCAGTTCCGGGCAGGGAGGCGCCTTCGCCACTCTCCCTGACTCTGCCCCTAGCGGCGCGGAACTACGAGTCCCAGGGTCCCTTGCGGCCACCGTAGTCAAGTGGCCGGTGGAATTGGCCCAGGATGACAGCTGGAGAATGGAGTCAGGTATGGGGAGCGGCTTCGTGTAGAACCGGGGTGGGTGGTCGCTGTTGGGGCACTAAGTCGGTGACGCGAAATGGGTGCGGGGTCATGGCAAGAGAGTTATGGGAGCCAAAATGTCCTGTTCTGGGGGCCCTGACCTGCAGTGGTAAGCGGAAGGGAAGACAGCTGAGTATTACCTCTTGAGCTCGAACCAGTGCCTGTGGCCACCCTCCCCATCGCTCCTACTGCTGCCAAAGGATTGGAAGGAAGTAGGGGTTAATTATGCTGACATTTCGGTGGAGTGGCATTAGGGCAGAATTCTGCCGCAACAGTGATAGCATATGACACTAAGGTGATGTGCCAGGGTGATGCCAAAGGCAGGGTGTGATGCCATAGGAGCCACTTGATATCTAAGAGATCTCACGGAGTCCATGGCGTGGTGACATAACAACTTGAGGGTCATCTTGACTCTTTCTATAGTGTTGACTCTTTAATATCACCATAATAAAGGTGACATCGAGGTTTTGCTAGACTATTAAGCTAATAGTGTTTCTATTTATGGGAATCCTAAGTAGTGCCACAGCAGAAGAGATGCACGGCTTATCCTTTATAGGGGATATCCAGACTGGCCTCATACCATAGCTAAGTATGATAAGAATATACTCAATAAAGAGACTGATTATATTTACCCTGTTATGGTGTAGAACAGGGCTTGGCAACTTTTCTGTGAAGAGCTACATAGTAAATATCTTTAGACTTTGTCAGTCAAAAGGCAAAATTATAGGATCTATACTAAGGAAGGACGGGCTTCCCCAGTGGCTCAGATGGTAAAGAATCTGTCTGCAATGCAGGAGACGGTGGTTAGATCCCTGGGTCAGAAAGATCCCGTGGAGAAGGGAGTGGCTACCCATTCCAGTGTTTTTGCCTCCAGAGTTTCACGGACATGGGGTTAACAAAGAGACGGACAGGACTGAGCGACTAATATACTAAGGGCATTATGCCAAAACTAGGTAATGATAACAATACACTCAAGAAGGAGACTGATTATATTTATCCTGTAATATTGTAGAACAGAGTTCTGTAAAGAACCAGATAGTAGGCTCTGTGGGCTAAAAAACAAAATCAAAGATAATGTGTAGGTACTTATATGACAAAGGAGAAAACAAATTTCAGCAAATGTTTATTGATAAAATTCATAGTAATAATAATTGAGCATTTATTTTAGGTAATAACAGGACAACTAATGAGAATAATGGAATTCTTTTGGGGGGATAACATTTTGTTTATTTGGGGCTAATAGTATTCTCTGTTATCGAAATAGTTTCAAATGTTCATGTTAATGCTCATCTGTAATGAGATTTTACACATTTCATCTTTATAAATGTCTTTTCACACAGATAGGTATGAATGCACAAACATATTCTTGTTATTTTTTAGTTAAATTTCAGAATAGTGTCAGGTTTATGGAAAAGTTGGAAAGATAATGCAGAATTCCTGTGTATTCCTCATCCAGTTTCCCCTACTCTTCCTTTCCTATTTTTAACAACTTTGTTAGGATATATATTTCATATCATAAAATTCACCCATTTCAAGTGTATAGTTCAATATTTTTAGTAACTTTACTGAATGATGCAACCATAATCATGTTTTAGAACATTTTCACTTCCCCACTAAATCCCTCATACTCATTTATTTACAGTTCTTTCCCACTCCCAACTCCAGGTAACCACTGATCTATTTTCTGTCGCTATAAATTTGCATATTCTGGACATTTCATCTGAATTAAATCAAGTAAGAAGTGGTCTTTTGTGCCTGTCTTCTTTAACTTAGCATATTTTTGAGATTCCTCCATACTATAGCATGTACCAGTACTTCATTAATTTTTATTGCCAAATAGTATTACATTATATGGCTATAACACATTCTGTCTGTCTGCTTACTAGACATGTAGGTTGTTTCCAGTTTTTGGCTATTAAGAATAATGCCACTAAGGACATAGGTGTGCAAGTCTGTGTGGACAAATGTTTTCATTTTCTTTGATAGGAACATAAGGGTGGAATGAATGGATCATATGGCAAATTTATCTTTAACTTTATAAGAAACTACAAAATTGTTTTCCAAAGCGACAGCACTGTTTTGCATTTCTGCTAGCAATGTATGAGGGTTTCTGTTTCTCCACCTCCTCACCTACATTTGTTGTTGTCTGTTTTTTTGTTTTAACCATTCTGAGTAGGTGTGAAATGATATGTCTTTGTGGTTGTAATTTGTACTTCCTTAAAAACTAATGACGATGAGCATGTTTTCATTTACTTATTAAAACATACATACCTCTTTTCCATTTTTAAATTGAATTATTGTCTTTACTGACTTTTTATTGTTGAATTGTAAAAATTATTTATACATTGTGGATACAAGTCTCTGTAGATACATGGTATGTGGATATTTTGTCCCACTCTGTTACTTGTCTTTCCATTTTCTTAATGATGCAAAAAATTAAAATTTTGATGAGATATAATTTATCCTTTTTTTCTTTTATGAGATGTGCTTTTGGTGTTGTACACTTTTAAAAACTGTACAATTTATTGTTACTAGTATTTAGAGGTGTATTTAGAGGTGTGTTACCATCACCACAGTATTATTTGAAACATTTCCATTACCTTGTGCCCCTTTTCACTTACACCCCATATCCACTCACAGGCCTGGGCAACCACTAATTAATTTTTTGTCTCTATGGATTTTCATTTGAGGAGATTTCATATAAATTGAATCACACAATGTATGTGAATCATACAAAAATCTTTTGTGTTTAGCTTCTTTCACTTAGCATAAGGTTTCTAAAGTCTTTCCAAATTGTAGTATGTATCAATACTTCATTTTAATGACTAAATAATAGTCTGCTGTATGACTTTCCATATTTCACTTATTCATTCATCAGTTGGTTGGCTTCTGCCTTTTGGTTATTATGAATAATGCTGCTATAAACATTCATATACATGTTTCTGTGCAGATATATGCTTTCATTTCTCTTGGTACCTGTCTAGGAGTAGAATTGCTGGGCCATATGAAATTCTATGTTTAAATTTGTGAGGAACTGCCAGAATTTACCAAAGTGACTGTATATTTTCCCCTCCCATTAGCAATGTATACTATTCTCCTCCACATCTTTACCAACACTTGTTAATGTCTATTTTTTTATTACAGCCATTCTAGTGGGTGCAAAGTGTTATCTCATTGTGATTTTGTTGTTTTGATTTGTAACAGCATGGAAAGTGTATAAAGCGTGTTGGCATCACTTATGATTCAAACAGTGTTAGCTGTTGAAATGACTTTCCTACTGTATAAGTTTCACATATAAGTGCTCTTTTGCCTTGGAATTTGAGGGTGAATTAATTAAGAAACATTATCAAGTCTGGAGGAAAAGCTAATGTCCAGGGCCATTTGGTGTTTGGTATTAGTGGGTGAAGGCAGTTCTTCGAACAGGTGAAAAAATGTAAAAGTCATTCATACCTTCCTTACCATAAGGAAAATACAAAATGGACCTAATTTGACTTGCCAGATGTAGCTTGCTAATGGCTAGTGTACAGTGAAAGTGTCCTGTATTTAGTAGGTGTTCAATAAGTATCCAGTTGATTTCAGAGGTACAGAAGGCCTGTTGTGTGGTACTCACAAAGGATTGGGTATAGTAACATTTTACTATAGTAATACATCAAGAACTTGGATTTGATTGCCAGAAACAGCCGGAGACAAACTCCAAGTGCCCCTACTGAGTGCCTTGTTCGGGTAACCTTTTATAGATGGTGTGTTGTGCTTTTAAATTATTTGATATGACTGGGTGGTTAGCTTTCAATTCTGAATCCCTTAAGGACAAGGGTAAGGTATTCTTTCACTTTTTGAAAGCTGCAAGACAAATAGATCTCTAAGGGAGAAGATGTCTTCTCTTTGTTACTGTCCCCAAGTATGGAGGAACAGTGTGGTTACTGTTTATTTATCAAGAGTCAAAGGGGTGCCCTGTTAGGGATGGACTCCCTTGCTACTTGTACAATTGAATATTCCCTTTTCTACTGGCCATCTAGAGTTTAGGTACTAGAACAAGCCAAATCCATCATCTGGACATCAAGAATAATATTTACAGATTACATGTGTCAGGTATTGCGCTTTTCTCATTTAGTCTTTCACAACAACCCTTTGAGGGAGTTTCCATATTCCCGAGTCCCCACCTTAAAAAAAAAAAAGAAAAAAAGGAGAATACAGGCACAGAGAAGCAAAATAGCATGCTTGAGGTCACACAACTTGGCAAAGGTTGGAGCTAAAATGGTAATCCAGTGCTATTCTACCCTAAAACCCTAGCACTTGACCACTGCAACATACTGCTCAGTATTGCTGAAGATAAAATTATGTGTAAATGAAAACCTCAGATAATGCAATACTAATTCCTGTCAGAGCTCTTTGGGCTGTAACACTACCTATGATTGTGGGGAAATGACGTTTTTCATGCTCTAGAGCAACACTTTTTTCTAGAGAACTTTTTGTGATGATGGAAAAGTTCTATATCTAAGCTGTTCTGATATGGTAGCCATTAGTCACACTGAACACTTGAAATGTATCTGGGAACTACATTTTAAATTTGATTTTAATTTTAAAAATTTAAATAGCTTCATATGGCTAGTGGTTATCATTTTGTGTCCAAGGTGGGAGAGGCAGGTTTCCCCTATTTGCTGCTTTCTAATTATCACTAAACATTTTACTCAGTGCAAATATTCTTTCCCTACCACAGCTGGAAATGAATATAATCTGTAGTGAAACAAACTTGAGGACATCCTACACAGGGCATACACAAATCAGTTAACTGTATGACAGTCATAGGAATATGAAACTTCTTCATTCCCACCACTTACTAGATAAAGTTTGAACAACTAATCTGGAGACACTTCACGAATGATTTTTTCATTGTTTGCAGAATTTTTTCATTGTTTGTTTATGTGACTAATTGTAAGCAATTCATAATAGCCAGTTGGTTGGTTTAAGATGAGATATTTTAATCTGTGGCTATAATATTTTTTAACTCATGTTTTAATCCTACAGATAAAACTGATCTTGGTATTATATGTAACTGGCCTATGCAAATCTTCCCCATTTAAAATCTCTCTTCATAAAACTGCATGTTGTTATAGGCTATTATTATAAAATATTTTATTTACTTGCTCTTTGGGTTTTAGCTTCCACACTCTCGTTTTCTGAGTTATTTGCTTTATAAGTGGTTTATTTTTTAACTTATGATACATAATGAAGGATTCCCAAGAAGTTGCCAAAACAGTACAGAAATGCTCCACATACTCTTCATCCTGTTTAGCCCAATTATTACATTTTACATTATTATACTACAGTATAAAAAAAAAAACTAGGAAAAAAAACTAGGAAACTGACACTGGAATGTTGTATATGTACAGGTCTATGTTATTTTGTCACTTGTGTAGATTTGTGCAACCATGATTGCAACCAAGATGTAGAAATATTCCTTCACTAGAGAGCTACCCCTTCATAGGCATACCTAACACCCCCATCATCCATAACCCCTGCCAAATATGAATTTGTTTTCCTACTCTATAATTTTGTCCTTTTGAGAATTTTATGTAAATGGCGGCATAAAGAATGTGATTTTTCCAATTTTTTCTGCTTTGTTCAATGCTTGTGATCTATCCAAGTTGATACATGTATCAATAGCCTGTTCTTTTTTGTTGGTGAGGAGTGTTTCATGCTATGGATATACTACAGTTTAACCATTCACCTAATTAGGGACATTTTGGTTATTTCCATTTTGGGGCTGTCACAGATAAAACTATTATAAATATCTAAGTATAGAATTTGCACAGACATAACTTTCCAGTGGGCTTCCCTGGAGTTTCAGCAGTAAAGGATTCACCTGTAATGCGGGAGACTCTGGTATGATCCCTGGGTTGGGAAGATCCCCTGAAGGAGGACACAACAACTCATTCCAGTATGCTTGCCTGGAGACTTCCATGGACAGAGGAGCCTGGCAGGCTACAGTTTATAGGGTCACAAAGAGTGCAACATGACTGAAGTGACTTTAGCACACACAACTTTCCAGTATTCTTGCCTGGATAATCCCATGGACAGAGGAACCTAGCAGGCTATAGTCCATGGAGTTGCAAAAAGTCAGACACCACTGGGCAACTGAGCACAACTTTCATTTGTCTGAGATATATGCCCAGGAAAGTCGTTTCTGGGTCATATAGTAAGTGGGCACATACCTAGTGGCTCAGTGGTAAAGAATCTGACTGCAATGCAGGAGCTGCAGTAGATGCAGGTTTGATCCCTGGGTTGGGAAAATCCCCTGGAGAAGGGCAAGGCAACCCACTCCAGTATTCTTGCCTGGAGAATCCCCATGGACAGAGGAGCCTCGAGGGCTACAGTCCATAGTGTTGCAAAGAGTCCGATATAACTGAAGCGACTTAGCATGCCTGCATGTGGCAAGTGTATGTTTAGTTTTTAAAGAAACTTTTCCAGAGTGGCTGTATAGCATTTTACACTCCCATCAGTATATGAGACATCTGGTTTCTTTGCATCCTTGCCACTGTTGTCATTGTTTTTTATTTTATCCATTCTTGCATAGTGATATTGTTGCAGTCAAAATCTTGGTTTTCTCTGGCAACCAAAGTCAAATAAAAAAAAAAAATATGGAGAGTTTGGAGGAAATAGAAAGACGAGTTTAATCTTCAACTGGCAGAGGGGAGATACAGCAGGCTCATGCCTTAAGAACTGTGCCCCCCTCCTTCCATGAGGAGTCTAGGGGCTTTATATAAGATGAAGGCTTGCAGTCAGGGCTCAGCGATGAGGAACAAAGGTATAATGCTCTTGTATTCTTCTTCCATAGTAAACAAAAGATTCTGAAATGCAGTACTTGGATGCAATCTCAAAAACGACAGAATGATCTCTGTTCGTTTCCAAGGCAAACCATTCAATATCACGGTAATCCGAGTCTATGCCCTGACCAGTAATGCTGAAGAAGCTGAAGTTGAACAGTTCTATGAAGACCTACAAGACCTTCTAGAACTAACACCCAAAAAAGGTGTCCTTTTCATTAGAGGGGACTGGAATGCAAAAGTAGGAAGTCAAGAAACACCTGGAGTAATAGGAAAATTTGGCCTTGGAGTACAGAATGAAGCAGGGCAAAGGCTAACAGTTCTGCCAAGAGAATGCACTGGTCATAGCAAACACCCTCTTCCAACAACACAAGAGAAGACTCTACACATGGACATCACCAGATGGTTGACACTGAAATCAGATTGATTATATTCTTTGCAGCCAAAGATGGAGAAGCACTATACAGTCAGCAAAAACAAGACGGGAGCTAACTTTAGCTCAGATCATGACCTCCTTATTGCCAAATTCAGACTGAAATTGAAGAAAGTAGGGAAAACCGCTAGACCATTCAGGTATGACCTAAATCAAATCCCTTATGACTACAGTGGAAGTGAGAAATAGATTTAAGGGACTAGATCTGATAGACAGAGTGCCTGATGAACTATGGACAGAGGTTCATGGCATTCTACAGGAGATAGGAGTCAAGACCATCCCCAAGAAAAAGAAATGCAAAAAAGCAAAATGGCTGTCTGAGGAGGCCTTACAAATAGCTGTGAAAAGATGGAAGCAAAAAGCAAGGGAGAAAAGGAAAGATATTCCTATTTGAATGCAGAGTTCCAAAGAATAGCAAGGAGAGATAAGAAAGACTTCCTCAGCAATCAATGCAAAGAAATAGAGGAAAGCAATAGAATGGGAAAGACTAGGGATCTCTTCAAGAAAATTAGAGATACCAAGGGAACATTCCATGCAAAGATGGGCACAATAAAGGACAGAAATGGTAGGTTCCTAACAGAAGCAGAAGATATTAAGAAGAGGTGGCAAAAATACACAGAACTGTACAAAAAAGATCTTCACGACCCAGATAATCACGATGGTGTGATCACTCAACTTGAGCCAGACATCCTGGAATGTGAAGTCAAGCGGGCCTTTGGAAGTATCACTACGAACAAAGCTAGTGGAGGTGATGGAATTCCACTTGAGCTATTTCAGATCCTGAAAGATGATGCTGTGAAAGTGCTGCAGTCAATATGACAGCAAATTTGGAAAACTCAGCAATGGCCACAGGACTGGAAAAGGTCAGTTTTCATTCCAATCCCAAAGAAAGGCAATGCCAAAGAATGCTCACACTACTGCACAATTGCACTTGTCTCACATGCTAGAAAAGTAATGCTTAAAGTTCTCCAAGCCAGGCTTCAGCAATACGTGAACTGTGAACTTCCAGATTGTTCAAGCTGGTTTTAGAAAAGGCAGAGGAACCAGAGATCAAATTATCAACATCTGCTGGATCATTGAAAAAGCAAGAGAGTTCCAGAAAAACATCTATTTCTGCTTTATTGACTGTGCCAAAGCCTTTGACTGTGTGGATCACAATAAACTGGAAAATTCTGAAAGAGATGGGAATACCAGACCACCTGACCTGCCTCTTGAGGAACCTGTATGCAGGTCAGGAAGCAACAGTTACAACTGGACATCGACCAACAGACTGGTTCCAAATAGGAAAAGGAGTACATCAAGGCTGTATATTGTTACCCTGCTTATTTAATTATATGCAGAGTACATCATGAGAAATGCTGGGCTGGAGGAAGCAAAAGCTGGAATCAATACTGCTGGGAGAAATATCAATAACCTCAGATATGCAGATGAAACCACCCTTATGGCAGAAAGTGAAGAAGAACTAAAGAGCCTCTTGATGACAGTGAAAGAGGAGAGTGAAAAAGTTGGTTTAAAGCTCAACATTCAGAAAACTAAGATCATGGCATCTGGTACCATCACTTCATGGCAAACAGATGGGCAAACAGTGGAAACAGTGGCTGACTTTATTTTTCTGGGCTCCAAAATCACTGCAAATGGTGATTGCAGCCATGAAATAAAAAGACGCTTACTCCTTGGAATGAAAGTTATGACCAACCTAGATAGCATATTAAAAAGCAGAGACATTACTTTGTCAACAAGGTCCATCTAGTCAAGACTATGGTTTTTCTAGTAGTCCTTTATGGATGTATAAGTTGGACTATAAAGAAAGCTGAGTGCTGAAGAATTGATGCTTTTGAACTGTGGTGCTGGAGAAGACTCTTGAGAGTCCCTTGGACTGCAAGGATATCCAACCAGTCCATCCTAAAGAGATCAGTCCTGGGTGTTCACTGGAAGGACTGATGTTGAAGCTGAAACTCCAATACTTTGGCCACCTGATACAAAGAGCTGACTCATTGGAAAAGACCCTGATTATGGGAAAGATTGAGGTCAGGAGGAGAAGGGGACGATGGAGGATGAGATGGCTGGATGGCATCACCAACTCAGTGGACATGGGTTTGAGTGGACTCCAGGAGTTGGTGATGGCCAGGGAGGCTTGGTGTGCTGCAGTTCATGGGGTCGCAAAGTGTCAGACACAACTGAGTGACTGAACTGAACTGACTGACTCTTCTTCCTCTTGCATCGTTTCAAAGAGTCATAGGCTGGTGTCAGGTAGCCCAGTAATTGAGTCAGGCAGTTCTGTAGTCCTGTGGCCTTCTTTCTGTAATGCAAAAAGAGAAAAGCTATCAGGGGTGGTCTGTGAAGAGTGTGCTGTAAATCATGACCAGAAACGTGATGTAATTAGCACAGAGTCAAAGGATAATAGGTGCAATATATAGCTTATGCAGAGTTAGGGGCAGAAAAACAAACTGTTACAGACTACAGATTAGGAACAGTTGAAGTAAAAACTAGGAATGACCAGGCTCGCTCATTGTTCCCTTTATCTTCTTTGTTCTCAGGAAAGGAAAAGAAAAAGCTCATTCCTCTTTTTTCCTTTTCACTGCAGCATTATCTTATTTTGGTTTTATTTGTATTTCTCTAATAGCTAATGATGGTCAGTATCTTTTTATGTGTTTATTTTCCATCCCTATGCCTTTTTCAGTGAAATGTCTCCTCATGTCCTTTTCCCATTTTCTTTAAAAGGATTATTGAGGTAACATTGGTTCATAACCTTGTATGTTTGGCATGTACAACATTTTATTTCTCTGTATATGGTAGCATGCTCACCCCCCAAAATCTCACTTCTATCACCATGCAGTTGACCCCTTTTACCCACTTTGCCCTCCCTCCACCCCTTCCCTTCTTGTAACCACTACTCTGTTTTCTGTTTCTATCTATTTGTTTATAGTTTCATTTGTTCTTTTTTTGCTGCAACACATGACATGGGGGGTCTTAGTTCCCCGACCAAGGATAAAACCCATGCCCTCGGCAGTGGAAGCCCAGATTCTTAACCACTGGATCATCAGGGAAGTCCATGTTCATTGATTTTGTTTGTTTATATGTTTCACATATAAGTTAAATCATGCAGTGTTTGTCTTTCTCCATCTGACTTATTTAATTTAGCATAATACCCTCAAATTCCATCCATGTTGTTGCAAATCCTTTGCCCATTTTATAATTGCATTGTTTGGTTTTTTTTTTTTTATTACCTGTTGATTTTTGAGAGTTCTTTATATATTCTCAATCCAAGTTCTTTGTCACGTACGTAGTTTGCAAATATTTTTCTACCAGTCTATGGCTTGTCTTTTCATCTTATTAATAGGATTTTTCATAGATCAAGAGCTTTTGATTTTGATGATGTCCAATTCATTCTTTTTTTAATTCTTTGGATTGTGCTTTTGTTCATATGTCTAATTGATCCTTAAGCCCCGGGTCTCAAAGATGTTCACCCAATGTTTTTTAGTTATATTTTACATTCAAGTCCATGATCCATTTTTAGGTAATTTTTTTTTTAGTGTGAGGTTTAGGTTGAGGTTAATTTTTTAAACTATGGACATCCCATTGCTTCAGCTCCATTGAACTGTAATAGAAAATGAGTATGCTTTTCTTTTGTAGGCCTGTTTTTCAGGGTTCTCTGTTCTGACTGAATGATCCATGTGTCTGTCTCTGCCATATCATACAGTCTTGATTATTATAGCTCTATAATGTTTTAAAATTGATTGTAGTGATACCTCCTACTTTATTATTTTTTTCAATGTTATTTGTTTGACTTTACCTATACATTTCAGAATGGTGGTGGTTTAATCACTAAGTTGTGACCAACTCTTGTGACCCCTCAGACTGTAGCCTTCCAGGCTCCTCTGTCCATGGAATTTTCCAGGCAAGAACACTGGACTGGGGTGCCATTTCCTTCTCCAGGGTATGTTCCCAACCCAGGGATCAAACTCCTGCATTGGCAGGTGGATTCTTTACGGCCGAGCCACCAGGGATAAACTTGCCAATATCTAAAAAAAAATTGCTAGATTGTTGATAGGAATTGTATAAGGCCTATATATCAATCTGAGGAGAACTGAAATCCTTACTATGTTGAATCTTCCAATTCATGAACAGGGCAGTTCAGGTCAGTCGTGTCTGACTCTTTGCGACCCCATGGACTGCAGCATGCCAGGCTTCCCTGTCCATCACCAACTCCTAGAGCTTGCTCAAACTCATGTCCATCGAGTCGGTGATGCCATCCAATCATCTCATCCTCTGTCATCCCCTTCTCCTGCCTTCAATCTTTCCCAGTATCGGGGTCTTTTCCAGTGAGTCAGTTCTTTGCATCAGGTGGCCAAAGTATTGGAGCTTCAGCTTCAGCATCAGTCCTTCCAGTGAATATTCAGGACTGATTTCCTTTAGGATTGACTGATTTGATCTCTGGCATATCTCTCCATTTATTCACATCTTTTCTATTGTTAGCATTGTGTAGTTTTCAGCATACAAGTCTTGTATGTGTTTTGTTAGAATTTTCCTTCATTTTTTTGAGTGACCATTAATGGTATTGTATTTTAAATTTTGGTTTCCGTATGTTTATTGCTAGTACATAGTTATACAGTTGATTTTTGCATGATCTTGTACCCTGCAATGTTTCTGAATACTGATTAAGTTGTAGGAGGTTTTTTCTGTTGTTGGTTTCTTGGCATTTTCTTCTTTTTTTTTTTTTTTGTAGACCATCTTGTCATAGGGATGGTGGGACAGAGACAGTGGTATTTCTTTCAGTCCACTTTTTATGCCTTTTATTTCTTTCTTCCTGTATTGTTCTGGTTCAGAATACCAGTTAACTGTAGTAAGAGCTGAACCCTTGCTTTGTTTTCAGTCCTAGGGGGAAAGCAGTCATTCTTTCAGCATTAAATGTGATGTTAGTTGTAGCTTTGGGGGGATATATACTTTTTAAAATTGAGGCAATTCCTCCCTAATTTAGTTTTCTGAGGATTTTTATCATCAATAACTTGTATTTTGTCAAACGGCTTTTTCATTGATATGGTCATGTGATTTTTCTTACTACACTAATTAATTTTCAAATAGTGAACCCACCTTGCATTCCTAAAACAAACCCGCTTGATCATAGTATGTAAATTTGTCTATATATTGCTGAATTCTATTTGCTAACATTTTGTTAAGGATTTTTGTGTCTCTATTCATGAATGATATTGACTTTTTATTTAATTTGGGGGTACTGTGTTTGATTTTGATATCAATGAAATATTGGCCTTCTGATGAGAATTGGGAAATATTTCCTCTCCTTTTATTTGCTGGAAGAGGTTATGTGATGATGGTATTAATTTTCCTTTAAGTGGTTGGCAGAATTCTCTGGTATAACCAACCGGGCCAGGAGATTTCTTATTTTAGAGTTTTAAAAGTACAGATTCAGTTTCCTTAATAGTTATAGGACTGTTCAAATGATCTATTTCATATTGGGTGCTTGTGTGTGTTTGTGTTTTTCAAGGAATTGGTCCAGTTTATAAAAATTGTAAAATTTGTGTAGATTTGTTTGTAGTATTTCCTTTATCTTTTTGGTGTTTGCAGAGTCTCAAGTGATATCCCCTGTCTTGTTTTGATATTAATACTTTGTGTTTTCTCTCTTGTTTAAATTTGGCAGTCTCGCTAGAGATTTGTCTCTTTTGTTAACCTTTTCAAAGAATCCACTCTTTATGTCATTGATTTTTCTCTATTAATTTTCAGTTTTTAGTCTTATTGATTTTTGCTCTCAAATTGATTATTTCCTTCCTTGCATTCAGTTTATTTTACTCCTTTTTTTAGTTTTCTTTTTTTTTAAGGTGGAAAATTACATTTTTAAATTTGACTTTTCCTCTTTTCTGAGGTAAGCATTTAGTGCTATAAATTTCCCACTCAGCAGTGGTTTAGCTGCATATCACACATATTTTTTATTGTGGTAAAAAATATGTAATATGAAATCTACCCTCTTAAAATGTTAAGTGTACATTACGCAATATTTTTAACAGTAGACACAATGTTGTTTTCACCTTGCATGACTGAAACTCTATGCCCATTGAATAGCAACTCACCATTTTACTCTCCCAGTAGGCCCTGGCAACCACCATTCTACTTTCAGTTTTTATGAGTTTGACTACTGTAGACACCTCTTTTTTTTTTTTTTTTTTAAATATTATTTTATTAGTTGGAGGCCAATAACTTTACAACATTTCAGTGGGTTTTGTCATACATTGACACGAATCAGCCATATAGTTACACGTATTCCCCATCCCGATCCCCCCTCCCACCTCCCTCCCCACCCGACTCCTCAGGGTCCTCCCAGTGCACCAGGCCTGAGCACCTGACTCATGTATCCCACCTGGGCTGGTGGTCCGTTTCACCATAGATAATATACATGCTGTTCTTTCAAAACATCCCACCCTCACGTTCTCCCCCAGAGTTCAAAAGTCTTTTCTGTACTTCTGTAGACACCTCTTTTAAGTGGAACGATGCAGTATTATCTTCTCTGACTGGCTTATTTCACTTAGCACAATATCCTCAAGTTCCTCAACTTGTAGTGTATGATGGAATTTCCTTTTTATATGGCAGACTAATACTCTATTGTATGTATATATCACATATACCACATTTTGTTGATTGATGGACATTTAGATTATTTCTACTTCTTGGCTATTGTGAACAATACCACAATGAACACGGGAGTGCAAATATCTCTTACAAATCCTGATTTCAATTCTTTTGGATAAATACCCAGAAATGGTATTGCTGGATTATATAGTAGTTCTATAATACATTTTTTGAGAAGCCTTTATAGTATTTTCCATAATAGCTTTGTCATTCTGTATTCCCACCAGCAGTGAAGAAGGGTTCTGTTTCTCTACATTCTTGGCGACACTTATCTTTTTGTTTTTTTAAAAATAGCCATTCTAACAGGAGTGAGATGATGTCTAATTGTGGTCTTAATTTGCATTTCCCTGATGATTAGTGATGGTGAGCACTTTTTTCATATACCAGTTGGCTATTTGGATGTCTTCTTTGAAGAGTTCTTTGCCCATTTTAAAGTTGTTGTTGCAGTCCAGGTTGGATGCATGAGACAAGTGCTCAGGGCTGGTGCACTGGGAAGACCCAGAGGGATGGGATGGAGAGGGAGGTGGGAGGGGGATTCAGGATGGGGAACACATGTAAATCCATGGCTGATTCATGTCAATGTATGGCAAAAACCACTACAATATTGTAAAGTAATTAGCCTCCAACTAATAAAAATAAATGAGAAAAAGAAAGAAAATGAAAAGGCTCTGAATCCAAAAAAAAAACAAAAAAACAACTTGTTGTTACTATTATTATTATTTGCTTTTGAGTTGTGGGAATTCCTTATATATTTTGAATATAAATCCCTTATCAAAAATATGCTTTACAAATATTTCCTCCTATACTGTCAGTTGCCTTTTCATTCTATTGATTTTTTCCTTTTCTATGCAGAAACTTTTTAGTTTGATGTAGTCCTATCTGTCTGTTTTTGCTTTGGTTGCTAGTGTTTTTGGTGTCATATTCAAGAAGTCATTGCCAACACCAATATCTTGAAGTTTTTTTCCCTAGGTTTTCTTCTAGGTGTTTTATAGTTTTGGGTCTTCTGTTCAAGACTTTAATTTTGAGTTGATATTTGTGTGTGGTGTAAGATAAGGGTCCAATTTCATTCTTTTGCATGTGGGTATCCCATTTGCCCCACACTATTTGTTGAAGTGACTATCTTTTTCCCCCTTGTGTACTCTTGGCATCCTTGTTAAATATCATTTCACCATATATATGTGGATTTATTTCTGGGTACTCTGTTCTGTTCCATTGGTCCATATGTCTGTCTTTATGCCAGTGCCATTATGTTTTGATTACTGTAACTTTGTAATATGTTTTGAAATTAGGAAGTATGAGGTTTTTAGCTTTCTTCTTTCTCAAGATTATTTTGGCTATTTGGAGTTCTTTGTGGTTCTACATGAATTTTAGGATTGTTTCTTCTATTTCTATAAAAATGCCATTGGGATTTTGATAGGGATTATATTGAATGTGTAGATTCATTTGAATAGTGCAGACATTTGAACAATATTGTCTTCTAATCAATTAATATGGGATATCTTTCTATTTATTTGTACCTTTAAATTCCTACCAGCAATATTTTGTGATTTTCAGTGTGCAAGAGTTTTGCCACTTTGGTTAAGTTCATTCCTAAGAATTTTATTCTTTTTGATGAATTTAAATGGAAATGGTTTCTAAGTTTCTTGCTCACCTGGTTCATTGTTAGCATATAGAAATATAACTGATTTTTGTATATTGATTTTGTATCCTGTAAAGACTTAATAATTCAAGCATGTGCTGAATTAATTTAGTAGTCCTAACAATTTTTGTGGAGTCTTTAGAGTTTTCTACATATAAGGTCATATATATATATATATATATACACAAACGGAGCTAATTTTACTTCTTCCTTTCTAATTTGAATTTTTGTTTCTTTTCTTATCTAATTGCTCTGGCTAGAACTTCCAGTACTATGATGAATAGAAGTGGTGAGAGTGGGCATCTTTGTCTTGTTTCTGAATTAGGAAATCTTTGTTTTTCACAGTGGAGTATGATGTTAACTGTGGATTTTTTATATATGGCCTTTATCATGTTGAGGTAATTTCCTTTTATTCCTAGTTTGTTGAGTTTAGATTACTCAACTTTCAACATGAAAAAGTGTTGAATTTTGTCAAATGCTTTTTCTGCATTTATTAAGATGATCATGTGTTTTTTTTTTCTCCCTTCATTCTGTTAATGTGGTGTATCACATTGAGTGCTTTGCATATGTTGAGTTACCCTTGCATACCAGGGATACAGTCCACTTGATCATGGTGTATAATATTTTTATGTGCTGCTGAATTTGGTTTGCTAGCATTTTATTTAAAATTTTGCATCTATATTCATCAGGGATATTGGTCTATAGTTTTCTTGTAATATCTTTTTTTTCTGGTTTTGCATCAGGATAGTGCTGGTCTCACAAAGTAAACTGGGAAGGGCTCCTTCCTTTTCAGTTTTTTGAAAGAGTTTGAGAGTGGCTTCTGAAACTTTTTTAAAAGGATTAAAGCTAATTCTTTAAATTAAGAATTAACTTAGATATGTATTTAAAATTTATAAAAGAAGTTAATTTTTTCTTTAAATGTTTTATAGAATTCACCGTCTGGTCCTGGGCTCTTTAGTTGTTAGAAGGTTTTTGATTACTGAGTAAATCTCCTTGTTAGTTACAGTTCTGTTCAGCTTTCTCTGTTTATTCATGATTCAGCCTTGATAAGTTATGTGTTTCTAGCAGTTTATCCATTTCTTCTAGGTTATCCAGTTTGTTGGTGTTTAACTGTTCATTGTTGTTATTGTTCAGTGGTAAGTCATGTCTGACTCTTTGCAACCCCATGAACATGCTAGGCTTCCCTGTGCTTCACTATCTCCTGGTATTTGCTCAAACTTATGTCCATTGAGTCAGTGATGCCATCTAACCATCTCATTCTCTGCCGTCCCCTTCTCCTCTTGCCCTCAATCTTTCCCAGCTTCAAGGTCTTTTCCAGTGAGTTGGCTCTTTGCATCAGGTGGCTAAAGTATTGGAGCTTATAATCGTTCATAGTAGTTTCTTATAATCCTTTTAATTTCTATGGCATTCATAACAATATGTCTTCTTTCATTTAAATTTTTTTCCTCTTTAATTTTTTATTTTATTTATCTGAGTATTTTTTAAACTAACTTAGTTAAAGGTTTGTTAAGTTTGGTGATCTTTTTAAAAAACCCAACAGTTAGTATCATCAGTTTCTTTCTATTCTGTGTTTTGTTTATTTCTGTTCTTAATTACTCCCTTTTTTTTAATTTTATTTTATTAGTTGGAGGCTAATTACTTCACAACATTTCAGTGGGTTTTGTCATACATTGACACGAATCAGCCATTGAGTTACACGTATTCCCCATCCCGATCCCCCCTCCCACCTCCCTCTCCACCCAATTCCTCTGGGTCTTCCCAGCCCACCAGGCCCGAGCACTTGACTCATGCATCCCACCTGGGCTGGTGGTCTGTTTCACCATAGATAATATACATGCTGTTCTTTCGAAACATCCCACCCTCACCTTCTCCCACAGAGTTCAAAAGTCTGTTCTGTACTTCTGTGTCTCTTTTTCTGTTTTGCATATAGGGTTATCGTTACCATCTTTCTAAATTCCATATATATGTGTTAGTATGCTGTAATGATCTTTATCTTTCTGGCTTACTTCACTCTGTATAATGGGCTCCAGTTTCATCCATCTCATTAGAACTGATTCAAATGAATTCTTTTTAACGGCTGATAATTACTCCCTTCTTTTAACTTTGGACTTAATATGTTCCCTTTCTAGTTTATTGAAATGTAATGTTAGATTGTTCATTTGAAAAGTTTCTTCTTTCTTAATATAGGCAATTATCACTACAAACTTCCATCTTATTACTGCTATTGCTGCATTCCATAAGTTTTAGTATGTTGTGCTTTCATTTTCATTGGTCTCAATGTATTTTCCAATTTCCCTTTTGATTTCTTCTGTGATTTATTGGCTATTCAAGATTGTGTTTTTAAATTTCCACATATTTGTGAATCTTCCAGTTTTCCTCCTGCCATTAATTTCCAGTTCCATTCCATTGTGGTTGGAAAATGTAATTGGTATGATCTTCAGTCTTTAAAAATTTATTGACTTATTTTGTTACCTAATGTGATCTATCTTAGAGAATGTTCTGTGTGCATTGAGAAGAATGTGTATTTTGCTGCTATTTGGTGGGATGTTCTATATATGTCTGTTAGGTTTGTATAGCTTGCTCAAGTCTTTTGTTTTCTTATTGACTTTATGGCTGAATATTCTGTCCATTATTGAGAGTGACATATTGAAATCACCTACTATTAAGTATGTTGCTGTCTATATCCCCCTTCAGTTTTGTCAGTATGTTCATATGTTTGAGTCCTCTGATGTTGCATGCTTTACATTTATATTTATAATTTTTATAACTTACTGGTGAATTGACTTTTTATTATTATTTAATGCCTTTCTTGATAGTCTTTTTTTTAAACTTAAAGTTACTTTTGTGTAATATAAGTAATAGCCACACCCCTTCTCTTTTGGTTGCATTTTGCATGGAATATCTTTTTCCATCTTTTCAAATGAAGCTTATGTGTGTCCTTAAATCTAAAGTGAATCTGTTGCAGGCAACTTGTAGTTGGGTTTTATTTATCCATCAACCACTCTATGTCTTCTGATTGGGGAATTTAATTCATTTTCATATAAATTAATTATTGATAAGGAAGGAACTACCATTGCCATTTTATTATTTTCTGTGTGTCTTGTACGTTTTTTTGGTCCCTTTTTAACTGCCTTGTTCTCTTCCCTTCTTTCATTGATATTTTTAGTGACATGCTTGATTTCTTTCTCATTTTCTTTTGTGTATATTCTATAAGCATTTTCTTTGTGGTTACTATGGAGCTTATATAAAACATAGTTATAATCACTTATTTAAATGGATAACAATAGCTTCAATTACATACAAATGCTTTACACTTTTATTTTTTCTCCCATCACACCTTATGTTATCAGTGTTATGAATTACATCTTTTTATATTGTGCATCCAATAATCTATTTTTATAGTTGGAGTCATTTTTTATACTTTTGTCTTTTAACCTCATGGCAGAATTAAAGTGATTTACGTACTACTGTTACAGTACTCACTGTACTGTATTTGTCTATATATTTACTTTTATTAATGAGCTTTATAATTTTATATGACTTCATGTTTCTTTTTGTTTCAACTAGAAGGACTCTCTTCAGAATTTCTTGTAGGACAGATCTAGCAGTAATGAACTGCCTCAGCTTTTGCTTATCTGGGCATGTCTATTTCTCCTTCATTTTCAAAGAATAATTTTCTTGGATATAATGTTCTTGGTTGGCATTATTTTTTCTTTTAGCATTTTGAAGGTATCATCCCATTCCCTTCTTGCCTTGTAGGTTTCTGCTGAGAAATTCAGTCTTATAATGGTTCCCTTGTCATGAGGAGTTGCTTTTTTCTTGCTGATTTAATAATTCTCTTTGTCTTTAAATTTTGACAGTTTTATTATACAATGTCTTAATGTCAGTTTCTTTGGGTTCTCATTGGAGTCCATTGGACCTCTGAATATGCATGTTCATTTTCTTCCCCAAATTTGGAAAGTTTTCAATCATTATTTCTTAAAGTAAATTGCCTGTCTCTTTCTCTCTCTTCTCCTTCTGGGACTCCCAAAATGCATTTATAAAATTTGATTGTATCCTTTAAGTCTCTTAGACTTTCTTTACTCTTTTTCATTCTTTTTTCTTTTTGTTCCACTGACTGGATAATTTCAAATGACCTCTCTGTGAGTCACTGGTTACACTGCTTACTCAAGTCTGCTGCTGAACCTTTCTAGTGAATTTTTTAGTTATTATATTTTTCTGCTGTAATTTTCTGTTTGGTCCTCTTAAAAATATTTTTTATCACTTTGTTGATATTCTTGTTTTGTTCATACACTATTTTCTTGAGCTTGTAGTTCATCCATGATGGTTGTTTTATCTATTTTTAAAAATTTATTTATGTATTGTTAGCTGTGCTGGGTCTTCATTGCTGTATGGGCGTTTCTCTAGTTGTGTGAGAGGGATCTACTCTCCAGCTGCAGTACACAGGCTTCTCATTGCAGTGACTTCTCTTGTTGTGGAGCATGGGCTCTAGGTGCGTGGGCTTCAGCAGTAGCAGCACATGGGCTCAGTAGTTGTGGCTTCTGGGCTCTAGAGCACAGGTTCAGTAGTTGTGGTGCATGGGCTTAGTTGCTCTCTAGCATGCAGGATCTTTCCAGACCATGGATTGAACCCATGTCTCCTGCATTGGCAGGCAGAATCTTTTACCACTGAGCCACCAAGGAAGCCCCCATGATGTTTATTTTAAATTCTTTGTTACGTAATTTATATATCTCTGTTTCTTCAAGTTTCTGGAGATTTATTTTGTTCTTTTTTTTTGTCATGTTTGCTTGTTCCTTTGTGTGTCATCTCACTTTGTGTTGGGGTCTGTGTATTTGAGAAAATAGTCACTTCTCCCATTTTTCATGGACCAACTTGGTACAGTGAAAGACCTTCACCAATCAGCATGGCTACAGATTCTGGGGTTTCTGAAACCTTTTATAGGGGGATATGTCTTCTCTGGTCCTATACATGCAATTTCTCTGTTAGACTTGCCAGTTTGTCTTTCAGGAGCTTGTGAGTCCTTATTCCCACTGGTGCCTGTCTGTGTTGATGCGTGTTATCTGGTTCTGTAGCAGCAGGCTCCTCCACTCTCTTTTCTTCTCAGTGACACCACCAGGCATCCAACGTATGCCTCCTCTCTATTACCACCCCAGTTCTGGTGAGATAGATACCAGTCCCTTGGGTAGCTCTCCTAAAAGGCCAAAGTGCTGGCGCACATTATACTCCTCTCCTTCCCTCTTGGTGAAGCATTTTTATAATGGCTGCTTTAAAATCTTTCTTGGATAATTCCAGTATATATGTTATCTCCATATTGGTTTCTATTGATTGTATTCTCTTACTCAGCTTAAGATATTCATGGTTCTTTGTATGATGAGTGATTTTCTGTTGTATCCTGGACATTTTGGGTATTATGAGACCCTGTATCTTTTATCAATATTTTCTTTCAGTGGGTCAGCTCTGAGATTGCTCAGGTGCATGAATGGAGGCATGGCTTCATTACTGCCAGGTGTGGGTGGGAGTCAAGTGTTCCCACTCATAATCCACTGATACTGAGGTAGGAGTAGGGGTCTCTCGTTATTACTGGGCAAGGGTGGAATTTCATGTTTCCCTCTCAACCTCTGCTGACATCACCTTGGCTTATTACTGCTTGAGGCCACTTCTACCATCATGCTCTAGGGGCTTCATTACTGCCTGGAAGGGATGAATGTCCCAGATCCCCATTTAGCCTTTTTTGAAACCACCTCAGGGAGTGGGGGAAGGGTGTGGGTGGCTCTTTACAGCCAGGTGAATGTAGAAGCCTATCTCCCCACTTGGTCTTTGCTGATGAGTGTGGGATGAGGCCACAGTTTTTTCTCTGGTACTTTCTCTTATCTTGCTAGGCTACCACTTTCCTATTCTTTAGGCTAGAACTTTTGGGAGGACATTTTTGTCTGCATCCATTGGCATTTCTGCATTGCTGGCTTCTCCATCACGAGGTCTAAGAGATATATTACTTATAGACAAAACCAGGAAACTCATTGTCAGGTCATTGCTTGGGTCTTGAGATCCCTAGCCAAACTGTCTTCTACCTTTCAAAGTGTGTGTGTGTCTAGGAATCGGTTGGGAAAATTTGAACATTGACTCTCTGGCAGTATTAAAAGATTATTATTGTATCTGAGGTGAAATAATGGTTTTAGGATCATGCTTTTAAGAAGAGTCCTTTACCTTTGACAGAGGCTTAGGAGATACTTAGGGATGAAGTGACAGGACATCTGGGATAAACTTTGAGATCACCTGAGGTGCAGAATGGGAGAGTGGATTGGGGGAAAAATAAATAAAATGGACCATGAGCTGGGCATTGTTGAAAAAAAAAGTGTGTGTGTGTGTGTGCATGCTATATTAATATTATTATATCTTTATATTAATATGTTTCTTATTATATATATTAACATATTGTTATTATTATGTATAGTATAATGTCCAATGTTTTTAGCTGCACTAAATGGGAAGAATAAAGAAATGTATATATTCTATTTTTTCTTAGAACCAGAAATTATGTAAGTGGTTACTTAAAAACATGGATGCTATATTAGCTATAGCCTTTGTCCACTAAAAATCTAGATAAGAATAGGTAAAATCACTCTGACCCCTACCTGCATTGGTATATTTCTTTTTTAGGATTTTTTTTTTACTATGGTAAAAAGCACATAACAACAACAAAAAAAACCCATCTTAACTGATTTTAAGCTTACCGTTCAGGAATGTTAAGTATATTCACATTATTGTAAAATAGATCTGTAGAACTTTTTTATCTTTTAAATCCGAAACTCTGTACTCATTAAGCAACAATTTACCTTTTCCCTAGTCTCTGGTAACCACCATTCTACTTTCTGTTTTTATGAATTTGACTAGTTTGGGCATCTCATATAAATAGAATGATACCGTATTTGTCCCTCTGTGACTGACATTTAACCTAGCATCATTTTCTCAAGGTCCATCCATGTTATAGCATGTGACAGGATTCCCTTCTTTTTTAAGGGTGAATAATATTTCATTGTATGTGCATAGCATATTTTTGGCTGTGCTGGGGCTTCGTTGCTGTGCACAGGCCTTCTGCAGTTTTGGTGAGTGTGGGCTACTCTCCAGTTGCAGTTTGCAAGCATCTCATTGGTGGCCTTTCCCATCACAGAGCACGGGCTCCAGGGAGCACAGGCTTCAGTAGTTGTGGCATGCAGCCTCAGTAGTTGTGGTGTATGGGCCAAGCTGCCCCACAGCATGAGAAACCTTCCCAGACCAGGCTCCAACCCATGTCCCTTGCATTGGCAGATGGATTCCCAACCACTGGACCACCACGGGAGCCTGGTGTACTTCTATATACTTAGTAAAAGTTGACTGTCAAGTAAAAATTCTTTGCTAAACCTTGCTTTTCCAGAGTAAAGAACTATGGATGATGGGATACCATTCATTATTCCTACAGATTCTTTGCTGTTTAGCACAGTTGCTGCCCACACCAGAGGTTTTACTCATTCAGGCACTGATGCCTAACCTAGCTCCTTTGTGGTGCTATGGTCTGCATCCTGTCTTTCTCTTTATTCATTATCATTATATTTCTCTTAAGACTAGTCTCCTTTAGTGTCTCTCAGCCTGAGGCTCTGGCAGGTCTGCTTAAGGGTAGAAATCAAAGAAGGCAGAACCAGACTTTGAATGGAGAGAGACTTCAAAGTAAATCCAACCCTGAGCCTTGCCTCCTCCGTGAAGCCTTCTCTGACTAAGCTGTCCTGTGAAAGTGCAAGTCGCTCAGTCATGTCCGACTCTTTGTGACCCCATAGACTTTACAGTCCATGAAATTCTCCAGGCCAGAATACCGAAGTGGGTAGCCTTTTCCTTCTCCCAGGGATCTTCCCAGCCCAGGGATCGAACCCAGGCCTCCCTCATTTCAGGCCGATTCTTTACCAGCCGAGCCACATGGGAAGCCCAAGAATACTGGAGTGGATAGCCTATCCCTTCTCCAGTGGATCTTCCCAACCCAGGAATCCAACCAGGGTCTCCTGAAGTACAAGTGGATTCTTTACCAACTGAGCTATTAGGGAAGCCAAGCTATCCCATACTCATCTCCTTTTTCAGATCTCCTCTAACGCTTGCTTCTACTGTACCACCCAACATTCATCTTGTCTTACCAATTAAAATAAAAGCTCTGTTACATGGCTCTTTCTGGGAAAAAGACCTTTTTAATAACTAGATTTTTCAAATGGCTCATGATTTCTCTAAGCATCATATGTGTTTTAGAAAACATTTTAACCACCCTGAATGGAATTTTCCAACAAACAACAAACCAAAAAACTCCAAATAAACAGTGTACTTCTCTGACTTTTTATACAATGTTGATGTACATAACTTAATCCTTTTGGTTAAGGATCATTATTATGACTGTCAGTTGTTGAATAGTGTCAGTTATTGTAATATAGTGGTATTCTAAAGCTTGTACGCATGTGTGTGCTCAGTTGTGTCTGACCCTTTGCAACCCCAAGGACTGTAGCCTGCCAGCCTCCTCTGTCTGTGGGATTTTCCAGTCAAGAGTACTGGAATGAGTTGTAATTTTCTCATCCAAAGGATCTTCCTGACCCAGGGATCAAACCCTCATTTCCTGCATTGGCAGACAGACTCTACTACTGAGCCACCTGGAAGCCCATCCTAAGGCCTATTGAACTGTAATTTAATGTTTGCCCTTGCAACATGGCATAACTGGTCATAGGCCATTTAGTGTGTGTGTGTGTGTGTGTGTGTGTGTGTGTGTGTGTGTGTGTGTGTGAATCCATATTAGTTTTTCATGGTTTTCTGTCTCTTTCTTTGTCAGCTAGCCTTTCTGGCTGCTGTTGATATACTTTTATAAAATTAATCCCCATCCCATAGCTTAGTAGGCTCAGCAAAGGCTTCTTAACTAGGGCTTAATGCCTAAAGGGAATGTTTCTCAAGGGTCTTGAGAGGCTCAGGATTTACCTTCTCTAGTCTGTTTTGTTTATCTGCAGGTTCTTCTAGTTTGGGGAGCTTAGCTGTGGAACTAAGAACCAAACCTCCAGGCCTTGAAGCCAAATGACCATAATTTACCCTCTGTTAAGTTCCTCTCACACTGCATGGCTCTCCAATCAGGAGTTTCCTGCTGGATATGCTGGAAAGAATAGTTGATGACAGGAAGCATTTTGAGGCTACTCTGGCCTATATCACTTCCTCTCATCAGAGAAACAAACTTTCAAAGGTGATACAAAAGGACTTCCATTGGGGGCTCTCTGACAAGGAGTAGTCAAGGCTCTAACAAGGACTTCAGAGCATTTAAAATTTTTTCTATAGTGGTCACAATGGAAGGTAGAGGGTAGAAATGGGAGCATCCTTCAGGGTCAGATACTGTGAAGTTCATAGTGGAGAGGGGAACTATGGTGTGTGTGTTGCAGAAACAGTTTGAAGCGAGAACAGTTCTAGAAGCGAGAACTGAATATAATGTGTATTACACTGCTAGAGCTACATCTAGAAGTCATAATTAGAAAAAAAACAAGGAAGACAGCTATTAACTCTACTTCCCTGAACATATCTATTTTCAATAGAATTATTTCAACTTTTCAAAGATCTTAGAATTTGAGTGTACTTGCTAATCCTGACTCTGGTGAAATGAAAGATATGTGAAACTGAAATACAAGCTTTGAAATATAAGCATATTTTCTATTGGCTACACAAGTTATAATTAAACACAGCTTTGGGGATATTAATACTTCTTTAAATTTTACAAAGTACTTTCACATTCATTCTGTAATTTGAACCTCACTACAGCTCTGTAGAGAGGGAAACATTATCACCATTTTATGGATAAGGAAAGGCAATCTTAGCTTGAAGATTGGCCCAAGGTGACTTGGCTAGTTGAAGAGCAGAAGTAGAACCTAGCTCTTCTAATTCATAGGTCAGTGTTCTCTTCAGTCTCCTATGTTTTATTTCATTAAGATTTAGGGAACAAATTAAAAATATTTCTCAGATGAAGTGAGCTTCAAATCAAAATGAGCCTGTAAAAATAGATAGCATTTTGAAATGCTATAAATTGAAATCTCCAATCAAATTAGCCTTAAATCTAAATAATATCTGAAGCCCCAAACTACTTGCTGTTGGATTTGATCTGTATGTGTGTACATGGATAAATTCATAACTATATCTCCTGATAACAAAATAATAGTTTGTTGTTAGCATACTTTTGATTTGCTTTGCCAATCTGTACCAGAAATATCCACTGTAAGAATTTATCTTTTTCTTTTTTCTTGAAGTATTCCTTATAGACAATAAAGTACCCAAATCTTAAGTGTACAACTCAATGAAATTTTCATATGAGTAACCGCCACCCATATCAAGACAGAAAATTTCTGGTCCCCTAGAAGGTTCTCTCTTGCCTCCTTTTAGTCAGCATCTTTTCCCAAGGGCAACAACTACTCTGACTGCTATTATCATAGTTTAATTTTTCCTGATTTCAAACTTTATATAAATAGAATTGTATGTACTGTTTTGTGTCTGGTTTCTTTTTGTTTAACATAATGTATGTGAGATCTATCCATGTTTTGTGTATAGTATTAGTTAACTCTTTTTTGTTGCTGTGTACCATTTCCATGTATGATTTACCACAATTTATCCATTCCCCTTGTCTTATTCTATTCAGGCTGCTATAACAAAATTCCATAGACTGGGTGGATTAAGCAACAGACATTTTTTTCCCTCACAGTTCTGGAGGCTGGGAAGCCCTAGATCATGGCACCAGTAGATAGGTGTCGGATGAAGTCCCCCTTCCTTGTCTGCAGACGGCCCCCGTCTTACTGTATCCTCATATGGTGGAGAGAGGTCATCTCTTTGATGTCTCTTTTTATAAAGGACACTAATCCCATTCATGAGGGCTCCACCCACATAACCTAATTACCTCCTAAAGACCCCACTTCTTGTACCATCACATTGGGGATTAGGGCTTCAACATGCAATTTTTGGGTGGACACAAGCATTCAGTCTATTGCACCTGTGTCATAAGGCATTTGGGTTGTTTTTAGCTTTTGGATATTATGAATAAAGCTGCTATGAATGTTTTTGACCATATTTCTTGGTGGACATGAAAGTGAAAGTTGCTCAGTCATGTCCGACTCTGAAACCCCATGGACTGTAGCCTGCCAGCTCCTCTGTCCATAGAATTCTCCAGATAAGAGTACTGGAGTGGGTAGCTGTTCCCTTCTCCAGGGGATCTTCCCAACCCAGGGATCGAATCCAGGTCTCCCACATTGCAGGCGGATTCTTTACTGTCTGAAGCACCATGGAAGCCCAGGAACACTGGAATGGGTAACCTATCCCTTCTTCAGGGAATATTTCCTGACCCATAAATCAAACAGGGGTTCCCTGCATTGCAGTCTTCTTTACCAGCTGAGCTACCAGGGAATGTGAGTACTCATTTTTCTTGACTATAAACCTAAGAGTGTACTTGCTAGGGTAGATGCAATAAAAGGACATTTTAGCTTTGAATTAATTTAACTTAGAATAATTTAACTTAATATTAATGAAAGAACTGATGGCTGAGAATAAGAAAAAGTCACTGTGAAGAGCCACTTTTAGGGATTAAAAATGGGCCTGTGTTGTTTGGCGTGTCAAGATATTAGAAAGTATTTTCGCTGTGGTTGATGGGTTGAGTCTTTCATGTTTGTGGGTAGATAGATATTTATTTTTCTGGTGTCTGGTACATAGAGTGCACATCAGGGCTAAAGAACCATTTAAATACAAGTTGTATCTTTTTTGGATGGGGTCAGATTGTCTTTTCTTGGGTAATGTGGCTCAAGTCATCATAGAATAACATTGAAAAATCAAGTTCACTTTACAGAAATTTGTCTTGGGATGAATTTGGGGTACATCTTTTGTTTTGAAAGTGAAGGTACACATATAATTTTATGTAATCCAAAAAAGTTCAGTCTGGCAGTATAATTTTACATTACCTTGAAGGTAAAGAATTTTTAAACATCATATGTCTGCTAGCAACATTTACTAATGAAGTGTGATGTTGAAAGGGTGTGGGGAAAATTCCTGTGGTCTGGGAAGCGGGTGAGATGGCTGTAAACAGAGGAGAAAACTGGAAAAGTGCTCCAAATGAAGAGTACTGTTTCTGGGAAGAATTCAAAGTTTTTCCAGTTGTGCTGTACCACTGAATGTGTGGTAAAACAGAGACTCACCTTAACCCCTTCCTTGACAAAGAAAGTTTTTGAGCTTTTCTATTTCATTTTGTTTCTTAACTGAATTTAATTTAATAATGAATGTTAAAAAAAAAAAAAAACAACCTACATTACAGGCAATTATTTGCTGCACTGCTTGTATTCTGCAAATAGTGAAATACCTAGACTTCCTCTTGGATGTCTTTGAAACCCTTCAGGGGCTCCATGAAGCCTGGGTTAAACCCAGAATTTTTACCAAGGCTTCTAAGGCCAGTATCTCCCAGCCCTGTGTGTGCCCCATTAACCTCAACCTTTGATGGTCTCCATGTGGCATCACTCTTCCAGTCTCTCAGCCCTCAGTGATTTGGTACAAGTTTCTCCTCGACCTGGAACATCCTTCCTCTGCCCAATATGCTCAACTTTCATCCTTTAAGGATAAATCCTGCCATCGCCTTTCTCCCCAAAGCCTTCTCTGGACCCTAGACTGACTTACACGACCCTTTGCTGTTCTGCCCTAGCCCCACGTGCAGATACTGACCATACTGTATCAAAATGAACTCTCCTTTTCTTTCTCTTTCCATTAGACTTGGCATTGCTTAAAATATGTCACTGTCCCCAGGGCCTAGCCCAGTTCTGGTCATATGAAGGGCACTCAGTAAAGGATTATTAAATCATTGTTTAGATGGACATATAAACCAGTTTTTGGACTTTAGTCAGTGTCCCCATTCATTCAATAAACATTTGAAGGCCCTTAGGGGAAAACCTACTGCAGGGCATTATGATCAGAGCTATAGGGGATACAGAGATGAACACTAAATGGGCTGAGATGGGAGTACATTCCAATAGCAGAGAGACGACATGCCTGCAAACAACAATAACCTAAAGTACAAAGTGCCCAGTGCCATAAAGGAGATATAAATAAAGGACTATATATAGAGGCTTAGAGGAAGGAGCAAGTGCTTCTTTTGGTGGGAAGATTGAGGAAGAAATGTTCATAGAGAAGGTAGTATTTGAGGTAGGCATGCATGCTCAGTTGCTAAGTCATGTCCAACTCCTTGTGACCCCATGGACTACAGCCTGCCAGGCTGCTCTGTCGATGGGATTTCCCAGGCAAGAATATTGGAGTGGGGATCGTCTCTGGGGGATCTTCCTGAACCAGGAATCGAACCTGTGTCTCCTGCATTTCCTGCATTGGTAGGTGGATTCTTTACCACTGAGCCACCTGGGAAGCCACCTGTATTTGAAGTAGGAATTAAGTGAAAGTAGGACATGAATGAGCAAAGAGTCTCCCATATATCATGTGGTTTATATTGTCTGAAAAGAGTAGATCTCATAATGAGCAGTGGGGAACAATTAGAAACGTAGGACGTGGCCATTTTGGAGAGGGTCTCAAATGCCAGGTCGATGAATTTGTGTTTGATTCCTATCCATTGGAGCAATCTTAGAAGTCCATGGAAGTTTCTGAGCAGCTTAGCGACATGGGTGGAGAAATTCTTTAAGATTAGTCTGGCAAAGGTGTACTTTAGTGTTTTCTTAGTAAATCATTATTAGGTAATTAATTGCTAAGCTAATAATTAGTTTTACTAAATAGTGTGGAAAAACTCCAAGGCCTGTAGCTCCTTGACATTTTTGCACTAGTCCTTTCTCATTGGAAATGTAGATGAGGTAAGAAATCTTATGACTGATTAGTTCTGAGAGATGAACATTGAAATTGACAGGGGAGAGAAACACTATCAAGTCAGAAATGGTTCATAAATATGCATAGACATATAAAGTGTTGTTTGCTTAGCAACCGTGTCCAAAACATTGCCTTCAGCTGTCTGGGAAAATCCAGACACGGTATATGAATTATATTGTTAATATTTATTCCTTTGGGGGTAGTTTAGATCATTTGCAGTTAAAAATAACTACACTGTTCGAACCTCAGACTGTCTACTCTTAGTCTCCCCTATAAACAGTGGGTATTGCATTGTCAGTCTGCTTTATAGGATGTTATATAATCAGAGTATCTGGTTTCTTGCCACCTTAGGCCAGGCCTTCAACACTTCATGCCTGGAATATTACAACTTTCTCCTTGGTCTCCCTCTCTCTAGTGCCTTACATCCAGCTTTTATCATAGCAGCAAGAGATAGTGGAAAGAATACTGAATGGAGAATAAGATTAACTCAGTTTGAACCCTGATTATACTGTTCATTAACTATATAACCCTGGACAAGTCATATCACCTGAGACTCAACAGAAGGTCATGAAAGTAATGATCCTTGCCATGGCTATCTCAAGGGGCTGTCACAGGATCATGTGAAAGCACTCTGAACACTGTTAATGGCTTTACTGAGACGTAGATGCAACTGCTTGCTTTCCACTCTCTACAATCCAGTCCCAAGCCACCTATTTAATCTCATTGCTCAGTATTCTCTGGAACCTGTCCCCATCTCTGACGTGCACATGAGGTGTTCCTCTCATCTGGAATATTCTCCACACTCATCTCTGCTCATTTAGGGACCAATCGGTAATTTAGGGACCAGTTCACATCCTACATCCCCCTTGAAATCTTCCCTGATGACTCCAGTACTCGGGGACTTCCCCCACTTCTGAATTTTTGACAGTAATTAGTTATTATCAACACTTGCCTGTGTACATTACCTTTTATTTTTAGCTCTTTCCTTTTACCTAAGGTTCATGTGTTTAACTAGATTATGACTTTATGATGCCTTTGCTTGTTCATTTAACATTTAGTGAATGTGTATGAGGATGTTTCCCCTGTATTTCTCACAGAACCAAGTATGGAACTTAATAAACAATTGCTGGCTCATTTATTTAGAAATTCACACAGAATCTCTTAAGAAAGAGACAAGTGAACCTATCTTCTTTTCTAAGAGCTTGGAGTACCCCTACTAACAACCTACCCTACCGTCACCTCCAGAAGAATCATAGAAACACTGTTAGAATAGGACTGCAATAGAACTGTGATGACAAAACTATTCTACAACTGTGCTGTCCAGTATGGTAGCCACTAGCACATGTGGCTGTTGAGTACTTGAAATGTGGCTAATGCAACTAACTTAATTTTTAGTTGTGTTTAACTTGAATTAATTTAAATGTAGGCAGCTGCATGTGGTTACCGTATTGGATAGCATAGGTCTAGACCAGTGATATTCCAACTTCTTTAATCCAAGAATACAATGATAAATAAATTTTATATTTCAATCCAGTTTAAATACACACAACCAACTGATGAGTTATGCTGTGCTGTTTGAAAACATGTGCTTGCCATTTTATAGATGGAGAATCAAGGCCCAAAGAAGTGCAGTAAGTTTTCCAAGGCCACATAGCTAGTTAGTGGCAGAGTGGGACTAGAACTTACATTTTAGGATTCTTAAGCTAGAGCTATTTTCAGGAGGGATATGGAATGACTCCACCTTTTCTTCACCATGACAAAATAAAAGCCACTCCCAATGTTTTTCTTTTTAATGTTAGAGAAAAAACATTTGACACACTCATTCTTACTAAATATTGTCATATTGTCTTGCTTCCTACATGAAACATGGGCTCTGTATTTGAATATTGCTGCTTTTTGGTTTGGATACTGTCCAAAATTAAAGATACATACAATGGAAGCTTGCTGTGGACCCACTGGATGATGTGACACTGGCACTAATGTGAAATGGTCTTCCTTGGGAATACAGCCATGCTTTCCATAAAAACAGGTTGATTCTTAAGGACAACAAAACCCACTGATGAAGAATCAAGGTGATTCTCACCTCAGTTTGTGGAATTTGCCTCAAATCTTGAATTATAAAGTGACCAAATACTTTTGCTCTTTCCCTCCTCCTCCCTCCAATATGCTACCCTCTTTATATGCCTTATCAACAAAGATAACCATTATAAAAGTGGCATCTTTTTATTCTTCTGAAAAATGCATCTGTTCAAAAAGATCAGAGTTACCGTATCAAAAGCAGAAAGAGGCAGCCATCTAGAGATTCAGTAGTCTCTGTGGTAAGTGCATTCCTGACCCATTTGTACATGGAATTCCATTTCCTCATGGGTGTATCTAAAGGTGTTTCAGGTAGCAAACAGCAGGCAATAATCTGTCCCTAAGTGTAAAAAACAAACAAAATATACTTTACAAGATGATAAGCTTTTCAAACTTGTCACTTTAAAGAAAACCAGAAAGAGTCCATTTTTAAATTGCATTTGATTCTACCATTGTTGACAATAAGATGAACTGACTGAAATCTTTGAGAAATGTTGTATTTTGAGGGGCCAAATTTCTATGGTCCAGTTCCTTTTTCTAGCTGAAAACCAAAGGGTCTTATCACTTAGCAATGGTTCCCTTGACAACTGGACTGGTTATCTCTGCCGACTCATCCTGAAATCTGTCAGGTGCAGATTCCTGTCTTGTACCACCACCAATACTAGTCAGTTCAGTAGAATCTTAAAAAGTCATAAACTTTAGCTGAATAACTCTTTGGCTAAGATTTTCTAGCCTAAGTCTAAAAATGACAAGATTCTTTTCTTAGGGTGTCAGAGTTTACACTGGTCTGTAGAGAAATCATTCAAGTCTTTGGCATTCTTTGACAACCCAGCATCACTAAGGTGTGACTCGCTGAATAAATTCAAGGAAACTTGCAGTTTTGAACGTGAAAATCCCCTGTGAAATGCTAAGAATTGCTATCTAGTTCTTTATTTTCAAAATTCTTGGTTGTCAGAAAAGCAGGGCACTGGGAGGAAGAGAAATGAAAATGGGGGCAGGGCCTATGCACAGACGAGCAGAGGCTGAGAAGACCAGGATACTACATGGACCCAGGAGGAAGGGGATGAAGGTACATTTTAGGCTGAGTTTTATTCTTCTGGATTCCTCCTGCCTTCCTCAGCTCTGCTAATCAACCTGCCATCTACCAGGCACCTCTACGTGACCCCTGTGCAGGTTGATTTTCCTCTGCATTTTTTATAACCTCTCATTCTTTTGTCAAGCAAATCCATGAATCCAACATGTTCTGGCTGGATCAAGATTATTATCCCCCTACCCCCCACCACTATGTGTTTTCTGCTACCATTTCATTACACTTGAAAAATGCAAGTTATTTTTTACTCTCTGTCTCACTTTTCCTAGACCCATCCCACATGCTTGCCAAATCCTTTTGGTGTTCCCCCAACCAGGAGTTTCTTCCCTTCCCCTATCCCACTTTTTTAAAATCTTTTTTTCACTAAGGTTCCACTTTTTTTTTTTTTTTTTAATTTTTGGCCACACTGCTTGGCATGTAGGATGTCAGTTCCCTGACTAGGCACCAAACCTGTGCTCCCTGCAGTGGGAGCATTGAGTCTTTTTTAATATTTTTAGTTTTTAAATTTATTAATTTTTAGTTGAAGGATAGTTACTTTACAATATTGTATTGATTTCTGCCATACATCAACATGAATCAGGTACACATGTGTCCCCTCCCTCTTGAACTTCCCTCCTACCTCCCACTCCATCCCACCCCTCTAGGTTGTCATAGAGCACTGGGCTTGAGCTGTATCATACAGCAAATTCCCACTGGCTGGGAAGCACAGAGTCTTAAGCACTGGACTGTCAGGGAAGTCCTGAGGCTCAGCTTTAATGCTACCTTTTCAAGGTTGTTGAAGGTCCTTTCATCCCCAAATTAATCATTTGTTGCCTCCCACATCACTTGCCTTTTTTAAATTGAAATGTAGTCGATTTATAATATTAGTTTCAGGTATACAGCACTGTGATTCAATATTTTTACAGCTTATACTCTATTAAAAGCTACTACAAGATGATAGCTATAATCTCCTTTGCTATATGCAATATATACTTGTTGCTTCTCTATCTTATACATAGTAGTTTTTATCTCTTAATCCCATACCCCTAATTTGCCCTTCTCTCCTCTCTCCCCTTTGGTAACCATTAATTTGTTTTCTTTATCTCTAAGTCTGTTTCTGTTTTACATATATATTTGCATTATTATTTTTTATATTGCACATATAAGTGATATCATACTGCATTTGTATTTATCTCACTTATTTCACTAAACATAGTATTTTCTAGGTCTATCCATGTTGCTGCAAATGGCAGTATTTCATCCTTTTTATGACCAAGTAGTATTCCATTGTGTGTATATATATATATATATATACATATATATATATATATATTTATATGTATGTATATATACCACATCTTTATTCAGCTGTTGATGGGCTCTTGGGTTGCTTCCATATCTTGGCTATTGTACATAGTGCTGCTATGAATTTTGGGGTGTATGTATCTTTTTTAGTGTTTTCATTTTTTCTGAGTATATTATCAGGAGTAGCATTGCTGGATCATGTGGTAGTTCTGTTTTTAATTTATTGAGGAACCTCCATACTGTTCTCCATAGTGGCTGCACAAATTTACCTTCCCACCAGCAGTGTACACAGGTTCTCTTTTCTTCACATTGTTTCCAACATTTGTTATTTGTAGGCTTTTTGATAATAGCCATTCTGACAGGTGTGAGATCATATCTCCTTGTTACTTTGATTTGCATTTCTCTGATAATTAGTGATGTCGAGTATCTTGTCATATAGCTGTTAGCCATCTTTGGAAAAAAAGTCTATTCAGGTCTGCTCATTTTTAAATCAAAATTAGTTTTTACCATTTTTTAATCATTTTGTGTTCTTGATGTCATATCATAGTCTACATCGTCAGTATTATCCCTTTACTGTTTATTGTAGATATAATTGCTTATACAATTTTTTTGTCTTTTAATTTACATACTGGCTTATTTAAGTGTTTGACCCCAGTCCTTACTACATATTTGCCTTTCCTAGTGGGATTTTCCCTTTACTGTAGATTCTTACTACTTTTCCATTTAGAAAAGACCCTTCAGCTTTTCTTTTATTGTACATTTAGTACTGAGAAACTCTTTTAATTTTTGTTTATCTGAGAAGTTCTTTATTTCTCCTTCTAAATGATAATTTTCTGGGTAGATTGTCGTAGGTTGCAAGTTTTTACCTTTTAGCACTTTAAATATATCATTTCACTCCTTTCTGGCCTGCAAGGTTTCTGCAGAGAAATCAGCTGATAGCCTTATGGAAGTTGCCTTGCAAATGACTCTTGTTTTTCTCCTGCTGCCTTTAGAATCCTGTCTTTATCATTCACTTTTGCCATTTTAATATGATAAATGTTGGTGTGGGTCTCTTTGAATTTATCTTATTTGGGATCCTGTGTGATTCCTATACTCGTATATCTTTTTCCTTCTTTAGGTTTGGGAGTTTTCAGGCATAATTTCTTCAAATACATTTTTTATCTTCCTTTCTCTCTCTTCTCCTTCTGGAACCCATATAATGCAAAAGTTTGGATGTTTAATGTTATCCCAGGAATATCTTCAATTGCTTTATTATTTTTTTTTAATTTGCTTTTCTTATTGCTGTTCTGATTGGTTGTTTTCCATTTTTCTGACTTCTAGATCACTTACGTGTTCCTCTGTATTACTTTGTCTGCTGTTCATTCCTTCTAGTGTGTCTTTTATTTCAGCTATTGAATTATTCATTTCTGACTGGGTCTTCTTTATATTTTCTAGTTCCTTGCTGAAATGTTCTCTGATTACATCATTGTTTTCCCTAATTCAGTTAACATTTTTATTACCAATGTTTTGAATTTGTTATCTTGTAAATTTTTTTATTTCTTTTTTTAAATCTGTTTTCTTTCTCTTTCATTATTTTTCAGGGATTTTCTCTTGCTCTTTCAATTGAGAGTAGTTACTCTGCCTTTTCATTTTGCTTGACTTTCTTGCCTCTATGAGTTTAGGTGAAACAGTTGTCTACTGCAGTCTTGAAAGTATATTTTTCAGTGGAACCATCTCTCTACTGTGTGTGCCCAGTGTATTTGGTGTGAGAGCTAGATTTGATGTGAACACAAGTCATTCTCGGTGGAACCATCTCTATACAGACTGTGTGTGCTCAATGCCTTTGGTGGGAGAGCTGGATTTGATATGCACACAAGTCACATCTTTCCTCAGTGCACTGGCCACTATCACCTAGGTAATGGGTGTGACTGGAGACAGAGCCGCTAGAGCTGGTGGTGAGTGTGAGATGGGACTTCCTCTCTGCTCAGTGGCTGTCACCACCCTCTCAGGGGTGGGGCCTGAGCTGACTCTGTTTTTCTCTTCTCCTCACACTAGGACCTTTGCCCCAGAGAAGGGGAATGCTAAAGCAAGTGGGGCCCCATGTGCTGACTGCCTGTCCGCGGCTTCACTCAGACATAGCTTCTGGTGCAGATCCCCTTTGTCCCTCACAGCCTTCACCACCCCTGCCCTGTTATGGAACCTATCTACAGGAAAGACGGTGCCTGTGTGAACTCTCCACGTCTATTAGGAGGTCAGTGTGGTACAGTGGCTGCTGTCAGACATCTGGGGGGTTCTGAGGCACTGCTTCAGTAAGAGCTAAGAAAGTTCTACTCAGACCTCTGTGTCCTATGGTTGAATCTTTTCCTCTGTCGTGGGCACCCCAGATCCAGTTCAGCACTATGGCATGGGTTGAGCAGGACCAGAGTATTCACTCGTCTCAGGCTGGCGGGCATGGCAAAATGGTCACAGGAAACCCAGAGCTGCTGGGGCAGACCTCTCTCTGCCTTGCCTCAGGGGCAGTTCTCCTTTGTCTCTCACAGCTGATCACTGTCCCCAGCCCTAGCTGTCCCTGCCCTGTTGTGGAACTGCTGCATACGGCCGGCGGGGGCTTTGTGATCACTCTGTGTGTATCAAGGTGGGGGACGAGCTGTGGGGGGGGGCTGCCATCTGAGATCTGGGTGACTTCTGGGGGTTGCTGTTTGAGTAGGTGTCAGCAATGGCTATTGCTGCCCCACTCAGGCATTACCCTGGGACTTGGTCACTCTGTGTCCCATGGTCAAGTCCTTTCCCTGGTTATGGCTTCCCAGATCCAATTGCTGTGCCATGACATGAAATGGACAGGATGGGAGTGTTGCTCGCTACTTTGGGCTGGGGTACATGGCTAGCTGGTTGTTGGAAACCCAGCGGGCTCAGAGCAGATCTTTTTCTGCCCTGCCTCAAAGACAGCCAGTGCATGCCCTCCTCACGAGTGGAGTCCAGTCCTCCGGCCAGCCAAGGGGGCTTGTCTCCTCTACATAGGACCCCAGGTCTGGGACACCCAGTCTGTGGCTTGACCTGATGGCTCCCCACCTTTGCAACCTCCCTTTTCTTCTGATTCCCCTCCCAAGGGCACAGGTCTTGACTTAATTACTTTTCTTCCCTTCCTACTGGATTACATGTGGATTGTTCTTACAACAGGAGTGCTTCTGCCAGTTTCCAGTTAGTTTCAGTGAGAATTGTTCCATGTGTAGATGTATTTTTGATGCATTTGTGGCGGGAGTAGTCTACACTTCTTCTTACTCCACCATCTTGATCTCTTTTCTCTCACTTTCCTTTCTTATAGTACTTATTGTTTGTTTTCAGACCTATCCTCTCTACTAGATTAAATGCTTTGGACGATGGAGGCTACATCTCAGTGATGTCTTTTCCATTGTGCTTAGCATATAGTGCGTATATGCGTGCTAAGTTGCTTCAGTCGTGTCCGACTCTTTGCGACCCTATGCCCACCTGGCTCCTCTGTCCATGGGATTCTGCAGGCTAGAATACTGGAGTGGGTTGCCATGCCCTCCTCCAGGGAATCTTCCCAACCCAGGGATCGAACCCACATCTCTTAGGTCTCTTGCATTGGCAGGTGGTTTCTTTACTAGTAGCACCACCTGGGAAGCCCCCTTAGCACATAGTAGGTACTGTGTAAAAGTTGATGGAATGAATATATCAATGTATATTCAGCCCTTACCATACCTGTCTCCTGTGACCATTTTCTCATAATTTTGAAGGTGTGACCTGACAATATGTTGAATGTGTGTATATTAAACTAGTAAATATACCAAAAAGGAAACAGACTGACAGAGAAAAAGTGAGTGGTTACTAGTGGGGAGAGAAAGGTGGGAAGGGGAAGATAAGGGTAATGGGTTAAGAGGCGCAAAGTACTTTGTAATAAGCTGCAAGTACATATAGTACAGAACAGGGAACATAGTCAATATTTTACAATAACTATAAATGGTATGGGCTTCCCTGGTGGCTCAGATGGTAAACAACCTGCCTGCAATGCAAGAGACCCAGGTTCGATCCCTGGATTGGGAAGATCCCCTGGAGGAGGAAGTAGCAACCCACTCCAGTATTCTTGCTGGAGAATCTCATGGACAGAGGAGCCTGGCGGGCTATAGTCCATGGAGTCACAAAGAGTTGGACATGACTGAACGACTAACACTTTCACTTTTTTTTTTCACAAGCAAGATACTCTGTGGTGTCTCAGGCTTTTTCTGGTCCTGAGACTCTGTGACCTTTTGATTTCCCTTTAGAGTCTTTTTATTGTTTGTGGGGAAAAAAACCCCACAGAATCTAGGAGACTTGATGTACAAGCTGTGTTAAGTGCTATTAGAAAGTCTGTTATTTAAAGTGATTTTTTTCATTTACTTGCCATTTTACAAAATAACCCTTACAAATGTAGTCAATCACTGGAAAGCAAATTATTCAAGTAAGTCATCAGCAAAAATGGCAGAGTGAAGACTTCTGAATATTCTACCCATAATAGAAATGAAAAGAATTGGCACAAATGATCAGAACCAACTTTTGCAGCACTCTGGAAATTAACCAAAGGTTTGCACCAATCTGTGGAATATTCATTTATTCATGAAAAATGACTGCCTTATAATAGTCAGCTTTGTGGCATTTTCACTTGTGCTATACCCATCTTTTGCTCTCCAGCTTTGCAGTGGCCTTGAGAATTCACAGCTTGCAACCATAGGGAAAGCCAGCAACCTGGTAACCCCTGGAGGATGCGGAACAGGTTTGAAACTCCTGTAAATCCTCATTTCTAGAGAACTGTCATTATTTGATCTGTCTGGCGATTCCCCAGAAAACCCCACATGTAAAACTTTATTTGTCCTGACTTGGAGGTGCAGATAGACTCCCCCTCTCTGGGTTGGGGGGGGCTTTTCTGGAAAACTATTAGAGGCAACTGATTAACTTCACAGCTATTTGAGGAGTAGATAACAAAAAAGTTTGAAAGGTAAAGCTGAAGAATAATATATTTGTTGGGAAAACAACAAATTTGTTTGAAAAGTTCAGGCATATTCTTGGGAACCTAGAGGACCACATGCCTGTTCAGGGATGTGTGCAGTCTCAAGGCTATGTACATGCTCAGGAAAGACCTGAGAAGGCCCTCAGCTCTCACTCTGGCTGACCTTGAGCTCTGTATAAGCAGAAAGGGAAGACTAAGGCAGAGTTAATCAACTGCCTGGCTGAGTGTTGAAGGCATGCCCTAGCATGTACACAGAGCGTCTTGGCCATGACTGAGAGACTTTTTGGTCCCAGGATCTTATGGAAATCTCTTTCTCAGTTATTATTTGACTACTAAGCTAACCCAGCAGAGACTTCAGTCTTTTTAATGATTATTAAAGTAGAATGGAACAGAGTGAAGCCTGTTGCCCATCAGACCTTATTGAAGCTGATTCTTGGTCCACCAAGCTGCAATGTTTGTAGCTCTGCCTATATAGTTCCTATGTCTTTAAACAGGTTGAAAGGGCAAGGAGCCCATATAAGTCTGATGTCTTGTTTGTTAATTTTAAGGTAAGACAAAAGTAGTTTATGAAAATTTCTTTCAGAAGGATTGGTGTTAGTGAGAAGTGATTTGTTTGGAAATGCCATTTCACTTCTGCACCTCAGCCACAACCCAGTTGGCTTCTTCATCTTTCTGAGTTCTTGTGGAAGATCAAGTCCTCTTTCCTCCCCAGACTCCCTTTTATACACTCTTCTCATGTTATCGCTCTGTACTTCTGTTAATCTCATCTTCTGGTCTGGCTTTCTTTTGTTTCATCCCTGTAGCTTTCAACTCAGGCTGGTTATGGGCTGACACACTGCATTCTTGGAGTCTATTTCCTAAGAGGAGACTCTGGAAGAATAGAAATTGTAATTGCCCTTTTTCCTGGCCTGTGGGTGAGGGGTGTAAGAGCAAAAGGAAAATTCGTTGGCTATCATTTTGGTCAGAGCCATCTCAAATGAAGCAGTGCAGTTCTCACAGTCTGTAAGGAGCTGTACTAATTTGACCAGATAACTGGGCAATGACTCACTGAGACAGGGTTGGCAATAGAGAATTTTTTTTTCAGCCAGTGCTAAAAAAAGACCCAAGGCTTATATGCATACATGCTGTACATTCATCCAATACCACCTTCCTCATCCCTACCAGGGGAATGCCAGAGAGGTTGCCCCTTTCCAACACTTCTCTCAAATTGCTTATTTTTCTGACTCACCCCTCCCCTCTGTCCCCCTTTTCTAGGCTGCACTGGATGTTTGTTTTAACCTGATTTCTCTTGCCTGTGAGGGGTGGAGAATAGGGTGGGAAGGTACACAGTGTGATTTACGCCACCTCTGTCCACCACCTCCTGGGGATGGCCTGACCTGGATGATCATTTTTAGCCTGCTATTTCCTGAGCATGGGCCAGGGGCTGCGGCCAGGGGCAGAAAGGCTAAGACTGTGACACAAGCTCCCTGGCAGATTTGGCAGTGATAAGTTTTCACTGGGGAATGAAATGGCTGTCTCATTTCTAACTTCTGTACATTGGAAATAGCGCCATGGCTGTGACCCTAATGATGAAAACATCTTGAGAGAAAGGCTCCCTAAATCCCTGAGAGACTGAACTTCTGTCACATATTTCAAGAAGAGCAGTATTCCCGGGTAGCTGTGTTTCTAAAATTATCACTTCAAACAAATTATGACTTCAATGTATACAAATTATACAAAGTATAATGTCAGCCTCCAACAGAGTAGTATGTTTTCATGA
This sequence comes from Muntiacus reevesi, assembly GCF_963930625.1. NCBI lineage: Eukaryota > Metazoa > Chordata > Mammalia > Artiodactyla > Cervidae > Muntiacus > Muntiacus reevesi. The sequence continues at coordinate 142,220,008 of NC_089271.1, read as the reverse complement.
TCAGATAAGATTCATCTATTTATTTCTATGAAAGACCATTTATTTCTATGAAAACAGCATGCTCCTGCCTTAGAAAACAAAGCCAGAAAAAGCAATTTGTCCTTTCAAGTGAGCTAAACACATCCCGCAATGATATTTTTTATAGGGAACTATTCCCTTGGCGCTCTTAGGGGCTGATCTGGGAGAGCCCTTGCAGCCACTAGTAGCTGCACAAAATGGCCCCTCCTGGCTCTGAGCTCCCCTCTCTGTAGGATCTAGGAGCCTCCAATTGCTGAGATGATAAGATGTGTGCTCGGTTGTCTCAGCTTTGAACTTGAAATGTGATGATTTGTCATTGAAACAGCACTATAAACTATGAAATATACTAACAATTTCATTTTTCTGCTTATAGGTTAAGGTAGATTTTTCTGGGCTGGCTTAGAAACTTATTTACCACCTATGATATTCTTTCTCTCAGAAAATTACTGGCTTGGCCAAAAGGTTTGTTCAGGTTTTCTCACAACATCATATGGAAAAATCCGAATTAACTTTTTGGCCGAGTCAGTACTTGAAACTTTTGTGATAAGATCCTTCCCTTCACAAGTCAATCTTGAGTCTTTTAGCAGATCCTTTCCCCGCAGGCGGTACAGAAGTGAATTTTAACTCATCCCACATTACCTGGACATAAGTTCTGAGAGTGTGGCCTATGAACTTATGAGATTTAATTGTATTTTGTTCAGTTCCTTTCTGTTGATAGATAACCATGGTCATTTGCGAATCCCAAGAACAAGTTCTATTTATCAGTTGCTTCAAGATTCTTCTTTGCAGAAGTTGTAAGTGAATAAAACACTAACTTACTGATAAAACATCTGGACTTCCAGCTAAAATATTACATTTTCAGAGCTGTATATATAGTGTTTCAGGCTTGTCATAGCCCCCTTCTAAGCCACTGGCTGCTAGAAACCTCACATTAATCCCTGGAGTCTGATTAGACATGGAAAGGGGTCAGGTATGCAGGTACTATTGTGTCACCTTGTACTACACTCACACTAGGACAAGCTAGAAAATGGCTGTTTACAAAGAAAGCCCCATTGGAAAAAAAAGGTTTGATGTAATTGTGACCAAAACGTCACTCAGAGATGGTGCCAAATGGGACCATGATGAAAGGAAGGTCTAAACAGGTGGTCAAAAGGAAATCCCTCTCTTAAAAGATTTTGAGGCCCCATAAGTGTCTTCATTTCTCAAGCAGGAGGATTTGCTTCCATTAGATTCCAGTGGTGAATCTAAAAAAAATCTAATTTTTACCTTCAGGACAAAGGTAATAATTAATAAATCATAGAAGCAAGTCCCCTGTATTACATTTTGCTTAAGTTTCTTTCCTTTTCAGTTTTATCCAAGTATGAAAACCAGATTACTATTTTTGCTGACTACCTAGAAGAGTTTCCAGATACAGATGAGCTGGTATGGATCTTGGGAAAACAGCATCTTCTTAAAACGGGTAAGGTTTGGTTGCATTTGTCTGTGAGAACCCAAATGAGGTGGGTGCCCGAGGTCAAAGTCCTACCCTGTTTTCCTTCTTGGGTTGATAAGGGGTTAATGCTACTGCTAGGCAGATTTACTTTACAGCCAGAGGAGTTTAAGCCTCCAGCCCCTTTCTTGCATGCAAGGACCCTTCTGAGGCCCTAGCAGTGTGTTCACATGATCATAGGTATTTGTACAGTTTGAAAAAGTCATATTTTTTTTCCTTAAAGGAGAACCCCCCAATTCTATAAGCCTCGGGTTTCAAAAAACATGGACCAGCTCCAGGTATTACTAACCAGTATCTAGTCTTTGATGACTACGTACTTCTCATTCCTCTCATGTCCTTTTCTGTCTAGATGAAAAACACTGCCACCCAAGGGACTTCTAAACAGCCCATGGCTGTCAGAAACAGTCTGACACTGAGAAGTCTTATCGTTTTAGAGCTTTTGCTGACTGTGGTACTGTCTCAGTTTGTTCTGGTTTTGTACAGAACTCTTAGCCACTGCAGCTAGATGGAAAGGAGGCTTGGCTTTCTCTTCCTTACCATTACATTCTTATAGATTGAGAAAGACCTTTTAACCTGAAAGTGCTAACAACCCCGCACATAGATAAAACCTGAACTTGGAAAGAGGGAGCTCTGAGTTTTGTGTCTGAAGAGAGATCCTCTTTGGAGGCCCTAGCATGGAGGGAGGGACAGGAAGAAGCTGACCAAAAGGCAAGAGAGGGGGCTTCCCTGGTGGCTCAGTGGTAGAGAGTCCACCTGCCAATGTAGGAGACATGGGTTCAATCTGTGATCCAGGAAGATCACACATGCTGCTGAGCAACTAAGCTTGTGCACTCCAGCTACTGAGCCTGTGCTCTACGGCCTGGAAGCCACAACTACTGAGTCCACATGCCACAACTACTGAAGCCAGTGTGCCCTGGAGCCTGTGCTCTGCAACTAGAGAGTAGCCCCCGCTCACCGCACCTAGAGAAAAGCCCACGCAGCAACAAAGACCCAGCACAGCCAAAAACAAATAAATAAATAAAAGGCAAGAGAAGAAGTTAGGATCTTCTAACTCCATTTGAGTCTGGCTTCATCCTTTTGATTGGAGAATCCTGAATAGTGGAGAGCACCTAGTGCTAACAGTTAGGATACCTTTTGTATTCAGACTCTTCTACGTTGGATCAGTCACTTTCTGGATCTTAACTCCTTTTGCCAGTAATTAACAGGAGGGGGACTGCAGGTGGTCTCCTCTAGTTGTGCATTCCCTGACAACAGGGATCCCCAAGTTGCCAAATATGCCCAGTTTCAAATGTTAAGTTGGAAAAGCCCTTTCAAGGTGAAACTCTTATTAAAAAGTCTAGGGCTTCCCTGGTGGTCCAGTGGTTAAGAATCTGCCTGCCAATGCAGGGGACACAGGTTTCACCCCTGGTCCAGGAAGATCCCACATACCACAGAGCAGCTAAGCCCATGCACCTGTGCTCTAGAGCTCACATGCCATAATTACTGAGCTCACGTGCTTAGAGCCTATGCTTCACAACAAGAGAAGCCATTGAGAAGCCCGCACACAACAATGAAGAGTAGCCCCCACTTGCCACAGCTAGAGAAAGCCTACACAGAGCATTGAAGACCCACTATAGCCAATAAATAAATAAATCTTTAAAAAATGTCTATACAACTTTCCCCAGCCGTTCTAGCTTATAGGCAAGCCAGAAGACATAGAGAATATTAGAGGAAGGAGTGAGGGGCGTGAGCATTTGAGACAAGGGGATAAAATAATAGCTAACATTTACCTCAGGTTTACTGTGTACTGTACCATGTAACCTACTGCTTTCCATGTAGTATTATCTTGTTGAATACTCATATCTCTGTGAAGTAGGTGCAATTATTCTCCCCATTATATAGATGAGGAAACTGAAGCTCAGAGAAGTTAAGTAACAAGGCCACACAGCTGATAAGCAGCAGAATCAGGGCTCAAACCCAGGCAGAGCATGACTCCAGAAGTCTTACTCTTGACCATTTTACGTCTGCTTCCCATACTGTGCTAGGCACTGGCGACATGAAGGGGAAGAAAAATCCAGACAGCTCAGCTTTCTGATTTGTTCAAAGGAAAGGCAGAAGAGAAAATAGAGAGTAATGGTTAACACTGAATTTCCTTTTCTTCTTTTAAAGTGCAATGACTGTAAATTCTGTACAGAATTACAAATATAGATGTGTTGTTGAGAAGGGTGAGAGAGAAGACTAAGAAAGACAGAAGCATATCTAAGTACAGATGGACATGTGGAAGCCATATTTGTGGCCCCTGAAGTAAATTTACGCTGTAAAATATATACAGGAAAGCATGCTTTGAAAAAAATAATGAAAACATTTGTAATGTTATATCTCCATTTAGATTACAAATGCCAGTGCACTAGGTAGTATTGATAAATTTCTTACACACTTCATTTGCTTAGCAGGGACATCTTTTTAGTTTATGTGCCTACACACATGCCAACAACCTATCCCTCGTTTTATGTAACAGACCGTGGATGCTAGTGAGAGATCCAGCCAACCATCAGGCAGGGGCTGACTGCCTTGTCAATAGGTTACCCAGGATCCTTGCTTTTCTTAGTCCTTGTCTTTTGGCCACGTGATCTCAGTGTTAAGTACCTGCTGGGGCTATGGAGCTCAGTGAGGAGATAGGAGCCACTCAGCATCATTGTAGCCAGTAGCTCTGGTCAAAATATAGGTGGGAGGAAATACTGAAATTATTTGGCTAAAATGAGATTGGGTTTCCTATGAATTTCCCTTAGTCTCATAACAATGGAAATGACTGGTTATTTGTAATTGAGTTTGCCCCTGGCTCAGAAATCAAAGACAGATATCTTTAGATGGGATACGGTGATTTAATTTTAATTTCACATTTAATTACAGAAAAATCTAAGCTGTTGTCTGATATAAGTGCTCGTCTATGGTTTACATACAGGAGGAAATTTTCACCAATTGGTAGGTATATCATTTGTTATACTGTGCTTTCTTCCTTGTAGATAGCTTTCCTGAGGTTATAAGTGATATCACGGAAACCTCAGAATTAACAACTCACTATGGTGAAGAATTTAGTTTGGGGGAGTAGTTGATTAAGTCTTATGCTTCATACAGAAGTTTCATTGCTGATGTGCCTCAGCATGTATGGTTCCATGGTGTTAATGTGTAATGCTGGTTTACTTTTGAGCCCACCTCCAAATGTTTGGGCACTAGAGATATTGTTTTAAGTCTAAGAGCAACAAAACAGTCAAACTTTTAATTTGATACAATCCACTGCTTTATGGAGTTATTTGATTATTAAAGATGACTGTACCTTGAAGGAAAGAAAATAATTCTCTTGCTTTTTTTTTCCCTTTCCTATGATAGGAAAACACTTTGCCACTGAGAAATGAATTATAGTGGATATCCTTGGAGCTAATTCTAGTCAGTTAGGAGTACTAGCTGCTGTCTAGAAAAAAGGATAGTTTATTGAGCTAAGTGAATAGGATCCCTCCAGAGAAAATTTGTAAAATGTTTGCAAACAGGTTACTTCTTTCTGATCTTGTGGTCCTATAGAAAAGGATCACCAAACTCACTTGGTGGAAGCTATTCTCCTAGAGGAAACCTGTCTGACTGATTTTGTTTTGGGACTGGACCTAATAACTGGAGTGAAATCTATCTTTCTGATAAGTGTGAAAAATGAAGTTCACACAGACTTTTTATTTTTTTGCTCTCCATAGGAAGTACCTGAGCGAAATACACAAAAGAACAATCTTTACTACTCAGTAATTCTAAACTGTTAACTTTTTCTGGATGAAGAGATCTTTGCAAGATTTGAAAACATTTGCAATTCAACTCTGACAGTGTTTTGAAAGAGATGATCCCTTCTTTATGTGGGCTTCATTGCATGTTTCCATACTAATCTGGCCTATAATCCCACCATTAGCAAGAGACAACAGACTCCACTTCCAGCTGACAAGTTGGCTCAACTCTCCTCATCTTGCTGTAGCAACTCTCCTTCAGTCCCCACAACAAAAGGAAAGGAGCAGCCATCTTGGCCCACTTGTCTTACATGGTTGATGATGTCGTTTATGGTTAATCTTGTGAGACCATGCTTATAGCATACTTTTCCACTTCTGTGTTGGGAGAGGCAATGAAAGCATAATGTCTCCTCTGCCATCCAAGTTGTCTCACTTCAAAGTACTTTGAAAAAGAATATTGAGCACCGCCCCCCGCCCCGGCCATGTATATAGGATTTTTGTTACAGCAAGTGTTCTTCAAATGGAACCTATTGTCTTATTAACTGGTTTTGTGCCTTTTAAAAATATAGTATATTTCTAATTTATTAATAGTATTTTATATTAGGGCTTCCCTGGTGGCTCAGTGGTAAAGAATCCACCTGCCAACGCAGGAGACACGGGTTCAATTCCTGGGTCAGGAGGATCCCCTGGAGGAGGAAATGGCTGCTCATTCCAATATTTTTGCCAGGATAATCCCATGGACAGAGAAGCCTGGTAGGCCCCAGTCCATGGAATTGCAGAGTCCACTTAGTGACTAAACAACAACATTATGACCATACTCATCATACCAAATATTTACATCATCTTGAATGAGTGGTAGAATACTTTTATAGATACTCTCTCATTTAATTCTTATAATATCCACTGATAGTAGGGAAGGTATATGCTATTATCTCCAGTTTACAGATGAGACTTAGAGTAGGTAACTAGAGACTGGTCTTCTGATGCCTAACCTAGGACTCTTTCCTCTATTTTACATTCTCCTTACCATTCAGACCATTCAGAATGGTCAAGAGCCTTCCAGATTTCCTTGACCATACTGATGATCAACTTTGGTAGCATTTATTCCTTAACTCAGATAAGATAGCCCTCCTCTGGAAGTGAGCTATGAAAAGCCAGATTTGGTCAGGCAGATGATGACATGGCATGGATTAAGTGTTGGTAGTCATACATGGTAGTCAGTCATCTACCAAAATTGAATGCATACCTGGATGTCTCTAAGCAGAAAACATACAGGGCAGGTTTTGTTCATTTGTTTGTTTTGCCTTAGGTCATAGAACCCGTTTTGGTTAACTCAGCATTATCTTTGCAAGTTCCACCCTGTAACAAATCTTGTTTGATATCTGGCTTTATCTCTTGCCTCTCTATTCTGAGTATGTGTGCCTATCTATATTGTATGATTCTCCAATATGCTGATGTTTCAGGAAAGGGCAATTTAATGAACTCACGTTCATTCTCATCCCTTTTGCCAACAGGGGGAACAGGCCCTTCGTCAGATGCTGGCTGGGGATGTATGCTACGCTGTGGACAGATGATGCTGGCTCAAGCCCTTATCTGCAGACACTTGGGAAGGGGTAAGTTAAATTTGTTCTGTCTCGGAGACCTCTGCAGTCGCATTTACTGCTGGTGGTTTAACCTTGGTGCTAAAGGGAACAGAGCTGCAGATCCTGAAGTGCTCTCTTACAGAGAGAGCCCAAGTGGTGGGGCTGACAAGTCAACAAACCCTCTCATGAGAAGGAAACAGCTGGCATTTCCTTGTGACTCACTAAGCCAGAGAATTATTTTCCTGGGATAGAACTGAACATTGAGTCAAGTGTATCATAGAGTTTCCATCTTCACTATTGTTCACGTGAGTTCTTAAACAGGTCAGATAACAAAAGGAGCAGGAAGAAGGTTGTGGTGGTGAGCTTGTTTTTTGACCTCATTTAAAATATTTGCCTGGCGAAAGATGTCAGTGACCTAAAGGAAGTGCCTAATGAGGGAGCCAGTGCTATTTTGGTTTGGGTTCACTGATGAGGTCCACTTGATAATGAAGGAATCCTTAAATTAGTTTTCTCAGGAGGCTGCTTTATTAAGAACTTCCCAACACAACATTGTAAAGCAACTATATTCCAATAAATTAATTAAAAAATAAAAATAAAGTTTAAAAAAAGAAAAAGTAACTATGTGAAGTGATAGATGTGTTAATTAAGTAGATTATGATAATCACTTCACAATGTATAGGTTTATTAAATTATCACATCATATAGCCTTTTAAAAATCATGCTGTTTAAGCTAAATATATTCAATTTTTGTCAGTCATACTTAAATAAAGCTTGCAAAATTTTTTAAATAATAAAAAGTACACACTATCTTAAAATTAGAACCTTCCAGTAATCATTGTTGGAACACTTGAGTCTTGCTTTCTTAAGTCATGTGCATGCTTCCCCATGGGCTGACCTTGGTTAGATGCCAGTTCAGGAAGTTGGTGAAGGTCTGGTTTGCCTTGGGGATGAGGGGATGAAAGGCCACCTTGGATGAGATTGGGCTGCTGAAATCTTCAGCTGTTACTCCTTGAGATTCAGAGGTACAAAAACCGACTCCCTTTCCCTGACTGTACAACCTCACACATCCTCCTGCAGCTACCAGAGAAGACTAGAGAAGAGTCTGGGGAGGCTTTAGGGCTTCATGCCTTTTTTCAGGGTTTAGAATGTCCCGTGCCTGCGTCCCCTGGGTAGTATCATAATTTCTGTGTTTTTTTGTCATTTATTTTTATTAGTTGGAGGCTAATTAGTGTGAGGCTATTAGAGGCTATTGTAGTGGTTTTTGCCATACATTGACATGAATCAGCCATGGATTTACATGTGTTCCCCATTCCAATCCCCTCTCCCGCCTCCCTCCCCATCCCATCCCTCTGGGTCTTCCCAGTGCACCAGCCCTGAGCACTTGTCTCATGCATCCAACCTGGGAAGTATACTATCAAGGGTGAAATTTCTGTTTAATAGATGAGGAAATTGAGGCTCAGGAAATAAGGTGACTTGCTCCAGGCTGAACAGCAAGAGTCATTGATTTGGGAATAGAATGCAGGTCTTCTGTCTTCTTGTTCAGTAATTTCTCTACTGTACACATACTTCTTGGAACAGATCCATTCTTTTTTTTTTTTTTGGAACAGATCCATTCTTACTGTTTTTACTTTCTCATTTATGAAACACTTCAAGATGATTCTTCTGGAAATGAGTTTTGTGGAGAGCAAACTGGGGAGTTTTCCCCACAATCAGCAGTCTCAACTGTTTTTGTGTAAAAGCAAGTAGCAGGAAGAATGTGGAAATAGATCTCATGGCTAAGATATTCGAGTAAGAAGATGTGATTTTATAAAGTATTTTGGAGCATTTCCTTTTTGGTTATTTTGCAGTTGAGGTGGAGTGTTAGTTGACTTATCATTGTCATCAGTAAATATTTAGTGGTACATGCTGCTGCTAAGTCGCTTCAGTCGTGTCCGACTCTGTGCAACCCCATAGACGGCAGCCCACCAGGCTTCCCCATCCCTGGGATTCTCCAGGCAAGAATACTGGAGTCGGTTGCCATTACCTTCAGCCAGCTAATCAAGATTTCCCCCAGAGTCAGACAGTTCAGTAGCTGGTGAAAAACAGTTGGATGCTGTTTATCCTCTGAAGACTGCTAGATATAAAGTTTAAACATTTGGTTTCAGAAATACAAAAGCAAAGAGAACTAAAGACTGGAGATAATGGCCTTTGCCTTCCAGTAGATTTCACTTGTGAATTCAAACACTTTCTAAAACCTCAGGAGAGAAATTTCTGTCTTGGAAGCCAACTAAGTCTCAGAAATCTGTCCCATTAGACAGAATTCCTAGAGCTGCGGGAATGGGAACAGTGTGTCCTGTCCACAGAGGTGACAATGAGAGTTTTTTCAGAGTTGTCCTCAGCAAGTCATAAGCAGCCTCTGTGGAACTGGGGGCTGTGCCTGAGGCACAGATCAGATCTCTACAGGTGTAATTATTTTAGTTTTGGTCATAAGGTGTTTGCTTCAACACCTGATAGCAAAGGTATTTGTTTTTCCAAAGTTCAGTATGGCCATTTAAAAAGGCTATGTAAAAAATGGCAGTGTGCATTTCTTTAAAAAGCCTTCTTAGTTGCAAATTGTGTTTATTCCCCTGGAAATACTGGTGTGTCAGGATAGCACTTCCCCTCACCCCCCCCCCCCCCCCCCGTGAGACTCTTGACAGTTCTGCTGAAATATACAAACCAAAGTCATTGGTGTTTGTGTGGACGTGAGACACTACAGTGTCTGAGTGAGACATGGATATACTGCTGGGTTTTGAGGTGACATCCTGGTCACTGAGTAGCTGACCAGAAAGGCCTTGTGTTACTGTTTTCAAGTAATATTTATCCAACTCCAGCTCATGGGCAAAGTCAATTTCTTGGTCAACTTCTTGTCGTGTTTTTACTTTACACTCACTGAGTCTCTGAAAGAAATCTGTTTCCAGATGTCTTGGTCATCAATATTAAAGATACTTGGGAATATTCTGACCTGATCATTCCCACTTTCTAGATGTAATGCCTTTGTTTTCCTTCTAACCTCATAGTCAGAGTAAGGCTGCAGAGATAACAAATGGTTATAAACATGATTTTAACTCTTTTTTTTTCCCTAAAAAGACTGGAAATGGGAGAAACAGAAAGAACAACCCAAAGAATACCAACAAATCCTACAGTGCTTCTTAGATAGAAAAGACTGTTGCTACTCTATCCATCAAATGGGTAAGGTCACATGAGTAGTTTAAAGACTGTCTCTCTGTTGCATAGTCCAATTAAGAGGAAAGAAACACTGTGAAATTCAGCTTACTTTGCCTGTACTTGCTTTTCTTTTTTTTTTAATTTAAAATATTTTATATCATGTGGGATGTTTCGTTTCAGCATGTGGAATCTTTTAGTTGTGGCATGTGAACTTAGTTGCGTCAGTTCCCTGACTAGGAATTGAACCCAGGTCACCTGCATTGGGAGCTCAGAGTCTCAGCCCCTGGGGCACCAAGAAAATCCCTGTACTCACTTTTCTTGTCCCCTGCTTTATATGTGGCTCCACTAAGTCATCTATCTACTTAATTATTTATGCAAAAAATTAGGAGTTTGTGGTTTGTTGGAAGATGTTTCACTAACATGTTTATTTTTTCCACATGAAAACAGCACAGATGGGCGTAGGAGAAGGGAAATCAATTGGCGAATGGTTTGGACCAAATACAGTTGCACAGGTGTTGAAGTAAGTAAAAAAGTTGGGCATGAGCCTTATTCTACTGTCTCCTAGGCTTACCTCCACCAACTCAGTATCCCATCAACCGAGCAGTTCTAGCCATCCCACTGAGCCACCAAACATCTGTACCATTTTGCTCAAATACTTCTTTGAAGTGTGTAATGTGTGTGTGTCTTTGTTTATCAGAGTTGTAGTCATGAGTACCAGTCCAGATAGCGACCCCTCAGGACTCATTCCATATCCCCTTGATAGATTGGTGCTCAGACACTCAACCGTCAGCCTAAGGGTCACTTTGAAGCCAAAGGGTCTGTACTAAGGAGGAGAGGGAAGCCTGAACCAGCCTAGAAAAGGCACAGACTCCCACCTTGTATGGTATTTTTAAAAATCTTCATTGATTCATTCAACATTTATTGGGCACCTCTACTATGCTAAGTATTGGGTGTACAAAAATAAACTAGGTATAGTTCTTGCTTCAAGGAACTCACTACCTATTGGAAGACACAAACCCCAAGGGAGTCTTGGAATCAGTTTGTCATCTTTTAGTAAACTCAGGGTACCCCAGCATGGTCGTTTTGCCATTGTCCTATTAAGTCCCAGAATTCACCTCCCACAGCAAGAGGACCAATGCTTTGGAAATGAATGGGGTGAGTGGCATTGGCACTTACACCCACAGACCACCTCACCATTGTCACTCTCCTTCCTGACAGCCTATCACCAAATGGAAACTCCATGAGAGCAGAAATTGTGTTTTCCTTGTTCACTCCTATAAAATTAGCACATGAAACTGCCTTGTACCTATAAGTGCTCAATAAATACCCGATAAATGAGTGAATGAAAATGGCAGCCAGAGTTTGATGCTGATTTAGGCATCAGAAAATCGAAACCATCTAGCCTTTTTTGGTAGCTACTTTAATTCTTGGGCTCTCTGGAGCATGATGACAGGACCTGCTTCATGCAAAATACAAATGGAGCACTGTTTCAGTTATTAGCCAACCTTCAGTGAATTAGAATGTTTTATAAATGTGCTTGTGAGGGGAGCAGTCTGGATTTCTTGGGGACCCAAGTGAAACCTGGTATCTTGGAATCACCCTTTGCTAACAGTGCAGCCTCTGGTCTCACCACTTTCTTACTTTAGTCTGTAGTGCCTTTTGGGGCATTGTTGATCAGGTAAGTGAGGATCTGGTGGTATTTCAGGAACCACTGCAAGAAGCCAGGGTAGAAAGTATGAAAAATTAGAATGACTGTGCTGATCCCAAAACCTAGCTTGTTATGGTTCGTTTATAAATGACATCCCTCAGAATTTGCTTATTTCTTCTAAAATTTGAACTTCCCAACAACAAGTAAATGGAAACATACATTTAAAAAAGAATTTAGGTGGATTCTTACTCATCATGAATATTATTATCAGGAACAGCAGTATGTGATGATAATGAATATGTTATTATTATTTTGGGGAAAGATACAATGAATGAAATGAAAATATAATGGTAACTAACCTCTTATTGAGAGCTACTTTAGTTTGGGAGAGAATGTGTTTTTGTTTCATTTTTTGGTCGTTGAGACTGGGCTTTATCCCAGAATCCCATAGTAGCCAGGTTAAAAATGTCTTCTTCAAACTGGCAAGAGAAGAAAATAAGGGAGAAATAGACAACATATTTTACTCAGATAATTTCTCTTTTAAACGGGTTTTCTTTCTAATCTCCTCTGAAAGTGAAAGTCGCTCAGTTGTGGCCAGCTCTTTGCAACCCCATGAACTATACAGTCCATGGAATTCTCCAGACCAGAAGACTGGAGTGGGTTGCCACGCACTCCTCCAGGGGATCTTCCCAACCCAGCAATCAAACTGGGGTCTCCTGCATTGCAAGTGGATTCTTTACCAGCTGAGCCACCAGGGAAGCCTCTGAAGTCACGCAATTCAGCATGCTCTGTGGCTCTATGTCTTCAGTTCTTGACCAACAAGGCCCAGCAAGTCTGCTGGGACAACATCCTTACCGCACTTGGGGAGGGACTGAAGAGATCATCTCCTCTATCTGTTTCTCTCTCTCTGGATTTCCCTGGGACTTATTCTTCATACTATATATGCTTCTAAACAAATATATATATATATATATATATATATATATATATATATATATATATACACACACACACACACACACATATATATATACATACACACAGTGTATGTGTGTGTGTGGTCGTGCTAAGTCACTTCAGTCATGTCTGACTCTTTGCAACCCCATGGACTGTAGCCCACCAGGCTCCTCTCTCCATGGGGATTTCCAGGCAAGAATACTGGAGTGGGTTGCCATGCCCTCCTCCAGGGGATCTTCTCAATCTAGGGATCAAAACTGGGTCTCCTGCATCTCCTGCATTGCAGGCAGATTCTTTACCTGCTGAGCCAATAGGGAAGCCCATATATATATATACATATATTTTTTTTAAGTAGCAGTTTTCTTTTTTTCTTTCCAAGCAGTAAGGCAGAATGTCTCACATTTAAGAAAAGAAAACAAAATCTCTTGGGAGCAGGTGTACTGGTCCTCTTTTGCCCAGTAGGAGTAACATTATTTTGCGAAGCAGCCTGTTCCATTTTATAAAGCAAGGCCTTTTTTCTGAGGTTCAGAAACAGCGACTCTGGCATTTTCAAAGTCCCTGGACATGGAATATTTCAGAGCTTGGGCAAAGGAGGCAGACCTGACCTGAATCCCACAGAGAGAACAACTTCTGTGTGGTTCAGCATTCGGTAACTTCTGGAACACTGGACTTGCATAGGTGGTACTGTTTTCTGCCGAGATGTCCATCTTCCCCAATTGTGACTTCACTGTATGTTGCTTTGCAGAAAACTTGCTTTATTTGATGAATGGAATTCCTTGGCTGTTTATGTTTCAATGGATAACACCGTGGTCATCGAAGATATCAGTGAGTCCTCGGCCAGTTTACCTTCTCGGGTGGTTGGGTATAGAGGTTCTTCTTTACCATTCAGAACATGTAGGGGGAAGAAAGGGAGAAAGAAAGAAAGTGAGAGAGAGAGAGAAAGAGAAAGAATAAACACACACACGCTGTCTCTGGCCTGCCCATCTAGCAAGACAGGGGAGTACAGGGCTCTGGTTAATCATTCCCTGTGCCCTTTTTTCTCTTCCCTTTCAGCTTTCTGAAACGGGAAAAAATGAGAGGATCTTTGGTGCCCCTCAGTGAAGTACCAGATTCTTTTCCTGCAGGACACCCCAAGTGCAGATAATCAGTTAAACCACCCATGGGTCTTCTCTGGCCTCCCCCCTCCACTGTACTCCCCAACATGGGGCTTGAGATACCAACAGATACAGTCCCTGTTTCCAAGGCCCTTGTAGCCTAGTTGACAAATGAGATTCTCCCAATGAGCCCATCATATCTGAGGAGACACAAGGAGTGTTCAGTTGCCAGAAGGAAGAGAAGTAAGGGCTGGACCAGTACCCTGGGCTTCCTGTAGCGAGGGCAGCAGGGCCCGGGTGGCAGCAGGATGGGCCTTCCAGGTGGGGGCTGTCATGTCAGGTCTCCCTTAGTCTTGCCCATGGTGCATCTCTTAGGGCTGGGTACCCCTTTTTTATCTAGCCCTGTCTTTTGTTTCTAGAAAAAATGTGCCGCACCCTGTCCTTGAGTGCTGACATACCTGCTGAGAGGCCCCTGGAGTCTCTGACTGCTTCCACCCAGAGTAAGGGCCCCTCGGCCTGCTGCACAGCCTGGAAACCCTTGCTGCTTATTGTGCCCCTCCGCCTAGGCATAAACCAAATCAACCCCGTCTATGTTGACGCCTTCAAAGTAAGTCACACCTTTCCCCAAGCCACCTGTGGCCCACCCATCCCACCACCATCGTGAGCATGGAGATCCGTGAGCAGCAGTCCACAAGTGAGCTGAGAATCTTGCGTTCTCTTTCCCTCCAGGAGTGTTTTAAGATGCCACAGTCTTTAGGGGCATTAGGAGGAAAACCAAATAACGCCTATTATTTCATAGGATTCTTAGGTAAGAAAAGAGTAATCACAAGTAAGTCACTGTGGGCTAGGGGAGGGCGGGCACAACAAGGTCTGCGTGGAAGACCAGGCAATTCCAGTTAGGAGGCCCTGGCCTAGCCTGGAGATGCTGTGGCCTTGGGCAGCTCATCCTGCCTCTAGCCTGGAGAGTAATACCTACCTGTGCCTCACAGAGACCAGTGTCTCCGTCTCTTTGCCTCTCAATATGATGGTTCCATGGCTGTGTTCACACTGGATAACCCCAAGGTCACAGCATTGCTTCAGCACCTCTTTTTTCCTCTGGGACCCAGGGTGGCAGGGCTTCACTTCCCTGGCCTTGCCAATCCCCTTCTTACTGGAGCTTGGGCATTCGGCCCAGGAGCCATCCTCTGACTTCCCAGGACCACACAGCTTCAGAGGCTTGACTGGGTGGGAATTAGAGAACGTGAAGACAGAGGTATCCCTTTTCTGATAATGGAGGCTCAGTCTTAAAGCAACTAACCTAACGTGGATCCTGATGAGCAGCCCGACATTCCTGCCTCAGTGGACACGTCTGGAAACCCCACCATCTTCCTCACCAGCTGTGACCAGAGATATTAAAGGCCCTTGGCACACAAAAGGAGCAGCCCGGCTCTTCTCAAACTTTCATGTGCACATGAATCACCTTGAGATTAACATGCAGGTTCAGCAGATCTGGGGTGGGGCCTGAAAGCCTGCATTTCTTACTAGGTAGAGCAGGTGCTGCTGGTGCC
This sequence comes from Muntiacus reevesi, assembly GCF_963930625.1. Taxonomy (NCBI): domain Eukaryota; kingdom Metazoa; phylum Chordata; class Mammalia; order Artiodactyla; family Cervidae; genus Muntiacus; species Muntiacus reevesi. The sequence continues at coordinate 142,204,746 of NC_089271.1, read as the reverse complement.
ACACTTTGAGTATCAAGGGCCTAGATACCTGGTTAGTGCCGCAGAGTAAGGGAGCGATGTGGCCAGGGAAGCGGAATACCGCCACCTCTGGCAGGAGTGGGCTTTGAGGAACTTACGAGTTTAGGGTACAAAGGAGAGCCAGAGCAGGCATGGGGAATGGCGTGAGGGATGTGCAGAGGACATGGTGAGATGAGCTTGGCCACCCTCCCAACCCATTTCTCCCTCAGAGATTCAGGGAGGTGAGGTGAGTGGAAACAGACAGACCTGGCTCCTGTATGTGGCCTGCCTCCTGCTGGCTTGGTGTGTGACAGTAGGAAAAGAGAGTCAATTCTTTCAGTCTCAGGCTCCCTTTATGGAAAATAGGGCTGACCCCCAGCTCACCATGTTGTCACCTCACAGTAAAGCTCTCAGTAAAGAGCCAGCCTGACCCCAATGCTTCTTTCAGCTGCTTACTCTCCTCTCCTTAAGGTGGGGTTTCTCTGCGGTTGCTGGGCTCGCTCTTGAATGCTGTCACCTCCTGGTCGAGCTTAAGAACTACAGCTTGATGGAACATTTGAAAAGTGGAGGCTTTTACTTTCTTAAGTTCAAAACCCAGTATTTGAAGTTTTATAAATTTAGATGTCCTCTGTTTCTAAGCTTCTGGGTTCCTGTCAAAAAAACTGTTGCAAAAATCTATTTCCTATTGTCTGTGCTTGAAGACAAACTGAAAACAGATTGGAAAATAATTGTGGAGGGATCTCAATGAATTCCTGGGCACCCTGGCCTCCTTATCCCAGGTTACCCAGAGAGAATTTGCCAAGTTGCCATAGCCCTCCATCTCTTGGGGGGGCCCTGGGATGGGGAGACTTTGGTGGAGTTGGACTGCTTATGAAAGAGGTGTGACAATCCCCAGTTCCCAAAACAGAGGTTTACATAGTGTCCATTTGCCCATTAATTTCATAAATCTTTTGTTTAACCTTTACTTGAGGCTCCAAAGTCACCTCAACTCCCCCTTTCTGACTCACCCTGTTACTGTATTAGGTTTGGGGTGGGGGACCAGATTGAGAGAATGTCTTAAGGGAGGGGACAGATGAGAGCTTCCATTTTCTGAACCAGGAACTCTACAGAGGGTACTCTCTCTTTCTCCATCCCCTTTTCTCTCTCCATGTATGTATATGTGTGTACATGTATATATGTGTATATATATATATGCACATATATATACAATTTATCATTATAATGGCTTCCCCAATGGCTCAGCAGGTAAATAATCTGCCTGCAATGCAGTAGATACAAGAGATGCAGTTCGATTCCTGGGTCAGGTAGATCCCCTGGAGGAGGAAATGACAACCCACTCCAATATTCTTGCCTGGAGAATTCCATGGACACAGGAGCCTGGTGGGCTACAGTCCATGGGATCACAGAGTCGAACACGACTGAGCACACATACTGATCATTATATTGTTTATGATATATAAATATATATTTATATAGCATGTTGAAATATAAATACATTTATAGAGAGATACAGATTAGTATCAATATTTATATAGAGATGGGGCTTCCCTGGTGGCTCAGTGGTAGAGTCTGCCTGCAATGCAGGAGATAACAGGTTCAATCCCTGATCCACGAAGATCCCCTGGAGAATGAAATGACAACCCACTCCAGTATTCTTGCCTGGGAAGTCCCATGGACAGAGGAGCCTGGTGGGCTACAGTCCATGGAATCACAAAAGAGTTAGACACAGCTTAGTGACTAAGCAACAAGAATATAGAGATGTATCTAGCTGTAGACAAATAGATAGATAGGGTTAACCCTGAGGGGTAGAGATCATTATTTCCATTTATGCCTAGTGGAAAACTTAGAGGGGTCATTTCCTCAAGGTCACTGAGCTTAAAAGTAGCAAAGCCAGAATTTGATCCCAATTTGGCTGTCTGTGCTAACATACCCCCTTGCTTCCCTAGTGCTCTCTTGCCCAGTAGGAAGCTGGGAGATGCTCCTGGTGTACAAGACTGTGGCCAGGATGACAGCCTGGCTGGGTGATTTTTTCTGCTTAGAGAAGAGATGTTTGTCTCCTGTGGTTTGGCAGAGGGCGCCACCTGGAGCTCTGTCACTTGAACTGGGTGTCTACAGATGGTGGACTTGCCTGCTCCTTCTTCTCAGGCCTCATTGGAGCCCTTGATACAGTCCCCATGTCATTTATAGGGCTTTTTCAATCTACTGTATCACTTTTAAGCACTGTCAGAAATAGGCCAGCCTACAGAGCTCCACTACACACTCATACATACATACACATACAGATATACACACACACACATGGAAAAGGGCCAGACTCAGAGAGGACACTGTTATTATTCCCAGTACCTTAAACCAAAGGCTTTGCTGGTGGCTCAGCACTAAAAGAATCTTCCTGCCAATGCAGAAGACGCGGGATCCTCTGGAGGAAGAAATGCTTCCTTTCCTGTTAAAGATTAACCACTGGTTTGAACTAAAAACTTGGGCTAGTCAGTACATTACTTTGTTTGTGTAAGTCTGTGATCCACATCTATTGACCAAGTCCTGACCAAGCCAGACACATGGCTGTGCAGTTTTTGAATGAACATGTGGGTGTGCTTAGTCACTCAGTCCTGTCTGACTGACCCCATGTTTGCAACCCCATGGACTGTAGCCTGGCAGGCTCCTCTGTCCATGGGGATTTTCCAAGCAAGAATACTGGAGTGGGTTGCCATGCCTCTAGGCATGCCTATAGGGGATCTTCCCAACTCAGGGATTGAACCCAGGTCTCCCACATTGCAGACGGATTCTTTACTGTCTGAGCCACCAAGGAAGCCCAAATGAGCATGAACTCATGCAAAAAAATCACATAATAAGCCTGTTTTACAGAAGAGTCAATTCACTCAGATCATTTAAGGGGATTCCCTGCTGGCTCAGACAGTAAAGAGTCTGCCCGAAATGTGGGAGACCTGGGTTCGATCCCAGGGTCAGGAAGATCCCGTGGAGAAGGAAATGGCAGCCCACTCCAGTATTCTTTCCTGGAAAATCCCATGGGTGGAGAAGTCTGGCAGGCTACATACCATGGGATTGCAAAGAGTCTGAGCAAGATACATCCTGCATTTGTATTGTATTTCAAGCAGTTCACAAAAGTGAGATCTTCCCATTCTGATAATACTCTGTAAACTAACTGGAACAAGCCCAGTGATCCCAGTTTAAAAAAAATTAAGGCAGAGTGGAGTGGTTTGTCTTAGGTCTGTAATAGAGACAAATTAAACTTGGCATCAGACGTCAGATACACTCTTTGCCAACAGAAGCACTTAGATGTACCCAACACAATCCTGAATGCCATTCCAGAGACTTTTTGGGTGTCCCTCCCTACCCCATCCCCCTGCCTCAGGCAGATCTCTCTTTGCTTCCCTAACCCAGTCTAGAACACAGAGGTCCAGTTGGTTCTCAGGCCTGGACAGTGAGGTTGGGGTGCCCCCTTAGGTACATCAGCTCATGATCTTTAGTGATACTCTCAACCCTTTGAATATCAGATAAAAGTAGAGACTTTTTTATCCCAACACCCCCCCCCAAGTCATTATTGGGCTAGACATTTTCCATTTGATGAAGCATCGTTTTCTTCTCCCATTTGCAACAGCTGATCATCTCAAACTGAGTTTTCCCAGTGAGGTGTATCTGTACTGATACTCATGTGACCAAGTAGTGCCTTCTGACAGGAACTACTGACTTTCTAACACTGACTAACTTGCTAGCAAATTAAGACCAGAAGTTACCTCCCTGGTATCTCGTCTGTGGCACAGTCAGCATTCCCATTTCTTTGGGAGGCCAAGGACTTTTTCTTGCCCAGATGTGCTCTTTGACCATAGGTCTAAGAACCTATGGTCTAGAGCAAGATGCTTTCCAGTGTTGAAAGAGTCAGGAAGCTTCCCTAATGGCACCTGGACTCATGGCCTGGTCATTCCACCTACCACCTCTTGGCTACTGCTGCTCACCGAGCCCGCCATATCATCTGTGGTAGCTCATTCCTCCCTTGTCCCCAAACCTGTCCCTTTCCATTTTTGTACTTGGACTTTGAGGAGATGTAAATGCTAGGACAAATCTTCACATGGAATGATTGGCTTTGGGGGTGTGTGGCTTCCTTCGAGCATGTCCTTCAGGCATTCTGTTATCTCATTCCCATTGTCACCAAGGGAGGGATTAGGACAACCAGAGTGACCCTTCCAAGGACAGCAGTGGGGCCAGAGTGGGTGATTCTTCAAAGACTAATCAGGTCTCATTCAAAACAGGTGATGAGCTCATTTTCCTGGACCCTCACACAACCCAGACCTTTGTTGACACTGAAGAGAATGGAACGGTTGACGACCAGACTTTCCATTGTCTGCAACCCCCGCAGCGGATGAACATCCTGAACTTGGATCCTTCCGTAGCATTGGTTGGTATCTGAAGGTTGGGTGGGCGAAGAGACACACTGCTGCCCTATCACAGTTTGGTTCCCTGGGAGTTATCCAGGTTGCTAGATAGAATGGCAAGAGAATATTTGCTTCCCACGCCCACGAAAGGTAGTGTCATGTAGTGTAGCAGGGAAGGAATGGGCCCTGAGGCCGAGTTGCTTGAGTTAGGATCCAAGCCACTTACCAGCCATGAACTGAGGGGGAGTCCCTCCTTAACTTTTCTGAGCTTTGGCCTTCTCATCCCTCCCATGGGCAAAACAATAGCTCCTTCCTTGTAGGCTTGTGTGAGGTATGCTATGTGAAAGCTACTTAGCACAGTGCCCAGCATATTGTAAGCATTCTAGAAATGTTGGTTATTATTACTGTTACCATCTTTCTGCCTTTTCCTTCTTGCCCCCTAAATATTGCCACCCAGGCACAGGGAATAAGGTGAGACATCGGGAGGGATAAGGGGGCAAGACTTCCTGGGTGGAAAATGTCCATTCCTCTGGTCACACAATCCAGGAAGTTGCAGGGTTCCCCCCACCCACCCCCAGAAGTATGTCTGCTGTCGACACATGGAAAGGGCTAGTCTGGGAACTAGCCAGTGGTTCTGAGGCCTGTCTGAACCCTCTCCTCCAGTTTAACTTGATTGTCAGAGTGCCAGTGGTAGAGAGCTGACAGAGTCCTCCTCTTGTTTTGGACCATTCTTTCAGTACTATAGGATGTTCTGAGGATGGATAAAGAGGCCCATGGTTCTCTTTATTCTAACAGATAATTTCCTTAAGGTCAAAGCCACCTTACTAATTAATGACTCTAGTTAAAAGTACTATTTGGCTTTTGTCTGCTGGTTTTATTGCATTGTTTTTTTCTAGGTAGGTATATTTGTGCACTGAATGTAATGGAATTAACCCTGTGCTTTGGAGATTGGCCTTCATGTTAGTATATCTCACAGTGTGAAGTAGGAGAGACAGGGAGGAAAAGGGATACGGTAAAAGGGAAAGGGACAGAATAAGAGCGAGAAGCAGAGAGAGAGAAAATATGAATGTGTGTGTCCTAGTGAGGCACTGATCTGGGAGAGTGATAAACTCAATCTTCCTCCTTATTGCTGGGAGGATAGGCCCAAAGGAAGTGGCCCACATGTTGGGTCACAACTCTGGACCAACGGCTCCATCTTGCAATACATAAGGCCTGCCTTGGTATGCCTGACCAGTTCTTTTTTTAAATTGGAATACAATTGCTTTACAATGTTGTATTAGTTTCTGCTGTACAACAATGTGAAGCAGCTATATGTATACACATATCCCCTCCTTCTTGAACCTCCCTCCCACCCTCCACATCCCACCCCTTTAGGTCATCACAGAGTACCGAGCTGAGCTCCCTGTGCTATACAGCTGCTTCCCACTAGCTATCTGTTTTACACATGGTGGTGTACATATGTGTGTGTGTATATATGTATATATATACACATGTATACATATATATATATATATATATGTCAATTCTAATCTCCAAATTCATCCCACCCTCACCTTCTCCCCCACTGTGTCCACATGTCCGTTCTCTACATAGGAGGGCGTTTTTTGAGGCAAGATAATTTTGGATAAATAACAAATTAGAGAAGGGACATTCATATATAAATGGCCAATAGGGAACTGGAGATATGAGATGGCTAGTGTATATATGTCATGAACAGTTCTAAGTTGTCTTTGCTTTCCCCCAAGGGGTTTTTCTGCAAAGAAGAAAAAGACTTTGATAACTGGTGTAGCCTTGTTCAGAAGGTAAAGATTTCTGTTTTTCTCAGTCTTAAAAAACCAAATATTTTTCTCCTTTCCAAGATGGTTTTTCATAGTAACAAATCCAACCTGATATGACTTTATTCCATGAGAAAGAAACTAAGATATGGGGAATTATACAGAATTTTGGGGAAACCAAAGGAAAACTTTGGTTTGAAATATGCTTACTTTGTCAAATGAGCGATATTTTTAGCTACTGAATGTTCCATCTCATTGAAGTTATGAGTCAATGAAATCTTTAACTAATTACCATTTTAACCTAAAAATGTCAGCTTCATATAGGTCAGCCTAAATTCTTCTATACTCTGATTATAACACTGAGGTGGTTGGATAAACCAAACTACTTTTCTATTTGTTTCATGGTCCATTTACAGTTTAGTGTATTCCATTATGGTTTAAAGGGCTTACTTTTCTAGTAACAATTTTATTTATATATTGATAAAATATAGACACACTGCCACTTAAAGGAAACACAGTTTGCAGAAATCTGTGTAAATATGAAAGCAAGCTATTCTTTTTTCTTGGACATTTTATGTCAAAAGATGTTTATTGTTCTGCTGGTTCCTAATCTTTGTATCTGCCTCCCTCATCCTTTACTTCTAACACATGTCAATTTTATGGGAGACATTGATCAATGGTTATTGAAAGAATGAAGGGAGATCATAGGGAGCAGTTTAAAGAGCCCTGGTTGGGGTGGCAGGAGACATAATGTTCTCTTATCTGCAAAACAGAGGGGTTGGAGAGATGGGATCCCAGAGCCTCTCCTAAGTGTAAGGATGGAAGATTTTTCTTCACAGGTAAACAAATAATTAATTCCAAAGTCCCCAGCTGAATCTGAAACCCCAGTTAATAATTGACTGAGACATCATGGAGAATTATTTTCTAAAATTAGTTCAGGATGCAGAAAAACTGTGTATCAAACATTTAACATTATAAAGAAAGATTTCTGATAAGACCAAGGTCTTTAAATTAGGACATATACCATATGTCTTGGACTAAAACTGAAACCATGCCAACATGTACTGATGTTCTTTGGGGGCAGATTTAATTTAATTAACCCACATTTCTTTGGAGCCAACACTTCAGGAACATCTTATCCCTAAATCGAGTTGGTCCCGTGCAACTGGCAAATGACCTGAACCTTATGATGGAGCATGGGCAGTGGGTACTGGCCTTCCATCAGATCCTCCCACCAGTATCCTTCCTTTCCTGGCCAACAGTATCTAGAATTGAAGAGGTCTGGGTCTTCAGATGGGTCTGGTACAGGATGGGTATATTTGTTAAGCCTGTGCTTTCACCTTTCAATAACCAGATCACTCTCTTGGGGTTTGGAGTCATATATTGCCAATTGGACAGAAATGTAGTGGCTCTGCAGTGTTTACAACTGATTCTATGTCTCCTCAGGAAATTCTAAAGGAAAATTTAAGGATGTTTGAATTAGTTCAGAAACATCCATCACATTGGCCTCCTTTTGTTCCTCCAGCCAAGCCAGAAGTAACAACCACAGGGGCAGGTAAGCTGTTGTTCAGAAACTCTCTGGCCAGCAGACCCTTGGATAGCAGTTGTTTTATGAGACAGAAGCAATTATGGGTCATGCTTTCTGTGGAATGAAAATTTCTACTCAGTTGGACTGATCAAGGAATGGTATTTCTTCTGATGAACTGATACTTAGCAATTTCAAAGAATAGTAGTAAAAGAAAATGAGCTCCATGGAAAATAAAAATGAGTAGAATTTCTTTTTTTTAATGGTCTGGTTTAGAAAACAAATCAGAGGACATGGATAATTCAAAAGGTTCCTCAAAGATCTTACAGAGCCCCATCTTCATCACTGTGAACAGGACTGTGTAACAAGTCCAGTTCATTTCTTTTTTTAATTGATGTGTAGTTGATTTACAGTGTTGTGTCACTTTCAGGTATACAGTAAGGTTATATATATATATATATATATATATATATATATATATACACACACACATACACATATATATATGTCGTTTTTCAGTTTATTTTCTATTATTGGTTATTACAAGATATTAAATATAGTTCCTTTTGCTATACAGTAGGTTCTTATTTATTTATTTTATATATAGTAGTATATATCTGTTAATCCAAAACTTCTAATTTATAGCCCCCCCTTTCCCCTTCTGGTAACCATAAATTTGTTTTCTATGTCTGTGAGTCTGTTTCTATTTTATAAATAAGGTCGTTTGTATCATTTTTTAGATTCCACATGTAAGTGATATCATGTGGTATTTACCTTTCTCTTTCTGACTTAGTTTACTTTGTATGATAATCTTTAGGTCCATCCATGTTTCTGCAAATGGCATTATTTCATTCTTTTTTATGGCTGAGTAATATTCCATTATATATACATGCATGTGTGTGTATACATATATTATATATACGTACCACATCTTAATTATCCATTCACCTGTACATGGGCGTTTAGGTTGCTCCCATGTCTTCACTATTGTCAATAGTGCTGCTGTGACCATTGGGGTGCATATATCTTTTTGAATTAGATTTTTCATCTTTTCTGGATCTATGCCCAGGAGTGTGACTGCTGGATCATATGGTAACTCTATTTCTAGTTTTTTAAGAAACCTCCACACTGTCCTCCATAGTGGCCACATCAATTTACATTCCCAGCAACAGTATAAGAGGGATCCCTTTTCTCCATACCCTCTCCAGCATTTATTATTTGTAGATTTTTGGATGATGGCCATTCTGAGCAGTGTGAGGTGATACCTCATTGTAGTTTTAATTTGCATTTCTCTAATGCTTAGTGATATTGAGCATCTTTTCATGTGCCTGTTGGTCATTTGTATGGCTTCTTTAGAGAAATATCTATTTAAGTTTTCTGCTTATTTTTTGATTGGGCTGTTTGTTTTTTGATACTGAGCTATATGAGCTGTTTGTGTATTTGAAAGTTAATCCCTTGCAGTCACATTATTTGCAAATATTTTCTCCCAGTCCATAGGTAATCTTTTCATTTTGTTTACAGTTTCCTTTGCTGTGCAAATGTTTTTAAGTTTAATTAGGTCCCATTTGTTATTTTTACTTTGGTTTCCATTACCCTAGGAGACAGATCCAAAAAAATATTGCTGAAATTTATGTCAGAGTATTCTGCCTATGTCTTCCTCTAGGAGTTTTATAGTATCCAGTCCTACACTGAGGTGTTTAATTCATTTTGAGTTTATTTTTTGTATATGGTATTAGAGAATATCCTGATTTCATTCTTTTTCATGTAACTGTCCAATTTTCCCAAGAGCCACTTATTGAGGGAACTGTCTTTTCTCCATGGTATATTCTTGCCTCCATTGTAATAGATTGGGCTTCCCTGATAGCTCAGCTGGTAAAGAATCCACCTGTAATGCAGGAGACCCTGATTCGATTCCTTGGCGGGGAAGATCCGCTGGAAAGGGATAGGCTACCCACTCCAGTATTCTTAGGCTTCCCTGGTGGCTCAGATAGTAAAGAATCTATCTGCAATGTGGAAGACCTGGGTTCGAGCCCTGGGTTGCGAAGATCCCCTTGAGAAGGGAACAGCTACCCACTCCAATATTCTGGCCTGGAGAATTCCATGGACTGTATAGTCCATGGGATCACAAAGAGTCGGACTCGACTGAGCAACTTTCACTTGTTGTAGATTAATTAACCATAAGTGAGTGCATGGGTTTATTTCTGTGCTTTCTGTCCTGTTCCATTGATTTATGCTTCTGTTTTGTGCCAGTACCATACGTTTTGATGACTGTAGCTTTGTAGTATAGTATGAAGTCAGGAAGCATGATTCCTTCGGCTCTGTTCTTCTTTCTCAAGATTGTTTTGTCTATTTGAGGTCTTTTCTGTTTTCACAAATTGGAAAGTTTTTTGTTCTAGTTTTGTGAAAAATGCCATTGATAATTTGTTAGGGGTTGCATTGAATCTGTAGGTTGTATTGGGTAGTATGGTGTTTTTAACAATATTAATTCTTCCAATCCAAGAACATGGTATATCTTTTCATCTGTTTGTGTCATCTTTAGTTTCTTTCATCAGCATCTTATAGTTTTGGAAGTACAGGTGTTTTGCCTCCTTATGTAGATTTATTCCTAGGTACTTTATTCTTTTTAATGTGATAGTAAGTGGGATTATTTCCTTAATTTCTCTTTCTGATAGTTCATTGTTAGTGTACAGAAATGCAACAGATTTCTGTATGTTAATCTTGTACCCTTCAAATTTACCAAATTTGTTGATGAGCTCTAGTAGTTTTCTGATGGCATCTTAAGAATTTTCTATGTATCGTATCATGTCATCTGCAAACAGTGACAGTTTTACTTCTTTCTTTCCAATTTGGATTACTTTTATTTCTTTTTCTTCTCTGATTGCTGTGGCCTGGATTTCCAAAACTATATTGAATAAAAGTGGCAAGAGTGGGCATCCTGAGATCAGGAATGCTTTCAGCTTCTTGCCATTGAGTATGATGTTTATCTGTATGTTTGTCATATATGGCCTTATTATGTTGAGGTATGTTCCTTCTATGTCCACTCTCTGGAGAGTTTTTATCATAGATGGATATTTAATTTAATCAGAAGCTTTTTCTGCATCTATTGAGGTGATCATATGGTTTTCATTCTTTACTTTATTCATGTGGTGTATCACATTGATTTGCAGATATTGAAAAATCCTTGCATCCCTGAGATAAATCCCACTTGGTCATGGTGTGTGATCCTTTCAATGTATTGTTGGAGTCAGTTAGCTAGTATTGTGTTGAGGATTTTTGCATCTATGTTCCTCAGTGATATTGACCTGTAATTTTCTTTTTCGTGTGTGATATCTTTGTTTGATTTGGTGTCTGGGTGTTAGTGGACTCATAGAATGAGTTCAGAAGTGTTTCTACCTCTTCTATTTTTTAGAATAGTTTGAGAAGGATAGCTGTTAACTCTTCTTTAAATGTTTGATAGAATTCATCCATGATGCCGTCCAGTCTTAGACTTTTGTTTGTTGGGAATTTTTAAATTTCTGATTCAATTTCTGTACTGGTAATTGGTTTATTCATAGTTTCCATTTCTTCCTGGTTCAGTCTTGGGAGATTGTACCTTTTTAAGAATTTGTCCATTTCTTATAGGCTATTTATTTTATTGCTATGTAGTTTCTCATAGTAGTCTCTTATGATCTTTTGTATTTCTGTGGTGTCAGTTGTAATTTCTCTTTTTTCACTTCTGATTTTATTGATTTGGATTCTCTCCCTTTTTTTCTTGATGCATCTGGCTAAAGGTTTATCATATTTTTTTTTTTAATCTTTTCAAAGAACCAGATTTTGGTTTCATTGATCATTTCTTTTTTTTTTTTTTTTTAGTCTCTATTTCATTTCTGCTCTGATCTTAATGATTTATTTCCTTCCATAACTTTGGGTCTTGTTTGTTCTTCTTTCTCTAGTTGTTTTAGGTGTCAGTTTAGATTGTTTGAGATTTTTCTTATTTTCTGAGGTAAACTTATATTGCTATAAACTTCCCACTTGGAAGTGCTTTTGCTGCAACCCATAAGTTTTGGATCATTGTATATTCATTTTCATTTGTCCCTAGGTACTTTTAAATTTCCTCTTTGATTTCCTCAGTGATCCATTGGTTGTTTGGTATCATATTGTTTAACCTCCATGTGCTTGTGGATTTTTGCAGTTTTTTTCTTGTAGTTAATTTCTAATCTCAGAGTTCTGGTTGGAAAAGATGCTTGATATGATTTTAGTTTTCTTAGATTTACCAAGGCTCATTTTGTGGCCAGGAGAATGTTCCATGTGCACTTGAAAAGAATGTTCTGCTGTTTTTTGATGGAATGCTATATAAATACCGATTAAGTCCATTTGGTCTCATGTGTTATTTTAATACCTGTGTTTCCTTATTGATTTTCTGTCTCAATGATCTATCCATTGATGTAACTAGAGTGTTAAAGTTCCCTGCTATTATTGTGTTGCTGTCAATTTCTCATTTTATAACTGTTATTATTTGCCTTATATATTAAGGTGCTCCTATGTTGGGTGCATATATATTTTCAATTTTTATATCTTCTTTTTGGATGCATTCCTTGAATCCTTTGGTTCATCCCTTATAGTGTCCTTCTTTGTCTCTTGTCACAGTCTTTATTTTAAAGTTTATTTTATCTGATATGAGTATTGCTATTCTTGCTTTCTTCTGATTTCCGTTTGTGTGGAATACCCTTTTCTATCCCCTTACTTTCAGTTTGTGTACATCTCTAGATCTGAAGTGAATATGTTGTAGGCAGCATATATACAGGTCTTGTTTTTGTATGCATTCAGCCAGTGTGTGTCTTTTGGTTGGAAAAATTTAGTCCGTTTGCATTTAAAGTAATTATTGATATGTGTCTTCTTATCGCGATTTTGTTAATGGTTTTGGATTTGTTTTCGTAGGTCTTTCCCCCCCTTTTTCTTCTTTTGTTCTCTTGTGATTTGATAACTACCTGTAGCGTTATGTTTGGATTCCTTCTTTTTTGTGTGTATTATCTATTATAGATTTTTTGGTTTGTGGTTTTTGTATAAGTCTGTATATAAATGTGACTGTTTTAAGTTGCTGATCTCTTAATTTCAAATGCATTGTACATACTGTGCATTTGTTCTTTCCTCCTCTCATGATTACTGTTTTTGATATCATATTTTACATCTAGTTGTTTTTTGAATCCTTTATCTGCTTATTGTAGATACAGGTGACTTTACAAGTTTTGTCTTTCAACCTCCTTACTAGTTTTGTCTGAATGATTTTCTACCTTTACTGTATATTTGCCTTTACCAATGAGCTTTTTCATTTTGTAATTTTCTTGTTCTTATTTGTGATCTTTTTTTTTCCATGCAGAGAAGTCCTTTAACATTTATTGTAAAGCCGGTTTGGTGGTGCTGAATTCTTTTTGCTTTCCTTTGTCTGTAAAGCTTTTGATTTCTCCATCAAATCTGAATGAGAATCTTACTGGGTAGAATATTCTTGGTTGTAGGTTTTCCCCTTTCATTACTTTAAATATATTGTGTCGCTCCCTTCTGACCTGCAGAATTTCTGCTGAAAAATCAGCTAATAGCCTTATGGGAGTTCCCTTGTATGTTATTTGTTTTCTCTTGCTGCTTTTAGTATTCTCTCTTTATCTTTAATTTTTGTAATTTTCATTACATCATGTCTTGGTGTGTTCCTCTTTGTGTTCATCTTGTATGAGACTCTCTGCAATTCCTGGACTTGGGTGCCTGTTTCCTTTCCCAGGTTAGGGAAGTTTTTAGCTGTTATCTATTCAAATATTTTCTCAGGTCTTTTCTCTCTCTCTTCTTCTGGGATCCCTATAATGCATATATTGGTGCATTTGATGCTGTCCCAGAGATCTCTTAAACTGTCATTTATTTTCATTCTTTTTCTGCCTTTTTTTTCTGTTCAGCTGTAGTGATTTCCACTGCTCTGTCTTCCTGCACACTGGTCCATTCTTCTGTATCATTTAGTCTACTATTGGCTCCTTCTAGTATATATTTTTTGCATTTCTTTTTTTTAATTAATGTATTTTTTACTGAAGGATAATTGCTTTACAGAATTTTGTTGTTTTTTGTCAAACCTCAACATGAATAAGCCATAGGTATACATCTTCTAGTATATTTTTCATTTCAGTTATTGTATTCATTGTCTCAGTTTGGTTGTCCTTTATATGTTTTCTTTGTTAAAAACTAATTTCTCACTCTTTGCATCCATTCTCTTCTCAAGTTCTTTGATCATCTTTATAATCATTACTCTGAACTGTTTCTTGAGTAGATTGCCTATCTCCTCTTCACTTCATTCTTCTGGAGTTTTATCTTATTTCTGTGTCTGGAATATATTCCTCTGCTGCCTCATTTTGCCTACGTTGCTATTTGTATTTTTATGTCTACGGTAGGTTAGTTACATTTCTCAACTTTGGAGAAGTGGCCCTCTGAAGGAAGCATCCTATGTGTCCCAGAAGTGCACTCCTCTCTCGTCACCCAAGCTATGTGCTCTAGGTGTTCCCCCTATGAGGGCTGTTTGGTTCTTTCTGTTGTGGTGGGCTGACCCTGTGGGCCATCTACTAGATTAGTTGGCATCAAGTCTGGTTGGTTGCCAGGCCCTGCCTTGTCCACATTCTGCTGGTTACTCTTTAGTGGGGCCTGGTCATGAGGTGGCTGGCTGCAGAATCCACGGGGGCCCAAGGGCTAGTGCTGGCTCACTGGTGGCTGGAGTCAGGGTACTGAAGACTCTGGGGCTGTGCCAACTAATGGCAGAGGTTAGTGCTAGATTATTGGCAGGCACAGCTAGTTCCTGTAGTATGGCTGCTGGGCCCAGGGATCCCAGAGCATGTTTCAAATCATTGGTAAGTGGGGGCTAGCTCCTGATATAGTTGGGTATGAGCTCTGGGGTGTCCAAAGGTTTCATTCACCTGCTGTGGGCAGGGCCAGGGCTGAGGTGATCCCAGGGTCAGGTCTGGTCTGTGTTGCACGATGCAGTTTTCTTGCTCCTAGTGCCTGCCCCCTGGTGGATGAGGGTGGTCTAGAGTCTGGTTCAGGCTTCCTAGTGGGAGGGGCCAGGGCCTGTCCACTGGTGGGTGGAACTGGGACTTGGCCCTCAGATGGGCAGGGCCATGTCTAAGGGCATGTCTAGAGGCTGTGGGCTTCGACTTATTCAGGCAGCTTGTCTGAAAAGTGGAAATGTTAGTCTTTCAGTCATGTCCAACTCTTTGGGGCCTCATAGACTATAGCTCGCCAGGCTCCTCTGTCCATGGAATTCTATGGGCAAGAGTACTAGAGTGGGTAGCCATTCCCTTCTCCAGGGGATCTTCCTGACCCAGGTATCGAACTTGCGTCTCCCGTACCGCAGGCAGATTCTTTACCACTGAGCCGCCAAGGAAGACCTGCCCAATTAGTTATTTGGCCTGAGGTGTCCCAGTGCTGGCGCCTACAGGCTGTTGGGTGAGGTCAGGTCTTGGCACTAGTGGTCCAACATGTCAGATACCAGGAATATTCATGTGGTTGAATATTCCCGAATATGACTGCCATCAGTGTCTATGTCCCCCTGGTGAGCTGCAGCCTCCCCACACCTCTCGAGGAGAGTCTCTAAGACCAGCAGGTAGGTCTGGCCTGTCAGTCAGTCAGTTCAGTCACTCAGTCATGTCTGACTCTTTGCGACCCCATGGACTGCAGCACGCCAGGCTTTCCTATCCATCACCAACTCCTGGGGCTTGCTCAAACTCGTGTCCATCGAGTTGGTGATGCCATCCAACCATCTCATCCTCTGTGTCCCCTTCTGCTCCTGCCTTCAATCTTTCCTAGCATCAGGGTCTTTTCCAATGAGTCAGTTCTTGGCATCAGGTGGCCAGAGTATTGGAGTTTCAGCTTCAGCATCAGTCCTTCCAATGAATGCTGCTGCTGCTGCTAAGTCACTTCCGTCATGTTCAACTGCGACCCCAAAGATGGCAGCCCACCAGGCTCCCCCATCCCTGGGATTCTCCAGGCAAGAACACTGGAGTGGGTTGCCATTTCCTTCTCCAATGCATGAAAGTGAAGTTGCTCAGTCATGTCCGACACTTAGCCACCCTATGGACTACTAGGCTCCTCTGTCCATGGGATTTTCCAGGCAAGAGTACTGGAGTGGGTTGCCATTTCCTTCTCTGCTTTCAATGAATATTCCAGACTAATTTCCTTTAGGATTAACTGGTTGGATCTCCTTGCAGTCCAAGGGACACTCAAGAGTCTTCCCCAACACCACAGTTCAAAAGCATCAATTCTTCAGCACTCAGCTTTCTTTATGGTCCAACTCTCACATCCATACATGACTACTGGAAAAACCATAGCTTTGACTAGACAGACCTTTGTTGGCAAAGTGATGTCTCTGCTTTTTAATATGCTGTCTAGGTTGGTCATAGCTTTTCTTCCAAGGAACAAATGTCTTTTAATTTCATGGCTGCAGTCACCATCTGCAGTGATTTTGGAGCCCCCAAGATTAAAGTCTCTCACTGTTTCCATTGTTTCCCCATCTATTTGTCATGAAGTGATGGGACTAGATGCCATGATCTTGGTTTTTTGAATGTTGAGTTTTAAGCCAACTTTTTCACTCTCCTCTTTTACTTTCATCAAGAGGCTGTTTAGTTCTTTGCTTTCTGCCATACGGGTGGTGTCATCTGCATATCTGAGATTATTTCTATTTCTCCCTGCCATCTTGATTCCAGCTTGTGCTTCATCCAGCCTGGAATTTCACATGATGTACTCTGCATATAAATAAGCAGGGTGACAATATACAGCCTTGACATACTCCTTTCCCAATTTGGAACTAGTCTGTTGTGCCATGTACAATTCTAACTGTTGCTTGACTTGCATACAGATTTCTCAGGAGGCAGGTCAGATGGTTTGGTATTCCCATCTCTTGAAGAATTTTCCACAGTTTGTTGTGATCCAGATAGTCAAAGGTTTTGGCATAATCAATAAATCAGAAGTAGATGTTTTTTCTGGAACTCTCTTACTTTTTTGATGATTCAGCGGATGTTGGCAATTTGATCTCTGGTTCCTCTGCCTTTTCTAAATCCAGCTTGAACATCTGGAAGTTCATGGCTCACATACTCTTGAAGCCTGGCTTGGAGAATTTTGAGCATTACTTTGCTAGCGTGTGAGATGAGTGCAATTGTGCAGTAGTTTTAACATTCTTTGGCATTGCCTTTATTAGGGATTGGAATGAAAACTGACCTTTTCCAGTCCCATGGCCACTGATGAGTTTTCCAAATTTGCTGGTCTAGGCTCCTATCAAATTATTCCTTTTGTCCTGGGTCCCAGTACACATGAAATTTTTGTGTGGGCCTTGAAGAGTATAGAAATACAGTATAGACTGTATTTCTCCCAGTCCTATGGGGTTCTTGCAATAAACCCCTGCTGGCCTTCAAAGCCAAATGCTCTGGGTGGCTCCTCCTGAATGCCAGTCCCTCAGTCTGGGGAGCCTGACATGGGGCTCAGAACTCTTATTCCCTTGGGAGAGCTTCTACAATATAATTCTCCATTTTGTGGGTTGCCCGCCTGTGGGTATGGGATTTGATCATATCCTGAGTCTGCCCCTCCTACCCATATTGCTGTGAATTCTTCCTTATGACTTTAGCTGTAGAAGATCTCTTCTCGTGGGTTCCAGTCTTTTTCATCAATGGTTGTTCTGCAGATAGTTTTGGTTTTGTTGTGCTCATAAGAGGAGGTGAGTTCAGGATCTTTCTACTCTCACATCTTGGGCCCCTAAAACTATTTTGATTCTTTATGGAGAATTGCTAACACTTGGCAGTGGTCCCACCTGTAAGTCTCCTCTACACTAGCTTTTGTGTAGCAAAGCAGTTAAGGAACATATGATCTTAACTACCGAGTAATGTACTGACCTGTTGAACCAAAGGTTTTCAAGCTTTCCCCCCCCCCTCATTTCTGTATTCTGATAGAGTTCATTGACTCTACTGAACAACTAGAGGAGTTTGACCTGGAGGAAGATTTCGAGATTCTGAGCATATAGGATAGTGGAAACTCACCTTGGAGATCTGTCTTCCATCTGGCACCAGAAGAACATGAACTCATCACGTAAAACTTTTTTAGTCAGCAAGTGCCTAATATGCCAACAGCATACAAACTTGATAGGAATCATGACTGAGCCAGTCACCATTTCTCAGCAAAAAAAAAAGAGAGAATGAACATTATGCCCCTTCCCCAGAAGGAACTAAAACAATCATGGAATCTAGGAGCAGAAAGATTAGGAGCCGTCTCTTGCTTCCGAGCTTCTTACATGGCCACAGCAAATCTTCAGCTGCTGGAATGGGGAGGTGGATGTGCGGAGGACAGCCAGCAACTCCCACCTTGCTTTCAGCACCAGCAGATGAGACATGGTTACCCTGTGCTTCTTTACCCTTTTCAGGTTTGACCTCTTTGGGCTAAATACTAAGAAGCAGTATGTTCCCTTGCTCTAATAATAAAGTGTTAATCATTGTATCAGAACAATGGTAACAAGAACAAAAAGTTCTTGTTAAAGTATTTGAATATGTATTTAAATAATCATAATTGATCTCAAAAAGTATGTCAAAGACATTATATCAAATGTATATTTATTGATCTTCCTACTTGAGAGAACCTTACTATTTTGTCCCCGTCTTAACTGATACTTCTGTCAGATGTCACCCTGTCCTTAAATCATTTATCACTTAATTCAGGGGTCTGCAAACTTTTTCTGTCAAGGGCCAGAGAAGAAATGTTTTAGGCTCTGAAGGCCATGTAGCAACTGTCACAGCTACTCATCTCTGCTGGTGAAGCACCTAAACAGCCCTAGACAGTGCACACGCACAAGAGCCTGGCTGTAATTATAAAACTTTATTTACAAAAAAGGGGGGAAGGGCTAGATTTAGCCCCAGGCTGTAGTTTGCTAATCACTGACTTAAATTATTGATTTTTGTTTGGGAAATTAAAAATTGTGGTTGAATTTGACTCCCTTTTGCTTTACAGTCATAATTGGAAAGATAATTATTCATGTGGTGACGTTTAATCTGTGCATCAAATACTATTTGGGGACTGTTGTTATTGTGCAGTCGCTAAGTCATGTCCGACTCTTTGCGACCTCATGGACTGTAGCCTGCCAGAGGACTGAAATCCTCTGTTCATGGGATTTCCCAGGCAAGAAAACTGGAGTGGGTTGCCATTTCCTCCTCCAGGGGATCTTTGCAGTGCAGAGATCAAACCCATGTCTCCAGCACTGACAGGCAGATTCTTTACCACTGAGCCACCTGGGAAGCCCTTAATTTTAAGACTAGCAATATACTAAGTTTTAAAGCACATATTCATCAAATTGGTTTTGCTAACCATTCTCCTGTGTGGGTGTACCTCACATCCGTGATATTTTCCCATTTTTCACTCCTTGTCTTTTTCAACTTGTATGCATTTCACCTCCTTGGTCAACAAAGTGCCCAACAGGCCCCAGGAAGGCCAGCAACTGCAGTATGAAAACTAGCAAATAAAGGAAATAAACCAAACTAAGGTGGGTTTTTTTTTTTTTTTTTTTGTATAGTTAGGAATATTTGAATACTCATTTCCTTAGATTCCATATTCTTATTTTACCCAGTAGGTAATATATTCCAGTGAATTCAGAATTTGAAAGATGCAAAATGGTATTCAGTGAAATGTCTCTCCTTCCCACAAGTCAGTTCTGTTCCTTGTACCCTCCCAATGTTATTAATTTCTTGTTTATTCTTCCAGAGGCTATATTTTATGCATATACAAATACATGCACATATATCTTAGATTTGATTTTAATGACTTTAAAATTTCTCTCCTTTTGATTAATCTGCAAATGATCCTGAGAACCCAGAAGTATGGAAAGCCCTTTCTTGAACTCAAGCATGTGATGGGGCTAAAAACAGTAGTAAGCTTATCTTGAAACAACTTGTAGATTTGTTGCCTGTTGGAAGACATTTTCAGCCCTTGACTTTCATTGTATTTTTCTGTGCCTCACTGTTATGTTGTAAAGCTCAACTTGCAGTAACAAGAACCCCCAAGGCTCTGAGGGGGACTTAGGAATTTCAGTGACATGGGCTTTGAAAAATTTTCATCAAAGAATGTCAAAGAGTCAAATGTTCACATTGAATTCCTTTTATTTGCCATGTACAAAGCTGACACCATGCTTATTACTCAAGAGGTGAAGGTAACAATAGTTTGGATTATACTGATTATGCTTTGTGTGTGTTGGCACAGTTTATATAATATTTAAGGAAACAGAATCACCTGGAAGGAATTGCCTCATGTCAACATAGCTAAGTGTTCTGGGAAACTGATAATTAAAGGAAATGGTTAAAATAATCCCCCTAAACAGAATATGATAGAGTTTATAATCTGTCCAGGCTCAGGCTTGCTTTGGGTCTGCTAACTGTTAAAGAGAGCAGTGTGCTAGATTTTTATGAGGCTTAAAAAAACATCAAAGTGGTTTAACAGGCTACCTATGAAAGAGCAATTGGATGGAAATTTTAATGGCAAGTCTCTCTCAGCCTCAAAATGCAAAGCAACCAGCACTGCAGTGTTGATTTGCCACATTGCACACATCTGGATGGTGTTTGGAATAAACAAGGGCTTCTGAGAAATTGGGATAAGGGATTTATCTTTTTGTTCCTGGAGTCAAAAGCAAAATTCACACCTCCTTACCCATGCTCCTCTCTACCCCCAGCCCAGGAGAATGGCGGCAGTTTGCATTTCCCTTTATGGGTCTGACCCCATTTGGTACATCCTCTGCTCTACTCTGAATCCAGCCAAGTCTGCTGCCTGTGGCTGGGGAGGGAGCTGACAAGGAGGAATTGATTTATCTATGACCGTATGAAGTTGATGAGCCCCTCTTGGCAGCTGGCCTTCCAGCCCAGTCGTGCTTACTGTCGAAGGAGTCAAAGCTTACCCTAGGTTACTGCTAGCACCTCATTCTGTCTCCGTGAAGAGTGAGAGTTTGCCCTGTGCAGGCTCCATCCATCCATAATGTTGAACCAGAGAACATTTTTTTGTGTGTGGAAACGCTGGGTTCTAGTTTAAGCCAAATAATGTGCGGTGACCTCTGGACATAGAGAAATGACTCCTTAGCTATCATGAAGAGCTTTCTGATCAAGATGGTGAGGAAAGCGAGCATTCTAAGAAAGTGGTGGCCTAGCAGTCTTTCTGAGGTAGCCATGAAGAATCATGCAAACATCCAAACCAAATTGTAGCACCAGGTTGAGTGAAATGGGACAGCAGACCTCAGCAGGGTGGGCTCACCCAGGGGGCCTGAGGGTGGGGGTGACCAAGGTCCAGTAGTCCAGCCCAGACGAGACTCCAAGGTACAACTTGACAGATGGGCAAAAGGGCTTAGGCCTTCCTTCTTCAGACCATTCGGGTTTGTGAGGTGACCGTTGTGTGCAGGAGGGGAGGGCAAGGGGCAGAGTGGCAGGTGCCACCCTACACGCTTTTCATACACACCTGGCAGCGACTGACCCGGGTATGGAGCTGTCCGGCTTTCAGTGTCTCAGATACGGGCTCCTCCCCGAACTGCTGCCTCTCTTCCACTGTTGTCAGCCAGAAACTATATTTGTTGGCAAAATAGTGGCAGGTGCCCCGGGAACCACTGCACTCGATGAAAGGAGTAGCCCGGAAATCCTGTAGGCAGGATCCAGGAGAGACCAGGGACTGGCCTCCTCCCTCTGCACCGGCGGCTGTGTGCTGAAACGGTCAGAGGGTGGCCATGAGCTGGTCACCTGGGAGGCAACAGGCTCTGCTTCTCCAGCCCTGAACTCTGGTCCCTTGGTTCAGTCCCCGTGTCAGGTCAATAAACCAACACTGTGTTTTGGACCCTTGTCACTGCCTTAGGGCCAGGAGTGCCCCCTCCGAGCTCCTGAGTGCCCTCCTAGCCCACAGCTCCTGGGCTGTGGCTACATCCTAGCCAGCTTCTCTCAGACTGCTGATGCCCTCCGAGTCCCCCAGGTGTGCTAGTGCCCCCAGCAGATTTCCACTGACAAAGAAATCTGAGAAAGGCTGAATTAAGGAAAATTCAGTGGGATTCAGAATGCAGTTCTCAGAACCCTTTGCTCCAAGCCCATGGTGGTGTTTTCCAGAGAAGGGAGAGAACATGGAATAGTCTACCAGGTGGTTAGACCATGGGCCCATCCCCTCATGGATCTGTTAACAGCTCTTACTCTGATGTCACCTTTATTGGAACTCTTATTTGCAATCTGTACCAAACCCTTGAGGGAACATTTAGTGTTTGTCACCTGTCGAGTACAAGTGGGCCTCATATTTGGCCTGATGTCCCAGCCCTTGGATCACCCGGCTCCCTCAGCACTCGATTTCAGGATTTCCCTCCAAGCGCTCCCTACCCTCAGCCTTTACCCTGGGGAAAGGGGCAGTGCGGGGCCTCACCATGAGGAAGGAGTACCCAATCCACAGACTGCGCCAGCCCAGGGGGCACTGTGGGATGGTGATGTCCTGGCTGTGCACAGCAATGGCTTGCGAGGGCGCCTCACACACAGAGCAGCGGCTGATGTACTGGGGGATCTGTGTCTGGCCGACGGGCATCATAGGGATGGGGGCGGTGGTGGAGAGCCAGTAGGACTTATCATTCCGTCGGGCATAGTGGCACACTTCGTTGATGTTGCAGTAGATGAATGGCATGGTGCTGAAGCGGGGCAGGCAGGAGCCAGCAAACCCTGGAAGGAGAGAAGATAGGCAGGGGCAGGTAAGGTCTGGCTGAGGGACCGTGCTGGGATTGTCCTCGGAGCCACTACGACTGAACTAGGTGGTGGTTTGGATTCATATCCAACTGCTTGTTCCAGAGCATGGTTGCCTCTCCTTCTGGTCCTGGACTACTGTACACACCCTGCTGTCTGCTGATCAAATCCTACTTTCTATGTACCAGAGAGATTGGATAATGAATCTTTTTAGAAACTGAATGAAGACTCCCTAAATCAACCCATTTTGTAAAACCAACATTTAATAGAGTGAGTCTACATTTCAGAGTCAGCAAGCCTGAAGACAGTTCAGTTAATTCTTGGGTAATCATTGTTACTCACAGATCATGTTATTATTACTACTACTAATTGCTTCCCTGGTGGCTCAGATGGTAAAGAATCTGCCTGCAATGCAAGAGACCTGGGTTCAATACTTGGGTCGGGAAGATCCTGGAGAAGGGAATGGCAACCCACTCCAGTATTCTTGTCTAGAAATCCCATGGATGGAAGAACCTGATGGGCTACAATCCATGGGATCTCAAAGAGTCAGACACATATGAGTGACTAAGCACCTTAGCACTAATCGTTAATGTTTAATGGATGGTTAATGCTTTTGAATTGTGGTGCTGGAGAAGATTCTTGAGACTCCTTTGGACTGCAAGCAGATCAAACCAAGTCAATCCTAAAGGAAATCAACCCTAAATATTCATTGGAAGGACTGATGCTGAAGCTCTAATACTTTGGCCATCTGATGCAAAGAGCTGACTCATTGGAAAAGACCCTGATGCTGAGAAAGACTGAAGGCAAAAGGAGAAGGGGTGACAGAGGATGAGATGGCTAGATGGCATCACTGACTCAATGGACATGAATCTGCACAAACTCCAAGAGATAGTGTAGGACAGAAGAGCCTGGTGTGCTGCAGTCCATGGGGTCGCAAAGAGTCAGACATGACTTAGCAGCTCAACAACAACAAATATATGTAAAACATTGTTCTAAGCATTTTACTTGGGTGATTTCTGTAATCCTCACTCCAACCTATGAGACAGGTACTAGAATTAGCCTTGTTCCATTGAGAAGGAGGCAGAAGGTAAAATAGGTTGAATAACATGTCCAGAGTAAGTGGCAGAGCCAGGGTTTGAACCCATATCTTCATGAATGACTCTAGACCTGGTACTTATAACTCACTATCCAACATGGGCCCACCAATGGTCGGGAGGAACAAGGAGTGGTCCTTGTGGGGGCAGATGGCCAGGGGTGGTTGTGGGAGCTGGTACCTACCCAGGTCCTGGTTGTGGGCTTTCTCCTGCCCCTCCACGAACAGCAGGCTGTAACCCACCCAGAGCTGGCTCATCCCACTGGGGCACAGGGGCACCTGTTCTGACTGGCTGTGCTTCACCAAGGTGTAGCCCACTCTCAGGCTCTGCCCAGGCGCTCCAGCCCTCCCGAAGGGGCCCGGCTTCCCTGGAGCTCCTGAGATGGAGAGAGCAGAAAAGGGGTGAGCCAGGTACAGCCAAAAATAACAGCAGGTACTCACTTGGTGGCAAGTGTTGAGCAGGGGCCATTATGTACAAGCATTAGCTCACTCAATCCTTACAACAACCTTATCACTCCAATTTGTGGATAATGAAACAGGCTCGCCACCTACAGCTAGTAAGTAGTAGAACTAGAATGCCAACTCAGATGTATCTGGCTAGGGAGTCCTCATTTTGAAAAGCACACGATCTGGTTTCTCTTCCAGTCACCCAACCTTTGGTTCTATGGGATGAGATGAGGGAGCAGAGGGGGCTACTTTTTGGGCTGGCCTTGCAGGCTTTCATAGGAGATAATTGAGGACCCACTGAATCAAAGGCAGTGAAGGCAGAGCTGGGGTTAGCGAGGCAAAATCACACCCTCCTTTCCTGTCAGGCATAGCTGACAATGACGGCACTTTTCCTGTAAGCCTCAGGAATGTTAATTTGCCATTTCTGATATAAAAGGAGGTAAAAGGAGGAGTAACAGCCATATGTTACCTTGGTTTTTCTTCTCCCTTGAACTAAACCCCCTTCTGTCCACGTCAGAATCCCTGGGTAGAAGGGTGTTGGTGCAGGACAGGGGAGTCATAGCTCTTAAGAGCTGGAAGAGAACCCAGAGAACTATTTGGAACAGTTTTTCACCTTCTGGAATGTAGGGCTCTGATCCGTCACAGCTCAGAATGGAGTGGGCGTGAATGGATGAGAGCCCAGTTTTCCAGCCTCCTAGTAGTGTCAGGTTTTACTGCCAGGTTTCCTAATTCCATGATTTGAGATTTTGACTCACTACCAAGCCTCAAACCCTTATAGAAGCCCTCTGCCTGCTAGTGCTGACATTGCCAGACCTTCAAATCCTGGAGGGCCTTGTAGTCCAGGGAGACCAGGATCACCAAGAGCCCCAGGTGGGCCAGGGAGTCCATTGGTGCCATCTTTGCCGGGGATGCCAGGTAAACCTTTAGATCCTGCAAGGAGAGAAGGCCCACAGTGGGGTACTCAATGTGGAGGAAGAGGACTTCTCCAGGTCTTCCCTGGAGAAAGGGGACTTATGTGTCATGCCCAGGACTCACCAGAAGAGGGCAGATTTGGCCATCACCTGGGAGTGCAGGCTGAGCACAGGGCTGAGCCTCCTAGGCTAGTCCTTAGTTCACGTCTGGGTAGCTCGTCCCTGGGACCCCACTCTGAACTTAGCCCTTCTGAGCCCCATCACACCCTTGTCCTCACTTCCTCTCATCCTCCCAGCAACTCTGGGAAGGATGCAGGGCAAATGCTAGGGTCCCAAGTCAGAAATGAGGACACTGATGCCCAGAGAGACTGCTAGCTTACTCCAGTTTGGCAAAACTGGAATTAGAAGCTGGGTTTTCTGTCCCCCAACACCGGGCTTTCTCTCTTGCTCTTTATTGCCCACCACACTCCTTTGCCCACCACTCCCTCATTCCAGTAGCAGCACATTAGTGAGGGACAAGCTGTCTGGATTAGCTATTGTGCTCTGCACATGTTCTCTGAAGCCAAGTACAATTGCTGGCTCTGGGGGGCCTCCTTCCTGGCAAAAAGTTTGGGAGCTTTGTGAGGAAACCAAGGAAATGCATGATGAAACTACCCCTTGAAGCTGGGGGTTCCCAGCCAGTTGCTTCAGCCTCCCAATCAAAGCCATCTCAGCTCCCAACTAAGTTCCCTTTTCCTGGCACCCTACTCACCTTGTAGGCCCACAGGTCCTTGGACCCCAGGGTCTCCCATGAGGCCAGGGATGCCATCAATGCCTGGAAGACCCATGGGTCCAGGGGGAGCCTGGATGGCTTCTGCAATGGGTGTGTGTCCAGGAGCACCTCGAGGGCCGGATAAGCCTGTGGGCAGGTGGGAGAAATGGAAATATCAGGTGGAGGCAGAGGAGGTGGCTAGGGAAGGCCCCTGGAGGTTCAGTTGGCATCATAGTCTAGGACCTCAAACTCAACCAGCTGGCTTACTGATAGAAGCCAAATAAGTCAATTTGCTTGAGTGCCTACTGAGTTCTAGTCCCTGGTAGATGAGGGGATAGAGCAGTGAGTAAGACCTTAATGAGATGATGGTCTGTTGAAAAAGATGAAATATGCATAACCTGACAAAAACCATTAATCTTACTGCAAATTGTGAAAAGTGCTACAAAGGAAATGGAGAGTGCAGTGACTGTGGGATGGAGTGGAGATGGCTACAGGGTGGAGAACCTGCTTTAGTGATAAGTGGCCTCTTACAATCAGTGACACTTAAGCTGAGATTATTAAAAGCATTAGAAGGGGCTGGAGGTAGGGGAGAGTATTCCAGGAAGTAGAACTAGAATGTGCAATGGCCCTGTGGCCAGCCCGGGTGTGATGTTTTTGGATAACAGAAAGAGGCCAGTGTGAGAAAAGCACAGTGAGCAGCAAAGGGTAAAAACTGGTGATGAGGGATGCCATGGGTTACCAAGGGATGATTCTGCTTTTATAAGACCTCTCCCACCAGTGTCTGGAGAAACGATTGTTGGGGGAGGTGCATAATGAAAGCACGGAGACCAGTCAGCAGGTCACCACAGTGATTCACATGAGAAATGTTGGTGGTTTGAATATAAGAGGTATCGGTGGAAGTGATGAGAGGGGAGTGGATGCAAGGCCCATTCAGGAAACACAGCCCCCAGGAGTTGCTAATGGGACTGGATGTGTGTAATTGAGGGGAGTGGTGTAAAAGACAGGCTTCATTTCTGGATTCAGCAAATGAATAAGTGGTGATTGAGTGCCAACCCAGTACACACTAATGCAGAAATGATGCAGAGAGGGGAGGTCAGTGGCAGGATCCATGGTGGCAAAGCAGCAGTGGCCTTCAGTCCTGGGAGCTGATGGTGGCAGAGGTATCCCCAAGGTGGTCAAGCTCCCTCTGTTTCTGGCATGATGATAAATGGCTCCTGAAAGAATGTTACTCCAACCCCTCCCTCAAGCTCAGGAGCAGCCAGTACATGCTCTCAACTCACCTCTTGGCCCCGCCTTCCCCTTCATCCCGGGAAGTCCTGGGTCTCCAGGTGGTCCAACCTTGCCTGGAGTCCCCATGAAGCCAGGCTCACCTCTCATGCCTGGCAAAGCCCAAAGGAAAGCAAGTCAGGGCCTGGCCCAGTGGTGCTGGTGGGGGAAGGGGGCTTGAGATTAAGCAGAGACAAGGGCTGGAAGAGTATCATCAGCCGGTCTCTGTTCACAGGGTGGCAGAAAGGGGTCATCTCCAACTGTGGAGTGGGAAAGGGCCCAGTTGCCAGCCGTACAGTCATACCTTTCAATCCTAACTCTCCAGGGAGGCCAGAGAAACCTGGAATTCCTTGGTCTCCTTTGGGCCCTTGAGGGCCAGGAATTCCAGGGAAGCCAGGGTCTCCAGGGTCGCCTTGATCTGAGGATGGTCCAGGGGGGCCTGGAGGCCCAGGGGGGCCTGGGCGGCCTAGGGATAAGATAGGAAGAGGGATGAGGGCAGGGGGCAGAGGAAGTGGCCACTGTGGAAGGCCTTGACATTGATAGGAAGCCAAAGCCCACTCCCAAGGCAGATAATGTCCCCTTGCCCTCTGTGGGGCCCCAATGCCCAGACCTTCCCAAACCCTTTTAGCAAAATGTAGCCCGTTCCAGTCCCCTGTGTCCCTGCAGGGGGAGGGATGTGAGGCTAGACTGTAGACACGCTCTCCCTAAACTCTGGACAGAAGGTGATGGCCAGCCTTCTTTGCGCTTCCTGGCTTTACCTCGTTCTCCATCTAGGCCTGGTCGCCCAGGGTCGCCAGGCTGTCCTTCTATAACTGAAGGCAAGGAGAGGCCCAGCGCACCAGGGAGACCAACGGTGCCCTGGAGACCTGGAAAACCTGCAAAGAATAAATAAAAGGGGCTGCAGGGGCTTTGTGTACCTAAGAGAGGGCCAGGCTCTCTCAGAGAAAATGAAAGTTCGTACAGAGAAAATGGAAGCCATTAGGAAGCAGCCAGAGCAGCTGAGGCCAGCAGAGGGCTCTTGTCCCTTGCCCCTCCCTTGGCAGCCAGCGGCCCCAAACAGCTGACAGGGGCTCAGAGAGCCCCCACTGGCATTGAACTGGGATGAATAGAGCCTCAGAAAGTTCTAGCTCTCCAACTCGCTGGTAATGGAAATATGTTAAACAGATTTCCCCCAAATCAGGAAGAAAAGAAGGTATAACTGTAGCACCTGGAACTGAAGTTTCCTGAGGTGTTTTTAAACCTACTGTCCCTATTGTATAATGTTTCATTCAGTTAACCAGTCTTGTCTGCTGCTGCTCAGAGAAGGTTATAGATGGAGGTAGGGTGTAGCTCCTAACCAGTCAGAAGAGAACCTCACCTGCTCCAGCAGAATGGAGGTGGGAAGAGGGCTGAGATCCCTGGTGTCTTATCTGGCTATTTCTGGGTCTTCCAGGCAAGCTGGAAACCAGTTTTATAGGTGATTCATGATATTAGCTAAATGCTTTCTTAACTGCCTAAATCCCTTCCCCGTTTGGCCTAGGAAAATAGCCACTTACTGGCCTATGTACATATTTGCTCAAATTTCTGTTTGAACATATTAGGTTCAAAACCAAAAAAATTTCAACAGATTATAGAAGATGTATATAATATGCATATATCAAAAACATAGAGTGATAATCTTTCTGGGAAAACATATCAAAGCCACATACACAAATGCAGAAATCTATTTTATTCTTGTAACATGAAAGAAGTGTATTTATTACTTTGGTATATTCTAGAAGATATTTAAATGAAGAGGAATTAATTCAAATTGATTGATAAACTGTTTTGCTGGTTGAGATTCTTGTTTGTGACAAGAAAATACCAAAATATTAATGTTGCATTTGATTGTTCTGACCAAAAAGTTGAAAATATTAATGTAGAATTTCTCATACTTTGCTAATAAATAGAAAATCCATGAAAACTTGTAAGGGAAGATGGCAGATTGGTTAATTTGGGCATCATTAACAGCTCATTGATTAATTGAATACTGATGAAATATAAAGGAGGAGAAACTAAATTTCAATAAGTCTCCAAGTATTAGAAGTCTGGAAAAGAAACAAAGTAAAAATAAACAGCAAAACTAGTCACAAAACCACATGGTACTACTTTTAGTTATGTCTTGATGAGTCTTTGAAGTAGTTTTCATTTTCACAAAGGTAAAAATCTGAAAAGAAAGACTTACTGTATTTTTGTCCTGAAAATATATCTTCATATATCTATACATATATATGGGCTGAAATTATGCAAAACAAATAAATAAGACACCACATATAGTAGAGTAAGTGTGGGCTAGGCACAGATTATAAAGTTTGTTTCCATGGCAATTTTTGCAGCCAACCTCTCTTTTTGAACTGTTTCTTGATTTTATAATTACACTAATATATTATTAAACGTGAAATAAAGGTACTACTGACCTCACATAGTTAAAAAATAAAAAAGCTCAAGTGTTTCTTTAAGAATTCTCATTCAGTGATCACATGATGAAAATGCAAGATGGAATATTTTCCAAACTTATTCCATTGTCACAGCCCTAAAAATAACCCCAAAATATACTAATGTGGCCTCTCAGTATATACTGCAAATATGGAAATAAATGGCATAATTTAATGTTATTTAGATAAATGTAATGTAGGGACAGGGTTTGCTCCTAGGAAATTTGCTAAGGGGTAAACTTTCAATAACCTCAGATATGCAGATGACACCACCATTATGGCAGAAAGTGAAGAGGAACTAAAAAGCCTCTTGATGAAAGTGAAAGAGGAGAGTGAAAAAGCTGGCTTAAAGCTCAATATTCAGAAAACTAAGATCATGGCATCTGGTCCCATCACTTCATGGGAAATAGAGGGGGAAACAGTGGAAACAGTGTCAGACTTTATTTTGGGGGGCTCCAAAATCACTGCAGATGGTGATTGCAGCCATGAAATTAAAAGACGCTTACTCCGTGGAAGGAAAGTTATGACCAACCTAGATAGCATATTAAAAAGCAGAGACATTACTTTGCCAACAAAGGTCTGTCTAGTCAAGGCTATGCTTTTTCCAGTGGTCATGTATGAATGTGAGAGTTGGACTGTGAAGAAAGCTGAGTGCCGAAGAATTGATGCTTTTGAACTGTGGTGTTGGAGAAGACTCTTGAGAGTCCCTTGGACCGCAAGGAGATCCAACCAGTCCATCCTAAAGGAGATCAGTCCTGGGTGTTCATTGGAAGGACTGATGCTGAAGCTGAAACTCCAATACTTTGGTCACCTGATGCGAAGAGTTGACTCATTGGAAAAGACCCTGATGCTGGGAGGGATTGGGGGCCGGAGGAGAAGGGGATGACAGAGGATGAGATGGTTGGATGGCATCACCGACTCTATGGACATGAGTCTGAGTAAAATCCAGGAGTTTGTGATGGACAGGGAGGCCTGGCATGGGGTCGCAAAGAGTCGGACACGACTGAGCGACTGAACTGAACTGAACTGAACTGAAACCTTCGTTATACGTTGATTTCTATAAAAAATTTTACCTTGTAAAAAATAAAAAAAGAAATAAAGAAATAAATAAAAAATTAAAAAAAGATTACATTATAATTAAATTAGAGATTCAGTTCCTGTTGGGGGATATGATATTTGATATATATGTTTTAAAACAAATTCTTTTAATTAGATATTGAGAAGAAAAGAAGGATATTTATAAACCATATGTAAAATATCATCTAGATAGAATGAACATCTGTGTTTCAACCACCCAATTTAAGGAAAAGAAGATAGCAATACTTTGAATTTCTTTTTCTTTCCTAACTTTTTAAAGTTTATTTATTTTTAATTGGAGGATAATTGCTTTACAATGTTGCATTGGTATCTGCCATACATCAACATGAATCAGGTATACATAAGTCCCCTCCCTCTTGAACCTCCCTCCCACCCCATCACATCCCTCTAGGTTGTTCTTTTCACACCCTTTACAGATTTCACCATCTTCCCTCCCTCCCAGAGGCAACCAGTCCTGAGGTTTGTGTTCATCATTCCCTTTTCATCACAGTTTGAGTATCCATGCATATTTGCATCCCTAAACAACATATTGTTTGGAATCACACTAAACATATTCCTTTGCAACTTCCCCTTTCTCACCCTTCACCATTATGCACCTGAAATGTATCCATCTTGACATGTGCTGTTTACTGCATTTGTATTTGTGGTTTTATTACCTCAGATAGCCAAAGACAATGAATAATGTAATGACCAGGAATTCATAGTCAAGATTTAAAAACAGAAAAGGCATCATGCCTGTGCTTCCACCCAGGACCCAGACCTTTCTCTATCTCCTGCCAAAGAAGCCACAAAGCCTCCCTTCCTAAGCCCTCACTTCTGGAGAAACTGCTGGCTTTCAGAAAAGTACAGGTTGGTCCAGACAAAGGAAAGAGTAAACACAGAGACAGCGGATACCTCAACATAAAATGCAGCTGGAAATGAATTAATGCATGAATATAGCTCCTGGAAAACCTACGCCCATTATACAAACATGCACATAAATGCATAAAATGATGTGGTGGGACATCAGGCCCCAGAACTATGAGGAACAGAACATTTTGCAAACATTATTTCCCCAGGTATCATGTGATAACAGAATGGCCAATGTTTCTTGACCAACTACTATGTGCCATGCTAAGGTGTAAGTTGCTTAGTTGCTTAGTCATGTCTGACTCTTTTGTGACCCCATGGACTGAAGCCTGCCAGGCTCCTCTGTCATGGGATTTCCCAGGCAAGAATACTGAAGTGGGTTGCCATTTCCTTCTCCAGAGGATCTTCCTGACCCAGGGTCAGACCCAGGATTCCTGCATTGCAGGCCGATTCTTTACCACCTGAGCCACCAGGGAAGCTGCCATGCACTGTGCTAGGTGCTTCCATATGTATTACCTCACTCTTCATTGATGTCTCACCAAATATATAGAGTAGATTCTCTTATTCACATTTTATAGAAAAGGAAACCTATGGGTTCCTTTGGGATGGAGGGGTGAGAAACTTCCTTGTTCAAGGTCATGTAGCTGGTGAGAGGGAGAGCTGGGATTTGAATCCAGTAGTCTGACTTCAGAGCCCCTGCTCTCAGCTATGATACTACGTGAAATTCATGTCTTGTTCTACATTGAGTGGGAGGTATATGCATCTCTAGAACATTTCTAAGGAGAGTTAAAGAATCAGAATTCATTCTCATTATTTGAGAGGTGGGGGGAGTGAAAAAAGTGAAAGTGAAAGTGAAAGTCACTCAGTTGTGTCTGATTCTCTGTGACCCATGGACTCTAGCCCACCAGGCTCCTCTGTCCATGGAATTCTCCAGGCAAGAATACTGGAGTGGGTAGCTATGCCCATCTCCAGGGGATCTTCCTGACCCAGGGATTGATCCCAGGTCTCTTCATTGGAGGCAGATTCTTTACTGTCTGAGCCACCAGGTAAGCCCGAGCAGTAGGGGAAGGGAGACTCAGAAAGGGACTTCAGACTATGCGATGAGTCAGGGGCTGAGATTAAGGTGAAATCTGACTTCTAGTAAACCCAGTAAATCCTAATCAACTGCTTGCTGTGTGCCTGTCCTAGGGGGATATTTATCCTCTTAGTCTTGGGTTCCTTCCAGCAGCCACACTGTCTTCTCAGGGCCCCGTGACTGCCAACTGCCCTGGACACCAAGGGATTTCCTGTAAACCTCTTGCTAAGTGGACAAGCCCAGTCCCTCAGGACCATTAAAACCAGACTCTGACAAAGTGAGAAAGAGAGGCCCTATGGTTATTAAGGGAGAACTGGAGGGAAGTTGGAAGCTAGAGAAGGACTCACCGAACTGCTCTCTGACACCCCTTCCTGAGAAAGCCTGAGGTGGAGCCTACCCTCTTTTTGTCAGTAGTTGGGTTCTGAAATCCCCAGAGATGTTAAAAACATGTACAACTCATCCCTGAGAGCCACATGACCCCAAGGAACCCCAACCCTCCCAGCCAAGTGTGACTGGGGTTCACTTACCTTGACTACCTTTGGGTCCTCTTATACCTGGCTTTCCTGGGGCTCCGATGCCAATTCCTGGAGAACCTTTTTCCCCTTTGGGACCAGGCAAGCCAGCTGGCCCAGGCACACCAGTTATACTAGGTCCTAGGAGGAGATACAGAGAGATGTGGGGACACAATTCAGTGGGGGTGAGGCCCTTGTGCCCAGCTCACTTGCAGGGAGTCTGCCTCACAGACACCAGAGGCTGAGGGCTGAAATGATAGGGAGGAGAGCTGATGCAGTTAGAAGGACAAACCCCATTCAACTTCCTATCCCTCCCCCCCACACACATACACACACACATCAAGGCATCCCCAACTGGGGGTTGGCAAGGACATCCAGAGGGCTTCCCTGATAGCTCAGTTGGTAAAGAATCTCCTGCAATGCAGGAGACCCTGGTTCAACTCCTAGAGAAGGGATAGGCTACCCATTCCAGTATCCTTGGGCTTCCCTTGTGGCTCAGCCGGTAAGAATCTGCCTGCAATGTGGGGGACCTGGGTTCAATCCCTGGGTTGGGAAGATCCTCTGGAGAAGGGAAAGGCTACCCACTCCAGTAAATAAGGTAATTCAGGTAAAATATTTAGCACAATGCTCAATAAATGTTAACCAAATTTATATAAAACTCTAATCCAGCCACCTCTAACCACTCTTTTGGGCTTCTCTTGTGGCTCAGCCGGTAAAGACTCCACCTGCAATGTGGGAGACTTGGGTTTGATTCCTGTGTTGGGAAGATCCTCTGGAGAAGGGAAAGGCTACCCACTCCAGTATTCTGGCCTGGAGAATTCCATGAACTGTATAAGGCCATGGGGTTGCAAAGAGTCAGACACGACTGAGCGACTTTCACTCACTCACACTAAGGACATCTAGGAGTCTAAGGATATGGGATACATTGTGGCCTAGAACTCAAGATCAGCCCCATCAGGCTTCTGGAAGAGTTGGTGTTCTCCTCCTTGCCTTACAAGGTCTTGCTTACCTGGAGTTCCATGGGTTCCCTTGGTTCCCGGAAGCCCATTCAGTCCATGTAAACCTGGAAGTCCAGGGAAACCTGAGGGGAGAGAAGATCAGAAATGGTTCCAGCAACTCTGAATCATGAAGAGTCAGTAAAAGGTCCTGCCCCCAAGGGCACTGCAAAGTCCTCATTTCAAAGGTCCTGGGCATTCTTTTTTTTTTTTTTTTTTTTTTTCCATTTATTTTTATTAGTTGGCGGCTAATTACTTTAAAATATTGTAGTGGTTTTTGCCATAAATTGACATGAATCAGCCACAGATTTACATGTGTTCCCCATCCTGATCCCCCCTCCCGCCTCCCTCTCCATCCCATCCCTCTGGGTCTTCCGAGTGCACCAGCCCTGAGCACTTGTCTCATGCATCCTACTTGGTCTGGTGATCTGTTTCACCCTTGATAGTATACTTGTTTCAATGCTATTCTCTCAGAATATCCCACCCTCACCTTCTCCCACAGAGTCTAAAAGTCTGTTCTGTACATCTGTGTCTCTTTTTCTGTTTTGCATATAGGGTTATCGTTACCATCTTTTTAAATTCCATATATATGTGTTAGTATACTGTATTGGTCTTTATCTTTCTGGCTTACTTCACTCTGTGTAATGGGCATTCTTGAAGCATTAATTAATGCCCCAAGGGAGACTGGACCACCCCTAGTCTCCACCTTCTACCCTAAGTGTTTCTGCCTCTCATTAGAGACCAGTATAGCTTGAAGAGGGCCTCCCAGGTGGCGTTAGTGGCAAAGAACCTGCCTGCCGATTCAGGAGACCTAAGAGACAAGGGTTTGATCCCTGGGTTGGGAAGATCCTCTGAAGGAGGGCACGGCAAACCACTCCAGTATTCTTGCCTGGAGAATCCCATGGACAGAGGAGCCTGGCGGGCTACAGTCCAAGGGGTTGCAAAGAGTCGGACTTGACTGAGCGACTGAACATGCATGCACACATAGCTTTAAGAGCAGTGCTGTGCTATGCTAAGTCACTTTAGTCATGTCCAACTCTTTGCAACCCTGTGGACTGTAGCCTGCCAGGCTCCTCTGTCCATGGGATTCTCCAGGCAAGAATACTGGAGTGGGTTGCCATGTCCTCCTCCAGGATGGTAGATAATTATGTAACTTCAAGAAGAACTCAGAGTGGCAATGCCAAGACCTTGAACTGTCAGCTCCCAGAGACTTGCTGCCCAATCTCTCAGTCAGGGAAAGGCTACCTATGCCAGGGCGATGACCTTCCATCCTAACTCTGCTTTCCATGGACCCCATGTTCTCCTGTTTCCACTCATGCCCGCCCTCCTTTCTTCCTCCTTTCCTGTTACCTCTCATGCAGCTCAGTCAATGACTCCCCTGGATATGGCTTAACTCCCACTAGGGTCTCCTAATAAAAAGTAGTTACTATCCTTTTTTGAGGAAAGGACCCTTTTCCCCGCTGCCACTCCCTAATACACATACCTTTGGTTCCTATTAGGCCAGGGGGCCCCAGGGGCCCAGTTGCCCCTGGGTGGCCTGGAGAACCTGGAAGCCCTGGATTTCCTCTCATGCCTGCAACTCCAGGGAGTCCTAAGAATGAAATAAAGGCAGAAATTCAGAAGGAGTCTTGACATGACACTGATCCAAACTTTTTCAGAATAAAGTTGTCATGTGTCATGGTACCTAGGAAGCCAGGAAGGCCAACATCTCCAGAAATACCAACTTTCCCATCTTCACCTTTGTTTCCTGGGAAACCCACATCACCAACTGGTCCGTCTTTTCCTTTCACACCTACAAAATCAAGAAAAATGCTGAGTGATCAGGGTATAGTTAAGGGAGTATGTTCCTCCACAGGAGGTGGGGGTGGGGGCAGGAAGATGAAGCCATTTTGAGCCGACATGGCAGCTGGATCCAATGAAGAAACTCTGAAAGGTATTGTGGCAGCTGTCTTCATACTTGAAAGGTGTCGCCCAACTGAAAGGGCATGGCAACCCACTCCAGTATTCTTGCCTGGAGAATCCCATGGACAGAGGAGCCTGGTGGGCTACAGTCCATGGGGTCGCACAAGTCGGACATGACTGAAGCAACTTAGCATGCACACACAACCAACTGAAAAAGTAAGTAAACTTGTTCTGAGTGTTCCCAGAAGTAGGAGTGATAGGTGGAAAGGTTCGAGAAGTAGTTGGATAACTATAAATTAATGGAGTGGACACCATTATCCTAAAGGTCTTAGACTATCCTGTAAGTCTGTGAGTCTTGAAGAAAAAGTAGGCTGGTTTGCTTGGGGAAACTGTTGACTGCCTCTGAGTGGATACATGTCAGGTAGGGATTTTTCTGCACTGGACAGAAGTTGCAGAACTTAGGTTTGGCCTCCAAAATTCCTTCCAATCCTCAGTTTTGAGGAGTCTGTGAAACATAGGAGACAAAAGTACAGCAGCCTTACCTTTGAAACCAGACTCCCCAGGTTGTCCCTTGGGTCCTGGCCTACCGGAAATTCCAGGTGTCTGGCCTTGATCTCCTGGGGATATCAAGATATTGTTTAAGTCGTCAGGAGAAGGTAGAGCTCAATTTGCAGCAAATAGATTTTTTTTTTAAGAAACAGATGTTTTTGTATTGGGGTATAGCAAAAAGATCTCTTGAAGGAAAAATCATGGCCAGAGAAACTCCTTGACACAATTACCCATTGGGTAAAATGTTATGCTTTTATGCTGCAATTCAGGGCTGGGATGCTACCAGGGTATTGGTATGAAATGCTGCTACATGCAGCATATCTCCACTGGGAAACACATCACTAGGCTTGGTATGGGCAGAGAAGATGATAGGAAGAGCCCTAAAATATTACCAGAAGAGGAGACTGTCTAAAGCTGAGGGTGTCTTCTGCTGCTGAGTCTGGAAGGCAGGTGGGTCAAACCACTGCTTGTCGCCTATCTTTGATTAACAAAGATTACTAAGGGGATTTGGCCAAATTTTCATTTTCCTGTAAACACAAAGTCTCCCCCAAGAGCCCTGGGCCTGTTAGAAATCCACCTTGCTCTGGAAAAACACAGTAAAAGGGGAAATGTTCCTTATCTTTTTTTAATGAAAGAATTTTTAAAATTTATTTTTAATTGGAGGATAATTTGCTTTCCAATGTTGTGTTGGTTTCTGCCATACAATAATGTGAATCAATCATAAGTATAACATATATCCCCTCCCTCTTGAATCTCCCTCCCACCCACCTCCTCATCCCACCCCTCTAGGTTGTCACAGAGCACCGGGGTGAGCTCCCTGTGTTATACAGCAACTTCCTACTAGCTAGCTATTTTACATATGATAATGTATATGTTTCATTGCTACTCTCTCAATTCGTCCCACCTTCTCCTTCCCCTGCTGTCTCCACAAGTCCATTCTCTACGTCTGTGTCTCTATTCCCACCCTGCAAATAGGTTAATCAATACCATCTTCCTAGATTCCATATATATGCATTAATATACTGGGCATATACCCTGAGAAAACCATAATTTAAAAAGACACATGTACCCCCATGTTCATTGCTGCACTATTTACAATAGTCAGGATGTGGAAGCAACCTAGATATCCATTGACAGATAAATGTATAAAGAAGATATGGTACATATATACAATGGAATATTAGTCAGCCATAAAAAGGAATGAATCTGAATCAGTTGTAGTGAGGTGGATGAACCTAGAGCCAGTTATACAGAGTGAAGTAAGCTCCTTACCTTTTAAACCTGGGAGACCAGATGCTCCTGGTAGCCCGGGAGCTCCACTGAGACCCTGTGAACCCTTCAAAGCAATACAGAAATCAGTATTTCTGCTTAGCATTTGGGACCTCCCATCATTTCTTCCCTCTCACTTCCCTGAGCCACTGCTTGAGACCTGTCCATTGCATACTCTGTGGCAGGTATGGAGAGGAGGGGGGCATCCTGCAGAGGGGAAAGTGATGTGCAAGGGGAGAAATGCATATTTATGGTAATAGGGGAAGAATTTGATCTGCAGATTAACCCTGGTCTTGTCATTCATAACTTCCCAGTGCCTAACAAAATTGGTATCATGGGAAATCAAGGTGTGGATGTTCTAGAAAATCTCTTAGAAAATACAGAACCTAAAAGTCAGTCCAGAAATTTGATTCACTCTACATACAGTTGGCTATCACCACCCATGCCAAAGCCATGACGGACGAGAACAAGTGTGGCCTTGCCATGTGGAGCTAGGCCTCTGCCACAGATTCTGCAAGGAATGTGGAGTCTTCCTGGCACTAGGTAGTGGGCTGTATGCAGGCAGGTACTGGAGTCTGAATTTGGTCTAATATTCCCATGATTTTCACAAGAAAAATTGTCTTCACTGGCTAATGTCCAACATACTGAGTCTGAGAAGCAGGCATGTTGGCTGCAATTGGCCCAGTTCCTTCCCTGGCATCTGGTATGGTTTGGGTTTGAGATGTACCCAGTAAGGACACATGTTACCCAGGACCTTGGGTGGCAGTCTGATTTGGGTCACTTAGCTCCCTAGACCATGACCACGACACCCCCCATTCACCTGGTGTTTTCTGTGCATCGCAATATCTACTCATTCAGAGCCCCTGCTTATGCTGGGACCCCTCCCAGAATGCCTTCCCACTTTGATTACATCCTTCCTATTATGTAAGTAGCAGGTTGAGAATTGTTTCTTTTGCAATTGCTTCAGGTATGTGTGTATGTGTGTGTTTTCCCTCCATCAGCTGAACTGATACTTTTAAAGGACAGGGACTATGCCTGCAGGGAACACAGGTGTCCTGTGATCCAATTTATTTAGTCCCTTCAGTACTATTGTTGCTACTATTTATTCAGTCTGCCATGTACCAAATACAATGCTATATACATACCTGCTCCCTTAACCATCACTATGGGCTGAAGAAAGTTTGAATACTATTGCCATTTTGAACAGATGAGAAAAGTAAGTCTCCAGCAAGTGGAGTGATATGCCCCAAATCACAGAGCTAATGAGTGATGGAGTGGAGAATCAAGCCTACGCCTGTGTCATTGCTAACTACCCTACCATCCTGCTTTTTAAAAATCCAGGAAAAAAAATACTGACTTTGATTCTTTGCCAGTTGTTGCCTAGAGGCACCAAAGACCTTTCTGAAATCAAAACATCAAATAGTCTGTACTGAATTCTTCTGATGTGCCAAACTCAACATGGGATGCTGGTGGTGGGATGCAGACAAAAAAACCAAGCAAGGCTTGCTCTCAAGTCCTAACGATCTCATTGAGGAGATCAAACCCAGGCAGAACCAACCAGGATCAGTGGAAGTAGGAAGTGGATGTAGGGTTCCAGCAGGGTGGGAGCTCAGGGACTCCTGGAGGTGGGGGTGCCTGGGCTGGGGCCTGAAGGACCAGCAGGTCGTCAGCAATTGCAAGGAGGATGCTCTGCCATGTGAGGGAGATAGTGTGAACAAAGGCCCGGAAGAGGGGATGTTCGGGAACAAGTGAGAAGACCTGGCCAACTCAAGGAGGTGCCTTGTTGGGGTTAGCTCAGGGAGGACATGGGAAGTGGGCTGAGATCAGAAAGGTGGGCAATAGGGGCCCATCCCCCTGCTATCAAGGCCGTTCCCTGGTGGGGAGACAAAGATCTGGGCCCACTTACACTTTCTCCTGGAATTCCTGGGAAACCTGTGATTCCAGGGAGCCCCTTCAGGCCAGGTAAGCCCCGTAGTCCTATGGAGCCAGGGGAGCCTGGTCTCCCACTAAGTCCCTTGATGAGGCTGGGGAAGCCAGGAGCTCCAGGCAAGCCTGGTGGCCCGGGGTGGCCAGCCTCTCCTTTGTCACCTGGGAAAAAAGCAGAAGTCTTGGGGAAACACTCTGGGCAAGAGAAAATCTGTTCCTCAAGCAGCAGGTGCCCTGGGACACAGGTAGGCAAAGGGAAAGCTTGGGGACAGTTAGCTGGCGGTGGGATGGGGGTAGGAGGAGGTGCCTTTGGACTTATGGGGCCCCAGCCAGGGCCACCCCAGTTTTCTCAGTGGGAAAACCGCTCTGTGCCCACCCCCCACTATCTGCCTGGCCCCTCCAGGGGTACAGCCACCTGTGGTTCAAAAATTGAGTTCCACAGGGGCGGTGCAAACCGGCAGTCTCACAGTCCAGATACTCCTCAGGCCCAGGAAAGGTGGCCTCTGTGCCCCTTCCCGCCAACCATTGGCACCCACACTGCTGCTCAGAGGGTTTTTCTACTGTGGGGACTTTTTTCAGTAAAGAAGTTGAGTTTGGTCATGAAAACTGTCTTGGGTTTTTCTTCTTCCCATTCCCTGCCCCAGTACCTCTGGGTCCGGGAAATCCAATGGCTCCAGCTGAGCCCTGAGAACCTTTGTCTCCTTTGAAGCGGAGGTTCAGCATTGGAGGTCGATGACTGGGTATCCCAAAGAGGCCTGGTTCACCTCTGTCTCCTGCAGGGATGGAGGTCATGAGGCCGCGTGAGGGGGGCTTAGACACAGGGTAAGCATGTCATATCAGCTCTTTCATATCAGCTCTTCCCTCACCGCTCCAGGGCCCTTTCTGGGTTCTTCCAGCTTCTTTCCTGCCCCGGTTTCCCCAACTTTGCATTAGCGGGCACACCCTCTTCTTGGACAAGCCCAAGATCCTACAATTTTAGACCCTACTCAAAACCCTTCTCCATTAAGCATCTGGGAATGTGTGTCAAGGCCCCTAACATGCTGTGGTAATGCAGAGTGATTGAGGTCTCTGGGTTTAAAAGGATTTCATTGAGAAACCTCAAATCTTACTATCTAACCCGAGGTTGGTACAAGCCATCTGGATGACAAAGTGGATAAATAAAATGTACCTTGGGAGGCATGGGTGGCAATTCCAGAACTGGATTCCCCAGCTCACCTTTTTCACCAGGGCTACCAGCCCATCCAGATGGCCCCACTCTTCCTGTTGACCCAGGAATTCCCTTTAATCCACTTGCTCCAGGAATACCAGGGAGACCTGGAATCCCTGGAAAACCTGTCAATCCAACAGACCCCTTCTCACCTGTTGAGAAACAAGAAATTCTATTATTATCCCTGTTTGACATACAAGAAAATGGATGATCAGAGAGGTTAATTAACTCACCCAAAGTCGCACAGCTAGAAAGTTGCAGAAGAGAGATTCAAACCCAAGTTTCTCTAACTCTAAACCCCAAGCTCTTAGTACATGTTATGCTACTTCCCTGAATAGGGACATGGAACTAAGTACCAGGAAGGAAAGAAAAGCTGGGCACTTCTCTTATAATTTGTCAAGTTAGAGTTCATGTGTAGCACAGAAAAAAAAAAAAAAAAAAACTTAGGCCCAGGAGGCAGAGAGATGAAATCTAGCCTGGTGCTGTTGCTAACCAATTGTGTGACCTTGAACCAGTTACTTCCCTTCCTGCCCAACTCCTGGTGTTTAGTAGAATAATTACAGGAAGTGAGGGCCATCAGGCTGTATGCAGGGTTCATGCAAATGAGTAAATCTGGTGTGTCTGTTCTTGTCCTGGGCTTTCTAGCTCAAGCTATTCAGCCCAGTGTTCCACCTAGCAGGCAGGGAAAGTGACTTGCTGTGGGTGGGAGTCCTCCTTTAGCACTTGTCTTCTACTGTGGAAGTGTTAGTTGCCCAGTGTCTGACTCTGAGACTCCATGGACTGTAGCCCACCAGGTTCCTCTGTCCCTGGGATTCTCCAGGAAGAATACTGGAGTGGGTTGCCATGCCCTCCTCCAGGTGATCGTACAAACCCAGGGATCGAAAAGGGGCCTCCTGCATTGGCAGGCAGATTTTTTCCTGTCTGAGCCACCAGGGAAGCCCTGTTCACCTCCCTCCCCATCCCCCTTTCCTAGGCAGGGAGGAGGGAGGAGGCAAGTTGGGCACCCACTGGTGCCTTCCTGATCATTTTACTTACCCTTCGGACCTGGCAGGCCTGGCAGCCCAGTGGCCCCTGGCAAGCCTGAGTTCCCCAGGAAGCCAATTGGCCCTGGTGGCCCCGGAAGTCCTTTCAGCCCAGGCAGGCCTCTCTTTCCAGCTGATGCAGGGAGACCTATCTCGCCTCTTGGACCTTTCTTTCCAGGATGTCCTGAATCAGCACAGGAGAGAATACATGATGGCTGTCAAGTGAGACTATCCAGATCTGGGCCACTGCCCACTCCCCTGACTTCTGGTTGGTTGACTTGTTGGCGTTTGTAAACGGCCTTTGAACAATGGGCTGTGCAGGCTACTAACAGGCAGAGTTGTTTTTAGTTGGCTGACGCATAGCACTTATTACCCAGGGTGTCCGCTCCCTTTACCAGCATGGCACTATAGCTGGCAGGGCGGATGA
Source organism: Muntiacus reevesi (assembly GCF_963930625.1). Lineage (NCBI taxonomy): Eukaryota > Metazoa > Chordata > Mammalia > Artiodactyla > Cervidae > Muntiacus > Muntiacus reevesi. The sequence goes on along the minus strand of NC_089271.1, from coordinate 142,162,592 downwards.
GCAAACCCCTTCTGATGGATGACAACTCTTCTCCCTTTATGAATGTGGTTCATACTTTAGCCTCTGAATGGAGCTCTAGGAAGCCAGGGTGGCAAGTGGACTCTAGTTTCCTGGTACTTCCAGTATGAATCAGTCCACAATGGTTGTTTCCTGAGCCAACCAGTGAAGTAGAGGTTAAAGCCCAGCAATTGTTTCAGCCTCCCAGGGAGTCATGGATCAGGGCTGCCCTTTTAATCCCTCATGCAAGCAGTTAAGTCAGCCAGTTCCTTGGCATTAGAGTTGAAAGACCCCCTAGTGCCAAGTACTGTAGGAATTCCCAAGGCCCATCTGGTCTCCTAGGTATTCTGAGACTTCTTTCACTGGGCTTTTAGTTGCTCAATGGGATTAACCTCTTGAGCTGCTGCCAAAGTGGAATGTTCAGGTACAAAGCAAGGAAATTAAAAAATCAAAGGATCAAATCAGTGATGACAGAGGTATTTGGGCCCCCAAGGACCTAAATGAATGGCTGGTTTGGTTTTCTATGGATTGAAAAGCATCATGTAGCTAGGAGCCCCAGGATTCTAATGGGAGGCTGTGAAGGGGATTCCACAACAAGGGAAGGAAATTCAATGGGGGCCAACCCCACAGTATGAATTCAGGGACCCCTGGCCTTACCAGGTTGTAATGTATAGTAAGATAATTCCCTGAGAGGCCAAACTGGTGGGGGTGTTAGTCTGTGAGCTTGTGTGCTGTTTTCTCATCTGGACAGCTTATGTGAACGTCCCAGAAACACACAACCACAAAGAGGATTAAAAAAGATATTAATAGTTGTATACAAACTCAACTTCAGTCACATGGCCAGGAGTCAGGGGTGAAAAGGGTGGTGTGTGAAAAAGGCAAGCTGCAAACACTAGGCTGGAACCAGGAGCTGCCATGCCCCACTGTGGAGTAGAAGACACTTTGGCTCTGGATCCTCAGAGACCTGCTGGCTCGAGAGGCCAGCTGCCAGGGTTGGTGGGGCAGGGGGTTGTGGGTGGGTGGGCAGAGGCCATGGGGGAGGGGCGAGGAGTGCTTATATTTGAGGGTCACTTTTTGGAGGCTAAACTGGTTCAACCTGGCACCATGGGGGGCTTGAGATGTGAAACTCAGGTTAGACAATTCATTCTCCTCAGTCTGACCCTGTCATACTGCTGTTACTGCCCCTCAGGGTGCCAGGGCTCCGGGGCCCAGCTTAAGTCTGTTAAGTTGGGGCTGTTCCTCTGAAGGACCTACCTGAAATGCCTGGAAAGCCTGGGGGTCCGCGGAGCCCGGGTTTGCCCTTAATGCCAAATAGACCACTAGGGCCTGGGGGGCCTGGCTGACCCACGCGGCCTGGTATTCCAGGGCTGCCCCGCTCACCTTTGGGGCCGAGCAAGCCCGACTTCCCAAGCAAACCTAAGGAAAGGAAGAGGCAGATGATCACAGCCTGGATTGATAGCAGGTACCACTCATCGAACCACTTTCTAGAAGAGCCCAGCCCCGGGATGCCTCCAACATGCCACTGTCTCATCAGTTCCAGCCTTGCTGCTAATTATGGGCTTTGCAAGAAATCTGACTATGGATTCTAGATATTTCTAGAATTACTGAGACAGGAGAATGGACTCAGGTGATTTAAGAAAGGCAGGGAGAGACCACAATGACTTTTTATTTCAAGCCCCTAGTTCATCCATCACCCCAGATTCATGCAGGTACATCAGGTACTAAAAGCCTTTCTGGAGACTGTCAAACAGGTGGGGAAAAGAGAGTCACCCTTGAGTCCTGGAAGGCCAGAGTCTCCAGGAAATCCTCTGTCCCCAGGCAGTCCCTGTAGGCCTTGGTCCCCTGGAGCACCATTTTCAGCACCAACGATGTCACCAGGGGCTCCCTTGGGACCTGGTAAGCCGGGGCTGCCAACTTTCCCAGGCAAGCCATCTTTTCCAGGGAGCCCAGGAAACCCAGGCAAGCCCTTCTCCCCATGAGGTCCAGGAAACCCTAGAAGTGAAGAGTCAAAAATAAAAGGCCATGGAGGTTTAGAAGTTATAGGTTTGGTTAGAGAACTCTGACACAGACTTTTTGTCCTACTACAAAGTTTGTCACATTAGTAATGTGTGTGGCTTTCATTAAAGGTCTCTGGTCCTGGGAAGACTTGCCCAGTGGCAGGGACTGCAATGTGTGACCCAGAGGAGGTTCTAGCTCAATGAAGCTGGGCCTTGGTCAGAGCTCAGCAATCAGCTCCTGGGGCTCCTACAGTGGCCGAAGAGCACAGGTTAGAGCCAGGACCTTCTGTCAAAGACCTGTTCTCTTCTGGAGTTGTTTAACTCCCATCCTCATGCCTCCCTCTTTCTGGATGGTGGAGGGACCTGAGACACCAATAAACCCAAGGAAACGTAGCCTAAGATGAATCCCCTGCTGCTGAGCAGGGGTAGTTCTCAGACTGAGCATGCGTCAGAATCCCCTGGGGCAGGGGTGCTTGGAAAAACCCAGATTGTCAGGCCCACACCCCCACCCTGCCACAAAGCTTCTGATCAGTAACTCTGCCAAGGGGCCAAGGAACTGCATTACTAAGAAGTTCTGAGGTGATGCTGATGCTGCTGGCTGAGGGAACACAGTTTGAGAACTGCTGGTGCAGTGTAGCACAATGAAGCTCAGGTTGGAACAACAGGGTGTCAGCCAAGGGTCTGAAATACGACAACTTCCCTCTCCCTTATCTGAATCTCTTTCTCTGACCTTTCAGGAGTTGATCAGGGGAACTGTCAGAACTTGCAGTCAGACCAATTGACAGAACATGCAGTCAGACCACCCGGTAGAGTCCTAGCCCTGTCACTAGTGACTTTGTGATCTCAGGCGAGTCACTTTCCATATGCGCCACAGTTTCCTCCTCTGAACCTGAAGGGGTTGACTCAGCTCATCACAAATGGCCCTTATTGCTCTGAGACACTGTCCTTTTATAGCTCTAAGCTCTGTCTTGTCTGACTATGAAATCAAAACCATCCCACTTACACCAGAGCACAAACCTAACTTCCTACAGTGGATGGATGACTACCACAATCCAAACACATACTCACACAACAGGAGAGGCAGGGGGCAGGGGGAGAAGCTCCTCTTCTTACCTGGCAATTCAGGCAGGTGAACCAATCCTGGACTTCCGGGGTTCCCTTTATTTCCACGCAATCCAGGTTGGCCTGGAGCCCCAGGGAGGCCACGGGCCCCTTTAGGGCCTGAAAACCCAAATGTGAGTGGTAAGGGGAAAGGAACGTTGGTATGGCTATGATTTGTGATGTCCAGAAAAGAATTAGGAATTAGTTAGTCAGGAATTCCCTGGAATTGGTTATGACTCCGTACTTTCATGCCAAGGGTGCAAGTTCATTCCCTGGTTGGGGAACTAGGATCCCACAAGCCATGCAGTGGAGTCAAAAAACAAACAAACAACAAAAACCCTAATCTCTTGGAGGGCCTCTCTTATTCTCCCCTCCCCACACAGCCCTTTCTAGCAGCCATTCTATTTCCTCAATTCTCAAGGCCGCCCTCTCAGGAGGAACGAGGATATCCCAGTGTTCCTGGGCTATCCTTGGCTTACTTTGGTACATGGCCCTTACATGTGTGCTCAGTTGCTTTTTCTGGCCTCATTCCATACCTGGGAATCCGGGAGCTCCTGGGAGTCCTGATGGACCATACGGTCCAGGAATAATACAAGGCAAGGTGATACCTGTAAATACATGTAAGCAGCTGAACCAATCTAGTCAGGGATGATTTCCCCCTAGCATGCTCCTTTACTTTCATTCCATTGAATGCAACAGCTAAGTTATTCTCTCCACCCAGAAGCTGGGAGCCCATGCAGAAAAATCTTGGCTTCAGAAGCTCTTGGGAGTTACTCCTAGCACAATTTCTTATGGATAAGAATGCCCCTAGTGTCCTAGTGCTGGGACATAACATTCTAACAAAGTCTCCTGTTGTGTAGGAACAGCAGCAAACAGCAGTTGCCTATTCACCCTGCCCTCAGGTGGAGCCCCTCCCTAGAATGCATGCTAAGGGTTAGTTATTATGTCCACATGACTAGATTGGAGGGTTTGAAGACAAGACCCCTCAAGTTCACATGACTGCTCTTTTCTTGGAATGAGGCTTTTCCCAAACCACTGGGTTCTTTTGACACATGTCATTTAGGATCTACTGAAACCTATCCATTATCCTTGGTCAGATGGACCCATATGTCTATACCAAGCAAACACAAGTCCACTTTCTTGGTCATGACAGACGGTGACCCTTTGCTCAGCTCCTCATTTGAAACGGTCAACTCTGCTACTCAGAGAAGGGGTCGTCAATTTCAGTATTCAAGACATTGAAATTGATGTGCATAGCCCTTCCCCTAGCAAATTCTTCCTTACTCACTCACGGTGCAAATAAAAAGTCTAAGATCACAGAGGGGAGGTTTAATAAAATACCAGTGAATGAATTGTTAGTTGGCTCCTTCAGAGGCCATTTATAAACAGTTGCTAATTAAAATTAGTCTTGCCTATTCATTAAAACAATCCCCAGAGATCTAGTTTAAGTCACAGAGCCCACAGTTCTAAGAAACTGCTATAGCTTTTGCCTGTACTTAAATCACAAATTACATCTCTTAAAGATACAACCTATGATTCAGACAGCTTATTCAACTGGCTGGCATTCCTCCCCGAGTTTTGCTTTCATTTTCCAATACAAAAGCTTGATGGCATTTTTAGCCCACCTGTTCTGTCCTAAATAAAAACTGGGAATTCAACAGTATAATGTATTGGTTAAGAGGTTGGGCTCTGAAGCCAGACAGAGCTGGGCTTGTATTGTAGTTCTGCTACTAACTAGTTGTATGAGCAAGATACTCAACCTCTCTGAGTCTCATGTGTAAAATTGGAGCTACTTATCTCATATGGTACTTGTGAGGATTATATGGAATAGTGCTAATAGCACTTAGCACAGTGCCGGGCACCCTGGTATGTGCTCCATGAATACTAGTTTTTTAGTATCTTAGGGAGGAGTATTCAGAAGAGCTCCCTCGAGGCCATCCCCTAGATTCTACCTCATTCAGGTTAGTGACATATTTTGTACCCTGGGCAGCAGCTTCCTGCCTTCTAGACGTCAAGCTCCTATAATTACATTTTCACAGGTGGAAAGATAGCCACAAACCTGATCTTCCTCCACAGCTGGTTATACCCGTCTCCATCCTGCCGGGTGCTGAAATGATGGAGCTCTTTCAGAGGGCTATCTCCCTACTGTGGAAAGATGCTTTATGAGCAAGCATCTCATGGTGGATGAGATGCTTCATGGGGAGAGGGCTGCAGTCCTGCCCTCAGCTTTGGACTAGGCTGAAGAACTGCCTCCCTATGTGGTATTCTGAGAGGGACCCTGGAGAAGACTCTGCTGCCCCAACTATTTCAATAGCTCATTGACTTTAATGTATCAAACATTGTAGTTCCACTGCTTTATGGCTTAAAAAAACAAACTGGGCAAAAGATAAATATCTCTGGGCCGGGTCCAAACATGAAACCACCTATCCTCAATTTATCATATCAGTTTTATAGATTCTTTTCAGTTGTGATCACCAGAGGAAAACAAAACCTTTAGAGGATGGGGCTGAGGACAGGCATCTGGAAAGGTTCCAGGGAAGGAAAAATAATGAGAAAATGGAAGATGAGTAGATACCAGAAGGAATCAGGGGCATACTTCCCTTTTGCCTCAGACCAGTCCTGTACACATTTGTGTATTTCAAGCAGAGGGTCAAAATGGCGAGAAGGTAAGGACTTCAAGTCATACATCTGGCTCTCTTACTTTACATAAATTCAGAGCCTTCTCCCTACAAAGCAGAAACCAGCTCTACCCATGTTCTATTTTACAAGTGCAACAAATGACATCATTATTCAGAATTTCCTCATTAATGCCAAAACTCATCTTAAGAATCAAAAAGCAGTTCTGGTTATCAAGATTCTAAGATCTTGGTTGATTCCAGGTCAAATGAATAAATATCAGATGTGTAGATCCTTTTAGGTAACTCCCAAGGCAAGTCATGGCCTCAGTTAAGTTCATAAATGAAGATATTCAAGGCAGAGATCAGCAAAGCCATCAACATGCATGATGAAGGTGACCAGCCACTTGCAGAGATTGCGTGCCCACTTCCTCTCTCCTCCCTCCCAGAAGAGGTGTGCTAAGGAGCCTTTGAAGCAGTGTCAGCATGAGCCTTTTTACCCCAGCCTTAGGATCATCCCTCCCCAACTCAGGCCTCCAGTGTGGTGCTCAGGCCACTGTGAATATCTGAGACAAAGTGAACAAAAAGGAGGGGGGTGGTTTGCCACCATTGGCATTTGAGAACCTCTAGACCTAGCTAGGTCTCACCTCCCTCTGTGTCTAAGTCTCTTTTCCCAACCTCCTCCCTGCAGCAGCAGTCACCTAGACCAATCAAGTAAAGAAGAAAATTAAACCGGGATGGAAGTTCTTTGAGGCCCAAGGAAAGTCTTGTCTGTAGCCCACTGATCAAATTGTCTGGATAGAGGGGAGAAAACTGGCATCCACACAGGATCAAGGACACAGTAGCCACTGCAGTGATAACCTGGGTGATTGATTACTATGAGCAGCTGGATCAGAGCCTCTTTGGAAACAGCTAGTTGTCTCTTTGCCTAGGGTTTGTAATAATTCATACTATTAGGTTGAAAAGCTTCAGTGACTACATTCCCTTTCCTGGCAATGTGTCCTAGCCTGAGCCACAATTGGCTGGAGTGAGTACGTTTAGGAACGGCATCTTCATCTTTCATGGCAGCAAGCAGTCATACCCACAATTGCAAATGTTTAGGGCCCACAGGTGATATGTTTTTAAATCTGTGTGGAAAGAAAGCTTGGTTCGAGGAGTTATATTTGGTGGCCATAGAGAGAGAAAAAGAAGGCTAATGAAGTCACTTTTTGGAAAGTCTTGATACTGCAACAAGAATATTTTCTGCATAAGGCATCTCCCAGGCTATATAGCTTTTTTAGATCACTAGATTCTTGAGAACTTTCTAGGCCCGGGGTAGTGAAGTTTGGGACAGAAATGGTCCTGTGGGCTTCCTTCTGTTAACTCAGCCTGTTTTCAAGCAGTTTGAATATTGATAATATCCAAATTTGAGTGTATCTAAGTTTTTAGGTACCATGTTAATATAACTCAGTTTAAAACCTAATTGCTTGCCAAACAGGTTGACCTAGAGTGAAGATCCAATTGGCAGAGGGGCAGTGGAATGACCATGAATAATATCTCTGAGAACAAAGGTGGAAGCAAAATTGTAGCTGACACCAGGACTTTCAAAAGGAAGCATATTTTGTTTGATAAAATTCCTCATAATCTTGCTGTAGGGAAAGATGAGGGGAAGGGAGAGGGAGTTTGGGCTGGACATGTACACACTGTTATATTTAAAATGGAAAACCAACAAGGACCTACTGTTTATCACAGGGATCTCTGCTCAATATTATGTGGCAGCCTGGATGGGAGGGGAGTTTAGGGGAGAATGTATATGTATGGCTGAGTCCCTTCACTGTTCAGCTGAAATTATTGTTAATTGAATAATACCCTAATACAAAATAAAAGGTTGAAAAAAAATTCTTTACAACCTCAAGAGGAATACTAACTTGGACTGAAATACTGACTTGGCTTTAAGAGTCTTGAATCATCAATTTTTAACTTGTACTATTATATCAATTCACAAAAGTACATTTTAAAACAAATACATTTTTACAAGACCCATTATTTGTCTTCTTTTTTGTAATTCTTCTAGGTGATGAGGTGGAAAGAGGAGACGTAGATCTAAGAAAACCCTCTCGGTTATGGGGAAGGTCCTTTTCTCTGTGAGTGTGTATATTAGTCTCTTGTGGAGTACTGTACTATACTAGGCAGATTGAGAAACACTAAAAAGGATTATTCTCCTTCCTTAGTATCCAGAGGCTTATAATGAGTTAGAAATAGTAAAAACATTAATGGAAGGAAATATATAATCTAAGTGGCAATGACATACCATAGGGGTCAAGAGAAAGCTTAGTGGAAGAATTAGGGCTTATACTGAACACTGAAAGTTGGATAGGATGTGAGTACATAGACAAAAGAAGAAGAGTATCCCAGAAAAAAAGGCAACATGGGCAAAATATTGGCAGTGGAAATGAATGTACTTTTTGTGGGGACAGTGAGATAAACTGCTGTTTTAGTGTTTGGTTTTAATTATGAAGAGTATGAGATAAGGCCAGGTTAGAGAAGTTGGTTGTGTCCATGTCTGGAGACTTTTGAATTCCAGCCTGAGGAGTTTCAGTAGAGTGTTTCTCTGTTCAGTAGAAACCATTTGTGGCTTTGGACTAGGGGAGTAACATGAGGGAATCAGCACTTTTCAGATATAAAATTGGCAGCAGTGTTCCTAGTGGATTTGAGTGGGTGAAGTCCAGAGGTAGGAGATGTAAAACTACTTAGGAAATTGTTGTCATTCATTCATCCATCCATCCATCCCAACAAGCATATAGGTATTTGATAAGCTAGGCATGAGATAACGAGAGCTTAATACCAAGAAGAGGAAGGGAAGATTATAAGAGGCATTGCAAATGAGGGATACGAGACAAATTTCAAGTTTTGCAACTTCAGATGACTATAAGAAGTGTGGTACCACTAATGGGAACATAGAAGTTGTGGAAACACAGAAGTTGGGATGAAGAGCTGCTCTGGCTGTGTGCAAGAAGGGAAATTATTAGCATAGCACAATAACAATCTATAAGAAGAGCTATCATTCTATAATTCCTGAAATTCAAGTAGAAAAAGAAGTGATGTAAATAGGAGGGATTTAAAGTATGAAATGGAAATCAGACTAGATAGAACTAGGGTCTCTTCTCAGTCTGAGATCTTATGAATTAAGTAAAGGTTCTTCCCTGCTGATATTACCATACAACTTAGAGGATACCTTTATTGTCCAATTTCCACTTATTTCTTTCATGACACTTGTAATAAATGGTTATCCAGCTTCTGTCTGAAATGTTCCAGAGATGATGGGCTCATAACCTCCCAAAGAAGCTCTGTTACACTTTTGGACTGTTCTATTAGGAAGTTTTTCACAAAGTAGACCTGAAATCTCTATTGTTCTGTGTACCTGTACCACAGTGCAATTACGATCCCTTTTCCACATGAAAACCCTCTAGAGGATTGAAAGCAGTGATTACAATTAGTCTTCTTATGACACATTTCATGCATCTAGGTCATATCTATACTCAAGGAGTCAGTTTTCCAAGCCCAAAGCCATCGGATTCGCTGATTCACCTGGAACTCCACGGGGGCCTGGTTGCCCTGGTAATCCATCTACTCCTTTATCTCCAGGAAGTCCACGAGGTCCAGGAGCCCCTGGTAGCCCAATTCCTGGGGGGCCAGTTGGACCAGTGTGGCCTTTTTCACCAGGAAGTCCTGGTAACCCCTTTTCACCGGGGAAGCCCTGTGCACCATCACCCTAAACAACACATAGGAAAGAATGAAAATGTGACTTAAAGACACATCTGCAAAGCCCTCTGACCATAGGAAACAGACACATAACCAGTGGGAGCAAGGCTTTTATTTTTCAGTTAAAATTCTTTATCACTCTAGTTTTTCAATCAATTCCTCTGAGTTGAGGTAATGGGAATGAAGCTTGTCAACCCTGCGTGACCTTATAATGCAAAAGGCTCCAGGTGAGGGGGGCAGAGATAACCCTGGAGGTGGGGCAGGGGTTGGTCACAGAAAGCAGCTGGATTGCCTGCAAGGGAAATCTCCTAAGAAACTGAAGCATTTTAAGTGATAATGGTCAGTTGTCACTAGCATTTATCAAGTGAGCCAATGACTCATTCTGAGAAAAAGATTCCCATTTTGCAGAAAGGAAAAGCACAGTGTTGGTGGCAGAGGTCAGAAGCTGCCATCAGCCTCCTTCCCTTGCCAAGTCAAGTGTGAGGATTTATAGCACTAGTCACCCAGGAAAAATCAACTTACCAGAAGGCCTGGCAGCCCTGGTAAACCTGGTATTCCATCCTTGCCTGGGACTCCTGTCTCACCAGGGAGCCCCTGGGGGCCAGGATCACCTTGCTCTCCTGGTATCCCTGATCCTGTGCTGAGAGTCGGGTCCCCTTTCTTTCCTTTAGGACCTGTTGGACCTCGAGGCCCAAATACACCCTGACAAAAAGAGAAGGTAATGATCAGGAGATACAGACTTCATGGAATTTTATTACCTTGCATAGATTTGACCTAAAACAAGTCTTTGGGTACATTTTGGCACAAAAAATGGACACTGGATTATGTCACCACCTTGGATTATCATTGCCCATTTATTTTCTTACCCTTTCTAAGTTTTGAAATCTTTGAGGATGGGAACTTTGCCTTAATTCAAATTTTATTTTCAAGGTCTGACACAGTGTGGGTCAATTGTAAGTTATTTTGTGAAAGGAAGGGAGAGAGGAAGGTAGGGGTCACAAGTAGGTTAAAGCAGAAAGGGACTTTCAAGATAGCTAAACAGATTTCTTCACATTACAGATCAAAATCCTGAAGTCTGCTTTATCCCCATCTTTCTTTTATGTGTTTTAATAAAGTGCTTGTTGAGGAGTGAGGGACAATTGACAAGCTCCCATTTGCTTCCTCAGGGCCAAGTTTGGTAAGACTTACTGGATCCCCTGATGGGCCCTGTGCACCCCCAGAGCCTGGATCACCTTTGGTTCCTTTAAGACCTGGAAGGCCCAGAAGTCCTGGTGGCCCAGGCAGGCCTGGCTCCCCAGGTGGCCCCATGTTGGGGACACCACCATCACAAGCACAAAAACCTGGGTCCCCTGGAGGAAAAATTAAAAAAAGACAACATTAAACTAAGTGGGCCATCTTTACAAGAAGAAGAAAGACCCGCCAGTTGGAATTTGTGGCTTGAACAACTCCATTGAAGGCCTGCAGAGAACAGACACGAATGAACTAGCTTCACTCTTGATCAAAGTACATCTGTGTTAGTGATTTGAATTTCATTCATCTAAAGTAGAGCCCAGTCTAATGTGCCATCAGAGTTGAGAACCACTGACCTATACTAATCAGCTGAGAGTCTGGAATCCAAGCTACTTGAAGGTTCTATTCACCAAAATGTCTTTTGTACACAGAGACAATGCCAAAGAAATTAATGATAGAGAGTTTAGCAAAGCATCTTTGAAGAGATAGCACGGAGTCACTAGCACTGTGGCCCAGCCACCTAGACCATCTGTGCTTACGGTCTAAGAAAAGAGATTTTGGGCCAACATAGGTGACTGAGTTTCCCTAAGATCCCAAAGGGCCTCCTCCTACTTTTAGAAAATTAATAATCACTTGATAGTCACTGAAACTCTGAAAGGACAATCTCTTCTCCAAATAATCCATGGACCTCCTACCTGAGTTTGAATCACCTGGGATGCTTGTTTACAAGACAACTTGCTGGGCCTCACTCCAGGACTAATCAATCAGACTCTCAGGTGGCCAGATCCAAGAATCTAATTTTTGTCATCTCCCCATGGTGATTCTCATGTCTAGTGAACCAGTTGAGAATTACTATCATCATTCCAGACTTAGAGAAAGAAAACCTTCTGGCACCATGGGAATATAGAAGGAGAGGCATTAGAATTGGCCCTGTTTTTAAGTATGAGAATGGTATCAAGAAGCACACTAGCTTGGCAGTGAGTCAGGGAAAAACCAAAATTGGCACCCTAGGTCAAGACTTGTAATTTAATATCCTTTGCCCCCAGCAGTCTTTCCTGTGTCTAAAAAGTAGAGATGGAGCTTTCAAAAATGTCCGAATGAGCTCCTATACTTAGGTAGTGCCATTTTATGATAAGGCAATGAAAAAGGAGAGCAGTGAGTGAAAACCACTCTGAGGTTGAGGAGAGCTATAAATTCCTTTGAGAAGAGATCTTGGTACCTGAATCCCCCAGGTCATCTCCAAAACTCTCTTCAGCAACTGTTGACACTTTCAACTCTTCCTCCACCTTGCCCTGGGCTGCAACTATTATAAATTGATTTATTTACACTTTAGCATCTGCCCCTTAGAGTATGAAACAGAGGAATGACCGAAAGACAGCAGGAAGATGGAGTGTGCGGGACAGCTGAAGGCTGGGGCAATCAGTCAGTCCTTCAGCATCAGTGGGGATTGGAGTTGTTTTCCTGGAGCCAGCTGGCTTTTTCAGAGGTTCAGGTCTTGACCTTTCCTGCAGGCTGAAGGTAATGATAAGTGACTTCCTGCCTTGACCTTGCAAACTGAGAGGGGTTACAGGATATGCAGAATAGCTTCTACAGGTGGAGGAGCAGGAAGAATGGCCTAGGGGCCACTTTGTCCTGTGCAACCTCAATCGCCAGCCTCAGTCTTAGAGCTCCAAACATAGCACTTTTGACAATCTTATAATCACATCAAGATCCAAGGTTGCTTCTGTTCGGATTCCCAAGGCTGTTGGTTGGCTCCTTCCCAGGGGGCCTTCTCCAAGGAGTTTGGGGAACAAAGAAACCTAAGCAGACAAAGATCACCTTTCATTCCTTTGAGGCCTGCGTGTCCTTTTGGACCTTGTTCCCCTCGGAGTCCCGGCAATCCTGGTTCTGTGCTCTGTAGGGTTCCCGTCTCAGATGCTGCACCTTCAGGAAGAAGGAACATAAAAGCTTGGCAACTTACAAGAACCTGGGCTCATGCACAGCAGCTCAGTCACCAAGAATCCTGGAGCATCAATTATCAAAACAGAGATACCCTCCCCCCAAAAAACCCAAGACAGGGACCCAAAGTCTGTAGCAATTTCCCAATTCTATTGGCTCAATTCAGTCTACTTCTACTAGTTACAGGACATTCACTATGTTCCAGGCGCTGGAGTAGATAGTGGGGACGTGGAAATAAGCAAGGCAGCTTCAGCAACTCAGACATCCCTGTGTCTATCCCAGGAAGTCCTCTTATGACAAAAGAGGAGATGGGGGCGAGCTGCAGCAGTCAGGGGATGTAGGTTACAAAGAAACATGCAGGGTGTATTTCTAGCCTTTTTTCTTAGCATCTAGAGTCTCATCCTCTGATGACTTAAGAAGAATAAGCCCTGTGGAGGCTTTCAGCAGCCATCTATGAAGATCCCCTGGAGGAGGTAATGACAACCCACTCCAGTATTCTTGCCTGGGAAATCCCATGGACAGAGGAGCCTGGTGGGCCCCAGTCCATGGGGTCGCAAACAGTTGGACACGACTGAGCACACAGAGACATGAAGATCCAGGCTTGGTTTCTAATTTCTTGAGCTTTCAGCCCATCCTGCTGGAGCCCTGAGGACCAGGGAAAGCTTAAAAGAGCCAATTCCGCTCCTTCGAGAACTACCAGTCCACAGGCTTACGGGTTGAGAACAGTGAGGGGCTAAATGAAATGACTACAGAAGTAGGAAGGCATTTGGGAGTGTCTGGTCACTGAGATGGCCCTCGCTTATCTTCCTTGATGAACACTCTGATTGCTGTGGTCCTTAACCTGTGAAATGTTCTCTCCCTCAAAAATCAGGGCTGTTCTACAGTCTGGATCACATGCGGATCTCAAGACCAAAGGGAGAAACAACTTACCAGGTGAGCCTGGTAGGCCTGGTAGGCCTGGCAAACCATCTCTGCCAGGGAGACCAGTTGCCCCCGTTGTGGTGCGGCCGGGGTTTCCTCGTTCCCCCTTCAGGCCTAGAGCTCCCTTGGGCCCCAGAGCACCGGGGCCACCTGGAAGGATAAGCCCACACAAAAATGTTAGTCACATCAGCCTCCTCTTCAAGGAGTCCAATTGGTGCCATATGTTAGACACTAACTTCAAGGAAGAGTATGGGAAAGTATTTGCCTCTCTCCTGCAGCTAAGTTAAAAGGGTCCCTAGGAATCATCTAGCCTAACCTCCTGGGAAACAGAGGCCCAAAGATGCACAGAAACATGGTCAAGGGCCTAGAACTTCTCAGTGGCAAACCTGAGAGAGAAAACTGGGACTCCAGCCCCCTATTTCTAGATTTTTTCCACCTTGGTGCTGGGATCGGCTGTACCTCCTCCAAGGGGTTTTTTCTTTTAATTTTTATTTTTTGGCTGTGCCAAGTGGCATGTGGGATCTTAGTTCCCCAACCAGGGATTGAACCGTGCCCCCTGCATTGGAAGCATGAAGTCTTAACCACTGGACTGGCAAGAAGTCCCACAAGGGAATGTTTTAAAAGCACAGGTATCCTTACAGAGGCCCATCTCTGAGGAATTTAGAAACTGCTGTTTTTAAAAGTAATGTCTGGCTTTATATTTGGGACATCAGTGCCTCCCAGACTCTGGTATGCCCTTTTTCTTTTTACTGCTAATAGAGTGATATATGAGTGTGTGCCTCCAATGACTGTTTCAAGGGTGTCATCCACAGGATCCCAGGGCCATTTACTGCCTGGGTTAAGCACATAGTGAAGGTCTGGGTACAAATTTTCCTCTAGGCTTTTGTTGGCTTCTTCTGCCAAGCATCAGCTGCAATGGCACATCCACAGAAGAGTGACAGGGCTGCAGCAGTCTAACCCAGGCTTCCTCACTGATGGTCTAGGCCTCACTGATGGCCTGTCTATCTATGGTACATTATCGAGGCCAAAGGAATGCTGCTTACCCAGGCCTTGAGTACACTTGTCCTTGCACTCACAGTGGGGAGCTTACTGACTAGGTCTACCTTTCTTTTGACTTTGGTTAACTAAGTCCCCAGACCAGAGGTATAGCAGGGGATGCTGAGCGCCAGAGTGGATATAGAGGACTAATCTGTACAGGGCATGGGTTGGTTTGTTTCACCTGGTAAAGCTGGTAATCCAGGGGCGCCAGGAGGGCCAGGTAGGCCCTGTATGCCTTCATCTCCTTTAAGGCCTGGGAGGCCTGGCATACCAGGGTCTCCAGGATAACCTGGCATTGCAAAGAAAAAAAAAGCAGTAAGCAAACCAAAGGAAGCCCACAAATGTCACAAAATGCCTCAAAAGAGTTGCAAGGAGATGTTCTCAGGTTGGAAGTGCCTTTCTTGCCCTTTACAGGTCTCCCAGATGCTAATGTGCTCATGTGATGATGGGCCTATTTGAACTAAGGGTCTCCTAGTGTTCAGAACTGGACTGGTTAGGGCTTGCCTTCCATGGTAAGATCTGAGAAGTACTAGGAAGGTTCTCACTAGTAATCTTCTGTCATGCCTCAAACCTCTACCATTTGGGTTAAGGTGTTGAGGTGTACCCTTCAAGTATACACAGGTTTCTTGGTTGTGGAACATAGGAAGCCACTGTCAACCACCAACACCTCAGCTTTAATGAGTTTACCAGACAGGGCATGGGCCTGAGAGGATGTGAGGAGAGGGATTAGTTAGGAGATCCGAGTGGACAGGTACTATAGCAGAAGCTTTTGGTTGAGCATCTGGATCTCTGGAGAAGCCAAAAGGAAGAATTGGACACATATAATAACTACAATAATGAGAGGTAAAGAAAAACTTCCAAAGTGTCATACTACTGAGCATTGTTGACCACTTGTTCCCCTAGCCAAAGATACTTTCTCACTTCCTGTGAAATTGTCAGGCTCAAGCATGACATACATGAGATTCTGTGTGCCCCATTGCATCAGGCTGAAGTTACCCTAGCTGAGAGGATGTGAATCCTTTCCTAAGCATCACTAGGAGAACCATTTTTAGCTAATCGAGACCCAGGCCAATGCAAATCCCAGACTGGTGACCTAACACAAACATGGATTAATGGGGATTGGTTTGTTTGCCTAAAACACTGGAGTTCAATTCATTCCCCAAGTTCAGGATCCATGAATGGCCCTTGTGGATGTTGGGTTTAGCAGCAATCCAATGATTGACACAGTATCCTTTAAATAATTACAGGGGATATAAAATTCAACTTTCTGTTTTTTCCCACTCAACTCAATGAAAAGTTGCACCTGAGATCACAGCACCATCTGTATCGATGAAAATATCTGGACCTGGCAGGCCAATGCCACCTTTTTCACCCTGCAAAGATTAAGTACATTAAACACAAATATTTCTGTGACCTCATCACCTAAGATCATGTTCCCTCAAAACCATTCCCCAAGACAATGAAAGATTCCTCTTTCTGTAACCCCTTATTTTGAGGGCCAATTTGTCCATAGGTTAATTTCAAAGTCCAATAAATTTAAGAGGAAGGTGACACAAGGCAGGCCAGAGGCCTGACACTCAACTGCAACTCTGTCAAGGACAAGGGGTCCTGATTTATGTTACAACCTGACTCCAGGACAATCTGCTTTTGAACCTGGGAAACATATTGCAGGAAGAGACAATATGACTATATTCAAGTAGTGCTGAGGAGGGAACAGAGTTTTAACTTTCTTTCCCATGTTTGGCAGGCTTGAAACTCTGCTACTGTCACTGCCCTTGTTATTGGATGACATCAAGCTGAAGAAATTAAAAGAGTCCTACTTTTCTCAAAAGAGGGACTCAGGTACCAGAATTGGATAAAGTGGCATATCCAGGGTGGGGTGGCAGGAGCCACCTGCCCCAGGTTCAGGCAGTAAGGGGGGTGCATTGTCTGAAAGAATTTAAGAATGATAACAAAACCCCAGAGTTGCTCATTCTAAATGATATCAAGAATAGAATATTTCTCCTTGTACGGATGGATTTGCTCCCACACCGTGACCGCCACTTTTTCGTCTACCACTGATCAAGTCGTGTCTAAGGAATGGTCATCAACTTAGTGTGTTCAAAGTAGCTTGTATGCATTTGGGGTAAAATGGGTGACATCTAAAATATCAAAACACTAAAAAATATCCCATCTCATTATGTAGGCATGTGCTATGATCTAAATGTTTGTGTCCCCTGAAAATTCATGTTGAAAACCGAATGCCCAAGGTGATAATATTAGGTGGTGAGGACTTTGGGAAGTGTCTAGGTCATGAGGGCAGAGCTCCCACCATTAGGAGCTAGCTTGTCCCTTCCACTTTGAGGACACTGTTACAAGTAGGCAGTTTGCAAGCCAGAAGAGGATCGTCACCAGAACTCAACCATACTGGCACTCTGATGTCAGATTTCCAGCCTCCAGAACTATGAGGAATAAATTTCTCTTGTTTATAAGCCACCCAGTCTGTGATATTTTGTTATAGCAGCCCAAATGGACAAAATAGCATTTATACTAATAATTCCTTACCCTTCCACCTTCCCAATCCTGGATTTTCACCTCCCACCAGCGTTACCTTAATTCCTGGGAATCCATTAAGCCCAGGGAAACCTGAAGACCCCTTCCTGCCCTGTGAAAGAAACACAGTTACAACTAAATTGAGTGTCTAAGAGCATAAGAGAGGTTGGTTTTTGGATTAGTCCAAGACAAATGGCACAGAGATTTTGGCTGGCATTCCAGAACATGCATGGATTGTACCTGACTCTGGAAGCCATAAAATATTTCAGGAAGCAATTATGGTGCTAGGTGGCCAACTTGCATGTTAGTGGGTACAAGGACCACAAAGCTAGAGATGAATATAAACTGGCGTGGCCCTGATATCGTGTTAAAGATGTATGACTGCATTATGGCACCAAATTTACTGCACACTCATCTTCTTGGGTAAAAACAAAAGAAGTGAGTGGCTGAGATTCTATCAAGCAAATAGAGGCAGACAATTTGCATTATAAGCGGTGTTTCCCTTTGGATCGATGGTCATGTTAAATAAAGTAGGAGAGTCTTCTGGTCAGGATTTTATACACTGAGACTTTAATGATATTAGCCAAAATACCTGACTCCCTGGAGGGCCTTGGACTCCTTCTAAACCCATGGGACCCTGTAAAGAGAATAGAGGTACCTTAGAAAGATTAATAGCCCACAGTAGACAAAGCCACTAGACTTACATAACAAAGCTCTCCCACTGAGTTCAGGATTTAGCAGCCCCTAAAATCAGGTAAGAGAATGTTCCTAGACTTGGCTTAATGACTTCTCTCTATGCACTAATCCATCAGGCTGAATAGAGGCACAGGGAATTTTTAAAGAGCTAAATAAATGGAAACATTTTAAGTAGTAGGTGGAATTTGGTAGAAGGGCTGGGTGGTATTATACTTAGTCTGCATTAGTTCCAAGTCATGAGATTTTTAAATAGATTGTGGGAGGGCCTCTTGTCTCTCACCCCAAATGCATTCTTTGTTGGTGATTATACGTTTTCAAGACAAGGGAGAAGAGGAGAGTGGAGAAAGAAATGGCAGCCTAATGGATGAACATTGCTGAATACTCAAGACTCTTAACAAGCTTCATGACCAAGCTAAAAACACAATGAATTAATTCTCTGAAATGTTGCTTCTTTAAGGTGAAGGTTGGCCAGTTGTTTACAAGCTGAGACCCAAGTGCCTGAAGCTAGGAATCAGAGAGGCTAACAGTTAGTTCTCCAATTGAAGTGAGATTATTATTGAAAACTATTGACTTCAAATTCACTATGTTCTAGAACTTCCCAGGCTGGTTTCTGTTCTATAAAAATTGCACTTGGGCCTCTCTCTTGCATTCCTGCAAATTGCCCCTCCCAGGATAGGATGGAAAACATTCACATCATTCACATCATTCTTTAGCCCAGAAGATAATTATATGTGAGGACAAAAAGAGAGTAAATGGGCTGAGGAGCCCCTGGTGTAGAAGGTACATCATTCCTTATTCAAGGGAACCACTAAGTCAAGGGAGTGGGGCAGAGAAGAGGAAGAGGACTTAGGGACCTGCCTGAGGGTTGAGAAAGAGAAATAAGAGAAGCTTAGGAGTACATCAGGTTATATAATAGAAAAATGCAAACAGAAAAATAGAAAGAAAGAAAATGGACCAGTTGACTTCATAGATCCAGGCAAGCAATATTCCACGTTCATACCCTAGGTCCTGGCAAACCAGGAATTCCCTTTTCTCCTTTTTCTCCAGCAATTCCAAATCCCTAAAGGAAAAAAGAAACCACAAGTTATAACATTGATTTCCTCATAGGTCTCCTGGCTCCATCCAAAGTGAAAATGTTAGTCACTTAGTCATGTCTGACTCTCTGTGACCCCATGGACTGTAGCCTGCCAGGCTTCTCTGTCCATGGAATTCTCCAGGCCTAACCTAGGATACTGGAGTGGGTTGCCATTTCCTCCTCCAGGGGATCTTCCCGACCCAGGGATTGAACCCAGGTCTCCTGCATTGACAGGTGGATTCCTTACCACCTCTGAAGCTCATTTCTATCTAGGCATGGTCTAGAGCCTTGCAGGCCTTAGGAACACTCCCAGAGGGACTGCAAGATGGTCACCAACCCCTCCTGCCCTGCTTACAGGAGGTGAGGGCATGCAGTCGTGAACATGACTTGAGGATCTTCTAGGGACAAGCAGAAATCCCAAAAACAGAGTGAATGAGAGCACTTCCTCCCCTCTGGGTCTAGGGCAAGCATATTCCTGAGATATGGAAGAATTCATTGCTAAAGTGGATAAAGTATTTCACGACAAATGTAATTGAGTGACTTTGTTGTCAGTGTTTAAAATTGGACTTTCTGGAGCTTAGATTTTGGAAAATAGCATTTAAGCCTATTAAGAGAGTAAAGAAGGCAGTGAAATCTTCTCACAAGGAAGCTTGTGAAAGACACTAAATGTTATGGCACACGTCCTGTTGTCCTCTTGACGTGATCTGGCTCAGCTGGTTGTAAAAAGCACTGCTCCATACCCATTTGTAGAATAGTTTTTCCTTCTTCTTTCATACTAACAGCATTCCCATGGGTACAGTTGTTTGGATAGCCCTTAGCTTTATAGGCCCAAGTTTTTTTTCTTTTTTTTTTTTAATGTGAGTTGTTTTTCTTGTTGTCCTTGTGGTTGTTGAGGTGAGGAGTGTATGTCTGTTAAGGATCCAATTCAAAGCAGGCTTTGGTTCCTACTTATCTTTTCTCTTTTCTACATCTACAGTTAGGAGTCAAATAGCTCAGCCCTCATGCTGAATAGAATTTCTATTTGAATGGCTTGTGGGTCAAACTGAATGTAAACTTCTTTGAAATCTTAGCTCAAATTGGACACCAAGGCATGGTGCCCCCTGGTGGCGTGTGTCTACTGGCGTCTGAAATCAAACACTTCATGGAGCCTTCCCTGGCCTATGGAAGGAAGCTATGGCAGCCTGGAATTTTCCGGGCAAGAGTACTGGAGTGGGTTGCCATTTCCTTCTCCAGGGGATCTTCCCGACCCGGGGATAGAACCCAGGTGTCCCACATTGCAGGCAGATGCTTTACCCTCTGTACCACCAGGGAAGCCCATGGCAGCCCAAGCTGCCCCCACTCTTCAAGCACCAAAATGGGTTCTAGATGAAAGTCTATGAGCAAAAGGTCTATATCACATTCACTTCTGTCTCCTCCAAGGCATGTTACTGTAGGCTGAACACACACAAGGTGGTCTGATACATATTTGTTGAACTAAATAGAACAGTGACCCAGGGAACAAAAGTGTTCAAAAGGGTGAGGGGAAGAATGTCCAGGAACCATCTCACAGCCCGCACCTATCTTGTCCACAGTGGTAAAGACAAAAGGGCCTTGGCCTTCTTCAGAAAGCAGAAGGAGCCTCTGGACTCTTGCTTTCTCAGAGAGAGGGTCTGAGAGCTTGAGCTACAATGTGAACAAAAATAAATACACACAATGTTTAAAAAGGAAAAAAAAATTATAAAGCAATTTGTGTGTGTGGGTTAAAGCCAATAAAACATAGATGACTTGGCAAGATATTGGGTTGTAGACTCAGCTTGTCTCCCAGCACATGGAGGCCCCATACAAGGCCCTGCTGAACAAGCTGTCCCAGTCAGTGCTCGTCATGACCTGACTTGCACCCACTGCTCCCACACCTCTTCTCAGCCATGGCCAAGAACGCCTCATTAGAGAACTAGTTTAGCTGTTTGCAGGTCTGCTCTCTAGGGTCTTGGTCTCCTGGTATTTTTGGTTCAAGGATATTAGTGGCTCTGTAAAAACTCAACTTCAATCACATGGCCAGGAGTTGAGGGGGGTCGGCAGGATGAGGAGCGTGGTATGAGAAAAAGGCGAGCTGCAAACACTAGGCTGCAACCAGGGGGTGTCAGGCCCCACTGTGGAGTGAAAGACACTGGCTCTGGGTCCTCAGAGACCTGCTGGCCCAAGAGGCAGGCTGCCAGGGTGGTCACCCTCTGCCCGGGCTCCTCTCCCAGCCCCCATAAGGGCCATGGAGAAGGGCGAGGCCCGTCTGCACAACCAGGGCAGGAAGGCAGGAGGGAGGCTGAAGTCTGAAAAGGGGCTAAGGCCACAGGGGAAGGGCAGGGAGTGATCATATTTAGGGGTCATTTTGGGGAGGCTAAACCACAGGAATCTGTTCAGCTTGGCACTGCAGGAGGACTTGAGATGTGAAACTTGAGAGGTTAGACAAGTCAGTCTTCCTCAGCTCTGATCCTGTCACACTGCTGCTACTGCCCCCTCAGGGCACCAGAGCCTGGGGCCTAGCTTAAGTCTGTCAAGTTGGGGCTGCACCTCTGAAAGACCTACCTGAAATGCCTGGAAAGCCTGGGGCTCCACTGAAGGAGAACTCCCACCTGCTCAGTAGTTGCCTCAGCTCCACCCAACAGTCACCTCAGGATGGACCATTTTGTTTTCTTCTCTCTCTCCCCCATCTGCCATGTTGCCTTACCCTGTGTTAGCTGGCACCTTGGAGGGCACAGAGGTAAATGACTGAGAGTCTCCACAAGAGCACCTGTGGCCTACGTGTGAGTTTGTTGCTGGGACAGTGGGGTGAAATGTGTGAAGCTGGGGCTGAGCCACAAAAGCAGAGATGCTGGGTCACTGCAGAAAGGGCAAGGGAAAGAAGGGGAGGCCTAAACCAGTCAGGTTGGCCACTTGTCGCTCCTGCAAAGATCTGGGCTAGAATGGAAAGAAAACAAATGGTTGAAGGGAACATTTTGGATTCTCTAGAGATTTCTACCCTCAGTGCTGTCTTGTTTCTCAATGAGTGTGGATAACTGAAAGCTGATGTGAGGGTTCTGGCTTTGAGAAGTGTGTTCCTTTCGAAAAGTTCAGAGTATCTGAAACATGTTACCACCTTTCTTCTTACAACTTTTTTGACAGAAGGCAAGAAGGTACCTATGAATGTCTCTACTAAGCAGATAGAGATATTAGGAGCAAAGGAGTTACAGGATTTGGCCAGGGTTGCATGTGAAATCCATGCCAAAGTGGGCTGAGAACTCTGGTTTCTTGATTCCCACTCTCTGAAAATACACTGTACCATATAAAGAAAGGTATTTTTCCAGCTTGGATGTCTTTACAGTCAACTGGGGTTTCTATTTGTCAGATCACACTGTGAAACACTGGAAATGCTGAGCTTAAAAAGGCATTGCAATTTATCACTGTTCATTGCTGTCAGTCTGTCTTTCTTTTACAGGGCAAAAGGGAATGGGGTGAACTTGCAGAAGGGGAACTTCTCTGAGGTAGAACAGGGAAGGGGATAGGAAGGAAGGAGCCAGTGAATGGCAGAGCAGCAGAGATCACACAAGCCACCACCACCATGACAAGAACCAACTGAACTGTAGGGGGCAGTGTGGTATGAGGAAAAAGCCTGGAACTGGCTAGTATTCAAGAGAACTGAATTTCTGTCTCAGTTCTGCTAATAACTTGCTGTATAACTCTGGACAAGACCCTTTACCTCTTCAGGTCATGGTTTCCTCATCAGTACAGGGATATAAGCTCAGTGCATCTTGCTTAAATCACAGAGATGATGTGTGTGACTAGAATCTATGTGAAATGCTCACAGACTTGATCCCCCAACCCACTTGCAAAGTATTCTATATCTGTGTGGCCCAATAAAAAGATAATGTGAGCTACTATGTTATTTTCAATTGTTTAGTAGTTTCATTAAAGAGTAAAACAAATAGGTGACATTAATTTAACAATGTTTTATTTGATCAAATATGTCATAAATATTGGGCTTCCCAGGTGGCGCTAGTGGTAAAGAAACCACCTGCCGATGCAGGAGATGTAAGAGATGCAGGTTCCATCCCTGGGTTGAGAATATCCCCTGGAGGAGAGCGCGGCAATCCACTCCAGTATTCTTGCCTGGAGAATCCCATGGACAGAGGAGCCAGGTGGGCCACGGTCCACAGGGTCGTAAAGAGTTGGACATGACTGAAGCAACTTAGCATTGCATAGCACAGCACATCATAAATATTGTTTCAACACTGAAGTAAAAATTGTTTAAAAAAGGAGATATTCTCTATTATTTTCTTCACACCGAGGTTTGGAAATCTGTTGTGTGTTTTATACTTACAGCACAACTTGTTTCAAACTAGCCACGTTTCAAGGGACTGGTAGGCGTTTGTGGCTGGTGGTTATTATATTGGACAACAGAGCTTTATACTTTGCAAAGAAACCTGACGTACATCATGAGTTGGTCTCAAAACAGGAGAGATGACCATTGCCATGTGACATATATACAGAAAGGTTCAGAGACTTAAAGTCCCAGACCTGGGGTTGGGGCTGAAGTCTAGGTATCCTGTCTCCAACATCAGGATTCTTTCCCTTTCTGATTCATTAGATTCTGAGTTGATTAAAATCAAAGCCATAGAACAGATGGTTCTCTGTGCTGCTGTGTCTCTATGGAGTAGTAGCCATCATCATGAAAGCCACCTGTGCCACTGGCTCTACTGGCTGGGTTTTCTGGCCACCAGGAGAGACCCAAAGTGTTTCAAAGAACTGCAGGGAAGCATTGGAGTCCTCTGTTCTCACTTTTCCAGCCAGCCGGGACAGGCCTAGTCATCTTTGATTTATCCATTTCCCTCCCAACCCCGACACCCAATCCATGGAAATTTCATCAGCTCCTTCAGAACTCATCGTGTGGTTTAATAGATATATCAAGCAAATGCAGTGTGTTGGCCTTGTTTCGATTCTGATTCCGAACAAGGTAATTATTAAAAAATATATTTATGAGACAATCATGAATACGAATTCTGATAATGAATGTTAAGTCATTACTGATAATTAATTAGTGATGATGAAATCATCATGATGTCTTTAAAAAGTCCTTATCTCAGAAATACTGAGGTGTTTGCAGTGAAGTGCTATGTCTGTTACTGGCTTCAGATTGGCCATGAGTTGCTAATTATTGAAGCCAGGTGATGGGGACACAGGGGGATCATTATGCCATTCTCTTCACTTTGTATATGTTTAAAATGTTCTAGAACAAGAAATTTCAACTTTTTACATTTTGAATTCATGTACTTCTTTCCATTTTCCATTTTAGTCCAAGACATCACCATTTCTCACCTGCACTGTCACAGTAGCCTCTGTTTGCTGACCCCCGCTCCTCCCCCCATCTTCCATTACCCCCCTCCACTTCCCACTACCACAAAGAGAGATCTTCTTCTTTTTTTTTTTTTTTTAAGAGAGATCTTCTTAAAAATACAAGTCAGAGCCTTCCAATGGCTTCCCATTACATTTAACATAAAAGCCACATTTGACCTACAAAAGTCTCCATGACCTGGCTCCTGCCTCTTTTTCTGGTCATTAGCCTTGCTCACTCTTCTCCACCCACCTACTTCTTGCTGTTCCTCAGGGTCTTGGCACTGTGGTTCTCTTGGCCAGAAACACTCTTCCAAAACTTCCACATGACTTACTCCCTTATAATAAGCACCTCCTCAGACAGGCCCTTCTTGACCACTCTGTCCGAAGTAACCAATTCCATTCCCCATCCACACTCCATCACTTTGACCCCTTTTTATCATCTATGTATCACTTACCATGATAGGAACTTGTTCTCCATTCATTTGTTTACTTGTTAATTCTCTCCCCTCCCTTACCCCTCTGCCCTTTGAATATACTTTCCTCAAGGTCAGGGACTCGTACCTATCTGATTGTTATTTACTGTTTGAGCTTCAGAGTCCAGCAGAAGGCCTGGCATATAGAGGCCCTCAAAAAATATTTGTTGGGTAAAAATATCTAAGATACAAGGGCATTTAGGAAAGTGAAAAAAGGATCACTATCATTACCATTTACTGAACAATTGATAAGTGCCAGGCCTTTATTAAGTCCTTTTCATGCATATTATCTCCTTTAATCCTTATAACCACCCCATTATTTTCCCCCTTTTTTTGGTAGGTTAGGAAACTGAGGCTTAGAAAAGTTAAGAAACTTGTCACATAGCCAGAAACTGGTGAAATCAGAAGTCAAGTCTATAGGTCTGTTTCAACTCTAGGGTTTGAGATAATATCCTCTAAGCTATATAGTCATATGAAGAACCTAATGTCCCCATGGATTTGAAAAACAAGAACATGTCCTTAAATGCCTTCTAACAATGAAGACGGTTAAATTCTCTACAATAACCATAGGAGGAAAGTATTTCTGTTTGCTTTTTATTTGTATAGCTGTTGTCCAATCAGATCCTCAAATGCATGTTGACCAAATAGGGAGACTTA
The DNA here is from genome assembly GCF_963930625.1 of Muntiacus reevesi. Taxonomy (NCBI): domain Eukaryota; kingdom Metazoa; phylum Chordata; class Mammalia; order Artiodactyla; family Cervidae; genus Muntiacus; species Muntiacus reevesi. The sequence continues at coordinate 142,137,238 of NC_089271.1, read as the reverse complement.
CCGGCAGACCAGGTGGACCACTTATTCCTGGGAAGCCCTGAGGCCCTGGTTCACCCTGGAAAATCAACCAAAGCTCAGTGAGTAGCAGCAGGCAGCAGTGAACATAAAGGAGATGGCTCCCTTGAGTTACTTGGATGGGCAGTGGGGAACCATAGGGATGTTTGGGATGCCAGATGCTGATGCAGATTGCCCAGGCTCCACAACTAGTAACTACACCAGGATGTCTAAATTTAAGGAGCCTTTTGTGGTGTGGAAAGGACCAAAGTCCATGGCAGGGGAAAAAAAAAACTATCCAAAACAGAATCTCAAATGCCCAGGTTAATTGGGAGGCAGAAAAGATGATCATCTGTTTTCTTTCCAGTGGAAGAAGCTGTTAAGTGCGATTTTCTCTAGCAAATTACTGGCTGCAAAGACATCAGTGGTTTTGGGAAAAGAGTAATGATTACAGTTTGGAAAGTGCTGCATAATACTCTAATCTGTCTTTCCTTGATATGCTAATTTACCGATTAGTACCCTAAAGGGGCTCCTTAAGGTTTGGGAATAGTTAGGAAGGCAGGGAATTTTTCATATGCTCCCAAACTGTTCCCAAAACAATGATTACTTCCTGTAAACCTGGAGAATGCCTGGAGCTGTTGCTTCCACAAAGAAATGGGACAAAACACTTCCTTTGACCACAGGTACAGGATCGATCACAAAACTAAAGGGATCCCCAGGAAGGAGTGGAATGCAGGTTACTAAAAGATATCTGCACAGATTAATAGGAAACAGCCATTCAAATACAACCAGGTCTACACTCATATCAAAATATAGATTATAAAATATCTCACTTAAACAGGTTCAGCCTTGGTAGTTCAGATCAGGTGAAGTAGGGCATCTACTGCCACTTGGTGATGGGGTGACCCTGTATGCAGGGTCAAGTTCTGAGGGCAAATAGCTTCTTTAAGAGGATAACTCAAGAGCAACCATTATACCCTATTGTTCTGTTATAGCACTTTGGGGACAATGTAAGTATTGAGAGAGTTGTTAGTTAGGAGGAAAAAAACTCAACTATTTAATGTTTGTTTTAAGTTATTTAGCATCTTGATAACTGAACCTACAAAACTGAAACACAGAGAACAGCACCTGAATGATTATTCAGAAACCCAGGCACACTCATAACCATATACCAGAAAACAGACTCTATAAAATTTTCACAAGGGACAGAACAAAGGAGGTTTTATCTTTACTTTCAAACAAAAATGCATTACCCAGAACCTTCTATCTTAGTATAGTCTGGTTATTAGAGTTGAACTCTAGTATTAATAGGGACAGACTTATTAACTTGTTCTTAAATGTTCACTACCTTGGATCCTTTCTTCCCTTTGGGAAATCCCATGAATTCTAGTTCTCCAGTAGATGGTGGGGGTCCTGCAGGACCAGGCAGGCCAACATCTCCCTGTAAGATCAAACGAAACATTAAACAAAGCAGACACCACACAGACCATTTCTCCAGAGGGTAGGTTTGTCCTCCAGATATAATTCACAGATAAACTGTCCATGACTTTAGCCTCTTCACCCTCACCCTTGCAGCAATGAGGAACCAAAACTACCAGTCCCAAGAGGTGAAAAGAATTATAAGCCTGACCAAATGCATTCTGTACCAGCACTGCAGAGGGAGGACGTGAAATGGATGAAAGGAAACAGCAGGTTCACGGTTTCCATGGTCATGCATGAAAGGGTGTTTAGAAGTAAGCCAAAAAGGGGTTTGAGCAAGGTGAATGGCAACCTCCTGACAACAGTGATCAGACTCTAATTGGTCCAATCTTTGCCAAGAGCACAAGCAGAGGCAGTAAAGTCTGTGTTGGAACACTGAAGACTGGATTTGCTCCTTGAAGACAGTGGCAGCCAACAAGCTACAAGAGGCAGCCACCAAGGAAGGGGAGGGCAAGCTCCCAGTCTCCCTTGAGGCTCCTAAATGACTTTACAGTTTCTATAGAGGGAAATATTAGTAGGAGAATGAGGGAAGGAAAATAAAAGGGAATGAGGGAAGGAAAATAAAAGGGAATGATGAGAGAAGGTTAAGAAGGAGAGAGGGAGGAGATGGAGGGGGAGAAGGAGGAAGGATGGAGAGAAGAGAAGCAGACAAAAGGAAAGAGAAAATGACACAATATAATACAAATCAGTAGGGAAATATCCAGGTGGAAGGAAGATAAAATATATGTCAAGAGAGTACGTTCATCAGACATGTACACTTCACAGTAGGAAGCAGGAAGACTACAATATTTTGAAGGAAAAAGACCACAAGAGCCTATGTGTGCCCATGCAACCCTCAAGGAAACCCACCAGAGGACTCATGAGGGATGGGAAATGTTCACTTTCCAAGGCAAAGATCCAAAGCCCCCAACACAAGCAGGCACACATGTGCAACTAGAGACACTTCTTGAAGCACATGGAAAAGCAGTGTATGTTCCAAAATCTATTTACCTTGACTCCTTTCTCTCCTTGGAAACCTAACCCCATATTCCCCTGGGGCACAGGGATGCAGGGAAGAAAAACAAAATCAATTATTAAATAAGTTTCAGGAATTTAAATTGGAATGCAGTCTTTATTTTTTTTAACCAGAGTATGTTTAACAAGACAAGAAATATCTCTGGGGAAACTAGCGTACTTAGTGGTAGGAGGTCAAGTGACCCAAGACAAAGTATACTTACATCAGGACCAGGGAAACCAGGGGGGCCAGGAGGACCCTGGATTAAAAGAGAAAAGAAAGAGTTAGCTCTTTTTAATTTCAGCCCCAAAGAACATAGGCATGTTGAGAGTCACTGAGGGTAAGTCCCCTACCAGCGTGGTGTGGCCCTGCTTTGGTGTAGCAGATTCTAGCTCCTTCTCCCCAGAGTTCCTTTTTTTTTTAAACATTTCCTTTGAAATTTCCCCAATTGACCTGATAACAGTCATGCTAAGGTAATGAAGACTTCATGTGTCATTCTTCCCATTAGGTAGGCCCGACAATTTTAAATGATGAGTTTTGGTGAAAGTAATTCAAACTGATCAGGGGTGGGTTTTCACATACTGGAGAGAGGCTTTCTGGGTACCACACAGATAACTGGCTATGTTCTTCCTAGAATCAGTGATGGAAAATAGGTAGGTGGGAAGAGCTCTCCAAGGTGAAGTGTTGAGAAAGATTTTGAAGTTGCTTCTGTGCTCAGGGTGGGTGATGGTGCTGGTGGTATGATTAATTAGCAACGTTTATCATGGATGAGGGGAATGGAAGGTCACAATAGATGTGCTGGGTATTAGCCATCCTTGGGATATACTTTAGGTTGAGCTAGACTAGGAGGCTTTGGAGGCCCAGAGTAGATGGTCAGAGATTCTGATAAATAAAGGTTACAAATAGCTCCTTATAAGAACATGCTTCACTTAAACCTCCAAGAATGGAAACTGCCTTTCTCCACTAGGAAGGCCTACATTTACATAGGCTTTTAATCCAGGGGAAAGCATTCATGCAAACGCTATGATCACATGGTAGATTTAGGCCAGTCTTACTTGCAATCCTGGTGGTCCTATGGGTCCTACAGCTCCTGGAGATCCGGGTGTTCCTTGTGGGCCCTAAAGAGGAAAGTTTTTACCAAAGTCAAAGAAGTAAGACAGTTTCTCAGGGAAAATATACCCATAAGAATCACACAAGAATGTTCATAGCAGCTTTATTTAGAATACTTAAAAAGTGGAAATATCAGATGAATGGATAAAGAAGTTGTGGTATATTAATATCATGGAATATTACTCAGCCATAAAAATGAGATAATGCCATTTGCAGCAACATGGATGGACCTAGAGATTATCGTACTAAGTGAAGTAAGTCAGACAGAGGAAGACAAATACCATATGATATCACTTATATGTGGAATCTAAAACACAATGCAAATCAACACATCTATGAAACAAAAACAGACTTACAGATATAGAGAACAAACTTGTGGTTGCCAAGGAGGAGGGGGTAGGGGAGGGATGGACTGGGAGTTTGGGATTAGGAGATGCAGAATGTTATATACAGGATGGATAAACAACCAGGTCCTACTGTATAGCATTGGGAACTATATTCAACATCCTGTGACGAACCATAGTGGAAAAGAAATATGAAATAAGAATGTGTATGTGTGTATATATATATATATATTATATATATATATACCTGAGTCACTTTGCTATACAATAGAAATTAATACATCATAAATCAACTATACATCAATAAAATTTTTTAAAAATTGGAAATGTCCCAGGTATCCAGTGATAGAATAACTGATTTAAAAAACCCAATACATCTATATAGTGGAATAAGTACTCAACAATAGAAAGTAACAAATTATTGATATATTAAACAAAGAGAATGAATCTCAAAAGTTCTGTTCTAAGTGAAAGAAGCCAGACCCCAAAGGCTACATATATATTATTCCCTTTGTATGAAGTTCTAGAATAGGAAAACCTTATTTATGATAGAAAAAACATCAGAACAGTGATTGCCTTTGATGTGGGTTGACTGGGAAGGAGCAGGAGAGAACTTCCTCTTTTTTTTTCAAGATATTTTTGACATGGACCATTTTTAAAGTCTTTATTGAATTTGTTCCAACATTGCTTCTGTTTTACATTTTGGTTTTTTGGCCATGGGGTATGTGGGATCTTAGCTCCACGAGCAGGGATTAAACCCCCACACCTTGCATTGCAGGGTGGAGTTTCTGAGGTGATGGGAATGGTCTACACCTTAGGAGGGGTTGAATTACACGGAAATGTTTATTTGTCAGAATGCAGCAAATGAACATTTAAGATTTGTGTATTTCATTATATGTAAATTTTACAGGAAAGGAAAAACTGTAAACAAATTTTGAAGTCTAGCTAATGATAGCCATGCTGTAGCATTTAGGGGTAGGAGTATTATTGTCTGCAGTTAACTTTGAAATGCAGCAAAACTAAGATGGATTGATGGATGGAAGTGTGATAAAGCAGGTAAAGTACTAATGGTATAGCTATTCACTGAAAACTTGGTTCAACTTTGCTCTCTATTTGAAAACTTTCATATTAAAGTTATGAAAAAGCCAAAAACTTAAAAAAGAAAAAAAACAGTTATATCACTATCAGATAAAATTGACTTCAAGACAAAGAATATTACTAGGGATAAAGAGGGAGTGCTTTGTAACAGTAACATAGTTCAATTCATCAAGAAGATATAACAATCTTTGATGTGCATACACTTAATAGCCGAGCTTCAAAACACACAAAGCAAAGACTGATGGAACTGTAAGGAGAAATAGATAAGTTCACGATTCTAGATGGAGATTTGAACATCCCTCCTTCAGTAATTAATAGAACAACTGAACAAAAAAGTAAGGAAAAAGAAGATCCAAATCACATTAACTACTTTGACCTAATGCATATTTTTTAGATCACTATACCCTCAACCAGCTCAACACATACTCTTTTCAAGTACATATGGTACATTCACCAAGAGAGTTCCATAAGTGGGGCCATAAAATAACCTCAACAAATTTAAAGCATGGAACTATCCAGAGGGTACTCTCTAACTGCAATAAAATCAGACTAGAAACCAATAACACAAAGATATCTGGAAAGTCACCAAATATTTGGAAATTAACCACCATCAATCCCCATGGGTCAAAAAAAAATCAGAAGGAAAACTAGAAAATATTTTGAACTATATGATGACAATATTAAAAGTGAGAGAATGAAATCTGAAGAGAAAGATGGTATGGGGAAAGATGGTATGCTCCCTAGTTTTAATGATAAGTTATAAGTTTAATGATAAGTGATAAGGTGATTGTGCTTAGGTGAAGGATGGAGAGATTAAGTGAAATCAAGACTTAGGAGGGAGAGAGAGTAGGGGTTCGCAGGTTCCCTAGAAATATATGAGAGTAGAACATTGCTCTGACAATAACTAATAACCCATCGTCTCCTTACTGACCACGAATCTCTTATCCAGCCATGAACCCTCCCTCCCTAAAGCTAAGCGGTTTATTTAACATGTCTGGATATGCAGACAAACACTGTATCTTTGAGGGCAGGGAAATGCATCTCCAGGAGAAGTTATGGAGCAAATATACTGCATGTTCTTCCACAAATGTGGTTAACCCATGATCTAAGCCAATGCCGTTCCACTTTAGGAGACCTCTGTGCTCTTGGTCCTCATTCATCTCTGTTTACAAGCGTGCCTGCACAGATCTTGCTTATTGCCCACCTTTTCTCACATACTCTCTCTGCTTAGAAAGCTTCCTCCCATTGCCAGCCAGCCTAAATATCACTCACCTTTCTTAGAGGCTATCTTCTCTTAGTGATGTAGCCTTAGGTGGACAGCATCCCTTTCTTTGACGCTGTTGTGGAATTTTTACTCCACACTCCTACTAGTTTTTCACATCCTGGGGTGGGAGGTGGCTCTGTGTGTGAGTGTGTGTGTGTGTGTGTGTGTGTGTGTGTGTCTGTGTGTGTGTGTGCGTGTGCGTGCAGAGACCATGTCTGCATTGTTTCAGAGATCACTCAGGGCCCTTTGCTGATGGTAGGAGCTCAATATCTGTTCTGGAATGGAAGAAGAAAAGAAGGAAGCCTGATACAGGAAAAGAGGAAGAGAGAAGGGGCCTTTTTAAAGCTACTTCAAAGGCAAGTGGTGACAATGTGGAAAGTCAAGGTAAAACAAAGCTCTTATTACTACAACTCATGGACTTTCATGGACTCACTATTATTGAATCCCTAAAAGGAATTTCTCTATGGAATACCTTTTAAAAGAAGAGTGTTTCACTTCTTTTGTTTTGCCTGTAACCCTCTGAACACACAGAAAACTTAGCAAATGCTTGCGCAGTGAAAGGCAAGATTCTTCCAGATACATCCCCGGGAGAGATGCAGGTCCCTGGCCGAGAGGTCTGAAAGCCTGCTGCCGTGTCACTGGAGGTGGACAGTCCATCCCTTCAGTACATTCTTATTTTGAAAATGTCAATAGAATGATCGGTTTTACTCCAACCCTCTGGATTTGCCTTGAAGGTTTACGAAGACCTTCAAACACCATGGAGAGGAATGAAAAGGGGCTATCAGTAACTATTAACCAGACAAACACTGAAAGCTCAACACGTAGGTAACAACTTACAGTGATTCCATCCAGTCCAGGTAGCCCAGGCTCCCCCTGAGTAACAGACAAAGGCAGGACATTGAAGAGATGAATAAATTAAGTTTGTGGTATTTTACACATAACTGACCTAAGATGCACGGGTATAAAAATGCATGGCTGAAGCTTGAGCCTCCTCTGTCAAGGTCTTGTGTTTTAAATAATGCATGCATCAGACATATTCAACCATTTCCTTTTTTTTTCTAAGAAAAATCTAGACTCTAGAAGAAAAATATTATAACCTTGATTGAACAGGATTTCATTCTTTACTTGAATTAATTAATTTCCAACTTTGCTAGGAACTTATCAATTAGAAACTGCTTCTGTGGGCTGGTGATTTTCCTGTTCTTTTTGGAAGAAAGCAAAGCTACCTTGCCATGTGCCGTCATCCCCAGAGAATCTGTGCCCATATGTATACAATGCAGATCAGACATTTCAAGGGAGAATCAACAGAGCATATAGTCTCTGATTACGTTTTAATTACTTTGCAGCATCTTAAGTCACCATATGAATCTGTAATATAACTATCCTGTGGAAATTACTGTGTTCCACTGGGTCCAGGGTCTCTTTGATTTTTTGCAAAACCACTTAATCAATGTTTGCTACAACAATGGCCATATGTGGACACCTGCTAGTCTTACCCCACTTGGCTTACAGTAAAAAATCAGCTCTCTGCAACCTGGGAAGAGCACTGCCTGGGTTTTAGCTCTTTTGGGAAGTTGGCTTACGCCTGTGAGCAAGTCACAGAGCCTCAGGCCACCTCAGTTTTTCTATCTGTAAAATGAGCCACATGAATTCGAGAATCATGAGGTCCTCTCTGGACCACAGCCCAGTCGCTCTCCTATTCCTCCATCACACAATTGTTCTCCTCTTCAGTAGAGCTTTTATTACCACCTAGGCCACCCGTTTTCCTCTTTTGGTGTCCCGAGCTCTTTGCAACAAAATGCAGGTACAGACCATCCCTCTCCCAATCAGGAGCTTCCCAAGATGGGCTGCCCTTTGGCTTTCAGAAGCTGCAGGTAGGTTCCAGGGTGCTGCATTATTAAATCAATGAGTTTTATTATATTTTTTCTTTTTGTTTTTTAATATTATATATTTAAAAGGCAGTATCTTTTATACTGTGAATTTGGCCGTCAAAGATGCATAATGCACTTTTTAAACTTCTGTTGGCGTGTACTGTATATGCTCTGTGTACCTCTTATGCTGAAAAGAAAGTTTTTCTTTATAAAAAATAAAAGTAAAGTCCTTTCCAAGTCTAACATGCCATTCCCACTATCATCAAAAACCCAAACCCTGTACATTCTTCATTTCCCAGCTATGTAAACCCATCACTGCCTTCTAAAGAGCTGGAGATACTGGAAGACTTCCAGTATCTCCAGCTTTGTGCATGGGTAGAGGGCAGAAAGGTACCAACTCCAGCTAAGTGAGCTTGGGTACATCTTCCCCTCCCATATTGGACACAATAGGTTCCTGTCTGCTCCCAGGGAAATGATGGACTCCTACCCCACTCTGCAAGGGATTAGGGTCGATCCTCTGGCACCAGAATTTACTGAAGGCCCACAGGATACTAGGCAGCCTACATCAAGAATACAGCCACAAGAATACAGAAGGTTCTTGTCAATTCTAGGAAGAGATGAAAGTTTCTAGCCAGCTACAGAGTTGATGGACAATTTTTGCAGACAGCCAGGGGCCCAGCAAGGGTGATGGGCTGGTGTGCAGATAGAGAAAAGGGCGGAACTATGATCCTGGACTGGTGGCCATGCTAAAATGGGTAGAGACACATGTGGCTTCAAACCGAGGTATTCAGACATCAAGGATTCTGGAGTAGACCAAAGGTATCTGCCTTCAGGAAATATCTTGGCCTGTCAAGGAAAATGACACCCATGTGCACTGTTTGTTTGCTGATTTGTCCCCTATTTTCGGTCTTGCTCTGACAAAGCAAATCTCTTTGACAATATGGTTGCAAACATTTCTGTCAATGTTTCCACCACAAAAAGTTCCAGATCCTTTTTAAATCCAGCTTGATCTGTTCCTTAAATAGAGATGCAGATGCTAGTTCCAGAAATGTTTTCATTGGATATGGTGCTCCATCCTGGGGGAACTCAGCTTATAGCCTACTCAGCTGTCTGCCTTAAAGGCTCTTACCTTCATTCCTTTGAAACTACCTTGGACAAGGACAGGTTCACCTTTAGAGCCTTTCTGACCAGGAAGCCCCTGAGTAAAATAAGAAAAATTTGTGAAGAAATGTGCACATGTGTGCACGCACGCACGCACACACAGACACACACGGTATTGTTTATAGTATGATCCGGTCAGATGGAAAAGCAAAAGCCTGAAACCATGTGGCTTATTCTACAGCAGCGATAGGCATACAAATTACAGCCCCTGAACAGGTGCTGTGTCTCAAAGCTACACGCCTGTTCCCCAGCCTACAAGTCAGAAGTTTGTTAAGAAATTAGAACGTAGATTTTGAATCTATTCAGAGAACCAATCTGAACATCTACATAAAATACACATGTCTCTTATAAGGCTATAGCTAACCTGCTCCGTATGTCACAGGTATAAATCACTGATGGGAACTTTGTCTAGGTCAGAGGTTAGTGGACTTTTTCTGTAGATAGCCAGTGAGTAAATAATATATGCTTTGGGGGTCATATCTGAGCTCTGTCCTGTATTCTGTTTTTCTTCACAATCTTTTAAAAAAATGGGAAAACAAGCCACAGGACAAAGGTTAGGTGGGCCAGTTTACAGATCCCTGGTCTAAGAGATAATTACATAACCATCTACATCTTCTGCTTTTACCATACAACTTCAGCTTTGACATCTAAGTGGCAGGTGGGTCTCACTGTCAACATGGAAAACTGTTCAAAGTATGTCCAACCTGTCTAATCAGCCAGAGTTTTTAATGTCTCAGTGGCAGACACCAGCTAATATCTGCTAGATGTTGACCTCCTGGGGAAAATCAATGTCCCAATACCTAAATGGAAGTTGGAATTAGTGTTGGGGTAGGCCTAAGCTTTGGGGACAGAAGCATTGATTGAATGATGGATTCCTGAGTTCAAGGTCCATAGGTATAATAAAAGTACCATGTGGTTCCAAAAGCACAAACCAGTTTCTTTCCTAACACTTCCTATTTCCCCTTTTGCTTTCATCAAAGAAACTTCAAAGGCCATCTATTCAGTGTTCAGTAGGGTTAGTAAGGTTCAGCTTAGTAAAAATCCACAACCAAGTTCCTATTTAGGCTTAAAGGAAGGTGTAGGGACAGGACTGGGTTTTACCCTGGTCCTTTGGCTGTCAGGGGCTGTTTATTACTTCAAGATTTCTTTCCTCCCTCTTGGGGGCTGGGATTCCTTACTTTTCCAGATTTCCATTGTTTTAACACAGATGTGATTTGTTCTCTTGCCCTGTTAACCATGGCAGTGTTTGGGAGCCTTTGAGACTCAAATAGCTCATACTATGTTGGTAATACATCTTTCTCCCCAACTGTCTGCTATATATTGGTTTGGTCCTTAGTTGTGAAAGTCCCTTATGCCAATTTGGGGCTTGTGCTTTGTCTGTTCCACCTTCTTACATGTACATTCACATCCACAACTTGGTCACTGAAAGCAATGCTCTTCCAGTAAAATGCCAAGTCATTCATGTAGCTATGCAATTGGTCTAATAGATAGTGTAATTTCTATTTAAACATATCACATCAGTACTCTTATTCACTTAGATTATTTCAAATGAGGTTGAGAATGGGTTTGAAATATATTATTTTTCTCTTTCCAGCCACTCACAAAAGCAGCCTTGTAAGGGCATGGCATCTATTAGAGATCTTTTAGATCCAAATATTTGAGCTCTATCTGGACGAATGGAATGAAGCAAAAGTGATGACACCAATATCCAATAAATGCCTTATCAATTCCAGAACCAAGCATTATGACGTGGGGAGAGGATGGCAAGGGGAAAACTATGTCAGTGTAGAGTAGGATTTCTCAATTATTTCTGACTATTGACACTTTGGGACAGATGATAACTTGATGTCATGGTGGGGGCTGTCCTATACCAGTAGCATGCTCCCAATTGTGAGGACCAAAAGGGTCAGTGAAAGTGAAAGTTGCTCATTTGTGTCTGACTCTTTCGACCCCAAAGACTATACAGTCCATGGAATTCTCCAGGCCAGAATACTGGAGTGGGTTCCAGTATGTTCCCTTCTCCAGGGATCTTCTCAACCCAGGGTTCGAACCCAGGTCTCCCACATTGCAGGTGGATTCTTTATCAGCTGTATCACCAGGGAAGCCCAAAAGTGTCAATATTACATATGTATATGTAGTTACATTATGGGATGTGAAAGTCACTCAGTCGTGTCCAACACTTTGCAACCCTATGGACGGTACAGTCCATGGACTGTATAGGCCATGGAGTTCTCCAGACCAGAATATGGAGTGGGTAGCCATTCCCTTCTCCAGCAGATCTTTATGACCCAGGAATTGACCAGGGTCTCCTGCATTGCAGGAGGATTCTTTACCAGCTGAGCCACCAGGGAAGCCCAAGAATACTGGAGTGGGTAGCCTATCCCTTCTCCAGTGTATCTTCCTGACCCAGGAATCGAACTGGGGTCTCCTGCATTGCAGGTGGATTCTTTACTAGCTGAGCCACCAGGGAAGTCCAAAAGTGTCAATAATAACTGTCAAATGTCCTCAGGAAGGATGCAAAATCCCCACTGGTTAAGAATCACTGGTAGAGAACAAGCCTGCCAAGCCCTTTGGGTCACTGTTAGTGCTTCCATGATCCCATGTAAACCTTCCAAGTACTGCATTTCCCAATATTGCCTAATGTGGGAAAATGTCAAATAGCCAAACATGTACTTTGATCTAAAATTTACTACAGTCGTTTTAATAATCTTGCCAACTCTAAAAGCATCATTAAAAAAAAAAATCCTAACTAGTGTAGCATGTGTACACTCCCCTGAAACTGATATTCTTTAGACTTTTGACATTGTGGTGCTGCACTGGACAAGGGGCTTCAGTGATTGCCCCATGGATACTTAACAAGACCTCCAGAGAAGCAGAAGAGAGGGCACACTTGGAGGCAAGTAAAACCATTTGAAATAATGTACAAAGATGTGGCAGCTTACAGGTGGTCCAGGAAGCCCAGGATAGCCATCAGGGCCTGGAAATCCAACAGCTCCTTGAGTTCCATTACAGCCATCCAGGCCAGGTGGGCCTCTGGGTCCTGGCTGTCCAGGGTGGCCCTGTTGAAAGAGAAAAGAAGGAATCGAGTCAGTCACAGGACTCTTAGCTAATCAAACACGTTCCATAGTGAGAGAAGCCAAGAATGCTCCCAAATTCGGGCTCCCTGTCCACTCCCTTTGTCTCGTCACCTCTGCTCCCATCTCTGTTCATTATACTCAGGTGTAGGTGGCTGATGACAGCTCAGTGTTTCCCCTGTCCAAAGGATTGATGCTTTGCAAGCTGAAACCAAAGGGATCAAGCATGAAGAGATGGGCTACAAAGAGTGCTGCGACTGTACCTTCCTTTAGTAGAAAGCTGCTATCCAAAAGTCTACAAGCAATAAATGCTGGAGAGGGTGTGGAGAAAAGGGAACCCTCTTACACTGTTGGTGGGAATGCAAACTAGTACAGCCGCTATGGAGAACACTGTGGAGATTTCTTAAAAAACTGGAAATAGAACTGCCATATGACCCAGCAATACCACTTCTGGGCATACACACTGAGGAAACCAGATCTGAAAGAGACACGTGCACCCCAATGTTCATCGCAGCACTGTTTATAATAGCCAGGACATGGAAGCAACCTAGATGCCCATCAGCAGACAAATGGATAAGGAAGCTGTGGTACATATACACCATGGAATATTACTCAGCCATTAAAAAGAATTCATTTGAATCAGTTCTAATGAGATGGGTGAAACTGGAGCCCATTATACAGAGTGAAGTAAGCCAGAAAGATAAAGAACATGACAGCATACTAACACATATATATGGAATTTAGAAAGGTGGTAACGATAACCCTATATGCAAAACAGAAAAAGAGACACAGAAGTACAGAACAGACTTTTGAACTCTGTGGGAGAAGGTGAGGGTGGGATGTTTAGAAAGAACAGCATGTATATTATCTATGGTGAAACAGATCACCAGCCCAGGTGGGATGCATGAGACAAGTGCTCGAGCCTGGTGCACTGGGAGGACCCAGAGGAATCAGGTGGAGAGGGAGGTGGGAGGGGGGAATACGTGTAACTCTATGGCTGATTCATATCAACGTATGACAAAACCCACTGAAATGTTGTGAAGTAATTAGCCTCCAACTAATTAAAAAAAAAAAAGAAAGATGCATTAAGATGGGTCTTAACTGCCTGGCAGCTGAGTTGCTACCAACAGGAAATCATGCCAGGTCTTGGGATTCCTCACAATGGACTGGAACCTGGGCAGCCTGGACTGGCTCTCTGTATTAGAAATGATGCTCTGTATGGGAAATGATGCTGGATTTTGGTTAACAGAGCAGAAGGAGTTTCCATAGCACCACCTCTCCTGAACTGCTTGCTCAAAAATAAACAAGACAAGCAAGAATCACACTTGGAACTTTATTTTGTCATTATCTCATGTCATGCTATTTCTTCAGCCAGGGAACTGCATCTTTTCCTTTTCTCCATACTCACTACTGAGGCAGTTGTTTTGCTGGGGAATCAGTAATCATTCACATACAGTTGGTGTCTGAATTCAATAATTCTGTGCTTCCTTGGTGTATAGGAAGTGTACTTGGTATATTTCCTATCTATGTGTAGGAAATCAAAAGCAGGTGTGTGTTGGGTATGGCACAAAGAGATGACCTAAAAGACCAAAACTCTAGGCAGATCAACAAAAGGTAGTCTCCCACTTACCCATACACTTTTAAAGTCAAATACATATTATATATATAATATATATTATATATATGTATTAAAGCCAAATACCTATATGTATATAAATACATATACATATATTATATGTATTTGGTTAAATATACATACATATATATAATCTATATTTACTGATTTGAAGAAAACATGTCATGTGTTCAAAAAGCAACTTTTCAAATTATTTGAGGAAACAACCTTTTGACAAATGTTTATTGTGAGAATGCTCTGAAGAATTTTGCTTTGTTTTTATTATTATTGTTCTTTTTGTAGGAGATAGACGGTCCATTGTGAGCCTAGACTGCTAGACTCACGGAACACAGAGTCCAGAGGAGTGCTCAATAAACTTACCTTTGCAAGAAACTTGCTGTTTATTGCAAGTTATGCCTCTGCAGACTCAGATGATGAATCTTAGTTGAACTGGGGAAATTGAGACAGCTTACTAGACTCATTAGGGTGGCGCTAGTGGTAAAGAACCCAACTGTCAATGCAGGAGACATAAGAGATGTGGAGTTGATCTCTGGGTCGGGAAGATCCCCTGGAGAAGGGAATGGCAACCCACTCCAGTACTCTTGCCTGGAAAATCCCATAGACAGAGGAGTCTGGAGGGCTCTAGTCCATGGGTTTGCAAGAGTCAGATATGACTGAAGCAACTTAGCACGGCATAGCACATCACTAGATTCATCAACATTTTATTACCAAATGAGATGGCTATCCCTATTGGCCCTGGAGATCTACACTCTACCTTCCCCACATCTGTGCTTTGGGAGACTGACCTTTACACATGGTATGCCTAGGCTCCCCTTCCCTCTGTCTTCCAGTTGTATGTGGTCACTAGGAGGCACAAGCGGGAGATGGGAGACCAGGATGAGGAAGAGCTCAGGTTGTTTATTTCTCCTATACTCTTCCTCCCTGGCAGTATTTGTGGCCGTGGCCATATTTCTCTACAATATTAGTTCCCATTGGACAAGTGCTAGTCCATGGCTCCCAGTCTTACAGAGTTCCAGTATTACTATTCCTCCTCTCCCCATTTGGGGCTAGGTGTGGTAACAGCTTTGTGTTGGTTACTTCTGCATCCACTGCTGTTTCCCTTAATCCTGCTTGCATCCTTTAAATTAGCAATCCCCAACTTTTTTGGCACTAGGGACTGGTTCCGTGAAGACATTTTTCCATGGACCAGGAGTAAAGGGGATGAAACACATTACATTTATTGTATAGTTTATTTCTATTATTATTACATCAGTTCCACCTTGGATCATCACACATTAGATCCCAGAGGTTGGGGATGCCTGCTTTAAATATACCCTTCATTTAACTCTATTCAGTCAATTCCTTCAGGTGGAGTGTCTATTTCTTCCTGGGGTCCTAATCATTATTAAAAAATGTCCCAGCCAAATTTGCTAGGGGTTATCTCTCAACTGGGTAACAGAAATGAGTTAAGACAACAGGCTGGCTCAGTACTAGGGATCTTACTCAGTCCTGAGACCTTGGTTATGCCCTTTCTGGGTAGAGAGAATGAATGACTTCACGTATGTGTGTGCCACCTCTCCAAGAGAATATAGCTCTTTGAAAGAGAAAACCATGGTTCTATAAAACCACAAGGGACTAAACACACAGGACAGGTGGATGTGCTGTATTATAGAAAAGCAGTGTTCCCCAATTCATGTTCCCCACTTTGTGGCAAATAGATGGGGAAAAATGGAAACAGTGACAGACTTTATCTTCTTGGGCCTCCAAATCACTGCAGACAGTGACTGCAGCTGTGAAATTAAAAGATGCTTGCTCTTTGGAAGAAAAACTATAACAAACCTAGAAAGCATATTATAAAGGAGAGACATCACTTTGCCGACAAAGGCCCATCTAGTCAAAGCTATGGTTTTTCTAATAGTTATGTACAGATGTGAGAGTTGGACCATAAGGAAGGCTGAGTATCAAAGAATCGATGCTTTCAAACTGTGGTGCAGGAGAAGATTCTTGACAGTCCCTTGGACTGCAAGGAGATCAAGCCAAAGGAAATCAACCCTGAATACTCATCAGAAGGACTGATGCTGAAGCTGAAGCTCCAATACTTTGGCTACTGAATGCGAAGAGCCAACTCACTGGAAAAGACCCTGATGGCATCACCAACTCAATGGACGTGCATTTGAGCAAACTCTGGAGATAGTGAAGGACAGGGAAGCCTGGTGTGCTACAGTCCACGGGGTCACAAAGAGTTGGACATGACTTAGTGGCTGAACAACAACAACAACAAATGTTTCATAGAACTCAGATTGGAAAGGAAATGTTTCCATTTGGTGAGTAGTTCATGGGCACTTTGAAGATATAAATCTGGTGTGTTCATTTATGAGTCTCTAGGCGGGGAAATGTTTGAGATCGACTCCGTGGGAAAAGCTCAACATAAATCGCAAAGGACAACTTGAAAACTTCTGCTTCCAACTTATTTGAACTGAAAACATTGGATCAACCTGCATTTTTTGGGGGTGCCGATAGCTCAACTCACATCTGTGATGTCATTAAAAGCCACAGTCCTATTGTCCCTTGTCTATGCTATTTTAATGTTGAATATCTTGACGACTGCTTGCTTGTTCACTCTCAACTGGTGACAGTGCCCCTGGGTGCGCAGACTTGGATGATCTTGCTCATTCATGTGGAAATCGTCTACATGGCAGCAAAAATGGAGTTCTGGGACCAAAACCAGTGACACAGATGTTAGCAATCAGCCAATATTAATAGGGGAAGCAGATTTGTGCAGTGATCCAGTTTAGTAAAGATGTGTTGGTTTTAGCCAAATTGCTTAATAAGTGCTGCTGAAAGTTGGGTAAAATAATTAGTCTGACTGATCCTAGGGTCTCTGTGTTTTCCTCTGTCTGAGGGAGCCCTGCAAGTCTGAGAACTGCTGCTTTTATAGGTACTGTGGTGTCGTTCTGTCATGCCTGACTCTTGTGACCCCATAGACTGTAGCCCACCAGACTCGTCAGTCCATGGGCTTTCCCAGGCAAGAATACTGAAGTGGGTTGCCATTTCCTTCTCCAGGGGATCTTCCTAACCCAGGAATGGAACCTGGTTGTCCTGCATTGCAGGTGGATTCTTTATTGACTGACCTACTAGGGAAGCCTCTTGTAGCTACTACTAGAGCTATGAGGTACTAGAGGTTGGATTTCTAGTTTCTACTCTGTACTGAATTTAGCCCTGGGGTCTCTGAGGCCTCTGAGAGGAACAGAAGACAAAACTGTGCTTTCAAGGAGCTAGATAAGACTCAGTTCAGTTCAGTTCAGTCACTCAGTCATGTCCAACTCTTTGTGACCCCATGGACTGCAGCACGCCAGGCCTCCCTGTCCATCACCAACTCCTGGAGTTTACTCAAACTCATGTCCATTGAGTCGGTGATGCCATCCAACCATCTCATCCTCTGTCTTCCCCTTCTCCTCCCACCTTCAATCTTTCCCAGCATCAGGGTCTTTTCAAATCAGTCAGTTCTTTGCATGAGGTGGCCAAAGTATTGGAGTTTCAGCTTCAGCATTAGCCTTTCCAATGAATATTCAGGACTGATTTCCTTTAGGATGGACTGGTTGGATATTCTTGCTGTCCAAGGGACTCTCAAGAGTCTTCTCCAACACCACAGTTCAAAAGCATCAATTCTTTGTCACTCGTTTTTCTTGATAGTTCAATTCTCAAATCCATATATGACTACTGGAAAAACCATCGCCTTGACTAGAAGGACTTTGTTGCCAAAGTAATGTCTCTACTTTTTAATATTCTGTCTAGGTTGGTCATAGCTTTTCTTCCAAGGAGCAAGTGTCTTTTAATTTCATGGCTTCAGTCACCATCTGCAGTGATTTTGGAGCCCCCCAAAATAAAGTCTGACACTGTTTTCAGTTTCCCCATCTATTTGCCATGAAGTGATGGGACTGGATGCCATGATCTTAGTTTTCTGAATGTTGAATTTTAAGCCACCTTTTTCACTCTCCTCTTTTACTTTCATCAAGAGGCTCTTTAGTTCTTCTTTGCTTTCTGCCATAAGGGTGCTATTATCTGCATATTTGAGGTTATTGATATTTCTCCCAGTAAGCTTGAGTCCAGCTTGTGCTACATCATGACGTGCTGTACTCTGCATATAAGTTAAATAAGCAGGGTGAAAATATACAGCTTGATGTACACCTTTCCCTATTTTGAAGCAGTCTGTTGTTCCACGTCCAGTTCTAACTGTTGCTTCTTGACCTGCATACAGATTGTTAAGGACGCAGGTCTGGTATTCCCATCTCTTGAAGAATTTTCTACAGTTTGTTGTGATTCACATAGTCAAAGGCATTAGCATAGTCAATAAAGCAGAAGTAGATGTTTTTCTGGAACTCTCTTGCTTTTTCAATGATCCAGCGGATGTTGGGAATTTGATCCCTGGTTCCTCTGCCTTTTCTAAAACCAGCTTGAACATCTGGAAGTTCATGGTTCACATACTGTTGAAGCCTGGCTTGGAGAATTTTGAGCATTACTTTGCTAGCGTGTGAGATGAGTGAACTTGCACAGTAGTTTGAGCATTCTTTGGCATTGCCTTTCTTTGGGATTGGAATGAAAACTGACCTTTTTCAGTCTTGTGGCCACTGCTGAGTTTTCCAAATTTGCTGTCATATTGACTGCAGCACTTTCACAGCATCATCTTTCAGGATTTGAAATAGGTCAACTGGAATTCCATCACCTCCACTAGCTTTGTTCATAGTGATGTTTCCTAAGGCCCACTTGACTTCATATTCCAGGATGTCTGGCTCTAGGTGAGTGATCACACCATCATGATCATCTGGGTTGTGAAGATCTTTTTTGTATAGTTCTTCTATGTATTCTTGCTACCTCTTTTTAATATTTTCTGCTTCCGTTAGGTCCATACCATTCCTGTCCTTTATTGAGCCCATCTTTGCATGGAATGTTCCCTTGGTATCTCTAATTTTCTTGAAGAGATCTCTAGTCTTTCCCATTCTATTGTTTTCCTCTCTTTCTTTGCAGTGATAACTAAGGAAACTTTCTTATCTCTCCTTGCTATTCTTTGGAACTCTGCATTCAGATGGGTATATCTTTCCTTTTCTCCTTGGCCTTTCACTTCTCTTTTCACAGCTATTTGTAAGGCCTCCTCAGACAACCACTTTACCTTTTTGCAGTTCTTTTTCTTGGGGATTGTCTTGATCACTGCCTCCTGTACAATGTCACGAACTTCCATCCACAGTTCTTCAGATACTCTATCAGATCTAATCCCTTGAATCTATTTCTCACTTCCACTGTATAGTCATAAGGGATTTGATTTAGGTCATACCTGGATGGTCTAGTGGTTTTCCCTACTTCAATTTAAGTCTGAATTTGGCAATAAGGTGTTCATGATCTGAGCCACAGTTAGCTCCCGGTCTTGTTTTTGCTTGATTTTATAGAGCTTCTCCATCTTTGACTGCAAATAATATAATCAGTCTGGTTTCAATATTGACCATCTGGTGATGTCCATGTGTAGAGTCTTCTCTTGTGTTGTTGGAAGAGGGTGTTTGCTATGACCAGTGTGTTCTCTTGGCAAAACTCTGTTAGCCTTTGCCCTGCTTCATTCTGTACTCCAAGGTTAAATTTGCCTGTTACTCCAGGTATTTCTTGACTTCCTACTTTTGCATTCCAAGGCAAACCATTCAATATCACAGTAATCCAAGTCTATGCCCCGACCAATAATGCTGAAGAAGCTGAATTTGAACGGTTCTATGAAGACCTACAAGACCTTCTAGAACTAACACCCAAAAAAGATGTCCTTTTCATTATAAGGGACTGGAATGCAAAAGTAGATAAGACTAACATACAAGAAAATAAATAAATAACATGCACTATATGCAATAAGGAGCTAGAGTTTGTGGTACAGACCCCAAAGACTCCTGGGAGATTAGAGATGGAAAAGAGAGGTAAGCTGTCAACAGAAGATGCTTCTTAATACATCATGAATAGCTGGAAGAGAGGGAAGGGAACAGGGGATAAAATTTTTTGGAGTAAGTGAGGCTTAAATCCTGAAGCTAAAGAGATTGAAAGTCAAAAAATATATGTACAACCTTGGGTCAAGGGGTCAAGGGGGTGGGGCAAGAAGAGAGCCAAGGGGATGAGAACTTCTACTGGAAACAGCAGACTCATTTGGAGGAATCTGGACTCATTCTCCCAAGCAACAAAGGCCCCCAAAAGAAGTGATCAATTTCTAGAAGCCCTCAGGCTCTCTTGGCCACAAGTTGGATGGCTGGACACAGAAGTGTCCAGCTGGACTCTGGGGTGGGTTCCAACTCAGAATGGGAATCAGCCTCTGCTTCACAGGATTCATTTCCTTCCAGCCCCCATTAAAAAGAGATTGCAGGAGGAAGGGTGTAGTGCTGTTGTGAGCTTCAAATCCTCCACTCATATCTGGTGAGACTGGATCCACAGGATAAATGGAAGAGGTGGCCTCCAGTTCGCCAGTTTCTATCCTTTCAAACTGTGGTGCCAGAGAAGACTCTTGAGAGTCTCTTGGACAGCAAGGAGATCAAACCAGTCAATCCTAAAGGAAATCAACCCTGAATATTCATTAGAAGGACTGATGCTGAAGCTGAAGCTCCAACATTTTGGCTACCTGATGTGAAGAATTGACTTATTGGAAAAGACCCTGATGCTGGGAAAGATAGAAGGCAGGAGAAGGGGATGACAGGATGAGATGGTTGGATGGAATCACCAATTCAGTGTACATGAGTTTGAACAAACTCCAGGAGATGGTGAACAACATGGAAGCCAGGCGTGCAGCAGTCCATGAGGTCTCATAGAGACAAACACGATGGAACAACTTAACAATAACAACAATCACCCATTGGTTCCCTCAAGACACACACACTGAGTGGAGACGCTGGATGATGTGGTCTTAGAACATAGCCATGAGAAAATATCAGGGGAAGTCATAAGAGGGTAACCAACCCCATCCACTTCTTACTTTTCCAGTGACCCATTTCTGGGATTTTGTAGACTCTGCAATTGCATAAAAGGCCAAAATCTGATGACCGATTTGTTGATACATGTAACAAATACAAGGCAAGTGAGTCTTCTATTCGCCAAAGCCACAAAGGTATAGTAGATCTGGGGATAAAAATGAATCAGATGATAATATCTCTGAGGGCAGAGCCAGATGCTTTTTTTTTGTTTGTTTTCCCATAGTAGAGTGCTACCATATAGCAGGTACTCAAGAAAAATACCTGTAGATTGGCACAAAACAATTTGAACTCCCTTACCTGATATTAGATGATTATGTAGTATAACACAAGAAGCTGTTAAGTCAAAACTTAACTAAACTGTTTTGATATGATTCAAAAGAACCCCTAAGAGGCTGTTAGAAAGATAAAAGCAGGCTCTAGGCCTTTCCTCAAATGGAGGAGCTGCATTTTTTTTTTTTCTGTTCTACATGCTGAGCTTCCACACAAGATTTGGTTCTTAAGGTTGAAAACCATTGCTAAAGGCAAACACGGCCCAGGTTAAAGATTAAATATATAGAGAAGCACTGAAGAATATAACTAAAAAGTGATAGTACCAAGTTCCAAATACTGCATTTTAAAAGCTGGAGAAATGTTACCATGTAATATCCAGTGGCAGGATAAGTAGGGATATTGAGTAAAAATGGAGAAACTCAATAAAAAGGGGGGGATTGGGCTGGATGGAATGGGAAAAGGACATGTCTGCAAGCTCCAGACTCCCCACTTATCTCCAGCAAAACCAGGTCCTCAGGATGAAGGGAAGAGGTTGTCTTCAAATGATCTTTGGAGTAGTCAGTTTGTAAAAACCATCAGCAAAATGAAAAGACAACCTACTGAATGGGAGAAGATATTTGCAAAAACTATGACTGATAGGGGCTAATATCCAACACATATAAACAGGTCATAAAACTCAATATGAAAGAAACAAACAACCCAATTAAAAGATGGGTAGAAGAACTGAATAGATACTTTTCTAAAGAACAAATGAAGATGTCCAGCGGGCACATGAAAATATGCTCAGCATCACTAATCATCAAGTAATACAAGTCAAAACCACAATGAGGTATGACCTCACACCTATCAGAATGGCTGTTCTCAAAAGGAACACAAATAACAAGTGTTGGTGAGGATGTGGAGAAAAGGGAACCCTCCTGCACTGTTGGTAGGAATGTAAAGTGATGCAGTCACTGGGGAAAAAATATGAAAGTTTCTCAAAAAAATAAAAATAGAACTACCATATGATTCAGCAATTCCATTCCTGCGTATATATATGAAAAAAACCACCAATTCAAACAGATATACATACCCCAATTTTCATAGCAGCATTAGTTACAATTCTCAAGGTATAGAAGCAACAAAGAAGATGTGGTATATATATATATATATATATGGAATACTACTCAGCTATACAAAAGACTGAAATTTTGCCATTTGCAGCAACATGGATGGACTTGGAGGGCATTACGCTAAGTGAAATAAGTCAGAAAGAGAAAGCAAAATACTGTATGATGTCAATCATATGTGGAATCTAAAAAATACAACAAACTAGTGAATATAACAAAAAAAGCAGTAGATTCTCAGACACAGAGAACAACTAGTGGTTATTGGTGTGTGGAGAGGGGCACTATGTTTTAGGGGTTGGGAGGGTGGGAAGTACAAACTATTGGGTGTCAGATAGGCTCACAGACATATCATACAACCTGGGGAATATAGCCAGTATTTTGTAATAACTACAAATGGAAAGCAACATTTAAAATTTGTACTTAGAAGTCCGAAAAATCTGAAGGGAAATTCACTTGGGAATAAGGCTGAAGAGAGCAAATTATTGAAATTAAATGTGTTAAGGTATCAGTAAGTATTTTTCTATCTAATTTCGTGTACCTTCTTAGTTTTCTGATAATGAGGATATATGTGTTCTCATTCACTGTCTTCACACTTTAGAACCAGTCCCTCATTCCCAGTGAAAGCTGCCCTCAACCTAGAAGACCCAACCCCTTTTGTCTAAGATACTGATGGTTTCTTATGCCTGCACATATCTCTGCATCCCCAACTATATAATTTAGTGCTCCCCATAATGGGATCCCAAGGCAAGTGTGGGTGAGCACTGCTCTTCAAACCTTACCACACACATCTCAACACTTAGCCCTGAGCATGCATGCCTGAGACAGGATGTGGTTAAGACCAAAGTACTTGAGCTATGAGGCAGAAACTAGAGGTTGTGTTAAAATTGCCTCTATGAAATAGATAAACAACAAGGTATAGCCCAAGGAAACTATATTCTATATTTTGTGATAAGCCATCATGGAAAAGAACATGAAAAAGAATATATACACATGTATAACCAAATCACTCTGCTGTATAGCAGAAGTGAACACAATCTTGTAAATCAAGTCTACTTCAATAAAATAAAATTTCAAAATGCTTCTATGAACACACTCACCGGAATTCCATTGATGCCAAGAAAGCCGGGAACACCCATGGGACCCTAAAAAAGGGAGCAGGAATGTAAGAGATGGGTCCAACTGATCTCCATTAGGTAAGGTAGGTTTGTTCATTTAGTTAATGACCTAAGTTGTTAAGAAGTGTTTTGTACCCCAAACGCCCCCCCGCCCACACACACATCACATCACCTTGCTGTCTACTACACTTCCAAGTGATCACTAGCCTTTACCTAAGGTCTTGGGCAGTTCTTGTCTTAGACCATGTGGTATCAGACCTAAAAATAAGGCTCAGTATTATATGGTGCCTTGACATCTGGGAAGGCTGCATGCGGGCTTGCTAAGTCTTTGCAGTCCTAGCCCGTCAGGTTTCTCTGTCCATGGGATTCTCCAGGCAAGAACACTGGAGTGGGTTGTCATTTCCTCCTCCAGGGGATCTTCCCGACCCAGGGATCAAACCCATGTCTCTTATGTCTCCTGCATTGGCAGGCAGGTTCTTCACCACTAGTGCCACCCGGGAAGCCCTGGGAAAACTGAGGAGTGCCTCAAACGGCATTTTGCTCCTGATGAGATCTTTCAGGCAAACAACTCTCCTTATCAAATATACTGGGCACAGTTCCTGCTTGTTCCTGAGTTGTAGGTTTCAGTTCCCTGCTGGCCCAATGAATTATTCAAACAAGCCAGTCATATCCTCCTTTAGGAACCTAGGGACACTCATCCTCTTGACAAGGCAGAGTTTGCCTCCCACAGCCCTTCTGGTTTATTTTGTTCCAGAGCTCAAGCACTGTGCGACCCTGCACGGTGTGTGATGTCCTCTTCCACTGTGAGTGTATGTGACTTATAAACCTGTTGTTGATCTCTTCTGTCCTGTGCCAGGTGTCACATACTTGGCCATCTGCAGAACCCTAGGGTAGGAATCCTGCTCTCACCAATGTGGTAAACAGGAGGTGATTAACTGCTAATCTCAGACAGCCAGCTGCCATGACATGACCAATCTCCTTTCTTGCATCTCTTTCGCCATATTTGTGGCCCAGCTGGTTTCCAAGCATTCTGACCCCTGGCGTCCCATTCCCCTTGTTTGGATTCCTCTGCTGCCCTGTTGATTGGCCTTCTGACCCACCTCTAGCTCAAATCCTCTGGACTTTTCCACCACGGTCATCCCATTTGTCTGGCAAATAGCTGATACCTGGACTTTCTGACTTGCTGGCTACAGGATTCTCTCCAGAAATGGGAGCATATCACCCAGCCTACCTATTATTAAAGTGTGTAGCCTGGCACCAAAGTATGTGCAATTAGTATTCTTTTCATAAATAAACAGAGCTGAGGTTTAGAACCTTTCACCTTCACACCCATGGCCCATGAGTCAAAGGAAAACTCAAGCTTTGGTCTGAGCTTACCTTATCGCCTTTTGGTCCATACAGTCCCAGTGGGCCTGGGGAGCCCCTTTCTCCTTTCAACCCTGATAAACCACTAGGGCCAGGAAGTCCTTGAGGACCTGTTGGACCTTGAATTCCAATTGGTCCTGGTCTCCCCTGAGATGGACAGAAGGAGTAGAATTAGTCAACAGAGGAGTTACCATCCCCACTTCCCATTTTCCCATGCACAAAGAACACTGTCATCACTTCACTGAATAATTTTGGCTTGGAGACCTATGAAGCATGCCAAAGTTCCAGCCACCGATCAGAAAAGGCTATTTTAGGGGTTTCTAAGCTTACTTGGATAGAACATATTTTATAAGCACATTTAATAAGATTCATGTGCACCAAGATCCTTCAACTTTGTACTTCTTAGGAGATTAGTTATTCGGGCTGGATAATATTGTCCTCTCCCTAGTTAATGCCAGGTCATCCATCAGACTGTCAAAAGAGCAAATGAACAGAACTCTGGAGAGCATTGGGACATTTTCGAACTCACATCCAAATGGCCAACATGTTTGAGATGAAGTTCAGAGATGGCTGTGCCCATAGAACACTGCCTTGGGGGGGGCCACAGCGAAGAGAACCCAGAAACCCCCGGCTGACCAACCTGCCAGCTCATCTTTGTCAGCCATTCCCAGAACTCCAGGACTGCAACTGGAAACAGACACCCACAACGAACACACACATTGTTTATCTGCCCCCTCTGTGTCTCTCTTCTTCCCTTTACTACCCCCGCCATCTGTACAGTGCTGAATGTGTAAAACCAAAGAAGGCTGAGAATACCCATTAAGCATCAATTATGATAGCAAGAGGGAGCAGCCTGAGGATTTTGAATGCCCTACTTATAAAGCGTCTGTAACAATTAAGTCTGAGAGTTCAGGCTGACATTTTCAAGCTGATTGAGATGCAGAATTAACCCCAGTGGGTGCAACACAGGTGGGCTAGGCTACCATTTAGAACAAATCCCAGTAGGGACTGAATTTTCTTGGTAAAAATGAAAACCATTAGTAATATGCATTAACTCTCAGAGAAAACAACATCATATCAGGTAGAAAGCCTATTTTCATAAACGCTTCCCATCTCCGCCCCTCAGCCCCTTTACTTTCTGTCTGCAATTTCCTACAGTCCTGTGAAAAACTCTGAGAAAGGTCCATTAAATGTGCTCTTTACTATTCACCTTCAAGGTTTACTTTTGAAAGGGTTGAAAAGAGGACAGAAGCTTTATGTGGTGATTAGAGTCATATACTGGACACACAAGTGGCCGCCAGCTGTGTGCAGACTTTGGACTAAAATTTCCAAAGTCTATTAGGCCGACAAAGACCTGGGATTCTTGTTAAGAAGTAAAAGATGCTCTTCCCCAGGTGATGTAATTCTCTGGGCGTACCACCTACCACGCAATCTTTCCAACACAAACCTATAGACGGCGCTAGGCTGCAGAGCACTTAACTTGGGCTTATTTCTGGGAATGATGGGATGGGAGTTGAACTTTTATTTTCTATGCTCTAACCTCCTGCTGCTGAACTTTTATGGTGGTTCTTTTATTACTCTTAAAATTTTTGACTACACATACACAACTAAAAAGCAATAGAACACTTTAAAAAATAGTGCTGTTGAGGATTAACAAAGTCTAAAATGTGGGCCTAGCTTTCAAGACTAATGTACACAAAACTATAGCAAACAGTTCAAGTCCAGAATGGAGCATAAGTGCTGCAAGAACACAAAGGCAGGGTTGACCATGGAGGGTTTGTGGGATGCTTGCATTCTGGCCATGATGGGGTAGGGGGTGGGGGCAGCCACTGGCCACACTGGAAAGGCTGAGTGGGCCCCAACTGAAGTAGGCCTGGAAAGCAAGGCAGGGAAGTGGAAGACTCGAAGTGACAGGAAATAGGGAACCCTTAGAGGTTTGGGGATGGGGTGGGTGGGAGGAAGGCAGTTTCAATGTTGAAGCTCATCAATGAGTGTTTAGGACAATGTGTGTGTGTGTGTGTGTGTGTGTGTGTGTGTGTGTGAGAGAGAGAGAGAGAGAGAGAGAGAGAGAGAGAGAGAGAGAGCATGAGGTCAGGGCAGTCTGCCTGAGGCTGGAACAAGGAAGACAGATAAGGACCAGCTGTTGGGGGAGGAAAGGACTGGCTGGTGGGAGGGTGAGGGGCAAGACAGGCTTGCCAAGACCATGTTATTACTAGCAAACGAGATGCATGCAGTCAGGGTACTGAATGCTTGACCCAAATCTGAGCCCTGCCCAAAGCTTTCACGCATCAAGGGCTAGGAGGTGAGAGCCTGATAAACAGTTGAGCTGCTACCAAGACAGCAGACTGCAGTGTGGCCCAATTCCCATCTTGCCCATGGCACTAGAGCCCAAGCGGTACCTGGTGTGCGCACATGGGCTGGCACATGCCAGCCCTGGTCCCTTGCCGTGGTGAGTGAGTGCATGCTCAGCGAGAATAAGCAAAGAGACATAGGAGTGAGGCAATTCTCAGGCTGGACTTAACAGGAAATCTGATTCCATCCAGAAAAGGCTGGGCTCCACGGCCCACTCCCTTTCTCTTGGCTGGGAGGGTGTGTTGAATCTACCACAGTCACATAGCTGACTCTTCCATTCCAGCCAGAGAACTTAAAGTGGGGCTCTTAAAGAGCTCATAGATTCTTTTTTTTTTTTTTAAGTTGATTTTTTATTTTATTTTATTTATTTATTAGTTGGAGGCTAATCACTTCACAACATTTCAGTGGGTTTTCTCATACATTGACATGAATCAGCCATAGAGTTACACGTATTCCCCATCGCGATCCCCCCTCCCACCTCCCTCTCCACCCGACTCCTCTGGGTCTTCCCAGCCCACCAGGCCAGAGCACTTGTCTCACGCATCCCACCTGGGCATAGATTCTTTGAGTTTGAATTCTTTTTCAAAAAGGGCATTTGAAATGGTATGGAAGGTGTACTTCTGAGCTGGTCCTGAGTTTCAAAACCTCTCAGATGGAAGCAGGACCGGGGGGATGACTTGACACCTCTGAGGCGCTGCTGGCCCAGAACTGCCTCTTCAGGGTGGTGCCAGGGCCCCTGGAGCCTGAAGTTCTAGGATATGAGACAAGGAGCCTTACCATCCACTGAGGTCCTTTCTTTCACAGTGGCACAGAGCACTACGAACAGACGAAGATGGCAAAGAAAAAAAAATGAAGACATGTCTTTCATGGGCTGTTTTGTCAGCCATCTGTAGCTATGCTTATTCTGTGAGTATAGCTGTATAATCTTTCCCTTGTCTCCAATGTATAGGCTTTCTGTCACCACGCCCAGTGTACTGCTAATGCTTAATACTAAATCAATGATGGGTTTTTTTGGTTGGTTTGCCGTACTCCAAAGAAGCTATCGGTGTATACAAAATATAGTGGATGATGAATGGTTTTTGTATTCTTATATTTGCTTTATCTCTCCTCTCAACCACCATCGCCTCATAGAAACTGAAATTGTCAAACAAGTAGATCGAATATATAGTTATATTGTGTTTTTTTTTCTGTGACTGCTTTATTATTTTTTTTAAATATTATTTTATTAGTTGGAGGTCATTTCAGATTATTAAGCTTTTTAATACAAACTGTTCTATTATATGAAAAAAAAAAAAAAAAAAAAAGCAGCTATCGGTGGCACTTTTCACAATGGCCAGCAGAGAGCAGTGTGAGAACATAGAGGGCTTCAGATAAACAGGTGGATGTGTGGACCTCTCCCACTACAGAGAAAAAGAAATCATACCAGTGTCAGAGAAGTCACAGAATATTCAAGCAGGAAGGGCCCTTAGAGACCATTCCATCCAGGGCTTATTTTATACATGGGGGAAAAAGGAGGCCGAGAGAATGGGAAGGACTTGTTTAGGTCACGTAGCTAGTGAAAAATGGCATGGGACTCAAACTAGATCACCTGCTGCCAGTGTGTGGCTCTCTCCCTGTTTTCCAGTGGCAGATGTCCTGGGGGGTGGTAGTTGAGGCTGCCCTCCTCACCCCAAGCCCGCCCCTGGGACTGTCCCAATCACTAGGCTGCAGTAGCCAGATGCTCACACCTCATTTCTCTCTTCCTAACTGATCATTTCGCAGAACCAATCTGAAATGCCATCACTGTTTGGATTGCTAGCAGAATTTCAATGGGTTTGGACCAATGCCCTGCCCTGATACATGTCATATATTTTGGCAAATAGACCCAGACAGGGCAGAAGGGACTCCTCCAAGTCTTTCCAACCAGCTCTCCTGCCTCCATCTGCTCCAGATTTTAAATAAGCACATCAGGGTCAAATTCTCAAGAGAGTGGCCTGGGACTTGTGCATAAGGCAAGGAACTGCAGCTCGGGGCTGGCTTCCTCTTGCTGATCACAGTGGATTGGGGTCAATGGGTAGTTTAATTTCACCTTTCATCAGACCACACCCAAGCCCCAGCCCCAGATAACTGGGGTAGCCAACCCCGAAATGGGTCTGCATATAAAGAGGTACACATATGCAGAAATAGCATCTTGGAACATTAAAAGCACATGCCTTCGACCAGGTAGAACTGTAAAACTAAGAGGAGGGTGACTTTTCATTCCAAGGCCCATTTCTGCCTTTTCTTTTTTTTTTTTTTAAATATTATTTTATTAGTTGGAGGCCAATTTCATCTCTCCCTCAAGGTTCCAGTGTCCTTCTCCCATAAAATTAAAATTTGTTCCTAAGGAAGAATCTGAAACTCATTCCCACTGAGGCATAAATGACTGACAACAACTTAGAGCTTTACTTCTCCCCAAGGGTTTTGTATTTTAATGGAGAGCAAAGCATTAAGCTAGGGGATACAAATTATATTTATGAAGCACAGAAGGGAAAGGGGGTATGCACACGCTTCCTTAAGGATCCGGCTATACTGCTAGAAGTGGTTCAGTGCTGTTAGGTGGTATCATGGTGCAGACTCTGGTGTCAGACATACCTGGAGTCAGATCTTACTGCCATTTAATAGCTCTATGACCTCGGGCAAGTGATTTAACCACTCTGAGTCCCTAAGAGCTCCAAGCAGCTCTAGTGTAGGGTTATGGGGACCATGTGAGTCAGTGAATGTAACACATGTGGTGGATAGCATGAACATACGAATGTATCCATTTCCTTTCTTCTTAAGGCATGTTTATAGCAAAAGGAGATGTTATAATTGGGTTCTTAAAACTCTTTATCTTAAGTATAAGTAGGAGATGAACTGACATTATTTAGAAACTCTCTGTGGGACAGAAATGTGTTCCAGGAATGAATGGGCACTCCATATCTGGGAGAGTATTTCCCTCTTAGTACGGATGACCTGTCCTCTTGGGCACTCAGCTCTTCAGCGTCTGCTCACTCTCCTTGTAGGCCTCATCCACAAGCTAATGACTCCCCAGCCTGAACCTCCAGACCAAAGTTCTCTTCTCAGTGTGTCAGATCCTTGGAGCCAATGACTTATCAGACTTGTCTGCCTGGATATTCCAACTCAAATTCAACATGACTGAAGTTGAACCCATCATCTTTTCCCCAACTTAATTCCCCAAAGCAGCTCCTTCCTCCTGAGTTAACAGAACTAACTCTGTAAATGGCAGTCCATCTACAAAGTTGATAAAGCCAGAAACCCAAGGGTCCTCCATGACCTCTCTCCCTTATCTTCTACATCCAATTCAGCAGCAAGGACTGTCAATTACACCTCTAAAATATAACTGAAATCTGCTCACTTTTGTCTACTTTGATGGTCTTAGTACAGGACTTCTTCACCTCTCCCCTAGAGTGTTGCTACAGCCTCCCAATTGGTTTGCCATCTTCTAATCTAACTTTATTTTCTCCTGGCATTCTGCCTCAGGGTCTTTGTACTTATCTTTGTTCTCCTGGTTAGCTCCTATTTATCATTCAGGCTCCAACCAAGACATTAGCTCTTCCAAGGAACCTACCATGATTACCCTTCCTCCACAGAATGGACTAGGTGGCCTGTTTGTGTCCTTACTCCCCAAAAGATTGACCTCCTTGAAGACAGGCCTGTGTCTTACTTTCCATTGAGTCACTTGTGGTAACTACAGTTCCTCGTATATAGTGGGTGCTCAGTATTTTCTGAATGGAGAAATGAATGAATGAATACACACACCAAGAAGCCAGTGGCTCAGGTATATCAGGTATATCAACATCTTCTTTGGAAGTCTGGATGGCTACACTAGAATATAATCAAGAACCATCTGATCACAGAACTACAGAAGAAGACTTGCACCAGACTTAGGAAACTATCCAGTTGAGGATGCAGAAGTTGAAGCTCTCAGAAAGGGAAAGGGACCAATTCAAGTTTGAGTTCACATAGCAAGACCAGAGATAGGGAACCCAGTGAGGAGGTTGTGTTCTCTGGGAGAGAAATAATGATGACCTGAACTAGCAAGACAGATTTAAGAGATATTATAGAACCTAAAAACGATAGGACTTGATGCAAGATTGGAATAGGTGAGTAAGACAGAGATAAGTATGAAGGAGGACTCCCAGTTTTCTTTTTGAACTTTTTATGTTGTACTGGGGTATGGCCAATTAACAGTGTTGTAATAGCTTCAGGTGGACAGTGAAGGGATTCAGCCATACATATACATGTATATGGATTCCCAGTTTTCCTGATTGGGTGACTGAGTGAATCTCTTCACTGACATGAGGAAGCCTAGGGGAGGAAGAATTTTGGATGGAAGATGAGGCATTCACATTTGGAGAGATGAGGATTAAGATACCTAGGGACTGTCTCAGGAGATGTTCAAAACCTATTTCTGCCTCTAAACTGGAAGGGCCGAGAGGGCAGGGAGCTCAGTTGACTTTGTCCTGGTATCTCCGGGAGATTCAGTGTCTGGTGTACAGTAGACCCTCAAAACGTAATTGTGTGGAAAAAGCACAACTGTGGAATAAATGAAAATAAAGAATTAAATGTGCACTTGGGAATCTTTGAGAAGGCCACTTCCAAGTCTTATTAGGAGTAAAATGAGATTAAAAGACTTTGCTGCCAATCTCCAAAATCCCTGGTGGCCTTTGGGAAAAGGGTAGCAGAAATCCCTGACCTCCAACCTAGCAACCATGTGGCTTGAATTTTACAACTTTTCCTTATGTTTCAACTGGAATTCCCATTTCAGCTATGAGGCCAGGGCAGAGGGGGTGCAAGAACATAACAGACTCTGGCCTAAGGAGATGGGATCTCCCTTTTAACCACAAAATATGTGGTAAGAAGGAAACCATCGATGATATCCCCCAAAGGCAGATTACTTAAGAACCTTCAGAACATGCTTCCTTTCACCATTCCTTTGGAGCATCACAATACACCTGTGATTGAGGTGGTGGGCACCAAGCTGGAAAAGCAATTAGTCAATGGGGCTTATGAATTTCACACAGCTATGCAGTGGCAGAGGGAGTATCAGGGCCTCCCCATCAACTCTATGCTCCTTCTATTTCAACAAACCGAAATAGCCACCCAGAGAGCCCCAAAGTCCACTCTTTGAGTAACAGCACTAATGGGGCTTCCCTGGTAGCTCAGCTGGTAAAGAATCTGTCTGCAATGCAGGAGACCCTGGTTCAAATCCTGGGTTGGGAATTTCCTCTGGAGAAGGGATAGGCTACCCACTCCAGTATTCTTGGGCTTCCCTGGTGGCTCAGATGGTAAAGAACCCACCTGCAATGCAGAAGACCTGGGTTCAATCCCTGGGTTGGGAAGATCCCCTGGAGGAGGGCATGGCAACCCACTCCAGCTTTGCTGCCTGGAGAATCCCCATGGACCAAGGTGCCTGGTGGGCTACAGTCCGTGGGGTCTTAAGAGTTGGACATGACTGAGTGAATGAGCACAGCACATAACACAGCAGCACTAATGGGCTAGCGTTGTTTGCAGAAGTAAATGAGGGAGAAAGAACACCAGTAGGTGAAGAATAGATCGAAAGTATGGCAGATAAAGACATATACAGATATCCACTTGACGACCCAGGAAGCTCTGGTTCAGCTTGATAATATTAGCATCAACTACACTTTGCCAGCATGAGCAGTGACCCTTCCCATCTTCAAAAAAAAAAAAAAAAAAAAAAAAGGTGCTTGGGGTCTACCAAAGAATGAACTCCCCAAATTCTCAGTGTTCTGCCTAGCTGAGAAGCAGTATCAGAGTTTCACCCTCAACACTCAGATGAAAACACATTTATTTTCTAGTTCCGAGGCAATAATCAGTGTTTGAAGCAGCCAGCCCAGGCATGAAGACATGCGTCTACATGTTCTGTTTGCAAAGACACACACACCCATCTCATTGGCTGCTGTCAGCATGTTGAAATTTTTGGAAAGACACCTCCCAGAGCACTAAAGTTAACTCCTGCTGGGCAATATTCTGCATCCCTCCCTTCTGTCTGTTTATTCACATTTCTCTTCTAAAAGATAAAAATCTTTTTACCACGCACATACTAAGTGCCCTCTCATTTAACCTGTCTCCTTTAATCCTCTTAACAGCTCTAACAGGCAGATATTTACAGATGAGGAAACTGAAATTCAGAAAGGGTAAGGAATTTGCTTGAGAGCACCCAGTAAGCAACTAGTGAAACCAATTTTGGTGATATCAAATCCTCTGCTGCTTCTACCTAGTTTATATTGCCTCTCTGCATAGAATAAAGCTCTGAAAGTAGAAACACAAACCCACTTGAAGAGGGGCAGTAAGAGCTACTCTGGGCAGAAAATATTTCTATTTTTATTGATACTGGGACAAGTTATCTTAATTTGCCCAGTCTTTTCACTGGAATAGGTACTATTTAATAGAAACTCAACAGAATTAATAAATTAGGTGATAAAATGCACTTTAAGGAATAGCACTCCTTATACCTTAAAAAGATGGAAGACTACTTCTTGTTTAACAATTGAAGTGGCTTTGTTGATTGGTCTGTTGGCAATGGAGATTTTTCTAGGTTCTTGTAGACAAATTCTGATGTGCTATGAGTCCCTAATGCTAGCTTATTCAGTTAGGCATGGACAGGGAAATACAGGCAGAGGATACTAATTTGATCATTGTGATGAGCAGAAATTGGTGATTTTGCTTTAAACATGTTGTATTTTTCCTTGCCCTTGTAGAATGCTAATAATTGTTAAAAAATAGGATGAAGCAGAGATGTCTGCTAGATAGAGGCAAATAAGTTGATGAAAAATTTTCGGGTCTCCCCCTTTTCTATAGCATATTCCTAAAATCACATCAGAAACCAGAGAACACTCTTCTTTTGTGATAATAATATAATTGGGATGGTCAAGAAACCCCACATCCAATGGAAATTGACCAATAGTTGGCCACAAAAATTAAAAAAGCAACCAAACAACTCTGTAACTATTACAAATGGTTGAATGAGCCCCCATAAACTTTCAAATATATATGCAAATTATACAAAGAGCCCCACCATATGATAAAGTATGTGCTGAGTTTCTAGACCACATGAGGAAATAGATACAGTTCTATCTACTTAGGATGAATTTAACCTAAAACTAGTACATGCGTTGGAAAAATCTGAAATACTTAATTAGCCATAATTGAGTTTTCCATCTTAGAATCTGAAGGGCAACTTTTGTATGACTTGACAGCACAGGTCTCTTAAGAACGCCTTCTCATAAACAGAAAATTCTCCTATTTCAAGCAGAATCATAAGATTAAGGTTTTACTTTCTGCTCTCACTTCTAACTGTATGACCTTGAGAAAGTCAATTCATCTCTCAGGTTTAGTTTTCTCATCAGCAAAATGGGCCTATTTGCCCTACATATTTCTTGAATTGGTTTGAGCATCAGTTGAGACAATGTATGTGAAAATTGGCTGAGGGTTCATTCCACTGACTAAGCTTTGTTTTGGGGGGAAAAAACCCGAGTAACCAGACCCCCAATTTTCAAAAATCCCTGTTTTCTGGGCTCATAGGGCAGTAAGCTCTTAAAGCAATAAAAGCTCACAAGGAGGAGATTTCAGTAGGAAAAAAACAAAATGAAACGAGGAGCAGAATGTAAAGCTGTGAAAGGTAGGAGCAAATTGATTGTCCAGCACAGGGCTGTCATTACAGTGTAGAAAGGATGTGAACCTACCCTATTATCCTATTATTGTAGTTGAAAAATATGTGTTTTATTTTAAAAGACATGGTTTAATTACAACCTGGAACTAGTCTTTTTCATTTTTTTTCTAGCAAAACATAGCCATGGTTTTATACTTAAAAAATCAAAGTGAAACAGGCCTTGCCAGAAATTCACTTTATAGCAATTTTTTCTGTAGTGTATCTCAGTTCAGTTCGGTTCAGCTCAGCTCAGTCGTATCCAACTCTTTGTGACCCCATGAACTGCAGCACAACAGGACTCCCTGTCCATCACCAACTCCCAGAGTTTACCCATACTCATGTCCATTGAGTCAGTGATGCCATCTAACCATCTCATCCTCTGTTGTCCCCGTCTCCTCCTGCCTTCAATCTTTCCCAGCATTAGGGTCTTTTCAAATGAGTCAGCTCTTCACATCAGGTGGCCAAAATATTGGAGTTTCAGCTTCAACATCGGTCCTTCCAATGAACACCCAGGACTGATCTTCTTTAGGATGGACTGGTTGGATTTCCTTACAGTCCAAGGGACTTTCAAGTGTCTTCTCCAACACCACAGTTCAAAAGCATCAATTCTTCTGCACTCAACTTTCTTTATAGTCCAACTCTCACATCCATACACGACTGGTGCAAAAACCATAGCCTTGACTAGACAGATCTTTGTTGATAAAGTAATGTCTCTGCTTTTTAATATGCTGTCTAGGTTGGTCATAACTTTCCTTCCAAGGAGTAAGTGTCTATTCATTTCATGGCTGCAATCAATCACCATGTGCAGTGATTTTGGAGCCCCAAAAGATAAAGTCAGACACTGTTTCCCCATCTATTTGCCATGAAGTGATGGGACCCGATGCCATGATTTTAGTTTTCTGAATGTTGAATTTTAAGCCAAAATTTTCACTCTCCTCTTTTACTTTCATGAAGAGGCTCTTTAGTTCTTCTTCGCTTTCTGCCATAAGGGTGGTGTCATCTGCATATCTGAGGTGATTGATATTTCTCCCAGAAATCTTGATTCCAGCATGTGCTTCATCCAGCCCAGCATTTCTCATGATGTACTCCGCATGTAAGTTAAATAAGCAGGGTGACAATATACAGCCCTGACATACTCCTTTTCCTATTTGGAACCAGTCTGTTGTTCCATGTCCAGTTCTAACTGTTGCTTCCTGACCTGCATACAGGTTTCTCAAGAGGCAGGTCAGGTGGTCTGGACGTCCATCTCTTTCAGAATTTTCCACAGTTTATTGTGATCCACACAGTCAAAGGCTTTGGCATAGTCAATAAAGCAGAAATAGATGTTTTTCTGGAACTCTCTTGCTTTTTCGATGATCCAGTAGATGTTGGGAATTTGATCTGTGGTTCCTCTGCCTTTTCTAAAACCAGCTTGAACATCTGGAAGGTCATGGCTCATGTATTGCTGAAGCCTGGCTTGGAGAATTTTGAGCATTACTTTACTAGCGTGTGAGATAAGTGCAATTGTGCGGCAGTGTGAGCATTCTTTGGCATTGCCTTTCTTTGGGATTGGAATGGAAACTGACTTTTTCTCTTCCTGTGGCCACTGCTGAGATTTCCAAATTGCTGGCATATTGAGTGCAGCACTTTCACAGCATCATCTTTCAGGATTTGAAATAGCTCAACTGGAATTCCATCATATACTTCCTAAGGCCCACTTTACTTCACATTCCAAGACATCTGGCTCTAGGTGAGTGATCACACCATTGTGATTATCCGGGTCATGAAGATTTTTTTTGTATAGTTCTTCTGTGTATTCTTGCCATCTCTTCTTAATATCTTCTGCTTCTATTAGGTCTGTACCATTTCTGTCCTTTATTGAGCCCATCTTTGCATGAAATATTCCTCTGGTATCTCTAATTTTCTTGAAGAGACCTCTAGTCTTTCCCATTCTGTTGTTTTCCTCTATTTCTTTGCATTGATCGCTGAGGAAGGCTTTCTTATCTCTCCTTGCTATTCTTTGGACCTTTGCATTCAAATGGGTGTATCTTTCCTTTTCTCCTTTACTTTTCCCTTCTCTTCTTTTCACAGCTATTTGTAAGGCCTCCTCAGATAGCCATTTTGCTTTTCTGCATTTCTTTTCCATGGGGATGGTCTTGATCCCTGTCTCCTGTACAATGTCACGAACCTCCGTCCATAGTTCATCAGGCACTCTATCAGATCTAGTCCCTTAAATCTATTTCTCACTTCCACTGTATAATCATAAGGGATTTGATTTAGGTCATACCTGAATGGTCTAGCGCTTTTCCCACTTTCCTCAATTTAAGTCTGAATTTGGCAATAAGGAATTTATGATCTGAACCACAGTCAGCTCCCGGTCTTGTTTTTACTGATTGTATAGAGCTTCTCCATCTTTGGCTGCAACTAATGTAATCAATCTGATTTCGGTATTGATCATCTAATGATGTCCATGTGTAGAGTCTTCTCTTGTGTTGTTGGAAGAGGGTGTTTGCTATGACCAGTACGTTCTCTTGGCAAAACTCTGTTAGCCTTTGCTCTGCTTCATTCTGTACTCCAAGGCCAAATTTGCCTGTTACTCCAGGTATTTCTTGACTTCCTACTTTTGCATTCCAGTCCCCTATAATGAAAAGGACATCTTTTTTGGATGTTAGTTCTAAAAGGTCTTGTAGGTCTTCACAGAACTGTTCAGCTTCTTCAGCGTTACTGGTTGGGGCATAGACTTGGATTACCGTGATATTTAATGGTTTGCCTTGGAAACCAATAGAGATCATTCTGTCATCTTTGAGATTGCATCCAAGTACTGCATTTCAGACTCTTTTGTTGACTATGATGGCTACTCCATTTCTTCTAAGGGGTTCCTGCCCACAGTAGTAGATATAATGGTCATCTGAGTCAAGTTCACCCATTCCAGTTCATCTTAGTTCGCTGACTCCTAGAATGCCAAAGTTCACTCTTGCCGTCTCCTGTTTGACCACTTCCAATTTACCTTAATTCATGGACCTAACATTCCAGGTTCCTATGCAATATTACTCTTTACATCATTGGATCTTGCTTCTATCACCAGTCACATCCACAACTGGGTGTTGTTTTTGCTTTGGCTCCATCCCTTCATTCTTTCTGGAGTTATTTCTCCACTGATTTCCAATAGCATAATTGAGCACCTACTGACCTGGGGAGTTCATCTTTCAGTGTCTTATCTTTTTGCTTTTTCATACTGTTCTGGGGTTCTCAAGGCAAAAATACTGAAGTGGTTTGCCATTCCCTCCTCCAGTGGACCACATTCTGTCAGACCTCTCCACTATGACCTGTCCATCTTGGGTGGCCCCACACGGCATGGCTTAGTTTCACTGAGTTAGACAAGCTGTGGTCTGTGTGATCAGATTGGCTAGTTGTATATAATCCATTAGAAAAGGGATACTTGTGGCATTTTTCTCTGACATTGTAAATTATCCATCATTGATATACTGTACAACCTTTGGTCCACTACTGAGTTCGTGTGAGTGGATTGCTTCTGGATCAATCTTGGCTTCCCCAAGCCTATAGTGAGAAGTCATCAAGTTTTGGGAGCAAAAGGTAATGGGGAGGAACCAATGACAGCTCCTTAAACAGAAGGAGAAAATGGAGGATAGTATCAAAGGAATCTCCTGCTAAGATCTCCTTGCCAAAGAACTCAGGGAGCTCAGAAGGGGGAGGAGAGGGCAGGGGAGGGAGAGGTACAGCTTACTCACATAGTCTCCATGCTGCCTTCTTGCGAGCCCACACCCCGCATTCATTTAGAACCAGAGGTGCATTCATTTCTACACGCATGCAGATAAAAAGGTGTTCCAACCCCAGTACACATGCCCACAGGCAAGGAGTCTGCTAAAATGGTAGGACTTGCTGGTACTCTAGCATAGCCTACCCTACACCTCTCAGTCAGTCATGGATTTGAATTCAAGAAGATGCAATGTCTTACAGTCCCCTCTGCCTGCTGTATGCAGTAGTTCTTGTGGACAAGCCCAGACATGCACAGGCCAAAAGGGGATCTAGAGGGAGAGAGTCACACTTTTCTGATCTATTTTCCTTTTATGTAATTGACAGTGGGAACCTGAGAGGAAATCAATCTCTGTGTGTGCCTAGTGAGCTAAGTTGCTTCAGTCGTGTCTATTTGCGACCCTATAGATTGTAGCCCACCAGGCTCCTCTGTCCATGGGATTCTGCAAGCTAGAATACTGGAGTGGGTAGTCATTTCCTTCTCCAGGGGATCCCCACCAAGGGATTGAACCTGCATCTCCAGGATTGCAGATGATTCTTTACCACTGAGCCACCTGAGAAACCTTAGTCCCAGTCTGGTGCTCTTTCTGCTACTTTATCTCTCTTTCTTTTTTAAGAGACTGGTCAATTCTGGGTCCAAAATTCCTACAAAAAATGTAACTCCACACGAAACTCTGGATCTGGAGCTTATTGAATCCTTTAGACTTTCTCTTCATCCTTATTGCTGCCCAGTGGCACCCTTATTAACCAATTAAGTAGATGCACAAAGGACAGAGAACTCAACCTACTTGGTTGCCTCATAATGCATCAATTGAGAAAACATTTGTAGATTGCCTACTATGTGCCACCCATGGTGGGAACACATAAAATGAAAACATGATCTTTGCCCTTGAGGAACTCTCAGTCCAGGTCAGAAAGTCTAGTTATGTACACACAGGAATATAC
Source organism: Muntiacus reevesi (assembly GCF_963930625.1). Classification (NCBI taxonomy): domain Eukaryota; kingdom Metazoa; phylum Chordata; class Mammalia; order Artiodactyla; family Cervidae; genus Muntiacus; species Muntiacus reevesi. Next base: position 142,097,643 of record NC_089271.1, on the reverse strand, counting down.
TACAAGGCAGAGGAAGGCAGAAGGGATATGATTCAGAACCCAAGGACCATTGATAGTTTTGTCTTGAAGGTAGAGGAGAATCTTTTATCCCTTCAGACTACAGAGTGGAGAAGGATATGTATAGAAAAGGAGCCAGGATGAGTCTGGGGAAGTAAGAGGGAAGTGGAAAAAGTCCATTTCGACTTGACCTCAATGTTCTCAATAGAGGTAGTAAGTGAGGTTGCAGATAGAGAGTGAAGGGGTTTGAGGTTGAGGGCAGCTGGAAAGGGTGGGGAGGAGATGCTGCAGAGGCCATGGCCGGAAGTCTATTGTTAGAAAACTGTGAAGGGCTGCCAAGCAGTTCTGAGGGCTCCACTGACACAAGAGAAGGTACTGTTGTTGGGAAGCTTCCTCAAACAATACTTGGCAGCCCAGCAGTGGGAGTAGGCAAAGCAGGTGGTGGGGTTTTCCAGGGTTGGACGCAGGCACTTACATCAGAATTTCTGGGGGTGAGGGACAGTGCTGGGCCCAAAAGGAGGATGTGAAAGCATTGTTGATCTGGGGGTCCAGGCTGGAGAGCAAGCTGGAGAGGGGCTAGCCATTCCTGAGAAACAAATGATTTCCTAGACAATTTGGACCTTCCTTAAAGTGAGAGGTCCAAACTAGCTATAGATATGAATTTTGCACAGCATGGATTGCTTGATTCAAGGCTGTTGAGACAAGTCTAGAGTCAGGGGGAGCAACCTGGGGATTGAAATGTAAAAAAAAAAAAATCCTCCAAACTGTTGGCAATGTCATGCCACATCTACATGACTTTGTAGCATAGCATCCAACTCAAACAGAGATGGACTAGGCTGATGCAGAGATAATGGTGCCCACGCCCAGGGCAGAGTTACTGGCATGGGTACGGGGGCAATCAGGTAACTCCCCTGTTCATAGCTCCCTGAGGGCATATTTTGTTCCAGTTCTTGGTTCTCTATACCTTCCCACTGCCACAATGTCATTTATGTTTTTGTTATATCTCACTCTGCCAACCCTGACATTGGAAGGACTGATGCTGAAGCTGAACCTGCAATACTTTGGCTACCTGATGCAAACAGCCAACTCATTGGAAAAGTCCCTGATGCTAGAAAAATTGAGGGCAGGAGGAGAAGGGGGCAGCAGAGGATGAGATGGTTGGATGGCATCACAGACTCAATGGACATGAGCTTGAGCAAACTCTGGGAGATGGTGAAGGAGAGAGAAGCCTGGCGTGCTGCAGTCCATGGGGTCGCAAAGAGTCAGACACAACTTAGCGAATGAACAAAAACACTCAGCCCAATGATTTCCTTAGAGGTAGGAGCAATGAACACACATGAAACAGCTTAAAAACAGTGATCTGGTTCCCAGAGAAAGCACAGCTAGGGATAAATTAGGAGATGACTTTGAGAGGAGTTCAGGCAGGAAATGAGGGCAGGAGGGAGTGGCAGCTATATAAGAAATCAAAAGGAGCCAAACCTTAGGACCTGCGGGGTGGGGGGGAGAGATATGAAAAGGGACCTGGCCTGTCCAGGGGCCCGGCCTGGGGAGGTTATCTGGGCAAGAGGCACTGTGGCCCCCCTTACTCCTCCATCCATCACTACTGTTTTCGTTCTCTGGTTTTATGAGGCTTTTAAAAGCTTCTAGATCTGGTACTGGCAATCTTTCAGAGAAAGTGAACAGAGAATTCTACAGCGATCAAGTCCCAGTGAAGCCTGTAGCCAAGAGTACCAACAATTGTCCCCTAAAGCTGAGTGGTAAACAAACCTTCAAGTGCTTTCCCCTTCAAGGCTTTGAGTGCTGCAGGTGCTTGGGCCAAAGAACCTAGCAGCTAATCACTTCTCTTGACTTGCTGACTGACAGAGAGAGGTTTCTTTGTTAGTCTAGTTTCAACTAGTCTCCAGAACCCAGGAGAAGGAAAAAAAAATGAGGAGGTGTCAAAGGGGGGTGCGAGAAAGCTCTAGTAAGTCTGTCTGGGAGAGGGAAGCTCTCCCAAAGACAAAATGAAGAAGCGTGATTAGGGGAAAGGTGGGAGGTACAGCCAGGGAGCTGTCAAAGGGCATGGCCGAGGAGGCTGCTCCAGGGCTCAGAGTGTGCGCTCAGTCACGTCTGACTCTGTGGGACCCCATGGACTGTAGCCCACCAGGCTCCTCTGTCCATGGGATTCTCTAGGCTAGAATACTGGAGTGGGTTGCCATTTCCTCCTCCAAGAGATCTTCCCAATCAGGGATTGAACCCATGTGTCCTGTGTCTCCTGCATTGGCAGGTGGGTTCTTTACCACTGAGTCACCGGGGAAGCCCTCCAGGGCTCAGAGGAATTCTCTTGTTCTTTGAAACACTACTCCTGTGACTACCCTCTCTTTCCCTTCTAGCTTCTAGCTGCTTTCCTTTGGTTTCTTCAAAACGTGCTCTGATCTGCCTGATGCTGAAAAAATTAACAAAAATCTTTCCTCTGTTGCTCTCACCACTCCATCTCTCCACCACCCTTCCAGAACAAACTTCTTAATAGACATCACTCATTACCTCCACTTCCTATCCTACCACTTCCCTCACCCCCTGGCCATCTGGGCTGACCAATTCTCTCTTTAAAAAAAAATTATTTATTTATTTGGCTCTGCTGGGTATTAGTTGCCACACACAGGATCTTTAGTTGAGGCTTCTGAATTCTAGTTGCAACATGTGGGATCTAGTTTCCTGACCAGGGATTGAACCAGGGGTCCCCATATTGGGAGCATGGAATTTTAGTCACTGGCCTACCAGGGAAGTCCCCCAAGTCTTCTGTCTTGAAAGTCCTCTCTGGAAAGTAACCACTGATCCCTGCTAAATTCTAATCCCATAGGCCTCCTCTGCAGTTCTTGTCATTGCTAAACACACGTTCACCTTCTGAAACCATCTTCTTGGCTTTCATTGCTCTATACTCGGGTGAGTCTTTTATCATCTCACCATCTTCTTCATTGGCCCCTTCCATTATTCCCAAAGGCTCTTGCCTGTCCCATGGTGATTTCATCCACCACCTATAGCTCCTACCACCTCTTCTATAAAGATGAGGCATCACTCTAATTCATTTCTCAGGTCCTGTCAATTTCCCAAGTCATGTCCACAGCACTATTATTGGTCTCCTTAGGGACCAATAACCAAAGCTTATCTCAGTCCCTCATTAGCTCTCCCCTGGATAATGGCAATATCCTCTGGAGTTCTGGGTCCAGTCAGACATTGCTGCAATCTCTCTAACACTCTGGACAGTAATCTTCCTAAGTCTGATCCTATTGCTTCTCTGCTCAAAGCTGTAAATAACTCCCTGTTACTTTCACAATGAAGCCCTTACTTCTTAACCTCCTTAACCAGGCATTGACAGCCCTTCACCATTCAGTTCCCACCTGTTTTTGCAGACTTATTTCCCCACTAAACAACCTTACCTGCCCTAGACTCTAAGCTGATGCTTAAATCCATCCTGTGCCCTCTCTCCACTAGGCTTCCAACCACGTGGTTTCCTCGCCAAAAATACCCTTCTCCTCCAGAACTCTCTACTAAGGTTGTATACATCCTTCAAAGTTCAACTCAAATCTGATCTCTTCCAAAATGACTTCTCATATTTCTCTTGATTGAGTTCATGTCTTCCTTTTTAAAAAAAAACATTTAAAAGTTTTGTTTTAGAATTTAGCTATAGATAGTTGAATTAATCATACCCCTCAGTTCATGGCAAAAACCACATCATTAGCCCATAAAAGGCCCTTCCTTTTATTTTTCAATTTTCCTTCCTTCAAATCTCCATTCTCATTCTTGTCCCTTCACAAGAACCCTCTCTAAGGTATTTGCTGTCTGTCCAGGATATCTATTTCAAGGAAATTGCAACCCACTACAGCATTATTACCTGGAGAATCCTACAGACAGAGGAACCTGGCGGGCTACAGTCCATGGGGTTGAAAACAGTTGTACATGACTAAGCAACTAAACAAAAACAATCAGGCTATCTATCTCTGTCTATACCTATATCTCATCAGGGACTCAATGGACATTAATTTGAGCAAACTCAAGGAGATAGTGGAGAACAGAGGAGCCTGGTGGGCTACAGTGCATGGAATTGTAAACAGTCAGTCACGATTTAACAATTGAACAACAATACCTACACCTATGTGTATATCTATATCTATATTAACATCTATGTCTATCTTGTATTGTTGGTGTGTGAGTATTTCAGTTCAGTTCAGCCGCTCAGTCGTGTCCGACTCTTTGTGACCCCATGAATCGCAGCACGTCAGGCCTCCCTGTCCATCACCAATTACCGGAGTTTACTCAAACTCATGTCCACTGAGTCGGTGATGCCATCCAACCATCTCATCCTCTGTCGTCCCCTTCTCCTCCTGCCCTCAATCCCTCCCTGCATCAGGGTCTTTTCCAAAGAGTCAACTCATCACATGAGGTGGACAAAGTATTGGAGTTTCAGCTTCAGCATCAGTCCTTCCAATGAACACCCAGGACTGATCTCCTTTAGGATGGACTGGTTGGATCTCCTTCCAGTCCAAGGGACTTTCAAGAGTCTTCTCCAACAGCACAGTTCAAAAGCATCAATTCTTTGGTGCTCTGCTTTCTTCACAGTCCTACTCTCACATCCATACATGACCACTGGAAAAACCATAGCCTTGACTAGACAGACCTTTGTTGGCAAAGTAATGTCTCTGCTTTTTAATATGCTATCTAGGTTGGTCATAACTTTCCTTCCAAGGAATAAGCGTCTATTCATTTCATGGCTGTAATCACCATCTGCAGTGATTTTGGAGCCCAAAAAATTAGTCTGACACTGTTTCCACTGTTTCCCCATCTATTTCCCATGAAATGATAGGACTCGATGCCATGATCTTAGTTTTCTGAATGTTGAGCTTTAAGCCAACTTTTTCACTCTCCTCTTTCACTTTCATCAACAGGCTTTTTAGTTCCTCTTCACTTTCTGCCATAAGGGTGGTGTCATCTGCATATCTGAGGTTGTTGATATTTCTCCCAGAAATCTTGATTCCAGCTTGTGCTTCCTCCAGCCCAGTGTTTCTCATGATGTACTCTGCATATAAGTTAAATAAGCAGGGTGACAATATACAGCCTTGACGTACTCCTTTTCCTATTTGGAACCAGTCTGTTGTTCCATGTCCAGTTCTAACTGTTGCTTCCTGACCTGCATATAGGTTTCTCAAGAGGTGGATCAAGTGGTCTGGTATTCCCATCTCTTTCAGAATTTTCCACAGTTTATTGTGATCCACACAGTCAAAGGCTTTGGCATAGTCAATAAAGCAGAAATAGATGTTTTTCTGGAACTCTCTTGCTTTTTTGATGATGATCCAGCGGGTGTTGGGAATTTGATCCGTGGTTCCTCTGCCTTTTCTAAAACCAGCTTGAACATCTGGAAGTTCATGGCTCACGTATTGCTGAAGCCTGGCTTGGAGAATTTTGAGCATTTGTGGGTATTAAGTTGATGCAAATATTATGAGGTCATAGATTTTCCATTTCTCATTTTTTTCATGAGAATGTTTTCAAGATCTATAATAGAAATTGCACAACTCCTTTACTTTTCCTGAACCTTGTTAGTATGCATAGAATGCATTTGCCTGGCTTTAAAAAATTTTTGTTTTATATTGGACTATAGTTAATTTTGCCTGGCTTTATAGGAATATTCCCTCACTGATGGACAACCTTGTTGTTGTTGTTCAGTCACTAAGTCGTGTCCAGCTGTTAGTAACCCCAATGGACTGCAGCATGCCAGGCTTCCCTGTCCTTCACTGTCTCTCTGAGTTTGCTCAAACTCATGTCCATTGAGTCAGTTATGCCATCTAACCATCTCATTCTCTGTTGTCCCCTTCTCGTCCTGCCCTCAATCTTTCCCAGCATCAGGGTCTTTTCCAATGAGTTGGCTCTTTGCATCAGGTGGCCAAAGTATTGGAACTTCAGTATTAGTCCTTCCAATGAATATTGAGGGTTGATTTCCTTTAGGATTGACTGGTTTGATCTTCTTGCTGTCCAAGGAACTCTCAAGAGTCTTCTCTAGCCCCACAGTTCAAAAGCATAAATTGCCTCCAATCTCTTACACAATTGATTTTTTGAAAAACAAATGATTATATGATAAATATCTTCATAAGGGTTTCATTTTAGAACTATGGAGAAGTTCCCCAGGATATATACTCAGGGGTGAGGTTGCTGGGTTGTTGGAATATATATGTAGTTACTATCAAAAGACGTCATCACATTGCTTTTCAAAAAATGATCCCAGTTTACACTTCCACCAGCAATACACAGGAATTCCTCTTTTCCCCCACGTGCTCACAAACACTTAGTGTTATCTGACTTTTTGATTTCTGTCAATTGGATGAGTATATTTTGATTTTCCACTGTTATTTTAATTTGAATTTCTCTGAATATTAGCAAGGTGAATCATCTCTTTATATGCCTATTAGCCACTCTAGTTTTCCCTTCTGTGAGTTGTCTATCTTGTGAATGTACTTTGTGCATTTTACCTATTGTGTTTTCCACCTTTTTCCTGTTAACCTAGAAAGTCCCCTGGACATTCTAGATATCAATGCTTTGCCAGTTTTAGACACTGCAAATATCTTCAAGTCTATCATCTGTCTGTTGATTTTGTCTATGGTATCATTTCACTGGAATTGATAGTCTTGGGTTTGGTGTAGTAGAAGCCATGACTTTTTTACCTTATGTTTTGGACTTTGTGGTCTTATTTATGAACTCCTACATCATTTCAAACTATAAAGAAATTCTATGTTTATAGTTTTACCTTTCACATTTATACTTTGAATCCACCTGGAAGTCACCGTGGTCAGTGATATACAGTAGTGATACAACTTGATTTTTCTCCTTATAGAAAAGTGCTTCTCAATCTTTCTTATGTCATGGCATAGAGAGATTATGATAGTATGTGCTAAGCATAATGTGGTAAACAGATAGAGCTGCTCACAGCCAGAGGTGGAAGCCAGTAGAGCCCTGGCCCCTTTAGCTCTACATCCCTAAAATCCATTTTGTAGCTTTCAGAATGACACCCGATTGGGAAGTTTTGCCACATGGTGACCCACTCCTTCCAATACTCAACAGTCCATTCTTTCCTTGCCGTGAAATTGCATTGAACTTATTATCATCTATTTCTATGCTCTATGTTCTAGTCTTATGCTTTATTTGCCTTCTACTATATCAGTCCTATAGTTTATGATGATGATGATGTCTTTGAACCATGTCTCAAAGTGTAGAAGGGCAAGTCTCTTATCTATTCTTTTTCAGAATTGACTCAGATGTTCATAGACATTTATTCTTCTATATACACTTTAGAATAAGTTTTTTCAAGTTCCCTAAGATATCCTGCTGGTATTTTGATGCCAGCAAGATATAGCATTGAATTGATGGGTTAAGGGAAAATCGACATCTTTACAATGATAAGTCATCCATCTGCCAACATGGTATATATACCACCATTTATTCAGATCATTATGTCTAATAATGGAATTAAAAATTTTTTATCTGAAAATGTTCAATATACTTTCATTAGGTGAATTACTAACAAAAAGATGTTACAGGTTTTCTTTTTTGTTGTTGTTACTATGAATGGTAATTTTCCATACAGAAATTTGTACCTCTGTTGTATATTTGGAGTGTGCGTTGAACTATTAGTAGAATTCTATGTACGAGGGTCAGTTTTCGTAACCGGGTTTGGAGCATCTAAAGATGGGCCTGTGCTTCACCTCTTTTTCCACATTGGCTGAACTGAATTGAGGGCTCTGTGAAGTACTTCAGAGTGTTTTGGAAATTACTATCCACTTAATTTTCTGACAAAAAATGCCATGTGATTCTCATTTAAAAATAAACAGTCGGGGCTTCCCTGATGGTCCAGTGGTTAAGAATCAGCTTGTCATTGCAGGGGACATGAGTTCAATCCCCGGTCAGGGAACAAAGATCCCACATGCCAATATGCTACACTACTGTACTACAACAAAATGAAGATCCTGATAGTAACAAAAAAGACTCAATGCAAGCAAATAAATAAATAAATATTAAAAAAAATAAACAGTCATGTTACTTCAAATTAGATGTTGGAGGAAACAAAGGGAAGGAGGAAAAAGGAATTACTAATCATTGTACAGTTTTGGCTTTTGAATCATGTTAATATTTTCCATATGGGCTTCCAGGTGGCACAATGGTAAAGAATCCACCTGCCAATGCAAGAGATGCAAGAGACCCAGGTTTGACCCCTGGGTGGGGAAGATCCCCTGGAGGAGAAAATGACAACCCGCTCCAATATTCTTGTCTAGGAAATCCCATGGACAGAGGAGGCTGGTGGGCTATAGTCCATGGGGTTGCAAAGAGTCAGACAGGACTGAGCAGGAGAACATACACAAGTTATATTAAATTATGAAAGGTGGAGGGGGAAGGATCTCTGAAATTGAATAGAAACAAAAACAAATGAGCAATTGTGGTGGGTAATAACTGGGAGGGATATATGGGAGACTTCTGGGGTGATGATGTTTTATATCTTGATCTGATTGTTAACATGGGTATGTTAACTCTGTAAAAATTCTTTGTGCTGTATACTTATGATTTGGCTACATTGTAAATTATGTTTAATTTAAAAGTTTGTTGTAGTATATATAATTTAAAAGATGTAAAAAATTAAAATGAGACATGATAGGCAATTCACATGTAATAAAAATGCTTATAAAACACAATATAATATTTGCACATAAATAAAAACACTCAGAATTCATTGTATGTCAGGCCTGTGCTATGTACTTCATAAGGATGGTCTCATTTAATGCTTAGAAAAGTCGTAAGAAAGAGGTACTATTTTCATACACACTTTGTATATAAGGAAGATGAGGCAAACAGAGGTTAAATAACTAGCCACAATCATACAGTTGGAAAGTGGGAGAAGCCCTATTCAAATTCAAGCTTCCGCCCTCTTAACTATTAATACTATGCTGAACTGATATTCAGTAAACAGTACTATTGGAGGAGGCAATGGCAACCCACTCCAGTTCTCTTGCCTGGAAAATCCCATGGACGGAGGAGCCTGGTAGGCTGCAGTCCATGTGGTCGCTGAGTCGGACATGACTGAGCAGCTTCATTTTCACTTTTTACTTTCATGCACTGGAGAAGGAAATGACAACCCACTCCAGGGTTCTTGCCTGGAGAATCCCAGGGATGGCGGAGCCTGGTGGGCTGCCATCTATGGGGTTGCACAGAGTTAGACACGATTGACATGATTTAGCAGCAGCAGCTGCAAACAGTACTATAGTCCTGTGAGATACCTAGATGTAATGGATTAACTTTTTACAGCTTAAAGTCCTGAAGGAAAACACTCCCTGACCAAGTCATTTGCAGAGGGCAGTGTCATGGTGAGGGGTGCCATCATTTCTAAGGGGCTTCACCTGAAAGCTCTGGAGAAAGGGTTCTTGCTCTTGTTGTCTTCTGTCATATTGTCCTACTGGTATTTCCTACATCCTTTCCAAAATGATGGGTTAGACTAGACTCAATGTTTCATTTTTAATAACCTTTTATTGGGGGAATATCTTAGAGTTATAGAGAAGTTGCCAGGGTAGCACAGAAGAACTATACAAAAAAGATCTTCATGTCCCAGATAATCACGATGGTGTGATCACATCCTGGAATGTGAAGTCAAGTGGGCCTTAGGAAGTATCACTATGAACAAAGCTAGTAGGGGTGATGGAATTCCAGTTGAGCTATTTAAAATCCTAAAAGATGATGCTGTGAATGTGCTGCACTCAATATGACAGCAAATTTGGAAAACTCAGCAGTGGCCACAGGAAGAGAAAAGGTCAGTTTCCATCCCAATCACAAAGAAAGGCAATGCCAAAGAATGCTCAAACTACTGCACAATTGCACTCATCTCACACGCTAGTAAAGTAATGCTCAAAATTCTCCAAGTTAGGCTTCAGCAATACATGAGCCATGAACTTCCAGATGTTCAAGCTGGTTTTAGAAAAGGCAGAGGAACCACAGATCAAATTCCCAACATCTCCTGGATCATCGAAAAAGCAAGAGAGTTCCAGAAAAACATCTATTTCTGCTTTATTGACTATGCCAAAGCCTTTGACTGTGTGGATCACAATAAACTGTGGAAAATTCTGAAAGAGATGGGCATACCAGACCACCTGACCTGCCTCTTGAGAAACCTGTATGCAGGTCAGGAAGCAACAGTTAGAACTGGACATGGAACAGACTGGTTCCAAATAGGAAAAGGAGTACGTCAAGGCTGTATATTGTCACCCTGATTATTTAACTTACATGCAGAGTACATCATGAGAAACGCTGGGCAGGAGGAAGCAAAAGCTGGAATCAAGATTTCTGGGAGAAATATCAATCACCTCAGATATGCAGATGACACCACCCTTATGGCAGAAAGTGAAGAGGAACTAAAGAGCCTGTTGATGAAAGTGAAAGAGGAGAGTGAAAAAGTTGGCTTAAAGCTCAACATTCAGAAAACTAAGATCATGGCATCGAGTCCTATCATTTCATGGGAAATAGATGGGGAAACAGTGGAAACAGTGTCAGACTTTATTTTTTTGGGCTCCAAAATCACTGCAGATGGTGACTGCAGCCATGAAATGAATAGACGCTTATTCCTTGGAAGGAAAGTTATGACCAACCTAGATAGCATATTAAAAAGCAGAGACATTACTTTGCCAACAAAGGTCTGTCTAGTCAAGGCTATGGTTTTTCCAGTGGTCATGTATGGATGTGAGAGTAGGATTGTGAAGAAAGCAGAGCGCCAAAGAATTGATGCTTTTGAACTGTGCTGTTGGAGAAGACTCTTGAGAGTCCCTTGGACTGCAGGGAGATCCAACCAGTCCATCCTAAAGGAGATCAGTCCTGGGTGTTCATTGGAAGGACTGATGCTGAAGCTGAAACTCCAATACTTTGGCCACCTGATGCAAAGAGCTGACTCATTTGAAAAGACCCTGATGCTGGGAAAGATTGAAGGCAGGAGGAAACGGGGATGACAGAGGATGAAATGGTTAGATAGTATCACTGACTCAATGGACATGAGTTTGGGTAAACTCTGGGAGTTGGTGATGGACAGGGAGGCCTGGCATGCTGCGGTTCATGGGGTCACAAAGAGTCGGACATGACTGAACAACTGAACTGAACTGCCAGGGTAGCAGAGAGTTCTCATATATTCCATACCCCCAACACCTGATGTCCCCTAACATTCAGATCTTACATAACTATTGTACATTTATCAAAACCAAGAAATTAACATTGGTATGAGTCATTTGCATCTCCATACTTAGTGAGATTTCATCAGTTTTTATCCTAGGCCCTTTTTCTGTTCTAGGGTCGAAGCCAAGGTGCATCACTGCATTTAGTAAAATGCACTATCTTTTTAAATTGTGGTAAAATGCATGACATCTCAACCAATTTTGTGTTCAGTGCTGTGGCATTAAGTACATTCATATTGCTGTGCCAAAATCACAACCATCCATTTCTAGAACTTTTTCATCTTCCCCCACTGAAACCAGTAAAACACAGTTTTTACAACAACAAAGAAAACCTATAGCCCAGAGTAGCTGGCACCAAAGAACACTTAACCACCATGCAATTAACAAATAGGTTGTAACAAGATCAGGCAAAATGGTTGATTTACATGGAAACCATGGAAATAGCTAAGTATGAGCAGTATATATAGGAAATATCTAGATTGGGTTAGTGGTAAACCCTCTTAATAAGCAAAAACTTGGGTGATAATAAGCTAAGGAAGCCATTTGGATGAAATTCACAGCCTGAAAATAAACAGACTGTAAAGGATTTTGAGACAAGATAATTCTGTGAAACTGATTCACAAGCAAAACAACACCAGGAAGAAAAAGGGGACCATACACCCTCCCCTGTTTTCAGAAGAGAACCTAAAAACCAGTCACTTCAGTCACATCATTGGCAGTTACCCACCAACACACATGGCACCTGAGTGGTCAGACCCCTGGCAAACAACCCTGGCAGAGCAATTGTCAGAAGACTGCCCAGTCAAGCACCTGGTATTGGGGATGATCCTATAGTTCATATAGGGCTCATATAGTTATTGTTTCAATAATCTGACTACATAAGGAAGGAGGAAGATTCTCTAGAGTAAAAAAGTATTAGACACCCTCAGTCAGAGCTTCTCAAAATGTACCATGCATGTGGATTATCTGGGCATCCTGTTAAAATTCAGATTCTAGTTCTGGAGGTCAGGGGTGAGACCCAAGATGCTTGTTTTCTAACGAGCTCCCAGGTGATGCTGAGGTTGCTAATCTGTGGGCTGCAGTTTGAGTAGCGAGGCTCTAAATTTGTAGTTCTCAGCTTGGCTGTATCCTGGAATCACCTGGAGAGCTTTACCAACTACTGATGTCTGGGTCTCATTCCCAAAGAGTCTGATCTAATTAATTGGTTTAGGATTTCCAGTGGACTGAATTGTGTCCCCCTAAAATACTCTTTAGAAGGGCTGATGCTGAAATTGAAGCTGCAATACTTTGGCCACCTGATGCAAAAGAGCTGACTCATTGGAAAAAACCCTGATACTGGGAAAGATTGAGGGCAAGAGGAGAAGGGGGCGATGGTAGATGAGATGGTTGGATGACATTGTTGACTCAATGGACAGGAGTTTAAGCAAACTCAGGGAGATAGTGAAGGACAGGGAATTCTGGCGTGTTGCAGCCCATGGGGTTGCAAAGAGTCGGACATGACTGAGTGACTGAACAAAAATTTATAATGAAGGTTACTGCCCCCGCTACCATGACCAAATTGAAGAAAGAGTCTTAAGGAGGTGATTAAGGTTAAATGAGGCCATAAGGGTTGAGCCCTGATCAGAAAGAACTGGTGCCCTTATCAGAAGAGGAGACACCAGCATTCTCTTTCCACCACATGAGACACACTGAGAAGGTAGCCATCTGCAAGCCAGGGTGAGAGCTCTCGCCAAAATTCGACCATGCTGGCACCCTGATCTTGGATTTCCAGCCTCTAGAACTGCAATCAAATAAATTTCTGTTGTCAAAACCACCCAGTATATTTTGTTAAGATAGCCTATGCTAGGCAGGGTGTGGCTTGGGCACTGGGAGTTTAAAAAGGTCTCTATGTGATTCTAATGTGCAGCCAAAGCTGGGAGCCTCTGCTTTACATAGTAGTTGAAGTGAATGCAGCGTCAAAGTTGCATCACCCTTGTACCAGTGTGAACACAAAAGCTTCTGCATGTGTTTGGAGAAACATTAACCTGCATCACTGCTTTATTGCAGGATAGACAGGAGTCTCCTTCCTGCTCAAACAGCTTAGTCCTATCCATCAAAGACTTGAAAGTTGGGGCAGCTTATGCAACATTTAATGAAATGACAGCTGTTGTATTTTCTCTTTTGGTTATCTTCAGAAAGGCTGTGGACAATGTTATGATCTGTATTTTCTGTTTGTGGACTTAACTAAGACATACGATCCCCTTGTCTGAGTGGGCATAGGGAAAGCCCTGTGAAGAATGGGCTCTTCAGATGTGTTCATCAACATTTTTTGCTTCCGTCACAGGAAAATGAAAGACGAGCTATCAAACTCTCTTCTCTGATTACACAAACAAGGCTCCACTGCTGCAATGTGTTATGCAGTGTTCGCTTTTAAGCAACCATCTCAGAGTTATCCACATTGAGTTTGGTCAGCAAAGATTTAATTCAAAAGAATTTTACAGCAAAATTAAATGGTTGAGAGGCTCAAAATCTCTCAGTGGTCATCTCTCTGTGCATCATTGGCCACTGATCATAAAAACATGCAACTGGGGATTTCCCTCATGGCCCAGTGGCTAAGACTCCTCCCTTCCAATGCAGGGGGCCCAGGTTTGATCCTTGATCAGGGAACTAGATTCCATATGCCACAACTAAGACTCGGTGCAGCCAAATAAGTAAATACATAAAAATAAATATTAAAAAGTACATGCTACGGTGAGTTCAGTTGCTTGGGCTCTGCTTCTCTTTGAGCCTCCCAGTAATGCCACAATTCCCAAGTGCCAGACCCAGGGTACCTGGAAACACATACCTAAGTGCCTGACTTACTGAATGGCACAGCTGTTGACCAACTGATCTACAGGGCAGTCCCTAAACGTGTAACTTGCACTGGATTGTTCTGAGGGTTTAATGAGAATCTTGTACTTGTGGGGAAGTGCTTTGAAGAAGGATTCAGTACTAGGTGACTATGATCAGACCATAGTGATTAGTTCACATAAATGTGTTTGCTGAAGTGCTTGGGATGAGTAAACTGCAGACTGGTTCAACTCCACTAACCAACACTCCTTTCCAACACACAGATCATCAAGAAATAATAATGAAAGTTCCTAATGGCTTTCCTGAGTTCACTCTTTTTTGCTTGTTCACTCCAAGCACCCATCCAAAAAAGAGCCAGCTCAGATGGCCATGGAGTTGGGTTTTGACCCACAGCAAAGAGACATCTGTTTTCTCTTTAGACATCATTTTGGGTGTCCCTTTGGGCACATTAGCAGAGTTAAAGAAGAAGACATTCCTGGTGACCATCACATGCTGCAAAATACAAGACCCTCACAAAATTTCTCCCAACCTATTTGGAAGTAGGGTTTTCTTTTTTAAATGATCAGAGAGAGAAGCTTGCAGGGGATAAAATCACTCCATCAGGTACACGTGACAAGACAATAAAGACACTCACAGACTTTCCCAACTAGCTTCAAAGATTATTTTCAGGGTGTGCCCGCACATGTGTGTGTGTGTGTGTGTGTGTGTGTGTGTATGTGTGTGTGTGCCCAGGTACATACATGAACAGGTCAGTCCAATAACACTCCAAAAGCCTTGGTCCAAGAAACCTTTGCCAGTCTGCATTTTGCTCTTCCCTACCTGCAGACTCTTTCAACAGAAGGCTCACTGCTGTGAGATGTTTCCTTGCCATTAATTAGCTTAATTAAATGGTGTACTGAGCAAAGGGAACATCCTGTTATTGTAAGCATTCACAGGAGCCCCACAGAAGGAACTCCAGGCCCAGTGGATGAGAATGAAAAGCTGTAAATGCCAGAACCTTCTCCCACCCAACCCCGAAAAGCTGTGGCTTACTGGCCATTGTCTTTTGCATTTAGCAAAGCAAAACGCTCCAAACTGCTGAGCTCAGGGTGAAAGTTACCATCTGCCCTAGTCAAACAGAGAGGACAGAGGGCTGTCTATTAAATTAGCTTTTGTGGTCATCTGCACATAAGCCATCTCAAAAGAGGGCACCAGCTACACATTTCAATATGTAGATAGTATTAGTGAGCAAGCCTTGCACCCACATTGTCAGACCACTCAAGATGGCTGTTCTCTTGCTCTCTGTACATCCCCTGCTCGACCAGTTCCTGCCTCACCCACACCCTACTCACAGGAACATGCTTGCCCCCTGACCGGCTAGTGATTGTTCTAATTCTTAGGCTCAAAAGGCTCCACCTGCTATTTTATTAAAGGAAAACATAATAACCTTGTGATGGTTGTTAACCTGGGGCTGTGCCCTGGCTGCTGATTTCCCCGGTAACTGATGAGCTAACCTGATATACATGCACGCATGCTCAGTTGTGTCTGGCTCTGTAGCCCACCCGGGTCCTCTGTCCATGGAATTTTCCAGGCAAGAATACTGGAGTGGGTTGCTATTTCCTACTCCAGGGGATCTTCCTGACCCAGGGATCATACTCATGTCTCTTGTGTCTCCTGCATTGGCAGGCAGATTCTTTACCACTGCGCCACCTGGGAAGCCAATCTGACATAACTCCCCCTATAAATGGTAGCTGACTTCTCCCCCAGGAGCGAAGATGGTTACCATGTCTTGCTTGCTATCCACAGTGGGCATGTCACTCCAGGCCCTTTTGCTGAGGACGGGTAAGGTCCCTTACCCAAAAAACCATTGACATCTCTGTTGCTGTCTCCAGGCTCGCTCTTTGGTCTTGAGGCTGGATAACTATAAGGCTTACAGGCCTGTGGGGTGCAGCCCAACACACTCTGTCCTCAAAAGGCAGATTTTAGCAGAGGGTACCTCGACTCCTGTCACCTGGACCCAGCACTGGTCCCAGTAACCTGAAGAGGGAATTCAAACTCCACAGACTAGTAAAGTTCTGGGCTGCAACTCAAATGTATTCTACATTTCTCAGCAAGCAAAGCGCTGGCTGAAGATGTTAGAACTGAGAGGTCAGTGTAATCTTTCAACAGAGACTCAAACCAACATTTTAATGGACTGCATAGAATCAGCCAAGAGATAAACATTGTCAAACCCAAGCTGCTGCTATCACTACTCGTTGCTCCTCTGTTTCCATGGTGCTGATCACTTTGGTGCTTCTCAACAACACAGGGAAAGAATTTTTCCTCCGTTTGCTATCTCAAAAGAGGTCTGGGACTGCTAACTGTTTTCATCTCCATTTTCATTTCTTTCATGTATGATTGAGTCAGATAGAACTGGGCTGGAATTTCAGCTGTGTCACTTCCTAGCACCTATTGTCTGTGTGATCCTGGGCAGATAACCTCCCAGTGTCTTACTTCTCTTTGAATTGAGGTTAATGATAGAACCTACTTGTCTGGGTTGGTGCGAGGATTAGATGAGATAATCCATTTGAAACAGTTAAAGTTCTTGGCTGTGAGCAGAAGTCAAGTTTGTGTTTACTAAGCAAAAAAAAAAAAAAAAAAAGGAGGGAGGTGATTTACTGGAAAGATGCAAAGAAGGAGATGGCGAATTTTCTGTAAAGGGCTAGGTAGTAAATATTTTAGGCTTTATGGGCTGTATGGTGTTGCAACTCTTCAACCCTGCCGCAGAGCAGCCAAAGCAGCAAGTAAATACATGTGCACGGCTGTGTGCCAGTAAATCTTTATTTGAAAAAAAAAAGGTAATGGGCCAGATTTGTAGTTTGACAATCTGTGATATAGAGATTTCTGGGATAGATGGAAGGGTGGACAAGACTTTGGAACCTCAGTACCAGGAACAGTCTGATCAAGGTAACATAGCCACAGCCATGGGCCACCATTGTGGTTGAATTCTGTCTCTTCATCTTAGCTTCAGTTGCTCCAGATTGAAAGTTGCAGGGAAAGCAGCCTATTCACCTGGCATAAGTCTTGTGCCCATCTCCTAGCTACCCAGAACAGGTAAAGAAAGTATCTGGTCTCCTTCGGCTTCAACAGTAAGGGGTAAAGTCCTACTCTACAACAAGACTCATGCAATGAGGAATTCTTTCCAGCTAGAAATGGCATTTGGGTGCTGAGTGATTTTTTTTTTTTTATCTTTTGCCTAATTTTAACTTTTTACTTTGTATTGGGATATAGCTGATTAACAATGTTTTGATAGTTCCAGGTGAAGAGCCAAAGGGACTCAGCCATACATATACATGTATCCATTCCCCCCCCACCCCCCCGCCAAACTCTCCTCCCATCCAGACTGCCACATAACATTGAGCAGAGTTCCATGTGCTATACAGTAGGTCCTTGTTGGTTATCCATTTTAAATATGAGTGCTGAGTGATTTTTAAAATGACATATTCACTATGGCCCATAAAGTGTTTGGCGCAGTGCCTTGCATGTTGAAAGCTCTTGGTGGTATTTGCTATGCTTCTGTTGCTGCTGCTTTTATTGTTATCAGAGCACTGGCACAATGTCTGATCCATGGGGGTACTCCGTATGTGTTAGTCCTTTCCTCTTCTCCTCTCCCTCGTGAACTTTCCCATCACTCACTCCCCAACCCTCACTCTTGAGAGGCCACATGGACTAGTGCTCAGGGGGAGAGATTCTGTAGCCCGCTGGAGTTTGTATCCTTATTGATACCTGCTAGCTGTGTGACTATGGGGCAAGCTGCTTTATTTCAGTTTCCTACTTATAAAATGGAATGAAGATAGTAATAACCCTTGCCTCATGGAGGCTGTCATAAAGATTAGCTGAGTCAACGTGTGTAAAGTGCTTAGAAAGTGCTTTGTTTGCACATGTGCCCAGTCGTGTCTGATCTTTACCACCCCATGGACTATAGACTGCTAGGCTCCTCTGTCCATGGGATTCTCCAGGCCAGAATACTGGAGCGGGTTGCCATGCCATCCTCAAGGGGATCTTCCCAACCCAGTGATTGAGTCTCTTATATCTCCTGCATTGTGGGCGGATTCTTTACTGTTGAGCCACCAGGAATGCCCTTACCTTATGCATGATGACCAAATTCAATGACAAGATTAAAGTCTACAGGCTGTTGTTATATACTCAAAAGTCTTCAGTACCTTTCTCCACCCATGGAAGGGGTTCTTAAACTGGGGTCTAAGAATGGGCTTCAGAGTGTCCATCACCTGCCCCACCCTTCTTGAAATTAACTGTAGAAAGAGCTTAAGCATCTGTACATGGATTTCTGAGGAAAGAAAATATGTAGATTTCATCTGAGTCTTAAAGGGCTCTGTGGTCCCAAAATGTTTAACTGATGCTCTAAGGCAGTGGTATCCAGAGTGGAGGCACTGGCACCCCAGGGGGAACACAAGATGATTCTTTGGGGTATGAAAAGGAAATATTAGAACTTTTAAAATTCTATTACATCATCCTGTATAATTTTCTTTATGCTTTATAAAGAACTAGTGCATTCATGTGGGGCTTCCCAGCTGGCTCAGTCGTGGCTCTCCTGCTAATGCAGGAGATGTGGGTTCAATCTCTGGGTCAGGAAGATCCCCTGGAGAAGGAAATGACAACCCACTCCAGTATTCTTACCTGAGAATCACCATGGGCAGAGGAGACTGGCGGGCTACAGTCCATGGGGTTGCAAAGAGTTGGACACGACTTAGTGACTAAACAACAAAAGTGCATTAGTGTATGTATACACTTTAAAGTAGATATACATATGACAGAGGATCCTGGTAGGGTACAGTCCATAGAGTTGCAAAGAGTCAGACACTGCTGAAATGACTTAGCATGCACGTATATATATATATATATGTGTGTATGCTAAGTCATGTATATATATTAATTTATATAATATATACATATGTTATATATAATAATATATATATTATATATATATTAGGGATATGCTAAGGTATTTCTCTGAGAGGAAAGTATGATCAAAAATGTTTTGAAGATATTGCTGTGAAGGATCAAATCAAGATTCCTCTGCTCTTTGCTCTCTGGTCTGAAGCTGTTTTTACTACCCTTATCTCTTTCATGAAACCCCTCCACATTTATTGATAAGCTCATTCCCACCTCTGGACCTTGATTCATGTAATTCTCTTTGCACAGATGGCCCTCTTCCTTCTTCTCTTCATATTAAAATTATATGCCTTTATTCAAGGCCCAGGAAAAGTCTCGCCTCCATCAAGAAGCCTCTCCTGACTAATCCATCTGCTACATCACTGCAAAACTCTATCTGGAGCACTAACTATGTCACTTAGTACGTGGTTCTTAAATGTATACACTGCAGATTTTATTGACTTATCTCCAACACTCAGAAAGCAAGCCCATTAAAGGAAGACTATGGAAATGTTTTCCATACTGTCGCAGTGTCCCCAACCTTTTTGTCACCGGGGACTGGTTTCGTGGAAGACAACTGTTCCATGGACCCAGAGGCAGAGGATGGTTTCAGGATGATTCAAGTGTGTTACATTTATTGTACAGTTTATTTCTAATCTAATGTCATCACTGATCTGACAGGAGATACAGGTTCAGGACCCTTGCTCCATGACCTAGGACAGTGCTAGAACACTTAATACAGATTTCCTGAAAAGAGTAACAAACTGCTTGAGATGCACTGGGATATAGCATCCTCTGATGATTTTACCAGTGATAAAGCTATTGGTTGGCAGATAGGTGAACTCATACAAAGCAGGGCATCTTTAGTGCTTCCTGATGATGATCTAGGAAACAGCTATCAAAGTGTAAAAAGCCCAAGCAAACAAAATCCTCTCCAGTCACCCTAGAGAGTTTTATACTTTCAGTCCATATTGCCAGGGGGTCCCAATTTTCTCTTGAGACTAATTTGATAAATGCATTTGAGGAGAAAAGTATTAATGACTGATAATGTATTTAATGTCTGATCCCATCTCAGATAATGGCTGCACTTAGAGACCCTTCAATGGAGAGGTGAGGGATTGTCAGTGTAGGTACTAACAGAATTGGTTAGGGAGATCTAGTCTTGGTATTTCATCATGTCCTTCACCTCACACCCCAAAAATGAATAGGGCAAAAAGTAAAAATTGGGAAATTAGGATTTTTCACCACACAATGATGCAAAGTGCACAAGGTCACAGTAGGCACTAGAGTCCTGTTCTTTGCCTTCCTCTGCAGTGCTTTCTGCCTTCCATGACACTCCACCTCCTCCCTTTCTGGAGCCTTCAGTGTGTATATAATGTACAGTTCATGATTAAAATGCCCTCCACTGCACAGTTCAATGTAGGTTGTGGTGACATGAAAAACATGACACTTGAAGTATCAATACTTCAAATCCAAACAACTCTAAATTCGAGGCTATGTTTATTGCAATGGGTCAACTACCCCCAGGCTGTGGAACTGCGTGAATGAAACTCCAGGAGTACAGAATGCCATCCCACTCCCATCTCTGTTCAGCAGGAAGTCCGGAGGATCTGAGAGAGAGCGCCAGCTGGCCAAGCCAGGAAACTGTAAATTTCCAAACAATTTCCAATTAGCTTTAAAGTATCCGCTCTCTATAGAGCACTGCCTTTTACTTCAAGTCTTTGGGGGTGGTGGTAAAGGAGCTCTGAGAGCTGGAGGCCAGAAAGACCCCCAACAGCTCCCTTAGAAATGGACAAATGAAAAAAATAGCCCTCCACTACAAAGTGGCGGATGTGCAGTGGGCAAACATCCTGAGATGAACTCTTTACCTATCTCAATTCTTCTTGGCTAAAGTCTATGAAATAATTAATTCCAGCCCCCTTGTCATCACTTACATGATCTAGAGAAGTTCACAGGCACTGATGACAAGGCTGTCAACCTCTCCCTACAGTGCCATTCCTTTGTGTGCGTGGGCTCCCCTTCCAGTCTGCTCAATCTCTGGAGGACAGAGGCCTTTGTCTCCAAAATCCCTCCCTCCACAATACAATCAGGGCTTAAGTGACTCCCTGGGCCTGTAGAACCAGTCACAATGCCCCACGCTTCCTGCCCCGAGAGCCCAGAATTCATGACCGTGCAGATAAATGAATTATACACTTGGCCAGAGATTAAGCCTGGTCCTTTGTACAGCAACCTCTGAGGTCTGGGGGAAGATTTGACCTGTCAGGATCTGTGTTCATTCTGCCTTGATGAGAGGCAGAGCAAAGCGGTCCTGGCTGTACAATCCCACACCCTGGGGTGTGATAATCAGCAAATTGCAGACAAGGAATTGGCTATTGCCTGATTCTCATTGTCCGGGGCCCAGGCTGAACCAGTTCAGCGGCTGGCAGGAGGTTTTTCTGACTCCAGATGGCAGACCTGTGTCTTGCCAAGGCAACCAAGGAAGAAGAGCATCCTGAGTAGTGGTGCCAGCTCCAAAGAGGTCACAGAGAAGTTCCAAGAGGCTGAATTCATGGAGCTAAGTCTATCCAGAATCCCACACGGGGACTGAGGCAGAAGGGAAACTTGGCTATGAACTCTTGTTGCCTTGGTTTTCAACCCAATGACTTAGGTAGAACTGGGAGACTGAGAGAACCAACCAGTGCCCCTGCTCACAAATTGCTACTTCAAATCTATTCCTTAACATGTCAGCTGAGTAGCCTACAAATGTGAGTCACCTAAAACCCAAACATCTTCAGGTGACCAGGGGTTTTTGGATGCCAAATAGGAGTCGTTTGTTGTTTGAAAGGTAACACTCTTGTGTTGGCTAACTCTTCACGTCTCTGTTCAAATGTCTCTAGTTCAGAAAGACCCATCACAATGTCCATCAGATCCCCTTATTATAGCCTCTAACCACACACATAAATTTGCTTTCATTGCACTTGTCATTTTTAATTATCTATATTTAATTTACTCATCTCTTCAACCAATATTTATGACACATTTACTGGGTCAGTTATAGGCTCTGCAGATACAACAGGCAAAAATCTCTGCCCTCATGTAGTTGACATCATAGAAGGGAGCTAGAGATACAAAAGTAATGTTATGTTATGTACTAAGTAATGTAGGTATATAAGTGTTAGTCGCTCAGTTGTGTCCCACTCTTTGCAACCCATGGACGGTAGCACGTCAGGCTCCTCTGTCCATGGAATTCTCCAGGCAGGAATACTGGAGTGGGTTGCTATTCCCTTCTCCAGGGGATCTTCCCGACCCAGGAATCAAACCCGGTTTTCTGCATCTTAGGCAGATTCTTTACCATCTGAGTCATCAGGGAAGAAAATAAAGGTCCAAACATGAATTGGCATGCAAAAACATTTTTGAAAGTTTTTATACTGGTCAACATAAATTCTTATAGTGTACAGGAGTGAACTAATTATGTTTTTTCTTTTTTCTTCTAGTTCAAATAAATCTGATTTTAACCCATCTGATCTTGACAAAGTGATCACATAAGCAAAGGAAATAATCATCCTTATAGCTATATCTGCTGCTGCTGCTGCTGCTGCTAAGTCACTTCAGTCATGTCTGACTCTGTGCGACCCCATAGATGGCAGCCCACCAGGCTCCCCTGTCCCTGGGATTCTCCAGGCAAGAACAGTGGAATGGGTTGCCATTTCCTTCTCCAGTGCATGAAAGTGAAAAGTCAAAGTGAAGTCGCTCAGTTGTGTCCAACTCTTAGTGACTCCACGGACTGCAGCCTACCAGGCTCCTCTGTCCGTGGGATTTTCCAGGCAAGAGTACTGGAGTGGGGATAGCTATATCTACTATCTGTTAAATAACAAAAAGTGCTCACTTTGCATTGTGTTTATACCTCTATAATAACATTTACTCCTCTGAATTGTGATTGTTAATCTCTTGTTAATCTCTTGTGATTGTTAACCTCCTCTGAATTGTGATTGTTAATCTCTTGTTAATCTCTTGTGATTGTTAACCTCTTCTGCCACTAGGTAATGAGGTACTTGAGGGCAGAGTCTATGTCTTATTCATATTCATTTCCCTAGAACAAGGCCACAAAATATTTATTGAAATGAGAGTCCTGGACCATGTCATAGGTACTGAGGCCACTGAATGATTTTAAATAGCCCAGGAACCAAGTAAAAACAGTTGTCGTTGTTGTTTAGTTGCTAAGTCGTGTTTGACTTTTTTGCGACCCCATGGAATCTAGCCTGCAAAGCTCCTCTGTCCATGGGATTTCCCGGGCAAGAATACTGGAGTGGGTTGCCATTTCCTTCTCCAGGGGATCTTCTTGACTCGGGGATCATAAGGGATCTAGTTTATGCTTATGGATTAAATTAGATTCCGTATATGTGTATACAATGTAACTGTTACTACAAATACTTACAGATTTAAATTTATTTCAAAAAATGCAAAGCATATATGACAAAATATTAACACTTGTTATTTCTGGTTGGTGGGTTTACATGTTCATAGTTTTCTGTGATTCTTTAAAATTTTCAAAATAAAGAGAAATTACATTATTTTAAAAAAAGAGAGAGAGAGAGAGAGAATGCATCTATTTCTGTGAAGTCAAGTTTAGGCTAGAACAGAACTAGAATCCCTATTTCTTTCCTAAGCTGGAGATGTCCTTGTCTGATTCACAAGCCCTTCCTCAGCCCTTGGAAATTTTATTCTAGGATTTATGGGTTCTTGTGGGCCCTATTTTCTAGAGAACTCATTAATTTATTAATGTATTTATTAGAGCTTACAGTAAATCTTTTATGTAATGAAGACTCTTACAGTAAGTTTGCACTGTGCAAATTTACAGAATTGTAAGGTTCATTGAGGCTTATGGGGAAAACCCTTATTGATGCAAATCTCTCTAGATTGTCAGAGGCAACCTTCCTGTCTCATAAGACAGAGTCACTTGCAGATGATGGAAAATCTTTCTTTGCTGTTTGAGGACCCAGTGGCTTCTGAGTTATTCTCCAGTAGATAATTTTCCATTGTTTGAGACTATTTTTTGGAGGTGTAGGACATAGACTAAATGAGCAGGGGTCCCAGGATACTACCTGGAGGCTCCTTTCTTTTCTGGGTTATATCCCTGACTTCTCAGGTCATTTTAATTTATATGTGATTCTTCCTAAAAGAGGAATACCACAAATATCCCAGATAGCAGAGATTCTGGCCTGTTAAGATTTTACTGAGCACTTCAGTGGGCATACCTCATTTAAGGGAAATGGTTTTTACTCTATCATTTTCTACCCTAAGATGGATGCAGTAGGGATTCAACAAAAATCCTCCTAGACAGTTGTAGTTGATATCAGGAGCCTTTTGTCATTTGGTTTGAATGAACACATTCCGAGTCCCAAAGAATGTGACATTTTGGTTTGCTAACATGCAAGGGAAATAATTGATTCCTGTCTAAGGAAGAAAAAAAGCTGAGATCAATCAACTGTACATGTTATATGCCATTGATTTGAGGCTGAAATGTCCATTTTACACAGCTCATACACTTCTCTACATCTTGCTCAATGTTATGTGGAAGCCTGGATGGGAGGGGAGTTCGGGAGAGAATGGATACATGTATGTCACTTTGCTGTTCATCTGAAACTATCACAACATTGTTAATGGGTTATGAAAAGAAAAACCAAAAGTGTTAGTTGCTCAGTCATGTCTGACCCTTTGCAACCCCATGGACTGTAGCCACCAGGCTCCTCTGTTCATGGGATTTCCTAGGCAAGAATACTGGAGTGGGTTGCCATGCCCCTCTCCGGGGGATCTTCCTGAACCAGGGATCCAACCCAGGTCTCCTGCATTGCAGGCAGATTCTTTACCATCTAAGCCAGCAGGGAAGCCCTAATCAGCTATGCTCCACTGTAAAATAAAAAGTTAAAAAAAAAGTCAAATTATTCTGACACGTTAAAGAAATACAAATATTTCCTAAAAGAAGGTCTGATTTAAAAAAAAATGGTGGTAACACCTGTGGGTACTCTGCATATAGCTACCTGTATGAGTTTTGCTTGTCTTGGGGAATTGAGGTGATTGGAAGAGGAGTCAGAGCTGAGAATATATCAGGATCATGGGACTGAGGTGGAAAGATGGTAGTGGGTGAGGAGATGGGAAGTTAAGTTTGGAGATTCTGTTTACTTTACCTTATCCAGACAAATCCTGAACTTCTTAACTCCAGTGATGAAAAAGCAACAATGGAAAATGGTGCCTCAGGAAAAAGCAAACCCTGACCAAGTTTTGTATAAACCTTCCCCTAGATCTGCCACGGAAACTTTCCAAAAATTGGATGGCTTAAGAAGGCTCTATCCCTCTTGAGAGCACTTACAAAGAACCCCCACTGTTGGTTCTGCTAGTTGCCCAAGCCACTTTGAGCTTCACAGGGAGGAAGAAAAAGGAAGGGTGCCTCAGAATGGTGGGGGCCTACTTCCTCAAGAGAGCTGTATGCAAAGTTCAGCTCTGATGGCCTACTCTTTGAATTGGCCCAAGGAGAGGGTCTATGTTACCTAGAAAATTCTGTGTTAGTGCTCCACACAAAAAAGTAAAACAGCATTTCACAAAGTGATGGCTAGGATGCCCTTGGGGATTGAAAGAACTTGAGAAAGGACTGATGGTCCAATACAGGTATTTTTGGCCACACTGCACGGCATGTGGGATCTTACTTCCCTCACCAGGGATCAAACCCGTGCCCCTTGCAGTGGAAGTGCGGAGTCTTAATCACTGTACCACCAGGGAAGACCTAAGACTGATGGTTCAATAAAGAGACTCACCCATAAATAGACTTCTCCCTTGCCAGCCTATGGCCTACCAAACCACACAGCATTCGGAGCCTCTTCTCTTACTTGCCCTTTTCTCCTCTATTGTCTAACTTTGTTAAGATCCAAGTTCTGTATGTGCCCTGAATCTGTTTTTTAGTCCTCTCTTGTCAGTGGTCTGCCAACCTCACCCCGTTAAAAAGCCCTGACTCTTTTTCTTCCCACGTTCATTTTTCACACTTCCTCCTAATTATCTGGCAGCCAGCACATTAGGCTTCTCTTCCAAGTCTAAGCTCTTAGGACAACAATCAACCACAGCCAAAACCCCTATGATATAACAACAGATGCTGTCACAGCCCTATAAAATCAGGTTAAATGACAAAACCTTGATAGAAAGTATTAGAGAGACAGTTGCTATAAAGTCATCCTAAGGCGGGAGGAGAGTGTAGTGGGGCATTTCTTCCAAGAGGTAGTAAAGACGGTATCCTAGCCAAAGAGTTAGGAGACTTGGTCTCAGCTCAACCATCAGTTTCTGTATTTGAAAAGAAGGCTTATGAGTGACATCAGTCTTCTTTCAAAGAGGGATCTCCAAACTGCTGATGGCTTAAGGTGGTACATAGATATGTTTATTTTATTCTAATAGTTAAGCATATATTCCTATCCTAAATTTGGAAAACATTGATTTTCCATTTTTAGTTTCATTTTAAAATAAATTTAGCCAGATAAAATCATGAACCAACCTAAAGAATAGCATTTAGTAAAATAATAAACACTACATACAGCAAGAATAAAGGTATTATGCAAACTTGGATTTAGTGAGGGATGGGCTAAATCAGTCTTACTGGTTCTAGCATTTGGGGCGAATTAAACAATAATAGGGCTTCCTCATGTATATTATCTGTGGTGAAACAGACCACCAGCCCAGGTGGGATGCATGAGTCAAGTGCTCGGGCCTGGTGGGCTGGGAGGACCCAGAGGAATCGGGTGAAGAGGGAGGTGGGATAGGGGACCGGGATGGGGAATACATGTAACTCTATGGCTGATTCATATCAATGTATGACAAAACCCACTGAAAAATAAAAAATAAAAAAAAAGGAAAAAAAAATAATAGGGCTTCCTTTGTAGCTCAGTCAGTAAAGAATCTGCCTGTAGTGCAGGAGAACTGGGTTTGATCCCTGGGTTGGGAAGATCCCCTGGAGAAGGAAATGGCAACCCACTTCAGTATCTTTACCTGGAAAATCTCATGGACAGAGGAGCCTGGCAGGCTGCAGTCCATAGGGTCACAAAGAGTCGGGCACGACTGAGCGACTAACAGTTACTTACTTACTTAAACAATAATAACTAACAACTTACAGCATTTATTACGTGCCAGGCATGTGTCAATGTACTAAGAATTATGTATATGAAATTACATAATCTCCACAACAACCTTATGAGGTAGGCATTATTATTATTATCTCTATTTTACAAATGAGGAAACTGAGGGACTATGAACTTGCCTAACGCTACACAACTTAAGAGTCAGAGCCAGGATTTGAACTCAGGCAGATTGGATGCAGAAGCCACAGTCTATATCAGCACTTCTCAAAGTGTGGTTCTTGGACCAGTAGCATCTATGTCACTTGAGAACTTGCTAGAAACTCAAATGATCAGATCCCCATCCCTGATACTGAATCAGAACCTCTGGGAGGGAGGTTCAATAATCTGTGTTTTAACAAGCCATGCAGGTAACTCTGACACGCAAACTCACACTGGAGTGTGTACCACACTGTAATGCACTAGCCTGAACCAGTGGCAGCAAGTGTAGGATGATGGGAAAGTAATTTGGATGGCAAACTGAGGTAGAGTGAAGGTTGATACAAGATTAGAGTGAAGGTTGATACAAATTAGAGAAGCCTGGACATGTGTGATAGCAGAAGGAAAGGAGTCAGATTATGGATGGATTATGGAAACACAGGAGAAGAGGAAGAAAGCAGAGCAGCTTGGGGTCACAGAGGACAACGAGGGTGGCTATCTCTTGAGTACTGGAAATGACAGAAATGGACCCAGGGAAGAAACCAATGCTTTCGATTTTTTGCTCATATGACAAAAAAAAAAAAAAGATTAATAGATTTTAGTGATGGTGCAGGGGAACTGACCAGCTTTTGAGGCAAGAGATGACTGATTCAAACAAACTCCTGTGAGCCACTGACATAGGTGAAATAATCTTTACTCACAATGTTTAGGTCATAGTAGCAGCTGGAGATGAAGATTTTCCAATGAACCAAATCCAGTGATTATTGGGTTTTGTGGCAGCCATGAAAATGTGCCACTCAGGTCTCTTGTTTTGGGGGGCATAATTGACAGATGGCTGTAACTGCTGATCTCTGAATCCATCACCACATTTGAGCCGAGGTCATGCTTACATCAGGCAGTTCCCAGACAGTGGCTGAGCATGGCAAGAATACTAAGGTGGGCCCCTTCCCGTGAGATGGGCTTCCCAGGTGTCATAGTGGTAAAGAATCTGCCTGCCAATGAAGGAGACACAAGAGATGCAGGTTCGATCCTTGGGCTGGGAAATGGAGGAGGAAATGGCAACCCACTCCAGTAACCTTGCCTGGAAGCTTTCATGGACAGAGAAGCCTGGTGGATTACAGTTCATAGAGTCACAAAGAGTCAGACACAACTCTTTGACTGAGCACACACTTCCTGTGAGACAGAGGACTCCTCTCTGATGGGCAGCTTTGGCTTGAAAACTCCCTATTGACTTGGTTGAAACATTCTCAGAACTGTCCTGTAATCTGAGACTCTACTGGTCCAATCCTCTTTCCTTCCCTCTCTCTTTCACAAGGGTCAGCCCTGTACTGTGATCTGACAGCCCCTATTTTCTCTGGGTCCCTTTCCTTTTTCTCTCATGGGCACCCAACTCAATAAACCTCTTGCATGTGTGTGTGCTCAGTCACTCAGTTGTGTCTGGCTCTTTGCAAATGCATGGACTGTAACCCACCAGTCTCCTCTGTCCATGGAATTTTCCAGGCAAAAAATCGTGAGTGGGTTGCTGTTTCCTTCTCCAGGGGATCTTCCCATCCCAGGGATTGAAGGCACAAGTCTTACATCTCCTGCATTGGCAGGTGGATTCTTTACCACTACGTCACCTGGGAAGCCCAACCTGAAGAATTTCTAATGTCATATTGGAGTCTGCTTTATAGAGGTCCTAAGCTAACAAAGGATTCTTCCCCAACTATGATCTGCTATATGAGCGAAGATGTGCACTCTGCAGATATCTCAGGGTTGAATGGTTTGAGGCTAAGAGTAACTCACACTCTAAGGAGGTACAGGGGAGTAGAAGTAGAGATTGTGATAGCCTTAACCCCAGACCGTTACAACAGGGGACCTGCTTCATTCAAATTCCATCAGTAACATAGAGACAAATGTCAGGGTTTTATAAATTATAATTGGAAAGCTCACAGGTTTTGTTCTCTCTGTGAATTCCACAGGAAAAGCTCTGATACCAGGCCTTGAGTAATGTGCAAGGAGTCAATGATCTGAGTAGAATGGGTGGATCCTGGTGTGTGATGAGATGTATTATTTGCTCAGTCATGTCCGACTCTTTGCAAACCCATGGACCACCAGGCTCCTCTGTCTGTGGAATTCTCTAGGCAAGAATACTGGAGTGGGCTGCCATGCCCTTCTGCAGGGGATCTTTCTAACCCAGGAATCAAACCCAGGTCTCCCATGTTGTAGACAGACTCTTTACCATCTGAGCCACCAGACAAGTCTAAAGCATGTGACATAACTTCCCTCTTTATTGATTGGAAGGTATCTGATTCCAGGTGAAAATGAGGCTGGTGGTGACAGCAAGATGAGAAAGAAGAATGATCTGGCAAAAGCTGAAGGAGGTAATGTTGGCAGTGAAACTTTCTTTTTTTAAGAGTGTAGACTTAAAAAAAAAAAAAAAAGAGTGTAGACTTCTACTACATATACTCTTCAGGAGGGACCTCTTTGAGGCTAAATATCCCTGGGAGAAGTAACATCTTAGGAGTCAACATCTCAGAGGAGATAGTCTGCGGTACAGTTGAAATAGAGCTCATTAGGGGTGAGCTATGGGGTCTCACCGAAGGAGGACTTGAGATAAATGAAAAAGGCCCAAATTTTTACAACTGTCTCTTTCCCACATTTGTACTGTTGTAGAGGACACTGACATTCTTCTCTGCCAAGAAAGCCTGAGTGTCTGGCTTGTTTTCCCCTAGACCCAGGGCATGGTAGGAACCAAGTCAAACCAATCTTTTTTTTTTTTTTTTTTGGTATATTTTAATTCTTTGGCTGCACCACATAGTGTGTGGGATCTTAGTTCCACAACCAGGGATTGACCCATGCCCCCTGCATTGGCAGCACCAAGTGTTAACCATTGGACCACTAGGGAAGTACCACAAGCCAATCTTGTAAAGAAAATTATAAGTTACTAGTTGAAGGTGTGTCTTCCTATGGAAACTAGGGATCAAGGCTCTCTCACTTGTGCCTTCAGAAGAGCTGAGAAGCTTCGTACACACTAAAGTTTACTTTACTAAGAGGATTATAAGGATTATAATCAACTAACTGAAAAACAACTAATTGAAAGGATCATAAGCAACTAATTGCAGAAACAAGAATGGAATCTTTAAGATACAACAAAGTGTTAAAAAAATGGAAAGATAAACTCTCTGATACAACTTGTGGTTTAGTGGGAATGTTCAATAGTGGGGGAAACTTTAGGATACAAACACACCTTCTACACAGAGGCACCGAATATTTGTTTAGAAACAGATGCACCTGGCAGTTATACCCTTCTCCTGATTGTTCATTTATAGTCATTATACTACTTAATAAATAATAAATGTGATTCTCACTTTGCAAATCATTTAACATTGCCAATCTAAAGAATTATTTATTTATTTTTTTTCCCTCTGGTGCTTTTCTTTTTTTTTTTAATTTTTTTATTTTTCAGTGGGTTTTGTCATACATTGACATGAATCAGCCATAGAGTTACACGTATTCCGCATCCCGATCAAGACAATCTAAAGAAGGGGTAACTCCAAAGGGGAAAGGGTTGTTGCTGCTGTTTAGTTGCTAAGTTTTGTCTGACTCTCTGTGACCCCATGGACCGCAGCACACCAGGATTCCCTGTCCTTCACTGTCTCTCAGAGTATGCTCAAACTCATGTCCATTGAGTCACTGATGCCCTCCAACCATCTCATCCTCTGTCACCTGCTTCTCTTCCTGCCCTCAATTTTTCCCAGCATCAGGGTCTTTTCCAATGAGTCAGCTCTTCGCATCAGGTGGCCAAAGTATTGGAGGTTCAGTTTCAGCATCAGTCCTTTCAGTGAATATTGAGGGTTGATTTCCTTTAGGATTGACAGGTTTGATCTCCTTGCTGTCCAAGGGACTCTCAAGAGTCTTCTCCAGCATCATAATTCAAACGCATTAATTCTTTGGCACCCAGCCTTCTTTATGGTCCAACTCTCCCATCCATATTTGACTACTGGAAAAACCATGGCTTTGACAAGGTGGACATTTGTTGACAAAGTGATGTCTCTGCTTTGTAGTATGCTGTTTAGGTTGGTCATAGCTTTTCTTCCAAGGAGCAAGTGTCTTTTAAATTCATGGTTGCAGTCACCATCTGCAGTGATTTTGGAGACCAAGAAAATAAGTCTGTCACTGTTTCCATTTTTTCCTCATCTACTTGCCATGAAGTGATGGAATTGGATGTTATGATCTTAGTTTTCTGAATGTTCAGTTTTAAGCCAGCTTTTTCACTCTCCTCTTTCACCTTCATCAAGAGGCTCTTTAGTTCCTCTTTACTTTCTTCCATTAGGGTGGCATCGTCTGCATATCTGAGGTTATTGATATTTCTCCTGGAAATCTTGATTCCAGCTTGTGCTTTATCCAGCCCAACATTTTGCATGGTGTAATCTGCATATAAATTAAACAAACAGGGTGACAATATACAGCATTGACATACTCCTTTCCCAATTAGGAACTAGTCCATTGTTCCATGTCTGGTTCCAACTGTTACTTCTTGACCTGCATACAGGTTTTTCAGAAGGCAGGTTGGGTGGTCTGAAGAATTTTCTCTTGAAGAATTTTCCACAGTTTGTTGTAACCCACACAGTCAAAGGCTTTAGTGTAGTCAATAAAGCAGAAGTAGAGGTTTTTCTGGAATTCTCTTGCTTTTTCTATGATTCAACAGATGTTGGTGATTTGATCTCTGGTTCCATTGCCTTTTCTAGCTTGTGCATGTGGAAGTTCTTGGTTCACTTACTGTTGAAGCCTAGCTTGAAGGATTTTGAGCATTACCTTACTAGTATGTGAAATGAGTGCAGTTGTACAGTAGTTTGAATGAATATTCTTTAGCATTGCCCTTCTTTGGGACTAGAATGAAAACTGACCTTTTCCTGTTCTGTTCCTCAGCCACTGCTGAGTTTTCCAAATTTGCAGGCATATTGACTGCAACACTTTAACAGCATCATTTTTAGGGTTTTAAGTAGTTTAGCTGGAATTCTATCACCTCCATTAGCTTTGTTCTTAGTAATGCTTCCTAAAGTCCACTTGACTTCACACTCTAGGATGTTTGGCTCTAGATGAGTGACCCCACCATTGCAGTTATCTGGGTGATCAAGACCTTGGTTATCTGGGTCATTAAGAAGCGAAAGGCAAAGGAGAAAGGGAAAGATATACCCAACTGAATGCAGAGTTCCAAAGAAGAGCAAAGAGAGGTAAGAAAGCCTTCTTAATTGAATAATGCAAAGAAATGGTGGAAACCAATAGAATGGGAAAGACTAGAGATCTCTTCAAGAAAATTAGAGATACCAAGGGAACATTCCATGAAAAGATGGGCACAATAAAGGACGGAAACAGTAAGGACCTAACAGAAGCAGGAGAGTTAAACGGAAAAGGAGGAGAGATAAATTAGGAGTATGGGATTAACAGATACACACCACTATATATAAAATAGATAAACAATAAGGATTTACTGTATAACACAGGGAACTATATTCAATGTCTTATAATAACCTATAATGAAAAAGAATCTGGAATAGAATATATATGTATACATATATGTGCATATATATACATATATATGTGAATATATAGATGAACCCCTTTGCTATACACCCAAAACTAACACAATATTGTACATTAACTGCATTTAAATAAAATAAATTAATAAAGAATGAATAACCAAGACTCCTGGGTTCCTGCTACTGCCTCTGATTAGAATAGCAGGTTTCACTCCACTCTATTTAAAATGTGAGAGTTCAACTCTTCGACACAGCCTAACAATGATATCAATGTTATTAAAACTTAATGAACACAGTTTTGGCATAAGAACAACACCTACTGAGGACACAGGCTATAAGTAAGAGGAGCAAATTATTAGGTGGAGAAGAACACATTAACAAAGGCAAACATCCAGGAATTTGCTCATGATAAAAATAAAGATTGTATTTGTTAATCAGAACTAAACATACCCACAGGTTTTGCTAAGCTAGGGTTGGTCATTTCAATTAATGGGCTACTATCTCTTTCTTGCAATCAGGTGGCACTGGACATAGTCCAGTTGTCTGCAAACAACTGTTGTCTGGACATAGTTCCAGATGTCTGGAAAACATGTAAGTCTGAATCATGCGAAAATAAACCAAATAATCTGTTTCAATGTGGCCACCACACAAACCAATGGATGAGCCTAGTTTAATAGGCAGGCCTCTCCAGTCTCACATGTCCAGGGAAGTAGACATCACTTCCAGTAAACTCAAGAATGATGATAATCCTGTACCAAACATCCAAAGTACAATTACCACATGGTAGGCTGGAGGCCATGTCTTGCTGAATCTGTCTGAATCAGGAGGCTGGAACCTAGTCCCATTTTTGCCACCAACTGAATTTATTAACCTTATTTACCACCCCTCACCTCTTTCAGCCTCAGTCTTCTCATCTACAAAATCAAGGGGTTAGATGGCATGCTCTTTAGGGATCCTTTCAGCTCTACAGTGTGTATTTTACTGTATTCTGTTTCTTACAAATTGATCGTGTCCACATGGCAAAAACTAGAGAGGGAAAATAAGTTTCATCTTAGATGTTGCCAGCTAATTGCCTTGATTGTTTGATACTGGCTGCCTGTTGAGAAGAATTCTGAGACTAGATTCAAGTTCAGCAGGAAAGAAAGCCAAAGACAAAGGTGGGAAATGATAGCTTTCAGGCCATGGATTTACCAACCCCAGCACAGCTAATACCACTTGGGCAACTGGATCATATTTGTTAGAAGCAAAATCCACTGGGAAAAAAAAATTAAATTAAATAAAAAAATAAAAAAATAAAATAAAACGCAAAAAAAAGAAGAAGCCTCTATTCTAACTAGTTCATGGAACTGGAGTTTAGTGTTTTTTCAAATATCCCCAAGACTTATCATTAATGCTATTTGCTCTATAAGAACAATGAGAGTAAATTTTGACTTTATTATTAACAATTCTTATTAGTTATTACTACTCCTAATAGTAGTTTTAGCAATAACAAATAACAATACTTGATATTATTTACTATATAGAGACAAATATTGTAAGTTTGGAAGCACAAAAGGCAAGTCCAGGAACAGCCATAGCTGGTTTTCAACTTGATGAGTTGTACAATGCAGAGCCACCACTGTTTTTAATTCAGACAGATGACTGTCTTCAGTCAAGGCTATGAAATATAGATCAGTAACCTATTAAATGGAAAAGAAACACTTTGCGAATTAAGTAAGCAAGCACTTTTTGGTATAAAAAAATGTTTAATGTGAAATGATGAAAGTTGATTCTGGGCAGTCTGCTGTGATGCCTCAGAATGCCCTACACTCACATTGTTTCCCCAGCTTAACAAAGTGCAGCTAAAAGCATATTAACATTTCAGACAGAAAAAAAGAGGAAATTAGTTCAGTGGCTTGCCACTTTTTAGTGGAACTAATAAGAACTCAAGAGTTGTACATTTTGAAAACCTCAACACATCTAAGGATATTTGATTGTATCCCACCTTCTACATCAAAGAAAGAGCATTCCAACTGAGCAGTGTTTACCAACCACTTCTTTAATCTTCTCTAAATTAGAAGCCATCATTAACACAGATAATGACCTTCTGTAAGGAGCAAGCCAATACCACTGCTAATCATCTGGCATTCTGCTGCCCTATATGGTAGCTACTAATCACACGTGGCTATTATATTCCAATTAATAAAATAAGATTTAAAACTCAGTCCCTCAGCCACATTAGCCATATTTCAAACGCTCCATAGTTACATGTAGCTAGAGGCTACCTTTCATTGAGTTAGATTCATTGAGTTAGACAAGGCTATGGTCCATGTGATCAGATTGGCTAGTTTTCTGTGACTGTGGTTTCCGTCTGTCTGCGTTCTGATGCCCTCTCTCAATGCCTCCTGTCTTACTGGGGCTTCTCTCACACAAGAGAAGACTCTACACATGGACAACACCAGATAGTCAACACCAAAATCAGATTGATTATATTCTTTGCAGCCAAAGACGGAGAAGCTCTATACAGTCAGCAAAAACAAGACCGGGAGCTGACTGTGACTCAGATCATGAACTCCTTATCTCCAAATTCAGACGTAAATTGAAGAAAGAAAAGGCAGAGGAACCAGAGATCAAATTGCCAACATCTGCTGGATTATGGAAAAAGCAAGAGAGTTCCAGAAAAGCATCTATTTCAGCTTTATTGACTATGCCAAAGCATTTGACTGTGTGGATCACAATAAACTGTGGAAAATTCAGAAAGAGATGAGAATACCAGACCACCTGACCTGCCTCTTGAAAAATCTGTATGCAGGTAAGGAAGCAACACTTAGAACTGGACATGGAACAACAGACTGGTTCCAAATAGGAAAAGGTGTACGTCAAGGCTGTATATTGTCACCCTGCTTATTTAACTTATATGCAGAGTACATCATGAGAAACGCTGGGCTGGATGAAGCACAAGCTGGAATCAAGATTGCCAGGAGAAATATCAGTAATTTCAGATATGCACATGACACCACCTTTATGGCAGAAAGTAAAGAAGAACTAAAGAGCCTCTTGATGAAAGTGAAAGAGGAGAGTGAAAAAGCTGGCTTAAAGCTCAACATTCAGAAAACTAAGATCATGGCATCGGGTCCCATCACTTCCTGGCAAATAGATGGGAAAACAGTGGAAACAGTGTCAGACTTTATTTTTGGGGGCTCCAAAATCACTGCAGATGGTGATTGCAGCCATGAAATTAAAAGACGCTTACTCCTTGGAAGGAAAGTTATGACCAACCTAGATAGCATATTAAAAAGCAGAGACATTACTTTGTCAACAAAGGTCTGTCTAGTCAAGGCTATGGTTTTTCCAGTAGTCATGTATGGATGTGAGAGTTGGACTGTAAAGAAAGCTGAGTGCCAAATAATTGATGCTTTTGAACTGTGGTGTTGGAGAAGACTTTTGAGAGTCCCTTGGACTGCAAGGAGATCCAACCAGTCCATCCTAAAGGAGATCAGTCCTGGGTATTCACTGGAAGGACTGATGCTGAAGTTGAAACTCCAATACTTTGGCCACCTGATGTGAAGAGCTGACTCATTTGAAAAGACCCTGATGCTGGGAAAGATTGAGGGCAAGAGAAGGGGACGACAGAGGATGAGATGGTTGGATGGCATCACTGACTCAATGGACTTGAGTTTGGGTAAACTCTGGGAGTTGGTGATGGACAGGGAAGCCTGGTGTGCTGTAGTCCATTGGGTCACAAAGAGTCAGCCACGCCTGAGCGTTTGAACTGAACTGAACTGAACTGAAGAGGCTACCTTATTAGACATTGCATTTCCATCATGGAGAAAGTTCTATAGAATGGCTCTGTTCCAGAGGGCCTGGGTATCACACCTGGAGTGGGTAGGGCTTTCAAAATGGCTTAGAGAGTATTTCCATGAGGATTCAGAGCTGGAAGAAATTTTAAAATTTCAAATTCATCTCTTTTGTTTTCTTAATGAGGAAACTGAGGCCCAGCGAAGGTCACACAGCTAATTGATAGCAGATTGGGGACTAGAATCCAGGATTTCTGATTCCGAGGTCCCTCCTCATTCCATGACCCTTGTAATATACCTAGAGTATTTTTCTGGTTACTCTACTAGCTTGGGGTCAGCACCCCCCAATATCAGTAGCTCTATTCTGGTAGCCAGGTATGCCCATTATCTCCCTGTTGCTCCTTATAGAGAGAAAACATCAGGAGAGCACTGAATGGGGTAGGAGGCTGGGGAAGAGTATGCAATTATGCAAGTAAATACCTAGCTCCAGAAAGAAGGGTAAACATTCCAAGTGATCTATAAATATTTAGCCAAAGTCATACATCTAGGCCCCAAAGAAGGGGGTTTATTCTTGACATTTGCAATTAAAACAGATTAATCCCTTGACACAATGTTAATACTAACCTTTCTTGAGTATAAACATGTCCTAGGATACTCCACACTGAGTGTAAATGTATAGGAACAGATTATTCACTGGATAGTCAGCTCTTGGCAAAAATACAATGGTCTATTCTCTGAGCACATGGATGGGGATACTGCACCAGTGAGGGGTTTATTGGGTCCTGTTTTCCATGGGCAGGGGGGAAAGGAAATGGTCTTGTTTATAAGGACTATTAGGCTGTCCTTCAGAAGTTTGGCTGTTGGGACTCATTTGGCTGGGTCCAAGGCTGGATCCAAAACCTCCCATGGTAGTTCTGCGATGGTACATTTTCATTGGCTGCTATTCCCTCAACTACCCTGAACCAGGTGCTGGGGCTACAGAGATGGCTGGGTCCCAGCACACTGTTTCTCAAAGGACTCACGTCAGTTTTCTTTTTTCAGGCAAGGTTTTATTGGGCCCCTGCTGCAGCAGGAGGGAATCAAGAAGAAATAGCAGGTTCTCTTGCTTGCTTGCTCCCTGAAGATGGGGGGAAAGCTTGTTCATTATATGGGATGAGGGTAGGGGTATGTTCAAGGGTCAGTTAGGGAGGGTGGCTTAGGTGATTTGCTCATCCCTTAGCTGGTGTTGTGTGCAGGGGGCATGCACAGTACCCTGCTTTTGCTCCTGACCCCTTGCTTTTGCTGCAGGCTCCTCAAAAGTAGCAGTTGGGTTTTTCTGGTCTCTTTCTATGTTTTGTCCAGAATTTGCCCTAACTATGCATACATGCAGTTATTTTTACTCCCATTTGGTTTCTTTGTGGGCTTCCTTGGTGGCTCAATGGTAAAGAATCCTCCTGCCAATGCAGGGGATACAGGACATGGGTTTGACCCTTGGGTAGGGAAGATCCCCTGGAGAAGGAAATGGCAGGCAACCCACTCCAGTATTCTTGCCTGGGAAATTCCATGGACAGAGGAGCCTGGTGGGCTCCTGGGGTTGCAAAGAGTCAGACACAACTTAGGGACTAAACAACACACAAACAACAACATAGTTTCCTTGTATTTTGTTTCTGGAGGAAATGTGTGTTCAGTTGCAAGCATTGCAGCACTACAGCCAAGGGTCCCAGGTCCCAGGCCTGCTCATTCCCCATGACCCCACCCCCAGAAAGACTCTATACCCTTATTCTTAAGGGGTAAGGGCCCAATTGTCTCTTTGAAGGACTCATATTGATTTTTAA
This sequence comes from Muntiacus reevesi, assembly GCF_963930625.1. Classification (NCBI taxonomy): domain Eukaryota; kingdom Metazoa; phylum Chordata; class Mammalia; order Artiodactyla; family Cervidae; genus Muntiacus; species Muntiacus reevesi. The sequence goes on along the minus strand of NC_089271.1, from coordinate 142,059,284 downwards.
AACAGGTTACCACTGCAAGGAAGTCCTAAAATGAGAAGCACAAGGAAAAAACAACTTGCATTAAAGAGGAGTTAGTCCTCAAAGCCTTAGGCTCCTTCTGTGACCTCTTTGCAGCCTGCCAGGCTCCTCTGTCCATGGAATTCTTCAGGCAAGAATACTGGAGGGGTTGCCATTTCCTTCTCTATGGGATCTTCCCTCCCAACCCAGGGATCAAACCTGGGTCTCCTGCATTGTAGGCAGATTCTTTATCTGAGCCAGCAGGGAAGCCTGGGTGATGTCTTTTTTTAACCTCTCTTTTATGTATCATTTCTTCACCAAGATAATCATGGCTCTTCCTTCCTGAGAGTACATATTGGAGGTATTGGGGACTTAATGGGTTAGCTCTGTTTATACTTGAAAACATGGATCTGATGAGGGAATGTTTAAACCAAGTATATTAATCACTAATGAGGAAAAGTCAAGCCTAAGTGAGGAAATAGATGGAATTTTTCAAACATGCATTTTGGGGAATAAGAGGAGTCCTACTGTATTCTGAAAAGCTTACCAAGTCTGGTGAGATCATCCCTGCCAGACTGGCTCTATCTGTGGTTGTCTAGCTTCTAAAAAAAGAAATCAGAGAGATTCCATTTGCTTCAGAAAGGACCAACAGGGTGATGGGGTACAGGGCATGCTACCCCCCAAATATGGAACCTCGGCATAATGACTATTTTAAGCTGAAGGAATCTGAGACAACAGCAGACATAGGAAGGTCACTCTGACCTTCCCCCACCCTTCTCCCCTGAAACAGATCGTAAAACCCTCATTGAGAGATGACCTCCCCATACCCAGGGGAAAGGAGCATCCTTGTCTTCAAAGACAAAGAGATGCCAAGAAGAATCTGAACAAACAGGCCTTGCTAAGTGTTCTCCAGTTTATTACACTTACCTCATACTTCTTATCATATTTCTATACAACTGCCCACTCTTCATCAAACCTAGCCTAAAACACAAGTGTGACTGCTCCTTGGTGTCTCCGGTTCCTTCTAAAGATTCTCATATCATGTAAAACTTAAATTAATTTGTATACTTTTCCCCTGCTGCTCTGTCTCTGTCAGTGTAATTTAGACCCAGCCAAGGACACTAAGAGGATCAAGGAAAACTTTTTTCTCCCCTACAAGAGCCAGTCATGGATGGGTAAGTTAAGCTAATTTTTTTGCTCCTACTAATTCACAGTGAGGGCCCTCAAAGGCCTGTCACTTGAAATACAACTTTATCTTTACAATGACTCTATCACTTAAAAGCATCAATTACCCTAATTTTAATTTGATTATCTAAATAAAAAATTAAAAAAAATGATCCTCATAAACCTTTCTCTATGGAGGTAGAGATATTGGAATCTACATTTTATAAACACTCAGATACACACAGTAGCTATTTGTGTAAAAAAATGAGTAAGCCACTGCAGCCAATGTTTACTTGGTCCAGGAAGACCCATAAGACCAACATAACCATAATAAATGATAGATTCTAGTGGGTAAACAAGGTTTGAGAAACAGAAGGGGTTCTACCACCTAACATCAAGTCAAAGCAATAGACTAAGTCAGGGACAAAATCCATAGCAAAAGAGAAATGAAATCTACCTGATAAACTTTCCAAATGAGGTTCCTGCATCCTACTTCATAAAGCAGCTTTTCTTAGGGTGTTAGCTACACATTAGAACCATCCAAGTTCTATTTTAGAGAGTCTGATTTAACTGATCTGGAGTTAGACTCAAGCACTGGTGTCCCTAGGGTTTCCAAGGTGGCTCAGTGGTAAAGAATCTGCCTGCCAAGCAGGAGACCCAGGTTCCATCCCTGAGTGGTGGAGATCCCCTGGAAGAGGGCATGGCCACCTACTCTAGTATACTTGCCTGGAGAATCCTATGGACAGAGGAGTCTGGTGGGCTACAGTCCAGAGGGTTGCAAATAGTCAGACATGACTTAGTGACCAAACAACAATAGCAACTGTTCTTATTCTTAAGTTTCCCAGGAAATGCTGATGCGCAGTCAGGGTTGAAAGCCACTGTCCCAGAGTACATGATTCTCCTCAGAGCTGTCATTCATTCGAGGCATTAAGAAGAGCATGCAAAGGAGACACAGACATCAAGAATAGACTTTTGGACTCAGTGGGAGAAGGAAAGGGAGGGGTGATTTGAGAGAATAGCATTGAAACATATACATTACCATATGTAAAAATAGATAGCCTGTGGGAGTTTGATGTATGACTCAGGGCACCCAAAACCAGTGCTCTGTGACAACTTGGAGGGATGAGGTGGGGGGGAGGTGGGAGGTGAGTTCAGAATGGAGGGGGACACATGTATATGTATGACCGATTCATACTGATGTATGGTAAAAACCATCACAATATTATAAAGTAATTATCCTCCAATTAAAATAAATAAATTATAATAAATAAAAGAAGAGCTTAGGACAGTGGTTTCCAAACCTGGTTGCATATCAGCTTCCTCCCGTGAAGTTTTCAAAAATACAAATTCTTGAGACCTATCCCCGTACTTCCAAATTCAAAGTCTGAGGATTTGGTCTCAGGAACCTCCAATTTAACAAGTTACTCAGATAATTCTTAAACAACCAGCCTGGCATGTCCTTGTTGGATAAAGTACACTTGAGGACTACTGAGTTAGGTCTTCTTTATATCTGCGATGGTACAGAGCAGTGGTCCTCAACCTCGGATGCTGGGACAGCTGAATCTTACCTCCAGAGAAATTTAATTTAATTAATCTGGGGTGGACTCCAGGTGGCAGTATTTTTAAAAAAGCTTCCTGTGATTTGTGTGCAATCAGGTTAAGGAGCTAATAGCTCCAAGCCAAAAAAGTAGATCATTTGCTGGCAAATTTTCATGTCCATGGCAGGTATCACTAATCAATTCTGGCATTCTTTCCTGCAGAACCCAACAGTGGCCACATAATTCTATTCACTATATTGTTCTAGGCAGTTACTCTCACACATGGAGTGGGCATGAAACTACTGTTTGCCATCTTTACCTTAGATCCTGCCTGGTAGAAATAAAATAACCTCTGGAGAACCCTTCAAACTTCTGCTTCTAGTATCATACTTAAGGGTCCAGATTGCTGTTTACCAGGATATTTTTTTGAAGTAAGAGAAGATAGAAGCCAGAGATGGGTGCAATAGACAGATCCCTCATCTACCGAGTGAAACACGTTCAACTTCTGCTCTAAGTAGAAAGCCTTCAGCAGAGGAATTTATTGTATTGAGCTCTTGGAGGGACTCTGTATGGCCTCCTAATATCAAGTGTACAGGAAAGGCCAAGTATAAAGGGAGTTCATTCAGTATTTACCTCAAATCCAAATTAGAGTTCTTGTTTGTACATCCCGATCCACTTTCCATAAACATTTTACCCTTTGATGGTTGTCTTATCACGGGACTCATACACAGCATGCTGAACTTCTGTCCAAGGCTATGGTACATGAGGGCTTCTCTGGTGGTTCAGATGGTAAGGAATCTGCCTGCAATGTGTGAGATCTGAGTTTGATCCCTGGGTTGGGATGATCCCCTGAAAAAGGACATGGCAACCCACTCCAGTGTTCTTGCCTAGAGAATTCTACAGACAGAGGAGCTTTGCAGACTGCAGTCCATGGGGTCACAAGGAGTCAGACATGACTGAGTGACAAACACACTTCATATACTTCAAATGGTACATGAGCCAACTCATTGGAAAAGACCCCGATGCTGGGAAAAATTGAGGGCAGGAGGAGAAGGGCAAGACAGAGGATGAGATGGTTGGATGGCATCATTGACTCAATGGACATGAGTTTGAGCAAACTCCAGGAGATAGTGAAGGACAGGGAAGCCTGGCGTGCTGCAGTCCATGGGGTTGCAAAGAGTCAGATACAACTGAGCAACTGAACAACAACAACAACGGTACATGAGAGAGAGAGCCCTTGAACTTCAGAAATGAAGCTCTTCTCTTGCTGTACTGCTTCCTGGTTTTGGAGAAGAAGACAGGCCAAGTGGACCAGAAGTTTCAGCAGTTTCTTCTATAGCTGATTGTTAATGTGGTATGTGAGGAGGGCAGAAAGAACATAGTTTTTTTTTTTGTTTGTTTTGTTCTGTAAGTGACTTCCTCTTAAACGCAACACCTAGAACAGTCGAATTCACAGAGTCAGAAAGTATATTGGGAGATGCCAGGGGCTGGGGGTGGGGTGGGGAGGGGGAATGGGCATTTAGTATTTAATGGGGACAGAGTTTCAGTTTAGACAAGTGAAAAACTCAGGAGATGGATGATGGTAAGAGTTCCACAATAATGTGAATGTCCTTCAGTTCAGTTCAGTCACTCAGTCGTGTCCGACTCTTTGCAACCCCATGAATCGCAGCACGCCAGGTCTCTCTGTCCATCACCAACTCCCAGAGTTTACTCAAACTCATGTCCATCGAGTCGGTGATGCCATCCAGCCATCTCATCCTCTACTGTACCCTTCTCTTCCTGCCCCCAATCCCTCCCAGCATCAGGGTCTTTTCCAATGAGTCAACTCTTCGCATGAGGTGGCCAAAGTATTGGAGTTTCAGCTTCAGGATCAGTCCTTCCAATGAACACCCAGGACTGATCTCCTTTAGGATGGTCTGGTTGGATCTCCTTACAGTCCAAGGGACTCTCGAGAGTCCTCTCCAACACCACAGTTCAAAAGCATCAATTCTTCGGCGCTCAGCTTTCTTCACAGTCCTACTCTCACATCCATACATGACTACTGGAAAAACCATAGCCTTGACTAGACAGACCTTTTTGGCAAAGTAATGTCTCTGCTTTTTAATATGCTGTCTAGGTTGGTCATAACTTTCCTTCCAAGGAATAAGCGTCTTCTAATTTCATGGCTGCAATCACCATCTCAGTGATTTTGGAGCCCAAAAAAATAAAGTCAGCCACTGTTTCCCCCTCTATTTCCCATGAAGTGATGGGACCAGATGCCATGATCTTAGTTTTCTGAATGTTGAGCTTTAAGCCAACTTTTTCACTCTCCTCTTTCACTTTCATCAAGAGGTTCTTTAGTTCTTCTTCACTTTCTGCCATAAGGGTGGTGTCATCTGCATGTCTGAGGTTATTGATATTTCTCCCGGCACTCTTGATTCCAGCTTGGGCTTCTTCCAGCACAGCGTTTCTCATGATGTACTCTGCATATAAGTTAAATAAGCAGGGTGACATATACAGCCTTGACATACTCCTTTTCCTATTTGGAACCAGTCTGTTGTTCCATGTCCAGTTCTAACTGTTGCTTCCTTACCTGCATATAGGTTTCTCAAGAGGTGGGTCAGGTGGTCTGGTATTCCCATCTCTTTCAGAATTTTCCACAGTTTATTGTGATCCACACAGTCAAAGGCTTTGGCATAGTCAATAAAGCAGAAATAGATGTTTTTCTGGAACTCCCTTGCTTTTTTGATAATCCAGCAGATGTTGGCAATTTGATCTGTGGTTCCTCTGCCTTTTCTAAAATCAGCTTGAACATCTGGAAGTTCATGGTTCACATATTGCTAAAGCCTGGCTTGGAGAATTTTGAGCATTACTTTACTAGCATGTGAAAGTTCTTAGTGCCACTGAATTGTACAGTTAAATATGGTTAAAAGAGTATGTTTTATATTATGTGACTTTTACAACAATAAAAAATTTAAAAATAAATAAGTAAATGAATGTCTATATTTATGCCATTTAAAAAAAAATGGGGCCTCTTCCTGGACACTGGTGGTTTGCAGAAATGCAGAACAAAGAACTGTTGGAAGACAGAGCTTTTCCCATTGTGGTGGTTGTTGTTGCTTAGTCACTAAATCGTAAAGCACCTTTAAAGGCAACAGATTGTAACTCTGATTAGGATTGGAGAGGTAGGTGCACATTGAACCTACCAAGGAACCAGAAGTCTACAAATGAGGAAAGCCTTAGGGGAGGCAAGTAGCCTGGAATTAAGGGAAAGAAGAGGGCTTTAGAATTAGAATAAGGTTGAGTGGCTCTATGATTTATTATCTGTGTGACTCTAGGCAAAATTACTTACCCTCACTTAGCCTCAGCTCTCTCATCTGCAAAATGAGGGATTAAATGAATACCTTCCTCATAGACTAATGGAAAAGATTAAATTACATAATGGTAGCTTTCTATAAGGCCTCTTAGAACAGATCAGTGCCTGGCAAACAGTAACTATCAATGAATGGTAGCTAATATTATTATTAGCCTGGACAATAGGCTTCAGAATGACTTGGGAGGAGCTTTAAAAAACAGATTCCTGGGCTACACGCTAGATCCTAAGAATCAGAATTGGGTTTGCCTTTGGGAATTAGCAAATTTGGCAAGCACCTGGGTGATTCTGCTTCAGATTCAGTTTAAGAGTCACTGCTCTATGTTCCCAGGTGGCACTAGCGATAAAGAACCTTCCTGCCAATGCTGGAGATGTAAGAGACATGGGTTCAATCCCTGGGTAGGAAAGAGCCCTCGGAGGAGGGCATGGCAACCCACTCCAGTATTCTTGCCTGGAGAATCCCATGGACAGAGGAGCCTAGTGGGTTACAGTCCATGGTGTCATAGAGTTGGAGACCACTGAAGCGACTTAGCACACACAGCATGATCTATCCAATAGGGACAATTATATCTGGCTTGTTTATCTTACAAAATATCCAATTAAATTGTATAGAGAAAATTATGTAGTACTTGAGACAAACAACACTGCAAAATTTCTAAATGGTATTAATTAACACCATTTAAATGATAGGAAAGGAAATGGGAGTGAATTTCAGGATTCCAGGTTCAGGGGGAATCCCCCAACACAGGGCACATTCTCTGCCGTCGTTGCTTCCTTCATATATAAGTGGCTTAATACTTAACAAAGGTATGTTTTGACTGAACTCTACAAAGATGCCAACATTGTTTTTAATTAGTATTTGTGTGTGTGTGTGTGTGTGTGTGTGTGTGTGTGTGTGTGTGTGTGTGTGTGTATACTGTAGGACTTCCCTGGTGGCTCAGATGGTAAAGAATCCACCTGCAATGCACGAGACACAGGAAAATCCCCTGGAGAAGGGAATGGCAACTCACTCCAGTATTCTTGCTTGGATAATCCCATGGACAAAGGAGCCTGACAGGCTACAGTCCATGGGGTTGCAAACAGCCAGACATGACTGAGCAACTAAACCACAACAATCATTATAACTACCATCTAGCAGGAACTGAAAATATCAGAATGGTTGCAGAGGATAGTGCTATAAACTGAGTGTTTGTGTACTTGCCAAATTAATATGTTGAAACCTGCTTCCTCAATGTGATGGTATTTGGAGGTGGGGCTTTTGGGAGGTGATTTGGGCATGAAGGTGGAGCCCTCATGAGTGGGATTCAGTTCAGTTCAGTTCAGTCTCTCCGTCGTTCTGGCACTTTGTGACCCCATGGACTGTACAGTCCATGGAATTCTCCAGGTCATAATACTGGAGTGGGTAGCCTTTCCCTTCTCCAGAGGATCTTCCCAATCCAGGGATCGAACCCAGGTCTCCTGCATTGCAGGCAGATTCTTTTACCAGCTGAGCCACAAGGGGAGCCCTTTATCATCTAAGCCACCAGGAAAGCACATCAGTTCAGTTCAGTAGCTCAGTCGTGTCTGACTCTTTGCGACCCCATGAATCGCAGCATGCCAGGCCTCCCTGTCCATCACCAACTCCCAGAGTTTACTCAAACCCATGTCCATCAAGTCGGTGATACCATCCAGCCAACTCATCCTCTTTCGTTCTCTTCTCCTCCTACCCCCAATCCCTCCCAACATCAGGGTCTTTTCCAATGAGTCAACTCATCGCATGAGGTGGCCAAAGTATTGGAGTTTCAGCTTCAGCATCAGTCCTTCCAAAGAACAGCCAGGACTGATCTCCTTTAGGATGGATTGGTTGGATCTCCTTGCAGTCCAAGGGACTCTCAAGAGTCTTCTCCAAAAATAAAAAATAAAAAAGAGTCTTCTCCAACACCACAGTTCCCATAGCAGCTTTACAAGACTAAGACAGATGGTGGGGAAGGGTGGAGAATGGCACTGGAATGTGAAGAGGAAGACAGGCCCATCAGATCATGATGACTCACAGTGCTATACGATGAAGAGTTTGGACCTTATTCTTGGGATAGTGGGAAACCACTGAAGGGGTGTCCAATAAGGAAGGCAATAAAACACAGATGCTACATGTAATAGAGGACAAAATGACCAGTAATTTGGGGCACAAGGGCATGACTCAGAATTGCACACTATAGAGGCAAAGATGAGCTGCTATGGCTGGGGAGGGTATTGTTGAAAGTAGGCATGAGCTGGATCGTATCTATAGGAGAGACTTGGGGTTCATAAGGCTCCCCATTTTGGATGGAGGAAAACACCTGAATGGAGTGGAAAGCTTACAATGAACATGGTCATGTGGCAAGATGGAGCATGAAGGAGTCATCCTCTTTCCTTGGTGGAAATAACTGTTTTGTTGCTGATATTTTTATGTTGGAAGACTGTAACAATAGAATACTGGAAAGTCACTTTGTAGGATGGGTGAATGAGTGAAAGAAGAGATCTTGGACTTCCAAATCCAAAGCAGTCTGAAAAAAATGATTAGAGGAAGAGTGGAGTTTGTAATGCCCCAAACACTCTGTTTTACAAATGAACAGAAAACTAGGTATTCCTTGGTCAAGAAACAGGAAGATGTTGAGAACCACCTTCCTGTTAAGTATAGGTTTTGAAATGGGAAGACATAATGAAAATAGCCTGAGAGCTCCATAAAGATAGATCTTTATTTATGCTGTTTATCAAAGAGGCCTTAGTGGGGACCTCCCTGGTGATGTGGTGGCCAAGACTCCTTGTTCCCAATGCAGGGGATCTGGGTTCAATCCCTAGTCAGGGAACTAGATTCCACATGCTGCAACTAAGATCCTGCATGCTTCAATTAAGACCCAGCATTGCCAAATAAATTAAAAAATAATTTTTACAAAGGAGGCCTTAGCATTTAGCATGCATACGTGTGTGCTCAGTCATGTCTGACTTTTTGCAACCCCATGGACTATAGCCCACCAGGCTCTTCTCTCCATGAGATTCTCCAGGCAAGAATACTGGAGTGAGTTGCCATGCGCTCTTTCAGGGGATCTTCCCAACCCATGGATCAAACCCATGTCTCCTTCATTTCCAGCATTGCAAGCAGATTCTTTACCACTGAGCCACAGGAAAGCCCAGAATTTAGCATACTGCCTGGCAAATGGTAGGAACTTAGTAAATATGGTGCTTCTGTGCTCACTACAGTAGTACATATACTATATTTGGAATGATACAGATAAGATTAGCATGGCCTCCAAGCAAGGATGACATGTAAATTTGTGAAGTGTTCAAAAAAAGATGGTGCTTCTAAGGCCAGAGCCAGATATTAAGTATAAATTCTGTGTCTATGGTACTTGAAATTATGAAGGGACTAGGTTTCGTAAAAGCACAGTTGCAGGACAGGAAGGGGTGGTGGTGGTGGTGTGACGGTTAGGGGATACAATTTGTTGTTTGTCTTCAACTTGGCTCAGTGTCTACAATAGTTTCTTTTTACTGCTGTAACAAATTACCACAATCCTAGTAGCTTATCAACACAAGTTTATTATTCTGGGTCAGAAGTCTTGAAAATGTCTCACTGGGCTAAAATCAGTGTTGGCAGAATGGCATTCCTTTCTGGAGGCTCTGGGGTAAAATCTATTCCTTTGCCTTTCTAGATTCTAGATGCTGCCTGCATTCCTTTGTTTATGGCCCCTTCCTTCTATCTTTAAAGCCAGCAACTTGGGTCAAGTCTTTCTTACCTCACATCACTCTAACACTCTCCCTTCAGCCTCCCTCCTTCCACTTGTAAGGACCTTTGTGATTACATCCCAGGGAATCCAGGATAATCTTCCCATCTCAAGGTCAACTGATGAGCAACATTACTACCATCTGCAAGCTTCATTTCCCCCTGGCATATAACAGCATGTTCACATATTCCAGGGGTTAGGATGTGGACATCTTTGGGGGGGGGGGCATTATTCTGCCTACTACAAACTTGCACCAATAAAGCTGGTAAATGGACTCTACTGGGCTTTCTTTCAAGCCCAGAGCATATAAATTAGTTAACACAATTGTTGTTGTTTAGTCACTAAGTCGTGTCTGACTCTTCTGCAACCCCATGGAATGTAGTGTGCCAGGCTCTGTCCATGGGATTCTCTAGGCAAGAATACTGGAGCAGGTTGACATTTTCTTCTCCAGGGGATGTTCTCAACCCAGGGATCACACCCCGTCTCCTGCATTGTCAGGTGGATTCTTCACCACGGATTCTTCCAAACCCGGGAAGCCCTACTTAACACAATACATTGGCCATACAGTAGAAGCTCTCTTGTATATGTAACACTCTCTTGCATAACAAGTACTTGACTGATTAGAGTGAAGAATCATATGAAATTATACTTATGGTCCTTAAGCATTTTATTTCAACCTAAAACACACAAATGCATATTCATTCAGCAATCTGGTGATGTGACATAAGCAAGGTCCCTTTTCTGAGCGTGGTTCCTTTGGCTGAAATTTCTGACTCTTGCATAAACTACATCCTGAATACATCCCATTTGCTTTCCAGCTTCATGTTTTTTTCCCCCTGACAATAGAGCAGTTTTTAAAAGTAACTTTTCTTTATCAAGTCTTTCCAAAGAATTGAACTTCATTCACATGGAAATAGTGGCCTGCCTTTTGTATTCATAGTTCATAAATTTACATTATCTAATTATATTAGCAAATACAACTGGCAAAAATAGGTTTGGAGACAAAACAATTAGTTCTTTTTTTTTCCCACCAGATCAAGCTAAATATATTTGTGACCTTATATGACAGAAATGATATTTAATTCACTGGCTATAGGGCAATATGTTCCATGAATGGTGCCAGTTGATAATGAAAACAACTTGGTAAGCATCAACTTGACACATGGGAGCAGAAGTGTATGGGTCGACTGAAGGGTGACTTACTGCCCATAATCTTTCTTTGTGCTCTGAGCATTGATCATTATATATTTCAGTAGAAAGGAAAAGCATCAACTGAATCTACCATATTGGTTAAGTAGATTTTAGTGATGGGAGCTTTTACTATATTTAATAGTTTACTAAAAAAGGGACACTTGGGGGTTCCCTGGTGGTCCAGTGGTTAAGACTCTGTGCTTTTAGTACTGAGGGCATGAGTTTAATCCCTGGTCAGGAAACTAAAATCCCATAAGCTGTGTGGCATGGCCAAAAAAAAAAAAAAAGAAAAAGAAGCACTCAAGAGATATATCAGTCTCAAAGTACTCTTGTACTCAATTTCTTCTTGAAAATGTCCCCACCCAAAATGTGCATCAGCTAGTGTTAACAATGGTTAGTATTTATTTAGTGCTTATAATGGTGCTAAGAGCTTTAGAAACATTATTTTATTTAACCCTTATGACAACCATATGAAGTAGGCTGCATTATGCCCATTTTATAGATGAGATAACTAAGAATTAAGAAACTCACTAAATGTCACACATCAGAAGACATTCAAGCCCAAGCAGTCTGGCTCAAGATCTCACACTTACTAATATTATACCCTGTGGTCAACGATTAGACAAGCCAGCCAGGAAGCATAACATGTGGTACCACCCTACCAGCCACCTCTTGCTTTCTGTTCATATTCCAATGGTGGACCGTACCAAAGAGGGAGGCAAAATATCTATGGCAGGACTTCCCTGGTGGTCCAGTGGTTAGACAATGCAGGAGACACGGGTTTGATCCCTGGTTTGGGAACTAAGATCCCACATGCTGTGGAGCAACCAAGCCCCTACGCCAGGACTACTGAAGCCCGTGCACCCTAGAGCCCATGCTCCACAACAAAAGAAGCCACCACAATGAGAAACCTGTATACTACAACTAGAGAGTAGCCCCCATTCATCACAACTAGAGAAAAGCCTGCACACAGCAATGGAGACCCAGCGCAGCCAATAAATAAAAATTAATTAATTAGAAAATATATCTATGGCAATGCTCCTAACCAGATTTCTTTCCTTCTTTATCTCCCTAGCACTGACAGCAAGATAATCAGGGACCACAAGGGGATATGTACCGAGTTTCTTTATGAGTAGCAGCATTTTTTTTTTTTTTTTACAAACTTGTCCTTATTTACTTCTCTCTGGGTTTAGCTAGCATCTTTGAAGGCTTAAGGATAACAATCATTCCCTCTTGGTTCTATAACTATAGAGGCTACTCACTTACCTTCTGCCTCCGGAAATTACTGCAAGTAATCTGTCTTCCAGTCTTCCATGGAAGTATGGGAAAAGAGATCAGGACTCTGCCTCGTTGCTCTGGACAAGGCACGTTAGCCCTTAGAATCAAAAGAGATTAGACAGAGCCTCACTGAATGGTACAGCCAGACAGCCATATCAACCAGCTGTGGAAGTTAGGCTGCAGATTAAAAAAAAAAAAAAAAGATAAAAAGAGAACCATGCTAAGGAAAAGGAAGAGGCTTTCAGAGACTGGAGTCATGGAGACCTCTGTCTAGAAGGTTCATATAAGGCAAACACATTGCCAGTGCATGTTGGCCAGAAACCCCGAGGAGGAGAATTTGTCAGATGGTACCTTCTACCTTTAGTATGCCAGAAGCCATAGTTAGCAGTGCAAGTGTATCAGAAGCCAGAGACACAGGGTTGCCATGGAGACACCTGAAAAAATCTTGCAGGCTATATTGAAGATACCAGCTCACATCTCTTTAGGCTAGCTCTGAGCAGCTCAGATGAAAATTCTACCCAGACCAGATTGGGCAGGATGGGGGAGAGTCATGATTTGAGGGCAACCAAAAATTCTACAAAGGCAGTCAGGTAAGGGCTAGGAGAACACTGGCCTAAACCTGCTAACATCTAAGTGAAGCTCAGAGTCAGCAAAAACCATGTTGACAGATTTCAGACAATTATAATCCTCCCATTCTTCAAAGAATCATGGTATATTGAGGTTTGAGGTCACTCTGGTTCAACTAACATGGGATGTTTAGTTTAAAGATCTAATATTTTTTTATTAATTTTTAGTATTTTTATTAAAAATGGAGAGATTGGCAAGTCTGTTTCAGGGATGGGAGAATTTGTGTCTATGCATTTCAAGAGGAACTTCATCCATCCTTCACCCCCAAACAGGTCCAAATGGAAGAGTAGATGGTGATGACTGTGAAGGAGGCAAATTCCAGGGGCATAAAAGAGAAAAGGAGTAGGCCATAAGGATTCCTCCTTGATGAGAAAAGAACCATGGACCTTTACCTAGCCACATACATTATGGGATCATGGAATTTGTCTGACCAAAAAACAGAGAGGATTAGAATTTTTCATGTGACTTTAGGCAAATCATTTCAGTTCTCTGGGTCACGGGTTTCTCATTTATGAAATGAGAGGAGTTATATATGCCCTAGCTACCTGTGAAAAATTGCATTATTGACCCCTAATTCTTTGCCCCTGCCATCTCCCATCCATTGACTCTGGGTTTGATCATGGAACTTGCTTTGGCAAATTGGACAATGTGGAAATAACAGTAAGACAATTATGAGGCCAGACCTTAAGAGGCATTACTGTTTCTACCCATTTTTGCATTTCTGCTTCACCACAAAAATAACAAGCTCAAGTTAGCCTGTGGTTCTAGGAGGAGGATGAGGAACACGTGAAACACAGCCACTCCCAGCCTAAACCAGGTAACTCCTGGGCTTGCCACAGAGTCATGACCGAGTCCAACTAATATTGGCCTATGCCCAAGAAACCTGCAGCCTGGTGAGAAAACTTTTAAGCCACTGGGTTTTGGGATGGTTTGTTACATAGTGACAGTTATTTAATATGTTAATTTGTGGAGGTGATATGAGTTTCAAATGTGATAATATATGAGAGTACAAAATCTCCAAGGTTTACCCAAATGCAAGGGACTATTTTAGAGTGGTAGTAGCTTGAAGGGCTGGAATGCTAGAATAAAGTGGAATTTGGTTATGCTCTGTTACTGCAGTTCTTAATTGAAAGGGTCCCCTTTGCCACAAGTAAACGAGGCAGAGCTAAGTCCCAAGGTTAAACGAGGCAGAGCTAAGTTCCAAGGTTCCACCCCAGCGACCTCATCTTGAAGTCGTTGCTGCCCATGAGTCCCTGGTCAGGCAGTTGAGGAAGAACAAAGCCTGGAGTAAAAGGAGATAGAAAAAGGATGGCTTAATGAGAAGCCTTGCAGACTTCTTCAGATAGCAGAACAGGATGCCAACAGCTCTTCAATGTGCCTCTTCAAATACTTGCTCTGTTCACTGAATTGGCCATAAAATCCATCGATGTTGGTGGAGTCTTGTGGGCTGTGGTCGGCAGGCTTGCTGGGCAATAATTCTGTCAGCTCTCTATTCCAAGCAACTGTCTCTGAGACTTCCAAAAGTTAAACACAGGAAAACCACACCAGCCACAGGTCTCATTAACCAATAAACCCTTGATGGAAAGCAGGATCTCACACGGTTGTTTCTGGTAAAAATCTCCCCCAAGGGAGGGGGACAGTTGTACTTAAAAATCCCACTGGGCTGACTAAAGATGCTCCCATCCTTCACAATTTACTTCAGAGTTTGGGTCAGGCCAGTATTTCTACCCATAAAATAAATATCAGAAGGGATATTTAGAAGACCTTGGCAAGAAAAGTATAAGTAAATATAAGAGCACAGGCAGGGGTATTTTGAGAAGTAATATTAACTGGGATCAGTGGACTAGAGAGTAAATTATTTACACTCCTAAAGATTCAGGGCAGACTGAGCCATTTAAGGGAAGGAGGAACGACCATCTGCTGCTCCAGCTACAAGTGACTAGCTTACATGTCACAGGCCAAGCCTTGAACCAGAGCCAAAAATATAAATTACAACCAGACATAGCCTTAGAAAGTGCCACCTTGGGGGTCTGTAAAGGAGAAAAAATTGTGTGCTCTCTTTATTGGCAGCTGGGATTGCTGCTTCTCACTTTATGCAACTGTCCAAAGGGAGCTCTCTCCTTTATAGAGAATGTGAAAATGCAAATTTTGTCAAATCACTTCATTTCTAACATGTTTCCCTTGTGAAATCGATCTGTCACCCATTCACTCTGATCCAGGGAAAGCCTACAGTGGATGAACTCCCTTAGTATCCAGCCACCTTCAGGGATACAGGAGAACACTTGAAATCTAATTAATCAGTTTGAAAATGAAAGTGAAAGTCACTCAGTCGTGTCTGACTTTTCGACCCGATGGACTATACAGTCCATGGAATTATCCAGGCCAGAATACTGGACTGGGTAGCCTTTCCCTTCTCCAGAGGATCTTCTCAATCCAGGGATCAAACCCAGGTCTCCCACATTGCAGGCAGATTCTTTACCAGCTGAACTAATTAATCAGTTTACCATGCCTTTAACCACAATGCCAAAATAGATACACTTTGACCAAATTCCTTATTACCATCTTGCCAAGCCCAAAGCTTAGCAACCTGCATCCAACAGGTCTTTCCAATTTGCCTTTCATTTAGTTTCATCTCTGGATTTGTCCTGCTTCTCTCCCCTTCCAGTGCTCTGCCCCTCTCCCCTTCCAGTGCTCTGCCCTATAAAAGGCTCCATTCCCCATGCTTTGCTTACTGTAACAGCCTGTGAGATCCCTGGCTTTTAGGTTTTCTCTGACTTTTCTTTATGTTGCACTCTGGTCATCTTCCCCAGCTATCATTTTGAAAAATCAGTTCATTCTCCTTTTTTTCATGGAATGAGAATGACTCCCAGTTTCTTACATCATCAAAGCCTCTGTGTGACAACTCTGTTGCTCTAACTTCACTCATTGCATCAACCACCAACTTCAGGCTCATACCTGGAACCCTAATCCCCTCCTTTGAAACTGCTCATAACATTTCCTTTGGCTGGAATGCTCCTTGAGACCTCCTCAACATTCCTGCCACTCCATGTATACATAAGCAGCCTCCAGTTTCTATCTTCCCATGAAAACTGTCCTAATAACACTGTTCAGTTCAGTTCAGTCGCATAGTCCTGTCCAAATCTTTGTGACCCCATGGACTGCAGCACACCAAGCTTCCCTGTTCATTGATTCCTGACCCAGGGATCGAACCTGTGTCTCTTATGTCTCCTGCATTGGCAAGTGGGTTCTTTACCACTAGCGCCACCTGGGAAGCTTTCTAATGGAATATCTCTATATCTATTTCTATTTATCTATATATATGCAAACATATATGCTATATTAAATGAAACAATACAGGTTAGAGAAGAATATAGTATGTTTAAATCTCAATTTTATGTGCATCTTAGTTTTTATCATTGCATAACAAATTTCCACAAGCTTAGCAGTTTAAAATAAAACAAATTTATTAAGTCACAATTTCCATCAGCCAGGCCTCTGAGCATGGTTTAACTGCTGCTAAGAGTCTCTCTTGGGGCTTCCCGAGTGGCGCTAGTGGTAAAGAACCTGCCTGATAATGCAAGAGACATAAGAGACACAGGTTCAATCCCTGAGTCGGGAAGATCCCCTGAAGTAGGGCATGAGGGCATGGCAACCCACTCCAGTATTTTTGCCTAGAGAATCTCATAGATAGATGAGCCTGGCGGGCTACAGTCCATGGGGTCACAAAGAATGGGATACGACTGATCTAGCATGCACACATGCACAAGGGTCTCTCATTCTTTTAAAATGTAGGTTTTATCATCAGTCAAGGATAGTGAGCGCAACAGATCAGGTGATGACTGCCTTTGAAAAGATAATTTGTTACTATAGGTCCCAAGAGGAGGGGCATAGCACACCACAGAGGGTCACGTGAGAAGTGCCAGGATTGGCCAGGTGGCAGGAGAAATGTGGTAAAAGCATGGGCAAGGGCCTTTATTGTAGTTTCTCTGGGAACAGCAAGGTAAGGCAGTGTAATCAAGTTTAAGACAGTTAGTTTGAAGAATTTTAGTGGGCTCTGGGCTACTGGAGCTATCACTAGTTGTCTGGTACCTGGCCCTGGGATGATTAGGGCAGAGCAATACTGCCTCCTAGAGGGTAGGCCGAATAGGGAAGTGGTTCAGATATCATCTCTGGATTGGTTGGTTTGCATATGAAAGGCACCCTTCTGGGCCAGTCATTTGCTATCTTTAAGACCTGGGTAATCCTGAGAGGGCCAGTCTCTCCCTAGACAGCAGGCCCCAGAGGCCAGAGCATCAAGAAAACAGACAAGAAGAAAATATAGTTAGTATACTCACCAGGTTGAAATCACAGCATCAGCAGGGCTCTGACTCAGGCTCACTGCTTATGGGCAGAATTCAGTGCCTTGTGATCTGAAGACTAAGGTCCCCGATTTCTTACTGGCTGACTGTTGGGGAGTCACTCTTATCCCCTAGAGGCTGCTCTCAGGTCCCAGCCACATGGCTCTTTCACAATGCAAATATTCTTCTTCCAAGTCAGCTGGAAATACTTATATAATGTAATGGAATTACAGATGTGACTATCCTAACACCTTTGCCATAAAATATGACTTGATTAAGGGGATGATAGCACATCATACTCACAGATCTGCCCACACTCAAGAAAAGGGGATTATATACAGCATATAGGCAGAGAACAGTCATCTTAGCATTTTGCCTTCCACAATATGGAATTAGGCATATGCATATATTTGGATGCGATAAAAGTCTGAAAAGATATATCTACAAACATGGAGAGAAAGGGGGAATATATTAACATGAATAATCTCTGCTAAGGTCCTTTCAGGTGGAATTCTTTTTTCTTTTTTAGGTAATAATTGTTAGCATATATAGTACTTGAGAATTATGGCTGCCCAGCGCTGGAGTGAGATACCCCATGTCCAAGGGCAGAGAAGCACCAGCAAGACAGTAGGCACGGGAAGGGTGGCTGTGTGGTGCTGGAGTGACTTTAAGGAGATATCACACAACCAAGGGCAAAGGAGAAGCCCAAACAAGATGGTAGGAGGGGCAAAATCACATTTAGAATCAAACCCCATACCCACCAGAGATGCTCAGAGGGCTCAACAAACCTTGTGCACACCAGGACCCAGAGACCCACAGAGACTGGGACAGAACTGTGTCTGAGCGTCTACTGTGGAGGTAGGGGGTCAGCAGTGGACTGCCGCAGGGGCAGGGGCCCTGGGTGCAGCAGACCTGGGCGTGGCATAAGCCCTCTTGGAGAAGGTCACCATTAACCCCACCATAGAGCCACCAGAACTTACACAGGACTGGGGAAACAGGCTCCTGGAGGGCACAAACAGAATCTTGTGTGCACCAGGACCCAGGAGAAAGGAGCAGTGACCCCACAAGAGACTGATCCAGATTTGCCCGTGAGTGCCCAGGGGTCTCCAGGGGAGGCATGGGTCAGCAGTGGCCTGCAGCAGGGTTGGGGGCAATGAGTGTAGCAGTACACATATGGGATCTTTTGAAGGAGATCACCATTATCTTCATTACCTCCACCATAGTTTGGCCCCAGGTAAATAAGAGGGAGGGAACACAGCCCCACCCATCAACAGAAAATTGGATTAAAGATTTACTGAGCATGGCCCTGCCCATGAGAACAAGACCCAGATTCCCCCTCAGGAAGCTTCCATCTTCCATAGGCCTCTTATCCTTCTCAATCAGAGGGCAGACAGACTGAAAACCACAATCACAGAAAACTAACCAATCTGATCACATGGACCAGAGCCTTGTCTAACTCAATGAAACTATGAGCCATGCCATGTAGGGCCACCTAAGACAGATGGATCATGGTGGAGAGTTCTGACAAAACGTGGTCCACTGGAGAAGGGAATGGAAAACCACTTCAGTATTCTTGCCTTGAGAACCCCATGAACAGTATGAAAAGGCAAAAATATAAGACACTGAAAGATGAACTTCCCAGGTCAGTAGGTGCCCAATATGCTACTGGAGATCAGTGGAGAAATAACTCCCAAAAGAATGAAGAGACGGAGCTGAAGCAACAACACCCAGTTGTGGATGTGACTCATGATGGAAGTAAACTCCGATACTGTGAAGAGCAATATTGCATGGGAAGCTGGAATGTTAGGTCCATGAATCAAGATAAATTGGAAGTGGTCAAACAGGAGATGGCAAGAATGCACATTGACATTTCAGGAATCAGCAAACTAAAATGGACTGGAATGGGTGAATTTAATTCAGATGACCATTATATCTACTACTGTGGGCAAGAATCCCTTAGAAGAAATGGAGTAGCCATCATAGTCAACTAAAGAGTCCAAAATGCAATACTTGGATGCAATCTCAAAAACGACAGAATGATCTCTGTTCATTTCCAAGGCAAACCATGTAATATCACAGTAATACAAGTCTATGCCTTAACCAGTAATGCTGAAAAAACTGAAGTTGAACTGTTCTATGAAGACCCACAAATCTTCTAGAACTAACACCCAAAAAAGATGTCCTTTTCATTATAGGGGACTGGAATGCAAAGGTAGGAAGTCAAGAAACATCTGGAGTAAGAGGCAAATTGGGCCTTGTAGTACAGAATGAAGCAGGGCAAAGACTAGTAGAGTTTTGCCAAGAGAACACACTGGTGATAAAAAAACACTCTCTTCCAACAACACAAGAGAAGACTCTACACATGGGCATCACCAGATGGTCAATATTGAAATCAGATTGATTATATTCCTTGCAGCCAAAGATGGAGAAGCTCTATACACTCAGCAAAAACAAGACTGGTAGCTGACTGTGGCTCAGATCATGAACTCCTTATTGCCAAATTCAGACTTAAATTGAACAAAGTAGGGAAAACTACTAGACCATTACAGCGGAAATGAGAAATAGATTCAAGGGATTAGATCTGTTAGACAGAGTACCTGAAAAACTATGGACGGAGGTTCATGACATTGTACAGGAGGAGTGATCAAGACCATCCCCAAGAAAAAGAAATGCAAAAAGGCAAAATGGCTGTCTGAGGAGGCCTTCCAAATAGCTGTGAAAAGGAGAGACATGAAAAGCAAGAGAGAAAGGGAAAGGTATATCCATTTGAATGCAGAGTTCCAAAGAACAGCAAGGAGAAATAAGAAAGTCTTCTTCAGTGATCACTTCAAAGAAAGAGAGGAAAACAATAGAATGGAAAAGACTAGAGATCTCTTCAAGAAAATTAGAGATACCAAGGGAAAATGTCATGCAAAGATGGGCTCAATAAAGGACAGGAATGGTATGGACCTAACAGAAGCAGAAGATATTAAGAAGAGGTGGCAAGAATAAACAGAAGAACTATGCAAAAAAGATATTCATTACTCAGATAACCACGATGATGTGATCACTCACCTAGAGCCAGACGTCCTGGAATGTGAAGTCAAGGGGACCTTAGGAAGCATCACTATGAACAAAGCTAGTGGAGGTGATAGAATTCCAGTTGAGCTATTTCAAATCCTAAATGATGATGCTGTGAAAGTGCTGCACTCAATATGCCAGCAAATTTGGAAAACTCAGCAGTGATCCCAGGACTGGAAAACATCAGTTTTCAATCCAATCACAAAGAAGGGCAATGCCAAAGAATGCTAAGACTACCACACAACTGCACTCATCTCACACGCTGGCAAAGTAATGCTCAAAATTCTCCAAGCCAGGCTTCAACAGTACATGAACCATGAACTTCCAGATGTTCAAGCTGGTTTTAGAAAAGGCAGAGGAACCACAGATCAAATTGCCAACATCCGTTGGATCATTGAAAAAGCAAGAGACTTCCAGAAAAACATCTACTTCTGCTTTATTAACTATGCCAAAGTCTTTGACTGAGTGGATCACAACAAACTGTGGAAAATTCTGAAAGAGATGGGAATACCAGACCACCTGACCTGCCTCCTGAGAAACCTGTATGCAAGTGAGGAAGCCATAGTTAGAACCGGACATGGAACAATAGACTGGTTCCAAATAGGAAAAGGAGTACCTCAAGGCTGCATATTGTCACCCCGCTTATTTAACTTATATGCAGAGTACATCATGAGAAACGCTGGGCTGGATGAAGCACAAGCTGATATCAAGATTGCCGGGAGAAATATCAATAACCTCAGATATGCAGATGACACCACCCTTATGGCAGAAAGTGAAGAAGAACTAAAGAGCCTCTTAATGAAAGTGAAAGAGGAGAGTGAAAAAGTTGGCTTAAAACTCAACATTCAGAACACTAAGATCATGGCATCTGGTCCCATCACTGCATGGCAAATAGATGGGGAAGCAATGGAAACAGTGACAGACTTTATTTTGGGGGGCTCCAAAATCACTGCAGATGGTGACTGCAGCCGTGAAATTAAAAGACACTTGCTCCTTGGAAGAAAATTTGTGACCAACCTAGACGGCATATTAAAAAGCAGAGACATTACTTTGGCAACAAACGTCCGTCTAGTCAAGGCTATGGTTTTTCCAGTAGTCATATATGGATGTGAAAGTTGGAGTATCAAGAAAGCTGAGAGCTGAAGAACTGATATTTTGAACTGTGGTGTTGGAGAAGACTCTTGAGAGTCCCTTGGACTACAAGGAGATCCAAACAGTCCATCCTAAAGGAAGTCAATCCTGAATATTCATTGGAAGTATTGATGCTGAAGCTGAAACTCCAATACTTTTGCCACCTGATGCGAAGATCTGACTCAATGGAAAAGACCCTGATGCTGGGAAAGATTGAAGGTGGGAGGAGAAGGGGATTACAGAGGATGAGATGGTTGGATGGCATCACCAAGTCAATGGATATGAGTTTGAGTAAACTCTGGAAGTTGGTGATGGACAAGGAGGCCTGGCATGCTTCAGTCCATTCGGTCGCAGAGAGTCGGACATGACTGAGTGGCTGAACTGAACTGAACTGATAGTACTTTGGAAGCAAGGAAGGAAAAGAGGAAGAAGGAAATAATCCTCAGTTGCTTACTGAAATAAGCATAAATTTATCCTGTCAAAACTGGTTCCCCATAACATAGTCCCCCTTCTGCTTAAGGAATCACCTTCCAATACCCCCATCAAATTTATTTTATTTTTATTTTATTTTACCCCAATATTTTAGCCAAACTACCATACCCTGGCCCACATTTTACCATGTGCTTTTCTCCCTGTGTGGTACACTCATATTATTTCACTGCTTCGTTTCTGTCAAAATCTATCCCTCAAGGCCCATGGCTGTTTGCTCTGCAAACTCACCCTTAACTCTATCAGGCATGAGGTGCTTCCTCTTGATTTTGGAATCCCTGAGCAATAGACTGTAGGGGTTAAGCCCCTACATTCTAAGGTCATATTGCCTAGATTCTACTCCTGCTCTTGCTACTTTCTAGCCAAGAAATCTGGGGTAAATTGCTTAACCTTTAGTAAGTTAGGACCACTGCTCAGAAGAGATAAGGCAAGTAGGAGAAGAGGGGCTTTTATCCACAATCCAAGGAGAACTAGCAGAATGGGAACACTGGAATTGAAATATCAAAGTCAGCAACTCAAAGGAAACCACATATGTCTTCAGTAGGAAATCAACTCTGGGGGTTCAAATGAGTGGAGCTTTGAAGTTCAAGTCCAAAATGTAACCTTCACCTTGGAAAATTCCCCAGCCAAAGTCACAGAAACTAAACAGGAAGCAAATGCTCTAGGAAACCACAGGCAATGCCATCAACGATGTTTCCCAGGCTATGTATCCAAAACAGGGTTCTTCCCATTTATGTCTCTTTGCAGTAATGTATGAGTATCTTAACTGCAAGTGAGGAAATCCCTTCATTGTGATTTTTTTTGAGAATTGATTTCATCCAAGAAAAACAACCATCCTTTTTGACAATTTTCTTCTCTATTTATGCCAGTCCAATTATGAGAGGCAAAGCAACAAATACTATTTTCCAGACCTGTGCTTTAAAGAAACCTAGTACCACACCCTCTATTTAGCTCTCTGTCCTGGCACATTTGGGCACACTAGGAATGCCAATCCCTGCCAGGTTCCAATAAATTTATTTATTGATTCCAATAAATAATATATGAAATTGGCATCCATCTAGGAAACCAATTTAACTCAGCATGGACTTGGATTCTGGTTCACAAGTCCTCATTTTCATTGCCTATATAATAATTGGGAGTCACATCACTGAAAGATATCACTTCGATTATTTTTTAACCATTAAAAAATTTTATTTACCTTTTATTGAAGGATAATTGCTTTACAGAATTTTGCTGTTTTCTGCCAAACCTCAACATGAATCAGTCATAAGTATACATATATCCCCTCCCTCTTGAAACTCCCTCCCATCTCCCTCCCCATCCCTCCCCTCTAGGTTGATACAGAGCCTCTGTTTGACTTTCCTGAGCCATACAGCAAATTCCTATTGGCTATCTATTTTACATATGGTAATGTAAGTTTCCATGTTGCTTTTTCCATACATTTCACCCTCTCCTCCCCTCTCCCCATGTCCATAAGTCTATTCTCTGTCTGTTTCTCCATTGCTGCCCTGTACATAAATTCTTCAGTACCATTTTTCTAAATTCTGTATATATGTGTTAGAATATGGTATTTATCTTTCTTTTTGTGACTCACTTCACTCTGTATAATAGGTTCTAAGTTCATCCACCTCATTAGAACTGACTCAAATGCATTCCTTTTTATGACTGAGTAATATCTCATTATGTATATGTACCACAACTTCTTTATCCATTCATCTGTCCATGGACATCTAGGTTGCTTCCATGTTCTACCTATTGTAAATAGTGCTGCAGTGAACAATGGGATACACGAGTCTCTTTCAATTTGGGTTTCCTCAGGATATATGCCTAGGAGTGGGATTGCTGGGTCATCTGGTGGTTTTATTCGTAGTTTTTTAAGGAATATCCATACCATCTTCCATAGTGGCTGTACCAGTTTACATTCCCACCAACAGTGCAAGAGGGTTCCCTTTTCTCCACACCCTCTCCAGCATTTGTTGTTTGTAGACTTTTTGATGAGGGCCATTCTGACCGGTGTGAGGTGATATCTCATTGTGGTTTTGATTTGCATTTCTCTAATAATGAGCAACGTCGAGCATCTTTTCATGTGTTTGTTAGCCATCCGTATGTCTTCTTCGGAGAAATGTCTGTCTAGTACACAGAATAGGCATTCAGTAACACTTGCTACGTACCTTGTTGGTTCATAGAGAATGTTTGCACTGGGGTGTCTTTACCTTAAGATGAACAATCTCTTTTTTCCATAGGATAGCTCTCTGGAGTTTCGGGGGAAGTGAACCTCAAATGAGGCTCTCTTTTGAGGGTGTGAGTCTTTCATTCTTATTCTCTTCAGTAGCTGTAACTGACAATTGTGGGATCTGACATCCTTGATTACAGGTAATGGCAGGACACAGTGCTTTATAACTGGAGCACTTTAAAAAGCCTTTAAAATCTGCCATGACAAGGGCATAAAAGTGGTAAGAATGTATTAGATATGGGCTCTCAAGAAAAAAGAGGGGAAGAAGGTAGAGGCTCTTTAATAGAGGGTGCTGGGGGAGGAAGATTGTTGGGTACTAATTTACTGTTTGAAAAGATATTCTGGTTATATAAGACAACATCTGAAGAAGGGCCACACTTGAGAAATGTGAACAAGATGAAGAAGCCCAAAATACAGACAGAATTGTAACACATTCAATAGGTTTAGTGTTATATTTATTGATTTGCTAATACTACTCTATTGCCCTGCCTGAATGGTAGAGGAGAGAGCTCTTGTGCTTCAAGTTTAATCCACTGAAAAGAAACACACAAAAACCTAAAGCTGAATTGTCCTTTTGTATATTATTGGGTGAAACTCTCAACAAGTTTTGTTTTGTTTTTTTTTCCCAAAGACCACAAAAAACCTCTTTGATTTGCCTCATTTGTGGCAATTCACTATTTGGATCCAAAACACTTCACAGATCTGGAGCTAACCTGTTTAAGAATGTTTTCCAAATCAATAAAACAGAGGGGTCAGAAAAACAGGTACTCAGCTAGCAAATGTTTGTGATTTATACAGTGCTAATAATCATTGACAGTTCAAGTATTCACCCCAATCTTTTGATAGTATGGTCAATGAGGGCTTAATTTGAATAATTGGAACAAAATTCTAGCTTTTGGAGCTCATAAAACATCAAGCTTCAAATACACCTCCAAGCCTAACAAAGGTTTCCTTTTCACCTTCACCTGGAAAACAACTTAAACTGTTAGTATCCATTTCTTATTGGGTGAAAACACACACCCAGTCTCATGAGTTATCCCCTTTACATTAACTCTCCATTCTCTACCCTTCATTTTATCCAAATATGAAGGTTTTACTGAAAACAAAATTGTACCTGACAAAAAACATTTCGTTAAGTCAGAAACCATCAACTCTTTCCCAGGTGACCCAAATGGTATGCTCTGGGTCTAGTGGATGCCCAACGGGAAACCAAATTAGATAGGGCACAGCAGGACTGTGTCTACTGAATATACTCTATTGTGACCTCTTGTGGATAGGTTCACAGTGAGAGAGTCCAGGAGTAGCCAAAGTGGTTGTTGCCCCATTCTCTCAAAGATTTGGGGAAGGTTGAAACAGGAGTGGAGATTTCAGCCGAGTTTCCCTAAAGCTGAGTTCCTCTGCTGAGTTTATGATTAATGTCTCTGTCCAAAATTGTATTCTCTTTCTTTTCCCAAACTTGTTCCCCTCAAGATTCAGGAATATCAGAGAAAAGGGGGTATTGAAACATATACAAACCCCAGTATCTCTGTCCTTTGAAGTAAAAGGCTTTTGCTTTAGTCTCCCAGGCCTCCCTTGAGTCTCAAAAAGCTGGCTCAAGAGTTAATGATTAGGAAATGTGAAGATGTATAAACAAAGAATACTTGTTGAGCCAGGAAACTGGTAACAATTTAGACTATAAATCCGCCACATGGAAGAATCACTGAACTCTCAGTTCCCTGAAAGATATAGATAAAGGTCTGACACACATTCCTAAGTTGTTTTTACAGGAAGTAGACCCCCACCAGAAGAAAACTGCTGACCGCAAGCACATAGACTCCAGACTGGTTGAAACCAGAAGATTGATAATGCACAAAATTTCACCTTGATGCCAACCTACCTGAGAATTGTGCACAAGTTGATCACACACCCTGCAGCCCCCTCACTCACACTGCCTTTTACAACCCTTTCCTGAAAGCCCTTGGGGAATTTGGGTCTTTTAAGCATGAACTGCCCATTCTACTTGCTTGGTGCCCTGCAATAAATGCTGTACTTTCTATCACCACAATGTGGTGACAGTAAATTAGGCTTTACTGCACACAGGAGAGTGGACTCAAATTTGGTTCTGTAACAAGCAAAGAGTATTCACCTGAGGATCACAATCTGGAGTCCATATCAGCACTATAAGTTCCATCTCAACCCCTTCCACCAAAGCATTTCTTTAGGCTGTTAGTTTGCTATATGCGAAACCTTTGCATGTTATACTTCAAAAATCACTATTGTTTAGTGTAAATAATAATGATGCTAATAGTAGAGCAGTGGTGTGATTATAAGAGGAGAGAGCTCACATGGGGAGAAAGAGGAAATATTACACTGCAATGTCTGAGTAGAAGGTTTTAAACATTACCAACTGGATAGCACCCAGGCCTGACTTCTTGCAGACTTTTTCATCTGTGTTGCTCAAGAAAGCACACAGAGCTAGTGCAAAATGTTCTGTGGGAAGACTCAGTGAGCCAGATATACACTTGGTTTGTATGGTACCTTGAAAGAACTGCTATTTTGCACAGTAGTTTTTTGCCTGACAAAAACAGATCAATTGCATGTCCACCTACCATCTCTTGTGGAAGATAGATTGTATATATCATGTGCTAAAACTTTCTCCATCAGTAAGAAGGCTCCGGGGTTCTAGGGTGAGCAATATGGATGCCCTTGTGAAAGTTAATTTCAGCTACAGGTGTTAGTGATTTTATTAGGAAAGAAAGAAAGTGAGCTGTTTCAGGACTAGGGCATAAACACATTGAATGACCCTGCTTTCTTTGCCAGGACAAATGCTGGCATAAGTCAAACAGAATGTTAAACTCCATCTCTAGCTTGGTGTCACTGATTGGGGAAATGGAACAACTCTGGCAGTTTGTTTGAGATAAGCTCAAAATTGTATGGAGGTATGGGGGCTGGAAGTCAAACAACCTCAAACCAAATTAATTAGATTTTTAATTTTTGAGGTGCTGTTTTATTTGGATTGTTTTAAAGCCAGGAATCATAATGTTCTTAAAACTGGATCAGGACCTCTCCTGCATTGATAGGAATCTGAACTTGAAAAGTGGTGGCTAGTTGTCCCCCTATTTTGGTTCTCCCATTCTTCACTAAGTGGCAAAACTCTGACATTTTAACTGGGCACCTAGTCACCCAGAATAAAAACTATAATTCTTGATCTCATTTGCATCATCTCAAACGAGACTCACTTGAGTCTCACTTTCTGAGACTCACTTCTGACCAACTGGATGTAAGGGAAAGTGATGTCACATGATTTCTAAGTGTCTTTAAATGGAAGGGCATACTATTTTCCCCTAGTCTGCAAACCAACTGGTTGGAATGCAGATATGATGGCTGGAGCTAGAGTAGCCATTTTGGATCATAAATTGGAAACCATATGTTGAGAATGGGAGAACATCAACACAGAAGGAACCTGGGTCCCTTGGGATCATGGGGATCCCATATAAGCCCTTAAGTTGCTATATGGACTTTTATATCATCTGAGACATTGAATTTGAAGTTCTATTCTGGTCTTTTAAATGTCTCCCATGTCTTTATTTAACATGTTCAATTATTCATCTAGCTTCTTGAACATATGAAAAGTAGTCATAATAACTGTTTAAAAGGCTTTGTATACCAGTCCCATTGTCTGTGTTATTTCTGAGTCAGTTTTGATTAATTTATTTGTCTCCTTATTATGGGTTATATTTTCCTTCTTTTGGATACCTAGAAGTTTTTGATTGCATGTAAGATGTGACTTTTATCTTGCTGGATATTTTGTATTTCTATAAATAGTCTTGGGCTTTGATCTTGAACACAGTTAAATTACTTGGAAACAGTTTGATCCTTTCAAGGCACTTCATTAGGCAGTTCTAGAGCAGCCTTGAGTCTAGGGCTAACTTGGCACCATTATTGAGGCAAGACACTTTTGAGAACTCTGATACTCTGAATTATGAGATTTTTCCATTCTGGCTGGAAGGAACAGGCACCATTTATAGTCCTGTGTAATGGTGTCTGAGGATTGTTTCTTCTGATCCTTTCAGGTGGTTCTTTTCCTAGCCTCATATACATGTGTTGATCAGAATTCAGTTGACGAATCAGGGGAGGGGGCTCTGCAAGTCTCCAAAAGTTCTCTTTGTATACAGTTTTCTCTTCTCTGGTATCTTGTCTTGCAAATTCTAGCTGCCCTAGTTTTTCTAATTTCCAGCTCCATATCCTCATCCACCTGGCCCTGCCTGGTTCCTTCTCCCTGTACTGATGCCTGGAAACTCTCTCCAGGCAGTAAGCTGAGGGAATCATGGGGCTCACCTTGTTTGTTTCCTGTCTCTCAGAAATCATTGTTCTTTGTTGCCTGGTGTCCGATGTCTGAAGACTATTGTTTTCATTTTGTCTGGTTTTTCACTTGTTTCAGGCAGGAGGGTAAATCCAGTCCCTGTTCCTCCATTTTGGCCAGAACTACGGACTTTTACATCAGAGAGAAATAAATGACTGTATTGTTTAACCCACTGTTATTTTGGGTTTTCTGTCATTTGCAGCCAAGTCTAATCCTAACAAATACAGGACTGATCCTTGATTTATTTAGAGCAGTTTTTGACTTTAATATAAAGAAGCTAAGATTTTTAGAATAACCAGAGTCTTGAATAGTGCCTAAGTAAGGTCAAATACCTGGATGAAACTGAAAGCTCTGTCATTTCCCATGAGAAGAGTGGTGCTTAAGTAGCCAAATCAATTCCAGCTGCTGCCAGTTGAAAAAATAAGGTACATTTTTTTGCTTAGTGTGATTAATTTCTTGTTCATGGAGACAGTACAGTGGAGAGATATTTATTCCATAAACTTTCCCTGAGCACCTATGGTTGCCTAGGCACTAGACTATGTTCTAGGAATATGTATATGTATAAATTGGAATGTAAGCCTCCACCAGCAGTTCACAATTTAGATAAGGAACCCCTTATTTAGATACTATCCCTTGTCATGTGAATAGCTCATGAATTTGGCTAAGAGGTTTAGTGCCATTTTTAAAAAAATAAATCTCATCTTCTATTTTTTTCTCTTAATTAGGGGAAATGCCTTTTCAACCCATGGGTCTGCAGTGAACTATGTAATTTATACTTTCAGTAATAAGGTAATTTATACTTGTGGCATAAAGAAGCTTCTCCTTGAACAGAATATTCACACAAACTCAAAACTTGACTAATATTAGTGCAATGGAGAAATTGGACTGGTACCACCAGTTGGATACTACCCTAGCCAAATGATTGAGTTTAACATTATCAATAATGGCCAAAATGACATGTTCCTTTGTTTTGAGGCACTAAGAAGGATATAACATTATGGAAAACAAAAAAATTTAAGCTTAATGTATTCATTAGTTGCTCAGTTATGTCCGACTCTTTGTGACCCCATGGACTGTAGCCTGTCAAGTTCCTGTGTCCATGGGGATTCTCCAAGCAAGAATACTGGAGTGGGTTGCCATTTCCTCCTCCAGGGGATCTTCCCAACCCAGGGATCGAACCCAGGTCTCCTGCATTGCAGACAAATTCCTTACTATCTGAGCCACCAGGGAAGTCTGAGAAATAATCAGAGGAAGCAAACTGAGAGTCCACAAAACATCTGGCCTGGACTCTTAAAAAATTGCTGATGTCATTAAAGACAAAAGGAAAAAAGTGGAGTGTGGGGTTCCAGATTAAAGGAGACCCAAGGTACTGTAAACTAAATGCAATTTGTAATATTTTACTGCATCAAAAAAAACTATAAGGACATTATTGAGAGAATAGGGGAAGTGTGAAAATAAACTTTATGAATGTGTGTGTGCTAAGTTGCTTCAATCGTGTCTGACTCTTTTGCAACTCTATGGACTGTAGCCCTCCAGGCTCCTCTGTCCATGGGATTTCCCAGGCAAGAATATGGAGTGAGTTGCCATGCCCTCCTCCAGGGGATCTTCCTGACCCAGGAATCAAACCCACAGCACTCATGTCTCCTGCATTGGCAGGTGGGTTCTTTACCCCTAGTGCCACCTGGGAAGCCCTATAGACTTTATACCCGTCTGTTGTAACAGTGTTGTATTTCTTGAGCGTGATGACTATACTGTAGTTACAAAGGATAGTGCCCTTGTTTTTAGGAGACTCTTACTCAAGTATTGCAGGGGTAAAGAGTCAAGATATCTACAAATACCTCTCAAATAGTTCATAAGCCTTTCCCTGGTGGCTCGAACAGTAATCAGTCTGCCTGCAATGCAGGAGACCTGGGTTCAATTCCTGGGTTGGGAAGATGCCCTGGAGAAGGAAATAGCAATCCACTCCAATATTCTTGCCTGGAGAATCTTGCCATGAACTGAGGAGCCTGGCAGGCTACAGTCCATGGGGTTGCAAAGAGTAGGATACAACTGAGCAAATAACATACACACAAAACAAAGTAGATGTGGGAAAATAAGAAGAATAGGTAATCTAGGTGAAGGCTATATTGGGCACTCATTGTTCTATTCTTGTAACTTTAATGAAGGTTTGAAAATGTTCAAACTAGAAAGTTGGTGGGAAAATGAAAAGCTTGATAAGCAGGAAAAAAAAATTCTCTCTTCCTTATGATAGGTGCTTGGCTTTACTGAGAGGTTTCATGAGTGACCAGATCTGTACCTGCAGGAAGTAACCAGAAGCTTCTCTGTTCCCCTGGACCATCCTTTAAATTATCCCACTAGCTGGAGTATCATAACCTTGTATTCCCCTCCTTCTCCCTTTTTCACATACTAAAACCAAGCTCCTTGAATAATGCCCATACTTGAATTCTCACTGGGTTTATATAAGCTCAGGAAAGCTACTGATTCAAAGTTAGTATTCTGCTTCGAGTAATGTGTTGGAACTGGCCTGCACTACTTCATACTGGCTAGCACTGGTTCACAGAAGCCCATCACAATGGTAGCTTGAAATCAACCCTGGTGGAAATATTTATGATGTGATGTCTGCACATGCTACAAATCAGGGTCCCTCTACCCCTTCTCTCAGAGTCAGTGGTTAAACATTTACTATAACACTACTGACTTTCATCCTTACCCTGTGAGAAGTCTCCTGCAGGCCTTGTAATTTATAGCCCTTCTAAAGAATCCTGAAGTTCTCTGAGGTTTACAAACAAATATCCCATAGAATGTTCCCTGGTGGCCTCTATTTAGTCTAAGAGTAGACTTTGACTAAACTGAAGATGTAGGTAGGAACGTTGTCTACAGTAAAAAACAAAACAAAACAAAAACAAAAAACTGTTGTCAGTGTTCTCAAAAAAGGCCAAAAAGCTTTTCACTGGGTAGCAGTTTAATGAAAGTGGAAAAGAGTGCTGGTGCTCAGTCGCTCAGCTGTGTCCAACTCTTCACAACCCCGCGGACTGTAGTCTGCCAGGTTCCTCTGTCTATGGGATTTCCCACGCAAGAATACTGGAGTGGGTTGCCATTTCCTACACCAGGGGATATTCCCGACCCAGGGATCAAACTCGCACTGTCTCCTGCATTGGCAGGTGGATTCTTTACTATTGAGCCATCTGGGAAGCCCAAAGAGTGCCAGAAAGAAAAGAAAGTGAAAGTTGCTCAGTTGTGTCTGACTCTTTGTGACCCCATGGACTATACAGTTCATGGAATTCTCTAGGCCAGAATACTGGTCAGGTAGCCTTTCACTTCTCCAGGGGATCCTCCCAACCGAAGGATCGAACCCAGGTCTCCCACGTTGCAGGAGGATTCTTTACCAGCTGAGCCACAGAGGAAGCCCAAGAATACTGGAGTGGGTAGCTCATCCCTTCTCCAGCGGATCTTCCTGACCCAGGAATCAAACCAGGGTCTCTTGCATTGCAGACGGAATCTTTACCAACTGAGCTATCAGGGAAGAGCAAAGAGTGCTGGACCAGCGGACAAATGGTCCTACCATTTTCAGTTCAGTTCAATTCAGTTGCTAGTCATGTCCAACTCTTTGTAACCCCATGGACTGCAGCATGCCAGGTTTCCCTGTCCATCACCAGCTCCCAGAGCTTGCTCAAACTCACATTCATTGAGTTGGTGATGCCATCCAACCATCTCATTCTCTGTTGTCCCCTTCTCCTCCCACCTTCAATCTTTCCCAGCATCAGAGTCTTTTCCAATGAGTCAGCTCTTCACCTCAGGTGGCCAAAGTACTGGAGTTTCAGCTTCAGCATCAGTCCTTCCAATGAATATTCAGGACTGATTTCCTTTAGGATGAACTGGTTGGATCTCCTTGCAGTCCAAGGGACTCTCAAGAGTCTCCTCCAATACCACAGTTCAAAAGCATCAATTCTTTGGCATTAAGTTTTCTTTATAGTCCAACTCTCGTGTCCATACATGACTGCTGGAAAAACCATAGCTTTGACTAGATGACTTTTGTCAGCAAAGTAATGTCTCTGCTTAACATGCTGTCTAGGTCGGTCACAACTTTTCTTCTAAGAAGCAAGTGTCTTAATTTCATGACTGCGGTCACCATCTGCAGTGATTGTGGAGCCCCCCAAAATAAAGTCTATCACTGTTTCTATTGTTTCCCCATCTATTTTCCATGAGGTGACGGGACTGGATGCCATAATCTTAGTTTTTTGAATGTTGAGTTTTAAGCCAACTTTTTCACTCTCCTCTTTCACTTTCATCAAAAGGCTCTTTAGTTCTTCTTCACTTTCTGCCATAAGAGTGGTGTCATCTGCATATCTGAGGTTATTGATATTTCTCCCAGTGATCTTGATTCCAGCTTGAAACCTCTATGAGCCACGATTTTCTTATCTGTAAAATGGCAGGACTATAGTACTATCTCATAGAGTTGCTTTCAGGGGATTCCCATATCTATCTTTTCAAATTGAAACATATAATCAGTCACATAGTATCATCAGAGCAAATGTTTAATGAGTGCTTACTAGAAGATAAACATTGTATTAATTTATTGAGAAATATAATATCAGACTTCAAAATTCTATATGTTGGGAATCAATAATACTCCCCTAATCTTAGAACAGTGCCTTAAAGTGATGTAGTGTGTGCCTATTACATGCTTATTGTTACTGACAATCCCTTGTATTTGGGAATAATTGAATTTAGTCTGTGGAACAAGTAAACAAACAAAGGGCAGTGTTTATAGCCTTAACTAAGACTGAAACTAAGTACCTTGCTAAGAGGCATCAGAGTAGCAAGTAGAATTAAGCCCTTTGAATTTCCAGCCCAGTGCTCTGCTTCCTGTGTGACTTTGGTCATGACACTACCCATCTCCCAGTCTTAGCTGGCTTGAGTCTGGGGTGACTAATGCATCCCAGTGTGCACAGAAATTTCCTGGTTTAATGCTTCAACGCCCACTCTTGGGAAACCCCTTATTTTTAGATTAACCAGGATGATTGGTCATCCTACTTGATTCTGTCCTCTGATTCACAGAATAGACCCAGGCTTCTTCCGAAGAAAACTTACTGGGCTTTGCTACTCATTCATCACCTCATTCCTTCAGATCTCATTAGCATGATATTTAGGAATACTTTCTTAGTCTTTTTGGTGGGCTCTTGTTTCTCTGCCTGTCCAAAATTTCCCTCACAATTCTACTTCCTGATGATAACCACTGCTAACTTTTTGTATATGTTCTTTCAGTATTTTTTTTCACAGTTGGGTATATATTATAATTATTATCATTACAAACTTCTGATCATACTGTATAAATACTCGTTTCCCATAACTCCCACTTAATGTTATATCATAAGCATTTTTCCAAGTCATTAAACCTTCTTCAAAGAAACATCATATCAATGACTGTACAATACTCCACTGCAAGGGATATACCATATTTCTTTACCTAACCATTCCCCTATTGTATGAAATTTAGGCTTTTCCACTTTTTACTGTTATAAACAAGGTTCTAATGAATATCTTCATTCATAAATCTTTTATACTGCTTTGCTTTATAAGAGTGGAATTACTGTGTCAAAGGCTGTGAACATTTTTAAGGCAATTGATACACATTGCCAAAATGCAGAGAGGATTAATTGGGAAGGGTAATTGGCAGTATTAATTTTAGAGACACATTTGGAAATTGTTTGAACAGTATCCTGGTGATTGTGGAACTTCATTTTATAAATGGCTCTATGGAGAGAACTTAGATTACTTTGGAAAGCATTTTCAAGTTAATGTCTAAGAAGGTGAAAAAATTGTTAATAAAATGTTTAGTCAATGTATATTGTATTGTTTATTTTAGGTGCATTTTATAATTAGATGAAAAAGATGATATGGCATGAAGCATGGCTCCCTTTTATAATAATTATGTAGACTGTATCTGTGTCCATTATAAGGTACACACATTAATTTTATTATTTAGAATTATCATAATCTTATTGTAAGTGTATCTGTGCTAATATGACAAATTGTTGGTCATATTTTATATTTATTGGATACAGTGTCCTTGGTTTGAAATACAGCTCTAATGATAACATTGTTCTTTTTTAAAATTTATTTTTGATTGGGGGATAATTGCTTTACAATGTTATATTGGTTTCTGCCATACAGTAATGTGAATCAGCCATAAGTATACATATATCCCCTCCCTACTGAACCTCTGTCCCACCTTCCACTTCATTTTACCCCTCTAGGTTGACACATGGTTGAGCTCCCTGTGCTATACAGCAACTTCCCACTAGCTCTGTTTTACAAATGGTAATGTATATGTTTCAAGGTTACTCTATCAATTCATCCCACCCTCTCCTTCCCCTCTGGTGTCGATAACACTGTTCTTAAGGAAGCAATCTTCTTTGGATGTTATTTCCAGGATTGCATTTACAGTAAAAAGTGGGCACCGCTTATACCATCATTCTTTCCTCCTTCCACTGACCACTAGAGGGGAGAAAACATTCAGAGGTAGCTCACAGCCTATCTCTCCACTTCCAAGAAGACCAAGGTGCTTTCCAATAGAGGCTCCAATAAATGCTTTTAATAGAAGCATTTACCACTCTCTTCAGCTCTTTCCTGCTGAAGCTATTTCTGAGCACCCAAACTCCATCCAAGCATCTTCTCCTGCTTGTTTTATTTTCTTTATAGATCAAGGGAAACAGATAAGAAATTTAAAGGTAGAGTGATTGGAACTATAATTCTATTTGTGACCACTGAAAATTAAAATATATGAGGCAATCAAGACAACATTTCCAGGGCACATCTATAAGACAAAGTGAACTTGTGTACAGCAGCAAGTAAAGCAAAAGCCTGAAAAAATCATTTCAGTAACCCACCTCGGTTCAACCCAGACTCTGCCATAGCCCTTTCCTGATATTCTTAGCCCCACCTCAGACTCTCAGCATACTACTCCCATCAAAAAGTAGGAAAAACCATGACCCTTCACTTTAGTAATTCTCTGGCTAAGCAGAAAATCAGCTTTTTTTGTTGGGATCATTTAATCCTTGTGCCTAAGTCTCCATCTCCACTGTATAATCATAACGGATTTGATTTAAGTCATACCTCAATGACCTAGTGGTTGTCCCTACTTTTTCCAATTTCAGCCTGAATTTTGCAATAAGGAGCTGATGGTCAGAGCCATGGTCAGCTCCAGGTCTTGTTTTTGCTGACTGTATAGAGCTTCTCCATCTTCAGCTGCAAAGAATATAATTAATCTGATTTCAGTGTTGACCAACTGTTGATGTCCAAGTGTAGAGTCATCTCATGTTGTAAGAGGGTATTTGTTATGACCAGTGTCTTATCTTGGCAAACTCTGTTAGCTTTTACCCTGCTTAATTTTGTACTCTATGGTCAAACTTTCCTGTTACTCCAGGTATCTCTTGACTTCCTACTTTTGTATTCCAATCCCCTATGATGAAAAGTACATCTTTTTTTGGTGTTAGTTCTAGAAGGTCTTGTAGGTCTTCATAGAACTGTTCAACTTCATCTTCTTCGGCATTAGTGGTTGGGGCATAGACTTGGGTTATTGTGATATTGAATGGTTTGCTTTGAAAACGAAATGAGATCATTCTGTCGTTTCTGAGACTGCACCCAAGTACTGCATTCCAGACTCTTTTGTTGACTATGAGGGCTACTCTATTTCTTCTAAGGGAATTTTGACCACAGTAGTAGAAATAATGGTCATCTGAATTAAATTCACCTATTCCGGTCCATTTTAATTCACTGATCCTAAAATGTCAACATTCATTCTTGCCATCTCCTAAAATTAAAGACGCTTGCTCTGTGAAAGGAAAGTTATGACAAACCTAGACAGTGTATTAAACAGAGACATCATTTTGTCAACAAAGGTCTGTATGGTCAAAGCTATGGTTTTTCCAGTAGTCATGTATGGATGTGAGAGTTGGATCATAAATAAGGCTGAATGCCGAAGAATTGATACTTTCAAACTGTGGTGCTGGAGGAGACTCTTGAGAGTCCCTTGGACTGCAAAGAGATCAAACCTGTCAATCCTAAAATAAGTCACCCCTGAATATTCATCGGAAGGACTGATGCAGAAGCTGAACCTCCACTACTTATCCACCTGATGCGAAGAGCCAACTCATTAGAAAAGACCCTGATACTGGGAAGGATTTAGGGCAGGATAAGAAGGGGACAACAGAGGATGAGATGGTTGGATGGCATCACTGATATTCCTAAAATGTTGGACATGAATTTGAGCAAATTCTGGGAGATGGTGAAGGACAGGGAAGCTGGTGTGCTGCAGTCCATGGGGTTGCAAACAGTTGGACACGATTTAGTGACTGAACAACAATAAAGTCTCCAGGTGTGTGGCCTGTGGTTACCATCAGTACTCTGATATTTGGGGAGGCATTAATATAACACAGTGATTGAGGGCATGTATGTTGGACAGATGTAGGATTCACTCCTGGCTTTACCACTTTTCAGTGCTATGATCCCTGGTTTCCTTAATTTTAAAACAGGGAAGATAATGCTACTTACCCTTATAAGATGGTTGTAAGAATTAAATGAGATAACAAATGCATAGTAAAACCCTTAGCACAGTGCCTGTTATATGGTATATAAACAGTGGCTACTATGATCATGAGTCAAGCTTGAATCTCTGGCATTTATTCTTAGATTGTGTCAGGGCATCCTGCTGTTTGGATCTCTGCTGACTGCTCACTCTGCTCCTGTTTGGACTGTATGTTGGAAGTGACCTAAACCCTAACCTGCTAACCTGGTTTAAAATCTATATTCCAGATTCTCATCTTAACCCACTAACTCTAAAATAGCCCATCGGTTATACTCTCAACTATATTTGGGCCTTTGACCTCTATCCCACCACATGGGGTCTGCCAGGACTACTTAATCTCTCAGGCATGTTGGACCCAACCAGACGCTGTACCACTCCTGACTATGCTCAATATCTTCAAGTCAAGTCAAGTTTTGCTTTTTGATGACAATAGGGAATCAGTGTAGTTTCTTAAAAAGGGAAATGCTGTGAATGCTGTGAGGAAAGCAGAGATTTAATGCCCAAAGGGATCTTTATGCTTTTAGTTGATTAAACTGGCAAGAATTTGCAGGAACTATTTAACTTGATTGGTATACTGCCTGGCAAACTATCATTCATTTCTTTGCAAAATAAATGCTTTAAAAAAAGAGATTAAAGAGATTCCAGGCCATATATCTTGATGGGTGCTCTATAATTCCCTATTCTACCCATTCGCTGAAGTCACCAAAATAACTACCACCACTTACTGAGTATGTACTTTATTTGAAGGGCTTCCCGGGTGGCGCGAGTGGTAAAGAACCTGGCTGCCAGGTTCTCTTATGCTGGAGACATAAGAGACACAGGTTCGATCCCTGGGTAGGGAAGATCCCCTGGAGGAAGGCATGGAAACTCACTCCAGTATTTTACCTGGAGAATCCCATGGACAGAGGAGCCTGGCGGACTATAGCCCATAAGCTTGCAAAGAGTCAGATACTCCTGAAGTGACTTAGCATGCATGCACTCTGTTTCAAGGCATTGCACTGTACATTTGGCATGTATATGTCATTCAGCTTGCATAGCAGTCCTGTGATGTGTGTACTACTATTATTTTTTTTTGTCCATGCCACGGAGCATGTGGGATCTTAGCTCCCTGACCAGGGATCAAACCCATGCCCCCTCCATTGGAAGATCAGAGTCTTAACCACTGGACTGCCAGGGAAGTCCTAAATGTACTATTATTATTTGCATTTTATAGCTGAGAAAACTGGGGCTCACAGGGGTGAACTGCCCAGAGTAATATATTTAGCATGGGGAAACCAGACCAAAACTTAAAATCTAAGCTTGATGCCAAAAATTATGTTCATATCACTGTCCTAAATGATGGCTTGTGTTTGTGTGCTCAGTCATTCAGTCATGTCCAACTCTTTGTGACCCCATGGACTGTAGCCTGCCAAGCTCTTCTGTCTATAGGATTTTCCAGGCAAGAATACTAGAATAGGTTGCCATTTCCTCCTCCAGGGGATCTTCTTAACTCAGGGATTGAACCCACGTTTCTTGAGTCTCTTGATTTGGCAGGCTGATAATTCACCATTGAGACACCTGGGAAATCCTGTTAAACAGAAGTAGGCCTAAGAGGGTATAACAGGGACTTCTCTGGATGCCCAGTGGTTAAGACTCTGTGCTTCCAAAGCAGGAGGCACGGGTTCCATTCCTGGCTGGGGAACTAAGATCCCACATGTTGTGTGGCGTGGGGAGGGTGGGGGTAAGAGGGTAAAACAAGTTAGTTTTATAAGTCTTTAAGACCTTCAATGCAAATTTAGATCACTAGTTGAAAAGAGATTTTGACTGGGGAACTGTGTGTTGTATATTTGGATGTATATGAAGGCAGTGTAGGGGGAGGAAGGTAGTTGCTAGGGATACCAAAGCCATCAATCCCATGAGAGATAAAGGAGAGGAGGGCAAGAAGTGGAAGAGAGAAACAAGAAAGTTACAATTTTTCCCTTTTGTGTCCCTGTTAGTGGATCCTGTAATAGACTATGGTACAAATAAAGGACCAGCAAGGGGATAGAAAGAGGTACGGGTTTGTGACCCAGAGAGATCAGCCTTTGACTCTCAGCTCCACCACTCACATGCTGTGGGAACTTGGCAAAAAACTTAACGTCTCTAAATTTTTGTTTCCCTGTCTATAAAATGGGTTTTAAAAGAAATACTTACTCCCCAAGGCTACTGTGAAAATTAACTGAGACAGGGTGATGAAATGTAAATGGAATTAGAGTGGTGATGGTTGGGCAACCATTCATGATATTTATAACTCATTTAAAATACTAAATGAGATGACATATATAAAATACCTAGCACAATGCCTGACACAGAGTAAACACGTTTTAAATGGTAATAACTACTATTATCTCATTGTTATGTGTTATTTTTGTGATGACAATGATTAAAAAGATGACAATCATTTTCTCTGATAGCTCTGATAGCAATTCCTATATCTTAGTAGGAAAAATACATCTCTGTGAGCACATTAGTCAAGATGCGGAGATGAGTGGGTGGTTTCTGGATACATTTAGATCACAGATGGGATTACTAGGCTAGGAGCTCATTTGGCATCTATAGGAGACTCAGGAGACTCGGGGCAGCTGGGTCATCTTTCCAGAGTGAATTACAACCCCCCTACCCACCGCGGGCTCTATCAACACTTCTTTCAGGAGCCTGGCTATCTGTGGGCCCAGATGGATATTGAAGGGCATTTGACAAACAACAGTAGAACTTCCGAAAGTTGCCAACAGCTCAGTCAGCTGGAAAATCATGGTGGTCTTTATGTCACTTGTGTATTTATTAAGTGCCTGTGCTGCTGTGGCTGCTGCTAAGTCACTTCAGTCGCGTCCGACTCTGTGCGACCCCATAGACGGCAGCCCAACAGGCTCCGCCATCCCTAGGATTCTCCAGGCAAGAACACTGGAGTGGGTTGCCATTTCCTTCTCCAATGCATGAAAGTGAAAAGTGAAAGTGAAGTCGCTAAGTCACGTCTGACTCTTATCAACCCCATGGACTGCAGCCTACCAGGCTCCTCCGTCCATGGGACCCTCTAGGCAAGAGTACCAGAGTGGGCTGCTATTGCCTTCTCCAAATAGGAACCCTTAAAAAACAAGACTGTTCAAAAAGTTTAGAAAATTTTGAAACAGTTAATTTTTAGAAGATCTTTGAGTTGATGGCAAGTTCAAACTCAAAGAAAATAAATGCTGATTTGAAAATAAAGTTGTATTAACATAACTCCTTTTGAAGTCAAAGGTTTGGGTTTCATGGATTAAAAAAAGTCTTTGGTCAGTTGATGTAAACCAGGTTACAATTTTTCTCTGCACCTGGGCAGGTCCCATCTAGAAAGTTTCAGATAGGCTGACCCATCTTTAAAGCACATTGGTTACTGCATATGAGCTATAACGCAAGTGAGCAGGAGTGTAGGTTTTGGATGGCCAGGGACTGAAAACATATGGGTTTTATTTAATAGTATCTCTTAGGGTCCAATCTGTGGGCATTCTGTTTAGAGTAGATGGTAAAGGAAAGAAAGAATAGCTAGCCATTATTTACTGCCACAATTGGCAGTAGTTAATAGCATAAATATTATAAAAACTAGACATTCTTTTTTTTTTTTTTAAAAATTAGACATTCTATTTTTAATGGAAAAAAGAATCTTGGTTTAAATAGATTATTTGGTTATTATCTCATTTTCACTCAAAATGCTGTGAAATTATGTTATTAGAATGATCAGTAACACCTAATAGATGGTTTGAGTATTCACAAGTTTTCTAATACAATTTGGATGGTGTACTTTTTCTAACGGTGATCCCTAAGTGTCCAAATTCTCAGGCTAATATAAATGCCACTTGCAAATTTGTACAGATGCTAATAGGAGTTGATTAGTGTACAAAGTTGCTCAAAGTTCAAGACGACTGAAAGTGAAGTTCAACCAGTACTGTGAGTCAAGTGAATTTATTTTGCTTACTCTGTCAAACCCAACAGATAAGCCCTGTTCATGCTAACATTTGGCTACAGTCCTGCTTCTCCCCCATACCTGGGAGGGAAGGAATTGAGATGATTAATGGGTGAAAACTGCTACTCCCTACCTTTTATGATCTCATCATTTATGAGGAGGGGAGTAGACATGGCTTAAGTGTGACTCCCTTTGGATGCCTACGAGACTCTAGCCACCCACCCCACCCCCAATCAAGCTCTTCCAAACCTATTTCTCCTCTAAGGCCCTGCTCTAGGCTCATGCCTTCATCAGCTACTCTCATCCATAGGGAACTGTTTTCTGGATATAAATATCCGAGTTTGGATATTTGGATATATACTCTTCTATTGAATAAAGCTCCATATAAGAGAAGATCAAGATAAGCTAAATGTTATCCATGCTCACAAGCCTCATAGCCCAGGAGGGGAGAATGATAATAATAGCAAAAATATCAGTGGTAATAGTTGCAGTAGTACTGGTAACAGGGGCCATTTATTAAGTGCTTGATGTGTACTAAGTAGTTTATATATATGATCTCATTCAATCCTTACAATAAATAGTATTCATTAATTCATTCATTCAACAAAACAAAACAAATCATACCAAGTCCCTCTCCTCTTGGAGCAAAGCTTTCTACATCGAGGTAGGTGGAGAATCAAAGGAATGCTGTCTTGGAAGTCAAGCAAAGAAAGTTTTTCAAGAAAGAAAGAATGAAAAGCCATTTCAAATGCTGGTGGCAGGTCAAGTAAGACAAAGACTGAGAGATGATTGTTGGAATCAACAAAGTGGATGTCATTGGTGACCTTTATAAGATAGGAGTAAAGGCAATGAAGTCTGATTAGAGTGGATTTGAGAGAGAATGTGAGAAGTGGAGATTTTGAGTATAAACAACTATTTCAAGAGAGTTATGCTGTAAGGGGAATAGAGATATGCACCAGTAACTATAAGAGAAGGTGGAGTTAAGGGATGGTTTGAGGAACTAATAGCTAATAATTAGTAGAGCACTTTGTGCCGGGCACTACACTAATTGTTTTTATGTATTTTAGCCTATTTAATTACTATAACAACCCTGTGGGATAGTTACTATTACTCCAGGTCACAGATGAAGAAACTGAAGCTCAGGATGGTTACTTGCCTGACACAGGGTTTCTTAACTTTGACACTATTGACATGTTGGGTCAGATAATTCCATGTTGTAGGGGACTGTCCTGTGCAACATAGGATGTTTACCAGCTTCTCTATTCTCTATCGACTAGATACCAGTAGCACCCCACCAATTATGGCAACCCAAAATATTTCCGTACCTGGCCAAATGTTCCTTGGTTGGTAAGACTGCCGCCGGTTGAGAACCACTGGGTAAAGCTTACATATCTAGTAAATAATAGAGCCAGATCTTAAAAGATGGGCTTTTAAAAGATCTGGCTCTAAAACCTGTGCTCTCCATTGAAACATGTATATTATCTGTGGTGAAACAGATCACCAGCCCAGGTGGGAGGCATGAGACAAGTGCTCGGGCCTGGTGCACTGGGAAGACCCAGAGGAGTCGGGTGGAGAGGGAGGTGGGGGGGGATCGGGATGGGGAACACATGTAAATCCATGGCTGATTCATGTCAATGTATGACAAAGCCCACTACAATACTGTAAAGTAATTAGCCTCCAACTAATAAAAATAAATGGAAAAAAAATAAAACCTGTGCTCTCAACCACTGTAATTTCTTGTACTACCAAGATGGAAAATTTTCCCAACCCTGTCCTGAGTACCTGTGGATCCCTGGGCAGTGGGAAAAATTTCTGGTCACTGGGGTGAAGGCATACCTGCTCACAAGTTCCACGGTTCAGGGTTGCAGCTCAGACCGTCTCTCTGTCTCTGTCTCTGTCTCTGTCTCTGTCTCTGTCTCTCTCACACACACACACACCTGGCCTTCAGAATCAAGGAAAACCCCCTAGAGTTTGCATCTCTTCCTCACTCTGGACCCCCATACGTGAGATTAAATGGTTGGACTACAGGATTCCTGAGGTACTTTTGGCTCTGCCATCCTGGAGTCTAAGGGTCCTCCATTTTTTTTTTTCATAAGAGGGCCTTTTTTTGCGAGGGGGCAGACAAGGGATATTTGAGGACTTTCAGTTTGGAAGCTGGTCCAAAGTTCCCAGGTTGTGTTTGTTTTCCTGTTTGCTTCTTCCCAACTGGCTTCTCCCACTGCTAAATGTCAGCAGCCACTGGATTTGGGCCGTGAAAGCAGTGGGGTGGTGGGTCATTGGTTCAAGGCTGCCCTGGGCTGCCCTCTCTGGTTGTGGAGGCAATTCTGTGTCTCCTGCCAGAGAGGCCGTCCCCTCCGGGCCAGGCTGGCCTCCTCCCCT
The DNA here is from genome assembly GCF_963930625.1 of Muntiacus reevesi. Lineage (NCBI taxonomy): Eukaryota > Metazoa > Chordata > Mammalia > Artiodactyla > Cervidae > Muntiacus > Muntiacus reevesi. The sequence continues at coordinate 142,015,890 of NC_089271.1, read as the reverse complement.
TGGAGGCAGCCTTGTGAACCAACCCCAGAGGTCCCCTTGCAGACCCAGCCACCAGGCCCCTGGGGCTGGCTGGGTGAGGGAGTGGGCACTGGGCTGGGAGAGCCCTGAGGAGCAGGAACTTCTGGAGACCGTGTGAAGAGCCGGTGCCAAACCCCAGGATATCAAGTTCCCCTGGGATAGCTGGGCATGAGGGAGATCCCGTGGGCGCTGGTCAAATTGTGGGTCTGGGGGCTGTTTGTCTTTAGGCTGTAAATGAGCCTGTGGGGAAGGAGGGGGCCACTCTGCATGCCCTGCTTCCTCCAAGGGACCTGGGAGGCCTTCAAGCCTGACTCCTCGTTTCACACAGGATGAGATGGAGGAGACAGGCTTCCAACCTGCTCTTAGAGCTAGAGCTAGGTTTGGACTTGATTTGGTAGGTAAAATTCAAAGAGATGTTCATTTTTCTTACTCTGGTGCCAGTCACTGGAGGCTTGGGCCCAGGTACCAGTACTGGATGTTATGAGTTCATTAAACTCTGTCGCATGCCTCAAAAACCAGCCCACTGTTAGGCATGGTGGGACTCCCGGTATTTTTTTGCTGCTGAGCCTCTCTGAGTCTGTGTTTCTAAGGATGTGTACCCTCGGGGTTTCTGAGGATCAATATTAATATCTATGTGGATCTACAGGTTTAGGTAGATTTCTAAATTCATGGAGTGTCTAAGTGGGTTTTAAGAATAATAAATGTGGCTCTATATGAACATGTGTGGCTTTTCTATGTGTGTTCAGTTAATCATTCTTCAAGTGAATTGCAAAGGCTGTGTTTAACCCCTGGCTCCCTTCCCTTCCTGAGCTTTGTGAAGTTTAAGGCTCTTTTCTTACAGCACAGGGGCCCTGTCTGGGGTGCCTGTTTAGACCTGTCTCTTCCTTTTGTTTGCTTTCTTTTTGTCTCTCTCTGGGGAAATCTGGCTCCTGAAACCTAGTTACCCCTCATTCCATTCTAGGCCCCACAGCCTGTTTCTCCCCTGTTCCCTGGTTTACTCAGCTTTACTGGCATTCCCCCAGCAACATATGAAGGGGGCTGCAACCACTGAGTGGTGTCAGATCCAAGAGGAACCCAACTAAAGCAGTGGAATGCCAAGTCACTCCAATTACTTGAACTAGCAAAGACATGTACAGGGACAGAGACCATGGTTTCTTTGATATGGCTCATAAACAAACATATACATTAATCTTCCTGGGGTCTAAAGGAATGAACATTTTTTCCTTTGGCTTTTCGAAAATTAAGGAGTAAAACTTAACCATCCAAAAACTGTAAAAGCTGTCATTTGACTGTAAGCAAAATCAACTGCTAAGTCCACAGAGCCTGCTAACGTCCCAACTGGTAATTCAGGATAAGGGCACCATTCTAAGGCATTCTGTAGATTCCTCTGCTGACCAAGCTTTAAGATCTGTCTTCTATGAACCAATGACTTCTTTCTTTCATGATTCTTCAAACTCTACCATTCACTCATAACTCCCGCAATGAAATGTATCAAGTAGGAAACAGAAGCTCTTTCAGAACCCACTGAGCTGGCCTTTCTTGCTGGGCATCATAGTAACTGTTGGAGCTTTTAGCATCTGATGAAGAGAAGCATCATACAGTCGTTTCTGTAATCAAAATAGGGTCATTTCAGTGCTGCTGATTCCACTTGGTTTGGGGATGAGTTTTTCTCAGTTGGGAATAGCAGGGACTAATCAATGGAGATATTGGTTTCCAAGGAGTTAGATGAATATGGTGGAAAGGAACTAGTACCATCTTTCAGTTAATTAAAAAGATAAAAAGGTGATGTGTGTGTGTGTGTGCTAAGTCGCTTCAATCGTGTCCGACTCTTCATGACCCCATGGACTGTAGCCCGCAGGTTCCTCAGTCCATGGGATTCTCCAGGCAAGAGTACTGGAGTGGGTTGCTGTGCCCTACCTGGGAAGCCCTAAAGGTGAAGGTGATACCTTCACCTAAAATGAAGACAAGCCCTTGTCATCGAATCTCTCCTTGAATGTGTATGTGTCTTTGTGTGTGTATTCAAGATTGCAGAGAATCATTTAAAGAAAGATAGGATCTGAGCAGCAGGAAATGCAAAGTTGCCACTCTATTGTGCTAGGGGATTTGCGACATGCCTCATAAGCTCTAAAAACAGACAGCATTCTATCTGCCTATCTGTCTCTAACTCTAAGCCATTCTGCACAGCCCCCACCACATTTATCTTCCTAAAGAAACATTTTTGTCATGATAATTTAAAAGAAGAGTTTGCTTCAATTCAGTCACATCCATTCCAATACCTCTTTCTGAGGACTTGTGTTCTGCCATTCAGACTTTCAATCAGATGGTGTAGTGCTGCGTAATTAAGGGCTGTTGCTGTTGCTAGCTGGTGTGTGTGTGTGTGTGTGTGTGTGTAGTCTCATGTCTGGTACTTGTAATATGTCTATATTCTCCAGAGTGTTTCCTTAAAAGTTTATCAATAGGCTTGAACCTGATGCAACACAATGAGAAAAATAAAACATAGAACATAGTCTAGGACCTCTACCTCTGTAAGTAAAGGTGGTCATTAAATAATTGACCATCTGCTTTATTTGTTAAAATAAAAGCTCTTTTGAAAAGATGATAGCAAGGCAAATTTCTGCAAAGCAATGCACATTCTTTCCCATCGACTTCTATAGCTTAGAAGAGATGCCATGCAATTAATTTTGTTAAACATTCTTGGAAGACTTCCATTAATGCAAGTTTTCTCAGAAAAGACACTATATTATTTCCTTGACATATAGTTGGTTGTTTCATCTATACACATTTCTAACTCCACTGCAGAGAATTTCTATACAGTGAGTGGCATGCAGAAAGGGACAGGTCTGTATCAGAGCTGTAAAAATTTATGTAATGCCTCAGAAGACTTGTAATCACAGATGAAAACCAGGCTTTCCTTATACATGGATTTCAGTTCTTGTAACTTTTAAAAGACTGAGATACTAGGAGAACATTTAAAAACTCAGACAAGGATATAAACAGATGCTATACATGCGGTCAGGGGTTATTTCTCACGAGGTGGGGGCAGGATGATAGATTTGTTGATATCAGGTCTATATCTCTTTGGCAGATTTTCTCCACTACAACTATTCTACCATTCATAACAATCCGACCATGATGAGCTCAGCTGATTACGGCCATGAAATTAAGAGGACATTTGACATGGTAGAAAGAACACTGAACAGGGGGGATAGAATAATTGATTCAAATCTCTGCTACGCTACTCGCAAGGGACCTTGGGAAAATCTCTTCACCTCTCCGAAATGGCTTCTTCCAAAAGTCTTCATATTTAAAGAGAGGGAAAGAGCATTCATGTGCATGATGGGAAAGCCTTTTATAAACTATGATATGCCACTTGGGGCTTGGATCCAGTCTTGCAGGTTTGAGATTTTATCATCTTAAAATTTCTTTGCTGTCTCACTTCTCCCAACTCCTGACATTCCCATTTCTTTATTTTCTGTACAGTTATTAAGGTGAGGCTCTAAAGTTGGTTGTTTGGCTATCTTCCTGGTTGCATGCTTTGCAGTTAAAAAAATATAGCATGCTTTATATGTGTACACATTATATTATTAGTAATTATATAAATTATATACACGTCCTATTCTGCATATATGTATATATGCACACACATATATATTATGAGACACACACAATAAATAGAAAATGAGATAAAGATGAAATATATGACATGTCAAATGTCTTATTAATTGTGATGGCTTCATTATATTATTAGCTAATATTTCAAGGCACCATATGCACTTAGGGCAAGATATTTCATTACTGACAATGGGCATAAATCCATATTTCATGTAGTCTTTTTGATTATCCCTGAATTACTTTTTTGCTGACTTCTTGTCACATATGATTAGGTTATCATGGGTTTTCCCTCACAGTGAGGCTTATGGAAAAATTCATTCGAGGAGTAAGAGAAATGTGAGCACTGCCATTTTCATGTTCTTACATCATTGGCATTACCTTCAATACATGGCTTATTTGCAGGAATCTTCTTAAGCCACTTGCCCATTTTGTGAGGGTTAATGTAGTTAGACTGTATAATCTAGAAATCCGCTTAACTGGACCCAAGGAGATAGCAATATCTCTGGTATACATTCAGGAAAAAAAAAAGTAAGGGGCCCAGGGTCAACCCTTCTACCTGTGGGCTCCCATTCTTCCTTCAGAATACCTTACAAAGCATATGCAACAGAGGGTACCAGTGGCAATAAGTGTATTACATATTTGAAAGGCTGAATAGTAGTGATGATAATAATAGCTAATACTTAGATAGCTCTCAGTGTACTACACACTGTTTTAAGTACTTTACATAAATTAAATCATTTAAATCCAAATCTTAATTTCTTTCTGGACATTTTCAATTTAAATGGAAATAGAAATCATAATATTTTCTTTTATGCTGATTTTACAGTGGACTGATTTTGCCAACCTCCCCTTCCCTCACCCCCACCAATTCTGGAGACCACTGATCCACATTTTGAGATTTAGAATCTCTGGAGAAGTGCAACGCCTCTGTAAAGTACATCTCAGCCTCTCTTTCCCATCTCCTGCTGCTGTCATGCCTGCTCCAAGAGAAGAAAAAACTGGGACTGGTGACACAGGAAGCAAGCCCAGGCCACTGAAAGCAGAGGGAAGTAACTGAGGGGAGGAGGCCATGCTAGGGAAAATGAGAATGAGTGATGGAGCGCTAGCGATGCTAGAGCCAGAGGGAGAGAAGCCAGGAAGGAGAAAGAAGGCAGTTAGAGACCAGAAAACAGCAAGAAGAGGAGAGAGGATTAGGTCCATTACATATGAACCTTCATGTTGTGAACTTTCAAAAATGCAAACATGTGATACATCAACATCAGGTGTGCGTGAAATTGCAGCTTGCCCTCTGTCTCCTATTGCTGACAATCCTTCAGCTCTACCATCTCCCACCTCCTCTCCGTCCTCTAGTCAGCAACTCTTCTTACCTGTTCACTCGATGCCAGCCCCTGTATGCCAGCTGTTGTGCTGTACTACTGTACTTCTCAAGGTACTATAATGTAGGATTAAAAATGTTTTCTTTATTTTTATGTTTATCTGTTTTTTATGTATTATTTGGGTGAAAAGTATAATTAACCTATGACAGCACAGCACTACATAACCAATTGTATTCTTTGGGTACCTAGGCTAACTCTGTTGGATTTAAGAACAAATTGGACTTACAACGCACTCTTGGAATGGAACTTGCTTGTGTGTAGGGGACTTCCTGTATATGGCTGGGGAGGGAAGAGGAAGGCAGACCCTAGGAGGAGAGACCATGTCACACATCGGTGGGCGAGATGCTCACCCATGTCTTGATATCCAGTGTCTCTGACATATGGCTGAACAGGGCAGCACAAGGAAACTGAGGAAGTCCCTAAAGATTTGTGCACACTGCTCCTCCCCAGGTATTCAGGATAAGCTTGCCTCCTCTTATCAGAGAAGCCTATGCAACAGATTCAAGCAATGCAAAGATACAGCCATGCTTAACACAAGGAGTGGGTCTCTAAAGCTAGAATTGCAAGTTGGCCAGGGAGGGAAGATATCAAGGTGGGGGGGGGGGTGCGTGTGGCAAGGCGACATCCCTGTGAGTGTCTTCATATCACACCAGCCAGATAGCCAAGGAGGAGACCACAGTGCATTCCTGCAGGGGAGCAACTTCAGCTGTTAGGCGCTTCCAGCATCGGAACTAAAAAGCCACGGCAAGTAATTTCCATCTGAGGCAGTTGCCAAGACACCCCTCCAGAAGGTAAAACACTGTCAAACATGGCCCTCCATATCTCACTGCAACACTAGAAAGTGCGATAAGACACTTTAGGGGCAAGGAACTGTCACAGTACAGTAACACAGGGTCTGACTTGGATCATCAGAGCGGGTGGGTTCTTTGGGATCACCCTGCCCAACCCTCACTTATTGATGGTTAAACTGGGACCCTGAGAGGGGGAAGCACCAGCCTAATGTAATCCAGTTGGCAGAGCTCAGGCCTGGCACTGTTTCTGGGTATCTAAAGCAGTGCCCTTGACTCCACAGCTGTGTATTTATCTCCTCCTCCAGCTCCTTGGCTCCTTCTCTAACAGAAGCCTCCCTCACTAGTACAGATAATATATTCCAGAAATCCCATACTGTCCCTGTGTGATCAAAGAGAGGATTAAGATAACCACAAACATCTGCTGGGCTACGACTGCATCTTGACTCAGGGCAGAGACACTGACTTTTAACATTATCATCAATTATCCTTGACCTAAATAACTATATTTAAAATACACAGGGATCTTTGTTTTTTTTTAACCTCTCTCCCCTACCTTTAAACACCCAGTGGCTACTTCCCTGCACAGACACTTTCCCGTTCACCCCACAAGGAAGAGCAAGGCCAAGTGAAGACCATCAACCATAAGGCTACGAGGCTGTAAGCAAAAGGTTTGGTGGAGAGAAGGGTGAAAGCAGTGTCAAAAAGAAAGTTTGTAATTATCTTTTACTCACAATTATTCATGAAGAGGTCCTCATCTTGGAAAAAGAATGAATTGCTGGTAGTTAAACAACAGCATTTTGCCAAGTCTCTGACGTTACTAGACACTGAGAAAGAAGCAATCAGGCAGAAGAAGAGGTCAAGGTCAAAAACCCAGAGGAGTTAGGTAGAGCAGAATCCCAAAGCAAGCTATGGGAACCAGAGTGTGAGAAAGAGCTGCAATTCTTACAGTGAACAGGACTGAGAAGAGCTATGGAAATGACTGCCTTGGCTCTCTGCCTTCTTTTAGCAGAATGGATTCCTCCCTAGAAGAGACTCTCATCTACTTCATAGCAACTTAAGAGCTAATTCAGATGAGCAAGGCTGGAACCATACCCAAACAAATTGGCTAGTTGGTTGGTCAGACCTTTGTGAAACAGTTTGTAAGTGCCTACTGCCCCTGTAGAGTCTAAGGACACCAAGTCTGCCCTTAAGGACTTCATAAAGATAATGGAAAGCAGACAAATCATTAGATTACTGCAGTTCAGGATGAGAAGAGTGGATAACCATTAATCATGGAGAGCTTCTCAGGAGGTGAAGTCTGTGTTCAGTTTCAAAGGATGGGTAGATAGAAGCAAGTCAGCAGAGAAAAGATAGAGAGAGTAGAAGCACATACAAAGAGGAATGACATGGAAAGGGAGTGGTGGGTATAAAACCTGGAGCACATTAAGAAACACAGCAGGTATTGTGAACTGTAAATAGTCCATTTTTGTGTATGGTTTTGTCTTGTTTCTTTTTCTGAAGAGGGAGGCTCCTTGTGATGAAAGAGAATGTTGGAGAGAAGTCAAGGGCCTGCCATGGAGGACTTGATAAGCCTACTAGAGTTAAGATTTTATTGTGAGATCTATGGGGAGCCATTGAGAGATTTTAAGTAAGATTTTCATGATCATATTTATGTTTTGGAAAGATGACAGGAGAGTAGCAAATGGATGGGAAACAGTGGGACTGGAGGATGGGAGAGCAGTCTGGAGGCCATTAAGGGAACTCAGGCAAGAAGCTATACAGCTCTGGATTGAAGAAATAGGTATGAAGAAATGTGGATGGATTTTCTGAGCTTTCTTTAGAAAGATAAATAGATGGGATTTGATGATGAAATGGAGGTGATAGTGGGGAAAAGAAAGAGAAGATAAGAATGATTCTGGGATTTCCAGCTTGAGCAATGAATGGAGTGCTTGGTGGGGCCATGCACTGAGATGGGGAAGAAATAGGTAGGACTTAGAAAGTATCATGTCTGGTGGGGGTTACTGGTTGAATTCTGTGTGATACATGTTTATGGTGCCAGTGAAACTCTAAGCAGAGATATCCAGCAAGAAACTGACAGTGCTGACCTGAAGCTATGGAGAAAGATCTGAGCTAGAACTAGAGACTGAATATCTATCATTGTATGGGTGGTAGCTGAAATCCCTGGAGAAGGGAATGGCAACCCATTCCAGTATTCTTACCTGGAGAATCCCCATGGACAGAGGAGCCTGGTGGGCTACAGTCCATGGGGTCGCAAAGAGTCAGACATGACTGAGTGGCTAACACTTTCACTTTTCCTGGGAGAGAGCTACAGTGAGAAGGGAAGTAGGATGAGGATGGAACCCCGGGGAATTCCAGTCGGAATAGGGAGAGTAAAGCATGATGACATCCAAGGGCACAGAGCATTTCAGGAAAGAAGGAGGTGTCTCATGCAGCAGAGAAGTCAAAGAAGGTAAGAATGAAAAACGCCCATTGTTTTTGGCAATAGGCAGGTTAGTGGTGACCAGCGTGAGCAGTGAGGCCAACCTGTACAGGGGTGAGGAGTCAGTGGGCAATGAAGGCAAGATTCCTGAGCGCAAGTAACTGGAACAAGGTCTGGCCACCCCAGGAGGTCATGCGCGTGAATTGCTGTCGCTTTGGACCCACAGAGGTTAAGGACCACGGTGTCTGTGGTAGTAGTGAGTCAGGGCATGGGTGTGGGGGAGGGCACCCAGCGAGAAGGGAAAGATGTGCACAGCAATGCCCTGATTCAGGAAAAAAAAAAATGAAACGGCCTCTCGGTAGCCATGGCACCAGTCAGCTGACACAGGGAACGCCAGCTGTTTGCAGGAGGAGAGTAAATTTAAGGGCTGGTGGTGAATGCATCTGAGCTCTGGAATTCATGGGAAACACACTTCATGCCAAAGAAGCAGCATGATGCAAGCCAGAGATAAAGAATTAAGAAACCTGGGCTGTTTCATGTGAAACTCAGGCTAGCCGCATTAGCTCTCTAGCTAGGACACAGCTTCCCAGGTCATAAAAGAGGGGCCAACAGCCCTTATCTGGGGGGCATCCAAACATTTCCCAGAGTTTGAGATTTTGTGCAATAATGCACCCTTAGGTGGCACGGATAAGTAGGAGCTCCCCACGCTGTATGCAAACACTAGAACACTGTTAAAATGGAAAACTCTGAAATGTTAGTAAGGAATAGTAGGCTCAGAACAAAACCAGCAGTCCTGCCTGCTCCCAACTCAGAAAGCACACTGGTGGAGTATAATGCAGGGACAGCTTTCAAATCCAGGGGGGAAAAAGGGCAAGGGATGGAAATGCCAACCTACAATGATTTGATCAATCCAATGGCAGAAGAAAAAAAATACTAGGGAGGAGAGCAACTCAAAAGAATGTTTCTTTCATATCATATGATACCCCTTATATGTGGAATCTAAAAAGGAATGATACAAATGAACTTACAAAACAGAAAGAGACTCACAGACTTACAAAATGAACTTTAGGTTGCTTGGGAGAAGGGATAGTTAGGGAATTTGGGATGGACATGTACACAGTGCTATATATAAAATGGATAACCAACAAGGACCTACTGTACAGTACAGGGAACTCTGCTCAATGTTATGTGGCAGCCTGGGTGGGAGGGGAGTTTGGGGAAGAATGGATACATGTATGTGTATGGCTGACTCCCTTTGCTGTCCACCTGAAACTATCACAACATTGTTAATTGGCTATACCCCAATACAAAATAAAAAGTTTTTAAAAATTAAAATATGGGAAAAAAAGAATGTTTCTTCCAGATAAAAACACTTACCCCCAAGAAAGAAAGCTGGAAGTCAAAGATTAAATCCAAATTTAAATGTCCAGGGGAGATGGGGAGAACATTTTTATGTAACATTACTAGGCATGTCATTTTTAACTTTGCCATTTTCGGGACCTCCTTGGTGGTCCAGTGGTTAAAACTCTGTGCTTCCACCACAGGGGGCATGGGTTTGATTTTTGGTCAGGGAACTAAGATCCTGCACAGCCAAAAAGAAAAAAAAGTTGCCATTCTCCTAAACTAGGATGATTTAGCCACCCACAGGCTAGTGACCTTGGACAAGTCACTTAACAGCTTATTTGTTGCATACAGATTGTGATACAGACCCTGAGAAAAAGATGTGTTGGAAAGCACAAAGTGGTGCAGCAACGTTGGGCGAGGACTTTTTACAGGTAGGGTATACCTTCGAGAAATCAGTTTGAGATGACTTAAGCCCCAAAGAGTTGGATCCTAGTCGCACAGGAGTGCTAGGGGTTGTGTATATGTCTTAGTCAGTTCAAGAGGCCTTTGGCAAAGAAAAAATACACACTGTCCAGCAAGCTATGTACTTAATGTCTCCCCAAGGCAGGAGGCAGGCCCACCAAGGGCTGTGGCATATCTCAGGGGTGACCCAACGTTCCGTTCCACTCCCAACCCACAGAGCTTGAGAGGAACAGCTTGAAATCCAAATGGGGCCCTCTTCTCGGCTAAGGAAAACAGTCTCAAATCTTTCTGACATCTGCACAAAAGGGGTACTGAGGGGCTGCCCTGCAGGATCAACGGTTCTGGGGCCAGTTTAAACAATCCTGCTTGCCCCTGGGAACGCAGGAGGGTAGGGAGGATGAGTAAAAAGACCTGGCTGCTCGGGCAGCTTCAAGCACCCGTGTGCTCTGGATCGGCCCCACGTGTGCTGGCCTCTTGGTCTCCTTGGGAAATAGGACATCCATGCTCTTGACTCAAGAAATACAGTTTGGTTTGGTTCACAAACCTCGACAAACATTCCCAGAAACTTCAGGCTTTCACAAACAAACTTTTAGGAACATATTTGACTGTGTGGATATTGAGTCTTTTAAATATTGAAGAAAAAAATCTATGCGATGATATTCTATTTTTCTCCATCCCATGCCCCTTCAACCACTCATGTTTTCAAAGGAGAAGCCAGATTAGGGCCCCAGATGTTTGAAATCCAGATGAGAGCTCCTCACAGAGGAAATCCACTGCCTTCCATCTTCAAAGATCAAAATCTCAGCCAGGGGTGAAACAATGAGGTCATCAGAAGCATGGTCGCCTGGTGTAGGACTGACCTCTGTTCAGAACATACAAGAATTTCTACTTTTAAATTCTCCCCAACCCCACAAACAGTTCAGAACTATTTCTCAGTTTCTCAGGGTCCGAGCAACTTCCTACCCCCCACAATCCATCAGGAAATGCCCTTCTGTGTCAAACTTCAAATCTCATCTGCTTCCACTTGAGCCATTTTTATTTGCTGTATCTTTTTTTGGGGTAAAATAAATCCATAAGAATCACCCCTTAGGAAAATAGGGAGAGGATATGTCCAGGAAATTCACATAAGAGATACAAACATGCAATGAATATGGGAAAAGATGCTTAAGCTTATATATAGTCTGGGAATTGGAATGATTTTCACCCACATTAGCAAAAATGTCAAGTGCTGGAAAGGGTACACAAACTTGGGCACTCTTGAACAACAATGCTGATGGGAGTGCAAATAAATTAGAATAGATAATCTGTGGGGTACTTGTAGCTTTGAAAACTCAAAATGCCCATTGCCCTTATATCTAGTAATTCTGATCCTTTATATCTATACTAAAAATGAGTACAAGGAGGCCTGTTCATGGATTTCCACTGCAGCACTTTCATTTTTTAAAATAGCAGAAATTTGGAAACAACAAGTGTTCACCAAAAGGGTAATGGCTAATTTAAACTGCGGGGTAGAGGGAAAAGATCTTAAGGACATGTCATTTGACCAAACAAACAAACAAAAAAGGCACAGAATATACACATACTGTTATATTTTGGACAAAAACAGAAAATGAAACTATTGTGTTAGCCAAAAAATTCATTTTAGTTTTTCCATAAGATCATATAGGAAAACTTGAATGAACTTGTTGGCCAACCCAATATTTTTATACATATTCATACATACCTTTGATCACATACAGGAAAGACCAGAAAGACAATTGTGGGACCGAGAAAACATCAAGGGAGATGTTTGCTTTGTCTGTGTTGCTTGCTGTTGTTTAAGAACGTATTCACATATTTGTTATAGAATTACTATTTTTTTTCCAAAGTGTTCCCTGATTGTAGATCAGAGGCAAGAGCATGGGTCTCAGTGGCTAGAGTGAACAAGACTTCCCTGGGAGACAGCAGTGGGTAAAGTAAATAGGCGAGAAATCAAAAGACCCAGGTAATAGTCTGAATCTGTCATCAATTTGCTGTGTGACCCTGGGAAGTCATCTTCCTTCTCAGAGTATATTTCCTCTATACAAACTGTGGTTAAGATGAGAAGCTCATGAAGATATCTTTCCTTTCTGATATTTTATGATTCTCTAAGTCTGTGCCTTTAATATATAATAGGTCTGGCCCCTTTTGATTTAGAGATGGTTTTTTATACTTTCCCTTCAAATTCTGGCAGAGTTTGACATTTCACTTTCCTGCAAATGGAAGATAATGAAAGAGGAGGTGGAGCGGTCACTCTGTTCTCCGTTCAGCTGTTTTTGAGGGTTTGGTTGACCTATTAATGCTACCTTTCTTTGACAATGTAAGCGCTTAGGCTTGTTTGAGTGTGATGAGAATGCAGATACAATGCTGGAAGTCGGAAGATCTGAATTCTACCAGGTGGCCATAAATTCAGAAAACATATTAACAGATTGGATTTTATTGTTTTGTAGATTGAATCCCCTTGAATCCTTTGGCTGAGTTATACTGAAGGTGCAGGTTTATTCAGTGCAAATCAAAAATACAAGTCATCCAGGGCAATACACACATATGTATAGAGGATTGATAGAAATGCTGTGTCAAGGCACTGTGCTCATTGCAATCTGCACAACAATTTGAACTGGGCATGGCTATTAAAGGACAATGTATTGAATAAATCATGTAATGTTATGAAACATGTCATAGATCATTCTTTATGTATAATCACCTCTATTTTTAGACTTTATGGCTACCCTATACCCTTGATTTTGGATGAATCACATCCTAGTCTGGAGATAACAATCAGACCACTTGTTCCCCAGAGTGGTAGGGAAGGACCAAGTGGATATAAATGAGCTATGGAAATTTACATGTATCTACAAACATATCATAATCTGCACAACCTAATTGCCTTTTGGAAACACTCCAGATGAAACCTGGAGGAAACCTTGGCATTGAGTCAATGAAAGAAACCTCTTCCCGGTCCTTCAGAGACTGACTGATCTAGTTCTGTCTATCATTCGTTTGCAAAGTTCCTTCCAGCTGGTCCTCATCACTTTGCTTGCTCCATGAGGTCACAAGAGTAAATTCTAAGCAGTTTAATTCTAAAGAAAACATACACACTTCAGAAATCGGTTCCTGTGACTATTTGTCTTTCAACAATGAAAGCAACAACTTACTCTGGCTCCTTTCTCAGGAGAGCACTTACAGCCCCCATTGCAGTCTTGGCCCCCACATGGCTTCCCATAGGGCTTCTTCTCTCCCTATTAAAAAGAAAATAGAAAAAAAGTTAGTGCACCACGTAAAGTAAGAAGCAATGCTGCCCAGGGAGCATAATCCGTGGCCACACTCCTACTAACCAAATAAATCAGAGCAGCTTAATCATCTCACTTGATGGTGTCATGAGTCACATGAAATAAAAAGTCATCTTAAGCAAGCACCCTTTTAAGTCATGTCTAACTAAGCCTCACTAAGGCTTTCCAGATGGCTGAGTGATAAAGAATCCTTCTGCCAATGCAGGAGATGTGGGTACAATGATTCCTGGGTTGGGAAGATCCCCTGGAGAAGGAGATGGTTACCCACCCAGTCCGGTATTTTTGCCTGGAAAATTCCATGGATGGAGGAGACTTGTGGGCTACAGTCCATGGGATTGCAAAGAGACTTAGCAACCAAATCACAACATAACTCACTAAAGAGCCAGTTTGATAGCTGGTTGGGGAACTGTGACTTAAATACTTGCTCATCAGTAGACATTCCAGTCATAAAATACAAGAGCATTTCTCTATATGGGGCTGGAAATAGTCTCTAGACATACCCTGTGTCCCACTGAACATCTATCCTTGCACTCATTGAGAAAGCAGTGGCTGTAGCAGATAACTTGAGAGAAATTTCAACTGCCAGCAATGTAATGATATATGAAAATACCCACCCTGCACTCTGCCCTCAGAATTGTTTTGTTTAGGCCTCACTTTCAGCACAGCATTCAAACCTTACAGTGACACCCCTGGACCCAGTTAGTCAGATCCAAGTTCCTGAGGTGATATTGTACAGTATCCCCTCAAACTCTCCAACATCCTTTTTCCTTCTTTGCTGTATGATGATAATGATTACTAGCTGAATTTCTACAAGCCACTGCCTACTACATGACCTGCCAGGTGCTGACCCTCTCTGATTTCTTCTCCTCTGCTCTCTCCCTGGCTCACTCTGCTTCAGTCACACTGGTATTCAATCTATTCACTTGTCCTGCCTCAGGGCCTTTGCCCCAGCTGTCACTTCTGCCTGGAATGCTCTTCCCAGAGATGTTTTTGATGGCTGGCCACTTTTTATTACCCAAGTCTCAGTTCAACTGTCTGTTCTCAGAGAGTCCTTTCCTTGCCACTCAACCCCAAGCAGCCCCTAGTTACTTCCAGTCATACCACGATGCTACCTTTCAACATTAAACATTTGTCTCCCCCCATTAGAATGTAAGATCCATGTAAGCAGGGACCTTATCTGTGCTGTCCAACATTGCATTCCCAATGTGACAAATGTTTGATGACCTCATGGAGCTGGAATTTGAACATAGGTCTGGCTGATTCCAATGCCTTGATCTTAATCCTTATGTCTTAGTGTTTTCTAAGTCTTCTGTCTCAATGCAAAGATCCAAAAATCTGGAAACTGCCATTCTGACCCTATCCACCTTGGGGAAAAAGCAAAACATAAATTCTAACTATTATCTGAAATAAGAACTTTATCTCTGGGATGGATTTAGTATCATCCAACTTTTTTTTTGTTGTTGTTTGTTTCATGTTGGCTGTTTTTTTTCAAAAGAGAAAGGCATTTTTATGAGCCAGCCTCACACTTAATCATTCTTGCCTCTTTGTACTGTGAGCCTTTTCTTGCTTCCCAGGGAGCACTGTGAATTTCTCAGATGGTCTCTTATCTCTTTAGACATTCCCGCAACCCTTTATCACCACAACACCTCGGTAATAAGGTAGTGATGGCAGAGCTATGACAAAATATTGCTATTTTAGATTCCAAACACCTTCCTGATATGAGATATTTTATCTCTCTCCTATGCCTTTGACATGGTAAGTGCTATTGTACACTTTCCAGTTTGCCCTCCACTTAATGGTATATAGGACAGGCAAGTTTTCATAAGGGTGAGATCAAGAGGTGCCATGGGAGGCAGAAGCTGCAGGCTGGGATGGAATAGAGAATAGGGAGACAGCAGCACTGAACTGAATCCTCGCTGACGCTGTGCTCCCTTTGTCTAATGTTGAGTACTATATTTCCTGGGATGATGGATCATTTCTATTGGCTTTTCCATATAGTTCTGTATTTTCCAAGTAGTCTTCAATGAACACACATAATTAGTAAGAAGAAAATAAAACCAGTATGTAACCAGATGATACATTCATCACTTTCTAGGGAGTGGACTCAACAGGCATTGCCAAAGTTGAAGTGCTATCTGTTTGTAGCTATGGCCTAATTTCAAACATCGCCCTTTAGGTGTCCCATAACATTTGTCTACTATGGACCCAAAGTTTTCAGATCTCTAGTATGGAGCAAGGAGGTTGGAGGCAAGGGAGCTGGACAAGACAGTGGGGAAAAATCCCAATAACAGGAGCTGCACAAAAATGTAAGGAGCAGAAGCTAAGGTTTCTTAGGAACTTGGCAGAACAAGGAGGCAGAAACACCCAGCTAACAGACAGGAAGCCATCACTGTCTTCTGTCACTGAGGAAAGTAACCAGAGAAGGCCACAAGGCAATTTCCTGTAATGCTGGCCCTGGCAGTTCCCGCAGGAGTCTTCAGTTACACTGAGGGGTGGAGGAAATAAAAGGAGTGGCTTCCAGGGAACATGGCAAGATCAAGCACGGAGGAAGTCTCTGCCCTATCCTGGCTTGTCTGCAGACACGTTAACCCCTGCTAAACCTGGCTACATCACTGGTGTCATTCCCATCGTGGAATGCTTTCTCCCGCTCTTAAAATCCAACCATTTCTTATACCCACAGAAAATTAGAACTGGAAAGGCCCTGAGAGATCACTGAATACGCTGGTTCTTAACTCTTATCAGACCAGCACATCATTATTTATTTATTTATTATTAAATTTTTAACTAGAGGATAATTACTTTACAACATTGTGATGGTTTCTGCCATCCACCGACATGAATTGGCCAACATAGGTCCCCTCCCTCTTGAAACCACCTCCCTCCCTGTCCCACCCTTCTAGGTTGTTACAGAACTTTAGCTTTGGGTTCCCTGTGTCATATAGCAAATTCCCACTGGCTATCTATTTTCCATATGGTAATGTATATATTTCAATACTATTCTCTCAAATTATCACACCCTCTCCTTCTCCCACATAGTCCAAAAGTCTGTTCTTTATGCCTGTGTCTCCTGTGCTACCCTGCAAGTAGGATTATCAGTACTATCTTTCTAGATTCTGTATACATGCATTGACATATGATATTTGTCTTTCTCTTTCTGACTTACTTCACTTTGTATAATAGGCTGTAGGTTCATCCACCTCATTAGAACTGACTCAAATGTGTTACTTTTTGTAGCTAAGTAATATTCCACTGTACATATGGACTACAACTTCCTTATCTATTCATCCATTGAGGCACATCTAGGTTGCTTCCAAGTCCTCACTATTGTAAATAGTGCTGCAATGAACACAGAGGTACATGTGTCTTTTTCAATTATGATTTCTTCAGGGTATATGCCCAGTAGTGAGACTGCTGCATCATATGGTAGTTTTAGTCCTAGTTTCTTAAGGAATCCCCATACTGTTTTCCATAGCAGCATACCATTTTTTATTATAAGTATTTATTGTTCTTTCTTGATTCATGGAAAGAAAACCATAAGAATAAGTTATAATGAAGATGTAAGCAATAATTTGAAAAGCACCTATTATGCCATAATTATATTGCAAAGAAAAAACAAAAGTCATCTATAAGGCTCAAGAGGGAGGGGATATACATATACATATAGCTGATTCACTTTGCTGAACAGAAAGTAACACAACATGGTAAAGCAATTGCACTCCAACAAAAAGTCATTTATAATGAAACAATATGTATTTTCATATGTAAATGCTCATACATGGCTTTATTAGAAGATGTAATGAAGTCATCAGAGGCCAACAGCTAGATGCAGAATCATCAGGAATGTTACCATCTGCTGAAGCAGAATGATTCTGGAATGTGGTATTGCTGATTCAAGTACCACAATTGGAGTTGTTGTTAGTGTAGTGATTGTCTGAAATGGTGAATAACTCATGGTAAAGTTCTGGGGGAAAAAAATTCAATCTTTGTTTACTGGGTAGTTTTCATTAGTAATAATAAAAAGATAAACATCCATTTCAGTAAGTAAAGTGTGATTATGTTCAGAGTTTTCACCTCCATGAATATCCAGAGGTCTTCTAAATGTAGCATAGGATGAAGGACAATTCTCTGTAGTGTATGGAACATCTATCATACTTGGTGCCTACCTAAGAGCTTTTCCCAATCATTTTGACCAAAATTGCTCTCAAAATACCTCCTGGGAGTAGAATATTTCAATTAAGAACTATTAGCTTAATCCAAATCACCCATTGTACAGATGAGAACACTGGAGGAAAGTACTTTGGCCCAGGTCACACTGCTAGAGAGTAGACCGTAGCACTTCTGATCCTAATTCCATATTCTTCCCTCTATTCAATACTTCTCAAGACCAATTTCAAGTTCCATTTCTTTCATGATTACTCTAATTCAGGGAAAAGATACAGCATGCACTCAGCATGTCCCACGCATTGGGCAAGTGTCCTTACAATGTTCCTTAGGCTGAGAGTCTTGTTTCCTCAACCAAACAGTAAGGCTTATAGGGAAAAGGTCAACCTATTTTGCTGTTGTTTAGTTGCTAAGTTGTATCTCTTTTGTGACTCCACACACTGTAGTTCACCAGGCTCCTCTGTCCATGGGATTTCCCACTCCCACTGGAGTGGGTTGCCATTTCCTTCTCCAGGGGACCTAGGGATCAAACCCGTATCTCCTGCTTGGCAAATTGGTTCTTTACCACAGAGCCACCTGGGAAGCCACTTTCTCACTTACTTCACTTTGTATGACACACTCTTGGTCCATCCATAACTCTACAAATGACCCAATTTCATTCCTTTTTATGGTTGTGCAATATTCTATCATATATATGTACCACATCTTCTTTATCCATTCATCTGTCAATGGACATTTAGGTTGCTTCAATGTCCTAGCTATTGTAAATAGTGCTGCAATGAAACACTGAGGTACATGTGTCTTTTTAAATTATGGTTTTACTCAGCATTTCTGTAACACTTTGGTTTCTCTCTGGAGCTGACAGTTAAGGGGTATGCAACTATATGGCCACACCAGATTGTCTATGATCGATGTCTACTCTGCTTAGTTAGAACATCTATTTGGATTTGATGATGTCTGTGTAAATATTTTTAATGTTATTACTACCTCACACCTCTATCCCTTTGCTAATGCTGGTTCCTTTGTCTAAAATGACTTCCCTATCCCTTTTCCCACTTATGACAGACTGAACTTCTACTCGTTCTTAAAGTCTAGCTTAAACACCATCTTCTTGGTGAATGCACCCTCAAATTCTTCCCTCTTGGCAATTTCAGGCAGAAGTTCTTACTCCCTCCTCTTTGTTAAGGGTGCATTGCCATATTTGCCTCAATCTTTTTGGTTCTGCCAATCAAACTGGACACAGTACTCTGTTTTATTCTTCTCTATAGCCCTTGTCCACTGATACTCAGTAAGGGCTATGAAATGATCACTCTCAGAACAACTGAGTTACAAGTGTCATACCAGGTGTACTTGGGCTCCTCCCTCTCTCTTTGGGTTCCTGAAATAAAGAATGACATCACAGTATTCCTTCCACAAGCCGATGTGCTTTTCTAGGCATCACCAGTGTTTTCTGGCATGAGTAGTGGCAGGGATGACCACCACACAAAAGGTAACACAGGAAGCAAAATGGAATCTAAGAGCAGCTTTATTGGAGTGATTGGATGGTTGGCAAACGTGAGTTATCCTTGTGAGCAATTCCTCCAGAAGCTTAGTTCACAGAAGGTTGGCTGTGCAACATTATCTTTTGACCATTCACTCCACAAGTATTTCTTTAGCACCTGGACATGGACACCCACTCCAGTGTTCTTGCCTGGAGAATTCTATGAACTGATAAGCCTGGTGGGCCACAGTCCATGAGGTCACAAAAGAGTCAGACGTGACTAAAGCAACTAACACTTTACTTTCACTTCTTTCATATGCTAGACACTGTGCTAGACATGGGAGAAAGAGGCTGCATTGTACAGCCACAAGGGAAACCAAATCCTTGCTCTCCAGGTGCTTTATCATCCAGAGGGGAACACAGAGAGTAAACAAATAAATATTACATCCATGTTTGTCAGATGATATGTACTAAGGAGGAAAATAAAGCAGGGTAAGAGGGATAGGAAGTATTGGCAACAGGTTGTTACTTTATATAGGGAAGTCAGGGAAGGCTTTGCTCAAAGGTGACTTTGGAGCAGAGAACCTTGCTTCTTAAAGCACAATTCCTGGTCCAGCATCAGCAGCACTGGAAATCTGTTAGAAATCCAATTCTTGGGCTTCCCTGTTGGCAGCAATGGGGCCAGAGTGCTGGAAAGGAATGGGTAAGGTGAATGGGTTAGATGATGAGGCCACAGCTGTAGTAGGGGCCAGAGAATGGAAGCTTTTTATGGACAACTGTCTTTGGAAAAACCCTGAATGGTTCTGAACATAGGAGTGACACTCTAGCTTCATGTGAACTGTGGTGGGGCAAGGATGGACACAGGAAGGCCACCTAGGAAGCTGTTGTGGTGGTCCAATAGATGGAGGCTTGGATCAGAGGGGTAGTTATAACAACTGGCAGAAGTAGGAGGATTCTGGGTACATTTTTAAGGCAGAATAGCTAGGATTGGCTGATGGATTGGATGTGGGATATACCTGAAAGAGAGGAACCAAAAATGACTCTAAGGAATGGATACATGTATATGTATGGCTGAATCCCTTCACTGTTCACCTGAAACTATCACACCATTGTTCATCGGCTATACCCCAAAACAAAATAAAAAATTTAAAAAAATGACTCTAAGGTTTTTGAACTAGGCAACTAGCAACATGAAATTATCATTTATTCAGATGGAGAAAAAACTTTTGGGGGGCATCAGGAATTCTGGTGTTGAGATGTCTATTAGACATCTAATGAGAAATCAAGTAGATGGCTGGAGTTCAAGGACGATGGCTAGCTTGGAGATATGCACGTGGTACCTTAGTATAGACCTGACTATGTTGTGGTAACAAGCCCCAAATCTCAGTATTTCAACACAACTAAGGTTCACTTCTTGCTCATGTTACAACCCAATGAGGTACAGGCACCTCTCCTTAGTGGCTTCTTTCAAAGATGATTTGGACATTCAAGCTACTTTTGTCAAGCAACTCCACCATCTTGCTTTTAATTGCCCTGACCATGTTCATATTTTCCTTAACAAAAACTAAACACATTGGGACAACCTAATAGCATGGAAAGTAGAAGAAAACAGGGATTATTTGGTGAGCACCATCTCTGCCACCACTGGTATTATATAAAGCTACAAGACTAGATGAGGTCACTTAGGGAATGAACATAGATAAAGGGGAGAGAAGACTGAGCACTGAGGCACTTCAATGTTAAGAGAAAACGAGAAGGTACCAGAGACAGAGCCTGATAAGGAGGAGCCAGTGTGATAGGTAGAGAACCAATAAGGGGAAAGGTCCTGGCAGGTGAGTGAGGAAAGTATTTCAAGGAGAAAAGGATGATACAATGTACCAAATTGTTGATAAGTCAAGTAAGGATGAGATAAGAATATACCAACGGATTTAGTAATGTGATCTGGACCAGAGAAATTTCAGCAAGGTGGTGATCTGGACCAGAGCAATTTAAGAAAGGAGAATTACGGAAACGTGGTAGAACCATGATGCAGTTCTAAGGCCCCCCTTAAGGGAGTGATCATGGACTTCAAGGAATACCAGTTACCAGTATTGTGAGGTTTTCTTTAGCCTTGTTAACCCAGATGGGCACAGATGCAGATTAGCAGAAGACTTGGATGTAATCAGGGGTTGGGTTCTGCTAGGTGAGAATAATAAAGGAAAAGAGGAGCAAGGGACTCAAAGGTGTATGGAAAGAAGTCATTGAAATAATAGACCATGGAATCGAGGCTTCTTAAGGAGGAAAGTGAGCACAGGTGGTAAGATGCAGTAAAAAAATATTCAGATAGTAGAATCAATGGATGATTGATGCATTAATGGGTTTGGGAAGAAACGTACGGGTTTTAGGATTGTGACCAGATCTCAGAAGAA
This sequence comes from Muntiacus reevesi, assembly GCF_963930625.1. Classification (NCBI taxonomy): domain Eukaryota; kingdom Metazoa; phylum Chordata; class Mammalia; order Artiodactyla; family Cervidae; genus Muntiacus; species Muntiacus reevesi. The sequence continues at coordinate 141,994,511 of NC_089271.1, read as the reverse complement.
AGAAGAGATGATGCTGTGAAGAGGCTAGGGGGACTTCCCTGGCTAAAACTTTGCACTTCCAATGCAGGGGACCCAGGTTCAATCCCTGGTCAGAGAACTAAGATCCTACATGCTGTGCAGTGTGACCAAAAAAAGGGGAGGGTGCTAGGGCCAGAAGATATGGTACATATATGCAATGGAATATTACTCAGCCATAAAAAAGAACACAATAATGCCATTTGGAGCAACATGGATGAAGCTAAAGATTGTCATAATGAAGTAAATCAGACACAGAAAGACAAATATAGATATTGCTTATATGTGGAATCTTAAAAAACAGTACAAATGAACTTATCTACAAAACAGAAGCAGAGTTGCAGATGTAGAAAACAAACTATGATTACCAGGGAGTAAGGGCAGGGAGGGATAAATTGGGAGATTGGGATTGACAAATATACACTACTATATATGAAATAGATAATTAATAAGGACCTGTAGAGCACAGGGAACTCTACTCAATACTCTGTAATGACCTATATGGGAAAAGAATCTTAAAAAGAGTGGATATACGTAAATGTATAACTGATTCACTTTGCTGTACAGCAGATCCTAGCATAACATTGTAAATCAACAATGAAAGTGAAAGTCACTCAGTTGTGTCCGACTCTTTGCTACCCCATGGACTGTATAGTCCATAGAATTCTCTAGGCCAGAATACTGGAGCGGGTAGCCTTTCCCTTATCTTCCCAACTCAGGGATTGAACTGGGGTCTCTGCATTGCAGGTGGATTCTTTACCAACTGAGCTATCAGGGAAGCCCAACTATACATCAATACAATTTTTTTTAAAAAAAGAGGCTAGGGCTTGTTAATACTCTACTGGTGCCAGGAAAGACAGCTCTAGGAATATAATAAATACTTCCTGAATTAGCTCAGTAAATGGTTGTTGAAATGGCTGCTCAATCCTGCTTTCATACAACTTAAAACTATTCTGTTTTAATGTCAGATTTCCTCAAAACACTTGTCACTCCAAACTTCATTTGATTTTCGACCACAGATCTGAACTAGGTGTTTTATATGTATGGGTATATGTAACAACACACACACAAACACAATACTACAATGCTTTCTTTATGTCTTCACCTATACCCCTAGATAGTAAGTTTCTCTGAGATGATGTTGGTTTGCTCACCTTTATGTTGAATGAATTAAAGAACCTTCTAAGCTTCAATTTCCTCAACTATAAAGTATGGATAATAATATTTTACTTCACTGAGTATTGGGAGGTTAGAGATAGTGCCCCTAGCAAAGTGCTTGGCCCTTATAGTATGCTCAATATAGCAATATGTTACCTGGTGTTATTTATAACTATAACATATAGTATGGTACCTACATCATAGGTGAACATGTGATGACTAATTTGCATTTTAAAGGTGAGGAAATGACGGCTCAGCTGTTAGTGACTTCCTCACCATAGGAAATTAGGTATCAGACTTGGGATAAGAAACCAGCCCTCACTCTCTTCCACTGAACCCAATATTACCAATTCCAGGAATTAGCTTGAAATTGGGAATTCAATTCAGGAAAAGAAAGATGAGTGTTGGTAAGATTACTTTTTATTCCTTTTTTTTATCAAGATGAGTTTATTTACTTTACAATAACTTGCATTTGCATGTACACCTTCTATAAACAACCTTCTTATAGATATAATTCTCACAACTACTTTTGAAACAAGGAAAAATTATATATAAAATTTCCAGATTAAAAAAAAAATAAACCTGAATCTTGGATTTGGTTAGCACTTGGTAGTTAAGTGACAAAGCGAAGATTCAAAGCAGGGCCTCTCTTTCCAGTGCACAGCTAAACTTTTAAAAAGAAAAATAATGCAAGATGCAGAGGTGCACTTTTATAACCTTCAATCCCTGCCAGTTGCCTCAGAGCCCAGAAACCAAGAGAAGCCTCTTAGGCTGGATCATAACTAGTCTGGGGCCACATTAATAATAACAGGTCCCACCAATGGGATATCTGCTATGTGCCTGCCTAAGTACTTCACATTTGCTATCTCACATGACGGTCCCAGCTACACTGAGTGGTAGGCGCCATTACCACCATTATGTCACAGCCGAGAAAACTGAGGCTCACAGGGGTTTACCAGTTTGCCTACTCAAGGTCACACAGCTTGGGAGTGGCACAAATTCAAACACAGGTTTGACTCCAAATCTTTGTGCTCTTCCACTAAGCCTGGCCTCCAGTTGTGTCATCCTAGGTTTCTGTACTTGGTGACAATAATACAGAATGTTCAGCCTTAATGGAAGTCTGCTGTATAACTCAATGAACTCAAACTGGAGCTCTGTAACAACCGAGAGGGGTGGCGAAGGGTGGAAGGTGGGAGGGAGGTTCAAGAGGGAGGGACATATGTATACCTATGGCTAATTCATATTGATGTATGGCAGAAATCAAATCAATATTGTAAAGCAACCATCAATCAATTAAAAATAAATATAATTTTTTTTAAAGTCTGGCTTTACTTTGAGCAATTCTAAAACAAAACCTGTTCATTGAAGTTTAAACACACACACACACACACACACACACACACTAAACCAAGTTTAGTTGTGGTGTTGTTGTTCAGTTGCTCAGTCGTGTCTGACTCTTTGTGACCCCATGGACTGCAGCATGCCAGGCTTCTCTGTCCTTCACCATCCCCTGGAGTTTGCTCAAACTCATGTCCATTGAGTCAGTGATGCCATCCAACCATCTCATCTCATCCTCTGTCATCCCCTTCTCCTGCCCTCAATCTTTCCCAGCATCAGGGTCTTTTCCAATGAATCAGCTTAGTCTTGTCCCATGTTTAATGTGCATTTCTATGAGTTTATGAATGAATGGCTCTGGGAAGAGAAGAAAAGATCTCAAGGCTCCCTACCAGGTGAGACTTGTCAGCCACACTTTAAGGATGAAGCCGACACCAGACATGGCTGAGTAGTTCAGGAAGGTATTTCCATCCATCTGTGAAACTATGAAACTGTGTTCACACACCTACACACATGTGACTGATGGGGTCAGGCATTTTGGGTTTCACTTGGAAAAGGCCTAGCCAGCCAGAATGAACCAGGGCCTGAAGGGATACATGGTCCACGTAGACCTTAAAGAGCATTCACCAACCAAATGCTTGACACAGAAATAGACAAACTAAATGTTGTCCATAATGCTCTTAGATGAAAATTTCTGAGGAGATGTGAGAAAAAGAAGTGAGAAAGACACTGGGAGAAAGTGAGGAATCTTTGAGCTTTAAGGCTGGAAGCTTTAAGGCTGAGCACAAGAGGTCACACAGTTCACATGTAGTTAGGGTGGCAAGTTTTAACAAATAAAAATACAGGATGCAGAGTTCAATTTGAATTTCAGAAAAACCATTAAGTGTGTCCCAATTAGCATATTTTTGTGTAAGTATGTCCCAAATTAGCATAAAGATGTTCCATGCAATATTTGGGACATACTTATACTAAAAATCTATTTGTTGTTTATATAAAATTTTAATTTAACTTGGCATCTTATATTTTATTTGGAAATCCTACAAGTAGCATCATGACACACTCATGTGACAAGTTCAGTTGTGGAGTTGTCTGTAGTAATTGTCAGTAATAACATTTAAAGTGCAAACTTTGCAACTTACTTTAAAAACATTAAGAGGGTATTCAAGTTTCTTTTTTGCAACTGAGTCACTCTTACTTATTTGCTTTCTAATTTGGTTTCCAAAACAGGAAGGAAAGGTATAGTTATCACTAACATGGGAAGGATTAGATTAATTCATTTACTCAACAAATATTTATTGTGTGCCTACTGTGTACCAGGTACTGTGCTAGGTACTGGGGATAGCATGATAAAAAAAAAAATGAATATGACTTTTTCATGAAGGTTCATAGCAATTTTATTCCTCATAACCCCAAAGTTGGAAAGGCCCAAATTTCCATCAATAAGTGAGTGGATAAACAAACTATGGTGCATTTGTACAATGGAGTACTATCCAGGAATAAAAAAGGAACAAAATATTGATGCATGTAACTGCATGGATGAATCTCACAGATACTATGTTAAGGGAAAGAAGCTAGACAGTAATCTACTTATACAAAGCTCTAGAATAGGCAAATCAAATATATGATGACAGAAATCAGAATGATTTCATGATGATAAAAATCAGTGGTTACTTCTGCAGGTGTGTTAGGGTGAGGCTGACTGGGGGTATAGGTACTTCCTGAGGTGACAGACATATTCTGTACCTTATTTGGAGAGATGTTTTTAAATGTAACGTGATCAGAATGATATTTTAGAAAAGAATTTCTAGTGGCAGTATAGATAATGGACAGAAGAGGGTAATAGTGAGGTGGGAGGCCAACTAAGAGACTGTTGGAGAAAAGATGGTGGCCTGAACAAGGGTTATGGTGGTTGGGCGGGAGAAGTGAATGAATCTAAGACATATTTAAAGATAGGGACACAATCAGAAAGGAATAAGACTAGAAGAACAAGACTTTCTCATACCAAGTACACTTCACTGATTTGAGGACAACCTTTAATGCACACCTGATATGTACTAATGGAGTAGGAAATGGCAACCCACTCCAGTATTCTTGCCTGGAAAATTTTACAGACAGAAGAATCTGGTGGGCTACAGTCCATGGGGTTGCAAAAGAGTTGGACATGACTTAGCGACTAAGCACACATGCACACTATATGTTAAGGTGCTGTGTTGAGCACTGTGGAAGAAAGACAAATATTTAGAAAATTTTCATTACACACAAGGAATTTAAAGACTAAGAACAACTATAATTGAATGAAGAAAAAGTGACAAGTATTGGAAAAGGGAAAGAGATACCTTTCTAAAACTTAGACGTGATTATGTCCTCTTTTCTTTCAAAAACCTTTAATGACTCTCTTATCTTCAAACTTCAAAATTCAAGCATGAGATTAACAGACTCTTTAAATCGGACTCAACCACCATTGTAGACCAACCTATCACCTCCAATATTCTACTAATAAAGCTCTATTTATTAGCAATTCCATTTTTATGGAATGCTGTTCATATCCTATCCATTTCTGTGGAAATCTTAGTCACATATTTTCTTTGTCTTTTTTGTGACAATTTTATTGAGATATAATTCATATACAATACAATAATTCACACTTCTTTTCTTAAATTTTACCTTGCTTTTTTTCCAACAACGGGGCTTCCTTGGTGGCTCAGACAGTAAAGAATCTGCCTGCAATGCAGGAGACCCAGGTTCAATTCCTGGATTGGGAAGATCCTCTACAGAAGGGAATGGGTACCCACTCCAATTCCTGCCTGGAGAATTCCATGGACAGATGAGCCTGGCAAGCCACACAGTTCATGGGATCACAAAGGGTCAGACACAACCGAGCGACTGACACTTTCACTTTCCCAACAATAGCACGATTTCTGTTTCATAATGGTATTCATTGCCCACTCTAAACAACTTCTCCTTTTGACTGCTTCAGAGAAACTGCAGTGACAGTTTCTAATAAAAATATATAAGATTATTTTGAGTGGTCATGCTGAGTGTCAGAATCCTCAGCTGCTCAAAGCTTGTTGTGGCTGTGTGTCTCACTTTCTGTGAGTCTATTCTTGCTATTAGACTTGAGGCGTACAGTGTCATGAACTTTAGTGGCTTGGCCTAGAGCCTTAAGGCTTATTTATAATATGATGTCTTTAGGGAAATGATTCCAAGTTGACAAAAATCCCTTAGGATTTCTAGTTGGTAGCTGAAATTAAGATGGAAAAGTCGGTAAGTTCTCTAAGAATTAGACCTACAGGAACTGGAAGGATTGCGATTCTAGGACAGAGTATTCAGCTTGCTGAAAATATCCTGACAAACTGTCTCATCTATTATTGAGTCCAAAGGATCAAGGATACTGCCATTTCTGTCTTTTGTACTTGGAAGAGAGAATTTAACCAATTCTTAGTTGAGATGGATAGCGAGTCCATATGGAATTCGCCATCAGTAGCAGTTATTAGAAGGAGATAGAATGGGACACAAATACAAGTTTTTTCCATAAAGATAATTTTAGTTATACATTTAGCTCATGATACAGATAGTCTCTAAGGTCTACTGATATAGATAAGAGTACAGATGTCTTGTATGTTCATAAATGAGGAAAGAGGACATGGGGAAGAGGATCTAAACCAGGGAAATATAATGGTTCATAACTAATCCATCCCTCATGAAGTGTTAAAGAATCTGCCTGCCAATGCATGAGATGCTAGAGACACAGGTTTGATCCATGAGTCAGGAAGATCACCTGGATGAGGAAATGGCAACCCACTCCAAGATTCTTGCCTGAGAAATCCCATGGACAGAGGAGCCTGGCAGGCTATAGTCCATGGTGTTGCAAAGAGTCAGACACGACTGAGCACACACGTACATACATACACGACTAGAAGGAAAATGAGAGGGAACCCCTTCCCAAAGTACAGAACCCAGTAAATAGCAGACTAGGATCTCTGTCTTCATTTGCCAAGAACGGCATATTATTTTTACCTAATTTTATGGCTGCGATTTTTTTTTAATATGTATGCATCAACTTTTATTTTACTATTGTGTTTTTCTCCCAGTGTACAGATTTACTTCTTTCATTTAAGGAATAATTTTTTGTTTTATGGTGTTTTAAATGGTTAAATGTTATCCCTAAGTTGGAGCACCTTTGTCCTCCATGTTGACTGACTTGAAAAGAACAAAATCAAAACAAGATATGGCTGCGATTTTAAGCTGTAAATCCTTTCAGAAGTTGATCTTAATTTTGCTTGCAGGGTGAGCAAAACAAACCAACTTGTCACGTATGCCTGCATTTCTAAAATTAGGAAAAACAGCCCTAATCCCTTTTCATATGCAGAAAATAGAAACTAGTCGAGTAGTCTACTTGGTTGGTGGGAACAGACTTTAAAAAGCAACATGCTAAAAAAATAAAATAAAATCAAAACATGTCATAAGCAAAGTTAAACTGCAGTTCAAACTTTTTGGCCATAGCCAAAAGCCAGAAGCAAAGGAGTGTAACAGTATTTCTGTCTCTGATTCTCTTTTGTGACTTCGAAACTCATCTACTTTTTGTTTCCAGGCAAAATGACATGTAAAACTCATTTCAGAAAGTCCATCTACAGCAAAGCCTCAGTTACATCTTTGGTAATTCTTTTTCAATATATAGCCTACCAAAACTCACTGAAGTAGATCATTTGAATAGTCCTATATTGACTTTAAAAGTAGAATTTGTAGTTAAACCCTTACCACAAAGAAAACTCCTAGGCCAGACAGCCTCCCTGGTGATTTTCACCAAACACGTATGCAGTAAATAATGCCAATCCTGTAAAACTCTGCCAGAAAATTGAAGGTGACGGATTACCTCCTAAATCATTCTATGAGTCAAGTATTACCATTACAAGCTAATATCTTTTGGGAATATAGACACAAAAATTCTGAACAACAATTTAGGAAATTGAACCCAACAGTATATAAAAATGATGGGGCTTCCCTGGTGGCTCAGTGGTAAAGAATCTTTCTGCCATTGTAGGAGACATGAGTTCGATCCCTGATCCAGGAAGATTCCACACACCCCAGAGCAGCTGAGCCCATGTGCCACAATTATTGAGCCTGTGCTCTAGAGCCCAGGAGCCACAACTACTGACCCCACATGCCGCAGCTACTGAAGCCTGCACAGCCTAGAACTCGTGCTCGGCAACAAGAGAAGCCACCGCAATGAGAAGCCTGTGCACTGCAACTAGAGAGTAGCCCCCACCCTCAGCAACTAGAGAAAAGCCCATGCAGCACCAAAGACCGAGCAGAGCCAAAAATAAATAAATAAATAATTTAAATGATGATACATTATGACCAAGTACAGTTTATCTCAGGAATGATAGATTGGTTTAACATTCAAAAGTCAATCAAAGGGGACTCCTCTGGTGGTCCAGTGGTTAAGAATCTGCCTTCCAATGCAGGGGACTTGGGTTCAATTCCTGGTCAGGGCACTAGGATCCCACATGCTAGACGATGTAACACACAAAAAAATAAAAGATTTGAGCTGAAGAAGTCAGGTCCAAACTTATATGGCTACAAAGCAGAATCGGACAAAGACTCTGCATTTGGAGAACTCACATGTTAGCCAAGGAGACATACTCAATTAAGCTCTATAGGCCTGGTACTGGCTTAGATACTGGGGAGAAGACAAACTTGAAAATATTCATCTACTGCCTTGTGCATGGCTTTCCAAATATTTTATGGGCATTTTTTTTCCCCAAGGAGAATACTAAATATTAGTCTTTATTTTTTTTTCTTTCTTTTTTTTTTAAGTTTAAATGTTTTATTTTTTTATTTTTAAAATTTTTTTATTTTTCACTGGGTTTTGTCATACATTGATATGAATCAGCCATAGAGTCACACGTATTCCCCATCCCGGTCCCCCATCCCACCTCCCTCTCCACCCGATTCCTCTGGGTCTTCCCAGCCCACCAGGCCCGAGCACTTGACTCATGCATCCCACCTGGGCTGGTGGTCTGTTTCACCACAGATAATATACATGCTGTTCTTTCGAAACATCCCACCCTCACCTTCTCCCACAGAGTTCAAAAGTCTGTTCTGTACTTCTGTGTCTCTTCTTCTGCCCTGCATATAGGGCCATCGTTACCATTTTTCTAAATTCCATATATATGTGTTAGTATACTGTAATGTTCTTTATCTTTCTGGCTTACTTCACTCTGTATAATGGGCTCCAGTTTCATCCATCTCATTAGAACTGATTCAAATGAATTCTTTTTAACAGCTGAGTAATATTCCATGGTGTATATGTACCACAGCTTCCTTATCCATTCATCTGCTGATGGGCATCTAGGTTGCTTCCATGTCCTGGCTATTATAAACAGTGCTGCGATGAACATTGGGGTGCACGTGTCTCTTATTACTCTCTTCTTCCCTAAGCCTGTAAGTGACTCCAATGCAGGGAGTAAGAGAGGAGCTTGCATTGGGGAATAAGTGTAATTTAGCAAACTTTAATGACATAAATCTTCTCTAAAAGACCTTTAGGGTCAGTCTTTTTGATGGGTGGTACATGCAAGTTAGGCACTGATAGAGCCTGAACACTGAAGAGGCAGTCCTGAATATAAGGAGGTGGGAGACTGGCGACAGTTTACTGACCCAGTCCATTGATGCACTGTCTAATTTGGCTCAAAGCAAGTCGCCAGAAACACAAGTGTGTTGTCCAAGAGCTTCCATGTGCCTGGTTCTCACTGCACAGTGCCATGAAGCAACTTCTCCATCCCTAACCTGCATTCCAGTGATTAGGACAAGATTAGGGAGAAACTCTGGAAACCCTGAAGCTTCTTAGATCATCCTTTGCCATTACACACCATGTAGAGAGCCAAGATTCAATAAATGTGTATTGAATTAATACATTCAATCAATAGATTTAAACAATAGCCTAAAGGGAGAAGCATGAATCTATTGTTGCCCAGTGGCAACGTTTCTCCTTCAGAATTAAGCACATTGTCCATTTACAGATAAAGGCTGGGTGCCACTAGCATTATTAGTAGGCGTAAAGGGCAGCAGGAAATATACCTGGGTACTTTTCTTTTTTAAAATTTATTTTTAATTGGAGGATAATTGTTTTACTGAGTACTTTTCTTGTGGCTTTATTTTCCTACCTTGTCCTACCTTTGTCAATGTGCTTTGTCATATTTTGCCACATTGTACAAGTCTCTTTGTACAGAGATCTCTTCTCTATATCCCCAGAGCCTAGCACTGTGCCTGGTATATTAGTAGGTGGTTGTATTAGTTAGGGTTCTCCAGAAAAAGAGAACTAAGAGGATGTGTGTGTTTATCGTATGTATTCATGCATGTATGTGCATCTACACATATGTCTGTACATGTTTAAAGGAACTGGCTCATACAATGAGGGCTGGCAAGTCTGAAGTCTTCAGGGCAGGCTGTCAGGGTGAAGACCCAGGGAAGAGTTAATGTTAGTCTCAAGTTCAAAGGCAATCTGGAGGCAGAATTTCTTCCTCCTTAGGAGATCTATCTTTTCCGCTAAGGTCTTCAATTGATTGAACAAGGCCCACTCACATCATGTAAGGTAATCTGCTTTACTCAAAATCTGTTGATTTAAATGTTAGTCATATCTAAAAAATACCTTCATAGCAATATCTAGACTGGTGTTTGAGCAAACATCTGGGCACCATTGCCCAGCCAAGTTGACACATATAATTAACCACCGTAGGGTTAATACATGTTTATAAAATAGAACTGAAATCACCTGTGGGCTGCCCATATTTGCATATCTACTTTTGAAAATCAAGTAGCAAATACAGTGGGCACACAGATATCAGGAATCACAGGTCACTGGTTCATTCCTAACTGGACAAAACAATTTTTCAAAAAAGCCCGTGAAACATAAAATGGAAGTAATTAAGGTACAGACAGAACTTAAGTTTCAGATTCCAGTCAACCTTTTAATCATTTTATAAAACTGATGAGCCACTACATTATTCATTCATTTAGATTTATGAAAGTAACATGAGCTGACATTCATGGAACTGGTTTCTAGTCTCTTCTTTACCATTAAATGGCTTACTTGTCCTTGGGCAACCCACTTTACCTCTCCTGGTTTCTGCTTCACCAACAGCAAGATGACATCTCAGACAGTCTTTAAAGCAACTGTGGTACAGTAAATTGAAGCCTTCAGACAGATATGGGTTCAAATCTCGGTTTATGACACTTCCTATTAATAGTTCTGGGTAAGCTGCTACTGAGCTCATTTCTGCAGCAGCAATGTGGGAATATGGAATAACCTCACACCAGGGTTGTTATACAGATTGAAGAAGACAAACTGAGCGCACAGTATACAATGGATGCTAATTACTATCACTGCCCCTTGTCCTTGCAGCACAAAAATGATATGATTCTGTTGTGTGTAGGTGGAACATTAATCTCTCTCAGAAAAACACAGCTTCCAACAGAGAGACTAATCATAAGCCGGAAACTCAAAAGATATATTTGAGATTACAGAGTCTTGAGCTGCTTTTGTTATGGTCTAATTTCATTTGGAAAGACTCTTTATGATCATTTGATATTCTTTCAAATCATGCTAAAGTCCCTTGACTCTTTAATTCCCTTGGGCCACACTGATGGCTTAGGGGGTGTGGGAAAGCAGGGAAAGGCAAGGTCATGGGTATCTCTGTAGCAAGAGACAGAAGGTTGGGACTTCCCGGGTGGTACAGTGGCTAAGATTCCATGCTTCCAATGCAGGGGACCCAGGTTGGATCCCTGGTCAGGGAACTAGATTCCACATGCCAAAACTAGGAGTTCACATGTCACAATGAAGTTTGAAGATCCCACCTGCTGTAACTAGCACCTGGCGCAGCCAAATAATAAGTAAATGTTGGGGGGCGGGGATTGTGAGAACTTGCCATGTACCGAGTACTATGTGCACGTGATCTCATCTAACATTCATAGCAAAGCAAAAAGTGTAGGTACTATTACTGATATCCCCATGTTTACAGATGAAAAAATTGAGGCTCAGAGGGGTGAGGTAACTTGCCCAAAATCGTACAGCTAGAAACCACGGAATTAGAATTTACCCCCACATCTGATTCAGAACACAGGCTTTAACTAGTACACTGTCTCTTCTTGGAAAGTGTGTATTATATAAAAAACACACAGGCTTTTGACATTTTAAAGAAATTGAACAAGTAGAAAAATTAATATGCACATGTGTGTATGTAGGTATGTGTGTGCATATTTTTATACATATACACAATTTAAATAATTAAAAATTGAAGGGTTAAGAAATCAGTGTACCTCATTTCTCTGGAAATTAATATCACTTGCTGAGTTCTATAAGTGGGCATGAGGGTAAGTGGCAAAGTCAATGAAAGGGCTGTGCTTCTACTTATCTGTGATGTTGACTATACATCACATTCAGCATGAGACTTATATAGGATATTCCTAGTAACTGCCATGTATTTAGTGCTAACTACATGCCAGGCACTGTGCCAAGTGCTTTATATGTATAATGCCAAGTGATCCCTCAAACAACCCCATTCAGTAGATGAGAAAACTTAAGCTCAGAGGTTATAGGACTTGCTGAAGATCATACAATTAGTAAGTAGCGCTGCTAGGATTCAACTCTAACTTCAGAACCTTTGTTTGTAACCACTATGCTGGATTTCCATGAAAAGCATGTCATTTCCTCAATAAATTAAATACAGGTTTACCATGTGACCCAACAATTCCACTATGAGTTATACCCCAAATAATTGAAAACTAGTGCTCAAACAAAAATTATATACCAGCCTTCATAAGAGCTATATTCATAATAGTCAAAAAGTGTGAACAACCCAAATGTCTATCAACAGATGAATGAATAAACAAAACGTGGTGTACACACACACACACACAATACACACAGTGGAGCATTATGCCGTGCTGTGCTTTGTCACTGTCATGTCTGACTCTTTGCAGCCCCATGGCCTGTAGCCTGCCAGGATCCTCTGTCCATGGGGATTCTCCAGGTAAGAATACTGGAATGGGTTGCCATGCCCTCCTTCAGGGGATCTTCCCAACCCAGGGATCGAACCCAGGTCTCCCACATTGCACATGGATTCTTTACCATCTGAGCCACCAGGGAAGCCCATGAATACTGGAGTGGGTAGCCTATCCCATCTCCAGGGGATCTTCTTGACCCAGGAATTGAACCCAGGTCTCCTGCATGGCAGGCAGATTCTTTACCAGTTGAGCTACCAGGAAAGCCCCAATGGAACATTATGCAGCCATACAAAGGAGCAAAATTCTGATACATACTATAACATGAATGAACCTTAAAAATATGCTAAGTGGAAGCAGCCAGACGCAAAAGGCCGCATATTGTGTGATTTCCTTTACATGAACTATTCAGAATAGGCCAATCCATAGATACAAAGGAAGATTAGTTGTTGCCAGGGGCTCAGGAAAGCGGGGAATGGGGAGTGACTGCTTAATGGGTATGGGGGTCCCACTTGGTATTGTGAAAAAGTTCTGATATGAGGTAGTAGTGATAGTTGCACAACATTGTGAATGTACTCATGTCACTGGACTGTAGACTGTAAAATGGTAAATTTTATGTGATACACATTTTACCACAATAAAAATCAATCAATTAACCAGACCATTTGTCCCTGGTTTTCCCTTTGTCTAATTGTGGGTTTTGTCTCTGAAAGTCTCTTCTCTGCTGGCTCCTCAACATTCTGGGTTCATTTCTCCCTCTCTGCCATAACTCCTACTGTGCCTTCTTGATTCTTCCTAAGACCTGGAACCTCCTCCCTCTGCCCAAGCCCAACCAATTCAATTGTGACCCACCCTTCCATGAAGACTTCCCAGTTATTCTCTTTTTCTAATCAAGAAATCCAGAATGACCCAAGTAAGCCCACTTTATTTTAAAATTAATATTAAAAGTTAACATTATATGACTGTTTCCAAAACAATACCTTTTGGCTCTTAGACCAGTGTCCTTTCTATTGATACCTCACTGTCTCCCACAGCACTTAGAGTTATCACCTGAATGGGCATAATTATAGTTTACACACACATATATGTATATGTTCTCAGTGGGGTTCTTGTGGGTTAGCCTTATATCTCTGGTAATACACTCACTTCTTGACGGTAATACCTGTTTCTCACACATCTTTGAATCACCCAACATGTGCTGGCATATAATAGATGCCCAATAAATATTTCTGATGAGTGACCTACAAATTTTCACAATCTGCCTCAAACCCATTACTAACATATAAAATAGAACAATATAATCCATCATTTCATCAGAAAGGAAACATCTGTTTATTCTACTGCATTTTAGTTTCTAACAAATTAAAATCAGATGAGCTCTTGCTAGCGAATCAGGGAACAGACAGACGCTTTTCAAGAAGAGACAATGTGGTGTACTAGTTAAAAGCATATGTTCTGAATCAAAACAGACATGGAAGTAAATCCCAATTCTGTGTTTACTAGCTGTGTAATCTTGGGTAAGTTACCATATCCCCCTGAGCCTCAGTTTGCTCATCTGTAAATGTGGGATGTTAGTAACAGTACCTCCCCATGCTGTGTGTTATAAATATATTGATGTGGCTCAGACAGGAAAGAATTTTCCCACAATTAGGGAGATCCGGGTTCGATCCCTGGGTCGGGAAGATCCACTGGAGAAGGGAACAGCTACCCAGTTTAGTATTCTTGCATGGAGAATCCCATGGACAGAGGAACATGGCAGGCTACAGTCCATGGGCATGCAAAGAGTCAGACATGACTTGAGAGACTAAGCATGCAAAAAAAAAAATGATACAAATGAGCTTATTTACAAAACAGAAATAAGAACTCACAGACATAGAGAACAAATTTATCTTACCAAAGGGGAAAGGGGAAATGAGGGATAAATTAGGAGTTTGGGGATTAAAATATACACACTACCATAGATAAAACAGGTAATCAACAAGGACCCATTGTATAGCACAGGAACTTACTCAATATTCTGTAATAACCTATAATAGAAGAGAATGTAAAAAAAAGTTCTCTCTATATATATACAGCTGAAACTAACATAACACTGTAAATAAACTATATTTCCCAAAACAAGGTGAAAAAATGTATGAGATAATGTAAGCATAGTGGTAGATACATAGCAAGTACTCAACTTGTTAGAATTTATAATTATCGATTGCTTTCCTAAAACCCCTTCCTAAGGACACAGTTTATTCATAGTCTTAGGGCTCAGGGAAGTAATTGGCCTAGCGCTCCACCAATTCAATCACTGGGTCCTAAATGTGGAACCAGGACCCAAAGATATACATTAGGAAGGCTCAGTAATCAAATCCAGAAAAATGCAGGCTGATGCTGTGATACTGTAATTATGACCTAATAAGTCCAATTAACTGTGCCGGCCAGATTCCTTTTGGAATAACTGCAGCGTTCCTAAGCCTGAGAACAAAAGTGGGGCTTGAAAGAAGGGCTAGTTTGCATCCTGGCAGATGAACAAGGGATCTGCTTGTGGCTTACCAGCTGATAATAGAGAAATCAGTGCACGGGAATGAGATGGCATTCCCAGTGTTTAACCACAAGAATAAGCCTTTTAATTCCCTAAGCCCTATGGGTCTCTTGGACACATGGTTATTCATCAATTTTCTTCAAATATCTGATTGCCCATGCATGCCAAGACAGTTGCCCATGTTTCAGTAGACTGGCTCATGCCTGGGCACAGGGATTTGAGACTAAAGAGTGAAGTTCCATGAGGTGGAAAGAAAAAGAGGAGTCAGAACAAAAAAATAGCCTTGGGAATTAAAGAGCTGTAATCTTTGTAAAGAATTAGCAGTGCACACACCATAGCTCTTTCAGACTGGTCTTTCTCAGGAATCCAAATCTCTGACAATATTGCTGGAGGGTATAGAAAGCCATTGAGAAAGATTTCTGGGATGGCAAAGCCACTGTTGGCAGACAGTTGGCTGCTCTCAAGGTCAGCTAGGTTGGTTTTCCCCTTTGGGTGAACTGTCTCTAGCTCTTCTACCATCAGCTTTGGTCCTCAAAAGCCATGGTTAGAAATGAGTTTGCAACATTGTAATAATCAAGCGAATGAATAGAGCTTTGTTTCATCTGGTCCTAGAGGTTATACCTTGATCTGTTCTGAAGGTTGGTACTAATCTGATGGAGTTTTCAAAATTAACAACAGAAATCTGAACTGAGTTTGGACTATCTATAGCATGTGAAAGGATGAGGGGTGGGCAGGAGAAAGAGGATTTTTATTGTCAAGCTAAGCTTCACAAGATTTCATAGGCGACATGGGATACCCTGCTCAACTCATGCACTTTCAAATGATTGTTTCTTTCTTTCCACTCAGAGTTCACTTCCCCCTTTGTCCACACACTTTGTCCCCTCCCTGCTGAAAATGTTGGGGACCAGAACTTTTTCATCAGTACCTCCGACTTGGGGAAAGTTGGTGGATTCGGGTGGGGACAGGTGGGTTTTTTCTGGAAAACCAGGTGTGGACTTCAAAGCAGCTCAAAGAGCCTGGGGCTAGAAGTGTACTTTCTGACTAAATCAGACCCATGGCTTCTGAATCCCACACCGCATTCCTGTGCTTATTTTTTAATTTATAGAAAGAACCCAACAATTAATTGAAAACCAGTATTAAGGCATGTATAATACCCCCTCTTGTTGTATTCCATCTTCATCTGACCCTTTCCCTTTTCATCGGCCTTCCTTTGGGATCTGCTTTTCTTTTATCACACCTGCTCCTTCCCTGGCACTTACTGCTTCCAGTGTATCTCCTCTCTCAGAATGCAGTTCTCAGCAGCCTAATCGGGCCCCACCCTCACACTTCCAAATGCCCACAGCTACTTGTAGTGGGACCCCAATCCCAATTTTCCTCCACACTCTTCCAGAAAACCCTCTCCTAACCAGAGCTTTGCAAAAAGCAGACAGGCCTCCCTTCCTGTGGGTGATGGTGATCTGCTCAGGGAATGACAAGATTTTGATCTCAAAGCCAGGAATGCTCAGGCTTCAGAGATTTTCACATTTTTCACCGCCTCTGTCCTGAACTGCTCTTTCTGACCTGCCTTGCACTCTACCACTTGGCCTCCTTTTAATCTTCTTGGCTTCTGACCTCATGACTCATTTTCCCCACTCGCAGTCTTGCCTTGGATCTTATTCTTGCTACAGCTTCTCTATTTTTGAGCTATCTGATTTCCTTCACAATAATGATTCCAGCTCCTTCTCTTGCTATGTTGCACTTCACTGCCCTGGATAAACGCCTTGCTCAGTTCTCCTCCAAACTCGTGGACCCAGGTCTCCTACACTGCAGGCAGATTCTTAACTGTCTAAGCCACCAGGGAGGTCGAACTCATGCACAGGACCCAGAAACTCTGCTCAAATCCCACCCCTTATAAACTCGTTTAGCTCTTATTCCTGAAACTCATTCAATACTTCCCATATAAAGCCTTGTAATGCAAAATGTTCAGATTCATTCATTTCATAGATAGCAGATGCTTTTTACTTTCAGGGTATACTGGGCATATACAAATAACTCATTCTGCAAGGCAAAACTGGGGAATTCAATAGAACGTTCTGCAATGATGGAAATGCTCTATGTTTGTGCCATTAAATTTAGCAGCCGCTAGTCACATGTGACTATTAAGCACGTGAAAGGTGACTAGTTAAACTGAAGAACTGATACTTAAATTAACTAATGTTGAAACAGCCATGTATGGTGCATGGCTACAATACTGAACAGTGTATACCCAGTGTATATGTCTAGGGATGGACTTGCTTGTATTGAAGATCATATGTATTTTGGGGGTTTGTTTTCTTTTCCATTTCTTGAGAGTCAATACATGGGATGATTTGGACAAAAATAAATTTTCAAGCTTTTCATTTTATATTGGAGTATAGTTGATTAGGGTTTTCCAGGTGGCTCAGTGGTAAAGAATTCACCTGTCAATGCAGGAGATACAGAACACCCCCTGGAGAAAGAAATGGCAACCCACTCCAGTATTCTTGCCTGGAAAATCCCATGGACAAAGCAGAGGATCTTGGAGGGCTACAGTCCACAGAGTGGCAATGAGTTAGATGTGACTTAGCGACTGAGCACGCTTAGCTGATTAACAATGTTGTGTTAGTTTCAGGTATATAGCAAAGTGATTCAGTTGTACAAATACATGTATATATTCTTTTTCAAATTCTTTTCCCATTTAGGCTGTTTCATAATATTGAGCAGAGTTCCCTGTGCTATATAGAAGGTTCTTGTTCAGTTTAGTCACTCAGTCGTGTCTGACTCTTTGCAACCCCATTGACTGCAGCACACCAGGCTTCCCTGTCCATCACAAACTCCCAGAGCTCACTCAAACTCATGTTCATTGAGTCGGTGATACCATCCAACCATCTCATCCTCTATCATCCCCTTCTCCTCCAGCCTTCGATCTTTCCCAGCATTAGGATCTTTTCAAATGAGTCAGTTCTTCGCATCAGGTGGCCAAAGTACTGGAGCTTCAGCATCAGTCCTTCCAATGAATATTCAGGACAGATTTCCTTTATGATTGACTGATTTGATCTCCTTGCAATACAAGGGACTTTCAAGAGTCTTATCCAACACCACAGTTCAAAAACATCAATTTTTCAGTGCTCAGCCTTCTTTATGGTCCAACTCTCACATCCATACATGACTACTGGAAAAACCATATCTCTGACTAGATGGATCTTTGTTGGTTAAGTTTTATCTCTGCTTTTTAATATGCTGTCTAGGTTTGTCATAGTTTTTTTTCAAAGGAGCAAGTGTCTTTTAATTTCCCATCTGCAGTGATTTTGGAGCCCAAGAAAATCAAGTCTGTCACTGTTTCCATTGTTTCCCCATCTATTCGCCGTGAAGTGATGGGACCAGATGCTATGATCTTAGTTTTTTGAATGTTGAGTTTTAAGTCAGCTTTTTCACTCTCCTCTTTCACCTTCATCAAGAGGCTCTTTAGTTCTTCACTTTCTGCCATAAGTGTGGTGTCATCTGCATATCTGAGGTTATTGATATTTCTTCTGGCAATCTTGATTCCAGTTTGTGCTTCATCCAGCCTGGCATTTCGCATGATGTACTCTGCATATAAGTTAAATAAGCAGGGTGACAACATACAGCCTTGATGTATTCCTTTCACAATTTTAAACTAGTCCATTGTTCCATGTCTGGTTCTAACTGTTGCTTCTTGACCTGCATACAGATTTCTCAGGAGGCAGGTAAGGTGATCTAGTATTCCAGGTCCTTGTTTATTATCCATTTTTAATACAGTAATGTGTACGTACATGTCAGTCCTGGGCTTCCTGGGTGACTCAATGGTAAAGAACCCACCTGCTAATGCAGGAGATGCAAGAGACATGGGTTCGATCCTTGGGTTGGGAAGATCCCCTGGAGGAGGCCATGACAACCCACTCCAGTATTCTTGCCTGGAAAATCCCATGGACCGAGGAGCCTGGTGGGCTACAGTCTATGGGGTTGCAAAGAGTTGGACATGACTGAACAACTGAGCACACACACACATCAATCCCAAATCTCCAATCTATCCCTGAGGCCACTGTTACGCCCAGTAACCATAAATTCATTCTCTGTGAGTCTGTTTCGTAAATAAGTTCATGTGCGTCATATTTTAGATTCCACATATAAGTGATATTCCTTATATCACATGTATTAGAACACATTTTGACATTTCAAGTGCCAAGGCTTGGCCTGTGTGCAGTGAGAATGGTCAGTAGTTGCTATGTCACAGGGTTTGGAAGGTAGGTTGAGAGACACGGCGCAGGCAATGTACCTGAGTCCTCTACCAGTGGACCTACCTAAACTTCCAGTGGGCTGTGTTCCATTCACCCTGATACAGAACAGTGCCTTCCAGGTATGCAATGACATTTGTACAAGTTGTTCTCTCTACTTGAAAATCACTATATTTGCCACCCCACATTCAAAGCTTCTAATTTGAGATTCAGTTCTATTGTCACTTGTTTTAGAAAGTCTTTTAAAACTGCCCATGACAAAATAATCACTTGTACCACTGAACAATCTTTCTTCCACCTGACAAAATGACAGTGACTCATGGGTCACAAATGCATTTCACTCTTCCATTTGAGAACTGTACTAGATTATACGGCACAGAGGACCCAGAATGCACTCAACAAACTCAAGGAATTTGATGAACAAAATGAAAGCACATTAGATAAGACCAGTGAGATACAAAGTCATCTTAAAAGAGACTGTAGCGGTTCCAGGCTGAGAGTCAATCCAGACAGTAACCCAATCAGTGCTACTACCATATCTAAAGGTCAGTCAATTTTAATTTTGTTTTGCAATAAGGTATCAACTCACACCAGTCAGAATGGCCATCATTGAAAAGTCTACAAATAATAAATGCTGGAGAGAGTTTGAAGATAAGGAAACCATCCTATACTGTTGGTGAGAGTGTAAATTGGGGGAACCACTATGGAGAACATTTTGGAGATTCCTTAAAAAAACTAAAATTTGAGTTGCCATATGATCTGGCAATCCCACTCCTGGGCATATATCTAGAGAAAACTAATTTGAAAAGATACATGTACTCCAGTGTTCACTGCAGCACTATTTACAATAGCCAAGATATGGAAGCAACCTAAATGTCCATCAACAGATGAATGGATAAAGAAGAAGTGGTACATATATACAATGAAATATTACTCAGCCATAAGAAGAATGAAATAATGCCTTTTATAGTGATGGACCTAGAGATTATCACACTAAGTGGAATAAGTCAGAGAAAGACAAATATATGATATCACTTATATGTGGAATCTAAACTATGACACAAATGAACTTATTTACAAAGCAGAAACAGACTCACAGACATAGAAAATAAACTTATGGTCACCAAAGGAAAAAGTGTGGGGAGGGATAAATTAGGAGTTTAATATTAACATATACATATGTATGTACATATACATATATTAACATATACATATATGCATACGTACATATACATATATCAACATATAGCATATATGAAAGTGTTAATCACTCAGTCATGTCCAACTCTTTGTGACCCCATGGACTGTAGCCCACTAGGCACGTCTGTCCATGGAATTCTCTAGGCAAGAATACAGGAATGGGTTGCCATTTCCTTCTCCAAGGAATCTTCCCAACCTAGGGATCGAACACAACTCTCCAGCATTGCAGGCAGACTCTTTACCCACTGAGCCACCAGGGAAGCCCTTATAACATATATATGTATAACTAAATTACTTTGCTGTACACCTGAAACTAACACAACATTGTAAATCAAGTATACTTCAATAAAAACATAATAAAAGAGAGTCCATTGGGAGGAAGGTCAGTAGGAAATATTAACAAAGGAGATTTTTCAAATGAAGTCCTTAGAAATGTAGAACATCCAAGGCTAGTAACAAACTTTGGCTCAAGAAATCTATTTTCCTTTCACTGAGATCAGCACATCCCCATTCTAAAGATGGAAAGATCACCTCATTAGAGTTGACTGCCAGCAAATATTAGGACTATACAACTAACTTCCCTTGTCGTGGTGTCATACACACCAACCAACCTTCCTATCTCTTGGCTTCCAACGTGGGTTTTCCTACAAGCTGAAGACTCACTCATGTGACTACCTGGTTCCTTTCAGTAGTTATTTTTTCTTAGGCTAAATTAATAAATTAGTATTCTGGTTTAGGTGCCCACTTCTTGTGAACTTGATTAGAATAGGTTTTCCTAAGAAAATTATACAGTCCCCCTAGGCTGACAAAATTAAACCCCTAAGTGGGCAAAGCTTAGAGTCAAACTCAGAAATGTGGTGAACTAAGTAAGGTGCCATCCAAAGGGCCATGTAACCTTCCCCTGATAATCTATCATCCCTTTTGAACCCAAAACACACTGTTTTTTAATGACTGTGAATAAAAATGACACAGTCTATGAATAATTTTAGGTAGAAATACTGCTACATAGGTGTGTTCTCCATCCATATTTAGACACAAGCTTTTCAAGTGCAGGCATGTTTCGTGAAATCCTTTGGGTGTGCAATAGGACCCAGCACAGTGCTTGGCTAGGTAAGTACCCAGTGGGTACTTAATGAATTAAATTTTGATTCTATGCCCTCTAAATGGTGGGATTAGAGAGTTGTCTGGGTTGGTTTAAGGGCAAGAAAAGGGATTTTGTCTCCATTTATTCAAATATTTTAGAGTGCCTGATATATGTTAGACACTGTATTATATATTGAAGATAAGGTAGAAAATAAGACAGACATGACTCTTGCCCTCATGGAACGTGACTCACAGAATTGCTTCAGGTGATATGCAAATACGTGTAACTCTATGGCTGATTCGTGTCAATGTATGACAAAACCCACTGAAATGTTGTGAAGTAATTGGCCTCCAACTAATAAAATAAAATTAAAAAAAAAAAAGAAAAGTACTAAGCAGTAGTTTTGTATGTATGTAGATATGCAGTTGGGGCTTCCCAGGTGGTGCTAGTGGTAAAGAATCCACCTGCCAATGCAGGAGACATGAGAGATGTGGGTTCAATCCCTAGGTCAGGAAGATCCCGTGGAGGAGGGCATGACAACCCACTCTAGTATTCTTGCCTGGAGAATCCCCATGGACAGAGGAGCCTGGAGGTAGGAAGAGGCTACAGTTCATAGGGTCACACAGAGTCGGACACTACTGAAATGACTGAGCACACATGCATGCACATGTGCAGTTAGGTTTCTATCACTCTTCTGGGGACCATCTCTCTCCACCCCCTGATGCCTCCTAGAAATCTTGGCCTTAGTTTTTCAATTTATATTAACACTAAGGTTAATATACATGATAATAATTTGGTAAATATAAAGCCCAATTTAAAGGCATTATTACTGGCCATTTATTAGGGGCATGACGCTGTGCTAGGCATTGTCTTAGATGACCAAGACTCACTTACCCTCAAGAAGTGTGTATCTCAGTGAAGCAAAAATCATACATATTCACTCACCAATTATCTATTTAATATCTAAGGTGTATCAAGCATTGTTTGAGGCCTTGGCAATAGAACAGTGGACCAAAAAGACAGATCCCTGCTGCTCTTCCACTGCAGGGGACACAGGGTTGATCCCTGATTGGGGAACTAAGATCCTGCATGCCACATGGAGCAGACAAAAAAAAAACACCACCACCAAAAACACAACAAAAAGATAGATCCCTGGCCTCATGGAGTTTACATTCAGTCAAAAATACAGCAAACTATATACATATATCAGAATACACAGTAACACATGTCAATTGCCATAAGTAAGGTACAGAGACAACTCTGTGTGTTCAGACTTAACAGTAACCAGAGAAATAGCACAGGGTAAGGGGAGAATCACAAGTTTTAGGGATGAACTGGATCCAAGGTCCCTTTATGTTACTTCATTACCTCTGGGCCTTGGGTAAGTAACTTTGCTGAGCCTAATCTTTAAATTGAGGACAAATGCTACATATCTTATAGAGTTTTGGTGAGATGTTTTAAACCATGCAGGACAAGCATAGAACATTCAGTTCCTTTCTCATTCTAGACAACTAACTTCACACATATCTCATGTCTTTAGAATCTTCAGATTTTTTAACTAAACGTCTGAAAAATAAGGAAAATATTTAATAACGCTGAATTTTATTTTTTACCTATAAACCAGGGATTAGAACGGTTACTTACTAGAGTGATTTGAGAATTAAAAAATCCTCTAGTAGAGACTTCCCTGGTGGTCAGGTGGTTAAGACTCTGTGCCACCAATGCAGGAGGCATGGGTTTGATCCCTGATCAGGGAACGAAGATCCCACATGCTATGCAGCGAGGTCAAAAGATTTTAAAAAACGCCTCTCATACAGCGCCTGGTTCATAGCAAGTAATCAACAAATGGTCACTGACTTCCTTTATTATTCTTTCTGCCTTGTCCAGGTCACCTATATAGACTCATATCTAATGTTCAAAAGGGACTTAGAAAACTAAACTGTTAGGTATTTTTGATAAAATCTACATTGGCAGGGTTATTGTAATGATTAAAGGACACAACTCATGTGCCTGCCCCAGTATTCACACATAAAAAAGCTCATATTCCCCCTCCCCAAGAAGTCTAACTGAAAAAATACCCAAGTCCAGGATATCACAATGGGTGATTCAGAAGAATTGGTCATACTCCATCAAAAACCACATGAGGCTCTCTTTTCTGAGGAAGCAAAAGAACAGAGTAGAAGAAGCAAAATAAAGGTGGACTAGGAGAGCAGCAAGATGTGCTTAGTAGGTAGAAGTTTGGAACTTTGGATGATAGTCAAGAACATTTAACTTTTAAAATGTATGGCTGGTAATTTTTGCAACTGTGGTAATTGTACTATGGTTGTGTTAAAGTACTCATCTTTTAGAGAGGAGGGGCTTCCCTGGTGGCTCAGATGGTAAAGAACCTGCCTATAATGCAGGAGACTCGGGTTGATCCCTGGGAAGATCCCTTGGAGCAGGGCATGACAACCCACTCCAGTATTCTTGCCTGGAGAATTTCATGGACAGAGAAGCCCAGCGGGCTGCAGTCCATGGGGTCACAAAGAGTTGGACATGACTGAGTGAATAACACTTTCACTTTCTTTAGAGATGCACACTGAAATATTTATGGATAAATTGTTTAAAGGTATCAAACATTTTTATTTAAGTTGTAACAAACTTTACAATTTTAGGAATATGAATACTTTGGCAATAATCTGGTTTTCTAGCAAAGTATATATGACCCCATTGACACATCATAAACACACATGCTTATTTACAAATTATATTCTAAGCAAGGAAATTCTTCAATTCCTACTCTAATTCCTACCCTTTTTCAATTCAAACGCATACTATGAACTCAATTCCCCCAGATTTATTAATATGTATAGAATATATTAAGATTTATTAAGATACATACTATATATGTATGGAAGTTGAGGGGTTGGCAATGTATGCATAAGCTACAAGGTACACTCATTCAACAAATATCTGCTATGTGTAAGCCAGTAAAATATGGCTCCTGCCTTCACACCATATATTAATAAACCAGGGTGACAGCAGTATGGCAAGATCTGGGAAGCATACATAACAATCTAGGACAGCAAAAAAAATGATTGAGGTTCTTAAGGTTCATTTTTGGTTGGATAGAATGTCTAATTATAGAATGAAAGCTATTACATAAATAACAGCCTCTCTCAAGAATCCCTTAGAAGAAATGAAGTAGCCATCACAGTCAACAAAAGAGTCCAAAATGCGGTACGTGGATGCAATCTCAAAAACGACAGAATCATCTCTGTTCATTTCCAAGGCAAACCATTCAGTATCACAGTAATCCAAGTCTATGCCCTGACCAGTAATGCTGAAGAAACTGAAGTTGAAAGGTTCTACAAAGACCTACAAGATCTTCTAGAACTAACACCCAAAAAAGATGTCCTTTTCATTATAGGGAACTGGAATGCAAAAGTAGGAAGTCAAGAAACACCTGGAGTAACTGGCAAATTTGGCTTTGGAGTACAGAATGAAGCAGGGCAAAAGCTACTAGAGTTTTGCCAAGAGAATGCACTGGTCATAGCAAACACCCTCTTCCAAAACCACAAGAGAAGACTCTACACATGGACATCACCAGATGGTCAATACCAAAATCAGACTGATTATATTCTTTGCAGCCAAAGATGGAGAAGCTCTACACAGTCAGTAAAAACAAGACCGGGAGCTGACTGTGGCTCAGATCATAAACTCCTTATTGCCAAATTCAGACTTAAATTGAAGAAAGTAGGGGAAACCACTAGAATATTCAGGTATGACCTAAATCAAATCCCTTACAATTATACAGTGGAAGTGACAAATAGATTCAAGGGATAAGATCTGACAGAGTGCCTGAAGAACTATGGATGGAGGTTCATGTCATTGTACAGTAGGCAGTGATCAAGACCATCCCCAAGAAAAAGAAATGCAAAAAGGCAAAATGGTTGTCTGAGGAGGCCTTACAAATAGCTGTGAAAAGAAGAGAAGCAAAAGGCAAAGGAGAAAAGAAAGATATATCCATTTGAATGCAGAGTTCCAAAGAATAGCAAAGAGAGATAAGAAAACCTTCCTCAGTGATCAATGCAAAGAAATAGAGGAAAACAATAGAATGGGAAAGATTAGAGATCTCTTCAAGAAAAATAGAGATACCAAGGAAATGTATCAGGCAAAGATGGGCACAATAAAGGACAGAAATTGTATGGACCTAACAGAAGCAGAAGATATTAAGAAAAGGTGGCAAGAACACAGAGAACTATACCAAAAAATATCTTCATGAGCCAGATAACCATGATGGTGTGATCACTCACCTAGAGCCAGACATCCTGGAATGTGAAGTCAAGTGGGCCTTAGGAAGTATCACTACGAACAAAGCTAGTGGAGGTGATGGAATTCCAGTTGAGCTATTTCAAATCCTAAAAGATGATGCTGTGAAAGTGTTGCACTCAATATGCCAGCAAATTTGGAACACTCAGCAGTGGTCACAAGACTGGAAATAGTCAATTTTCATTCCAATTCCAAAGAAAGGCAATGCAAAAGAATTCCCAAACTACTGCGCAAGTGCACTCATCTCAC
The DNA here is from genome assembly GCF_963930625.1 of Muntiacus reevesi. Lineage (NCBI taxonomy): Eukaryota > Metazoa > Chordata > Mammalia > Artiodactyla > Cervidae > Muntiacus > Muntiacus reevesi. The sequence continues at coordinate 141,968,380 of NC_089271.1, read as the reverse complement.
ACACTGGCAAAGTAATGCTCAAAATTCTCCAAGCCAGGCTTCAACAGTACATGAACCGTGAACTTCCAGATGTTCAAGCTGGATTTAGAAAAGGCAGAGGAACCAGAGATCAAATTGCCAACATCCACTGGATCATTGAAAAAGCAAGAGAGTTCCAGAAAAACATCTACTTCTGCTTTACTGACTATGCCAAAGCCTTTGACTGTGTGGATCACAACTGTGGAAAATTCTTAAAGAGATGGGAATACCAACCACCTGACCTGTCTCCTGAGAAATCTCTATGCAGGTCAAGAAGCAATAGTTAGAACTGGACATGGAACGACAGACTGGTTCCAAATCAGGAAAGGAATGTGTCAAGGCTGTATATTGTCACCCTGCTTATTTAGCTTATATGCAGAGTGCATCATGAAAAATGCTGGACTGGTTGAAGCACAAGCTGGAATCAAGATTGCCGGGAGAAATATCAATAATCTCAGACATGCAGATGACCCCACCCTTATGGCAGAAAGTGAAGAAAAACTAAAGAAAAACTCTCCTCTTGATGAAAGAGGAGAGTGAAAAAGTTGGTTTAAAACTCAGCATTCAGAACACTAAGATCATGGCATCTGGTCCCATCACTTCATGGCAAATAAATGGGGAAAAAATGGAAACAGTGACAGACTTTATTTTTAGGGGGCTCCAAAATCACTGCAGATGGTGAATGCAGCCATGAAATTAAAAGACGCTTGCTCCTTGGAAGAAAAGTTATGACCAACCTAGACAGCATAGTAAAAAGCGGAGACATTACTTTGCCAAGAAAAGTCATCTAGTCAAAGCTATGGTGTTTCCAGTAGTCATGTATGGATGTGAGAGCTGGACCATAAAGAAAGCTGAGGGCTGAGGAGTTGATGCTTTTGAACTGTGGTGTTGGAGGATATTCTTGTGAGTTTCTTGGACATTAGGGAGATCCAAACAGTCCATCCTAAAAGAAATCAGTCCTGAATATTCATTGGAAGGACTGATGCTGAAGCTGAAACTCCAATATTTTGGCCACCTGATAAGTGAAGACTGACTTATTTGATAAGGCCCTGATGCTGGGAAAGATTGAAGGTGGGAGGAGAAGGGGATGACAGAGGATGAGATGGTTGGATGGCATCACCAACTCAATAGATATGAGTTTGAGTAAGCTCTGGGAGTTGGTGATGCACAGGGAGGCCTGGCATGCTGCAGTCCATGGGGTCACAAAGAGTCGGGCACGACTGAGCAACTGAACTAAACTGAAGTCTTTCAAGAAAAACAAAACCCTAACAAAGGCACTATCTAGCAATAAATATTCTTAGCCATAGCAGTATATAGGTTTGCGATAAACAGGATTTGGGTATTGGGAAGGACTGTGACTTTGAGATTTGATTTCACTGTTGAATTAACTCTTAGTTTAAGTAGAATACAGAGCCTTCATTATCCAGACACTCAATAAAAGTTTAGAGTCACTGGATGCCAAAAGTGACTGAGGCACTAAAAAGATTGCAGTAAAACTTTGTTTTTATCCTTCCATTCCAAATTAGGATGAGAATGAACATAATTTACTAGTTATTTTAGGCTGCAAAGACCAAAAGCCAAAAAAATCTGGGGTCGGGTGGCGGGAGGGCAAGGACAGGCCAGAGTTCATTTGCCATCATTTAAACATATCTAATCATTAACCATGGAGAAGGAAATGGCAACCCACTCCAGTACTCTGGCCTGGAGAACCCCATGGAGGGAGGAGCCTGGTAGGCTACAGTCCATGGGGTCTCAAAGAGTCGGACACGACTGAGCGACTTCACTTCACTTTAGTCATTAACCAAAGGTGGTCCGATCAAACAACAATAGTGAAATTGATTAGACAACCTGTGTATAATCAAATGGCAGGAATAAAATATAATAACTTGATTTTGCTTTCTTTTTCATGAATGTTTTGTCTATAAAGACCAACTTTACCGACTGTAGCTGGTATGTATTATATCCATTTAATCAAACTCCAATAATTAAAACAACTCCATTTCAAAAAGTACTATTTCTGGAAGGCTCAGATCTGCATTAAAAGTTTCAGGATAAAACTCTGTGTCTAAAGTCAGCCCCTTGAAACACCCAAAACATTAGTTTCCACTTAGAATGTACTTAGAGACAACAAATGTTGCCTGTGCTTTTCACTTCACGGTAACAGACTAAAGATTTCAAAACCCTTCATTTGGTAAAGCAGTTATCCCAGCTGAAGAACAAAGCAGCCCTGGACCTCTCTCCCAGCCACAGCGAATAAACAAGAAAGAGGAACAGCTTTATAAAGAAAACAAACCCAACTATCCTCCCCTTCTGCTTTCTTCATCCTACTTGGCAGAATATCAGAGTTTGGGGGAAGATTTTGGAATATAAAAGATTTGTGCCTAAGATAAAACTTAAATTTTGCTGAGGCTTAGCACTAAGTCCCTTCCAGAAGGCAGTTTTTATTTTAACATTTCAGAAAGAAAGTTCAAACTTTTCTACAGCAATTTAAGTCACACATTAAAAACTGTATTATCAATAATTCATTTCCAGTGAATGTTCTTTCTCAAAGAATGCTTTAAATTCATACAATATTATATGATCAACCATCATTTGTTTCTATTTAAACTTTTTATTTTATATTTTAGTATAGTTGATTAACAATGTTCTGAAAATTTCAGGTGTACAGCAAGGTGATTCAGTTATACATATCCATATATCTATTATTTTTCAAATTCTTTTCCCATGTAGGCTGTTACATAATTTTTAGTAGGGTGCCCTGTGCTATACAATAGGTCCTTGTTGGTTATCCATTTTAAATAAAGCAATGTGTACATGTCTATCCCAAATTCAGTAATCATCATTTGTTTCTGACTTAAATTTATTTGCAACTGGTTTTTGGGGGGTTCAGACAATTACTTCATAAATCACGTCCCTGTGTAAAAACCATATCCATTTTCCTCCATCAAGAGCAATGAGATTTTTATAGGAAAGAATTCAGGCATAAAAGCAAGTATTCGAGTGATGATTTGGTGATTTATATTTCCATTTTACATAGACATTAACTGCAAACTGAGCTTGTTACCCAGTTGAACAGTAACCACAGAGGGTAAGGGGGGAATGATTGTGCCTATATTACTAATAGGCCCCACCCTGGATTAAGTGTCTACACCAAGCTAGAATACATCACAGTCACATAGGGTGGAGACATGTTCCTAACTGCTGCCCTCTCAAGGTAAGTTTTTGTTGCCTGGCTTTGAGCCCTCTAAGCAAACAAAAGTTGTCCTACTTGTTTGTAATCCATGCTGAATGAAAACCTCAAGTACTATGTTCCTTTCCTTGCCTCCCCCATTCCATAAAACTTCATTAACCAAACAAATCTGTTTTCAGATGATTTTTAGTGTGTAATAAGGAAGAGTGGATTTTACTACTTATCATCCACAAATGGGCCAAAATTACCAAAAGAGTTGAAAGTCGGCATAATTACAGTTTATCTAAATAAAACACATGCAGTCATTTTCTGGAACCGGCAGAAGGGCATGAGTTATACCTGAAACTGTGGACAAGGCAGATACATGTTGAAGCCTAAATTAATAGATGCTGAGCAATAGCTAACAGCCCAAGCATAGGAGATCAGCTTTAATGAGATTTAACTCTTAGACTATCGTCACACCTTTACTCAACTTAAACACAAGGCCAGGTGTGAGCTTTTTTGATCCTCCCTTATGCACATTGGACATATTAAAGGAAGAGGGGGGATGATATCAGGTAAATACAGGTGGGGCCAATGCAAATGTTGTGGATTGGTGACTATTGCCCTGAGTCAAAAGATTTGGGAGGCATCCATGATGAAGGCTGCAGTGGCAGCAGAGGCTGTAGTGGCACTCTGCTCCCTTCCATGGCTTGATGCTGACTTTCATCATCTTTATCACAGATGTGCAGCATCTGCCTAAAATCAAATGGTACTCACCTCAACACACATTAGAACCACTTGGGGAGCTGTGAAATTTCCCATTCCCCAGGTGCTGTCACAGACAAATGAAATCAGTATTTCTGGAGGTGGGGCCCGGACATTTGTATTTTTTAAAGGTCTGCAGGTCATTCCAATGTGCAGCCGAGGTTGAGAACTGCATCTCTAAATGCTATGATTCACCAAAATTCAAAGCAACATAATAAAGGGAAAGGGGAAGCCCCCCCTCCTCCCAGCTTCCATGGCACTAACATTTAACTGGAAGGTCAGCTGGCTTCCTGCCTTGGGATCGCTACCTTACCACTAGGGCTATGAGGATGCTGGCTTCTCTTTAGAGAAAACAGTCAACATTGAATGGGCATTTACTGATACTTTGTGCCAGGCACTGTGTGTAAAGCTCTTCATGTGCTCTGTCTGATTTAATCCTTGTGACATCCCTATGAGGTATCTATTAGTTATTGCCTTTTACTGAGGAGGAAACTGAGGCACAGACAGGTGAAGTGATTTTCCTAAGGTCGCCCAGCTACTACTCTTCACTCTTCTGAAACTAAAAAAATACTTGGTCTTTCATATACTGTCCAGAGGCCTGGGTTCTCTTCGGTCACATTATTTTCCTAGCTAAAAAGCTTTCTTCTCTCTGAAGGGAGATGCATTAGAACAAAAATGTCAGCATAAATCCACCAAATATTACCCATGTCTATATATGCAATTTACTACAACTTTAAGCAACTCCTCGTCAGGAGTTACATTTTCCCAAACATTTTGCAGTTATCCTCTTTCAACTGTGGCCTTTGGGTAGGGAACCAAACTCTGGAAACATGGTAGGAGAGAATCTGTCAAGAAAATCCACATTTGAGATGAAAAGCTGAAAGCCAAGATTCCAGAGAGGTCGGTTACATTCCCTTACCTTTTGGCAACTCTGACTGGCTCCCAGTCCCAAACTTAATAAGGAGCATCTATTGCAGAAAGAAACATTCATTTCCTAGAGTCAGTGATCTTGCATTGTTACAATGACTGGTAAATTTTTCTAGGGTATTGTGTCCCAAAAATCAAGGCTGAAGTAGAGGGAATGAACAAATTCCATTTCTAACAGCGCCCCACTGGGCTGGACATGTGTGAAGGATGGCCCCAGGGTGCCAGATCAGATTGTTGTATGGTGAGTTGCAGCGAGGCAACCCCAAGCAGGGACAGCAGAAGAAAACCCATTAAAGCGGCTCGAAAGCCCCACTTCAAACAATGGGGCCGAGCTGCTGCGGGCAGCAGGAAACAAGCAGCAGGCAGGCTGGGCTGGCTAAGGCAATAAGGGAGTGCTGGAGGGGGTTGTTTTCTGAGCTCCAGGATGACCTCAGGTCTCAGAGGCAGAGTCCCAATCAGCCACACTATCGGCACAGCTGCAATTGTGACTCAAAAACAGTCTTTGTGTGTACAGTGGCCCACAGGCTGGAAAGGGCTGATGTTGTCACCCTGGTCTTTTGAGCCCCATCTGTGCTCACAGATAACAATCCCCATTAGTAATATTATCTTCAAATGCGTGTAGAACATCAGCATAAATATAGCTAACATACCATTTCCGTGAATACAAATAGAGTGGCAGGACCTGTACCTGGAGGATAATAATCTGTGATACCTTTTCATTTTGGAAATGGATTTCTTTTGCAGTACAGCCATTAAAAATAATCTATATGCATGTAAGAGAAAAATATTAGCAGTAGGCACACTCAAATGTTAGCCATGTTTATCTCTGGCTCTTGGAGGAACAGATGAGATTTTAACATAGTTTCTTTTGTTTGCTTGTATTTTCTAAATTTCCTAAAAATAAACATGTATTCCTTAGGCTATTTTCTAAAATTTCAAAGAGTTTTTGCTATCATAGATTTTTTTTCCCTAGAATAAAAACAAACAACTTAGAAGTGTCTTAATTTGTCCTCTAAGATATCATTTGAGAAAAGGGATTTGCATGTCTAAAGATAGAGCATGACACAATATATTCCTGTACCCTTTGGGGAGAAAAAGATTCTATAAATAAATTACAAGATGCCCTTTGGCAGGGACTCAATATCACTAATAGAGCCAGTCCTAAACTCTAAAAGAAGAGTTGGCCAGAATACCAATTCTATTAAATTTTAGAATCCTGGCATATAAGAAACATTCACTTTTTTTTTTTCTTGACTATTGTAATCTTACCTTGGAACAATACCCAGGGTTTGGTTTGTCATTCTCTACAAAGAGGGAGGCGGTGGCATGCAAGAGCCAGCTCAAGATTCTGGACTGTATGCATCTCTTCTGAACTCCGCATTTAGTGACATCACATTGAGAACTTGAAATCAGCTTTGGTGGGAATATTTATATTGTGGAAATTGGCAAATGCTACGAAATAGGGCTTTCCCCTCCTTCCATAGAGAGCTGGTTGTTGTTAAACATGGGAATATCTAACCTCCCCTCCTAATTCAGCAGAACCATTGTTTGTCCAATGATTGAACTGGGAATGAAAACTTTTTTGTATGTGAAAGCAAAACTACACTACTGTAAAAGCTGCAGAAGCTGAGTTCAACTCAAGTCGAACACTTGGATCTGCCATTGGTGAGCTGCAGCATCTCACTCCCCTTCCTATACCTCCATTCTTTCATCTCTACTGTGGGAGGACCAGACCATGATGTCTAAGGTCTCTTCTAAACAGGGACAGCTTGTAATTCTAAGCTGAAGAGGTACTGGCTAAAGGTTCACACTCTGGAGAGAAGACAGCCCTGGGTTTACTTTTCTCTATTTTCTTTTATATTGAATGACAGCCCTCAGTTTAAACCTTGGCTCTGTCTTCACTAGCATCTGTGTGACCTCAGGCGAGTTACCTAACCTCTCTGAGTCTCCATTTCCTCATCTGAAAAATAATGATGATAATAATAATACCTTCATTATAGGACTGTTGTTAGGATTAGATGAGATCATTCTCAGCTGTCCTAGTAGTGGGCACCAATAAATTAACTATTATTGTTAAACCTGTTCCCACTTGGCCCTGACACAAAATGCCTTAGAACTATAGGGATTGCTAAGATATCTGTGAGATGGTGCCCAGGTTCCGTTAGATATTATAATCTATTACAAAGCAATCAGTACTGGAAATAGTGGTAGAGCATCACTTGAAGTAATAATGTAGGTAATAAATGGGAGATGGAGGCCTAACATTTATTGGCCCCATGCTAGGCCTTTCATACGTGCTTTATCTTGTCTAATGTTCACACTCCCTGGGCAAACCAGGTGTTTTTCTGTTTGGGGTTTTTTCCTTTCTACAGACGTGGATGCATGCATGCATGCTCAGTCACTCGGTCATGTCTGACTCTTTGTGGGACTGTAGCCCGCCAGGCTCCTCTGTCCATGGAATTTTCCAGGCAAGAATACTGGAGTGGGTTGCCATTTCCTACCCCAGGGGATCTTCCTGACTCAGGGATCAAACCCACATCTCCTGCATCTCCTGCATTGGCAGGCAGATTTTTTATCACTGTTCCACCTATACTGAAGTTCAGAGATGTTAGGTAACTTGCTCAAGGATCTACAGTTAATAACTGGCAGAGCCAGAAACCCTCTCTCCCAAAGACAAATAACCCAGATATCACCTAAAGGTGCTGGAAGACTATATTTTTTCAGAAACATAAATATCAGAGAAATTCTGTTGATTAGAAGGTACAGGGGTAGATAAAAAGGAACTCTGCAACACAAATACTGTCATAGATCTGAAAAATAAAATTTGCAATATGTATGAACTGGTGAAGTGTGGTGGTAGCTAATGCCAATATTTTTTCTAAAACATCGCCTAGGGACTTCCCTTGTGGTCCAGTGGTTAGGATTCCATGCTTCCAATGCCAGAGCCCAGGTTCGAACCCTGCTTGGGGAACTAAGCTCCCATGAGCCACATGGTGAGGCCAGAAAAATAAATATAATAAAGTTTAAAAATTGCCTAATTCAAGAACAGTATTTTGGATAATTTGCAGTTTCATTTTCTCCCTAAGTATTTTGGGATAGGATCATTCCTATACATTTCTAGTGAGGCAGTGGTTCTCAGAATCGGGACCTTAAACCAGCAGCATCAGCATCACCTAAAAACTTGTGGAAAATGCAAATTCTCAGGCCCCTAAACTTGGGAGCAAACCCCCTTCTCCTCAGTTCTCCCATGTTCAAAGTGTTTCTGAGGCATATACAATCTGAGAACCAGAGCTATAGGTGTAGGTGGAAAGAATGAAAAACAATTAAAATGCCTCAAGAAATCTTTACATATAAATATATTGCCTTGACATGCTTATGAGTGGTGACAATGCCTTTAAAGTGCTACAGCTTCAAGAAAGATTTAAATCACTCATTGTTCTATAGTAACAACTAAATCTTGCTGAACACTGAGATTCATATCTTTCTGCCACACATCCCACTCTCCCCAAAAGCACCTATAATAGATTTTTTTGAAGGAGTGGTTTCTGAAAATAAGTGACGTTCAAAAGACCTTGGTACTCAGTATTGACTTTGTTTCTACACTGGGGGCAATGAGAAGGCAAAGAGCAGCTACAGTTGACTGTCAAAACAAACCCCGCCTTTTCAAGAGCTAGACCTCAAGGTTTTCACCAGCAATGAACTGGGAAAGTTTTGCTTACATTACAGAGCCTTAGCAGGGACAGTCAATCCCTCTGAAATGGCTTCTGTTCTGACACTTAATTCTGTTTCCTCCACAACGAATTCTGCTGCAGCCAAGGTTAGCCTCAGGGCACCCATAAGTTTTCAGGTGCATATTCTAGCACCTTGATGTTGCTTCAAGTCACATGACTGTCATCCCCCAAAGAATTATGCCCTATTGACAGTTTATTGTTACAAAGGTGAAATTAAATGAATCTTTGTTCTGGAAAGATATAATAACCACTGTTAGAGATATCAACAGTGGCAGGGGATTGTCCAGTGGTTATGACTGTGCCCTTCCAATGCAGGAGGCTTGGGTTCCATCAATGGTTGGCAAATTAAGATCCCATATGCCATGGAGCATGGCCAAAAACAAACAAGCAAAAAATGTTAACAGTGGCTATTTGGTGGGGAGAGGGATGGTCTTTTCTTTTTTATATTTGTCTGCATTTTTTGATTTAAAAATATTTTGTAACAAGTATAATTCAATTTTTAAATTTGAGGTTTAAACATAAAAATAAGCAGTATTCAGGAATTCCCTAGTGGTCCAGTGCTTACCACTTGGTGCTTTCACTGCTGAGGGAGGGCCCAGGTTTGATCCCTGATCTGGGAACTAAGATCCTGTAAGCTATGCAGTCCATAGTGTTGCAAAGAGTCAGACACTACTGAGTAACTGAGCACACAGACACACAGAAGCAAGACAGTAAAACAAGATATCTATATATTTACTGCACAAGGCTTGTAAGCATAGATCATTTCTGCCAGAGAGCACATGGCAGGTAAAATATGCTTGGCAAATTGCCTGGATAATTGCCATCATATTACAAGACCTCTTCTTCCTTGATCAAGGTGGAACGGTTTTTGATACATAGGAATCGTGGTCAGAACCCTCTGGCCTGTAGTCCTTGCTTTGCACTTAGGTGAGCACAGGCATTAAGAGGAGTATTTATAAGGCTGTCACGGAATGCATGTGAGCATGTGTGCACATGTGCATGTCTGCCTGCATACATGTATGCATGCTTCTTATGTGACTGTCGCTCCTATCTTCTTTCCTCTATCTCTGGATAGAAGGGGAGGGACACACTTCACTCATAAGAAACAAATTCTAAAATGTGTCAATGTGAATGCAATTCAACATTTTACTCTGGAAGATGTGAATAGTAAAGTGCTACCCTCAAAAGTGAACTTTTACTTGGCCAGGAAGCAAGGAGTCAATTTGCTTTGTATCCATGCCTCATAGAATCCTCATGACAAAGCTTTGAGGAAGATGGTAATCTCCTAATGGCCAAAAAACCATATTCCTAGAGGAGTTAACTATGAACAGGTCCCATATGTAGAGCACTTACTATCTGTCTGGCATTGGGCTACATGCTTTCTATATATTATCTCATTGAATTCTCACTATTCCAATCTGGGTTGAGAATAGTCTGGAATGTTCAGTGGTATGCCAGGTAGTCCCTGAAAGCCCCAGCAGCATAAACTTGGTATGGCTTTGGAGAGGTGAATTTGACTACAATCATTGTTTTAAATACAAACACAGTTACATTATGGATGAGTTTACAAAGCAGGTCTGCATTTAAAGCATAAGCATCAAACTTATGGGAAGTGCTCTGGGCCACCATGCCACGGTCCCTAAGGAATATATGCTTACTAATCTCTGCTGTTGGCATCAAACTCTGCCATACTGCTTCTAAACAAGGCAACTTTTGTCTCTCACTTTATGTGATTTACTAGAACTTGGGTTCCTTGTGAGAATGTCTTAATGAAGGGAATATGTATGGTTTGCTTTCCTCTTATCTATTACTTCCCTGTGGAATCCCATATATAGTTTCCTTGGCATCAGAGTGATGGCCACTGATTGAAGAGGTGATGTTTTCTGACAGGCTTGTTGAGCTGCACAGTGTAGTGGTGGCAAGAAGTAAGAAAGACCAGACAAGACCACAGTCCTCAGTGTTTCTAGATCCCAATGCCCTTCCCTCTAAGGCTTGTGTTGTACTCCTCAGCGCAGTGACAAGTCAGGTCTCCTGAGAAATTCCTTCTCAGTTGTAATCAAGTAAGCCTCCTTCTCTTTGCCTGATTATCACTTCCCAAACAACCCCCCAATTCATCTTCTCTTTTTACTAAGGAAGAAAATGAAAACAAGCTTTAGTATATAGAAAACCTCCTGGCCAGCCTTGCTAGATGGTGGTTACTTCTGCCTCTGTGGCCCTGGGATATATGTGAATCAACCTATAAGCTCATTTATGAACCTCCAAATATTTGAATACCTGTATGGAGGTTTTGTGTTGAGCCTTAGGAGGATGAAAAGAAGATTAGGATAAAAAGCTAATGGAATTCACAACACCAAGAGATCACTTCCCACCAAGGTGGCCTTTCAATGGGCTTTAAAGGATGGGAAGAATTTCATTAGCTAGAGATTCTAGGGTGAGGGAGAGGCATTCCAGAGGGAAGGAACAGCATAAGCAAACATTTGGTGGGGGAAGGGTTGGTGGGAAAGATTGAACCAAAAAAGCACAGGGAAAAACCAGGAAATGCAAGATAAGTACTCCAGGATGTCTGAGATTAGGGTATATTTTGGAATGGGTGGGAAAGCAAACTAAAAGATAGATCTTGAAAGGGTTTTAGTGTCAGGCTTAAGGGTTTGACTGGCAAGGAAGCACTATTAAAGGTTTGGACAGAAAGCAATGCTATCAGAGAGGTGATTTAGAAACGTTAATACAAGAGAGTGGGAAAATGAGAGAAACCCCATTTTCTCAGATGAGACAGGGCAACGTGCTATACAGGATTCAAAAGGAATGTTTAGAGTCTCTTCTCTCAAGAAGAATATACTCAGATAAACTGAAACTAACAAACACCATGAAACAATTCCACGCTACTCAGTTCACTTCTACCATATAAGTGCTTTACTGTAGAACACTGACTGTAACAACTTCTGAACACACATTTCACCCCCACAAATGTTATTCTATGACAAAAACTATTACAAGCACAATGCAGCTCTGACATTTTTTAAATATTTAAATTTATTTATTTTTAATTGAAGGATAATTGCCTTATAGTATTGTGTTGGTTTCTGCCAAATATCAACATGAATCAGCCAGCCCTGACTTTTGAACCTTGCAACCTGGAACCCTTCTCTCTTTCCTCATATTAACACATCCTTATTCATCAGAGAGGAAAAGAAACACTTTCCAACAGTAGCCATTTTTTTAAGGATGATCTTTAGATTCTCTTTCCTCACTTCATTTAACAAACTAGACCTTTATAGGGTAGTAAGACCTCGAGGCTGCCATAGCCACCCCTCTCCACTCTTAAATCACCTGTGCTAATTTGCTGACCAGGCTTCTGAGGTTACAAGCAAATATCATTCAAGAAGAAAAACATGCCATCTCTATGGCAACCTGAAAGTGTGAGAGGGAGCCCACCTTAAAATAACCAAACAATGGTCTCTTTGAGAAGTCTCCAAGGGCCTGGGTTAGAAAATCTCTATTAAGAGTTTGGCTGTTGTTAGTGTATGCACTTCTCAAACCCACAAGTATAAGCCCTAACTCTTGAAAATGCTATGCAAGTGGTCTCTTTTCTTTCCACATCTCATTGACATATAAAGTTTTGATGCTAAAAAACAGAGTAAGTTCATTCATATAGTGGATAATTATTGAGCACTTGCTATGTGCAAATCATGTGCTAAATGCTCTCGAGATACTATAATAAAAATGGCAAGGTCATACCCATTGAGATGTCAAGATCTGTCCAGAGAGGGGAGCAGGAGGCAGTGACCAACATTATCAGGTACTCATTTGGCAAAGACCCCTGTAGGAGACACTGGCATTGCAAAAATCATATGCTTTGATTTTCCAAGCCAGTGCTAATGACATTCTCTCTTCTATTCCCACCTAAACCATTGAAAATGTGCAAAACATTTCAGTATTTTAGGATCCAAAGTGTATCTTGCTACTGTTTCTTTTACCTTGAAGTGCATAAAACCTTTGACAGAAAAGGTTGCCTGAAAATAGAATAACTGTATTTGTTTATTCATTCAACACATATTAATTGAACTCTGCCTTGTGCTATGCCCTCTGATGCAAAGAAGTGACTCATTTGAAAAGACCCTGATGCTGGGAAAGATTGAAGGCAGGAGGAGAAAGGGATGACAGAGGATGAGATGGTTGGATGACATCACTGACTCAGTGGACATGAGTTTGAGTAAATTCTGGGGGTTGATGATGGACAGGGAGGCCTGGAATGCTGCAGTCCATGGGGTCACAAAGAGTTAGATATGACTGAGTGACTGAACTGACCTGAATGTGCTCTGCACTACCAGACAGATACAGTGGTGAACAGGGCAGATAAGGACCCTGGCCTCATGGAGCTTATGTTTTAGTGAGAATATTCAGATAATATGTAAACATGGAAACCAGATGGTTTCAGAGAGTGGATATAGACAGTGAAGGGAATCACATGGTGATATAACAGAGCATGGCAGGGAGGGACCTACCATTGAGTAGGTGGACGGGGAGGTATCCGTCAGGGATGACATTAGAATGAACATCTGTATGCTGTAAAGAGTCAGCCATGAATACCACATAGGAAAGAAAGTTATGGAGATAGGAAATAGAAGATACACAGTTTCAGAGGCAAATAATAATATTAACTCTGGGACTGGCACTGTTCAAACGCTTTACCTGTTAAAATCATTTAATTCTCACCAGAACACCCTGAGGTGTTCAACCTCAGCTTGAACTGAGTTCAACCTCAGTTATTCACCCCAGTTTTCAGAGATGGAAATGAAGACAAAGAGAGGTTGCAAGACTAGCTTAAAGTCAATAGCTATTATAGGGGAGGGTTGGGTTGGGAGTTTGGGGTTAGCAGATTTTGCAAACTATTGTCAGAGGAGTGTGTAATTCCTTGGTTCTGTCTCGTCACAACAAAAATTTGAAGCGATGGACGTTAAAGCCCTCAGACAGAACGTGTCCCAGCTCTTGGACAGATCAGTGTTACAACTCCGTGTTACAGCTCAGTTTTATTTAGAAAATAAAAGGAAAATACATCCTCGAGACATGAGAGCATGCTGACCTAAAAGACATGAAGACAAGAGAGCCCTGGCCCTTTGGCTCCTCTTTTTATATATTTTTTCCTCCCACTGGGCCTGCCCTATGTAAATTGGGCTAGCCAGGAGTGCTGTCTGTTCTACCAGAGGTCCTCACTCTGGTCCTCGGACCAGAGTTCTATTTTTGCAGGCTTTTTCCTTCCTTGTCTTTTAGCCGCTTTCATTCTGGACTCCTTTTTCCTATTCTACCTAACACTATCATATATAGAATGAATAAACAATAAGGTCCTATAGTATATAGCACAGGGAACTATATTCAATATCCTGTGATAAACCATAATGGAAAAGAATGTGAAAAGAATGTATGTATGTATAACAATCACTTTGTTGTACAGCAGAAATTAACACAACATTGTAAATCAATTATATGTGTGTATGCTCAGTCGCTAAGTTGTGTCCAACTCTTTGCAACCCTATAGACTGTAGCCTGCCTGGCTCTTCTGCCCATGGGATTTACCAGGCAAGAATACTGGAGCGAGTTGCCATTTCCTTCACCAGGGGATCTTCCTGACCCAGGGATTGAACTCGTGTCTCCTGCATTGGCAGGTATGTTCTTTACCACTGAGCCACCAGAATCTGCCTGCCAGTGTAGGAGATGCAGGTTCGATCCCTGGGTTGGGAAGATCCCTTGGTGAAGGAAATGGCAACTTGCTCCAGTATTCTTGACAGGGAAATCCTACGGGCAGAGGAACCTGGCAGGCTACAGTCCAATGGGTCACAAAAGAGTCCAACATGATGTAGTGACTAAACAACAACAAATCAACTATACTTCCATAAAATAAAAGCTTTTTAAAAGTCAGTACCTATTAAATGACATGACTAGGATTGAAATCTAGGTAATCCTGTTCCATAGCCTGTATCTAAACCATACGGCTGTGGGGGTGAGGGGGGGATATGTGCAAGCAATATAAGAATCTATCCTTAAGAATTGAAATTTGCATTAACACACACTGAAAAGTCTTACAAAGCTAGCTAGGAAGTTATGGGGCTAGCCCAAGTAGCTGGGATCCTAAAAAACAGGTATGTTTGAACTATAAAATAACTCACTTTATACTGAATCAGATTTAAAACATGCGATATTGATCTATGGAGTTGTGCCTCAGCACCCAGACTTAAACTTCTCTAAGACATTCAGAAGTATCAGAAAAAGGGCAGGAAATACCAGAGTATAGGAATATTAACCCTCTTCATAAACAACAACCATAAACCCAAGCTCCTATCACCTGGCTGAAGAGCTCTCCAAGAAAAACAGCCTGATTAAATGAGATAAGTGTGAAGAAGCTGGCAACATGTCATCAGTGCAGACAGTCAGTTCAGGGGTGTAACAGTCATTCTTCATTTCCCCGGAATTTTTCATCTGCAATGCTTATCTATTAAAATAGTAAGAGCAGAAGTAGCACTTTTTGTCTGAAAAAACTCAAAAATGCCTGCAGACATGAACTTACTGTCTTCGTGATATAATAACAAAGTATAGAAAAGTCTTTTCAATTCCTTTAGGAAAAAAAAAGTTTTCTTTTAAATTTACTTTTAATTGGAAGAAAATTGCTTTACCATGTTGTGTTGGTTTCTGCCATACAACACTGTGAATCAGTCATAAGTATACTGAATCCACTCCCTCTTAAAAGAAGGGTTTTGAAGTCTAAATACTTTTGTCCACATCACCTCATACTAGACTGTCCTTTATTCCTTTTCAGTTGTATCATGCTTTTTAGTATTATCTTCTAAATGTACATCTATACAAACAGACAAGTCTCGATAATTCATTCAGTGAATGCTTACAATGATGGGCAGAGAGCTTGAAAATACACAGGACTGGGACAAGAGTAAAAGGAATGTTGGAGCTGGAAGACATCTGGTAGTTTTATCATTGTACACCCTGGGAACTAGATTATACAAGATCCAAAAGGCTCCTCTACTGGCTATTTCACAGTCTGTAGCCTGGAGCTGGGTGACTTCTCAATAAAGACCTGATGAACTGATTTCACTCCATGCTGGTTTTGGCCCTCAAATGTCATTCTAACTTGATTTGGGAAAATTCCACTTGTACCACTCACCTCAGTTTACCTCCCTGACAACCACTGAGATAGATCGATGCCAGCATATGGAGTGACTCTCACTCTTCCATACAGTAGCTTTTGCAGTTTCTCATTACCTTACAGAGTGAAGTCTAACTCCCTTTCTACGGCATACAAGGCCCTCTCTGTCTTTCCACCAACCTCCTTTTTCTCTAAAAATTCCCCTTTCATCCCCCTCCTTTTTCAAACACTATTAGTTCCTCCTTGCAATGCTACTCCTTCTTCCTCTCTTTGCTTCTCCCTCTCCCCCTTCTCCTGGATAATTCCAATTCACCAACTCATCTTTGGGAACTTTTAGAAGAGTAAATCTGGCCGTTAAGCATACGATGGCCCAGAATAGGGTTAGCTAGGAACTGGGAAAGTCTTCAGTTAAGAAGGTATTTTATAGACTTCTGTCATAACACATCGACCTGTTAAAATCAGTAGTTGGCTAAATAATTGTTACAAATAGTTGTTAAAATACCAAAGGTTGCAAATTACTGAAGCAGATTCCAGGTTATTTCTATATATAATAGCACTCAGGTTTCCCAAGAAGTCTTGCCTGATACCTCCCACACAATTTTGTGTGCCCCAGATTCTTACAATACCCTTATGTTTAGCACTTAGAACTCTTTCTTGGAACCATCAGTTTTCTTATCTATCTTCTTTACTAGACTATTAGTTACTCAAGAGCTGGGAGAACATATTATTCATTTTTGTATTTCCAGTGCTGGGCACTGCATGTGGCACAGCATAGGCATTTAACGAATGGGAACACGAATATTGACAAGTATGTAAGAAAACACTAAGAATTCACTCTGTTTCACCTATGACATCTGAGCATACCTAAGCTCAATGGATAACGACTTTGAAAAGATTGTCTCATCTTCTCATTCTATTGGTTAGCATGCCTGTGTGTCTGCTCAGTCGCTCAGTTGTATCTGACTCTTTGTGACCCCATGAACTGTAGCCCGCCGTGCTCCTATTCCCATGGAATGTTCCAGGAAAGAATATTGGAGTGGGTTGTCATTTCCTCCTCCAGGGATCTTTCTGACCCAAGGATCAAACCCATATCTCCTGCCTTGGCAGGCAGATTCGTTACCACTGCACCACCTGGGAAGCCTTTTGGTTATCACAGAACTCAATTGATACGCTCTTTGCCTTGGGAGGCTGTAGATGTAACAAAACAGAAGGCTTTCTTCAACAATGCTTTCCTTTGAATTTGATGAGCTGACAATACAGCGTAAGTTAAAGTACAGGTAGAATAAAATGGCTAAAATGGAAAGTTAGGAGTCCAGATCTGAAGTTCAGTTCTGAAGAGAACTTCAGAATGCTAGAGCTTGGATCTACACTAGAGATAGAGACTTTGAACACGGTTCAAGACAAAACAGAAACCTAAACCATTCTGGAAGCAAATCTATCCACAGCATTCAAAAGATACTATCTCCAAGTCCTTTCTAGTTAGTGACTCCTCCCTTTTTTGTATCAATTTCTCATTCTTTAATGGCTCCCGCCCCACAAAATGCCCAGGTGTCCTACATTATTTCATTTGATTCTCAAACCAACCCCATGCAGTACACAATATCATTATCCTCATTTGAGAGATCAGAAAATTGAGAGCCAGGGAATGAATTATCCAAGCCCACACAGCTAGTAAGTGGCCAAATACAGAATTCTAATCCAAATCTGTCTGACATCAAACTCCTTCTTTTAAACCACTCTGCCAATATTGCCTTCTTGTCTAACTCAGGCAAGCTGCTGTTGCAGGGCTTTTCCCTATTATCCTGCCTTTCCAGGTCATGGAGGACAACTGTCTACACTATCCATGTAACACTCTTATCTTGTACCAGGAGATTCATGGTCGTGTCTCTCCTTAATTATTTCTTCTTAAAATTAAACACAGATGGTTTAGCCTTTAGACTCTATTTGTGCTGTCTTAGTCGCTCAGTCATGTCTGACTCTTTGGGACCCCATGGGTTGTAGCCCCCCAGGCTCTTTTGCCCATGGGATTCTCCAGGCAAGCATATTGGAGTGGGTTGTCATTCCCTTCTTCAGGGGATCCTCCCGACCCAGGGATCGAACCTGGGTTGCCTGCATCGCAGGCAGCTTCTTTACCATCTGAGCCAGTTAGCAGATCTCTAATTAAATCAGCCAAACCTGGAAAAATTTATTAAGTGCCTACTAGGTGCCTGTTCTGTTTCAGACTCAATACAAATTCATAGCTTGAAGTGGGAGCAGTGTATCAATATGGAATGCAAGAGGGTGGGGAGTAGATATGAACGAGCCAATGTATATTATTTATTTCAAAAGCACAAATGTTCAGGAAAACTAAATGACAGAGGCTGTCATCATTTGCCTCTGGGAAGTACAAGTTTTAGGGAAATACTACCTGCATATTTGGAGTTAAGGAAATAAAAGAATCCCCATGTTCATATCTTCCTTGTGTCATCAACAGATGTGATCCAGAAGTGCTATATTCTGAGCAGCTGCTAGAATACTCGACACAGCTGGACAAAATCTATTAAACTTCAAGAGCAAAGTATTTCTGAGCACCCTAACCAGCTGGGCCAATCATATTTGGAGGCAGCCAGATGTTTTGGTCTGTGTGGTGGCTACCATAAAATACCCCTACCCAGCTGTTAAATAATCCCAAATTCTAGAGACCTATCCCATTTTCATTTCAACTGCTTGTGTCCCGATATACTTTCATTCCTGCCAATTGTGAGTCTCATTTTTCTACTCTGCTTAGCTACAACTCTCCTCAACATGAAGTTCTCAACTGATTCATTTACTATCTCCTCTGCACATGGTGCTGTTGGGAACACGATGATACATCACTTAAGGCAGTACTAGGCTCTGTCTCTCAGGAGCTTACAAACTACTAATATTTGGGAGACAAGAATGGCTCACATGAGAAGACTATTTGAATTTACTGCCCTAAAGGATGACATGCCAAATGAGAATGCAGACAGGTATATAAGATTTCAGAAGAGGAAACAGAAAGATCGATGTTTGGGGGTAAATATAGTCAGGGCAGTTTCAAATTGGAGCTGTCACCTGAACTCTGGAAGGACCAAGTGGGTTGTGATTAAAGGAGGAGGAGGACTTTATAAGCAAGGAGGAATGAGAATGATTCATGGGAGAGAGAAGGAATGGATGAGTCTGGAAAACTAGTCTGGGGTCAGATCAGGGAGGTCTTGTGTTCCTGGTAAATGATCTGACTCTCATCCTATAGGAACCTGAAAAGTCAGGGTTATCAGGACAAGTCTCCGGGATTTTCAAACATTGCTTAACTATTTTTAATTTTGTGGAAACCAGTCCTCGTGACCTCTCTATGCAGTATTTAATTATTTTTCTGCTGTCACTTTTAATTGCGTTTTTGAGGATATTTTCCCCTCTGGTTGATGAAAATAATATGTTTATGGTACAAACTCTCAGCTTCAATGCCTTTATCCCTTAGCAGTCACAACCTGAAAAGTTGCTAATGTCTATCATACTGCGTTCAGTTTAATTAATTGCACAAATAGATTGATTCTTTAATACAAAAAATTATCTGGAGAGAGAAATAAAAGGATAGGGAAGGAAACTATGAGAAGCAGAAACCAGAAGACAAATTTATCTCACTCAGGAAGCCATACTGGTTATCATAACAGTAACAAATATTTATAGAGAGCTTTCATCCTGAAAAATCCCAGAGCCCCAGAGCAATGAACACTTGCAATAAATAGATTAAAGGAGCTACTCAGCCATCCAAGAGAGGAAGCCCTCTCTCCCAGGCCCAGTGCACTAAGTCATTCCTGGGACAGCACTCGATTGTAGCCAAGGGATTTTAAAGGAAGCTGGAGGAACTTCCAAGTCATAAAACCTGGAGAGCATGCATAAAGAACACCCCAGAATCTTTCCACAGGAGAGCTCCTAGGAGCAACAGGCAAGCCCATAGTCATCTTAAGTCTCATGTGTTAAGATCACAGCAGCTTCAGAGGCTACTAAAACTTCACTGATTTGAGATAAATGCAGTCACAAATATGAGATACTGTTTTATATTGTGAAACCATAGATTTACCTTACTAACACACACTTCTCAATAAATTAATAAAATAAAATATTTGGTGGAGGATATTAGAGAAGGGCTTACTATCTCTGCAGAAATTCAAGCCATACCATTAATAATGAAGTGTATGTTTTTCTGGTTCCATTCCTTGATCTAATGTAAACAGCCATGTGATCTTGGACAAGTCATTTGGCATCTCTGGATTTCAATTTCATCAAGCTAGTTGTGTGTGTGTGTGTGTGTGTGTGAGAGAGAGAGAGAGAGAGAGAATGAACATGTATTACACAATTCTAATAACTCTTTTTCCTGCCTGCATGGAGTGGCCACAGGTCATTTGGCTGAAGGTCCCCTTTGGAAACCTGAGAAATACAATTTACTAGGAGGCACAGAGCACCTTACATAGAAGTTTAAGAAAATAAAATTTTATTTTTTTTAAGAAAAAAAATTTTAAAGAGAAGCAGATTACAAGACTGTAGACCTTCAACAAATGGGTAAAATCTATAGATGTTAAAACACTGATGTTTGAACATGGGAATAAACTAGACAGTAAATGTCACTTAGTCCAGTGATTTTACAATGACTCCTTGGAGAATCAGGCTTCTTTGAGACCATTTCAGGGTTTACCAAGGGAGCCGAAAGGACTGATCTCCCAATCTAATGCTGAAATGTCCTCTACAACATCTTCTCTGCTTTTGAAAAACATCCAGCCTATGTTGGAATCACTGCAGTGACTGAGAGCAATGGAATAGTACTCAGCTACAAAAAAAAAAAAACCCAAAATAATGCCATTTGCAGCAACATGGATGGACCTAGAGGTTATCATACTAAAGTGAAGTAAGTCAGATAAAGACAAATATCATTTGATATTGCTTATATGTGAAATCTAAAAAAATCATACAAATGAACTTATTTATAAAACAGAAACAGACTCACAGACATAGAAAACAAATTTGTAATTACCAAAGGGAAAAGTGAAGATGGGAGAAATAAATTAGGAGTTTGGGATTAACAGATACCAATGACTATATATAAAATAGGTAAACAACAAGGTCCTACTGTAAAGGACAGGAAACTATATTCAATATCTTGTAATAACCTATAATGGAAAAGAATATGTAAAAAGAGGGTCTTCAAGTGCTCTTCACATCAGATATTCTGTATGGGTTTCAATGACATAATAACCCACATTTTATGCAGATCAATTTATTCTGAGCCTTTAAATTGTGCTTTAACTTAACTATTCTGATCGGAAGCTCTCTTCAGTCAGGCACACTTTCCTCCCCCACCATGGCAGGCTCTTGACAATCTAATCAAGACTGCAGAATCCAGAGCAAATAAAAGGTCATTTTGCCTAACCCTTGAAGAGACTTCTCTCTCTCCTTCCACAATCAATTCAAGGAAGTTTTATTGAGCACTTGCTATGAGATGATAATATCTGAAAATCACTAAGAACTTCCCATTGCAAAATGAAAGGAAAAAAAAAACCCACAAGTTTCTCAGTGTTACACATGTTATATAGGACCTTTAGAATTGTGACTTTCAGCCTAATTTTGAGTCTTATTTACAGCTATTCAGCCTCCTCTGCCCTCATCCACCCCAGCATGCACACATGAGCCCACATGATGTAGGCACACCTGACTGCTCTTCTCTAAATATATCACGTTGTGTGTGTGTGCACGCACGTGCATGCATGTGTGCAAGTGTGCTCATGCTGTTCCCTCTGTGTGGGAAACTTCAGTCTACCTGGGATTCAAAGTCAACTTCCAAATTTAACCCAAATTTCTACCTGAAGCCTTTCCTGCCTCTTCAGTTCCCAAATCAGTTAATCACTCACTCAGATCCACTCCCAAGGCAATACTATTAGAGCACTGAGACATTTATTAGAGATAAGTGCTTACGTGGCAAATGGACTTGTGGGTGCCAAGGGGTAGGCGGGAGGGGGAGGGATGGAGTGAGAGTCTGGGAATAGCAGATGCAAACTATTATATATAGAATGGATAAACAACAGGGCCCTACTGTATAGGACAGGGAACTGTATTCAATATCCTGTGATAAACCATAATGGAAAAGAATATGAAAAGGAATGTGTATATGTATATAAATATAAACAACTCGGGGCTTTCTTGGGGTTCAGATGGTAAAGAGTCTGCCTGCAATCCAGGAGACCCAAGTTAAATCCCTGGGTCAGGAAGATCCCCTGGAGAGGGAAATGGCAACTAACTCCGGTATTCTTGCCTGGAAAATCCCATGGATGGAGGAACCTGGTGGGCTATAGTCCATGGGGTTGTAAAGAGTCGGACATGACTGAGCGACTTCACTTTCACTCTCATATATAACTCAGTCACTCTCAAGTACACCTGAAACTAATGCAACATTGTAAATCAAATATCTTTCAATAAAATAAATTTTTTAAAAAGATACTTGCTTACAGTCATCTGTAATCCCACTAGACTCAAAAGCAGAGGCTTTGTCTTGACTATCCTATATTCCCACAACTAGCACAGTGTCTGGAACACAGTAGTATGTGGAAAATGTTGAGGGATGGAAAGAAGGAAGGGAGAAAAGGAGGAATTTCTCCCTTTACTAGACCTTGAGCTCCTTCAGGGTATGGTAAGTACAACATTTTACTCTTTTTTGTACCCACAATGGCTTGTACACAGGAGTGTCCATGCGTGTGTGCTGAGTCGCTTCAGTTGTGTCCAACTCTCACTGTGTGGGACTGACAGTGGACAGGACATGGCAATAGTCTTCACTACCACAGGGTGTGTGTGTGTGCGTGTGTGTGTGTGTGTGTTTGTGTGTGCTTACTGGCTATAATGGAATTGATGTCAGGTTGGCTCATCAGTTACCAGGGAAACCAGCAGAGGGGCACTGCTCTCTTTAGCTCCTGGTAGAGCTAAAGGTTAGAACAATCACTAGATGGGGCCCGAGGCAAGTAGGTAGGCGTGTACTGATTAGATTCTATGATTAAGAGGGAAGGCCAATCATGTGAGTAGGGTGGAGCAGGCACTGGTGGTGGAGCAGGGGATGTGCAGAGAGCAAGAGGAGAGCCATCTTGAATGGCCTGATCATAAACTAGTTGAGTAGTCTGGGAGGTTCAGTAGTCTGGGCACCAAAGAATTGATGCTTTTGAACTGTGGTGTTGGAGAAGACTCTGGAGAGTCCCTTGGACTGCAAGGAAATCCAACCAGTCCATCCTAAAGGAAAACAGTCCTGAATGTTCATTGGAAGGACTGATGCTGAAGCTGAAGCTCCAATACTTTGGCCACCTGATGAGAACTGACTCATTAGAAAAGACCCTCATGCTGGAAAAGATCGAAGGCAGGAGGAGAAGGGGATGACAGAGGATAGATGGTTGGATGGCATCACTGACTCAATGGACATGAGTTTAACCAAGCTCTGGAGGTTGGTGATGGACAGAGAAGTCTGGCATGCTGCAGTCCATGGGGTCTCAAAGAGTCAGACATGACTGAGTGACTGAACTGAACTGAGTCTGGGAGGTGCCCATAAATCAGCATTTCTAATAGACTTCTAAGCAATGCTGATCCTGCTATGTAGGCCCCACACTTGGAGTAGCAGTGAAGATGTAGAAAGCCTTCTTGGAGGAGGCACTTCTTATGCTAGGTGCAACGGGAGGAGCAAAAGGCAGGAAGGACAATATAATCCAACAAATAGAAGCAGGCAGAGAAGGCAATGGCACCCCACTCCAGTACTCTTGCCTGGAAAATCCCATGGATGGAGGAGCCTGGTAGGCTGCAGTCCATGGGGTCACTATGAGTCAGACATGATGGAGGGACTTCACTTTCACTTTTCACTTTTATGCACTGGAGGAGGAAATGGCAACCCACTCCAGTATTCTTGCCTGGAGAATCCCAGGGACAGGGAAGCCTGATGGGCTGCCGTCTATGGGGTCGCACAGAGTCGGACACAACTGAAGTGACTTAGCAGCAGCAACAGAAGCAGGAAAGATCAAGTTTAATCAGCAGAGGAGTAAATGGAACCAGGTAAATAGAGCAGAGAGTTCTTATAAGAGCATAATGAGTGAGAAGGCTAGAGAGATTGAGGTCGGACCACATTATTAGCTGCATCAAAACCTCTTTCGAGGATTCTGGACTTGCCATTGTAAATTCTTAAGAACCTGATGTATCATCTTCACATCTTATATAATTATATAAATGTTTGATTTATAAAACACATTTCTTACACATTAAGGTCATCTGATCCTCACAACAACATGGGGAGTTAGGTCAGGGGTTTTTGTTTTCAATGCTATTTTACAGGCCAAAGAAACTGAGGCTCACAGAAGTGAAGTTACTTTTCAAAGTTTATCCAAACTTGGATTAGAGACAGTAGCCAAACCAAGTTTTTATGACACCCACTCCAAAGTAATTTTTCATCACATCATGTTGTAGATTGCCACTTTAAAACAAAGGGTCCTGAAAAGGGGCACTTGTGAAATTATCTTCACATTATTTCAATCTTCTCCTTAACTGCAGCTCATTATCTGACTAAAGAAAATCTGCCTTTAGAATTATAATTCTCTGACCCAAAAGGCTATTAATTTCCTTCTATTTAGTAACTGAAGGATTTCTCCCTGCGCCCTCCACTCTCATTGTATGTTAAAGAAGAATGAAATTATTGGAGGAAGAATATGAGGAGGCCCCTGCTAATCTATTTTGTTTGAGAAAATTAAATGGAACCAATGGGAATCTCTTAATGATAGCATCAGAGTCTCCTCCCAGGGGCCTTTTGTACTTTCACTTGCCGTGCATCTTTTGTTTGTATCTCCCAGCCTGGAGACTTGATCACTCTGTTGTTGCTTATTGTGACCTTACAGGAGTCTATTGTTCCCAAATTTCCCTTCTTTACTGACTTTTTTGAGACTTGCAGGGCCAGGGGACTGATGCTGTGACATCAGTGTCATCCTTTCTGATATTTTCTTTTCAGTTGGAAAGAATGAGTTTTGCCATGTTGGAATTAAATGGGTCCAAATTCCATCTAAGCAGCTCAGGAATTAAGAGGCACTTTTTCTAGGAAGAAGAGAGAGAGAG
This sequence comes from Muntiacus reevesi, assembly GCF_963930625.1. Classification (NCBI taxonomy): domain Eukaryota; kingdom Metazoa; phylum Chordata; class Mammalia; order Artiodactyla; family Cervidae; genus Muntiacus; species Muntiacus reevesi. Next base: position 141,943,497 of record NC_089271.1, on the reverse strand, counting down.
ATGGACTCAACTGAAAGGTCTACAGAACTTGTATCATCAAGCAGGTGATAGAAACCTAGGAGGTTCTTGAACTTATGTTTGCTGGAGGGGAAGGAATAGTTAGGGAATTTGGGATAACCAGCAAGGACCTACTGTAAAGCACATGGAACTCTGCTCAATGTTATATGGCAGCCTGGATGGGAGGGGGTTTGGCAGAGAATGGATACATATAAATGTATGACTGAGTCCCTTCACTGTTCACCTGAAACTACCACAATATTGTTAATCGGCTATACACCCATACAAAATAAAAATTTTCAAAAAAAAGAAACCTAGGATGTTCTTAACCAGCATTTCAAATTTGACTAATTTCTAACTTATCAGTTGAATGTTCAGGCAGTACCAAATTAAGCTCATTTGTGTTCATTTTGTTCCTAGCTATTCAGGCAAGACAATTTTACTGGCTGTGTGGCCATGGGCTAGTCATTTAACCTCTCTGAGCCTCAAGCATCATTATCTGAAAGGGTGATAATGAATTGTGCCTATCTCGTAGGATAGCTGTGAGAATTAAGTGGTATAATTTATACAAAGCACTGACTGGCACCAAAGAAGGAACTCAGTAAATGATGGCTCATGCTCTTTTACTGTCATGCTTTCTCTAAAAAGGACATGAAAAGAAACAGACCTGAAGAACACATCCCTCTGACTTTAAAGGCAGGAAACCAAAGAACAGAGCTGTTATCTGATAAACTGCAACTTTAAAGAGCCAAAGCAGATCCTTATGATCAGTGACTCCTACTTTCTGGACTGACTCATAGTAAGAACTGCATTTTACATAGTTTCACAGAACAATTATTTCCAGCAATGCAATATGAAAGTTTCACTCATCCTATCCCTCTTACTCTTTCTACTCTATTGTATTAGGAAACAAATGTTGGTCAGGATCCACACAATTGATCAAAAACAAAACAAAACAGAAGGAGTTTCATTCAAAGTTTACTTTGAAAAATACTGATTTAAATGTACCCAAACCAACAACCCAGAAAGAAACAGTTCTCACTAGCACTAACTAGGTTATCAATCTTACTCATCCTTCAAATTTTAGCTGAAATGCTTCCTCAGAAATCATTTTCCCTCTCCAGTCTAGAGCATGTTCCTTTGTTATATGCTGTTGTAGGATCATGTTCCTCGAGCACTCACTACAGTTGAAAACTGTATATTAGTGATTTTTTTATTATATATAATCCACAACAGAATATAAGGTCCCTGAGGACAGCAACTTTATCCATCTTTTTCATTAGTATATTTCAGTATATAACCCAGTCCAGCACCTGGCACATAGTAAGAACTCTATAAATATGTGCTGAATTAATGAATGGATGAGCAAACTAATAGATAAGTGAATGAATGAATGAAGATGTTCATAAATCCACATGTAAACCTAATCAGTTATTAACCTACTATGAAATAATTAGTTGGCTTTACTTTCCAAAGTGAGAGATGTAATGAGGTTCTGTTAAAAATTGTCCCTTCTAATAGACTGTAAACCCCATGAGTGCCAGGATCATGTCTGATTTTGCTCCCTATTTCACCCCAGAACCGTAGAGTTCGTGGCAAACAGAAGATGCTTCAAAAAGTGTTGTTGCATTAGTAGCAAATTTACAGATGAGGCCTCTGGAAAATTTCCAAATTTCATGGAAGTTTTCTAAGATGAACCTAGTGACTGCCAATGGTCTCATGCACAAAGCCTTTATATATATAGATATCACAGAATGTCAGAGGTGGAAGAGATGTTACACATCTACCAGCAGTCAGCTAACTTTTTGTTTTTTACAAAGGGTCAAATGGTAAATGCCTTCAGCTTCATATGCCATACGGTCTCTGTCACAACTACTTAAATGTGCCATTGTAAATGCAAAACAGACCACAGACAATACTACATGAATAGGCATAGCTATGTTCCAACAAAATTTTACTTACGAAAAACGGGTGGCAGACTACATTTGGCTGCAGTTTGCTGACCTTAACTAACTCAACTGTCATTTTCTATAGATGAGAAGAGAGAGGGGCTATTTCTCCATAGGGAAATGGCTTGTTTAAGTCCACACTACTAATAAAGGGCAAAGTGGGAACCTTTTCAATTTCAGTTCTCATGACATTGCAGCCATGTTTTAGGGTCTGTCTGCTTCAATCCTGGTGTTGGTCCTATACTGCTTTGTTTATTGAAGCTAACAGACGTTGCCTTAAATTTGATTTGCATTGGTGGTTTTTCATCTTTGTTGTTGTTTAGTCGCTGAGTCATGTCTGACTTTTGCAGTTCCATGGACTGTAGCCTGCCAGGCTTCTCTGTTCATGGGATTTCCAAGGCAAGAATCCTGGAGTGCAGTTGCCATTTCCTTCTCTAGGGGATCTCGCAGAACCCAGGGATTGAACCCAGGTCTCCTGCATTGGTAGGCGGGTTCTTTACCACTGAGCCACCAGGAAAGCCCAGTTTTTGATCTTTACTTTTTAGTCTAAAGTCCTTGGGAGTGATCAGCTTCATAGAAAGATTTTACAACTCCTTCTATTTTCTTTAGGTGCCTGGAGTTCTGCCTCTTCACGTTTTCAGAGAGAGTATATACTAGGTTCTCTAAGGCAAAAATTCTGACTTATATGGTATTAAAGGGCTGGATGGGCAATTAGGAGACAAGGGCTCTGTCATGTCACGTCCTACCATACACCTTACCCAATTCTCACAAATCATTCAGTGGCTGAGATTCACTGAGTTCCTACTGTATACACAGTACTCTGGTAGGCTTGGGAAGGGAGGAATGATGAGAATGAGAATATTAATACCAGTTAACTTGTCTAAGTTCTGACTATATGTCAAGGGCATTATATACAGCTTCATTAAAACCTCATCATGGGATTTCCCTGATTGTCCAGTGGCTAAGACTCTGTGCTCCCAATGCAGGGGGCCTAGGTTTGATCCCTGGTCAGGGAACTAGATCCCACACACTGCAACTAAGAGTTCATATGCCGCAACTAAAACATTCAGCATGCCACAATTAAGACTTAGAGTAGCCAAATAAATAACAATATATTTTTAAAAACCTCTTCACAACTCTTTAAGGAAGGATCAGATAGACTAAACTGCTTGGATTGACACTCAGCTTGGTTCATGTTGAAACCCTGGGCTGTCTTTACCACATTTGAAGTTCTCAAGGCCATTTATTCCTTTGCCATTGTTTAGTCGCCAAGTCATGTCTGACTCTTTGTGACGCCATGGACTGCAGCACTCCAGGCTTCTGTCCCTCACCATCTCCTGGTTTTTGCCCAAGTTCACGTCCAGTGAAATGGTGATGCCATCCAACCATCTCATCCTCTGTCACCTTCTTCTCCTCCTGCCTTCAATCTTTCCCATCATCAGGGTCTTTTCCAATGAGTCAGTAGTTTCATATCAGGTGGCCAATATTGGAGCTTCAGCTTCAGCATCAGTCCTTCCAAAGAGTATTCAGAATTGATTTCCTTTAAGATTGACTGCTTTGATCTCCTTGCTTTCCAAGGGACTCTCAAGAGTCTTCTCCAGCACCACAGTTCTAAAGCATCAGTTCTTTGGTGCTCTGCCTTCTTTATGGTCCAGCTCTCACATCCGTGATGACTACTGGAAAGGCCATAACATTAACTATATGGACCATTGTTAGCAAAGTATTTATTCTTTAATACCCTTCTAAGGATTGGAGGTGAAAAACTCTAACCCAGTGTCCAGCACACAGTATACACTCATCTGTTCTCATTACTCATCATGCTCCCTCATCCACAGACACAGTCTCCAACCACATGGAACCTTCCAATGCTCCTACAACTAGCAATCCAGATCACTGTGCCTTTACACAAGCTGTCTATTCTTCTTGGAATTCTTCCACCACATATCCTCTGCTCTACCAACCCTCAGCTCAAATGTCTCCTTTTATGGGACACTTTACTGACACATCTGGAGACACTGAATCAGATTCCCTTCATCTTCTCCCATTCAGCACTTTGTTCAGATCTCTATTATTGGACCTAGTAAAGCATTTGTTCTCTGGTTTATCACATTAAGAACTCCACTGAGATAGGGATTGTCTTATTGGTTTCCTTTTAAAAATCTATTGTGTGTTTTGATACAGAAAAGTATAAAAAAGGGGCAAAGAACTGTAATTCATCTCTCAGAAACCTCTTTTGGTTTTTAAGAAAATAGAGCAATATGGGAACAATGCAAACTGTACAAAAAAGGTACAAAATGACAAGTACCCAACCCTCTTCCAGTACCCAACCCTCACCCTAAAAGAATTATTTAATAACAGTTGCTTACATAGCTTACTAAAAATATATTTGTATGTATATGTCAGAATATATATATATATATATATATATATATACACACACACACATATGTATGTATATATATATAGGTGTGTGTGTGTGTGTGTGTGCTCAGTCTTGTCTGACTCTGTGACCCCAGAGGCTCTACCCGCCAGGCTCCTCTATCCATGGAATTTTCCAGGCAAGAATACTGAAGCAGGTTGCCATTTCCCTCTCCAGGGGATGGATCTTCCTGACCCAGGGATTGAACCCGTGTCTTGTGTCTCCTGCATTGGCAGGTGGATTTTTTACCACTGTACCACCTGGGAAACATATATATATAATTGAAAAGTTTCTTCACAAAAGTTTTCTAAATACAATATTATATACCTTAACTTTCCCCCTTAATTATGTATCTCAGAAGTTTTTTTTTTCAAATCATCACATATAGATCAACCTCATTTTTAAGTAGCTGTATGTGATATTATTTGGGATGAATGTAAGTTAGCTAATCAGTATTCTATCTATGGGCATGCAGGTTTTCCTCAATCTTGCTATTATAAGTGACACTGCGATAAAAATCCATGGTAGCTTCTTGTGATGTGGGGAAGTACCATATTCCATTAAATCAAAGGTGCATCTCAATTGCACAAATATTAAAATGTATATAAATGCATATATATATGTGTGCAAATTTAGAATTGATGAAATATGGTAATATTTGTGGAATAGTCTCTAAGAAGTGGAATTGATGGGTCAATGAGTACATGAATTTAAATTTTTGACATGTGTTGCTAAATTTCCCCACAAAAAGGCTACATCAATTTTCACTCCTACCAGCAAGGTCTGAGATCTACCATTTTCCCACACTCTTGCCAACACTTGGTAATAACCAATGTTTTAATTGCCAAAGAAAGTGATTGTACCTAACTTACATTCATGAAGTACAGTTTGAGAATCGTTGCACTAAATGCCCTCTCAAACTTTCAACCTTGAAATAGTCTGATTTCCTGTGAAATTTCAACCACTAATTGGCTCTAGCAAATTAGAAGTTTACAAGTAAAGCCATTCAAGGAGAAAGTTTTCTCTTCAAAGCAGCATCTGTGAGCCAAAGCACAGCAAGACAGACAATAAGGCCAGATGCAGGGTTGGAGATTTTATGCAAGAAAAACACTCCCTCCTTCCACAGGAGCAGCTGAAATCACTCAGATTTGAAGCAAGAGTTCAGCTCTCTCTGCCCCCTCTCCTAACCTTGCTTAGCTGATTCCCTTCTCAGATTTCTGGACCATTGTTTCAACCAGCCCACAAATCTGCCCCCAGTCAGGCATCTTCTGGGAAAAGATCTATCTTCTCTAGAAAAATGCTGTCTCATTTTATCCATTGCTCTGGACATCTAGGTAACAAAAACCCACACTTGAGAGCAAGGTGCTTTTAGGTGACTTATTAGCTTTGAGCTGTCATTGGCACTGTTGTCTCCTTGGTGTGGAGGTGGGTGACTTTTCATCTTCCCATAGGTCTGGTTGATACTGAGAGTGAGATAGCAAATGTGGTTCCTCACTTGAGAGGAGTAAGTTTATTGGGATCTTCAGCCAGAGTGTCCACATAATCCAATGGTCCAGAGAAGAACAGACAGACAGAAGCTGCTTATTTTATTCAACACATACATACTGAGCAACTACCAAGTACCAGGCTAGTGGCGTAGCTTTGAACACCCCAAGCTCCTGCCTCTGTGGAACCTACATTGTGTTTGTAAGGGGAGGACCTGGGGGTTAGGGGGCATGGAAAGGATACAACAAAGAAACTAACTAAAATATATAGTATGGCAGATGGTGACTAGTGTTACAAAGTAAAGTCGGGGAAGGGCATAAGGACTTCCAGGGGTTGGTTAAGTGTTAGTTGCTCAGTCCTGTCTGACCCTTTGCGACCCCGTGGACTATAGCCCACCAGACTCCTCTGTCCATGGGATTCTCCAGGCAAGAATACTGGAGTGGGTTGCCATTTCCTCCTCCAGGGGCTCTTCCCAACCCAGGAATCAAACCTGGGTCTCCTGAATTGCAGGCAGATTCTTTACCATCTGAGCTACCAAAGAAGTACAGGGGTTGGTTAAGTTACCATTCATTTAATATTATGCCCAACCCAGTGCCAAGTATGTTCCATACATGATGAAATGAAAGACAGGGAAAAGAAGAAGAACAGGATGGGGGAGGAAGGGAGCTACTCTGCTTAGCTTAAGCTTGTCTTTTAGAATCAGGTTGAGGGCTGACACTGTCCAGCTTCACTACAGAGTAGGGGGACACACAAAACAGAGAGTACCGAAAGCGAACCACTTCTCAGGTTTTCACACATTTAGGTCTTCCTTATAGTATATCCTCTGAATTTATTTTCGTGGCTGTTTCAAGATCAGACATATTCCCATTCTGATATTAAGCACAATTCAGATCCCAAACACAAACCTATCCTCTTCAGGATTATATAATTTATTTTCTTCCAATCACACAAATAACTAAGTATATTAGTTACTGAGAAGAAAAACTTGAATGCAAGAGGTATATACAGTGATAGAGGTTGCATGTGTCAAAAAAATAAAAAATAAAATGGGTGAGTAGCATAGAGAGCTATGGGTTAGATCAATGTGGACCATGACAGAGGTGCTATTTGGAAAAAAGACCAGCATGGGAGGCAGGGAAGAAGAGTGTGTGACTAAGTATAAAAGACGAAAAAAAGAAAAAGAACAAAAGCTGTGGTTGGAGGGGAGGGGAATCAGTTGAGCTGCCACTGAGATCATGGGAAACAAGCAAAAATTGAAATCTCCTCTTTGCTTCCTCTGCACAGACCAAAACCCCCACCCTCAAACAAGCATTGTACATGACAAGTGAAAGGGTTGGTTAATGCACTTTTCAAGTGATTTGCAAAATCAAGGAAACTAATAGTTATTTTTCTCATTGAGGGAGGCTGGTTCTCTTAACATCAAAGAATGGCCTCTCTTTTCAATGAGGCAGCTTCCCACAGCAGTACCTGGCCCCCTTAATCTCAGTAACTACAATAAATGCACAAGCCACCTTTTGTGTGGAACTCCTATCTAATCAAATGAATCACCAAACAGATCTTTGCCTAACATATCTGAGTAACAGAGCCAAAGTCTTTACCAGAGCAGAGGCCTCCAGTAAGCCCCTATGAGCAAGAGGAAGAAGGGTGGTCAGGGCTGCCTGGCTATGGGAAATGGCTTCCTCAGTATCCTCTGAAAACTCTTTATACTGACAGAAATTAAATCAGCTATACCTACAGGCATTTGAAGGACAAGGATACGGTCCAACTCTCTCCATTTAGATTGACTAGGACCAGGCAGATCCAGATACTGACAATTTGAAAATAGCAGAGATGCTTCAAAACCTGTTCTGGGAAGCTGAGGAAGTCTAATTGTGTTGGGGGAGGGACTGTTGTGTAAGCTGACATGGAGGCCCTCAATTTAAAGATGATAAAAGCTCAGTCTCTAAGGAGGAGCTAAAGAGGCCCCTTTGTGTAATCTAACTTGTCTAGCAAAACAGTCAAGACAAATCAGGGCTTCAGTAATTGGGAGCTATAAATGACCACCATTTATTGAGTGTTTATGGCAAGCCAGGTGGGTACAATGTGCTTTGCTCAGATTAACTCATTTAGTTTTCAAAACAAGTCTATTAAGAATATAGTATTACGATTCCAGTTTGAGTTAGAAAGTTTTGGCTCAGAGGTTATAAAACTTGCCTGAAACCACAACCAAGTGGATAAACTGGGATTCAAACCCTGGCCAGGTATAGTCAATTGCAAAGCTTATGTCCCTTCTCCTACATAATACCACCTCCCCTTAAATTTAGTTGATTTGATACAGAATTTTCTCTTATGTATTTTTTCTCCATGACTGGTTTGCCTTATTCTGGTCCTGAGTTATTTTTAAAAATATTTATTTGGCTGTCCTAGGTCTTAGTTTCAACATGTGAGACCTTTAGTTTCCACATGTAGGACCTAGTTCCCAGATGAGAGATCAAACCTGGACCCCATGCATTAGGAGTGCAGAGTCTTAGCCACTGGACCACCAGAGAAGTCCCCAGTCCTGGCCGTTATAATGGAGGTGCCTTCATGATGTTCATTCTTCTGCCCTGTAATCTTTCTTTCTTCAGCCATGAGACCTACTGAGAACTTGAGAACCTGACTGGATTTAAATTTTTATTTTTTTTAAAATTAATTTATTTTTTTTGGATTTAAATTTTTAAACTCACATCTCTTAGGAAGCTTTTAAATCCTAGAGTGCTGTGGTTGGAAGTCCCTTATGTGGTCCCAAGGGCTTCCCACATTGCGCAATGGTAAAGAATCCACCTGCCAATGCTGGAGACACAGGTTAGATTCCTGGGTTGGGAAGATTCCCTAGAGAAGGAAATGGAAACCTGTTCTAGTGTTCTTGCCAGGGAAATCCCATGGATAGAGGAGCCTGGCGGGCTACATACAGTCCATTGGGTCACAGAGGGTCAGATAAGACTGAATGACTGAGCATACACATGTGGTCCCCAAACCTTGTAATGTGGAGGGGTGACCTAAAATTCTGAGTGCAGGATAAAGTTTGCATCAGGACTAAACCCAGTTTTACTGAATCCAAGTCCATAACTCTTTTCCCTACAGTCTCCTTCTCCTCATTTCCCCACCCTCTTCCTTGATTACAGTCTCCTTCCATGATAAAGCTCATTACATGTCCCTCCAAAGTCCATCCTACACATTTCACCTTGCTCATTACCATCCAAAGCAAGACCTCTACATCAGTCAAATCTGTCACCTTGTACCCGCTTCACTGCTCATTTACTGGAGAGTCCCTTCTCACATATGCATAATGTCTGTGGCTTTCAAATTTTTTTTTTTTATAACTAGCTTAACCTTCTCAGATTCAGTAGTTCTTTTTAAAAATGCTCTTTTGTATCCTTGCATATCCCCATAGGCCTTAAAAGTGCTTAGTATACATGCTGTTCTTTCGAAACATCCCACCCTCACCTTCTCCCACAGAGTTCAAAAATCTGTTCTGTACTTCTGTGTCTCTTTTTCTGTTTTGCATATAGGGTTATCGTTACCATCTTTCTAAATTCCATATATATGTGTTAGTATACTGTAATGTTCTTTATCTTTCTGGCTTACTTGGGGGGATTGGGATGGGGAATACGTGTAACTCTATGGCTGATTCATATCAATGTATGACAAAACCCACTGAAGAATTTTAAAAAAAAAGTGCTTAGTAAACATCGGTTAAATCAACAAATATTGTCTCCTTGGAAAAAACAAATGTTGGCTAAAATAATATATCTCCCCCTGAGAGAAAAGAAAACCAGGTAAAAAGGCTCCTTATCATTTCTCATTAGAATTTGACAAAATATACACTAATTAGTGCTTCAAAAAGGTGTAGATAAGAGCTTGTGGATGCTAATTAACCTCAGGTCCCACACAGACTAAAGGCAGAGAAGTGGGAAAATATTTCAAGCAAATTTTGTTTTCAAGAGCGTATGGTTACGTGAAAACCAAACATAACATGTTTACCACATATATTTAACTGCTGTAGCGAGTGAGCCAGACTAGAAGCAAAGAAATTATGAGAACAAGGCAGTTCATCTTTGAAGCAGCTCACTAACTGCTTCATTCTCAAAAGACCTTTTGGAGGTAGGAAAGTATCATTATTCCACTTGAACAACTGGGAAACTGAGATATCCACGTTAAGTGATTTGAGGGGCGAAGGGCAGGGGGGCGGTGCTAATCTTAGCTGACGAATATATACCCAGCAAGGATATTCTACACATTTGTTTACTGTTCATAAGTCACTAATAGGATGGTCCCTAACATACAGGTATCCTTGACACCTCAGTCTTGGAAAGTAATTGTCAAGGGGTATAAATCAAATACTATCTTCAATACACAGAGAAGGTTCCCAGTGGTGACTGAATTCTTTACTTAACAGCCACCTCATTTATTCATTTGGTAAATAACCTCCTGCCTTTTTAATCACAAAGTCCTTGGATGAACAGTCTGACCAAAGAAAAAGAGCTACAATCTACCAGTATAATTCACAAAAGAGCAGCAATTTCGGGTGTTTTTTTCCGAAATGTTAATAACTACTTCATTCATTATACTGATTAGAACCTCACGCTTGCTCTAGGGTGGGAGTAAGGGTTGACCAACCATGACACAGAAGGATTTTTATTATCAGCACTTGGCAGAATTTCATTCAGCTATTTGAAATCAGGAGAGAGTTTTCTGATCCATTTTAAAAAGGCTCACGCCTCTTTAATAAAATTTCCAAAAGTATTTTCAATGTGTTAAGTAAGTAAACTGGAAAGAAAGTGCACTGAAGTTGTCTTTTCGAAGTTGTCTGTCCCCCGGAAACCATTACCACCCATCTAAGTTAGCTCAAGGACTGAGTATCATTTTAAGTAATCAAGGGAAAGGCTTGGGCTTTTAAACCTAATTGCCATCTCCAGGGAAGTGCCTTCTTCACTCAGTTAGGTTGAAAGAGAAGAGCATCTCTAGAGATTAAGACGTGAATGATTTGGGCTGTAGAATTTTCAATCATTTTGATGGTGCTTGTCTCAGGAATTAGGGAGAATTTCCCCCCAAATTTGGCATGTAATGAAAAACGCTGACCTGTGTGGGCAGGTGTAACAATCTACTTTGTTGGGAAATGTTACTAATCTGTGATGCCTGGTATGCTTCTCCTTAACATTTTAAGGGCTACAAATTCCTGATCACAAGAATGTGGATTAATTTGACTGGAAAATGTAAGAAAAGAATATTATCCCTCAAGATTTTTTTCTGAGCTGTCTGGGGAAGAGAATTTTTATCATCAGAATCAGTGAGATTTTATAAACTTAACATGCTAGCTGAGATTCTTGGAAAACTCTTGCTTTTAACACCCTTATTTGTATTCTGGTATAGAATAGTTGCCATTACTTATTCCAACACTATCTTTTCTTCAGGTACTTTACTATACCAGTCAGGCCTCTCCCTGGTTTCCAGCCTTTGCAGTTTTCCCTTTTGTGGCCATTTACTTATCACCTGCAGCTTCAGCCAGGCTCCAACCCCTAGGAATAATTTAAATAATAGTTGAGAAACAAGGAGCATTTAAAGAGCCCTAACTCAACTCCTTAGTCTATAGTCATTACAGGGTCACTGTCATTGCCAGTCTGGCCCTAATTTTGTATCTCAGTTCTAACAATTTGATGACTCAGCTATTAGGTTCACGCCAGCAAGCCTCCATAAGCATCTATTATGTGCCAGGTACTCTAGTTAGGCCTTGGAGATAGCTCAGCTTAGGTTTCAGATGTGAAATCTTAAAATATCATAGAATTTTTTTTCAGAGCTAGGGTGCCATGAGAATCTAAAAGATAACTGGTCACCACCTCATATGCTTGTTAATAATAGAAACTGGATTCCTCTATACTTTCCTGGATTGTTCAGGTTGCCTGAGTTTCCTAGTTCCCTTAGCTCAGTAACCTATCTGTAGGATTGCAGCCATGCTCTGGGATGTGTATATATATTCTGGATATGTGTATATATGTTCTGGATATGTATGTATATATATTCTTATATGTATGTATATTCTGATACACATATATTTTGCATGTGCATATATATTCTGGATATATATATTTATTTTGTGGATATATGTGTATATTCTAAATATGTATACATACTCTGGATATGTATAGATATATCCTGGATATGTATATATTCTGGATATGCATATATATTCCAGATATGTGTATATATATTCTGGATATGTATATATTCCAGATATATATTCTGGATATGTGTATAAAATCTGGATATGTGTATATATATTCTGGATATGTAGGAGTTCGCAGGTGGTGCTAGTAGTAAAGAACATTCCTGCCAGTGCAGGAGATTTAAGAAATTCAGGTTCAATCCCTGGGTTGGGAGATAATCCCCTGGAGGAGAGCATGTACTCCAGTAAACTTTCCTGGAGAATCCCACAAATAGAGGAGGCTAGCAGGCTACAGTCCAAAGAGTCACAAAGAGTCAGACATGACTGAAGTGACTTAGCATTCATATTATGGATATGTGTATATAATTATTCTGGATATGTGTGTATATATATTCAGGATATGTATATACATTCTGGATATGTGCATCTATTCTGGATATGTACATAGATACTCTGGGTATGTAGGGCTTCCCAAGTGGTGATAATTGTAAAGAACCCACTTGACAATGCAAAAGACTTAAGAGACAAGGGTTCAATCCCTGGGTTAGGAAGATCCCCTGGAGGAGGGCATGGCAACCCACTCCAGTATTCTTGCCTGGAGAATCCCATTGAATTCTCCAGGAGAATTCAGGGGGCTGGCAGGCTACAGTCCACGGGTCACGAAGAGTCAGACACGACTAAAGTGACATAGCACTTATATTCTGGATGTGTGTGTGTGTATATACATACTCTGGATATGTGTGTATATATCTTGGACACATGTATATATATTCTGGATATGTGTATATATTCTGAATGTGTGTATATATTCTGGATACATATATATTCCAGGTATGTATGCATATTCTGAATATGTATATATTTTCTGGATATGTGTATATTCTGGAAATCTGTATATATATTCTGGATATGTATATACATATTCTGGATGTGTATATATACGGGATATACAGATATTCAGGATATGTGTATATGTCACATATATATGTGTATATATACATTCAGAATACATATATTCAGGATATATAGGACTTCCCAGGTGGCTCTAATGATAAAAATCCCACCTGCCAATGCAGGAGACTGAAGAGATATGGGTTCAATCCCTGGGTTGGGAAGATCCCCTGGAGGAGGGTATGGCAACCCACTCTGGTATTCTTGCTTGAGAAACCCATGGACAGAGGAGCCAAGTGGGCTATAGTCCATAGATTCACAGAGTCGACATGACTAAAGTGAGTTAGCATTCATATTCTGGATATGTGTACACATATTCTGGATATGTCTGTATATATTCTGGATATGTGCATATATTCTGGATATGTGTATATATAATATGGGCATGTGTATATATATATTCTGGTTATGTGTATATAAATATTCTGTATATGTGTGTATATATATTATTGATATGTGTATATATATTCTGGATATGTGTATATATATTCTGGCTATATATGTTCTGGATATGTATCTGTATATATAGACATACAGACTCCTACCTCTCTCACAGATATACTCCAGTCTCTTTCCTTGGAACTAGCCACTCAAATATTTTCTGTGCAATACATGTGAATTTTCATCTGATGTCAAAGCTTAGGGAAAACAAGGTTGAGAAGAATGCTCAAAACTTGGAGTTTCTAAACCTAATGAAGCATCAGAATGACTTGAGTTTCTTTTCAAATAATAAACATTTATTCTGTCTTACAGATTCTGTGAGCCAGGAATGTGGGGGCAGCTTATCTTGGTGGTTCGGGCCCTGTGTCTCACATTTGACTGCCATCAAGATGTCAAATGCCATCAAGATTCCATTTCAAGGTGACTCATTTTATAGGATTGACCAGATGATGCTGGTTGTTGACAGGAGATCTCAGTTCTTCCCATGTGGGCCTCTCCACAGGGCTACTTGAGTGTCCTCCTGACATGGCGCCTGGCAAATGTCTTGAAAATCATCCTTGAAAATCACACCCTGTCACCATTGCCATATTCTCTTGGTCATACAGATGGATTCTGATCAATGTGGGAGATGACCACATAAGGATGTAAAAGGCAGGAGCTGAGAATCACTAGATGTCATTTTGGAGACTGGCTATCATGGGTAAGAGCAAAGTGAAAACTGGTATAGAGTGAGATGGTGGGAATGGGGAGGTAGTGGAAATTACAGAAAAAACAGCCCCCTTCATTGACCAGCCTAGTTAAATTATTAGATGCATTCCTGACATTCTGTGCCCCATTACTCTGTTTTGTTTCTTTTTGTCCCTAGGACCTAGTGCTACCTGTGTGCATATGTGGATGCTCAGTACCTCAGTCATGCCCAGCTCTTTGTGACCCCAGGGACTGTAGCCTGCCAGGCTCCTCTGTCCATGGAATATTCTAGGCAAGAATACTGGAATGGGTTGCCATTTCCTCCTCCAGGGGATCTTCCCAACCCAAGGATTGAATCTGCGTCTCCTGTGACTCCTGAATTGGCAGGTGGATTCTTTACCACAGAGCCACCTAAAATGCTACTTGCCATATTATATATTTATTTGTTAACTATTTTACTTGCCAGTTCCCCTACTAGAATACAAACTCCATGAAATAAAGGTCTATTTTGTTCCCGGTTGGTTCTCAACCATCTTTCATTAAATATTTATGTTTCTGAAGGTATAAGAATTGAGTTTTTCAAAGTTCCAGATTCCCTGATCCCATCCTTAGAAATTCTATTTCTGGAAAGCTGGAAATATACATTCTCTTAAAAGTTCCCTGGGTGATTTTTATAACCATATAGGTTTGTGAATCACTGCTCTAAACAAAAGGGAGGCTGTGTTTGATACCCTAAATGACCTGTCCTAACTTGAGGGTGACTGACACTGGAACAGACCATTGGATGGAGATATACATAAGGATATATATATAGAGAGAGAATACACTAAGTCCCCTACATACAAATCTTCAACTTGAAAACTTTCCAAGATGTGAACATGTGTTCCATCAACATCAGGCGTGAGTGAAATTGCAGCTTGCCCTCAATCTCCCATTGCTCATGATTCTTAGCTCTACCATCTCCCACCTCCCCTCCCTCCTCCAGTAAGTAGCTCTTCTTCCCTGTTCATTCAATACCAGCCCCTGTATGCCAGCTGTTGTACTGTACCATTGTACTTTTTAAGGTACTGTACTGTAAGATTACAAATGTTTATTTTTTTGTGTTTGTTTTTTCTGTATTGAAAGTGAAAGTGTTAGTGGCTCAGCCATGTCTGACTCTGTGGGACCCCATGGACTGCAGACTGCCAGGCTCTTCTGTCCATGGAATTCTCCAGACAAGAGTACTAGAGTGGGTAGCCATTCCCTTCTCCAGAGGATCTTCCCTACCCAGGGATCAAACCTCCTCCATTGCAGGCAGATTCTTTATCATCTGAGCCACTTGTGTGAAAAGTCTTATAAACCTATTATAGCATACTACTATATAACTGATTGTGTTAGTTGGGTACCTAGGTTAACTTTGTTAGACTTATGAACAAGTTGGACTTATGAATATGCTCTCAAAACAAAACTTATTAGTAGGTAGGGGGACTTACTGTAGATAGCTGTAGGTACTAAGAGGAAATCTACTCTACCAGACAGTACAAGATTTCATTTATGCAGCAATTATTGAGCACCCATGCCTGTACGTGCTCAGTTGCTCAGTCATGTCTGACTCTTTGCAACCCCCATGGGCTATAGTCCACCAGGCTCCTCTGCCCATGGGACTCTCCAGGCAAAAATACTGGAACCATTTCCTACTCCAAGGGATCTTTCTGACCCAGGGATGGAACTGACATCTTTTGTGTCTCCTGCATTAGTAGACGGATTCTTTACCATTGCGTCACCTGGAAGACCTATTGAGCACGCACTATGTGTCAAATAGTATTTTAGGCATTGGAGATACTACAGTGAGGGATAGAACAGACAAATGTCTTTGGAATCAAAATTAAAGTTGAAGATGAAGGTGGCCTGATGGACAGCATGCCAGAGGCATGAGGCAGAGCATAGAAATAGGCCTACAAACATAATATACAGAAATTGAAGTAAGCAAGTAATTGGAATAGGTGGTAGAGAAGGATCAAAAGGAATCTTACTTTTATTTTTAACTATGTGCATCTATTGACTTTACAATTGATTTTTTAAAAGTTTTTATGCATGAGGAATTCCCATGGGCACCTCTGGGACTGAAAATACCGCCAACATTACCTGTAACTCTGCTTCCTTCATCTCCCACTCAGAACGCAAGTGAGTATCAGTGACTTCATTATAAAGCAGCATTTACCAAAGTTTTATTTTTTAATTTTATATACTAAAGCATTTTTCAGAGCCTTCGATAAACTAATATCTGTTATAAATCTCAATGCATAGGGGGAATCTACAAAACATATTTCCCAATTTACCTGGCCTCATATAAATTGGAAATATGGCCTCATTTTTCCCCCTGCGAGAGTCTCCAGTACATGTATTGCACACATGGAACATCCTTTGGGAAACAGCAGTTTACAGCAAAGCTGGAAGTAATAAGCCACCCACACAATCCTCCACATACTTTCTCCTCTGTTATTTCCCCTCAGATGCAGAGGATTCTAAGAAAGACTGTGATGCCTTAGACCAGTGGTGGCAAACTATGGTCCAATGGCCAAATCCATCTACCTATTTTTTGTAAATAATTTTTTTTGAATACAGCTATACTTGTTCATTTAAGTATTATCCTCAGTTGCTACAGTAGTTGTAGCTGTGACAGAGACAGTATGGCCCACAAGCCTGAAGTATTTACTACTTGGCTATTTACATAAAATTTTGCTGACCTCTGCCTTAGGCTACTTATGGAAGGAACCTGGGTCCCTGATTATGTTAAGCCCTTGAAATTTGTGGTTTATTTATTGGCCTAACATATTGTTAGGGGAGTGGCACTAGTGGTAAAGAACCTGCCTGCCAATGCAGGAGATGCAAGAGATGCAGGTTTGATCCCTGGTTGGGAAGATCCCCTGGAGGAGGAAATGGCAACTCACTCCAATATTCTTGCCTGGAAAATTCCATGAGCAGGGGAGCCTGGAGGGCTACAGCCCATTCCATGGAGTCACAAAGAGTTCAACGTTACTGAAGCGATCGAGCACACATTGTTAGGGGATGTGCATGACATTCTGCTTGCTCCTCCAGATCGACTGTCCACATTTTTCTACTCTGTTTGATACCCAGAGAGAACACTTACACTTTTGTGAATAGCCACTTTATTAAATTGTCTTTTATTAGTCTTTTGAATGTGCCATAAGCTTTTTTCTGAGATCATGACTGATACATGAAATAACCTCAAGTCTGCTTTATTTATATTAAGAAATCCACAAATTTTAGTATGTTATTATTAATATATACTTGTGCAATTCATAGCTGGTGGAGACACAGTAGTGTTACAGCACATATGGTGAAAAAACACTAGGTTTGTCTCCATATCACATTTAAAATAAATGAATATTTTAAAAAAGCTATCAAGGCTGAATAGTACAGAAACAACATCCTCCAGGGATTTGGCACTATTTGCTCTAATCTCTGCTTTCCTTGGTGTCTGCTCACCTCCTGGTTGCCAACAACTAGAAGTCTTCAGAGCTCCTTAGAAGAGGTGAACCTGGTGCTCTGTCTTATAAATCTCTCTGCTCTCGGTATTTGATAATGATCCCAAGAACCCACCCACTAACTAACCCAACACACTAAGAACTCAGCATGAAATCTCCTGGGTTTATGCGTAATTGAGATTTTTCAGCAGGGGAGTTTGTGCTTACCACTCAGTTAACCAGGTAATGCTGTCAATCCACTGTTTTAAGAACACAAGCTAATGGAGATGTTAATATATTTAATTAATATGGATTAAATTTAAGAAGGCTATTTTTTCCTTCTGTGAATCAAGAATGTTAATATTCTTTCCTATATAAATTGCTCTCTACAGCTTAAGGGGATTATCTCCATAAAGTAGTTCATAAATAGCTGAATTGCCATTAAAAAAAAAAATTTAGCCGAATCACTTTTTAGAAACTGGATTTCTTCAGGGCTGGAGACATAGATCATGCCCTGGCCAGAGTGAATAGTGAGGTCTCTATTGACCCACAGGTTATTTACTGAGCTTCATAATAGACAGGGGATTGGAAACACTTGGGACTTAGGAGTTTTTCCACAGGCAATAACATCAATTTCAATCCAGAACAATCTGTGATATTGATTAACTTTTGGGATCTCTTTTACCACTACTGATCTGTCTCATCTTTTATTCAATAGCTCCCCAAAAGACATTTAGAGGCAACTGTGAAACACCTGAGGTAAATCCTACTTGCAAATTCTTTGCAACACCGTTACCTCCTCGGTTTACAAACTGTCCTTAAAGAATGGGGAAACTGCCGAGATTTTCAGCTCTCTCTGAAATTACTCTATAAAGAACTATTTTTGTTGTTTAGTCACCCAGTCATGTCTGACTCTTTGCAACCCCAAGAACTGTAGCCTGCCAGACTCTTCTGTCCATGGGATTTCCCAGGCAAGAATACTGGAGTGGGTTGCCATTTCCTTCTCCAGGGGATCTTCCTGGATCCTGACCCAGGAATTGAACCCGCGTCTTCTGTGTCTCCTGCACTGGCAGGCAGTGGATTCTTTACCACTAAGCCACCTGACCTACTCAGTTTACAAACTCTCCTTAGAGAACTGCCCAGATTTTCAACTCTTTCTGAAGGTATGTATAAAGGATACTGAACCAGAAATCAGGAGCTCAGGGTTCTTGAGTCTCTGAGTAGCTGTGGGTCCTTAAGCAAATCACAAAACTAGTAGGGGTATCAGTTTCCTCATCTATAAAAAGAGGATAATATTCATCTACTTCATAGGGTTCTTGAAAGGATTCAAAGAGATATACTCACATAAATATTTACTCAATGCTTAGGACATAGTGAACACTATTATTAGAGTATTATTTCCAACAAAGTAGGTCAACCCCACCTATGATTCTATTTTCACCCACTCTTCAAAATAAGTCATCTGCTGTAAGAATGCCCAGTTCTTACCTATACCTTCAAATGTGCCTTCAATTGTAGGTGTATTATTAAGTTATAAGTTGTAATATTTACTGTTTTATCTATGTTTGTCTCCCTCCAAAATTCCCTGAGAACTGTAGGGATGTCTCACACCTTAACGACTAGGACTCATATCCCTACAAGTACATTCAGATAACAAAAATGAGTTAAGCAGGCTGGGTAGGCATTGAGGTCCAAGAGAGCCTATGGCCTGTCTAAAGCAGAAACTCATTAAGTCCAGTTGAATATTGCCGTGTGGGCAAAACATGCCAAGTGTAGCTAGATTTTAGCATATATTTTAAATGAACCTGAAAAATCTATATCTATTTAAAATATGAATTGTCTTGCTCTTTACATGTTGAAAACAAATTAATTTTTAAAAAATTGTACAGACCAAACGAAAAATAGTTACACTTACAGAATAGATAGGGCTGTACTACTGGCTAGGTTGTGTGACTTTGGGCAGTTACTTAACCTCCTTGTACCCTAGCTTCCACAGCTGCAAAATGAGACTAATAGTACCTAGTTCATAGGTGATTGGACCCCCCAGGTGAATCAGTGGTAAAGAATCCACCTGCCAACGCAGGAGACACAAGAGATGCGGTCTCAATCCCTGGGTCAGGAAGATCCTCTGGAGAACTAAATGGCAACTCACTCTAGTATTCCTGCTGGGATAATCCCATGGACAGAGGAGCCGGGTGGGCTACTATCCCTGGGGTTGCAAAGAATTCTGACAGGACTGAGCAACTGAGCCCACATGCGTAGGCTATTATGGGGGTTAACTAATGTAATGTATGTAAAGAAAATAACTACAACAGTTCCGAGCACTTGGGTTGTTTAGTCTCTCAGTTGTGTCTGACTCTTTGTGACCCCATGGACTGCAGCATGCCAGGCTTCCCTGTCCTTCACTATCTCCCAGAGTTTGCTCAAACTCATGTTCATTGATTTGATGATGCTATTCAACCATCTCATCCTCTGTCGCCCCCTTCTCCTCCTGCCCTCAATCTTTCCCAGCATCAGGGTCTTTTTCAATGAGTCAGGAGCACTTAGGTAGCACTTAGTAAATGTAAACCATTATCATATTCATTTAAAAGGTTATTGGTAACAAGGGTATCATTAAAAACAACACTAGTGTTATTAAGGACAACAGCATTAGTATACAATCTAACATATATATATGCCATTTGCAATTGATGATATTGTTATTAATAACTGATATGATTACTTATTCTTTCTTTCTCAGTTTCACATAGTAATAGCGGCATAGGATAGGGTAGGGACTTTTCAATTCTTGAGTTCCCCCCTTTTTCTCTCTCCTTATGACTAACGTATCAGGCCATATTGATTCTAACATATGCATTTCTCTTTTTCTCTTGAATTTGAATTTCCACCTCCACAATTACTGTCTAATTTTAGACACTTGTCACTTCTCACCTAGGTTGTAACAATAGCATCTATTGGTTTCTCAGCCTTTATTTTTTATACTCTCCAATCCATTTCCAATACAGCAGCCAGTTTGCTAAAATACAAGTCTGCTCACATCTTACCTCTACTCAGAATTCTTCAAGTGTACTCCAACAATAATATATAATTTCCCTTTCATCTCCACTATGTCTGCCAGGGTTTTAATTCTAGATCTGCTCCTTACTTGGTATGTGACCTTTGGAAAGTTACTGAGTCTTGGTTTTATCATATCTACTCCATTAGGTGGTTGTGAGGATTAAATGATTTAGTTTAACGTGTATCAAGCAGTCACCACAGTGCCTGGCATATAATAAGTAATTGATAAATGGAAATATTATGATCACTCTAGTCTGATTAATTGGTTATGTTAACCCCTACATTGATCTCTGAGATCCAGGTTCAAAGAACATCTTAGTTTCAAGTGCATATGAAACATTTCCCAGGACAGACCATAAAAGAAACTTGAATAAGTTAAAAATAATACAAATAACACAAACTATTTCTCTAACCACAATGGAATGAAATTAGAAATCAATAGATGGGAAATATCTGGGGAAATTCACAAATATGTGCAGATTAAACTAAGTAATCAAAGGGTCAAAGAAGAAATCAAAGTGAAATCAGAAAATACTCTGAGACAAATAAAAATGAAGACAAAGCATATCAAAACTTAGGAGATGCAGCTTAAGCACTGCTTTAAGAGAAATTTATACCTATAAATGCCAATATTAAGAAAGAATAAAGATCTCATATGAAAACCTAACTTTACATTTTAAGGAATTGGAAAAGGAAGACCAAGCTAAGCAAAATAAATTAATATAGTGCCCTAATTCACATGTTCATGTCTATAGGCAAAGAAAAAAACTGACAGAATCCAACATCCCTTTTCATAAAAAAAATTCAACAAACTAGGAATAAAAGGTAATTTCCTAAACCTGATAAAGAACATCTTCAGCTAACAATCATACTTAGTGGTGAAAGATTGAAAGCTTTCACCCTAAGAAAAGGAATAAAACAAATATGTCGGTTCTTACCACTTGTATTCAACACTGTATTGAAAATTCTACCCAGAGCAATTAGGCATGAAAAAAGAAATAGAAGTCACCCAAATTGTAAAAAAAGAAACAAACTAAAAACTATATTTGCAGGTGATACAATCCTTTATACAAAAAATCCTAAATAATCCATCAGAATTAGCAAAAGAGAAACTATTGGAACTAGGAGAAGAGTTCAGCAAAGTTGCAGGATACAAGATCCATATATGAAAATCAATTGTATTTCTATACACTGGCAACAAACAATTTGAAAATAAAATTAAAAAGCAATTCCATCTGTAATAACATTAAAGACAATAACATGTGTAAGAATTTACTAAAAGAAGTGCAAAATTTATACTCTGAAACTTATAAAACATTTTGGAAAGAAGTTAAAGAAAATCTAAATAAGTGGGAAAACATCCATATTCATTCATCAGAAGATAGTATTTTAAGTGGCAACACTCCCCAAATAGGTCAACATATTCAATGCAATTCTCAACAGAATCTCATCTGACAATGTTATATGGCAGCCTGGATGGGTGAGGAATTTGGGGGAGAATGGACACATGTATATGTATGATTGAATCTCTTAGCTGTTCACCTGAAACTATCACAATATTGTCTGTTAATAGGCTATCAGTTCAGTTCAGTTCAGTCGCTCAGTCATGTCCGACTCTTTGCGACCCCATGAACTGCAGCATGCCAGGCCTCCCTGTTCATCACCAACTCCCAGAGTTTACCCAAACTCGTGTCCATTGAGTCAGTGATGCCATCCAACCATCTCATCCTCTGTTGTCCCCTTTTCCTCCTGCCCTCAATCTTTCCCAGCATCAGGGTCTTTTCCAATGAGTCAGCTCTTCGCATGAGGTGGCCAAAATATTGGAGTTTCAGCTTCGACATCAGTCCTTCCAATGAACACCCAGGACTGATCTCCTTTAGGATGAGTGATTGGATCTCCTTGCAGTCCAAGGGACTCTCAAGAATCTTCTCCAACACCACAGTTCAAAAGCATCAATTATTTGGCACTCAGCTTTCTTTACAGTCTAACTCTCACATCCATACATGACTACTGGAAAAACCATAACCTTGACTAGATGGACCTTTGTTGACAAAGTAATGTCTCTGCTTTTTAATACGCTGTCTAGGTTGGTCATAACTTTCCTTCCAAGGAGTAAGTGTCTTTTAATTTCAAGGCTGCAATCACCAAGTGCAGTGATTTTGGAGCCCCCAAAAATAAAGTCAGCCACTGTTTCCCCATCTATTTGCCATGAAGTGATGGGACCCGATGCCATAATTTTAGTTTTCTGAATGTTGAGTTTTAAGCCAACTTTTTCACTCTCCTCTTTCACTTTCATCAAGAGGCTCTTTAGTTTTTCTTCACTTTCTTCTATGCCCCAATACAAAATAAAAACTTAAAAAAAAAAAGAATCCCAGCTGATCTCTTTGTAAAAACTGACAAGTCAATTCTAAAATCTAAAGAAAATTCAAGAATCCCAGAATAGCCAAAACAGTTTTGAAAAATAAGATCAAAGGTGGAGGATTCACACTTTCTGATTTCAAAACTTGCTACAAAGCAACAGTAATTAAGACACTGTAATATTGTTGTAAGGATAAATACTTATATCAAGAAAATAAAATCAAGACTTTATTGAGAAATAAGTCTACACATCTTGATCAACTGATATTTTACAAGGGTGCCAAGGTAGGTCCAAGGGAAAGGAAGTCTTTTCAACTATAATGCTAGGACAACTAGATATCCACATGCAAAAGAGTGAAGTTGGATCCTTACCTTGCATCATATACAAAAATTAACTCAAAATGAATCAAAGTTCTCAATGTAAGAGCTAAAAGTCCAAAACTCTTAGAAGGAAACAGGGATAAATCTTTGGATTTGGCAGTGGATTTTTATGGTGCTCAGTCACGAACTTGGGTCTGACTCTTTGCAGCCACATGGACTGTAGCCCACCAGCTCTCTGTAGCCCACCAAACTCTCTACCCACTGGAGTGGGTAGCCATTTCCTTCCCCAGGAGAATCTTCCCAGCCCAGGGATTGAACCCATGTCTCCTGCTTTGCCAGGCAGATTCTTTACCACCGAGCCACCTGGGAAACCCAATGGATTCTTATAGCTTCAAAAGAATGGGCAACACAGGGAAAAAATAGAGTAGACTTTATCAAAATTAAAAGCTTTTGTATCTTAAAGGACATTATCAAGAAATTGAAAAGACAATGAGAGACATTCATATATCTGATAAAAAATTGTGTCTAGAATATTTAAAGAACTCATGGTTGAATTGCATCACTGACTCAAATGACACAAGTTTAAGAAAACTCCAGGGGATAGTGGAGGACAGGGAAGCTTGGCATGCTGCAGTCCATGGAGTTGAACATGACTTAACAGCTGAACAACAACAATTCAGTAATAAAAAGACTACCAATTAAAAATGGACAAATGATCTGAATAGACACTTCTCCAACAAAAATATGCAAATGACCAATAAGCACATGAAAAGATGTTCAACATTATTAGCTATTAAGGAAAAGAAATCAAAACCACATTGAGGTACTATCTCACACCTGCTAGGATGCCTATAATCAAAAAGATAATAACAAGAGCTGATGAGGATGTGAGAAGTTAGAACCTTCATAAACTGATTGTGGGAATGTAAAATGGTAAAGCCACTTTGGAAAACAGTCTGGCAGTTACTTAAAAAGTTTATATAGAGTTATCATTTGATTCATCAATTCCACTCCTAGGTATATACCCTAGAGAAATAAAAACATATCTACACAAAAACTTGTACATGAATGTTCTTAGCAACAATATTCCTAATAGTAAAAAAGTGGAAAAAATCCAAATGTCCTAAACTGATGAATGGATAACAAAATGTGGTATATCCACACAGTGGAATATTATTCAACCATAAAAAAGAATAAAGTGCTACAAATGAACAAATCTGCTACAAATGAACAAACCTTGAGAATATCCTAAGTGAAAGAAGCCAGTCACAAAACACCACATACTAGATGACTGTATTTACATAAAATGTCCAAAATCGGCAAATTTCTAGAGAAAATAAATGGTTACTTGAGATTTAGGCAGATGAGGTTATAGGGGGTAGTGACTGCTTATGGGTACAGGGTTTCTTTTTGAAATGGTGAAAATATTCTAAAATTGTAGTGATAATTTGTACATATCTGTGAATATACTAAATATTATTGAATTGTACACTTTAAACGAATTTAATGTTACCAAATAACTATAAACACACAGGTTTAAAGCAAAATAATGAGAAAGATAACCCTTACAAAAATTAGTCACAAGAAAGTGGGTGTGACTATATTATTATTCTTAATCTGTTCATCTTACATTCTAAAGTTCCCTGAAGGCAAGAACCACATATAACTGGGCTATGGATTCCTAGCACCTAGCACATTGCCTGGTAATATGAAAGGCATTCATTATCTACTTGAAGAATTACTGAGCTGTTCACTAATTGTAAGTGCTGCTTGCAACAACATGAATGAATCTCACAGATCTGATGAGACAAAAAAGCTAGACATAAAAGAATATACACTGTATGATTCCATTTTTATGAAGTTCAAAAACTGTTAAAACTAATCAATGGTGACAGAAGTTAGATAGAAAGAAGTCCAATGCAATTCTGGAAATGTTCTATATCTTCATCTAGGAGGCTGTTTTATACATTGAACTGAACAGCTAAGGTTCATTTGTGTACTTTATCGAATGTGTATTACTACTCAATAAAGAATTGACACTAAAATGATCCATATATGAATAGAGATTCTGGGGTTCAATGCTGCCATTTATCACTTTTTTAGGAAGGCATATTTATGTAGCTTATTTAGTGAAGTTTGTTCTGATATATAATATATAAAAATATATATTCATATATGAATATATGTATTTTTTTCTTGGCCATGCCACATATCATACAGGATCTTAAGTCACCCTACAAGGGATGAAACTCATGCCCCCCTGCAGTGGAAGAGTAGAGTTGTTTTTGTATTAATATCATCACCATCCCATCCCAACCTCAGCCAATTTACCACAGTTTGCCTTTGTCTCTTGGTGCATTACAGAAAAATAAAACTAAAAACAAAGACAAGAATACCCTTTCCTGCAAAGTTTATAAACAGCTCCTCAGCAAAGGCTAAATGTGTGTTACTGCATGGCTTTCCACATGTTATGTCTGGAACATCAGATTCTGATTCAATATTTAAAATGGGAAGAACTTATCAGTTTGAGGGCTGAGGGAGACTATCCTCCATGACAGTAGACTCTGTGTGCACTATGAAATGTGCCCCCTCAATAAAAGGATGATTCTTTAAGTAAGGAGCAAATGCCCCCTGACAGTATTCATCAATCTCAAAGGAAAAGTATGATAGAAAGAAAAATCATGAGTATAAACTATAACTATAGGTATCTCAGATTTTTCCTTAACTCAGTATCTAGAGTGCATTAAATCTGATAAAACAGAATGGACTTTACTTTGGTTTATCCTGTTAATCTGATTAAGCATGATCCACATTCCCTTCACCTTTTTAGTTGCCTTGAATTATATTTGGTATTTGCCCTTAGAGTTCACATAACAATCTGAACAAATGCACTATGCTGTGACAGTATGTATGTGTGTGTTTGTGTGTGTGTTAGTTGCTCAGTCTCTGTGACCCTATGGATTGTAGTCCACCAGGCTCCTTTGTCCATGGAATTCTCCAGACAAAAACACTGGAATGGGGAGCCATTCCCGTCTCCAGGGGATCTTCCTAAACTAGGTCTCCTGCATTGCAGCCAGATTCTTTACTGTCTGAACCACCAGGGAAGCCCCTTGTGCCACTATATGTTGTGCATTTTCTGAACTTAACTTCTATTCCAAGAGTCTCTCTCTAAGACAATCCAAAATACATTTAACTAGCCTTTCCAAAAGATTCCATAATAAGAGGAGGCTGACCACAATTTTTCTCCTAGTTAATCACTCAGTCGGTAAAGAATCTGCCTGCAGTGCAGGTGACCCGGCTTCAACCCCTGCGTTGGGAAGATCCCCTGGAGAAAGAAATGGCACCCCACTCCAGTATCCTTGCCTGGGAAATCTCATGGACAGAGGAGCCTGGTGGGCTGCAGTCCATGGGGTCCCAAAGAGTTGGGCACGATTGAATGACTAACACTTACTTACTTAATCATCTTGCAGTTTTATGATGCATCAGAACAAACTCAGTTCATATTCCTTGTATTCCTCATTTAAACATGGTTGATCCAGGACAGCTTTCACCAGCATTAAACCATTCTCGCTGTCATTCTGGATATCTCTGTAAGTGTTTTAAAATGTTAATTGTCTCTCCTCCTTTTCCATGCTGTCCCTCTCTCATTCCCCAGACTCTAAAGAAAAGCAGAAAATATTAATATTAAGGTTAATTCTCCAACATTAATCTCCATTTAATGTTAATTCTGTCAACTGTCTATGGAAGAATGGGGGTTGGATAAAAATTGCTTTCCCCAGGTATGTGAGAGCACTAGCCTGTACCTGTGCCTCTCACTGTTCACACATTCCTCTGTTGAGGAATTCAGGTCAGAAACTCTGTATCCCCCACCTCCACTCCTCCTCCTCCTTTTTCCACTCTCCCTTCTCAAGGCCTCACAAGAATGAATTCACAACCTTGGAATGAAGAAGGTGAACAGAGCTTTTTCTTTACTCATCTTAATGTTTGTGCACTGGCTTGGGTTTTCCCAAATTGAGTGAATTCATCAAATGTGTCGGGACAGAGGCGCTGTCTCTAGTTAAGTGCACTCCAGCACAAAGACATTCTCTTATCTACAGTCTGTGGCCCAGTGCCTGAACTCCTGGCAGTGAGATACCTATAGAAGCTCTGTTAACTATTTCAGGACAGCACTACCTCACAATGCTAAGTAACCATTTAACAGGCTGGTTGGGGAAATAGGCTTACAATTCAGAAACAATTCAAAGTACTGTTCACTTAAGATTTATAAAATGATGCCACTCATGGGTAAGTCACAGGAAGAGCATTCCATGCGACCAGGAAGTCAGGGAAGACAAATCATTGTCATTCTACATGGGTTCCCTCTTCTTTGTGCCTATCCAACTTCGACTTTCAAGGTCTAACTCAAGTCCCACCTAATCCAGGATGCTTTTCCTGAACACCAAGGCAAACGCTGAGCATGCTCTCTTTTGATCACTTATTGCCTGAACTTGACACTTATTTGAAAATTATTTCTATTTGTAATGAAATTTGTATTTCTATTATTTCTATGCATGTAAATCTTTCCTCTCTATGTAGGTTGCAACTTTCTTGAGAATAGGTACCTTGTGTTACACCTCATGTCCTTAGGCAGTTAGACACACAAGAGATTCTTAATCTTCAACCAAGAAGACCCTCTCTTCTTCACCAAGCCAGACCCCATCTATTCTTTAAGATCTAACACAAATAGACATACAGTTTACAGTAATGTGTTTTCTAATGTAAATGTAACTTCCAGATAAGTCCTTCAGCCCTCTTTTCTAATCAGATTGCCATCTGCTAAGCCTCTCCTATACAGAAATTCTGAACCAAACATAATGGTGATCATCATCTTCACCAGTATCATCCAATAAAAATGAATGAAATAAAAAAAAAACCATAATGGTGATGATCTGTTTTTGAGACTTTCTCCAACCTCTCCAAAGAGAAGTTACATTCAATCATTTGTATTGTCTTTACCATTTACTATGGTTACTTAAATATAGTCAACCTTGCATCTTTTTAGCTCTCTTACTATCATATCTTATTTCTCAAACTAGTTATTAAATTATGGAATGATGGGGATCACTGTATTGTATTTCTGTTTCATCTGCCACAGTCTTTGAAAGCAGTGCTGTGTGCATAGTAAGCTCTAAAAATGATATCAAATGAACAGAAGAGATTCAGAACAATAAAATGCTAGGTGAAAGAACATCATTAGGGGTAGATCAGCCTCTGCCTATACTTGGAGGGTTGTGTAGCATTGTTCATCTCCAGTGCAAACATATCTCCCTACAACAGACACCAAGCAAACAAATTCCACTGAAGCTTGTTTAAAAACTGCCAAGTAGAAAGGATGTACCTTTTTGAAAGAATTAATTAGCTGACATTTTGTTTCAAGATGGCCAACTGAAGCACAAAATAAGGAATCAGATGTTTACTGAGCTCCTTTTACATGCAGGACCCTGTGTTAAATGATGTGAGAGTTCAGTCCACAAAGCAGGTGACTATCCTGGAACTTATTTCGAAAAAGCAAAACACAATGCCATGAGCAATATATGATAAAATAGTTAAATAAAGCTCATTTTTGTTCAGTCAAAAAGTACTCTCCCCACCCTGCCCTCGCAGCAAGAACTGACTAACGATGAATCAATCTCTGCAAACCTTCGGCACTGCCCATCTATTTTAGGCATTATCAGATTCTGAATCACTTTACTCTTGCTGTAGTTTTGCACATTTTCCCTCATTTTATGTAAAGAATCAGACTCTTAGGAATCCAAGAGCTGGAAAGAGTGAAGGGGTTGTCCAGGGGTTTTGCACTTTTTGTGTTTGTGTATATGGGTGAGGGAAGGGGTGCCATGGACATTTCAGCAGTCTGGTGAAGGCTTTAGAGACAGAATAAAATCTTTTTTTTTTTTTCAGAATAAAGTCTTTAAATGCATAATGTAAAACACATAACAGTGAATTTGTACAGTTTAAAGTTTGTTGTTGTTGTTCAGTTGTTAAGTCATGTCCAACTCTTTGCAACCCCATGGACTGTACTCCACCAGGATACCCTGTCCTTCACTATCCTTCATAGTGTGCTCAGATTCATGTCCACTGAGTTGGTGATGTCATTCAACCATCTCATCCTCTGCCACCCCCTTCTCCTTTTGACTTCAATCTTTCCCAGCATCAGGGTCTTTCCCAATGAGTCAGCTTTTCGCATCAGGTGGCCAAAATATTGGCACTTCAGCTTCAGCATCAGTCCTTCCAATGAATATTCAGGATTGATTTCCTTTAGGATTGACATTGATTGGTTTGATCTCCTTGTGGCCTGAGGAACTCTCAAGATCTTCTCCAGCACTGTAATTTGAAAGAATCAATTCTTTGGCACTCAGCCTTCTTCATGATCCAACTCTCATATCCATACATGACTACTGGAAAAACCATAGCTTTGACTAGACAGACTTTTGTCAGCAAAGTGATGTGTCTACTTTTTAATACACTATCTAGGTTTGTCATTTAAAGTTTAAGAACAAGTAAAACTAACCTAGGGTGTCCAAGTCCTGACAGTGTTACCCTTGGAGGTTCTGAGTGGAAGGGGGCCTGAGGGGCCCTTCTGGAGTGCATGTAATCTGCTTACTCCCTATTTTGGGTGCTAATGATACAGTTTTGTTCACTTCGTAAAAATTCATTGAGCTGTACCCTATGATTTGTGTACTTTTCTGGATGTATGTTCTATTTCAGTGAAATTTTTTTAAAAATAAATAAGCATGTAGGATTACAAAGAAATATATGATATTGAAATACAGTTCTATCCACTGATTCTTAAGGGATCCATTCCTTAGGTTAATAATCCGGAAAAAAAAAGGAAGGATATACAAAGAGATTTGAGATATTTCTAAGAGTGAAAAATCTAGTTGATGAAAAAAGACTGACAAAGTTGAAATATGAAGAAACTGATAAGTATACTTGATAAGGCAAACTAGAGGGGAAGTCAAAAGAGAAAAATGGGAACAAGTACTTTGGAGGTAGTGTCAGGGCAGAATAATTTGAGGATGTGGAACCCAGACTGTAAATGGAAGGGTGTGTACTGTTTGGTTAAAGTTGAAATGAGAGCATTCCTCTTATAATACAGGTAGTCAAGAGCATGGGAGGCCTTTTATCTATTTGGCCATTGTGAAGGAGAAATGACAATAGGTAGGATGAAATAAAGCTGGTGACTACTGCTGGGTACAGAATAGGAAGAAGATTTTGAACTAGGATTCCTCACTAATAGAAAGCCACTGAAGATAGTTTTAGCTAAACAGTAAGAGAGAACACTGTTTTATGAAACCATTCAGTTCAATTTAACAAGCATTTACTAAATGCCTACTAGGTTCAATGTACTACGTTAGAGTCTGCCCTGGTTGATGGTTTTAAATATTCTCTAAGATTCTCTGTTTTATGTCTTTTGTAAATAATAGACCTGTCTAATTTATAAACTGCCAAAGTACATTTACAGTCTAGGTTGGTTTAAATCAGACTGCAACTTATTCAAAACTGCAACACTTCAGATATTACAAATCAAGCAAAACTGGGGCAAAAAGACAATAGGATATGTTCCTATTTGGGTCAGGAACATGCCTCAAAGTTTTTAGTTGGATTGTTTCCAAGTGTACTATTTGTCCAAGTGTTTCCCCTTCAGGCAATGTTCTTTTCAATACACAAAATGCTAGGGCTGGAAGAGACACCCAGGGAAGGCAGCAGATTTTAATAACCATTGAATAGCCCAATGATTCACCCTAACATCTTTCATTATTAACCATTTTGAAAGTTTGATAATGAAAAAGAACCATGGAAAAGTCCATCCAAGTATATAAGCACAGATAATGGAGAAACTTCCAACTTCTCAGCCCATTCTGTTTTTCTAATTGTCTAACATAGAGATCACACTGAGTTGTAAGTTGTGGAAAGTCAGATTCACATTGAGGAAGAAAATGGAGATGGCTAATTTTAGGGAGTTTACTGTGTTCCTTTCAATGCCTGAAAGCTATTCTATGTTTGTCATCATGACTACTAGTCAAGGCATGCTTTATGATTTCTATAAGACATTCTATCCAGACTACGTGGCTGCCAATAAAATCTTCCTTTTCTGAAGACCAACACTAAACTTGTTTATTGTGAGGTGAAGGTTAGTAAAGATTAGTATTTGCTAGGAAAATGCATCTATGACAATTTTGCATGAAATTAGTTCTCTACCACAATTACTGCTGGGCTAATATTTAGCCCTTACTATGTCTAGGAAATAAAAATCCCTAGGTTTATAGTTTAATTATTCCTTCTCTCTTTCTCTTATCTCTTCTCTTTTCCTCTCCTCTCAACTCCAGAGGGTCTTAAACTATAAGATTTTTTTATTACAATGGGCTTCCCGAGTAGCTCAGTGGTAAAGAATCTGCCTGCAATGCAGGAAACACAGGAGACCCAGGGTTCAATCCCTGGGGTGGGAAGATCCCCTGGAGGAGGGCATGGCAACCCATTCTAGAATTCTTGCTGAGAAAATCGAATGGACAGCAGAGCCTGGTGGGCTACCATGCAGTCACAAAAAGTCAGATGCAACTGAGCACAGCATGCCATAAAGGCTTTAGTCATACAAATCACAACAGGTGGTACTGTCTCATTAAATCATTTCAAAAGCTTGAAATAAGTTGCTTAAATTATCGGCATGTTAATAGTCATTCCCAGATTTTCATAGCCCTCTTATTTTCTTCCCTTAGCTCAAGACTAGAGCTGCATCTCAGAGGCACGATGGAAGGAATATGTCTTCTATCTGGGCTCCAGGTATAGCAGAGTGAAATTGCCGTCTCATGTCCCCTGAACTACAATAGTCATTTGATATAATTCAATACAGCCACTAAATGATCACGTATATAGTTGTTAGGGATGTGTCATGACAAATATTTATGATTGATAAATGCAAATAAGAGGTTACAAAAGAGTAGAGTGCACAATATAATCACATTCATGTAAATTACATAAATACACAAACAAAACTATTGGAAGGATATGCACGAAAATGTTAGGGGTTGTGGAATTATGGATAATGTTCTTCTTTGTGCTTTTCTGTATTTTTATACTTTCTACAATGAAGATATATGTATATATATAATTTTTAATAAGGAAATTATCAGTTTTAATGTTAAATAAAATTAAATTCACAGGGTGAGATGTTTCAAGAGAACAGCATTGAAACATGTATATTATCTAGGGTGAAACAGATCACCAGCCCAGGTTGGATGCATGAGACAAGCGCTCGGGCCTGGTGCACTGGGAAGGCCCAGAGGGATGGGATGGGGAGGGAGGCAGGAGGGGGGATCGGGATGGGGAGCACATGTAAATCCATGGCTGATTCATGCCAATGTATGACAAAAACCACTACAATAAAAAAAATAAAAAAATAAAATAAAAATAGTAATCGGACTTCCAAAAACAAAACAAAAAAAAATTAAATTCACACTATCTGCATATTAACAGGAAGGAAAGAAAAGGCATGAACAGTATGAAAAGGAAAAAAGATATGACACTGAAAGATGAACTCCCCAGGTTGGTAGCTGCCTAATATGCTACTGGAGAAGAGTAGAGAAATAGCTCTAGAAAGAATGAAGATGCTGAGCCAAAGTGAAAACAATGCCCAGCAGTGGATTTGACTGGTGATGGAAGTAAAATCTGATGCTGTAAAGAACAATATTGCATAGGAACCTGGAATGTGAGGTTCATGAATCAAGGTAAATGTGAAGTGGTCAAACAGGAGATGGCAAGAGTGAATATTGATATTTTAGGAATCAGTGAACTAAAATGGACCAGAATGGGTGAATTTAATTCAGATGACCATTATATCTACTACTGTGGGCAAGAATCCCTTAGAAGAAATGGAGAAGGGCTCATAGTCAACAAGAGAGTCCAGTACTCTCTTGTAGAGAGAGAAGAGTACTCTCTTCAAGAGAGAAATGCAGTACTTGGATGCAATCTCAAAAATAACAGAATGATCTCTGATTGTTTCCAAGGCAAACCATTCAATATCACAGTAATCCAAGTCCATGCCCCAATCACTAATGCCGAAGAAAGTGAAGATGAACAGCTCTATGAAGACCTACAAGACCTTCTAGAAGTAACACCAAAAAAAAGGATGTCCTTTTCAATACAGGGTACTGGAATGCAAAAGTAGGAAGTCAAGAGATAACTGGAGTAACAGGCAAATTTGGCCTTAGAGTACAAAATGAAGCAGGGCAAAGGCTAACAGAGTCTTGCCAAGAGAACACACTTGTCTTAGCAAACACCCTCTTCCAACAACACAAGAGAAGACTCTACACATGGACCTCACCAGATGGTCAATACTGAAATCAGATTGATTATATTCTTTGCAGCCAAAGATGGAGAAGCTCTATACAGTCAGCAAAAACAAGATAGAGAACCGACTGTGGTTCAGATCATGAACTCCTTATTACCAAATTCAGACTTATATTGAAGAGAGTAGGGAAAACCACTAGACAATTCAGGTATGATCTAAATCAAATCCCTTGTGACTATACAGTGGAAGTGAGAAATAGATTCAAGGGATTAGATCTGATAGACAGAGTACCTGAAGAACTATGGACAGAGGTTCGTGACATCATACAGGAATTCAGAGTTCCAAAGAATAGCAAGGAGATAATAAGAAAGCCTTTCTCAGTGAACAGTGCAAAGAAATAGAGGAAAACAATAGAATGGGAAAGACTAGAGATCTCTTCAAGAAAATTAGAGATGTCAAGGGAACATTTCATGCAAAGATGGGCACAATAAAGGACAGAAATGGTATGGACCTAACAGAAGCAGAAGATAGTAAGAAGAGGTGACAAGAACACACAACAGAACTATGCAAGAAAGATTTTAATGACCAAGATAACCATGATGGTGTGATCACTCACTTAGAGCCATACATCCTGGAGTGTGAAGTCAAGTGGGCCTTAGGAAGCATCACTACGAATAAAGCTAGTGGAGATGATGGAATTCCAGCTGAGCTATTTCAAATCCTAAAAGATGATGTTATGAAAATGCTGCACTCACTATGCCAGCAAATTTGGAAAACTCAGCAGTGGCCACAGGACTGGAAAAGGTCATTTTTCATTCCAATCCCAAAGAATGTTCAAACTTCTGCACAATTGCACTCATTGCACATGCTAGCAAAGTAATGCTCAAAATTCTCCAAGGTAGGCTTCAACAGTATGTGAACCAAGACCTTCCAGATGTTCAAGCTGGATTTAGAAAAGGCAGAGGAACCAGAGATCAAACTGCCAAAGTCCACTGGGCCACAGAAAAAGCAAGAGAATTCCAGAAAAACATCTACTTTAGCTTCATTGACTATGCTAAAGCCTTTGATTGTGTGGATCACAAAAAACTGTGGAATATTTTTCAAGAGATGGGAATACCAAACCACCTTACCTGCCTCCTGAGAAATCTGTATGCAGGTCAAGAAGCAACAGTTAGAACTGGACATGGTATAATGGACTGGTTCCAAATTGGGAAAAGAGTACATCAAGACTGTGTACTGTCATCTTTGTTAATTAACTTATATGCAGAGTACATCATGTGAAATGCTGGGCTGGATGAAGCACAAGCTGGAATCGAGATGGCAGGGAGAAATGTCAACAGCCTCAGATATGCAGATAACACCACCCTTATGGCAGAAAGTGAAGAGGAACTAAAGAGGCTCTTGATGAAGATGAAAGAGGAGAGGGAAAAAGCTGGCTTAAAACTCAACATTCAAAAAAATAAGGTCATGGCATTTGGTCCCATCACTTCATGGCAAATAGATGGGGAAACAGTGGCAGACTTTATTCTGGGGAGCTCCAAAATCACTGCAGATGGTGATTGCAACCATGAAATTAAAAGACGCTTGCTCCTTGGAAGAAAAGTTATGATCAACCTAGATAGCATATTAAAAAGCAGAGACAGTACTTCGCCAACAAAGGTTCATCTAGTCAAGGCTGTGGTTTTTCCAGTAGTCATGTATGGATGTGAGAGTTGGACCATAAAGAAAGCTCAGCGCCAAAAAATTGATGCTTTTGAACTGTGGTGTTGGAGAAGACTCTTGAGAGTCCCTTGGACTGCAAGGAAATCCAACCAGTCCATCCTAAAGGAAATCAGTCCTGAATATTCATTGGAAAGACTGATGCTGAAGCCAAAACTCCAATACTTCAGCCACCTGATACAAAGAAGTGACTCATTGGAAAAGGCCACGATGCTGGGAAAGATTGAAGGCAGGAGGAGAAGGGGATGACAGAAGATGAGATGGTTGAATGGCATCACCGATTCAATGGACATGAGTCTGAGTAAACTGTGGGATTTGGTGATGGACAGGGAGGCCTGGCGTGCTGCAGTCCATGGGGTTGCAAAGCTACTGAACTGAACTGATCCAAACTGAAATATGAGACATAAAATTTATTGATAATTTCTTTAAAAATGTTTCAGACACTATGGAGATCAAATTAATTGTCAGAGAGTTATTGATGTACTATTCTGTGAAAAGCTCCTTACTGAGAGGAGCATAAGTTTTTCTTTTCCTTGAACTTATTAATATGGTAAATTATATTTATACAGATGTACCTTGCAGGCCTGTTTCCAGTACAATACAATAAAGTGAATATCTCAATAAAGTGAGTCACACAAATTTTTTGGTTTCCCAGTGCATATAAATGTTATGTTTGGGGACTTTACTGATGGGCCAGTGGTTGGGACTCTGCATGTCCACTGCAGGAGGTATGGGTTTTTGATCCCTAATCAAGGAACTAGGATCCTGCATGCTCTGTGGCATGGCTAAAAAAAGAAGTTATGTTTGTGCTCTACTATAGTCTATTTTTTATTGAAGTCTATTAAGCATGCAGTAATGCGTGGGTACTTGCATTCAGTCATGTCTGACTCTGTATGACCCTATAGACTGTAGGCCACCAGGATCTTCTATCCATGGGATTCTCTAGGCAAGAATAATGGAGTGGGTTACCATGCCCGCCTCCAGGGGATCTTCCTGACTCAGAGATTGAACCCATATTGGCAGGCTGGTTCTTTTCCACTAGCACCACCCGGGAAGCCCAAAGTGTGCAATAGCATTATGTCTTAAAAAAATGTACTTTCCTTAATTTTTTTCCTTTACTATATTTTTTATTGAGGTACAATTGATGTGCAATTTATGTAAGTTTCAGGTATACAACATAGCAATTCACCAGTTTTAAAGGTTATATTCCATTTATTGTTACTTGTTATGAAATATTAACCATATTTCCTGTGTTTGTATGTGCCTTAATTCAAAAATACTTTACTGTAGGTCCAGTGGTAAAGAATCTGCCTCCCAATGCAGGGAACATGGGTTTGATCCCTGTTCAGGAAACTAACATCCCATATGCTGTGCGGCAACCAAACCTGCTTGCCACAAGTAGAGAAGCCTGTGGGTTGCAACTACTGAGCCCACACTCCACAACTAGAGAGCCTGCACACCACAACTAATGAGCCCTAGCATCACAACTAGAGAGGCCCATGAACCACAACCAGAGAAGACTGTGTGCCCCCAACAAAGAGTCCATCACTGCAACAAAAACGCAGCATAGCCAAAAAAAAAAATTTTATTGCTAAAAAATGCCAAAATAAGGGGGGATTGGGATGGGGATTACGTGTAACTCTATGGCTGATTCATGTCAATGTATGACAAAGCCCACTGAAATGTTGTGAAGTAATTAGCCTCCAACTAATAAAAAAAAAAAGCCAAAATAATTACAGTAGTAACATGAAAGATCACTAAACACATATTACCATAAAAATATAATAATAATGAAAAAAATTGAAATACTATGAGAATTATACAGTGTTACATAGAAACATGAAGCGAGCAAATGCTGTTGGAAAAATGGTGCTTGTAGACTTGAACAATGCAGGACTGCCACAATCAACTTGTAAAAAAATGCCACAAAGTGAAGCACAACCAAACAAGGTATGCCTGTATAGGTCCTAGAGTCGTGTTCCTGGAATTAACCCAACATGTCATGATAGATTTTCCTTTTATATATCCTGATGGATTTATTTCTGTAATATTTTGTTTAGGCTTTTAATGTCTATGTTCTCAAAAGAAACTATCCATTATTTTTTTGTCATTTTATTTTTTAAAGTTATCTCTATTTCAAAAAATGAGTTGTGTGGGTTGGGGGAATACACCCAGTTTTTCTACTCTCTGGAAGAGTTTAAGATTGCAATAATATGCTTTATGAAGTTTTGGTAAACTTTTAACTACAGAATTAACTTATTTAATAATTATCCTTCTAGGAAAGAACAAGATGGAGGAGGAGTAGGTGGATGTGGAGTACATCTCCCTCCATGGATACATCAGGAATACACCTTCAGACATGCAGAACACCAGCTGAGAGTGGACAGAAGTACCTAACCGGTGGAAAAGAATAAATGCTAAGCTGCTAAGTCACTTCAGTCATGTCCGACCCTGTGCGACCCCATAGATGGCAGCCCACCAGGCTCCTCCGTCAATGGGATTTTCCAGGCAAGAGTACTAGAGTGGGGTGCCATTGCCTTCTCCAAAAAGAATAAATAGACCCATGCAAAACTCGGTAGGACAAAGGAACTAGGGGCAAAAACAGGAGTATTAGTAGGACTGGACCTGCTCTCGGCAGGTGGGGGAACTGAAGCAGGGGTCTGATCCCCACATTGGGGCAATTATCTGAGTCAGAAGAGAAACATTTAAGGCTGATAGTGAAACAGCTGATCTGTGGCAGCCTAAATAGAAAGAGAATCAGACAGTCCTTGCCGCCGTCATACATACCCCGGACAGGGACACAGATCCCCTGGAAGGCGCAAGGTCTGGGAGCTGGATTTTAGGGATTGTGGAGCAATCCCCAGGCAAGTGCTGCTATTGACTGTGGAGAGACGATCAAGAGGATGTGAGGGAGGAGACTGTGGTGGGAAATGCCTGTGGAGGAAAGCAGGGCAGCCATGGAAGAAAGGTGATACTGCTGAGTCACGTGTAGGGGGTGGAGCCATGACCAGAGCCTCTCTCCCTGCACAGGCCAGCATCGGCAGCTGAACAATAGAGAGGCTGGCCCATCAAACACCTGACGCACTGAACTACAGAGGAGGACCCCACCCAGGCTGCTCCTTTAAGGGACTGATGCACTAAACTACAGAGTAGGACCCCACCAACAGTGCCCCTTTAAGTGCCTGACACACCAATCTACAGAGTAGGACCCCAGCCAGGGGGGCCCCTTTATGTGCCTGACATGCTGAACAACAGAGAAGGATCCCAGGCGAGGAAGCCCTCTAAAGGCCTGAATGGGCAAAGCTACGGAGAAAGACTGACCAAAGAGGCCTTCTGATCGCCAGCTACAAGAGGCTCAAAAAAGACTCTGATAAGGCCATAATTCCTGCAGTGGAGGCAGTCCATGTCCCTGCACACTTGGTGCTGCCAGAGTCCCCACAAGCCAAGCAGCTGCGCCACCTTCATGCTCAACTCTCACTGGGACAGAGCTGCCACAGGCAAAAAAAGTCTTGCACCTCTGCGCACAGGGTTGCTTTGGTAGTCTCCAGCTCTTTGCAACTCTGTAGACTTGCGGCCTGCCAGGCTTCTCTGTCAGGGAGGGGGGTTCTCCACACAAGAATGCTGGAGCATATTGGCCAAAACTGGTTGCCATACCCTTCTAGAGCAACTATATTTCCTGCTGCCCTAGCCGCCAACCCCCCTGAGTACCTGCTGCTGGCAAAACCCCTGCGACCCAAGCACCTGCACCACCTCCACACCTGGCCCTCACAGGGGCAAACCCAAGCCCTCCAGGGCAGCCTCAGGAGCAAACCCCAGTGGAGGACCCACATGCAGAGGTGGAAATAAAACCACAATTGAAACCCAGGTTCAGTGTGGCTAACGAAGAAAACCTGAAACCTTCCCACCAACTATACCAGCTGCAGATTAAATCCACACAATCAACTAGGCAGACTCTGTGTCTATGGAATATAAAAAAGGTCACTGAGAGCTCTCACAAAGGAAAATACTCTAGTTCTGATAGCTGTGGACACTGGGGGCAAGAATACAGAGGAGTAGGGCCAGATTAGAGTCTGAGCTGCCTGAACAGCAGGTCCAAAGATCAGCACAGTGTTAGAGGGCATCCTAGGGAGGTTAGGTGAACTGTGACTCCCAGTGAGGGAAAGGACTCTGACAGCCGTGACTCAAGAAAAACATTTATTATTCTTATGTTTTGACTTATTCTTTAGATTCTTTTGGATTTTTTTTCTTTTCTTTTTTCGCTTCCCCCCCACCTTTTGTAGTTGTCGATTTTATTAACACTATGAAATCTAATTACACTTTTGAGGTTTTTTTTTTTTCTTTTTTTCTCAGTCACATTTTTTATTGTTGTTATAAACCTTGGCCTCTATGTTGGGCTTTGCAGTTCTGGGGAGTTTTCCTTTTTTTTTTTCTTTTCTCTATTTTTAATTTTTGAAATCTATTATTTTTTCTACATTTATTCCTTTGTTTGCTTTTCCTACTGTTGTTTTCCCCTTGCAGATAATCTTTAATATATATATCAGTTCAGTTCAATCAATATATATCAGTTTAATATATATATCAGTGGCTCAGTTATGTCCAACTCTTTGCAACCCCATCGACTGCAGCATGCCAGGCTTCCCTGTCCATCACCAACTCCCGTAGCCTACTCAAACTCATATCCATTGCATTGGTGATGCCACCCAACCATCTCATCTTCTGTCATCCCCTTCTCCTCCCACCTTCAATCTTTCCCAGCATCAGAGTCTTTTCCAATCAGTCAGTTCTTTGTATCAGGTGGCCAAAGTATTGGAGTTTCAGCTTCAACACCCCTCTTTCCAAGAATATTCAGGACTGATTTCCTTTAGGATTGACTGGTTGGATCTTCCTGCAGCACAAGGGACTCTCAAGAGTCTTCTGCAACACCACAGTTCAAAAGCATCAGTTCTTCAATTCTCAGCTTTCTTTATTGTACAGCTCAGTTGGTAAAGCATCTGCCTGCAATACAGGTGACTTGGGTTCAGTTCCTGGGTTGGGACGTTCCCCTGGAGATGGCAATATACATAAATCTTCTTTATCTACTTCTATTTAACTTTGCATATCTATTCTTTCTTTCCTCTCAACATATTTGCTAGTTTTATTTGCATTGCTTTATTCCCCAATTAGCACCTTGCTTTAGTTTTGTTTTCCAGTTTGTGCTTTAGTTGGTTTTGTTCTGGTAGATAAAGTTTTTGGTTTCCTTTGTTCACTGGGTCAATCTATTGTACTTCATTTTTGTTGGACTGTTTTGATTTTGCTTATGGGTGTATATGTATATGTGTATATTCAGTCACACTTTTTATTGTTGTTATAGACCTCTGCATCTATGTTGGGCTTTTGCAGTTCTGTGGAGTTTTCCTTTTTCCCCCCCTTTTTCTTTTTCTTCCAGTTTTTTCCTTTTCTCTTTTTTATAATTTTAGCTTTTAATTTTTTAAACCTATTATATTTTTTATACATTTATTCCTCTGTTTGCCTTTCCTACTGTTCTTTTCCCTTTGCAATTAATTTTTAATATATATAAATCTTCTTCATCTACCTCTATTTAACTTTGCATATCTATTCTTTCTTTCTTTTCTTTCTTTCCTTTCCTCTCAACATATATGTTAGTTTTGTTTTCATTGCTTTATTACCCAATTGGCACCTTGGTTGGTTTTGTTTTCCAGTTTGTGCTTTAGTTAGTTTTGTTCTTAACTGGTAAGTATAATTTTTGATTTCCTTTGTTCACCAGGTCGATTTACTATACTTTATTTTTGTTGGATTGTTTTGACTTTGCTCATGGGGGTATATATACACATATATATTCCATTATTTTAATTACTATTTGCCTGATTTTGTAACTGTCATTCATCTGGCATTCATCTTTGGTTTCTCGTTTTTGTATATTTGTTTTAATCTCACTTAATGCCATAACAAACCACTTGTGGAATCTTTGTTCCTGACCAAAATTTAAGCCCTGAGCCTCTGGAGTGGGAGCACTGACTCCAAGACCCTAGACTACCAGGGAACTAACCCTAGGGGGTATCAAATAGTGAGAACTCACACAAAGGAAAACACTGGAATACAAGACCCAGCATCACCCAACCACCAGTAGCACCCTGTGCAGAACACCTCATCTAAACAACAAACAAAACAAAAATACAAACCCAATCATCAGCAGACAGGATTACCACCTCACTCAGTCTTGCCCATCAGAACAAAAACAAACAAGCAAATAAAAACTCAGCACAAATCTCACCCTATAGAAACCTTACATAGACCACTGGACCAACCTTAGTAGGGCAGAAACCAAAAGGAAGAAAGAATCCAACCTTGAAGCCTGGGGAAAGGAGACCTCAAACACAATAGCTTTCAAAAAATTAATGAAAAGGGAGAGAAATACTACACAAATGAAGGAACAAACTAGAAACACAGAAGTCCAAATAAATGAAGAGGAAATAGGCAAACTACCTGAAAAAGAATTCAGAATAATGATAGTAAACATGATCAAAAACCTTGAAAACAAAATGGAGAAAATGCAAGAATCAATTTACAAAGACCTAGATGAATTAAGGAATAAACATGCAGAGACAAACAACACAATTACTGAAATTAAAAATACTCTAGAAGGAATCAATAGTAGAATATCTGAAGCAGAAGAATGAATCAGTGAGCCGGGGGATAAAATGGTGGAAATAACTTCTGAAGAGCAGAATACAGTAAAAAGAATGAAAAGAGCTGAGGATAGTCTCAGAGACCTCTGGGATAATATCAAATGCACCAACATTCGAATTATAGGGGGTCCCAGAAGAAGAAGAGAAAAAGAAAGGGTCTGAGAAAATTTTTGAAGAGATTATAGTTGAAAATTTCCCCAGCATGGAAAAAGAAATAGTCAATCAACTCCAAGAGGCACAAAGAGTCCCATACAGGATAAACCCAAGAACGAACACACCAAGACACATACTAATCAAACTAACAAAGACTAAACATAAAGAAAGAATATTAAAACAAGCAAGGGAGAAGCAACAAGTAACACACCAGGGAAACCCTGCTGATCTTTCAGTAGAAAGTCTGCAGGCCAGAAGGGAATGGCAGGATATATTTAAAGTACTGAAAGGGAAAAATCTACAACCGCGATTACTGTACCTGGCAAGGATCTCATTCAAAATTGATGGAGAAACAAAAAGCTTTCCAGACAAGAAAAAGTTAAGAGAATTCAGTACCACCAAACCAGCTTTACAACAAATGGTAAACAGACTAATATAGTCAAGAAATAAAAGAGACGAAAAAAGATGTACAAAATCAACCCCAAACAATTAGGAAAATGGCAATAGGAACATATACATCATTAATTACT
The DNA here is from genome assembly GCF_963930625.1 of Muntiacus reevesi. Classification (NCBI taxonomy): domain Eukaryota; kingdom Metazoa; phylum Chordata; class Mammalia; order Artiodactyla; family Cervidae; genus Muntiacus; species Muntiacus reevesi. Next base: position 141,900,772 of record NC_089271.1, on the reverse strand, counting down.
TTAAATGTTAATTGCTTAAATGCTCCAATCAAAAGACACATACTGACTAAATGGATACAAAAACAAGACCCATACATATGTTGTCTACAAAATATCCACTTCAGACGTAACGGCACATATAGACTAAAAGCGAGAGGATGGAAAAATATATTCCATGCAAATGGGAGGCAAAAGAAAGCTGGAGTAGCAATCCTCATATCAGACAAAACAGACCTTAAAATAAAGAAGATTACAAGAGAAAAGGAGGGACGCTATGTAATGATCAAGGGATCAATCCAAGAGGAAGACATAACAATTGTAAATATCTATGCACCCAACAATAGGAGCACCTCAATACATAAGACAAACACTAAAAGACATAAAAGGAGCAATTGACAGTAACACAATAATAGTAGGAGACTTTAACACCCCACTCATGCCAATAGACAGATCATCAAAATGGAAAATTCATAAGGAAACACAAGTCTTAAATGATAAATTAGATGAGATGAATCTCATTTATATCTTCAGGACATTCCATCCAAATGCAGAAGAATATACCTTCTTCTCAAGTGCACATGAAACATTTTCCAGGATAGGCCACATCTTGGGTCACAAATCAAACCTCAGTAACGTTAAGAAAATTGAAATCATATTAAGCATCTTCTCCAACCACAACGCTATAAGACTAGAAAATTACAAGAAAATTAGAAGAAAAAAAACTGTAAGAAACACAAATACATGGAGATTAGACAGCATGTTTCCAAATAACAAACAGGTTACTGAAGAAATCAAAAGGGAAATAAAAAAATTTCTAGAAACAAATGACAATGAAAACATGACAACTCAAAACCTATCAGTTCAGTCACTCAGTCGTGTCCGACTCTTTGCGACCCCATGGACTGCAGCACGCCAGGCTTCCCTGTCCATCACCAACTCCTGGAGCTTACTCAAACTCATGTCCATCGCATCAGTGATATCGTCCAACCATCTCATCCTTTGTCATCCCCTTCTCCTCCCACCTTCAATCTTTCCCACATTAGGGTCTTTTCCAGTGAGTCAGTTCTTTGCATCAAGTGGCCAAAGTATTGGAGTTTCAGCTTCAGCATCAGTCCTTCCAATGAATATTCAGGACTGATTTCCTTTATGATGAACTGGTTGGATCTCCTTGCAGTCCAAAGGACTCTCAAGAGTCTTCTCCAAAACCACAGTTCAAAAGCATCAATTCTCCAGCACTCAGCTTTCTTTATAGTTTAACTCTCACATCCGTACATGACTACTGGTAAAACCAAAGCTTTGACTAGATGGACCTTTGTTGGAAAAACCTATGGGATGCATCAAAAGCAATCCTAAGAGGGAAGTTTATAGCAATACAATCCTACCTCAAGAAACAAGGAAAACATCGAGTAGACAAGTTAACTTTACACCTAAACAACTGGAAAAAGAAGAACAAAAGAAAATTAGTATGAGGAAAGAAATCATAAAGATCTGAGCAGAAATAAATGAAAAAGAAATGAAAGAAACAATAGTAAAGATTAATAAAACTAAAAGGTGGTCCTTTGAGAAGATAAACAAAATGGACAAGCCTTTAGCCAGACTCATCAAGAAAAAGGGGGAGAAGAATGAAATAAACAAAATTAGAAATGAAAAAGGAGAGGTAACAACAGACAATGCAGAAATACAAAGGATTAGAAGAGACTATTATGGACAACTATATGGCTATAAAATGGATAACCTGGAAGAAATGTACAGATTCTTAGAAAAGTTCAATCTTCCAAGACTGAACCAGGAAGAAAAAGAAAGTATGAACAACCCTATTACAAGCACTGAAATCGAAGCTATGATCAAGAATCTCCCAAGAAAACAAAAGCCCAGGGCCAGATGGCTTCACAGGAGAATTCTATCAAACACTGAGAGAAGAGCTAATGCCTATCCTTCTAAAACTCTTTCAAAAAATTGCAGAGGAAGGAACACATTCATACTCATTCTCGAGGCCACCATCACCCTGATACCAAAACCAGGCAAAGACAACACAAAAAAAGAAAACTACAGGCCGATATCACTGATGAACATAGATGCAAAAATCCTCAACAAAATTTTAGCAAACATAATTCAACAAACCATCAAGAACCTCATACATCATGATCAAGTTGGGTTTATTCCAGAAATGCAAGGATTCTTCAATATATGCAAATCAATCAATGTGATACATCATATTAACAAATTGAAAGACAAAAACCAAATGATAATCTCAATAGATGCAGAAAAAACCTTTAACAAAATTCAGCACCCATTTATGATTAAAATTCTTCAAAAAATGGGCAGAGAAGGAACCTAACTCAACATAGTAAAGGCCATATATGATAAGCCTACAGCAAACATTATTCTCAATGGTGAAAAACCAAAAGCATTCCCCCTAAGATCAGGAAGAAGACAAGGGTGTCCACTTTCATCACTATTATTCAGCATAGTTCTGGAAGTCCTAGCTACAGCAATCAGAGAAGAAAAAGAAATAAAAGGAATCCAGATCAGAAAATAAGTAAAGCTCTCACTGTTTGCCGATGACATGATACTGTACATAGAAAACCCTAAAGATAGTATCAGAGAATTACTAGAGCTAATCAATGAAGTTAGCAAAATTTCAGGACACAAATTCAATACACAGAAATCACGGCATTTCTACATACTAACAACACAAAATCAGAAAGAGAAATTAAGGAATCAATCCCATTCACCATTGCAACAAAAAGAATTAAATATCTAGGAATAAACTAACCTAAGGAGACAAAAGAATTGTACACAGAAAATTAAAAGACACTGATGAAAGAAATCAAAGACGACATAAACAGATGGGGAGAAATTCCATGTTCATGGGTAGAAAGAATCAATATTGTGAAAATGACATACTACCAAATGCAATCTACAGATTCAATGTGATCCCTATCAAATTACCAATGGCATTTTTCATAGAAATAGAACAAAAAATTGTACAATTCATATAGAAACACAAAATACCCCGAATATCCAAAATGGTTTTGAGAAAGAAGAATGAAGCTGGAGAAATCAACCTTCCTGACTTCAGATTATACTACAAAGCTACAGTCATCAAGACAGTATGGTAGTGGCACAAAAACAGGAATATAGACCAATGGAAAAAGATAGAAAGTACAGAAATAAACCCACCCACCTGTGGGTACCTTAGTTTTGACAAAGGAGGCAAGACTATACAATGGGGCAAAGACAGCTTCTTCAATAAATAGTGCTGAGGAAAACTGGACAGCTACACATAAAAGAATGAAATTAGAACACTTCCTAACACCATACACAAAGATAAATTCAAAATGGATTAAATACCTAAATGTAAGACCAGAAACTACAAAACTCTTAGAGGAAAACATAGGCAGAACACTCAATGACATAAATCAAAGCAAGATCCTCTATGACCCACCTCCTAGAGTAATGGAAATAAAAACAAAAGTAAACAAGTGGGACCTGATTAAACTTAAAAGCTTTTGCATAGCAAAGGAAACTATAAGCAAGGTGCAAAGATAACCCTCAGAATGGGAGAAAATAATAGCAAATGAAACAACTGACAAAGGATTCATTTCCAAAATATATAAGCAGCTCATACAACTCAATGCCAGAAAAACAAACAACCCAATCAAGAAGTGGGAAAAAGACCTAACAGACATTTCTCCAAAGAAGACATATGGATGGATGGCTAACAAACACATGATAAGATGCTCAACATCACTCATTATTAGAGAAATGCAAATCAAAACCACAATGAGATATCACCTCACAGCAGTCAGAATGGCCATCACCAAAAAGTCTACAAACAATAAATGCTGGAGAGGGTGTGGAGAAAAGGGAACACTCCTGCACTGTTGGTGGGAATATAAATTGATACAGCCACTATGGAAGACAGTATGGGGATTCCTTTAAAAACCAGGAATAAAACCACCATATGACCCAGCAATCCCACTCTTAGGCATACACTCTGAGGAAATCAAAACTGAAAAAGACACATGTATCCCACTGTTCATAGCATCACTATTTACAATAGCTAAAACATGGAAGCAACTTAGATGTTCATTGACAGATGAATGGATAAATGAGTTGTGGTATATATACACTCAGCCATAGAAAGGAATGCATTTGAGTCAGCTCTGATGAGGTGTATGGACCTAGACCCTATTATACAGAGTGAAGTGAGTCAGAAAGAGAAAGATAAATATCATATTCTAATGTACATATATGGAATCTAGTAAAATGGTACTGAAGAATTTATTTACAGGGCAGCATTGGAGAAACAGACATAGAGAATAGACTTATGGATATGGAGAGAGGGGAGGAGAGGGTGAGATGTAGGGAAAGAGTAATATGGAAACTTACATTACCATATGTAAAATAGATCGCCAACAGGAATTTGCTGTATGGCTCAGGAAACTCAAACAGGGGCTCTGTATCAACCTAGAGGGGTGGGATGGGGAGGGTTGATGGGAGGGAAGTTTAAAAGGGAGGGGATATATGTATACCTATGGCTGATTCATGTTGAGGTTTGACAGAAAACAACAAAAATTTGTTAAGCAATTATCCTTCAATAAAAAAATTAATATATATATATAAATATATATATATATTCTTTTAATATAAAAGAAAAAACATAATTATCCTTCGAGACAATTGTCCACTATCAAAATTTATTGCCATAAAGTTGTGCATAACATCCTTATTATATATTTTAAAAATAATTTTATTTATTTATTTTTGCTGTGCTGGTTCTTTGTTGCTGCATGGGCTTTTCTCCAGCTGCAGTGAGGAGGGTCTACTCTTCATTGCAGTGCAGGCTTCTCATTGCAGTGGCTTCTCTTGTTGCAGAGCACAGGCTATAGGGCACATGGGCTTCATAGTTGTGGCATGTGGCCTCAGTAGCCGCGGTTCCTGGGCTCTAGAGCATAGGCTCAGTAGTTGTGGTGCACGGGCTTAGTTGCTCCATGGCATGTGGGATCTTCTCGTAACAGGGATCAAACCTGTGTCTCCTGCATTGGCAGGTAGATTCTTTACCACTGAGCTACCAGAGAAGCCTCATTATTGTATTTTTGATATCTATTACATCTGTATTTTTGTCCTCTTTTTAAAAAGTTACTCATATTGATTATTTGATTATGACCTTATTCTTCTGTCAGAGGTTTTCAGTTTTATTTTTCTTTTCAAAGAATCAACTTTTGATTTTAACAATGCTTTCCACTGCATCTTTATCTTCTATCTCATTAATTTCTGCTCATTTTATTCTATTTTTTATAACTTCTTTTAAGGGCCTATACTATTAATTTTCAGCTTTTCATTGTTTTTTTTTTTCATTTATTTATATTAGTTGGAGCCTAATTACTTTACAATATTGTCGTGGTTTTTGTCATACATTGATATGAATCAGCCATGGATTTACACGTGTTCCCCATCCTGAACTCCCTTCCCACCTCCCCCCAATCCCATCCCTCTGGGTCATCCTAGTGCACCAGCCCTGAGCACTTTTCTCATGCATCAAATAAGCATTGAACACTGTATGTTTTCTTCTCTATATACCTTTTACTATATCCCACAGTTTTGATATGTGGAATTTTAATAATTTGGCTTCAATGTTTAATTTGCATTTATGATTACTTTTTTAATGTGTGATTTTAATGTCTATATGCAGGAGGATTAAAAAATTTTTTTTTGTTATTGATTAACTTAATTTCAATGTGGTTAGAAAACATGCTCTGTAGATATAAACTAAGATCATGGCATCTGGTCCCATCACTTCATGGGAAGTAGATGGGAAAACAGTGTCAGACTTTATTTTTTTGGGCTCCAAAATCACTGCAGATGGTGACTGCAGCCATGAAATTAAAAGACGCTTACTCCTTGGAAGGAAAGTTATGACCAACCTAGATAGCATATTTAAAAGCAGAGACCTTACTTTGCCAACAAAGGTTCGTCTAGTCAAGGCTATGGTTTTTCCAGTGGTCATGTATGGATGTGAGAGTTGGACTGTGAAGAAAGCTGAGCGCCAAAGAACTGATGCTTTTGAACTGTGGTGTTGGAAAAGACTCTTGAGAGTCCCTTGGACTGCAAGAAGATTCAACCAGTCATCCTAAAGGAGATCAGCCCTTGGTGTTCATTGGAAGGACTGATGTTGAAGCTGAAACTCCAACACTTTGGCCACCTCATGCGAAGAGTTGACTCATTGGAAAAGACCCTGATGCTGGGAGGGATTGGGGGCAGGAGGAGAAGGGGACGATAGAGCATGATGAGATGGCTAGATGGCATCACCGACTTGATGGACACGGGTTTGAGTAGGCTCCGGGAGTTGGTGATGGACAGCGAGGCCTGGTGTGCTGCAATTTATGGGGTCGCAAAGAGTCGGACACAATTGAGCGACTGAACTGAACTGAACTGAATTCTGTTGTAATTTGCTTTAGGGCACAAGATGTGGTCAACTTTCATGTATGTTTCATGTGTGTTTGAGAAGAATGTATATTCTCTAATCGTTGGGTACAGTGTTCTATATATTAATACATTCATTATATCAAGGTTGCTAACTAGGTTGTTCAAATATTCTATAGCTTTTCTAATTTTTTATCTGCTTTAAGAATAGTGAAAGTGAAAGTCACTCAGTCATGTCCGACTCTGAGACCCCATGGTCTATGGAATTCTCCAGGCCAAAATACTGGAGTGGGTAGCCTTTCCCTTCTCCAGGGATCTTCCCAACCCAGGGATTGAACCCAGGTCTCTTGCATTACAGGCGGATCCTTTACCATCTGAGCCACAAGGGAAGCTGCTTTAAATATAATATTAATAATTGAGGGCAGTGCTTTGAAGTCTCCCTGTAAGTTGACGGATTTGTTCATTTCTTCTTGCATTAGTATTAAACTTTGCATTCCATTGTGAGTAGTAGGTGATCTGCTACCAGTTTAACTGCAGTTCCTTTATAAGTAATTTTCTGCTTTTAAGATCTTTTTGTTGATGGGTTCCTAGAAATTTCAGTACATTTGCCTAGGTTAGGATTCTCTCTCACTCTCTTTCTCTTTCCAACCCTATCTTTCTATCTCTGTCTCTTTTTCCCTCATCCTGTTTGGTATATATTGTGCTTCGTGAATATGCTGATTCATGTATTTTAGCAGTTCTGGAAAATTTTCAGTGATTATATCTACAAATAGTGCCTCTTTTCAACTCCCTCTACTCTTTCCTTCTGAAGCACTAATTAGATATAACCCAAGTATTCACATTCTGTACTCTATCTCTGTCTATTTTAAAAAATATATTCTATCTCCTTGTATTTCTGTCTCTATTGTAGGTAATTCTTCTAGATTTTCTTCTAGCTTACCAATTCTTTCTTCACTTGTGGCCTGAGGTATTATTTTAACCAGTCATTACATTTCTTATTTCAATAAATGCATTGCTCATTTCTAATAAATAAGTTCTATTTAATTGGCTAGAATACAGGATTTCCACCAATGGAGGGGAATCTGGGAGCTTTCACGATAATGATTCAATAAATAAGCACAATTATTTTATTTTTAATAGACCAATTATATATACCTTATTTTAATAAAGAAAAATAATGGCTTGCAGAACCACTTATTAATCCATTCCAATCAGAACTATAACATTAGTCATCTTTATATACTTGACTTCCAGGAATTTACTTCCTTTGCTGATAACTCATAAACCTGATATAAGTTAAGTGCTTAATTATTGGCATGGGATGGAGGAGAGACAGAAGCTATCACCCTCATACATAGATTATCCTTTTCCCAGGTTATCAGAAGAAACATTGACCAACAAACTACCAAAAGTTTTAGTTTTGTAGAAATTTTATCACTGAGTAATGGTGATTATCAATTCACCTCTTGTGTCATATGTGATGAGTGAAAAGGTTGAATGGCAGAAGCCCACTGAAGAACAATGGCTTCTAATTGCTCATTTGATCATATCCAAACTCAAAAGCACACTATTTAAGAATCTTTGATTTAGCCTTGTCTCATTATTGAGCCTTGTCTCAGTACCCAATACCTCATCTGGCAGGCATTTCCTAACAAATATAAATTCCAATTTCCCATCTATTGGCTCATGCTTAGCAATATGTGATGATTTAGTGATGCTGAAGTGAATGACACAGAACTGAACACTGGCCATATATCATTACCAATTTTTCAACACTGATCTCATTCCTTGTTTTCACCAAAAGTAGAGTTTGAGTCATTAAATTAATCCCACATATTTTTTTTTATTATTATATTTAAATCAGTCCTTTAGAGAAGTGTTTGCCAAATGCTCTTTTAACAGTAAGGTCCTCGCTCACCCCTACCCAAATCATTCATCCCCACACAGAGCAGAAATGAAGGTGCTCTTTAGCATGCAGCTGGTGAAACATGTTCTAGTATGAGTGAGGTGGCTGAACAGCCTCTTCCTTGCAGCAGTCTCAATAGAGCTTCTCTGAACCCTGGCACTTTGAGGAACAGTTTGAAATCCAGTATTATCTTTAAGTATGTTGTAAAGTGCTTGAGGTCAGGGCCCTCTTATATTTAGCATGGACAGGAAACATTTGTTAAATATTAATGTTGTACCAGTGTTCTATTCTCAGATCTGTTCTTTTTATTCTATGTTTTCCTTGAGTAAGTACATCCATTCTCATAGTTTGAACTATCATCAGTATATCCATTATTTACACACACACACACACACACACACACATATATGTATATATTGTTTTTCATTCAGTCATTAAGTTGTGATCCCATGAACTGTAGTACGTCAGGTTCCCTGTCCTTCACTATCTCCTGGAGTTTTCTCAGATTCATGTCCATTGATTTGGTGATGCTATCTAACCATCTCATCCTCTGCACATCTCAAGCATCAAATCTCTACCAAGAACTAGTACATCCAACTGTCTCATGGTTATCTCCACTTGCATGGATTAAGGGACACTGGGCATCTCAAATTTAAAACATCCAAAACTGATGTCAAGTCTCAGTTCAGTTCAGTTCAGTCACTCAGTCGTGTCCAACTCATTGCGACTCCATGAATCGCAGCATGCCAGGCCTCCCTGTCCATCACCAACTCCTGGAGTTTACTCAAACTCATGCCCATCGAGTCAGTGATGCCATCCAGCCATCTCATCCTCTGTTGTCCCCTTCTCCTCCTGTCCCCAATCCCTCCCAGCATCAGGGTCTTTTCCAATGAGTCAACTCTTCGCATCAGGTGGCCAAAGTATTGGAGTTTCAGCTTCAACATCAGTCCTTCCAATGAACACCCAGGACTGATCTCCTTTAGGATGGACTGGCTGGACCTCCTTGCAGTCCAAGGGACTCTCAAGAGTCTTCTCTAACACCATAGTTCAAAAGCATCAATTTTTCAGTGCTCAGCTTTCCTCACAGTCCAACTCTCACATCCATACATGACCACTGGAAAAACCATAGCCTTGACCAGACGGACCTTTGTTGGCAAAGTAATGTCTCTGCTTTATAATATGCTTTCTAGGTTGGTCATAACTTTCCTTCCAAGGAGTAAGCGTCTTTTAATTTCAAGATGTCGAGTCTAATTCCTCCTAAATCTCTCCCTCTTCATGTATTGAATCAATCATTGCCATCACTAGACACCTAAGATGCGAGGTTTCCTGAGTAATTCATCTTTTTCTCATCCCATGTGCACCAAATAAAAAATACAATCAGTTTTATCTCCTAAATATCTCTTGTGAATCTGTTTTTTCCACTCCACTTCTACAATGCTTGTCCTGGTTCCTGCCCTTATCACTTTTTACTCACTGTACAATTCAGAAAACTGTCACCCAATCATTCTACTAGGCACCTAGTATCTACCTTTATGCTAGAATTTTCAAGCAGATCATTATCACTTAGATGATACATTTCAGGCTTCCTATGTTATTCTAGATCCTTCTTGGTCTGGCATTTGCCTATCCTGGGTTTGTTTTTCATTGATTTCTACCTGGCACATGGTGCTTTTTTAACACTGAAGTGTTTGGAGAGTTCCAAACACACCAGGCTGGCTTTTGCCTTGGTTTCTATGCTCAGTTCAGCAACTTCTGCTTTAGTCTTTCTTTCCATCTTCACCTTTTCCCCTGGAAAACTCTCTTCTATCTTTTAGAATGTCCTATGGAGACTTAATTAAGTGCTTCCCTCCTCTTTGCTTTCATAATATTCTTTGCATATCTCAAGCAGTGAAATTTGCTCAGTCGTGTCTGACTCTCTGTGACCCCATGGATATACAGTTCATGGAATTTTCCAGGCCAGAATACTGGAGTGGGTAGCCGTTCCCTTCTCCAGGGGATCTTCCCAACTTAGGGATCGAACCCAGGTTTCCTGCATTGTAGGCAGATTCTTTACCATCTGAGCCACCAGGGAAGCCCAAGTAGAATGTTATGCAATAAATGCAATGGAAATCTGTTTGTGCGTCTGTTTCCCCTGCTAGATATTTAACTCCTTGAGGGTAAGGACTGATCGTGGTGGTGGTAATGATTGTGGTTACAGAGTATTGTGGAAAAAAGGAAGGCAAAAACCATCTCCGTAAGGAATGGCAGCCTAAATTTGCCTGCTGGATTTTTAAGTACAGGTGGTATTAATATACAGCTAGTAGTCATGTACAGATGAGAGTTGGACCATAAAGAATGTTAAGTGCTGAAGAATTGATGTTTCCGATTGTGGTGCTGGAGAAGACTGTTGACAGTCCCTTGAACAGCAAGGAGATCAAACAGTCAATCCTAAAGGAAGTCAACTCTGAATATTCACTGAAACAATTGATACTGAAGCTCCAATATTTTGGCCACCTGATGTGAAGAGCTGACTCATTGGAAAAGACCCTGATGCTGGGAAAGATTGAGGGCAGGAGGAGAAAGAGGTGATAGAGGATGAGACGGTTGGATGGCATTACTGACTCAATGGACATGAGTTTCAGAGTTTCAGCAAACTCTGGGAGACAGTGAAGGACAAAGAAGCCTGGCGTGCTGCAGTTCATGGGGTAGCAACAAGTCGAACATGACTTAGCGACTGAACAACAACAATCAAAGGTTTATGGCATCTGTGATTTTAGTACCAGAAACCTCAATTCTAGCAGTGAATTATATGTAATCAAATGACTTTGACTATGCTATGACTGCTAATGACTTTTAGATGGCTGCTAAAAGTAATTTTTCCAACCAGAAACTGTCAAGCCTAAAATCAAATGTTTCTTGCCTCTCCTATGAGAGATTAATGCTAAAATGCAAGCTCTCGGGAGGGCCCCAACCTGTGGTTTGAGAAGGAGGGCCAGTGACCTCTTAGTGACTGCTGAACAGGAGTAACTTGCTTTTCTGCTTTAGTGGATATTAAGTTCTTCAAAGTCTGAAGGTTCTAACTGAGAAGTTGAGGATCTCCTTACCTATGTAAAAGTTGGGACCCTCAGTTAAGGAGATAATAAAAGAATACCACTGTTGGATTAAATTGAGTGGAAGACCAAGAAGAAAATTTAATTTTATGTGGGAAGGGTTTTAGGGGTGATGGGATGTTCTTTCAAGTCCAGTGAAGTGAACTTGAATGTAATACAAGAAATAGTTTTTGAACATTTGCTGTCCTATAAAGAATACACAGATAAATAAAATATAGCCTCTGGGGACTTTCCTGGTGATCCAGTGGTTGGGACTCTGCACTTCTAATGCAAAAGGTGTAGGTTTAATCCCTGGTCAGGGAACTAAGATCCTGCATACTGTGCAATGTGGCCAAAAACGTATCTATCTATCTATAGCCTCTGTTTTTGAAGAGCTCATAATCTGCCAGACAAGACTTTACAGAAACTTAATCAGATGTCTAGGCCAGTGCCTTCCAAACTGTGTACTATAGTACGGGTCCCCAAACCCAGGGCCATAGACTGGTACCGGGCATGTTAGGAACCAGGCCACCGCACAGCAGGAGGTGAGCAGCGGCCAAGCTAGTGAAGCTTCATTTGTATTTATAGTTGCTCCCAATCACTCACATTTCAGCCCGACTGCTGCCTCCTGTCAGGATCAGCAACAGCATTAGATCCTCTAGGAGCATGAACCCTACTGTGAACTGTGCATGCAAGGGATCTAGGCTGTGTGCTTCTCATGAGAGTCTAAAGTCTGATGATCTAATCAAGCATTACAGTGTGTTGTTTAATTATTTCATTATATGGCAGGATGTAATAATGATTGAAATAAAGTGCATAATAAATGTAATGTGCTTGGATCATCCCCACCCTCCCACCCCATCTGTGGAAAAATTGTCTTCCATGAAACCAGTCATTGGTGTCAAAAACGCTGGGGACCACTGTACTATAGAATCTAGAGTGAGTATTTGACAGAGATGGACATTTAAAATGAAGCATTTTTTGATGTTGTTAGAAATATTGGAAAAGGTGTTTCCTACCAAACAGAGAAGATGCAAGAACCTAAGGAATATATTGAATAATTCTATCACTATATGATTTAAGGAATTCAAGCAGATGTTGCTGGTGGTGGTGATCACAACAGTGCTAGTTAGTATATACTAATTGCTTGCTATGTTCCAGGCATTCTGAAAAGTCTGCAAAATTCTGCAAAGATCTTTACATACAATATCTTATGTTCGCTCATAAACTTTTTAGCTAGGTACTATTATACAAACAGGGAAACCATGGTTCAGAGAAGTTAAGTAGCTTATACAAGTCCATGCAAATTTTTTCTATTAATAATCTTTTAAGTGCTAGATTAGTTATTAAGACAAACTCTGCAACTATTTTTGATTACTACATCTATGTGAACTTTACTTTTTTTAATTGTGTGGAAAACAAAACACAAAACAAATTGGATTACATTGACAAAAGACTACAACTGTCATCCTTAACACCTAGTTATATTTTTTGCACTGAACATATATATAAATATTATACACACGAACATATAAAATTTCAAACTAATAAAACGTTTATTTTAAAAACCTTTGTATGTTTTCCATATTATGGTTCTTTGTATGATTTCATGTGGGTGAAAAAGAGGTAAGTTGCTGTTCAACAAGTTTTGAAAAGTCACTTTTCTAGAGCATTTGAGGACTGCCCTTTGGGAATTAAGAAGAGATACAGCCTAACTGGAATATTCAGAATCTTTGGTCTCTATAACTGGGAACCTAGTGGTTGCAATACCTAGCTTTTTAAGCAGTCTATATTCACAGAAGGCATAATCACCTTAGGTAGAAGGAACTTGGTCTGAGTTTGTAAGGAGAAGAATTTAGCAAACCCTTGTTCCTGGGCTGTGGCCCACAGAGCTTTCCAGAGACCTATTATAATGGCCACAAAGACAGGAAGTTGCTATTTATTATTATAATAATTATAACAAAACTATGACATTGGGAACAACAACCAGCAATCAAGTGATTACTATGCTGGGCATGTGCTAAGTTGCTTCAGCCGTGTCCAACTCTTTGCGACCCCATGGACTGTATGTAGCCTGCCAGGCTTCTCTGTCCATGGAATTTTCCAGGCAAGAATACTGGAGTGGGTTGCCGCTTCCTTCTCTAGGGGATCTCCCCAACTGGGGGACTAAACCTGTATCTCCTGCATTGGCAGGTGGATTCTTTACCATTGGGCTACCTGGCACATTTATTATTATTACTATTTCATTTATTCCTCAAAACAATCCTAATATATGGGTACCACTATTCCTATTTTGCCAGTGCAAAAATTCAGGCTTGAGTAAATGCGAAGGGGTTAAATTACTTCAACAAGTTCCCACTGTTAGGACGTAGAAGAGCTGGAATTGAACTGAGGTCTATTTAATACTACCTCCTGTGTTTTCACAACTATGACAAACCCTGCTGCCCCCAGTCAGCTCTGTAAAAGCTCCATTCTGCTGTTCTCTTTATAGGATGGGGAGGGAGGTGGAAGGGGGGGTTCAGGATGGGGAACACATGTACACCCATGGCTGATTCCTGTCAATGTATAGCAAAACCCACTACAATATTGTAAAGTGTCTAGTTTCCAATTAAAATTTAAAAATTAATTTAAAAAAATCAACATTGAAAAAACTGAAAAAAAAAAGTAGTAGGAAAGGATGGCAAAACATCAGGCAAAGAAGGGGGTTGGATACCAAATCTCGTGCTGAAAGCTATGACCCTTAAGCTCAACAGCAGCACTGTATGATAAAGGGCAGAGGATAGTCTTCATTTTTCCATTGAGTAGATAATGAGACAGCCCCAAACAATGTTTCCCCTGAACTGAGCATGATCAACACTTCTGTGCATCTCAAGCAGCTCATTCCAGGCTTGTCCCCTGAAGTCTTCTCCAGGATCCTCCTCCTATATCATCCAGGAGAAAGTTCCTTGGGGAAGGTGAGAAATTGAGAATAAGGAAAGAGTTTCCCAGTGACTGTCAAGCATTAGCTCTGAGGGTGTTTGGAAATTGATCAGTATGTTTTATGAAGGTTCTGCATGCATACATAATTAATATAATTCATCAATAAATATATCTTCAATGACTGACTATCACAATATCATGGTCAAAAAGACTTACTTCGCACTGTCCTAACAGAAGTCCCAAAATTCATGTTACTTTACTACTGCATATTTCCATTTTCTTGGTGACATTTGCATGAATAACTCAATTTCCATCTTGTATGAAAGACAAATGAGTGTGTGTATTTTTTTAAGCTTAGACAGAGAATGTTTTCTCCTAAACAAACTCTACACTGGGCCACCTAGGACAATATTTCCCAAACTTTTAATAACTGTTATCTGTCTAGACATCAACTCATACTAGAAAAGCAGAGAAAGCTGTCAAAGGGTAAAACAATCAACATCTGCAAAGATGAAGAATTTGGGCACAGTAGAGGTAGATTAAAAAGTAAATAAACTGCACTTCAAACAGTGATTAATGCACAAGAAAGATAAGCACAGAGGTGGGCTAAGTCAGGCACAGCAAATATCTTTTCTTAAAAATCTTGCCAGTAAATCATAATTACATACAGGATCATCAAGTCTTTTTGAGAAGGTACCTTTCACTTGGTAAGTGACTGCTGCTGCTGCTAAGTCGCTTCAGTCATGTCCGACTCTTTGCGACCCCATAGACGGCAGCCCACCAGGCTCCACTGTCCCTGGGATTCTCCAGGCAAGAACACTGGAGTGGGTTGCCATTTCCTTCTCCAATGCATGAAAGTGAAAAGAGAAAGTGAAGTTGCTCAGTCATGTCCGACTCTTGGAGACCCTATGGACTGCAGCTGACCAGGCTCCTCCATCCATTGGACTTTTCAGGCAAGAGTACTGGAGTCGGTTGCCATTGCCTTCTCTGTTGGTAAGTGGACAGTGTCTTAAAAATATAACAAAACTACAGAAAAGATTGACGATTATAGTAAGTTCATGTTGCAATTTCCTCTGGCTGCCAATTGATAGGAAGTGGTAATTAGTTTTGGCTCCTCTGTGATAGGGAAGGAAGGTGTCTGAAATAATATAATGTTCATGTTCTGTGGGGCCTTGTGTACACATTCACTATTACGTGAGAAATTGGCTACAAACTTGTGAGGTGTACAGGGCAGATACTGTTATCACCAGTTTGCAAGTGAAGAAATTCAGGAAGAACTGAAGTGAAATGCCGAAGGCCACAGTAGTAGGACCAGAAGCCCTCCAATTGGTACCAAATGAGTTTCCACTACTCCCATCCCTTTGAAACAAACAAAGGTTAGATAAAAGTACTAGGTTATCTATGAATTAAAAAAAAATCTATATGAATGCAATTTATCTAGGATATTCTAATCTAATGGCAGAACAGAGATGTACTTCAATTGCCTTAGAACTGTAAGTACCTGAGACCTGTAAGTGCAGAGCACCTGTACATGCCAGCACTGATCCTTCAGAACATTAAGCTTTATTTTGAAACCTGCAGGCATTTCAAGTACATCTCTTTAGTTTCATTTTTTCCCTCCACTGCTACTGGGATGGAGGTGATGCTCAATGTTGAGGGCAGGGGTGGGATCAGAGGGAAAAAGAGAGATTTTTGGAGACCACGAATGTGAGGGGTTTCCCAGGTGGCTAACTGGTAAAGAATCTGCATGCCAATGCAGGAGACACAGAAGACTCGGGTTTGACCACTGGGTCAGGAAGATCTCCTGGAGAAGGAAATGGCAACCACTTCAATATTCTTGTCTGTGAAATTCTATAGACAGAAGAGCCTGGCAGACTACAGCCCATGGGGTTGCAAAGAGTCGGACATGACTCAGCACACAGGCACGCATGCAAGGGAGGCCACAGCGGTGCCTGTTGTACTGGGGGCTGCACTTCACATGCTAAAGTAGGCATTTTCACAAAAGCACACCTAGGTCTTAATGAAGAGGAGCATGAGATAAGCCTTATCAGGGGAAAAAAACTCACAGGAATAACATTAATGTTTGTTTTAATAGAAAAGCAGGAAATGTGTTTTGGGACCCATCCAAAAGGCCGGCCCAGTAAAAGGAGCGAGAAATGGTGTCAGTAGATTTGTAGGCTTATCTAGCTTTCCCCAAACAAGCATTGCATGTAAATACTGGTTTATTACTACTCACTCTAATTATATTAGTTAGATGATTTGGCACAACTGACGACAAACAAAGATTTATATTCTCTCAGAAATATCAGATGCAGGACAGTACACTGGCTAGAGTTTCTGTTAACATATCCCTCTCCCAAGAAGCTTGAGAACAGAGATAGTCTCTTGCTGCTGAACACGTCTTAAGCCTACTGTGTGAAGGAGCATTCTGCTTAATCCAGCACTGTCATAAACTCAGAAAGGATGGGGAAGCAGAGGTGAGGGGCAAGGGTGCATCATTATCATAATGTCCCATGAGGAGCCATTTTCTGTGTGTAGGAGATCTGTGGAGGGATCTCACCATCCTATTCCTGTCCCCTGTGAATGAAAAATGTGGCCTGCCGTCTCATCAAACAAAGGATGCTGTGGCCATCAATCTGTCAGTCATGACTTGCCCTGAAAGTGGGCCTGAGGGAACTCAGGATGGAAACAAAGGGGCTGCCAAGCCCTCAGCCACTGTACCATCCCCAGTGGCACACCTTGAGGGCACTTAGGATGGGAAAGAACAGGATACTAGCCCTAGATAGCTAAGGTGCCTATCAAAGGAATGATTTCAGTGAACCCAGACTCTTGCATTTTCCCATACAAAGAAAAGCACTAAATCCATTAACTTAAAATATCTGGTTTTCTTTAATTAGCAGTGATAATCTTTTGATGTTCCAACTACTAAGTCTTTCTAGCCAAAACCCCTATATATGCTGGCTCCTCCCTTACCTTTTTGGAGCAGTTCCTCAGAGCTATCCAAGAGGCTGCCTCCCCAGCTTGAGTCCTCAGGCAGTAAGCCAAAGGAACATAATTCTCAACTTTCAGGTTGTGCAATTTTTTTTTTTTAGTCGACACCCTACTAATTTGATAAAAACACTAAACTGCCTTTGCCTCTCCTGTGACATTTTGGCACCCCACTACACTGAATGGAAAGGGTGCCCAGTTGACATAGGAAAGGCACCGGGATTCTGACAGCCAGCGTATAATGATTCCAATGGGTACACACCTGTTAGCTGAACAAAGGTATTTCCCTGATCCAGGAAATAAAACATTGAACTTCACATTCAGCTAATTCAACAAAATTCTGGCACAATCAGTTTGCACAGCCTGGAGTACTGTGAAATTGACTTGGTATACGTGTGCCAAATAATCAAAGCTAGGGAAGTGACTTTCTTTTGAAAGGTCTTCTTAGTCTTTGCTGGGCAGTGTATATCATTTGACACATCTGCTGTTGTTTGGGGAAACTGAAGGTTGGGAATACCTTCTTGTGGAATTTGTAAGAGTAGGTTATATACCCTGAATGTTCAGTAGTATTGATGGCATACAGGAGGATTGCTACCTCAGTTAAAGTAATATGAGGTAAAAAGACTTAATTTGGGATCATCATGTTAGGGAGTTGGCACCATAGTCCCACACAAAATTGTGTAAAGATGTGAATCTCCAAATGAAAGTACTAATGTTAAAGTTGGGTGTAAAAAGACAATAGAGTTAACATTCACACATTTTAAAATAAAAGAAATAGGCTATAAGATGCTTCCTTGGTGACTTAGATGGTAAAAGAATCTGCCTGCATTGCAGGAGACCCGGGTTCAATCCTGCAGGAGACCTGGGTTTGATCCCTGGGTTGGGAAGATCTCCTGGAGAAGGGAATGGCCACCCACTCCAGTATTTCTGCCTGGAGAAACCCCATGAACAGAGGAGCCTAGTGGGCTACAGCCCATGGGGTTGCAAAGAGTTGGACATGACTAAAGCAACTAACACTTTCACTTTTTCACAGGCTAGAACTGAGTCAGTGGATTGCCTGGCTTACAAAGTTAATCATAACACTGGGGGCTAGGGTCAGTCTAGTGCATTCGAGCTGATTCAGGACCCCAAAGGGAAAAGATAACCACACCATGCTTATAGCAGCATTCAGGCAATTCCCACTGCTTTGCTGGAAACAGTATGCACTGGTTTTGCCTGGCTTCTAGACAGTTTATTCAGAGCTAATTTCCCAGCCTAGGTCCATGGCACTCTGGAGGTTCACAGAGGCCGAAGGCAAGGTAGGAGTTAAACATCTATTACTACTGGTTTTCAGGGACCATGTGGATAATATCTAATGGTTCTCACTGTGCAAAGCTGTTCACAACCATTACATCCTCAAGAGACACTAATTAAAGGTTTCATTCCCTCCCCATCTCATGTGTTACAAAATGCATGGGTTGAGGGTTAAATCTATGGCCAGCGCACCGAGCAAAGAGAAATTCATAGAGACATGGAAAATGCAGTGTATGACGATTTTTAATGGAACTCTCTAATCAAACCTCTCAGAGTTATGCTCAGTAGTCAGTGACTAATAGGTTGTGGAGGAAAAGATTATATTCAATCTGCCTGTTAACTACAAGACTTTAATCAATTTCAGTGGAAAATGCTCTGAAGCAGAAAGAAATATAATAGGGCACTGACCTAATCTCTCAGAAGGCTCAGTGCCACTTTCTCTTTTCTCTCCAACTGGGGAGATGCATTAGCTGAGACCATTCCTAAGTGTATTCTACATCAGTACTGAGGAAGAAGAGGGCCATCTTGCTCAATGAATCACACATATCCTTAGCTACAAACTGCTGAAAGCTGACTCTCCCAGTATAGTTGTATTTCATCACACCAGAGCATCTGGAGGGCCTCGCTGAGGGGTTGTGGCAAGCCCGAGGGCTCAAAGTTCTGCCCTCTTCTCTAAGAAAGCCAATAAAATCCTACCTCTAGCATACAGCATGATGAAAACAAAACACATCTTTGAGCCAGATTTGGACTATGGGTCACCAGTTTGTAACCTCTAGTCTAGACTGTAATTATTAGAGGATTTTAAAGAAAAGGAAGATTAATGGAGGCCAGAATGGTAAAAGCATGCTTTGCAGAAGTAGTGCAGTTTGAATGGACCTTGGCAGGTGAGTAGGATTTCTCTTCTTCCAACTATTTTGTTTCATGTAAACATACTTTTGAAAGGCCTACAAACAACACCCATCCCCACACAATCACCATTCTCTATCCGCACATATCTATATCCCCATCAATTTAGAATCAGGAAAACATATCCTTTTTCCCACCTATGATATTTATCAAAGAAGGAGGGAAATTGGTTCACCATCTTGCAGCTCAAATTTATAAAGAAACTTTCCTGATTATCTTCTTCCCAAATGGGCTCTCCCCTCAACCACCCCAACTGACTACTCTAGGACTTAATGTCTGTACCATTTATTTGGTTCACAGAAGAGACCTGAAATAAAATAAAATAAAATCTCTTCTTAAGATGGGATATATCAAGTCACAGGATGGACAGAAATGCAAATAATGTGGGGTTGTTGGAAGACTGCTGAATTCAGGTTGTAGCTGTGTGAATGAGTTTTCTACTTAGGAGTCAGGTGACCACTTAAAATCAGTTAGCTTCAGTCCCTTTCATATATAAAATGGATATAATAATTCCTACCTCTCTCATATTAACTGCTGAATGTGTGCTAAATCGCTTCAGTCGTGTCCGACTCTGCGATCCTACGGACTGTAACCCGCCAGGCTCTTCTGTCCATGGGGATTCTCTCGGCAGGAATACTGGAGTACATTGCCATTTCCTTCTCCAGGGGATTTTCCCAACTCAGGGATCGAACCCAAGTCTCTTATGTCCCTGCATTGGCAAGCAGGTTCTTTACCACTAGTGCCATACAACTGCTGAGGAGCTCAACTCAACATACGAGAGCCCTAAACACAAGTGTAAAAGTAATGTCGTCATTATTATTCATCAATCCAGCCTGTGAGAATGGGTTGTTTAAAGTTCACTCTGGAAGAATGATCAATCTTTCTATTTACGAGTTGTAAAAAGCAACTCTCATTACATATTATTTATTATTCCTAGTAGCCTTGCATGACAAGAATTTATAAGGAACACATTTTGAGCTGCACATGGGAGATAAGATTTATATAAAGATAAGATTTATATGAAGAATATCTGACTATATTGTTCAGGCACCTCTTGAGAAATAATAACAATGAAAACCAAAGAGAGTAAGCTAATAAACACAAGTAAAGGCAAAGTAGCCAGTAATGCTGAAAGAAAGGAAGGTGATTATCCAGGGGAATCCAGGCCAAAATACCTATCATAGAACTATGAGCCCACAGATGTGAAGTCTTCATTGTAAGTAAATGTTTGGCTTGGGCATCTTCCTAGCAACCATTTACACATTCTTTTTCATTTTTCTTCCCTTTCCTTCCTTACTCCCACTGATTGGGTAGTGCAAGTTAATGGTTAAGAATGGGAGACTTGGGTTTAGTGAGACCTTAGTTTAAATCCCAGTTTTGTTATTTGCTTTTCTGAGTCTCAGATATCTCATTTGTAAAATGGGATGATAATAGAAATTAAGGCACAGAGTCTCCCTAGTAGTGATCCATGCTCCAACATGATCCTTTACCTCTTTAAAAGTTACCCTGGCCAAACCCTCAGCAAAGATTAAAAAAATATTTTACACTAATGTGTAAATGACTTGTACTTTCTAGAAATATAAGTAATTAAGGATAATGTCTAGGAGTATCAATGGCCAAGGGAATGGATCTATAGGAGTTTAATTTTATACAGTATGTGATAAACTGCAAGTAAAACATTTAGACCCTTCTGTTGCAGGAAGTTCTTAGGAAGGTTTAGAAGATTATATAGCTTAATGAATAGCCATACAGTAAAAGCAAGTGTTATCTCAAATTTATTTTATTTTCTTAGCTCTTTCTCTATTTAAGTATAAACTCTTAACAATCCAAGTCAACAGGCATTTATCAGGTGCCTATTGTGTGCCTGATATCATGTTAGATGAAAGATATACAGTAACTGAGGATTCATTTCTGTTTCCTTTTTAAGCAATATATGTATATATACGTGCATGCCAAGTTGCTTCAGTTCTGTCCAACTCTTTGCAACCCTATGGACTGTAGCACACTAGGCTCCTCTGTCCATGGGATTCTCCAGGTAAGAATACTGGAGTGGGTTGCCATGCCCTCCTCCAGGGGATCTTCCCGACCCTGGAATTGAACCCACATCTCCTATGGCTCCTGCATTGCAGGCAGATTCTTTACCACTTTACCATAGCCACCAGGGAAGCCTGTGTGTACACACACACACACACACACACACACACACACACACACACACACACACACACACACTTTCAACTGTTCAAGAGGAGTCAAGGAAGTAGTAGAAGGTGATGTGAAGAAGTCTTATACCCTTGAGCAAGTAAAAAGTATGTGAGCCTCCATTTTTTCATTCTCAATGAGTATAATATTGTACAACATGTTTCCTCCCTATTTCATAGTATTCCTGCTAGGATCAAATGAGATAGTATACAAAAGAGATTTGTTAACTGCATGCAAATATTAGATACTGATGAAGTTCTCATACTATGATGGGAAAATGACTGTTAAAGCAGAAGCAACTGTGAATGAAAAATGTGGCCTGCCACATTAGCAAACAAAGGATGCCCTCAGTCAAGGCAGTCACCCCCAAGAGTGTACCCTGAGGGGACTCAGGATGGGAAAGAACAGTATACCCACCCTAGACAGCTGAGGTGCATATTAAAGGGATGATTTCACTCAGCCCAGACTCTTGCATCTTCCCATAGATAGAAAATTCACTAACTTGAAGTATCTGGTTTTCTTTAATTAACAGCAATCTTTTGACAGTAATCTTTTTGTTGCAAAATTCCTATATATCCTGGTTCCTCCCTTACCTCTTCAGAGAAATTCCTCCCTTACCTCTTCAGAGAAATTCCTCAAAGCTATCTGAGAAGCTGCTTTCCAGGTTTTAGTCCTCAGAAATTTTGCCAAAAAAACACACATAATTCTCAATTTTTAGGTTGTGCATTTTTTCAGTTGACACAATCCGCTGCAAGATGGAGAAACTGCCCAGAGGAATAAAACAGATGAGTTCTAGGGCCTTTCACCAAAGCAGACTACCTGATATCAACAGTACCTTGAGCGAACAGAGAAGGAAGATCCTCTCACCCTACTATCCTTGAGTTGTTGTGAGGATGAAATAAAATTGTAATTAAGATCCTTAGTACCAAGACTGGCAGATGGCATTATCATTCTCTTTTGCTATTGTAATTGTATTATTGGTGCTAGCAGGAAATAATTTACATACAATAGCTTAAGCTATGTCATGCTTTTCAGAGCTCTGGAGTGAGAAATGAAAGCACTAGTAAATTTGCATCCCAAAGCCTGCTAAGTAACCTGTAAGAATTCTCCAAAGCCAGTAAGTAACCTATATTTCAGCAGACAGGAGTCCTCCCCCTAGCAGCTGATTGTTACGTGTACTATAGGTATGAAATTAAAATAATGTTCAGATCTGCACAACAAAAAGGGCTAAAAGCTTCACTGCTGTCAGTTTCAATGCTTATTAATGGAGATGAATGTAGAGAGAATATTGTTTTGCCTAAATAATACCAAAATCCAGTATAAAACCCTGCTTTGATTTGGAGATAGACTAATACAATGTATATGAGAGCAGAAAATTACTTTTAAAATATTCTCTTACTGAGCCTGCCAAATTTATAGAATCCACATTTACAGAAGACAACATTCCTAACCTCGCATAAAATAAATTTATACTGACAAAAACAATAAAAGTGCAGATTTCTTAACCTTACAGTCAGGTATTATGTTTTAACTTAAATAATCCAGTTCCAATATACATTTATAATGTCATTTTCCACTACTAATTTTTTATCCTAATATTCTTCAGAAAGGTTTTTTCTCCACCAGGATGTGCACATATTATTCACTGAGGGCACAACTAGAGTAACTCTCAGGGCCTATCTATTTGTTTCAATGGTAGCTTGAGTGATTAAACTCTCAAATTTTCTTTTGTTTTTAATTCAGAGTGGTATCTCATATCCTTCAGAACTCTAAAGAACTCTAGAATGGATTCATGGATCTATCTGAGAAACACCAACATAACAAAGTGAAATCTTATTTTATAAAAATGCCTTCTGATAAGGCATTGCCATTTTTTTGGATTTTGAATTTATTTTTTATTTAGTTTTCAAATAATTATTAAAAGATTTTTTCTAATCTTTTTCAAATTCTTTTTCCATTTAGGTTATTACAGAATATTGAGGAGAGTTCCCTATGCTTTACAGTAGGTCCTCACTGGTTATCTATTTTAAATATACCAGTGTGTACATGTCCATTCCAAACTTCCAGTCTATCTCTTCTCCCATATCCTTTCCCACTGGTAACCATAAATTCATTTTCTAAGTCTGTGAGTCTGTTTTTGTTCTGTAGTTAAATTCACTTGTATCATTTATTTTAATTCCCCATATAAGTGATATAATATGATACACAACGGAATATTGCTCAGCCATAAAAAGAATGAAATAATGCCATTTGCAGCAATATGGATGGATCTGGTGATTATCATACTAAAATGGAGTGAGTCAGACAGAGAAAGACAAATATCATACGCACTGCCATTTTAAAAGATAAGCACGGGTAAAAGAATTTAACATGAGTATGAGTGAATACTCAGAAGGATTATTACCAGTTTGATATAGGAAAATGTCTCTTAAACTTAAGAATTTATAGATCCCGAGGAATACATTTGGTGTTGCCATATGTTGCCACATTTGGTGTTGGAGAAGACTCTTGAGAGTCCCTTGGACTGCAAGGAGATCCAACCAGTCAATCCTAAAGGAAATCACTCCTGAATATTCATTGGAAGGACTGATGCTGAAGCTGAAACCAGTACTTTGGACAGCTGATGAGAAGAACTGATTCACTGGAAAAGACCCTGATGCTGGGAAAGATTGAAGGCGGGAGGAGAATGAGACGATAGAGGATGAGATGGTTGGATGGCATCACTGACTTGATGGACATGAGTTTGAGCAAGCTCTAGGAGTTGGTGATGGACAGGGAAGCCTGGTGTGCTGCAGTTCACAGGGTCTCAAAGAGTCAGACATGACTAAGCGACTGAACTGAACTGAGGAATACATTTACTGACACTCAAATGTTGATAGACCACAATATGAGAAGCAGTGGTGCTTTTCTAGCTTTTCAGTGATTTGATGCAATGTATTAGATCCTAATGGAAGGATTCTGGCTCCCTTGACTCTAACAATTTCTTAGGAAGTTGGTTGATAACATCTGCAGTTGACATAAATATTTAGAACACTATTTTTCTAGTGGTGTGAATAAATCCTCTTTCTTTATGTCTAATATTTATACTTACAGTCTAATATTACAGTCTAATATTTATACTTACAGTTGCCATAAAAAGGGCATCCCAGGTAGCACTAGTGGTAAAGAACCCACCTGCCAATGCAGGAGATGTACGAGATGTGGGTTCAGTCTCTGGGTTGGAAAGATCCCCTGGTGGAGGGCATGTCAACCTGCTCCATTATTCTTGCCTGGAAAATTCTAAGGATGGAGGAGAGTCCATGGGGTCACAAAGAGTCGAACACAACTAAGCACACATATGCAAATGCCATAAAAAAGTGAAAAGGCATTAAAAATCAGTTCATAAGCATGAAATGCAAATGATTATGATTATCCTTATAAAGATCTCATAGCAGATTGGCCATGAATTGATACAACAGTTATTGAAATTGAGTGATATGAACATGAGGGCATATGATACTATTCTCTCTGCTTTATTTATGTGTAACATTTTCCATGAGGAAAAAAAAAATAGACCTAGTAGCTAAATGACTATGGCAAGGGACTCTGTGAAAAAATATTATGGAAGATATTATATCACCACAGATAGAATGTAAGGGAAATTGGCCTTGACCTTGCACTAACGGCCAGTGTCCTTAGATAGCTAGCCTTGTGCTTCTATTATATGACAATAATTTTGGGTTTTAGTGTTCAAAGAGTAATCAGGATCACTTGATGCCAGAAGACAAATTATTGGAACAATTCAGAATATTGTGCTAATGAGTACTGTGTGACACTCTTTAAAACGGCTGCTTCTCCCTAAGTTACAATTTATATTATTGAATTTATATAAAATGACATATTCTTCTGTTAAGCCTAGGCAAAGGTTCATGTTACCTGCAGATACTCTGAACCACCTATGTCATATTTGTTCATCTCTTAGCAGGAATTCTGTGCCTGGGTGTTAGGTCTTGTCTTTGTATTAGAGATGCCTCCTTTATTATCTAAGACTTTTAGTGACAGTCTCATTGATTAGGGGTTTTTATTAAACCACTAGCCAACAGTAACTTTGGTTAAAACAAAAAGTGCCATTGAAGAGCTTAATAGTAAACTATACCTGAGAAAAGCCCACAGTAGTTCACACAAAAACTAACTCCAAATTTAAATGTGTTGACACAGTTTGTGCAGTAGTGGTTTCACCAGGAGATATGGATGCCATTTGTAACTTGAAGACTAGAGCATCATCTTGCATTCTAAATACTAGTGAGAAACAAATCTGCAACAACACAATACATGCAATGCCTTATTCTAGATTGAGATAAGGTGCAAGTCATTTGTTTGGGACTTACAGATAGTCAGGATCATGTGTTTGATTCATTCAGGGCCAGTTGTTTATTTGCTTCAAGAAAGAACACAAACTTATTGGCATCAGAATCCCAGGAATCTGATTTTATGACATGGAATTCATCAAAAGACTCAAAAGGAGACACTGAAATGGAAAATTCCTTCTGTTCAAGATTAAAGACTAAAAAAAAAAAAAAAAAAAAAAAAAAGATTAAAGACTAGAATCTGAAGTTACCAGTCATCTCTGGTAGTGAATTACAGAGTTGCCAGTTAGACAACTTTCTTTATAATAGAATAAATAGAAAACAGACTCTGAGTCAGAAAACCTGAGTTCTAGTTTGGACTCAGTTATTTAATCCCATCTTTATGGTTAGAGGATTAAGCGATTCTGTTACTTACAACTGTAAATAGCAGGTGGTGAGGATGAGTCCAAAAGATAGCATTTTACTGAAACAAAGCTATTCCAAGTTAATACCTCCGTATATCACAGCAGTGTACAACTGCAGGAATACCAAAGAAGCCGAAGGGATTCAAATCAAGGGGGGGAAATCCTTGCATTAAACAATACAACTTTCTATGCTATGCATAATAATTTTCAAACTGATAAGAAGTAGCTTGGTTTTTGCAGAATCAAATAAACCAGAATGAGTGAAACTGAAGGGAAGTGACTTAGCAAGATGTCCAAGGGAAGGGACAGAGCTAGAGACGCCAGTGATGTCCTTCTGCAGGGAATATTAAATAACAGTGTGACTGATTATTTCCAGCTCTCCACCTTCAGGGCACATTGTAGGACTGCCCTTCTTGGCTTCCAGTTGTCTCTGATCAAGGTTGATCAATGGTATATGAAAAAAGTGACATATGCCATATTCAAAAATAAGATTTAATTGGTAGCCCAGATGTGAGACCCCCGCCCCCAGAGCTTTCTTTCTTTCCCTCTGCCACAATGATCAGTAGTGTCCCAGATGGTAGCTGTTCCCTCTAAGTCCTAGATTGAGTACCACACAAAGTCCCACAGATGACCCATGATGGACTTACAGTATGAACAAAAAATAAACTTTTGTTATTTTAATCCACTGAGATGTTGGGAGTTGTTTGCTATAGCAACATAACTTATCCTATGCTGACTTAAGAGATAGCAGTTACGAGGTCAAGCACTCTACCAAACAGAGGGCAAAAATAACTTGACTGATGGGCCTCAGTAAAGGCTTTGACCCTACTCAGAGGTTTGTGCCCTCAGATATTATAAGGTTCTGTTATGCATATGAACAAAAGTATGTCACTGTTACTGGCAGCTAACAGAGGATGTGAAAAATAAAGAGGACAGTTCAGGACAGAGCAGACTCAGGGGACTGGTAACTTGATAGAAATCCTTCCTCTCATTCTGTTACAAGTAAATAGTGACTGAAAGTCATAAGGCTCTTCAATGGCCTGTCCAGGATAACTGGCCCTAGGCCAGTTTGAAGCCAGCAGGTGCCCTTCGTAATATAGCTGGCACCTACAATTTTTAGTCTATTTAGTAGCAGGGTGGTAAAAAGCTGAACAAACAAGGAAAGGAAAACTATCCTTTTACCATCTGAGGTTCTTAAAGGAGACCAGGCTGAGAATAGTGTTACAAATTTTAGGGGATGAATTTTAAAACTATATCCCTATGTAATTTAAGGCTACCTAGACTTCACCTAAATTATTTTTTACTAAAGACTCTTAAGATCACTGATCCTGCCCTAACCAGAACTACTCATAGGTATAGGGCTACTACTAGGCTAACGAACAGCACCACAGAAAGCTGAGGCAGTAATTGTCTCTGTCCATTCACAATACCTTAAACAAGGGACTGGGGATGCACCACAGTGGTATGAGAATTGTTGTTGTTTTAGTTGCTAAGTCGTGTCCGACTCTTTTGTAACCCATGAACTAAAGACTGCCAGGCTCCTCTGTCCATGGGATTTCCCAGGGAAGAACTCTGGAGTGGGTTGCCATTTCCTTCTCTAAGGGGTCTTCCCAACCAAGGGATCAAACATCTTCTGCCATCTTCTGCCAATAGCTAGAATTTACTGAGCACATACAATAATCAGGTACTTCATGAACATTATAGCTAACCCTCATCATTACATGAGGTAAGCATTATACTTTTTGGATGAGGAGACTGAAGAATGTCAAGAGAGTGCAGAAGCCAAGGTGAGGGAAAGAGTCTAGAAGGAGAAGTGCATCGAGTAAGATGCTACTGGTAGTTCAATGAGGATAGGGACTGAGAAGAAGCAATTGAATTTGGTGATTAGGAAGTGACCTTTAAGAAATCAGTCTCAGTGAATTTGTTGGGGAAAAAGTCAGAAGACCAAGAGCTGAACAATAAATGGGTGGCAGAAAAAGATATGCATTCACTGTAGACTATTTTTTCATAAACTCTGGTACTTCACATACAACTTACTTTTATGCATGTAAATCTCATCAAAGCTATGGATCTTTTCCCCAGAAAAATACATATGCATACCTAATTTTACACACAATTTCAAGGCACTTATAGACCCACCTGAAACCCATTTAGAAACTCCATCTTAGGAATGAATGATATATATCAAATTCAAGATGGTGGAGATGGGACTGGAAGTGATAAACAGGTGGTTTCAACTGCATTGGTAGTATTTGATTTCTTAAGCTGGGTGATGGTCATATATTCATTATGTTTATTACATTATTATATATGCTTATTATGTTATTTGAATATATACATAGGATTGGCCAAAAAGTCCATTCAGACTTCCCCTAAACCTGAGTGGACTTTTCAGCCAACCCAGTATCACATTTCTGTTGCCTAAAATATTTCATAATAATTTCTTTAAAGAGGAAAAAATGGGTACATAACAGAACATCTGTGTTTGTAGGAAATATACACTAAAGTATTTGGGAGTGATGTGGTATCAGATGGGCAACTTGGTCCTCAAATGATTGAAGAAAGAAATTTTGTAGCATACTTGAAGCTTTCTGTAATTTTGAACTTGTTTCAAAAACTGAAAAAAACAGTAAAAGACAACACAAAAAAGAAAAAAATGACTAACAAAAAATGTTAATGAATATATATTCTCACGGGTATATGGGAGGGCATAACCAAACTTACAGAGAAGTGTACACACAGAAATGCATAGGGAGATCCTTTAAAACAGACAAAGGAAGTGCTATCAATTTGGCTCTAAAGTACAATGTTTTATGTCAGAGCCCTCTTTTCCTTGCTGACTTATACTCTGACTGGGAGAGTATAACTGGGACTCAGTTGAGGGAGAAGCAGCCATCTCTCTGAGCACCTCCGATTATCACAGTCGTTAGGGAAAGTGGGAGCCGCAAGCTAGTCTCAGGGCTTTGAAACTGGAAAGCACAGGCTGAGGGCTCAAGAGAGGTGCTGGACGTTAAGCCAGAGAAAGCTTACAGATCTCTCTCTTACAACTTGACCATTGTGCCTCCAATTCTTCAGGTAATCTAGTAGGGAGAGGTTTGAGGGTAGAGGGAGAAGTACAACACTACTTTTAATGGAACAGGCATCTGGGTGATAGTACAACTAGTTGAGCAGGGGGAGGATAAAGTGGTGATTTAGGAGAAGATAGTGAGGGACAGGAAGGCCTAGTGTGCTGCAGTCCATGGGGTTGCAAAGAGTCAGACATGACTTGGCGACTGAACAACAATAAAATAGAAGGCAAGAAAGTAAAGGCAAAGACTGGGGTTAAAGCTAGAGTGTTCGTTTTTACAATAAAAAAGAGACCAATAGAAAGAGCAGACTCTTGGTCTGCTGGTCTTGATTTTCTCCATCAACTGACTCCCAGTTATACTCTTGGTATGTGTATGTGTATTTATGTTTGATGTATAGGATGTAGGGAGTTTTATGCATGGGCACTTGTTTGACATAAGGAGAGTGGGCAAAAGACCCACTGATCATGTCAGTATTTCTCTCAAATAACAATCAATAACAGTGCTTTGCAGCCAAATTCT
This sequence comes from Muntiacus reevesi, assembly GCF_963930625.1. Taxonomy (NCBI): domain Eukaryota; kingdom Metazoa; phylum Chordata; class Mammalia; order Artiodactyla; family Cervidae; genus Muntiacus; species Muntiacus reevesi. The sequence goes on along the minus strand of NC_089271.1, from coordinate 141,870,745 downwards.
TCTCTCTGCTTCGTCTTTAAGCCCTCCATAACCTAACCCTGCTCCAACTTTACATAATCATTTCCTTCTACTCTTGTGCTTTAGCCAGGAATGTCTCCTTCCAATCAGTCATATTCATTCTTGCTAGGGCTGCAGTGTATGAGCTAGGGCTCATAGGGTTCACTACAAAAGTAAATTGACTGAGAGGCCACGTGGAAGTTGAAATCTACACTGCTTGCTGCTCACCAAGGAGTGAGTCACAGCAAGGAGCTCAGACTGCTGGGAGGAAAGTGTGCCTTTTTTCAAATTTCCTCAAGGACACTTCACGTTAATACTTCCTCTATGTTTTTGCTCATGCTCTGATCAGCTTGTCTCTCTGATATTTAGTAGGACTACATTTAAAACTCAAAGATAGGGACTGCTGGTGACCTAGTGGTTAAGACTCCACACTCTGAATGCATGGGGTACAGGTTCAATCCTTGGTTGAGGAACTAAGATCCCATATATTGCACAGTGTGACCAAAAAGAAAAAATCAAAGATAAAATGATCTGTCCTGATAAATACAAGTATATTTATAGAGCCCTAGAGACAAAAACTTGAAATCTCAGAGATGTCCTGGAAAAATCTAGAATATTTTAAATAAATAAATAAATCTCCACATTTATAATTTATTTTGAGCCCTTCAAGGCATAGCACAAATTTTGCTTTTGTGAAAGTTTCTCAAACTACAGTCCTTATTGACCTCTTCTTTCTTTCACCTTCTAGATCACTTCATTCTGATCTATGATGTTTAATGCTGGATTAGCCTATAATCCAGTGTTTTTAAATAGTGGTAGTATTTCAATAGTTCCACATCTGATTTTAATTTCAGTTAAAAATATATGTTAAACTATTTTAAGACTGTAATAAAACACAGCATGTCCCATTCAAATGGGTTCCACACCAAACATTCACACATCAGAAACCACCACTAATTGTTCGATGCGTGCTGCCAAGTTAACAATGTGTATTTAAGTAAGAAAGAGAGAATGAAAGTGAGAGGAGAGGGTAGTATATGTATACCTAGAAATATAGATTTTACTGCCTTGTCTTTTTAACTGAAGAGCATCCTGAGTTGACAAGTCAAACAATTAAGCAAAAAACCATTACTTATTTCAGTACATTAGACTTTTATCCAGGCAGGAATAAACTGGAAACTAAGACTTCCATAGTCCTCAATTTCAGATTTTATATTTTTTTTCATTCTCTTCCTTCTTACTGACTTTACAAATAAATATTAAAAACTTTGACTTATTAGCAAAACACTTTGGTCTGACTTTTATGTTGGAGGAATCATAAAAGATTTTGTTTGGGGAGAAAAGGGTCTACAGCTGTAAATTTTGAAAAGAGCTCTAATCTTTGTCATCATTATCAGCATCTACACCAACATTTTTATCTATGAGCATGCTTTATGTATATAGATGCTGGTAAGTATGCAATTTAATCTTATCACCAAGGCAAGGTCACATAAATCTTATAAATCTCAAGTTGATCCCCATCCTCAAGGGATTTGCTACACTCACAAACAGAATTTAGAGATTCTAGGCATTTTAGATTTTCTCTGCCAACCTTCTTCCCTCCGGGCGAGGGAAAACAGTCACAAAGATTTACAGAGCAAAGGAGAAATACCTCTTAACTTTGCTTCTGTCCTCTAGAGAAAATCTGTCTTCCAAAGGACTGACTCAGCCTGTTGGCCAGGAGTCCCAGACATTTATGGGAAAGCCTGGTCTCTCTGCGGTAAATACAGCTAGAATTTTAGGGCCAGGGAACTTTCCACTGAAGAGTACCAACTCCCCCTCAGTAAGAGCAATCAGATTGAAAGATAATGGCGAACTAGCCCTATTGTTAGACTAAGGGGAACCGGGACTTCAAAGATGCCTGAAGAGGTATCTTCAGACACAATCTTCAGTGGATACCCCAATCTCTACAGGATGTCACGAAGGTAGGGCAGCAGAGAGAAGTGGCTCTGGAGAAACTGGAACAAAAATACCAATTCTAATGCTTTTTCTCCCTCTAGGAAGCTTGAAATACAAACTCAACACATAATTAAGCAATTTTCTCTAAAACATCCCCAAATGGGCTCACCACTCATTTTTAGTACAGAGACAGTCACAATGAGTGATGGGAACAGAATAACAACAACAGTAATCATTTTACAGCTAAAAATACAGTCAGTGATTTGTCCTCAGGCCATAGTTAATGATGGCATCTGTATCAGAACCGAGGAACATTTGGCTCCAAATATGGAGGTTTCCCAGGTGGCGCTAGTGGTAAAGAACCTGCCTGCCAATGAAGGACAGAGAGATTCAGGTTCAATCCCTGGGTCGGGAAGATCCCCTGGAGGAGGGCATGGCAACCCACTCCAGTATTCTTGCCTGGAGAATCCCATGGACAGAGGACCCTCTTCATCTACAGTCCATAGGATCGCAGAGTCGGACATGACTGAAGCAACTTAGTACACACACAGAAGAGGGGAAAAAGAGCTGAGAGGGACAATTGAGAAATATTACTATCTTTAGACAGAAAATCTACAAAGTGAGACTCTTCTCTGACATCTCCCTTTTTCTCATCTTGTCATGAATCAGTTGTCAAAACTGGGAAACACTTAAAAATTTTTCCTCAGCATTGAAAGAAATAGAGAATACTTGTAGGGTGATAGAGTGAGGATTTAGCACCTTGTGAATGGTATAACTTGCACATAAATTCTCTCTTTTAATCACTCAACCTTCTAAAGCAGAAGGTATTATTATCCCTTTTGTACTGATGAGAAAATTGAGTCTCAGAGAGGTAAAATGAGTTGCCCTAAATCACAGAGGGCAGAGGCAGCATTCAAACATAAGTCTGATTCCACAGTTCTTTCTCTTAAACATTATCCCACTGAACAAGGTTCTTATTTTTCCATCAGAGCATTGTTATTAGAGTCAACATTCATAATTCTTTAAGATAGACAAGGACAAGGTAGTTGTTACAGGCCATTAGGAGTAGATCTGTTTACTCATTTGAAAGGCATCTGTCATTCACTTCCTATATGCTTGGCAGTATCTTGGACATTCTAATTTAAAGAGGGGAACATGACATATAAGCATAGGAATTTCACAACCACATGGTAGATGCCACCAAAGGGGCCTAAAGAACCTTGGAAGCACAGGGCAAGGAAGAATAAATTCTTTCTGAAAAGGTCTGGAACTGTTTTACAGAGAAAATGACATTTTCCCTTGGTTTTAAAGGTTGAGCAGGAGTTTACTAGGAAGAGAATGTGTAAATGGTGGAGAACGCCATTCTATGTGGAGACAACAGCATAAGCAAAAGCAATAAAATGTGAAAGAACAAAAAGTGGATTGTGAATGGAGATAAGTTCTGTCTCAATGAAGTGTAATATATACTATGAGTTTGAGAAGGAGAGATGGCAGGAAAAAAACACTTAGATATGAAGCTGAAAAGGTAGTTGGGGCCAGAAAATGAAGGCCTTTAATGTGTCAAGTCAAGGAGTATGTATATTAATCCTGGAAGAAAACAGAAACAAACAAAATTTAAATCTGGAAATAACATAATTGGGTTTGTTGTCAATAAAATAACTCTGATGGCAGGGTAGAGATTTGAATGGAGTCAGGAGATAGAAAAATTAGTTATGAGGTTATTTCTATATGATGATGAGATTTGGAGCCACTAGGATATGACTAGGAAACTAGATGATACAGGTTTTTGGTAAAACTAACAGAACTTGATAGAGATGGAGATAATGAAGGTTGGTGCCTGATTCTACAGCTTCTCACTTGAAACTGGGTGGACTGTGATGACACTGAACAAATACAAAAAAGATAGCAGGTTGGAGTGTCATGATAAGGACTAGAAAATAATTTCATTTTTGGATATACTGTGTTTTGGGGTAATACAACACTAGAGCTGGCATTGGTTGAGTGCTTATACTAAGCTCTAGGCACCATTTTAAGTGCTTTGTATGTATCCACTAAAAGAGATATAGGTACAAGGGGTTAGTTGTTGTTGTTTAGTCACTCAGTCATGTCCGACTCTTTTGCAATCCCATGGACTGCAACCCTCCAGGCTCTTCTGTCCATGGGATTTCCCAGGGAAGAATACTGGAGTTGGTTGCCATTTCCTTCTCCAGGGGATCTTCCTGACTTAGGGATCAAACCCGTGTCTCCTGCATCTCCTGAATTGGCAGGTGAATTCTTTACCATTGAGCCACCAGGGAAGCCCACAAGAATTTAGTGGGTAATTGGAAATAAACGTTTGGAGCTACAAAGAGACACCTGGCCTGAAAATTCCAATTTGATAGTCATCAATGTATAGGAGGCATAGTTAGAACTGTTGCAGCAAGAAGAAAGAAAGGAAAAAATACTGAGTAGAACCACCATTTTATGAGCAGGGAGTGATGAAAACTATGAGTTTCGTGATGGCAAAGATCATGCCTGACTTGTTAACCACTGTGTCACCAGAGCATGGTATACTAGTTAGAATACAGTGGCCGCTCAATAAATATACGTTGAATGAATAAAATAAAATATCAGAGGGAATCTCCTGGTAGTCCAGTGGTTAGGACTCTGTGCTTTCACTGCCAATGGTGAGAGTTCAATCCCTGGTCCCGCAAGTCAGTCCCCTCCCCCCACCAAAAACACAGAGAAGTGTAATAAAGAAACAATGAAGCATCACGACTCAGAAGACAAAAGGGGACGGTTGTTCGAAAGTGGTTGGAAGACGCCAAGCACTACATTAAAATAGCCAGATAGAATGGGGACTACAGTGAAGACTTTGGGCTAGACAGTTAGGTATCCATTCATAACGCGAAAGAGGGCAATTTTGGTAGAATGGCCTCATTCCAGACTGTAATAGGCTTAAGGGTAAATGGTTGTTGAAGAAGAGTAGACAGTGACCAGAAATTTGGCAGTAATGTGATTGAGGGGGTTAGAGTTACAGAGGAAAATGAAGCCATGGATTTAAAATTTTTATTTGTTTTTATAGTGGAAGAGACTTCAATATTGTTTGTAGAAGAAAAAAAATTCCTAGGAGAGGGATAAATTACAGATGGTAAAAAAGTGGATAATTGTTCTTTGTTAATTTTCCCATCACTGTAGTCTCTTGAGCATGCTTATTGGTCTGTATTTATATTTAAGTGAAAAAGTGAAAGTGAAGTCGCTCAGTCATGTCCAACTCTTTTGTGACCCCATGGACTGTAGCCTACCAGGCTCCTCCCATGGGATTTTCCAGGCAAGAGTACTTGGAGTGGGTTGCCATTTACTTCTCCAGAGGATCTTCCCCACCCAGGGATCGAACCTGGGTCTCCCGCATTTATATTTAGCTAGACTTTAAAGCAAGTTAGAGCCCTATGATATGCCCCACTGGGATATCTGGTCAGCTTAAAAGGACTTCATAGTTTAATACAGCATGGTGTTTTCCTAATATCTTCTTCTATATGTGTGCGTTTTGTCATTTACACAGGATAGGACAAGTCTATACTCCAAGCATGGTGGTGAAATCACAGAATTATGCATAAATCGAAGCAAGCAAAACCCAATACATATTGATAATTGAGGTCAATCTATTTGTTTCAATATTGTATTCATGAATTAATTAGGGGAAGGGCACACTTTGCTCCTGCTTAACTATAATCTTATAATATACAGGGGCATATTTAACAGTATGTATATTATCTGTGGTGAAATAGACCACCAGCCCAGGTGGGAGGCATGAGTCAAGTGCTCAGGCCTGTTGGGCTGGGGGGATCCAGAGGAATCGGGTGGAGAGGGAGGTGGGATGGGACACCGGGATGGGGAATTCGTGTAGCTCTATGGCTGATTCATATCAATGTATGACAAAACCCACTGAAAAATAAAAAAATAAATTAAAAAAAAAAAAATAAAAAAAAAAAAAATAGAAATGCCATAATATGCCTAGAGTCTAAAAGGTTGTTGGCACTTGTAGTCAATACAAATGCCCTCACATCTGAAGATGCCTTCATGCTCATGCTCAGTCATGCAGTCTTTACAATCCCGTTAACTGAAGCCCGCCAGACTCCTCTGTTCGTGGAATTTTCCAGGCAAAAATACTGGAGTGGGTTTTAATTTCTTACTCCATGGGATCTTCCTGACCCAGGGTCAGTCACAAATTGTTTATTGTAAAACCCAATTCATAACTAGAGAGGTTCTTTTTCAATACCATGAATAACTCTGGCAGTCAAGTGAAGCCTATTTACTGACTCCCTCTCAGAATAATATTCTTAAACATAGTCAATAAAAAGAAACATAGTCAATAAAATACATGGGATTACAATAGAAACCAATTATACTGACATAGAGTCAAAATATATAATGAAACAAATTTTAGATTGAGTAATATATCTATCTGTTTCTTTAGTTGTTGTTCAGTCGCTAAGTTGTGTTCAACTCTTTGTGATCTCATGGACTGTAGACTGCCAGGCTCCTCTGTCCATGGGATTTCCCAGGCAAGAATACTGCAGTGGGTTGCCATTTCCCTCTCCAGGGGATCTTTCTGACCCAGGAATCAAACCTGGGTCTCCTGAATTGGCAGGTGGATTTTTTACCACTGAGCCATCGAGGAAGCCTGGTCTCTTTAGTTACACATTAAATATCTATTTTCCCCTCTACTCCTATTGGAAATGTTTCTTCTGACCTGTCCATAATGTAACTACACGGCCATCTATTGTTACCTATTTATGTAGTCCTTTGATGGTTGCTTCGGCTGTGTCTGACTCTCTGCAACCCCATGGACTATAGCCCACCAGGCTCCTCTGTTCATGGGATTCTCCAAGTAACAATACTGGAGTAGGCTGCCATATCCTCCTCCAGGGGATCTTCCTGACCCAGTGGTCAAACATGCATCTCTTATGTCTCCTACATTGGCAGGCATGTTCTTTACCACTGGTACCACCTAGGAAACCCCCATAGTGGAATACCAATACTAAATACCAATATCAATACTAAAAAACAAGAGTAAAATACTGACACATGCTACAACATTAATGAATTTTAAAAATATTAATGCTAAGTGAAAAATGCCAAACACAAAAGATTATATATTATATGGTACTATTTATATGAAATGTCCAGAAAAGACAAATCTATAGAGACAGAAAAGAGATCCATGCTTACCTGGGCTTGCAGGTAGGAGCAGGGATTAATTCAATGGATATGAAGGATCTTATTAGGGGTGACGAAAATGTTCTAAAACTGGAAATAGTGATGGTTGTAAAACTTGGCAAATTTACTAAAATTCATTGAATGATATACATAAATGAGTGAATTTATAGTATTTAAATTATATCTCAGTAAATCTGTTTTATAAAAGAAAAAGCAAAAGAAATCTGAGAGACAGCCCCACACAAGGCAAACACTCCTCTTGATCCCTAGTTAGGAAGGGATTTTCTTCATCTGAAAAACCTTAACACTCCATTCATACTTTTATGACTGTGATTATGGCTGAAAATCAAATTGGAAGGGACCAACTTGAGCAAGTTACTACAACTTTAAGAAGTTTGTATTTCAATCAGACCATGATTTGAACATGGCTAAAGCTGCTTTACCTGTGTTCTAGGCAGAGATGATAATAGACAGAGGTGTTTTCTCCCCTTTACCCCTTTGCCATTCAAATAATTCTCCCACTGGGCTTTTACTTTTAAATATACTTGGTTGTATTAGAGCATTTTGTGAAAGCAGATTTGGGGCAAAGTGGGAAGAAAACATAAGAATCCTGACTAATTTGGGATATATTTTAACTCTTAAACATGTCAGCCTATGGTGAGACATAGAGTTTTTTAGTTTCTTCTCTAACAAGATGCAGATAATAATTTATCAAGTATCCTATCCCAAAGGGCTTCCATGATGGTTCAGTGGTAAAGAATCAGCCTACCAATGCAGTAGATGTGGGTTTGATCCCTGAGTCAGGAAGATACCCTGGAGAAGAAAATGGCAACCTGGTCCAGTATTCTGGCCTGGAAAACCCCATGGACAGAGGAACCTGGCAGGCTACAACCCATGAGGTCACAAAAGAGTCAGACATGACTTAAGACTAAACAATAAGTACAACAATCTTATCCTTTAAGGAACATAATGGCTACCATTGCCTGAGAAAGTGAACTCCTACAGAGTTAGAGACAATTTTAAAATAAATCTTTGTGTGTTGTGCCTTAGGAATTTAATAACCAAAAATGATTATGGGTATTTTGAATTTTTGCACTCTATCTCACTCAGATAAATTGTGAAAATATTTCACATAAATAAAGATCAGCACTGTTTTAAAAGAAATTTAATGAAAATTCATTATTTAATCCTGGGTTTTAACATTTTGCTTTCCATCCCTTCGAAAACACTGCTTAATAAAGTCTGACAAAGAAAGAACTCAAAAGCATCTAAATGACCCTATCTCCAACGCTCACCAATACTCCATTATAGACAATGTAACTCTCACAGTGAAGAGACTTTCTCATACTGAAGCACAAAATAGTTCTTATCAATCTATTTATGTTCTTTTTCATTAATATAAGTCAGAAAGGTATGGAGAATTCAAATATTTAAAACTATCTGAAAGGTGAAAAACATTACGAACCCAGAGGATGAACTGGAATTGAGAGTAAAATTGACTATTCTCATCCAGTCAATATGGATGAAAATCCAGTACAAAGAGTACAAAGAAAGTTCAGGGTGGGGAACACATGTACACCCATGGCTGATTCATGTCAATGTATGGCAAAACCACTACAATACTGTAAAGTAATTAGCTTCCAATTACAATAAATAAATTAAAAAAATAAAAAAGAACTTCCCCTCAGAAAAGTCACCTTCTGAGAACTCACCCTGTTAACTCTCTCTTTCTCTTTGCCATTTTTCAAAAAATTTAAAAAAAAATAGCTTTACAATGTCAATGATATTATGCAGAAGTAAACAATAGGTCAGTGAAGCAGTTATGAACTTAAAGCAAAATATAACGTATTGTCAGTGTATCTTAAGGTTTATTTTAGTCTTTCCAGGGTCAATCACACTGACAGAGCAGGTGACATTGTAAAACAATGGGTCAGAGTCTAAAATCCACACACCAAAGTAGTGCTTGAGTTTGAAGACATGCTTTAATATTTCTGAGAAATGAAGGCAACATCCTCTAGTGACTTTTAAAGATTTCAAGTGATGGGATGCCATGTTTGAGAAGTCTCCAACTATATAGAATGATTTGTTAATGCTTTTCCCAAAAGTACACAGAATACCATCAGCCAGAGTCTGAAATAAAGGTTTTGCCTGAGGGTATCCTGCCCACACATGACATTTTTATAAGTAGCAAGATTCCCAGACAAATTGTTAACTAATCAAAACATTTTTAATAAATGTAGTATTGAGCCCCAAGGTAACACATAACTAAACTTGTATACTGGAGGAATCAGAAAAAGAAGAGTACAGAAACCTAGATCAATACTCCTGCTTACAAAGTATAGAATTCACTTACAATAAAAGCTGATGTTCTGAGATAAAGGGTCACAAAATGTTAAAAGTCAAGATTTCTGTCATCATCCTCGTTTCATAAGGGAAGTCATTTCACTTTATTCCGAAATTTTCTTAAAGACATATACCACAACAAGTAATCCATTTTTTCCTATAAAAGTATTAGGGGATTTTATTGGGTTGGCTGAAGTATGGCTTTCTAAATAGTATTTTTAAATATTTAAAGTATTAAAAATAGAGCCAATCAGTTAAACTTGTCAAAACTCAGAAGGTAAAGATTTGGAATATATATTTATCTGTCATATACACACACATATATATTTAGAGTACATGCATGACTTTGGCTATTAAGAATTAAAAAAAAAATAGAGCAGTGAAATAGTACTCAATAGTTGAACAACTTCATATTTGAACTCAACAGTTTATTTCTGTGGGCATAAGTTGCTAGTGAGTCTGGAAAACTGCAGCATCTCTGATTATTAAGGTCTCTCCACCTTTGGTAACTTATCCAAGTAATTTCATTGAAATTCCTCCTTTCTGGGATCCATTAAACTTTTCTTGACCAAATGTCTACAGAAATTCCTTTGCCTGCAGTCCCTGGCCGATTTGATGGATAATATCTAAACAACCTATGAAATGTTAAGTTTTAGAATTTTTTTTCTTTTAAAACCACTTTAACTTTTAACTTTCCGATGAGAGAGAAAACCAGTAAAAGAAAACATAGGGCTGAAACTGAACATCATCTAGTAGTATCAGTGCAGTTTAGCTGGTTGAAGGGCCCAGATGTTGTCACCTGGTACTGTCAAAGGACTCTAAAGAAAATACTTAAGTTTAACTTCTATAGCATTAGCGGTACTTCCAAGTCCCATTTCTTGTGTACTCCTCCCACTTTCAAACGTGTGTGCCAATTCATGTTCCTGTAGACCAGGGAAAAACACATTTCTTCTGCCTTGGAGATCGATATAGAGAAAGTCATCAGATGTCAGTCATATCAAGTCGTCCAGGAAGACGCTCAGAAATGTGTGCCTTTTGTGTCTTCTACTTTTATTTTCCCAACCCCTTATGAAGTTTGGGGATAGAACGATGCCTGAGTCCCAAAGGGATTAGCCTGACACTGTGCTATTGCTCTCTAAGAAACCCACTAACTCCCCAAAGAAATGAGAGTGATGTGAACTCCGTTTCACAGTGCACCCCCCTAACACAAACACAAGAGTTGGGATGCGGAGGGGGTCAAAGGAGAAGGAGGGAAGGGGGTCGACAGAAAAGACTCACCGCTCCTGCCAGTTCCTCAGTCAGGCACAAAGTAACCAGAAGCAGCCACAACCTGAAACGGGAGGGAGGGTGAATAATATGGGTTTTCTCCGGGATCCTGTGCCTGTCCATAGACCCCCGACCCCTTTTTGCTGACTACCGCCACTTTTTCTGCAGTGGCAGAAGTACAAGTCTAGTGCAGGTCCGGCAAAGTAGCCCAAAGTAAGAAAGAGGAGCGGAGCTCGGGATAGCAACGGCTCACCCAGGGTGCATGCTTGCGGCTCCTCCAGAGCTGGGTCCCGGGAGACTGCTAAGCGGTTCCGCGGCCCCGGCTCATCGGGGCTCCGCTGATGCTTGGCGGTTGCTTCCTTTACTCAAGACGATGGGATAGGGGGGCGGAGTGGCTCACTTCGGAAGAAACTGAACTCAGCTTCTAGATAAAAGGTGCCCCAAAGGGAAACACGATGAGCCGTGCCGGCTACAACTTGCCGCACTCAAGGGATAGTTCCATGCACCAGGAGAGGAAGGAATGGAGGGGAAGGGGGCGGGGCTGCCTGCTGTCAATCATCCCCCTACCTTGGGCAGCCCGTCGTCTTTCCCACGTTCAGGCACCTCCACCCATAACATTCCCACGCATCTCCACAGGCCCACAGACCTATACACTAAGACACTTCCTTAGACCACTCAAAACTGTTACACATACACAGATTAAGGCACACAATTCCCACAGAGACAAATGGGCCCCAAAGTGGCCTTGCAGTCTTGCTCAAACGCATACCAGTTACTCTAATTGATTGTACGCGAAGTTCTTGGGGTGGTGGTGGTAGTGGTGGTCTCTGGAGTTGTAAACCTACCCTTACTTGAGTGGAACCTAAGGATAAGTGGGCCCGCTTGAAACAGGTCCAAAGCCCTGAAAGACTGTAAAGTGGTCAATTCTAGGGTCTAAAATAACAACTGTTCTGAAAAATTCCTCCAAGGAGTTCACATAAAGCATTTTCTGGGCCTGTTGGTGCTTTAAAAAAATCTGTATATCAGAATTACCAAAGTAACGTTCAAGTCTACTTTATTTGGGAGACCAATTCAACTTCCATTAACACCATACAAATATTTCCAATTAAGCATTTATGTTAGTGTTAAGGAAAATTGCACTAGTTATTTTTTTTTGAAAGGGATGTTCAAAATAAATATTTTATTTTATCATTATTTTTTTATTAGTTGGAGGCTAATTACTTCACAATGCACTAGTTATTTAATTCCCTGCCTTACATCTCTCTGAAAGACAACTGCAATGAGTCAATACCTTTTATGCTAGTCAATATAAGATGTAAATATTAATTATGGTATTCAATGTAGCTAAATAAAAAGATATAACTGTATTACAAACATCCAACCACATAATTGCTAAATATCTACTGAGCGCCCCCAAATCTTATATATACATAACATGCATAAAGTCTTTACACACTTAAGCTTATGTTAATTTTAATTCTTCAGTTGTAAGCATATATTTAATTATATAAATATATTCATATATTTCTCATATTTGCACATTTTCTGTTGTATATAGAAACTCTGTCCTGCGAGCAGGTGGAAAGCAAACAACCCCAGCAGCCCCCAGAGCAGCGACCAAAATTTGTTTCTAATCATTAACAATAAAAAGGAGGGTTCTCTGAGATTCCTCCGCTACAAAAAATAGTCCCAGCTCAGGTCTATTTGCAATTGGCTTTGGGGCTCACATCACTGAGAGTGGAACTGGGCAGGGAAAAGGAGTATCAACTTAAGATGCTACTGAACGAATAGAAAACTTTCCCGGTGGGACTCGGGGTGCGCAGTCAACTGGTCTGGAAGTTTCCCTCCTCCAAATAACTGAGCGTCACTCCCTCGCAGGTTGCTGGTGCAGAGTAAAGCTGTGGCGGAGTGATCCTGAAATTCCCCAGGGCTGGTGGGGAGGGGGCGGTGCGGGGGAAGAGAGGAGGAAAGTAGATCTGTGGGACTTGCGCGAGGAAAAAGTTTGCAAGTCTGGACAGAAGAGACAAGTGCTCCCGAGAGACCGGCTTTGGGGAGGGGAGGGGGGAGGGAAGACTGGTTGCTGGTGCTTCATTCTCCCCCCAACTCTTAAAAAGCTTTTCTCCTCACCCAAGACGACCGGCACAATTGGGACACCCTCGCTGTCCCTCTCCGGCTCTAGCTCTCTCCCTATAAACCCTCAAGATTATGTCAGTTGGTCAGAGCCAGCCAGGGATTTCGTGCGGGTGCTGAAGGAGCTGCGGGAGCCGGAGAAGAATGAAACTGCGTGGAGTCAGCCTGGCTGCCGGCTTGTCCTTACTGGCCCTGAGTCTTTGGGGGCAGCCCGCAGAGGCTGCGGTAAGTCCTTCCTTCTACACCCCCACCCCCCGCCCCGCCACCCCATCACCTCGCTCTCACGCTGAAATCACTTTTTGTCCCTTTTACCTTCCTTTCTCCCTGGCCTTGGCTAGGGGAGTCAGATGTGCCTTCAGTTTAGGAAGAAACATTATTTACAACGCTAGTAACTCAAGCCTTCTCAAGTCCGAGGGAGAGGTTTAAGTGTTTAAAAATAGGGCTGCTTGGTTTCCTGTGGCTAGTTGCTCTAGGGGCAAAAGCAGAACCTGAGGAGGAGGACGCATGTTAATAGATCACTAGGCTCTGGTGGATATTTAAAACTTTTCCTCTCTACTCTCCACCCTCGAGGTTTTCCCTACCTGCCGGGTAAGCTTTTCCACTAGTTGTACCCAATCCACGCACTCTTTCAACTTTGTCGATAGTTTACTATTTTGACTTTTCTAAAATCCAGCTTTCACCAAAGTGTTAAGCGCGCCCCTGAAGTTCTTTCCTTTTGCCTTTTCCTTAGGCAACAGGAACCTCACCTCACCTCTAGTCAGTAAAGCCTCTGTAGTCTGTTTGACATCTTGTTGCAAATGATCAGGTAACATGCCAGGAATGGTTTCAGGCTTCAGGTCGTCTTCGTCTCTCTCTCTCTCTCTCTTTTTTTTTTCTTTTTATAAGTTCTAGGTTTTCATTCTTTATTTTATTTATTTATTTATTTATTTTTGCTTACTTAAGGCACCTGAAACAAATTGAGAGTTTGCCCATCACCTATTTAAAGGAAAAGGATTATCTTTTTCAAAGGAGAATGAGTGTTCTGGTTTAAAGGAGAGCGAAGCAGGGAAGTGAAGGAGCAAAAAGTTCCATTCAGTTTTAGAAATGTAGAATTAAAATCTTAATATATCTCCTATAAGGGTGTCTAGGTAGTCCCACCCAGTATCCTTCTGGGGGTGAAAGGCAAATCTAAAGGAATGAATGACTTTGTCTGAGAAATGTTCTCTAGCCTAAAGTCATCATCCTTAATTTCACTTAACCTCTAAATAAGAATTAAGTGTGTGACAAATTATTGAAAAGTTATGTTTGAGTGAACATAATAGGTGGTTTTAAAAACACTTTAATATGAGATCATGGCTTAGGCCTTCACATGGTTGAGTGACTGTCAATTCTTTATATGCAACTGCTGTGTTATAGCTTCTATGGGTCCACTTGTAAGCTACCTCTAGCTGTTCTTTACGCTCAGAATACCTCAGGTTACATTGCCTTTCTTCTATCCTCCAGAATGTGTATACTAAAGGTGTGAAAGCTAACTTTCATATTACCTTAACACAACTTAATGGCAACTCTTCTTTAAAAAAAAAGACCATGTATATCAATTATTTTTAATTACACTTGCCAGAATTTTTCCTCCATCAAAGTAGACAGATGATATAAAATTGCTTTTATGATGCAGAGCTTCTTAATGGGCTAAGGTTTAGCCACGATGGAGGGTTACAGACCCACAATTGTGTTGTTGAAAGTAGTTACTTTTAAAAACATCATCTTGGTGCTAGTGGCATTTGGCCTGAGGACAAAGATTTTGCGGATGTTTGATTAAATATTTCTCATTTTTTCTTTTGACATTACTATTAATAAATGTACACCAGATACCAATCATACAGGTATGCACAGCTATACTATACCTCAGTTTATATTAAATCATGTTATGTTGAAAATGAATATTCTTTTTATAATTGATAAAATTTGGGAGCAAGCTTGTTTTCTTGGACTATTTAATAACTGAGTGTTCATGAAGAAATTACAGTAGATACCAGGCAGTTTTTTTCTCTTTTCTCCTATATGATTTTTAAAGAACATTTTATACTCCATTTCCTTATCATTAGTATATTGTGCCTGTAATAAAACCAGGCTTGTTTTTTCTGCTTCACACATTAAAATCCTAGTTAGATGAATGTTTTAATCATCTCAAAGATATGAATGGTATCTGCTCTCCATACTAGTGCTGGGGATACTGGTGACCTGCAGAGTAAACCAGTTGGTAATGGGGCCTCTTGTTGACTGAAATAGTCTTGTATTGGAACTTTTACACCAGGAAGAGCATTGCTACTTAAATTGCTTTAATTTTTCATAGTTAACTGATTTCATTCTCTCTGAAGTCATGCCAAATTAGCCTATCACAAATATATGGAAAAATTTTTTTAGGTAGAGAGTTTATCAGGTGGAATAAAATCACTCATTCCAAAAGGCTAACAATAAGGGAAGAAGGCAAATTTAGCTGGAAAGGTCAATTCTAGTGATGGAAGCAATGTATTTTTATGTTAAAGTATTTATGCTGACTCTCCATTAGTAGGATGTACACTTAGATTTATGGATACATTATTTAAACTTCTACTACTACTACTATGCAATTGTTAGTAACTTTGTGTGTGTGTGCAGTAGATTTAAATCTACTATCTCCTTTGTGACTAGGAGCAACAGCTTGTTAAGGGTAGCAGTGTGGTTTGTGGCCATGGAACAATTTTTCCAAGCGTACTGCTCCATAGGAAGAATTTGTTGACATTGTTATCAAAACTTAACATTTTTGCATGTTTAATATGTGCCAGGCACTGTGCTAGTATGGAAATGTACATTATCATGTTTAATCTTCACAACAGACCTATGAAGTATATACTATTGTTATTCCCATTTTACCAGTCAGGGAGCTACAGATCATAGACACTAAGTAATGTGCCCAAATCACATAGTTAGCAAGTTGTGAAGCTGTAAATTTGAATCCTGGCAGTTTGACTCCAAATTCTTTACTCTTAATGACTGTCCTATACTGCCTCTTTTGTATGTGGTCTATAGAGTTGTATTTGCCGTTCACAGTATTGGGATCTCTACTACTATTTTTTTTTTAATAAGGGGAGACACGGGAGGTGAAATGGAAAATATAATGAGGATTATATCTCTTCCTGCTGATATTAGGAGAAGCATCATGGTATAATGAAAACAGCTCTGGGCCTAGAATAAAAAGATCAGAGTTTGATGTCTGTATGTATATCTATTTATAGAGAGATAATTTAAAAGGAATCTAGAAGCAATTGCTTGTTGCAGATTATATGATTTTATATAATTGCATATATAAAAAGTTAGATTTATAAAACAAGTATAATTTGTGGTAGGTGATTATTTTGAAGAAAAATTTGCCTTATTATACTTTCAATTAGTTTTCATAATAATTTTAAATATACTGAAATCTTCAGGAGCATGTATGTCTGTTGTGATAAGACAGAGTATGTATGTGGTAGCACAGTTTGCTTAAGTCTTGTGCATGTATTTATATGTTGTTATCTATCCTGTGTGTAAAAGTGTATAACTTTTTTCCTATGTTTTTACTTGGCTTTTTGAAGTATGTTTATGCAACACATGAGACTCTATCTTGAGTTAACATTGATAACTTAGTCACGATTGTGTCTTCCGGGTTTATGCACTGTAAGTTCACTACTTTTTCCCTTTGTAATTACAAAGAAACCAGACTTTGAGACTGTATGGGGCAATATTGTGAGACAGTGTACATGTCTTGCCTTTCATCATAGTTTCATCCACTATTTTAGCATCTGTTAAGGATTCCAACCTGAATAATTTCTTCTGTGATATTTGCCAAATGGTAATCTTAAGTTTTCAAAATTTTCTGTATTTATTTATTGAATTCTAATGTAGCAAAGAACTTTACCTTCTCTGATATTTGTTTGTTTTTATCTGTTTATCCAGTAATTTGTTCATAGTAGTATAGACTTATGGATGCTTAATTTATTCTATGAACTTTAATGAATTATGCTTTTTTTTTTTTTTTACTATTTTTTTAAATTACCCTAGATTTGGCCAGTAGAAGCCCCTTCCAGTTGGCTCCAGTGTCCTTTCAATGTGTCCCTATCATTTTTAGAGCATTCTCTTACATTCTGGTACAAGTTATTCCCAACTCATTTTCTACTTTCACTGCCCGAACTCTGGAATGAGCAATTTTTTCCAAGAAGCTCTGATTCTTTTTGTTGAGTAGTGATATTTAGAGATGGAAATCTGGGTACTTGGCATGCTCATTACTACTGGAGTGTCATTGCTTCTAGGCCTTCTCAGCAGACAGAACTAGGGAATATATGTATGTATACATAGTCACATACCCACTTCTGTATTTCTTACAGAACCATTAATTTGCACTGATACCTCTCATTCCAGTCCAAGACCACAGAATAAACATGTCTCTTTGATGCTGTGTTATCTTACTGCTTTCTGGTACCTCTCCTCAGTCAATCTCTTAAAGACAGTCTTTAAGAGATTGCCATCTGGAGTAAGATCTAGAATCTGATTAGAGGATGTGTGACCTTTTGACAAGCAGTAACCTCTGAGCTTTAATGTCTTCCTTAGTAAAAGAGAGTCAGTGGTACACATATGTCACACATTGTTTTGAGGATAAAATGAGAGAAGTTATGTAAAGCATTTAAAATAGTACTTGACACATAGTAAATGCTCAGTAATATTTCAATTAGATTCCATTATTGCCATTACAAACTATTTACTGACTTGCCATTTCTTTTTTTTTTTAATATTTATTTATTTATTTGGCCACACTGGGTCTTTAGTTGCAGCATGTGGGACCTACTTCTCCAACCAGGGATTGAACCCAGGCCTCCTACATTGGGAGTTCAAGAGTCTTAACCATTGGACCATCAGGGAAATCCCATTGGTTCTCCATTTTGACTAGAGTCTTATGGACCCAAATCTTTCCTCAATTTCAGCATAACCCTTACATTCATTCAGCAGATATTTATTCAGCAACTCATAAGTACTTAAGAATTATATTCATGTTTTTCTATTTCTACTCTCATGGATATGTACTATTCACAAAATCATTTTGTGCTAGACGCTATAGGTTAAATAAGATACAGTCCCTGCCTTCATGGAGCTTCCATGCTAGTGAGCATAGATAGTTTTGTGAAACTTTCCCTTACTATTATGTCAGTTTCTGATTTTACCCTTCTTTGAATATTTGTCATATTTAGCCTCTTGACTAGTATCTAAATGTATTTGGTCTTAGAAGCATTTTGTTTCAAGGGATTTTGTCTCTTCTGTTAGATGATAGACTTTTTGAAGCAAGAACCTGTATATTTTTTCATTCATTCAACTACATTACATGTTAATTTTGTCTGATAACAAAAATAATACATGCTTAATGTTGGAAACTTGAAAAAGAGAAAATTATAAAGAAGAAAATAAAAATCTCTCCACAGTTCTACCAACAGCACAGAAATAATCTGTATTATTGTTTTGAATGATTTGCCTTTTTAATGTATCTAATATTTTCTTTAAAGAGTAAATTGGTTAAGATTTTTTAAAAGTTGGGATTACTCTGTATACAATTTTATGTTAATGTTTTATTTACTTATCCAGCAGTTTCCCATGTTATTAAAATTCTTAGTTTTAAAATTTTAAATGATTTCATACAATTTAATTTATACACACCACAATTAATTTACCTGTTCACTTTTATAAACTGTATTTTTAAGTTTCAAGGTTTTTTAGCCATTGCATGAAATACTGCCATAAACAATTCCTATTCCACATTTTGTATTATTTTGTTAGTACTGCCTCCTTCATGGGGAATTACTATGTTAGATGTCATCCATATTTTTAAAGTCTTTGGTACTTTCAGTAGACTCTGACATTTAGAAAGGCTATAGCAACAGATAATATGATAGCTAACTTTTTTTAGTGGTTGTACCCTGTGAAGTGGATAATATTATTTCCATTATACGTAGGAGGAATCTGAGGGCCACAGGGTGGTTAAAAAAGTACCAGAGGTCACACAGTAAGTGAATGAGCAGTTTAGCTCTAGAACATGCTCATGAAATTTTCTTCAATCCCTGTTTCATTCACAGTAGAAAAATAAGTCATGTTGAAATGTTGAATAATTCCCACTACCCTTTCCATGACTAGTCACTTGAATTGATTCTAAAGATAGGCTCACCTACCAGTTCATCCTTTAATAACTCTTTTCTATAATTGCCTGGGCCATTCATCCTCAAGGGCCTAAATTTTAATTTTGTAAACCATGCACCTACCTACATTTCTCCCATGTACTGAAGGTGGAACCTGTACTCCATGAATACCTCCCCCACTGACCTCTTCCTAGCTATAGCAAGGGTATACATACTCCAAACTCACTGGCATTCCCCTCCTCCAGGAGAGTTTTGGAATGCAATCTGAAATGAGAGAACCCTTTACCCTTTCTCCCCACCCCCACCCCATAGCTGCCTATGAGCTTTTACACTTAAATACCTGTGTCTTTGCCTAATATTATCATTTGCTTTCATCCTCCCTTAGTGATACTCCAGAATTTTACCCCCATTAATTGCTAATCTGGTTTTCCTACTTTAGGGTGATATTATTCCAGCCCCCATCTCTCTTTTTCTCAACAAACTTGGAAGTACATATGGAGTGAGAGGCCCCCTATCCATTTTGCAATACCCCTTCTTTGCCTTTTCCTTGTGTTTCTTCACAAGTGAAGTGACTTTACAGCTTTTATGATAGCCTTGTGGCTTGTGCAATTCAAATGTATTCCTCCACGAAATCACAAACTGTTATGCATTATGGCTTTTCCAGGTGGCATTTGAATAGCTGAACTTTAAGCTTCTGAATGATAGGGATCTGCTTTTGCCAAATTACTTTCCAGAATGGTTTTACCAATTATATTCCTATCAGTAGTGTAAAAGGGTACCTATGAGACAGTCTTAATAATTTTTTTCTATCTAGTATAGCGACTATAGAATTGATGCTCAATTGGTTGCCAGTTGGTTGGCACATTTGGTTCTATCCTCTAATGATTTTCTTTTTAAAATGTAATCATTCCATCATCTCATTCCCTTCTGACAATAGCAACCATGGAACAGAAGTGATTTTTGAAAATAAATTCTCTCTAATTAACATTATAAATGAACCACCCAACCACTTAACTAAATCCTCATTACAAAGACTGTTTTTAATAGCACCAATTCTTGAGGTGTTTTAGAGTGGCGTCTTTAGTGTGATCCCTGATACATTAGCTTCTTTCATTTTAACAAACCAGATTCTCATTTTATGCATCAATGCTTGAGTTTATTTACGTTCATAATCTGTCCAGGTCCAACTGCCCTTTGTTCCTTTAGAAGCTTCTGCTGGCCTTGTACCAAAAGTGTAGCCTGAGATAGTACCTGCTACCCTGCTGAAATGGGAACCTTAAATCCCTTACTATTTGCCAACCAAAGACAACCAAAGGCAAATGTTATAAAAGAAACAGGTTTTTGCTAAATGTAGCTTTTAACTTAAAAAGAAAATTTACTGCATCATTTGCTTTACTTTTTAACTTGTACAGAGACTTAAGCACCTTTAAGTGAATGCTAGTCAGGTTAATGGAATTGGTTTTATGACAGTGAGTACTAAAATAGAACTGGAAGAAATTCTGTTGGCATTTGTATCATCTTATAATTCAGTCAAATAACACTCTTTATATACATTAAGAGAACTGGCTGATTTGCTTCCAAAATTTCTTTTAGTATATGTGACATTAATGGAATACTGAAGGAGATATTGAAACTTTGGCTGGGGGGAGGGATGATATTAAGGGAGCCCAGCCTAGTTCTCTGTGATGACCTCAAGGGGTGGAATGGGGGGAGGGTCAAGAGGGAGAGGATATATGTATAATTATGACTGATTGGTGCCATACATCAACTTATGTATGACGACCTTACACAACTTTGTAAGGCAATTATCCTCCAATAAATAAAAAGAGTGGGACACTAGTGAAAAATTGTTTTGTGTATTCTGTGTTTTGACCTCTCTAGGACTTTGCTAAAGAAGGAGAGTCCTTCTTTGTCCATAATCTAATTGATGTAGTGAAACATTTCTGTATGTGAAAGGCATAATTGTACCTGTTTGTATCAGATAGGTTGTTTTCTGTTGCAAGTAGTAGAAAACTGATTCAACTGCCTTAACAGCAGAGAAAACTTTTAGCTCACGTAACAAGAAGTTTGGAGGTAGAGTACCTCTAAGGTTAATTAATTCAGTCAAATAGTGACCCTGACTCTTTCCACTTTCTGCTCTGCCATGCTCTGCCTATCAGTTTACTGTCTCAGGTTAGTGCCCCTCATACTTGCAAGATTGCTGCTGTAGTTCCAGGGATCACGTGCAGATGCCACAATGCCCAATAGAAGAAGAGTATGAACTGTTCTTTTGTGTTCCTTTTAATCAACAATGAAAATTTTCTCAGGAGTCCCACACCTTCACCCTTGCATCTGATTGGTTTGAACTGCGTTACATGTATATGGTTACACCAGTACATTGGCAAGTAGAATAGAACCATAAAGATAGTTAGACAAGTGACTTACAACCCCCACCTTTCCCATCACCCCTGCCCCACACCAGATCACATTGCTGCCTTGAAAAGCCAGAGAGTGGGAAAATTTGAATAAAATCAGTATGCTTTTAGGAAGGAGGAAACGGTTCCTGTTTTATAACCTCATGAGTTTGTCATCAGGATCAATTCACTAAAAGATATGTAACAATTTGATGTATATGTTAAATGTAATATGTATTTCTTAATAGGAAAACTAACATTTTATAGAGTTGTGCAAATGAAAGATGTTGGCTATTTACATAACAATAGATATTTTAGTGTTGAAGGGATATTAGGGACCTTTTGGTCAGTGGTTCTCAAAGTATGGTCTGTGGACACTTGAGATTCCTAAGATCCTATCAGGAGGAACATGAGGACTGTTTGAACAGTAATTTGAAGACTGTTTTGCCTTTTTCACTGTGTTGATATTTGCTCTGATGATGGGTAAGACACTCTAGTATAACAAGTTGTCCCAGTAGTTGCATTCTTCATAGTCTTGGAGGATAAAAAGCCAATTTTATTTAACAGTGTCCTTAATGTAGCATTGATTTTTTTTTTATTAAATCTTGTCCATTAAGTATAGATATTTTAAAATTTCTGTATGACAAAATGGGGATTATACAGAAAACACTTCTGTATGCTGAAATAATATCATTGTTGCTAAAAATAGCACTTGTGCAGTTGTGTGAATTATGGCCTGAATTAGCTGATTTTTGCATGGAACAGATTTTTACTTGAAGGAACAACTGAAGACTTCCCTGGTGGTCCAGTAGTTAAGAATCCTCCTGCCAGTGAAGGGGACATGGGTTCGATCCCTGGTACAGGAAGATCCTACATGCTGCAGAGCAACTAAGCTTGTGCACCACAATTACTAAGCCCATGCTCTAAAGCCCGGGAGCCTCAACTACTGAGCCTGTGTGCTGAAACTACTGAAACCCATGTGCCTAGAGCCCATTGTCCACAACAAGAGAAGCCACTGCAATTAGAAAACTACACACTGCAACAAAGAGTAGCCACCGCTTGTCGCTACTGGAGAAAACCTACTCATAGCAATGAAGACCCGTTGCAGCCCCGAGAAAAAAAGAACAAGTGAGACAAACTATGGTTATTCAGGCTTGAGGATTTGGCAGGAATTTTCTTGAAAATGAGCAAAATGAGTCTGTCATTTGAAGGAAAGCAACTGGCCGTATTTGTTGCCAGTAAAAATATTTGAAGTTTTCAAGTATTAGAATTTTAGAAATCTTGAATCTTGAATATGGGCTTGACAGTTTCCCAAAACTTAGTCTTTTCTAATGAGATTGGTAATTATATTAATGTGTATGATTTTTTTGATATTAGGTAATAAAATCTGTTAACAGTTGGAAGTTCTGCAAATCCCAGTGAACGAATATCTTCCAAATATCTTCCAAATGACTAGTGCCTGATGTTACAAAATCATGCATGGCTAAAAGATCAATTGAAAGACAAGATAGGTCAATCAGTTTTAATGTAATCAAGTACAGAAGTAAATAGATATCAGATTCTATGTTGCAACTTATCTAAAAGAGTCTACCACTTGCAGAACTTTGGCATAACATCAAAGAATACCCACAGTTATCTTAAGAGGGTATTGAAATACTTAATTTTCCAAATATATAACTGCATGAAGCCAGATTTTCTTCATATATTTCAACCAAAACAACATATTGCAACAGAGCAAATGCAGAAACAGATATGAAGATCCAACTGTTCCAACCAAAATAACATATTGCAGAAGAGTGAGTGCAGAGGCAGATATAAAGATCCAGCTGTCTTCTATCAAAGCAGACATTAAGGAGATTTGCAAAAAAAAATATGTAAAACAGTCCCTCTTCTCACTTGCTTTGTTTTGGAAAATATAACTATTGATAGTTTTCATGAAAATGCATAATACATGTTAACTTGTAATAAGTTCATTATTGCTTTTAAATGAATAAATATTTTAATTATTACTGTTTTATATGGTACATATTGATAGATATTAATGCACATAAAAGCTCTGGGGTCTTTTAGTGATTTTTAAGAGAGTAAAAAGGTCTTAAAGGGACTTCCCTGGTGGTCCAATGGCTAAGACTCCAAGTTCTCGATGCAGGAGGCCCAGGTTTGACGCCTGGTTGGGGAACTAGATCCCACATGCTGCAACTAAGAGTTCACATGCTGCAATTAACAAATCTGCATGCTGCAACTAAAGATTCCCCTTGCCACAACTAAGACCCAGTGCAGCTAAATAATAAATTATTTTTTTAAAAAAAGGATCTTGAAAAGTTTGAAAACCACCTCTCTCCAGAGACCAACTCTATCGTTTTATGGGAAAGTGAAGTGGTTGATGGAAGATGCTGCTTGTCAGTTGCAGAGGCAGAGAAGTAATATTATTCTAGTCCTCTTTCCAGTGTACCACATTGGTTTATGGATTGGTGATATGATTTTGTAATTTTATTCATCCTAGTAGATGGAGATAAAATATCAAATAGGAAATGTACTAATTGTGCTTGTATCTTTCCTACCAAGTTCAGTGTAATTGACAATTCAGAAACATTCTTACTATTACAAATCACAGCAGAAGAGACACTGATGAAGAAAGGCAATGAACTATAGTTAGTTATTTCTAGGTATCAAATTGGAAAACTCATAAAACCAAAGTTCTTGTCTTACGTGTCTTTGTATTCACCACAGTGTATAGCCTGTTTCCTTGTATGTAGTTGATTCTCAGTAGCTAGTTGTTGAATGAAGTTTGAATTTCAGTGAAGGGTAGATAGATTTGCCAAGAGGGAAGAACTGGAATCAATGACGTCAATTTATAGGAATTCTTGATATCAGTTATTTTCTAACTGTTAAGGTATTTAGTAACAGGAATGCCCCATTACTAAAAGTACCTGAATAGAGGGCAGATACTATTTTGTTGGCAATACCCACAAAGTCTTATTCAACTCAAATTCTGTTGTTCTGGTTGTTAGAAGGAAATTTTTTGAGCTCCAATCCTTGTCTCTATAATTTTAAGTAATTCTAAGGTATAATTGGCATAAAATAAACTGCACATACATAAAGTATACAATTTAAAGTGTACAATTATATACACACTTGTGAAACCATCAGTACATTAAAAATAATGAACATATAAGTCACTCCGAAAGATTTTCATCCTCTTGAATAGTTCCTCTCTCCCTTCCTACATCAACAGGTAACCACTGATCTGCTTTCTATACATTAATTTCATTTTCTAGAGTTAAATAAGTGGAGTCATATGGTATGCACACTTTCTTTGTTTTGTGTCTTTGTTTCTCAACATTTCAGTTATATAAATGGAGTCATATGGTATGTACACTTTCTTCATTTTGTATCTTTTTTTCTCATCATTTCACGTTTATCCACATTGTAGTGTGTATCCATAGTTCATTATTTTCTTCTTGAATAGTATTCCATTGTGTAGATATACCACACTTTGTTTTTTGGTTCGCATGTTGATGGGTATTTGGGTTGTTTACAGTTTGTGGCTATTACAGGTAAAAATTCTATGAACATTTTAATTTTTGCATTTTAACAGTTATTTTGTTGAAGTGTAATTTACATAAAGTGACATGCACTGATCTTAGGTGAGCAGCTAATTTTTTTTTAAATTGTATAAACTTTGGTAACCACCATCCAGGTCAAGATACAGAAATTTCCATTACTCCAAGCTCCATATTGCCCCTTTCCTTTCAGTGACTTTTATGTCATTTATTAAAACTTAAACTCCAAGATTGCAAAGTTATTTATCATGTTTTCTTCCAGAATATTTATAATTTCAGATTTTGTCTTTAAGACCATTTTTTCTAGATTACCAGTTGTTTCAGTACCTTATATTGAAAAGTAATTCCTTTTTTCATTGGTTTGGTTTGATGGCTTTATTGAAAATCAATTGAATGTATAGGTCAGAATTTATTAGTCTAGTCTGTTGATCTACTTGTCTATCCTTATTCCAGTATTATGCTTTCTTCATTATCTTGACATTATTTGTTGTTCAGTCACTCAGTCGTGTCCAGCTCTTTGTGACCCCGTGGACTGCAGCATGCTTGGCTTCCCTGTCCTTCACCATCTCCTGGAATTTGCTCAAACTCATGTCCATTAAGTCAATGTTGCCATCCAACCATCTCATCCTCTGTTGTCTCATTTTCCTGCCTTCAGTCAGGGTCTTTTCCAGTGAATCAACTCTTAACATCAGGTGGCCAATAAAATACTTTTAATTTTGTAGTATAAATCCTTCAAATTTTTTGTACTTCATGATTGTCTTGATGATTGTCTTGAATAATTATGCCATATAATGTTTAGATTCATCTTGTCAATTTTTACTAAAAAGCCATTTGAGATTTTGGTAAGGATAGCGGTAATTCTAAGGATCAGTTTAGGAACAAGTGAAATACTAAAAGTATTGAGTTTTCCAATCTGTGAATATGGTATGTTTCTCCATTAATTTAGATATTGTTTAATTACCTTCATCATAGATGTCATGCTCAGTATTTGTGTGTTATTTCTTCCTATGCATATGATTGTATAGTAAATGGTATAATTTAAAAATTTTATTTTTAGTTGTTGCCAAGATACAGACATTCATTTTTATATCGATCTTTTTATCCCAAGATATTACTGGTCTTTTTAGGGCATGATTTATATATTATAGAATATACCCATTTAGGCACACTTCTGTGAGTTTTGACAGGTGCATACAATAGTAAGTGCAGTCATTCAAGATACAGAACAGCATTGCTAAAATTATTCATTAGGTTCTAGTAGTTAACTTTGTATTTTTCATGTACATAATCATATTATCTGCAAATATCTTTGAGATATCGTATCATCTCAATATCTCTTGAGTTATATTTTTTCCTTTTCACCTTTTCAATCTGAATGCCTTTTTCTGCTCTCTGTCTTATTATACTGACTAGGACTTTCAGTGTAAGTTTAATGTAAGAGAAAACATCCATTTTTTTTTTTGCACTCTGTCTTTTGGGGAATATAGTCAATGTTTTGCTCTTATATTACCTTTAAGTTTTACACAGTAGCAGATTGAAGAACTCCTTTTCCATTCTTGTTTACTGACATTAAAAAATTGATGTTAAATTTCATCAGAAATAATTTGTACCTGTTTCAATGATCATATTGTCAGGAATTCAGCTGGGTTGCTAGGTGTCTTAGTAGCCAATTAAAACAAGCAAGCCAGAATGAAAATAACATCCCTTTAATTGCTTACTATGATTGATAAGCAAGAGACTAAATCAGGGAAAATGCCAACTTGCCTTCCCTCCCATTTACATTTTTTTCCATGCAGTGACTACAGGTCTGACAGATCAGTACAGACTTGGGGGTTAGGTCATCCCACTGATGAAGGAGCCTCAAGCAAAAAGCTCCTGCAGTTTTAGAGACCTAGAGACCTAGGGGAGGAAGAGGAGAAATGCTGTGAGTGAAAATGTGCTGAATACTGTGTCAGATGAAGAAAATTGTCTTCAGAGTTTTCCCCTACTTGTTTTGCTATGAATGTTGTGAACAAGTTTTTATGTGGACATACTTTCATTTTTCTTGGGTAAATATCAAGAACTGGAATTGCTGGATTGTATCATAAGTCTATTTTAAATTTTATAAGAAAGTGCCAAATTGTTCTTAAAGTGGTTGCACTATTGTACATTCCACCCATGTATAAAAATTCTAGTTGTCCCTCACTCTAGCCTGCATTTACTACTGTAACTCTTTAAATTTTAGCTGTTTTGATGTCTGATTATTGCTGTCTCCTTGTAAGTTTTCTTATAGTTCTCTTTTTAAAATTTATATTCAGTAAAATTTACTGTCCATGATGTATGGTCTGTGAGCTTTGATAAAAGCATACAATCTTGTAACCACTGCCATAAGCAAGATTCATAACAGTTCCATCACCTCACGATATTTCCTAATGCTGCTCCTTTATGATTAGCCCCTCCACTTACCCAGAGTTCCTGGTTATTTTCTGATTCTATAATTTTATATCTTTTTCATAATGTATTTATTATCGATTGAATCATTCAGTATGTAACCTATTGAATTTAGTTTTTTTCTCTTAATGTAATACATTTGACATTTATCCGTATGGTGTCTATCAGTAGGCCATTTCTTTTTTATTTCTTTTCTTACACTTGAGGGGTAAGAGCTCCTATATATTTTGGATCCAACATCTTTGTTTGATATATACAAGTTTTGTGAATATGTTCACCCATTTGGTGTCTTTTTAAAAATTTTTTAGCTGGTATATTCAGAATATAAAAGTTAAATTTTGACACAGTTTTTATGTTATAGCTTTCGGTGTTCTTTTTAAGAAATCTTTAAGTACACCAAACTCACCAAGATTTTCTTCCATTTTTGCTTCTAAAAGTGCTTCTTTTTACACATTTAGTTGTTCATGTATGATATTTAGTAAGGGTTTTTTCTCCCCATGTGTTTAACTAGTTCCAGCATAATTTTTTTTTCCAGCACAATTTTTTGAAAAAATGTTCCCTTCCTCATTTAATTACTTTGGTGCTTTTGTTGAATATTGTCTTGCTATATCTCACTGTGCTCACTGTTCGCTGAACCCCATGGTAGGCAAGGTGCGAGCTAAGAGGCTGAAAGAAAATGCCAGAAGTCATAGGAATTGCAGACACATTTATTCTTTCCTGGCTAGTGCAGCAGCTGTTGTGGCATGACGTGACATAACACAACACATCTCAACACACACACACACACACACACGGTGGCATGACATGACATGACACAACACATCTCAACACACACACACACACACACACGGTGGCATGACATGACATGACACAACACATCTCAACACACACACACGGTGGCATGACATGACATAACACAACACATCTCAACACACACACACACACACACACGGTGGCATGACATGACACAACACATCTCAACACACACACACACACACACACACACACACACACACCCAGGACTTTCCAGGTGGAGCTTATATTTGCTTACAGAACAAAAGTAGCCTGTGGCCAAGCAAGTACCTCATGATGTGTATATTCAGTGCTGTAAGTGATCTCAACTGTTCCATAATAATTATTTACAAAATGTGGGGCAAGAGCAAGAGGCTGTGAGGCAAGAGAGCCTGACCATCCCCATCTTGGCTAATTTGCTTTTTCCCTACAAATATCTATTTTTGGACTCTAATTAAAGTTCCTCCATATATATGTCTACTTTTAAGCTAATAGCAGACACTTCCTAGGTGGCGTACTGGTAAAGAATCTGCCTGCCAGTGCAGGAGACACAGGTGAGGCGAGTTTGATCCCTGGGTCAGAAAGATCCCTTGGAGAAGGAAATGGCAACCCACTCTAGTATTCTTGCCTGGAGAATCACATGGACAGGGGAGCCTGGTGGGTTACAGTCCTTGGGGTCACAAAGAGTTGTACACCACTCAGGGACTAAACAACAACCATGAAATTCTCCAGACCAGAACACTGGAGTGGTAGCCTTTTGCTTCTCCAGGGGATCTTCCCAACCTAGGGATCGAACCCAGGTCTCCCACATTGTAGGCAGATTCTTTACCATCTGAACTACTGGGAAAGCCCAGAAAACAACAGTGTATGAAACAAGCTACATGTAGGTCTAAGATTTGGTAACTGATAAAAATATTTTAGAAAAACATGTAGTTAAGTTTATTTTGAGATGAGGAATACTCTAACTTTCCTTCATTTTGACTTCATAGGAGAAATGCTTGAACAGTGACCCTGTAGGAAATGGCCTTATTTGGCATTAGTATGATTTAATTTCAGGAAGCCTTCTAAAATATGAAGCATTTGTTTAAGCTTTAGTATCCCTTCTGAGTACTTTTCATAGCTGGCTATAAATGAGCCAGCCTTCTATAGTTTTAAGGTCACGTTAATTTTCATTGTTTTGTTTCAAAGTAAGCTATACATTTTCTTCAGGTATGGTATGTTGAAAATTTTTACTGTCTGGCAAGATTCATCTCCCTAGATTTCCCCTACCCCATTTTCCTCCTTAAAGATACTAAATACATTTTGAAAGAAGAAGCCTCCAACTAATAAAAATAAATGAAAAAAAAAAAGAAAAAGAATAACTTTTTTTAGTTCTTATAGTCAGTTGAATTCCTGGATTTTTTTTTTAATTTTCTTTACTTCAGAGTGAATGTACTCAATTTATAGTTCATAGTGAATAAATGCATGCTTAGCTCTTAGTCCTCTCAATTCTATTTGCTTGCTTATCTTTTGCAGCCTATTTAGGCATTTCATTTTTCTCCACAGTTGGAGTAAAGAATTTTTGTTGTTGTTATAGCGCAAGCTTATTATACCTTATCACAGCCTTCATGCCTTCATTTGTATATAATGCATAATGGAAAAAACTACAAACTAATGTTGTAAAATAACAAATGAGATTAAACTGAGAAAGGTCACCTTTCTTAGAGGCAGAAAAAGAGATTCATCTTCAGGGACTTACATTTGTTTTCCTGACTAATTTGAAGGACACATTTGAATTTGCAGATTGACAACTGTTATATTTAAGACATGAGTTTATAAACTTATCTGTATCCTAGTAGATTTTCAAACCCATGACCTCATTTTTCCTCCACTCCATGATTCCCAGATAGGGAAAGAGAAGTATCATTTTTCTTCAGATGGTTAAATCATTATAATTTGAAATTGACAATATGCTAAAAAAATAGGTGAGTCCAAAATCAGGTCTTTCTCATTTCCATGAGGCATTATAAACATTATGTTACTCAGGCTTCGTTGCTGTGGGTTGTTTTGTTTTGCTTTTTGTCTTTTGCTTTGCTATGTGGAATCTTGATTTCCCAACTGGAGTACAAACCTGTGCCTCCTGAATGAAGTGCAGAGGCTATTCACCGGGCCATCAGGGAAATACCACTCAGCTTTATTTTAGAATCAGGTCCTAATTTATTTTTAAAAAACTGAAAATATTCAATGCAAGAAGGATTAAATTATTTCAGGTTATAATGCTGTGAAAGTGCTACACTCAATATGCCAGCAAATATGAAAACCTCAGTGGTGTTCACAGGACTGGAAAAGGTCAGTTTTCATTCCAGTTCCAAAGAAGTGCAATGCCAAAGAATGTTCAAACTACTGCACAATTGTACTCATTTCGCATGCTAGCAAGGTAATGCTCAAAATCCTTCAAGCTTTGGCTTCAACAGTATGTGAACCGAGAATTTCCAGATATACAAGCTGGATTTAGAAAAGGCAGAGGAACCAGAGTTCAAATTACTAACTAACATCCATTGGATCATAGGAAAAGCAAGAGAATTCTAGGAAAATATCTACTTCTGCTTCTTTAACTACATATATCACACTATAAAAAATTTTTTAAAAGAGGTGAGAATATGAAGCCACCTTGCCTGCCTCCTGAGAAACCTGTATGCAGGTCAAGAAGGAACAATCAGAACCGGATATGGAACAATGGACTGGTTCAGAATTAGGAAAGGAGTATGTCAATGCTGTATATTGTCACCGTGCTTATTTAACTTATATGCAGAGTACATAATGAGAAATGCCAGGCTGGATAAAGCACAAGCTGGAATCAAGATTGCCAGGAGAAATACCAATAACCTCATATTTGAAGATGACACCACCTTTATGGCAGAAAGCCAAGAGGAACTAAAGAGCCTCTTGATGAAGGTGGAAGAGGTGGCTTAAAACTCAACATTCAAAAAACTAAGATCGTGGCATCCTGTCCCATCCCTTGACAGCAAATAGATGGGGAAACAATGGAAACAGTGACAGACTTTATTTTCTTGAGCTCCAAAATGACTGCAAAGGTGACTGCAGCCATGAAATTAAAAGACACTTGCTCCTTGAAAGAAAAGCTATGACAAACCTAGATAGCATATTAAAAGCAGAGATGTCACTTTGCAGACAAAGCTATATCGAAGGTATAGTCAAAGCTATGGTTTTCCTGGTAGTCACGTACAGATGTGAGAGCTGAATCATAAAGAAGGCTGAGTGCTGAAGAACTGAAGCTTTCAAACTATGGTGTTGGAGAAGACTCTTAAGAATCCCTTGGACAGCAAGAAGATCAAACTCATCAATCCTAAAGGAAATCAACCCTGACTATTCATTGAAAGGACTGATGCTGAAGCTGAGGCTCCAATACTTTGGCCACCCGATGTGAAGAGTGGCCTCATTAGAAAAGACCCTGATGCTGGAAGAGATTGAAGGCAGGAGGAGAAGGGGATGACAGAGGGTGAGGTGGTTGAATGGCATCACTGACTCAATGGACATGAGTTTGAACAAACTCCAGGAGGTGGTGAAGGACAGGGAAGCCTGGCATGCTGCGGTCCCTGGGGTCGCAAAGAGACATGACTATGTGACTGAACAATGATGATAATGTTTTCTTAGTTCTGCTTATGTATCTATTTTTTCATCTGTATTCTTCATAATAGTTATAAGTTCTGTAAAGATTTTAATAGGTTTAATCATTAATAAAATCAGAAATTATTATGGAGTACAAGGGTGTAGACATACGTTTTCATTAAATCACAGTTAATGGAAATGTGTACTCATAGGAACATTAACTTGGTTCATTTTGGGTAGAACAAGGCATAAAGTTTCATATCCTTTTCCTATCATTGTCATTAAAAATGCGTGTCTAAACATGAAATTTATATATTAACAAAGGATGTCTCTATGATAAATGTTTATCCAAAATTAAATGTAGAAAAAATATTTGGAGGATGATGGAGAGATTAGGTCCTTATTTTTTTGTTTTTCTTTGTCTATTTTTTCAGTAATCAGTGTTGTTCTTCAGCCGCTAAATCATATCCAACACTTTGTGACCCCATGGACAGTAGCCTGCCAGGCTCCTCTATCCATGGATTTCTCCAGGCAAGAATATTGGAGTGGGTTGCCATTTCCCTCTCCAGGAGATTTTTCCAGACCAGAGATCAAACCCTCCTCTCCTGCATTGGCAAGCGAATTCTTTACCACTGAGCCACCTGGGAAGCCCTAGTTACCTATAGTAAATGTTTATTACTTTTACAATAAACACATTTTAAAAATATTGAATACTAGCTTGCTGGATCTTAGTTCCCCAACCAGGAATTGAACCTGTGCCATCTGCATTGGGAGTGTAGGGTCTTAAACACTGAACTGCCAGGGAAGTCCCTATGCCATTATTCCTGTTAAAAGAAAACAAGGCTCAGTTCATTCAGTCACTCATTGTGTCCTACTCTTTGTGACCCCATAGACTGCAGCACGCCTGGCTTCCCTGTCCATCACCAACTCCTGGAGCTTCCTCAAACTCATGTCCATTGAGTCGGTCATACCATCCAACCATCTCATCCTTGTCCCCTTCTCCTCCCACTTTCAGTCTTTCCCAGCATGAGGGTCTTATCAAATGAGTCAGCTCTTCACATAGGTGGCCAAAGTATTGGAGTTTCAGCTTTAGCATCAGTCCTTCCAATGAATATTCAGGACTGATTTCCTTTAGGATGGACTGGTTGGATCTCCTTGCAGTCCAAGAGACTCTCAAGAGTCTTCTCCAACACCACAGTTCAAAAGCATCAATTCTTTGGTGCTTAGCTTTCTTTATAGTCCAACTCTCACATCCATACATAACTACTGGAAAAACCATAGCTTTGACTAGTTGGACCTTTGTTGGCAAAGTAATGTTTCTGCTTTTTACTATGCTGTCTAGGTTGGTCATAGCTTTTCTTCCAAGGAGCAAGCGTCTTTTAATTGCATGGCTGCAGTCACCATCTGCAGTGACTTTGGATCCCAAGAAAATAAAGTCTGTCACTGTTTCCATTGTTTCCCCATCTGTTTGCCATGAAGTGATGGGACTGGTTTTTAAGTGATGATCTTAGTTTTCTTTTTTTTTTTTTTAAGCCGACTTTTTTACTCTCCTCTTTCACTTTTATCAAGAGGCTCTTTAATTTTTCTTCATTTCCTGCCATAATGGTGGTGTCATCTGCATATCTGAGGTTATTGTTATTTCTCCCAGAAATCTTGATTCAGCTTGTGTTTCATCCAGCCTGGCATTTCTCATGATGTACTCTGCGTAGAAGTTAAATAAGCAGGGTGACAGTATACAGCATTGAAGTACACCTTTCCCGATTTGGAACAAGTCTGTTGTTCCATGTCCAGTTCTAACTGTTGCTTATAGACCTGCATGCAGGTTTCTTAGGAGGCAGGTCAGGTGGTCTGGTATTCTAGTCTCTTTAAGAATTTTCCACAGCTTGTTGTGATCCACGCAGTCAAAGGCTTTGGTGTAGTCAGTAAAGCAGAAGTAGATGTTTTTCTCACTCTCTTTTTCTCTGATCCAATGGATTTTGGCAATTTGATCTCTGGTTCCTCTGCCTTTTCTAAATCCAGATTGAACATCTGGAAGTTCATGGTTCATGTATTGTTGAAGTCTGGCTTGGAGAATTTTGAGCATTACTTTACTAGCATGTAAGATGAGTGCAATTGTGCGGTAGTGTGAACATTCTTTGGCCTTGCCTTTCTTTGGGATTGGAATGAAAACTGACCTTTTCCAGTCCTGTGGCCACTGCTGAGTTTTCCAAATTTGCTGGCATATTGAGTGCAGCACTTTCACAGCATCATCTTTTAGGATTTGAAATAGTTCAGCTGGAATTCCATCACCTCCCCTAGCTCTGTTCGTAGTGATGCTTCCTAAGGCCCACTTGACTTTCCATTCCAGGATGTCGGGCTCTAGCTGAGTGATCACACCATCGTGGTTATCTGGGTCTGAAGATCTACTTTGTATAGTTCTGTGTATTCTTGCCACCTCTAGCTAGGTGAGTTAATGAAAAGCTAAAACAGGAATTTATTATTTTAATAAACATTTCAGGTAAATTTTAGAGTTTTCCTTTACTTACCTTTTTTAAAAAGTAGAACTTAAGTGGTGGTTTCTTTTTTCAAGTAAAGAATTTCAGAGTCTGCCAGAATAAGCTAATGCCAGTAGTAATTCTGTCATTGGCCACAAATGGGGACCAGTCTTCTTTAACTTGTATGTACTCTTTCATATAAAATGTAACGTATATTCTCATCTTTTTCCCCCACTGAGTGCCAAACACCTTCCCACCACTAAAAAGTGGTTTTGAATGCTGGATTCAACCTTTTGACATATATTTGGAGCAAAATATGTAATGTATGTGTTAATCCTGTGATATTATTTTAAGGTCTTATGAATGTATCCAAAATCTTTAATTGACACAAAAGTTGTGATAAAATAGAAATTCCTTTTTGGTAAAAAAAAAAAAAGGAAGACTTTTAAACTTTATGTTTTGAGTGTTCTAGATGAATTAGGAGTATCCAAGATTTGTTAAACATGTAGTAAATCTCTAATAAACAAAACACTTCAAGAAGATATCTTAGTTTTTAATTACTTACAAGTTCTATAATTTATTCCAAAGCCTTAATAAAACATTTTAACTAGTTTATGCTGTTTCCCAGTATTGGTTGAAAATAATTAGATTATATTACCTGTTGCTGCTCTAATCTCCACCCCATTTTATGTCCCTGAAATACAAAATCATGTTAGCCTCAGTGAGGCTGAGAGTGGAGCCTCAGTGAGTGTTTGAGAGTTGTCTTCATAGCCAAGATAGGGTATTGTGGTAGAGAAATATACTTTTATTAGAGTTTATGTTGCTGACAGGAAGGTACATTTTTTGAGTCTGTCTAGAAGATGATGTAAGTGAATGCGACTGGAAAAAATGAGAGTGGCATCCCATTAGGCATGTTGTATCCATCTTATTTTAGGATTCTGCACATTTCTTAGTCATTCCTTTAAGAGGCAGTCAGCATGTAGTGTGGGAGGTACATTCTACTTCACATTGTTGCTTTAATGTTTCAGTTTATCACAGGAAATTATTGGAAAGAACAGGATTTGGAAGTTGTTTTTTTTTTTTCCTTCTGTAAAACTGGGTTACAGAGAGACTGCACAGAGAGTTTATCCTGAGTAGAAAAGGGTCAGGAATTAGAATGGTGGACAGCCTTAGAATTTTGGTGTTTTGCAGTAGATAGGACAGATTCTTCTTTATTGTGGCAGTACATATCCCTGCAATGACTGGTTCTAAAGTTATCATAGTAGTATAGTGTAATGGTTTAGTTTACAGCATGGACATTGACATCAGGCTTGGTTTAAGTCATGACTCTTCCACCTGCTAATTATGCTAATATTATTGGCCTAAAATATCTTAATTCTTAGCATATAGTAAGTGTTCAATAAATGATAACCATAATTTTCCTGCAGGATGTGTAGATTCTTTCAATATAATTTAGTGAAATCTAATTACCTTTCTTTAGGCCTAGTAATTTATTTTCTTTCTTGATTCCCATCTCTGGTCTTTACCATGAAGTGGAAAAAATGCCATAGAAACACTGTTTTAGTTTATTTCTGGAGATATTGGCTAGACATTATACCAGTTAAGTTCACATATACCAATATTTGATATATTAAAAGCATATAATTTCTTACATAGTGTTGTCTGACTAGAGAGGAAATGGTCCAAAAGAGACAGGAAAATGGGGATGTGAAAGTAATTGTAAAGACTAAATTAAAACTAGCATATAAACAAGAAAACAAGTTTATCTGCAGCCATAGAGAAAAACTATTAAAACTTCTTAGCTTGCTTTAATTTCCTGGGAAGCTTCCCAAGGTTTTTAATTACTAAATGATGTATTTGGTTGAAACTAAATATTTAGATAGTTATAGTATAGATATGCATGTCTGCCTGCATGTATGTCACATATATGTAAATTTGTTACACCTAAGCTTATTTTGAGGGTCCTTCTCACCTGAAGGAAATTTAAATAAATACTTTAAATAGTTCAGGAAATACAGCATACCATTTAGTAAATTTATGGGAACAAGTGAATAACTTAGCTATTCCAACAATGTTTTGCCTCCGCATTCCTTGGTGCAAACAGGGACCTCAAAGAAGCGTCCCTCACGGGAGTTGCCTTTGGAAATCTTACTGAAGAGGTCCAAGTCCCAATTCAGGCTCCCTCCCTTGTATTTTCAGTAGTCACCTTTATTGAAGTATAGTTTAAATGCAGGAAACTGCATTCATTTTAAGTGCACAGTTTAATGAATTTTGAAGAATGTGTACACCCTCAACAATATACTCTCAAACTATCCAGTATCAACAATCAAGATACGAGATAGTTTCATCACCCCAAGAAGTTCGCTTGTGTCCCTTCCCAGTAAAATCTTGTCCTGTTCCTATACTCTGATATCATTTGCTATGAATATTTGTATATACTCATCTTGTACACATAATTTTCATTTCTCTCAGGTTAATGCAAAAGAATGGAGTGTATAATGTATTTAACTTTATAAGAAACTTCCCAAATATTTGTCAAAGTGATTTTACTATTTTACATTCTTACCAGCAGTATATAGAAAAATTATTTCCCAGTGAACAATTCACTGGTATTCAGTGGTATTTAGTACATTTAACCATGTTGTGCAACCACCACCTCTGTCTACTTCCAAACCTTTCTATTACTCCAAAATAAAACCTTATACCCAGTAAGCAGTTCCTCCCCATTTCCACCCTTCCTCCAGACCCTGGAAGACACCAATCTGCATTCTGTCTCTGAATTTACCTATTCTGGATATTTCAACCAAATGGAATCATACATTTTGTTTATCCACTCATCCATTGATGGACATTTGGGTAGTTTACCTTTTGACGGTTATGAATAATGCTGTTATGCACATGTATGTAAATGTATTTGTTTGAGTACCTGTTTTCAATACTTTGGGGTGTGTACCTAGAGTAGAATTACTGGCTATACGGTAATTTCGTCTTTAAGTTTTTGAAGAATAATCAAACTATTTTCCTACTGGCAGTGCGCTAGCATTCCAATTTCTCCATATCCTTTCAACACTTGTTATTTTCTGTTTTATTATTATTGCCATTCTAGTTTGTTAATGAAGTAATTCTTCATTGTGGTTTTTATT
Source organism: Muntiacus reevesi (assembly GCF_963930625.1). Classification (NCBI taxonomy): domain Eukaryota; kingdom Metazoa; phylum Chordata; class Mammalia; order Artiodactyla; family Cervidae; genus Muntiacus; species Muntiacus reevesi. The sequence continues at coordinate 141,833,292 of NC_089271.1, read as the reverse complement.
TGCATTTTTTTTTTTTACTGACTAATGATGTTGAGAATCTTTTCATGTGCCTGTTTGCCACCTGTTATCTTTGGAAAATGTCTACTTAAGGATTTTGCCTGTTTTATAATTGGGCAATTTGTCTTTTTGTTGTTGGGTTGTGAGAGTTCTGTATACATTCTGGGTACTAGATGAATACATGACTTCAAATATCTTCTCTCATTCTTTAAATTGTCTTTTAACTTTCTTAATAATATGATTTTATGCACAATTAAAATTTTTTTCATGAACTCCAGTTTATCTTTTTTGTTTTGTTACTCACACTTTTGATGTCATATCTAAGACTCCATTGCCAAATCCACGGTCATGAGGATTTATTCCTGTTATATTACTGGAGTTTCATGACTTTAAATTTTATATTTCAGTCATTGATCCATTTTTAATTAGTTTTTTGTAAATGACATGAGGTAGTGGTCCAACTTCATTCTTTCATGTGTGGATATCCAGTTGTCCCAGCACTACTTGTTGGAGAGACTATCCTTTCCCATTAAATGGTTGGGGAACCCTTCTGAAAAATCAGTTTACCATATAGATTGATTTCTGGGCATTTAATTCTATTCCATGGACTATTTGTTTATCCTTATGCCAGTACCATAGTTTTGATGATTTGGTTGCCCTACCTTGAGTTATTGAACTTCTTTTTTTTTTTTTTTTGGACATGTTTTATTTTTTTATTATTTTTTTTTTAAATATTATTTTATTAGTTGGAGGCCAATCACTTTACAACATTTCAGTGAGTTTTGTCATACATTGACATGAATCAGCCATATAGTTACACGTATTCCCCATCCCGATCCCCCCTCCCACCTCCCTCCCCACCCGACTCCTCAGGGAATGTATAAATTCATGTATAATGAAACTTTGAAAGTTTTCAGCTACAACTTCTTCAAATATTCTTTCTTAGCCTTTTCCTCTCTCTTCTGGTATTCCAGAATATATATGTTGGTTTACTTGAAGGTATTCCATAGGTCCCTTAGGCTCTGTTCTTTTTTCCTCCTTTCTTTTTCTTTCTGTTATTCAGATGGGATAATTTTAATTATGTTTGATTTTCATTGGTTCTTCTGCTTGGTAATATCTGATGTTGAACTCTTATGAGGTTTTCATTTCAGATATTGTGCTTTTGAGCTCTAGATTTTCTATTTGGTTCCTTTTTATACTATTTAAATTTTGTTGATATTTTTCTTTTGTTTACACATTGTTTTTGTGGTTTCCTTTAGTTGTTGGTCCATGGTTTTCTTCTGCTCTTTGAGCATATTTAAAATAGTTGCTTTAAGTCTTTGTCTAATAAGGCCAATGTCTGTACTTCCTTAGTGATGATTTCTGTCAATTTTTTCTCTTGAATGGGCTATACTTTCCTGTTTCTTTGTCTGCTTTGTAATATTTGGTTGAAAATGGAATTTGAATTTTTTCTTCCAATTTTATTGAGATATAATTGGCATACAGTTTAAGATTGGCATACATGTTTAAGATGTACAGTATAATGATTTGACTTTTATATGTCATGGAATTATTATCACAGTAAGCTTACTGAACATCCATCATCACATACAGATACATAATTAAAGAACTAGAAAAACATTTTTTTCCTTGTGATGAGAACTCTTAGGATTTACTGTCTCAACAACTTTTCATATATAACATACAGCAGTGTTAGTTATATTTATCATGTTGTACATTACATTCCTGGGCTACCCAAGTGGCTCAGTGGTAAAGCATCCATTTGGGAATGCAAGAGCCACAGGAGATGAGGGTTCAATCCCTGGATTGGGAAGATCCCCCGGAGGAGGAAATGGCAACCCATTCCAGTATTCTTGCCTGGAAAATCTCATGGACAGAGGAGCCTGGTGGGCTGCAGTTCATGGGGTTGCAAAGAGTCAGACACAACTGAGCAGGCATGCATGCACACACGTTAGATTCCTAGTACTTATTTATCTTCTCATTGGAAGTTTGTCCCTTTTGACTCCCGTCATCCAATTCTCTCTCCATCCCCCACCCATGGTAGCCACAAATCTGGTCTGTTTTTTCATAAGTTTGTTTTTTAAGTATAATTGCCCCATTTCACTCTGTTAGTTCTTATTATGCAGCATAGTGATTTGGTATTTCTATATATTTTGAAAGTATTACCAGTATAAATCTAGTTACAATATGTCACCATATGAAGATATTTCATGGTTATTGACTATATTTTCCACGCTGTACATTTCACACCTTGACTCATTTATTTTGCAACTGAAAGTTTATACTTCTTAATCTCCCACATCTATTTCTTTCTTCCCCCCATCCCCTCCCCTCCAGCAACCACCTATTTGTTCTCTGTATCTGTGACTATGTTTTTGTTTAGTGAGATTTGCCCATTTGTTTTGTTTTTTAGATTCCACATGTAAGTGAAATCACATAGTATTTGTCTTCCTCTGACTTAGTTCACTAGGATAAAACTCTCTAGGTCCGTCCATGTTGTTACAAGTAACAAGATTTCAGTTTTTTTTGTTTGTTTTTTTTTTTTTGGCTGAGTAATAGTCTTCTTTATTCATCTTGTTTATCCATTCATCTATCATTGGGCACTTAGGTTGCTTCCGTATCTTGGCTCTTGTAAATAATGCTGCAGTAAAAGAGGGGAACATGTATTTTTCAAAGTAATATTTTATTTTCTTGGGATAAGTACCCAGCAGTGGAGTCGCTGGGTCATATAGTAGTTTTATTTTTAACTTTTGAGGAATTTCTCTACTGTTTTCCATAGTGAGTGCACCAATTTACATTCTTCCAGCAGTTCACAAGGATTCCCTTTCTTCCGTATCCTCACCAACACCTGTCTTTTTGATGATAGCCATTCTGATATGTGTGAGGTGATATTTCACTGTGGCTTTGATTTGCATTTTCCTGACAGATAGTTGCTGAGCATCCTTTCACGTGCTTGTTGGCAGTCTGTGTGCCTTCTTTGGAAAAATGTCTAAACAGATCCTCTGCCCATTTTTTCAGTTGGGTTGGTTACTTATTTGCTGTTGAGTTGAGTTCTTTATATATTTTGGATATTAACCCCTTTTTGGATGTATTATTTAGCGTTATCTTCTCCCATTCTATAGGTGGCCTTTTTGGTTGGTTGATAGTTTCCTTTATTGTATGAAAGTTTTTTAGTTTAATGTTGTCTAATATGTTTATTTTGCTATTCCTTCCCTTGCCTGAGAGGATATATACAAACAAAAATGTTGCTAAGACTAGGTATTTGTCTAATTTAATGTGGTAACTCTGCCAGAGTTTGTTACTGCTGATTGTTGAAAGCTGCAGTTATCTGTTCGGAGACTTTAAAACCTATTTTTGCAGAGACCATATCCCTTGTCATGTGTGGTGCCGAAATTTGTGTTTCTTTAGGTTACGTTTGGATAGATATTTCTTTGAATGCCAAGAATCAATAAAAGAGAGAAGAGAATTAAATAAAAAAGGTGAGGGAGAAGAAAAATCTCTCTGTTTCTCTATATATTTGTTGTTGTTCAGTTGCTCAGTCCTGTCCAACTCTTTGTGACCCCATGGACTGCAGCATGCCAGGCTTCTCTGTCCTTCACCATCTCCCAGAGTTTGCTCAAACTCATGTCCATGGAGTCAATGATGCCATCCAACCATTTTGTCCTCTGTTTTCCCCTTCTCCTCCTGCCCTCAAACTTTCCCAGCATCAGGGTCTTTTCTAATGAGTCAGCTCTTTGCATCAGGTGGCCAAAGTATTGGAGCTTCAACTTCACCATCAGTCCTTCCAATGAATATTCAGAATTGGTTTCCTTGAGGATTTACTGGTTTGATCTCTTTGCAGTCCAAGGGAGACTCAAGAGTCTTCTCCAACACCACAGTTCAAAAGCATCAATTCTTTGTGGCTCAGCCTTCTTTATGGCCCAACTCTCACACCCATACATGACTACAGGAAAAACCATAGCTATGACTATAAGGACATCTATTGTTTCCCCATAGTGCATCACTTCATGGCAAAGAGATGGGGAAACAGTGGAAACCGTGGCTGACTTTATTTTTCTGGGCTCCAAAATCACTGCAGATGGTGACTGCAGCCATGAAATTAAAAAACGGTTACTCCTTGGAAGGAAAGTTATGACCAACCTAGATAGCAGGTATTAAAAAGCAGAGACATTCCTTTGTCAACAAAGGTCCGTCTAGTCAAGGCTATGGTTTTTCCAATGGTCATGTATGGATGTGAGAGTTGGACTGTGAAGAAAGCTGAGTGCTGAACTCAGTTTGATGCTTGTGAACTGTGGTGTTGGAGAAGACTCTTGAGAGTCCCTTGGACTGCAAGGAGATCCAACCAGTCCATCCTAAAGGAGTTCAGTCCTGGGTATTCATTGGAAGGACTGATGCTGAAGCTGAAACTCCAATACTTTGGCCATCTCATGCGAAGGGTTGACTCGTTGGAAAAGACCCTGATGCTGGGAAAGATTGAGGGCAGGAGGAGAAGGGGACGACAGAGGATGAGATGGTTGGATGGCATCACCGGCTTGATGGACATGGGTTTGGGTGGACCCCAGGAGTTGGTGATGGACAGGGAGGCCTGGAGTGCTGTGGTTCATGGGGTCGCAAAGAGTCAGACATGACTGAGTGACTGAACTGAACTGAACTGATGGAACTGGATGCCATGATCTTAGTTTTTTGAATGTTGAGTTTTAAGCCAGCCTTTTCACTCTCCTCTTTCACTCATCACTCTCTTTTTTTAGTTCCTCTTCACTTTCTGCCATAAGGGTGGTGTCATTTGAATATCTGAGGTTATTGATATTTCTCCTGGCAATCTTGATTCCAGCTTGTGTTTCATCCAGCCCATCATTTCTCATGATGTAGTCTGCATAGAAGTTAAATAAGCAGGGTGACAATATACAGACTTGACATACTCCTTTCCCAATTTGGAACCAGTCCTTTGTTCCATGTCCAATTCTAACTTTTGCTTCTTGATCTGCATATAAATTTCTCACGAGGCAGGTAAGGTGGTCTGGTATTCCCATCTCTTTAAGAATTTTCCACAATTTGTTGTGATCCACATAGTCAAAGGCTTTAGTGTAGTCAGTGAAGCAGAAGTTGATGTTTTTCTGGAATTCTCTTGCTTTTTCTATGATACGATGGGTGTTGTCAATTTGATCTCTCGTTCTTCTGCCTTTTCTAAGTCCAGCTTAAATTCTGAAAGTTCTCTGTATATATTAGGTTGGTGCAAGTGTAATTGCTATTTTGGACTGTGAATTTTAGATCAGTATAACTAGACTCAAACACATCTTTATTAATCAAAATAGTAGCCATTATAATCAGCATATTTTTGCCCACCAGAAATAAGTTTATTTACTCCTGTAGCATAAGAATCCATGCTTCAGAATTCAATGAACTCTAAAAAAAAAAATAAATAAAAGAATTCAATGAACTCTTAGAAAGCATTTTCTGCCTCCTGCTGGTTATGGAAGTGTTTTCCCTGCAAAAAGTTGTCAAGATGCTTGAAGAAATGGTAGTCGGTTGGTGAGAGGTTAGATGAATATGGTGGATGAGGCAAAACTTCACAGCCCTGTTTGTTCAACTTTTGAAGCATTGGTTGTATGATGTGTGGCCGGGCATTGTCATGGAGAGGAATTGGGCCCTTTCTTGCCAGCTGAAGATGTTGCAGTTTTCGGTGCATCTCATCAGTTTGCTGAGCATACTTCTCAGATGTAATGGTTTTGCAGAGATTCAAAAAGCTGTAGTGGATCAGATGGGCAGCTGACCACCAAACAGTGACCATGACTTTTTTTGGTGCAGGTTTTGCTTTGGGAAGTGCTTTGAAGCTTCTTCTCAGTCCAACCATTAAACTGGTCATCACCTGGTGTCATATAAAATCCACTTTTTCATTATACATCACAGTCTGATAGAGAAATGGTTCATTGTTGTGTACAATAAGAGAAGATGACACTTCAAAATGACAACTTTTTTGATTGTGGTCAGCTCCTGAGGCACCCACTTATCAAGCTTTTGCACCTTTCCAATTTGCTTCAAATGCTGAACGGCCGTAGAATGGTTGACATTGAGTTCTTGGGCAGCTTCTTATGTAATTTTAAGAGATTCAACTTTGATGATGGCTCTTAATAGGTCATCGTTAACTTCCAATGACCAACCAGTATGCTCCTCATCGTCAAGGCTCTCATCTCCTTTGCAAAACTTCTTGAACCATCACTGCACTGTACATTCATTAGCAGTTCCTGGACCAAATGCCTTGTTGATGTTGTGAGTTGTCTCCACTGCTTTATGACCCATTTTGAGCTCAATTGAGAAAATCACTTGAATTTGATTTTTGTCTAATATCATTTCCCTAGTCTAAAATAAATATAAAATACACAGCAAGTAATAAGTCATTAGCAAAAAAACAAAGTGAGAAATGTGCATTAAAATGATGTATAACATAACCGCATTTAAGAATGTATTCTAATATCAAATGGCAAATTTCAACAATGCAAAACCACAATTACTTTTGTACCAACTTAATACCAATCTGTGTGTTGTGTATTGCAGCACTCTTTCACTACTTAGCCAGGCCGTGTATAACTCTGCCTTTGCTTTTACTTCCTACTTACACTGTGCCTGGAGATCAGCTAGAGTGAAAATTCAAGGTTTTCTCGGGTCTTTCCTGAGCATGAGTCCTCCTCTGGGCATAGGCCTGGCTTGTAAAATTTTCTAGTATACATGGGCACTTTTCAGTGTCCTAATGTTCCCAAAGAAACTCTCTCTCCTGCTTTTTTTCCTCCCAGAGTTTTGGCACTCCATATACCTCACCTGCTGAGATTTTGATTGGGATTGCATGTCATCTATAGTTCAGTAGACGTTAATGATATTGAGTTTTTTAATACAAGTCTGTATTTATTTTTTGGTCTTCCTTAATTTCTTTTAGCAATATCTTATACTTTTCAGTGTATCAGTTTTATAATTTCTATCAATATTAGTAGTTTTTATAGATTCTCAAGAATCTTCTGTAGGCACAATTGTGTTGTGTTTCCATTCTCTATGCCTATGTATTGTTTTCTTTGCCTTGCTCTCTTGGCTAGGAATTCAGTACAATATTCAGCAGAAGCAGTGAGAGCAAAGTGGTAAGATCAATCATCCCTGCTTTGTTTCTGTCATTGGGGGAAAGCATTCAGTCTGTTACCATTGTGATGGTAGTTCAGTATTTCTCAATGTGTGGGGAAACTTTGCCCACAGAAAACAGTTGGCAACATCTAGAGACATTCTTGATCATCATGATTGGGGGTTGTTATTGGCATCTAGTAGATAGAGGCAAGAGATGATGCTAAGCATCCTACAATGCACCTACCACCCACCTACTCTGTGAAACAAAGAATCATCCAGGCCAAAATATCGATAATGCTATTGCTGTGAATCTCTGTGTTAGCTCTAAGTTTTGAGGATGTCCTTTATTGAGTTAAAGAAGTTACCTTTTCCCCAACTTTGGTGTATTTTCATCAGAATTGGCTATTGAATTTTTGTTTAGTTTTTTCTGCTTCTAGAGAGATGATTGTATAGTATGTTCTCCCTCTTTCTATTAATATAGTGAATTACCAACAGATTGCTCTAGCAAAATGCTGTAGACTGGGTGAGAAATTTATTTTTCACAGTTTTGGAGGATGGAAAGTCAAACAATCAAAGTGCTGGCAGAGTTGATATCTGGTGAAAGTCCCCTTCCTGGTTCATAAACAGCTGGAACAAAACCTGGATCTAAGAATACACTTGATTTATTTGGGATTTCTGAGACTACACTGGCTAACAGAGCTTCATATTGGGAGACGTGGAAAGTAGTATTTATCCTTCTGTTGATCATCGCATTACAATTGGGCTAGAAAGTATTAGGATATTTTTAGAAATGAGATAATGCTATTAATATTACTTGGTATTAACCATTTAATTTTCCATATGTGCTAGTTTCAAAGGGCTGCTCTAACAAAATGCTGCAAACTGAGTGGCTTGAAATAACAGAAAATTATTGTCTCATACAGTTTTGGAGAACAGAAATGTTAAAGTGTGGAATGCCTGGCCATTCTTTTTCTGAAGGCGCTAGAATAGAATCTTCCCTTTCCTCTTCCTAGATTTTGGTGATTCCTAGTTTCCCTTGGCTTATAGATGCATCATTCCAGTCTCTACCTCTGTCACCACATGGTGTTCTTTCTTTGTGTGTCTCTGTGTGCAACTTTGTCTCTTCTCATAAAAGACATCAGTCTTTGGATTAGTGAAAGGGAAACTCACTCAGTTGTGCCCAACTCTTTGTGATCACACGGACTATAGAGTCCATGGAATTCTCCAGGCCAGAATATTGGAGTGAGTAGCCTATCCCTTCTCCAGAGGATCTTCCCAACCCAGAGATTGAACCCAGGTCTCCCACGTTCCAGGTGGATTCTTTACCAGCTGTGCCACAAGGGATTAGGGCCCACCCAAATTCAGTATGACCTACTTTTAGTTTGATTACATCTGTAAAGAATTTGACTTCCAAATAAGGTCACATTCTAAGGTCTTGGGTGAGCATGAATTTTGCAAGGACAATATTCAAACTAGTGCACCTTATATAAATATGTTTCTTTTTGTGCTTTCAAAGGACACCTTGGAAAATATTTTCATTTCAATATATTTTGATCTATATGTGTGCATGCATGCATGCTAAGTCACTTCACTTGTGTCTGCTTCTTTGCGATCCCATGGACTGTAGCCCACCAGGCTCCTCTGTCCTTGGGATTCTCCAGGTAAGAAAGCTGGAGTGGGTTACCATGACCTCCTCCAGAGAATCATCCCAACCCAGGGATTGAACCTGTGTCTCTTACATCTTCTGTATTAACAGGCAGGTTCTTTACCACTAGTGTCACCTGGGAAGCCCTTTGGTCTATATGCCAAATCTAAATATTCTTATATGCAAATGTTCAGATAGATTAAGGTTAAAATAGGTGTTCCCAAAGTTTTCTAAACAAGAAAAATGTGAAAGGACATGATATCAATGTTATTTTCTTCTGACTTAAACTTAGCAGAATAATAGCAAATAATGATTATGTGAGAGAGTGTTTCAGGGAGGAAGTTAGTGAGACAGTTGTCAAGCTTTCGCATTGCAATATATGTGTCAGGCTGAGTAGTGCATAATCTCCTCACACTCAAAGATCTCACAGTTCTGTTGAGAAAGAAATTATAGCATGATGAGTACAATACTAGAATTATACATAAAGCATATAACTATATTGAGTTCTAAAAAAATCTCTCTGTGTGCGTGTCCTATGTCTGTGTGTGATAATAGAGGGAGGAAGAGGGAGAGAGAGAGTAAAGAGGGTTAACTGATCTGAAAGGAAAATTAAGTAAACCAAACAGCATTGTATGTTTCACTTACACTAATTCAAAAGTAATGACCCATACAGTGTTGTATTTATCAAAATGTTGATTTATTTATTCCAAAATGTTGCTTCTCTGACCAAGTATTTTCTTTTGGATCTGGAGGATCTGCTAAAAGTGAAGCTGTCACATAGCATATCAGGAAACATCAGTGGGGAAAACTTAAAACTATAATAACATGAAACAAACATCAGCCTGATTACTGGTTCTGTGACTGAAATAAATTGGTATCTAGAGTTCTTACTCTGCCCCCAAGGTGTTTTTTAAACAGGAGGAATTATCTGTAATAAAATTACTATCTTGAAAATGAGCTGTGCTACCTTGGATTATTTTTCTTTCTTTTGTTCCCTCCTTACGTTTATTTTTATTTTTTTTTTTACTTTTATTTATTTATTTTAAAAATTTTTTTATTTTATTATTTATTTATTTATTTTTTATTTTTCAGTGGGTTTTGTCATGCATTGATATGAATCAGCCTTAGAGTTACGCGTATTCCCCATCCCGATCCTCCCTCCCACCTCCCTCTCCACCCGATTCCTCTGGGTCTTCCCACTTATGTTTATTTTTGATTAGGTAAGACATTCAGGTGGTTCAAATTTTAATAGTTATAAAAGAGTATACAATTAAAGGGCACTCTTCATGCCTGGCTACATAGTTCTTCTTCCCAGAGCCTCCTGTGTTAGCATTTCTTATTTTGACTTCTAGAGCTATTTCATGCATAAAAAGACTCACAAACGTAGACACACTTTTTTCCCTTATTTTTACACACTTTTATGTTCTTTGCTTTAGATAATTTCATATTAGTATATGAAGAGCTATGGGTGTATAGTATTGTTTGATGGTATGAATGCCATTATTTATTTAACCAGGCTCCTACTGAGGAATATGTAGATTGTTTTCTGACTTTTGCTATTGCATTTCTACAATGAATAACTCTGTAACAGGTCATTTCAGATATGTCCTATCTGTAGGATAAATTTCTAGAAATGGAACTGCTGGATTGGATAGTATGTACCTTTGTCATTTTGATGGATATAGCCAAATCATCCTCCACAGAGGTTGTACCAGTTTACACTTATACCAGCAATAGATATAAACGTATAAACGTGCTTGTTTCCCCAGCCCTCACCTTATCTTTTCATATATTTAAGACCCTTTGATATTTATAAAAGGGAGGTGGGAGGGGGGATCGGGATGGGGAACACATGTAAATCCATGACTGATTCGTGTCAATGTAAGGCAGAAACTACTACAATATTGTAAAGTAATTAGTCTCCAACTAATAAAAATAAATGAAAAAAATTTTTCCTTTTTATGATGATCAGAATGCTACTGGGTTGATTGGCACAGCATCTTTTCTCCTTATCCTATGGGCATGTTCTTTTGCATAAAAGAACAAAGGTGATTCCAAAGAGCATGTTTAGGTCAAATAAACTCTAAGCCAGGAACATTTTATGGGTTTAAAAAATTCACTAGCTTTTTATAACTCATTATACAGCCAACATTATCATGGTTGACAAACAACTGAACCAACATCCCCTAGTAATTTTAAATAATGTAAATTACTTGTAAGGAACTTAACTCATTATTTTGTTACTTCTTAATATAGATTGTACTTTATGAAATATTTTTATATCCTAAGATAAATAAAATTATTCTTTACTTAGAAACTTACTAGTGTGTTAGAATTTACACAGAATTATTTAAAAGTATGATATGTTTTCATTTGAAGTATGTGCATACACTTTTCTTTCTTGATACCTAAGCCACATTACAGGAAGGTTAGAAGTTCAGTGTATATTTAAGTGTGTTAGCTGATTCATAAATGGCTCTGGACTATTTTGTATCATACAACAGAATTGTTCTCAGCTTTGTGGCATACTAGATCACTTCTATTATAGCATTTATCAATGTCTGACATGTATCATCATTAGTTATTTATGTGTCTGCCTTTCTCACTAGATCATGAACTTCTAGATAATATAATTTGTATTCCCCTTTAGCACTAGCCTAAGAGCTCTGCATATATCCCATACTCACAACATATTTGTTGAATTGAATTGAATCACATTTACATTGGGGTTCTGAGGTTGCATTTTTCAAAACATTTTCCCACATATTGTTTGATTTTTTTTTTCTTGTAAAATCTCATTCTAATGCTGCTTGGGTTTGTTTTCTGCTAATATTATTGACTTTGTGTTAGAAAGAATTACTTAGAATGTTTCTCTTATTATAGCATTGAAGAGGTAGATTTTTTTGTATATATTTCTTTGCTCTTCAGTTTTTTCCATCAAAGTCCTACTTTAATTCTACTCACAGTCAATTCTAAGTATAAATTGGGCAATAGATAGACTGGACACTTTGGTAAGGCATATTAGTTGTTTCATTTCACTAAAACTCCCAATTTATATATGCAATTTGAAATGTGCAGTTACAGTTCTGGTCGTGGCTAATATAAATAATTTAGAAGGTTCTATAGCAGCATGAACAGCTTTTCAAATTACTGCTTTTTTAATTTAAATTTTTATTGAAATAATTATGGATTCACATGCAATTCTAAAATAATACTGAGAGATCTCTTATACCCTTTGCCTTTATCCCCCAATTGTAACATCTTGAATATGTTTTGCATTATATCACAACTAGATATTAATATTAACACAATCCACCAGTCTATTCAAATTTCACTAGATTTTCTTGTGTTCATTTGTTTCTGTTTTAATTCTATACAGTTTCATCAGATATGTAAGTTTTTGTATCCACCACCACAGTTAAAATATCAAACAGCTTCAACACCATAAAAATATCTGTATTGCCCTTTTATAATTACATACACCTTCCAGTCCCATCCCCACTATCCTAACCCATGGCAACCAGTAATCTGTTTTCCATTTCTAAAATTTTGTCCTTTAAAAAATATTATACGTTTAGAATAGTTTAGTATGTGACTTTTTGTGATTAGGTTTCCTGATCAGAAAAATTCCCTGAAGATATTTCCAAGTTCTTCTGATTATCAAGTTATTTCCTTTTATTTCTGAGTAATATTCCATTTTATGTATGTACTGTATAATTGGGCTTCCCTGGTGACTCAGACAGTAAAGAATCTGCCTGCCAATGCATAAGACACAGGGTCAATCCCTTGGTCAGGAAGATCTCCTGAGGGAGGAAATGGCAACCCACTCCAGTATTCTTGCCTGGAAGATCCCATGGACAGAGGAGCCTGGCAGGCTACATACATGGGGTCTCAAAGAGTTGGACATGACTGAGTGACTAACAGACACACTGTATAATTATTGAAGGAAATCTGAGCTGATTCCAGTTTTGAACTATTATAAATAAATTTACTATTAATATCACTGTATGAGTTTTTGTGTACACATAAACTTTCATTTCTTTGGGATAAATGACCAGGTGTATAATTATTGGGGCATATGGTAGTGCATGTTTCCTTTTATAAGATAGTAAGATAATGTCTGTTTTACAGAGAAGCATTTTCATCCCAATAGATGAGAGATCTAGTTTCTCCTCACCCTTACCAACATATATCATTATCATTATTTTTTATTTTAGCTATTCTTAGTAGGTTGGTAGTGATATCTCAGTGTGGTTTCTGTTTGTAGTTCCCTTATGGCTAATTATACCAGGGCTTCCCTGGTAGCTCAGATGGTAAAGCATCTCCCTACAATATGGGAGACCCAGGTTCGATCCCTGGGTCTGGAAGATCCCCTGGAGAAGGAAATGGCAACCCACTCAAATATACTTGCCTGGAAAATCCCATGGACTGAGGATCCTCGTAGGCTACAGTCCATGGGGTCGCAAAGAGTCAGACATGACTGAGCGACTTCACTTTCACTTTCTATGGCTAATTATATTGATCATCTTTTGATGGGCTTGTTTTCTATCTTTGTATCCTCTTCAGTGAAATGGCTTTTGCCCATTTTCTAATTGGACTATTTGTTCTTTTTTCTATTGAGTTCTATGAATTCTTTATATGTTCAAGTTCTAGTCCTTTGTCACATGTGTGGTTTGCAAGTATTTTCTCCCAGTCTGTAACTTGTCTTTTTGTCATCTAAACAGATTCTTTTGTAGTACAAATGATTGAAACTTTGATGAAGTCCAATTTATCAGTATTTCCTTTTATGAATTGTGCTTTTGGGTGTCAGTCTAAGAAACTTTCACCTAGCCTTAGATACTGAAGATTTTCTTATAAGTTTTATAGTTTAACATTTTGCATTTAAGTCCATGATCCATTTGTTGGAAAGGCTATCCTTTCTCCATTGAAGTACTTTTTTAAACTTTTGTAAAAAAGAAAAAAATCAGTTGGGTTTAGTGTGCGGATCTATTTCTGGGTTGTCTATTCTGTTCTATTGATCTGTGTGTCTGTTCTACCAGTAACACCTATCTTGGTTATAGTAAGCCCTATTGGAAAAAATGATTCTTCTCACTATTTTTTCTCAAGATAGTTTTAGATATTCTAGGATCTGTGCCTTTCCATATGAATTTAGAATTAGTTTATCTATGTCTATAAACCCTTGCTGGAATTTTGATAGAAACTGAATTAAACCTACAGAAAAATATAGGAGAATTGACATCATTACTCTGCTGAGTCTTCTAGTTCATGAGAATGGTATGTAACTCCATTATTTAGATTTTTCTACCCAGAGTAGTCCTTATGGTGTTTTCCTTGTTTTGTTGTCAAATCAGAGTGCATACATTAATCTGGTTTTCAACTTCTATAGGCTTTCTGAGAATGGTTAAGCTCATTTATTAATACTCATTCAATATTAATTAATCAACAATGCAGGTATATTTATCTTACTCCATTGCAACTGATAAATAATATTTTGCGTTTGAGGTATTAGTTTAATTTTAAAGATTATAACCCTGTAAATGGTGCTGCAGTGTTGAAGAATCTGCCTGCTGATACAGGAGATGTGGGTTCAATCCCTGCATCTAGAAGATCCTCTGGAGGAGGACTGCCAACCCACTCCAGTATTCTTGCCTAGAAAATCCCATGGACAGAGGAGCCTGGCAGGCTACAGTCTGTAGGGGTGACTGAGTATGCACTACTCACTACTCAACCATGTAAACAGGTGAGGAACTGTACTAGAGAAATAACATTAGTATTAGACTAGGGAAACTTTGTAATAATATTTACTGTAAAAATTTTTATCTCTGTCGTAGTACATAAATATGATAGACTGAAGGAGGGTTACTGACTACATGAATAAGGACTTTTTGGAGGGAGGTCTAATCTTTGAAAAATGTCTTTTTGGTAATTTTTTAGCCCAGTATAAAAAAAATTGAGGGTATGGAGAAGGTAAAGTCAGGAGGTAGGAGCAAGTGATTATTTAGATGACGGCAGATAAATAAGCTTCTCCTGTACTAGAGAGATCACATCATGGAGTAATAAGAACATATTGGATAAGATTGTAACTCTTTCTTGAAATAGGAAAATCTGAGGAGTTATCTATTCATTTATGGAGTCACTCCTGGTTTCCCCACTTTTAGATGAGACCTGTTAATATATGGCTGTTAAAAAAATAAGATTCCTGAATTCATGGAATTTATACTATAATATGATTTATGGCATAACATTAATTGCATCTATAGATTTTTTAGCAGGTAAAGCACATGATAAACTCATTAAGTAGGCATATTTACAGTTGTTAGTGATCAGTACAGTAAAGAATACCAACTTTGTACATCAATTTTTAAGTTAGGAGAGTGTTTTTTTGGTTTTACTATTTTTCAAGGTTTCAGATTCTATACATTTGAGGCTATTGATCTTATTGTCAGATTAATTATGACTTAAAATAAGTGTTTTTTGAGCCATTTGTACATAGCATTTTAAATATCTTTGCTGAATTGGTGGTGGTTGTTCAGTGGCTAATTTGTGTCCAACTCTTTATGACTCCATAGACTGAAGCACACCAAGCTTCCCTGTCCTTCACTATCTCCCAGAGTGTTCTCAAACTTATGTCTATTGGGTTGATGGTACCATCCAGCCATCTCATCCTCTGTTGCCTGCTTCTCCTCTTGCTCTCAATCTTGCCCAGCATCAGGGTCTTTTCCAGTGAGTCTGCTTTTCACATCAGGTGGCTAGAGTACTGGAGATTCAGCTTCAGCATCAGTCCTACCAATATATATTCAGTGTTGATCTCCTTTAGGATTCACTGGTTTAATCTCCTTGCTGTCCAAGGGACTCTCAAGAGTCTTCTCTAGCACCACAGTTCGAAAGCATCAATTCTTTGGTGCCCAGCCTTTTTTATGGTCCAACTCTCACATCCATACATGACTACTGGAAAAACCATAACTTTGACTATACAGAACTTTGTTGGCAGTGATGACTCTGCTTTTTAATACGCTGTCTAGATTTGTCATGGCTTTTCTTCAAAGGAGCAAGTGTCTTTTATTTTTTTTTTTAATTTCTTTACTATGTCTAATGATGTTTAATTTTTTCCATTTTTTTTTTTTTAGTTGGAGGCTAATTACTTTACAATATTGTAGTGGTTTTTGCCATGCATTGACATGAATCAGCCATGGATTTACATGTGTTCCCCATCCTGAACCCCCCTCCCGCCTCCCTCTCCATCCCATCCCTCTGGGTCTTCCGAGTGCACCAGCCCTGAGTGCATGCATCCAACCTGGGCTGGTGATCTGTTTCACCCTTGATAGTATACTTGTTTCAATGCTATTCTCTCAGAACATCCCACCCTCGCCTTCTCCCATAGAGTCCCAAAGTCTGTTCTGTACATCTGTGTCTCTTTTTCTGTCCTGCATATAGGGTTATTGTTACCATCTTTTTAAATTCCATATATATGCGTTAGTATACTGTACTGGTCTTTGTCTTTCTGGCTTACTTCACTCTGTATAATGGGCTCCAGTTTCATCCATCTCATTAGAACTGATTCAAATGAATTCTTTTTAACGGCTGAGTAATATTCCATGGTGTATATGTACCACAGCTTCCTTATCCATTCGTCTGCTGATGGGCATCTAGGTTGCTTCCATGTCCTGGCTATTATAAACAGTGCTGCGATGAACATGGGGGTACACGTGTCTCTTTCAGATCTGGTTCCTTCAGTGTGTATGCCCAGGAGTGGGATTGCTGGGTCATATGGCAGTTCTATCTCCAGTTTTTTAAGGAATCTCCACACTCTTCTCCATAGTGGCTGTACTAGATTGCATTTCCACCAACAGTGTAAGAGGGTTCCCTTTTCTCCACACCCTCTCCAGCATTTACTGCTTGTAGACTTTTGGATAGCAGCCATCCTGACTGGCGTATAATGGTACCTCATTGTGGTTTTGATTTGCATTTCTCTGATAATGAGTGATGTTGAGCATCTTTTCATGTGTTTGTTAGTCATCTGTATGTCTTCTTTGGAGAAATGTCTGTTTAGATCTTTGGCCCATTTTTTTCCATTTATTTTTATTAGTTGGAGGCTAATTTCTTTACAATATTGCAGTGGTTTTTGCCATTTTGATTGGGTCATTTATTTTTCTGGAATTGAGCTTCAGGAGTTGCTTGTATATTTTGGAGATTAATCCTTTGTCTGTTGCTTCATTTGCTATTATTTTCTCCCATTCTGAAGGCTGTCTTTTCACCTTGCTTATAGTTTCCTTTGTTGTGCAAAAGCTTTTAAGCTTAATTAGGTCCCATTTGTTTGTTTTTGCTTTTATTTCCAATATTCTGGGAGGTGGGTCATAGAAGATCTTGCTGTGATTTATGTCGGAGAGTGTTTTGCCTATGTTTTCTTCTAGGAGTTTTATAGTTTCTTCTTACATTTAGATCTTTAATCCATTTTTAGTTAATTTTTGTGTATGGTGTTAGAAAGTGTTCTAGTTTCATTCTTTTACAAGTGGTTGACCAGTTTTCCCAGCACCACTTGTTAAAGAGGTTGTCTTTTTTCCATTGTATATTCTGGAGCAAGTGTCTTTTAATTTCATGACTGTAGTCACTGTCTGCAGTGATTTTGGAGCCCAAGAAAATAAAATCTGTCACTGTTTCCACTTTTTCTCCATCTATTTGCCATTAAGTGATGGGACCAGGTGCCATGATCTTAGTTTTTTGAACACTGAGTTTTAAGCCAGCTTTTTCACTCTCCTCTTTCACTCTCATCAAGAGACTCTTTAGTTCTTCTTCACTTTCTGCCATTAGAGCCGTATCGTCTGCATATCTGAGATTGTTGATCTTTCTCTCAGCAACCTTGATTCCAGCTTGTGATTCATCCAGCTTGGCATTTTGCATGATGTACTCTGCATATGAGTTCAATAAGGAGGCATATGTCTAAAGGGAAGGCATATATAACCTTTGATATGAGAAATCTGGCATAAATGGCTGATGATGTTAAAAATATGAGTCACATTGTATTTCTTTTTTCATTCATAAAAGATTAAGGAGTGTGTAGAAGCCTGTGTAAAGCTTATATTAAAATAGATAACCCTGAAAAGCAAAACAGGTATGCTTCCTGTCATGTTAAACAGTTGAATCACACTTTAAAATGTAGTTTAAATTGAATGGCATGCTGATAGGAATATTGGAAATGATTATATATTTCAAACCATTGATTCTTTTGGGTATTTAATTTGTTAGATCACAACCATATGTTTTAAAGTTTTAAAAATTCCTTTTGAGTACTTTCCATTGTTAAACCTCCTATTCTTATTGGATTTCTGTTCTATGGAATTCTTTTTGAGACATTAGTGATTTTTCACTGTTCACTTTCTTTATTATTCTCAGTAAGCACATTTTTGGAAAATTTCCCTTAAGTCCCTTAAGTAGGGACAATTAAATCTGATTTATAGGGAATAATATCTACAGATGTTTCTGTGAAAATCTGAATTTTCATGAAATAGAATTGCATATAACATGGTATCTTATGCAGTTGCCTTTTATCAAAATCCAATCTGTTCAAATATTTATAATTTATTTAAATAAAATTAATTGGTGCAGTAGATTTGCTTGAGTCTTATTTAGAGAAGTACTGTGTCTATTTTAATAAAGAATAAGGATGGTTTGGGTTCTGAGAGATAAATATCCACCCTACCCACAATATGGGTGGTGTAGTTATTGTAGAATGGAACTGTAGTTCATTCTAGAGGTGAGACAGTGAAAAGAGAATAACTTGTTTATAAACTCCAAGTTTCTGTATTACCTATACATGTTTATTTTGCTCTTTTTTCTCTTCATTATACTTTTTGCTCCCTCTTTTCATCTTATTTTTATTTTAAAAGTTTTTATTGATGTATAGTTGATTTGTGATGTTATGTTTCTGCTGCACATCAAAGTGAATCAGTTATACATATACATACATTCACTCTTTTTTAGATTTCTTTCCCATATAGGGTGTTACAGAGTACTGAGAAGAGTTTCCTGTGCTATATATTAGGTCCTTATTAGTTATCTGTTTTATACATAGTAGTGTGCATATGTCAGTCCTAACCTCCCAATTTATCCTCCCCTGCCCAGCTACTTCCCCTACCCCCCGATAATCATAATTTTGTTTTCTACATCTGTGACTCTATTTCTGTTTTGTAAATAAGTTCATTTGTACCAGTTCTTTCAGATTCCACATATAAGCAAAATCATATGATATGTGTCTTTCTCTCCCTGACTTACTTCACTTAGTATGACAATTTCTAGGTTCATCCCTGTAGATTCAAATGGCATTATTTCGCTCTTTTTTTATGGATGCATAATATCCTGTCCACATCTTTATCCATCCCTTTGTCAGTGGACATTTACATTGCTTCTGTGTCTTGGCTGTTGTAAATAGTGCTGCAGTGAACACTAAGGTGCATGAATGTTGACTTGCACATGGCCAACATGCCTTTGTAGCCATTCTGTGTTGTGGCTTCCTGGCTTCCTTCTCATTGCTACCTAGGTTAATTCCTTGCTGTTTCCTGGTTCAAATTCATGGGAGGAAATTGACTCAATCTGATTGGTCCAATTTATCTTTTCATGCTTATCTCATCATAGACCACTGACCAATCTATAGATTGGTTGTTTTTTGAGTTATCTTACTTCTTCCTGGTCTATAATTGCATATGGTGACTGCAGCCATGAAATTAAGACACTTGCTCCTTGGAAGAAAAACTATGACAAACCTAGACAGCATATTAAAAAGCAGAGACGTCACTTTGCCGACAAAGGTCCGTCTAGTCAAATCTATGGTTTTTCCAGTAGTCATGTGTGGATATGAGAGTTGGAGCATAAAGTAGGTTGAGCACCAAAGAATTGATGCTTTTGAGCTGTACTGCTGGAGAAGACTCTTGAGAGTCCCTTGGACGGCAAGGAGATCCCAACCAGTCAATCCTAAAGGAAATCAATTCTGAATATTCATTGGAAGGACTGATGCTGAATCTAAAGCTCCAATACTTTGGCCTCCTGATGTGAAGAGCTGACTCATTTGAAAAGTCCCTGATGCTGGGAAAGACAGAAGGCAGGAGGAGAAGGGGACAGCAGAGGATGAGAGGGCTGAATGGTATCACTGACTTAATGGACAAGATTTTGAGCAGGCTTTGGGAGATGGTGAAGGACAGGGAAGCCCAGTGTGCTACAGTCAGTGGGGTTGCAAAGAGTCCTATACAACTGAGCGACTGCACAACAACAGTGATTACATATAGTCATGTTCATGGGATCTAAAACATAATGGCCCATGGCTGGCCTTGTGTCAGGAATTATTTGCAGAACCATTTCACTTAGAGAGGACTTTGAATTGTCACGGGACTTCCTTGGTGGTCCAGTGGTTAAGACTCCATGATCCCAGTGCAGGGGACCTGGGTTTGATCCCTCGTCAGGAGACTAGATTCTGCATGCCACAACTAAAGATCCTGCATGCTGCAACTAGATTAGTTGTCACAATGATCAATAATAGTAAAAGATAATTTCTGTGCATATACTACCTTCAAGTAGGGCTATTTAGGCCTAAAAGCTAGTTTTTAGAAAGGATATCTCCACTGTGTGTATAATTAACTGGGATGTAAAATTGATTCAGAGTTGTCTTAATTCTTTGTTTTAGAAAGTTGCTGGTACCCTAATGTTTGCATTGTGCATATTACTTTTGTGAAAATGGACAAATTTCAGGTCTTCATCTAACAATATTTGTATACATTGTATAAATATAATGGAGTGCAACTTAAATTGGACACTGTCTACCTATTGTTCATTGCCTAGTTTGAACCTCATTGATGTCATGTGTGTTTAGTCGCTAGGTTGTGTTTGACCCTTTGCAATTACATGGACTGCAGCCCGCCAGGCTCCTCTGTCCATGAGTATTCTCCAGGCAAGAATACTGGAGTGGGTTGCCATATCTTCCTCCAGGGAATCTTCCCAACCCAGGGACTGAACTCAGGTCTTCCGAGTTGCAGGTGGATTCTTTACTGACTGAGCCACTAGGGAAGCCACAGTGATGTCATAGAGATAACTAAATTGGTTTGATTTATCTATACAGGCCTGTGTCTACATTTGCATAGACTGAGTCAGAAATAAAAATGCAAATCTACATATCATATGTATAAAATTTTTAAAATCTGTAACCCAAGTTAGCAGAGTGTTACATACT
The DNA here is from genome assembly GCF_963930625.1 of Muntiacus reevesi. NCBI lineage: Eukaryota > Metazoa > Chordata > Mammalia > Artiodactyla > Cervidae > Muntiacus > Muntiacus reevesi. The sequence continues at coordinate 141,812,332 of NC_089271.1, read as the reverse complement.
TTATGTTGGTGAATCATTTCGTCAGTAGAAATCATGAAACAATATATACACTGTTGATTAACTCCAATTCTGTTTTTCCTAAAAAAGGTTAAATGTGTGTACAGTATAGTTTCTCTGTTATCCAGGGAATATAGGGATGTAATCCTTGGGTCTACAAAGCCATCAAATAATGTACAATATTTCACTTATGGGAGCTCCCCAGTTGCATGGAAGATTAACTAGCATTTAATAGGGCTTACTTTGTGTCTCCAATCTAGAATTGATGCAAAAAATAGTATATTTTGAATGTTTTTTGACATTTTTGGACAATTTTAGTTGATTTTCACTTTTAACTGTTTTGTAAATTAGTATTTTGCCAGAAACAGGCTAAAATTATATGCAAAGCACATTAAAATACAGTGTTGAATTGTGACCATGCTTTGTTTATTTGTGGTCTATTTTGATATTGGCCGATGCTCAGAAAATAATAAAAACTCTTCATAAGAATACAAATGGCAACTATTTAAGTCTATGGTACTTCTTGTTTTTATAAATTTCAAGCAAAGGCTATATTGAGGTTATATTAATATTTAAGACTGTGTTTCAACTAAACAATTATAATACTGGACTCTGTGTGTCATTTTGTAGAATTTCTCTGTAATTCCAAACAGATTTAGCATTACAGAGAATGCAAAAAAGATGCTGCTTCAGGGTGTAATAAGACCCATTATTTAATTATTTGAAATTGCTATTCTAGAAAAAATTTTCACTCCGACACATGAATTTCCTTATAGGTCAACATTTTATATAAACAAATCTTATGGCAAATGGGTGATAGGAAGGGCACAGGAGAAGAAAAGATCCATAAGTAAAGTTATAGTCAACTACAGTTACTACAAGAGACAGTAAGTAAGAGGACATCTGGTTCCGTTGTGTTTTTGTTTTTTTTTTTTTTGAGATGCTTAAATCTTTTATAGATAAGAGTATTTCACATTTTAATACGTTTATGCTGCTTCCTTAATTTGTATTTCAGCATCCTATAAGCATTTACTTCCACAAGGACGTTTTCTGTTGTTACAACGTGCTCATGTTTTTTTCAGATGCGTTAAATGCAGTATTCATAGATTAAATAATGTACAAGAGATTTATGTGGAAATGACTGTTTTTACAAATAAGCAATCATAGATTGATTCACTCACATGTTCTCAAAATGCCTCAAATGTATTAAGATATATGAGTAGCAGATTCTATACTGCAGAAATAATGCCAGTTTTGTAACTACTGTTACATATAAAAAAATTAAGCTTTTTCATCCTCCCATTCTCTCTACCCTCATGATTAAACTTAGTATCTTTGGGGGTGAGAACTTTAGATAGATGTACACTTGATGTTTTCAGCCTCTGGGTTAGAGCAGGATGCATAAAACACAGTTATGAATATTGGAAAAAAAGAATAAAGGTATAAAGAATCATTCTACTTCATCCTTTAAGGCCTACTTTATATCTTCAATTAGTTGCTGTGATTGTGGTAATGGATGAGCTACAAACACATAGATCAATGAAACAGAAGAGAGAATCAAGAAGTAGACCTACATAATTATGCCTGCCTAATTTGTGAGAAAGGAGCAAAAGAAATTTGATGGAGTAAGGATAACTTTTTCACAAATGATGCTGAAGCAATTGGACATCCAGAGACAGAAAGGTGCAACTTGACTCAAACCTCACATCTTTAAAAAATTAGCTCAGGATGGATCATGAATTTAAATGTAAAAATGAAACTTTAAAACTTTTAGAAAAAATGTGAGAAAATCCTCCATAGCTAGAGCTAGACCAAGAATTCTTACACTTGATACCCAATGCCTAATTCAAGAGAGGAAATGCTGAAGAACTTAGTTCAGTTCAGTCGCTCAGTCATGTCTCTTTGCGACCCCATGGACTGCAGCATGCCAGGTTTCGCTGTCCATCACCAACTCCCAGAGTTTACTCAAACTCATGTCCATTAAGTCAGTGATGCCATCCAATCATCTCTTCTTCTCTCGTCCCCTTCTGTTCCCACCTTCAGTCTTTCCCAGCATGAGGGTCTTTTCTAATGAGTCAGTTCTTTGCATCAGGTGGCCAAAGTATTGGAGTTTCAGCTTCAACATCAGTCCTTCCAATGAATATTCAGGACTGATTTCCTGTAGGATGGACTGGTTGAATCTTCTTATAGTCCAAGGGACTCTCAAGAGTCTTCTGCAACACCTTAGTTCGAAAGCATCAATTCTTTGACGCTCAGCTTTCTTTATAGTCCAGCTCTCACATCCATACATGACTACTGGAAAAATCATAGCTTTGACTAGATGGACCTTTGTTGGCAAAGTAATGTCTCTGCTTTTTTTTTTTTTTTCCTGTGCTAATTTTTTTTTCAATTATTTTAATTAGTTGGGGGCTAATTACTTCACAACATTGCAGTGGGTTTTGTCGTACATTGACATGAATCAGCCATGGAGTTACATGTATTCCCCATCCTGATCCCCCCTCCCACCTCCCCCCGCCCACCCGATTCCTCTGGGTCTTCCCAGTGCACCAGGCCTGAGCACCTGTCTCATGCATCCCACCTGGGCCAGTGATCTGTTTCACCATAGATAATATACACGCTGTTCTCGCGAAACATCCCACCCTCACCTTCTCCCACAGAGTCCAAAAGTCTGTTCTGTACATCTGTGTCTCTTTTTCTGTTTTGCATATAGGGTTATTGTTACCATCTTTCTAAATTCCATATATATGTGTTAGTATGCTGTCATGTTCTTTATCTTTCTGACTTACTTCACTCTGTATAATGGGCTCCAGTTTCATCCATCTCATTAGAACTGATTCAAATGAATTCTTTTTAACAGATGAGTAATATTCCATGGTGTATATGTACCACAGCTTCCTTATCCATTCATCTGCTGATGGGCATCTAGGTTGCTTCCATGTCCTGGCTATTATAAACAGTGCTGCGATGAACATTGGGGTGCATGTGTCTCTTTCAGATCTGGATTCCTCAGTGTGTATGCCCAAGAGTGGTATTGCTGGGTCATATGGCAGTTCTATTTCCAGTTTTTTATGTCTCTGCTTTTTAATATGCTGTCTAGATTGGTCATAACTTTTCTCCCAAGGAGCAAGCATCTTTTAATTGCATGGGTGCAGCAGTGATTTTGGAGCCCCCCCCCCCAAATAAAGTCTGTCACTGTTTCCACTGTTTCCCCATCTATTTGCCATGAAGTGATAGGACCAGATGCCATGATCTTAGTTTTCTGCATGTTGAGCTTTAAGCCAACTTTTTCACTCTCCTCTTTCACTTTCATCAAGAGGCCCTTTAGTTCTTCACTTTCTGCCAAAAGGTTGGTGTCATCTGCATATCTGAGGTTATTGATATTTCTCCTGGCAATCTTGATTCCAGCTTGTGCTTCATCCAGTCTAGCATTTCTCATGATGTACTCTGCATATAAGTTAAATAAGCAGGGTGAAAATATACAGCCTTGATGTAGTCCCAATTTGGAATCAGTCTGTTGTTCCATGTCAGTTCTAACTGTTGCTTCTTGACTTGCATACAGATTCCTCAGGAGACATGTCAGGTGGCCTGGTATTCCCACATCTTGAAGAATTTTCCACAGTTTATTGTGATCCACACAGTCAAAGGCTTTGACATAGTCAATAAAGCAGAAGTAAATGTTTTTCTTGAACTCTCTTGCTTTTTCTATGATCCAGGAGATGTTGGCAATTTGATCTCTGGTTCCTCTGCCTTTTCTAAATCAGGCTTGAACATCTGGAACTTCACAGTTCACATACTGTTGAAGCCTGGCTTGGAGAATTTTGAGCATTACTTTGCTAGTGTGTGAGATGGGTGCAATTGTGCAGTAGTTCAAGCATTCTTTGGCATTACCTTCCTTTCGGATTGAAATGAAAACTGACCTTTTCCAGTCCTGTGGCCATTGCTGAGTTTTCCAAATTTGCTGGCATTACTGAGTGCAGCACTTTCACAGAATCATCTTTTAGGATTTGAAATAGCTCAGCTGGAATTCCATCGCCTCCACTAGCTTTGTTCATAGTGATGCTTCCTAAGGCTCACTTGACTTCACATCCCAGGATGTCTGGCTCTAGGTGAGTGATCACACCATTGTGATTATCTGGGTCATGAAGATCTTTTTTCCATAGTTCTGCTGTGTTTTCTTGCCACCTCTTCTTAATATCTTCTGCTTCTGTTCAGTCCATACCAGTTCTGTCCTTTATTGTTCCCATCTTTGCATGAAATGTTCCCTTGGTATCTCTGATTTTCTTGAAGAGATCTCTAGTCTTTCCCATTCTATTGTTTTCCTCTATTTCTTTGCATTGATTACTGAGGAAAGCTTTTTTATCTTTCCTTGCTATTCTTTGGAACTCTGCATTCAAATGGGTATACCTTTACTCTCCTTTGCCTTTCACTTCTCTTCTTTTCATAGCTGTTTGTAAGGCTTCAGACAACCATTTTGCCTTTTTGCTTTTTTTTTCCCTTGGGGATGGCCTTGTTTACTGCCTCCTGTACAATGTCACGAGCCTCCATCCATAGTTCTTCAGGCATTCTGTCTATGAAATCTAATCCCTTAAATCTATTTGTCACTTCCAGTGTATAGTCCTAAGGGATTTGATTTAGGTCATACCTGAATGGTCTAGTGGTTTTCCCTACTCTCTTCAATTTAAGTCTGAATTTGGCAATAAGGAGTTCATGATCTGAGCCACAGTCAACTCCTGGTCTTGTATTTGCTGACTGTATAGAGCTTCTCCATCTTTGGCTGCAAGGAGTATAATCAGTCTGGTTTCAGTATTGACCATTTGGTGATGTCCATATGTAGAGTCTTCTCTTGTCTTGTTGGAAGAGGATGTTTGCTCTGACCAGTGCATTCTCTGGCTTCCATAAGCCTCTTTTACTTCTTCCTCAGAGGGCAGACAGACTGAAAACCACAATCACAGAAGACTAACCAATCTGATCACACGGCAGCCTTGTCTAACTCAATGAAACTATGAGCCATGCCGTGTAGGGCCACCCAAGACGGATGGGTCATGGTGGAGAGTTCTGACAAAATATGGTCCACTGGAGAAGGGAATGGCAAATCACTTCAGTATTCTTGCCTTGGTAACCCCATGAACAGTATGAAAAGGCAAAAAGATAGGACACTGAAAGATGAACTCCCCAGGTCAGTAGGTGCCCAATATGCTACTGGAGATCAATGGAGAAATAACTCCATTGAAGAGACGGAGCCAAAGCAAAAGCAACGCCTAGGTGTGGGTGTGACTAGCGATGGAAGTAAAGTCTGATGCTGTAAAGAGCAACATTGCATAGGAACCTGGAATGTTAGATCCATGAATCAAGGCAAATTGGAAGTGGTCAAACAGGAGATGGCAAGAGTGAATGTCAAAATTTTAGGAATCAGCGAACTAAAATGGACTGGAATTGGTGAATTAAACTCAGAAGAACTGAACTTCACCTAAATTTCAAATGTTTGTTCTGTGAAAGCCTTTATTAAAAGGATGAAAATACACGCTATAGCCTAGGCAAAACAGATATCCAACAAAGGATTAGTATTTGAAATATATTAAAAACTGTCAAAACTTATCAGTAATAACCAAGACTCCTATTAGAAAATGGGTAAAAGACATGGGCATACATCTTACATGAAAGGATATACAAATGACAAGCACATGAAATTATGTTCAACATCTTGAGCCATTAGGGGAATGCAAATTAAAAACAATCAGAATGGTTAAAATAAAAAGTACTGACAACACCAAAAGCTGACAAACTGACTCATTTGTACATTATTTCTCCTTTGTAGAGGTATTTCATTATGGTTTTAGTTTTCATTTTCCTATTGGTTCATCATTGAATAGTTTTCACATGCTTCTCTATAAAACTTCTTTTGTGAAGTATCTGTTCAAGTCCTTTGCCCGTTTTTAATTTTGACTGTTATTTGCTTGCTATTCCATTTTTTCAGATTCCTTTATATTCTTGGCATACAAGTCTTTTTATTACTATGTGATTCACAAAATTTCTTCCTACCGAAAATTCTGTAAGTTTTCATTCACTTAAGAGTGTTTTTACAGTTCAAAAATTTTAATTTTGGTGAAGTACAATTAGTCCTTTTCCTCTTCTGTGAAATGTGCTTTCTTTGTCATATCTCTACGAATTTCTGTATGTGTGTGAGAGACAGATTTTATTGTTGAAGAGTTTTTTTTTTTTGCCTAAAGAATATTTTCTCCTATATTTTCTTATAAAAGTTTTACAGTATTTAAAGCTTACATTTAGATGTCTCTTCCATTTTGTGTTAATTTTTGTGTAAGGTGTGAAATTTCATTTAAAGTTTATGCTTTTGTATATGAATTACCAATTGTTTGAATATCATTTGTTTAAAAGACTACCCTTTCTCCGTTGAATTGCTTTTGTACTTTCATTGAAAATCACTTGACCATGTTTGTGTGGTTTTATTTCCTGTCTATTTTTTTTTACACTGATCTATGTGTGTATTCTTTCATCTCTTCTACCACTCTGTTGATAACTGTAGCTTTGTTGTTAAAAGTCTTAAAATCTGCAGTGGGTTTCTTCCTAATTTATTGTACTTAAATGTTTCAGCTATTCTACTTTTTAACGGCTGAGTAATATTCCATGGTGTATATGTACCACAGCTTCCTTATCCATTCATCTGCTGACTTTATTTTTCCACATAAATTTTAATACTAGCCTTCCTAGATGTACAAAATTTTCTGCTATGACTTGTATTGGAATTACACTGAATGTATATATCATTTTGGATAGAATTGATGCCTTTACTGTGTTTCATCTTCCAATCAACAAATATAGTTTGTGTGTCCATTTGCTTATATCATCTTTAATTTCTCTTATGAATGTTTTGTGATAAAAATATTTTAAAAGCCTATAGTTCTGTTCATAATTTTAAAAATTTGTACCAAAATATTTTATTTGTTGGAGTTTTTAATGATATTTCTTTTTTTAGTTTCAGTTTTCAATTACATTGCTAGTATATAAAATACAATTGATATTTTCTATCTTTTTTCCATGTATTGATTTGCATTAATTAATTAATTAATTAAAGCTGATCATTGCAGTTCTCGTCTACGGTACAACCTTGTGTGTGCTATGCTCAGTCGTGTCTAGCGCTTTGCAATTCCATGGACTGTAGCCTGTTAGGCTCCTCTGTCCATGGAATTTTCCAGGCAAGAATACTAGAGTGAGTTGCCATTTCCTACTCCAGAGGATCTTTCCGACCTAGGGACCAAATCCACGTCTCTCGTCTCCTGAATTTGCAGGCAGATTCTTTATCACTGTGCCATCTGGGAAGCTGAGTACAACCTTGGTAGATTCAACTATTGGTACAGCTTCAGTAGCTTCAGTTATTAGTTTTATGAGGTGTTCTGTTGATTTCCCAGGGCTTTTTTTACCTAGACATTTCTCTTATATTTCTAACTCATTAGGTTTTTATTGTGAATAAGTATTTTATTTTGTTAAATGCTTTTACTCAATGAAGTTTTTATTCTTTAAATTGTTAATATGCAGGATTACATTGATTGATTTTCAAATATTGAAGTACTTCATGTGTTCCTTAAACATACCCCATTTGGTCACAATATATTATTATTTATGTATATTGCTGGCTTCCATCTGCTAATTTCCTGTTGAGAATTTTTTCATTTGTGTTGATAAGGAGTATTGGGTTGTAATGTTGTTCCTTTTGTACTGTCTAAATATGTTTTTGGTGTTAAAATAATGCTGGTCTTTTAAAATAAGTTAGAAAGTGTTCCATCTTCTACTTTCCAGTAGAGATTATATAGAATTGGTATTATTGCTTCTTTGAATGTTTGTAGAATTTGCCAATGAAATCATCTGGGCTTAAATATTTTTTCTGAAGGTCTTTAACAATGAATTCTATTTCCTTAATAGTTACAAGACAATTCAAATTATCTGTTTCGTTTGAGGTGAGTTTTGTAATTTGTAGATCTTTAGGAATTGGTTCATTTCATCTAAGTTGTCAAATTTATGAGTATAGAGTTGTTTGTAGTATTCCTTTATTGTCATTTCAAGAGCTCTTGAATACTAGTGAGGCCTCTTCTTTTATTTCTGCTATTGATAATTTAGGTGTATTTTTTACTTTAGTCAGCCTGGCTAGAGAGCCTATCAATTATATTGATACCTTTTGTTTTCAATGATTTTCTCTATTGTTTTTCTGCTTTCAGTTTTACTGATTTCTTTAGATTTCTAACTGCTTTCTTTGGTTTTATTTTGCATTTTCCTTTCTAATTTCTTAAAGTATAAACTTAGATTATTGATTTGAGAACTTTTATTCTGATATAGGTATTTATTCCTATAAATTTCCCTTTAAGAACTGTTTTAGCTATACACTATGGCAACCCACTCCAGTATACTTGCCTGGAAAATCCCATGGAAGGAGGAACCTGGTAGGCTACAGTCCATGGGGTCACAAGGAGTCGGACAGACTGAGTGACTTCACTTTCACCCATTTTTTTAAACTGAAGTATAGTTGATTTACAATATTAGTTTCAGGTGTACCGTGTAGTGATTCAGTATTTTTTCAGATTATATTCCATTATAGGTTATTAGAAGGTAATAACTATAATTCCAAGTGCTCTACAGTATAGCATTGTTATTTTATACATAATAGCTTGTATCTGTTAATTTCGTACCTCTTAATTGTCCCCCCCACCTCCCTTTGGTAACCACAAGTTTGATTTCTATATCTGTGAGTCTGTTTCTGACATTGATTTGTATTTTTTTAGGTTCCACATATAAGTGATATCATACACTATTTGCCTATCTTTATGTGACTTATTTCACTAAGCATAATCTTCTCTATGTCCATCCACAATGCTGCAAATTGTATGCCACCCATTTTTGACATGTTGTTTTCATTTTTATTTATCGAAGTACATTTTTTTTAAAGAATTCTACTTTGACCTATAAGTTATTTAGAATTGTTTTATTTTATCCCAAAGATTTGGGAATTTTCCCAATATCTTCCTGCTTGTGATTTCTATTTCAATTCTGCTATGGTCAGATAATATACTTTGTATGATTCTTATTCTAAAATTATAATTTTTTATGGCCCAAAATATGTCTCTCTTGGTGAATGTACCATATACTTGAGAAGAATGTGCATCTTGTTGTTGTTAGATGAAATATTATGTAAGTGTCAGTTTGCTTAATTGTGTTGTTCAGGTTATCATGAAGAAACCCTTACTGATTTCATCATGTTTGTACTGTTAATTACTGGGAGATTACTGATAAAGTCTCAAAATTCAATCATTGATTTGCTAGTTTTATTTTTGTTATTTTTTTAGTTTTATCAAGTTTTGCCTCATGTGTTTTGAAGCTCAGTTGTTAATTGTATACACTCATGAATATTATTTTTTTAATAATTGATTCCTTTATTATTATGTAATATTCCTCTTTATCACTAATATCTCTTATTCTGGAGAATATGATGTCAAAAATTAGTATTGCTGCTATAACATTAATTTTTAAATACTGTCATTGTTTTTTAAATAAAAAGATGTATTGAGCTGTAAATTCATTCATTCAAAATACACAAATCTGTTTTTTACTATATTCATAGATTATTGTATAGAAATATCCATAACCTAATTTTAAAACATTTTCACTCCCCCATAAAGGAACCTCATGTTACTAGCAGTAAGTCCATATTTCCCCCTAATCTCCCAGATATAGGCAACTCCTAATCTACTTCTGTCTGTATAGATTTGACAGATTTGACTATTTAAAATATTTAATATAAATGAAATCATACAATAGACACTCTTCTGCGACTGTATTCTTTTACTTACCTGAATTTTTACAAGAATCAGCCATGTTGTAAGGTAAATCAGTACTTCATTCCTTTTCATCACTGAGTCAAATTCCATTATATGGATACCCCATATATTGTTCATCAGTTCATGAGTTGATGGACATTTTGGTTTTCCCCATTCTGACTATTATAAGTAATGATGATATGAATATTTGTGAAAAAGTTTTGTGTAAATGTATGTTTTTGTGTAGCTTTGACATACACCTAGACGTAGAATTTTCAAGTGATATGGTAACTCTATGTTTAATTAATTGGTAGACTAAACTTTTGTTTTCTAAAGGGACTATATCATTTTGCATTCCCACCAGAGAGCCTGATGAGCTTTCTGGAAAGGGCTATTAGAGAATGTGAGCTCTTCTGTGTAGCTCCCAGTTTCATACTCATGCTTATCCATGCTTGACCTTTGGCAGATAGTTAAAATTTCTAATTTAATCCTCCTGGCTGCTTCTGTGGCATTCAGTATCATCATTTGCAGGTAATCAAATGCTCTAAACTGATTTCTCTCAAGAGGTTTGCGCTAATTGTTTGCCCTGTGATCTCTTTTATTTGTATTAGGTCCAAGAAAAGTTGTTAATCTGCAACTTGTATAGCATTTTATTTGTTTCAAGTATAGGAGTAACATCTTTCTAGTTATGTACATGTCCAAGGTAAAATTGCCACTTATGTTCGGTTTAACTATCCTTTATTTACTGTGGATACTGATCCTTTATTATATATGTTTTACAAAGGTCTTTTTCCGTCTGTTGCTTGTTTATTCATTTTAACAGTATTATTTGATGAGTATAAGTGCCTTATTTTTACTAAATCTAACTTTTTAAGTATTTATTTCTTCTACATCTTGTCTAGCAAATCTTTTCCTATACCAGGGCCAAAAAGGTATTTCATGTTTTTTTACCCTCAAAGCTTTAAATTATTATTTATATTTAAGGGCATGGTTGATCTTGAAGTAATTTTTTTTGAGTGATGCAAGATAGAAATGGACATTTTGTTTTAGAAAATATGGATATCTTATTGCTTCATCAAAATTTCTAGAGTTTTCTTTTCCCAGTGAAGTTTTCTGGTATCATTTTTGGAAATCACTTGACTTGATTTGTCTGTATCTAATTTTGGATTCTCCATTTGCTTTCACTGATCTATTTATTCTCTAATACTATACTGTCTTGACTGTATAGCATTCTAGTGAGTAGGTCTTAAAATCATGTAGAGGAAGTTTTACAACTTTCTTCTTCTTTTCAATATTATTTTCAATAGTTTGTGTCCTTTTCATTTCCATATAAATTTTATAATCAGTTTGTCCATTTCTTAAACAAGGTCTCTTAGAATTTTGATGGGGTATTGAATCTATGGATCAATTTTTGGAAAATCGATAACAATATTTAGACTCTAGTACATGAACTTCACGTGTCTTTCTGTTTATTTAAGAAATTTAATTTTCTCAGCAAGATTTTGTTATTTTCATTGTATGTAACTTGCACATCTTTCATTAACTTTATCTCTTAATTAATATACAACTTTTAATAGTATTATAAAACATATTCTTTAACAATTTTTAATTTTATAGTAATTTAACATTAGCTTCATTTTTGTATAATTTTTATACTGTGATTTCACAAAATCCAATTAGATTTTGCAGTTGTTTACACATGACTTGGGGTTTTCTACATTTATTAATCATGTCATCTTCAAGTGTTAAGAGAGGATATTTATGTCTGTTTCCAATCATAGAGAGAAAAGTCTTCAATACTTCACTATTAAGTATAATGTTAGATGTATTTTTTTTTTACACACACATCATCAAGTTGAGGAAGTTCCCTTGCACTTTTAGTTTGGAGACAGTTTTTATTATGAATAGTGTTGAGTTTTATCCAATGACCATATCATTTTACTCCCTTAATCTGTTAATGAATAATATTGTATTTATTGATCTTTAATTGTTAAGTCAATGTTGCATTTTGGGAATTAAAGCCTATTTCAGCAAGATACAATATTCTTTTTATATATCACTATTCAGTCTGGTAATATTTTATTAAATTTTCTGTATCTATGTTCTTGAGGTATATTTGTCTATAATTATACTTTCTTATAATTCCTCTGTGTAGTTTTTGTTTCAAGGTAATAGAGGCTTATAAGTTTAAAAAAATTGAAAGAAAAAAATAGAGGACTTTTTAAAAGGTGCCTGTATATAGTAGAGATCTAGAATGAATCCTCTTCTCCAATAACATTGTGAAAAAAGATGTAATCATTAGAAGTCAGTTTACTTAAACTGTTTCAGATAAACTGTGAGGGATGAAAAAGTGAAAGTGTTAGTCTCTCAGTTGTGTCTGACTGTTTGCAATCCCATGGTCCATCAGATTCCTCTGTCCATGGAATTCTCCAGATAGGAAAACTGGAGTGGGTTGCCACTCCTTTCTCCAGGGGATCCTCCCAACCCAGGGACTGAACCTGGGTCTCCTGCATTGCAAGAGGATTCTTTACCTACTGAGCCACCAGGATGAGGTGAGGGATGAGTGTACCAAGAAGAATGGAACCAACCAGAGGACCAAGGAAGGATGAGAGGTTGTTGAGAGGTAGAGAGAAAAACTAGAAACAAAATAATTAGAAATCCCCCCAAAAAGAGTATTGGGCATAGGGTAAGGAACTTTTACCTATCTGTATCTGTACCTAAACTGTGTTATTCATAGATCCGTCTAGAATTAAATGATAGTCAGGAAGGTTATGACCAACCTAGATAGCATATTAAAAAGCAGAGACATTACTTTGCCAACAAAGGTCCGTCTGGTCAAGGCTATGGTTTTTCCAGTGGTCATGTATGGATGTGAGAGTTGGACTGTGAAGAAAGCTGAGCGCCAAAAAATTGTTGCTTTTGAACTGTGGTGTTGGAGAAGACTCTTGAGAGTCCCTTGGACTGAAAGGAGATCCAACCAGTCCATCCTAAAGGAGATCAGTCCTGGGTGTTCATTGGAAGGACTGATGCTGAAGTTGAAACTCCAATACTTTGGCCACCTGATGCGAAGAGTTGACTCATTGGAAAAGACCCTGATGCTAGGAGGGATTGGGGTCAGGAGGAGAAGGGGATGACAGAGGATGAGATGGCTGGATGGCATCACTGACTTCATGGACAAGGGTTTGAGTAAACTCCGGGAGTTGGTGATGGACAGGGAGGCCTGGCGTGCTGTGATTCATGGAGTCGCGAAGAGTCAGACATGACTGAGCGACTGAACTGAACTGAAGGACAGAAATGGTGTGGACCTAACAGAAGCAGAAGATATTAAGAAGAGGTGGCAAGAATACACAGAACTATACAAAATAGATCTTCACAACCCAGATAATCACGATGGTGTGATCACTCACACTCACCTAGAGCCAGACATCCTGGAACGTGAAGTCAAGTGGGCCTTAGGAAGCATCACTGTGAACAAAGCTAATGGAGGCGATGGAATTCCAGCTGAACTATTTCAAATCCTGAAAGATGATGCTGTGAAAGTGCTGCACTCAATATGTCAGCAAATTTGGAAAACTCAGCAGTGGCCACAGGACTGGGAAAGGTCAGTTTTCATTGCAACCCAAAGAAAGGCAATGCCAAAGAATGCTCAAACTACTGCACAATTGCATTCATCTCATGCACTAGTAAAGTAATGCTCAAAATTCTCCAAGCCAGGCTTCAGCAATACATGAACTGTGAACTTCCAGATATTCAAGCTGGTTTTAGAAAAGGCAGAGGAACCAGAGATCAAATTGCCAACATCCACTGGATCATCAAAAAAGCAAGAGAGTTCCAGAAAAACATCTACTTCTGCTTTATTAACTATGCCAAAGCCTTTGACTGTGTGGATCACAATAAACTGTGGAAAATTCGGAAAGAGATGGGAATAGCAGACCACCTCACCTGCCTCTTGAGAAACCTGTATGCAGGTCAGGAAGTAACAGTTAGAACTGAACAACAGACTCGTTCCAAATAGGGAAAGGAGTACATCAAGGCTGTATATTGTCACCCTACTTGTTTAACTTATATGCAGAGTACATCATGAGAAACGCTTGGCTGGAGGAAGCACAAGCTGGAATCAAGATTGCCGGGAGAAATATCAGTAACCTCAGATATGCAGATGACACGACCCTTATGGCAGAAAGTGAAGAAGAACTAAAGAGCCTCTCAATGAAAGTGAAAGAGGAGAATGAAAAAGTTGGCTTAAAGCTCAACATTCAGAAAACTAAGATCATGGCATCTGGTCCCGTCATTTCATGGCAAATAGATGGGGGAACAGTGGAAACAGTGGCTGACTTTATTTTTCTGGGCTCCAAAATCATTGCAGATGGTGATTGCAGCCATGAAATTAAAAGACATTTACTCCTTGGAAGGAAAGTTATGAACAACCTAGACAGCATATTAAAAATCAGAGACATTACTTTGTCTACAAAGGTCCTTCTAGTCAAGGCTATGGTTTTTCCAGTGGTCATGTGTGGATGTGAGAGTTGGACTATAAAGAGAGCTGAGCACCAAAGAATTGATGCTTTTGACCTATGGTGTTGGAGAAGACTCTTGAAAGTCCCTTGGACTGCAAGGAGATCCAACCAGTCCATCCTAAACGAGATCAGTCCTGCGTGTTCATTGGAAGGACTGATGCTGAAGCTGAAATTCCAACACTTTGGCCACCTGATGTGAAGAGCTGACTCATTGGAAAAGACCCTGATGCTGGGAAAGATTGAGGGCAGGAGAAGGGGACGACAGAGGATGAGATGGTTGGATGGTATCAGCAACTCGATGGACATAGGTTTGGGTGGACTCTGGGAGATTGTGATAGACAGGGAAACCTGGTGTGTTGCAGTTCATGGGGTCGCAGAGAGTCGAACACAACTGAGCAACTGAACTGAAGGACAAATAATGAGGCCATAAGAAAATGAAGAAAGAATGAAAAGAAATAAAATTTTCTTGCCCCATTTCTCGAACTCAGTATCTTACAATGTATAGTCAGAAGACTGCCCACAGTTTTGTCACCTGAGATGCTTGCTAAATAGAATATAGTAGAGTCCTGAACCTGCTTAAACAGAATGAATTTATGAGAATTTGAACCTGGGATCAGCATATTTAACAAACTTCACAGATGATTCATAACATAGAAAAGTTTAAGAACCACTGCTATCTAGTGTATAAGGCTAACTTCCTCCCATTATTTTCTGATACATTTGTTGTTGTTTAGCTGCTAAGTCATGTCCAACTCTTTGGCACCCCATGGACTGTAACCCACCAGACTCCCCTGTCCATGGGATTTCTTGGGCAAGAATACTCGGGTGGGTTGCCATTTCCTTCTCCGGGGGGTCTTCCAGACCCAGGGATTGAAGCCACATCTCCTGCAATGGCAGGCAGTTTTCTTTTTACCACTGAACTACCTGGGAAGCCCCTTCCTGATCCATAATTCAATAATTTTCCACCCCATCTCACCCCTGCCCACTTAAACACAAGTGTGAACAATTTCTTTCATCTGGAATAGATGTCGCTTATTTCCAAATCGTTTTGCTTTATCATTTCTTTTTTCAGTACTGAACTAAAGATACATTACATATAGTTATTTGTAGTTTTACTGCAGCACCAAATTGAATAATGCCCCTTTAAGTCAGAAGGCAGTACAGGGCAAGTCTCTTAGTTTATGAGTGAGCCTAGGCAACTGCCTGATGGACAGCTATATCTCCTTGTGGCTCTATTTCCTCTGCTTATTATTAGGTAGTCTCTAATAGTTATGGAGTTATAATATTTTATTTGTCTGTTTATTTTTAGTCAGAATGATCCTAACCAGAAAGCTATCTGCTGATGATTGTGATGGAAGTGCAATAATGTGAGAAATTTAACCTTCAGCCATAGCATAGTACTGTAAAAGGCCTTTCAGTTATAGATTACTATAGTTTGTTTGGGACATTATATATCTTAGGGTTTTTTTAAATTGCAGATCTGGTAGTTTGAAAATTTATGGAATGCCTTCTCCCGAAACTCTCTTTTTTCCCCTTAAGGAAGTCAGTACATTTTCCCCCCAAGTACTTCAATATATATATATTAATAATGTTATTAATATATACTCAATATTTATTAAATATGTGTTTACATATTTTCCTCTTGATATAAAAATTATATAGAATGGAAAGCATAAATCTCAAAAGTGCATCCACTGAGTTTCAACAAATGCATATACCTGTGTGACCCATTCCCCTGTCATGTTATAGAACATTAACATCGCCCCCAAAAAGCTCACTTATGCCTCCTTCCTAGTCAGTTTTCCCTTACCTTCATTAAAGGCATCCTTTGTTCTTTGTTCTGATTTTTTTCCACCATGAAATCATTTTGCCTGTTTTAGTATTTTATATAAATGGCATCATATGATACATACTGTTTTGTGTAAGACTTTTATCCAGTATGCTGTTTCTGAAATTAATCCATGTTGTTTTCCTTTAATGGTTGATTCATATTCCACTGTATGAAGTTATCAAGGATTATTTATTCATTTTCATAGTGGTACATACCTAACCTCTTTCCAGTTTCTGGATATTATAAATAAAGCTGCAATAGACATTTTATTACAGGCTTTTAGTGATTGTATGTTTTCATTTCTCTTTAACACCTAGTACTGGAATTGTTGGGTCATAGGGAAGGTGTGTGTCTAGCTTCAAAAAAGCTGCCACAGTATTCCAAAAATGTTTATTCCATTTTGCATTACCAGCAGCTGTGTATGAGCATTCCAGTTATTCCACACCCCTTCCATGTTTAGTCTTTCTGCTGGTTGTATAGTGGTTTCTCATTGTGCTTTTAATGTGCCTTTCACTTCAGTGATAATAAATGATGTTGATCACTTTTTCATGTCCTTATCAGAAATTTATATATCTTGTTTTGTGAAGTGTTGGTCTAAATCTTGTGCCTGTTTTTCCATTAGGCTGTTAGTGTTTTTACTGTTGAGTTGTAAGTTCTTTTTATATCCTAGATATCAGTTCTTTGTCAGATATATGAATTGTGAATCTCCTTTTTCAATCTCTGCCTTGCTTATTCATATTAATAATGATATCTTTTGATGAGTAGACATTTTGAATTTTCTTAAAATCTTATTTATCAGATTTTTCTCTTATGATTTTTCCTTTCTTTGTCTTGTCTAGAAAATATGTGCCTAACTTCAGATTACAAAGATATTCTCTTATATGTTCCTCTAACAACTTTGTGGTTTTAGCTTTTCAATTTTTTCCCATGATCCATTTTGAATAGTTTTTGTGTTTGTTATGAGCTAGGAATTGAGGCTAATTTTTCCCCGTGGGGATATCCAGTTGTCCCAGCACCATTTAGAAATATATTTTCCCTTGTTGGATTGCTTTACTGAAAATCAAAAATGCTATATTCTGTTAAATTTATTTATTTCCCAATCCTTATGAAACCCCACTGTCTTAATTACTGTACCTTTGTAACAAGTCTTGAAGTCAACTTTGTGACTAACCACCAAGGTTAAGCAAAAGATCTAATTTAAAAAAACAAGCTTTTAGCTAAGTTATAAAAAATACCCTCATTTTCCTTTGAGTATTTTCAGCTTGATTAAGTGAACCATTATAATTTTCAGAAGGTCATTTCAATTTACTAGGGAAAACTACTCTGATGATATGTGTAATTTGGGGCATAATCCTTTGGAATATTTGAACCCAGTATTAGGTAACCTTTCCTGAAACTCTTAGTAGAACTCAGTATCCAAGACCACCACACTAATTTTGTATTGTTTAACTGCAAGGGATGCCATTCACACTAGCATAGTTAGAAAGGTAAATGAAAGAGAACAGAGAGGAAAGATGAGGAAAAGATAAGAGAAATACATCTTGTGTAGGTCATCACATGTCTGGTATCCTTTAGATAGAATAGGAAATTTCAATCATCTCTTTTAACTGCATCATAAAAGGGAAGCAAATATAAAAGTGGAGCTTCTCTCTGGCTAAAGGATACTGTCTATAAATCACCAGAGTTCCTTCCGTTCACACCTTTGCTTCTCCTACAGCCCCTAAAGTTAAAATCCAGCATATAAGGCTATTGCATACTGCAGTTTGGACTTTTAGATGTTATCAATTTGGACTTTTAGACTTTGGCAGAGTGAAAAGGTATACATGTGCCAAAGTGAAAGGTATATAATTCATTGAACCTTTTTGCCATTAAAGCAAGTAACAATTATTTAATTATGCAGCTGTCTCTGATTATTGAATCTCCAATTGATTTCGACCATTGGGGAACTTGTTTACAAGACAGATTTATTTAAAGACATTTTATGTATTTGAGGTTGCTAACATCTATCTAGTTAAATTCAGTGTAATGAATAAAGTACAATTCTGTACATATACTTACAGATTTTTTAAAAATTTATTTTAGTTGAAGGATAATTGCTTTACAACATTGGTTTCTGCCGTACATCAACATGAATCAGCCATAGATAGACATATGTCCCCTCCCTCTTGAACCTCCCTCACACCCCATCCCACCCCTCTAGATTATCACAGTGCCCTGGTTTGAGTTCCCTGAGTCATACACCAAATTCCCATTGGCTATCTGTTTTTCATATGGCAAGTGTGTGTGTTTCCATGATACTCTTTCCATTCGTCCCATCCTCTCCTCCCCCCTACCTGTATCCAAATCTCTTCTATGTCTCCATCTCCATTGCTGCCCTGAAAATAGGTTCATCAGTGCCATCTTTCTAGATTCCATATATATGGGTTAATATACAATATTTATTTTTATCTTTCTGACTTACTTCATTCTGTATAATAGGACAAATATTTTCTTTATTCTCCACCTCTTTCACTTTCTTTCCCTGTTCTGATAACTAAGAGATGCTCAAAAGTTGATATCAGCATGATCTCCTTAATTGGAACTGTGAATTTTTCCTAACAGGTTAGAAATTCAGAACTGTCATTTGTTCCTATTATGTAAGTGGCAGAAGGTAGAGAAATTTGCTTATTTTTATTACTGTTGCTACCTAATTTTCTATTCATAAGTGTTTTATCTGATTTTCTAATCTATGGTTTATTTACCATTGTTACAGAATAGGAGTGTTTTACTTTGGTTTAGTGATTTTTCATGCTGGTTCTGGAATCAAAGATATTGGTGGGATTCTTGACTCTACTATTTATTATGAATTTGGGCAAGTTAGGAACATTTTTGATAGTTTCCTCATCTCTGAAATGAAAATAATGATTACCACCGCCCACAATTTCTGTGAAGATTGAGATAATGCATGTAAAGCACTTAACACAGAAGTTCCAATGAAGTAAGTGGTCAGTAAAAGGTAGCTTCTAATATTCATAACATCTTCTTCTGAAAAGTGTCTGATGTGTGTCAAAACTGAGCACTCTTCCCTGAAATAGGACAATAACCCACACATCTTTGTGTGGGTAGGTTATCAGTTTCTTAAGTTGTCATTTCTGTTGCCAGGTCTCTGTTATAGTGATGAGATTCCTCATTGTAAGCCTCAATTTCCTGCCATTTGAAAGAGTAAGGGAGAAGCCTTCCCTTTTTTTGGCCATGCCACATGGCTTGCAGGATATTAATTCCCCAACCAGAAACTGAACCCAGGCCCATGGAAGTGAAAGCACCCAGTCCCAACCACTGGACTCTCCAGGAACTCCCAGGAAGGCTTTCCTTTGATTAAAAAATATATTCATGGCTGTTTAGACTAGTCAGCTGTACCCGTGGAGATAGTTCTGTAAATGTTATGTTTAGTGATAGCATTACAGATTATAACATCATGTTTGTTGTAGGGATAACAGTAATATCAATAATTTGGCTGTTTAAATTGAATTCCATTGAACACTAAGACTTCACACGCTTAAATAGTATTTGTCTCAATGATGTAAATAACAGATGTGGTATTGAAGTAGATACAAAAGGAACTAGCCATCTCATTTAGTGTGTGTTTCCCTGATATCTCAGTGGGCTTCCTTGATAGCTCAGTTGGTAAAGAATCTGCTTGCAATGCAGAAGAGCCCAGTTCAATTTCTGGGTCAGGAAGATCCACTGGAAAAGGGATAGGCTACCCACTCCAGCATTCTTGGGCTTCCTTTGTGACTCAGCTGGTAAAGAATCCACCTGCAATGCAGGAGACCTGGGTTTAATCCCTGGGTTGGGAAGATCCCCTGGAGAAGGGAAAGACTACCCACTCCAGTATTCTGGCCTGGAGAATTCCATGGGCTGTATAGTCCATGGGGTCGCAAAGAGCTGGACATGACTGAGCGAATTTCACTTTCACTTCACTTTCACTTTCAAGAAACTAGACTGAATTAAATGAATCAGTAGCACTTTACTATTTACTCACATGTACTTAAGTCCTCTTCATCAGGAAGGTCTTTTTGAAGTAGTGATTACCAATTTTTATGGTTTTCATTATAGTTTCAGTCTTTTATTAACTTTTTTGTAGAATTATCATCATATTTTTTTTTCTGAGCATGTTGGAGTCTTCAGTAGGTAACTCAGTTTTAATTACTTGGCTTGTTCAAAAAGGTATCATAACTGCAGAAAAGCAGTAATAGGCAGGGTCTACACGACTGAGCAACTGAACAACAATAACCTTCAGATTGCCTTGTAGTTTGACACCTGTGAAAGGAGCAGTGCGGTTCAAACAAAGTTTTAACCAGGCCAGTAGAGAGTCCTTGAGCCAAAGTCACTTGTTGGTGGAGTCCCTTGTCCTATAAGAATGGGTCTGTAATAGAATTCCTGCTATGCTCAGTCATTGTCTTGGAGTAGCCTGCGTAAAACATAGCCGCTTCTTCTAAGCATGACGGTGGATCTAGAGGGATAGAGACTTGGACTATAAATCCAACATGACCCCTGCAGTAGGTTTGAGTGGTACATTCCCGTAGCCCCACGTTCCCTTGTGTTACACATATCCACTTCCCAATGCAGATTTGGAGAGCAGTTTGTCCATGCATGGTCTTGATCCTGTCTTCTTGAGGAGAAACTAAAAGAGAGAGGTTAGTTGGGTGAAACATGGTCTCCCATTCTTGCACTTAGTCCTGGGGCTTCCATCTTGGCAAGGATTGATAATAATGAGACTGTTAAGCTGTGTTTACTCATACAAGGTCAGGGAGAATACAAGTAAAACCTAGGGGATCTACTTAATGTCTCCTTGCCCTGTTTAAACTGTGAATGGATACCTGAAACAACTCTGATGTAACAGATGTATCATTACCAAAGGATTAATTCCCTTAGGAATGAATATTTAAGTCACACCAAGACCCATAGAGTGAATAGCTGCTAATGATGAGAGGGATTTAGAATGGCTAGAAAGAGGGAGAAGTTGAATACCACTGTTTTAGCTTCTGGGATCTACTAGTGAACAAAATGTACTCATTGTCTTCATGAAAATTACATTCTAGTGCAGAGACAGAGTATACACACACACACTAACACACACACATACAACAACCCCTTAGTGAATAATAAGTGCTATGAAGAAAAATAAGAAATAGAGATGATAGTTTTACTTTTTTAGGGAGAGTAATCACAGCAAAACTCTTTGAAGAGATAATATTTGAGCTAAAACTTGAATGAAATGAATTAAAAAGTGAGCCAAGTATGTGAATATCTAGGATCATGTCGTTCCAGCCAAAGGCAACAGCAGAAGAAAAAGCCTTAAAGCATGAACAATCTTCTTTATGTCTGAGGCTGGGCAAAGAGGTTAGACAATAGGGTAGAGTGAGAAATAAGCTCTGAAAAACAGGAGGGAGTCAGATACAGTATTGTGAGACCACTCTGTTGCCTGTGGAAAGGATTTTAGGGAACTCATGTGACTGAGTTATAATTTCATCTGGGCACATTTTGCAATTTTATCTGTAAGTTTGGTTTAGTCACTCAGTCGTGTCTGACTCTGTGACCCTAGGTACAGCAGCACGCCAGGCTTCCCTGTCCATCACCAACTCGCAGAGCATGCTCAACTCCTGCCCATCAAGTCAGTAATGCTATCCAACCACCTCACCCTCTGTTATCCCCTTCTCCTCCTGCCTTCAATCTTTCTGAGCATCAGGGTCTTTTCCAAGGAGTCAGTTCTTCACATCAGCTGGCCAAAGTATTGGAGCTTCAACTTCAGTATCAGTCATTCCAATGAATATTCAGGACTGATTTCTGTTAAGATTGACTGGTTTGACTCCTTGCAGTCCAAGAGGCTCTCAAGAGTCTTCTCCCACACCACAGTTCAAAAGCATCAAATCTTCTGCACTCAGCTTTCTTTATGGTCCAACTCTCACATCCATACATGACTACTGGAAAAACCATAGCTTTGACTAGACAGACGTTTGTTGCCAAAGTAATGTCTCTGCTTTTTAATATGTTGTCTGTTTCTCGTGTTTTACTTCCAAGGAGCAAGCATCTTTTAATTTCATGGCTGCAGTCACCATCTGCCATGATTTTGGAGCCCAAGAAAAGAAAGTCTGTCACTGTATCAATTGTTTCCCCATCTATTTTCCATAAAGTGATGGGACCGGATCCCATGATCTTAGTTTTTTGAATGTTGAGTTTTAAGCCAACTTTTTCACTCTCCCCTTTGACTTTCATTAAGAGGCTCTTTAGTTCCTCTTCGCTTTCTGCCATAAGGGTGGTGTCATTTGCATATCTGAGGTTATTTACATTTTTCCTGGCAATTTTGATTGCAGCTTGTGCTTCATCCAACCCAGCATTTCACATGATGTACTCTGCATATAAGTTAAATAAGCAGGGTGACGATATACAGTCTTGACGTACTCCTTTCCCTATTTGGAAGCAGTTTGTTGTTCCATGTCCGGTTCTAACTGTTGCTTCTTGACCTGCATGCAGATTTCTCAGGAGGCAAGTCAAGTGGTCTGATATTCCCATCTCTTTAAGAATTTTCCACAGTTTGTTGTGATGCACACAGTCAAAGGCTTTAGCATAATCAATGAAGCTAAAGTAGATGTTTTTCTGGAATTCTCTTGCTTTTTCTGTGACCCAACGGATGTTCGAAATTTGATCCCTGGTTCCTCTGCCTTTTCTAAATCCAGCTTGAACATCTGGAAATTTTTGGTTCACATTCTGTTGAAGCCTAGCTTGGAGAATTTTGAGCATTACTTTGCTAACTTTTGAGATGAATGCAATTGTGCAGAAGTTTGAACATTCTTTGGCATTGCCTTTCTTTGGGATTGGATTGAAAACTGACCTTTTCCTGTCCTGTAGCCATTGCTGAGTTTTCCAAATTTGCCGGAATATTGAGTGCAGCATTTTCACAGCATCATCTTTTAGGATTTGAAATGGCTCAGCTGGAATTCCATCGCCTCCACTAGCTTTGTTCATAGTGATACTTCCCAGGGCCCACCTGACCTCACACTCCAGGATGTCTGGCTCCATCCAGGTGAGTAATCCCACCATCGTGGCTACCTGGGTGATTAAGGTCATTCTTGTATAGTTCTGTGTATTCTTGCCACCTCTTCTTGATACCTTCTGCTTCTGTTAGGTCCATACCATTTCTGTCCTTTATTGTGCCCATCTTTGCATGAAATGTTCCCTTGGTATCTCTGATTTTCTTGAAGAGATCTCTAGTCTTTCCCATTCTATTGTTTTCCTCTATCACTTAGGAAGGCTTTCTTATTTCTCCTTGCTATTCTTTGGAACTCTGCATTCAGAAGGATATATCTTTCCTTTTTTCTGTTGGCTTTCACTTCTCTTTTTTTCTCAGCTATTTGTAAGACCTCCTCAGAGAACCATTTTGCCTTTTTGCATTTCTTTTTCTTGGGAATTTTTTTTAATTTAATTAATTTGTTTATTTTAATTAGAGGCTAATTGCTTTACAGTATTGTAGTGGTTTTTGCCATACATTGACATGAATCAGCCTTGGGTGTACATGTGTCCCCCATCCTGAACCCCCCTCACACCTCCCTCCCCATCCCATCCCTCAGGGTTGTCTCAGTGCACTGGCTTTGAGTGCCCTGTTTCATGCATTGAACTTGGACTGGTGATCTATTTCACATATGGTAATATACATATTTCAATGCTATTCTCTCAAATCATCCCACCCTCACCTTCTCCCACAGAATCCAACAGTCTGTTCTTTATATCTGTATCTCTTTTGCTGTCTTGCATATAGGGTCATTGTTACCATCTTTCTAAATTCCATATATATGCATTAATATATTGTATTGGTGTTTTTCTTTCTGACTTACTTCACTCTGTGTAATAGGCTCCAGTTTCATCCACCTCATTAGAACTGATTCAAACACATTCTTTTAATACCTGAGGAATATTCCATTGTGTATGTGTACCACAACTTTCTTATCCATTCGTCTGTCGATGGACGTCTAGGTTGCTTCCATGTCCTGGCTATTGTAAACAGTGCTGCGATGAACATTGGGGTGCACATGTCTCTTTCGATTCTTGTTTCCTTGATATGTATGCCCAGCAGTGGGATTGCTGGGTGATATGGCAGTTCTACTTCCAGTTTTTTTTTAAGGAATCTCCACACTGTTCTCCATAGTGGCTGTACTAGTTTGCATCCCCACCAACAGTGTAAGAGGGTTCCCTTTTCTCCACACCCTCTCCAGCATTTATTGCTTGTAGACTTTTGGATAGCAGGCATTCTGACCAGCATGAGATGGTACCTTAGTGTGGTTTTGATTTGCATTTCTCTGATAATGAGTGATGTTGAGCATCTTTTCATGTTTTTGTTAGCCATCTGTATGTCTTCTTTGGAGAAATGTCTGTTTTGTTCTTTGGCCCACTTTTTGGTTGGGTCGTTTATTTGGGGATGATATTGATCACAGCCTACTATACAATGTTATAAACCTCTGTCCATAGTTCTTCAGCTACTCTTTCTATCAGATCTAATCCCTTGAAACTATTTGTCACTTCCCCTGTATAATTGTAAGGGATTTGATTTAGGTCATACCTGAATGGTCTAGTGTTTTCCCTACTTTCTTCAATTTAAGTCTGAGTTTGGCAATAAGGAGTTAATGAGCTGAACCAGTCAGCTCCCAGTCTTGCTTTTACTGACTATATAGAGCTTCTCCATCTTTGGCTGCAAAGAATATAATCAACCTGATTTCGGTATTGACCATCTGGTGATGTCCATGTATAGAGTCTTCTCTTGTGTTGTTGGAAGAGGGTGTTTGCTATGACCAGAGTGTTTTGGCAAAACTCTGTTAGCCTTTGCCCCACATCATTTTGTACTCCAAGGCCAAACTTCCCTTGGAGTTACTCCAGGTATCTCTTGACTTCTTACTTTTGCATTCCAGTCCCCTATGAAAAAGGATATCTTTTTTTGGTGTTAGTTCTAGAAGATCTTGTAGGTCTTCATAGAACCGTTCAGCTTCTTCGGCATTAGTGGTTGGGGTATAGACTTCGATTACTGTGATATTGTATGATTTGCCTTGGAAATGAACAGAGATCCTTCTGTCGTTTTTGAGATTGCACCCAAGCACTGCATTTTGGACTCTTTCGTTGACTATGAGGGCTACTACATTTTTTCTAAGGGATTCTTGCCCACAGTAGTAGAAATAATGGTCATCTGAATTAAATTTGTCCATTCCGGTCCATTTTTAGTTCACTGATTCCTAAAATTTGATGTTCACTTTTAAGTACGTTGTGTTAAATGCCATGCTGAAAGTAAAGTCACTGTACTATTCCATTTTCCTTATCTAAAAAACTATTATTTTCCTGGCATTTATGTCATGTTAACTTTTATGTAGTTCCTCTAATTCTCTTTTTAACAATACTGAAGATTTTCCAATTTGAGTCATCCCAACATCTTTATTGCTTTCCATGCATTTAAAACTTTTCCTAACAGTGGTTATGAGAAAGGTGGCATTAACTTAGTGCATAATTTACTTGAACCTGGGTACACGAATATATCCAACAGTTATGACATTGTCTCCCCTTTAGTTAGAGCCTCAACTTCTATTCTGTCCAGCTAGAAGATTACCTTTCTTCTTGGAGATGAAGGAAACCAAATGTTTCCCAAGTAGTACACTACTCAGGTCTATGTTTGCTACTTTTGCTTTTCTAATAAGCACTTTTTCCTCCATGAGCTTTGGCCCCTTTTATGTTTTTAGCATTCTTGTGACTGTTCTTACAGGTTTATGTTACTCATTTGTGCCTTTCTTCATTTCTTTTTTCCTTTTTTTATCATTTGACATTTAAAAATCCAATTTAGTCAGAGTATTCCCTCTGTTGTACCTCTGGTTTATTTCACATGGCTCTATTTTCTTTGTCATAGAATTCTCACACTTGTGTGATAGAATTTTACTTTTTAGAATTGCCCATAATCACTATGATATATAATCACAGTTATAATTTTTAATTTTCCGAATTCTGCTTTTTAGATTATAGGGTCTGCAGTTGAGTATGCTCAGCTTTCTCTTCACTTACTATTAACAACTCCAGTCTGACATTACAATTTGTCTTCTTTAGGTTCCTTTTACTGCCAAATATCAATCAGTTCAACTGTGCTCTTCAGGCTTAAAGAATAGAATGCTGTTGTTGAAAATAATCTGATTTCAACCAGCTTTTGAAGACAACGGGTCTTCCTAAATTTTTAAACACATTGGTTCTCAGCTTTGGGTGCACATTATATTTAATTTACTTGGTCTGAATTGGGGATAAGGCACTCAGATTTAGGACTACCTTTGTAATAACAAAGGAAGCTGTACAACAATTTTTCTAATTGCCAAGTGATGAGATTTTTTGTTTATTCACTATCATGTTTTTTAATATTTCCTTTTATTATAAAATAACTTTTTCCCACCCATTCTTCATTATTCTTTTTTTCTTGGTTCTCTATCTTGTGTAAGAATCCTTTATTTTCTAGAAAAATAACTCTTTGCACTTACAGACTAAATATATCTTTCCAATAACAATCACAATTGTCATTTTTGTTTTCTACATCAGCTTTATTCAATTGAAATTTAAGGCGTGTCACACATAATTTAAAATTTCCTAGAAATGACCATAAAAAAGCTTAAAAACAACAGGTGAAATGAATTTTAGTAATGTGTCCTTTAACTCACTGTATCCAAAGATGTTATCATTTCATCAAGTAATACATAGTTTATTGTTGTTGTTGTTTAGTCACTAAGTCGTATCTGACTCTGCAGCATGCCAGACTTCTCTGTATTTCACTGTCTCCTGGACTTTGCTTAACCTAACATCCATTGAGTCAGTGATGCTGTCCACGATCTCATCCTCTGTCACTCCTTTCTCCTCCTGCCCTCAGTCTTTCCCAGCATCAAAATCTTTTCCCATGAGTTAGTAGTTCCTTGAATCAGGTGGCCAAAATATTGAAACTTCAGCTTCAGCATCAGTCCTTCCAATGGATATTCAGGGTTGATTTCCTTTAGGATTCATTGGTTTGATCTCCTTGCAGTCCAAGGGACTCTCAAGAGTCTTCTGCAGCACCACAGTTTGAAAGCATCAGTTCTTTGGCTCTCAGTCTTCTTTATGGTCAACTCTCACATCTGTCTATAACTAATGAAAAGACCATAGCTTTAACTATACGGACCTTTGTTGGCAAAATGATGTCTCTGCTTTTTAATTGACTGTCTAGGTTTGTCACAGCTTTTCTTCTGAAGAGCAAGTGTCTTTTAATTTCATGGCTGCAGTTACCATCTGCAGTGATATTGGAGCCCAAGAAAAAAATCTGTCAGTGTTTCCACTTTTTCTCTTATTGATTTGCCATGAAGTGATGGGACCAGATGCCGTGATCTTAAGTTTTTGAATGTTTTGAATGTTAAGCAGCTTTTTCACTTTCTTCTTTCACCCTCATCAAGAGGCTCTTTGTTCCTCTTTGCTTTCTGCCATTAAAGTGGTATCCTCTGTATATCTGAGCTTGTGGATATTTCTCCTGGCAATCTTGATTTCAGCTTGTGATTCGTCCAGTCTGGCATTTTGCGTGATGTACTCTGCATATTAGGTAAATAAGCAGGGTGATAATATACAGCCTTGAGGTACTCCTGTCACAGTTTAGAACTAGTCCGTTGTTTCTTATCTGGTTCTAACTGTCGCTTCTTGACCTGCATGCAGATTTCTCAGGAGGCAGGTAATATGATCTGGTTTTCCCATCTCTTTAAGAATTTTCCACAGTTTGTTGTGATCCACACAGTCAAAGGCTTTAGTGTAGTCAGTGAGCCAGAAGTACCTGTTTTTGGGGATTCCGTTGCTTTTTCTGTGACCCAACTGATGTAGACAAATTGATCTCTGGTTCCTCTGCCTTTTCTAAATCCAACTTGAACATCTGGAAGTTCTCGGTTCGCATACTATGTAATCCTAGCTTGGGTATTTCGAGCATTACCTTGCTAGCATGTGAAATGAGTGCAGTTGTATGGTTGCTTGCACATTCTTTCTCATTGTCCTTCTTTTGAATTGGAATGGAAACTTTTTCCAATCCTGTGGCCACTGCTGAGTTTTCCAAATTAGCTGGAATATTGAGTACATCATCTTTTAGAATGTGAAATTGCTAAGCTGGAGTTCCATCACCTTCACTAGGTTTGTTCATAGTAATGCTTCCTAAGGCTCACGTGACTTCACATTCCATGATGTCTGGCTCTAGGTGAGTGACCACATCACTGTGGTTATCTGGGTCATTAAGACCTTTTTTGTATAATTCTTCTGTGTACTCTTGCCACCTCTTCTTTAATATCTTCTGCTTCTGTTAGTTCCTTGCCGTTTCTGTCCTTTATTGTGCCCATCTTTGCATGAAACATTCCTTTGGTATCTCCAAGTTTCTTGAAGAGATCTCTAGTCTTTCCCATTCTATCATTTTCCTCTGTTTCTTTGCGTTGTTCACTTAAGAAGGCTTTCTTATTTCTCCTTACTATTCTCTGGAACACTGCTTTTAGTTGGGTATATCTTTCCCTTTCTCCTTTGCCTTTTACTTCTCTCTTTTCTCAGCTATTTGTAAGACGTCCTCAGACTACTACTTTCCCTTCTTGTGTTTCTTTTTCTTTGGGATGGTTTTTGCCACTACCGTGCATAGTGTTATGAACCTCCATCCTTATAGTTCTTCAGGCACTCTGTCTACCAGATCTAATTCCTTGAATCTATTTGTCACCTCTATGGTATAATCATAAAGCATTTGATTTATGTCATACCTGAATGATCTAGTGGTTTTTCCTACTGTCCTCAATTGAAGCCTGAATTTTGCAATAAGAAGCTCATGATCTGAGCCACAGTCAACTCTAGGTCTTCTTTTTGCTGACTGTATAGAGCTTCTCCATCTTTGGCTGCAAAGAATATAATCAATCTGATTTTTGTATTGACCATCTGATGATGTTCATTGTAGAGTCATCTGTTGTGTTTTGGGAAGAGGGTGTTTGCTATGACCAGTGTGTTCTTTTGGCAAAACACTTGTTAGCCTTTCCCCTGCTTCATTTTGTATGCCAAGGCCAAATTTGCCTGTTACTTCAGATAACTCTTGATTTCCTACTTTTGCATTCCAATTCCCTGTAACGAAAAGGACATCTTTGGTGTTAGTTCTAGAATATCTTGTAGGTCTTCATAGAACCATTCAACTTCAGCTTACTAAGGAGATACTTATTAACTCTTTGAAAGTTGGTGTGTATTTTACATTAATAACACATTTCAATTTGTACTCGCTATATTTCAAGTGTTCAGTAGGACTAGCCATATTTCAAATGTTCAGTAGCCATAGGTGGGTAGTGGCTACTGTATTGGTCAGAGTAGGTCCACATGAACAGTTGGTGTGGCAGAGGATGAGATAGATTACATCATCGACTCAATGGACATAAATTTGGGCAAACTCCTGGAGACAGTGGAAAACAGAGGAACCTGGCATGCTGTAGTGCATGGGGTCACAAAGAGTGGGACACAACTTAGTTACTGTACAACAACAACCATATTATTTTACCTTAAAATCTACTATAGAAAATGCCCATTGATTTGTTCTTTTGTCATGATTTCTTCCTAATTTGAATTAATCCTTTATCTCTCCTCACATAGCACATTATTTAAACCTCCATCATAACATTTTTTTTTTTACGGTTTCATTTCAAATTTTAATGAGTTACATTTTAAAATTTTTGAAAATTCTACTTTTATGAAGGGGTTAGGGTAGATTTCTTCTTTTTATTTATTTTTTAATTTTTTAAATTTTTTTTTATTTTTCAGTGGGTTTTGTCATACATTGATATGAATCAGCCATAGAGCTACACGCATTCCCCATCCCGGTCCCCCATCCCACCTCCCTCTCCACCCGACTCCTCCGGGTCCTCCCAGCCCACCAGGCCCGAGCACTTGACACATGCATCCCACCTGGGCTGGTGGTCTGTTTCACCACAGATAATATACATGCTGTTCTTTCGAAACATCCCACCCTCACCTTCTCCCACAGAGTTCAAAAGTCTGTTCTGTACTTCTGCGTCTCTTCTTCTGCCCTGCATATAGGGCCATCGTTACCATCTTTCTAAATTCCGTATATATGTGTTAGTATACTGTACTTTCATATTGTTTTTATTGATTTGCCTGTGTGTTTCTCCAACTAGAAGATAGGTTTTGTGTACATATTTATATTTGTGCCATCTTTCCCTATCCTTAGCAGTTCTCATTGCTTTCTGAGATAGTAAATCAAGCAATAAATGTTTATGGAATTGAATTGCATAGAACCCATTTCTTCTTGTGTCTGCATATTACAGAGGGTTAGTAATGAGGAATGTGGTCAGTATTCTCTCAGGAATAAGGAGACATTCCATTTTCAAATATCTAGCCACAAGTCAAGATAATGTGCGTTCTGTTCCAATTTTGTCTAGTCGCATGTGTTAGCTCTCGTTCTACCAGATGTACAATTTGAATTATGATTTTCTGGTATGTAGTATTTATTTCATTCTTTTTGTTTCAAATTCAGTGTTGTCTTGAGTTATATTTATAGATGACTAGTCAGGTAGACTTTGATATCTAAAGTTATTTTTCTAGTTTATCTATGGTTCTTAAAGCTGTTCACCAAACCCTAGTGTTTGTTCCTAGAAAGTGAACTGATGATGGAAGTCAAGTACAATACCATGTTAACAAACTTCATTAAATAGCAAATTGCCAAGTTTTTGCTATTTTTATTAAAATAAAAGCTCATTGATTGACTCTATATGTAAGGTGTATGTGGACTCCTTCTGCCTCTGCAGGATTTTTCCATCTTCAGTCTCCTAGATCTGTTTGTCAAATCATCTCTCTCACCTACACTTCCACAGATCTCTCTAAGACAGGGCTAAGTAAAGACAGATTTTTGTCATGACATGCACAAAATGACAATAGATTCTGAATAATACATAAATCGAAGCTGTTTTGTAAATACCCTGTTTAAGTGACAAATATTGAAAAAGTACTGTTATAAGTTTTCTAAATATTGACTTGACAGTTACCTACCTATTAGATGTAGGTAGAACTTTTGTGATTTAGGAGGGACTGTGGTGGTAGTGGTATAGTATTTCTCACCTTTCATATGTGGCTTTATGTGACTTGTGTCCCATCATCAAGAACACTATTAAGAAGGCATTGTTTTTTCCCCTGCTGATTATAAATGAAATTATAAGCTGATTATAAGCTAGAACTGAAGCATTCCATCTTTTTGTGATTGTACTAAACTAGGGTTTTGCTGATTTCTGCTTGTGTCGGAAAATACCATGGAGTTTTTCATGCAGAACAGTTGCCATACTCAGTGATAGCAGGGTTTCCTGCTTTGCTGCCTGTGAAATGAAGATCATATTAACTCCTCCTATCATGAATACCAACTGCTGAGATGATCAGCCAGTAATTCTGTTAGAAATGCACAGGAAATGTTGGTCCACTCAGTATAAGGGCAAAAAGCAATTTCTTCTTACCTTCCTGCCAGCAGCCAACAGGGAGACCTAGGGCATGTTAGTGCATTTTTACACTGGCATAGAGCCCTGGAGTTGGACACACTGAATCTTAAATGCACTTAGAATACAGGTTTTGACTGCTTCATAGGAGACATTCCAGACATATTTATGCTCAGCAGAACTCTGAAGTTTTTATTCTTATTATCATGGTACTGTGGTCTTTTTGTTTGTTTCTTTTATCTGTGATGTTAGTACTTTTCCAAGGCCAAGTTAAAACAAATAACTCAGATAAGTTCAACTTGTGCTAATCTCTTTACATTTATGGAACCACTTTACTGCAATCCTAAGAAAGATGTTGAAACTCAGGATATGTCTGTACAGGCCTGGTGGAATGGAAAGCCACAGTGCTTTCAATAACCAGTCTATAAAAATCTTCTTGCTACAAAATCAGGGTTTATCTTCTCAATTTTCTTTTCTCAGTGAATCCATAATTTTGGTCAATTCATTTATCTGAAAGTAAATCATTTTAAATTGTGTTAGAAGTTTTCATAATATCCAGAAATACATTATAACATAAAATATAATGATTTTATTATGTTACTTATTTTATAATTCCATCATTCTGGACCACCAATTTTTTTTAATTGGAAATTTTGGATACTTTTTGAGAGTTAGTAGTGGAAAGAACGTGGCTTTTAGAGGCAAGATAGAAATCTAAGTTCAAATCTTAGCTGACTATGTCATCCTAAATCAAGTCATTTAAGCTCTCTAAACTTCCATTTTTACTTCTAAAACCATAGGTAAGTATAGCTGCATACAGTCCAACAATATTACTGAGAGGACCAAATATGATATGTGAAAGTTGCTCAGTCTTCTCCAACTCTTTGTGACCCCTTGGACTATACAGTCCATGAATTATCCAGGCCAGAATACTGGAGTGGGTAGCCTTCCCCTTGGACTGTAAGGAGATCCAACCAGTCCATCCTAAAGGAGATCAGTCCTGAATATTCATTGGAAGGACTGATGCTGAAGCTGAAACTCCAATACTTTGGCCACCTGATGCAAAGAAATGACTCATTTGAAAAGACCCTGATGCTGGGAAAGATTGAAGGCAGGAGGAGAAGGGGACGACAGAAGATAAGATGGTTAAATGGCATCACCAACTTAATGGACTTGAGTTTGAGTCAACTCCGGGATTTGGCGATGGACAGGGAGGCCTGGCATGCTGCAGTCCATGGGGTCACAAAGAGTCGGACATGACTGAGCGACTGAACTGAACTGAGCCTTTCGCTTCTCCAGGGGATCTTCCCAACCCAGGGATCGAACCCAGATCTCCCACATTGCAGGTGGATTCTTTACCAACTGAGCCACAAGGAAAGCCCAAATATGATCTATGTCATATCATTTGTAAACTATAAACATGCATGCAAAGTCGTGTCCTATTCTTTGCGACCCCATGGACGATAGCCCTCCAGTCTCCTCTGACCATGGGATTTCCCAGGCAAGAATACTGGAGTGGGTAGCCATTCCCTTCTCCAGGGGATCTTCCCAACCCAGGGATCAAACCCAGTCCTCCCACATTGCAGAAAGATTCTTTACCACATGAGCCATCAGAGAAGCCCTGTAAACTGTAAAGAGCTATATAAATGTTGGTTATAATTTTTTGATATTTTGCAACCCTTTTACCATAAAATGTTTAATACAAATATCCCCTACTTATAATCCCTTAGTCACAGGTTAGATATGATAGTATTACTTAAGAATGTATGTTTCATTTTACTGCTGAATATGTATCACCAGATTTTCTTACTAAGATTTCATATTAAAAATGAATAATAATCATTCCAACAGAAACAATGTATAAGTAAACATTGCCCATCTCCCCCTGCCTGCAAAGTAAAATAACTGCTTTTAGTTTGTATAGGGAAATTAAATATTTCTTCTTTGGCTTATAGCCTTTGAGAAACAATATTAAGTGATTCACTGGGTTGATCTCATTTTAAAGTGATTTTAGTCTGTTACTTGCTTGAGTTCCCATTGTTCACTTTTATTTGTAAGAGATTTAGGCATGGTTCAATCCCTTACTGTACAAGTATGTTAAACCTTAGTACTATGAGCTACATTATGAGTTCAGCATTACTGGAGGTGTGAACTAGGTGAGGCTGGATGGCTGGAAATGTTTAGGTGGATAGCATAGATGATATAGAGCTAAGAACTGGAAAGCTTTCTAATTCTGCTATGTTGTGATCTTCTGTTTATTTTCAAGTTTAGATTATTAACATACATATATACTTTATTCCTTTAAATACTGCTTGTTCCCCTTAAAAACTTTGGAAATTCTGGCTAGGGAAAAATCTATTAGAGTAACATTAAAAAATATATTTTGTGTGTTACCAGTTTTCTAAGCATTTTTTTCCTTTTTCAGTGTTCATAATGCTTTATGTTCATCTTATGTCATTTATCTCATTCTGCCTAATAAATCCTAATTTGTTTATTTCTCGAATTCTTCTTTTTTGGTTATAAAATTTTCTGGAGAGATAAGATATTTAATGACCTCCATACACCTCATATTAATTTGTACAGAGCCTGACTCAATAAAACTTCTGAAGTTTAACTTATGGTTACTGGTACCTAAAACTGGGGAGAAAGTTGGCCTTGGTTAAGAAAGGTCGCTTACTCTTGGTTTTTTTCCTCTCTGCCAGTCACGGAATCTACTCTCAACACATGCCATTCTGAGTCTGATTAATTTTCTAATGTAAAAATCCCATTTATACAAACATCATTAAAAGCATCTGGTAACCTAATTTTTTAAAAAGCTCCCCCGTTTCACATATTTCCCAGTGGTATCCAAAAATGCTTGGAAATTTTTAAAAAATTACCCGAAATAAGTATAGCTTCCCCACCCTAAATATAAAAACACTGGAGCTAATGTAAGCAACTGTCTGAGGATTTTTAAGGATTTTTAAAATACTTATGGTAACGAAGCATTTGGTAATTTGTCCAGACTAGATTCCAGAATAGCTCCATTGTCTGATAACTAATGTCTTTAAATATTTGAGTTCACTTTGACTGTTAGTTTATGAGCATCCTTAAAGTCTGACATATTACTTCTGCTTGGTAACCTTTCTTAGGCCTCTACCTTCTTTTCCAAACATTCTTTCATCCCTGTTGGAAAAAGAAAATAGAATCTTTAAAACTAAATGAGTGTGTCTTTTTCTTTAGTTACCTTAAAAAATGTGATATTTTTCATCAAGAAAACTCTTTACCTGTGTTAGTATAGGTGAATTACATGTTGTAGTCATCATATTTTTAACGGGTCTCCTCATAGTTTTAGTTCTTAATTTGTAGAAAGTGGCAGCTGCTGCTTTGGTTAAAAGGCTTTCACATTACATAATTATAGTTATATAATATATATATAACATTCTTGATTGTGCATTAGATCTCTTATTTACTTATTACTTATCTCTTATTTGGCTTATTTACTACTAATTACAAGTTTGTATTCTTTTTTTGGGGGGTGCTTGATGAAATGTTCTATTTTTTTTCCATTTATTTTTATTAGTTGGAGACTAATTACTTTACAATATTGTAGTGGTTTCTGTCATACATTGACATGAATCAGCCATGGATTTACATGTATTCCCCATCCCGATCCCCCCTCCCACTTCCCTCTCTACCCGATCCCTCTGGGTCTTCCCAGTGCACCAGGCCCGAGCACTTGTCTCATGCATCCAACCTGGGCTGGTGATCTGTTTCACTCTAGATAATATACATGTTTCGATGCTGTTCTCTCGAAGCATCCCACCCTCGCCTTCTCCCACAGAGTCCAAAAGTCTGTTCTGTTCATCTGTGTCTCTTTTTCTGTCCTGCATATAGGGTTATCATTACCATCTTTCTAAATTCCATATATATGTGTTAGTATACTGTACTGGTCTTTATCTTTCTGGCTTACTTCACTCTGTATAATGGGCTCCAGTTTCATCCATCTCATTAGAACTGATTCAAATGAATTCTTTTTAATGACTGAGTAATATTCCATGGTGTATATGTACCACAGCTTCCTTATCCATTCATCTGCTGATGGGCATCTAGGTTGCTTCCATGTCCTGGCTATTATAAACAGTGCTGCGATGAACATTGGGGTGCACGTGTCTCTTTCAGATCTGGTTTCCTTGGTGTGTATGCCCAGAAGTGGGATTGCTGGGTCATATGGCAGTTCTCATTCTAGTTTTTTAAGAAATCTCCACACTGTTCTCCATAGCGGCTGTACTAGTTTGCATTTCCACCAACAGTGTAAGAGGGTTCCCTTTTCTCCACACCCTCTCCAGCATTTATTGCTTGTAGACTTTTGGATAGCAGCCATTCTGACTGGCGTGTAATGGTGATGTTGAGCATCTTTTCATGTGTTTGTTAGCCATCTGTAGGTCTTCTTTGGAGAAATGTCTGTTTAGTTCTTTGGCCCATTTTTTGATTGGGTCATTTATTTTTCTGGGATTGAGCTTCAGGAGTTGCTTGTATATTTTTGAGATTAATCCTTTGTCTGTTGCTTCGTTTATTATTATTTTCTCCCATATTGCAATATTACAATATATAAATGCATCAAAGTACCATGCTGTACACCTTAAACTTATATAATGTTACACATTAAATTTATTTAATTAAAAAAATAAAATGCATGGCTCCAAAAAAAAAGTCTTTCAAACTGATTAACGTGTTCACTTATAATTTGATTTTTTTAAGAAATACTTTTATGATAGTGAAAAGAATATGTCTCCTCTTCATAAAAATAATCTGGTGAAACATCTTGGCTTTTGCTCAGAATTTGAAAGTAAATGGGAATCGATTTGGAATATTGAAAAAGTCAAGAATCTAACTGTGGGTCTGGCTCTGTCATTGACTGGCCTGCCATTTTTTTATATTTAAAATGAAGGGGTATGTTAGGTTATTTCTAAGATTCCTTTCAACTCTGCTAACATTCTTCTATTGATAACATTTATTAAGTATGGATTATGTCAGGATATGAAATAGAGGTATATATATAAAATATGTAAATTTTTTACCCTAGGACTGTTAAAAAATGGTGAATCTATGCCCTCTCTATCCCCCAAAATAGAAGTTTTGTGTTCAGAATAGCCAAGTCAAAGATGGCTTCTGTTTCAGTTCAGTCTGTTCAGTTCAGTCGCTCAGTCATGTCTGACTCTTTGTGACCTCATGAATCGCAGCATGCCAGGCCTCCCTGTCCATCACAAACTCCCGGAGTTTACTCAAACTCATGTGCATCAAGTCGGTGATGCCATTCAGCCATCTCATCCTCTGTCATCCCCTTCTCCTCCTGCCCCCAGTCCCTCCCAGCATCAGGGTCTTTTCCAATGAGTCAACTCTTCGCATCAGGTGGCCAAAGTATTGGAGTTTCAGCTTCAGCATCAGTCCTTCCAATGAACACCCAGGACTGATCTCCTTTAGGATGGACTAGGTAGATCTCCTTGCAGTTCAACGGACTCTCAAGAGTCTTCTCCAACACCATAGTTCAAAAGCATCAATTTTTCGGCGCTCAGCTTTCTTCACAGTCCAACTCTCACATCCATACATGACCACTGGAAAAACCATAGCCTTGACCAGATGGACCTTGCTTTTTAATATGCTATCTAGGTTGGTCATAACTTTCCTTCCAAGGAGTAAGCATCTTTTAATTTCATGGCTGCAGTCACCATCTGCAGTGATTTTGGAGCCCCCAAAAATAAAATCTGACACTGTTTCCATTGTCTCCCCATCTTTTTCCCATGAGGTGATGGGACCAGATGCCATGATCTTAGTTTTCCGAATGTTGAGGTTTAAGCCAACTTTTTCACTCTCCTCTTTCACTTTCATCAAGAGGCTCTTTAGTTCTTCTTCACTCTCTGCCATAAGGGTGGTGTCATCTGCATATCCGAGGTTGTTGATATTTCTCCCGGCAGTCTTGATTCCAGCTTGTGCTTCTTCCAGCCCAGCGTTTCTCATGATGTACTCTGCATATAAGTTAAATAAGCAGGGTGACAATATACAGCCTTGACGTACTCCTTTTGCTATTTGGAACCAGTCTGTTGTTCCCTGTCCATTTCTAACTGTTACTTCCTGACCTGCATACAGGTTTCTCAAGAGGCAGGCCAGGTGGTCTGGTATTCCCATCTCCTTCAGAATTTTCCACAGTTTATTGTGATCCACACAGTTGAAGGCTTTGGCATAGTCAATAAAGCAGAAATAGATGTTTTTCTGGAACTCTCTTGCTTTTTGGATGATCCAGGGATGTTGGCGATTTGATCTCTGGTTCCTCTGCCTTTTCTAAAACCAGCTTGAATATCTGGAAGTTCATGGTTCACATATTGCTGAAGCCTGGCTTGGAGAATTTTGAACATTACTAGCGTGTGAGATGAGTGCAATTGTGTGGTAGTTTGAGCATTCTTTGGGATTGCCTTTCTTAGGGATTGGAATGAAACGGACCTTTTCCAGTCCTGTTTAGAAACCTAAAATTTAAATTAATACCTTCTAAGAGTTTATGAGACTCATGAGAGTAGCCATTGTGTGATAATATGGCATAGTATCATGCATATATGTAAAGTACAGCAAATAGTAAACACCACAATTTCTTTTCTCATCCCTTTGGACTTCCTAGATCAGTTCCTTGAGGGTAAATAATTTTTGCTTTATCAATATATAATCTGTTTACTCTGTATAGAAAAATAGGTGTGTCTTCTACCACCCTTACTTCTCTTTTTCATCTCCCCCCAATATGTTAACTGTTACCAGTTAATTTGATAAGTTATGTTTAAGTTATTTTGATTATGTGACTAGTATGAATATGTTGCTTATTATAGAGCCAAGTAAAACTCTTTTCATTATATTTCTTTTTAAAATTATTCTTAGTTTTACAGTTTTATTATTTTTTAAATTTGATTTTTATTTTATATTGGGGTGTGGTTCATTTACAGTGTTCTGTTTCATGTGTACAGCAAAGTGATTCAACTATACATATACTATATTCATTATTTTTCAGATTCTTTCCTCATATAAGTTATTACGGGATTATTGAGTAGAGTTCCCTGTGCTATACAGTAGGTTCCTGTTACTTATCTGTTTTAAACATAGTAATGTGCATATGTCAATCCCAAACTACCAATTTATCCTGCCCCCTCCACCTTTCCCCCTTGGTAACCATGTCTGTTTTTGAAGTTTGAGTCAGTTTCTGTTTTGTAGATACGTGCATTTGTAACATGTTTTAAGATTCCACATATAAGTGATATCACATGATATTTGTCTTTATATGATTTACTTCACTGAGTATGATAATCTCTAGGTCCATCCATGTTGCTTCAGATGGTATTATTTCATTCTTTTATGGCAGAATAATATTCCATTGCATATATGTACCATAACTTTTTCATCCATTTTTCTGTTGATGAACATTTAGGATGCTTCCATGTCTTAGCTGTTGTAAATACTGCTGCAGTGAATGTTGGGATGCATATATCTTTTCAAAATATGGTCTTCTCCAGATATATGCCCAGGAGTGGGATTGCTGGATCATATGATAGTTCTATTTTTAGTTTTTCAAGGAACCTCCATACTGTTGTTCATGGTGATTATACCAGTTTACATTCCCACCAATGATGTAGGAGGGTTCTCTTTTCTCCACATGCTCTCCAAAATTTATTGTTTATATTGTTGATAATGGCCATTCTGAACTATGTGAAGTGATACCCCATTGTAATTTTGATTCTCATTTCTCTAACAATTAGTGGTGCCTGAACATCTTTTCATGTGTTTTTTGGCCATCTGTATGTCTTCTTTGGAGAAATGTCTATTTAGATCTTCTCCGCATTTTTTGGTTAGATTTGTGTTTTGTGTTTTTGATATTGAGCTGCATGAGCTGTTTGTGTATTTTGGAGATTAATCCCTTGTTAGTTGCTTTGTTTTTAAAATATTTTATCCCATTCTGTGGGATGTCCTTTCATTTTGTTTATGGTTTCCTTTTCTGTGCAAATGCTTTTAAGTTTAATTAGGTCCATTTGTT
Organism: Muntiacus reevesi; assembly: GCF_963930625.1. Classification (NCBI taxonomy): domain Eukaryota; kingdom Metazoa; phylum Chordata; class Mammalia; order Artiodactyla; family Cervidae; genus Muntiacus; species Muntiacus reevesi. The sequence continues at coordinate 141,772,616 of NC_089271.1, read as the reverse complement.
TGTTTTTGTTTTTATTTTCATTACTCTAGGAGATGGGTCCAAAAAGATATTGCTGAAGTTTATGTCAGTGTCCTGCCCATGTTTTCCTCTAAAAGTTTTATAGTATTCAGTCTTACATTTAAGTCTTTAATCTATTTTGAGTTTATTTGTGTGTATGGTATTAGACAATGTTCTAATTTTATTCTTTTACATGTAGCTGTTCAATTTTCCTTGCACCACATACTGAAGAGACTATCTTTTCTCCATTGTATGTTCTTGCCTCCTTTGTTATACATTTATTGACCATAGCTATGTAAGTTTATTTTGGGCTTTCTATGCTGTTCATTGACCTTTGCATCTGTTTTTGTGGCAGTACCATACTGTGTTGATGACTGTAGCTTTGTAGTATAGGCTGAAGTCAGGGAGCTTGATTGCTTCTTGGTCTGTTTTTCCTTTTTCTCTGGATTGCTTTGACCATTTGGGATCTTTTGTGTTTCCATACAGACTTAAATTTTTTTTGCTCTAATTCTCTGAAAAATGCTATTGGGAAGTCAGTTGATAGGGATTGCATTGAATTCACAGATTGCCTTGGACAGTACAGTCATTTTGACTATATTGATTCTTCCAGTCTAAGAACATTTTATATCTTTCAATCTGTGTCACCATAAATGGATGTTGAATTTTTGTCAGAAGCTTTTTCTACATCAGTTGAAATGATCATACTGTCTTTATTCTTGGATTTGTTACTGTGGTGTATCACAATGATTGATTTGTGGGTATTGAAGAATCCTTGCATCCCTGCAATAAATCCCACTTGATCTTGGTGTATGATCCTGTTAGGATATTGTTGGACTCAGTTTGCTAGTATTCTGTTGAGTATTTTTTTTAATACTTATTCAAATTTATTTGAAATGCCATGGTGTCTTCCAAAGTCGTTTTTAAAATTTATTTATTTTATATTGAAGGATAATTGCTTTACAGAATTTTGTTATTTTCTGTCAAACCTTAACATGAATCAGCCATAGGTATTCATATATTCCCTCCCTCGTGAACCTCCCTCCCATCTCCCTCCCACCCCACCCCCTAGGTTGATACAGAGCCCCTGTTTGAGTTTCTTGAGACATACAGCAAATTCCCATTGGCTATCTATTTTACATATGGTAATGTAAGTTTCTATGTCACTTTCTCTATACATCTCACCCTCTCCTCCCCTCTCCCCATGTCCGTAAGTCTGTTCCCTGTGTCTGTTTTTCCACTGCTCCCCTTCAAATAAATTCTTCAGTACCATTTTTCTAGAGTCCATATATATACATTGGTATATGATATTTATCTTTCTCTTTCTGATTTACTTCACTCTGTATAATAGGCACTAGGTTCATCCACCTCATTAGATCTGACTCAAATGCGTTCTTTTATGGCTGAGTAATATTCCATTGTGTATATGTACCACAGCTTCTTTATCCATTCATCTGTCTGTGGACATCTAGGTTGCTTCCATGTTCTAGCTATTGTAAATAGTGCTGCAATGAACATTGGGGTACATGTGTCTTTTTCAATTTTGGTTTCCTCAGGATATATGCCTAGCATTGGGATTGATGGGTCATATGGTGGTATTATTCCTAGTTTTTCAAGGAATTTCCATATCATCTTCCACAGTGGTTGTATCAATTTACATTCCCACCAACAGTGCAAGAGGGTTCGCTTTTCTCCACACCCTCTCCAGCATTTATTGTTTGTAGACTTTTGTTGATGGCCATTCTGACTGGTGTGAGGTGGTATCTCATTGTAGTTTTAATTTGCATTTTGCTAATAATGAGCAATATTTAGCATCTTTTCATGTGTTTGTTAGCCATCTGTATGTCTTTTTTGGAGAAATGTCTGATTAGGTCTTTTTTTTTCTTGATTGGGTTGTTTGTTTTTCTGGCATTGAGTTGTATGAGCTGCTTGTATATTTTGGAAATTAATCCTTTGTCATTTGTTTCATTTGCTATTATTTTCTCCCATTTTGAGGGTTGTCTTTTCACCTTGCTGGTGGGAAGGTTTTGGGTCTTCTTCCTTAGCCACACTGCCCCTGGGTTTCAATTGTGGTTTTATTTCCATCTTTGCATATGGGTCGTCCACTTGGGTCTGCTCCAGAGACTGCCCTGGAGGACTTGGGTCTGCCCCAGCGAGGGCCCGGTATGGAGGTGGTGCAGTTGCTTGGGTCGCAGGGATTCTGGCAGCACCAGGTACTCAGGGATTTGGTGGCTAGAGCATAGTGCTCCAGAAGGGTATGGGAACCAGTATTGGCCAATACGCTCCAGTATTCTTGCCTGGAGAACCCACCTCCCTGACAAAGAAGTCTGGCAGGCCACAGTCCACATGGTCACAAAGAGTTGGGCACAACTGAAACAGTCCTGCACGTATAGATGCAAGATATTTTCTGCCCCAGTGAAGGTTAAACGTAAAGGTAGCACAGCTGCTTGGGTCGAGCAGACCCTGATGGTGCCAAGTGTACAGGGACATGGACTGTCTCAACTGCAGGAGTTATAGCCCTATCAGAGTCTTTTTTCGAACCTTTGGTAGCTGATGATCAAAAAGCCTCTTTGGCTAGTCTTTCTCCGTAGCTCCACCTGTTCAGCTGTGGATGCTGGCATGTGGGGAGAGAGAGGCTATGGTGATGGCTTCACCCCTAATGCGTGACTCAGCAGTATTGCCTTGCTTCCAGGCTGCCTGGCTTTCCTCCACAGGCATTTCCCACCACAATCTCCTCCCTCACGTCCCCTCGGTCTGTCTCTGCAGTCAACAGCAGCCCTCACCCTGGGTTTGCTCCACAATCCCTATGCTCCAGCTCCCAGCCGCTGCAGCTTCTAGGGGACCTGCATCCATCCCTGGGGTACATATGGCTGCGGCAAGGACTGTCTGATTCTCATTCCATTTAGGCTGCCACAGATCAGCTGCTTTACTCTCAGCCTTAAATGTTTCTCCTCTGACCCAGAAAATTTCCCTAATGTGGGGATTGGACCCTGCTTCAGTTCACCCACCTACCGAGGGCAGGTCCAGTCCTTCTAACAGTCCCGTTTTTACCCCTAGTTCCTTCTTCCTACCAAGTTTTATGTGGTTCTATATATTCTTTCTCTGGTGGTCACGAACTCCTGTCTGCTCTCAGCTGGTATTCTGCAAGCACTTCTCTGTCTGAAGTTGTATTCCTGATGTATCCGTGGAGAGAGATGTACTTCACATCCACCTATTCCTCTGCCATCTTGTTCTCTCAGGATTTTTGTTTTTATGTTTATCATTTATATTGACCTGTAGTTTTCTTTTTGTGTGGTATCTTTCTCTGGTTTTGATATTAGGGTGATGGTGAACTCATAGAATGAGTTTGGAAGTCTTCCTTCCTCTACAATTTTGGGAAGAGTTTCAAAAGTGTTGACTCTTCTCTAAATTATAAAATTAGGCTGTGAAGACATCTGGTCCTAGACTTTTGTTTATTAGAAGTTTTAAAATTACATTTTCAGTTTTAGTACTTGTAATTGATCTGTTCATATTTTCCATTTCTTTCTGGTTCAGTCTTTGAAGATTGTACCTTTCTAAGAATTTGTTCATTTCTTCTAGATTGACAATTTTATTGACATATAGTTCTTGAAATTGTTTCTTATGAACCTCATATATCTCTGGTATGAGTTTTAAATTCTCCATTTTCATTTCTAATTTTATTGATTTGAGCCATGTCCCCTTTTGTTCTTGATGAGACTGGATAAAGATTTATCAATTTTATTTATCTTTTCAAAGAACCAGCTTTTCATTTCATTGATCTTTTCTATTGTTTTCTTTGTTTCTATTAATATTTCATTTATTTCTGCTCTGATCTTTATTATTTCTTTCCTTCTAATAAGTTTGAATTTTCTTTGTCCTTCTTTCTCTGGTTGTTTTAGGTGTAAGGTTAGGTTGTTTGAGATTTTTTTTTTCCTTAGGTGAGATTTTATTGCTATAAATATCCCTCTTAGAATTGCTTTTTTTGTGTTCCAAAGGTTTTGGATGATCATGTTTTCATTTTCATTTGTGTCTAGGTATTTTTTGATTTCCTATTTGATTTCTTTGGTAATCCACTGGTTGTTTAGTAACATTTTTTAGTCTCCACGTGTTTGGTTTTTTTTTTTACAGTTTTTTTCTTGTAGTTGATTTCTAGTCTCATAGTGTTCTGGTCAGAAACGGTGCTTGATATGATTTCAATTTGCTTAAATTTACCAGGGTTTACTTTGTGGCCCAGCATGTTATCTATCCTGGAGTATGTTCTATGTGCACATGAGAAGAACATATATTCTGCTGCTTTTGGATGGAATGTCCTATAAATATCAATTAAGTCCATCTGTTCTAATCTGTCATTTAAAACCTGTGTTTCCTTATTGATTTTCTGTCTGGATGATCTGTCCATTGATGTAAGTGTGGGTGTTAAAGTCCCCCCTATTATTATCTTACCATTGGTTTCTCCTTTTATGACTGTTAGCATTTGCCCTGTGAATTGAGGTGCTCCTATGTTAGGTGCATGCATGCATGGGAGAAGGAAATAGCAACCCACTCCAGTATTCTTGTCTGAAGAATCTCAGGGACAGAGGAGCCTGGTGGGCAGCTGTCTATGGAGTCGTACAGAGTCAGACACGACTGAAGCAACTTAGCAGCCTCAGCAGCAGCATGTTAGGTGCATATATATTTTCAATTATGATGTCTTCTTAGATTGGTTCCTGGATCATTATGTAGTGTCCTTTGTCTTATAACAGTCTTTATTTTAAAGTCTATTTTGTCTGATATAAGTATTGTTACTACAACTTTCTTTTTTTTTTTTTCCTTATTTTTTTTCCATTTATTTTTATTAGTTGGAGGCTAATTACTTTACAGTATTGTAGTGGTTTTTGCCATACATTGACATGAATCAACCATGGATTTACATGTGTTCCCCATCCTGAACCCCCCTCCCACCTCGCTCCCCATGCCATCCCTCTGGGTCTTCCCAGTGCACCAGCCCTGAGCACTTGTCTCATGCATCCAACCTGGGCTGGTGATCTGTTTCACCCTTGATAGTATACTTGTTTCAATGCTATTCTCTCAGAACATCCCACCCTCGCCTTCTCCCACAGAGTCCCAAAGTCTGTTCTGTACATCTGTGTCTCTTTTTCTGTTTTGCATATAGGGTATCATTACCATCTTTTAAATTCCATATATATGTGTTAGTATACTGTATTGGTCTTTATCTTTCTGGCTTACTTCACTCTGTATAATGGGCTCCAGTTTCATCCATCTCATTAGAACTGATTCAAATGAATTCTTTTTAACGGCTGAGTAATATTTCATTGTGTATATGTACCATTGCTTCCTTATCCATTCGTCTGCTAATGGGCATCTAGGTTGCTTCCATGTCCTGTACAACTTTCTTTTTAATCTCTATTTGCATGGAATATCTTTTTCCATCCCCTTATTTTCTGTCTGTATGTGACCCTAGATCTGAAGTGGGTCTCTTGTTCAGTTCAGTCTCTCAGTCGTGTCTGACTCTTTGTGACCCCATGAAGGGGGGTCACAGGGAGGCACGCCAGGCCTCCCTGTCCATCACCAACTCCTGGAGTTCACCCAAACCCATGTCCATCAAGTTGGTGATGCCATCCAGACATCTCCTCTGTTGTCCCCTTTTCCTCCCACCCTCAATCCCTCCCAACATCAGGGTCTTTTCCAATGAGTCAACTCTTTGCATCAGGTGGCCAAAATATTGGAGTTTCAGCTTCAACATCAGTCCTTTCAATGAACACCCAGGACTGATCTCCTTTAGGATGGACTGGTTGGATCTCCTTGCAGTCCAACGGACTCTCAAGAGTCTTCTCCAACACCATAGTTCAAAAGCATCAATTCTTCAGCGCTCAGCTTTCTTCACAGTCCAACTCTCACATCCATACATGACCACTGGAAAAACCATAGCCTTGACTAGATGGACCTTTGTTGGCAAAGTAATGTCTCTGCTTTTTAATATGCTATCTAGGTTGGTCATAACTTTCCTTCCAAGGAGTAAGCATCTTTTAATTTCATGGCTGCAGTCTCCATCTGAAGTGATTTTGGAGCCCAGAAAAATAAAGTCAGCCACTGTTTCCACTGTTTCCCCATCTATTTGCCATGAAATGATGGGATCAGATGCCATGATCTTAGTTTTCTGAATATTGAGCTTTAAGCCAACTTTTTCACTCTCCTCTTTCACTTTCATCAAGAGACAGCATTTATAAGGGTCTTATTTTTGTATCCATTCATCTAGTCTGTGTCTTTTCGTTTGAGCATTTAACCCATTTCTTTTAAGAAATTATCGATATGTATGTTTTTATTGCTATTTTGTTAACTGTCTAGGATTTGATTTTGTAGGTCTTTTTTCTTCCCTTCCTCTTTTTATTGTCTTCTCTTGTGGTTTGATGACTATCTTTAGAGTTGTGTTTGGGTTGCTTTTTCTTTTTTTGGTATGTATCTGTTGTATGTTTTTGGTTTGAAGTTACCTTGAGGTTTTGATATAACAGTCTACACACACATGCACACACACACACAAGATTGTTTTATGCTACTGGTATCTTAATTTTAAATGCATTTCCAGTATCCTGCATTTGTGGTCTTCTCATGATTGCTGATTTCAATACCATATTTATATGTAGATGATCTCCCACACTGTTTGCCTTTACCAGTGAGTTTTCCCATTTGTAATTTTGTTTTTAGTTGTGGCCATTTCTTTTCCACCCAGAGAATTTTCTTAAGAGCATTTGTTGTAATGCTGGTTTGGTAGTGCTGAGTTCTCTTAAGTTTTGGTTGTCTACAAAGCCTTTTATTTCTCTGTTGACTCTGAACAAGATCTCTTTGGCATAGAGTATTCTTGGTTGTAGGTTTTTCCCTTTTATCACTTTAAATATATTGTGTCACTCCATTATGACCTTCAGAGTTTTTGCCATAATGAGATTCACTTGTATGTTATTTGTTGCTTTCAATATTTTCTCTTTGTCTTTAATTTCTGTCAATTTGATGAATATGTATATTGATGTTTTCATCCTTGGGTTTATCCTGTATGGGACTCTTCTTGCACTTCTTGGACTTGCATGAGTATACCTTTCCCATGTTAGGGAAGTTTTTGGCTATTATCTCTTTAAATATTTTCTCAAACTCTTCCTCTCTTCTCCCTCTGGTACCCCTGTAATGCAAATGTACTTGCATTTAATGTTTTTTTCAGAGGTCTCTGAGATGGTCCCCCTTTATAAAAATTCTTTTGTCTTTATCCTGTTCCACAGCAGTGATTTCCACCAGTCTTTCAGCTCACTTATTCATTCTGCCTCACTTACTCTGCTATTGATTCCTTCTAGTGTATTTTCCATTTTAGTTATTGTATTCTTCATCTCTATTTGTTTTTTTATATAAATTCTCTAGCTCTTTGTTAAGCATTTTGTGTATTTCTTGGTCTATGCTTGGATCATCTTTACTATCATTACTCTTAATTCTCTTTTAGGCAGGTTGCCTATCTCCACTTCACTTAGTTGTTCTAATTTATCTTATTCCTTCTTCTGGAACACATTTTTCTGCTCTCTCATTTTGTCTTACTTTATATGTTTGTGGTCTCCATTTCTCAGGCTGCAGGTTTGTAGCTCCTCTTTCTTCTGCTGTCTGCCCCCTGGTGGATGAGCTTGGTCCAGGTGCTTATACGGGCTTCTTGGTGGGAGCCACTGGTGCCTGTCCACTGGTTGGTAGAGCTGGGTTTTGTTGCCCTTCTGGGCAGGGCCATGTCAAATGGTATGTTTAGAAACATCTGTGCACTCAGAACAACTTTAGGCAGCTTATCTTTAGTGGGTGAGGCTGTGTTCCCACCTTGTTTGTTATTTGGCTTGAGGTATCCCAGCACTGGAGTCTGCAAGCTGTCAGGTAGGGCCAGGTATCAGGGCCAAAATGGTGACATCCTGGAGAGCTTGCTCAGATGAATATTCCCTTGGGCCTCTGCCACCACTGTCATTGCCCACACAGTGAGCCACAGCTGACCCCTGCTTCCCCAAAAGACCTGCATGACCTGCAAGTATATCTGGCTCAGGCTTCTATGGAGTCACTGCTTTTCCCTGGGTTCCAGTGCATGTCAAAACTTGTGTGTGCCCTCCACAGGTGGAGTCTCTGTTTCCCCCAAGTCTTGTGGAGCTTCTGCATTCAAGCCCTGCTGACATCAAAAGCCAAATGCTCTGGGGGCTCTTCCTCCCAATGCCAGACCCCTAGACTATGGAGCCTGACATGGGGCTCACTCCTGTGAGAGGACTTCTTCAATGTAATTACTTTCTTGTTTGTTTGTCATGCATTCCAGTGTGTATGGAATTTGGTTATATTGTGAAAGCACCCTCCCTACAATCTTGTTGTGGCTTTTTTGTCTTTGGATATAGAGTATCTTTTTTGGTAGGTTCTAGTCTTTTTTGTTGATGGTTATTCAGCAGTTAGTTGTGATTTTGTTTTTTTCCATCAGAGAAGATAAGCTCAAGGCATTCTCCTTCTCCATCATGTCTCCTGCCAATACCTGTATTTCTTTTTTTATTGTGTTGATCTTTTCCCCAGAGTCTCTAATTCCATTTCTTCTGTTTTCATAATGTATTTCTCATGACCTTTGTTTCTTTAAAAAGCTGCACTGTATCTCATCCCCTTACATTTTTCCTGGGAGATACACTTGGGACATCATCATAAGTGGCCTTTTTATTTTCTTATTATATTGATAATATATAAAAATATAATTCACTTTCATTTATTGAATTTAAACCTAGCAACTTTGGTAAACACTGTTAATTCTAACTTCTCTGTATATTTCTAAAAAGTTTTCTATCTGTACAATCAGATCACCTGTGAATGACATTTTTTGTATCTTTTTTTCCAAACTTTTTTTCCTTTTCAATAATTGTTAAAGCTTAAGTTAAATCCAACTTTGTCATAATTTATTTAGGATTTTTACATAAATATTCATTGGTAAAATTAAACTGTCATTTGCTTCTCACATTCAGTCTTATTTAATTTTGACATCAAGGCTATGTTAGCTTTATTCTTACTCTTCTGTTCATTGTCTGGAAGAGTTTGATTAGATTTAAATTATTTGTTATAGCTTAATTGCATGATAGTCAGATACATGTCCTGTGTGAAACCATTCCTTTGAGATATATTTTAGCTAACCTTAAAGCCCTGTTTATGGCCAGCTTTTGTAAATATCCAGGGTGTGGGCTCAGTGGTGAGGGATCTGTCTGCCAGTTCAAGGGACATGGGTTCCATCTCTGATCTCGGAAGATCCCACATGCTGTGGGACAACTAAGCCTCTTCACCACAGCTATTGACCCATTGCTCTAGAGCCTGGAAGCCACAACTACTGACCCCACATACCACAACTACTAAAGCCTGCATACCCTAGAGCCTGTGATCTATAACAAGAGAAGCCACCATGATGAGAAGCCCACACACAGTAACTAGAAGTAGCTCCCACTAACTGCAACTAGAGAAAAGCCCATGGAGCAATGAAGACCCAGGACAACTAATAATAAATAAATAAAATTACTTTAAAAAATATCCAGAGTGAGCCTAAAAGAATGTGTGTTCTACGTTTGATGGGCACAGTGTTTTATTTATGTTGATTAGACAAAGTTTATAATCATGTTCAAATCTTTCTACACCTTCACAGAGATCTGTTTAAAATTTGCAACTGTGATTGTGGATTTGTCTATTTCTCCTTGTAAATCTGGACTGTTTAACTGTATATATTTTAGAATCTTACTAGGATATACAAATTTAGTTGTTTTTCTTTTAAAGTATATTTCTTTTGAACAAAACCTTTTATTATTCTGAAGTGAGGCTTTTATCTTATGTAATGCTTTTTGCCTTAAAGTCTATTTTGTCTGAAAGTAGCATAGGTGTATGTTACCTTTCAGAAGTAGAAGATATTAAGAAGAGGTGACAAGAATACAGAGAACTATATAGAAAAGATCTTCATGACCTGGGTAACCATGACGGTGTGAACACTCACCTAGAGCCAGACATCCTGGAATGTGAAGTCAAGTGGGCCTTAGAAAATATCACTATGAACAAAGCTAGTGGAGGTGATAAAATTCCAGTTGAGCTATTTCAAATCCTAAAAGATGATGCTGTGAAAGTGCTGTACTCAATATGCCAACAAATTTGGAAAACTCAGCAGTGGCCACAGGACTGGAAAAGGTCAGTTTTCATTCCATTCCTAAAGAAAGGTAATGCCAAAGAATCTTCAAACTACCACACAATTGCACTCATCTCACATGCTAGCAAAGTAATGTTCAAAATTACTTTTGAGCTAGACTTCAACAGTACATGAACCATGAACTTCCAGATGTTCAATCTGGATTTAGAAAAGGCAGAGGAACCAGAGATCAAATTGCCAACATCTGTTGGATCATCAGAAAAGCAAGAGAGTTCCACAAAAAAAATCTATTTCTGCTTTATTGACTATGCCAAAGCCTTGACTGTGTAGATCGCAACGAACTGTGGGAAATTCTGAAAGAGATGGGAATACCAGAACACCTGACCTGCCTCCTGAGAAATGTATGCAGGTCAGAAAGTAACAGTTAGAACTGGACATGGAACAACAGACTGGTTCCAAATAGGGAAAGGAGTACATCGAAGCTGCACATTGTCACCCTGCTTATTTAACTTATATGCAGAGTACATCATGAGAAATGCTGGGCTGGATAAAGCACAAGCTGGAATCAAGATTTCTAGAAGAAATATCAATAGCCTCAGATATTCAGATGACACCACCCTTATGGCAGAAAGCCAAGAAGAACTAAGATCATGGCATCCAGTCAAATCACTTCATGGCAAATAGATGGAGAAACAATGGAAACATTGAGAGACTTTATTTTTGGGTCTCCAAAATCACTGCAAGTGGTGACTACAGCCATGAAATTAAAAGACGCTTGCTCCTTGCAAGAAAAGCTATGTTCAACCTAAACAGCATATTAAAAAGCAGAGACATTACTTTGCCATCAAAGGTCCTTCTAGTTAAAGCTATGGTTTTTCCAGTAGTCATGTATGGATGTGAGAGTTGGACTGTGAAGAAAGCTGAGTGCCGAAGAATTGATGCTTTTGAACTGTGGTGTTGGAGAAGACTCTTGAGAGTCCCTTGGACTGCAAGGAGATCCAACCAGTCCATCCTAAGGGAAATCAGTCCTGAATATTCATTGGAAGGACTGATGTTGAAGCTGAAACTCCAATACTTTGGCCACCTGATGAGAAGAACTGACTCATTAGAAATGACCCTGATGCTGGGAAAGATTGAAGTTGGGAGGAGAAGGGGAAGACAGAGGATGAGATGGTTGGATGGCATCACTGACTTGATGTACATGAGTTTGAGTAAGCTCTGGGAGTTGGCTATGGACAGGGAAGCCTGGCGTGCTGCAGTCCATGGGGTCGCAAAGAGTCGGACTGACTAAGTGACTGAACTGAACTGAACATAGTTATATAAGTTTTCTTTATTATTTGTATAACTTTTCTCATCTTCTCTGAATCTTTTCTTCTAACTTTGTTTTTAGTGTCCAAAATAGCATACGTGTTGCAGTTTACCCAGTTTTCTGCAGTCTGAGAATACTTGCCTCTTGAGTATTTTTTAAACAATGTATTTACAAACCTAACTTTTTATTTTTTTTCAAACCTAACTTTTTAATAACAATAATTTCAAAAAGCTGAAATAAATTTTAATGAATTACAAGTGTATTTTCCCTCTAGATTCAATACCTATCATTTTGCCATATTTGCTTTATATTTTTGTGTTATCTCTAACATCTGTGTGTGCGTGTATCTAATGATTATATAAGTCCACTTAGTGACTTTAAAAAAATTGTGTGTGTATGCACTTTTTCTAAATGATTCAGAAATAATTTTCAGACATCATGACGTTATAAGCCTGAATATCTCAGCATGTTTCATGCCTTAGCAGAGGAAAAGAACATTGTACTCAAAAGAGCACATCATTGTCACACTTAAAAAAGTTAATGATTTTAAAGTATAGTTTAATAGTCAAGTCATATTCAGATGGTCCTAAAAACATTTCATAGCTGTTCATGTATGACATTTGTTTTCTTAAGTTTTTAAAATTTCTTAAAAATCTGAAATTAAGTTTCTAAAAGTATGGGATGGGTTGGAAGAAAATTTTCCATGGATCTTTTCAAGGATATTTATATAGTGAACACCTTGGAAAATAAAGATAGTATCTCCCTTTGGAGTGAAATCCAGATTTCTTTCCTGTCCAGTGTAGTAACGATAAAATCTCAGAGCAATTGTCAAGAAGGCTTGCTTCCCATTATAAGATATGCAGGATCCCTGAACACTTGATTTATTTCTTGTGACAGTAATGTGTATGTGAAGGCATTATCTTGTCCTCTTCATGTCAGCCTATGGGAACTGGGGCTCAGAGAAGCCTAAGCTGTTCCTGTAAGTAATAAATTATGTGTTGTCTCTGGTCAAAAAAGTTTTGTATTTTCTGACAGCATCCATGAAACTATGTCAGGCTAACTTGTTTGCTTCTAAGTAAAGAAAAATCTCAGACCCTTCACAGTTTTTGACAGAGTGGTTTTCTCACATTTTATTTTATGACACTGATTGTTAACAGCTTCACTGAGATAATTTACATACAATTTGTTCACTTAAAGTTCACAGTTCAGTGGGTTTTTTGAACATTTACAAAGTTGTGCAACAGTCACTCAAATTCATTTGTGAACGTTTTTGTCAACCCCAAAAGAAATCCATACTCCCCATGACTCTGCAACCACCCAGACCTAGGTAACTGCCAATCTAGTTGCTGTTTCTAGAGGGCTGTCTACTCTGGACATTTCATGTAAATAGAGTCAGGCAACATGTGGTCTTTGGTGTCTGGCTTCTTTCATTTAGCATAATGTTTTCAAAGTTCATCCATGTTTGTAGTATGCATCAATACTTCATTCCTCTTCATTGCCAAATAATATTCCACCAGACACATATATTTCATTTTACCTACCAGTCTATCAGTTGATGGACATTTTTTTTCAATAGTTTTTAGGCAGTTGTGAATACTACTATGAACATTCATGTATGTGTTTGTGTTTTGTTTCTCTTTTGCTTAGGCATATATCTGGGTGTGTAATTGCTGAGTCTAAAGGTGGAAAATTAGTTTATTGACTTGAAATATTTTTTAATATAGTCATTTACTCCTATAAATTTTCTTATAAGCAGTTTTAAATGCATTTCATATGCTGTCGTGTTTTCTGGTATTTAAAAATTTTTTTTCATAAGAGTACTAATATAACCTATTATTTCTCTTTTGACCCAAAGGTTAATTTGGAACAATTTGTTTATTTTCTGCATTATTGTAAATATTCCAGTTTTTCCTGTTATTCATTTATAATTTCATTCCATTGTCATGGAAAAACATACTTTGATTTCAGTTCTTTTACTTTTATTATAAAAGTTGATTTTATAAGACTTAGCATATAAGCTATCCTGGAGAATGTCCCATTCATTCTTTTTTTTTTTTTTTTAACTTTACAACATTGTATTGGTTTTGCCATACATTGACTTGAATCTGCCATGGATGTACATGTGTTCTCCATCCTGAACCCCTCTCCCACCTCCCTCCCCATCCCATCCCTCTGGGTCATCCCAGTGCACCAGTCCTGAGCACCCTGTATCATGCATCGAACCTGGAGTGGCGATTCATTTCACATATGATAATTTACATGTTTCAATGCCATTCTCCCATATCATCCCACCCTCGCCCTCAGAATGTACATTATACTCTTCTCAGGTAGAGGGTTGAATAGATGTCTGTTAGGTCTAGCTGATTTATGTTGTTGTTCAAGTCCTCTATTTCCTTGTTGATTTTCTGCCTTCCTATTTTATCCATTATTGAAGACAATCCAGCTATTGTTGAATTGTCTGTTTCTAACTTGTCAGTTTTTGTTTCTTGTATTTTGGGGTTCTTTTGCTAGGTGCATCTATGTTTCTAATTGTAATGTCTTTCTGATATGTTGATTCTTTTATCATTATAAAATGTCCTTTTTTATCTCTAGTAATGTTTTTTGTTTTATTATATATTTTGTCTGTTAGTATATCCACTACAGCTTTGTTATGGTTGCTATCTTAGTTTGTGCTGTATGATAAAAGACCGCAAACTGTGCTATGCTTAGTCACTCAGTTGTGTCTGACTTTGTGACCCCATGGACTGTAGCCTGCCAAGCTCCTCTATCCATGGGATTTCTCCAGGCAAGAATGCTGGGGTGGGTTGCCATTCCTTTCTCCAGGGAATCTTCCCAACCCAGGGATCAAACCCAGACCTTCTGCATTGGCAGGTGGACTCTTTACCATCTGAGTCACAGGGAAGCCCAAGAATGGTGTGGGTAGCCTATCCCTTCTCCAGGGGAACTTCCCAACCCAGGAATCAAACCAGGGTCTCCAGCATTACAGGCAGATTCTTTATTAGCTGAGCTACCCAGGAAATTGAGCTACCACAAATTAGGTGGCTTATAAACAGCAGGAATATATTTCTCACATTTCTGGAGGATGGGATTTCCATATCAAGCTGCCAGCATGGTCATGTTCTGGAGAGAGCCCATGTTGCAAACTGCTGACTTCTTGTATCCTCACATGACAGAAAGAAGGTTGGGTGCCCTTTGGCTTCTTCTTATAAGGAAACTAATCCTACTCATGAGGACCATACCCTTATGATCTAAGTATCTCCACAAAGCCTCACCTCTAAGTATCATAACATTGGAATTGGCATCTCAACATGAATTTGTAGGGATAGGGAACAAATATTTAGTCTATTTCTGGGAACAAATATTCAGTCCATTTCTGTTGCTGTTTGGGTGATTGTATTATTTCCATTGTTTTATGTTCAGTCTTTTTGTATGTTTTGATCTAATGTGTTCTCCTGTAGACATCATTGGATCTTGCTTTTTTATGTAGTCT